>NC_135482.1:25341293-28143793 GCF_052094955.1 Ictidomys tridecemlineatus
GGTTACACAGAGCAGTTTTTTTGGTCCTGGGGATTGAACCCAAGGGCACTTAACCACTGAGCCACCTCCCCAGCCCTTTTTTAATACGTAATAGAGACAAGGTCTTACTGCATTGCTTAGGGCCAGGCTAGGTTGCTGAGCTGGCTTTGAACTCGTGATCTTCCTGCCTAGCCTCAAAAGCTGCTGGGATTACAGGAGCAGGATTTAAATCCAAGTTTGTCTGACACCAAAATTTTCTCTTAACCTCTCCCTGTAGTCTCTTCAGATTTTCTTTTTTTCAATTTAAACTTTTATTTAAGTATATATAATTCAAAATTTACTATCTTAACCATTTTTTAAGCAGGCAGTTCAGGGTATCAAACACATTCCTGTCATGTCTCCATCACTGACATTCATTTCCATAACTCTTTCATCCTATAAAACTGAAACTGTCCCCATGACACAAGAACTCCTTTTCTGTCTCCCCAGCCCCTGGCAACCACCATTCTACCTTCCACCTCTATGATTTTGACTACTCTAAGTATCTCTCATAAGTGGAATCATACTGTTGGGACTAGTTTATCTCACTTAACATAATATCCACGGTTTACCCATGTGTCAGAATCTCCTCCCTTTTTAAAGCTGAATAATATTCTTTTTTTTTTGGTACCAGGGATTGAATTTGGGGGCAATCAACCACTGAGCCATCCTCAGTCCTATTTCATATTTTATTTAGAGACAGGGTCTCACTGAGTTGCTTAACATCTCACTTTTCCTGAGGCTGGCTTGGAACAAGCAATCCTCTTGCCTCAGCCTCACGAGCTGATGGGATTACAGGCATGTGCCACAGCGCCTGGCAAGGCTGAATAACATTCTGTTGTATGGCTATACAGTAATCTATTCACCTGACAATAGAAACTTAAGTTAATTCTGTGTTTTAGTTTTGATGAATAATGCTGCTATGAATACAAGTATCAGATATCTCTTCAAGATTCTGATTTTTATCAGAGCACTATAACTGCAGCTACTTTAGGGGCTGAGGAAGGATGATTGCAAGTTGGAGGACAGCCTGAGCAATTTAGCAAAACCCTGTCTCAAAATAAAATTAAAAAAGGCTGGCGATGTAATTCAGTGGTAAAGCGATTCCCTAGCAGATGCAAGGCCCTGGGTTCAATCCCCATCCTGTTAATAAAATAAAATAAAATATAAAATAAAATAAAATAAATAAGATCTGAGGATGTAGCTCAGTGATAGAGTATTTGTTGGGCATGTGCAAGGTCTGGGTTTGATCTCCTGTACTGCAAAAAAGAAAACAAAATAAAGCACCCTGACTTCAAGTCTTTGGAGTATGTACCTAGAAGTATAATTGGTATTTATACTTCATATGGTAATTTTGTATTTTAACTTTTTTGAGGAACTGCCAGGCAGTTTTTCCTAATGGCTGCACCGTTTATATCCCACCACCAGTGTGCAAGGCATCCGCTTTCTCTACACCTCACCAGCATGGCCATTCCTAGTGGTTGTGAGGTGATTTTTCACTGCAGTTTTGACTTTCATTTCCCTAATAATTACTGTAGCTGAGCATCATTTCATGTGCTTGCTGGCCATTTGTATGTTTTTCAGAGAAATTTCTATTTTAAGCCATTTGCCAGTTTTAAAATCAGGTGGTTGTTGTTGAATTTTAGGAGTTTTTTGTATATTCTGGGTATTAATCCCTTATCAGTTATATTATTTGAAAAATTTCCTCCATCCTGTGGGTTGCTTTTTTACTCTGTTGATTGCATCCTTTTTTATGGAGGTGTTGTTACTGACTGTGGGTGTGGTTGTGTGGGTGCTCCTGTTTTCACATTGAAGGTCATGTCTACAAACAGAAATAATTTTACCTTTTTCCAACTTGGATGTTTCTTCTTTTTGCCTAATTGATGTAGCTAAAATTTCTAATATTATATTGAATAGAAGGACAGAAAGTGGGTATCCTTGTCTTTTTCCTCATCCTAAGGGAAAGGCTTTCAATCTTTCACTATTATCATGTTTGCTATTTGTATTTTATATATGATTTTATGTTAAAATAATTTTCTTTTATTCCTAGTTTGAACATTTTTTTTTAAATCAGGAAAAGATGTTAACTTTTGTCAAATTTTTTTTCCATATCAATTGTGATGAGCAATTTAGCAAAACCCTGTCTCAAAATAAAATTAAAAAAGGCTGGCGATGTAATTCAGTGGTTTTTTTTCCCTTTGTTCCATCAATATGATCAATTTTCATATGTTGAACCATCTTTCCATTCCAGGAATAAATTCTAGTTGGCCATAGCATATAAATCCTTTGCTAACCTGATGAATTTGATTTGCTAGTATTTTATTAAGGATTTTCATTCAAGTTTTTACAAGGGATATTGGTCTATATTTTTCTTTCTTTCTTTTCTATTTTTTTTAAGTGTCTTTGTCTGGCTTTGATATCAACATCATACTGACCTCATAGAATAAGTTAGAAAGTATTCTGTCCTCTTCAATTTTTTAGAAAAGTTTGAGAATGATAAGTTTTATTTCTTCTTTAAATGAGAGGTAGAATTCACCAGTGAAACTATCAAGTTCAGAAGGAGATTTTGAATTATTGATTTAATCTCTTCACTAGTTTTAGGTCTATGTAGATTTTCTATTTCTTTGTGGTTTGGTCATGGTAGATTTTGTGTTTCTAGGAATTTTTTCATTTCGTCTAGGTTTTCCAATTTGTTGGCATAAAATTGTTCATAGGACTCTCTTATAGCCTTTTGTATTTCTGTATAATTGGAAGAAATGTTTTCACATTCATTTTCAGTTTTCATAATTTGAATCTTCTCTCTCTGTCTTTCATAGTGAATCTAGCTAAAAGTTTGACAATTCTGTTGATCTTTTCAAAGAACAAACTTTTGGCTTCATAAATTTATTGTTTTATATTCTCTATTTCATTGATTTCTGCTCTTGTTATTTTCTCTTTTATATGCTAGCTTTGAGTTTAGCTTATTCTTATTTTTCTTGTTCCTTAAGTTAGTTGTAAAGTTAGGTTGATGATTCAAGTTTTTTTTTTACATTTATAGTTAAAATTCCCCTTTGGCACTGTTTCTCTGTAACTCATCAATTTTGATATGTTGTGTTTTTGTTTTTATTCTTCTGTAAACATTTTCTAATTTTCCTCATGATTATTCTTTGATACCTTAGCTGCCATTTATTCTTTGAAAAAAAAATAAAAAGTCCCCCAATGAGCAGCTCCATGGTCTGAAAGGGCGGGAAACAGCCCAATGAGCATCACGGAAGAGGAGCCAATCGGTTGGTAGCTAGAAGTTGCTGGGGCCACTGTGAGCCAATCATCAGCTGGCAGCTGGAAGTTTGCTGGCAGCTGGAAGTTTGCTGGGGCCCCTTTGGCTGTGGCTCTCAACATACATTGATTCAAGAGTCTATTGTTTAATTTCCATATGTTTGTGAATTTTTCATTTTTACTTCCATTATTGATTTCTAACTTCATTCCATCATGGTCAGAGAAGATACTTTATATGATATTTATCTTTAAAAATCTATTGAGGTCATGTAGAGTGGTACATGCCTGTAATCTTAGCAGCTCCAGAGGCTGAGGCAGGAGAATCTCAAGTCCAAAGCCACCAAAAGTGAGGTGCTAAGCAACTCAGTTAGACCTTGTCTCTAAATAAAATGAAAAATAGGGGGATGTGGCTTAGTGCTTGAGTGCCCACTGATTTCAACCCCTGCTACCCCTTCACCTCTCCAAACTATTGAGACTTAGAAGAAATGGGTACATTTCAAGAAACATATGACTTGCCAATATCAATATCATACCAAATCAAGGGGACATAAAAAAAACCTAAGCAAACTGATAAATAGCAATGAGATAGAAGCAGTAATAAATGTTTTCAAAAAAGAAAAGCTCATGACCAGATAGATTTTCAGTTGAATAATGCCTGTTCTTTAAAGAACTAAGGCCAAAGCTCCTCAAATTATTCCATGAAATAGAAAGGATGGAATACTTCCAAATTAATTCTATGAAGCCAGCATCTCCTTCATGACTAAAATAGATAAGGATACATCAAAGAAAGAAAACCATAGGCCAATATCCTTGATGAACTTAGATGCAAAAATCCTTAATAAAATATTAGCAAATTATATTCAACAACATGTTAAGGACTGTTCATCACGACCAGGTTGTTTTTTTCTCAGGGATGCAAGGATGGTTTAACATATTCAAATCAACAAATATAGTTCACTATATAAATAAGCTTAAGGACAAAAATAACATAGTCATTTGAGTAGATGCAGAGAAAGCCTTCAACAATATTAAGTACCCATTCATCATCAAGACACTTTATGATCAACATTATAAAGGATAAGTACAATAAACCCAAAGCCAACATCATAGTGAATGGGGGAAAAACTGAAAACATTTCCTTTAAAATTTGGAAAAAGTCAAGGATGTCCACTCTTGCCATTCCTGTTCAATATAGTACTAGAAATTCTAGTACAATAGAAATTACAGAGAAATTAGTCAAGAGGAGGAGATAAAAATGATAAAAGTAGGAAATGAATAAGTCAAAATATCATTGTTTGCAGACGATATGATCCTATACTTTGAAGATTCTAAATGCTCCACCAGAAGACTTCTACAGCTAATAAGCTAATTCAACAAAGTAGCAGGTTAAAAAATCAACATTAAATAAAAATAGCTTTCCTATGTTTTCTCTGATTTAAGGATGCTGATTCAAAATGTGGTTGGGGGGGCATGGGAGAACTAGATTAACTCTATATAGGGCAAAGGGGAGGGAGAGTTAGGGTGGGGGCAGGGGGGTAGGAAAGACGGTGGATACATGAGATGGACATCACTACCCTAAGTACATATATGAAGACATGGATGGTGTGACTCTACTTTGTGTATGACCAGAGATGTGAAAAATTGTGCTCTATATGTATACTATGAATTGTAATGCATTCTGCTGTCATATATAACAAATATATAAAAGATTGCTTTCCTATACACCAATAATGAATCTTTTGAAAAAGAAATTAGGAAAACAATTCCATTCACCATAGTATCAAAAAACATGCAAGCAAGCAAGCAAACAAACCTATGAATAAATCAAACCAAGGAGGTGAAAGACCTCTATAAAGAAAGCTACAGAACATCAAAGAAAGAATGAAGAAGACTCAAGAAGATGGAGACTTCCCATGTTCACTGATAGGTAGAATTTATAGTTAAAATGATCATACTACCAAAAGCAATATACAGATTCAATGCAATCCCTATCTAAATACCAATGACATTCTTCACAGAACTAGAAAAAATTCATTTCAAAGAATAAAAGACCCAGAATAGCCAAAGCAATTCTAAGCCAAAAAAAGCAATGCTGAAGGTATCACAATACCTGAGCCATGTAATAAAAACTGCATGGTACTGGCATAAAACAGACATACAAACTAGTGGTACCAAATAGAAGACACACAGACAAACTCATACATCTATAGACAACTAATGCTTGACAAAGGTTCCAAAAACATACTATGGAGAAAAGACAGCCTCTTGAATAAATGGGGCTTGGAAAACTGGTTTTTTATAGAGAAGAGTGTGAGTAGACCCTTAATCTCTCACCTTGCACCAAAGTCAACTCAAAATGGTCAAAGATCTAGAAATTAGACCAAAAATAGAGTAGCTCCTAGAAGAAAACATAAGGTCAACACCCCAGCAAGAGTTAAAACATGGGATGGCATCAAGTTAGAAAGCTTCTTCACAGCAAAGGAACCATTTAGGAATGTGAAGAGAGAGCCTAAAGAAGGAGAGAATCTTTGCTAGCTGCTCTTCTGATAGAGGATTAATATCCAGAATACATAAAGAAATAAAAAACTAAACACCAACAGAAGTAAGGAACCCAATTAATAAATGGACAAATGAACTAAACAGACCTTTCTCAAAAGAAGAAATACAAATGGCCAATAAATAAATAAATAAACAAACAAATAAATAAATAAATAAATGTGTGTGTGTGTGTGTGTGTGTGTGTGTGTGTGTAATTAGGGAAATGCAAATCAAAACTACACTAAGATTTCACTGGGTATAGTGATGCTATGACTATGCTAGTCACTGTAGTTCCAGTGACTCAGGGGGCTGAGATAAGAGAGTCAAAAGTTCAAATCTAGCCTCAGCAATTTAGTGACACCCTGTCTCAAAATAAAAAGGGAACGTAGCTCAGTGGTAAAGGGTCCTAGGTTCAATCCCTGGTACCCCAAACTAATAAATAAATAATAAATAAATAGATATTTTTAAAAGACTACACTAAGATTTCATCTCACTGCAGTCAGCCATCAAGAGTACAAACAATAATAAATGTTGGAGAGGATGTAGGGAAAAGGAACACTTTTACACTGTTGATAGGATTGTAAATTAGTACAAACACTATGGAAATCAGTATGGAAGACCAGGAATGAAACCACCACATGACCCAGGCATACTGCTCTTCAGCATTTATCTTAAAGTATTAAAGTAGTGTACTATAGTGATACATGAAGATCCATGTTTATAGCAGCACAATTCATAATAGCTTATGGAAACAGCCAGGTGCCCATCCATAGATGAATGGATAAAGATAATATGGTAGATGTACACAATAGAGTTTTTATTCGGCCATAAAGAAAAATGAAATTATGTCATTTGTAGGAAAATGGATAGAACTAGAGACCATTTTGTTATGCAAAATAAGTCAAACTCAGAAGGTCAAGAGTCATTTGTTTTCTCTCATATGTGGAAGCTAGAGAGGAATAAGGATAACAACTGTGTGTGTGTGGGTATCGGGGTCTCATGAAAATCCAAGGGAGATCAGTAGAGTAGAGGAAAGGGACGAGGGGTAGGGAGGAGGGAAGGGAAAGAGAAAATACTGAGATGATATCGGCCAAATTGTTATAGTGTGTGCAAGTGCAAATACGTAATAATGAATCCCACCATTATGTACAACTGTAATGCACCAATAAAAATATATGGAAAAAGAAAAAAAATGTGCTGAGACTTAATTAGAGGCTCAACGTATGGTCTACACTGGAAAATATATCATATGCATTCAAGACAAATGTTCTATGTCTGTTAGATGTAGTTTGTATATTATGTTGTTTGGATATTCTGTTTCCTTATCTTCAGGGTTGTTGTTTTATCCATTATTGAGAGTGGAGTATTGAAGTCTCTAGTTATTATTGTAAAACTGTCTACTTCTTTCTTCAAGTCTGTGTGTGTCAGCTTTCTATCACTGTGACAAAATTCCTGAGATAATGAATGTAGAAGGAGAAAAGGGTTATTTTGGTTTATAGTTTCAGTGCTTTCAAGTCATGTCAGTTGGACCACTGCCTTTGGGCCTGTGATGAGGCAGTGTATCATGGTGGGAGTACATGGCAGAGGGAGCTGCTCCCTACTAGAAAGCTGCTTCCTAGTTGGAAGCCAAAGACAGAGAGAGAGGAAGTGGCTAGGTTCCCAATATCCCCTTTCAGGTCATGACCCCAATAACCTGACTTCTGCTTCACATGACTTTCCTTTTGTGTGCATGTTTGTCTCAGTGGCTAAATTTTGCTTTCTGTAAGGACACAGTAATTTGGATCAGGGTCACCCCTTGAGGGCTAAGTAGAGGGCTATTGGGGGCAGGGAGTGAGTTGTATGCATAAGTAGCAAACATGGTCAAGCTCTGATGTAGTTGATCATTAGTAAAAAAAAAAACAGAAGTACGTAGGAATTATTATTTAAGCTCTGATGCTGCAAGGCAGCTCCAGAGAAGTCCTTATCATTAGAGGGGGTTTTGCAGGATTCAGGGTGTTTATCTGTGATCTCGGAAAGGCACAATTCATTTCTCATGAGACAATGGCTGTTCCTGGAAGGTGTTGGACAATGGAAGACTTCTAGGTGCCACTCCAGGAGTCTGCAACAGGGTGCTGCAAATCTTGCCTCAGTCGTCAAGGGGGATAAGCTAGGTTAGGTAAATGCAGGGTTAATAAACCTTATATTACTAGTTCTTAGGTGGAACTCCTTATCATGGCATGGCCATGTGCAGAGCTAAGCATGGAGGTAATAAAGGAGACAGATGCAAAATGAAAGCCGAGAAGCCACACTTTATCCTCTATCTAGTTGCCCACCGGGCATCTGCAGACCTAAATGAAGAGTCATTGCTTTTAGCAAAAGCAGTCTTTATGTCCCTGTTACACTGAATCGAGGCCTAGGAAATGTATCATTACTTTTCTGTAGAAGCCTTAAGGGTAAAATCTGGCAGAGCAAAGCAAAAGCTCTTCAATAGTCTCTCCTTTCCTATTTCTTCAATATATTCCCCTTTCAGTGTTCTGTATGTACACTGGGCCAGAGGGGTGTGCATAAGCTTGTACCTCCCTGGGATGAAGCCCTTCCAAACTCGTCAGAACATTCCTTAGGTTCCACTTTGAATTATACAAACATAATCACGCTGTGGCCAAACCTAGAGAGCTGAGTTGGTTGCCCGAGGCCCACAGCCCCATGATGTTGTCGTCCTTTTCGGATTTCAGAAGCAGGATTTGGACTATTGAAGTAGGACTCCCTCACCCCCCACCAAGCAAAGTTTCATCTCAGCTGTTTCTGCTTTAGTATTGGAAAAAGATTTATCCAGCTTTTGCAGGTAGGATCTTGGCCATGAAGATCTTAATCTTTCTTGTCCCTGCAGGCCATGATGGTCACAGATGGTTACTGGAAGATCTACCTCACCCTGGGAGGTCTTTCTAAAAGCTAAGACAACTCTCTGGCCTCAGACCAAGTGTGGAGTGGAAATGGCCTGGCTCCTTGGCAGCTCCCTCTGTTCTGCTGACAGCAGCCCTGCTTTTGGAGGTGTCTGATATCAGGAATGTCTTGATCTCAGGTCCTGGGAAAATTTTTCTCTGCTGCTTTTTTGGGGAAGAAAAAGTTTTAAAGAGAGAGAGAGTGTGTGTGTGTGTGTGTGTGTGTGTGTGTGTGTGTGTGTGTGTGTGTTTGATATAATTGATGTCCAAAAACATTTTTTTTTGGTTTAAACTCTAGAACTTACCAAGATTTCATTCTAGAAATAGCATGTCACAACAGACTCCATTTTTTTCCCAAGGGACATGTGCAATGAAGGACAGTGATAAAATAGTGATTAAATGTGTGAACTGAGGCCCAAACTCAGATTATCAGCTGTGTGAGCTTGTATAGTCATCTCCCTGAGCCTATCTGCAAACTGAGAAGAATAATTCTATCTTGCGAGTTGTAAGGACTATTTGAGATAATATACATGAATGCTTAGCAGTTTCAGATACATGTTAAGGGTCCCATATTGGTGATTTTTATTGTAATTACTATTTATCCAATATACTCAAACCAAACTTCACATTTCTTGGCAACTCTTAAGGAACCCAGATTATAGCTTCTAGTAGTGATATGGAGGGACCGGGATGTAGAAAGCAGAGGGAGCCCATTCTTGAGGGGCCACTTCTTATTTCTCTCTCAACAACAATCATATTTGGATACTGTTTACAGTTTATAATATACTTTATCTTCCTCTTTCTGGTATCTTATGTTTTGGGTAAAAAAAAAAAATCTAGCTCAATTCTCAGATAAGGAAATTGAGGCTTAGAGAGATTAAATAACTAGGCCAACTTTGCACAGCTAGTAAATGTCAGAATTACAGAACCAGGACCTGAATTCAGGTCTTCTGATTCCAAATTCAGAGCTTTCTCCTATTAAATCATCAGTAAAAGTTCAATTAAGATCAGGGTTAATGGCCAGGCGCAGTGGCACATGCCTGTAATCCCAGCAGTTCAGTAAGCTAAAGCAGGAGGATTGTGAGTTCAAAGCCAACCTCAGCAAGAGTGAGGTGCTAAGCAAGGCAGTGAGACCCAGTATTTAACTAAAATACAAAAAAAGGGCTGGAGATGTGGCTCAGTGGTTGAGTGCCCCAGAGTTCAATTCCCTGGTACTACCCCCCCCTCCAAAAAAAAGTCAGGGTTAACATTTTGAAAGTATTTTTTAAATACTTCAGAGAGTAAAAAGTATATGTTTTACCTATCTAACAAATTATGATGCTTTCTTATTATCCTGGCAGAGCAGTTTGAAATTTTCAGATGGTTTTATTCACTTGTGCCCTACAGACCCCCTGGAGGGTGCATATTTCATCAGAAGAGAAAACTTGGAGGTTTAGGGACTCTCTGAACTTGTCCAAAGTCACTGGGCTGGGGGTTCACTGGTGAAGGGTGAACTATAACCAGACCTGCCCCCACAGAGAGTCCCTCTGTGGCAGGTAGGGGTCTTACCAGCACAGAGGATGGCACCTACTGGACTGGACTAGACTCCAGTGTGTGTGACTTCAGTGATAATAGCTAATAGCATTTTTTTTGAGAGGGGGCTGTTATTATTTTTAATTTAATGGTATTTTTGGCGGTGGTTGTTATTTTTAATTTAGCTAATAGTATTGAATGCTTCCTCTGTGCAGAATCACACACATTTTCTCATTTACACCTTAAGACCACACACCAGGGTTTAGAGAGGTCACAAACTGAGGAGTGTTCTGCCTGATTCCATACAATCAACTACTACTGCTCATTTTTGATCAGCCCAGTCAGTCTTGCTGATCTTAATTGGATACTCTTACAAGTACTAATTGGTTGAAGTGTGAGTCAGTGAAACCAAGATTCCAAATTAAGCACAAACCCAACCAACAACAGGTCCCTAGAAACCTGTCAAGAGGGGGGGGGGTGGCCAGACGAGGTGGTGCATGCCTGTAATCCCAGTGTCTTGGGAGGCTGAGGCAGGAGGATTGCAAGTTCAGATCCAGCCTCAGCAAAAAGCAAGGCACTAAGCAACTCAGAGAGACTCTGTCTCTAAATAAAATATAAAAAAAATAGGGCTGGGGATGTGACTCAGTAGACAAATGCCCCTGAGTTCAATCCCCGGTGCCAAAAAAGAAAAAAAAAATGGACAGAGATGAATGAGCTCTCCTCTTTGCAACTTTAATCAATGCACACATGTCCTCCCATCATGGGAGTCCCACTGTTAGCTTTGAAGATAAAATAAAATACTCCATGTTGCTGAGGCTATATTGGGATGTAGGGTCTGGCAGAAACTCAATAAGCTTGAATTAATTTTGTTAAAGAAGGAGAATGTCTTTACAAAATAGTATTCTTTTGATCCATGAGTTCAAAATAAGTATGCTCCTCTCTTATGCTCCCTCTACCCATGTTGTTCAGCCACAAATACAGGACCATATGGTCTTCATCTTGAGTCAATTAATTGATTGTCTGGTCTGGTTCATATATATATCACTGAACCTTTCAACAATAGCTTGATTCGGGGAAAAGCTGAGAATCTCAAAGATTTTCGCCAACCATTAGTGGGCTTTAGGGTCCCTTAGAGGAAAAAAAAAGGGGGTGTATGTTGGTATGAAGCAATTTTCATTGCACCATGTACCAAGCAAGAGGGCAGCCCATCAGGTGACCATGTTGCCCCAGAAGTGTTTCCTCCCAGAGTGGAAGGAACTAGAAAATAAGAAATTGCAGGTAGGAACAGACAAAGTTGGCAGACAAAACCCAGCAAAACATTGAACTGAAACGCACTGAGATTCTCTATAGCTGTGAAGTGAGCAACGACAGAGTCAAGGACGGCCAAGGACAGAACCCAGGGTCTTCTCTTGACCACAGACTACGTTGAATTTCATGAATTCAGAGGAAAAAGAGTCACTTCTTTGAAATATGCAGGACCATGACCAGGTTGTCTCTTAGTAAGGCAGTAAGTGGCGGGCACTGGTTCCCTTCACTTCCTGAATCCCCTAGCCACCAGACAGCACTCTGTCCAGCCCTCATAGGTAACCTCAGATTTCAACACCCTGCAGAAGGCAGAAGGGTACAAAGCAGGACTTCCCAAAGTTTGGCCTGCGCCCGGATCACCTGGCTGGCTTGTTGAAACAGACATTGCTGGGCCTCAAGAATTTACATTTTTAGCAAGTTTTCAGTTGGTACTGATGTTGCTGCTCTGTGGACCATGTTTTGGGAACTGCTGGTTTGGAGGCTAAATAAGGATGTGGAGCAGACAGACACGGATTCTGGTCCTAGTTCTTCCACTTCCTGTGTGGCTTTGAGTGAGCCATTTACTTACTATCTCTAACTTTGGTTTTCCCATCTGGTGGGGCAGAAAATGCAGAATGGTGAGACATGTATCTTTTTTTGATGGGGGGTGGTAACCAAGGATTGAACTCAGGGGCACTCGACCCCTGAGTCACATCCCCAGCCCTATTTTGTATTTTATTTAGAGACAGGGTCTCACTGAGTTGCTTAGTGCCTTGCTTTTCCTGGCTTTGAGCTTGCAATCCTCCTGCCTCAGCCACCAGAGCCGCTGGGATTAGAGGCGTGCACCACTGACCTTGGATCTTGGATGACCTACTTCACTTCTTTTTCTATTTCTATTTCCTTGTGTGTAAAGTAGGGGTGATAACAGTTTCTAGCACAAAGAGTTGCTGTGAGCATTTTTTGTTTGTTTTTGGAAACGGGTCCTGCGATATTGCTCAGGTCTTGAACACAAGAACGCAAGTGATCCTCCTGCCTCAGCTTCCCAGGTAGCTGGAGCGACAGGCATGAGCCATGCTGCTATGAGCTTTGATTGAGTGAAAACATGTGAAGCATTTTCAACAGTGCCTGGCACATGCTAAACTCTCATCCACTTCCCATGCAGGCGACGGAATTGGGGTTCCCTTCGGTGGAATGGGGTGGCTGCAAAATAAAAGCTAAGAAAAATAGAACAGGGAAAAACCACAGGACATAGGAAATATTTTCCAAAAGAAGAGTCAGGATGGGCTAGGTGATCTTAGGGATCAAGCTTCCACACCGAAAAAAGCAAAATGGAGCCCATGCTTGCTTTATTTATATAAGGGGACATCAAAGGCAAAAATAAGGTTTCAAGGGCAGGTCTTTCAGTCAGCAAATTGATTGACATCTTGTCAGGTCACACTCATCTCAGGTGCTGTGTGGGCTCTCTGGCAGAGCTTGAAGGGGAAGTTCACCTGCATCAGGCGATCAATCCCTGTGGGGGGTGCCATGGGAGATTCCCAATGCCAGACTTACCCCCTCATTAGGCTATGATGTGCAACATAGTCCACACATAGCCCAGGAATGGCTGGTGACACTGAACACTAAGTAAACATTCACTGATTTTTTTTTTTGTAGTTTTAGCAATTACATGGGATAAAGCTTGTAAAGTGCCTTATGGAAAGTGCATAGTAAATGTCGATTTTGTCTCAGTCCATAACAAGGAAGTCAGAGGTGTAAGTGCGGAGGTAAGAATGTCCTTTAGGAGGAGAACTTGATTGAAGGGCATTGTGAGAAGCCTGAGATTTTAGCTTAGAGATGGGACCCTCTGTGTCCTCATTGTACCTGATGGGTTTGTGCCAATGGGGCCTTCCATTGAGCTGTTGGGGTCGGAAAAGGATACTCCCCCCAAAAGGCATTTTGACATACTGAGTACTCTGAATTGAAGGACCTTTGAAGGTCTCAGAATATATATATGTATATATATATAAATGTAAAAAAAATTAAAAAAAGAGAAAAATCTAGAAATATTACTGGAAACTTCCTCTGCCTTTTTCTCTTGGAGTTGGCCATCTCTTACATACATTGTCAGATTCCAGAGGGGTCTTGCCCAATAACCAAGAGGAGGTAGTATTTCTATTTCTATTTCTTTCTTTCTTTTTTTTTCCGTGGGGGAGGGCTTAATTTGGAGGAGAGGGGTTATGGTTTCTCTAACCCATCCTGGAAAAGAAGAATTCTGCCCTCTCATCCCCCACTCACATTCCTCGGAGGTACTAGGGATCAAACCCAGGGCCTTAGTAATGCTAGGCAAGTGTCTTACCACTGAACTACATTCCCAGCCCCTTCCTTCATCCCTCCCTCCCTCCCTTCCTCCCCCCTCTCTTTGTTGCTTGTTTTGAGACAGGGTCTCACTAAGTTGCCCGGAACTTGTGATCCTCTTGCCTCAGACTCCTGAGTAGCTGGGATTACAGGAATTTTTTTTTTTTTTTTTTTTTTTTTTTTACAGGGGATTGAAGCCAGGAGCTCTTTAACACTGAGCCACATCCCCAGTACCTTCCACTCCCAGCACCCCCACCCTTTTTTGGTGCCTAGGATTGAAGTCAGGGGCACTCAACCACTGAGCCACATTCCCAGCCCTATTTTATTTAGAGACAGGTTCTCACCAAGTTGCTCAACATCTCGCTTTTGCTGAGGCTGGCTTTGAACTCTGGATCTTCTTCTTCAGCCTCTTAAGCTGCTGGGCTTACAGGCATGTACCACCATGCCTGGCCCCAGCCCCCGCTTTTTTATATTTTATTTAGAGACAGGTTCTTGCTGTGTTGGTTAGAACCTCTCTAAGTTACTGAGGCTGGCTTTGAACTTGCAATCTTCCTGCCTCAGGCTCCCAAGCCACTGGGATTGCAGGCATGTGCTCAGCTGGATTTTATTTTATCATATATATGGGTTCAATCCCCTTTTTGTTTGTTTAAATGAATATTGGAATATATATGTGTGTGTGTGTGTGTGCGTGTGTGTGTGTGTATATGTACATATATACATATATATATATATATATTTGGATTTATTATATTAAAATTATTTCATTGAAAGTTTGGTTGAAGGTGACTGGGTTGAGGACTGAGCATGGAGTTTGATGCAACAGTGGGGTTGGAAACAACAAGGAAAGGATTTTGAGGGGAGGGATTTGAAGTTAACAGGGTGTTAATTGTCAGTTGATGCTTTCTAGTGACAAGTTGAAGGGTTGGTCTTTGGGAGAATTTCCTGTGCTGAACTATTCAATTATGTGTCTGGGCGTGAGTGTCCTGCCTCCTGGAATAGTTAAATTATGTCAATGGAGACAGTGGAATAGTACTTTATGTGGATGCAGAGCAATAGGTGTGTGTATGTGTGTGTGTGTGTGTGTGTGTGTGTGTGTGTATGAGAGTGTGTGTATGTGTATGTGTTTGTGTGTGTGTGTTGGGGGGGACAGGGGAGTTAGATGGTTCCAGTTCTAATTTTCCTAGCAGCGTAGTATATGGGATAGGTGGTTTTTGTTTTCACCCTTCATTCTTGAACTTATTACATGGATATTGAATGCTCATCTATTTTATTTTAGTTTTCTTCCAGGATAGTCTGCAGCCAGATATCACCTGAGGATGTTAAATTGTGTGTTGATTCTGTTTTTGTTTGTTTAAATGAATATTGGGCTGGGCTATTGAGCCTCGCTAGAACATTAAAATTGTATGCAACTTTATTTTTTGTAGTGCTAAAAATCGAACCCAGAGCTTTGAGCATCCTAGGCAAGGGCCCTACCATTGAACTTCTGTCACTGCCCCCCCCCGCCCAGATTGTTAGTTGATTCTACAACTTCCTCACTATTGAGTGTCCATTATATGTCAAAGTCAAGAGCACGCCCAACTCACGCACACTTGGAACATGCATTGTGTCATTGCACACAGGTGAACCTCAAATTATCCAGAGCTGCAAATCTCCTCTTAAGAATGCTCTCACTTGGGGACATATCAGCCAGAATGGTATCCATTCCTTTGTTGGATTTTGGTATATTCTGGGGCAAGGATAGATGGTAATTTTGAAATGATGTGGTAGGCTGAGTTCTTAGGTTACTGTCATGGTGTGGGGGCTTGGGCGGCCATCCTCTGAAAACTTGACTGGGGCTGGGAGGTCCACTCTTGAGGAGGCTCTTTCATAGGCCACTGGCAGGTGGCTCGGTTCTTTGCTCTGAAACCTTTCCAGAAGACTACGCACAACATGGGGGCTCCCTTCTCCTAGAGTGACGGGTTCAGCAGAGAGAAGGGCAAAAGCCACAATGTTTTATAATCTAGCTTCAGGAGTGACATTTCTGCTGGGTTTGGTGGAACATGGGCTGTAATCTCAACAACTCAGGAGGCTGAGACCGGAGGATTAGGTCAGCCTCTGCAAGTGAGACCCTGTCTCAAGGTAATAAATAGATAAAATAATAAATAAATAAATAAATAAGGCTGGGGATATGGCACCTCTGGGTTCAATCCCACATACCAGAAAAACAAAAACAAAAACAAAAAAACATGGAGTGAGTTTCCTTTGACCATATAGATTAACCCTGATATGGTGTGGGAGAAGACAAGATGAGGGTATGAATACCAGGCAAGGATCATTGGTGGCCACCTTGGAGACTGGTTACTAGAGCTACTACCTAAACCTAGGGAATATGCTTTGATACATTTTTATGTCAGTATTTAAAATATTTTTAGATAAGTAATCATCTGATTATTTTAATTGGAATCATAATAATAGTACACAATATTTATTGAGCTCTTCTATATAGTAGAAAATGTCAAAGCACTTTTATCTCATTGACAGGGACTACAGTGTAGTGTTTAAACATCTGGATTCTAGAGCACATAGGTTGTTTTGGACAGTTGCAGTTTGAGGAAAATTACTCAAGTACTCTATGCTTGGTGTTCTTATCTGTAGCAAAAGGAATTGTGCATCCCTGGTAGGACTGTCTCAGGGTAAGGTAAGCCCAGCCACCAGGCTCTCCCGATGCTGAATACTGAGCTTCAGAAATCCAGTTTTTTTTTTTTTTTTTCTTCCTCTCCTTTTTTTCTGGTGCTGGGAGTTGAACTGGGTAAGAGCTCTGTCATAAGCTACCCCTCAACCCTCTTCTTTTCTTTTCTTCTTTCTTTTTTTGTATCTCCTCTCTTTCTCAATGGGAGGCAAGGTATGGGTACCATATTGGACTCATCAAGTGAGGAGCAGAGAAAACTCTGGAGTTTTAGAGTTGAATGTCTTCCACAAGACAGGTAGGTCCTGGGGTTGGGGCTGTAGCTCAGTGACAGAGCACTTGCCTAGCATGTGCACGACCCTGGGTTCTATCCCCAGAACTGCAAAAACCAAAACCTAAATCCAAAAACCAACAACAACAGGTGTGTCCACTCCCATGATGCCAGTCAGCTAGGCTAAGTGTCAAGTTGTCAGTCCACTCTTATGGTCATTTCTTTTGGGAAAATAAAAAAAAAGATGTGGGGGCTGGTAGTGTAGCTCTGTGGCAGAGTGCTTGCTTAGCATGTGCAAGGCCCGGGGTTCCATCCTTAGCATCACACACACACACACACACACACACACACACACACACATACATACAATGTGGGTTGCACAGTAGTGCCCCCACTGCCACAGAGAATACATTCCAAGACCCACAGGGTGCCTGAAACTGCAGATGGTACCAAACCCTAGACATAACTATTTTTTTCTTATCCTTCATACCTATAACAAAGTTAAATTTATAAACTCGACACAGTAAGACATTAACAACGACAATAAAATAGAGCAATAATATCAATGTACTGCAATAAAAATTATTTAAAGCTTCTAAATCGCTTATTTCTGGAATTTTCCATGTAATATTTTTGGACCAAGCTTGACTGCTGGTAACTGGACACTCAGAACATGAACTGTGGATGGGGGTGGGGCGTCTACTGAATCTGATTGCTCCCTCCAGAGGCCAGATCTGCTCAGGGGCTTGAAGCAACCTATACATTTTCTATGGGACATTGAAGGCTAAGCAATAGGCCACCCCAGGGTGCCCCTCTAACTTTACATCCTGACGATGGAGGACACTCTCTCTTCTTGGCCCTGACACCCCTGAAGTTCCACCTATGTTCTCATCTGGTTTAATCTGGCTGAATTTGTGATGGGGGATCCTGTCTTCTTTACCGTATTAGCACGGGACAAAATGTCCCGGCAGGACCCTGCCTCCCTACTTTCTATCTTTGGAAGAGAGAATGCTCAGAACCAGAACCTGCTCATTCTCAGCTGGGCCATCTGCTCAGGGCCTTCCGGGTCACGGCAGGTATGCCACAGTATTCATGTTTACTGCTCCAGATTGTGAGAACAGCTTTTCACAAACTAAACAACCAAAACCCCAGACAAGTTTATTTAAAAAGTCTCTGGGGGTATTTTGTTTCCTTTTTTTGTGCACAGTTATGTAAAAATAAATAATAGGGACTTAAACACCCGTGAGAAGAACTGTGTATTTTCTTTGCTGGAAATTGAACCCAGGGGTGCTGTATCATTAAGCCATATACCCAGCCCTTTTTATTTATTTATTTTTATTATTTTTTTTTTTTGGTACTGGGGATTGAACTCAGGGGCACTCAACCACTGAGCCACATCCCCAGCCCTATTTTGTATTTTATTTAGAGACAGGGTCTCACTGCATTGCTTAGTGCCTCACCTTTGCGGAGGCTGGCTTTGAACTCGTGATCCTCCTGCCTCATCCTGCTGAGCTGCTGGGATTACAGGTGTGTACCAATGTGCTCTGCTGCAACTGTGTTTAAGATGATGCTCCCCACCTCCCACTCCCCAGTTCCCTTCCACGTTTGAAAATCAAACATTTCAGGTCTTCTGAAACAAAGCTGGTTTGAAGTAGTAAGATACAGATGTTTGGTCTCTGACCCTATTTCCTGGCATACAGCTCCTAGAACCCTTGGAATCCGGAAAGTGGTGGGTCTTTTTGGATGCTGATGAGATGACTGAGGGCTAGGGGTTCTGGGAGAGCCTTAGGCTGAGGGCTTGTTGTAGAGGGAACCAATCCAGTGATCAGAAGTTTGGAACTGACAGCCCTGTTCCCACCCTGCCCTTTGGAGAGCATAGCAGGGCAAAAGGTTGGGCTGATCGCCAAGGGCCGATAATTTGATCGTCCATGCCTATGTAATGATGCCTCCACGAAAAATCAAAAGGGCAGTTGTGGAAAGCGTCCAGGTTATTGACCAGTCCACCTGTATTTACCTTTCTGTGAGAATGGAAAGACTTAACCATGGCCAAGATAAAGAACTTTCCTGAAGTTTAAGCAGCCTCCATATTTCCCAGGCAGTTGTCACCCCTGGGTTGGTTCCTGCCTGGGGACAGCACAGCTTCTGAAGTCCTGCTGTCCTGGGGAGGCCCTGAGGCAGGGGTTAGGACAGCAAGAGTGAGCTGCTATTTCCATCTTCTAACCACCCCACTTGCTCTGTGGTCGACTGGGCACCCCCCTTCCCTGTGTCCTCAGGGAAATGAAGTCTACTCCGTTCACATGGACAGAACACTGTGATCCAGTGGGCAAAAGAGTTCTGTGGCCAGGACTTTTTTCACTTTCACCTGTATCTCTGCCTCTGTTTGTCTCCTTTCTTCTGAGTCCCTTTGCATTCCAGGGACATCAGGGCTGGTCCACAAACAGCTTGGGATGAGTGGAAACTACCTCCCCCTCCCCTACCAACTTTCTTATCACTGATAAGGCCTCCCCAGTCCAAACCCCAGGTAAGGGTGGGCCTGCTTATCAAGGTCCCCTGCTTTGGCAGCTGTTCAGTTTTCAGATACCCCCCTCCCAGCCCGTGCCATTATTTCCCTTTTTATAAAGCCTCAAAATAAATAAACAAACAAACAAACAAATAATAATCCTTAAAAAGTCATTGTTAGCCCCCCTCAAAGACAGGTCCTCCTTGTCTTCCTGATCTAATTACCCCAATTAAAGTTCCTCTCATACTTGTCAACAGTACCTTTTTGGGTGGAGGGCAAGTGGCCAGACCTGATTTGTCAGACTCTTAGAGTCAGGCCTCTGGGTATAGCTCCAGGATAAAGTGACCCTGGGTTTTTTCCCTAGTACTGAAAACAAACAAACAAACAAAATAGAACCCCCCCAACAAACTAAAACTGATGACAACAACAACAACAACAACAACAAAAACCCAAAACCAAACCAAAACCCAAACAAAACAGTCTCATATACACTCCTAATGCATAACAAAGAAAAATGGAAAATCAAAGCTTAGGAAAAATTATGAAGAATATTGAGTAAAAACACAGCTGAATTAACAGTATTACCATTATTCAAAAAAATGTACGCCATGATCATTCTTGAGAGTAAAGAAGTCATTCCTTAAAGATATAAGTCTCCAGGGAAATATTACTACATTGAACTTACATATGTCTAACAGCTCCAATAGACAGGAGAAAATTTGGCCCAAGAGAAATAAAGTAATTGGTGAAGAGATTTTTAACACATCTGACTCAGAAACTAATAGGTCAAGTAGAACAAAAGTTAGTAAAGATATTGAATATTTGAATAACCCAGTTAAAAAATTGATAGCTGACATACATGCAAATTCAAGCATATGTGATAACATAGTATATGACAAAAATATTACAAATGAACCATGGATTATTCAATAAATGATGTAAAAATAACTCATGTGGAAAAAATAGGTATCTATTTATACACATGTAAATTTAGATAAATTTGGGACAGAAATGTCAGATTAGAAGCTTTAAAAACTGAAGGAAGAAAATAAAAACTATATCTCTAACTTCTGGGGGAAAAGACTTCTTTAAACTAGAATATAATAAATGGAAATCATAAGACCAAAGAGATTATGTAAGAATCTAAAAGAACTTCCCTGGGAGAAGTTATTTGCAACCCATAAAACTGACAAAGTACTAGTATATAGCTGGGCCTGGTGGCCCATACCTGTAATCTTTCAGACTCAGGCAGATGAGGCAGGAGGAGGCCAGGCTGGGCAATGTAGTGAGACCTTGTCTCAAAATAAAATAACAAGAGCTGGGGATGTGACTCACTGTAGAGTGCTTGCCTAGCATTTGTGAGGTCCTGGGTTCAATCCCTAGCACTGCTAAAAAAGAAAAATAAAAAGCATACTAGTGTTTAGGATACATTTTTCAAAAACCAATTGCTTTAACAAAAGGGGAAAAAGGATAAGCTGGGGTGGTGGTGTATATATCTATTAACTCAGCTACTTGGGAGGATTGCAAGTATGAATTCAGCCTGGGAAATTTAGGGACACCCTGTCTCAAAATAAACTTTAAAAAAGGGAGGAGGTGCTGAGGATGTAGAGGCAAGAGGTCCTGGGTTCAATTCCCAACACCACCCCCCCCAAAAAAAATGCAGGGCTGGGGATGTGGCTCAAGTGGTAGTGCGCTCACCTAGCATGCGTGCAGCCCGGGTTCGATCCTCAGCACCACATACAAACAAAGATGTTGTGTCCGCCGAAAACTAAAAATAAATAAATATTAAAAAATTTTTTTAAAAATGCAGAGGGGATGAGGATGTAGCTCAGTGGCAGAGTGGCCCTGGGGTTTTATCCTTGGTCTCACACACACACACATACACACACACACACACACACACACACACACACACACACACACGTGTACACACATGCAAAAGGACAAAAAACTCAAGGAAAAATGGACAAAGAGTATGATCAGGATATTGCAGAATAGCCCTGTCAAATGATTCATCACATGTGAAAATATGCTTATTAATTTCAGAAATGCAAATTAAAATCACGATGAGATACAATCTCAAACCTTTCAGAATGTCAAAGAATAAAAAGTCTGATGATATCAAGAGAATTCTGGGAAATGACAACTCATATGTGGCTTGGCAATATGTACATTTTTTTCAATCATTTTGAATAAGCAATTTGACAGTGTCCAGTAGATATGGTGATGGGGCGGACAGCTACTCTCAACAACTTCTCCCTTCCCTTCTCCCACTGAAGAGGCTGGAAAACCCAAATACTCATTTTTCTGTTCTCTTCTGCACGTGTCTAGCGGTGGCTCTGTGACCCATCGTTGGCCATTGAGAACTAGACCATCTTCTGGATGTTTGCTGGCTCTTCCCTAACTGAATCTGAACATGGTCGGAGGAAATGGTGCTTGAACAGCTGAATCCATTTTCAGACAATGACGGGAAGTTCAAGAGATCAGCGGGCTGTGATCTCTTAGCCATCAACCCACCTACAGTCACCCCCTTCTCTAGACTTCCTGTCAGCTAGGTTTTCTCTTGCAGTATCAGTTATTCCTTATTGATTCCAAGATCGAGAAATCACCTTCCCAGATGT
Source organism: Ictidomys tridecemlineatus (assembly GCF_052094955.1). Classification (NCBI taxonomy): domain Eukaryota; kingdom Metazoa; phylum Chordata; class Mammalia; order Rodentia; family Sciuridae; genus Ictidomys; species Ictidomys tridecemlineatus. Next base: position 25,363,210 of record NC_135482.1, read on the forward strand.
ATGCCCTAGAGAAATTCATATATTTGGAAGGAAGTATTGTTTGCAAAAATTGAAAGTAACCTAAATGACCATTAGCATAGAAAGGGATAAATAAATGATGGTAGGAGCTGGGGTCGTGGCTCAGTGATAGAGACTTGTCTAGCACGTGAGAGGCACTGGGTTTGATTCTCAGCACCACGTATATATATAAATAGATAAAATAATAAGAATATAAAAAAATGATGGTGCTTTTTGTATGGTGCAATACTAATGGAGCAGGTAAAATAAATTAACTGGATCAACATGGATAAATCTCATATTAATGTTGAGTGAAAGGAGCAAGTTAAAGAAAGATATGTATTGTTAGCTAGCATTTATTTAATTTTATTTTCTTTTTCTGAGTAGTGAGATTGAACCCAGGATGGCATACCACTGAATTACATCCTCAACTCCTTTCATTGTTTATTTTGAGTCAGGGTCTCACCGAGTTGCTCAGGGTGGACTTGAACTTGCAGTCTTCCGCTTCAGCCTCCTGAGTAGCTGGGATTACCAGTGTGTACCACTGTACCAGGATGGTAATCCTATTTTTAACTTTTGGAGGAAGACAATGATTTTTGTAAAAATATAATTTCAATTTACAGCTACAGTGAAATGATGTACTGCACTAGAAGATTCACCTGTTTCCTCATGGTTATTCTCCAGCAGCCTGCCAGGATTTCAATTGAGGATTCTCACCAAAAATCTTGCTATCATGGATATGGGGAGCACAAGATTCTGCAGAGCATCTTTTAGACTAGAACTGACCTCTGGGGACAATCTGCCACTCAGTGATGAACACTGAGTAGGAAATCCTAATATGGCAGTTGAGCAATTGCCTCTGCCTTCTTTGTTTTTTTTTTTTTTTAATTTTTTTTTTAAGAGAGAGATTTTTTTTTTTAATATTTATTTTTTAGTTCTCGGCGGACACAACATCTTTGTTTGTATGTGGTGCTGAGGATCGAACCTGGGCTGCAGGCATGCCAGGCGCACGCCCTACCGCTTGAGCCACATCCCCAGCCCCTGCCTTCTTTGTTAAGATGCACACTTGTCAGTCTTATCTTTTTGGTTTTATGATTACCCAACCTTAATGTCAAAACTTTTCTGCATGTGCCCTAAGCTGTATCAGTTGAGACAGCAAAGAATGAAGAAAAATCCTAAATTCTAGTCACAGCATGAACAAAACAGAAACCCCAAATAAAACCAAAACACTTTCCTTCTTCCTTCCTCCCTTCCTTCCTACCTCCTCCCCTCCCCCACCCCCTTTCTCCTCCTCCTCCTGTACTCCACCTCCTTCTCTCCTCCCCCCCTCCCTCCCTCCCTCCCTCCCTTCCTTCCTTCCTTCCTTCCTTCCTTCCTTCCTTCCTTCCTTCCTTCCTTCCTTCCTTCCTTCCTTCCCTCCTCTCCTCCTTCCCTTGTAATGGGAATTAATCCCAGTACCACTGAGCTACATCTCCAGCCCTTTTTGAGTCTCTCTTGGGGAGTGGGGGGAAACAGTAATGTCTTACTTAACAGTTGTTACAGAACTTTTTAAATGGACTAGGGTCTCATTTAAGTTACTAAGAATTCCCATAAAATTAAGTTCTTATAAGAAGACAGAAACAATAAAGAGAAAGTACATATCCTAAACAGCTTTTTGTTGTTGTTGTTTTGGATACTGAGGATTTAACCCAGAAGCATCCTTAATCTGAAAATTCATAATCTAAAATGTTCAAAATTGATGTTTTATTTTACATTTGAGTTTGACAACTGTTTATTTATTTGTTTTTGTTTTACAGTACTGGGGATTGAATCCAGGTATACTTTATCACTGAGCAAAATCCCCAGTCCTTCATATTTTTTGAGACAGGGTCTTACTAACTTCCTCAGGCTGGCCTCAAACTTGTGATCTTCCTGCCTCAGCCTTAGTGGTAGCTGGGATTATAGTCGTGTGCCACCCCAGCCAGGTAGCAACCATATTTTTAACTTAACTGGTTGGACTTTTTGTTTTTTAATGTGTCATTAAATATTCTTTTACAGCATCAATTTCAATGATTACATACTATTCCAAATTTTTTAATACTCATTATATATATATTTTAGTTGTTGATAGACCTTTATTTTATTTAATTGAATGTGGTGCTAAGAATCGAACCCAGTGCCTCACACATGCTAGGCAAGCACTGTACCACTAAGCCACCACCCCAGCCTCTCCAATTTATATTATCAAGTTAATCCCAGTTTTTGCAGCCTCTGCTTGCCCACTTGCCCACCCATGGTCCCTGATAATAAGGTGGAGCTCTCCTTCTCTCCTACTTCCTCCCTCCCTACCTGCCACCAGCTGATTAGAGCAAGGTCAGGTACCTGATGCCTGGGCAAACATTAGGTTGTGAGGGAGCCCAGGATAAATATCTCTGTTCAGACAGGGTAGAGCTGGAAAATAAGTAGAAAGTCAAAAAACTCAGAGAGGGCTCACAGCTGTTACGGTCTGGATGTGCGGTGTTCCCCAAAAGCTTATGTGTGAGACAGTGCAAGAAGGCTTAGAGGGTTATGAGAGCCTTAACCCAATTAGTGAATTAATCTGCTCATGGGATTAACTGAGTGGTAACTGAAAGTGAGTAGGGTACCGCTGGAGGAGGTGGATCATTGGGGGCGTGGTTTAGGAGAATATATTTTGTACTCTCTCTGCTTTCTGATCATCATGTGAATCACTTTGCTCCACAATACTCTTTCACCATGATGTTCTGCCTCACCTCCAGGCCCGAGGAATGGAGCCAGCTGTCTATGGACTGAGATCTCTGAAACTGTGAGCCCTCAAATAAACTTTCCTCCTCTACAGTTGTTCTGGTAGGGCCTTTCATCACAGCAGCAAAAAAAACCAAAAAAACAAAAAACAAACAAACAAAAAAAAAAACAACTGACTACAACAACAGCTGAAGATGCGTGGAGAAAATCCAAAAGAGGGAACAGTTTTCAAAAGAGCATAAATAGGTTAGTTAAAACCAGGTAGCCTGAACAAAGTTGGAGCAAGCTGAGCTGTGTGCTTGATAGAAAATGTAGAGTAGTAGTGTTTTAGAGTACAAGCTCAGAAGTTATATGAGAATTTGAATACTTCTACTTAAATGACTTGGGTTGTTGAATCTTTTGAGCTGTAACTTTCTTATCAGTGACACATGGATAACAATATACTTGTGATTAAGTTGGTTGGAAGAATATATTAATATAGGAAAACCTTTTAGCACAATCCCTGACTCTTAGAAGCACAAAATAAACAGTTATTATTACAGCTCTTTCTTCTCCAATGTATCTTATATTTGATGCTCTTCTTGTACCATATTTAGAATCTCCTGGCATCCAGTATGCCAATTTGTGAATATGTAATTGATAATCGCATGTTGTGTTCCAGCAGATTTTCGTGGGTTGAAGTCTGGATTTTTTATTGACCAAACGTCTGAAATAACTTGATCAATTTTCTAACCTATGACTTTCTTCTACCATTAAGGATAAAAGGAGATTTCACCAGGAGAACTTGTTTAAATTTGGGCTTATAAAACTTGAATTTTCTCTCCTCTCTCCCCCGCTCTTTTTTTTTGTCCTGGAGATTGATCCAGGGGACACTTAACCACTGAGCCACATCCCCTGCCCTTTTTAATTTTTCTTTTGAGACAGAATCTCGCCAAGTTGCTCTGAGGCTGCTTTGAACTTGCAATCCTACTGCCTCAGCCTCCTGAGCCACTGAGATTACAGGTGTGCACCTCTGAGCCCTGCTAACACTGGAATTTTCTTTCCCTCAGTTTCCTGAAGTCTCAAATCATTGTCAGATTCACAATAAAAAAGAGTGTTAGCAGGGCAATATCAATTGACAACTGGGTAGATGATACTGTGATGGGATTTCATTTTTTTTTCTTATTTTTTTTTTTAACTTTTTCACTTGGAAGCATCCAGAATCTTCTCTCCTGCCTTAACGGGACAGAGGGCAGTGGTTGGATTCAAGTTTACGTCATGTCACCTTCCTACCTCTTCTCATTCTCTCTCTACTGATAATGAAGGGCTATGTGGCGTGTATAAATAGCCTCGCCTAAGAACATCCTCATGTCTTCGCCCCTCTCATCGCTGAGAAGAGCCTGTCACTGATGTTGCAATTAGGGTACTGATTTAGCTCCTGGAGGCACGGTGCAAATGATCCATTGCGGAGGATGGTATTTATATCAGTACTGACTGATGAAGACTTTGTCAACTGTACCTCTGGCAGAGTGTTGGTGGCAGGCTCTGGGTTAATCTGCTTCTCGTTTTAACCAATGATTCAGGATGATGTGTTTTCTGAATCCCTCATCTGACACAGAGGGCCACAAAGGGAGTCGTCCTGTGAAAATACTGATCATTAAGGAAATACTCTCTCAAGTCATTTAGGAGGGGCTGGGGTTGTGGCTCAGTGGTAGAGCGCTTGCCTAGCAAGTGTGAGGCCCTGGGTTCAATCCTCAGCACCACATACAAATAAATAAATAAAATAAAGGTATTGTGTCCAACTGCAACTAAAAAATAAATACTAAAGAAAGAAAGAAAGAAAGACATTTAGGAACTTACACAGATGCAAGTCATTTGGCATCTTCTGTGTTGATGGGAATTTGCACTACTGTGGTGCCGGGTGTTTTATATGTTGGATTTGAACCCTTGAGCATGCTAGGAAAGTGCTCTACCACCCAGATACATCTCCAGGCCTTTTAAATTTTTTGAATCTTGAGGCAGGGTCTCACAAAGTTGCACAGGCTGGCCTTGAATTTGCCATCCTCTAGTTTCAACCCACGAAGTTGCTGGGATTCCAGACATGTGTCTGGGACCAGGCTATATCGTCTATTTTGACATAAGAAAAAAGAAAATGAGGATAGACTGACTACTTATGTTCCCCACAGAAAGATCGAGCAACATGGAGTTATTTTGCATTAGAGGCTTGATACTTGAAAACCATAACACATTTTCAGGTCCAATACAGAATCAGAAATTTTAGGATTATTTCGAACTCTTTGAACAGAGTTAAAAGCCAGTGATTGTCTTCTGTGAAAGCAGAAGTGTCATGGAAGCAGGGAGTTGAGCTCATCCTCTAACTTTGCCCTTAAAGGCTCGAAGAAGGATGTTGGAATTTATCAGCGCAAAGCTTCACCTTTGCCCCCTTGTCTGATATGGAGTGTTTGTGTTTGTAATCTTTTGTGAAGATCTGAAAACACATCTTCCTGCCGCTTTTGATCCTCCTCCTCCTCCTAACTAGATCACCGCCCCTATGCCTTTCCTAAACATCTCCCCACCAATCAAGCATCCTCAAAAGTCCAGATGATATAGCCACATAGAGGCCCTGGCTCAGGACCTGCTGAGTCCCTCTGATGGGCAACAGGGCACTACTCCCTCTCTTCACCACAGGGTCCTCTCCTCAGGCTCTCCTCTGCCTCTGTGTTTAATTCTAGTGCTCAGCCAATCAGAGCAGCCTTCTTAGAACTGGGGTTGAGGGAAGTACCAGAAGTACCATCCCTAAGAAAAGGAATGGAGTGAAATGGCTCTTGGTCTCAGAATGAAACAGCTACCAATTTAACCCTTCCCTTCCTAGTTTCACCCTCTTATGAGACTTTTGTGTTATTTGGTTTTTCTTCCCTTTTACCGAAGATCCTCCGCCCTGTTGTAAACCTGTGGGCCACTATAAGATGGTCAAGGTCTTCCCTTGTCTTCCTCTGTAGCTATCTGGACCCTTGTCTCCATGTGGTCCTGGATCAAGGCCCATCCCTATTCTCATCTCAGGAATGTTAGATGTAGCCCCTGGGAGGATAAAAACCAGGCAAGAAATCAATATGAGATTTAGGACTTGTATTCAGAATGTATAAGGAACTCTCAAAACTCAAAAGTAAAACAAACAACAATAAGCAAAACACAACCCAATTTAAAAATAGACAAAGGGCTTGAAAAGAAACATAAAAAATGTAAAAATGCTCAACAAACACAAAAAGACACTCAATACCACTAGGGATATGCAAATTAAAGCCTAATGAGATGCTATGATACACATAATAAAGTGGCTAAAAAATAAAAATAAACCCAAACTAACAGTCCCAGGCTCTAATAAGAATGCAGAATCACTGGAACTCATCTATTACTGGAAACACAAATGATAGTTACTTTGGAAAATAGTTTCCCATTTTCTTATAATGTTGAAATATACTTATCACATGACCCAGGTGGACCATGTTTGGGTGTTAACTTGAGTAAAATGACGATTCATGCTCACACAAAGATCTTTATGCCAATGCTTACAGCATCTTTATTTACAAGCACCCCAAATTGGAAACAACCCCCATGTTCAAATGGATAAACAAACTCTACTCATCCAAATAATGCAAAACTGCAGAAAGGAAGCTATCTTCTGCTATATTCAATGATAATGAGTCTCAGATACATTGTGCTGCAGCAAAGAACCTAGACTCAAAAAGCTACATACCAGCTTGGCCCTGTGACACACACCTGTAATCCCTGTGGCTTAGAAGGCTGAGGCAGGAGGATTGTGAGTTCAAAGCCAGCCTCAGCAATTTAGTGAGGCCCTAAGCAACTCAGTGAGACGCTGTCTCTAAATAAAACACAAAAAAGGCTGGTGATGTGGTTCAGTGGTTAAGCACTCCTTTGTTGAATCCCTGATGCTTAAAAAAAAAAAAAAAAAAAGCTACATACCACATGTTTCCATTTATAGGATGTTCTGGAAAAAGTACAACTGGAGAGTCAGAAAACATATGGTTTGTCATCAGGGGCTGGAGGTGAAAGAACAAAGGAAGTGGCAACAAAGGGCTCTAGAAACTTTTGGGGATAAGTGAAATGCCTATATCTTCACAGTCGTGGTTACATAATTCTGTGCATCTGTCAAAAATCATAGAGCTATACAATAAACAGGGTGAAATTTACCATATGCAAATTATATCTCAATCATTTCCTTAAAAGGAAGTGATCATCAATCAAATGTCAAACAGAGATAAAAGTTACCACTAATAGAAAGTGGCTTCTTTGTGCAAACTAACAAAATTAGACAAATCTCTGGAGGTATTTACCACGGTTACCAAAAGCAAATGAACAAATAAACAAAGACCCCAAAAAAGAAAGAACTTGTGGGGTGATGGGCCCATCCAAGGCAGCACCTCCCAGACCCATCCAAGTTTCAGGATTGAGAAGCAAAGGAGCTGGGAAAATATCACTATAGGGAAAAGTTCAAAGGTCTGTGATCAGTTTCCCTGGCAATGAGGGGACCGAGGGCAATTTAAAGCAGTCTTTGATATTTGGATTATAGTACCATTTTACATGAATGAATAGCTTCAATGACCTTTAGCACCATAATGGGGTTGTATCCATGGAATTAATGGTTTCAGAAAACAGACATCTTCTCTGAGTGGTGCCAAGGTCTCGGCTTGGCACCAGAATCATGAGCCACCACACACCTTTGTAGGTTCAAACAGCAATTCTTTATTCCCGCTCTCACACCGCCTCCACGCAGGTCCAGGGGCAATCATGTTCTGCCGTCTGCCCGCACAATTCACCTACTCCACGAGGCTATCTCCAAATCCCATTTCAATCTCACGAGAACTCAACGGGAACAAGCAGCAGGAACACCCTAATCCCAGCAATAATCTTCAACCTCCAACTTCCCTAAAACCCCTTGTCTTAAACTGGCAACGCCTTAAACTCAAGGAGCCGGTTACTTCCTCAAACCTGTTCAGCTCTAAACCTGGATCCGCCTTGGTCCTTGAGCAAGGTCACCTTATTAAAGCATGCATGCAATGTCCCATCGAATGTCCTCTAAGCAGCATGGGGTACGCTTGGCAAGGAAATTTCGATGCGTCATTCCTACTTGGTAATGGCCCTCAGCAGAGTGGAAAAGCTCTTGTAGAGTCTTGCAGAGTGGAACTGTTCCTCCGTGGCCATCTGATGGAAGTCGCCATGTCCTCAACTACTGAAGAGGCACGGTGTTACCTCCTCTGTAGTTTTGAAGGGAGGATTCAAATCAGGCTGCCTGGTGCCTAGAGTATTCTCACTCCCTCCTTTTTCCAGCCCATTTTTTCTTTTTTTTCCTTCTTGATTGAGGGCTGCAAGCATTAACATTTTGAAGATATTATTTTAAACTATTTTTATAGTGCTTATAATATGTCAGAAACTGATTGTTTTTTTTATTTTTTGAGGTGCTGGGGATTGCACTCAGGTCCCATTCTGTGCAGTAGGGCTGCAGAGATGGATGGACCCTGCCTCTGGGGAGCGAGCAGGTGTCATGCACTTGAGAGTAACAATTCAATAACAGAAAAAAATACGCAGCTGCAGTTCGGAATGGGATAGTAATGAGCGTGAGATACACATAATCTCCTGAAATAGAAAGAGTAGGAAAGAGGATAGTTAGAGGTGTGGAATCACCTATATTTGGAAAAAAAAAATGGAACTGCTTGCTTCTCATTGTAGGGCTTCTGATGTACCTGACTTGGGTTGGGTTCAGCCGCTGGTGGTTATAAAATCTCCCCAGGTGATTCTAATGTGAGTGGAGCCCAGCTGCAAGTGATAGCTGAGGAGCACTGAAAGACCAGGTCGGGTCTGATGATGTCACCCCACACAGATTGCTCACTATCACTTCCTTTCACCTTTGTCCATTTGTTCATCAATGTCACTCAGCACCTACTATGTGTCAGGAACCTTACTAAACAATAAAAAAAAGTCCCTTTAGGACATTACTGTTTCCCTCCCACATTGGCATTCATATTATGGATTAAAGTCTTTTAAAAAATGTAATAGAAGTCAAGATATTTGAACACTATATATCACTGAAACTCGACATGCCCACATGCATTAGGCCTTATTATGTCCCACATTTTATAGATGAGGAAAATGAGGCACAGAGAAGTGAAGTGACTTGCCTAAGGTCATACAGCTAGTGTTTGGCAGGGCTGGGAGGTTCCAGGGTATAGCCCTTAACCTCAAAGTACTATTACCAGTGCCTCTCTATTGTACCTCCTTCTATGCTGGGCCCAAAGCCAGCGCTTTACATGCCTGGAATACTGAGAGAAACCCAAAGCACAGCTGGCCAGGTACCTTTAAGGTGAGGAGGGTCCCAAATGAAAGCATTTCATTGGCCTATATGCAGTCCCACTACTCATCTCCCTGTGGCAAGACATGTGGCCTGACTCTGAGCACCAGGAAAGGACAACAGAATGAGTAACAGGCAGACTTGGCTACAGACTCAATGTCAAATATGTCGCACTTTTTAAGTTGAGCATTGGCATCTTATTTACTATAATCCAAATGTCAATTTTCTATCTACATACAGATATTATGCTACATTCTTTCCTAAAATAATACAGGTTTGACTTTTGCTTTTAAATTATTAATCAGCCTGACATCAATTTTGGTGTTTGGTGGAAAATAAGGATTATATTTCTTTTCTGGTCTTTTGGAATTTCATGATGCTATTTTTTGGCAGAATTTTTTTTTCTTTTTTTTTAACCCCCCCCCTGAGTTTTCTCTCTCTCTTTTTTTTAATGTTTGAATGTCATTCATTTGTTCTTTTTAAAATTTTTTAATTTTTTTATAGTTGTAGATGGACAGCATGCCTTTATTTGTTTAGTTTTTTATGTGGTGCTGAGGATCGAACCCAGTGCTTCACACATGCTAGGCAAGCGCTCTGCCTCTGAGCTAAAGCTCCCCCCCCCACCCCGTTCTCTTAATCTGAAGATTTTTGTTCTTCAAACCATCGGATGATTTCTTGAATTTTCGTTTTGTTTCATTTTGCTGGCGTCCTGCGTGCTAGGTGATTGCTCCACCTCTGAGCTATCCCCAGCCCCGAGTTCTTTATTTTATTATCTTACCCTTTTTGTTTTTCTTTCTGGAACTCCCAATAGATGTTTGAGATCCTGGATGAATCTTTTATACACTTTATCTTTTCTTTCGTCTTACCCATTTTCACAATTTGTTTTGTATTTTAGTAGATAACATATATTGAATGATCATCCTGACTTTAATAATAATGATTATTACTTCATGCCTCATTTTCTCAGACCAACGTAGGCAGGGACCATTCAAATAAATTGATGCTTTCCTTTTGGCTAATGGCAACAAGATTTCAAGTAGATGTTCTGACAGATGTGAATCCTGCTTCTCTGGAAACTTCACAGCAGATCCTGTTCACGTAACCAGCATGCGTCATTCCAGAGCACTGATCATGTACTTATAGGTCCTTGGCTGGGTGTCCTCTCTGTGCAGAGGGGAAGGAGTGTGTCTGGGTGACAGCAGCAGGAACTGAGCCAAGGAGGCTGGCAAAGGTGTGACATTGGGGCTCAGTTTCACTCTCACTCAAGTTCCCCGTACTCATTGGACATTTTCTAGTCTCATGTGCCAAGGTCTTTAAGATAACAGACATCTGTAGTGTCAGGAGCCCTCCAATGTAGCCCAGAGCATGGGATGCAGAGAGAAACAGGTTAGGGAAGATAGGCATTTGGATGTCACTGTTGAGGGAAGGGGTCAGGATTGATAGGTGTAAATTCCTTTGCTTTATCTTCCAATTATTCTGTTATACTTTCAAGTTCCCAAAAACTCTTTTTTTTTTTTACTTTTTTTTCCCCCATAGCATTTTTTTTTTTTAAACTAGGGATTGAACCCAGGGGTTCAATGCTTAACCATTGAGCCACATCCCTAGCCCTTTTTAAAAAATAATCTATTTAGAGATAGGGTCTTGCAGAGTTGCCTAGGGCTTCGTTGACTGGCTTTGAACTTGTGGTCCTCCTGCTCAGTCTCCTAAACTACTGGGATTACAGGTGTGAACTGCCATGCCTGGCCTCCCCATAGCATTTTTTTTTTTTGGCTCCAGGGATTAACTCAGGGACACTTAACCACTGAGCCACATCCCCAGCCCTTTTTATGTTTTATTTAGAGACAGGGTCTTGCTAAGTTTCTCAGGGCCTCACTAAATTGTTGAGGCTGACTTTGAACTTGCAATCCTTCTGCCTCAACTTCCTGAACCGCTGGGATTACAGATGTGAACCGCCACACCTGGCCTCCCCATAGCATCTTGATCTTGCTTTATAGATGCAATATCTTTCTTAATCATTCAGGGGTTCAAATTCTCTTCAGTTTCCTTTCTTGTTTCTGAAGAGATGCCATTGTCCGTTGTGTTTTTTGGTATTTGTGTTTGCAAGGGTCTGGTCGCCCCAACTCTTCATTCATAATTAAGCACGTGCTGTTGGAAAGTAGCCAGGGCTGCTTCATACGAGGGAGGGGCGGAGTCCCAATAGTGGTTATGGTGGGATGGCTAGTAGGGAGTTGGCGTGATGCTGGGAAACTTCCAAATGCTCTTTTTTTTTTTTTCTCTTTTCTTTTTCCTGGAGCTATTCAGTTTCTCCATAAGAAACTTCATCATTCCTATTTGGGGAAAAAGGACCTGGCTACCAGGAAATTTTTGTTCAGGGAACTCTGGGTACGTAACACTCACTGATTAAGTATTTCCAATCCCACACTCTGCTGTAGCCATAATAAGAAGGGCAAGCACGTGCATTGCTTAATCTATGTTAGTCACTCATCTAACCGCTTGAGAATGTTTACTTGGTTTAGTTCTCCTAACAACACTGTGATGTAGATACTATTATTATCCCAGTTTTGCAGGAGAGGAAACTGAGGCATGGGGAGATTAACATCACCCAGCTACTAAGTTGTGAAATCAGGATTTGAATTCAGTCCCTTTGACCTTGTGTAATGCTGCCTCCTTAACAGAAGAATGACATTGGCTGGTATTTGGGACAATGTTATTTCTGAGGGGTCCCCCAAATGGAAGGAAGAAATTTTGTCCATTTTACTTATTATACACCCCAATTCTAGCACAGTTCAGTGTAATACATTTTTGTGGAATGAATGAATTTCTGGTGCCTTTCTAATAGAAAAGGCACTCATTCCTCATGGAAGCGGGCTACCTATCCAGGGCTCAGAACTTCTCTTTTTCTCTTGGTTGTTAAAACTTGTCTTTCCCTTTGGGAAGGAGAAAGAGACTTGATCTGAAGAAGGAGGAGAAGTGATACTGAGCACATTTCTTTTGGAAACTTCATCTCCTTTGGTAACTGGCCACATCATTCTTTGTTGGAACACTATTAGCATTACTTGAGAGTGAGCTTATTCAACTTTTCTCAATATTGTGCACAATGAATGGACATTCCTGTTATTATCTATTATCTGAATTTCAGAGACAGCCTCCGGTCCCCATCCCCCATTCAAGACAATATCTCAACCATTCTTTGACTTACAGAATGGCTCTGACTTGACAATGACTATGTTAAGCGTGAATTTCCTGAAATGAGATGACCTGAAGACCATGGCCATGCGCATACTTCACATGTTTGAGTGGAAAAAAAATCCAAGACTAATTTCAAAGACTGATAACTATTTGGACAATGTACTTGTGTCTTCCACTGAAATGTTTTTGTAAAAATGGATCCATGCACAATTAGGATCCACAGAGATATTGTCAACGTCACTAATATTTCTTATAGATTATGGAGCATTGGATTTCTTGTTTGGAATTTCCAACTTCTAAAAGGTTGTAGTTAAGAAAAACACTTAATTTTTTTTTCTTGCTTTAGAAGAATTGTTCCGATGATAGTTTTCCTTTTCTTATTTAAGAAAGCAATTCACTGGTAATTAAGTATAATGAAGGGGAAAATGAACAATTTTTTTTTTTTAAAGAGAGTGAGAGAGAGGGAGAAAGAGAGAGAATTTTTTTTAAGAGAGAGTGAGAGAGGAGAGAGAGAGAGAGAATTTTTTTTTAATGTTTATTTTTTAGTTTTCCGCGGACACAACATCTTTGTTTGTATGTGGTGCTGAGGATCGAACCCGGGCCGCACGCATGCCAGACGAGCGCGCTACCGCTTGAGCCGCATCCCCAGCCCCAAAAATGAACAATTTCTTTAAAAACTCAGCTGCAGCCTGGCATAGTGGTGCATGCCTGGAATCCTAGCAGCTAGAGGCTGAGGCAGGAGGATGATGAATTCAAAGTCAGCCTCAGCAACATATCAAGGCCCTAAACAACTCAGTGGAACTCTGTTTCTAAATAAAAAAAATATTTTTAAAAAAAGGGGTGGGGGGGCTGGGGATGTGGCTCAAGCGGTAGCGCGCTCGCCTGGCATGCATGCGGCCTGGGTTCGATCCTCAGCACCACATACCAACAAATGTGTCCGCCGAGAACTAAAAAATAAATATTAAAAATTAATAAATATTAAAAATTCTCTCTCTTTCTTTCTCTCTCTCTCTCTTTAAAAAAAAAGGGGGGGGGGATGTGGCTCAGTGGCTAAGCACCTCTGAGTTCAATCCCCGGTACCAAATATATATATAACAGCCTCTGCCAAGAATTGCTTAGTTAGGGCATGGGGTGGGGTACAGACCACTTGCCTAGCATTTGCCATGAGGTCCTAGGTTTGATTCACAGCACAGCAGATGCAGCATCAGCATTAGCATTAGCAGCAATAACAATAAGTAAAATGAAAAAGAAAAAGAATTGCTTATAAATCACAGAAAGCTATTCCATCTATGTTGAGAAAAACAGACAATTTTGTGGAAAATTATGTAAACCTAGTACAGACAACAAAAAATGATTGAAACCAGGAACTTCAAAGTCAAGGCCTGAGACCTCTCTCCTTCCCTCCCTCCCTCCCTCCCACATTTATCCAGCATGTCCCATGAGGTGATACAGCCCTGGAGATATAGTGGAAAACCAGTCAGGGGACCGCCTTCCTGTCAGGAGCTTAGACCCTCATAGAAGGAGATAAGCAAAAAGAAAGTTAAAGCCAAACAAATAAAAATAAGATTCTTGTAAGTAGAGTGACCATGAATTTGTCACCCACTTTTGACAGTGAACACGATACTATTAATAGTCATGCTTGACAATAAGTGGAAAACTGTTCAGGCGCCCTGGAAATGCTACCGGTAAAGGACTAGGGGAGAATTGGAATACGGTAATGTGGTAAGGGCTGGTAGCTACTTGAGACCGGTGGCAAGAGGTGTCCTCATGTAAGCTGAGACCTGAATGTCAAGAAGGAGTCAAGCCCAGGAAGAGAACAAGGATGAGCCTTCTAGGCAGAGAGGATAAAGTACAACAGGGACTCCCAAGTGCTGGGAGCATTTGAGGAACAGAAAGAATGCCATTGTGGCCAGTGTGCAGTGGATAGGGACAGACTGGTTGGGACTGGGACCGGAGATGTAGGTAGGGGCCACCTGAGGATATTAATGAATTTAACTTTGGAAGCCACTGGAAGGTTTTTAGGAAAGAGGTGACTTTAACTGCTTTTCCTTTTTAAAAAGACCACTCTGTGGCTGGGGGTGTATCTCAGTGGTAGTGTGCTTATCTAGCACGTGTGAAGCCCCAAATTGATTGCAAGCATGGAAAAAAATTACATGTTTATGTTTTTTTTTTTAATGTGATTTTTATTGATTTTTCCTTTGACACGGTTCTTTCTTTTTTTAGATCTTACCTTTAAGAGATGCAACTTTGGGCTGGGGATGTGGCTCAAGCAGCAGCACGCTCGCCTGGCATGTGTGGGGCGCTGGGTTCGATCCTCAGCACCACATACAAATAAAGATGTTGTGTCTGCTGAAAACTAAAAAATAAATATTAAAAAAATTCTCTCTCTCTTAAAAAAAAAAGAGATGCAACTCTAAGTAAAACCAAATCATTTATAGACCAAATGATATATCTGAGATCTACCTTAAATCTCAAATATATGAGATAGAAATGAAATAGGATTGACTATAACAGGATACTTACCAATGGTGGGTAAATGAGGGTTATATTATATATAGAGAATATATGTAAGATATATACATCTTGATTGAACATAGGAATATTCCATCTCTGAGCTACATCCCCAGCCAGCTCTTTTTTTTTTTTAATTTCATTTTGAGGGAGGGTCTCTTGCTAAGTTTCTGAGACTGGCCTTGAACTTGCCATTCTCTTGTCTCAGCCTCCAAAGTAGCAGCAATGTAAGGCATGTGTTACCATGTCTAAGTGACAATATTTAAATAATGTAATGTAAAAACAAAGAAACAAGTGAAGATGGTTTGAGGCTCTGGTTGGAGCTCGGTTGCAGGGACAGCTCCGGTTGCAGGTGTGTGAAGATTGTATTATGGAAGGTAAAGTGCGCAAGGCCAATAGGTTAAGAAGTCCACCTGGGTATGGTGATGGAAGGGATGACATGGGTGCAGTGTGGACAGAGAGAAGGGCATGGATTTGGGATAGGTTTTGTAGCTGAAACGAATAGCACATGTTGATAAAGGAGTGGGGTGAGGAAATGAGAGGAACCAATGGTAATTCTTCATTTAACAAATGAACGACGGTCGATTAAGATATTATTGACCAAGATAGAGGAGCTATAGGAGGAACTTGTTGATTGTGGGAAGAAATGTTCCATTTTATCCATGTTGAGCTTAACCTGCCTATTAACCATGTATATGGAAATGTCCAGTGGGCAAGAGAGGACAGGGATATCGTGTTGACCTCTCTTAGGAGTTACTACAAGCGCTCTTGACTCATCTGGCTCAGGAGCCCTGCTGTTTTATTCTGCTTCTGTGCTTGTTCTGTGTGAGCTTCACATGTGTCCTTTCAACCCTGAAGATTCCTTGTTGTTGAGAGATACCTGCTCACTGCCTATACAGGAGCACTATGGGGAGTGAGGAGGAATAGTTAACAGCTTGTGGAGTAACTTCTTTGCTCTTCTTCTCCTTGGACACCCAATCCTGAGATCCAATCATTCATGTGATTCTTAAGGAGGGTCCTGGGAAACGCAGCAGTCGTATTTGATCCCAAGGAGAAGCTAGTGTGGTAATACACCATTGCATTTACTTGCCCTCCTTTCCGGCCTCACTCTCTGGATTAGTCCATTTTGTGTGGCTACACCAAAATACTTGAAGCAGAGAGTTTATAAAGAAAAGAGGCTTATTGTTTAGTGTCATGGCGCACACTTGTCATCCCAGGTACTCAGGTGGCCAAGAAAGGAGGATTACAAGTTCAAGGCCAGCCTGGGCAAGTTAGTGAAACCCTGTCTCAAAATAAAGGCTGGGATATAGTTCAGCGATAGAGGACTTTCCTGGCATGCACAGAACCCTGGGTTCATCCCTAGTGCTGCAAAAACAAGCAACAGTGAAACAACAAACAAACAAACAAACAAAAAACCAAATGAACAACAACAAAAAAAGAGGTTTATTGAGCTCACAATAATGGAAGTCCAAAAGCATGGCTCTGGTGTCCTACTGAGGGGTCTGGCTATGTCACAGAATGGTGAAGAAACAAGAAGGGAGCTGACTTCATGTAGAAGGGACCAAGAAGAAGAGTGATCTCATTTCATACGAGCCTGCTCTTTTGAGAACTAATTTCTTTTGTAAGCCCAGCATTAATCCCTTTGAAGAGTGGTGCCCCATGACCTAACCAACTTCCATTAAGCCCCGCCTCTTAAAGGTTCCACTACCTCTCAACATTGTCATGCTGGGGACTAAGCTTCCCTCACATGAAACTTTGCCACAGCACTCCCCTTCCCCTCAGTATTTGGAGAAGAAGAGAAGAAGATAGACAGTAAAGGTGACAGAGGAGAAGGCAGAGTGGAAGGCAGACAGGAAGAGAGTACCATGTGAAGGAGTAATGCTCGTCTTTGTGGAATGCTGGACAGTCCACGTGAAGAGACTAGGGGAGGGACCTTGAGGTGTGGCAAACACAGGCTATTCATAGGCTCTCTGCTGGGTGATGAGGAAGTTTGGCTAAAGTGGACTGAGGAGAGAATATAGATTGGGAGAAAAAGCTGAAGCAATAAATAGAGACAAGCTTTGCTCTGAGAGGACTAGAACGTGAAGTGGAGGCTGGAAGAGAATGTATGGAAAAGGGTTGATTTGGACTTTCCACAGATGGGGCAAATGGTACTGCGTGATCATGGTGGAGTGGTACCCCCTTTCTCCACATAAAAGTCTTAACTGGGCTTCTTTAGGAATCTTCACCATGGCTGATTGTAGGACTGTCAGCAAAAGAGTCTCTACAAAAGAGTTCAGTGCAGATAAACTTCCAATTTTCATGTTGCCCTGTTTTACTTGGCCACTGGCCGGGAAGATACCAGCACTCCAGGTGCTGGACACCCCCTTACTAGTTTCTCACAAATATGTATCCAGTATAGTAGTTTGGGGGAAATGTGTAAAGTAGGCCTCTGGCCTTGAGCTGGGCTTCACAGAGATGTCTACATTTCTAAGAGAAGTTGCCAATTGGGCTTCATGGTAACAGCTGGCAGGGGGAGGAAAGAAAGGGGAGAAGAAGCTCTTCCCTTCTCAGGTGTTGTCCTTGGAGGGTTAACTTGCCCAGAACAGTGAAAGAAAAAGCTGCTTTTATGTGAACTTCTGCAGACTGTGAACTTCTGAGCCCCTCCCCTTACATGTGGGTATAAAACTCTGAAACACCTGAACTCGGGGGTTCAGGGGGTTGATTGATTACAGCAAAAGCTATGCCCTCTGGACCTGGCTGCAGCCAAATAAAACTGTTTCCTGCTATCTTTGGTGCCTTGCCTTGTTGGTCCCTACAACAATGGGACTACTCCAGGAGGGAGCACAACTGTGAGTGGAGTCCATGAGAAGGAGGTGGGGGTAGAATTATGGACAATAATGAAGGGTCAGGTGGACATGGGAGGCTGGGATGTGAGGAGAGAAGAATGTGTGCCTAGGAACCTGGAGGCAAATGTTCCCCAGGAGATGCTGTAGGCCTCTGGGTGGTGCTGAGGCTGGTGGCTCTGAAGAGACTCTCGTCTCACCTCTCAGTGAACCTACTTCGTTCTGTTCCCTATCCTCATCTCCTCCAAGACTGACTTTTTCTCCTGGATTTTCAGTTGGTCTAAATTCAAGAACCTTAAGACAAAGAATAGGAGTCCCCAAATTCCAATCTCCTGGAGAGGCTCTGGGAAGAATGTCCTACCTAGCATGTAACCCTGGTCCCATACGCTCTGGCAGGGAGGTGCGGTCATGGGTGAGCCACAGTTGTGAAAGAATGAGGCATGGGTGAGGCAGGTTCCCCAAGAAGGAGTCCAACCTTGCTCACCTTCTGGACTTTCTGCTCAGTGGAAAGGCTGGGAGAACAGGTTGAATGCATTTAGCTGAACTGATATTGTTTCTGTTTCTGGGGAGACCCTTACTGTAGGCATAGTGATCACAGACCAGGTACTGATTTGTAGTCTAGGACATTTCCTCTCTATGGCTGCTGGGAAACATCTTCTTTTATTAACTCCATCACTGTAAAGAGCTTGTGTAGGAGGAATAGCAAATAGAGACAATGTGTGTTTTCTTCCTCTGAGTGGTGTCTTGGCTCTGGGTTCTTCCTGGAGACAGAAGACCAACACCTCGATGATGGGGAGGAGTTTGGGGCATGACTGGTTCACAGGAATCAATGAGTCCATGGTCCATTAGGGAAATATTCCGGGTAGTCTCTTTTGGGGTCGTGCTTTGGCAGCATGGGCAAAAGAGTTCAGGGCTCAGTGAGTCAATGTCTTGACCTTTAGTCCCGGTGGCAAGAATCTGGGCCACTGTCTCATCAAGGGTCGCCATGTGATTCCAGCCAGGGTTCAGAGCTTCTTAGCCAGGAGCTCAGGCTGGAAGCCATATCTGATTCAGACCATCACTGGGACATTTCCTAGCTGAGTGACCTCAGTGCACATCTTTCTTACGTGGTTCTTAGGAAAAGTAAATGATTTTTGGTGTAAACCAGGTGAAGGTGCCTGCACAAGGCAAATGTGACAGAAATCATACTAGTTCTGGATGCTAGACGACCTATTGGCATAGAGTGTGGCTTTCCTGTGTCCCACACAAGGTATGGTCTAAAGGCAGAAGAGAGTCACGTGGTATGAGATGAGACTCAGGTAGGGAGGAGCACCACAGGGAGCATGATATTTTGGAAATTCCGTTATTGAGGGAGATTTTGATCCAAATCCCAAGTTTTATAGCTATTTGGGTCCTTGGGGAAGTTGCATTGCAAACCCTCAATTTCCCACCTGTGAAATGGGCACAATAATCTTTTCTTCATTAGGTTATTGCAATAACTAGATCAATAAAACACTAGGCACAAAGCCTGGCACATAGTACGCATTCATGCGAGACTGGCTTCAAGGTTAATATTAGGAGACAGGACTCATCGCTCAAATAATGAAGGCAGTGTAGCTGAGCAGGGAAGAGTGGCCTCCTGCATTCCTGAGATGAAACCAAGTTAGTAATTATCCACTTTGCAAGGCTGACCCTGCCCAAATTTCAGTGCTGATGATTCAACAAAGGTTGTTAGATTTGACACAAGGGCCTCTTTCAAGCATACATAAGTTATTAATAATCTTGGATACTAAGCTTGGAAACCCCATATTTTTCATTTTGCTTTGGACATTCCACCCTTTTGGTCCAAAAACAGTATATATATGAAGTTCTCATCTTTAAAAAATGACTTAAAAAAACTTTGAATCTAATCATGCAGACTTGTAAAATCCTTGATCTCCAGTTTGTTCAAAATTCATGGGAACAGCAAGCATCTCAATGTAACATCCTTGCCAAAATTGCTTAGATGGGTTTAAGTGGAATTGAATCACAAGGAAGCAATCAGATAAACCAAGAACATGGCCTATTCCACAAGAGAACTGCTCTGGACTTTTTGAAAAAGTTGAAAAACAAAGCAAAACAAAGAAACAAACAAAATAGAGGTAGATAGACACAGACTAAATGACATTAAATATACCTGATAACTAAACCCAAGGCATGAACTTTGAATTAATATAAATTAGCTTCCCCCACCCCCAAAGAATAAAACTTCAGTCATTTAATACATTTGGTACAATTGGGGACGTAGGAAGACATCCTTGGGTGTTGTTCTGTTTTGTTTTCAGTACTGGGGATGCAACACAGGTCCTCATGCATTAGCCAGCCATCTCCCATGGAGTTATACTCCCAGCCCTTTTTCTTTCTTATTTTGAGACAAGAGTCTTGCTAAGTTGCCCACTCTGGCTTTGAACTTGTGATCCTCCTGCCTTAGCTTTCCTAGTAGCTGGGATTACAGGAATACACCACTGTGTCTGGTTGACTTCCTTGTTTTTTAGGAGATTCAAGTATAAATGTTAGGATTGCAATGTCATGATTTCTGTAATTTATTTCAAATGGTTCAATAAGGAATATGTAAAAGTGCACATCTATGCCTATACATATATAAATACAGATGTGTAAAGAGAAAGCCAGTATTCTTTGGAATGTGGAAAGTATTAACTACAGGTTAATCTATATGAAAGGTTTATGAAAGTTTATTGAGAACTATTCTTTCAATTTTTCTATAGGTCTGAAAATTTTCAAATTAAAAAGTTGAAGAAGAAATTTCATAAAAGAAAACCAGCCAGCCCATGGGCATGTGTAGACTCTGGAGTGCTGTTAATCTCTAGAGATTTGGGCCTCCCTCCAGACACAAAAGGTGGTGAGTTACTCAAGCTCAGGGGCAATTCTCACATTAAGAAATGCTGAGGGTTAGGGATATAGCTCAATTGGTAGAGTGCTTGCATGCACAAGGCCCTGGGTTCAACCCAGCACCACCCTTCCCCCCAAAAAAGAAAGAAATGCTGAGTTCTTGCTGGGTACAATACACACTTGTAATCCCTGCGGCTCTGGAGACCGAAGCAAGAGAGTCACAAGTTCAAAGCCAGCCTCAGCAAAAGCGAGGCACTTAGCAATTCAGTGAGGCCCTGTCTCTAAATAAAACATAAAATAGGGCTCGGGATGAGGCTCAGTGGTGGAGTGCCCCTGAGTTCAATCCCCAGTACCCCCTCCCACCCCTACCCCCCCAAAAAAGAAAGAAATTCTGAGTTCTTTAGAGTCCTAAAGAAAGTGTGAATTAAGAGGTATGGACACAAGGCTTGCTAACATCATCATGGTCAACAACAATACCACCACAACAACTTAACAGTAGTAAAACATTTGCATGTGCATTTGAGAGAGCAATTATTTTAAAAAGAGAAAAGCCCCAAACAACCACAACACAAAACAACCCTCAACAAGTAAAAATCCCTTTTGTTTTCAACAGGCCTCTGTCCTGTTAAGCATCTGTGTAAGGTTAGGAATCTCAGCTGTCTTTGTAAAGGGGAATCAGGATCCTGGGTAAAAAGAGTTCTGAAATTTTCACCTGAAATTTCTGGAGAGAAAAATGCTGCATATTTTTAAACTCTGTGTTAGATTAATTGTGCATCTCAGAGAAGGGATTTCTTTTTAAGAATGGGTTTCAGGACAGATGGTCCCGCATGGTCCTACTTGGAGCTCAGTTACCACGTTGAAGCAGTTTGAGATCTTAATGACTTGACTCCTTCGTCTCTACTGGTGTCAAATTTAAAACCGACCACACAAAATGTTGGGGATAAAAAGTAGTCCAGTAAACAAACTTATTAATAGAAGTGAAATCCCACAGGGAACATAGACACGCATCAGTCAGTGGGGATATTAAATTCCTGTGATAAGTTAACATGGATTAAGCAAAACTTTTTATAGTGCAAGTCCTTAGTATCAAATTTTGAAGCACAGCAACATCTAATAATATAATTATTTTTATTAACCATTTCTAATGGGTTGCAAATGATTCTGAAGGGATATGTTAAAGGAAAACATGGACTCACTCAGTGTATTGGGTGCGTATTCTGTTTCTAATTGGGGAAAAAAACCACATGTGCCTTCCTGGAATCCACTCTACCTGCCAGGTAGACTTAAATTATTATAAGATGAATTACAATAACAGTTAGTGCTATACAAGAGTCGTTTGCAGATTAGACACCTGGAATAGCTTAGATGTTGTGGACATGAATAACATTACAGAAGCTGGGCATGGTGTCACATGCCTTTAATCCCAGAGACTCAGGAGGCTGAGACATGTGGGGTTGTTAAGTTCAAGACTAGCCTGGGCAATTTAGTGAGACCCTGTCTCAAATAAAATAAAAAGGGCTGGGATTGTAGCTTAGTGTTGGAGCACTTATCTAGCATGTGTGAAACTCTGGGTTCAATGCCCAGTACTGCACAAAATTAAAACCAAAACAAAACAAAACAATCCAGAAAATTATCAGATTTAGAACTGTTTTTGAATTAAAGTTTTTCTCAATTTCTTCCTTGTAGAAAGGCTATGTGAAGGCTTGAAATAAATTTCTTAAGATTCGCATCT
Organism: Ictidomys tridecemlineatus; assembly: GCF_052094955.1. Classification (NCBI taxonomy): domain Eukaryota; kingdom Metazoa; phylum Chordata; class Mammalia; order Rodentia; family Sciuridae; genus Ictidomys; species Ictidomys tridecemlineatus. The sequence continues at coordinate 25,385,417 of NC_135482.1, forward strand.
TAAAATTTCCAGAGTTGGAACTTTTTCTATTTTCTCAGGTTCCCACCCATGTCAGGATAGGTCAGGGGTTTCAGGTACCAGAACTAGAGTTAGATTCTTCAGTTAAAGTCCAGGCTCTGCCACTTGGTAGCTGTGTGGTTAAGCAAAGCAAGTGACTGGCATTTTTCCTAAACCCAGTTTCCACAGCTGTAAGTGAGAATAGTAATAGTATAACCCTTCTTTATTTAAAAAATACACACACACACACACAAACACACACGTGTGTGTTTTTTTTGTGTGTATATATATGTATGTGTGTGTGAGTGTGTGTATATAATTTTTTTTAAATGAAAATATGCAGGTGAAGCGCTTGGTGCAAAGCAAGTTCTCCTTAGATTTTAACTACTTTATGGTAACTGTAATTATTATTACCATTAGGTTATCTGATCATTCCTAGCCTCTCCTACTCTGGGCAGGCCCATAATGTTTTTATTCTCATTCCTCAATCAGGCAGATCCCTAATTTCACACACTAAAAGCCTTTATCATCTAGCTTTGCACCTATAGTAATCAAAAGGATATTCTCATAAAGGCTAAAAAAAAAAAAAATTCTACCTGTAGTATGAAAACTCAAATTTGGTACAGCAAAGGTGGTTTAAGTGTATTGGAGATTAACACATGGAAGTGCAAGTTGTTTAAAAAGGCAAATGTGTGAAATTGAGGGCTCCCTTTTTCCTGAATGAACATCTACATAGTAGATTTGATATGCATGTCTAGAATCTGGAAATCTAGAGTAGGAGAAGCATTTGGCCATAGGAACAGATAATGATCCCAGAAAGATCTCGAAAAGCCTTCTGACTCCCATTTATGTTCTGAATCCAACGAGGAGCCCACGAAAGAAGAAAAGATGCTCTTCAGAAAGCCCAGGGATGGGACCTGCATTCATCTGTCTCTGCACTGTCTCTGCAGCCAGGCTGTGGGGGAGGGGTCCAGGAACCTCCTTGGGTTCTGTGTCAGGGTCCCCTTCGTTGCCTTCCAGCTGTGTGTTGATGGCACCCTTCCTCCCCCAGGTAATGCCACGCTCCCGAGGCCCCTGGGATCTGCAAAGCCTGGTGCTTCCTTGCCCCTTGCGTGAGCTCTGCAGCCAGCTTCCCCTGCCCCAGTTTCACAGACAGGGCACCTGAGTCATTTTTCTATTGTTAACAGACCAAAGTTACCCCGTGAGTCATTCTGAAGTCTTAGAACCGACTCCTAATTCTTGTTCCTGGCGTCACTCACAGAGCTGAATGCCATCAAAGGTTCAAGAGGAAGCTGGCCACTGATGGGCTCAGAGAGGACCCACTTCGCACGTGACCGACTCAAAAACCAGGATTAACTCTCTTGACACCTGCAGCCTGAAATAGAAAGGAGGGAAATGTATAGGTGCAACATCATCATTATCATCAGACCAGAATTCTCAACCTCTCTCAAAATACTATGGAAATTCCCTGGTTCATGGCTTCCTCAGTACCAAGATTTTAAATAAACAGAAATCTCTTCTTTGCAATGGAGACAATCCATTTTCCTTCATCTTGTAACAGAGTCATTTATGTGAATTTGTACTTGAAAGGAAGCTAAATTTATTTTCTTCTTTTCACAAAAGAATCTGGCAGAGAGAGAGAGAGAAAGAAAAAAAAAAAAATCCCCGAGCTCTCTCATGTAATAAAATTAGAAACCAAGCCATTCCAAACACAAGCTGTTCAGATTTAGTAAGATGATGCTTTTTCTGTAGCATTTTCTGCCTAGCTTTGAATTTCCCGACATTTTTCCTTTCCTTGTCTTTCTTTGCATCACATGCCGCTCTCCTCACGGACACTCCCAGCTGAGGAGGGGAGAGCCACAAGGTGGACCTACAGTAGTAACCCTGGATTGAAAAGTAACTATGGGGTCCTTCTGAAGGCAAGTTGCAGCTTTTGTACATTAAACTCAGTGGTTTTTATCCTTCATTTCCGAGCTACAGGAGAAGAGGAAGTTTTGCAAAAACAGAAGTAGGAGTTCTTACAGAGATTCTAGGAACCCCCAAGACCGTCTTAAAATTATACTGGCACCATCCCTCGATCCCTACCCAAGACCTTCTGAGTTGGAAGGACCCCAAAGATGGACCCTGGGAATCTGCATTTTAACAAGCTTCTCATGAAGTGCTTCTTAGTTCTATCCACTAGGAACTGGAGCATCTGCGCTCTGGGTGGCCGGGGATGATCTCCAGGAGCCTCTCAGTGTGTGTATAAAGTGTGACTCTGAGTACATGTGCATTTTTCTTTTTATGGCTACTGGCACAGACATACTGGGGACCAAGTTGACAACAGCTAACAAAACTTAAAATATATTCTCCCTATAAGCCAGCAAGTCTACTTTTAAATAAATACCAAATCTTGAACATAGGAACATGATATGCGTAAGGACGTTCTTTGGGGCATTGCTTATAATTGCAAACAAATTGGAAATAACCTAAATGTCCACCAACAGGAGAATAAAGAAAATGTAGTATAACCAATGATAAATCAATGCCAAGTAATTACAAGGAATAACCTAATTCTACATGTCAATAATAGTGAAAATAATAACAGATAATACTTATATATTGTATACTTGTGCTGCTGTAAGGGCTTTGACAATAAAGTTGGATCTCAAAGTGCAATTTGGAGGGTTGGGATTTAGCTCAGAGGTAGAGCGCTCGCCTAGCATGTGAAGCCGGGGGTTTGAATCTCCACACTGCAAAACAAACCCATCAAAAATAATACTTTACATGTGGTTTGTTGATACCTATAAGTGATAAAATCTTCAATCATGGATTTTGCCAATAATTACAAAATTATCTGTAAGGGTGATCTAGGACGGCACTAGGGAGGTTTTGTAAGACTGGGGCATTGAGGTCTACTTTAGCTTTATCAGATATGTGCTATTTGCAACATCTCTAATGAACAAATGCTTACAGAGTACTCACAAATCCAGTCAGCAAAGCAAGGCAGTGTGAAATCCATGAGTGCTCAGGGGCCAGGGAGGGAAAGAAACTGGGTAGGAGGATAAACTTAAGGCAGAAAGGCGCGGGTGGACTAGCAGGACTTAGACACGGAGGGAGGAACCTTGGAATCTCCTGCCAGGGAGCAACTAGAGATGCAGTCCCTGAGGAAGAATGGTAGCTCTGGGGGCCACAAATGAAGAAGCAAAGAGAGACACCCACATACACCGTGCAGCCAAGGTCCACCGCGGAGACCACTGAGAGACTCCTGTGACTTGGAGATGCCGGTCAACCCTTTCCTAAGAGGAATTGGGAGGATGTTGACCTAGTAGGGTATCTAGAAGTCTCATTTGGTTAAAGAACAATGACAAGCTGTGTAATTAGAAATTATAGAGGAAACCAGTAGCTGAACTGCTCTTAATTCTGATAAGCAAAGAAATTACGTTGTGAATTGCAAGTCAGCACAGTTTGAGGAGAAGGCCATGTCGTCTTCTCAGAATTCATGATATCCCGGGAATAAAGGAGTCCGTGTGGTTTGGCTAAAATTTTCCCAAAGGAAAACTCAAACTATGCCAAAAAAAAAAAAAAAATTCCTGTGTTGGGGATGGAACCCAGGAACCCAGGGCCTTGCTCCAGATACTCAGCAAATGCTCTACCGCTGAGCTACATCCCCAGGCCCCAAATATTCATGTTTGATTTAACTAAAGCAAATCTCTCTCCTTCCTACCTCCTGCCCCTCCCCCAGGGGGGAAAAAAACAGAAGTGGGAAAAAAAATAGTTAGGGCTATTCTAAGAATTCTCCTTACAACCAGATTTCAAATTTAGAGTTCTCATCTCCTACATATCTGTCCTCTTTGCCTGTAGGATTAAGTGTGATCTACAAGGATCTCCCAATTTTCTTCTGCTCCCCACCCCACGAACCCCCACCCTTCATTTTTGTGATGTAAACTATTGCACATACTGCATTTTTTTTTTTTTTGGCCTGAAGTGACTTCTTTCTGACCCTGCTTTGCCTGGAAAAGCCCTATCCTCCTTCAAGAGTTTCTCTGCCAGTTCTACCCTGAAAAAGCAGCAGTGCAGTAGCTTATGTTACCCCCACACGAATCCTCATGAAGGGCTTCCATGTCCTTGAGCCAAAGACCACTGGGAACTTACCCATACTCAACCAAGTTGGGTTCATTACTCGTTGATCAAGGAGGAACATGCACCATAAGACACTGTCACAGTAACAACATTAGAAAGAACCTATTATAAGACTTGGGCTTTGTGGGGATGATTTGGGGAGGACCCAAGAAATCAAAGATTTGCCCTAGACTGGGTACCATCAGAAAGCCAGGAAAGTCTGATTGAGGATTTTAGAGGTGACACAGGGAACTTGTTTTTGTTTGTGTATAAATAAAGTTATAAATTATGCACTGTCCTGATTTTGTTTCATTATATCATACTTCAGAGTAAGCATGTCTGAGGTTGGCATCCTGTGATATTGTTTGTACTTGATCAAGAAACAAAATGGCCTGCGATCATCAGACAATCTATAATAATATTGTTAATACAGCAGACAGTGGAGTTATGTCCTCTTATCCATTCCAACCAACCCTCTCACTGCGGAGCAGCTGTGGGATGTGTGGATGGGACTGACTCACCTCTAGGGCCAGGATGGGTACTGATTTGTTTAGAACAACCAGTGACTTGTTCAGGGATGGGCGTTGCAGGTGGATTCAGTGGAAACAGACAATGAGATTTGCATTCAGGAGGTTTAATAGTGAAGTTCATAGGTTCATGTGATGGAGAAAGAGAAGCCTTTCGGGGTAGAGAGAGAAATTAATCTGTCCTGTGATTGCAACAGAGGCCGCATATGATTCCCACTTGGGACCTCTGGAGCTAGGGTAATCCTTCAGAGATGTCTGAATTGACGTAGGCTCCGGCTCTTGTACTAATCCATAAGCAGCCATCAGATGCAGTTTCCTCTCATCAGAAGCAGTTTCCTCTCATCAGAAGCAGTTTCCCATGGGCAGAACCCATGGGTCTGGCAGCTCCATTTGAATCAGAGCAATTCCTGGAAGAACCTGGCTGTGAGCCATCAGCAGCTAGCACTGCCAGAATGGATAAGAGGGTCTCGGTTCTGAAGACCTTCATATTGATCCACACAGGTACTACAATGGATAAATATGAATAGGCTGTTTTCTCATCTTGTTGCTAATTGTACTGTCTAGAGGACAGGGTTTTGGTGCTAATTCCATTGTCTTAGTCTATATGTGCTGCTATAACAAAATAATTTAGACTGGGTAATTTATAAATAATAGAAATTTATCACTCATAGTTCTGGAGACTGGAAAGTCCAAGATCAAAGTGCTAGCAGACTTGGGGTCTGATGAGGGCCTGTTTCTCACACAGTACCTTCTTGCTGGTTCTTCCCATAGTGGAAGGGGTAAGGGGGTGCCCTCCAATCTCTTTTATAAGGGTACTAATCCCATTTATGAGGATGACTTAATCACTTTCTAAAAAGCTCCACCTCTTAATGCTATTGCATTGGGTATTAGGTTCCAACACATGAACTTGGGGGATAGATAACAAGATTCAGACTACAGCACTGGCCAACAGGAGCACTTGGTAGGTGCTTTAGGAGATAGTGGCTATGACTTATTCAAACATGTGTCCCAAGGCTAAGCCAATTGAGACCTATATTCCTTGGGTACAGTGATTATTTCTGAGAGCCTGGAATTTACGATTATTATTATTTTTGATGGTTAGTGGCATAGACACTTGCTAGACAATCATCAAGAAAGCATACAGTCCCAGTTTCTGGTTGGGACAAAACCAGCTTCCAGAGGATGAAAGAAAATGACGAAACAGCACACCGCTGCTAACCTGCATCAAAGAGGTGATTGTGCACATCTCTTCCCAATTCTGTCTTCAGCGACTTCATATTGGTAACATGAGACAGATGTAATGAAAGTATTTACATCATGAAAATTAACAAAATCAGCCATGGCTTTCTTTTCTCCAGAGATTCGGGGAATTGTTACATACTTTCTAGCATACCACTGATGGCTCCCTAATCAAACCATGCCTGAAGACTGATGTTTACCTCTTGGATTTTTTCAGTTATGCGAGTCAATGAATTCTTCTTGTATAAAGCATTTGACTCCTAATGGCTGTGTATTGTATTTATCTGTCTGTGTATCCGTTTTCTCCAATGAGCTATCAGCTTCCTCAACATCAGGGGACATGTTTATCTTTGAATTTTCAAAGTCAGTACACACAGTCAGAATCCAACTTACATGGAATAAGTGAGGCATGATGATCCGAAGAGGACTTGAACCGAAGAGCACTGAGCAAACATTGATAAGAAGGAAATGGGAGTTCCAGATGACTGAAAGCCCAGCGGTTGAAACTAGTCCAGTTCTTTGGGCATAGATGAGAAAAAGGAAATGGTACTGCTGAACACATATCTCTTCTCTTATGTACACACACACACACACACACACACACACACACACACACACATCCCTCTGGGGAGACACAGGGAATGTGAGCTGTGTTGTCACAGCCTTGATTTCCATTCTCTGCTCATCTGCTCATCCTTGGTGATCCTGGACGAGTTCTCTGATATCCCTAAGCCTCAGTTTCCTCAACTGTAAAGTGGGCAAAATAAAGCCTTCCTCAGAGTGAAGATGAAGGGAATTCGTCTGGAGAGGAGGTGGCAGTCACCATGGCCATTGTTCTTGGAGCAGATGTTGCTCTGTTATCCTTGCTCCTGTTGCTGTGACGGTAACCCCAGTGGCACCCTTTCCTTCGTATTCTTTATTCTGGTTCATGAGTTTGGATAGGAAACAAGTGCATCTTTAATTGTCCTCACCTCTCACTGGAATCTGGCATCTGCTTCTATGAAGAATGCAGGCAACAAGCCCTAGTGGGATTGGGCACACCTGTGGCTTTGTCACCATAGAAATCACAGGTCTTTTCTTGCCGCCTGGTAGTTCTTGCAGACATTTAAAAACCTTGCTTCTCCTGCCCTCTTTGAAAAGATGCTAGTTACTGGACCTTCACCAGATGATCTTATTTAATTCATTGATAAAAGAGTCCTGAAATTACTTTACCATGTTATTTAACTATTTGATAGCTATATAACAATGTACTTGGTTTCCTTTGAGCTTTTTTTTTTCATTTAAAAACATAACTTCTTCATTTCAAAGGAAAAAATAAAAGACCTCCCAACCCTTTCAAAAAATTCCAATTATAATAATAACAACTACAATTTTAAAAATCCTATCAGAAACCATAAGGAAACACTGAGAGTCTGAGTACTACATTCTTTAAGCGTGCTGTTTGGATATTTTATTTTATTTTTAAGTTGGTATAAATATGTATACCAACTTAAAGTGTGGTCAAGGGATTTCAATTAAAATTAAAGATGTAGATGGCCACTTTAAAACACTATAGTAGGACTGTCCAGGGCTCCCGTGGAGCATGAAGCTCTCACTTCCATATTATAGTGAAATTAAAGGACCTGGTTCAAAAGTGATCAGACTTCTAGGTTTAGTGCAAATGGCCAACTTGGGTGAGAAAGACAGGGAGATCCATTTTTGAGCTTTATGGGGCCCTTATTCTGAGAAGGGAATGATAGCACAAAAATGGTGAAGACCCCTGCCCTGGGGCCATGTTGGCTGAAGACTCTTCCCAGGGTCCATCACTTCCCATCGTCCCATTTCTCAAGCACCTAAGCTGGCCAGCAGACCCTGAGACCAAGAAGGGGCAAAAGCAGAACACTCCAAGATGTCAAATGACACTTTGGCGCTGTCAAAGGGAGGGCTGGGGTCATTTGGACAAGGCCTTGGATGGCCAGTGAAGCACAATAAACACAAAAACTACTCCTATAACTGGTGGAGAGACCTGTGACTTCTTAGTAGTTTCTCATTCTGATTGTCCCTGTCACTGGAGGCCTCTGGGGTCAGGTCCAGTAAGTCTCCCCACTCCTCCTCCTCTTCCACCCCCCCTCATCTCCCTCTCCCTCTCTCATTTTCCCCCCATTTCATTCCAATTCCCTTCCCCCATTTCTCCAGGGAGGGATCAGTAGATAATTCTGAATTGAGTCCTGGGGCTGCCCAGTTGCTCTTCTCCATGCCTGGCCTTGTGTTCCTGGCACCGAGAGCCGCTGGCCTGTCTGTCTTCACTCACTCTCTCTCTCACACACACACTCTCTCTCTCTCTCTCTCTCTCTCTCTCTCTCTCTCTCTCCCTCTCTCCCCCCACCCCCATGTCTTTCTCTCCCTGACACACACTCTCACCTCAAAAAGATGATATTTATAATGCCTGGGGCCTTTCCAAATGCCAGGATTCATTTTGGGAGCACACTTGTGCCTCTTGGAACAGACTGAATTTTCCACCGACTCAGAGTTTCGAACTTCCTCCTGATGGCAGGGGGGGAGTCTCTGGGGCTGGGTCATGTGTCTCTGAGCTATCAGCTTTCTGCTCCGAGGGTCTCAATCTCCGAGCGCTTGTGGAAGGACTCGCAGCCGTATTTGGCCCCAGCAGCTTCTGCTGTGTGTTCTCCAGTGTGGCAGGGCGAGGGACATCTGCAGTGGAGAGGGCAGGTGTCAGTGAGAATGGACCCCACAGGGCTGACACCCACAGGCCCTCAGAAGTCGATCTGTTTCCTGGCCTGGAGGAGAAGAGGAAGGTATTAAAACCAGTGAATCCTTGAAAGGACAAATCATAGGTCTCACTCAATGTCTGAGAATTAATCTGAATTTGCTTTCCATTGGGAGTGGCACTGAAGACTCTGATTAATCATGCTGGAAACGGGGCTGCCTTTATGCATAGGTCGACTTGGGAAGTTGTTCAATCAGCTTTGCATTAACTGCTCCGTGAAATGTCCTTAATAGAGTTCACACTTTAATTTTTTTTTTTTCTGCAGTGCTAAGAATCCAACCCAGGGCCTTGTATGTTAGGCAAGCACTCCACCGCTGAGCTACACCTTCAGCCCCCTTAATAGAGTTCAAATACAGAGGCCTTCCACTGTGGCCTCATAAGCTCCTTCCAGTGAGAGCTGATTCATTGGATTTGTTTCACACTAAAGTGGGAATATGTAACCTTAGATTGCTTCCTTTCTTGAAAGCAGTTTAAATTAAATAAGAAGTGTGTGTGTGTGTGTGTGTGTGTGTGTGTGTGTGTGTGTGTGTGTGTGTGTAGAAACTGCACCTTCAGAGGGAGTTGGAAGAGCTGGCTCTGGTTACCTTTCAGGAATTATGGATTTCTCCCCCATGGGTTTCTAGCCCTCGGTTCCAACTGGACCTTATGTTGATTGGCTCCCTTGGCCTATCATAGGAGAGCCTCTTTGGTGTGTAAGGTGGCACGACTTGGAGGGAGGTCCTACAAGAGACTAGGCCCATTGCTCTGAGGATGATGTTTTACTGTCTTCCATGAATGTCATCAGCTGTCGTTTCAAACTGAAATTGAAATGCCCTTCCCCTCTTCTAACAGAAAACAAATCTTGGGAGAATTCTTTCTGACAGAGCACTTCCAAAGCCACCTTTCTTTAGATGGGATTTATTTGACCATCTGATGCTGATTTCTAGTCTGGGTACCATGGTTCCTGGGGGTGTTACTAAGCCAAAGGGCACGGTATGTCACATTTTCCACATAGAAGTATTATCTGATGTTAGCTGTTCAGTAAGCTCCTAGGTCAAAAGAGAAGTTCCACCAATGGAAAAATATCACTTCTGATTCTGGGTGTGCTGTACACGTCAGTGACACTGGCCGCATTCATTAAGTAGCCTTAGGGTACGTCTGTGCTCTTGCCACAGGGTCTGGGCAGGTGAACTGGAGTGACATTCACCTTCTATACCGCTCAGCTTTACAGCTTCTTCCCATTCAAGGTGTAGAGAACATGGAAGGCAAGAGTGAGTCTCAGGGCTCATAAATTAGAAATAATTACATCCTTGATCCTTGGTATAGTTAAGAGTTCATGTGATAAGCTATGAAAAGTACCTGGCATGACACTGGCCCCCAGTAGTCACTTGACTATTGTTTGTTTCTTTTTGTCAGTCATTAGGCATAGTTTCTTTTCTTCTTCTTATTTTTTTTTTTTTCCATTTATACATTTAGGTCTGTAATCCCCTTTTTTTTTTTTTTTTTTTTTTTTGTGGTACTAGGAAATGAACCAAGGGTCTTGCACAACTTAGGCAAGTGCTCCACCACTGAGTTGCACACCCAGCCCTTTTTAATCTTTTTCTCAAGAGACCGGGCCTTGCTAAATTGCCCAGGCTGGTCTTGAACTTTTGATCCTCCTGCTTCAGCCTCCTGAGTGGCTGGAATTATGGGTGGGCACCACAGTGCCCTGTTCTGTGATGCATTCTGAGTCCATTTTTCTGAAAGGTATAAGGTTCCTTGTTCAGATCGGTTCTTTTGCACGTGGCTCTCCCGGTGCCCCTGTACTGCTTGTGGAGGACACTCCCTTCTGTTGAAGACTCTCCTTTCTGCGAGGGATTGCCTTTGCTCCTTCTTCAAAGATCAGTTGAATATTTATACTTGCGTGGGTCAATTTCCGGTCCCCGTATTCTGTTGCACTCTTCCACTGGCCAGTCGTTTCCCCCCAAACCAGGCTGTCTTGGTCACTGGAAAGCTGTTTAAAACCTTCAAGCCTCTACCCATAGGAAGGAATCCAGAAGAGACAGTGACTAGCCTCGGTCGCTGGGCATGTGCCTCAGCTCTGATCCTCTCTCTGCCGTGTGGACTAGAGTCTGTGACTCCTCCTCTGTGAAGAAAGAACACCAAGGCTACCGGCCAGGGGCAACCAGGCCATGGGAGGCCTGGTCTCCGTCTTTCTGTTTAGTGAGAAGTCTGGGCTTGTTCAAAAATGCCTGCTTGGTCAATCTCTACTTTTCCTGGCTTGAAGGGTCTCATCAAAACCCTGAGCTATTGGCAATATAAGCTTAATGTGTCCTAATAATATTCTTGCTTTTTACTCATCAGTCTGGACATGCCTCATGATGGCCCATTATAACTATAACTGACATATATCCATATATCCTCTGCTTTAGCAAGATGTTCTCAAACTGTGGTTCCTTACTAGCAGTATCGGTGTCCCCTAGAAAGCTTTAAGAAATGGAATTCTAGGGCCTACTCCTGACCTTTAAATAGAACCTCTTGTGTATTAGCAAAAGAAAAAAAAATAGATTAAATTCTCAGCTTTGAGAACCACCACCTTTGAGTTTACAGATGGTTTCTCATTGATTTGGCAACAACATTCTTGCTTGCATCCTCTCAGGTGGTGCAAAGACCCCTCTTCATGATGGAGCTGAAAAAATGGAGGCTTAGAGATGCATTGGGAAGGGTCTGGAACCTGGCCCACTGTGAGCACTTGTGGTCACTCTTTTCCTCTGTATTTCCGGTCCACCATAGGATGCCACATCTTGGCTGGCACCCTGGAATACTCAAGAGCACTCCCCGCAGCCTCGAGAAAGAGAGTGTCCCTGGTCCGGGGTACTCTGCCAGGGCATGGCTGATTGACAGCCTGCTTCAGCTCATTATCTTCTCTGATCTATCTATCTATCTATCTATCTATCTATCTATCTATCTATCTATCTGTCTGTCTGTCTGTCTGTCTGTCTGTCTGTCTGTCTATCTATCTATCTATCTATCTATCTATCTATCTATCTATCTATCCATCTCAATTCACATGTTTGCTCTCAAGGAGATACAGAAGTAAGTTGGTATCTGCCGGTGTGGTGGTGGGTTCTGGCTGCCAGACCATAGGTAGTGGCCTTCTGGTAGTTATAATTACTGGTTGTAGCATGCGCTCCTCATTCTGTGGAGTATTGGAGTGTGTGTGCATGCACACACACACACACACACACACACACACATAGAATACCCCTATGCCTTCTTAATCTCAAAGATCCTTCTGGACATACAAAGTTTACCTTATTTGAGAGTTTAATAAAGGCTGAAGTAACAGATGAAGTCCATTCAGACAGCTTTGTGTTTTAAAACAAGATTGAACTTTCCATCTTCTGCAAAACTTATTTCCAGAGATAAAAACTAAGTGGGCAAAGCAAGATCTATTCCTCCCCACTGAATAGGAAGTAGTATTACACACATTAAGTGATGTCTTGAAGGGATTTATATTGCTTGAGAAAAGATTCCCTGGGGACCCCAGACTACTCATGCTAAGACCGAACACGTGGTCAGCATGTGAACTGAGCAAGGCCGGGGTAAAACTGGCAGAAAACGAACCAGCAGGATTGTGAGCTATTTGTTCCTGTAATAAACATCTCCTTTCTAATAAAATATTCTTTCCTCTCTTGTGACCTTGGACAGTCTATAAAGAACAATGTCCTTCATTTGTAACTATCTAGTCTCTTAAAAAACGTCTTGCCCTCACATATTACTGATGGGAATGTGGAATGGTGCAGCTGCCGTGGAAACCAGTTTGGCCGGTCCCCAGAAAGGCCCCGACACAATGTTATGTGTGTTCATGACCCAGAATATTAAAATTGAAAACATATGTTCACGCAGAAACTCATGCATGAATTTTATAGAAACATTATTCACAATAGATACAGAGTAGAAACAACTCAGGTGTCCGTTAGCTGAACAACAGATAGACAAAATGTGGTGTCAACACAGAATGAAATATTATTCAGCCATAAAAAGGATAACGTTCTGATACATGCTAGAACTTGGATGAATGCTGGAAAATTGTTCTAAAGGAAGAAAGTCAGAATCAAAGGCCTGATTTTGCATGATTCCATTTATATAAAATGTGTAGAACATGCAAATCCGTGAACAGAAAGTAGATTGTGGTGGTTAGGGTATTGTAGGAAAGGGGAAGAGGTTATTAATGGTATGGGTTTTAGAGGACACCAGAAAAAGAATAAGGAGCTGGATGGGCAAGCTCTGCACATTTACTCACTCAACAGTATGTATGTAGGCTCAGCCATGGCTACAGTGGCACTAACGCAAGAAAGACCACGTCTCTGTCTTCCAGAAGCTCCAGGTAGCAGATGGGTTAAACCAACAATATAATTTGAAGTGATTCACCTGATGGAGGGATACAGAAGGGATTCTGGATGCACAGAGAATATGTGGAGTGGACATGGGGAGAAGACAATGCCTTCCCAGAATCATCCACAGGGACAAAAAGGCTGATGAGGGTGGGTTTAGGGGCCACTGAGGAAGTGGCTGGAGTTGCACTGACATCCTTAAGGAAAGGAGTGGTGGAGGCCTTTGCTCTCCCTTTTGTTAAGATTCTTTTGTGCACTGGGGTAAAATTTTTGAACGGTACCAAAGGGAACACAAGGAATAGAGATTTCTTCGACACTCTTTCTTCTACTTGTCCTCTCCAGGTGGAATTCTCTGCACATGGTTTTCCCTTTTAATAACTCAAATGTGTTCCCTTCTGCTTTGTTTTTTGGGAAGTTGGGTCATCATCATCAGATTTAGATCCTAGGGAGTCGGGATAAAATTTAAAGAATTAAATTTTATTAATTGAGTGTTTTCCGTTTGCCCATTTCAGTTCAGTTTTGTTTGCTTCAACCAACGCTATTATTGCATCTTCACCTTGTGGCAGATATTTGATGCCAACTCATTGATTGTAGTGATTTAAAATTTTTTTTCTGTTGCTCTTTGTTTATTCCATCTTTCATTCAATAAATATTTCCTGAGTCATCTACTAACGTGTTGGGCTCTGTTCTCTGACTTGGGGTAACATGATGAACATTGTAGGCAGTGCCTGTTCTCAGGAAGCTTTTTAAAGGATACAGACGATAAGAGAGTACGGCCATTAACAGAAGAAGCCGGTAATGACCCGCAAGGGAGACCACTCAGGTATGTTCAAAGAAACAGCAAGAAGGCAAGGATGGCTGGAGCCTGAACAGGGGAGGCTGTGAGTGGGCTGCCATAACAAAGTACCTCCCACTAGATTGTTGAAACAACAGAAGTATCTTTTTTTTTTTTTCACAGTTACACAGACTAGAAGTCTGGGATCAATGTATAGTAAACATTGTTTCATCTGAAGCTCGCCTCCTTGGCTAGCAGAAGGCTGACCTCTTCCTTTGTCTTCATATGGCCTATCCTCTATTGTGTCTGTGTTCCAATTTCTTCTTCTCACAAAGATAAAAGTTGAACTGGGTGTGGTGGTGTATGACTGTAATCCTGGAGGCTGAGGCAGGGGGATCACAAGTTCTAGGCCAGCCTCAGAAACTTAGTGAAACCCTGTCTCAAAATAAAAAAAATAAAAAGGGCTGGGAATGTCGCTCAGAGGAAGAGTGATCCCGTGTTCCATCCCCAGCAAATAAATAAATAAATAAACAACTAAAGACCATAGTCTTATTGCACTGGGGCCCACTCATAGGACCTCTTTTTCCTTAATTTTCTCTTGAAAGACCCAACCTCCAAATACCATCACCCTCTGAGATACTGGGGGTTAGAACTCCAGCATACAGATTTTAGAGGGGCATATGCAGCCCAAAATAGAGTTGGTAAGATCTGAGCACGTGTCCGATTTTGTAGGATTTTGTCAGCTAAAGTAAGGAGGTTTATATAAGTGTAATTAAGCCACTGGAAGGGTTTTAAATGGAGTCTTTAGAACTGACTACTTTTGGGGAGCAAGGGGGGTCCCTGGAGAGCCTCACAAAGAGGACTAAAGCAGCCTGACTATAGACCTAGTGCAAACGTCTCTGTCAACCCAGGACCTGGTTGAACTTCCTTCATCCTGCTGATGGTCCCTAGTTTCCAACCGTTTGCACAGAAAGAAACCCCCACATCCAGGGTAGCACGCCTCACTACTCCAAACAAATTCCGAGAGCATAAAGGTCAGTTGTAAACACACATTTTGCAATCCCTCGAATCTATTTATGCCACAAAAATCTTCTAAATAGGGGGAACGGATCAAGTGCAAATAGCCACTGTTGACTTTCTGCGAGGACATTGTTGACTGCGACGTCAACAAACCTCTGTGCGCCACAGGGTTTGTCCTAAGGAGACATTACTGCAGGCTAGTGGTTTTCTGTATTCATCAGTGGGTTTTGTTTTCTCATCTGGGTCCAAATCTCCAACCGTAAACAAAAGGGGAAATTTTGACTTGAGGAACATCTACTTTACTTTGTTAATAAGCAAAGCTGAAACTGGAAAAATGAATTTTGTTTTGTAAACCCAGGAGAGTCCTTCAGGGAGTGTGCAAAGAACAACACTTGCAAAAGGCTGAGAGGAACATGGTACCCCATGGTGCTAGAGTTTAAAAGTGTCTTGGAGGACTAGAAGCAGCAAACCCTGATTATTGGGCAAATGTGGTGAATATAAAAAACAAGTTGGAAAAAAATATTTATTATATTATTCATGATGGCTCTATAAATATTATTCTACATAAATATTATTTTATTGCTCATTTTTAAAAATATATTTTTTAACAACTGAGTGGCACTAGCTGTGAACCGCCCGCTTCAGCAGAACTCTTTTGAGTTTCGAGAAAATCTCTCTTTTCTTCTCCATGTATTTAAAGACAGTGGCAGAGTTAACATCTGAGTCACAAATAGTCCATGAAACAGATGACTCCTCATCCTGTGACTTGATGTTGTTATATCAAATAAAATTCTAAGCGAATCTCTTTTCTGTATTTTTCAAAAGCTATTTCCCTTCTCTGGGTTGGTCTTCTGGTTAATGTGCCGAGGCAGGCTCTTGGCCTCCAGATGGCACATCATCTATATTTAGGGCTTGCATTTGTGTCGGTTGTTGGAACGTGCTACCATTTCCTAATTTTAACACCGATATTCCACAAGGGTGAATCGTCATTGTGTTGCTGCAGAACAAAATCATCATGCTAATCTGTCCTTATTTTTCATAGAGATTGAAAAAAACATTACACACACTTTGTTTTTATGGGTCACCTTTCGATAAACGGGGGATCATGAACTTGATCATATTTACCAGCTTTCAGACCGGTCAGTTTGGATCCCGACTTTTATTGATGCCCCTTTCTGGGATGGGTTGGGCACTCTTTAGTACTTTCTTCTTGGTTTGTGGAAGTTCAGCAAGCCAGTTAACCTTGTAGGAGGAGGCATGAAAAGTGGAGCCAGTTCCCCTTAGGCTAAATGTTTCCTTTTGCCAGAATAATTTTTCCCCTAGGGTAAGATATTACTGTGTCATTCCAAATGCACAGGTTCTCTTGGGCCAAAGTGCTGCAGTGAGTTCATTGCTGAACTTTTCTAAGAAAACTGAGCACTAAATAAAGTCTAGGGGTAGTAGATTCGAGAGAGAAGTACTCTGCATTGTTGTCAAACTATGTAGTAGGAGGCTTTATACTGGGTATAAAAGTAACCACTCCCCCTTGCTTATGTTAGACCATATAAAGCAGTTTCTTATCTCTGTGCTGAATGTGAGCGTTCACCCTGGCATCCTTTGGCAGACACCTTCGCGGAGATTGCAGCGTGTGGGCATTGCCTTCAGGGTCCTGGGGGTGAGGCTTTGGGCTGGGCCTTGGGAATCTAATAAACAAAACCTGTGGAAGAACTTTCTCGAATCAGTCTTTAGCAAGAGAGGAAAAATTAAAGTTACACGTACTCAGAGGGTTTGGGGGCTGTTGGAAGGAGATGAGGACCCTCAAAAGGCTCTACTGCAGGAGAAGGTGGGGGACACGGCTTGTGCTCCATTGTGGCAGCTATTTGGATTCAGTAGGAATATTCGTCCTGTAGTTTCTCATGGTCAGGAAAAGACCAGGCAGACAATGGAGTGACCAGGTCAAGCTGGATCGTGTTGATCCCAGTCACTGGGGTGGATTGCTGTGTGCTTCTGGATCAGCACCGAGGGTCAGACGTGGTGATTGGTGTTTGCTGTTTAGCACGTTGACAGAGCCAGTCTTCCTGCCCCGTGCCATGTGCCTCTGGCCAGTGCAGGTGATGGAGGGAGAACCGAGCCACCCCGTTAACTCCTGTCCCCCTTCTTCCTGTTGTCGCTGTCTCTTCCACGCACGGCTGGATGGTAGCCCTGCTGGCCGCCTTCCTCCTGCTCACTGTTTTCTCCTTCGTCTCTTTTCCTCAAAATGGTTGCCATTCTCCCGGGTTGCGTCCTGTGGTGCTGACCTGTTCTCACTTTCCCTGTGCTCCCTCCATGACTTCCCGTGGCTTCAGTGACCAGCTGTGCTGCCGATGGCCCCCAAATGAAATTGACATCTCCAGCCTAGAACTTGGGCTCTGGCTCCACTTCAACTCAACCCGTTTGGACAGAACCAGGACACTCCCACCCCTGAGACTGCACCTTCTCCCGAGGTCTTTGTGACAGTGGCCAAGATAAGGGTGCTTGTGATATTCCGGGCTCATATCCAAGCCCTTGGCATGCTTCACCTCATGTCACCTCTTCCGGGGCCCAACACACGACTTGCAACTACGGTTCTCATTTTATACACTGGAGGCACAAAATGAACTGCTGTCCTGCCCGTTTGTGCAGAGCGGGGTTGAATGCAGGCTGCCATCTAACCACTATGCTGTGCTGCTTGCTCTTGGGCAGTTACCCAAGCCAGAAATGGGGCCTTCATTCTGGATGCCTCCTCCCCATCCCATAGACACTTTTACCTCTGGAAGAACTTGGCCCTTTCTCCTTTTCTCTGCGTTTGCCTTGGCGCTAAATCCAAGTCCTTTTCTCTGGACACCTGCAACAGCTTCCCGATGGCGCAGTTGGGAAGCTCTGGTCTCTCCTTTCCACTCCATACATTTCCCACATTACAGCAGAAAGGAAGCCTAGTTCTCTAAAATATGATTTTGGTGGTGTCATGCCACTAACTAAAATCTCCATAAATACTCTGGACCCTGTTCTCTCCAGCCTCCTGCTGCGTTCCGACTCCACCCCCTTCCCCACCTGCTCTTTCTGAACTTCTTCCCTTTCCTGGCTCCTGAAAGACCCCTGCCCTCTCTCACCTCCTGGAGGCTGAGCTGTCGGATCCTTTTTCCTCTTCCCCTCCCTTTTTCTGATTTGCTTTTCGTCATCCTAAAGCTCCAGGGATCCCTACCCTGAGAATCTAAAAAGGCGCCTTGTTCCAGCAGAGCTGCATTCGCTATGTGCCAGATTCTGCTCCAAGCTCTTAAAATACATGAGCTCATTTAATTTTACAGCAATCTTATGCAGTCAGCCTAATTCTTATCATTATTCTATTGAACAGATGCAGAGCTATTTCATAGTCCACTCAGGAAAACCGAAGCCACCCGAGTAGCTCACGGGAGGAAATTTGATGCAGAGCTCTGACCACTGTGGTATTGGAGAGCAGGAAAGGCAAACAGTGGGTATAAGGCCATCTAGAGATTAGCGGCAGTAAGAAGGCGCTACTGCAGGTTGGAGAGACGGTGAGGAGGTGGTGTCACCAGAGCTGAGGTGCTCATCTGTGGGCTCTCCCAGCAAAGATGCAGTTTCCATGGGAACATGACTTGGACCTTTGTGCCTTCGATTCCAAGCTCTAGCTTGGCACCTGATACCTGGGACACTCACTGCACCCTTGCTTTGTGAGTGATGAAATGGCCTCTGCTTTTCAGATGCCCCTGGGAAACCCAGGTGTGTTTTCTGGACTCAGGTAAATGCGGAGGTGCTGAGTCCAGCCTCTCTCCAGGGGCTGACTCTGGGCCACCTCCGTGGTGGGTCTCCACATCTTTTTGCTTTGCCACTCTGTCCAGTTCTGCCATGTCTTCCCTTGTCAAGGTCATGTATCTTCTACTCCTCTGAGGGCTCAGAGTGACTTGGGGAAGGACAAGGGGCTGAGTGGGTGCCCTGCAGGGGGAAGATATAAGAGAATGAAATGGAATTAAAAAATCACCATGAAGAAGAAGTCCTCGGAGGTTTTTTCATAATTCAAAATAATTATCATAATTCAAAAATGACACATGGAGGGAAGAGGAGGCCGAGAATTATATCTCGCTAGGTTGAATGGGTTCCATTTGTACCTTAGTCATCCACCCTCTCTGCCTCTGTTTCTCCACATAAAGAAGAGAGCGAAGATCATTTTCACCGAGTGTTGGGAAGGCACTTCGTTGTCTGGGGAAATGCCGTACCCAATTTATTACTAAATCAGCTTTTGGCATGAGGACTTTGGCTTAAACTTTCTGATTTGTTCCAACAGCTGTGCTGCTAGGGGTGCTGCTCTTTTTTGAAGCCTCTCTCTTCTTGTTGCAGAAAGAGTTGGGCATCTGGTGAAAGTGTATGTGTATTTATTTAGCAGATAATATGGATTGTGGACCTGATTATGGTTCCTTTTTATCTTCTTGCCTACAAAGGGCAGTGTCAAATGGGCCACCCAGGGCATGGAAGTGTGTGGGACTTCATGAAGTGCTTTTTAGATGTTAGCCTTACCATTGTGAATCACTGTTCTGTCCTGTTTTGTTCTTCGCCTTTCCTCCCTCATTTATATGTAACTGATTATCTCTTCCTGAATTGTATGGATCTTTGTAAGCTGTCTTCCGTCCTTCCCATGACAACACAAACAAATAAATCAAGAGTCACAGCCCTGAATGTTTGATGTAGACTTGCTTGTCGGTTCGTTTTAGTGGACTACCTTGAGTTACTGACACGTTTTAGTGGACTACCTTGAGTTACTGTCACTTTCTAGAATGAACTAATCTAATAGAGGCCAACTTATGGCAAAAAGCTATGTGTTAAAATCCAGAGTTCCTAGATAAAAGAAGTATTAATTTTAGAATTGATTGATCAAGAAATACATGTTGACAAGTGACTTAATTGGGGGGATATTTTCAAATGAGTTTGTGTTTTATTAATACAGGTACAAATGACAAGTCTATAATTTATGTATTGTGTTTTACTAATCACAACCAATCAGCACACATTTCAAAAATAGTTGCAGGGGGCTGGGGATATAGCTCATTTGGTAGAGTGCTTGCCTTGCATGCACAAGGCCATGGGTTCAATCCCCAACACAACAATCAATCAATCAATCAATCAATCAATAGTTGCAGGGTCTTAGACAATGTCAGTGAGCATGTGGAAGACCCCTTGCGAGAACTCCGTGGCCTCAGAGGCTGAGCCCTGTAGGGAGAGAACTGTGGTGTATTAGTTTTCTATTACTGTAATGAAATACCTGAGGCTGGATACCTTTATTAAGAACAGAAACTTATTTAGCTCACAGTTCTGAGGTTCAAGGCCATGATGCCAGCATCAGCTTGGCTCTAGTGAGGGCCTGATGGGGAGCATTCCACAATGGTGGGAACGCATGTGAGGCGGAGCTCAGACTGTCTGATTGGAAGCCAGAGAGAGGCTTAGAGGACAGGTTTGCTCTTGTAACAACTCACTTTTTAGAGAACCGACTCAGTGTCCTATGAGAACCGTCTTCATCCCTCCCAAGGGCAGTGCCCCCATGACCTAATGACCTCACCACTTCTACCCTGCCAGACTGAGGCCCAGGCCTCCAACCCAGGAACCCTGGACAAACCACACCCAAACCTTAGCACTTGGAACCCTCCCCTTGGTTTTTACTGCTGGTGACATCACATGGGCTTTTGCACCCAGTGTTTCCTTTTCTTGAAAATTGGAGAACAACCAGCTCAAACTCATCCTGGAGTGATAACCATTCCCTGGGAACATTCCAGACACACATCAACATCCCTTCATTAATTTTATCAGCGCTTAAATAAGCACATTTGTGCTACAATTTTAACTTTTTTATTGACTTTTTATATATATATATGACAGCTGAATGCCTTACGATTCTTATTACACATACAGAGCACAATTTTTCATATCTCTGGTTGTTTAAAGTATGTTCACACCAATTCGTGTCTTCATACATGTACTTTGGATAATGATGGTCATCACATTTCACCACATTTCTAACCCCATACCCTCTCCCTTCCTCTCCCACCCCTCTGCCCTATCCCCCTCCCTACCCCACTATGAATCAGCCTCCTTATATCAGAGAACACATTCTGCATTTGTTTTTTTGGGGATTGGCTAACTTCACTTAGCATTATCTTCTCCAACGACATCCATTTACCTGCAAATGCCATGATTTTATTCTCTTTTATTGCTGAGTACTATGCCATTGTGTATATATGCCACATTTTTTTTTTAATCCATCCATCTACTGAAGGGCATCTAGGTTGGCTCCACAGTTTAGCTCTTGTG
Organism: Ictidomys tridecemlineatus; assembly: GCF_052094955.1. Lineage (NCBI taxonomy): Eukaryota > Metazoa > Chordata > Mammalia > Rodentia > Sciuridae > Ictidomys > Ictidomys tridecemlineatus. Next base: position 25,406,507 of record NC_135482.1, read on the forward strand.
AATTGTGCTGCTATAAACATTGGGGTGGCTGTGTCCCTGTAGTGTGCTGATTTTAAGTCCTTTGGGTGTAGTTCCAGGAGAGGAATAGCTGGGTCAAATAAATAATAAGCACGTTTGTACTAGGATTTTAACTTTTTAAGTGTTCTGCTATTCCTTTTTCATCAATTAGATTTAATTGATTAATTACATATTCTCATTAAAGAATAGACATAAGAAGTCGGGGATCTCTAGAGATAAGGAAACAGTAGAGAAAGGGAGCCACTTGTCTGAAGTCACCCTGCAAGTGAGAGGTTGACCTGGGACCGGTCAGTGTCTCCCGTCGCTTGAGGGCCACATGTGTGTTTTTAATTTAATCTTTCACAGTTAACATAGGGCTCCAAGCCACTCTTTCTTACCTTACATCTTTTCCTCCCCATGTAGCCTTAGCACTGGGCACAGGCCCTTGTTCTTCAACGTCTTTGGCCCTCGCTGGGGGCTTGAAAGACATCCACCATGTAGGTGCAATAAGAAATGAAGATTACCCGCTCCAGGCTCCAGACCACGGCTTCTCTGCGGCAGACTGGTACTTTATGTGAACTGAAACTGGCACTTCTGACCCGTGGGACATTTGTGATTGTTCAGTGAAACTTACTGAAACCCCCTGGGCAAGCGGTGTTCCCATAGATGAGCCAGCCAAGGACCCTTAAACTTCACACCCCTCCCCCTGTCCTCCCGTTGCCCCTCCTGCCCCACAGGAAAGAAAGAGGGCTCAGACCCCAACACGGAGCAGCATTCAGTAAAAGCCCTCTGGCCGGAGCAGAGACCCCTGGGGACACTTCCCCGGGCACCAGGGAAAGCTGGCAGGATTCCCTTTTACTTATCTCTGTGGATTTTTTTTAAAAAAATCTAGACCCTAACATGGGCTCATTCTAAATTGTTATTCAGCTTGGTCTCAGGGTGGGGGGTCCCTGAGAAATTTTTGAGAGAAAATCCAACTTGTTTTGTGAACAGAAAACCAAATAGTCCAATTTTGGCTAAGAGGAAAAAAAAGAAAAAAGAAAAAAAGAAAGAAAAGAAAAGAAATGAGCAGAAATAAAAGAAAGCACACACAAGCCCTCTTTCTTTCCTGTGGGGCAGGATGGGCTCTGGAAGGACAGTGGGAGGGGTGTGAAGTTTAAGGGACCTTGGCTGGGTTTATTTTTAACACGAGTTAAAGGCATACTCTATGTTCTGTCCTTTAAAAATAGACTTTTAACCTCTAGAAGCATTTTGACTCTATTCTGCCTGTGGGTAATGCCCCTTTTATGGCTGGCAACCCCCACTGGATCTTTTCCCTTCACTGGCCAAGTAGTTAGATGGATGGAAAAAAACCAGGAGTTTTCTTCGGAAAGCTCCTGATTAGCATATGTACACAGCCTCTGCAGGCAGAGAGGCTCCTCCGGAACCCCAGCTGCTGCTACCTGGCGCTGAGCTTTCCTGCATTTTCCCAAAACTTGGTGGTTAGGAAAAAGGGCTCTTTCAAAGTTTGGATTAGTAAAAGAGTAGATGTAGTCTTTTTGAAGTGCGCGGCAGTAAGTTACTGTGTTGACAAATAGCATACATAAAAGCAGGCCCCTGTGAACAGTCCTGACAATAACTGCTGATCTCCATGCTTGTGGAGGACTTGTTGTGGGCCAGGCACCAATTCACATGCAGTTAGTGCTTTGAACTTGCTCTCAGGGTAGGTAATAGTACCGGTCCGTTTGACAGAGGAACTTGTGCGAAGGGCGATTGAGTAACTGGTGAGGATTAAACAGCAGTAAGTTTGGGAAAAGGGATATATTTATTTATTTTTAATATTTATTTTTTTAGTTATAGGTGGACACAATATCTTTATTTCATTTTTTATGTGGTGCTGAGGAATCGAACCCAGTACTTCACTGAGTGGTATGTGAGCGCTCTACCTCTGAGCCACAACCCCAGCCTGGGGTTGGGGGGGGAGGGATTTACACTCAGGCAGGGGGACCCAGTTCAGGTCCACTATTACTTCATACGTAAAGTAAGTGCATAGTTAGAAAAAGAACCTCTACTTTAAAACATTTTTCTTCCATTTGTTGGAAACATCATTAAGTATACTGATTTTGTTAGGAAAAGACATTTTGCTGCACATGCCGTGGTCATAATAATTATACACAGTTACAGTGCTGGAGATGAGAAGCATAGATGAGAAGCAGTGTGCAATCTGCACAGAGGTACTTGACAGCTCTAAATACACACACACACACACACACACACACACATTCCCACAGGCAAGTTTTTATTTTTTAATTTTTAATTTTGTTTATTACGTATGACAGCAGAATGCATTACAATTCATTTTACGCATTAGACCACAATTTTTCATATCTCTGGTTGTACACCACAGGAAAGTTTTGAAAGAGAGAGGACTAATATTTTTTGTGTTTTAGAGGTAAGAAGGGATTTAGACTCAGGCAGAGGGCCCAGTTCAGGTCCACTGTGATACTTCATAAGTAGTTACTTATGTTAGTTACAGCTCTTCCATGTCCCTCGGTCCAGAACTAGTTAATACTAATCATATGAGAAAGTCTGAAACTTGTTGTATCACCGTACAAATATGCCCTGTTCTCGCTTCCCTTTTCCTTTCCTCTGGGGAATAATTATTGAATTCATATTGTACACAGGATGTTCTGGGTAGGTTTGTGTATGTGCAGGAGTAGGTTAAACTGTGGGAAGAACAGTTCACAAACCTGGGAAAATTTAATTTTTATTATGGGAAATTTTCAATGACATATTGAAATAGACCAAGAAGCCTAAGGGACATGACCTACACCCATGAACTTAACGTCTAGCTATAAAAGTTACTGACGAATGGCCAGTCTTGCTTCATGGCACTTTTCTTCACTCCCCTTTATATTTTGAAGCACATCCTAAACATATCATTTTATCCAAAAAACATTTCAGTACATTTCCTTAAGAGATAACGAGCTATTTTTTCTTAAAAAAAAAAAAAGCAATATCATGATTACATTTAAACATGTCCTAAATTCATCATAGGTCCTAGTTGTCAAAATTTCAATTGTCCCCCAGTGTCCCCAATCTTCTCTGTCATTTGTTTCAGCACGTGTTTGCTGGGAGTGTGGGTAACCCAAGTTCACACCCAGTGTGTCTCTGACCTCTCTTTGTAAGTTCTCTCTTTATCTCTCTTTTGTCTCTAGAGCTGGGATTTGCTGACTACATCCTCAGTAGTCTGACAGGATCCCAATCCTCTGCAGCAGAATTATTTCAGGGAAGCATCCAGGTATCTGTATGTTCTTTTAAGGTGCTTAGGGTAATTTTGATCCACAGCCCGGCTAGAAAGCAATGAAGTTCTGTGTTTTCAGATTTCCTAACCTCAGTTAAAGAAAGAAAACTCTGAGGCGCTTGAGTGGAGTTATATAAAAGCCTGTGTCTACCACCTGTGGACAGGTAAAGAATACTGTCTTGAAGGTCAAGGGCATATAATCCCCAGGGCAATGAAGGAGGCTTCAGGGAAGCAATTTCTCAGTCAGGCTTGGGAGAGGGCAGTGAACCTGATTGGTGGCACAGGAGAAAAGGGAGACCTTCCCTGCTGCGGTGTGGGGGTTGGATCTGATTTTCACTTGAGACCATGTGGGAATCAATAACCACCAAGCAAATTGTTGATTAACAGGCAAAGCCTCTACTTCATGGGCTTGAATAAGTTGGTGCTTGATTTAAGTGGAGTTCAAGTAGCTGGGAGAAACAAAATGTTAAATGTATATATTTGACTGATGTTAAATCTACACGTCCTCAACAGATTGTGAAATAAGCATATTTGATTCATTTGGGGCACATTCTTAAAAAAAAAAATTCTGGCATTTTGTAGGCAGAAAAAAAAAATCAAAGGAAGGTGGATAGGCCTCCTGGACACTGGTTTACAGCCTCCATCTCCATAAGAGTCTATTGTCAATGTCATAAAAGGGAGTCTTGCCCTTGAGGAGGCTTTTCCATTAAGTGCTGTAGAAGAAGCAGCGAAGCTGTCAGTCACCGGCTGCTCGCTGGGGATTGCTTTCTTCTGTGTGTCTTGAAAGCTCCAGAAGAATCCCAATAACAACAGAGGCTTGCATTTCCTTAGCGAGGCCAGGGTTTTGAGCTTCCTTTCCCCACTTGCACTTTATCTGGTTAGCACTTGCCCCAGGCCTCTGCTGCCCTCCTTGCTCTTTCCCTGCTGCCTGCAAATGTGCTCTCTGTGAGAGAGCTGGGGTCAAAGTCTGTCCCCACCACCAAGTAGCTGGGTGACCTTGTATAAGTCACTCAGTTCTCTGAGCCCTGATATCTTTACCTGTAAAATAAAGATCATATCACTGGCCCCACCTGCCATATGAGGATGTTGTGAAGATCAAATCAAAGAAGTAAATGCAGGTAAAAGTCCTTCACTAAACCATAAAATATCACACAATTGCCTTTGCTGCTTCTGCCTCCCCTTTCACCTGGATCCATTCCTTCCAGCTGATTGCGTGGAAGAAATTACCTGGATTTTGGAGTTGAATTACTTTTTAACTGTCCCTTATGCTTTAGTTCTATCATTTTGAACAAGTGAGGCTGTAAATCTTGGCTTCCTCATCTATAAAACGGGGATAATGTCACCTGGCATTTATTTATTCACACCACACCTTGCCCAGGGATGCCATGGGGAGGAAAGTTCATTAACCTATGGAAAGCACCCAGCATACAGTTGGCACCCTTTTGGTTCTCAAAAAATGCTAGCTTTTTTTTTTTTTTTCCCCCACCCTTGATCTTGGAAATTGGACTACGGTGTGACCCAGCTGATATATCCTGCTTTGTAAAGAAAACTCTTCCTCCATACTGCGGAGGACAGCACTGACCACGAGCTACTTTACTTTCAATTTTTTTTGTGTGTGTGTGTGTGTGTGTGTTTTATCCCATGTTTCGCTCATGGCTCAAAGTTAGTAGACTAAAGACTCAGCTTTGAAAGTTAGTAGACTAGGGAGTCACAGAACGGAGCCATATTTTTATATTACTTGAGATACAGATTCTTCAAGAGCACTGGTGAAAAACACCCTGATGTTTGTGGATGGTGAGATTCACATGTGCGTTCACATTAAGGAGTGAGTGGAGCATGTGTTAGGAAGCGCTGATGCTGATGGAAGGTTCAATGGTGGGGGGAGTCATGGGCTCTTCCTCCTCGTGTTGGTCAGAATACTCTGGAAACAGAACTCAGCTCTGCATGCGGATGCCCTGGGGTGGATCACCAGAGGGAAGTGCTAGCCAAGGGCTTGGAAGCCTGGGTGTTGTTGGAAAAACAGGATCCTAAGATGGTAGGCAGAACATAGGTTATTGTTTTCTTTTTCTGTCTTGGGAGTACTAGAGATTGAACTCAGGGGAACTCACCCAATGAGCCACATCCCAAGCCCTATTTTGTATTTTAGAGACAGCGTCTCACCCTTGCTGAGGTTGGCTTTGAACCTGTGATCCTCCGGTCTCAGACTCCTTAGCCACTGGGATTACTGGTGTGTACCACCGTGCCCAGCTTCTTTTGCTTTCTTGAACAGGCTTCGTGCTTAGAGAACATGGACACCACCACTTTGGATTTGCATGAGTAGGGATTGCTAAGTAGGTACAAGTATAAGCAGTTTAGGTCATGCAAGGAAGGGAAGGAAGAATTAGGGACAGAATTACAAGTTCCAAGGAGGTGATGGTGGTGGTTTCTGCTTCTGTTCCTTCTTTGCTGCTCTGGACTGTGGTAAGCACTGGCTAATAAAACCCTTGTCAAACTGGGCTTCCTCATGACCCGTCTCAGCTTGGTATTACATACAACAGATAGTTCAAAATATACTGAAAGTCGGAACTGGAAAGGGACAAAACTGCCATTATACCAAAAATCAAAATAGGTAATAAAGGACAATCAGGTACCACTGTATGTCGATAAAATTGGCCAGTTTTCTAGGAAGCTTTAATCAACTAAAACTGACTCAGAAAACATAAATAACCCAAGTCTTACAATTTTTTTGGTACTGAGTAATTAAACACAGGGGCACTTAACCACCGAACCACATCCTCAGCCTCCCACTTTTTTTCTAATTTAAGTTTTTCTTTTGAGACAGGGTCTCACTAAGTTGCTTAGTTATTGAAGGCCTCACTAAATTGCTGAGGCTGGCTTTGAACTTGTAATTCTCCTACCTCAGCCTCCCGAGCCTCTGGAATTACAGGGGTGAGCCACTGGGCCTGGGCAAGTTGTATGATCTTGAGAGATATTAAGTCATTGATTGTACCTACCCAGATGATGAATACGGTACAGACCATTTTTTTACAAGTTAGTCTTATCAAATTTTCATGGAACGTATAATTCCAATCTTATATAAACTCTCTCAGAAAACATAATAAGTCTATGGAAAGAAAGAGCACCCCAAACTCATTGTAGTAGATTAGCATAAATGTCAATCCAAAACAAGATAAGGCTAGCAGGGAAAATTGTAAACCATCCACACTTCTAAATATATGAATATAAAAATCTAATAAAATTTAGCAAGGTCTATAACTAACAAAAGAAAAACACAAATATACTATGACCAAGTTGGGTTTATCCCAGGAAAGCAGAGATGGTTTGATGTTAGAAAAATTTGTTAATGTAACTTAGCATGTTAACAAATTGAAAGAGAAAAAATAAACACATAATTACTTAAGTAGAGGCAGAAAAATCATTTGCTAAAGTTTAATACTCTGGGGCTAGGATTGTGACTCAGTGGTAAAGCACTCACCTAGCATGTGTGGGGTACTGGTTTTGATCCTCAGCACCACATAAAAATAAATAAATAAAATAAGGGTGTTGTGTCCATCTACAACTTAAAAAATGTTTAAAAAAATTTAATACTCTTCCATGTTAAAAAAAATCAGGAAATGCAAGTAGAAGAGAATTTCCTTTATAGAACAAAATATCTTTTTTACAAAATTGTAGCAAGCACCATATTTACTGATGAAACATTAGAATTTTTTTATTTTAATATCAGGGATAAAGCAAGAAGCTGGCTATTACGATTTCCAACCAATCATTATTTGGAGGTCCTACTCAGAGCAGTAAGACAGAAAATGGAAAGGCATAAGGTTTGTAAAAATAGAACTACCACTATTCACAGAAATAGGATTCCCTTCATAGAATCTAAGAGAAAATACAAGCAAGCAATTTGAAGTAATGTAAGAGACCAGCAGATGACTGGTAAATATAGGTTTAATATAGAAATAATTTGCACTCTCATAAAACATCAATAAATAGTTTTTAAATTAAAAATATAAATCTTAAATATTTTTTAAAGGATCATTTCTCTCCAAATTCATTACTAAATTCAAAACCATTCCAACTGGATCTTTTTGGGTAACTTACAAGATGACTGAAAAAGCCACATGGAAGAGCAAAGGACAAAGGAATTATAAAAGAGCCAGATGGGAAGGCTCACTCCACCAAATCCAGCGAACTACTGTGTCAAGGATCAAGGGATTTGTCCTGTGGGAGGAGCTGGGAAATGAAGGTCTGGGTGAAGAAGATGCAGGATCCAAGAAGGAGCTTTAACCTGTCCTCTTAATGCACAGGCGTGGAAGATGAGTCAGGTCCCGTTGTGACTTTGTATCCTGGGGGAGCTGTGGAGACATCTGTATGGAGCCCTAGGCTTTGGGCAGCACCTCCTCTGTGGATTGAAGCCATGTGTCTGATAGGAGACCTTAGGCTGCAGGCCTGGAGGTGGGGAAGAAGAGCAGGGTGCAGAGCAGCGGAGAGCAAGGACAAGTTGGACTCCTTTGGGCACTTCTGTGTCTGTCATCCCATTTGCTATGGGACTCTGGTTTGTTCCCTCTGAAATGCAAGTTGAAATCTGATCCTCACTGTAGAAAGATGTTGGTTCTTTTAGGAGGCGATGAAGTCAGTAAGAGGAACTAATGTGTTTTTCACTGAAGGTTCTGGATTAGTTACCTTGAGATTGGGTTGTTACAAAGTGAGGTAAACCCTTGCCTTCCCTATATACCCTCTGGCTGTCTGCTTTCTCCTGTGACTTGAAGCAGCACAGGGCCCTCACCAGTGTCATGATCTTGGACTTCTGGCCTCCAGAACCAGGAGCTAAAATAAGCCTTTTTCCTTTGTACATTACCCAGTGTCAGGTATTTTGTTATATAACAGAAAATGAAATAAACCCCCACCTAATTGTGAAGATGTTCACAGAATAGCAGCCTCCCCTTGATTTCTACATCCTAAAGTGTCACATGAGGGAAGGGAATTCATATCTCAAAAGCTGCAGCAATGGAATAATCCCGCACATCAAGATTAATCTTAAAGCTTCTGTAACAAAGGCAGTAAAGTATTTGATGCAGGCAAGCAACACCACATCCATAAATCAGTACTGATTGAGTATTTCTTATCCAAAATGTTTGGGACTAGAAATGTTTGGACTTCGGATTTTTTTTTTCAGATTTAAAAATATTTGCAATATATATTGAGATATCTTGGGGAAGGGACTTAAATCCAAATGTATATTTGGAATATATATATTTATTTATATTTCACATATACCTTATCCATGTAGGCTGAAGATAATTTAACTTTACATAATACTTTAGTGTGCCTGTGTTTTGATGGTGACACATCCCATGAGGTCAGTTGCTATGTCAATGTTCAAGAAGCTTTAGATTTTGGAACATTTAAGATTTCAGATTTTCAGAGTCGGGAATGCTCAACCTAGGAGGGAACAGAAGAGGCTGAAAAATAGTTTCTTCCCTTGTTCTAAGTCACAAAATTAAATTTCAGGTAGATTAAACCCTAAAATATTAAATGTGAAAAACAAACCTTAAAAACTTTTAAAAACAAAATATTAGAAAATATTTTTATTACTGTACAAAGGAAGACTTACAGTCATCTTCTGCATCTACAAGTTCTACATGCATGGATTCAACAGCAGATGGACAGTATTTGAAAAAAAAAAATCAAACCAAAACCAAATTTATGTCTTTATTGAACATGTACAGATTGCTTTCTTGTCAGTATTCCCCAAATAATACAGTAGAACAACAATTTGAATAATATTTGCATTATACTAGGTATTATAAGTAATCTATAGATGATATAGATATATGTATATCATATTGGTATATGGGAGGATTGTGGAGGTTATGTACAAATACTATGCTGTTCTACATCAGAAACTTGAGCATTCTCAGATTTTGATAGCCATGGAGGCTCCTGGATCTAATTCCTGTGGTTATGGAGGGATAACTGTATTAAACAGAGGGAAAAATAAGGGGAAAGCAAGGAATGGTATACTTGACTGAATTCTGATTGAAAATTTTTATGAGGAAAAATGTCATGAAAACCCACAGACTAAAAGAAGACATTTGCAACATATAAATGCAAAGGAATGATCATGAATGAGAGCATTTAAAGAATGCCTACAAATCAGTATGAAGAGTTCCAGGCTGAGGCCAGGAACAGGAAATCCACTGAAGACAAGATTTGAATGGCCAATTCCACATTTTAAAATTAAGCTCACCCTTGCTGAGCACTAACCATGTATTGTCCTAAAGGCCTTATTGGGCCCTAACCATAGGTGTGTTAAAGGCTTTGCATGTATTAACACACATAATCCTAGTGGGACTGCATGAGGTGAAAGTAAGGGTCAAAAATCATACAATAGTAAGTAATAAAGCCAGGATTTGAACGCCAAGAGTTTAACTCCAAAATCAGGGCTCCCATCCATTATGCTATTTTATCAACTTATTCAAGTATTTATTATTAGTGAGGCCTTGGGAAAATGAAAAGAATTGTACATTCCTGGGATAGCCACTTAGCTAGAGAGCAATTTGACTTTACAAATCAAGTCAAAGATGTACATTAGCATACATCCTGGCATTTCCAAATCACGGTCTATGGCTTAAAGAAAATTTTACACATAGAAACGAGGAAAAAGTATCCAAATGTTCATTGCCACATTGCTTGCAATATGCACAGTGTGCGATATTCATATACTGGAATGGTAATAATGCAGGAAAATCTCTATGCCATAATGTGGATGGAAAAAACCAAAAGATGCAATACAGAGAATGATGTCACCTATATAAAGTTTAAAAGTATGCCCAATACTGCTTGGTTTATATATGTAGTAAAGTCATAAAACTTTAGGAGATTCAACTTGAAATTCAGGATAATGGTTACCATTATGAGGGGGAGTGAGAGACGGGAATGGGGAGATTATGCAGGAAAATCAATAGTGTTTGTAATGCCACGTCTTGTCCCAATAAAGCAAATGTGGCAAAAATATTAAGACGTGACATGACGAGATGCTGCTCAAGTTTGGATTGGGATGTTCCCAAAAGGCTCAAGTCCAAAGCCCTGTTTCCCAGATGGGTGCCGTTCACAGGGACCTTTAAGAGCTGGGCCCAGTGGAAAGTCTTCAGTCAGTGTGTGTGTGTGGGATGGCGCGACCCCAGCTACTTCCTCTTCCATCTTTTCACTTCCTGGCCCTCTGGTGAGCAGTTTTGCTTGCTGTGAGCTTCTGTTTTGATGTGCTGCCTCTCATGGGCCCAATGAGGCCAATGGGGCCAATCAATTGTGGATCAGAACTTCCCAAACTGTGAGCCAAAATAAACCTTTTCTCTTTATAAGTTGTCTCAGGAATTTGTTACAGTCATGGAACACTGACGAACACATGTGTTGACCGTATTCTGTTATGGTCTGTACTTTGAGATTTTAATAATCTGATCCGTCCATGTGTCTTACCTCACCTTTCACTCTGTCGCTCTTCCATGCTGCTGCCCTAGGGGCCCATCTACCATTCACTGAGCAGGCTGCACATCTTCATGCATACTTTCTCTCTCTCAAAATGTCCTTTTTCTGTTAAAAAAAAATCCTGTTCACTTTTATGACTTGAAGTATATCATTTAGAAAAATGATAAAATGAAAGTATATCTGTGAACATAGCAGCACTGTTCACAATACCTAAAACATGGAAGCAATCTAAGTGTCTATCCACAGAGGAATGGAAGGCAACATGTGGGATATGCATGCAATCAAATAGTATTCAGCTCTAAAGAAGAATTAGGTTCTGACCATGTTACAATACAAACCAATCTTGATGACAGTGTGCTAAGTGACACGAGCCATTCGTGAAGGGACAAACACTGTATGATTCCTTCCACTCACCTGAAGTACTTAGGGAAGGCAAATAGAGAGAGACAGAAAACCACAATGGCACTTTCCAGGATCTGGGAGGAGGAGGCTGGAGAGTTGTTTAATGGGGGCACAGGTTTATCTTGGCAAGATGGGAAAGGTCAGTGGTGGTGATGGTGGCAAAGCACTGTGAACGCACGTAATACCACTGGATCATTCGTCCCAGATTGGCTAAATTTTATGTTATATATATTTTGCCACAAAAAATACAATAAATAAATAAAAACAACCCTGAAAGGCAATATCATTATTATTAGAAGTCTCTTGGAGAGAAGAAGGAGGGGATCACACTTCTCTCCCTCCATCCCACCCACCTCTTGGCACCTCCCACCTGATGTTTCCCACCACTTGATTCCTGCCCTTAGAACTGCCTCCATCCGTCTCAGTGACCCTGGGCTCTTCCTGTCTCCCACAACCTTGGTCCCTGTCTTCCCAGCAGTGTCTTGGCTTCTCCTCTAAAGCAAACCCATCTTGACACCATGATTTCTCCACTCCTGCTCCCTCCTTGTCACCCCAGGGATGACAGTAAACCCTGGGGTGCTTCCTCTGCCCTCCAGACCAGCCCCCCCATTCTGGGCCTCTAGAGTCTCAGACTCTATTTCTTTCCCTCCCACCCAAGCTCTGAGTCTCCGGTTCTGAGTTGTAACCTCCCCTCACATTCCCAGTTCTCCTGGGCCTGGCAATCTGATCCTGGATTTTTGACCCCCCGTGGTGAACTGTCACCAGGACTAACTGAGCTACCCTGCTGTGCAGGAAGGACCAAGCCTTCTGCAGGAAGGTTCAAAGTCCCCGATGGGAACTACGATTCCACTCTATCAAATGGTAAAATCTGCACTGGTTGGTTATTATGAGATCACTCTGAAGCCTTTCGGGGGTCTATTTAAATGCCCACATACACTTCTCCATCTGCTTGCAGATGTATAGAAAACTCCAGAATCGGATACAGGAGGTTCCAAGGGGAAGGGCATTCTTAGGGTCAGAGACAATGGTTAAAGGAGGGGAGAAGGAAAAAATCCACTTTTCATTTCCCACATTCTCGTCATCTTGAAATTGAAAAAAAAAGCATATGTCATTTTGATTAAAAAAAAAAAAAAAACAACCATCCACAACAAAATGTGTTCTAATTGGCACAATAAGTGCTCGGTATTTGATTCTCAGAGTCTCTCTTCCAGAGGCGGCCCGTGGGTCAGATATTTTGTGAAAGATCACTTCAGCTCCCAGGGGACACCATCCACAGGAGGTGCCATCTCAGATTCAGCTGGAGAGGGTGGAGGGCAGGGAATGGCAAGAAATATCTTTTTCCTCATTTGAAAAGGGCATTTGTAAGGAGTGGCTGTGGCTGGAGAGATGAATTATGGGACTATCCTTGATCTGCAGCTGCTTCTCTCCCAGAAAGAAATGTACGGGAGAGCCAAGAGGAATACAGCCTCCTCCTTGAGTTACCCCGAGGTGCCAGATAAGGTAAATATTTGAGACTCAAACAGCCTGGATCCATGGCAGTTGGAATTTTAGTCCACGGGAGCATTTCACTGCCATGAAATGCATCCATGTGGATGCATCCTGCCTTAGAAAGTTCCTCACGTTTCGTGAAGAGGGAAGAAGCACATCCTGGCTTTAAGGTCCACGTGTTGGATGAGGGTGGATCTACACCTTAGGTGAAGGCTCTCGTTTTACCAACTTTTATTTTTCTTGCTGTCGATTTCTTACTATTAAAAATTCCATTTTCTTGAGGGCACAGGGGTGCGCGCCTGGGATCCCAGCTACTCAGGAGGCCGAGACAGGAGGATCTTCAATGTGAGGTCAGCCTGGGAATTTTTTGACACGGTGAGACCCTGTGTCAAAAAATTAAAAGTAAAAACGCACGGACAGTAAGTAAGTAAATAAAATCTTGCTTTCTGGGTGTGCAGTATTTCATATACAGCATTTACTACTTTGTTCTTTAGCTTTCTGGTGATAAATATCAAACCACATCCCTGTCCTGCTTAAGGGTTTTCAATTCTATTTCTTTTAGGATAAAATCCTGACCCCTAGGGCTCATGGGTGGGGCGATTAGGGTGATTTTACAGCACAGCATGTAAACTGGGATGGCTATTAAAACTTCAGTTAGGAAAACAGGTGTGCTGGGCATGTCCCTAGGAAGCCCAGAAGGTATCCATGAGATCAGGTGCCCGTCTGTTCGCTTTGCGCCAGGTGTGCTAGCCTCCCTTCGGCCACAGTAGAGCCTTCACTGTCCCCTGGGTCACCTTCACGTGTGCCTTATTTCTCTGGCGTTTCAGAGAAGCCTTCCCTGCCCACCCAGTCTAGTGTGGTCTTTCCAGTGACTCTGTATCTTATCTCTGCTCATTTCCCTCATCACACCTCTTACATCCCAGAAAGATCTTGTTTATGGGTTTGTTTGTTATCTGTATCAGTTACCAGAATGAGGTCAAGGTCTCACCTATCTGGTTCACTAGCTGGGCACACAGCAGGAGCTCAGTTAGGACATGGCAAATAAATGAATGACCAGGCAAAGTTCTGGACCAAATGGCCCAGAGGTACCCACTGCCTTGATTCTCTCTCATGGGAAAAAAAGAAGAGAGAGACGGAAACCAGAGACAAGCAGAGGGGAGAGAGAAACAGAGAAAGGAGAGAGGAAAAAATCCGTGTAACCGTGGACAAATCTCTGGTTACAGGCCTTACAAATATACAATTTATCCTTCATTTCTTCCTTAGTGGGGATTGGAGTTTCATATTTGGTACCAAAGACTTCTAGGAAGACCTAATTATTTTCTTTGGAATACACATTTCTATTTTTTTTTTTTTAACAAGAAAACATCGTGGCAGAATATGCTAGCTGTGCCCCCGTAAGCCACCTTTTGTCCTCTTTCTTGGTAAATTAAAGGAAGGTGTATTCATTTCCTGTTGCTGCAGTAACAAATTATCACTAAGAAGGTCCGAAGTCTGAATGAGTCGGTCAGACTGTGTTTCTTTCAGACCTTCTGAAGCAGAAGGTCTGTTTGTCTTTCCCAAATTCTAGGAGCTTCATGCATTTCTTGACTGACACCCTCCTCCTTACATCACGGAGACCTCTGCTTCCACGGTCACACATCTCTTTACCTGAATCTTTTATCCAGAATCTTGTGATTATATTGAGCTTCCCTGGGTGATCCAGGATAATCTCCCTATCTAAAGATTTTTAACTTAATTACATCTACCTAGTCCTTGTTTTCCCCATGAAAATTAACATATTTATAGGTTTCAGGATAGGGATGTGGGCATCTTTAGCCAGTCATTATTCTGTCTGTCACAAGGAGAGTGACATTTCCCCATTGTCTCCTCTGATGTCTGGGATCAGGATATGACAGCTACAGCTCAAGCAACTACTTTGGGCCATAGTTTGGAAGTTATGGACTGATAATAAAAAAGTAGCAATGCAGAAAGCTCTGGGGCCCCAATGATTTTGTGAAATTTCTCCACCAGCCCTGGACTGCTCCTCTGACTCATTTTAGGTGATTCTGGTTTTTCTAAATTCAATGGATAGAATCATACTCTTTATGATCTTTTACATTCTCCCTTTTTCACTTATTTTTATAGTTCATCTATTTCTGCAAACTATTAATTATTTTATAAAAACTTAAGTTTTGATGATTGTACTGTTTCCAATTTTTCTTTAAAGATTTTTCAATGATTGAACAATGAGATTTTTTTCCAACTTTCTTTTACATGAGTTTTAATAGAAGGGCTCAAAGAATAAATTCATGGCTTTATGTGGAACTCACATCATGGCAAGTGCTCATAATTGACCAGTAAAGACCTCATGCAGGTGGGAGAAACCTACTCTGATTAAATGATAAGAAAACCTTTGGCTTCATACGTCCTGGATTTGAATACCTATATCAAGTAAGGGGATAGAAACATTACGAATCTAACACCTTCTAAGCTACAAAGGTGACAATAATATTGTTCAGGTAACTAAAAAAAAAAAAAAAATTACCAGGCATGGTGGTGCACTCCTGTAACCTTCTGCCTCAGAAGGCTGAGGCAGGAAGATCTCAAGTTAAAAGCCAGCTCAGGCAACTTAGCAACACCCAGTCTCAAAATAAAATTTCTAAAGACCTAAGGATGTAGCTTAATGGTAAAGTGCCTGGGAGTTCAATCTCCACGACTGCAAGCAAACAAACAAAAACAATAGTCTTTATATAATTGATCAAAACTTGATTTTATTAAATATTTTTGATTGAGCTTTTTTTTTTTTTTTTTTTTCCTGTACAGAAGGCTGTAGGAAAAAATGGAATCCTCTGCACTCTTACTCCCCACCTGGGGCAGTAACAAATTTCATTATTCTTTCAACATCTCACATGACCAGCACATTAGGCAATCTTTACTGCTGCATATTATTTCCTTGAATAACAGTCATAAAAGAAGTTCAAAAGGAACTTAAATATAAGAAGTTTTTTGTAATGTGCAATTGCAGGGTGTGTGTGTAATTATAGCAAAGATGAAGTCCACGATCTCTCTCTCTGTGGAATGGCTGTTACTTGGCAGGAAATTTCAAGATGTTATTTATCTATTTATTTAGCTCATCATTTCCAGTTTCCTCACCCTTTATTTTTCTTCACTGGAGTCCTTGCTACTTAATTGTGTGTGTTCATTGGTTCATTTGCTGGTTTGTTTGGATACCTCACTAAAATATCAGAGCGGGGATCCTGTCTGTCTTCTCACGGCAGTATCCTCAGTGTCCTGGCTGGTTGAAGGTACAAAGTACACATGCAACTGGAAATGCAAGGTGGGGGTGATTTTGGAGTGGGACCAAAGAGATACGAGGGGCTAAGTCATGGAGGAACTGAAAGGCTTTGATTGGATCCTTGGGTATTGAGGGGTCATAGACAGATATTAAATTGGAGAAGGGTGAAGGACATGATTAGATAACTTTGGGTCTGGTGTGGAGGGGAAGTCTGGGGATGGCCAAATAATCTGGAGTCTGGAAGACTCATGAGGAGGCTGTTGGGACATTGTAGGTGAAGAGATAAGAGCCCAAGGTAGAAAGTTGGAAATCATAAGAATGGTAATTGTAATAGAAAAATTTGTTGCATGGTCATTAATACTCTTCTAGACTACATTTCCCAGTCTCTTTTGCTCTTAGATATGGTCATGTGATATGTTCAAGCCAATGGAATGTGAGCAGAAATAATGACTTCCACTTCCATCCCTGATCCATAGAAATTTCCTGTGGTTCTCTATGTTCCTTCTATTTTCTGGATGATTTGTGATATGGTTTGGATATGGGGTGTCTCCCCCAAACTTCCTGTATTAATATAAAAATGTTCAGAGGTAAAATGATAAGAAATGGGAGAGCTGAATCCGAATTAGTGTATTCTAGTTAGAATGGAGTGGGGAGGAACTGTAGGCAGGTAGGGTGTGGCTAGAGGAGGTAGTTTACCTGGGGGGATGCCCTAGAAGGGTGCATCTTCCCTGTGGCCCCTTTCCCCCACCCCCCTCTCTTTGCTTCCTGATCACCATGAAGGGAGCTACTTTTCTCCACTGGGTCTTCCCTCATGGTATACTGCTTCATCTTGGGCCCAGAGCAATGAAGGCTGCATGTATGGCCTGAGACCCCCAAAACCATGAGCGTCAAAGAAATTTTTCTTCCTCTAAGTTTTACTTTTCAGTTACTTTAATCACAATGACCAGAAAGCTAACTGAAACAATTGGGATGGAGATACCATGTGTTGAGGAAAATGGAACATCATTTACTTAGGTCCTTGAAAAGCCATATAAAGTTGTTCCAATTGTCCAGGAACACTTTGTAAAGTTATATAAACAAGGAAGATATATCTATTGGGTTACTGTACAATTTTAGGTCTGTTATATCAGCCAGAGTTACTCTCATGAATCTTTTTTTTTACTTATATATGACAGCAGAATGCATTACAATTCTTATTACATATATAGAGCACAATGAATCTTTTAAAATTTTTTTTTAGTTGTTAATGGATCTTTATTTATTTACTTATATGCAGTGCTGAGAATCAAACCCAGTGCTTCACATATGCTACGCAAGCACTCTACCACTGAGCCACAACCCCAGCTCATTCTCATGAATCTTAGCACATTTTTTTTTCTAAATATCAATCTTAATGATTTATATATGATAACTCACTTAATCTTTACAACAATCTATTTTGGGACATTATTGTTAGTCCCATTTTTACATATGAGAAAATTGAAACACAAAAGGGAATATATAACCTACTGAAGTAGGAAACTGGGATACGATGGAGCTGGATTTCAGAGTTCTGGCTCTAATAATTTAAGCAATATCTGACAATGGAGATGGATAGAAATGAGTAGATTTTAAAAAAAAAAAGGGAGATATAGATGTCTTTTCCTTTCAATTGAACATTGTGAATCACAACAGAACCTTTTAAAAAAAAGGTGAAGTGGTGAAGCACAAATATTAATTAAAGTTCAAATAATTATTTATACAATAATAGTTCAAGTAAAATTTAGGAAGATTAAACGGCTGCAGGTTGGGTTCCTGGAATCAGACCCTGAGACTGAGATTCCATGCTGAGGGCAGTGTTCCTGGAAGTAAGGGAAGCAGGAAGACAGGGAGAGTTGAGCTGGTGTGAGCTCTCCACGGAGGTCTCGGCCTTTACCCAGGATGAGTCCTCTGGATCTCCCTCCAGAGTTCTTCCCATCCAGCAGAGGGGCTGGGCTTTGCTGTGCCTCAACAGGTCCCAGGCATGGGAGGGAACGAGGGCTTGAGGGAGGCAGCTACATAGGAGAGGGATTCTCTGTGAACCAGGTCTCCCTGCAGTCGGAAGAATAAACATCATGGTCTTGAAGTATCTGAGTGGTGCATCACAGCATCCACTACAGAAGCAAAGAAGAATAAATCATTACATTTACAAATTTTCAGTTGTTCCAGATTGCTCCATTGAACTTCAGAGAAATGTAGTTTATGGTCTTTTATTATTTATTTATTTATTGTTTTTGGTACCAGGGATTGAACCCAGGGGTGCTTAACCACTGAGCCACATCCCCAGCCCTTTTAAAAATATATTTTATTTAAATACAGAATCTCACCTAGTTGCTGAGGATCTCGCTAAGTTGCTCAGACTGGCTTTGAGCCTGTGATCCTTCTGCCCCAGCCTCCCGAGCTGCTGGGATTACAAGCACGGGTCACCACACCCAGCTAGCTCATGGTCTTCTTAAGTGTGTCTGAAGCACAAAAATGCATGTGTAAGGAGATGATAGGAGTTGAGGCTTCAGGGGTGAGCTGAGCCCAGATGAAAGACTTAAATGATATGCCAGGGAGTAGACAGAAATCTGGTAGCAGTAAAGAGATGAACTAGAATAGAAAGAGATTGGGACAGGCCATTCAGAACTGTTGTGACAGCCATTTCAACAGGGATAAGAGGCTGAACCAGTATCAGTGGGAAGGAGAAGGGCTGAAATTGCAAGGTACTTCAATGGCCGTATTCAATGGTTTTCATGGCTGAATGTAGAAGGGAAGGGAAGATTTTTTTTTTTTTAAATATTCTCGGCGGACACAACATCTTTGTATGTGGTGCTGAGGATCGAACCCAGGCCGCAGGCATGCCAGGCAAGCGCGCTACCGCTTGAGCCACATCCCCAGCCCCAGGGAAGGGAAGATTTGAGGCAAACCTCCTAGCTCTAGCTTGAGAGGCTGTGTGAATGAAATTGTGCTTCAAGTAAGTTATGGTGATGTTAACTCTTTAGTGACCTGTGGCATGAAACCCCTCTTTAATTGGTGAATCAAAAATAAATAATTCTCCAACGGCCTGCTTTTTTCTTTACTTTTGCTTTCTTCTGAGCGAGCTTTCTCTTGCTTCCCCCATCCTTTAAAATGAGAAATGAGTTATTGTTTCCATTTACCCCCGATTTCTTCATCCATCTGCTTTGACAAAAGCCGTCTTTCTCGTGTGTGTCCCCCCTTTCGGTTGCAGATCTAACAACAACAAAAATACAATTAGACAAAACAAAACATAAAGTGTTAAAGCAAAGATAGGGAATCCATTTTTAAAACTTATTTCTTCATTTGTCAGCAGTTCTATCACGGATGACACCAGAAGTTCTGATAATGGTCTTGAACTATATAGCTACCATGAGAGATGAAATAAAGTGTGATGAACTTGGGGACAATGTAAGGTAGTGAGTGGTGGGTTGCCCTACATAGATGAGCAAAATCACTTATTGGGAGCTAGTCTGAACAACCACATGAACTCCTTTTTTATACCCAGTGAGTGTAATTGTTGCATAGCTTTGGTCATTGGACTTTGCCCTTTGTGTTTTCTGACCTGATTCATACAAGGTTGAATCTATCTTCTACAGGCAGTACTTTTTTTTTTTTTTTTTCCGAGTAATTTAGCATCTTTTAACAACATAAGGTTTTACTAAACAAGGAAAACTAGAAGTTAGTAATTAAGTAAAATCAAATCAGAGTAGGAGATTTATGTTGTACATACACAGATCAGATTAATTATTCATTTAACAAACATTGATTGCATAACATATCTGGGCCAGACAGTGTCCTAGCTGTGCTAAGAATACCGAGGTAGATGAGGCAGATAGAAACTCTCCTCTTCAGAACTTATCCTACAATAAGGGAGAGGAAAGATAAGGAATAAAGAGAGAGCTCGTAATGTGTGTAATTACTAGGAAGAAAATTGAAGATGCAATTTGTGTATCTTACCCTTCCTTCCTATTTCCAGAGGTTTCCCTGCTGAGTAACTGGGTCTTTCAGGGGTAAAAGAACAGGATAATGTGAACCTAAACTCATTATGTGGGTGGGTATATTTGCAGAACCTGGGAATTTGGGGGGGTGTAGGAAGGCTGGGATTAAATTTTTGAGTATAAATGTGACATAAAATTTAAATTCCCACCCTGGACTGTTGCCAGTCATAGTCCACAAAGACACTGCTTAATATTAGCAATTAACTAACAGAAACTACAGTGGTGTTCTCTTAAACAGTTTCTACTTAAGGGACTCATAGTCTTCTCTCTTCCCTCCAAAGACAAGGCTGGTACTCAGAGCATGTCCCTGCTTGGCGCATTTCTGCTTCCAGGAGTTGAGTTTTATACCTTCTCAGAGTCAGAATTTCTTGTTCCCTAACATATTTGTACCAGATTTACTCATTATTAAAATTATGCCATTTGCTTCAATATTATATCAGCTAGTAGATGTGAAGAGAGAATTATTACAATGGGATTTTACTAGAATGATTTGAAAAGACTTAATAATATCAAATTAGTGATAAAAGAAGTGGAAAAATAATAAAATCGACACTATATTTTGCTCATAAGTGTTTTTAAGTTCTCACCTACTACAAAGTAAAAAAAAATAGAATTGAAAATTGAAATCATATGGATGTGGTTTTGGTAAGAAAATATGACTTTAGCTCTTTGCCAGTGAACTTGTAAGCGAGGGAGAACGCTGTAACCTTCTCCCAGACTGGACAATACACTCACTCGGATTAAAGTGAAAACATGCTTACAATGTGTGCAAGTTTGGATCTGAGGTCTCCCCATAAGGCACATGTGTTTAAGACTTTGTCCCTGGCTTAGTGCTCTAGGGAGGTGGTGGAAAGTTGAAGAGGTGTGACTTTGTGGGAGACCTCTGGGTCACTGGGACTGTACCCTCAAAAGGAATTGTGGGACCCTGCCTCCTTCCTCTTTCTGACTTTGCTTCCTGGCCACCATAAGGTGAGCAGTTTTGCTCCACCACCTGCTTTGTGCCATGCTGTGTTTCCTTGCCATAGACCCAAAACAACAGAACCATTTTGATCATGAACCCAAACCTCCCAAACTGTGAACAAAATAAACCTTTCCTCTTTATAAATTGGTTATCTCAAATATTTTGTTACAGTCACAGAAAACTAAAGCACACTGTAAATGTATCCTTTTTAATTCCTTAACTGACATTTCTGACTAGTTCATCAATTAGCAATTCTGATTGTGTGAGTAAGAATTTCACTGTATGGAAGTAGGACAGATCTCCCCACCCTCCATTCAAGGAGTTCAGGAATGTAGTCTTAGTAGTATTAAATAAGGAATGTGTGTGTCTTCCAATAATTCCTTTGCCCAAACCAAATCTCCTTTTCCTCATTTGTACACTATAAACAAAGAAAATATTTACACTTTTTTTGGCAGCACCTTTCCCTTTGAGAATATCAAAGCTCTTTAAGCAATAGAGGTGGGTAGATGTATTTATCATCCTCTTGCTGAGGGTGTTAGATCTGTGCTGAGAAGCTAGCAGATGTCTCCAAGTCATCTCTCAGGAAAATTACGTTTCTGCTCATCTCCCTGCCACGTGACACCCCATTGCCAATTCTTAACAATTCCGAGTACTACGGAGAACTACAAGAATACAAAAGGAACACACTGTCTGCGGGACCTTGGCTGTACACCAGCTGTGGCATCTTGGGCGCTTTAGTGAGCCTTTCTGTGCCTCTCCTCCTTTATCGGTGAAAAGAGAGAGATGTGCTTCTCACACTAGTAAACCAGAGTGCGGGGAAATAACGTACATGAAAAACAAATCTGGACATTGTAGCTGCAGGGCGGGAGAGCAGCAGGGGCTTATACTTTCCTTTTCGTCTCCCTGACTCCCCTTTCAGAATGACGACTTTTTATTATTTGCTATTTTTGATCCTACATTGATTTATCGGTTCCAGTTTGCATGTTTGATATTGAGGCCAGAAGTGAAATATCTTCCTCCAGGGCTCTTGTCTCTCTGTAGCTCATTGACACACCTTAACCATCTTGCAAGATGATACCACATTCAGTAACAAACACTGTAGCAAGTTGCTTGGGTAATGGCTTTGAACTATAAGACACCAGTAGGTGGCTAAAGGTTTTGAATAAGTTAATAAACTAAATCTAAGGGTTTGAATAAATTAATTATATCTCTTCCCCAGTCACAAGAATATGCCACAATGGAGAAAAAAGTGAAATATATTGAATTTCCAATAATAGGGGATAATTTATGTACATGATGGTCTGATGGAAGGCCATTCACAAAAGATGTTATAGATGAATATCTGTTGGCATAGAAGGTCAGTGGGATAATTAAATGAAAAAACAACATCAAGAAAAAAAACACGTATAACACAATCCATCATCACAAAGGATATGCATTTGAATAAAAATATTTGGAAGGATATGTAGTAGCTCTCTGGATGATAGGATTACAGAAATTTAAATTTTCCTTTGTGCTTATCTAAATTTTCTATAGTAGATATATATTCTTTTTTTGGAACCCAGGGTCAAACCCAGGAGGGCTTAACCACTAAGCCACATCCCCATCCCTTTTAAATCATTTTCATTTTTTAAATTTTGAGACAGGGTCCTGCTAAATTTCTTAGGGCCTTGCCAAGTTGCTGATGCTGGTCTTGAACTTGCGATCCTCCTACCTCTGCCTTCCAAGATGCTGGGATTACAGTCGGTACTACTACCTAGCCTATTTGTTGCTTTTGGCGAAAGAAAAGAGCTGAATGAAATACAATTCTGTTGCAAACCAACTTGTAGTACAATAAATAATGACATTTTGGAAAAAAATTCCAACTCTAAAACAATAAGAGAGACTTTTTTAAAAATAGAAAAAATGAGTTTATTTTTTAAAAAAGATGAAGTCACTTAATGACAAATGTGTGAAATAATCCAAGTGTTACTTGCAAACCTTAGCTGAATTGTCCCTTAAACTGCCTTTTTTTTTAAAGGAACACAGAGCATGCATAAATAAGCATACTTTGAAACATTTAAATTAAACAGTCATAAATGGCAACATAGTGTAATTTTTTTTTCTTTTTTGACTTGCCAAAATATCACTTTAAAACAAATCACCTTCTGGGACAGAGGATAGATACATCTTTCTTGCTAATCATAATAAAAACTATTGGTTTTTAGAATAAAATTTAAAAATTATTGGTCTTTGATGTGCTTTTGTCTCAGATGTTTGTAATATTCAAAGTAATGGTTAAATCCTCACTTCCTTAGGACACAGGTATCACTGTGGTCATTTTATAGTGGCTGAGAACTAAAACTCAGAAAGTGAAGTTTAAGGGGCAGAACCATATTGCCTGTCTAAAAAATCACTTAACAGGTATTTGCTGAATCTACTTGGTTAGTTATGTGTGCTGTGTGCTGGAAAATTACCAATGAACAAGACACCGTGTTCTTGTTCCTTCAAGACTCTCACATTCCGGTTGAGTGATATGAGGCATATAATTGTAAATGTAATGAATCTTACAGAAGAGGGAACACAGGATGTGAACAGGGGGTTAATCTAGTCTGCAGCATCTGCAGCCTGCGTAGGAGTTAACCAGGCAAAGAGTGGGTAGAAGAGTATTCCTGGTGGAGGGAACGGTATGTGTTAAGGCACTGGGGTGACATTTTGCTATAACAATGTGGCATCACCAGCCACCTACAACTTTGGCTTGAACTGACAGTGTTTATTGCTCCCATTCGGGTCTGTGGGTCAACTGTAGACACCTGGATGTGGCTGGATTCCAGTGTTCCGGTCTTTCTGGTATGTTACTTGTCCTTTTATGATGAATAGCTTCCTGGAACATACTCTTTTCATGGAATATGTCAGAAGCACAAGAGTCCAAATGAAATCAGACAAGTGTCATACTCAGGAACATTTCAGATGCTAAAGTAGGCCAGATGGTCAAGCCCAAATATCAGGGGGATGGGAAAAATATTTTACCCAGGTCTGGATTTCATATTTGGGGGGATTCTAGAATATTCACATACACATAATGAGATATCTTGGGGGATATATCTAAGTCTAAATACGACATTCACTTATGTTTCCTATATTACCTTGGACACATAGCCTGATGGTGATTTCACACGGATTTAAAATAATGTTGTGCAGGAGATTCTCTCACAGTGTGGAGCTTTCCATCTGTGGCCTGTTGCTGCTCAAAATTTTTGGATTTCTTGATTTTCACATTAGGGATGCTCTACCTGTACCATGATTAGCTCATGAGGCCTATGCAGCACCCATAGAATTAAATGTTCCTCCCCGGTTATGGGTCAAGTATCAGTCTCTGTGTGACAGCAGCACTTTCAGAAGCTCTGCTTCAGAGGCACTGAGAGTAGTGTTCGACCCCTGAGCAAACAGTATTGAATCTGGTCGCTGCTCATTCTCCTGGAATGATGGTCAGCTATTTTACACGCAGTGAATAAGACAAACTCATCGTAAAACGTGAGAAAACACCTGATTTGACTATTTTTATCCCATGAGATAATGTATTCTACTTGGTCACATCATTTTGATATGTCTCAAGAATAGTTCAGCTTATTTTTAACCATTGTTTAATAGATGTATTCATTTCCTTTACAAGTGCTCAGCTCTAATGCCTGAACAAACAGGTGTGGGCACAGTAGTTGGCCCAATATAAACTGGTACAAGTTCACAGGTTTAACACGCATCGGCTTTCTTTCTTTCTTTTTTTTTTTTTTCAAAAGAACATTTATTCAACATAGACAGCCAGTGCGTTATTAGCTGCCATTGGATATTCTGCCATAACAACTGTTTTAGTTTCAGTGGAGGTGATTTTTTTTTCCCCTTTTGTTCTTAAGAGATTAAGTAGAAATCACTGTATCCATGATCTTTCGGTTCCGGAGCCATTTCCTTCCTCTTCGCTTCCCTAAAAGCTCAATTTTATAATACTAAAATTTTAAAATAGGGCTGGGGATAGAGCTCAGTTGGTGGAGTGCTTGCTTTGTACGCACAAAGCCCTGGGTTCAATCCCCAGCACCACAATAAACAAATAAATAATTAATTAATTAAAAAATAAAATAATACCTAAAATTCTTCTCTCTTCTCTCTTTCACAAACACACAAACACACACACACAGACTTGTTAGTTCCCTGTAAATTTCATTATAAAGTATGCACCCTTTCAAAGGAAATCATTGATTCTAAGATGAATTTAGAGTGATTTCTTTCTCCTCATTTTTCCAGTTAGGCAAGGTTTCTGCTTGTTATATTATTATTGTTTTTATTATTTAGTTTTCAAAGATTAGTTGGAGACTGTCTTTTGTTTCCTCTCCTGATATATTTTTCTGAAAGCTATACCAGCAGATATTAAGATATGAGCAAACCCAGGTCTTTGTGCGTGCCAAGCAAGCGCTCCTGATGTATATTCTCCTTATTTGAGCACCTTTCCATGGTTGCGTGTGCTTTCCTGCTCTCTTAGTCTGGTACCCGCTTTAAGAGTCATCCAAAGAATGTATTTTCCAAGTAGCAGCAGAATTTAGAGAGGAGAGTCCCTAACATCTTCCCTAAGTGAAAATGCAAGTGGAAAAATCCCTAGGCTGTTGGGAACAAATACATGCCCCAGTTTCTCCCAGATGGTTTGCCTTTCAAGGGACCATGGCAATTATCTGCTTGTGTGTCTGTTGAGGTGCTATTCAGTGAGTTTAAAAGGCCTTGATTTCCGCAGGTGGATCCGGGGCTTGATTATAGAGAGCTGGTAGCCCACGCTTGGCCTTGATTCATGAGTTCTGTCCACAGGTCTGTCATTTCCCAGTTGTTTCAGTTAGTTTTTCCTTCTGAAAACAATGGAATAGTAATATCACTTTTGCTATAGCTTTTAAATGTTTACGTAAGTCCAAACAACAACAATAAAACAGGAGCTGTAGCTTCATTGGAGACGTGAATAAAATCAATGTCATGATTATTTTGCATTCTGTTCCTTTCTCTTTCATTGTAATAACCTGTTTACCTAGAGTGACCCAATTAACTGCTTTGTCATTGTATAGACCAAAGTTCTTATTAGAATTACAACCCTAATTAATATGAACATATGGCTTTTAAACTTCAAAGAAATTTAGAATTCTTAATATCTGCCAACATAGTTTTCTCTAAAAATGGTAGGTTTGGCTTAGCTGGGCACAGTAGCTCATGCCTGTAATCTGAGTCTGGGGAGGCTGAGGCAGGAGGATCACAAGTTGAAAGTCAGACTCACTAACTTAGGGAGGTCTTAAGCAACTTAGGAAGATCCTGTCTCAAAATAAAAATAAAAAGGGCTGGAGATATAGCTCAGTGTTTAAGTGTCCCGGGTTCAATTCTTAGTACAAAAAAAAAAAAAAAGTAGGATCATCTGAGCCTAGTGCTGTTTACCTATATTCCCAATAGTTTGGGAGGCTAAGGCAGGAGGATCACTTGAGGCCAAGAGTTCGAGGCCAGCCTGAGTAACATAGTGAGACTTTGTCTCAAAACAAAACACAAACAACAACAAGAAGAAGATAGGATAATATCAGATCATCTTTTTCAGAATGTTATGAGGTTTCAATTAAAATTCACTTTGCTATTAAATCATGTAGTTTTATGTATTTTCACTGGATGTAAGTCAGCCTGCCATAGTGGGAAACTTGGAAGCTTAGAAATTGTGAATATAAAAAGAAACCATGATCATATAATTTTGGAAATAAACAAGATTAAGTAAAACATAAACAAAGTTTTTTGAATGAAAAAAAAAAGCCCTGTGAATATAAATTTTGTTTCTTTCTAGTTACATGATCCTCCCAAACCCAACCACACTGTGTTCGACTTGAATGTCCAGCACCTGTTCTGCCCACCCATGGAGTATCAGAAAGTACCAATGGTGTAATGAGCAGGGACGCTATGTGAAAACTGTTAAGGGTCATACGATATAATTTAAAGTGAAAGTTTAGATACACACTCTTTTCGCTGTTACTGTTTGATAATAATTAGCTATAAATTACCTCACATATTGAAGTTTCTGGCCAAAACAGAAAGTCAAGAAGAAAGAAAAAGGTTAGAAGAGCAGATTTAATCAACAGATAAACTAAAGTAATAAACGTCAGCAAAGATGGTGAAGAGCTGATCAATTAAAATTTTATCAACTTTATCAAAGTATCTTTATTCTCAAACTATAAAGCATGTGGGAAATAACCTAACAGAGACTTTTCTGAGAAACACCTAAAATCAGATTGTACATTTGAAAGGACCTGAATAAATGGAAAGATATGTCTTTGACATGTAAATATGTTATTTAAAAATTAACTTAAAAATTCAAGGTATTTTCAAAAGAAATTATAGCAAGGCATTTCATTTTGAGGACCTCACCATACTTATTTTAAAATTTAAATGAAGGAATAATGCTTCACGATGCCTCAGTCTACTTTCAAAAAACTCATTCTCCTGGATAAACCAGTTTGGGCTGGTACATAGTTAAATAGATCGGTGGAAAAAGGACCCAGAGTCAGCAGCAGACCCAAGCCTGTATGGGAAGCTGCTTTGGGATAAACAGGGCACCATAAATCAGTAGGGAAAAGATGGATTACCAGAGCCCATTAAAGGGCAATTGGGGAAACTGTTCATTACAGTCACCTCTCAGTATCCTTGAGGGAATTGGTTCTAGTACATTCTGCTGCCTCCCAGTATAGCAAAATCTGAGAATGCTCAAATCTCTTCTATAAAATGGTATAGTATTTGCACATGACCTGGGCACATGTTCCCTATGCTTTACATCATGTTGAGATTGCTATAATACCTAACACAGTATAAGTGTCATAAGCAGTTCTTACACTTCGTGTGTGTATGTGTGTGTGTTGCTAGGGGTTAAACCCAGTGCCTTGTGCCTGTGAGGCAGGCACTCTACCTACTGAGCTATACCCCGGCCCTAAACTTTTTATTTAGGAAATATTTTTTTAAAGCTTGTACATATTTAGTACAGAGGCAATTTTTTCCCCCAAATATTTTTGATTTGTGATTGGTTGAATCTGTGAATGCAGAATCTGAGGGTATGGAGGATTAATATATGAAGGAAAACAGGTTGGATCACTGTCTAAAGTATATACTGAACAGAAATTCAGTGCCAAGGTAAAATTTTAAAGCTAAGAGAAGCTACTGGAGGTGTTAAAGGAGATTCTTGATGGCCAAACCACCAAGTTGGAAATTTAGTAGATTTGACTATGTTTTAAAAATTAAGAATTTCTGTTAAAGGGCATACACTATAAGCCAGAACAGCCAAAGGATGACAAATGAGAAAAGATTTATATCTAAAACCTACAAGGGATAAGTACCTAGAGTATACCAAGAAGCATCAAGTTTTTTATTTATTTTTTTTAATGAAAGTAATAATAATAGAAATTAAAGTGCTTAGCGCAGAGCCTGCTATAAAACTCATGCTTCCTGTTTGCTATTACTAGTTCATCTGTTCTATCTTCTGTGACAAAACTCTCTTTGTGTTGAGTCTTGACATATAAACACTAAATTTCTGGTTTCTGTATGGTTTGGTGATGTTAGCTTACGGAACTCCAGAGAAATATATGTGTAAGTATTCAGCCAGCCTCAGTATCCACAAATCCTGCTTGATAACGTACTTGGATATGGCAAAGGTTTAAAAAAAAGTGGAGAAAACAGTGGCAGTTCCTGCAACACAGAGGTGAGGGGTGCTGTGTGCACCACTGTAGCTATGGAACCGACTACCGGTGACCCTGCCAGGGGATGGAGCAAGAAGATCACGTCTCATGGCTTGAGGTGTGAATCTTGTGACTGTCATATTCTATCCTTGCTGAAGACCAGGTCCCGAGGGTGCCGCGTCCATAGTGACTATGAGAAGCAGCTTCCTGCTCCTGAGCTCTTGGTCCAGGTGTAATCTTTGGCTGTTGGGGCTGGGGGAGCTGGATGGGCCAGCCCTCTCCTGCTGGGTTTCTTGGGGACTCCCATATCCAAAGTCAGGCTGGCCTCTCAGAGATGGCTTTGCTCACCACCTACCAAACCTGCTCTCTGAAAGCAGAGCTTTGTCTTTTTCAGTTTTATGACCTCAGCTTCAGGGAAGGCTTTGGCTCTCCAAGTGTGACCCAAAAACTTGGATGATGACTCACAGGGCAGAAGGCAGCAAGCTGCAGTCAGTGGCAGTGACCCTAACTGGGTTCACTCCTTGAACTTGAAGGATGGATACAGCAAGTCAGCCAGGGCCATCCTGTTGATAGAGAAAGAAGGGAAACTGATGATAATTCTTTGCCACATATGGTCACCGCACACTGTCTCTTTCTGTCCTCTGCAATCTTGGGAAATGCACATGCCTACCTCCATTTTACAGATGCAAAAACTGCAGCTTGAGAGAGAAAATGGCTGAAGGTTACTTCTAAATGACTCCCTGGGATTTGAACCCTGGGTCTGTTTGACTCTGAACCCCGAAGGTTGTTTGGCTGGTTTTTAATTGCGGTACTCTTTATATCTGAGGCTTGGAGTGGGATTGAATGGAGGTAGGATAGATACTATGATAGGTGGCCTCCAGGGAAGAGTGAATGGCCAGTCCCATCCTTGTTGGATCTTGGCCAGTGCTTGTCTTAGGTTATGGAAAGCTAATTACTCCTCCCAGTGCTGTGTTTGAACATGTGCTCTTGTGGTCAGCTTGTTTTAGGTGTGGCTTTGGTTCTCAGCAGAAACTCTGTTCTCATGAAACACTGACATCCTTAAAGGGCTGTGATCTGCTTGTCGTTCGGAGAAGCGAACGCTTCTTGGAAGTATACTATACAGCATGGATGGAGTCTCTCTCCAGAAAGGAAACTAGACAGGGCTTTCGAGACAGCTTGCTTTCTGAGAGGGAATTTGGTTTCTCAGTGCTTCTGGGATCTGATGCTTTAACAAGTTGGTTGATTAGCCACTAACAGAGATGCACTTGTCCAAACATCTACAACCGAGGTGTGTATGTGTGTATGTGCGTGCGCCCGTGTGTTTGAGAGATCACAGGTTTATCTGTACCAATGCTATCAGATCTGAGAAGGATTGTTGTAGCTACATGCTACACTGATTCAATTAGAAATCAGCCTCTAGGGTCTATGGCAATGATTCTGCTATATCATCATCATCATAATCCTTGGGATAATAAAAAAATACCCATTCACTGTGTATTTGCTCTGTGCTGGGCTCTATAGTAGCTATTTTATGTTCCCAACAATTTTCTGATATGTTACTTAAGATTGTATTGACTAGAGGTAGCAGAAACTCAGCTTCAATGGTCTGACCACATGAGGGGACTTTTGTTTTTTCATGGAATAAGAAGTTCAGCTGTAAATAATGTTAGAGCAAATATGGGGCCCTTGATGCCATCAGAAACCAGGTTCCTTTGCTAAAAGATTTCTTCTTCATGTTCCCAGCTGGCTGCTCTATTTCAGCTGTCACAACTGATTTTTTAGTAAGAAGTCGGAAACAGGGAAAGGCTAAGAGGTAAAAACTCAGAAGATAACTGCAAGCTGATTATATGCCCTTGAACGAGCGTTCTCAGAAACTCCAGCTGGTACCTCCACTTGCACCTCACTGCCTAGAACTGTGTTGCATGACCACGTCTGGCTGCTATTGGAGTCAGGTAATCTAGAGGGTTTAGAGAGCCCCCTTGCTTAGTGAGAAAGAAAGATGGCTGGCCGTTGGCTTTTAACTAGTAGCACCTACCTCTAGTAACTAATGTCGGTTCAGTATTTATAGATAAGTAGAATTAGACAAATGTTTGCTAGGGAGTGACAGGTGAGACCAGAATCCTGGACTGTCGGACTCCAAAGACACTTTTCTTAAATTCTGTGCTATAATCTGTTCCTGAGGCTTGGTGATTTGGGGGGCTGGAAAACAGAGGACTTCAGGGTTCCTCTTAGGAACAGGAAGGGGAATTGACTTCTCGACTTCTTCAGAATAGAGTTGTGATTGACATATGAAGGACAAGGAAAGCAGATTTGGGTGCAAGAAAAGGAGGTATTTTCCAAATAATAACCAGCTGTTACTGATACAGGCCATGTGCAGTCTCTCAGGAGCATTTGGGAAGAGGTTGGATTGGCTCTCAGAGGAGATCCTTGAACTGGCAGGAGTTTGGGTCTATCCTGAGTTCAAGATTCTGGTTTATAAAACAAAAGTGGCTGAGATAGAACAATTTTGGAAAAAGGAAGGTGTTTGAATTCAGCATAGATGCCTCCTGGTTGTCAGAACTAGAGTGACCATGTCATTGATTTATGGTCTAAACCGGAACATGCTTTTTTAGAATAAAAGCAGGGTTATTTAGAAATTATGTTGGGTCAAAGGGGACTCCCAGGATGGGCCCAGATCAGTCCGAAGCTGTGGGTACCCTATCCCTGGGCTCCTAATGAGCACAGGACTGGGGAGGCCTGGATTTGTAGGAACTGACAGCTGGGTGGTAGTCAGAAAGGACGGACCCCTCAAGCTATAGAGCCCTCCGCTTCTGAAGGCTGAGCCTTCGAAGAGGCCCCGTGTGCGATGGGCTTTGGTGACAGGTGTTGAAATCTTATAGACAGGAACGACATGTGTCACACTGGAAACATGAGCTTGACATAGACCCGTGCGCCCTGAGTCTCCTCTCAAATGACTCATTCTTCAGAGACACTGAGCTTGGATAACGCCGGGTTACTTTCTGACTCAGGAACCCAGCCCGTGCCAGCCTGGAAGGACATGGATTTCATACATCCTGATCACCTCCTGAGCTTTTAAAAACTGCTTTTCTGGTTTGCTCAGTGACCTTGAGCAAGT
This sequence comes from Ictidomys tridecemlineatus, assembly GCF_052094955.1. Classification (NCBI taxonomy): domain Eukaryota; kingdom Metazoa; phylum Chordata; class Mammalia; order Rodentia; family Sciuridae; genus Ictidomys; species Ictidomys tridecemlineatus. The sequence goes on from NC_135482.1 coordinate 25,438,225, forward strand.
CACAACCTCTCTGTATGGTTTGGCTTCTCCCGTAGAGGAAATCAAATGGTGGAAACGATGGTTATGCAACAACAACAACAAAAAAAATGATTCAAGATCTTCCAATGGAAGAGACTACATGGAGCCAAGTGATATTATTTTTATGACAGTTTTTAATAGAAGTGTTTCTTGTCCCATCCCCTCTCATTAGGCCATAGGGCACAGAGTAAACACAGGTTTGGCCAGTGATGGGTATTTGATGATGTTGGCACCAGAGATGAAGAGGAGGAATTTCTCTCTGGCTTTCATTTCACTATTAAGCTGATAATGCCCGGATCTAGGTGCTTACTAGTGTGGAAACAGGAGCCAGTGAGAATCTCGTCTATTGTTTTATATCAGAGGCAGCCTGATCAGGAGAACTTTTAATAATGATGCAATTAAAATATTGTCTTTAGTCCTTCCTTAATTCCTTTATTCAATAAATATTGATTGAGTGCCTCTGTATGCCAGGTCCATTTCCCAATCATAGAGCAAGATGAGTAAGGACAAGCATTAAGCTCTCCACAAATTAAGGAATTTGTCCCAGGTAATGTTTGAGAGCTGACCTCTTTTCATAATTATCTGTTCTGTCTCAATGCCAGGGGTAAATTCAAAACTGCTCTTATCCATTTTCTAAAGGAACAAGACCAAATTCCTTAACATGGTTTAGAAGAGGGATGGAAGAACATTTCAATACAACTTTTAAAACTGAGTTGGGAAGGAAAACTGTACACTGATCCCCCATACATTAAAACTGACCAAATCTTGTAATGGGCAATCACTCGTTGACAATCATGAAGTACATATAGTGCCCATATCACTAATCTCCTTCAAACACACACAGTGACAAGTGATTTTATTTTCCAGAGTCTGGAGTAGATTTATAACCTTCTATCCCAATTTCCATCATTGCTCAATCACATGGTCATGCAATTCAGTGGTTTTGTCTTTCTTCCTACTGAATCATATAGAATATTTTGCAAAGGGTGCCCACAGATGACTAACATCCAGTTTTCCTGGGATGCCTGTTAAGAATCCAAATTCCTGGCCCCCACCCTTCCCACCTCTGCCTCGATGCCAGGGATAAATGCAAAACTGTTCTTATCCATTTTCTAAAGGAACAATACCAAATTCCTGAGCATGGTATAGAAGAAGGGTCAGGGTTTGGCACCTGTTTATCTTTCTGTCTCAATTCTCACCGAGCCCTTTTTGAACAACAAGTTCCACCTATTAGACTTTTCCACAGGTCCATGTCTATCCAGTTCTTTTGAACCTCCGGGCTAGGGGTTGGCAGGCATCTTCTGTAAAGGGCCAGACAGTATTTTGGTTTTCTGGTTCATGCATTTCTGTGGTTCAGTGCTGCTGTTGTAGTGTCAAAACACTATAGGTGAAGTGTAAATAAATGAATGAGCATGGGTGTACACAAATGAAACTTTATTCATAAAACCAGGCAGCAGTCTGGATTTGGACACGGGCTGTAAGCTGTTGATCTTTGCTCATACTATGGTCTTTTGTTTATTTCCATTACACTACTATTTCTTCCCCCATTCATTTGACCATTATATATTTTGATTGCCACTGAAAATCTAAGGCCTTTCCCTGCCACCTTGGGAGGTTACTAACACCACTGTAGTCTGCAGATGATAGAAAATCATCCCCACAGATGATAGAAAATCAAACCTATATTTTCCCCCTCTAACTTAATTGTAATTTTCATTCATTCATTTATGCATGAATGACTTCACTGAGTTATTCATTTAACAATATTTACTACGGGGCCCTCCATGGGGCAAAATGGATGACTTTTTCATGTTCGTGCAACACCCAGCTGAAAGTCTGGCACAGAAGACACCCCTGATACATTATTATTTTTTAAATTTTATTTATTTATTTTTTTTGGTACTGGGGATTGAACTCAGGGGCACTCAACCACCGAGCCACTTCCCCAGTCCTATTTTGTGTTTTATTTAGAGACAAGGTCTCACTGAGTTGCTTAGCGCCTCGCCATTGTTGAGGCTGGCTTTGAACTCATGATCCTCCTGCCTCAGCCTCTGGAGCCACTGGGACTGCAGACGTGCACCACTGCAACAGGCCAGTGATACATTCTTACTGAATAAAAGGAGAAAGAACTCAGTAAAGAAATCCTCTGCCAAAGCTACATTGTGTCTTTGTTATAAGTGCCCCATGGTGAAAAAATGATGTTGAAACCTCTCTGTTGTGAGGACGGATTTGGTAAGGAGCTTTTTTCTTTCTAGATTTCTGGAATCTGGTCTTGAATAGTTTGGTCCTTCCCACCCATTATCCATTCTAGTCCCTTTTCCTAGGAACTGGGATCCTGCTTTCTGGTGATTTCTGTGGCGACATCTATGACCAAAAGTAATAGTATCAGCTTCCAAACTCCCACAGGCAAGTGGTAGACTCATGTGAGCTTGCAGGTCGCCAATACAGTGGCCACATACTGCAGTGCTTTTCTTAATTTTACTTTTATAAGTGGGAACTTAAATAACTCACAGCATGGTGATATTGAAATAACTTTTTTGGAGAGTCTAAAAAAAAATGTTTTTCATCCAGTCTCTGGAGTGATTTTGAGGTAAATGTAAAAAAAGAAAAAAAAAGGAAGCTTCTTGATTATTCATTTTATAGACATTATTTCATGAATTCATTGGAATCAAAATGTATTGTAAGGAGAGCTTCCGCCATCTTCCCCGACTTGCAACCCATTCTGATTGTAAGCAGAAGAGTTATTTAACTGACTGTCACCAATGGAACCAAAATGACTTCATTCAATCTCAACTTGGCCAGAAGTCCCATTTTCAAGGGTTACCAGGAAGGTAATGTGTTTATAGTCAGAGGAGAGAGAAGAAAATGGTTACAGCTGCTTACAAAACAAACATCAAGCCTCTGCCCTGTTTCTCATGTTACAAAGGCAAATAGGAAAGAAGCCATGAGGGGGCGGGGGGATTGTAGCAGAGTGTGTTGGGTAAACACTATGGAAACTGGAGAATGTTCTAGGTCTCCACTTTTTCTTTCTTTCTTTCTTTTTTTTTTTTTTTTCAATAGAAGAAACCAGGAAGGGAGGTGGCAGTTCAAGAGTGAACACAAGGCTCTCTGTTTACCAGCTTACCCCCACAGGTAACAGCAAACTCTGTCACAAAGTTCCCCTGTGCCTGGGCCTTCTCACCAGCCTGAGCTAACACTCCAAGGCTTCTGTGGGGGAAACCTAGGTGGGAAGAACTGGCCACCTGTGGAGGCAGGGGAAGGAGGCGGGGGCAGGGTCACAAACTGACCTTTGGTTACAAAAGAAAAATAAGGCAGTGGTGTAAACTGAACAGGACCACAAAAGGGTAGTAAACACAGAAAGGACAGAGTGGAGAGTGTGGTGTTGGTAAGCTAACCCTGTTGCAACAGGCACTCACGCAATTTAGTGGTAAGAAACTTCTGGAAAGTTCCTCATTTAGTAAGCTGTTGTCACAGTATATTTTAAATCATTTTATGGCAGTGTGTGTGTGTGTGTGTGTGTGTGTGTGTGTGTGTGTTAGGTGGCAAGACATTGGCAAATGAGTTTCATGGATAAATTTGCTGCTAGCTTGACTGAGGTAGTCAAGTTTAAAATAAAACACTGTCTTCACTTTGTTTCTGGCGTGAACACTTTACTTTTGAGAATTCTCATGAAAAGTTTAGTGTCACCATTTGGCCACATCTAACAGCATCCATATGCACATGTCCTTTGACTCTTGCCTTTCTACTTTAAGAAATCCATTCCATAGTTCTATTCATGTATATGTGCAAAAAATATGTGTGTGGGAGTAAAAATTTGGAAGCCACCATTATGTCTATCAAGAGGGGCTGGGTAGATTATAGGACATTTGTATTAGTGCAGTTGCATAGATTTGCAGGAAACCCCTCAATGTGTGCTAAGTTTTGCTAAGGAACATAAGAGCATATGGAAGGATGTGGATATGCAAATATGGTTGCACATACATTGGATATTTCTAGATGGATGCCCAAGAAACACAACAGTGAATACCTCTATGGAGAAGATTCCAGAGATCGATAGAAATTTACTTCTACTCTGTACTGTTTGGCACTGTTTGAAATTTTTATTGGCCAGGTACGTAAATAATTTTTAAAAAATTAATGGTAATATCATTCTCTCCAATTATGTAGGGTTTGCTGCTAGTGGTATCAGTCAGTGCTCAAAAGAACATACTGAAATATCTGGTCTGATTTCATGAACTAAAAATGGTTTAAAACTCCATGGAAGAAGGCATCTTTCAGTTAAGTGTATATTTGGGAAGACTATTTTGGTATCTAATGAATAATAGAGAACACTGATTTAAACTGCTGTTTTTGTGCCAGCAGTTTGGAAGCCTAGGGAGCTGCGCCTCTCCCCAGGAAGTCACAGCAAAGGCCTTTTGATGTTGAGGGGCACCCTGCCTGAAAGCCTACAGAATCATTAATTAAAAGCCTCCAGCTCCTCTCCTATATTGCAATTCCATAGCTCTTACAGAGTCATTGCTGCCTCTCTCCTTTTGCCTGAGGATGTCAGAAGCATGTTAAGAAGGATAAACACCCACTGATTTATTTACATTAAATAATACCCTGCTCACTCCCTGCAGCCAATAAAATCAGTGGCCTTTGGAAACCAGTCACATGACAGCACCCTAGCAACTCCTTTCTGAAGTAGGGCTCATGGCTGGAAAAATAAGTACAGAAGAGCAGCCAACACACATTCTTTTGTGAGACCTGCCACTGAATCAACCCTGGGTACTCTGGGGGAGGGTTCATGACAGTGGGAACTTTATTTAACCTTTCTATTAATGTTTCTATTGGCCTGTGTTATCTCCTGCAATGTCAAGTGCACAGTTAATTAACCCTTCCTTGGCCTATGCCACCTCTCTTTTCAGATTGTAAGCGCCCTAACTGCTAGATTGGAGTTACTCATCCATTCATTTACAGCCCAGATATTTAATGCCTACCTGCTACAGGTGTGAGCTTTTGCTAAGCCCTGGGCAGTGCAAAAATGAAGAAGACATACCCCTTGCTTCCAGGACACTCACAATCTTCTAGACGTCTCTTCCCAGTCTGATGATCTTATTCAGAGCTGGGTCTTCCAAGGTTATTGGCACAAAAAGCACTGAACAAACCCTGGTTGATTGAGAAGGGGTTCAGGCTGTGAACCCAGAATGGTGTCATGAGACTACAGTGTGCCGTACCTTTTTGCTGATGAGCTCTGAGTAAATTACCAGACAATTTCTCCAGACCTCTTGGGTATTTAGAAATACAATTCCTTCCTTTCTTAGATCCTTTCTGGATCTGGGAATGGAATTTCTTTTAGGGTTGAGGACAGTTATTCTGGCCCCACAATAACCTGGGCTACACATTCTTTAGGAAGTAGGCTTGCTTTTCATATGGACAAAAAAATTTTCACCAACAAAGGGGCACAGGAAAGGGGAGGAAGTCAAGGAAAGCAACATTTCCTGAGTGCCCACTCAAGGTCTGGACTTCACACGCTTCCCCTCAATTAGGGAACTACCACCCCAGGAAAACAGCAACACTCATGTGCAAAGAGATGTGCATTTAGGTTTGGGTCTAGGGGTCAGTGGGTGATATATCACTACACACATACACACACACACACACACACACACACACACACGTGTGTATATAATTATGCTGTATTTATAATTTAAAATTAAATGACTTATAAAATACTCTGCTATGTGCCTAAAGAATTAGAAGCCACGTTCTATGCCCTGGAGAGTGCAAGAAAGAGAAAGAGAGAGAGAAAAAGAGAGAGAGAGAGAGAGAGTGAAACCGAATAAGAAACACATTCAAAGTTAAATAGCCATATGAAAATTATGTAACAGTACAGAGAGGATTTTAGAGCTGGCTAGATTCACAGCAAACATTTAAACCAGAGTTTCCTAAAATAGTGTGTAAACATCATTGATGGCATGAAAGATGATTTGAATATAAACAGCTTAAAATTTCATTAGGCATTTATTTTAACATGCATTAGAAAAATCTAGACCTAGCATATCAAGCCCTTGTGTACATGAATATTACTGCTTACTTTGAGGTTACCAAAAAAATTTAAAGATTATCTAAAGGAAAGTATTAAGTAAGTAGCTGTACAGAAGATGTGAGTGTCATTCGGATGGCCTGAGTCTGGGAGAGGCAGACCAAATTCAATCTCTGGGATGAAGAGAGGTTCAGCTAGTTGCTCTAGTGGAGATCATAGACCAGAATGTGGTCACCTGACTGATCCTCTGCTCCCACATCCTCCTTCGCTCACTACTTCCTATTTTGCAGATGAGGAAATTGTAACCTGAATAACAAGTTGCCTCTTTTGAATATGACTATCACAAAAATCTGACTGCAAAATAGAAAGCATTGAGTTGGCTTCATGAAAAATGAACTTTATATTTATAGAGTGCTTACTACGCATGCCAGTATTCCAAAGATTTCATACATAATAATTTTTGGTAATCCCCAAACCATTCTGTGAGATGCACTTAGATGATATTTCTACCATCTCTCTTGTCGTATGAGCAAAAGAAAGAGCAAAGTTCAAGTAGCTTTCTTAGGTCACTATTTACATAGATGGGATTTGAACCCAGGTAGTCCAGCTCCAGAATTTGTCCACTCAACCATGACCACATTCCTCACCAATAAGTGAAGAGGTGAAAGGGCAACTTGTTTACCTGGTGGCATTGCAAAAACTCTGTTCAGACAATATGGTACTTTCCTGTCCCCTCCTGCCTTGAATTTTCCAACAGGTGCCTTGTTCCATTCTATGGAACATGTGGGTTTTCCACACCATCACTTTTCAATGTGCAGAGACTCTTGAGAGGAATCCCTGAGCGCCAAGAGCAATCCTTTTATAAAGACAATCTGTGAGTTTACTATGACGAGAACATCTATAAAAGAACAGTCCCACTTCCAAGGTTGAGAGGCAAAGTATCCATAGGTGGTGACTGGACGGAGAGGTAGTTGGGGGACATGGTGGGGCTGAGAGTGACAGGAGAGGAGGCCCAGGGAGGACTAGCCCCAGTGCTCCACAGGGGGCCACCAGGTGTTGAGAAAGCCCTGCTGGGTGCCTAGCACTTGGCACGGCACCTGGTATGGAGCAGGTGCTCAGAGCTCTGTGGAGCGCATGGGAGCCTGGGTGCAAACAGAGCCCAGCAGGGAGGCGGGCAGCAGGGCAGAGACTAGAGGTGAGAGGGCACCGAACACACTTGACCTACTTTATAACTTGGATCCAGGTAAGCCCTAGGAGGATAGCACAGCGCCAAATTTCTAGTCAACAGACAAAAGACTTTTGCCCAAACCACAGACAGCATTCCTGCTGTGGCTGGAACTTTGAGGAAGTCCGCTTTGTGTTGGTTACCCGTCAAAGGGGCCCCTGTTCAGGCTTCTGGCCCACTCTGCCTTAGCGTGACAGTCTCCGTTCTTCCTCCCTGCAGGGTGCTTCAGGGTAGGCCACGGCCATCTGGGACCTGTCACCAGCCTCCTCTGCACTGGTGCCACAAGAGGATCAGCCTGTGGCACTTCTGTCTATCTCTCCAGCAGGTGCTGACAGCCGAGCCATTCCACACACCTTGGGGACAAAGCACTGCCCAGCAGCCAGGGCCAAGTTCAGAGCCTGAACATTCCTTCACAGGCTCGGCGGAGAACCTGGAGGGCCTGATGGCACATTATATAAGCTGCACGTTGGGGACAAGCCACTGATGGGCAGACCCTGGTGCTCCTGGAATTGCGCAAGCTGTATGTACTTGTGAAGTGTCACAACGCGACTCCGCGTCTCTATCAAAAATGTGAGAAGGCCACCCTGCTCACACTCAGACTGCACAAAAGCTCTTCACCACCAGGTGGTTAAGGCCACTTGATCAGGCTGACAGGAGGGACAGGCCACCTTACTGTAGCTCTTGGCCTGGTGAGCCGAACACTCAGTACCTTGTGCCCCACTAGTCTTAGGCAGCAAAGGCCTGTGATAAAATGTCCTTTTGTGTGTTTGTTTTTCCTGGCCGTCTCGTTTTGGGTTATAAATGGCTCATTATTTCCATCCCATAGATCCACTCTTGCCTCTGTTACGTTCTCTTCTTGTTTTCTGAAATAGCTGAAAGGTTGGTAAAATCATGGCTGGCAGACCCCGCCTGTACTGACCTTGAGCAGAGGCTGAATCTCCACATGGCTCACGCCGTCTACGGTTGATCCCATGTGGGAGAGGTTGGCTGCCGAGGCCTCCCGAAAGCAAGGGCTATAATGATATTTACACTAAAGTACTTGGTGCCGTGAAATGCCAGGAAGTAGCACGGACCTTCCCCTCGGTGGAGCCCTGCAACCTTTCCAGAGGACATTGGGCAATCGTCAGAGGTTGTGAAGTTGGAACAGGGTTGTGCCCAGATAGATCATTTTCCCTGCAGGACAGCTTGGAGGCAAATTTTATTAAGTATCAAGTAGCCGAACCAAAGCAGTATAAATAGCAAGAGAGCACATGACCAACCTGGCTGGAGCGCAGGCCGGAGGCCTGTTACATGCTTATTGACAGCACTTGCTCACTGGTGTCTGCCCCACAGCCATCAGGGAAGGCTGGAGAACCACACAGACAGAGATGTTAAAGCATAATCTCAGGGGGAAAAAAAGAAAAAAAAAAAAAGAACAACACTTACTTTGGAAAGTTGGACCCCATCGTTAACCCAGGGAAAAGACCTAAGAATGGATTGGAGGTTGAGTGACATTTGGAAGTAGAGACCCAGGCCAGCCGGGTGAGAGCCCAAGGCAAGCATGAAAACCTGGTTTATGTTGGGTAGGGACTGTGAGCAATCACAAATAGGCAAAAGGGACCCAGGTTTGAATTTTTCAAGGGAAGTACAGAGAGAATTTCAATTCAGGTCTGTTCTCCCCAGCATTCCCCACCTTTGCTTTAGGATACACCACATGGTATAAAAGGGCAGAAGGACGGGGCCACAGATGACCGAGTCAGGAGAGGCCATGGAGCTGCTCCAGGACAGTCTTCTTACCCGGCTGTTTCTTGTATGTCCTGGGTCCACTGGCCAGAGCTGTTGACACCTCACAAGAGAATCTGTGTTCCTACAGCGATGGGAGAAGGTTCTGGGAGGAATGGTGTTAGTGGGATGCAGGGTGGAATTTGCTGAAAATTTCTACTCAGAGATGACAGATGTCTACGGCATCCCTAGCCCTGCCCAGGCAACTTCCTGTATACCTTGTAAGGGGAGATGTCTGCTTCTTCCAGATCTAAATTCCAAAAATATTTTGAGAGGTGGCAGTATTATTATCATCTGTCCTGTCCCCCCTTTGGAGGGACACTGAGGATTAAACTCAGGGCCTTGCCCGTGTTAGGCAAGTGCTCAACCACTGAGCTACATCCCCAGCCCTTTGGTAAGTTTTTTTTATTTTGAGACAGGGTCTAGCATATTTACTGAGGCTGGCCTAGAACTTACAGTCCTCCTGCCTCAGCCTCCAGAGTCACTGGGATTATAGGCATGTGCCACTGAGACTGGGTTTTATCTGACCTTTTCAAAGAAGACAAAGGTCACCTACATACATCACTTCTTGTATGTTTACTGAAAATCTGAATCTTTACTTTGTATCTAGAGCAAAGACATAGAGGCCATGAACTTTTGGAGGCCATAAGGGGCTGATGCAGGGCAGGCAAGGGATTCTTCAGAGGATGTGGGGGACGAACGAGGCTCTGACTCCCTTTCCCAGACTCACGTTTGCTCCCACAAGCTGTTGGCTTCCTACTCAATATTCACTCTGCTTCTTTTCTCCTCCATAAAACAACTCCAAAGTGGTGATGTGTCTGGCTAAAAGACAGCATTCCCAGCTCCCTTACGGTAGGGATAGCTAAGGAAACCTAAGGAGATATTTTTGGGTGGTCAGGCTTGCCAGATAAAATATAAGGCACCCAATTGAATTTGAATTTTGGTAAACAGTGAATAATTTTTGATTCTAAATATACATATGAATCTCTCATGCAATATATTTGTGATTTTATTTGCCAAATCTGGCAAATCTATGTGCAGGGATTCTGGGAAATAGGCTAAGACACTCTTTTTTGTCCTTATTTTCCTTTCTCTTTTTTCCTGGGTCATGGATGGGGTTACTGGGGTTTCAGCAACCACCTCGAGTCATGTGATTAAAGATAGCAGAAGAGAAAAAGAGAGGACTCGAGTGTCTCATGACTGTGTAACTACAGTGTTATTTCTGTGTGAGAATCAACCATTGATTTGCTTTAGCCATTATCTGTGCCTCTGTGATTTGTAGTCAGTTGCTATTTGTAGTCAGTTGCTCTGATATAGCGATAATGAAGTGTGTATTGTTGTTTTTCATGTTTGGTTCAGTCTGTTTACCTTATGCATTTTGCTTTTGCCTCTTCTGGAACAAAACCATTCTACTTTTACTTACTATATGTTGTAGTTGGACACAATACCTTTATCTATCTATCTATCTATCTATCTATCTATCTATCTATTTATTTATTTATTTTTGTGGTGCTGAGGATCGAACCCAGGGCCTCACATGTGCTAGGCGAGCCCTCTATTGCTAGCTGTGACCCCAGCCCCTACTTACTATATTTTTTAAGGACCCCAAGAGAGATGGGCAGTGTTCCTTGTATCCTGTGACATGGCACCCTTAACATGTACTGCTACAAGGTGTTATTATCTATTTTGTAGGCTTGAATGATTGCTACAGATAGTAATAATAATAATAATAATTTTAAGAATAGTTCTTATCTTTGAACAAAGATTTGGCCTGAAAACTCAAGTCCTAGAAAATGATGCTCTTAAACCTTGGAACCATATTTTAAAACAACATTAACAGCATCACTTACATGCTATCAAGATTAGCTAAGGATAATCAGGTGCACAGGAAAATCTAATTTGTATAGCAGTGCATCAATAATTCAGGAATCATGGGAAATCTGATGCCTTCCACTTCATTAGCAAGTCAGCTGCTATGAGCAGCCACAGGAAGGTATTCTGGGAGGTGGAAAGGGCTGCAGAGGTGGCCTCTTTGCATATAAGCCCAGGCTAACTGGCTGAGCATAGCTCATTGTCCATGGAAAGAGCAGTTACTTGGGCTATGAACTGTATAAACGCCTGCCCTCCCCTTGTGCAGTGGAATCTTTTGAAGGTTAAGTAACAGTAAATAATCAACCAAGATTTCTCAGATTAGCTGCATTTACCTTTCTCTGAAAAAAAAATTTTTTTTCCCCCTATGAAGATGAAACAACTTTGGAATGAGAGCTGTATTTCCTTCTAGAACTCCCCATTCAGACCTTCAGAGAGCAGGATCAGACCTGGCCTGGCTGGCAGAGACTGCCTACCGACATGGCTAGGCTTTGTGATGTGGGTGAGGGGCCATAGGGTTAGAATTTAATGGAAGTGGGGTGAGAAAACTCCCACTTCATTTCATGAGTTTCCACACAGGCCTTCTGGCACCATCTGTCAGCAGAGAAGGGGCCTGCAGAGTCTTGCCCTTCGTCCCTCACTGGGGGTACAGAGAGTCTGGGAGCCAGATCCCAGAGTATGAGCTATATTACAAACCACAACAACCTCAACTAACTCAAAGGAAAAAATAATACACAAATGGAGAGAGATCAGCCTACCAGATCAGGCCTTGGAGTCTGATCATAGGTCATGATGTCATGGTGGTTAGCTCAGAAGAGATGATGGATAACCCCATTTGTGTCTAAACCAGAGATGCAAATAAAAGTTGCACAGAAATGAGTTGGGAGGAGGAAAACCGAAGCAAATCTGTTCATTAGGAGTATACTTACAATGTAAGGGGGGGGGGAGAACATATTTCTTTTGTCCAGGGCATATTGATTTATATTGATTATCTAATCAGCACACATTTATTGAACTTGTGTGCTGGGCATTGTGCAAACTGACAGCATGCACCTGTTTTTACAGAGCTGGTGGTAGAAAGGGTAACAATGTTCTTTGACCTTCCCAGGAAGGTTAGAATTCTACAGGATTCCTCTGTTCCTCAGGCTGGGTAAGAAAAGAGCACAGCCAAAGCCCGTCATCTCTCTTGTGCTGTGATTGCTTAAGATAATGACAATTGCTGTTCTGAACAAAAGTGCAATAATATATTGGTAGGAAAGTTTGCAATGTTTTCTCCTTCTCCTCCTCCCCCCATCTTCTTTCTTTTAATAGGCTTATTATCAGCCCTGTAGCAAAGGTTAGAAGACCATTTCATGTTATAATTTCTTTCTCTGTTACTAAATAATCACAACGACTTCTGGTGAAGTCCTTTAACTTCTCTGGAACAAAGTTTAAACATTCATAGAATGAGATGGTTAAAAAGCAGGAGAATGGTTTAATGAAACCTGGTTTAGGATAAGCAGTAAGAGGAGGTTAAGAGGGAAGCACTACTTACTAGTCACCTGCAAATTGCATAACTTGGGCTATTAAACATCTTGAAGTTTTAGTCTTCTTATCTGAGAAATGAGGATAATGTGGTATTTCTTGGGAAGGGAAAAATGGACTAATAGATTAGACACCTGGTTCAATGCATGCAGGGGACAACAAATGTCCCCTTGTGAGTGAAGCTATTTTTATCCTATGCAAATATTAATTGACTCCTTGATCTATTGTTCATATGCACACATGCCTGGATATGTGTATTAATGTACATATCATTGCTGATATCTAAGTGGTTATTTGGGAAATATCAACATATTGGGGGCACAAAGGTGAAATGGATTTGGTTTTCCTCCTAAATAGTACTTTCCACAGTTCTATGCTAAACCCCTTTTTCTATCCCTCATCAACAGATTGTAGAAATCTGCAGATTTGAAAGGTGAAGCCCATGAACTTTGAATCTTGCTTGGTTCACAGCTTCCCTCCTCTTGTCTACCCATGTTTAAGTTTCCCCAGTGGCTTTGGCAAGGAGGAGCAAGGGGGAAGGGACCATCACCCCTTACCTGCCCAGCTGTGGATGCTATATCTCCAGAGGACATAGTTGGCATGCTGGTGCTTCTGTGTTGCAGGCACCAAGGACTGGTAGCAAGCACATTGTGGGTCTTTGGAGGGCCCTATGGGTTCTCCTCAGTGTACATGTCAGTGACCTGGAACCCTCCTCATGATGGACTTTCTCTATTTGTCTCAGCTCTTGCCATAGTCACTACCCTCCAGCCAACTCATCTTGACAGACCATGGCTTGATCTCTCTAGTGTCTAGTGATTTATTTACATAGTTTTATCAGGATTTGGAAATATGTTCTATGAATGCAGCTTTTGCCCTTGGACGCTCATAACTTAAGCAAATAACCCATGTCGTTTGTTTCCTCTGCCATTTCTAGGCTACCCTCCTGTTGGTCATTGTTCATGCACGTCCCTGGGTTCCCTCATTTGGCACGAGGCTGAAACCATCATGGTCCACTTCCGGAATGCATTTTCTGTTTTCTCACCTGCATGGTGAGTGCCATCAGACAAGGACTGAGTTTTGTACCTCTCTGCTTCAACATTGGCTAGAACAGATTTTACATACTGAGCCTCCATTGCTGTTCGTCCATCATGTGACCCATTCTACAGTTTCCCCACAAACTCCAAGCGCCTCCTTACCACATGCAAGGACCTGGTGGTGGTTCTCAAGAAATTGCCATTCTAGTAGGTAAGGGAAGCAGACAGAAAGAGCTGAGATGAGCTGGTGACACCTTCTGCTCCTGCACTGTGAGATCCTGTCCTCTTCTATCCTCTCTGCCCCAGTCTGTTTGATATGGAAATGGAAAGATGGTGAGAATAGAAGCTGGTAGACTGGCAGTCAAGACTTGACATGAAGCATCTTCAGCACTTATCATTTGATAAGTGTTTGCCCTGTGAAGTGTTCTAGCAACCTCAGAACTCACGCTGGTAACTCCTATAAACACTCTCTCTTCTGCTTTCCTTCACTCTGCAACTTCTCATTCCACCATTGATGGATTAATTCAGTTTAGTGTTTATCAGACGGACTCAGTGCCATTCTTATAGAGACCAAGTCAAAAAGAACAAACAATTATTTATCAAATGGATGTCATTTAAAAGTATTGTGTTGGTCATAGTATTAGGCATAAAGAAGAAATAAGCTGTCACTTTTGCTCATTCTTCATTGACTGATCCATTAATTTTGTCTTTGCACCAAAGATTTGCGGTATCTTATAGCAGGAAGATATTTCCAGTACTAGTTCTATTAATTAATGCTTTTTTTTCCCTTCCTGTGTTTCAAGCTTTATCACCAATAATTGGCTCTTGCAATAGGATCTGAACTTCTTAGAGCATTGGCCTCCCTAAGGAAAACCCAGTTACCCCGACCTGCAATTAATTCAATCTATAGCATTTTTTTCTCCTTTATTTCATAAGCAAAGCCCTAGGGCTCATGGTCTACACAGTGACCACTCCCCCTACCCTGTGAACTCCTCATTCCACCACTCTACTTTCCATGCACTCCATCAAAATCACACCTGCCAAAGTCAAGGTGACTGACCAGTTGCCAAATGCAATGTGTGATCTTCAGTCCTTGACTTAGTTGACATCTCTCCACATTCAATTTTGCCAGTGGCTTCCTCCTCCTTGAAACTTGCTCTTTCCTAACACCACCTTCTCTTGATTTTTTCCTCACTCCTACATCCTCCCTTTCTCTATTCTGTTGCAGCGGACTTTTCTTCTGTTTGCGGCTTAAATGGGGCTGTTACCCAAGGTTCCATACTTGGCTCTATTTAATTCCCATTCTACACCCTATTGCCAGGAAGTCTCACTTGTACCTGTGACTTCAGCTGTAACCTATGTACTATATCTACAGTAACAACGTCATTCCACTTGTGAGGGCAGAACCTCCATGACCTACCTCTTCACCCCTTAAAGTTTCTGCCTCTCATCACTGTTGCTTTGGGATTGTCTTAGTTTGTTTTCTGTTGCTGTTACTCTATTTAAATACTTGATATTAGGCAATCTATAAAAGTTGTTTTTGGCTCATAGTCCTAGAGGCTGGGAAGTTCAAGAGCATGGTGTGAGGCTCCTGGGGAGGCCTCCTGCAGCTTAAACACATGGCAGAAGGCAGAAAGGCAAGAGGGTGCATGTGGAAGAGAGAAAAGGGAGTCCAGGCTCCTGCAATAGCTCACCCATTCCTTCAAGAAAGATACCAATTCATGCAATGAAGGCTCTGCCCTCATGAAATACCACCATGAAGCCTCACCTCCAACACTATCACAATGACAATCAAATATCAAGTTTCAGAGGGGGAAAACATATTTGAACTGTAGCAGGAATTAAGTTTCCAACACACGAACTTTGTGGTACTCATTCAAACCATAGCATGATATGACTAGTCTTTACATTCTTTATTTCATTTAATCCTCATCCCAACCCACTAAGTTTGACAAAGTTACTGCCCCATTTTACAGAGGAAACAGGGACTCTCAAAAAGGAAAGAGCTTGCCCCTCCCCCCCACACACACATCTAGTGAGAAACCACCTGGATTTTGATCTCTACTTCTTTTTGTGAAATTGAGCACTTCCCATGTGCTATATGCAATATTAAGCTTGTTTCAGAGAAATTTTTTCAACCCTTCAAAAGTTGTTGTTATTATTATGACCAACTGAAACTAAGACACAATGAGAAATAGGCTGTGCTCATGTGGCCAAAAAGTAAGTTTTTGAAGGCTGGGAACACATGTGTTCCATCTTTTTATCTCCCCAAACTAGTACAAAACAGACAAACAGGAGATGTTGCTTAATAAACAGTGTTAGGTAAATTAAGGAATACCGTGCATAAATATAAAACAAAATGTAGGGGCTGGGGTTGTGGCTCCGTGGTAGAGCAATTGTCTAGCATGTGCGAGGCACTGGGTTCAATTCTCAGCACTAAATAAATAAATAAAGGCCCATTAATAACTAATAAAAATATTTTTTAAAATGTAAGAGATAGTATAGGGTGAGTTGAAGCATGTGGCAAAGTCTGGGGGTGAAAAATGGAAGAGAATGATGAGTAGGAAAATAAATGGCTCTTTCCTTTAGTGTTTTTGACCAGAAAGCTGGGGTGTAGTTCAGTGGTACAGAGCTTGCCTAGCATGTACAAGCTCAATTTCCAGCAAAACACACAAACTCACAAACACATACACACACACACACACACACACACACACACACACACATACACACACACACACACACATGAGCTCTTGACCTAAGACTTGTATATCCTGGAAAGGTTCTAGAATACTCATGAAACTTAGGAGATTAAAAGAAAAAATTCTGGTGCACTTTTGTGTCTTGAAATAATTTAAAAATAATTTTGAAACAATTTTAAAAATAACTTGTTGGCAAGTTTTTTTCTTTTCAAATTTAGAAAATACAGAAAAATACAGATATACATAGCCTCCATCCATATTCTTCCCACTGTTTTTAAAAAATACAAATACCAGTCTTATTTTTTTTCCTGTTGATTTGTATTTGTGATACTGAAGAGCAAACCCAGGGCCCTGTGTATGTAAGGCAAGCACTCTACCACTGAGCTATACCCCAGCCCCATTGATATATTCTTAAAAGCACCCAAGAAATACACAAATGAAATGTTCTCTTTGCACCAGATTCTTTAATAATCTGCCATTAGTCAGGCCCAGGGGTACATGCCTGTAATTGCAGAGACTTGAGAGGCTAAAGCAAGAAGATTACATGTTCGAGGCCAGCCTCAGCAACTTAGTGAGACCCTAATCTCAAAACTTAATAAAAGGGCTGGGGATATAGTTCAGTGATAAAGCGTCCCTTCATCCAATCTGCAGTACCAAAACTAAAACAAACAAACAAACAAAAATACCCAAATAATAGTAATAATCATCGTCATCATCATCATCATCATCTGTAAAAAGTTTAAGAATTGTTATTCTCTGGTAGATTGTCATTAGCATTGCATATGACTGAACCTGTATGTTCAAGTCTGTTCTGACTCTCTATATTATGGGGATAGTATGCTTAGAGCTTCCTGTGGGTGTCTGCTGGTGGCTGAGACACAGTTACAATTGATAACAGCCCGAGCAGCTACACTGCTATCCTGATTTAACCCCAGGGACTTAATTGTGTTTTCCTTAGTTCAGATTTTAATTGCTTTATTGGGAAACAACCATGGTTACTATCTTACCCACTTTGTCAAACATATATACATACATATATATGTGTATATGATAAATATATATAAATAAGCAAATAAACATTCAGAGAGGCCAAGAAGGTCATTTAGATTAAAATTTGTGAAAGGAAGGCATTTCTTCTCTGATAGAAATAAGAATGCATTTCCTCGTCCCAGTTGGGATCTGCATGAAGTACATCATCCAAAACAAGGATGTATTCTTTCCTTTCAGGGAATATTTACTACATCCACAAAATTTTTTCCTTCCTTCCTTCCTTCCTTCCTTCCTTCCTTCCTTCCTTCCTTCCTTCCTTCCTTCCTTCCTTCCTTCCTTCCTTCCTTTCCTTCCTTCTTTCGATGATGGTGAGGATTGAACCCAGGGATTCAGATACACTAAGCAAGCACTCTATCACTTCATCACAAACCTAGTCCCCCACACAATTTTTACCTTTGGAAAAATATGACAATATAATTTATTTAAAGCACACTATTTTAAATTGTTCAGTGGATATTTACATATGCATCCATGTATGTGTGCTACTACTGGTAAACATATATATATATATATATATATATATATCTTATTTGTATCAGGACATTGAGTGAGAATAAAAAGAAGTAGAGGATGAATCTAGACTGAGGGGAGCCCTGTGTCAGGCACCTGCAGGACCCGCCCCCCATCCAGGCTATCTAGTTTGATATTTGGATGGGCACAATGAGGTCCATTAATTGTCCTCATTTTAAAGATGAGAAAACTTGGTTTCCAATTAGCTGAGTAATTTGTCCATGTCACACAGACAGAATTTGAAACTAGATCTCTTTTGCATTGTTAGACAATTGCCAACAAACCCTGGTACACTTGCTTAACTTGGGCTTCCCTGACCTCAGAGCCTGAGATATTTTATTTGAAAAGTGATAGCACAGAGGAAGACTGAGGCACAAGGACAGCTGTGAGACAGGGAAGGACAGAAGAGGTATTGATTTGGCCACTACTGCAGATAGCTTCTGGACCCCTCTGAGGAGCCCTGTGCATCGCATCTCAATAGTGCTTTCTGGAAGACCAAGGTAGGTACTATGCATCCATTGCTTCCATCATCTGTTGGTCAAGGGTGGTCCCATGTCATTAGCTCCCCTCTGACATCTGGATTGTAATGTGCACATACCAGGCAATTTCCTGTGGGCATATTGCATGCACTGGACATGGAGAAGTCTTGGGACAGAAAGCAACAGGTATGTGGTGGAGTCCCAAGTAAGACACAATCAGATTGCACTTGTGTAAAGCTGGACAAAGACTACACGACCCCTCCCCCCCCACATACACCTAGAGTAGTGGCTGCAGTAGAAGACGGGGCTGAGAAGAGAGGAAGAGGTGTGGGAGCAGTATCCAGTACACAAACCAAGAGGGTTCTGGTAATGTAGACCCAGATTGGGAAACAGTTTTCCAGTAACATGCCTCTTCTTGTGGCAGAGATTTCAACCTGAACCCACATCTATTCTTCTGCTGGAATTCATGTCTGGGCATGTTTGAGAAATTAATGGGGCAGACCTAAGAGAGTCTATTTGTATGCATTTGTGTGCATGACTTCTTTTGTTTTTTTTTTCCTGAGGGAAGGGAAAGACATGTCTATGTCTAAGAACTTGGAAAGAGATACAGGGGAAATAGAAGGGCCAAGTGGTAAGTACTGCATAGCAAGGCCTGAACTCAATGGAAAAATCAGCTCAGGCAGAAAGGGAATGATCTATTTTATAAGGGATCCCATGCCTTGATATCCAGCAGCCTAAGCTCTTTAAAAACCCAGGTGACAAAGTGTGATCTAGAAGTCAGGGACTTGGTGCTCTTCCCACTTCTGCATGGTTCTGTAGAGAAGATGGAATGTTTACAAGCAATAAACACAGTGTGGGTACTTGCAAGATCGTTGTTCCATGTGCTCTGGTTTCCCTGTGTGTTTACAGACTAAGGAATAGTTTTTAGGGATGTTAGCAGCTATCATAACTGGGGAACTGAACCAGCCTTCAGAGATGGCTCAGGGGTGGTCCAAGCAGTGGGGGACAGGAAGAAGGGTTGACAAGTGAGCAGAGCAGGATGCAGGGATAGCTAGCTCTAGGTGGCCATTTAAGATGGAGACCCAGTCATGGGAACTGGGCAAGGGGTTGTATCTGGGTAGAATAAAGTAATATTCAAGGCCCTGAAGAAACAGCATATGGAATAGGAATCCAAGATGTAGCTCAGGAAGGCATGGGGGCGGAGCCAAATATAATCTAAAGCAGATGTAATTATATGGCAACCAGGGCAGAATCTGGTTATGGAAAACACCCAGCCTTGGGATGGACTGGACTGAGGCTCCATCTGCTTTCTTTGCCTGGAGTGGGTCTGAAAGGTAAAAAGGCTGTTTACTAGTTAAACGGGCAAGTGGGCAACAGGGTAATGAGTCAAACAGATCTTCACAGTTATCAAAAAGTTCCCTGTGTCTGAATCTGCTAACCAGGAACAGGGATCTGGTTATTAAATTAAAGTTTGTTTGCAACAGGGCTTGTAAGAAAGGACTTCTTCTGTTAAAAGAACTGCTTTCTTTTTTCTTTTTTTTTTTTTTTGCAGAATCTCCCAATTTCCCAGAGAAGTCAGCATGTGACCTAGTCTACTCAATCAGAATAATCCATCTCCATGGCTTGGGATAGGCAGGGAACCCTAGAAGGCTCAATCAGATTATGTCCAGATTTGCTATTTAGGTGCTTAGTGAGAAAATGGGACCCTCCCTCATTTTGGGATCACAAGCTATAAAGATAATTTAGATTAAAATTGCTTCCTGTTCCCTTTTCCAGATGCATGGGGAAAAGCATGTGTAAAAGAGAGAATGAGTCCAATATTAGGAAAGAGTCCCAAATGAAGAGAGAGAGATGAGGATTGAATACAGAGAGACAGGGTCCTGCGGACTTGGACCCTGAATCCAGCCATGCCTGAAACCAAACTAGCCCTGTTCTTTCACGAACCAATAAATTGTTTTATTGAAGCCAGTTTTAAGCCAATTTTTTCAGCTGAGTTTCTCACGCTTGCAATGAAAGGAGATCACATGAATACATTTGCCTTCTTAAGATAGAGCTGCTGTGTCCACTTACAGCTAGTCTGAACTTTAGAGGTTGCCTGGAAAAGAGGTTCTGTTGCTCTTCATCAGGACACTGACCACTTGAGAGCGTGAATGGCTAGTGCTCCCTTTCTGGCAGAAGCCAGGTGATATCAGACCCGTGTCACTGCCCAGCACTGCTTTCGATGTATACTTATTCTTTGGAGAGACTGAGCATACGTGGTCTTTTCAGACCGAGGATGAAATTGCCAGCCCTCTCCTCTTTGTATCACACCTATAATTCAAATTCCGACCTTTCTCCGGAAACTGGATGCTGGTTTTTATTTTCTGTTTGAGAGCTCAATGCTCAGCTCACACTCAACAAGTCTGAAACAGCACTCAGCACTCTCTGGTGTTATTGATGGCAGTCCTATTATGCCAGTCACCTGCTCTAAAGCAGTTCAGGAGAGGCCAACTCAAAATATGTCCCTTTGGTGTATCAGTTACTTTTTGCTGGAGGCCCTTGAGAAACGGAAGAAGAGCTTTCTGACCTTCCACCTTTCTTACCTAAGAAGATAATGTCCCCTGATCTAGGGCCTCTCCCTGTGCCAGCAAGAGAAGAGCATCCTTATCCACAAAGACTGGGGATCAACTCTGACATGGATCTGTATGAATTTACTAAAATAGCCCTCATCTTCCACAACCCCCCATATATCACCTAGTGACTTCCCCACAATTTCTTAGGACCAGTGTGGTTGAAGGTAGAGGAGAAAACAGCTTTCTTTCTCTTTTCCCACAGCAGGGAATCAGACAACTGCAACATTAGCTTCCCCAGTTCCCCTTGCAGCTATGCATGACTTGAATTCTGGCCAAAAAAAGTAAGGAGGGTGTGACAGGGTGGAAGCTATGGGAAAGTATTTTAAAAGTAGGATGTGCAGGAATGCTCTCCTTGGGCTTCCTGCCTCCCCCTTTTTCTTCCTTGGGAATGCACAAGAATACTCATGGGCATAGCAGCCATCCTGGCACCATGAGACCTTGAGAATAAGGATATGTTCACAGGATGGCAGAGAACAAAGAAAGAACCCTGTTTCCTTGATGATGTCATCTGACTACCGTGAAGCCGTGGGCTATTTTCCCCACACTCCTTGTTGTACAAGACAAAACCAAAAAAAAAAAAGAAACTCTACTTGAGTAATGTCATTATTAGGTTTCCTATTGATTGCAGCTGAATCAAATGCTAATTGTTTCAGTCATCTATTAGGAATATTAAGTGTAATTCTAAAGAAACAGAATTTTATTCTATAAGCACTTTTAAAAGGAATCTAGGGGATGCTGTTATCAGAAAACCCTCTCCTTTGGCTGTAAGTATCCATACTCCTGGAGCCTCTATTCAGTCTCACCTCTTTATGGAAGCTTCTGTTCCTGTCTTGGTTCCCTTTGTCTTTACTTTGTGTTGGATAATTATCAAGTATAGATTAGTGATATTATGCATTGTTAACTGATGTTTTGTTGTAAATTACATATCTCCAATACTATTTAAAGTGCATTTCTTAAGTATGGGTCAGTGACATGTACTGTCACTGATTTGTTGTGGACTTAAGCTATGTATCTCCAGCAGGCCTTCAAGTGCTTTGCAGGATGTGGCTATATTTTATGCTCTCTCTCTCCCAGAGTGCCCAGGCTGGAAAGAATTGCACAGTGGGTTGGTGCTCAGGCCTGGGACCCTTGTGTTTGAATCCTGGCTTCAACAGAAAATATTCATAGATCTCAGGCAAGGTTTTAACACTCTCTGGGCCTCCATTTCTGCATCTGGGGAATGTTAATAAAATTTGCCTTATAAGATTATTTCGAGGCTTGAATAAAATATTTTCATGAATTCCTTAGCATCATTTTAGTCACCCTTAGGTATGCAGAAAATAGACTTCTTTGATGGCCTCTCAGTAGTCATGTGCTTTCCAATGGGACTTCACAACTCTTTCCATCATAGGGAGTACTCCCTGACTCCACCCTGGAATCTGGGTAGGTCTTCCTACAGAATGTGGCAAAGGTGATGCTATGTTCCTTCTCAAACCAGGCCTCAAGAGGCCCTGTCCCTTTCCACTCTCCACCTGGAGACTCCTGCCTTTGCCATAGAGCAAGCTCAGGAGAGCAGTGGAGGATGAGAGACCTTGTGGAGTAGAGATGAGTCTTCTCCGTGGAGATGGGTCTTCTCCCCAGAACAACCAGCCTGCCAATTGGCTACAGATACATAAGTGAGTTCAGCCAAGATCCAAAAAGTACTCCGGAAACCCACGCATGAGCAATAATACATTCTAATTGTTCTAACCCAGTACGTTTCGGGAGGTTGATTATGCAGTAATAACTGACATCAGCTCTAGGACCTAACAGGAACAAGGAACTTAAACCAATTGATTTACTCCTGTAATTCCAGTGCTTAGAATAGTGTGTTACATAAGCAGGTGTTCAACATATGTGTATGTTAAATGAATTCCTGAATATAATTATGATGATTATCATCTCAAGGAGTCACGGTGGGAAGTGAATGATAATCTGAAGAAAGCATTTAATGTTGTTTCTGGCACACTGACTTTTCAATAAACGCTGACTATTAACGGGGTGATGGTCAATGACTGGTTACTTGATTACCATCTTTTTCATACATATAAAGCTAGCTAACTGGGTAATAGCATCCTAAACCCTGTTGTTGAAGAAATTTCCCATCTCAGAAAACTTAACATTAATCATAGTTTAGATTTTGAGCTGGTCACATAATAAACAAACAAATAAAAGCATAGCTAAAATGTTCCAGCAAACTTTGAGAATTCCATGAAAACTGTTCTTGGGATTCTGGAGTGTGGAGCTAAAGGCATGGTCCTCAGAACCCCCACAAAAACTGTTACACCACGTGATAAGTTCCCAACTCCTCTCAGTATGCTGCTTTTCCACACTGGGTAGGCACCTCAGTACCCCCTGCAGGGAGCCTTGTCCCCTGTGACACTGCCCATCGCCATGGAGGTGAGTGGGGTGGGGCCAGGGGCCCTAAAACTAGTGGTGATTCCTCCCTTAGGCATCCTGGCTCTGGTCCTGCTTGTTAGCTTTGCTATGGTAAAAAGAGGCCTCTTCATCTTCCTCAAGCAGAAGACTCACACTCTGTGATCTCCCAGTGACCTCATTAGTTCCCAAATTGCATTCTGCCTGCTAGAAAGATGAACACATTGTCCCTTCTCTGTGGGACTCATTATTTCCATTCTGGAGACTGTCATTTATGAAAATCTGACTTTCTTTTATCGTGTGTTTACCCTCCGCAAAGCCAAGAATATTGTAATTGTCTGTGGTGTTTTGAAAACACTTGTCACAAACTGAAGCCAAATGCTGATGAATGTGAAGTGTTTTGAAGAACTCAGCTTTTGGCTCATTAACTGGACTTGAATGGCATCACCCATCAGCTTTCAGTTCTGATAATCGCTAACAGATTGGTGATAATTTAGAATAACGGTGTGGGCAGAGTCGTATGTTTCCTCCATATTGAACATTTTGCACGTATGAAGGCCAGTCCTAGAGTTGGGAGATGTGGTCCCAGACTTACTACAAGAAAGACTTAAGAACACATCAGCATACCTCTCAGGGTCTCAGTTTCCTTATCTATAAAACAATGGTCTTTGAATGGATGATCTTCAATATCCTTCCTCACTGAAATTCTGTAGTGTTAACATTACCCACTGTGGTCTTGAGTTGCACGATAAGCACAGGTTAATTTTAGGAAAGTCATAGACACACGGGGTAAAGCTGACACACATGGGGTATGAGCAAAGTTGTTAGCTTCTTTCCCTTCTTCTCCGCATTTTTTTCTATATTAAAAGGGAAAGAAATGTTCTCTCTTGGCTTGCAGGATAAGCCCTTAATCAAATGTTACATACCATCTGTTTGAGACAGTATTTGGTAAGTCAAACTTAAGTAGCTATAATCACTGTGGAATCTGAAACTGTTTCCTGTTATCCTGTCTGTTTTCTGAGGCAGACAGGAGATAGTCTAGCATCTTAACCCCACACAAAACAGTAATATTACAAGGAAGAGAGACACTGGTTTTGAGGCCCATGTTTTGAAACTGCTTATTGAATTTGCTTTTCTTTTTCTCCCGAGATTTCCTAGTTATATATGCTGCTCCTGACTCCCCCTTTAATTTGGAAGGTCTCTAACTCTTCAACATGCATGCTGTCTTCCTTTCTAGCCCACTCCTTGGTGAAATTGTTGAGGATTTCAACATACGTGTTGGTAGTTTTTACTCTGATATAGAATATGGTGGGCCCAGGAATATTAACGATTGGCTCAAGGTCACATAGATGGCTCCTGACAGAGCATGTTAGATTACCATGAGAATTAATCAGGCAATGTATATTAAGGGCCTCATGAAGTATAAACCCATGAGCGGCTCTCCAGGAGGCCCATGAACTACTCCCCAGCAGATGTTAGGATAAAGGAAATTGAGAGCTTAGCAGCCTACCTCTTTTGCTTTCGGTAGCCCTCAGCTGTGGTCATTTATTTCTCATTTGAAGACTATAAAAATAGCCCTTTGAAAGCTGTCTCCCTTTTTCCTTCCAACATTAAACATATTTTCTTAAAGACTTCCTTTTTCTTCTTTTGGCCGGATAACATATGATACACCATTCTTTTCTATTTAAGAGGCTGGGGTCATTGTCTGGAACTGCTGGCCAGCTCTTGCAGGCTGGGGAGGTGGTGACAGCCAAAGAAAGATGGATATCGTCTTGCGTTCACCACTGGTCCTAGCCCATGGGTTGGGTTACCTGGGTAGGGGAATCCCCATATGTCAAATACCTTCCAGGGTATTAAGTGTCATGTAAACACAGCTCCTCGGCTGCTGCCCTGTGAGTGTCCGTTGTCACCTGCTAAAAAGCCAATGTCATGGGCTGTTTACTTGATGTGGAGACAAGAAACTGCACCTATCTGGAAGCTTTCAAGTTCTTAAGTTTTAACCCTGGACAGCAGCACTGCTGTAGTGTCTGGAAATAGCAAAAAGCATTGATGGGAGGGTGTGGGATTGTGGCCTGACCTCATAGAACTCACCTTGCACATCGGGGTGCAGCAGGGAGGTTTGGGGTTTGGACATACGGGATTGCCCAGAGGAAGTCCTTGGACTAGGTGGAGCCTGAGGATCTGGTGTTCTGTCCCATGTTCTGCTGTGTATACAGGAAGAGCTACTCTCAGAGATATAGCTTGCACAAAGGACTGTGAAAGTCCTATTTAAAAAAACAAAACAAAAAAAAACAACTTAAAATGTTGGGTGCCAGGCAGGTATTGTTATTGACATTCCAAAGTTAGAAAAACTAAAGTTGTGGATAAGGCCCAAATTCACTCTGTAATGTCTTGGTTAAGGCACAAATAAAATCCAAGTCTCTATTCCTGATCTACTTCTCCTTTTCTGTTAAAACAGACCTCAGGCCAAGGCTGCAGCTCAGTGGTAGAGCACCTGCCTAGCATGCACAAGGCCCTGGGTTCACCCAAAACAAACAAACAAAGAACAACCTGAGAACTAACTTCTGGGTCTAGGTTTTAGCTTTCTGATGTTTAATTTGGCCCTCCCATTGCTGGAGCAAGGCAGCTTCTTGTTTTGACCTATTTTTCTTTTTCTTCCTTTGGAGGAAGTTACTTCACTTCCTGTTCCTGACCTTTATGGGGGAGGGTGGGACCTCATGGCAACATTTGTATGGTACTCTACTCAAATGATAGCTCGATGCAGCAGAATATGTGATTTGCAGTAGGAGAAGTGATTCAGACATGATCTCATGTCACAGGAGAGGTAGCAAGACAGTAGTGCGCCAACTTTGAGGTCAGATTATTCTGAGTTTAAGTCCCAACTCTGTTGTTCCCTGGCTGTGCCACTCTGGTCAAGTCCCTTACACTCTATGTAGCTCAATGTCCTGGTCTGTAAAAGGGGTAAAAAGAATCTCTTAAGATGAGATAATCTTTGGAAAGTCCCTATAGCATAAAGGATATTCAGAAAATTGTGTGTGTGCATATGTGTTTTGCCATTCTTTACAAAATGCACATGCATAAGACAGCAGTGATATTCTGTACATAACATGTAAAAACTAAATATATTATTTAGGTAAGCTAAGTGACTCAATAGCTAGCATAAAGTAGTTTTTAGGGTTATCTATGCTATATGCCAAGTGAAGATCTCCTGTTAATGAACTTTAAATATATTAATAAGAGAATGCTTGTGCTCCTTGCATGGAAGCACAAAATAGGACAATACTTTGTGCCCCTGGGACAATAAGGATGCACCAAGGCAAATGCAATCATATAAGTTATGCATTGCAAGTGAACTCAATTTTCTTACACTACCAGGGCATATGATTCAAAAGGTTAAAAAAAACTATATGAAAACATGTAATCGAACATGTAATACCCTTCAATACTAATAATGGAAGTTTTAAATTGAAGTAAAGTCATTTATGTAGAAGTTTTTGATTGAGAATTAAGATGTTTAAAAACCTAGCCTACAGAATAGATTCTTGTCTTTAAATGTAACCAGTTTGAAGTGATGTTTTCAATATTTAACATTTGAAATCATTACATTCTGCGCTCTCTCTCTCTCTCTCTCTCTCTCTCTCTCTCTCTTTCCTCTTCAAATAAAAACGTATGTCTGTCTTTAGGGTTCACAACAGAAACTTAAAATCCCTCTATCTGTTATGCACTGAGATTGGCAATAGGCGGGGGAGCAGCTATAAAACCACGTCACATAACCTTGCTCCAAAAGAGCTTATATTCTTGCAAATCCTTAGATTGAAACATTACAAATAAAGCTGGCAATAGCAATTAAAGGGAAGTAGGAAGTCCCCTCCCCGTCTCTGTCTCTTTTTCTCCTTCTCTGTAAAATAGGACATATAAAGTGAATTGGGACACCAACTAATGTTCATCCCTCCCCAAATAGAATCCTCAATTATTTTCTCCCAGACAATAAATTAAAAACTGTATATTAGGAAATAGTAGTTTAAAATTCTGAGCAATTATTACACATTCATTTCAGGTAGAAAAGAGTAGCTTTTCATTTCTATAATTGCTAGATGCATAGAGCTGCCCTCCCAGTCTACGACAATCCAAGTTCTCATTTGCATCCTGGAGGCACAACACCCTTCTAGGTCTGCATGTGAAAGGTGACCATTTGTCCCTTCCATCCATACATACCACCCAGCTTATTAATAAAGTATTACATAAGACAGAGAAAGAGGATGTTCCCAGCATGCCGTGAATAAAACATAAACTTCCCAGTTGTATTTCTTTTATTCATCTACTTATTCACGCTCTCATTCACTCACTCACTCATTTGATCAAGACATATGTAATGCCTACCATGTTCTAGACCCTATGTAGATGCTGAGATTCAGAGATGAATGTGATGTCACAGTTGTTCTAGATGAACTAATAGTTTAAATAAGATTCCTTGTCCTGGGGTCTGTGAACCCCAGTGGGTGTGAAGTTGGGCTTAGGAGACTTGGAAATCCCTTTGAAATGAAATAAAATCATGGGTTTGAATGTGTATAAATATATATATATTTTTCTGAGACACGGACAGACTTATATTTTTCATCAGATTGTAAGGGGATTGGGATCCAGAAAGGATTAAAAAGCAACTGGCCTAGAAAGGGAAGAACCTGAGCCCTGGCTCTAACATGTAGCCATCATTTCCTTAACTCGGATGGGAACTCAGGCAGGAGGTGGCCTGTGTTTCTGATCCTGCTGCTCCACAATCAGTGTGCTTCCATATCTGATTCCATCTCTGATTCTTCTTTCTCCTAAGTTACTCTTATATCTTCATTTTGAATTCCTAATAAGGAACATTGGGTTGGTCCAATAAATCACTATCGTTTCTGTTGGAGTGTACCTTTCTGCTGGGGCCCCTCAAAAGTTTTTGAATATTCATTGATTTTTAACAGCAGTCCGTTGGGTCAAGCAATGGACCAACAACCCACTTGGCTCTAATTTGTTACGCTGGGTTGGAGGCTGGGGAGAGTCGCTGGGAGCAGATGTGGCCACAGCTATCTAAAACCTTGCCAAGGAATTCTCCTGGAAGAGACTGAATGAAAGGACATTTCCTGAGAAGTCAGTTGCAGGTGTGATGGTCCTTGTCCTCAAGTATGAAAGATACATTTAGGGGAGGATATTGGGTCAATCTATGCATTAACTTGCCAGGTCCCTCTTGGGATAGGTTAATAAAATCATGAGTTGTGGGGCTGGGGTTGTGGATCAGTGGTAGAGTTCTGGTCTTGCATGTGTGAGGCACTGAGTTTGATCCTCAGCACCACATAAAAATAAATAAATTATATAAAGGTATCATGTGTATCTACAACTAAAAATTAAATTAAAAAAAGAAATTTAAAAATCACTAGTTGTGTTTAGGACCCCCCCCCCTTGTAAGTCCATGGAATATAAGAAATCTTACTGTCTCAGGCCTGTTTAAAATCTGAAACTATCATTATTCGTGTTAAATTGTCTCTGCTAACTGGTGACAGTGACCAGGAAGCACAGACACTAGAACAAAGTGTCTATTATTTGTGGTTCATCGTAGACTCTTACTTGCCACAAGTGAGGTGCCAGGGATTCAAAGGCAAATAGGACTTGCAACTTTTCCTTGCAGAGATCATGCTAGAATAAAAGTTATATTGTTTGATATAATGAGCAGTGTTCAACTGGAAATGGGCTGGAAACCAGAGGGCCAGAATTCTGGCTCTGACTCTGTCACTTACTGGTTGTGTACACTTGGCTCCAGTATTTAAATATATTCTGAACCTGATTTTAAGGCTCTTTCTTTATTTTAGAATGGAGACAAGGAAACCTACCCCACTTGGTTCTGTGGTTGTCAAAAGGACTAAATAAGATAATATATGTGAAAGTACTTTACTGTCAATTTCTAAAGCAAAACAACGCTTGGAAAAATCATTGCCTTAGTTTTGGGTATTATTGGCAGAACAGAACCCTTCATTACTGGCGCCATTCTAGTTCCTATCATTAAATGCATTGTTTGTCCTCTCGAGGTCTTTGTGAATATGTTTAAATGAAATCTGATCACGTTGGAAAAGTGTGTATTTTAATGGTATGCATTTAGTTCCAAAGAACATCTGATAAAGGCTTTAAAAGTTTTAAAGTACAAACTGAATTTTTAAAGTGCCAGTTAAAAGTTAATGAAGCAGGACCCACCAGGAGAGAGGGACTGTTTTGCTAAGAGTGAGATAGTGCCTCTGTCTTTTGCAAGAAGAAAGTTAGTAACCCTCAGAATTAGACTAGACATTTCCCAAGGGATTGATTGGTACAATGCCTACAGCTTTATTCAATTTTTTATAGAACTTTTGATCACGGGTGCCCAAAGTTCCTGGACAATTATGATTTTAAATGACTTGTCCATACTGAGTCAAGTGCATGAACAAGAAGTCTGATTTTAACCTGGTGAGGTGAAGTCTGTGAGTTAGTCTTTCACAAAGGAAAATAGAGCAGGCTTTCTTTGCAGACCTTTTGAGTTTCTGCATGTCTAGATCACTGTCCGTCCTGCTGAGGGCTTACATATTCTTGAGTGGAGCTGATTTCCCAACAGGAGTGTAAGACCCTTTGGGAACAGGAACTGTGTTACATGCCTAAAAATACTTAAGAGTCCTGCAGTGGATAGCACAGGAAGTCTCATAACCACAATGAGGCAGAATTCTTGGCCCTTTCTGGGTTCCAGAATATTGTTGATGGGAGGTATGCTCCGGTGGACTACTGTGGCAGCATTTGAAATAGTTCCTTAACTTTGGATTTTATGAAGACAACAGAAAAATCTTTTTGACAATGACTGAGTCAACAGATTGTGATGAGGGTCATACACAGTTTACCAGTTATATTTAGAAACAAGGAACTAAAACAAACACCCTAGTTATATATACCATGGATTTCCTTGAACTAAGGAATCGGCAATAATGGTCTGCCAGCATTGAGGATAAAGAACGTTGACTCTTGAGTCAAGCAGACTGGAGTCGGAATTTCAGCTCCACCATTAACCTAAGCTGTGGCTTTGGTTGGTTTACTTGATTCCACTAAACCCCTGTCTTATGGTCAGTAACATGGGAACAACAATAGTACTTCCTCTATAGAGGTTGTTATGAAGATTAAGAGGAGACCTATGTTAAAGTGCTTAGCGGGGTGGATGGCACAGAAGATGAGATGGAAGGCTGGTGGCTTTATTAGTCAAGGGAATGGTTTTTGAGTGGCTTCAGGTGGCAACCCATTTACTGTGCTCCAAATTGTCTTTGTCTCAAGAGCTCTGTGCCGGGCTTCCCCTCTCCCCTTTTTCTTTAGTAGTCACTATAAATCATCTGGTTTTAAAGTCCCTGTCTCCACCCTGAGTTGGAGATGTATGCATCCATCCTGTATGCAGGATCAGGGTGATTCCGAATGCCGAATGCTGAATACCACGGTGATTGATCGGAGCAGGAGGATTTAATGTCTCTAGGCCCAAAGAGACTTTTTTTTTTTTTTTTTTGCTGGTGATGCAAACTGAAAACAGATTCCCAGCCACCTCAGACAGGGCTCCCGGTGCACAACATCATTACATAGCCCAGCAACAGAGACTCAGACATTATAGTTTAATCGTTTAGTGCCCAAAGCCATATGGCAGAAGGCAATTTACTGCTTGATCCTGAAATGGCTCCATTAAATGAATGCCTTTTGATTTAATAATCATTAGCGTTACACAGAATTACACAGATGCTGACACTAAGTATGGGCTTCAGGGAGAGGTGAAACCGGATTGCCCTTTCATGTTCTGAACTTTGTAGGTAGGCTTCTGTTTGAATTGACATCTTCTGAGTTATCCCAAAGTAAGTGTGTTTTTTATTATTAGGGATCACTGACTTCACAAGAAAATTGGCTTCTTTGCTAAGCCTGGTTAGTTTGGCTGGGTAGAAAGAGAAAGGATGGAGTGTGACTCATTCCACATAAACCTGTGATGGGTTGAATCCCCAGGGACAAGATATCTTGTCCTCCAACTTTGAATCAGAGGAGAGTAGAGCTCTTTCTATGAATTTACATCTGTTTTTTGCTGAAGTTCCAGATTTCTGCCAGACTTCCTTCAGCTTTCTCTCTCACCTCCGTTGGCCTACTAATGGCCTATACAGGCTAAGGAATGGTAGTTTTATCTTGTCCACTGGATCAGGGTTACAAATACGTCATCTGATTGGAAACTTCAAGGGTGTGAAGGGAGGGGTGAGGCTGGTCTTTGAGAACTTCAATATGGCTTCAGAATTTAACATACTTGGTAAGGTCAACAGATGGTTCAAACAGTGGTATTCTCTTTGAATTCAGAGTTCCTGGAGAGTATGGACTGCTTTTTGTGCTCAAAGCCCCCATATCTGACGGTAATACGTGTTTGTTGAGTGAGTGAATGAATGAATGAATGAATAAAGCATCTGTAACGGGCCAATGCAGGCATTAGAGTATATGCTTAATAAGTGTAGAAGGGAATGACATGGCTTGCCAGAAAGACAGTAAGTGCCAATGAAGCCCTAGTTACCAATCACAGAAGTGTTAGTGCAAGGAGAAGTCAGTGAAGCCAGTGAATAAGAGCTTGCTAAAACAGAAAGTCATGACTAAAGACTGAGAGTTTCCCTGTACACACACACACACACACACACACACACACACAGTCAATTCTTTGTGATAAAGCCAATCCTTTGTGTTAAAGAAATTCTCTATCATTACTGACATTCCTTTCATGAGTCAAAATGTTTCTGTCTGTTTCAAAATAGCCCCTTTATTTCTATACTATATTTTGAGCACAGTTGTATTTTTCTGGGAAGGCAGTGGGCGAGAAAGATGTGCTTTCTGCCAGCAGCCACTCACCTTTTCTCGATGTTCATTACATGCAGTATTTCCAAAGTGACATATCCAGGCCATCCCATAATAGATTTCGCTGGTAGCAAGTATGCAAATGAAGGTTTGAGGTGAATTCAGTTCTTGAGTCCCACATGCTCGAATGTTCTTATAAATATTTCACTACCCTCTAATAAAATCTCTCTTTTCCTGGGATGGAGAAGAGTATTCGTTTCCTTTTCACTTTCAGTAACTTCTCTGCAATCGCAGGAGGAATTAAGCCTTAATACATTGACAGCAGCCTCGAAAACTTCAAAACCATCAATTACTCTCAGCCCCACCTTAGAAGTATTAAGTGAAAGCCATCAGGCAAAGATTATAATTAGAGATTGAAAGTGCTGACCAGAGAGCTCATGGGCCTTTCAAAATACTCCCAGGAGCTTGCTCAATTTCAAAAGGCTACTGGGAAGAACAGAAAGCCAACAGGGAGGGGGTGGGGGACCTCTAAGAATTGCAGGGTAGGGGAAGGTCGCTGTTAGAATGTATTTTGATTAGAGAGTTATCCCCAAAGTTGTCTGGTGAGATCTTTTCTACGAAAAGTCTACAAGGTCAAGTTGAATGACATCCAGAAGTTTCTTTTTGTGTCCCATCTTTTGCATGTGGGAATCAAGAAGCTTAATTCTACTGTGTGAAATCACGGAAGACCAGTGGGTGCCCATATGGGAATGATTGCCTGGTATGAAGAATTAGAAAGCAGGGCCTAAGCACTTGCCTATTAACTTGTGGAAATCTTGTTAGAATGGAATAAGGCAGTGCGGTTTCCATGTCTGACACCCTCAATAAGATGCCTGTGATTTTCAGCACGTGAGGTCTAAACCTGAACACACAACCGATGTGCTTTCTGCCAACCACCACTCACCTTTTCTCGATGTTCATTACATGCAGTATTTCCAAAGTGACATATCCAGGCAGTGACATATCCAGGCAGTGACATATCCATTAGGGAGAGCTTTCTCTGTACCAGGCACCAGGATGACATGGAGACACAAAGCCTTGCCCCTCAGCCACTCGACGTCTGTTTGGGTGGAAAGTGGTTTCCTATTGGTACAGCAGTCAGGTCAGGACTTCCTTCTCTGGATAGTAGGGCTAAGCAGAGTCAGCCTGAGGCCGCAGAAGAGAAAAAATGGCTTCCTTTTGTTTTGACCTCGTTGCCCTTTCCATGGCATCCTTGGTGGAAGTGCCCAAGTGCCCCCTTCTGAAAAAAAAGCTTAAGTGATTGACTTTTAAACTACACATTCAAATGTGATGGTGAACGGTATATAGGCATATATAAATTTTTTTAACTGAAACAGTAATTGTACATACTTATGGGATACAGTGTGACATTTCAATACATGGTGTAGTGATCAGATCAGGTTGACTGGCGTATCTATTTCTCCAGATATTTATCATTTCTTTGTATTGGGAGCATTCAAAACCCTCTCTACTAGTTACTTTTAAATATTCAATTAATTATCCTTCTTATGGATGGGTGTCAGGTGTCCCCCAAAAGTTCACCAGTAAGACAATACAAGAAGGCTTGGAAGGCAAATGATTGGGTTGTAGCCTTAACATGATCAGTGAATTCATCCCTTGATATGGATTAACTGGAAACTGAAGTGGTAGGGTGTGGCTGGAGGAGTGAAATTGGGGGCATGGCTTTGGGGTTTATATTTGTATCTGCCGAGGGGAGATCTCTCTCTCTGCTTTCTGATCATCGTGTGAGCTGCTCTTCCCTCTGCCACACTCTTCCACCACGATGTTCTACCTCACCTTGAGCTCCAAGGAATGGAGTCTGCTATCGATTGAGACCTTTGAAACTGTGAGCCCCCATATAAACTTTTCCTTCCCTGCAGTTGTTCTGGTTGGGTCTTTAAGTCACAGCAGCAAAAAAGTTGACAAAACCGTCATCACACATAGTTACCCTATTACACAATAGAACATTAGAAGTTATTCCTCCTACCTGACTCCACCCCTGTACCTGTACCCATCCTTCGTTCATCCTCCCCTACCCCTTCCCAGGCTCTAGTAAACTCTGTTTGGTTCTCACCTCTATGAAATCAGATTTTTAATTTCTCTATATAAGGGAAAACACTTGTATTTGTCATTCAATGCCTTATATATTTCACTTAACATAATATCCTCCAGTCCCATATAAGTTGCTGCAAATGACCCAATCTTATCATTTTTTTGTGGCTGAATAGTATTTCATTGTGTATATATACCACATTTTCTTTTATCCATTCATCTGTCAGTGAACACCTAGATTATTCCACATCTTGTCTATTGTCACTAGTGCCACAATAAACATATGAGTGCAGATGTTTCTCCAACATACTGAATTTATTTCCTTTGGATATTTACTCAATAGTGAGATGTTTGGTAGTTCCATTTCTAGTTTCTTTCTTTCTTTTTTTTTTTTTTTCTGTAGTACTGGGATACTGGGGATCAAACTCAGAGTCTGACACATGCTAAGCAGTTGCTCTACCACTGAACCACACACTTGGTATTTTTTTGTTTCATTTTTAGATAGTCTTTTGCTGAGTTGCCCAGGCTGGCTTCAAATTTTCGATTTTCAGTCTCCTTAGTAGCAGGCATTACAGGTATGTGCCACCATGCCTGCACATTTCTAGTCTTTTGAGGAACATCCATACTGTGTTCCACAATGGTTGTATTGATTTGCATTTCCACCAGTACCATATGAAAGTACCTCTTTCTCCTCTTTCTCACCAGTATTTGTTATTTTTTGTCTTTTTGATAATAGTCTTTCCAACTGGAGTCAGATGATATCTCATTGATTTCATTTCCCTGAATTAGTAATGTTGAATACTTCTTTATGATGGTGTTGGTCATTGTGTATTGTCTTTAGAAATATATATTCATGTCAGTTGTTTATTTTAAAGCAGATTGCTTTTTTTTAAACTTTTTTTTTGCTGTTGTTTGAATTCTTGATATATTCTGCAAATTAATTTCTTCTTGGACATTTTACAAATATTTTCTTCTACTTTGTAACTTGTCTCTTCACTTTGTTATTTCCTTTGTTGCGAAGCTTTTTAGTTTGTGACAAAGATGATTTATTTACACTGGCAGTAATATATTTTTTTGGTAACTTTTTTAGTTTATAAGCTTTTTT
This sequence comes from Ictidomys tridecemlineatus, assembly GCF_052094955.1. Taxonomy (NCBI): domain Eukaryota; kingdom Metazoa; phylum Chordata; class Mammalia; order Rodentia; family Sciuridae; genus Ictidomys; species Ictidomys tridecemlineatus. The sequence continues at coordinate 25,473,468 of NC_135482.1, forward strand.
TAGGTTAAAAATGTCATCTCAGGAAGAGTCAGATTTGGGGTATAGTCTAAATTTTGTTATTGGTGAATTTTGATGACCTCTCAAAAGCACGTATAATAAGTAAACATGATCATTAATGTTAGAAATTGGTTTTCTATCTGTCTGTAACAGCATAGAAAATAAAAGGAAGCATAAGGCAGCTTCGTATTCTAGGGTATAAATTTAGGTGGGAACACAAAAGATCAAAAATATAAGTTAGCATATTGGCTTGCAAGTGCCACGTTATGGTTGGGGATATGAGGTATTCAAAAGCTCCTGGGTCAATGCAGGAATGTTCTCAGGTGAAATGATTGGGCCTAGCAGCCCTAACCTAATCAGTCCATCTTAGTTTGAATGGACACCCTGGGGCATGACTGGAAAAGATGGGTCATTGGAGCTACTCTGGAAGGATTGTTCTTCCCTGCGGCCAGCCTGCCTGCCTGCGGGCCTGTGTCTTTCTGGCTGTCTTTCTCTCCGTCCTTGCTGACCCTGCCTTAGGCTGGGGGCAGCTTTTCCTCGGTTAAGCCTTTCCCCCCACCATGGCTGTCTCACTTTGGGCCCAGAGCCATGGAGTCAGTGTCTATGGACTGAGACCTTTGAAACCCTGAGCCCAAATAAACTTTCCTTTCTCTAAGTTGTTCTTCTGGGGGTATTTTCTTCACAGTGGTGAAAAGCAGACTAATACAAACCCATTGCTAAATTCTCCAGAGTTTTGCAAACTGGTTATTTAAACATAGCCATTAAGAAAAATTAAATTATATAGATTTGTATTTAAATTATGCTAACAACAAAAGTCATACATAGACAACACCCATCCCTTCCTAATGACTTTACTCCATTTAACTATTATTCATTGTATCTGACAGTAGGAAATGCCCTGGAACGCGAGCCTAGTGAGTCTCTTCCGGACAGCCACGGGTGAGGTCATCGTGGTGTCTCCAAATCGGCCACTGGGGAGCATGCACACGTGGAAACTGACCAAGTCTACCCAACAGGGCTTTTCTTCTCTCCCCAGAGCCAGCAGCTTTACACTGACCAACACAGTATTGCACGTACATATAGAGGGGAGGAATGAGCTCCAAAAACGATGCGTGGCTCCTGCGATCACCTCCGGTTGGCTCTGAAGCCAACTCGTTCTATGTGGGTCAGGAGCCCCCTCGGGGATATTTAAAACCAGGACAAGTCACAAAATGCCCACATGTCCCTGAACGTTTTTATACAGGTGAAATCAGGTTAACATGAATATTCAAAGCCTCTTCAAAGGTGAAAGGAAATTTTTTAAAAAAAGCATCAGCAAGCTGGAGAGGCGGGCAGGGGTGCGTGTGCGCATGCGCTTGGGCCTCCAGCTGGTTCTGCCCGAGTAGGCGGGAAACAATTGGGTGAACTTAGTGATCTCCTGGAAAGTCAAGGGCCTGTCTGTGCTGCTCTTTCAGCTGTTAGCTGAAACCCCGGGCACAAGGTGTTCCCTTTGATCTTGCTGTAGAGCTGTATCACAGAACTAAAAAAATTTAAAAAATGCAGGGTAATAGGATGTATTTGGGTGCCTTCCTGGAAGTGGGGGAGGGATGTCTTTGCACCAGATCTCCACATCTCCAACTCCGCTGGTCTTTCTACCCCTCTAAAACTCTCCTCTGGAGAAAACAAAACAAACGAACAATGAGATGTAGTGCTTTAAACATACACGGAAATGGTATATATAAAACACTGATAACATGAAAATTCAAGATATTCTGAAGAAAAGGTGAAGATGATAAGTTTAATATATAGGAAACACAAAGAAGAAATATTAAAAAATAATGGTATCTTCTCATTCTTGAAACTCACAAAATCTTCCTGGAGAGAATGAAGACAGGTGCCTGTTTTAATCAAGGGAAGTTTTTCTTTGATGTAAAGGAAACATAACTTCAAAAAAATATTTTTAAAAAGCCAAGATCAATAATAGAGGTCAGGTGGCTATGGCAAGTGATAGGGAGTTTGGGGGGGAAATACAAGAATAAAATAAGAATTGAGTCCTAACAATTCTAACAGAGGAGTCCAGTGTGAGGTGCCAGATGGGCGGGAGGACCATCATGGAGCATGGTGGGGACAGAAGACAAAGGGAAGGCTGTGGCCCCAAATTTGATTCATCCATTGGGCTGCTGCTGGTGTCAGATGAGGAGGGGCTCTTGGTTATATGAGAGGCTCTCCTGTAACATACAGACACCATATTCACCAATGCCAAAGGGCCAAGTTTTTTGTAGTGGTACAACTCTGAAATGGCTCTTACAAGGGATGGCATCAGACTCGTTGCCTGGGCGACAGTCATTGCTGGGCATATGGAAGCAGGAACATCGATATTCATACAATAATTCTGTGTTGTTTAAATAAATACATATTTATAGCCTATGAATTTAACATAACAGAAAATTAAAATTTCTAGTAAGAAAGGCTGGTGTCATGGTTTAATTAGTGTTTTTTTGTCTTCTTTAAATAATGGTGTATCTTAAAACCAATGGCACATTAGATTGGTGACATACAGGTTAATCTGCGATTTATGTATCTAAATCATTTATAAATTTGGGTCTTCTCATTTAATACTTCTGTTGAGGTCAGAAGTAATGTGTAGTTAGGTTGATGAAAGTGATCACCTGAGGTCACTATTCTGGGTTCAGAACTGGTCAAACCACTTACCGAATTTGTTTCTTCTTCATTTATAATAATACATGTCCTAAAAGAAATTTTTTTTTTTGGCTTAGGGCTGGTGGATACCAAGATTATAATTATATGCAGATAGGTGATTTTCTGGATTTTCCTCCCTTAGTTTCAAAGGGCTGAGCCATCTTCTCATCAGTCCTCTTTGCAGAAGTGAACTGCCAGTCAGTCTGATAGACCAGGGTCCTCCTCTGTGGGCAGCTGGATGAATCCCCTTCATTTGGTATCTACTCCCAAATGCCCCTATAAGCAGAATGAATGACATGCATAAAGATGCAATGATCCAAAAGTTAAAATTTATTTGAAGATCACAAATAAGTCACTTCTCTGAGTGGTTTGGGTATGCAGGAGAAGGGTGACAAGATGGCGAGTTACACTGGTACTATGTAGTTGTGGGCACAGGTTGCCATCTGCATACTCTTCATGATGACTTTCACATACAAATCAGTGTGTGGCGAATCTTTTTTTAATTGGACTAAGCAGGCTAAGGAGGGAATGGGAGGCTTCTAGGCAGTGATGCAAAATTCTTGGCAACTCTCAAAACACGTTGGCTTCTCTTCCAGGTGCACAGATGCAGGGCATAATCCATTTCACAGCTGGTGGCCTGTTCTATTTTTCAGATGGGATTGAAGAGAAGGAGGTAGGAAACCTATCCTCTAATGGCACAGCAGAGGCAGTAGTGGAAAGAAGGGGATCTAGTTTATTTATTTCCCTTTCATTAGGTTCCTGAAAAAAAAATATACAGACTGAGGATTTAATTGCACTGTTTGTTTCTATCTCTAAAAAAAAAAAAGCTGAATTAGTAATTGCATTAACTTGTTACTGTGCTTTGCTCTTACAGGGTAATATAATTTTAACTGCTGCCTCCTAATTATGTGGTTTTCATTGTTTCGAAATCCCATTTAGCATGCACTTCGTTTTCACTTTTATGAAGTACATGGTGGAAAAAGGGAGGCCAACATCTTTGAAAGACCCAACTGAACTGAAGCTATGATTTGCCCAAAGCCATTACCTACTGTGACAAGCTGGATGCTGCTGTGATTTTTATCCTTCTTTGATGAATAATGCTGTTGGCAAAGACCATATGCTCTGTCGCTCACTGGAGTCCAGAGGCACTGCACAACCCAGAGCTAATCACATCAAGCTGGTGGTGGTTTTTATTGGGTGGCAGTAATGGCAGAACTAATGACAGTCATTAAAATCTTGCTGCAAACAGTCATGGGCCTTCAGACCACAGTTGTCTCAGAATGTGTCAAGGACATGTTACTCCTAAAGCTGTCTGGAAGGAATGGCCCATCGTCCCTTGTTCTTCCCAGTGAAAACATTGCCTTTGAAAATTGCAAGGTAAGCAAAAGGAGCCTGATAGGCCCTGGGCTTCCCTCGATCTAGCATCTGCAGAGTGGTGCTTTGGGTGTTTCCAGATATTCTCTGGGTGAGAATTAAAATGAACTCCTCCAAAGCTGAACTCTTCCATAGAAAGGTAGAAGAAGATAACTTTTGGGGTTTTCCACTTCAATTCAATAAGTACAAACTTTTTAATACCTGGATGTCTACACAGTGCTAAGAGCCAGGAAGGATTTGGAGAATAGGATAGTTGGCTGTTCTGTGTGACTTACTCTCTGGATAGGGAGCATCTATGCACAAGGAAGTCTACAGTGCAAAGAGGGGACAGCGTGAATAAGGTCCCAGAGGCTGGGAAGGGAACTTCTGGCTAGAGCCTGGGGCTGTACTGACATTCATGTCTATGTGTGTGTTTGTTGTGGTGTCTGTGCATGTGTGTGTGTGTTTGGGGGGGGGGGAGATATTCTATGCATATGCCCTTTCTTGGTGAGAATAATATTTTATCTTCCTCCTGTACAACCGTCCCTTTAAAATATCAAGATACCCTAAGACCAAGGCAAGTTTTTTCTTAGGTTATATATAGAGAAACCCTTGCGCAAAGAAGAAACAGATGAAAGATAAACCTTAGATTTTTTACATTGCTTGACTCTTGAAGAACCATGACTCAGACAATAACTCCAGGGCAAACTGAAATTTATAGCTACTTTCTTAACTCAGGGAAGACACTGTTTATAGTAGATCCTCTGAGTACCAAAAATATACTTTTATAGATTGGTTCTAACCTATAGGGTTCTACCTGCAGGAGCACAAATATTGATAGAAGATAATAGGAAAATAAAATAATTTAGCATAAAAACAAAGCTAAAAAAACAGAACTGTAACTTGAACTTTGGACTCTTGCTCCAAACTTTTTTTCCACCATGTTATGTTGTTCTGAGATCATAAATTAAGCCCACTCCCCTTACTCTTCTCGAGGAAAGAATTCTAGAGAGTACGATTCATTCAAAATTCTGTAGCTAATGGCTGTGGCTGGACTTCAAGTCCAGATTTTCAAACTTGTCCTAACCTCTTTGCATAACACAAAACCATAAAGGATATAAGTTTGAAATAACAACACTATAGAATTCCTCCACATAATATTGCTCCTCTAGGAAAATGTCGCATGACAAAATTTCTACAGATTCATTTTAAAGAAAGTAATTCAGCAAGAACTAAAACATCGACTACGCATTGGGTCCTTTAATTACATGAATTAAATCATTTAATCCTCTGACCTAATATCTCAGGTGACTATGATTAATTTTCTCTTTTTATCATTGGAAAAACTGTGGTACAGAGAGGTTGTTATCTGGCCATGGTTGCACAGCTAGAAAATGGTGGTCTGGGATATTAACTTAAGTCTAAGACCCTGGAACCTGCCTCTTAGGTACTCTGTTGTGAAGATAGAATATACAAATATTTGGGAATCAAGTCAGTACCCCAGTGAAATTACATTTTCTTAGTAAACACTTTTAACAACTGAACAATTAATAATGAAAATAGCAGTATAGGGTGAATACTCAGGTCAATTAAGCATATAAGGAATGTGTATACATATTATAAAGTCACTAGCTAAGTGCATCTACTACTTGGGTCCCCAAACCATAACAGGTTTAGAAATTACTTGTGACTGTATTTTTTTAAAAAACATAAACCATGCATTACACAAACTCATTCAGACTGGTATATTTATTATTAGTTTGATCTACGAAAATTTCCAATACATTATACACTTGCTTTCATAATCACTTAATAATGATACTTTGGAATTCTGAAAAATTCTCTACACAATGAGATGACACACTGCCTTAGAAAAGTCATTTGAGACAATATAGGTGAAACTCAGAGGCATTATGTTAAGTGAAACAAGCTAGGCACAGAAATACAAATATTGAATAGTAAAAAAGTTAAATGCATAAGAGTAGAGTTGAAGAGTGGTTACCAGGGGCTGGAGGTGGGTGAGGATGGGGAATGGGGAAATGTCAATCAAAAGGTTCCAAGTTTTAGTGACACAGGAGTAATAAGTTTTGGTGATCTATTGTATGGCATGGTAAGTATAATTAATCATAAAGTATTATTATTATTTCAAAATTGCTAAAAGACAAAAGAAAACAATGAAACATTTAAAATGTTCTCATCACACACACAAAAATGAGTCTATGAGGGATGAATAGGTAAATGAGTTTGATTTAATCATGGCACAACTAAATACATCAAAACATCCTGTCGAATTCCTTAAATACATACAATTATTATATGTCAATCAAATAAAATAATTTTATTCCAAGGAATATGGGTTGTCTTAATTATTTATATGACATATCAGAACAGTAAAGAATGAATATACTTTTTCTCACTCTTGTAGAGGTGGGAAGTTGAATGAGGGGGTTTCAGATTCCCTGGAGTGAAGTGGTTAAAGTCTGGACCAGGGAAGTCTCTCCTGACTTTAGAATGGGGGTCGTGGAAAAGATTATCGAATGAGCACTACCTTTGGAGTCAGACAGGCATCCTGCCATTACCTTCAGTTTCTCTGGGTGAAACTCAGCTATCTATAGAATTTGTGGTCAGTTAAGACTGTGCTCAAGGAATTCTTCTGGGTTTTTTATGTTCAGAGACTGAAGAGGTGTTGCTTTCTCTTATTAGAAGATTTTGCTAATTAAGTGGAGAACATGCATAGTGAATGAACAGAAAATCCTGAGTTGGCATAAAGTATTACATTTCCATACAATACACCATCTTTCCAAGCCCCTCTGCATTTGCAAGAGTTATCTGATGTGCAGCTTATAGAGAGCTGATTAGTCAAGAAGGCTTGGGGGAATGCAAATAAGCTGCCAGCTAGAATCATGGTAAAGAAATAAACCCCCCAAAACAAACAATCAAACAAACAAAACCTTTTTTTCCCTTTTTAATCTCCTTTTTTTTTTTTTTAAAAGTGCAAATTCTACCAAGAACTTTAGAAGTTTCCCAGTTTCCGAACTACAAGAAAATCAAGGGCTTTACATTTAAGGTACATCAAATATTTCTAGCTACATTTGTCTTTCAAAATAAATTAAAATGAATAGTACTCATCTGTTAGTGCATACTGAGCCCATTCTGCATGGCAGACACTATAGAACCATGATCTAGTTTACTACTGATAACAACCACAGAAAGCAGATATTACTATCTTGAAAATTGTAACAACTGCCATCACATGGTATGGTTATTTGGACTTAGAACTGAGACCACCTGTGTCAATATGACTTGTTCCATGAAAAACTTTGCCTTAGAAAGATAAGACTGTCAACCAATAAAGAACTCCTCTCTTTTCTCCTGGAAATTCCTGCTGATCTATTTGTCTGTGATAACAGTCTTTGCACTCTGGGCAAACTGTTTGCTCTCATCACTCCGTGCTTTACCTATCAAGACTTTCTTGAAGACACTCAACTTGCTTGGGTCATGATCTTAGCCCAATTCTAGTCAATGCCTCCTTGAAAGACCCCGTTTAAGTCGCCTGAACCCAGATCCCCAAACCCTATAAATACCTTGGCTTGACTTCCCTTTTCTGAGATACCATTAAGAATTTGTCAAAGTGGTATCTTCCTTCTTCAATTGCCTGGTAGTATTTTGGGGAATTCAATAATCCTCATTTCACAAACAAGTAAGGAGAATCCCAGAAACTCAGAGAAATTTGTTAAGTTCACTCCCTTAGTTAAGAAATGGAGTCAGAATTCCACCCCAAGTGTTTCTGAGCCCATTTTATGTTCCTGATCACTCTACTACCTTGCTTTTCAGTTCGAAAGAAAATGAGTCAAAATTTCTGTCCTTTTGACAAATACCTGAAAAACATAACTTAAAAGCAAGGAAGGTTTATTTTGGGTTGCAGTTTTGGTCCATGGTTGCTGGGTCCCATCACTCTGGCCCGTGGTGAGGCAGAACATCATGGTGGAGAGCACATGGCAGGACGGAGCTGCTCACCTTCTGGTGGCTGAGAAGCAGAGAGAGAAAGAAACAGGGAGTGAGAGAGACCTAAGGATCAGAGAGCGAGACACAGTTCCCAAGGGCACAGCGCCAAGGACATACTCATTCCCTTCAACTAGGTTCCACCTCTGACAATTTCCACCACTTCCCAATAGTCCATTCAGCCATAAATTGATCAGTGAATCAATCCATTGATTAGATTACAGCCCTCATAATCCATTCACTTCCCAAAAGCCCCACTCCTGAACATTGCTGCATTGGGGAGCAAGTCTTCAACACGGAGCCTCAGGGAGACAATGCAGATCCAAACCATAACATTGTCTTCAATTTTCTCCCTGAACTTACTTGAATCTTTAAATTAAAAAGAAAATTCAAAGAATGATGTTCTTAGTCTGCTCCTGATGCTATAACAAAATACCTTAGACTAACTTGGTAATTTTTAAACAACTGAATTTTTCTCTTATAGTTCCAAAGGCTGAGAAGTCCAAGATCAAGGCCAACAGATGAGTCTGACTCCTTCAAGTCTTTTCACGAGAGAACTAATCCCATTCATGAGGACTGAGCCCTCAAAACCCAATCACTTCCTGAAAGCCCCACCTCTTACTACTGTTGCCTTAGCTTCAATATGAGTTTTGGAGGGGACACAAACGTTCATGCCATAGCAGTGGTTTAATTTACAGTCCAGTGAAAAGTGAGATGCCATGTGACCTTGCATTTTTAATTAGCTATGGCTATCTGGTTCTGTATTTCAGAATAAACCCTCAGTCACATTTGCTAAATGAGGATGTAAATCATAACCACTCCTATAATTGGGGTGACTTTTAAAACTCTTAGTAAATTATGCACCTGATGTATTAGTTTCCTAGAGCTGCTGTAACAAATTAAAAGTTAGTGGCTTAATCCAACTGAAAATTATTCCCTCAAAGACCTGAATGCTGTAAGTCAGTCCAAACTCCAGGTATCTTCAGGATCAGGGTTTCTCACCTGGTTTCCAGTGGTCCCCAGCAACCCTTGATATTTCTTGGTTTGGTACCTCACAACTCCATATTCTGCCTTGATCTTCACATGGCTTTTTCCAGTGATTGTCTGATGCTTGTGGAAGTACATATATGGAAATTTTAAATAACTCATTCATATTATGGTTATGATGTAGACAATAGATTTTTTTAACAGATTACTTTTCAGAAATATTTATCAAGAATTTACCTAGTGCCCTTGGTCTGTGCCTTCTTTTCTGTTTCTTAGAAGAGTACCTGACATTGGACTTACCGACCACCCCAATGCAGGTTGATTTCATCTTGAGATCTTTACTTTAATTACATTTTCAAAGACTCATATTCAGAATAAGATCATATTCTGAGGTTCCAGGTGGAAATATCCCTTGGAGGTCAAAATTCAATCCACCACATCTAGCTAAGTTTATTATTACCCTTATGTTTTAATCAACATTATTATATCTAAAATGAAAATGCCAACCAAGAATAATATAAAGAAACATGTAACAGTAGCTCTTTTTAAAAAATATGCAGTATTTAAAACATGTTTTGATTGTGTTGTCCAGGCGGGCAGCTATTTTGTAAACGGAGGCAGAAGGATCTTAAATTCAATGCCAACCTGGGCAATTTAGCAAGACCCTGTCACAAAATAAAACAAAAAGGGCTGGAGATGCAGCTTAGTGGTAGAATATTTGCCTAGAACATGATAGGCCCTGGATTTAATCCCAGTCCTGCAGGGAAAAAGGAAAAGATAAAAAACAACAACACTGTCTTTGGGGGTATTCCAGTGATTGTCTGATGTCTGTGGAAGTACATATATGGAAATTTTAAATAACTCATTCATATCATTAGTTATGATGTAGACAATGCATTTTTGAACAGACTGTTTTTCAGAAACATTTACCTAGTGCACTTAATATTCCAGGGACTAGGGAAGTACCAGAATGAGCTTTTATCTTCTCCAATTTGCAAAAAAAAAAAAAAAAGGAAAAATGAGAAAGAAGATGATCAAGCAGCAACTTAACATGCAAAGACATATTGAGGCTCAAAATGCAGTCTTGTATTGCGTGACAAGGGGGAATATATTCTGAGAAGTGCATCCTTAGGCAATTTTGTCATTGTGCAAATATCATAGAGAATACAGACTCATACAAACCTACAGGGCATAACCTATCCCACATCTAGTCTGTCTAGCTTACATAGGGTACAGCCTACTGCTCTAGGGCCTTAAAGAACAAAACAGCATAAGATTCAATCAAATCAAGAGAAAATGCTGCAATCAAGATACATGATAAACATGAATTGTATGAGGCTGTTGCCAGCATAACACAGAGGAGCTTTGTTTTTAGAAGTAGAAGGAATATACTCTGAAATAATGATAAAAGTGTAGTAAATAGTAGATGCATAACCAGCGACATAGTTGTGTATTATTGTTATCATGTGTTACATACTATACATAATCACATGGGCTAGAATTTTTATGACACTGGCAGCTCAGTAGGATTGTTGACACCAGTGTCACCACAAACACACAATGTGCTGTGCTGCAATGTCACTAGGCAATAGGGCTTTTTTTCTAGCATTGCTATAATCTTAAGGGACTACTATCGACTATGTGGTCTGTTGTTGGTTGGGATGTTATATGGGGCATCTTTGGCTCTCTATGCTACTGGTAAAGACTCAAGAAACTCCTGCCTTGTTTCCATTATTGGAAACAGCACTAAAATAGTATTCTGAGGAGGATAATATTGTCATGCTCACTTTTCTTATGGGGGCAGAGGGTACTTTTTATTGAAGTCTAACATACACATAAACAATAGCTGAATAATTGCCACCAAGGCAACACACTCATATCGCCAGCCCTTAGATAAGATAAAGAACATTACTGGCCCCTGGAAGTCCCTTTTGAGTCTCCACCATCCCCAATGGTCACTGCTCCCTTGATTTCCAACAGCTACAATGACTTGCCTATGTTTTAACTTTATGCATTGGTATCACATAGCACTCATTATTTTGTATCTAATTTCTTTGATCAACATTATGTTTGCAGCAAAAATTTCATATTCTAAATTGTGGCTATATATATATATCAATATCACAAATTTACTATTTCATCCAAGTCTACAATTCAGTGGCATTAAATATATCACATTCTTGTGCAATCACCATCCCTTTCCAGAACTTTCTCAACATACCAATCAGGAACTCTGTGCTCTTCAATAACTCCCCATTTTTTGTTCCACTACCAGTTCCTGTTAATTTTTATTTTACTTTCATTCTTTGTGAACTCTCCTATTCTGAGTAGCTCATATGAGTGGAATCATACAATATTGGTTCTTTTGTGTCTGGCTTATTGCTTCCCAGGTCCATTGTAACCCCTGTTTTATGGGCGAGGAAACTAAGATACAGATACATAAAGGAAATATGTGATGAGCCCAGTACATGAACCAGGCAGCCCGGCTCCAGAGCCTGAGCACTTTGGAGCTGTTAGGCTGTTTATCAATGGGTCTTGTATTCACAAAGACAATGAGAGTTATTCAATGTGGGCCAGCTGAACGGCACCGGCTCTGTCTCAAAGTCTATCTACCCAGAGTGGGACAACTTGAAATCCACATTTCTTTCTTGAGTTGCAAAAGGAAGAGTTGCCCTTTGTCTTCTTAAAAAGGCCAACTTTCCCTTTTAACTGCAGGCTCTTTCTTGACTGCTTCTGCTGTCCCTGCCATTTGTCTGTTTCTATGATACCTCTGCTCCCATCCCTGAGACCAGCTTCTTGGTCCTCACTCTGGAGCCACCATTTGTCTTTTTGACAAACCCGATTGGGTAAAATTCGTCATCCCTTGTAATTCTGTACAATTCGCTCCAATTATCAGTTTGGTGCAGAGCCTGCTGTTGACGTGCAAATTGGGAAAAAATCCCTTTTGGAGCCAAAGATGTCAGTCTGGCTCTTGTTAGGACCGAAGGAGCCTGGAGGGCAGACACCAACCCATCCCATCCAGAGCAAATCCAGGAGCCGATGGAGACAGTCCAAGGTCCCTGTTTTTGAACAGTCAAGCCACAAAGGGCTCATGCATTTTTACAGATGGTTTGCAGATTTCTAACTTTTCTCTACCAAAAGCCCTGGATTCCAGCATCTAAGGAAGTTGGGAGCCAAGAAAAGGCATGTCATCATCACTCTTGGCTAACCTGACTCACAGCAAAGGTGCTGTCCAACAACAGGCTGTTGTCCCTTGAGTATAGAAATGGCACGCAAACTATCAGCACATTTTAAAATTTGAACATTTGCAAACATAATGTCCCTTTTATACCTATCACCTAGTTTTAAAAATCATCAATGCTCTGACAGCAGATTTCTTTTTCCCAGCAGTATAATGATTTACTTTATCTTTCAGGCCACATTTGTCATCAAAGACGACAAACAATCTAAATAAAATGTTGGCTGCCAGCGCACCCCATGTTAATTGTGGTAATGCTGACATCTTTGCTGATGGTGTCACCAGTGATGCAATTTTTCCAAAGGAGCCGTCAATTGGCTTGGTGTTGTGGCATTTCTGTATCTTCCTCCCTTCTACTAGTGATGGTCTAAAATTTGGGGGCCAACAGAGGTGAGGCAAGAACCTCACCCCCCCACTGGCACCAAGGTTAAATTTGGGGGCCAACAGAGGTGAGGCAAGAACCTCACCCCCCCACTGGTGCTTAGGCCTATCCACAAGCATGGCTGAATGCTGGACCGGTAGTCAGCGACGGGTTGATCTGATTGCAGTGGATTCAACCTAAGACAGGGGACTGACGCCTAGAGGTCAGTTCATCCGATGACGGGTAAGAACCATATGTTGAATTGGACAACCTACCAGGCACGGTCCTAAGCCACATTGCTTGTTGTTTAATTAATCAGAAGGGGGGAGATGCTGAGGGCCATTACCAAGTAGGAATGACGCATCGAAATTTCCTTGCCAAGCGTACCCCATGCTGCTTAGAGGACATTTGATGGAACATTGCATGCATGCTTTAATGAGGTGACCTTGCTCAAGGACCTAGGCAGATCCGGGTTTAGAGCTGATCAGGTTTGAGGAAGTAACCGGCTCCTTGAGTTTAAGGCGTTGCCAGTTTAAGATAATGGGTTTTAGGGAAGTTGGAAGTTGAAGATTATTGCTGGGATTAGGGTGTTCCTGCTGCTTGTTCCCGTTGAGTTCTCGTGAGATTAAAATGGGATTTGGAGATAGCCTTGTGGAGTAGGTGGATTGTGCGGGTAGACAGCAGAACGCGTTTGCCCCTGGACCTGTGTGGAGGTGGTGTGAGAGCTGGAATAAAGAATTGCTGTTTGAATCTACAAAGTGTGGGTGCCTCCTGAATCTTGTGCCAAGTCCAGCTTTGGCAGTTGGCTCCTTCTTCTCTCTTGCTACTCAGACCTATCCACTCTTTTCTCTTTGTGTGATCTCTTCCATTTAAATGCCATCTGTACTTGTCACAACTCGCTTGGTTGCAAGTAACAGAAACTCAACTATCTGAAGCATAAATGAGCATTCATTGATTTGCACAATCATGAAGTTAACTTCAGGAATGTCAGTGTCCTGGGTCTCATTACTGCATCAACATATTGCCTCTTTCCCTCTGTTGCTTGAAGATTCCATCAATATGCTGACCTAGTTTTCATTAAGATAGGAGCCCCAGGTGGTTAAAAGAGAAAGAAAGAACAATGGTGGCTCCAAGCTTACATAGAACCCATTTAGCAATCCTGTCTCTTCATTCTTAAATATTCTATTAAAAGTCCTTTGGTCAATTCTTATTGCGATGCTTTGGGTCAGTTGCATTTCTGCAAATAATCACTGTGGCCTGGTGGATGGTATATACTGGGTATCCAGGCCAGTGATCCTCCTCACTATTGGCTGGGAAAAGTCTTGGCACTTTGATTACTATACTTTATTCCCCTCATGATTGCTAGCCAAGAAAGAGAGATATTTCTCCAATAGGAAATTACCTCCTTTATCCATTCCATCATTGTCTCTCAGCTGGAAATCCATAATGGCCTGCAACTAGTCTCTCTACCTCCCTCTTTCTCTATCATATAGCGGATATTGGGAACCTATCAAAATATAAAATATGACCAATTGCTCCCTGCTTAAAGCCTTTTAATGATGACTTGTTGTTCTTGAAATGACTTTTACATGTTGAAGACCCCCAAACTTATTTTTCCCTAGCCCAGACCTCACCCCAGAACTCCAGGCTCAGTTATCTAAAACTTCCTTGACTTATCTCATGGGCATTTCAAACTCAACCAAAATGTACTTCTTGGTTCTGAGAAAACCACTCCCATCCTATCCCCAACCTGCACTTCCTTTGGTTACAAGCAAGAACTGGCATGGGAACTGGAAGATTTGGGGACTCAGAATTGATAGGAGGCTGGAGCCCTGGGTTTGGGGACTATGAAGCAGAGCAACTGCTTTCTAAAGGAAAAGTAATGTTAGGAGTTTGTCCCTAGAAGAACTAAATTTGGTCCTATTTAAGATTGAATTGCAGGGAGAGAATACCACATTGGACTACATCTGATTGGACTGCCTCTTGGCTTGACTATAATCCAAAAGAAAAAGGTCACCCCAATAAGTCCTGGGAAGGCTGGTAGGGAAATACCTGACACATATTTCCCAACACTTGTTCTTCCCCAGCTCAGGAGGTGGCCTGCCCATTCAACACGTTGCTCAAGTCACAAAGCTGGTAGTGAGTCTGAATTCCTCCATGCTCAAAGTATCTGCAAGCCCCTGTACCTCTACTTTGAAAAGGTATCCTGAAGAGGTCCACTTTCCTTTCCTTCTCTCCACCTCCCTCACCCACACCATTATTATCTCCTAGCTGGGGCACCATCATGACCTCCAACTGGTCTGTCTCCCTTTTGCTCTCTGCATCATGCAGTGTGAACATCTCAAAAAATAAAGCATGTCCCATCACCCACTGCTTAAAGCAATGGTATCTTCTTGCTCTTAAAATAACCTCTGATCATAGGTGGTCATACAACAAAGTGGTTGTGCACTCAAATATAAGATGTATCCCTTACTAACTGAATATCCTTGGGGGAAGTTATGTAATGTCTTTGGCCTTCAGTTCCCTCATCTGCAAGGTGCAGACAGTAACAGTACTAAGTTATAGGATTATTGTGATAATCACATCATCAGCTCATACAAATTACTTGTAATAGCATCTGTCACATAGTAAACACTCAAAAAAAATGTTATAAGGACTCCTGGTACCTACTCTTTGCTCTGACCACATCTCTCTCAACTCTCTATCCTTTGTTTCCATGGTTCAACCAGGCTGACATCCTGTTTTTCTTAGAACATTCTAGTTCTTTCTATATCACTTATGTGCTACATGTTCTTCCTCCAGATTTCACATGGCTGGTAACTTTTTAAACATCATTCAAATGTCTTTTCCAGAAAGGTCTCATCATGCAAAGCCACCCTCCTTCCCCCATATTATTGCTCTGTCTCACCTACCTGTCGATAGCCTTTTATGCATTTGTGGCATTAGATTGATCCATTTTAGTTTTTTTTTTTTAAATGCTTGTCTCCTAGAATTTGAGTGCCATGAAAGTAGATAGCTTGGTAGTCTTGTTCACAGCCCTTAAAAACATGTTTGGTATGCACTCAAGAAGTACTTGTTGAATATTGGATGACTGAAAAAATGAAATGTTTGCTAAATAAGCCAATAGAATCAGCTTGTTTATTGATTGATTGATTGATTGATTGATTGTACTGGGGATTGAACTCAGGGACACTCATCCACTGAGCCACTTCCCCAGCTCTATTTTGTATTTTATTTAGAGACAGGGTCTCACTGAGTTGCTGAGCACCTTGATTTTGCTGAGGCTGGCTTTGAACTAGTGATCTTCCTGTCTCAGCCTCCCAGGCTGCTGAGATCTCATGCCTGCGCCACCACACCCTGCAGGATCATCCTTAGATGAAGCATGTATAGTTCTAGTCCAGGAGTTCCCAGCAGTATCTGTAGAGCTGTCGCCATTACAAAAACTGGAGTTGTAACTCCCAGGAACACTTTCCCAGATACAGTCCTGCTTCTTTTATGTTTCAGTGGACTTTCATTTCTTTGCTGTTCTGGAGCTAAGGCAGCCATAGAGCCCGGGAAGTGTGTAGGACTTTGGAACCAAGAATCTTGCCTTTCCATGCAGGATCAACTACTTACTAGATGTATAACTGTGAAAATGCCATCGCTTCTCTGTACCTCAGTTTCCTTCTCTGTAAAAGGGGGATAAAAAAAGGAGGTGGAGAAATTAGAATCCTTGTGCATCCCTAGTGGGAATGTAAGATGGGTGTAGCCACTATGGAGACAGCATGGTGGTGGTACCTCAGAAAGTTAATAATAGAATATCATGTGATCCAGCAGTTCCATTCTAAGTATATATCTAAAACAACTGAAAGCAGGGAGTTGAACAAATATTTGAATACCCATGTTCAGAGCAGCATTATTATAATAGTCAAAAGAATACCCATATACTCACTGATGAATGAGTGGATAAACAAAAATATTGCATATACATACAATGGAATATTATTCAACCTTGTAAAGGAAGAAAGTGACATAAGTCACAACATGAATGAACTTTGAAAACATGATAAATAAAAAAAAAAAGCCAAGGTAAAGAACAGATACTCTTCATATGAGGTACCTAGAATAGTCTCACCTGTAAAAACAGACAGCAGACAGGGACTTAGGGGCAGAGGAATGGAGAGTGAGTGTTTAATGATACAGAGTTAAGAAACAATGATGGAAAGCTCTGTGTGGTGCACCACCCTTGATGCTATTTGATTGGTCTTTTACTTGGTATAAAGCCCTGGGAGACTTAGGTCTCCCTTTGGGAACATTCCCCGGCATTCCCGTGTGTAGACTGCCCCAGGAGTGAGATCTCTACCAATGGGAGAGCTTTCGAAGTTCCAGACTTGGGCATTACCCATTAGCCTTGGACAGCCCATCTCCTACCTTATTTGGCAAAAGAACATTCCATCGAAATCCTTTTGAAGCCCTTGTATAAATAAAGAAAACACAGGTTCTCACTCTCTCCTTCCAGAGTGGAAGCAGGACCCCTAAGTTCTCAGAGTTGTCCCAGCCCGACACTTCAAAATTATTTCTGTGTCATGTGATTTTTTTCATTGTATTTCTCAGCCAGCACATTTCTTTTTTAAAATTTTTTTTATTTATGTATTTTTTAGTTTTCGGTGGACACAACATCTTTATTTTATTTGTGTGTGGTGTTGAGGATCGAACCCAGCCCCCCGCGCATGCCAGGTGAGTGCACTACCGCTTGAGCCACATCCCCAGCCCTCAGGCAGCACATTTCATGCAAGGAAAAGCCAAATTTCATAGCCTGCATGGGACACGGGAGAGAAGTATAAGAATCGAGAGTTCTGGAGAGGGACAGGGGGGGCGTGACATTGTGAGTGTGCTTCATGCCACTGAACTGTACTCTCAGAAGTCTTTACCCAGGGCTCACAAAGTTGTGTTGATACATTCAGTTTTCCATTTTATGCTTCCCTTTCTTCCTCTCTTGTGTCTGTGCAGAGGTAACTAGCTGGGTACCAAGACTCATGCTTCCTCCCCCCCTGTGTGGAGTTGTCGCCCAACCAGGCCCCGTCAGAGTCTACCGGGAGTCCTTGTGACAAGTTTGGGCCAGTGGAGTGGAGAGAGTCATTTGTGTCACTTCTGGGCTAAGGAGGTGAATATCTACGGTGTCTTTCCCATGGTCTGTTTCCTGTTTGCACTGTCCTTAGAGGTCACATGTTGAAGAGGGCAGTGTCATAGACAAAAGAAGCCTGGATTCCTGAGTTACTATCAGTCAACTTTTTTGCTGCTGTGACTAAAAGGACCCAACCAGCACAATTGTAGAGGAGGAAAAGTTTATCTGAGGGCTCATGGTTTCACATGTCATAGTCCCTAGAAGGATGGCTCCATTCTTCAGGGCGGTGTATGGCTGAGGGAAGCAGCTCACGTGATGACCAGGAAGCAGAGACTCCACTGGCCAGATACTAATAGATGCCCAAAGCCAAAGGGGATTAAATCACTGATTGGGTCAAAGCTCTCACAACCCAGTCATTTCTCCTCTGAACCTTCTTGCGTTGTCTCACACGTAAACTTCTGGGAATTACCTCACATTCAAGGCAGAGAGGGAAGCTACTCAAGCAGTCAATCGGATTCATACTTGACATGAGCAAAAAAATACATTGGGCTCGTTTGGTACTCGGCTTGCATTTAGCCTACATGCTAGCTCCCAGTATTTGCCAAGTACTATACTGGGTATTCAAGATGTGAAGATAAATAAAACACAGTCCCTGAACTCAGGGAGTTCACATGTAGGGGAAAAAATGGATAAATGTTTACATATTTTTGTTACAATAAGTCCTACATGATAGCTATGTACAAAGTGTCATGGGACAGCAGAGCAGGTAGCTTGCCTCGGGGCAGGTGTGGGATTGGAATGCTTGATTAGAGGTCAGTGGGTGACAGGTATTCCAAAGAGGGCCATGAACCAAGGAGGAAGCAGAGAAATGAAGTTCATGGGTATTATGTGTGGTAGAGGATAAAGGAATAGGAACATAGGGCATTTTGATTAGGTTGTGATTCTCTCAGAAGAGAAGTTTATTCAGCAGGCACAATTATAGCAAAGTTTAAAATGTAATTAAAGATATATTTTAAAACAAGAGTCATCTTATAGGACCACAAAAACTTTAACTCTCCAGGGGAAAACATTATCGGAATTCAGC
Source organism: Ictidomys tridecemlineatus (assembly GCF_052094955.1). NCBI lineage: Eukaryota > Metazoa > Chordata > Mammalia > Rodentia > Sciuridae > Ictidomys > Ictidomys tridecemlineatus. The sequence goes on from NC_135482.1 coordinate 25,492,273, forward strand.
TTGGAAGGTTTATTTTTACATAATCTTTAAATTCTGGTAAGTGCTTGATTCAAACAGAATCTCTCTACGTAAAGGAAACCAAACTCCTCATTTGAGACAATTACATGGCTGTTACTTCCTGTGTGCTTAGCACATCTGCTTTTTATCGGATATCACCTGTTTGCTCTGCCTTCCAGAGAGTTCCAACAGTTGGAGAATAAAAGGCCCAGCTTAACTCTCCCTGTACTAATATTACATTGAATCATAAAAAAAAATGAACAGCATTTAAACTATTTTGCACCTAAAGATTGTAATCTCATAAAGTTCTGCCTAATACAACCACAAATGGCCGTTCATGTTCTCAACCCTGAATCCTCATCCTTGGAGTCATATGGTATAACCTGCACCATTTTTTACAGTCAAACCTCAGGAGCAACACACTTCTCTGCTCCTTAAGAATTGGAATTTGCTCTGGACAATGTTAACAGATGTGACGTAGGTAGGGGCTTGAAATGTTCTTGGGCACTCGGACTTTTCTTGTACTTCTGCATCACTGGGAGAAGTATATGTTCCCAGGTAGCCCTTGTACTTTCATGTTGGGTCCAGAATGATGGAAGATTTATCTTGGTTTGAAAAGAGAGCCAAGTTAGAGAATTCCTTTTCCACCTCTCATCATTGTCTGTGTTGTTTGTAGCTGGGACAGGTATCGTGGGACCATAACAAGAGGCTGTCTTAAGAGAAGCCATTGCACAGAGGATGATGAAGAAACAAGATAGGAGAAGGGTATTTCCTGGTAATGGCACAATGTGGCTGAATTCTCCAACTTGGAAACACCCTATCTCTACCCTTACTGCTATATAAGATAACAAATGTTTCTCTCTCTCTCTCTCTCTCTCTCTCTCTCTCTCTGGTGCTGGGAATTGACCTTAGGGGTGCTTAACCACTGAGCCACATCTCCAGCCCTTTTTATTTTTTATTTTGAGACAGGGTCTCACTAAGCTGCTTAGGGTCTCACTAAGTTGCTGAGGCTGCCTTTGAACTTGCGATCCTCCTGTCTCAGTTTCCTGAGCTGCTGGGATTAGAGGTGTGCACCACCATGCCCAGCTATGTTCTCATTTTAAAAAACTGCCTTGTTTGAGTTTTCTATTGCTAGCAATGGGTAGCATCTCAATGGATTACTCAGAAGACAAATATGTTATGACTTTTAATTGCTAGAGATGTTGAAGATTATAAAAAGTCACACAAAGGAAAATGAATAATTATTTCCACCTTACAGATGGAGTTCCTTGTCAGCCTTGATTAGAAGGCAGTGCTGGAAAAGGCCCTTAGAGGGTTGGATCAAATCTGACTTCTTTTGGCCTGAACCAATCATTTGGCTTCATCATTAAGCCCATCTTGTGTGATTTCCTGTCTTTTCAAGCACCAATCCCATAATGGAGGGAAACAGGCCTAAGTGTGCAGAAGTTCTGTATTCTGTATTTTGTTGGTCAGGGATGTACCATGAGGCTAATTCATAATTAATATGCATAAGTAGCTCTCACCCTTCTGCCGGCTCTGACTTCAAGTCTTGACTAGCTGGCTGACCTTCAGCAAGTCACTTAAGGTCTTTAAGACTCAGTCTCCTCATCTTGAAACAGGGATAATGAGGTGGACTTCATGTTTTAGAAGTGAGATATAAAGTGTCTGGCACACAATGGGTCCTCTGTAAAGGATCATTGTCCTCCTCCTCCTTAGCTCCTAGGGACAAATGCATCTTTGCTTATGAAGAGTATTAGGCTAAAGAGTCATGCATGGAAAAGCTTGAAAAGGCCCACACCTGACAGCTGAACTCTGTAACAATCACTTGAAAAAATCAGGGACAAAACAGGGTCAACCTTCTGGAAGGAGCCAGAAAGAAACAAGATGGTCTATTAATAGAAGGAGGTATTATGACTCTCTTCACCTCTCTCCCCAAACTTATGTTTTTATTTTTAACGTAAAATACATGACAAGCAAGCCATCTTGGGATAGGACAAGTTATTTTTAGATTCTTCTGCTAGTCAAACTCAGGAGCTGTACACACAGTTGTTCTCACCGCCATTTCACCAAGCATGTCTCGCCCAGTTAGAATAAAATTGCATCTTGGTTGTCTGGGACTTGGGACACCCTCCCAAGCAGAGGGACTCTGACTTTGCTAGTCAGAGTTCAAGGTTGTCTGAAAAAAAAATCCAAGCTGCAAGGACCAAAATTAAACCTTCTGCTCCCTGTGGAATCCCTGACACTGATTCCTATTGGTTTCTCTGTAGCTTTCTTTAAGAACTTGAAAAAATCTGACGTCCTTTTAAGCTGCATTAATTAATGCTGTGGCCCACATGTTAAGCAGCTCATGAAAAATCAATGCACAGTTCAAGAGCTGGAATGGGGCCTCTGGATAAAGAATGGACCAGAGAAAGAAACACCAACTCATAGACTATTTACAGAGTCTTGATCACTGTCACACATACATTGTGTGTCAGTTACCATCCTAGGCAATGTGGGGACATAGCAACGAGCAAAAATTCTAACTTCAAGAAACTTAAATTCTAGGGTAAAGAGATCTATGAGACACAGAGAAAATAAGTAATTCACTCTAAAAAACGAAACAGGAAAGAAAGAGTCTATATGGGGAGAGTTTTGCCACTTGTGTAGGGTAGTTGGAAAAAACTCACTGAACTAATGAAGCGAAAACTTGAGGGGCTAAGGTGTGAGGACAAGGATACCAGGTGGAAGGAGCAGGCTGTGCAGAGGTCTTGAAGTGGGAACATGCCTGGTATGCAGGAGGCAAACCATGAGGCTGGAACAGCAGGAGCAGGGAGTATCTTCCGATGGTGATGGGAGGAAGGTGATCCAGATTGGGGTGTGGGGGTGTATAAACATCACCAGGACCTGAGCTTTTACTCTGCATAGATTGGTGGAGATGTTTGAGTCATGAAGTGAAATGATTTGACATGTTGGAAAGATCCTCCAGACACTGGTGAGAATCAATTAGAGATGGCCAAGGGTAGAACCCAAGAAGACACTGCCACTATGAGAGGTGGGGAGAAGGACAGACACTCCAGATAACATCTCAAAAGTAGAGGTGACCGAATTTCTTGACACATTCGGTAGAGGGGGAGGGAAATAGAGGAGTCAGCCATGACTCCCAAGGCCTTGGACTTGAGCAGCGGAAGGAATGAGCTGCTGTTGAGAGGAAGGGGGAGACTGCGATTGGAGCAGGAGTTGGGGGAAAGCTCAGAAGTCCTGTTTGGATGAGTCTGAGATGACTTTACACATCCTGGTGGAGATGTTAGATGGGCACCTGCTCCTCAGGGTCTGGAGTTCAACCGTCCTGAATATAAAGCACTCGCTCCAGGGCTCTCAGTGCAGAACCAAGCTCAGTGAGTCACTTCCCAACTCATATCCCTGCCTCCCTCATTTTCTTCATAAAAACAGAAGAGGAGATTCCCACATCAGTACTGACCTGTAAAACTATCTAGCTTCTCCTCACCCGTTCAAGACTGGAGTTGCTTTATAGGAAAAAAAAAAAATCTTGATCCAAGGACCAAGTAGGTTTTTTCAACCTCAGCTTTATAAAGAGGATAACAAGTTGGGCATGGTGGTGCTTGCTTGTAACCCCAGCTACTGTGGAGGCTGAGGCAGGAGGGTTGCTAGTTCAAAGCCAGCCTGGGCAAATGGTCTGGGGATGTTGTTCGCTGGTAGAGTCCTTGCCTAGCATGTGTGAGGCCCTGGGTTCAGTCCCCAGTACTACAAAAAAATAAAAATCAAAAAACAAAATAAAGAGGATGACATAATCATGGGTGCAATTCCTTTCCTACCTTCCAAACCAGTAGCCAGCAAAATAATCAACGGCCTCACTCAGCACTCTCTGTATGCTCTCTGTCTAGCCCTGAAAGCACACACCATGTACCATGTACCAGGAGAATGGTTCCCTCCCTGGGTACCTCAAATTAACTATTCTTCATTTTCAGTTTCTCCCTTCCCCCAGCCAATAGTTTTAATTTCTTCTCTCCTGCCCCAGAATAATCTTCCTCTTTGCCCTCTCCTCTCTCTCATGTCCCCACTTCTCCCTAAGCCTTGGATCTAATCACTCACTGGGGACCCTCTTTCCATAGTCTTGTTTGAATATTGAGTCACTTTCCCTGGACCAGGTGGTAAGAAATTATGCAATTGTTTTCCAAGGTCTCATAGTCTCTGGGCACTGGTAGCTCTAATGTTCCTCTTCCTCGGGGCAGGGTGCCCTGTAGATCCTCTTAGTTTTAGAAGTTAACGGTGAACAAGGAGGGGTCTCCATCACCCTGCCTGGCAAAAGCATCTTGCTGGCATTGACTTTGGGGTGGAAAATGTCATCAGGAGCCAGCTCCCAGGCTCCAGACTCAGTCCATCCCCATGGTTTGGGATCATGTCCCTAGTGGAGGAGAGGGGAAGTTGAGGGAGGAGGCAAAGCCTCCTTGTTTTCTGACTCTCCCCACCTGTGCCAAAGGGAAAGGAGCTGCCTTACCTTTCCGCCCTACTCTCATGCTTGGTGCCATCTCAGGAAGGTCCCTGTTTTCCAGGGTCATCTCTAAACAGGAGGCATTCAGTGTCTCCTGAATGGCGCATTGGCTTTTACATGACAGATGTGACCCATGGTGGGAACAGCCCAGGTGTGGCCCAGTCTCCTCCAGAGGGCTCCTCAGCTCGGCCTGCCTGCCGTTTCAGCTGATTCTTGGCTCCACGTTTGTGGGCATCTGGGAAACTGGGCATGGAAATAATCCCACCCTTTGTTCGATAACCAGCAGACGCACAGGCGAGAGGAGCCAGGAGCGCAGCCAATTCCCTTGAGGAGTGTGGGCAGAGGCCACGCAGCAGGAGGGCAGCAGGCACACGGAGCCAAGCTGGCACCCTCGGCATCTGGCACGGACTCCTGGTCTCTGACCCCCATCTTATTCCATCCTTCCTGAGGATTCATTAAGAGTGCTTAATGGAACGCAGAGGCTTTTTATAGGCATCCTGGTTCAGCCTCGGAAGGGTTGCTGAAAACAAAGCCAAACAATATTTCTGAAGTGGAAAGATCTTTAGAAATGTCCTGGCCAAAAAAATGTTTTCTTGAGTTCTTCATCACAGAACTATTTATGTAGAGAGGATTTTCCTAACACCTTCAGAGCTCAGAGGGGTGTGTGTGTGTGTGTGTGTGTGAGATGTCTGTGTAGCAAGGAGATGGGAGGAGCAGGGTCAGGGAACAGGGGTGTTGGCTTTGGCTCTGACACTTTTAAACCTGTGGAAATTTCTGGAACCAGCAGTGATGCCATCCTGTTGGGCTCCTCAGCCACGCTCGTTGTTTCCATAGAAACAATAGAAATTTACGATGTGATCTAGAAGGCAACCTATGGACATCACCCGTGCAGAAGTAATACAGGTCTGGTTTCCATCTCTGCTTCTTGAGCGGAGGCCAGCTTTTCCTGTTGTCTCTTTTATGGAATTTGGACTAAGAAGCTCAAGGAGATCTCCTAAATGGGAGGGGGAAAAAAATTTAAAAAAGACTTCCTCCCCAATTTACAGGGATGAGCAAGTGAACCGGTTTAGAGAGGCAGCAAGTTTTGACTAGCTGCTTTCCTGCATCACCCTGGAGACCCCACACTGAGCTTGTTTTTAGGTGGGCCCTGTGTTTTTCTTCTTGTTTTCCGGTGTAACTGTCTGGACTTCTAAATTACAGGGGGAACAGCCCAGGAACAGAAAAGCTGCTCTCTCTCGTCTGCTCTCTGGCCTGCCTCCCACGAGAGAGGCAGCGAGGATCTTGAGGTTTCCAATGTGGCCTGTCAGAGCTTGCTGGTCGGAATCATCCTGATGAGATTTGGAGAAAGGGCACAGACACTTGCACATTTCTAAGCCGAGCAGAATCTCCCTCCCTTTTGGGTTCATCGGCATGTCACTGTCACTACAGATAAATCAACCGTGTTATCTTTTCCGTGACCTCCACGCCTCACACAGAGAGGAGGATGTAATGGAAGGAATGCTAGAACAGGGGTCAGAGTCTCGGATTCTGGTCCTGATTCTGTAAGCAAGGGCTTTGTGACCTCAGATAAGTCAGTTACCTTCTCTGGGCTTTATGTTAGTCATCCAAAAGGCAAGAGAAGAGGAGATACCGGATGGCTATTTAAAAAAAAAAAAAATGCATAACATAAAATTTACCATCCTAACTATTTTTTTAGTGTACAGTCCATGATGACACACTTATTCTTCAGAACAACAACAATCTTATAAGGCAGAGAGAGAACAATAAGTAACCCAGGTCATACAGTTAGTCACTGGAGGTTGGAGTCCCCTGGATCTTGTTCCTCTCCTCTCTTCCATTGCCCTGGAGAAGGACCTTTCTTCTATTACCTCGTGTCATTTCAGGATGCTTGTTGTCTTCCTCTCCCGCCTTCCTTCCTTCCATACATTTCAATTGTGTCTCTTAGTCTAGAATAGAACCTTATCCTGTTTCCCTGTTTCCCCATTTCTGTCATCAGCTGAAGCCTTAGGTGCTGAGGGCCATTACCAAGTAGGATTGACGCATGGAAATTTCCTTGCCAAGCGTACCCCATGCTGCTTAGAGGACATTCGATGGGACATTGCATGCATGCTTTAATAAGGTGACCTTGCTCAAGGACCAAGGCGGATCCGGGTTTAGAGCTGATCAGGTTTGAGGAAGTAACCGGCTCCTTGAGTTTAAGGCGTTGCCAGTTTAAGACAATGGGTTTTAGGGAAGTTGGAGGTTGAAGATTATTGCTGGGATTAGGGTGTTCCTGCTGCTTGTTCCCGTTGAGTTCTCGTGAGATTAAAAGGGGATTTGGAGAGAGCCTCGTGGAGTAGGTGGTTGGTGCGGGAGATGGCAGAACGCGTTTGCCCCTGGACCTGTGTGGAGGCGGTGTGAGAGCGGGAATAAAGAATTGCTGTTTGAACCTACAAAGCTGTGAGTGCCTCGTGATTCTGGTGCCAAGCCGAGACATTGACCTTGGCACTTAGGTCCCCAGAAGGTGCCTGCTTCCCTTTTGTCCTTCTCAAGTGGAGAGGACTCACTTCCATCCACCCTCTGGCCCTTGGAGCTGGGAATAGGGAATGAATATCTCTCCTGCTCTCCAAAGCTATTGCCAGACCGCACTCCTCCCTATCATGTAACCTGCCCTGTGACTTTGAGGTTCACACTTTCTCCTATGTCAAACTTATCATGTATTAACTGGCCATCAGTCACCAACATTCACGTCAGATTTTGGCAGCAGGCTCATGACCTTTTTCTCCCCCCAGGTTCTGCCAGCTGTCATCCGGATGGCTCCAGTTGCTACAGGACCATCCTCCTGGCCCTCTGGTAGCTCCTGATCTTTGGTAGCAGTCCTCGGTATTTTCACGTGGCCTCTACTTTGTCTTGCTGGTATTTCAACCCAGCTCTGCCATAACTCAGGATGGCTCCAAAGTTTTTCCAGTTCCTTTGTTCCCTGACCCCCAAGACGTAGCTCATGGTGGTGACCAGATTCTTGATTCTTCCATGATCACCCAACCCACAGGCCCTCCCGGCTTATCTTCTGCCTTTGTGATTCTCTTGTCTCCTCACTTACATCCTTAATTGAATTTAGACTCAGCCCCACTTTTTTTTTTCTTTTTCTTATGTTTTAGAGGATCAAGCATCTTGCTTTCCCTTAAAGTTAACACTTCAAACTCTGCCCTCCTTCTCTGCTCCCTCTATTGGAAGTCTTTCTCGGTCCATCACTCCTTCTGTTCTCTAGCTTCACCATCTTCCTCTGTCCCCACAAACATGCTCAACTCTCCATTCCCTATCTCCTTGACCCTGCACCCTGGCCACTGCTTCTATTCATGTTCTTTCTCTAGATTTCTGGAAAGAGACTCTGTACTCACTCATCTCCTTTTCACCTTTTGGTCCAGTGCCATTTGGCATCTGTCCACAAGGTATTTAGGTACGCGTGAAGCCAAGTTAGGAATCTGAGGTTGTAAATGCCTGATTACTTCCAGTGATGCTTAGTCGTCTACTAAGAATGCAACCCTGGGGGCTGGGGGAGCTCGAGGAACATGCTTTGTAATGTGTTTGAGGCAGGCGGGGGCGGGGGGAGTGGAAAAGGATCCCTGAGTGTCCTTCTGGGCGTCCCCACTGAAGTTCCTCTTGCACAGTAACTGGAACGTAGAAGAACTAATGACACTTCCCCCTCCTTTGCCCCCACTCTTAGGAGCTCAGTTTTCTTTGTACAACATGGGACTGGACCAAATGCTCTGCAAATCCCTTCCAGCTTTCACCATCTTCGTACAATAGAATATCTCCTAGCAATGTCCTGAGTTTGGAACTGCCTTGGAGACAAGCCTTTCAAAAACTGCTTACAAAAAGGCTTGTGTTCTTTCCGCAGAGGATTCTAAACAAATACCTCCAAAACAAAACAAAACAAAAAATGTTTTAAAAGACATTGAATTCACTTCATAACAACCTATGACCTCATCGCACCTCTTCTTGAGTAAGCAAATCCGATATGTGTGTTTTGGTGTTATGAGAACAAAAGAGGGAATGGGTTTTCCATCCAAGCTAGATGTGCGCATTTCAGCGGGTATCTTCAGGCTACGGCACATCCACTTGAAGGAATAACTAGGACTCAGTTGAATTTGGGGCCAAAGAAAGACTGATGGTTTTTCAGACAGATGAGAGCTTTTGTGGATGGAGCTGGACAAAAAGAATATGAAAAGAATGCAGAACTCAATCAGGCAGTAAAGATGAGTTGAATGCAACCCCGGCTAGGCGTTGTTGAATTCCATCTACCCAAATTAAACTGCTCTCTAAAAGGCCAGTATGTTTGCTTCTTCAACACAATCTAGCATTTTCTGACCCCAAAAGATTGCCTTTGTGATGTCAGTATAAAACGTCTAACTTATTTTAATCTTGGAATGTTAAACTCCAAGGTCATTACGACCTTAAGTTTGTAAAGAGACTGGAATATTTAAGAGAATTTCTTTTATGATATTTTAGTTTATTTGATTAAAATTAATGCTAGAGGAGTTTTTGCTTGTTTTGATTACAAATATGTCCTGACAAACATTTCAATATAATAACCTGAATATGTTGCATTCATAAATTAAGTGTAATTGATTAAATTTGTAAGAGATTATTTAAGCAACCATATCTATCAACTGGAGTTTCTGGAAACTTGTCAGAGAAAATTTTAAAGTTGTTTTTTTTTTCTTTCTTTTTAAAAAATATTTTTAGATGATAATAGACCTTAATTTTATTCATTTGTTTATACACGGTATGGAGAATCGAACCCAGTGCCTCAGCACATGCTAGGCAAGTGTTCTACCACAGAGCCACAACCCCATCCCCAGAAACTTTATTTTATGAGTTTTGTAGGTCCAGTCACAGTTTGGACTGAAAGTACTAAAATCAAGATTTTAAAACTTTTTAACTCTGACAATTGAAAATCCTTTCCATGAACTCCACCAACATAATACCTTTATTTACTTTCTATACGGTGCTGAGGATCAAACCCAGTGCCTCACATATGCTAGGCCAGCACTCTACCCCTGAGCCACAATCCCAGCCCAACTCTACCAACAAAAGACATGTGAATAAGATAAACAAAGACAGGAAGGATGAAACTTTCTGGAGTGTATGATGAAGAAAAGTAGGTGCCCCAGGTATTCAGTGGCAGATAAAACAGGGAGCATTGGAGTAGGCTAAGGATTGTGACCTAAAGTATTTCCTCTTACATTTTTATAACCCGAGTACTTTCGAATGTTCTCAAGTTCACATCTTCTTCTTTGCATGGATTTAGTACACAGGTAACAAGTCAGGATGAAACTAGAGCAAGGTAACACTCAATATGGAATGACACATTAACTCAGTGAGGAATATTGATCGGTTTCTCAGCAGTTGAAGTCCAATATTACAACACACTGTGAAGTGATTTTCTTATTTTGACTCTTCTAGAAACTGGGGACCAAAAAAACAAGGAAACATTCACAAATAACCAGTAGATAAAGTCAAACCCATTTTGACTTCTGGCTCTCTCAGTTGGCATTGGGCCAGATGGGGAAATAGCAGAAGCAATTGTCTTGGAGATGTCCCAGGTGACCATTCTATTTCTTTGTCTTCTACTTCTTCTTCTATTTCTTTGTCATCAGACTCCACGCTCAGGGAGATCCTCACTATTGGGTGACAACTTCCCCTTAAGTTGGAGGCGTGGGGTCCACAGCTGTGGAATGAAATGATTGCCGGAAGCTATCCCCGAGGGCCTGAGTTGGGTGGCCACCATCAACACCGAGAATGTCTTCAGGACAGTAAGGCCTAAGTAGAAAGCAAATGATTTGTATTCCTATCCAGACATTGTATTGTAGGTGAACAAGGTGCTAGTAACAATTACTCTGGGACTGTTGTGGCAGATGGAACAGTGGCCCTGGTATAGGCCAGCAGTTCCTAAACCTGGATGGTCATTATAATGACTTAAAAGAGATATTTTAAAAAGTAAATAAATTCTAGGCCTGACATCCCTAGTCAAATTTGGATTCAGTTGCTCTGGCATGTGGTTCATGGTCAGCACCCATGGCGGGAAAACCATAAGTAGGTTAGTGATGAGTTTGATATCCAGGCAGGTATAAAGCTGTACTCCACTGACTTTTTTTTCTTATGGCAATGGCACAGATAAGATGTCGAGGCAGAGCTCGACTCGATTTTTACTTACATGCAAGCTGAAGCCCTAAGCATTATACTTCCTAATGATAGGTTCTAAATTCTTTCTAGCTTGTTCTTTTCACCCCCACCTCTATCTGTCCCTCTTACCTTTTTCTTCTTCCCTCTATGTTTTTTTGTATCTCCCCAGCTTCCCTTGGGGTCTCTCTGCTGGCCATCTGCCCACATTGTTTTTATATTCTTCAGAATAAGTAGAGCTGAGCACCTCTTCATCCATTTGGAGAACACAGCGCTCATCATCTATCTTCTCTGCCTGGGTGAGTTTACAGTGCACACCTCCTCCTCTCCTTCTCATGCAACCCCGGAGGCAGGAGCTGGACTCAGAAAAGTTCAGTTTTGACCAAAATGGGTTTGTTTGGAGCCAACTCGTTTTAGTTGTCTTCATCACTAGCAGACATTGATTATATGCCTAGCACAGGCAGGGCACCGAGACCAGTGTAGGCTGTACTGAGCTTGCTAATAAGATCCTGCTGCTCTCTCCTTGGTACAGTTGGTCTTGAGATATCGATTAACATCAACACTTAAAAAATTGAAAATCTTAGATCTTGCTTTAAAAAAAAAAAGACTCGATTCTCTCCAATCCTACAGGTGTCACAATTTGAAAAATAGTAGAAAGCACAAAGAAACTAAAGATCTGCAATAGTTCTATTAACCAGAGAAAATCTGTTACTGTTTTGTATATATCCAACCTTATTTTTGTAACCCTATGAACATATACACTGACAGCACCCATATTCTGTTAAATACAGATTTGACTGTTGCAGGTTTATACATCATTTTGTATTCTCCAACAGCGGTTGTAGCATGTATGAGGACCAGAGTGCCATTATTTAACCAACCAGAATTTAATCAATTAACCTATTTCTGATTGTTGGTTACTTGGATTGCTTCCAATCCTACTTTTAGAAACAGGGCGATATTATCTAGCTCACCTGTCCATTAAATATTAAGGCCAAAGGAGATAGTTTTAAACATGGAAGAAGGCAAGCATGGTAGTGTGTACCTGTAATCACAGCAACTTGGAAGGCTGAGGCACAGGGGGGTCACAAGTTTGAGACCAGCCTTAGCAACTTAGTGAGACCCTCAGCAACTTACTGAGAACATACCAATCAGTCAATTGATCAATAAATAGAATTAAAAATAAATAGAGGGATTGAGGGTGTTCAGTGGTAAAAACACCACTGGGTTCAATCTCCCATACTGGAAAAAGAAAAGAAAATATATATATGTATATGTAATCATGATTCCATCTTGAGAAATTTACTAAAAGTATATTCCACCTAGAGATGACAGACAACTAGACATATAGGCCAAAGTACTGATGATGAGCACTGGCAATATTAATCATAGATCTAAGGCTTAACCAAAGATGGAAACAAAAGTAAAAGAACAGCATGCAAATATTATGCATTCTTATATATTAGAAATAACACAATAGAAAACGTTGAAGAGAAAGTAGCCTAATAAAAAGTGGAGAAATTATTATAGACTATAGAGACTTAAGAGAGACATCAACAAAAACCAATCTATAAAGCTTTGGGATCCAGTTATGAACAAACTGTAGAAAGACATTTTTAACATTTTGAAATCACACAAGAATGGGATTTAGATGACATTAAAAAGTTATTGCTAAGTTGGATGGGTAAAAGAATGACATTAGGGTAATATTAGTTTAAAAAGTTCTTCCTGAGTCTCACTATAAATCTGACTAAAAGCAGCAAAAAGTTAAAAAAACAAAACAAAAAACTCCAGGCCCAGTGTCCCACTGCTATGATCACACCTATTTATGAGGCTGAGGTAGGAGGATTGCAAGTTTGTGGTCTTGGCAACTTAGCCAGACCCCATATCCAAAAAAAAAAAAAAAAAAAAAAAAAGACTGGGGAAGAGGGATGTTGCTCAGTGCCCCAGGTTTAATACTCATTAAAAGAAATAAATCTTTATTTTTTTAGAATTATTTAAGAGATGACTTGCCAGAATGACATTTGCTTAAAATATTCTAGCAAAAACAATAGTGGGAGAATAAATGAAGCAAGAACTGAATAAAATGCTAATAAATTTAGATGATATGTGCATGAAACTTCATCATATTATTCTCTTTAGAGTTATGTATTTGATAATTTGTATCATTAAAAAAACAAAAAACAAAAACATAGAGCCAGGCTCAGTGGCGAATGCCTGTAATCTCAGCGGCTTGGCTGGCTGAGGCAGGAGGATCATGAGTTCAATGCCAGCTTCAGCAAAAGTGAGGTGCTAAGCAACTCAGAGAGACCCTGTCTCTAAATAAAATACAAAATAGGGCTGGGGATGTGGCTCAGTGGTCAAGTAGCCCTGAGTTAAATCCCTAGTGCCAAATAATAATAATAATAATTTAGAAAGCTATAACAAAGTTTCATATATATATATCTTTATATATCTTTTTTTCAAATATTTTTTAGTTGTTGATTACCTTTTAAAAAATTTATTTATATAAGGTACTGAGGATCGAACCCAGTGCCTCACATATGATAGGCAAGCCCTTTGCCACTGAACCACAACCCTAGCCTCTTGTACATCTTTTTTGTTTTGTTTTACTTTTCTTTTTGCAGTTCTGGGTATCTAATCTGGAGCCTTGTGCAAGCTAGTCAAGTGCTCTACCACTAAGCTACCCCCCAACCCTTGTATATCCTTCTGATTGTTTATTGGATAAATTTCTGAAAACAGATTGGTGAAGTCAAAGGTCATGCATATTTTGAAAACCTGTTACATGTGTTGCCTAATTGAAATAATAAACTTTTAACTAAGGTTATATAGAAATATTTAATCCCTCTTAAAGAAATCTAATGAATGAGCACATGGAAGTGATTTTTGTTTTGCTATTTGCCAAGAGAAATTCGCAGGGGTCTCTTCGGATGACCCTCCCTGTTCTTACCAAGTGTTGGTTATCAAAGTTCTTCCTCATGGCCACCAGCCCACGGACGCTCAACTGGTTGCATGCTCCAAGAATCACTCTGGCCAAATAACACTTCTGTTCAGATTTGGAGAAAAGTGGACTTGGCTTCCCTGGTGTTACTTATTTATTTATTAGTAAAGAGAATTTAGGGTTTTATATCTGAAACCACACAATGACTCAGAGAGATTCTGTTGTACCATGTGAGAATCTCTGAAACCTGATTCCCACCCTGGGGCAACCTGATTCCCACCCTGGGGCACCTAGCACAGGTGGTAGTTGGGGCTGGGGAGAAACATAGGAGTCAAAAACAGTGAGGGGGTGTAAAAGACTGTGGGAGGGAGCCTCTTAACATCCCAGGTGCCATAGTCAGAAATCTACGGAGTAGAGAGTGGGTGGGGTAGGAGGCAGCTCTTTGTTATCTCTTGTGTTAATGATTTGCCAACTTTCCGTCAATAGGAGCGATGTCTAAGGCAGGGGGTGTAGCTCAGTGGAGCATTGCGTAGCTTGTGAGCAGCCCCGGGTCCAGCCCTAGCACTACCCACCTTCTTCTGCCAGGGGAAAAAAAATCTAGATTGTAAGAAAGAAAAACTTTCCATGACTTCCTTCCCTGTGTACTCCTCCTTTACCCATCTCTGCCTTCCCCTCTCCTTACAGCCAGCGTTGCTCTTCTATCCAAGACTGAAATGGGTCCTTTTGGACAAGTGTCACCTGGATCTGTTCAGGCACTGCTCTTTAGTGACCGTGCCAAGGTAACATGCCCCAGCTCTGTTTAAAAAGCGTGGGATTAATAAAAACACACGTATTGGGAAACAATGTTGCAACACAATTGAAGTTCAAAAGTCCATGTGACAACCAGTGATAAACGAGGTTTAGAAAGGTGCTTTGTAGCTGCCAGGGACGTGGCCTTATGGAGACCCAATTTGTGCTGTGAGAAACTCTGTGGCATAAGGGAGTTGTAGATACTCCCAGAAATTCCCATCTGTTATTGGGCTGATCTTACCTCACTGCACTAGAGGTTAGTTCCATAACTTCCAAGATAGGGGTCTCTGTTACAAGGAGACTTGGGGTCTGGGTATTCACTGAAGCTTTGATGCCCCCACAGATTAGGAGTTGGAGTATAAGAAAATCAGCCTGCAGTAGTTCCAGCTTCAAACCTTCCAAAATACCCGGCCCCATGCAGAGGTCTAGACACCGTATATCCACCTGAGATCCCCAGAAGCCTACATTTTCTTGGAGGTGCCAGGGCATGAGATATTTTCACCAGTTGTGTCAATAGCAAACTCAGAGACAAACTGATTTGGATTCAAAATTCTAGTTGACGTGAACCTGAAACTAACTAAAGACAATTTCAATACAATCTAAAAGAAGGAAGGAAGGGGCTTATAGACACTGTGCCTGCTCACAGAGACCAAGGGTATATATTCCTGTATGAGCCTCAGCAAGGGATGGGGATTAAGGAGAGGAAGGCCCGGGAGCTCACTTTCCTCTACTGCGTTCCATACTTAGGACCTCATATGTTACAAGTACAGCCACCTAAGAGATGGCCATCATGTTTTAGTGTCCATCTTATTGGCTAAGTTTGGATTGGATTTTATTTTTGGTTTAATCAGTGTTGGCCGGGAAGAAGGGGACATGTTACAAACACAGCCACCATGCCCAGTGCCCAGAGAAGGAGGAGTGGTAATAAGTGGGCTGAGTGTACTGGAAAGTATCTCCTACCCATCCTGGCCAGTGTTGTCAGCTGTGTGGGCTAATCCATCAATCTAGGTCTTTTTTTTTTTTTTTTTTTGGTTCTAGGGATTGAAACCAGGGACACTTTACCATTGAGCTATAGCCTCAGCCCTTTTTACTTTTCAAGTTTTTGAGAGAGGGTCACTTAAGCAGCCAAGGGGCCTACTAAATTGCTGAGACTGGCCTCAAACTTGCCATCCTCCTGCCTCAGCCTCCTGAGTGTCTGGGATATCAGGTATGCACTGCTGAGCTGGCAAGGTTATTCCTTTTTAAATTTGCCAATTAAAATTATTAAATACCTATAATGAGCACGGTTTTAGGATAGATGCCATGAAGACACAAAGAAGAGCCAGACACTATCCATCAATTTGAGGAAACAGGGTATAAATGCATTAGAAATTAAATAGCACTCCAAGGTATTCAGCAGAAGAGGCCATAGTAACAACTGAACGCAAGTCTGTTTGCGGAGGACATGACTGAGGATTACAGCATATCTTGTGTGTCACCTTCACATGACTTCCTTTCAATGGAGGGCTCCCTTCTCCAGTATTGGTGGCAGACATAGGGTTTGTCAGCCTAGGCCGGAATACATTCAGATGTTTTCTGAAGCTATCTTTACCATTGTTGAACAATGTTAATTATTGGTCTGTTCTTCCTACAACGAAATCAAATGAGCCCTTTTCTAATTTCTAACCCTATCTCTGCATGACCAGGGAAAGATCTCTCCACATTCCCTTAATAGTCTTCCCGGGTCAGGCCACATCTACTGTCTAGATGTGCCTCCTAATTTAAGAAGGATACAGAGAACACATTTAGATGAGGAGAGTAGGCTTCCAGAAGAATCTAGCAGGATTTCTAAGTAATGGCTGAGAACTTTGAAAGATTGATGGTTGAGAATAGTCAATTCTTTGGGGTAGGGAGGGAGGAGGCCATGATATGCCTTTAAATATCGGCTACATGTCCCATGTAAAGGACACTCAGGGTACTCAACCGTATGTGCTAAAATATTTGTTTTCCACTTTGGGGGTAAGCCTCATGGAACTAAGCTCTGTTACACAGTGAGTATCAGTGCTCCTTCTGAGTCTTGAATTTGACACACATCTGATCAATGTTTTAGCCATTTAAGTCTTCAAGTTGGCCTTCCTTGAAAGACAGTTACAATTTGAATTGGAAGAAAGAGAGCTCAATGTTTGAAGTAGAAACCCACTACAACTAAGAATTGTTCAGGGAAAAAAGCCTAAGTTTATGATTTGTCACAGGAGGTCCCAAGGAAAGCATTGAAAGGGCATTTGAAGGGCAGCTCGTGGCATGTAAGGAATTGGAAATTATCTGGTAAATCCCAAGGGGTTTTGTCTGGTGAGGCATCTGAGGCAGTTAGCTGAAGCTGGGTGCCCTGCTCAAGGTCGTCCAAGGATGGCATAACCAACGAGGGATTAGAATTCACAGTCACAGTGCCTAGAATTCCTGTGCGTGACTGGACTTTGCTACGTGCTCTTACTTGGGGGCCACACTAATGATTGTGGCAACAATATCTGCAGAGAACAAGGGCAGGAATGACGGCAGAACTATTGACTCATACAACGGTACAACTGGAAGACGCCTCCAGATCACCTGGTCCAAAAATCTCCTTTTATAGAGGAGAAAACAGACACCCGCAGAAGCTGAATCATGTACCTGGGGTCACTTGGCCAAAAAGTGGAGATGAGGACTTTTGTCCTAAAGTACTTTGGCTTATAGCTTTCCCCTTTTTTCATTTCTCCTGAATTTATTTTTAATTTCTAGAATTTTATGACTTTCAAGTTCCAAACATTTGCCAAAACTGTAGATGGCATTTTTTTGGGTCAGATCTGTTATATCTATCTATCTATCTATCTATCTATCTATCTATCTAGATACTCACATGTATCTTTTTAACAGAACTTCCCATATATCTTTCTTTTTTTTTTTTTTTTAAATCAGAAATTGAACCGAAGGGGTACTTAAACACTGAGCCATATTCCCAGACCTTTTTGTTTTTATTTTGAGACAGGGTCTTGCTAAGTTGCTTAGGACCTCACTAAGTTGCTGAGGCTGGCCTTGAACTTTCAATTCTCTAGCCTCAGCTTCACAAGTCACTTGGATTACAGATGTGTATCACCATGCCCAGCTCCGTATGTCTTTATAATCCTTAGCAGATACGATAAGCCAGTGATGACTTTTATGGATGATTTATCAAGTCATATTTTGAAGTGTGTCTATAATGTATAGAAGTTAACTCTCTTGTGCCTTTGGAAGTCAGTGTTATTACTTTATACCCAAATTGCATATGTGGAAATTGGGGAAATATTCTTCATGACTGAATTATCATTATAGAGCGCCATTCTGGGTTAAAATTGATCATGTAATAACACACTTGATTTGTCATTTTTATCTTTATAAAAAACTGAAGATGGCAGTAATACTATGACCATCTTATAGATAAGGAAATTAGGACTCAAGATCATACAGCTGAAAGTTGTTCAGCTGGAACTAGAAGCCAGGTCCATTTGAATTGAGCCCTTGATGGATTTTAAAAATGAGGGAATGAGAATTCTGATGGGTTTCGGTATACAGCAATATAATTTTGGACCTAGGGCACAGCCCACAAAGGTTAAAGTTAGAAATAGTGAACCTGGGTCATTTGCAGAGGTAGTGAGGGTACTGAACTTTAGGAAAAGCCATCCCCAGAAACCAAGAGGGTCATCTATTTCATAATATTGCCTGGAGCTGACCCTGATTCCAAATACTTGTGAAAAATGTTTGGTTTGGGTGGAACACAGCACCATCTACAAACCAATGGGAGATGCGGACTAGGGACTGAGGTTTTCCCAGACTCATGCTACCTTTGCAAAGAGAGTAACTTCTTGAATTCTTCATCATGGGGGAGAAGTAGCTCCTCTCTACTTTGACAGATGGTGTGGAGTAGGGGTTTAGAGCACAGGCTATGGCCTGTCAAATCCTGGGACACGAGTTCTCAACTCTGTGGCCATGGATCAATGTCTTTCATCTCTAAATTCTCTTCTTTAAAATGGGACAATAATGACACTTACCTCATAGCTTTGCTGTGACAGCACAAAATGAGATGACATCTATAAAGCACTGGGGCACGGCACAGTGCCAGGCCCTCTGTAAATAGATGTCCACTTCTCTTATCGCCTCCATGTTGTTACTCTGGAATTGGAATTGGAAGAGCAGGACTCTACTTTTCATTTCCTCTACAGATTTGCATTTTTACTTTCTTCTGTGGATCACACAAATCTTCTGGAATTCAGTGTCACTATGGAAAGTCAACACAGCAGTGTGCTTCCCCATGCGTCATTATGTCATGTAAAATAGGAGACATGACGATAGAATGCCCGGCTTCCATCCTGGATTAAGCATCGCAGCCTCTTGTGACACTTTGGTGGAAACAGGTTGTCTCCAAACCAGATTTGAAGCTAGACTGACCTGGTCCTAAAAAAAAAACCAAAAAAACTGCAAAATCCCATTGTCTCATTTATATCTGTAGAAATTATAGAAATGACAGTGAAATGAATGACATAAAGAGAATTCATTGCTTATGTTTTGCAGAGCAGAAGAAAGGAATGCCACATCATGCTGGGTCAAGTGAGGAGCCCCAAGTATGGGCAGGAGGCAGAAAAGAACAAAAAGAAACTTAACCTAGAGCTGTGGTCTCTTAGGAAAGGCGAGCAGGGCAGAGTGAACCATTCAGAACAGGCTAGTTGGAAGAAATCCAGAGGGCTGGGGGCCACAGGGAGAGTGTCAGGCCGCCTGATACTTGGCCTTGGGGTGATTTAGGGCAGAAGCAGTATGGGCTTGTGTGAGCGTTGGAGAAAGGAGATGGCTGGGGCTTGAGATTGGTTGGTTGGAATGAAAGTCATGCTTCTAAGCAAGTTATAATCTTTAGAAGTTATCTCTCCCTGAGTCCTTGAGGCTCCCAACATGTTGATACATCATAAGTTTTGTGGTGTCCCCAAAAATCTTATTGGTGAGACAATGCAATAAGGTCCTACTAGAAGAGAAATGACCAGATTATGAGAGTCTTAACCCCATCAGTGAATTAACCCACTGATGGAATTAACTCGGTGGTAACTGAAGGTGGGTAGGATGTGCTGGAGCAGATGGGTCATTGGGGGTGTGCCTTATGTATATTTGTATCTGGCAAATGGAGTCTCTCTCTCTGCTTTCTGATCATCATCATGTGAGCTGCTTCCCTCTGCCACACTCTTCCACCATGATGTTCTGTCTCACCTCGATCCCTAATGAATGGAGCTGGCTTTTTATGAACTGAGACTTTTGAAATAGGGAGCCCCTCCAATAAACTTTTCATCCTGTAAATTTTTTCTTGTCAGGTCTTTTAGTCATAGCAGTGAAAAAGCTGACCAATACCATAAGATAGAAAAAAAAAAAATCCACCTGTTCTCACCCTCACTCCCTGGTTCTCCCAGCCCTTGAGGCTCTCTGAAAACAGATGAATCCAGAGAATGAAGGTTAAGTGCACAGGGCCAGAAGTTTTTGATGAGAGAGAGAGAGAGAGAGAGAGAGAGAGAGAGAGAGAGAGAGAGAGAGAGAGAGAGAGAGAGAGAGAGAACATCTATGTTACTATAAAAATAGTTTTGAATTACCCCTCAGTTTCTGTGTTATCAAGCACTTTCCAATCTATTTACAGCCTTAATTGGAAAAATAAAAGTAACAACAACAAAAAAAAATTATAAGGAAACCAACTGTAACTCCCTGTACATTTGAGGAGCACTAATAGGTGACCAGGAAATCCACAACAGCCCTATAGCTGTCTCTGGTTCAGAATCCTCAATTTGTCGTTCAGAAACTGCACATTGTTAAAACTGCACATTTCACCATATAAAAGCAAATACCACCCAACTGCGGCCATACAAGAGTTTTCATACTGTGAATTATTCACTGTATCTGATTTTCTTTTATAGCATCTATTTTTGTGGCAGGTGCAGAAGATTCAAAAGGCTGAATTGAGTCTCATAGCGCAGTGTTTTACAGCCCCTTTGACAGTTAACCCACGTACATATTCCTGAGGCTTGAGCATGTTATTGAATTGTGGTTTGTACTTATGCACATTTGTAGCCAAATAAACTGGAAACTGAGACTTTGTTTCGGTTTTATTGTCAAAGACTCAAAGCACCATTACCACATTTTGTCTTGTATGTGGTAATAGGCACCTCACTGATAAAGGTCACTGGGCTTTAGATACAATAAAACAAATCTCTCCAGACCACAGTGTTGGGAAGATTGCATTTATTCATTTTTTAAAAATATATTTTCTTTTAGTTGTAGGTGGATACAATACCTTCATTTTATTTATTTATATGTAGTGCTGAGGATTGAAACCAGGGACTCACACATGCTAGGCAAGTGTTCTACCACTGAACCCCAACACCAGCCCTGAATTTATCATTAATGCTACAATAATACAATAAAGTATTTTCATTATTTCTGATGATGCTTAGTCATATACTTTGCTTTGGTCTCCAATATTTGATCTCTCACAATATTTATTGTGCACCTACTAGATTGCAAGCTTCTCAAGGGCTTGTGCATATTTTTATTTTCCCTCTCTTAAGTGGTTAGCTGTATCGGGCACATACTGGGAGCTCAATGAATACTTAATTAAGTAATAATTTTGTGGGAAGTGTGTCAGTTGCTGTAACAAAATGCCTGAGATAATCAACTTAAAAGAGGAAAGGTTTATTTTGGCTCACAGTTCTGGTGGTTTCAGTCCTTGGTAGGTTGGCCCCATTGCTTTTCAGTTTGTGGTGAGATAGTACACCCCAATGGGAGTGCCTGGTGGAGCAAGTTTTCTTGGTGGACATGAAAGTGAGAGAGAGTTAACAGACTGTGATCCCACAACCCTCTTTGAAGCCATGACCCCAGTAACCCAAAGTCTCCCACCAGGCTCACCTCTTAAATGTTTCCATCATCTTCAAATAACACTGTACTGAGGACTAAGCTTCAACATAAGGCCTTTGGGGGACATTCCAGATATGAACTACAGTAGTAATCTTTTTCAAAGTATAATTCATCTACTTAAGATCTAAAAGATCCAATTCATGAGCATCGAAACAATGAATTTTAAAATGCAGTTCCTCCTATTCTAGAGTTCCTTAATTTTTACTGTTATCTACTATGGACTAAATAAGTGAGTTTACTATCGGTATATGTATTTTTGTTGAGGTTGTTGAGTATTCTACCAAGAGGGCTTGCTTGCATGCAGTGCTGGTCAGTACTACCAGTCCTCCTGTGTGGGCACACCCAGGCAAATGATTGAATTTACCACCATATTTGGGAAGTATCTATTAGCCAGGTATCACAAATTTTTGTCTTGAGTTGATCATACTTTTAAATTGCCGCTACCCTTGATTTAACTAATATTTTCAAAAGTTTACTTTTGTGGTTAGTATCAATTTTTTTTAAGTTAGAAAGTAAAATTGGGTGAAGTATGTGGACCTCAGATCTTCTGTCCTGTCTAAGCTATTCCCAATCAAAAAATCTGGAGAGCTATGACTCAAGACTTGAGTTCCTCCTATCATGATTGATGTTGTGACCCACTGTGAGGTACAGAGTAAACAATTGTTGCTACTAATAATTGAAACAACATTTGAGAATGATTTCTATTTCTCTATAAATATATACTCCATCCTATTCAATACTTAAGTATAGCCTATGTCCAATTTCCATATATATTTTTTTAATCTTTCCTTTCTTTTATTTATTTAATTTGGTGCTGAGGATCGAACACAGGGCCTTACGCGTCTACCACTGAGCCACAACTCCAACCTCAATTCCCATACTTTTTAGAGATCAGATAGCTCAGGCTCAAATATCAAGAAACTTGCCCAAGGCACACAATGGGAAACTGGAGGATCCAAAATTCACTTGGGTCTTTAGTTATGTGCTCCAATGATCAGTGCTCCATCACATTATTATATTTTTATAAAATAAGCACGTGATCAGTGAAACTGATTCTATTTGCTTGTAAATTCTACATAAAACCAAGCATGATAGTTGCACACCTTTAATCCCAGCGACTTGGGAAGCTGAGGTAGGAGGATCTCAAGTAATTTGGACTCCATTAAAATTAAAAACTTTTGTGCATCACTCTGGAAACACAGTGAAAAGATCATTCATCGAGTGGAGAAAATGTTTCCAGATCATATGTATGTTCAATATCCGGAATATATAAAGAATTCCTACAACTCAAGGGTAGAACAACTAAACCTGATTTTAAAACAGGCAAAGGACTTGAATAGACATTTCTCCAAAGAAGATATACAAACAGCCAATAAACACATAAAAGGTGTTCAGCACCACTCAACATTAGAGAAATGCAAAGTGAACCCACAATGAAATGCTGATCCACATTCATTAGAATGATTAGTTTTTAAAAAATAAAAAGTAAGTAACAGTTAGCTAGAGGTGTGGCTCAGTGGTAGAGCACTTGCCTAGCATGCTTGAGGCACTGGGTTTAATCCCGGCATCACATAAAAATAAACAAATAAAATAAAGGTATTGTGTCCATCTTCAACTAATTTTTTAAAAATAAGTAAGTAATGTTGAGGATGTGGAGAAATTGAAACTTTTGTCTACTGTTGGTAAGAACATAAAATAACACAGCAACTCTAAAGAACAGTATGGTGGTTTCTCAAAAAATAAAAGAGACCTGTGATCCCAGCTATTTGGAAGGCTGGGGCAGGAGAACTTCAAGTTCAAGACTAGCCTAGGCAACTTAGTGAGACCCTGTCTCAAAATAAAGTAAAAAAAAAAAAAAAAAAAAAAACAGGGGCCTGGCGGTATAGCTCAGTGATAAGACTACTTGTCTAGTATGTGTAAGGCCCTTGATTTAAGTCCAGGTAATATATAGAGCGAGAGAGAAAAAAAGAGAGATTAATAATTTAGCAATCTCACTTCTGGTTATATCCACAAAAGAATTGAAAGTAGGGATTTCAACAGATATTGGTACAGCCATATTTAAAACAGCATTACTCATAACTACCAAGGGGTAGAAGCAATTCAAATGTCCGTTGATTCATGAGCAGATAAACAAAACATGGTATGTACATACAGTGAAATATTATTTCCCTTGAAAAAGAAGGGAAACTCTGACACATGCCACAACCTGAATGAACCTTGAGAATAAGCATTATGCTAATTGAATAAGTCACTTACAAAAGACAGATACTGTATGATTCCATTTACTTAAGGCACCTAGAGTAGTCAAATTCATAGAGAAAGAAAGTAAAATGGTGGTTTCCAGGAGCTGGGGAAGGGAGAAATGGGGAGCTATTGTCTTATGGGTACACAGCTTCTGTTTAGGATGTCAAAAAAGTTCTGGAGAGGGCTGGGGTTGTGGATCAGAGGTAGAGCACTCGCCTAGCATGCATGAGGCACTGGGTTCAATCCTCATCACCACATAAAAATAAAATAAAGATACTGTGTCCACCTCTATTATAATATATAAAATATATAATAAAAATAAAATTAAAATGTATTTTCCAGAAATAAAAAAGTACTTCAGTGAACAAACAGAGATGCTCGAATCTTAATCAGTTGATGTCAGATAGGCACATGGAAAGGCGAGGGGTAATTAGCTGTGATAATTTAGATCCATTAGCAAAACTAGGATTCTTCAATTCAACTAAATTCTATAATTGGGTCATTTGTAAGCATAGAGGTGACTGCATGAACTTACATCTTTCCCTGAAGGCTGAGGAGGAACAACAGACAGTTTGCTGCTATTTTGTATCCTTTCTGCATCTTCATTTATTGTAGCAAAATAGAAAAGTTTGCCTTTGTTTTTATTTCTTCTCTCTCTCTCTCTTTTTTTTTTTTTTTTTTTTTTTTTTTTTTGAGGGGATAGAACTTGGGGACTGAATCCAGCCAGGACCTTGTGCATGTTAGGTAAGCACTCCACCACTGAGCTTCATCCCTCAGTCCTTTTAACTTTTGTTTTGAGCCAGGTCTCCCTAAGTTTCCCAGGCTGGTCTTGAACTCGAGATCCTCCTGAGTAGCTGGGATTACAGGCATAGACCACTGTCCCTGGCCTGCCTTTTTGTTTTTTAAACATAGCAATCACTCCGTCAGTCTAGTTTAACTATCTAGATTTTTCCTTTTCCTCCAATGTTCCTCATGTACTCCACAGGAACTAACTGACGTTTGAGTAGACATGAGGGTCAGTGGTTCTGTGCAGCTTATTCTGTTTGCTCTTCTAGATAGATCCATTTTCAGCCCTTCTCTGGCTTGTTCTCTGCTTCAGGAGAGAATAACCATGGACCACATCATCTGGGCTTCATCACTCGATAGCTTCTAGCAGGTCATAGCCCTTGAGAGGTAGCAACAGGAGATCAGATCAACAGGCAGGAGAATAGCTGTTTCTCTGATTGCTCTGGCTTTGGCATGGTCTTGCAGGGGCTGGGTTGTTCCACTTTCCACCATAGAGGCTCTTAACTGAAGTTCCCATTGTCCTCTGGAAACACTTGCCTCCCTTGCACATTGAAGCCTCCTGGAGGTAATGCTCACCCCTGTGGCTAGCCCCTGGTGCTCTTTGATCCCTTGCCTGTTTCCTTAACCACAAGCAATCCTTGACATAGTCCTTTCACTGTGCTGTCATTGGTCATGCCATTCATTTCTTTTCAAGATTGACTGCTCCAGTCACTCAATTGCCACAAGTGCATAGAGTGATCTAATGATTCTGCATCTCTAATGTATATGGACAGGTCTGAGAATAAGAGGCTAAAGGGCCAAGTTGTTATTGATGGCTTGATATCTATATCTCTTTAATTCACTGATTGTATCTAAAGTATCTAGCACAGTGCCTCAATAGCAAGCCCTCAATAATAGTTGTGTTTTTTTTAGTTAAACAAGGTCTGTATCTGTGTTTTTATTAAATGGATTATACTCTCAATCATTGAATTAATAGTTATTTATTAAACTTTCAAATGACATGCAATAATGGATACTTTTAATTCATTTCAGTACATAGCCAATCAAGTATAAATGCACATATAATCTTAGTGTTTCTCAAGTATATGAAAAAATTGTTGTGTTAAATATCTTTTTTGCAACTCCAAGTCTACTCTCCAACCTTCTACATGTATCTTTTTGCCCCAACAGACTGACCTCTATGGGGTATATAAATCCCCCTCTTGATGGAAGATTGTCAGAATAAAAGGTGAGTGAAGTCAGATTCTTTATTTTCATGACTCCCTCCTTGTAAGGTTGTGTCAATTTGATAAGGGTTGGGTCTACAGAATTTCTTTCCTTCCAGGTTCTTCAAGCCAAGTGATGGAGAGATTACCAAAGTTCTTGCTCTATTTCTCAAAGTTCCACAGCACTCCATCCATTCCTTTAAGATTTTTTGCAATTTTATTTTTTGGGGGGTTAATTAATTTACTTATTTATTCTAATTAGGTATATATGACAGCAGAATATATTTTGGTTCATTGTACACAATTGCAGCACAAATTTTCATTTCTGGTTTTACATGATGTAGTGTCACACCATATGTGTGTGCAGTCATACATGTACCAAGGGTAATAATGTCCATCTCATTCCACCATCTTTCCTGTACCTATGTCTCCTCCCCTACCCTTTTCCCAGTCAAATTTTCTCCATTTTTTCCTATGCCCCTCCCCACAATTATGGATCAGCATCCACTTACCAGAAAGAACATTCAGCCTTTGGTTTTGGTATTGACTTACTTCGCTTAGCATGGTATTCTCCAACTCAATCCATTTACCTGCACATGTCATAATTATATTCTCTTTTAATGCTGAGTAATATTCCATTGTGTATATATACCTCAGTTTCTTTATCCATTCATCTTTTAGAAGGCATTTAGGTTGGTTCCACAGTTTAGCTATTGTGAGTTGAGCTGCTATGAACATTGCTGTGACTGTAATACTATAGTATGCTGATTTTAAGTCCTTTGAGTATAGGATGAGGAGTGGGCTAGCTGGGTCAAATGGTGGTTCCATTCCAAGTTTTCTAAGGAATCTCCATACTGCTTCCCAGATTTGTTGCAGCAATTTGCAGTCCCACCAGCAGTGTTGGCTATTTTAATAGCCAGAGAATGACAACTGTTGCTTCTCTTTACTTATTAAATAGATGAACCCTATTTAGCTGCTGATATTTTGTTTCTTTCTTACTAAGAGCTTAATATATACCAGGCCATTTGGTGACTTGATTTCATTTAATCATCTCAGAACAGTGCTATGAGGTAAATTCCACAAAATAATAATCTAGGTCTTACAGATGGAGATACCAAAGCTTAGAGAAGATAAGTGATTTGCTCAATATCATGCAGAGAGTGAAAAATAGAACCAAGATTTGAAGACAGGCTGCTGGCACCATAACCTAACCTATACAGCTGGGCATGGTGGCACAGACCTGTAATCCCAGCTACTTAAGAGGCTGAATCAGGAAGATCACAAGTTCGAGGCCAGCTTGGGAACGTAGACCTTGTCTCAAAACAAAAATAAAAAGGGGTGGTGATGAAGCTCAGTGGTTAAGCATCTGTGGGTTTAATACTTAGTAAACACACACACACACACACACACACACATGCATGCATGACATCCACAGTTTAGCAAATTAAGACAGAAATGGTCCTTCTCTTCCTGGGACTAGCAATAGGAAGAAAGCAAGTAAACATAAACATGATGCATCTTACCAGGCAGACTTAATGTCACCCAGAAAAAATAACATTTAAACTGAGAACTGAGGAAGCGAGCCACACATGAGGTGCTGGAGATGTGGAAATCTCGGATTGCCCTCAGCACCACCTAGTATCTTGCCTTAAACAAAGACTGCACTAAACAAATGATTCTTGACTCTGTTGATACAAAGATTTAATTTCTTGCCTATGGATGACTGCTTCTGATAGAAATCCTTAATAATTGTTTGTGAATCAAAGTCTTCTTAGTGCCCTGTGAGCTCACAGAGCCATATGCTCCTCTCAGTTAACTCCAAGTGGCACCTATTAATTTCCATGGAAGGGAAGTACGTTTACTTGAAGGGAGAATCTGGTCGTTGGGATATGGCATAGCAATTCGTGACAATTCTGCTCCTTTGAATGCGCATTTAATATCTATAATCACTGTTTAGGAAGATTGCATGCCACATGAATTAAAGGTTGTGGAGTCAGAGCCACCTTAACCTGTATGCTCCTTGTCTTGTTCTCCAGTTACTCCCCGTCTCCGATTACCATTAAATCAGATCATCATTATTTTTTCTTACACTTAGTTTTGCAGGTCTAGATAGAAGAATTACAATTCAAGGCACTTTTTTTTTTTTTAAAGATGGAGTTCCTTTCTGAATTACATTGGTAGGGGAAAATATCGCCAAATATTGCTCCCGGAAGGTCTTTCCAAATTGGAAGCATCATTGGGCCAGAACAGTTCAGCCAATTTCTGCTGCTGCTGGCCACCTGGGAATCCTTTCTAGCCTGCACATTGATTCTCTATTTTCTCAGGAAGGAAATGAAGTCTCCCGCTTAGGCGGTGGTTCGGATCTGTGAATCATCTGGGTATCCCTCTGCACACACAAAACATTTCAAACAAAGAGTAAACATGGAATGTGTGGTGACTGGAAGCTGCAGGCTATAGGCTGACAGGTGTCAAAACAAAAGCTAAAGAACTTTCTAGTAGTACTTTTAGCTACTTCCTACTGCAATTGCTTTTTTCCCCCTCCTTTCCTTTTTCCTCTTTCTCCTCCAATTAGATTTTATGTTGGAAACTGAAGTTCTGGATACAGTGCTGCTCTTGATTTTAGTACCAAAGATAAGTCACTGAGTTTCTCTTGGGCCTGATTCCTTCTTTTGTCCAATGGGTATTTGCTAAAAACTTACCATAAGCACAATTTTACTTGGGATTTAGAGGTGAAGAAAACATACATAGTCCTTGCTTTCTTAGAGCTGACATTTCAGTAGGAAAATGAGTTGTGACCACAAGGAGACAGGAACCCAACCTTGTGATATGAAGTCAGACACATTTGTCTCTGAGTCTGTGGTTTCTTTGTCTGTAAAATTGGTATGGGATTATATATGCTAACCTCCCAGACATTAAAGCATGATTTGAAATGCAGTATGTGCAAAGAATCTGGAATGACCAAAACGATTTTTAAAATGAGAACAAACTTAAAGGATTTGTGCAATCTGATTTTAGGACTTACTAACAAAGCTACAACAATTTAAAAGAGTGTAGTATTAGTTGCATAAGGATACATGTATGGATTAATGCCACAAAGAGTTCAGAAATAGGTCCACATTTACATGGATAATTGTGTTTTAATGAACCCAAAAGTTTTAACAAAAGACAGTCTTTAATAAATCAGGCTGGAGCAACTAAAGATCTGTATTAAGAAAGGTGCTGAAAAAAGAAAGAAAGGTACCTTGACCTTTTCCTATAACATATAAAACTTCAACTCAGACTGAATCTAAAAGTAAATATCATAAATCTTCTAGAATAAAATACAGGAGAAAATCTTTGTGATTCCCAGCACCACAAAAAAGAAAAAAGGTATTTGTAAGGCATATATCTGACAAAGGATTTTTATCCAGATAACATAAATCTCTCTTTCAAGGCGATAATAAGAAAAAAAATAATAAAAGTGAAGAAAATATTTGAATAGACATTGCACAAGGAAAAATATGTGAATGATTAAAAATGTATGAAAAATGCTCAGGATCTCTGGGAATGAGAGAAGTGCAACTTTAGAAATATGATATGTCAAGAGCTTTGTAATGTTTTGAACAACCAATAAAAAAAAAAGTGCAACTTTAGACCACAATAGAATACTACAACCTGCTCAAAAGAATAGCTCTGATTAAAAAGACTGATAATAACAAATATCAGTGAGGCTGTGGGGCAACTGGAAATTTCTACACTGCTGGCGAGCATGCAAAAAAACATACTCATTTTGAGAAATGAAGTTTCTTAAAATGTCAAGCATACATTCACCATAGGACCTAAAAATTCTACTCATGGGTATCACCCAAGAGAAATGAAAACACATGTCTACTTCAAGATTGATATGAATATTATGGTGTCATTATTTCATAATAGTACCAAACTGGAAAATAATGCAAATGCCCATCAACTAATACATAGGTGAAAAAGAAACTGGTGATGAACAATGAGAAGGAATGGAGCACTGATATGAGACCAGATGAGTCTCAAAAGCATCACAGACAGCAAAAGAAGCCAGAAATAGAATACCCTATACAGTACCGTATTATCCCATTTACATAAAATCTTATGTGAAAATTCTAAAAAGGTAGAACTATAGGGACTGAAAGCACATCCGGAACTTCCTGCAGCTGGGGATAGGGATGGGAACTGACAGGGAAGGGTTCAAGAAAAATGGGGGCTGATGTGATTGTGGTGGTGGCTGAATGACTGTATACATTTGCAAAAACAAACAAAAAAACCTCATGCATAAATTCAAATCAGGGGCTGGGGATGTGGCTCAAGCGGTAGCGCACTCGCCTGGCGTGCGTGCGGCCCGGGTTCGATCCTCAGCACCACATACCAACAACGATGTTGTGTCCGCCGAGAACTAAAAAATAAATATTAAAAAAATTCTCTCTCTCTCTCTCTCTCTCTCTCTCTCTCTCTCTCTCTCTCTCTCCCTCTCCCTCTATCACTCTCTCTTTAAAAAAAAATAAAATAAAAAAATAAATTCAAATCAGTGGATTTTATTGTGTATAAATTGTACCTCAAGAAAGCTATAAAAATGTTAATTGAGAATACACATTTACAGTTTATAGAAAGCCATTCTATAAAAGCAATATTTCAGCAGCTACAGAGGACAAAGGAGAAGTTAGGTAGCAATAGGAGAATTTTTCAGGTTCATCCAGGAGAAACTTCTATTCATAGTAGAACCCCAGAAATCCCAGGCCATGGAGCACTTGGCTCAGGACACCCTGCTTGGAAGCTCAGGCACAAGTGCCAGGCACAGAAATAGGTTTCTTATCAGCCACACAGAACTGTCCATCAGAGGCCACAGGCTGTGGGCTCATCGCCTTATCTGGCTAGATAAACTCTTAAGGGTTTCTCCTCATCTGCTCCCTGAAGCCCCAGAGGTGAGAGCGTAGACAGTGCATGGCAATCCAGCTGTCCAGACAGGTTTGACTCAGTGACATGTAGTATGTCCTCTTAGGAATTTCTACAGCCCTCCTGCTGCTGGTGCTGCTTCTTCTGGGAACTTCACATTTTCCAGTTTCCTCTGAGGGCTCTGCTGCTGTTTTATCTTGGACTTTGGAGTTTCCTGTGATGCTGGTTTCTCCAGGGCTTCAGTAACTCGAGCAGTAGAGAGCCCAGGTCCACTTGTCCTAGGAGACTGAGTCGGAGCTCCTCTCCCCTCCCTTGTTTCTGCACCCCGTGATCTGATCTCTCAACTCTTTGCTCTCTGCGTTCAGTTAGCTGTGACCTCTCCCAGGAAGTGTGGATGAACACAATTTCACCTAAAACTGTCCCTGTGTGAACAAGCAGCTTAGACACCTATGGCGTACTTCCCACATTCTTAGAATCATATCATAAGTTATTTGGATCCAAAAAGACTTTGCAGAAAATCTAGACCCATCTTTTCCCAAATGTCCTTCTCAGAACTGAAGGGTGTAAATATTCACTCAGTAGAAAACAGATGTCATTACCAAATGCACTCAGAAAATGCCAACTAGAGAGGTTTCTATATACTGTGTACTCCAAGCAGGCTCAATACACGCACTTGAATAATAAGCATCATGACATGGGGTTGGGGCTGGTGAAATGGTGATGGTGGTGGTGGTGGTGGTGGTGGGAATCTGCAATGCTTGATCAGAAAATCCTTCTCTCCTTTCTGATTATAGAGCAGCACTAGAAACATATCAAATGACTGGCCATGGTGGCACATGCCTGTGGCCCCAGCAATTTGGGAGACTGAGGCAGGAGGATCTCAAGTTTGACGATGACCTCAAACTGAGCAATTTAGCGGGACTCTGTCTCGAAATTTTAAAAAATAACTGGAAAGGTAGCTCAGTGGTTATGCACAACACCCCCTCCAAATTCAATTCCTAAGAAAGAAATGTGTTTAAAAAAACCTACCAATCATATCTTTAATTACATATATAATTTTAAATATTCTAGTAGCCACATTTTAAAAAATAAAAAGAAGAAAATGAACTTAATTGTTATATAAAATTCATTTATTTATGAAATAAATTTTATTTTTTAGAGCAGTTATGTGGTTCAATCAGCAAAATTGAGCAGAAGTACTGAGAAGTCCCAGCTAACCTCTGCCCTCCCTCATATATGCTCAGCCTCCCCTACTATCCTGATTTTAATAGTATATTTTATTGAACACAATATTTGAGCAATTATTATTTTAACATGAATCATGTAAATTCATTAAGTAGCTACTTTGCACACTTTCTGTCTACTGCCTTAGGTGGCCCTAGCCACATGCAAGTGCTCATCAGCCACTTGTGGCAAAGGAATAAAGTCTGAACACAGCTTAGCAAATGCTGATCTAGCCCTCTGGTCATACAGATAAAGTTGCAGACCCTGAAAGTTTGAAGTGATTTTCCTGAGTTACACGCCCAAATAATACCAGAGCTGAGATCAGCACACAGGTTTCCTGACCCTCATTGGGTAGTTCTTTCCACCACACCATGACTCAAACCCCAATTTTTTCCTTTGTAGGAGGGAGAATTCCAACTTCCTTCCTTTGCCCTGCAGGAGAATCTTCTGTGTTTCTTCGGAATTGAATTAGCACAGGGCTCTGTCTAGGGACAGAGAGGGGCACAGCCTTTCATTCTCCTCTGTGCTTCCTTGAGTGTCTGCACTGTCTTTCCTAGGTTTTGTGCAGTATCCACAGACTGGGTTTATCACCATTAGGGGTTCCTTCAGGCCATCATTCATTAGGATCCCTAACTGTGGACTTATTTTGATGGCCCCTGGGCACTTAGGTTTTGGAAAGAGAATGAGAGGGTCTTTCCCTTGCCATCTTTTCAACAAATACTTACTCAACATGTCAAAGTACCAGTCCTCGTACCTGGTGCTGGGGACACATCAACAAACAAATCAAGTTTTTGTTCTCTGGAGCATAGATTCTAGTGACAGGAGACAGACAAAACACATATGCAAGCAGAGGACATATCGGATGGGAATAAAGGTTATTGAGATAAGATAAGAAAAAATAAGAGAATGAGGAATAAGGAATAGGGATAGACTGGTGACTGAGAGATCCAATTATTCTCTAATTGTGGTTCTTATTGATGGAAAGAAGAATGGATTAAAAGAAAACATTCTTCTTAGCCTATATAGTCATCACCTGGTATCTGTGAGGGACTGGTTCCAGGACCCCCAAGGATGTTCAAGTCTCAAATCACATTTGCAGATACCCTACACACATTCTCCCATGTACCTTAAGCCATCTTTAGATTACATATAATGTCTAATAAAATGTAAATGTTATGTAAATAGTCGTTATACTTTATAATAATAAGGAGAAAATTATATATATATATATATGTACATTTCTGATGCTATTTTTTTTGCTTTAGAATATTTTCAATCTGAGGTTGGTTGAATTTGTAAAACTGTGGACACAGAAGGCTGATGGTATGTATTTATATATGTGCATAAACACACACACTGAGATTTTTCTTATTGATTATTGTGTGTTTGAATGCCTTCAATACATTTGTGAATACATGGAATCTCTTAGGTAAATATTGAGAATACTTACTAACAACTAAAGCACATGCCATTCACCAGACGCTGTGCTGAGCACATGACCTGGGTTTAACCACTTAATGAGAAAGGTCTTTGCTCTCTGAATATTTATTTTCCAAGCTACAGTTAAGAGGTATCAGAAGCAAAAATTGTCCTAATGATCTGGCCATTCATTAAAATTAGACTTCAAATATCTCTTAATGCTTTATTCTATCTTCCCGGCCAGTGAATCAGTCATTGTGTTAGTCTCAGTTCCATTGATTGTCAGATATTGACAACATGAGACAGCACAATGAAAACATAAAACAGATGGATTGCAAAGGGGAAAAGCACAACTTGCCAAACATTTATGATTTCATGAAGTTGAAGGAAGGGATACACGGGCACTATCAGAATGGCTTGCAAAGTCATTGGTGGATGAGGACTGAGCTTGATCCAACCTGTTAACAAAGGAAGAAAACAATGGAAACAATGATGAGTGTTCCAAAAGGAAGGAGTTGATATTAAAGGAACAGGAAAGGTGCTTAGAAACTTGACTAAGCCTTAGAATGTTTTTTCAAAATGTATACTCATTAAGATAGAAAGTTGAAAATAAAATGAAGAATGTGACAGTGCTAATCATACAATTTTGCTTTGAAATTTTTAACAAAAACCTCTTTATTTATTTATTACCCTGAGAATAACCATGTGGTTAAAACCTTAAATTTGTTTTGGTTAAATGTAAGCTTATTTCATAATTTGTACAATTTTTAGTTCATTTTCACAAGAAAATATCTCAATAATACTTTTTTTTTTTTTTTAATCCAATGACATTTTGGTGCATGTAAGTGGCCTTTTCCGGATACTAATTATGCTTGAGTGACAGGAAATACTTTGAAAGTGCTATTATTATTATCTTTACTTTTCAGGTGAAGAAACTGACATATGAAAAATTTAAGTGACTTGCTCAAGGTCACAGAGCTAGTAAGAGATGGAGACTACCAGTAACCCAGCCAACCTGGATCTAGGTCTCATCTCCACTGCACAACACTGCCTCCTAGAGGGGACACATGCTCAAAGGAAAAGTCTTGAATGAAAACATGTCTAGGGCCCATTTCTCACGGACCTCACAGGAGTGTTCACATTAAATTTTTCAGTTCAGGGTGGTTTTGAGGAGTACATGAGCACATTGTTTATTGTCTCACTATTATATTTGATAAAATCTAAAATTTTCAGAGTTTAAATTTCCCAACTGTTAGTTAAAGTCTATTATCTTTGTGTTTTCTTAACTTCTGCAGGGCATATCAGGGAAGTTAAATGTTAAATATTTAATTGCCTTGCCCTCTAGCTCTGCCAGAAGGTGTGCACGCGGGTGCGTGTACACACACACACACACACACACACACACACACACACACCTCCCAGCTCACAATGACATACTGTCTCTGTGCATCTTTCAGGCAGAGAAAGATAATGGCCATGTAGGATTTCAGGCAAGACTGCTGATTTGCAGTCTCTTCAGGAAATTGTAGTGTTTCCTAAGACAATATTCCTAGTCAAAATAGATTAAGCCCGAAGCCAAAGTGATGACCACTGTGGAAGTTAATGATACTGTGTGTTTGGTTGGAAACAACTGAGAGACAACTAAGTTATCATAACAGACAGTCCACCCTATAATCCTTCTTTGTTCTCAGGTCCCTGTCACTGTGGAATGGGGAAAAAAAATAAAGTTTTCTCTTTGGGTACCTTGTATTTGTAGAGGGGGTAGGAAAGTCATCCACTATGATGAAATGAAATCTAGGGAAGAAGCAGAAATGTGTTTTCAAGTCAGTCTAGCCGTTTACTCAGTTTCAAGTTCTCAGAGAATGAAGAGCAGTTCTAGAATATTCTCTGGGCTACCAGAAGGGCATGTGCTGCTACAGTAACTGGGCCAAGCCAGCTTGACAGAGGAGACAGGAGAGCAAGGCCTTTCTATCAGGGCTCATATAACTTTAGAAATGCACTTCTGAGCTTGAATCTGGAGGAATTATAGTCAAGGACTCAAAGAGATATGTGAACACTCCTATTTATAAGCAGCACTACTCAGAAGAACCAAAAGGTAAGAGTACTCTAAGTGCACATCAACAGATAAACAGAGAAGCAAAATGTTGTCCATATATAAAATGGAATATTAGTCAAGCCCAGAAAGGAAGAAAATTCTGGCCTATGCTATAACATGGATGAATCTTGAAATAAGCCATTCATAAAAAAAATACTCTATAATTTCACTTTTATGAGATAACTTGAGTGGTCAAATTCATAGAGTCAGAAAGCAGCTTGCTGGTTTCCAAGGGTGGGAAGAGGAGGGGAAATAAGGAGGTCTAATGGGTACAGGGTTTGATGATGAAGGTGTCTTGGAGATAGATGGTGACAGTGGTTGCACAACAATTTGAACTTGATGTCATTGAATGGAACACTTAAAATGTTAAAACGGTAACCTTATGCTATTAAAAAAAAAAAAAAAGACTAGTAGGATGCAGAGTGGTCAGGAAGATGCCAGGGAAGGTGACCTGGTGAAGGGGATGAGAAGAGCAAAGACAGCACAGCTCCAAATTAGATTTCCCAACCAGGCCGTGGCATAAAAAGGATTTAAAAGTAAAGGGAAGTCTTGCCAGGTGTTAATTTATTGGGTGCTTACTAATTGCCAAGGATTAGGTTAAAGGTTTGATATGCATTAACTCATTTTTGCAATAACCTTATGGGATGGATACTACAGTTACACACTTTGGAGATTTAGCAAGATTAACCGTCTTCTTACTGGGGGGAAATAATGAATGCCCAATTAAGGGAAGGAGGTGAAGCCAGGGTGTCTGATGAGCCCCCAGTGGTTCTTAGACATTAGTGTGCCTCAGAATCTCCTGGAGGGCTCTTTCAGTCACAGATTGTTGGGCCCTGACCTCAGAGTTTGAGTCCCTAGGTATGGGGTCCAAGGATTTGCACTTGTAACAGTGATGCTCATGGTGCTAGTTAGTAACCATGACTGGCTTGTGTTCTTAACTACCACAAGTACGGTTAGAAGGACATGCCTGTCCGCAAGGATCTTGGGGGAATGATACAGGGAAACTTGATGTGTTGCAAGAAGCTGAGCAAGTGGGGGATGATGAGCAAGTTTGCTATCCTTTATCAGCTGTGCCAACCCTTTTGCTATAACACAGGGGCAGCTGTAGATCTCCATTAGCAAGGTGTGAGCATTGAGGTATTTTCCCCTGGAAGTAACGGTCAAGGACTGATAGCGCCATGCATTCTCTTCAGCTTATTTCCATATCCAAATAGTCTATGCCTTTCAAGCGCAAGAGGAAATCTTATTTAATGCTGATCTATGGCACTTTGCAACTCTCAGATTGCATTTAAACCCAGTGTTACGTGGGTTAGCATTTAATTATTCTCTAATAAATTTATGTGCTTTTTTTGTGGGGGTGGGGGTACCAGATTGAACTCAAGGGCACTCAACCACTGAGCCACATCCTCAACTCTATTTTGTATTTTACTTAGGGACAGGGTCTCACTGAATTGCTTAGCGCTTTGCTTTTGCTGAGGCTGGCTTTGAATTCAAGATCCTCCTGCCTCAGCCTCCTGTGCCACTGGGATTACAGGCTGCACCACACACCGGGTCTAGATTTATGTGCTTTTGTCTTTCTTCCTAAGGTAGTTGAGAAGTTTGGGGGGG
This sequence comes from Ictidomys tridecemlineatus, assembly GCF_052094955.1. Taxonomy (NCBI): domain Eukaryota; kingdom Metazoa; phylum Chordata; class Mammalia; order Rodentia; family Sciuridae; genus Ictidomys; species Ictidomys tridecemlineatus. The sequence continues at coordinate 25,529,070 of NC_135482.1, forward strand.
TCAAGGACACAATGACTTATATTTATCGAGGCCTTCTAATGTGATCAGAACAGTCTCAGTCTTTACACTTAAGGCACTCATTAGTAAATCTAATAAGGGGAGAAAAAAAAACAGGGATCAGAAAATTAGAGAATATCATGACAGGTGATGGGCCTTAGAGATATCAGTTCTGACAGCTCTGGGGTAATACATGGTGCATGTATCTATAACTTCACTGTCATGATATTCTCTAATTTTCTGATCCCTGTTTTTTTTTTCTTAAGTGCAAGGACTATGCCTTATCTTTGTATACCTAGTGTCTAGGGAAGTATAGTGAATGTCACAGGTCCCTAAAGTAAACCATAGCATTTACTTATTACTCATTTGTGGAATGAGTAATAAGTAAATGCTATGGTTTGTATATGTTTATATGTGCTTCAAAATGTTCATGTGTTGGGAGCATGGTCCCTAGTGTGTGATGTTGAGATGTGATGGGCCATTTAAGAGATGGAGCCTATACTGAATGGTTAAAATATTGGCCTTTCTCCTTGCTCTGGCTGCCTAACCAGCATGTGATTTCTCCTTCTCACACATTCTCCCACTGTGATGCTCCTGAAGTCCTAGACAGCTGAGATGATGCCAATGCTAAGGCCTTGAATCTCTGGAAGTGAGAGCCAAATGAACCTCTTTTCTTTGTAAAGTTAGCCTGCCTTGGGCATTTCACTAGAATAACAAAGAATGGATTCACCCAGTGAATGAAATATGGTCAGCCTGTTTGAAGCTCCAGATGGTAGTACAGAGTAAAATATTTTGAAGTTGCTTGAAAAAAATAGAAAGGCAATAAGGCAAGTTTGAGGGAGAAACACTGAATGGTGCCATCTATGTCAATAGTTTACTTTTTGCAGCTGGGTGGGTGGTACACGCCTTGATCCCAGCTATTTTATTCAGTAGGCTGAGGCAGGAGGATCCTAAGTTCAAGGCCATCTTTAGCAATTTGGTGAAACCCCCGTCTCAAAATAAAAAAGGGCCGGGAATGTAGCTCCGTAGTACAGCACCACTGGGTTCAATTCCCAGTACCAAAAAAAAAAAAAAATTTTTTTTTACCTTTGCAGAGGTAATGATTTTCTTAGCATTCCCACCTATGATCCACAATAGCAAATAGATAGTTGCATCTTCCTAATACACATGAGAAAACCTGCTTTTGTTCCAGTTTCATAAAAACTCCACACTTTTTTTTAGTACTATTTTTCATTGATGGTTTAGTCAAATCAGGACAACTGTTTCTTTAAACAGTTGTGATGCTCTTGTTGAAGGCCTTCATGGGAATATAGCATTTGAGGACTAACCATAGAAATATGACAAAGCTCTTCCATGCTTTATTCTCTTGAAGAATACACTCCTTGACCTCCTAAAAATAAATACTTGTCACTTGGCCTTTATGTTAGTCCTGAGTGCTACCACCAGATGTTATCTGTGTCCCAGCATATGGCAAGATGATACTTTCCTGTACCCTTGAAGTTAAGTGGGGCAGGTGACTTGCTTTGGCCAATGAAATGTGAGTAGAGAGAAGGTGTGACAATTCAAGTTGTAAGAGCCAGTGCTCAACATCTTACTTTATCCTTCCCCTTACGCTGGTTGTGAGTCAAACTGAAGTCTTCATCAGCCTGAGGTCTCTGAATAACTTCTGTGAGTAATATATTCACATTTCTTATTGATGGAAAGTCAAAATGATCAAAGGAAAAGCTACTTTGAAGCTGCTTAGTGAAATAAGTGGCTAGACACATACATTTCAATTCCCCCCTTTTATTTGAAGACATTACTTTATAATGCATCTTGATCTGCGTGAGCAAGTGCGGCTTCAAAGGCCTCTCTGCAGGATCAGCGGTCTTCCCAGTGTAAACCCAGCCTACTGTGTCTTTGATTAGTGCCCTTCAAAGCCATCAGTCCCTGTCAACATTAGGGACCCTAGACTTGTGGTCAGAATTACAAGTTTGCTCAAAAGGAATGCATTTACTCCTCAATCTTGAGAGTTATCTGAAAGTTGGTCTGCACTCCCCAGTCCATGGTGGGGCCACCCCACATTTTTTCTCTCTTTTGTTTTTGACTTTTCCAGTCTCCTTGTATAGAGGTGGCCTGGTCACTCTGCTGCCATCCTTTCTTTGCCCATTTCCAGAGCTGGGCTGTGATGGATATCCTAACAGCTGGGCGATTGGCTATTGGATGTTGTGGCTGTTGATCCTGCCTTGTTCCCTTGGACTTGGAGTCCAAGGGAACAAGGAATATCATTGGACAAATGATATTTGTCCAATATCATTTGTCCAATGATATTGGACAAATCATTTAGGTTAACTTTGCTTTCAAGCTCACATATCCCTCTTCACTCTTGGGTGATAGTACTGCATTAGACTGCTGAGAATAAAATCTTGCGCTATACTTAAGGATTGTGTGATCTTGAGCAGTTTAATTAATAGCTCTGTATCTCAATTTTCTGGGCTCTTAATTCTTTTGTCCTAGGAATTGAACTCAGTGGTTTACCACTGAGCAACTACTTATTTGCCCAGTTCTTTTTACTTTTTTATTTTGAAACAGGGTCTTGCTAAATTGCTGAGGCTAGCCTTGAACTTGTGATTCTCCTGCCTCGGCCTCTTGAGTTGCTGGGATTACAGGTGTGTGTGTTACCATGCCCAGCTTTTCTTAGCTCTTAAATGCTGGGACCAGTCCCTATCTCAAAAGATTGCTGTGAAGACTAAATATAAATACTTGGCACAGTTTAATCCCTCATTACATATAAATAAATACTTGGCATAATGTAATGCCTCAATTTGTTCTAATGTTTATTAGGATTAGTATTAATTCTAACATGATTAAGATGCAAATGACTGACAAGGAGTGGCTGTGGGCCACTTGGATTGTGAGAAGCCTGGGGTTCAGGACCTCGTATCATGCAAGAAGAGCCCGAGCACCCAACATGACTCTGTTTTCTCTCCTCACCTACATCTATAGAACAACTCTTTTGAAATAGCCAACACTTCATTTCCTTATGAAAACAACATTTTAAAAGAATATCAGCTAGTACTGCTAAGCCAAATAAAGGAGAAGTAATGAGCTCTGAGAAAATGATGGTTCCCAGCCAGGAAATCCCCAGAAATCTGGGATAAATGGAAGAATGGAACATTAAGCTGGGCACTGCCCCAAGACTGATGAAGTGAATGAGTCCCCCCACACGCATTCTGCAGAGAAATGAGAACAGGGTTGCTGAAATGTTTTAGTAAGTGCTAAACATTTACCAAACAAGCTAGCATGAAAGTTACTTATCAAGGGAGACATAAAATGGCAGTGAACATTGGAAGTACACAAGTGTCATGAGACCTGGTAGAGGAGGGGTGAGTTTTGTGGAATGGAGATGTGAGAGCGAGCGAGGAGACTGAGGAATGGGTGGGAGGGATCAGGTCCAGTCCTGTCCACTGCCAAGGGTCGGCTTTGCTTGGTTGGCATGTGTCTATCTCTGCATGGGTGATGACCTGCTTGAGGAGAGGGTTCTGTATCGAATACTGTCTTCTCTCCAGAACGAGCCTTGTGCCTGGTATGTGGTAGCTGTTGCAGAATAGTTCAGTTCCTGAGTAATCCATCTCAGGAACCCAGTTCCAAGGCCTAAGCAGGATCAGCAGACAGGAAGTTGGTGCTCAGATAGTCAGCTGGGACCACAGAGATTCTGCCCAAGGACAGAGCAGGTAGAGGTATCAGGGGCAGGGCCAGCCCTCCCTGTGAAGTTTGTAGATCTGTGAGGACCTTGAACCCATTGGGTCCATTGGTGAAGATGCAGGTGGGCTAGACACCTCTGTTTCCACCACCCCCAATGTTAGAGAGATATACGAGTTTGCAGGAAGCATAAAACTAAACTGGTACCAAACCCTCTCAGGCTTCATAAGGACACCTCATCTCCAGGGATTAAGTTCTCTGGGTTGAGAACACATTATAAAAGCTCTTCCTTATTTGAGATATCTCAAGTTCTTAACTGGATACAATAGAGACCATTTACTGAGTGTGTCTGTGCCAGGTATTTGCTGAGTGTTTTATCTGCTTATTTGTCTAATTTAAATCTCATGAAAGCCTCAAAGGTGGGTATTGTTATTCCCATTTTAAGAGGGTAAATGAGAGACAGTTAGGTCAAATAACTATTAAATTGTAGATCAGAGATGCAAAGCCGTGCCCTGAACCACTGAGGAAAACTCCTAGCTTTATTTTATTTCCAGGTTATGGTATGTGTGTAAATATAAAATAACTCCCCTCATTTCATGGTTCTTTGCCAAATGTTGCTCCCATAATTCCCTAGCCATGCCCTGAAATTTCTAGGCTGGGGCGACATGAACGGAGACAGACAGGCTTTATGGTGGACCCTGCTATCCCTGCCCCCTGGGGCCCCGCACTCTCATAAAAACCCTTTCCCCTGGAGTGTAGGCAGGACTTGTGACTTGCTTCTGACCACTGCAATATGGCAGAGGCAGGGGGTGTCACTCCAGGATTACATCAGGTTTTGTAAGCCTCTATGTCCCTCGATGACTCACTAAGTCGTCTCCAAGGCCCCAACAGATTCAGAAGTCATTTGTCATGGAGGTCCTGGAGGCTCTGAGGAGAGGACCCAGCTCAGCTGTCCTTACTCACAAAAAATGTTGAGATAAACAACAGGTGTTATCTTAAACTGCTAAGTTAGCCATAACCTGTCCCACAGCACAGAACACATAGACCATTACCTGAAAAAAAGCAAAGTAACCCTGCTATTTGATGATTAGGCAGATGCATAGGTTCAGAGGATGATGCAAAGCTGGTTTGGGCTTTTTCCATTGGTGAAAATCAGTCCCTGAGAGTCCTCGTTGGTGGGCGACAGGGAGGCCTTGTTCTCCGGCCAGCCCTCTCCCTCTCAGCTAGGCTTTGGAGTCTTCATTCTCAAGCTCTATGGAACTCAGCAGTGAAGGAGGAAGTCTCAGTCTCTTGGGGCTGCTGTAACAAAATCCCATAAGCCAGGTGGCTTACAAACACACACAAATGGATTTCTGGAAGCTGAGAAGTCTAAGATCAGGATGCCAGTGGACCCAGTGTTTGGTGAGGATCCACTTCCCCTAGATAGCTGTCCAGTGGCTCTTACCTCATGTGGTGGAAAGCCTCTTTCTGTGGTCTTTGGTAAGGTTCTGAATCCCATTCATGAGAATGTCACCCTCATAACCTAGTCCCCTCTCCAGACATCATCACCTTGGGAGTTAGGATTTCAACATGAATTTTCCTGGGACACAGACATTCATTGCAGAGGGTTCAAGTTCACACCATTCTGTCCATTGGAGGAGAGACAATGAGAAATCATGTGGGTTCCAGGTGAGGTACTGACAAGATGAACCCATCCTTCTTTTATAGATATCAATCCCTTCTAATCATGTATTTCTCTGCATTATTTTCCAAGGAGTTCCTATTTCTTGTTTCCACATTACCAAAGATCTCCTTCTGTTATTTTAGTTGGTATGGAACAGGGTGTAAGCAGGGTATTATGGGACACGCCTGTGATCCCAGCTACTTGGGAGGCTGAGGCAGGAGGATTGCAAGTTCAAGGGCAGTCTGGGCAACCTGGTGAGACCCTGTCTCAAAATAAATAGGTAAAAGGGCTGGGAATGGAACAAAGTCTTGGCTAACAAGGCCCTGAGTTCTAGAAGAAGGAAAAGAAGAAAAAGAAGAAAAAAAAAATTAGTTACAAACCATGGCCCAAAAGAGTTGTCAGATAAATTATCTCACCCCTAGGAATGAGGGGAAAGAATAAAATTCCACTGGACCTTACCTCTTATCGGAAAAGAAGGTTTTCTATTACTGATAGTAGGGAAACTGCAGGTTAAAGGCTAAATTCCTTTGGCTGCAATGTAATAATAAAACCTTAAAAAAAATAAGGATCAAATAAAGCCTGTACTTAAACCAATTGCGTGTGCAAATACAACCATTGTCCCTCTTGCTGTGACATGTTTGTGCTGGCAGAAGCCTGAAGGATTCGAAGACTGAAACTCACAGGGGTTTGGGCAGGGAGCTGATCCTGGGCAGAGAGGGCAGGTGACCTACTGACTGCATTCAAATTCCCCTCCCTGCAAGCTAAACAACCACACCACTGACATCGGTCATGTGGCTCAGATGAGGACTGGGAGGAGGAAAGGGAGGGGTGGATGAGGAGGCAAAGGTGGCATTCCTGTATTTGCGTTGGCTGCCTCTCCATGAGCAACCTCACCTGTCAAAACATGATGGAAATGGAAGGAGACCAAAGGAGAAAGAGGGCAGGAACACAGAGAGAATGAACGGAACTGAACCGGAGCCTTTTTACCCAATCTGTAAAATACCTAATTGCATTTCATCTTACAGCTCCTGAACCTGCTGTTTTGGGCCCACATGCCCATGTGTATTCATGTATTTATCTTCTACAAAGAACCATGGAAATGTGATATGTAGGCAAATGGATATTTTTGAGATATTAGAGTGCACGTAAGTATAATTATAAGTAATTTGTAGATGACAGGGATCAAATATATTTGTGATTGAATGTATCACCCAGAAATTCATATATTGAAACTTAAACCCCCAATTGATATATTAATGGTGTTTGAAGGTGGGGCTTTGGGGAGATCATAGGATTGGGTGAAGTCATAAGGGTGGGGCCCCCATGATGGAATTAGTGGCTTTTTAAGAAGGGAGAGACCTAAGTTGGCAGCCTTGCTCTGTATTGCCATATGCTGCCCTTTACCATGTTGGAATGCAGCAAGAAGGATGTCACCAGAAGCCAGTGATATGCTCTAGGACTTCCCATCTTCCTGAATCTCTGTTTTTTTTTTATAAATCTCCCAGTCTGTATTATTTAGTCACAGCAACAGAAAATGGACCAAAACACACATTTACTTGTTTAATGCACATAACTCTAGTTAATAACTTTCAGCTGTGTAAGACACAGTTTTACAAACCAGGTACTTGCAAAGTTATCTTATCCAGTGGCCTGAACGTTTTGCTCATCCTCTTCTTTTCTGAGAATCCACAGAACATTCATTCTTGATGGGTGTCCATCAGAAATGTCCAGGCCCATCTTTGTCACATCTGCTCTGTAACCTAGCTCAGAGCCTTTTCCCTACTCCCCATATCTCTGAATTTCTGAAACTTCCCTCCTACCCTTTGCCCCACAGTCAGCCAATTGCCCCCAATTCTCCATATATTCCCTTCACTTGTTGGCTTAAACAAAGACCCGGATGGTTCCTGGGGACACTTCTTCCCTCCCAGCCTCTTCAAGGGTAGACAGTATTATGTTTTGTGTTTTATGTTCTCATGACTCTTGTACCTTAGGGCTGAGAAGTAGAAAAAGCATCCTTCCGGGTCCCTATGGTGGATGGTAGGATCTCTCTCCTCTGCTTCTGTGATCCCCCACCCCATGCCCCGCCATGGTCCTCTTTGACCTCTGCTATCTCCTGCTCATTTGAGGAATGCTGAGCCTCTGGTCAATGTGCTTCCTCTCCACCCCACTCCTGCATCTTTCTAGAACCTCAGCTTTAGAGGTGACCTTCTCCACTCCGTGACATCCCAGTCACTTAGCCTCTCCAGCCCCCACCTCACCTCAGCCTGCCTCCCTTGTGGCCATTCCTAGACCTCCATTGACATCACCAGAGATACTTTCTTTCTGAACTCTCTGACCACTGCCTCCTTCCTGGTCGTCAGCTGACTTGCTTTGATGTAATAATTATTTTCCTTTATTAGTGGAACCCATCATTTAAAGAGAATCACCCCTAAGCCCCTTCCTGTCTTCATTTTCTTCCTCATGTAGCTGTGGATATCATTTTCTAAAACTATTCTTAGTTCACTAATTATTCACAGACAAAAGTAAACCTTTATCTGAATCTCAGAATTTGCACAAAAATTAACTAAAAACTGTCATATTCTTATATGGAAAATGTACAACTTTGGAACTTTAGAAGATAACATAGGAGAAAGTTTTTGGAAACTACAGCTTGGTAAAGAGGCCTTGGATATGACACTAAAAGCACAATTCATTCATAAAAATTGACAAATTAGACATCACCAAAATTTAAGAGTTTTTCTCTGTAACAGATTCTATTGAGTATAAAAACACTGGGAGAAATATTTGCAAATCACATATCTGACAAAGGACTAGTATCTAAAATGGATAAAGTACTCTCAAAGTCAACATAAACCAGATGCAGTGGTGCATACCTGTAATCTCAGTGACTCAAGAGGCTAAAGAAGGAAGATCACAAGTTCAAGACCAGCCTCAGCAATTTAGTGAAACCTTGTCTTTAAATAAAAATAAAAAGCACTGGGTATGAAACTCAATGGTAAAACATCCCTGTGTTCAATCCTTAGTAACATTCTCCCCCAAATCCAAGCTCAGCATAAAAAAGAGTCCAGATTGCCAGGTTCAGTGGCCCATGCCTGTAATCCTAGAGCTCAGGAGGCTGAGGCAGGAGGATCGAAAGTTCAAACCAGCCTCAGCAAAAGCAAGGCCCTAAGCAACTCAGTGAGACCCTGTCTCTAAATAAAATACAAAAAGGGCTGCGTATGTGGCCCATGGGTTAAGTGCCCCTGCTGGATTCAATTGCTGGCACCAAAAAAAAAAAAAAAGAGTCCAACTTGAAAATTGGCAAAAGATATGAAGAAATTCCACTGGAGAGAATATATAGATGGCAAACATGCATCTGAAAATATGTTCAATGTCATTTGCCATAAAGGGAAACGCCAATTATTAAAACAGCTAAAATAAAAATGGATAACAACATACAGATATTAAAAAATGGTTAAATAAATAAGTAAATGGAAGAGAATAGACAAATCTTCCATGCAAAAGAATTCCAACTAGAGTATAATTGCCCACTCACTAAGGGTGAGTTACACACAGTACTTTCCTTCTGAAGGGCACAGTATGGGAAAGGAGAAGAAAGTAATTTCACAATAGAGAAGTCTAGCACACACTACCTCAGCCAGGCAATTATGGTTGATATCAACAGTGATAAGTTATGTTGAGATTTGTACCCTTGAAGTGACATGATGAAAATGACACTTTATGTGTGTGGTCTTCCTCCCCCAAACCCAAAAGCCCAGTCTAGGAACTTAAAAAAAAAAAAAAAATCAGAACATCAAGTACGTGTTGAGAAGAGACTTGAACTCATCTTTTCTGTCTCTAAAGCCATTTTTTTTAAACATACTTTGTTTAAATTACAGATAATTAGAAGGATGTGTTTGGGTAGATGTGAACTCTGCCTACATCTGCAGTCTCAGGCTGCTCTGGATTACATAATATTTACTATTCAAAGCAAAACTGGGTGCATGCCTGTGATCACCTGGGAGGCTGAGGCAGGAGGATTGCAAGTTCAAGACCAGCCCTGCCCTTGTCTCAAAATGAAAATAAGGAGTTGGGGCTCTAGTTAAGTGGTAAAGCACCTATGGGTTCAATCCCCAGTACACTTCCCTCTGAAAAATCAATGAACTAGCCACAGTAGTCGTTCCTAAACACTGGGCAGCAACCAATTTTTTTTTTTACTTTCCTTCAGAACCCTGTGGGACAAATTCCCAACTTCCTCCCAAAAGGCAGGTAGGGCCATTACGGTGCTGTCCTGAAAGTGAGGAGCAATAACTGGGGAGAGTCTGGGTTTATTTCCTGTGAGCCAAGCCACTCACCTGACCTGCCCACTGACAGCAACTTAGAAGAAGGGGTTGGGAACTCAAGAGCTAGTATTCTTTAGGATTTTAATTTGCCTATACAATTGCATATTACAAATATATTGAAACAGTATCTAGACTACTATTTTAATTTTTGTTCATATCAATGTAATTTTTGATAGTGACAGTGATAAAATGGAACTCCCAAACAAGTTGCACCTTAAAGCCCTTTCCATGGGTATATCAAATACCAATGTTACCAAGCATACACAGTGCTATAAAATTACAAGGAAATTTCTACCACGGAAACATAATATACACTGTGTTGTCATTTTTAATGTTGTAAATATTTTGGCATTTGCATAAGACTGTAAGTATATCCTCTAATATTTGCTATGATTAACAAATAGTGTTTCTTGGGAAGAGACCTCTTTTGTCCTGAAACTAGGAGCTTCCTACATTTTTGGTGTTGAAATATCCTTTCCTTTCTGAAAGGATGCAAATGGTAGCTTTTGGTTATTGTTGCTGTTGGCAAAATTAATAGTTTAGAGTGTTATGTTGGCTCTCTCAACTGGTTTGGGAAATTTTACTGTCCTGAAAAATTTAAGTCTGGTGTTACCGCTGTTGACTGGTGACGAGTCCTTGCTTCCCCAATGTTGAAGAATAACACCAGAGAAGCACGCCGAGGCAAGGTCAGAGTAGAAATTAGAAGTTTATTAAAGGACAGCAGAAAAGACTTATTAAAAAAGACTTATTAGAAAAGTTTATTAAAGACAGCAGAAAAGAGGAAGAAGGGGACCCAGGAGGTGGAATCCGTGGAAGTGCGGTTGTCTCTCCATTTTATAGTTTTCCTCCATTTTATAGTTTTTGGTGATGGAATGTAGGTGGGAAGGCCCGAGGGGTGGGACACAGGTGGGCCAAAGAAGTAAACTGGGCAGGAAGGACTTCATTAACACTTCTTTGGGATGGGCTATCTTCAAATCTGCTGGGGCTGTTCATTAACTTTTCTTTGGGATGGACTTTGGGCCTAGGGCTTTTCTTTTCTTCATTAACAATATAATAGTTGCTCAACTTTTCTGGAAATTCATTCTCAACATGGTCTCTATTTTAGATTTCACTCGATATTAGACCCGATTTACCTAACTACACTGACTACCTAACTTTAAATCTGGCTTCACTGGGAACCACTAACCTAAGAATGCTATCACGCTAAAATAAAAGAGAACCAGAAATGTTTAAATTCTATTCTAAATTATGGACTCAGAAACTTTGGCTGATTATGTTAGTTTGTGTTTCATATACTCCAGTCTAAAAATGTATTTTCTTTTGCCATTTCTTTACCGGGTTATCTTAAGAACACCAAATCCAAAAAGAACTGAAATTGTAAAAAGTGGAACATAATATAGCTCCCTGGAATTATATAACACAATTGTTTAGAAGATGTACTTTTCACTGAGTAGCATGGCATTGTGTTATAGGGTGTTTCACTGAGTAACAATCTGTAAAGGTTTTAACGACTGTGTTCGTTTGTTGTCTAGAGTGTTTGCTTTGACATCTTCTGCGAACACACAAACTCTCTGCATTAGTGAAGGCTGCAAAATGTGGTCTATAGTGGTTGGGGTGGTTCTTCCATTTTGTATCAAAGGAACTAAATTGATGAAAATTTGGAAATTTGCTACTGGCTGTAGTCATTGTTTTCCCTTACATTGTATAATAAGTAGGAGAACCATTTGGTTGAAGTGTGAAAATAATTCCCTCATAAATTCTGTCTTCTACTTGGGAAATTTTGAGCATGTGGGTAGTTTTACTCTGCTGGAGGGCTTTCCAAGGATGTTAAAAAAAAAAAAGGCACTGATTGGATTTTCCTCTCATTTCAATCCATGCTCCAATTCAAATGCATCTAATTTTGCCTCATTAGAAAGCAGATCCCTTTACTGGTCCACGCCATCTCCATTTCAATGAGCTGTAGGAGGAAAACAATTTCCCAGGCATGGATAGTTTCAGAATGAGACCATTTGCAGAAACTGAATGTTTCACCCACAGCAGGTAGTTTTACATTAATCTGCATTAATAGTAAAAGTGGGAGAGGAAGTGAGCTTGTTAGCATTTCCCTGCTCCGCCTAGAGACTTGAGTGTGTAGTGTTGTTTTGAAAATTCATTCTTCTTTGGATTGCTTGCACATTCCAAAACTGATTCAGACTAGAATTTTTACTGTTGATATTTAAGAACAATTTGACAATGGCTGCTTCCATGAGATATGTTGCAATTATCACAACTTAATTTTAATTTGATTTTCATTATAAGTAAGTACACAAAAAAATGAAAAGTTTTTGGGGTAGTTTCATATACATAAGGAAACATAAAATTCTTGATTGGTGTCACTTCTTCCCAATAATAAAATATTTGACATTGATTTCTCTGTAGATAATATGATTTAGGAACTGTGGAAATGTTTACAGATTAGAGAGTGGTACAAAAGGAGCCAACTAGTTCATGTTGTGTAAGGGTCCGGCGAAGCATCAGAGAAAGAGACCACCAAGAGACTGACTTATGCAAATGCAGAAGGGGATTTATTGGGGACTCATTCCATTCCAGCGCGCTGGGAATCCCCGCTCACTCAAGAAGGGAGAGCAGCTAAGAACCCTGAGCAGAGGTCAAGCGATGCTTAAGAACACTTTTTGGGGAGGGTGGAGGCTTTGCATACATCAGGACAAATCATCATGAGGTGCGGGAAAATCAAACAACAATTCTTAAACTTGATTAGTACATTCATTGGCGGGAACAGGTTGGGCGGGGGTGATTGGTCACTCCTAAGCGGTACACATTCAAACTGATTGGTTCTGGCCCTGTATGCTTACATGACAAACTGCACAGGGCCCTAGGCTAAATGGCCTGTAGGGTGTTGTCTTAACTATCTCAGGAATTTCAGGTTCTGGGTGTAACAGAGGAACTTAACAATACCTGGTCTTTCACTTTTTAATTCAGGCTTTGCAGCTTAGAAGCAGCTTTACAATGCCTGGTCCTTTACATTTTAACTCAGGCTTTGCAGCTTAGAAACTTTACCCTTTCAGTTGAAGTTCAATACATGAAAATGTAGCATCAAGAACATTCAGAAAAGAAAGATAGAATTTGGAAATGTTTTTTCATTTTGAAAATATATATATATATTCAAGATGACAAAATTCCCAAACATTTTAACCTAAAACTATGTATAACTCTTAACTTTTTGCTAAAGAATAGGTTAATATTTTTAGCAGGAAAAAAAAAACATTAGCAAGTTCACAAATTATACTTTTATTTATTCTTCCACTGTGAAGGATACACATTTGTTAGCTTAGGTAAGATCTCTTGCCTTACATAGTTTCCCTGTGGAAAAAATAATATTGACCAAGCCTCTGTTCCTGCCTAATGTGAAATATTTGATACAAACTCAGAATCATGGAATTTTTCAGCTGGAAAGTACCTTTGAGTGAGATTGAAGGGCAAAAATAAAAACAGTTTTGACCTTCACATCAGTTTCATTTATGAGAAATAATGATAAGCACCATAGAGATAGAAAGTTTAAATAATTATATTGGTGAAGACACAAATAGAGTCCTAGTTCATGACTTTGTTAATTCTCTTTTCTAGTACTTGGTAAAACTCTTTGTAGGATTCTAAAGTTTTGCAGGGCAATACTTTGGAGATGACCTTCTGACTACAGCCTTTGGCACAGATGAGGAAACAGAGATTGAGAAAGAGTTGACAACATGAAGATCTCACAGCTACTTAGCAACATAGCCAAGTTTAGCACAAGAAAAGGCCATAAACTTTTTGCAAATAGAACATTAAGGCCTCTACTTATGAAAGCAGCCTTCTGTTTCACACCTCCAAGGAGCCTCCAAGGAGGGTGGGGCACTAAGATGACCCTAAGATGAGGGGCCCATATCAGACCTGAAGCACACTTTTAAGAAATTATTATTATTTTAATTCTAATTTGTTATATATGACAGGAGAATGCATTTCAATTCATATTACACACGTAGAGCACACTTTTTCATGTCTCTGGTTGTGCACAAAATAGTCACAACCTTCCTGCCTCCATACATGTACTTTGGGTAATGATGTCCATCTCATTCCGCCATCTTTCCTGCCCCCGTGCTGAAGCACACTTTGGAAGGGTGTGTGGAAGCCCAGAAGATGCTTCTCCACAGTGGGAAGAAAGGATAAGGAATGCTCTCTGACCTCTTGTATTTGTGTGAAAGTAGGACATAGACTCATAAAGACAAAAGAAACAATTCCTAGTACCAAAAAAAAAAAAAAAAAGCAAAAAATAAAATAAAATAAAGACAAAGGTATTTTAGCCACCCCACCCCACAAACATATACACCAGAGAGAACAAAGGTATCCAGTGAATACAGCTTTAGAACCTCATCCATCTACAGAAGATACCAGAGGAATTTATATTGGTAGGCTTTGCTCACTAACATTTATTGGCCATTTGTTTGTTTTTGCCCAAGTTGTTGCCTTGGAGATTCAAAGTCCTTTCCTTTGTATTATCACCTCAATAAAAATTTACTATTCTTTATTGAAGATGCTATATAGGCTAGAATTCAAAGCCATCTCATTGAGAACAACCCATTCTTTAGATGTCTACCGTGTGTGTGTGTGTGTGTGTGTGTGTGTGTGTGTGTGTGTGTATCATACACGTTAATCATCGTGTTTATTTCTCTCCTGTTAATCTGTCATAGCAGGGATCTGTTCCAAGAACCTTTTGGGAGTTAGCATTGCTCCTTTACAGCTTTTTGTCTGTTTGTTTGTTTATCATCTCCTTGGTGAGAGAGAACTGTTGGATTAGAAACTCCGAGAGTATAATCTGTAACTCATTTTATATAATCGAACATCAATTGTTGTTTCAAAACCTAGGAGGCAGTATATCCAAGTGGCCAGAACCTTGGACCCTGGATGCCGACTGCCTGGGTTTGGCTGCAGGGTGAGAGAGAAACAGGAGTCACCAGGCAAATCCTTGTACATCCTGGCCAAGATTTTTGTGTTTTTATTCCCGAGGTCATTGGGAAATCATTTCAAACCAGGTGTTGAAACAGAAAAGAATGTGCTCAAATTCTTATCAGAAAAACTAAAGTGACTCCTACCTCTCTATCCATGACTAGTTATGTGATTTGGGCAAGTAATTTATCCTGCCTGTACCTTGGATTCTTCATCTGCAAAATGATGCCTTTTACTATTGCCATGAGGATTGAATGAGATAATGCTTTAAAGTGCCCGCAAAACCTGGGACATAGCAGATCCTCAATGTAATGGAATCCAGCTCTACATTCTCCGTATTGTGACCCAGTATTCAAAATAAGTGTGTGTATGTGGGTGGGGGGGAAACCCGAGGGGAGCAAGAAGGTGGTTTTTAGAAAGAGAAGAAAAGTGGATGAAATTGAGGAGGTGAGGCTGGAGCATTCTATCCACTCATTTGGAATCTGTGGCAAATTGCAGGTAAATAGCGGGGGTGGGGGTGGGGTGGGGGGGAGTGGGGGTAGGGGAAGCTCTGGGGTTTCAAGTTGGACTCTTCGGCCCTTTGAAATGCTGAGCTGTCCATCAATGGCATTCTTTGTCCTCCAGTGCTAATACATTGTTTAGTAGCTCCCCTTTGAATTGGGTTGTATATCAAGAACCTAGTAGTCTCTGGACTACAAGAAGAGTGGTCAGAACTACTATGGTTTCTATGTGCTCAGTGTGAAACCTTTAGGAAGGGTCTGCCCTCTTGAATGGACAAGTTTTTTCATGAGCCAATGGGCTAACAGGTTATTGTGGAAATGACTTTGTTGTAAAAGCCAGTCTCTCTAAGACACTTCCTCTGGCACACAAGTAGGAAGAAGGCCCTTACTAGATGCTGGTTCTGAAGCCAGATTTAAAGTTAGGTAGTTAGTGAAGTTAGGTAAATCGGGTCTAATACCGAGTGAAATCTAAAAGGGAGGCCATGCTGGGAATGACTCAGGGAAAACACAGAGGACAATTCATGGAATGTTAATGAAGTCCTGAAGAGGCCCTAGGCCAAAGTCCACCTGGAAGAAGTATTAACGAATAGCCCCAGCAGATTTGAAGATAGCCCATCACAAAGAAGTGATAATGAAGTCCTTCCTGCTCAGACTACTTCTTTGGCCCACCTGTGTCCCACCCTCGGGCCTTCCAACCTACATTCCATCACTGAAAGAACTATAAAAAGGGGAAACAACCGCACTTCCACGGATTCCACCTCCTGGGTCCCCTTCTTCCTCCGGGAGAAGTCTTTTCTTCTGTCCTTTAATAAATTTCTAATTTCTACTCTGATCTTGCCTCGGCGTGCATCTTTGGTGTTATTCTTCAACATCGGGGAGCAAGAACGGTCAACAGCGGTAACAGTTCCAGACTCCTACACTTGCCAGCCTCCAGAACCATGAGCTAAATAAACCTTTATTCATTATAAATTACCCAGTCTCGGGTATTTTGTTATGGTAGTGGAAAATGGACTAAGACAATAGCAAACGCACACTGAGTAAGGACTTTCTTAGTTAGGCAGTTGAAGCTCACCAAAATCTGGGCCCAACCTGAATCTAATTCCTATAGCTGCCCAATTTCCCTGGCTCAAAATCAAGCCCAGCCTCTCAGTGTAGCCACTGAGTCCTTTCACATAGTTTCTGCCTATGTCTTCCATGTCATTGTGTCACTCTTGGCCTTGAACTTCTACCCTCAAAGTAACCCTGAATGATCTGGAGGCTCTGTTCTTCCCCACTACACACTGAATACATCTTCTAACTTGTAGCTTCCCTCAGATACGTCCTGTACCCACTTTGGTACCAGGAAGCCTTCTCTGATGCTCTGACTGGAAGAGAAGCCCCTTCCCTGCCCCCCTGCCCACATTTCTTTAGAGTTCCTGGTTCCTCTTGTTGACTCTGAGCTCTTTGTGTCCATTGTATTCAGTGCCTGGCTTACAGAAGGCTGTCACTATAATGAGTGAGCCCTTTGATCTAGGTAAACAGCTCACCCTCTGTCCCAAAGCTTATGGTTCTCATTAGAATAAGTTCCTAAAACTCTTACTCTGTGTATTATGTGCCCCTTTGTAGTACCCTGTAGTTCACTCCTTGTTTAGGTCTTTCCCATTAACAAAGTATTCAGAAGAAAGACAATAGCTTATAACTCTTTATCCCGGTAACTTCAATGTTGAACACAGGCAGGTGCTTGATAAATTGTTGTCCCTGATGAAGATGCTGATTTCTGCCTTGCTCTAGATCCCATTCTTTCCCCCACCAAATCCCACCCATCCTTAAGTCCCGTCTCTTCCCTGGATTCCTGCAGTGTTTGCTGCTTTTATTTTTCTACAGGACACTTAATCATGCATAATAGTGCATGTCTGTTACTTCTATTTACCTTCTGTGTGTGTACCTCTTGTATTTCATAAAGGTTTTGCTTTGTTTTGTTTTTAAAAAAATTGGGCTGCATATTCTTTTGCAATATTTCCCTCCCCTAAATTATGTGAAATTATCTTCCTTCTCCTCCTCTTTTTCTTTTTCATAGCACTGGGGATCAAACCCAAGTGATGTGTTACCAGTGAGCTACACCCCTAGCTGCCCCCTCCACCCTTTTAAGACAGGGATTCATTAAATTGCTCAGGATGACCTTGAACTTGCAATCCTCCTGCCTCAGCCTCCCGAGCAGCTGGAGTCACAGGCATGTTCGTCTTTCTTCTTCATCATATCAGATTGAGACAAACAGGAAAGGAAATGATACAACAGCAAGCAAAGGCTGTATGTATAGGAATGTTTGGGAGAATATGATGTGTGGGTCTGGTTGGTTTGTGGAGTGATAAAGAGAAAAAAAATACTGAAAGTCCTTTTTATAGAACTATATCAAGGAATAGCAGCTTAAGCAATTGCTGTAGTAATTATTCTAATGAAAACATTTCAGAAGATCGGAGTGAAACTGGTCCAAGGTAAGAAAGACACAACATTGGTTGGACCAGAGAAGGTGGGGATGTGTATGTTAGTTAGACCTTTGGTGTCAAACAATCTGAGATCCATTTCTTGTTCCAGCCTATCTCTGTGGGATTCTGAAAAGAAACCTAATCATGTCAACCTCGGTTCTTCCCATAACAGAACAGAGAGTGCCTACCACACAGGATTGCTGTAATAATTAAATGCAGGTAGTACACTAAATTCAAGGCCCAAGACAAATTAACTCTTAATGAGAATGATAAGGTCCAAGATAAGTATAGGGATGCAAGAGATGGAGGTTGTGTGGTGGTGTTCCCCAGTAATCCCAGCAACTCTGGAGCCTGAGGCAGGAGGATCACAAATGTGTGGCTAACTGCGGCAATTTGGTGAGACTTTGTCCCCAAAGCAAAGCATAAAAAGGGGGGACCTGAGCCAGGCACGATGGTGCATACCTGTAATCCCAGCAGCTGGTGAGGCTAAGGCAGGAGGATCATGACTTCAAAGCCAGCCTCAGCAACTGAGAGGCACTAAGCAACTCAGTGAGACCTTGTCTCTAAATAAAATACAAACAGGGCTGGGGATGTGGCTCAGTGGTCAAGTGCCCCTGACTTCAATCCTCGGTACCAAAAATAAGATAAAACAAACAAAAAAAAAGAAAGAAAGAAAAGAAAAAGAAAGGAATGTAAGAGGATCTGTCACCCTATATAAAAATCAATTCAAAGTGAATCAAAGACCTTTGAATTAGACCAGCAACTATGCAGCTTCTAGAAGAAAATGTAGGGTCAACACTACAGCATATAGGCACAGGCAACAACTTCTTCAGTAGAACTCCTAAAGCTAAGAAAATAATGCCAAGAGTGAACAAATGGGATAGCATCAAATTAAAAGGCTTCTGCACAGTAAAGAAAAATAATTAGGAAGGTTAAAAGAGAGCCTGAAGAATGGGAGAGAATCTTGACTAGCGACTCTTCTGATAGAGGATTAACGTCCATAATATATAAAGAACTCAAAACTCTTAACACCAAAAAATCAAGTAACCCAATGAATAAAAATGGACAAATGAATTAAACAGATACTTCTCAAAAAAAAGAAATACAAATGACCAATGAATACAGGAAAAAGTGTTCAACATCATTTGCAATTAGGGAAATGCAAGTCAAAATTACTCTGAGATTTCATCTCATACCAGTCAGAATGGCAGTCATCAAGAATACAAACAATAATGTTAGTGAAGATGTGGAGAATAAGGAAAGCTTCTACACTCTTGGTGGGATTGTAAATTAGTATGGAAATCAATATGGAGGATTCTTAAGACTAGGCATGGAACCACCATATCACCCAGCTATACCACTTCTAGGTATTTACCCTGAAGAATTAGTCGTCTTACCACAGTGATACATACATACCCATGTTTATAGCAGCTCAATTCGCAATAGCCAACTATGGAACCAGCCTAGGTGTCCAATAAATGAATGGATAAAGAAAATGTGGTGTATATTACACAATGGAGTTTTATTGAGCCATAAGGAGAAATGAAATTATGTCATTCACAGGAAAATGGATGGAATGAGGGGCCATTATGTTAAGTGAAAGAAGCCAAACTCAGAAGGTCAGGGATCATATGTTTTCTCTCCTATGTGGAAGCTAGAGAGGAAAAAGGAAGAGGAAGGTGTGTTGGGGAAATCTCATGATAATGGAAGGGAGATGGAGTAGAAGAAAGAAACCGGGTGGTGAGAGGTGAGGAGGAAACGGGAAGGCCTAGGGAGTGATATTGGCCAATTATATTGTTCTATTGTAAGCATGTACAAATATGTAACAATAAATCCCATCATTATGCACAACGATAATGCACCAATAAAAAATGTAGAAAGTGGAAAAAAAAAACAAAGGGAAAGATGAGAAGCAGTAAACCATGGAACAGGAAAATAACAAAATATCCTGAAGCACATTGCCACTCACTCCAGAAACCATCGACAGTCAAAGAAACCTGGCTGATTGATCCACTGTAAGGCAATCCAACTCGTTCAGGAGTCCTGTTGCTCCGGAAGAGATGTCAGGGAGTCATAAAGACAGAAGAGATCTCAAAGGTGGTTCGTAACTCACGTGGCTCTTCCCTTTGAATCTATGCTTAGTGTATGGATTGTAAAGGCAAGAAGAGAACCCTCTCTCCCCTGTGGATATTTCAGTTTGAGAAATGAAGCGATACTAGATCAAATAATAGAAGAAAAGTATACTGATCTATTACATGCAGGAAGACATCTCAAGACTGAAAGGGGAATGCCCATTACCCAATGAGATTGAGAAGCATGCATACCCTTTTTCATAGGCAAGAGGCACTTTTTTTTTTTTTTTTTTTTTTTAGGGGAGACGAATGAATCTGAAGAACAGACAGTAAGTAGCCTAGGACAGTTTGTCTAGGCTCTGGGTATGATGCCAACTCCAACATTCTTTCCTGAAAGTTTATCTTCCCTGTTTGATGAGATTCTAGGGAAGGGACCCAAAACAACTGCACTCCTTAGGGAGAGAGTTCCCTCACTCAGGCAATAAAGCTTCAGAAGAAAGCGTCTCACTACGTTTGGATTAGAGAAGATCAGAGAGACCTTGGTTCTGAGACAGTTTGTTGTTCAAAGTCTTCAGCATGTCAAAGCAACCACACTTGGGGAATCATTTTTTGAGCCCCAACAATATTAATAAATATTTATTTTCCAGCCACTTAATTACCAATGACCAAAGAAGTACCTTGCAGGTAATACCTCAAAATGTGCAGATACAAAACAAAACGCATTATTATCATCTCTTTAAAACTCTTTGACACCACCCCATTCCCTGGCTTGGTTAGTGGTGCTATGATTCCCCCTAAACTCAGGTTAGAAAAGTGATCTCTATCACCTTCTTTTCCTTCTTCACTCCAACTGCCTGAGTCCAGGTCTTCATCTGTCTGAATTTCAGAGCTGGAAAGTACTTCCGTGTATAGAGGATCACAGTGCTTAAGGGACCTGCCTAACGTCACAAAGACAATCTTCAATTGAATGTCCTCCCAACTCCTAAAATTCAACGTGTCTAAATGGAAACTCCTCCTTTTCCTCCTCCCCATCAGAAAGACAAGAGAGCACTATGATGAATTAAGAATTTGTATCTAAGATGGGCATGGTGGTGCACGCCTGTAATCCCAGCGACTTGGGAAGCCGGAGCAGGAGAATCCCAAGCCCAGCCTCAACAACCTCCAGCAAGTGAGATCCTTTGTCAAAATAAAATTTAAAAGGGGCTGGAGTGGTAACTCAGAGATAAAGTGCCTGGCTTAAAAACCCCAGTCCCACAAAAAAATAAAATAAAATAATTAGGATCTAGATTTTAATCTCACCTCTTCCCTTTACTAAATAGACCCCACAAAGCCTTACTTTCTCAGTTGTAAAAGCATAAAGTAGTTCTAACTTAATAGAACTACTGTAGAAGTAAGAGATACAACAATTGTATTAAGCTCTTGACAAAACATCCATCATACAGTAATTGCTCAATGGTATTAGTAAATCTCTACATTATTTTCAGCTCTTTTTCTTGCTCCCCAAATCCAACCCATTGCATAGCTCTAAGGAGTATTGCTCTACCCCTGCAGTATCATTGCCTTCAGCTACTTCTCCCTATTCTTCCTACCAGAAGAGAAGACCTTGGCTGATAGCATCTGGATGTACAGGTAATCATACCCTGACTGTCACACACACACAAATTTCCTTCTCCATCAGTTCTTCTCCCTCCTCCTCTAGGAACCCTGAAAGAACCTGAGTGGCTCGGGTGGAATTGTATGGATTCCGTTTCATTAGATAGCTCCCCAGGTAATATGTCTGTACATGACTGAGTTAGGGCAAGCCAGGTGCAGTGGAGCAAGCATGTAATCCCAGAGGCTGGGGAGCCTGAGGCAGGAGGATCGCTAGTTCAAAGCCAGCCTCAGTAACTTGGCAAGGCCCTAAGCAACTCAAAATAAAATATAGGGCTGGGGTTGTGGCTCAGTGGTTAAGTGCCCCTGAGTTCAATTCCCAGCCATAAAACTTGTTTATTGTTTATAGATTGGTGACTATACATTGGTGGCTTTTTTGGTCCAGAATTTTCATGAAGACCAACATTCTAATCTCCATATCCAAAACAGAAAAAAAAAAGAGGGTCCATTTTTTTCTTTTACATCACTAACGTCCACAATTTTAAATGTGTTGCCTTATTTAACACAATCATCTGTTTTCAGCTTAAAATAAATAAAAAGTAACATCTCTAGTGAAAGAACCAGTTCACTAAACCTATTTTGTCATTTGTTGTATTATAGTTTGCTGATTTACGAGGAAACTACCAGTGACTGACGTGTAAGATACTCAGAAAACTGTTCCGATTATGAATTCATCATACCTAGAATTCCCGGGACTCAGTTTCCCACAGAGGTGCAGTTCGGGGGAAATGCTCACAGATCAGCAACTGTGTGCTTTTGCTGGCAGCACAAACTTTGCTGATGTGCACAATTCGGAATCGCAAGCAGCTTCCCCTGGGAAACAATGGGAACTGAATCACAGCTTTAAACAGCTGGCAGGGGATTTTTTAGAGAGAACTTAATCTACCCTTTTGTTTTGGACACAATCCTGCTTTAAACTAGTTTGAATCAATAAAAATCATGTGATTGAATGAGTCTTCACTAGTAACCATCTTCAAATATTCCCACCATCCAAATTAGGGAGTAGCACGTTCTGTCTGAAGGAACAACCAGTGTAATAATATCTACCTGAGATCCTCTGCCCATTTTTTGTCCAATCTGGTAAAAGAGCCAGTTTGGAGGGATGGCCCATGTTCTCCCTAAGTGTCTCAGGATTAAGTGTGGATCTGTCTCAGCTTGCCTGTGATTGGTTTGCAGGGGCAGATGATCCAGCTCTGTGCTGGAGGAAAAGGGAGCATCTGGGAAAGATTTCATTTCTCCTGAAAGAAGACTTGGGGGGAAAGCAGTCCTAGTTTTTGCCTGGGCATTGATAATCAGAGCTGTGACATCCATGAAGGGAGCCAGCCAAGGACAAGGCCATCATGGTAATGGTGTCAGAGCAGAGATAAGGAAAGAATGTGGTCTTTGATATTATTATTGAGCTGCTGAATCTACCAACTGAAAGCAACCCTACTCCAAGGTGTCTCATTTATTGTGTGAGAGAGTAAAACTATTTTTTGGTGGGGGGGGGGGTGGTATCAGGCACTCAACCACTGAGCCACATCCCCAGCTTTTTTTGTATTTTATTTAGAGACAGGGTCTTACTGAGTTGCTTAGGGCCTCGGTTTTGCTGAGGCTGTCTTTGAACTTGCAATCCTCCTGTCTCAGCCTCCCAAGGCCCTGGGATTACAGGCATGTGCCACTGTGCCCGGCTGTAAAACTTGTTTATTATTTATAGATTGGTGACTATAAATTGGAAGCGGTTTTGTCCAGAGTTTTCATGAAAACTGATATTCCAATCTCCATATCCAGGAAAAACTCTCTACAATGGAACAGTATTTCATTTAGAGAAAGGGAATGGTAAATGACAGGATCTACTTTGAATTCAACAAGACGGCATGTGCCAAGTTACACATTTCATTTTGGATAGGATTAGTAGGTTACATGTCAGTGAAAGTCGTGGGCATCAAATATTGGATTTCCACAAACATCTGATAAAAGTACTTATACTATCTTGGTCAACAAAATGGAAAAATATTGAGAAGAAGATGGCTAGTTCTTCAGTTTTATACTGAAGAAAGACAAAGATACCAAGGAAAGACAAGACAGTCAACTGGCCTTGCCTTAAAGGCACAGTGGCAGCCTTAAAAAGGGAAGAAATCCTGTCATTTGCAACAGCAGGGATGACATTAGAGAATGTTATGCTAAGTTGGGCTGGGGTTGTGGCTCAGTGGTAGCGCACTTGCCTGGCATGTGTGAGGCACTGGGTTTGATTCTCAGCACCGCATATAAATAAATAAAATAAAGGTCTATCAACAACTAAAAAATAAAAAAATCTTTAAAAAAAAGAATAAAAGAGAGAATGTTATGCTAAGTGAAATAAGCCAGGCATAGAAAGACAAAGACAAATACTTATACGTGGAATCTAAAATAATTGATGTCATAGAAATGAATGGTGGTTCCAGAGGCCAGAAGGTGGGAGAAACAGAGAGATAATAGTCAAAGGACAGAGATGAAGGATAAGGTTTGATTTTTGTTTTTTTTTAAACATATGTACTTTTGGGGTGAGGTTGTGGCACAGTGGTAGAGTCCTTGCCTAGCATGAAGAGGCACTGGGTTCGATCCTCAGCACTACATAAAAATAAAGATGTTATGTCCACCTAAAACTAAAAAATAAATTTAAAAAAATGTTTTGGGTCTGGGGTTGTGGCTCAGTGGTAGAGTGCTTGCTAGCATGTGTAATGCACTGGATTCGATTCTCAGCAGCACATAAAAATAAATTTTAAAAATCATCAACAACTAACAAAAATATATATTTTTTTTAATATTTATTATTTTTTAGTTCTCGGCGGACACAACATCTTTGTTGGTATGTGGTGCTGAGGATCGAACCCGGGCCGCACGCATGCCAGGCGAGCGTGCTACCGCTTGAGCCACATGCCCAGCCCAACAAAAATATTTTTTAAAAATGTATTATTGCCAGGGACAATGATGCACTCCTCTAATCCCAGGGCTTGATAGGCTGAGACAGGAGGATCGCAGGTTCAAATTCAGCCTTAACAATTTAGTGAGGCCCTAAGCAACTTGTTAAGATCCTGTCTCAAAATTTAAAAAAGAGCTAGGGATGTGGTTCAATGGTTAAGTACCCCTGGGTTCAGTCCCTGTACCCAAACAAATTTATTGTTAATAACAATATCATATACATTAAAAAATGACTGCTTGCCTATAATCTCAGCTACTCAGGAGACTGAGGCAGGAGGATCCCAAACATGAGGACAGCCTGGACAATGTAATGAAACGGTTTCAAAATTAGGAAGGGTTGAGGGTATAGTTCATGGTACAGTCCTTGCCTAGTATGTGTGAGGCCATGGGTTCAATCCCCAGTACTGCATAAGATAAATAAAAATGGCTAGGAGAGTTAGTTTCAAGTATTTTTATTGCAAAAATTATAGTATTTGAATCAAGTTAATTAGCTTGATTTACTTAATCTACATTGTGTCATATATCATAACATCACTCTGTACTCCATAAATGTATATAATCATAATTTGTCAGTTTACAAAAGATGAATTAATTAAGAAAAATACAGGTACTGTGCTAGATATCAAATAGGAAAGAGAATAGGCAAGTAAATAGGATGGAGGAGGCTGGCAACTGTCTAACTGAAATTGTGAGGCAGCCATGCATAGTGACACAAACCTATTATTCCAGTTATACTGGAGATTGAGGGAGGCTGAGGCACGAGGATTGCAAGTTTGACACCAGCCTGGGCAATTTAGTGAGACATTGTTCCTAAATAAAAAATAAAAATATTTTATAGAAAAGGACTAAGGATGGAGATCAGTGATAGCTCACTCTTTAATTCCCATCCTGAGCCCTTGGATGAGGGCCAGTACTATACTAACAGGATTCATGACCTAATGCTAAGTTCTAAAGTTTTAGTCTGGAGACCTTCAAATTCCTAATAGTATTGTTAGACACAGGGGGAGGCCAAGCCCATAAATGGATCTCAGCTATAGAGCGTAGGGATTCAAAGGGAAAGAATGAGGAAATGCATTATCAAAACATTGTTGATTTATTAATGGGTCCATGTCAGCTTTGTGGAAAATTTCTTAATTGTTAGTTTGAGAGCTTTGTCCGTGACCCTGATTTATTCAAATATTTTCATTATGAACTTAAATAAAAACAAAGATATGAAAACCAAAGTTATTGTTAACTGGAGAGATGTTGGGTTTGATAATCAAAAAGCTGAGTGTAGTTAAACCTGTATGTGTTGCCAGCGACCCAGGTAACTTTTATGAATTTCACAATGAAATACTTCAGATGACCAAGAAAAAAAAAAGAAAACCAGACCCATTGTGCAAACCACAGAGGAATTCCCATGAATGACAAGGCCAAGAGAAAGTAATTGAAGGAGATAAGCAATGAATCCCATGGGTATATTTTGTGGAATGCTAACATGCTTGTAAAGGTTTGTCTTTCCTCTGCTTTCTGACTCTAGACCAGAAGGTACACAAGAAATAAGAAACAGACCATGGCAGGTATTTTGGCTGTATGTGTGCATACACATGTGTGTGAGAGTCTGATTTTCTTTTTCCCATATGATGAGCTAATTTTCTCCACACCATTTATCAGAACAGTTCACCTTTCCCCCACTAGGGGTGATGTCATCCCCTTCAAAATGTTGGATCTGCTTCTGGACTCCCTCTTCTGTCCCCATTGTTTTATTGTCTGTCTCTGTACCACTGCCAAGTTCTTGGTGGCGTTTTAAAATTCCCTTTGTTTTGTCAAAAGACAAAGTTTACAGTATATTTAGTTCAAAGATCTTATAACAGGGGTTCTCTGGCTGCTTTGACTATATCCCTTGTGGCTTTGAAACTTACATGTTTTTTTTTTTTTCTTTTTCCAAATCTTCTTTTCCCTGACCTTCTCCTCTCTGATCTTCTCCTTTCTGATCTCTTCCTAATCTCATTTTCTCTGAATCACCTCTATAAAAGCCCCCTGTTCTTGCGGATGTGCAGAATCACAGGCTTTGGGACAGGAGTCCCCTGTGATTCTCTTTTGCTAACAAAGCAATGAGTCTTCTTTTTCCCTTTTCTCAAAACCATGTCCTTGTTATTGGATTGGCACCAGGGACAAGGACTGAGCTTCAGCCACAGTCTTAACTGGCTTTTATTTGTGGTTCCAACACCTTGTTCCATAAAATCAAAGGAGTGCTCGGTGAGCAGAGGAACTTGGCTTGACGCACCGAAAAGGGCTGAGGAAAACAGAAAACAGAACAAAAAGTGAATTGGTCATTCCAAAGTTATTTTCCTTATAAAGGTTAAAGCAGAGGAGACTTCCTAATCTTGCCAGCTGTTTAAAAACGACTTGTTTGGGGTTCTGGCCATCCCTCCCCAGTCCCCCCACGCTCCTGATTTTTCAGGTCAGATGAACAACTTGGTTGTGATCCTATGGTGTGGAACTTGAGCGTAACTACCTTGGTTTGGTCTGCTGAGCCAAGTGCAGGAGTTCAGTACAAACCAATGGCCTCCAATAAACTTTATCTAACATGTCCTGGTATAGGATAGCAGAGTTCCCTCCTCTGCCACTTTGTTCTTTTTTCTAAAAGTTAACCTTTTTTTCATGTAAATTGAGCAAATATCTCCTTCTTCCATATTTTCCTGGGATTTTAGTAGGAATTTTATATTAAAATCATAGTTCGGAAAGAAATAAAATATTTCCAACAGTAAGGTGTCTCCACATGAACATACCCTAAATCTCCATTTATCCTTTATTTAGGATAATGCTACTCAGAGCACTGTCCCTGGACCAGCGACATCACCTGAGAGGTTTCAAGATGCTCTGCCCTGCCCCCAAATTACTAGAAACAGAAACTCTTTCCCTCCCTCCCTTCCCCTTCCTCTTCTTTCCTGTCCTCCTTCCTTTCTTTTTTCCTTCCTTCCCTCCCTCTCTCCTTCCTTCCTTTCACTCACTCACTCATTCATTTATTCATTCATTCATTTTTTCTTTCTTTCTTCCCTTCATTCGTACCAGGGATTGAACCCAGGGCCACTTCACCAGTGAGCCACATCCCCAACCCTTTTTATATTTTATTTTGGGACAGGGTCTCAATAAGTTGCTTAAGACTTCACTCCATTACTGAGGTTGGCTTTGAACTTGAGATCCTCCTGCCTCAGCCTCCCCAGCTGCTGGGATGACAGGTGTGCATTACCACACCCAGCGGAAACCACTCATTAGAGAGGACCATCCTCAGCCATCCCTCAAGTGCAGCTGTGTCCATGGGCACACAACAGGGTCAAGCTCTACCTTTGCTTTTTACATCTAAAGATGAAGCTCTTAACTTCAGTCATTCTCTATATCAGTATGGCAGAGAAGACCCAGACACAACCATTTGATGTATTACTCCTACACAATCTTTCTCTACAGCTAAAAAAATTCTGTACGTCTAGTGAGGTTTACAGTTTCCCAGGGAGTGGACAGAAGCCCCCACTCCAAAAGCTTCCCCACTGCTGATGTATGATGTGCCAGGCCAGGATTGAGTGCTCTCTTGATGCAGAGTAGCTCAGCAGGGTGCCTGACCCTCAGGTATTCATGGGTTCTTCTCTGTTAACTGATTATGACAGTGTTGCTTCTCGCTTCCCAGCGTGCATGTCTGCTTTGCACATTGGTTCTTAATTTTGCAAGAATCCACTGAGACATCTTTGCAAAAACGATGAGAAAAAGAAGGGAGGCATGCAATTTCCAGAGGCGCACGGACTTCCTAAAGATACGCTCTGAGTAGGGGGGTCTAGGGACTGTAAGTTAACCCCCCTGAGACATCAGAATAGAAAAAAATGTGGAAGCACACAGTGTTGTTGACTTTCCATTTCTGTGGTCACTAGTAGTTTTCTTGACCAGTCTTTTAGGTAAATATTTGAGCTAAACTGGACAGAGGCTTATTTAGGGTTGTGTGTGTGGCGTGGTAGCACATGAGCTGAGCAGAGTTCCACCTTATCAGACCTCTAGTCCTTCTGGGAAGTTGTTGAGCAGCCCAAAACATCCATAACTTTGCAGATTTATTTTTGGGCAGTTTTCT
This sequence comes from Ictidomys tridecemlineatus, assembly GCF_052094955.1. NCBI lineage: Eukaryota > Metazoa > Chordata > Mammalia > Rodentia > Sciuridae > Ictidomys > Ictidomys tridecemlineatus. The sequence continues at coordinate 25,557,433 of NC_135482.1, forward strand.
AGAGAACAGTCATCATGGAGAACTCCTGGAAGACTGGACAAGGAATGTGGACAACACTCAGAGCCTTCCTAGAATCAGGCATTGATTCAAACACCAGACACCTGGTTATTTGACACATCCTCTATCATGGCCATGTTTATTCACTTGATTACTCTCAGAGTCATCTATTTATCAAATGTTTAATTGATATCACCATTAAGTCTACTGCTTCTAGAAATGGTGAATTTTCATCGTCTCCTTTGTTAGGAAGCATACAATGAAAAAAAAAATCCTTCTGGGGTAAATATTAAAGAGATATTATTTCCATTTAACTATTATAGCCTGAGTCTTCATGAGGTGTAGACAATACCTGTACCGGGGCATAGAATGAAAGGAAAGCAGTAAGAAATATCTGCAATTCATTTTTCCCCCCAGTACTGGGAATCAAATCCAGGGTCTTGTACATGCTAGATAACTCTCTACTATTGAGCTATACCCAGCCCTGCAATTCATCTTTTATGTCTGGCATATTGTAGAATAAAATAAAAGTGACGTGCCAGAAGCAGTGTGGAAAAATTAAATAACAGTGATGTGATTTTATACCTGCATTTAATCTTACACTAGTCATAAATTTTAAATAAAACCAAAATACAAAGGGATGAACAGCATATCTTTATATTTTGGACAAATAATAAGAGCCTAAATTCATGCCTTCAATTAGATTTGTAGGGGTGGGGTGAGTACCAGGGATTGAATTCAGGTGCACTCCACTACTGAGCCACATCCTCAGGCCTATTTTGCATTTTATTTAGAGACAGGGTCTCAGTGAGTCGCTTAATGCCTCACTTTTGATGAGGCTGGCTTTGAACTCGTGATCTTCCTGTCTCAGCCTCTTGAGCTGCTGGGATTACAGGCATGTGCCACCATGTCTGGCATGGTGTTAATTGGGTTATTAATTGCTAATAGTTGCTGAAATGTAACACTGTTTATGTTGAGTTTCTTCAACCTAGTGCAGCACTGACCAAAATGATTTTATAGAAGAAAGTGTAGATTAAAAAGGATTTATAAACTAAGTGCGGTGGTGCACGCCTGTAATCCCAGTGACTGGGGAGGCTGAAACCAGAGAATCTTTAGTTCAAAGCCAGCCTCAGCAAAAATGAGGCACTAAGCAACTCAGTGAGTCCCTATCTCTAAATAAAAATAGGGCTGGGAATGTGGCTCAGGGGTCAAGGGATCCCTGGTGCCAAAAAAAAAAAAAAAAAAAAAGATTTATACTACACATCATTCTTTTAGATCTGCATTGTCTAATGTACAGCCACTTACTAGTCTTATATGCGTATTGGCCGTTTGAAAGACAATGTTGGGGAAAACTTTTCTCTTCCTTCTTAGTTCAGTAGGCACGGCCCTGCAAGTTAAGCTAGCAAAAGACATTAATAGGATAAAAGGCACACAATTTTATTAATATTTACTTGCATGAGAGTTCATAAAAAATAAAAAAGTAAAACTCAAAGAGGTAGTTAGTTTTGGGGACTTAGATGCCATTTTAACCAGGAAAAGAGGGCTTGGGTTTCAAGGGGGTGATAACTTGAGAAATAACTAGGGAATACATGGGGAACTGATGGAAGATAAGGGTAATTTTAGTAAGGTCTCTTTGTTCAAATTTATCTCAGTGTGGACTTCACACTTTCTGTGATAAGACTCATTCTCCCCTTCTGGGCATGGGGAGGGGTGGAGGATAGAGACCTTCACAGAGAGAAAGTTATGCAAGTTTAGGTAGATAAGGGGAGAACAGAGAAATCTTCATTCATCTGTTGATTCTCTATTGCCTTCTGCTCAAAGTGATTCTCATGCCAAACTGGCTTTTTTTTTTTTTTTTTTTAGTGCTGCGTATGAAACCCAAGTGCTTTACCATTGAGCTATATCCCCATCCATTTTTATTTTTTATTTTGAGACAGGGTCTTGCTAAGTTGCTTAGGGCTTTGCTGAGATTTGCTGAGGCTGCCCTCAAGCTTGACATCTCCTGCCTCAGCCTCCCAAATTGCTGGGATTACAGGCATGTGTCATTGCACCCAGCTCATAATGGCATCTTTTGAGGTTGCACATCCTGATTCCTTTTAGTAACAAGCCCGAATTAAGATGTGCTATAAGTATAAATATAAACTCGAGTTATAAGAATTTGCACGAACAAAAAAGAAAATAAAATATCTCAATGATTTTTATATTTTTACATGCTGAAATCAGGGTACTTTTAGCGTGCTGAGTTAAATAAACTGCATTATTAGATTAATTTCATCTGTTTTTTTTCTATTTATTTTAATGTGACTAATACACTGTTTAAAATGATATATGGTTTATATTTTATTTTATGAGCAGGTGCTGCACTGGACATTAAATAAATGACTCAAGTTGAGGGTATATTTACTTTTTAATAGACTGTTCTCTGTTACCAGGCAGACAGCAGACATTAGCTAAGTTACTAGAAGGAGGGCGATTTAAACTCAAAAGTGATTTTCCTGTTAAGGAAGATCTCCTGAGGTGCTCAGTCCAGTGAAGAGTACTTTTGTCATTTTAAACTTTCAATAATACATGGGTCAGGTGTTTGGCATGACACTTTTCATGTCTCTTCAAAGAGAGCCCTCAATGGTTTATACTGTAAGATGAAGACAACAAATTCTGAGTTGAAATGGTAGGAATAAGATCAAATTCCACCAAAAGGGGAAACTGATGGCATGGAAAGGTAACTGAAGAGAATTCCCTGACCAGGTGTGGTGGAGCATGCCATTAATCACAGCAGCTCTGGAGGCTGAGGCAGGAGGATTGTGAGTTCAAAGCCAGCCTCAGCAATTTAGCAAGGCCCTAAGCAATTCAAAACAAGACTCTTTCTTTAAATAAAATATAAAAAGGGGCTGAGCACTCAGTGGTTGAGTGCTCCTGGGTTCAATCCCTGGTAGGAAAAAAAAAAAAACAAAAACAGAGAGAAATTCCTTGGTATCCAACATCCATACATAGAATGTCACCATTTCTATAAATGTATGTAACAAATATCTCCCAGTTCACAAACATGAGAGGTGAGTAATAGCACAAGATTGTAATTTAAAAAAAAAAAAAAATGTTTTCCACTAGCTCCCATCAGCTGATTCCTGGGACTTTTCTGAGTTGGGTTTTTTTTTTTGTTGTTGTTGTTGTTGTTTGTTTTTGGTACTGGGGATTGAATAAGGGGCACTCTATCACTTAGCTATATCCCCAGTCCTTCTTATTTTGAGGCAAGGCTTCACTAAATTGCCAAGTTTGGCCTTGAATTTGCAATCCTCCTACCTCAGCCTTCTGAGTTCCTGAGACTTTTTGGTTGACTTGAGTGAAATCAGAGGGATCTTCTGTATCTTTCTTTTCTTTTCTTTCTTTCTTTCTTTCCCTTTTTTTTTTTCTGCACTGAGAATGAACCTAGAGCACAAACACTGAGCTATATCCCCAGGCTGTTGGTTTTCTTTTCTTTTTTTTTTTTTTTGAGACAGGGTCTTACTAACTAAATTGTTGAGGCTGGCAGTGATCCACCTGCCTGAGCCTCCCTAGTAACCGGGATTACAGGACCACACCCAAGCTGAGGTGTCTGACTCCCCCCCACCCCCCCACCCGCCACCTGTTGACCCCTTTCTTTCTTGCAGTGTTGGGTATTGAACCCAGGACTTCACCCATGCTAGGCAATTTCCAGGGTCTTTAAGGACCAGAGACTGCCACCCTTTGACCTGCCAGCTCTGAACCTGGTCCCTTGATCTTGGTGGAGTTGAGGTCACTCCTCATAGTTGCTGCCTTCAGCAAACCATCTCCACTTCCTAGTGAGTGCCCAGAGCAGAGCAGGCCTTAGCAGCACACCAGCTGGTCCCTCCCCACATGCACCAGGTCCTTTCTACCTTCTTTCCTTCCTGCTTTCCAGTGGGACAAGAGGGGACACGTCCATCTTGGAATCAAATAGCTGAGGTCAGCAGTAAGTGTATTCCCACTCATAGGGCCTTGGCCTTATATTCTGACAATGTGGAATTTTATCTGAAAGTTTAAAAAAGCCCCTCACCCTTCATGTTCTAGAATATGGTTCACTGCAAGGAAATACCCAGCCCTGTGGGACTTAGATAATACTCCCTTATTTACCAACCCAAACATAGTTCTGCCAAATTCTCATTCTTGGTCTCCTAAATGATTATTTATCCCTACTGACTGATCAGAACAAAATACCTGTTAACCACTTTAATTAATCTTTTCTCCTCCCCCCGGATCCCTGAACTTGAGCCCACACTAAACTAGCATAAAGCCCCTTCTTAGTAGCCCTCCCCAAATAGGCTGAGCTCCCGTAGAACATTCACTGAGCTACTATCCCATCAAGTTACACTTCATTCCACTTTCCCACACCCAGTTCTTGTTTATTCCTCTCTCTGAAAGCAAAATCTTATTTGATTCACTTAAATTTCTTTCTTTGTTTTCCTTCTTCCTCTCCTTCCCCTTCAGTGCTGAAGATTGAATCCAGGGCCTTGGGTATACCAGGCAAGTGCTATACCACTGAGATACATCTCCAGCTGTTTAAAAATATGTTTTTGTGAGACAGTCTGAGTTGTCAAGGCTGACCTTGAACTCGGAATCCTACTGCATCAGCCCACCAAGTTGCTGGGATAGGTGTGTGTGCGTCACTGTACTTGCTTGACTCTCTTGGGATGCTAGCAGACTCTATGGTGAATGGTTTCACTTATTATAATGGCTCCTCTCTCTCCCTTGCAATAATCCTTTTGGAGAAAGTCTCCTCTTACTCCTTCTGGAACTTTTTATAAGCAGTGAGGGAGAATTTCTTTGGAACAACCCCAGCCCCAAGTCTAGCTTCCTTCAGAAACATGTTTGTATGGCCGCCTCAAACCTAAGATTAATGAGCGTACTGCAATTTTTCAAAAAAGGATTTTACTATGTTTGCAAGTGTTGAAAGGATTCCAGGGATAGATGCTTAGCAGTATGTGTGAGCATCTAAGAATGATATAGGCAAGAAAAGCCGGGGTCTGGGAAACACACACTTGTCATCTACCAGCTATCTTGAGCCTTATCTTGATTCCATTCTCAGACATTGCCAAACAGTTTCTGGACCAGATTCAGCCCCAAATTTCTTTTATACAATCCAAACAATATTGAAAATACTTATTTTAATTAGTTATTGCTATTTTTTAAAAGAATGAGGATAGAAGCCATCACATAGATCTTTTGGCTTTTCTTGAAAAACAAGGCCCCTGCCAGGCACTGTGGTGCACGCCTATAATCCCAAAGGCTGGGGAGGCTGATGAGACAGGAGTATCCCAAGTTTAAGGCCAGCCTCAGCAAAAAGGCTGGGGGGGGGGGCGTGGAGGTGGCCGAGGCGCTAAGCAATTCAGCAAGACCCTGTCTCTAAATCAAATACAAAATAGGGCTGGGGATGTGGCTCAGTGGTTGAGTGCCCCTGAGTTCAATCTCTGGTACCAAAAAAAGAAAAAAAAAGAAAAGTAAAAAAGAAAAACAGGACCTAGAAACATTGTTTCCATTTCCCCATGGGGCAACAGTCCCCATAACTGACCTGCTTTGCTCATTTCTAGTACCTGCCTGGCCTGTGGACTTATGTTAACTCTGACCCTGGCAGAGTCACAGTACTCCCCACATAGTGGTTATGAGTGTAGAGGCGGGGAGATGGGATGCCTTCCCTTCCCATGGGTCATGGCTGACACCCTATAACAAAAGAAAGACATAACAGCTTCATTTAATTTGAGTTTCTTTATGTGATTAGACAAAAGGGATCTGACCTCCAGGCAAGAGACTAGTTGCGGGTGGGGAGGTCCTCAGCAGACCCCCTGTTTGGTGCCCCTGGGTCCCTCTGCAGGCCATTCCTTTCTCCTGGCTGTGGGGCAGGGTCTGTTCTGGAAGAGGATCTTATCGGACCATCACGCAAGGTGCGGCCGAGGATTTATTGCCAGCCAGCCCCTACACAGAAAGGGGAGGAGGCTAGAGGATCCTTTCTAGGTCTTTCTGCTGGCTTTGGGAAGGGCTTTAGTTTCTGAGATCTGCTTGGGGAAGAGGAGCTCTTAGCCTCTATGGTCAGCCTTCAGAGAGAAGAGGAGGAGACCGAAGGGCTGGGGGTCAGGAGGAAACTGTTTCTGAGGACGCTGCTGAGGTTTCCAGTGTCCTTCGGCTCCACGGGCTCAGGAGGCCAGTGCCAAACTGATTGGACTAACTTTTCCATTAAGTTGAGGGAGGTGTCTGATTGTTTTCACAAACCCATTCCTTGCCCTTTATTGATTTTTGTTTAAAGTTTAGCTATGGAATGTCACAGTCAAGTGACTGGGCCACCTTGAACTGACCAAAGCATGAAGAGATAAGTACAAACACCGTACATAATGGTAAGAAGTGTCACAGCACTTACAGTAAAACTTTTCTTTGAAAAGTGTGAATCTCATCAGTGCAGTGTGATGGCTGGAGTACTCGGGCCCCAGCCTGGACCTTAGCTCTGGACAGACGCTCAGAGCTGCCCGGACTCTTGCACATTCAAAAGCTTTCATGAGAGCGGTTCTGTTTCCTCTCAGCAGGATTTCTTGGCAGATCCAGATGTTGAAGAGGCTCCTCCCAACGGCCAACTTCCTTGTCCCTGCTGGGACAAACTCCATATTTCAAAACTCTCAACTAACAATCTGCCTTGGCCCACCTCGGTGTGCATTATCTCTTGCTAAATGCTGAAAGCGAGAGTCAATTTCAGGAATGATGTGCTCAGTTAGGGGTCTGTGAGGACACCCTCCATGGACAATCTTCCAGGCATCTCACACTTGGTCTTGAAGTCCCCAAGGCCTAGCATCAAGCCTGGGTGGAATGTAACAGGGACCTGTCAACTTTCCCTCCTTTGGAATTACAGCTGCTCCCAGCAAGGCTCTCTTCACATTTGAAGAGCAATGAATTCTTTTCCTCAGGGAGGAAATACCCCAGGCATTTTCATAGATCACTTTCTTCTTTTTTTTTTTTTTGCTTTGACGTTCTGTTTTTACTGGGCCCTTTCTCCGCTTGCTTTATAAACTCTTCCCAGGCCTGAAAGAAAACTCTTCCCTCATTTCAGTCTTTTGAAGTGAACTAGCACCCTCTGTAGGCCATTTTTATGACTTCAAGAAGCTACATCTCGGTGGTGCAGTTCTAATAAAGGCACCTAAGGCAAAAAAAAAAAAAAAAGGAGAAAGAAAGAAAGAAAGAGAGATCCCATTTGTCAAAATTATTCATGAAAATACTTTAAGTTATCAGAAAGCATAGAAGCCAAGAATTGGCTTCCTTTGTTTCTCTTTTGATGTCGCGTCTCTTAATGGGAGCAGTAGATCTTTAACAGGCAAGGAAGATTTTAATAAAGGGATATTTTCTCTAGCTCTTGGTGTCTTTTCTTCACCTACTACATTAAGGAGTTCATATTTTTAAGATTTGCATCATATGCACACATTCATGTATGTATTATATATTAATTTTTATATATTATGTATTGTAGTCATACACACACACACACACACACACACACACACACACACACACACATATATATATATATATATACACACACACACATATTCATTTATTTGGAGACATTTGTTGACTCACTACTAGTTGCCAGCCCCCTTTATAAGCTCTTCCTGCTCTCAGGAAGCTTACATTCTCTTCCTTCCTTCCTTCCGTACTGGGGATTGAACCCAGGGGTGCTTAACCACTGAGCCACATACCCAGTCCTTTTTGGTTATTATTTTGAGACAAGGTCTTGCTAAATTTCTTAGGTCCTCACTAAGTTGCTAAAGCCAGCCTTGAACTTGCAATCCTCCTGCATCAGCCTCCTGAATCGCTGCTACTATAGGCATGCACCACCATGCCCGTCGAGAAGCTCACTTTCTTACAAAGAGATAAGAATGCTAACCTCTAGGTTTTAAAAAGAGATGCTTGGCTGGGTATGTATCTCAGTAGCAGAGCACTTTTTAGCATGCACAAGATCTGGGGTTTCATCTCCAACACCATCACCAAAATAAATAAATAAATAAATAAATAAAATAAAGACCAGTGATCAGTACATCAACGATAAGAAACAAGAGAGTGACCTTGAGAGTGATGGGGGCAATGGAGCAAGCTGTCTTTAACAGACTAGTCCTGGTGGGACTCCAGAAGAAGGTGATTTAGAGCAGATTTGAATGAAGAGGAGACAGGTATATAAACTGTATGTTGAGGTATGACCATGAGTACTCTGACTCCAAGTACCCAAATCTCTATTTTTGATTTGTCTCCCACATGCTGTATATTGAGCTACCCCACATGGATCCCATAAAGAAAGGTGCACTCTTGCCACTGCCCAGCAGTAGCCCCATTAGAAGACTATGGAATGGCAATCTCAGGAAATCTGGTCAACTGGGTGTCAGGTGGGGAGGTGGTAGCCTTGCTAAGTATATTCATTGTTTGAGTGCGTGGTCTTTTCAGCTCTTCAGAGCTCATATTTTTCAGCCTGTGCAGAGGGCTTCTACTGTTCTCAGCAGCAGGTAGAAGCAAGAAAATGGATTCCATTTTATGAAAGTTGGATGCTGTCTCTCTTCTCCATGTTGGATACTAAGCAGCTGAGAGAAGAATTCTGGTTAGACTTTTAATAACAGGGAATGCTGGTGCCATTAGAGGTTGAAGATGTCACTTTCAACCTTGTTCTACATAAACTGCTGTTTTGTGGGCAGCTTGACTCTCCTGGACATTGAATGGGTCTAGGTCATGGGGGGCACACTCCTGTTTATTTATCTCTCCAAACCACAGAGTCTCATACTGTTGCTAGTCCTGTGACAATAGATGGAGGCAGTGTCTTAAAAAGCAGCTGCTATAGTTTGAACGTTTAATATCCATCAAAGACCCATATGTTAAAGACTTGGTCCCTAAGGGAGAACCATGTGGAGGGAGGGGACAGTGGGAGGTCATCCAGGGTGTGCTCCAAAGGGAATTGTGGGGTCCTGGACCTTCATCTCTGACTTGTTTTCAGGCCATAAGGTAAGCAGTTCTGCCATGCGCTCCCCACTACTGCCATCCAGCATGCTCACCAGAGGTCCAAACCAATGGGTCCACTGGGAAGCTCCAAAACTGTGAGTTCAACAACCCTTTTCTATTTATCAGTTATTTATCTCAGGTTCTTCGTTGTAGTGATGAGAAGCTGAGCAGCACAGAAACCAGAGAGAAACAGAGTGTGGTCATTTAGGCAACAGGAGTACAAAGAAAGATTGGCAAATACAATTGGGCTCTTCAGGCTTGTTTCCATCATCAAAGTTGCCAATTGCAGTTATAAGGTAAAATGAGTGAGTGATGCCCCAAAATAAATGAATTCTGAAAAGACAAATGATGGTATGATGCTAGACAGAGTGGGTGATCAACAAGTGGTTAATCTGAAAAAGCATTTAGAGTTGGAAATACTATAGGAATCACCTTGTACCAAGGGTCCCAATTTCTTTCCTTCTGTTTTCTTTTTTCTTTTTTTTGGTTCTGAGGATTGAACCCAGGGGTGCTTAACCACTAAACCACATTCTCAACCCTTTTTTTATTTTTTATTTTGAGTCAAAGTCTCACTAAATTGCCCAGGCTGGCCTTGAACTTGCAATCCTCCTGCTTCAGCCTCCCAAATCATTGGGATTACAAAAGTACACCATCACGCCTGGCCATGGGTCCCAATTTCTTAAGAATACTTTAAAATTATTTCTTTCTTTCTTTTTTCTTTTTCTTTTCTTTTTCTTTTTTTTTTTTTTTTTTGCTTTTTATACCATTTTATTCCAACCTGAGCACCTCAATATAAAACTAAACACTGGTGAACTGTTTTCTGTAATTCTGAATTACTGTAAAATGTACAAGTTCTGATAGCAGCTCAACACTTAAATAGATTAAATCATCTCTGACACATGGTAGATTTCATATAATGAAAAGACCTAGAATAATTAGTACAATATACTGAACTGATCAAAATAAAATGGACTTTGAAAAACAAGGTTGCAAGGTTGTTACTAACATTGCAATATTTATGTTACAAATTATAGGTATATTGTTTATTATGGTTCTAGTCATGAGGAATAACTGAAGCCCCTTCCTTCCAAAGGAGGAAGAATAATTAGATGTTTTAGTACCTGTACATTTTGTATACTTTTAAGCAACTCTTAAGTATTACAGAAAAATAATAAACATATGGAGACAAAAAGTACCCTATTTACAGTACAGATGGAAATCAAATTTAAAGTAATCAAGTTTGAGTGTACATAATTGTTAGTGCACTGACTATATTTATGTCCAAAGGGAACAAAAGGCCCTTCCCTAACCCCAAACAAGACCTATATAATGGCCAGCAGTGATTAAATAGAAATCACAGACACCTGGTTTGTTTCATTTTTGTTGAAGAGCTCACATGAAGAGAACACTATTTATTAAATTGCATTTATCTGTTTTTATACTCTTAAAACAAAATGAGGTTGCATTTGCTTTTTTACCCCATTTAAAAAATAATGAGTGAGGGCTGGGGATGTGGCTCAAGCGGTAGCGTGCTCGCCTGGCATGCGTGCAGCCCGGGTTCAATCCTCAGCACCACATACAAACAAAGATGTTGTGTCCACTGAAAACTAAAAAAAAAAAAAAAAAAAAAAAAAAAAAATTAAAATTCTCTCTCTCTCTCTCTCTCAAAAAAAAAAAATGGGTGAAATTATTTCTTGAATGATTAAGTAAGAGAATTGTAGTGGGTTAAAATTGTATGTTACCAAGGGCAAAAATACGCTCTGAGGCTCAAAGAGATTCTTCAAAGACTTACCTATGTCTGGAGGGTGTATACATATTTTTCCATACTTTTCTGCAATGCCCCCCAGGGGCTTGTACATGCTAGACAAGCACTCTACCAACTGAGCTGTACCCTCAGCCCTACAACATCTTTTTGAGAAATTATTTTTATCTGAGCCTTTCTTGAGTGTCCAGTGACAATGAGATTCCAAATTACCAACTCTCTGTACAAGTCAGTTTGGTAGTTGGTTGTTGTTGGTGAATAATAAATTTTATGTTATGGAACTAACTATATCATGGCATTGAATCACAGTACCTAAATTCATTAATCTATCTCTACCTATTATCTACTTATCATCTATCTGAAAATCCTTAACCTTACTAAGTTTGTTCTCCTGATTTAGGTGTTCTGGTTTTTTGAGACCTTCCATGAACATATTTGGTTTATGTTTGTGTTTTCCCAGGAGCTGAGCTGAAACTAAAACTCTAGGTGGATAGACTATAAGACCTGGTTAGTATTATAAGTAGACCATCATAAATATGTTTGTTGAATGAATGAAAAACACAGATAGGATTGTGCTGTGCCAGACTGGCATATCTAAACCTGTATTAGTCAAAACTCTTTATCTCTTAAGGACTAGAAAGGGCTTCAATGTAGCTTAATAGTAAAGAAAATAAAGAATACCAACCAATTGAGCCATCTGAGAATTCCTTTATAGGTCATCTCTATTTACAACTTACTTACAATGTAGTCTTCACATAAAATACTAGACACCAAGGCAACTTTGAATTTGCTGTTGTTGTTATCTGAAGTTCAAATTTAACCAGCTATCCTCTATTTGTATTAGATAATCCGGCAACTCTGCCTTCATACTACTTAGTTTCTGATCCTCCAAGATCCATTTGTTCTAATACTGTGGAACAGCTGATTCTCCTGGATAGAAAGAGCTTGATGTACAAGCAACTTCAAGTAGAAGCAGCAAGAATTTTACTTAATATAAAAAAGGAAAGCAAAGACCTTGGAGAAAATAAAGGGATAGAAAAATAATTATAATTTAAATGACTTGGAAACTCAGAGATAATTGGTGACTAACTGTAATAATGCTAATCCATAGAATTGTTGGTTATACTTGTATCAGAGGTTACAAGACAGTCACATCACTGAAATGGTGCAGTAAAGACCCTTAGATTCCTCTGCTCCATAAAAACAATGAACAGTGCAAAAATTGTTAGAATAGAGTTTTCCAGAACTCTAGAAAACAGCCAAACATTGGGAAACACTGATTAGAGAAAAATGGTTGAATTCTCGTAAGAGTGAGATTTGCTGCATTTCAAGTTATTCTATTTCCATTCTCTGCTTCGAAATTCTGCAAGAGTCTTGAAAACCAACAGCCCATGGTCACAATGGAAACCAGCAGTCTGGCAGCCACTGAAGTGGCAAAATGGTGTTGAAGCTCCATCTCAGTCCCATTCCCAGAAAACGGTCATTATTTAACCTGTCTTGTGATATTTTTGGAGCCATCATTTGCAAGATAATCTTTATTTGATTTGAGTTGTGGTTCATGCAATGCAAAAGCCTCTTCTCCAGAGGTGTTTATTAAACATAATCAGAGGCAATTCTTTAATATCGTGATTGCCTCAGGAGGGAGACAATCAATGGGGCAAACAATAGGCTAATAAAAAAAATTTAAAAAGAAAAACAGAAACAACATGTCCATAGAGGGCTTTGATATATTCTGATGCATTCCTGGGGACAGGGGACCTATACACATAAATGGAATTGTGTGTAGCCCAGGGCTTCACTCAAACTCAGGGAAGAATGAAGAAGGTCCTGAATTCTCACCTCTGACTAATCTTGAGGGACTACAGTGGCAGGGAGTGAAGGCTAAGGCAGAGTAGAAAACTGATTGAGTGTTAAATGTGTGTCCCCACATGCTCACAGAGCCCTTTGACACAGAGGGGGAGAATTATTGGTTCTAGCATGTAAGGAAATCTTTGTCCAATCATCAGCTAACCACTAAACTAATTAAACAAGGAGAACTTATGTCCACATATGGCCATGTATGTCATGTTCATAGTGATATTATTTATAATAGCCCAAACTAGAAAACACCCAAATACCCATGAATCAAGAAAATGTGCTCTATCCATACAATAGAATTTTCTTCAGCCATAAAAAGAATGAAGCATTTATATCCCACTCCTTGGTCTATACCCAAAGGACTTAAAAACAGCATACTACAGGGACACAGCCACATCAGTGTTTATAGCAGCACAATTCACAATTCCCAAACTGTGGAACCAAACTAGATGCCATTCTATAGATGAATGGATAAAGAAACTGTGGCATATATACACAATGGAATATTACACAACATTAAAAGAGAATAAAATAAAGGCATTTACAGGTAAATGGATGGAGGTAAAGAATATCATGCTAAGCAAAGTAAGCCAATCCCCCAAACCCAAAGGACAAATGTTTTTTCTGATAAGTGGATGCTAATACATAATAGGGGTGGTGGTGGTGGTGCATGGAACTAGTGAAGGAACTTTGGATTGGGCAAAGAAAAGGAGGGGAGGGGAGGGGGAATGGGGGTAGAAAAGATGATGGAATGAGAAGGACATCATTACCCTAGGTACCTGTATGATTGAACAAATGGTATGACCTTACTTCATGGACAACCAGAGAAGTGAAAAATTGTATTCTATTTGTGTACAATGAATTGAAAAGCATATTGCTATCATGTAAAACTAATTAGAACAAATAAAAAATTAAAAAATTAAAAAAAGAATGAAGCATTTATCCATTCTATAATGTGTGTGAATCTTGAAAACATTATGCTACGTGAAAGAAGCAAGACATAAAAGGCCACATATTATATGATTCCATACATATAAAATTTCTTCGATAGGCCAGTCTCTGGAGACAGAAAGTGGATTAGTGGTTTCTAGTTGGGTGGAGGGGGAAACAGTAACTTTTGGCTAATGGAGGCGAAAATTTGCAGAATTAGTTGTTATTGTTGCAGAGGTCTGTGAATATTCTAAAAGCTACTGAATTGTACTTTTTAACAATAAATTTTATACTATTTAAAATGAATTATTTCTCAGTAAAAAATAATATAAAAGAATAACAGTGTTTTTTTCTTAGGACATTTCTGTAGTAAAAATTACACTATTATGGACTGGGGTTGTAGCTTGGTGGTAGAGGTGCTTGCCTCGCATGTATAAGGCCTTGGGTTTGATCCTCAGCACTACATAAAAATAAATAAATAAAAATAAAGATATCATGTTCATTTACAACTAAAACAAAAAAATTGTTTTAAAAATACACTATTATTGCTTGTAAGAATGAGCCCTTATCTTTAAGTCTCTAAGCTTTTCAGATAAAACCTATATATGGAATAAATTATTAATTTTTATGCAATAATATTTTTATGCAAAAATAATTAATTTTTATGCAATTAATTTTATGCATAATAATGCATGCTGACTATTGTTTGTGTCTTTTTGTTGTTGTTGTTGTTTTCTGGTAGTATTGGGGATTGAACCCAGGGCCTCATGCAATGCTAGGCAAACATTGTACCAACTAAGCTATATCCCCAGCCCTGTTTGTGCCACTAAAAATTCCCTTGATGCTAGGCATGGTGGCGCACAACTGTAATCCCAGCAGCTTGGGAGGCTGAGGCAGGAGGATTGTGAGTTCAAAGCCAGCTTCAGCAAAAGCAAGATGCTAAGCAACTCAGTGAGACCCTGTCTCTAAATAAAATACAAAATAGAGCTGGGAATGTGGCTCAGTGGTCAAGTTCACCTGAGTTCAGTCCGTGGTACCAAAACAAAATAAAACAAAACGCAAATCCTCGGTAACAATTTGTACTATAATTTTTAAATTTTTTGAAATTTTCTAGAGTAATAATTTATAAGAATTTACATATACATTTTTTTTGGTACTAGGGATCAAAACTGGGAGACTTTACTACTGAGCTACACCCCAAGACCTCTTGTTGTTTCTTTATTTTGAGACAGAGTCTCCCCAAGTTACCTAGGTTGGCCTTGAACTTGTAATCCTCCTACCTTAGCCTCCCGAGTTTCTGGGTTTTTTTTTTTTTTTTAAAGAGAGAGTGAGAGAGAGAGAGAGAGAGAGGGAGAGATATAGAGAGAATTTTTTTAATATTTATTTTTTAGTTATTGGCAGACACAACATCTTCATTTGTATGTGGTGCTGAGGATCGAACCCGGGCCGCACGCATGCCAGGCGAGCGCGCTACCGCTTGAGCCACATCCCCAGCCCAGTTTCTGGGATTTTAACCATGAGTCACCAGACCTTGCTAAATATACATTTCTAAGCAATTAGTGAAGTTGATTTTTTTTCCTCCGACTTATTATTGGCCATTTGCATTTCCTTATTCATATCCTTTGTTTGCCTTCTACGAATTCTAGTGGTTATCTTTCATTTTAATTTATAGAACTATTTATAAAATGGGGATGTTATTCCTTTGTTTCTCATAACAAGATATATGATTCTTTAGCAATGTCTGCTTTCCTGTATATGCCTTTCTGACTTTATTTTTGTATCTAGTGTTAAGATATTTTTAATAATTGAAATTATAATGACACCCTGAGTGTAAGTTAATGCTAGTTAGATGTCAACCAACCACTGTGTTGTCAATTCCCTAGAATATTTGGGAATAGTTTTTTCAAAGGGTCTTCTATAGTTACATATAATGGTTTGGAAGTTCTATTTGGAAAAAGAAAAAAAAAGTTGTAATTGGAGATTTATGAAGTGCATTCAATCCAGTTAAAAACCTGGCCACTATAAAACTATTCTTCCTGTCTTATAAAAAAGCAAGTGCTGAAGTATTGGCTTTCCAGGTGCAGGAGGCGACTAGATTTGTTCAACTTGGTATTACTTGAGTACTTCCATGGAGACCTGTCACTAATCCTTGATGCTGCCTCCCTATGAATGTCGGTTAGTTTTTTGACAAGGCAGGCATCTAAATTTTGTGCCAGAAAATTTAGTTCCAACACAGGTACTGTTACTATATCAGGGGACATCTAAGTATCATGAACTTTGTTTCTGAAAGATCTGTTTATCTGGGACCCAAGTTGGAAGGAATAATGGAGAATCTACTCAGCTCCAATGGACAGGCCTTGTGCTTTAGAATTTAGGGGTTATAAGCACAATATGGGTATATTTCTGGAGGCAATTTAGCAGTGTAGAGAGTGTGGAACAAATTGTCTGTGATGTGCTCAATCCCAGTCACAGTCAGAAACTCTGCTTCATCTGGTCAGTACCCGACATTCAGCTCTTGCTGAAGGTAGGGGAAATGTTCTTAGCATGCAGGCATGGTCCGGCCATAGAGAAGAGTCCTACGCATTGTTGTGGCAAAGACTGTCAGCCGATGGATAATCTGTTCTCTTTTAATACTACGAAGTTTTGGAAGTACACATGATTTCCTAGCTAAAGTAATCCTTCTTGGTCTTTCTGGCAGCTAAATCCGGCCATAGGATTCACTTTTTGCCATATGGGATGTGAATAGATGTGTTGTGTCCACTTCCCGGTCATGCCTCTAATGGCCTTCCCTTTGGTACTGGACTCTGTTTCGTGGTCCCTTACTATTTATCCTGCTTATGACTTGTATCTTTCCTGTGGCTGTCATTTCTCCTTGTTCAAAACCAACAGTTCCTTCAGCCTCCTATGCTCTTGTCTCTCTCCTTTGGGGTCATCATTTACACATGTTCAGAGAGGGTAGCTGTCACACTAAAGGTACTGGTAATACAGCCCAGAAATATGGCAATTGGGTGAGGTATTAACACCCTATCTGATGTGCCTGGTTTCTGTTCTCCCTACTAAAAGGCTCAGGGGTCACTCCAGATAAACTGGGCTAACTGGGCTGCATGAAATAACCACACAAGAGACACAAATACCTTTTTCTTTGGGGTCACTGTGATGGCTCCTCTGACCTTAAGGGTCCACAGAAAGAGCGAGAGAGAGTGAGAGCACGCGCTGACCCCTTTTATTGAGGAGAAGTTATTTAAATGAGACAAGAGGTCAGGTTTCAAGGGGCTGAGTCTATCTTCATGGTGTCCACTGACAGCAGGTTGACTGACACCTGGGTAGGCCACACCCAAGGGCACAGTAAAAGAAGGGGACACACACAAGGCACTTCCATGGAAGATTCTATCCTAAACAGGGCAAGGGGTTATATTACAGAGGAACAGATGAGCATAGCTTCACCCTTGGGGCTGGAGCAAGACACACCCATGCAGGAGACACCGACCCTCCCACCCAAGAAGGGTGGGGAAAGCTCTGGCACATTTCTGTGACTGAGCGCCTCAACACCCAGCCAGGGAGTGTAACCCAGTCACGTGTAAGGTTGGTCTCCCACACTGATGCATTTGATCAGTGAGAGATATGAATTCAGAAATTGCTGGTGGGTAAACTGATCTCCTTTCCCTTGACAGCTAATGCCTCGCCTACCTTGTTTTTATAAGTAGCTTGTTTGAAATGCAGAAACTTAGGTCTAAGCACAGGCCATTCAATCAAATCTGTATTCCAACAGGAACCTGGGAGATTGGGCAAGCACCTTAAAGTGTGAAAAGGACCACTCTAAGAAACAGCTGTTCCACAAACAAAACCAACACTAGACACATTCAATTCAGACTACTGAAAGCCAAATATGGAGAAAAATCTTGAAATCAATCAGAAAAAAAACACCCATTACACAGAGACAAAGATAAGAGGTGCTGTGGTCATGTTGTCAGGGTCTATGCAAATCAACTCAAAAATTAAGGGTAAATGAAGACATTTTTCAAGAAGCCAAGACCAAAAGGATGAATTATAAGCAGATCTATGCTCCTAAAAATGTGACAGGAATCTCTTCATGCAGAAGTAATATTATATCAAACAAATGTGGAGTTACAGAAAGAAAAAAAGAGTGCTGGAAATGTCATAAATGGAAGGTCAATAGGAAATTCTATTTAAAGTTCTAATTGCTCTAAAAAGTTGAGGATCGGTGAAATAAGCCAATTCCAAAAAAAACCAAAGCCTGAATGTTCTCTCTGATATGTGGGTTCTAACACACAATAATGGGGCAGGGGATAGAAGGTCATTGGATTAGACAAAGGGGAATGAAGGGAAGGGAGGGGGATGGGAATAGGAAAGAAAGTAGAATGAATCGAACATAACTTTCCTATGTTCATATATGAATACGTGACCAATGTAACTCGACATCATATACAACCTCAAGAATGGTAAATTATATTCCATGTATGTATTATATGTCAAGACATACTCTATTGCCATGTATTTCTGTTTTAGTCAGCTTTTTATTTTTTTTTCCTGCTGTGACTAAAGAATCTGACCAGAACAACTATAGAGGAGGGCTCACGGTTTCAGAATTCTCAGTCTATAGAAGGCTGGCTCCATTTCTTGGGGCTCAAGATGAGGCTGAACGTCACGGCAGAGTGTGTGACAGAAGAAAGCAGCTCACATCATGGTGATCAAGAAGCAGGGAGAGACTTCTCTCTCCAGATACAAATATATACACCAAAGCCACACCCCAATTCCCACTTCCTCCAGCCACACCCTACCACTTCAGTTACCACTCAGTTAATCCCTAGCAGGGGATTAATTCACTGCTTGAGTTAAGACTCTCATAACCCAATTATTTCTCCCTTGAACCTTGCATTGTCTCACACGTGAGCTTCTGGGGGACACCTCACAGCCAAACCATAACAATATCTAAAAAGAACAAATTAAAAAACGTTGGGTGATCAGCTAGTATCATCACCATAAGTGTACATGACATACATAAAGGGTAGAACAATAGAGGCATCAAAGATGAGAGGGAGGGGTCAGGATCATAGTATATTATTTAAAGCTAGATTGTCATTAATTTAAGATCACCAACTTGACCTAATGGTCAAGTTGAACATTCCACCCCCAAAAAGCAGAATGCAAAAATATGTCTTTGATTCATACCTGGAATAAAGTAGATATTATTAAGAACAGAAATGCTACTGGAAGATCCTTCAATATTTACAAATTAAATTACATACTTCTAAATAATCTTGGATCAAAAAGGAATTCACAGGGATGAGGGTGTGGCTCAGCGGTAGAGCGCTAGCCTTGCATGTGTGAGGCACTGAGTTCAATCCTCAGCACCACATAAAAATAAATAAAGGTATTGTGCCCATCCACAACTAAAAAAAAAAATTTGTTTTAAAAAGGAATTCCCAGGGAAATTAGAAAATATTCAGAATTAAATGAAAATGAAAAAATGCTAGTAACATATAATTATTGTTCCAGGGCAATGAGAAAGGAATCCCACTCATTATCGAGCCCCCATGTTGGTTTCTGGGTTATTTCCTAAGTACTTCCTTGTGCAGAAGCAGAAGCTGGATTATAAGGTATGGTTTTAAAAGAGAATCCAGGGCTGGGGATGTGGCTCAAGCAGTAACACGCTCGCCTGGCGTGCGTGCGGCCCGGGTTCGATCCTCAGCACCACATACAAATAAAGATGTTGTGTCCGCCGAAAACTAAAAAATAAATATTAAAAAAAATTTCTCTCTCTCTCTCTCTCTCTCTCTCTCTCTCTCAAAAAAAAAAAAAAAAAAAAAAGTTCACCATCCTGCCTGGATACAATGGCACACTCCTAAAATTCCATATTAAAAAAAAAAGGAATAAAAAAGAATCCAGAGGTATTCAATTAATATAAGGAACAGAAGCACCACTAAGGAGATCAAGCTGAGCTTCCTGAAGTAGAGTGGGGAAAATGCTTTTGGAGAGCCACTTCAGAGTGCATGACAGCAGCGTGGTAGCACATGCTTTTAATCCCAGCAACTCAGGAGGCTAAGGCAAGAGGATGGAGAGTTCAAGGCCAGTATCAACAATTTAGCTAGCCCCTAAGCAACTTAGTGAGATCCGGTCTTAAGATAAAACAACAAATAAAAAGGTCTAGAGATGTAGCTCAGTGGTAATGCACCCCTGACTTTAATCCTCAGTACAAAAAAAAAAAAAAAAAGGAAAAGAAAATCTTACAGAGTACATGATAGAACTCAGTAGCAAGAAAAGTGTCTAAAGTGTATTTCTTTCTTTCTGGTGCTGGGGATCTCTGCATGCTAGGCAAGTAATCTACCACTGAGCTACACTCCAGCCCACAAACCTGTATTTTAAAGGGTTTGGAACTATATTAAAAAGTTCAATACTTTGCCAAGAGTCTAAGCAAAGAGTTAAATTCCCTTTTGACCATAGATGGCAGTTGTTCCTTTGAATATGACCAAGACTGCCTCACACAGCCAGAATCAGCTCTATCTGTCTTCCTTCCTTTCCTCCCTTCTCTTCATGGAGAAGTACTTCCTTTTTAAACATTCTCCTCCGCCTAGGCGTTGCTCTTTTAATTTATGTTTTTTTCCTGAATACTTCTCTGGATATTCATTTCAGTCTGCTTTATATGATAAGAAAAGTCTTTTATAAGAGTTCCCATGTACTCCTCTACCCAGAAAAGATCAAATCCCATAGAGAACTTCTAGAAAAAAAAAAGTGTCTTAATGTCTTGCACATATTTGGAGAATATGTAACTTTTCCCCTCCTCCAATCAGGCATCTGGATGTCTTGTGCATTTTGGAATTCCAAACATTTTCTCCTCCACCACAGCTGAATCGAAAGCATATGACCCAATGAAGTCAGGCATTGGACTCTACAACATGAAGACACACAGAAAGAAGATTGGGGCTGAGTCATCCTATTGGCAGCCTCCAAAATAGACTCATCCAGGAATTCCTGGTACTGAGATCCCTGGAGGTCCCTTGGTGTGGTTCTTTCTAAGTCTGGTTTGTTCAGGTTGTTGGGTTTGCTTTTTTTTTTTTTTTAATTTGTTTGTTTTGTTCTTATTGTTTTGTTTTAAATTCTGCATGGTCTTGAATGATTTGAGTCAGCTCTTTTTTGCTCCAGTTTGATAGAATCTGTTCCTGTTGTTTGCAAGCAAAGGGCCATAACTGAGACAAATGACAATGTAAAAATGGTGCCAAGTGCTGTGCCAGACTTTCTGGGTAGAGCCTGCTTCTGCTGATGCAGGCTACAAGATGACTCAACACTTTCACACGTTTCTTTACTTTTTCTGCTATGAAACCTCTGTTCTTACAGTGGATGATATGCTCAGACATTATCACCACCACCACCACCACACACACACACACCTTGGTACAAAAATCATTACTTATGTACAAGGTCCACATTTGTTCTTTTCTTACTAGTCAGTGTGCATAAAAGTATGGATTCTTAACACCCATAAGAATCTAGTTGGGTCACAGAGATAAATAGCAGGTATAAAGTAGCCATTTTAATGATCCAGAATATACTTATGTTATTTTTTTGACATTATCATTAAAGTGAAAATACATCACTTAAAAAACAAACAAAATACCTCTAAGGTGAAGTATTTGCAAATCCTTGAAAACAGATTCCACAAATTCCCATTTAAGGAATATTGGCCTGAGACATTTAGATCTATTGTCTATGGTAGACCTTTATGTTGTATTTCACAGATTTGAATCTTTCTCCTTAATAATACCTCAGCAACCATCATGCCCAACCTTAACAACTGTGTAGCTGAGGGTCATAAGCTTAAAAAGTTAACATGTAAAGACATGAGCAGAAAAATCACAAAAGTCCATAGACAAAAGAAAATGGGTTGAATCTTGGTAATAATCAAAGATATTTAATATTTTAGTTGGATGGTCTAGGTAATGCTGCTGTAACACTCAACCCCAAATTTTAGTGGCTTAAAACAATAGTTTTATTTTTTGCTCATATCCATCTGGCTTAACTGAAACAATTAACATGGAATTAATTTTCCATCTTAATCAATTATGAGACATTGGCTACTTTCTGAAACACTGCTAGTAATCGTTTGCAAGTATACAAGAGGGCTCTGGAGGATCTTGTACCAGCTCTGGAATACTCAGCCCAGAAGGAGGACATGTCCTTCCTATGCACAACTCACTGATCAGAACATGTCACATGGACCCCACCTAACACTAAGGGCCATGATATTCAATCCTTCTTTGTGTTTGAAGAGAATTTAAAAAGGAAAGTCAGTTATTTGATGGAGAGCATTGATGACTACAATTGGTAATTAACACAAGAATAAATCATTTTTTTTCATGGACTAGCTTGGCAACTTTATAGAGATATCTAAATCCTTATCTCAGCAAAGGTATGGAAATAGGCAGTCTCGGACGTTGAGAAAGAAATTCCATGTTCCATGTTAAACATTTCAAAGGAACAACATGGAACAAAGCCTCCAGTTAAGTCATGATGGATATGAGCAAAAAATAAAACTGTTGTTTCATGCCACTGGGGAGGTGGGTCAGTGGTTGAGTGCCCCTGAGTTCAATCCCTGGTACCAAAAAAAAAAAAAAAAAAGGGAGTGGGGGGGGTTGGGGGGGGGATTGTGGGATTCTTTGCTCTCTTTTCTTTCTTGATTTCCTTCGAGGGGTGGATGGCTCTGCTCCACCACACACTCCTTGCTGGGATATGCTGCCTTCCCACAGGTCCCAAAACAACAGGGCCAACTAACCAATTCGTGTCTTCATACCTGTACTTTGGATAGTAATGACCATCACATTCCACCATCATTAATAACCCCATGCCCCCTCCCTTCCCCTCCAACCCTTCTGCCCTATCTAGAGTTCATCTATTCCTCCCATGCTCCTTCTCCCTATCCCACTATGATTCAGCCTCCTTATATCAAAGAAAACATTTGGCATTTGTTTTTGTGGGATTGGCTAACTTCACTTAGCATTATCTTCTCTAACTCCATCCATTTACCTGCAAATGCCATGATTTTATTCGACTCCTGTGATGTAAGAGTTAAAATAAAGAATCAATAAATGGGATGGACTCAAACTAAAAAGTTTCTTCTCAGCAAAAGAAGTAATCTGTGAAGTGAATAGAGAGTCTAATTTTGGGAGCAAATCTTTACCCCTCACACATCAGATAGAGCACTAATCTCTAGGATATATAAATAACTCAAAAAACTAAACACCAAAAAAAAAAAAAAACAATCAATAAATGGGCCAAGGACCTGAAGAGACACTTTCCAGAAGATGATGTACAATCAATCAACAAATACATGAAAAAATGTTCAACATCACTAGCAATTAGAGAAGAGCCCATTTCTCTACAATTAAGGACTCCAACTAGGGTGGTTTCTCCATGGGTGACCGCCGTGTTGTTTTGAAGCTCAACTGCTCATTATCCATGCAGTCTATCTTGGAAGCAGGGTGGGGGGGTATTGTCTCTTCTCAGAGTTGCTTCCATTTCCTTGGAAGCTCATTTATGTCCAGAATAAGGGAAGAGACAGTACTGACTCTGCTCCCTAGAATGCTTCTTATGGTTGAGCTTTCCTTCCCTAAAGAGTCATCCCCTGGAGCTGGGGATGCAGCTCAGTGGTTGAGTGCTTGCCCAGCATGCACGAAGTCCTAGGTTCAATCTCCAGCATTTCCAAGCAACAAGCAAACATCCCCTGCTCTTTAAAACTTAGCAGATCATCCTGGTCTCATCTTTTCACTTGGCTTCCCTTCCTCCTTCCCTTCCATTTTTCTTTCCTTACTTTTTTCCTCCAGGGAAACTTTGAGCTGTTTCAGACACTGTATCCAGTGCTAGGGATACGACAATGAGCAAGACAGTCTCACCACCTTTATGGAGTACCTTATTCACTGGGGAAAAGGAAGAAAACAGGTCATTGCAGTTTATCCCTGGGGTAGGCACCTTTGAGGAGGCCCAAATTCCTGCCTACGGGTATCCATGCCCTAGTGTTGGCTGGACTATAGAATATGGTACAGTGGTTAAGATGTCACTTCGAGATTATGTAATAAAAGAACGGGCAGTCATGATTTTCTCTCTCCTTCTCTCTCTACCCTCTATCTCTTACTCATTGCTCTTAAGAGGAGAGATGGCAAAATCTTAGCAGAACTAAACTGAAATTTTCTCTCCACGCAATCAGAAGAATTCAAGAAAATTTCAAAAGGAGCCACATAATTTTTTTAGCTGATGCTCTGTCCATATACTATTAAACTCATCGCTTGTTTGTGAGGCACTTGGAAAAACTGACCTACACTGATCAGCTGAGACCCTTGGCCAACTGTGGTCTCCTTGTTAGACAGGAGCAGCTGGTTTTTCAAGCTAAACCTCAGGCAGTGGTTCTGCATCTGCGTGCATGGCAAAAGGGTGTCCCATGAATTTTTATGGTGTGCTGCCAGAGTTTGATCAGTACATAAAACTTATGCCTCCCCACCTCCAGCTAGGCACAGGGCCATGTGTATCTCACTCTCTATCCTTAAGAAATATCACCTTTGTATGAGAACACTGAATTGGAACACTTGTGTCAGGGCAATCTACACTCAAAGCTTACATAAAAATGAAGGTGGCCAAGTTAATAGTAAAACAACTATAGAAAGCCTTTTTTTTAAAAAAAAAATTCTTTCAAACTTGCTTTTAAGAAACCATTGTTCACTTTTTAATGCTTTTGCATGCACTATCCAAACCTCAAGAATTCAGAACTGTGGCTAATCCTCTAACTTCAGGGTTGAGACTTGAATCCCAAAAATATGAAAAAGGTCATATTGCAGAGGTTAGTGGTCAGAATCCTTTCACTATCCACCAAGTCAAATCTCAGAATTCTGTGCTTTTATGGGAACAAATATTTCTTCTTCATTTGTTCTGCCAAGGTAATAAAACACAACTGGTGATTTGCTGTGATTATGTTCTCTCTGAAAGCTTCCTGATGTGCAACTTGATCTTTTTTTTCCCCTAAGATATATTATAAAACCACTTAGAGCTTGTAAATGATTTGTTCTAAGTGACATTGGAACATTTCCTAAAGGAACAGTGGTTCCTTTCTCAGAATTTCAGAATCTGTGTAACATACTTAAGACAAATGGGATCTAAGAATATAGTCAGGCTCTTGAAAAGCAGGGGTTGGGAAAAGAAGTCAAGGGCAGCAGTTGGGGGTACAGTTTTGTGCATAAAAACAGGATTAGAGGATTGTTGTGCTTTTCTCTTCTAGTGTAGAACTGGGCCATGTTTGAGTACCTGGAGTGAGCTTGGCAGAAAATCACTTGCTTTCTCATGCTGTGGTGTTCTATAGAACTTTCTGTCCACATTGCTGTCTTACTGAATGACCCATTTTGTAAATGAAATGCCACAGAATTTCCACATATCCAAATCAGAAGAAATATGCTGACCTAAGATATAAAAATCGATTGAAGTATCAGACTTGATCTTTTTCTTATCTAAATGTTAAAAGAGATACTTGCCTAACATCACCAAAGTGATTTAAAATGAGTATCTAGCTTGGATTGAAACATTTTTATGCCCCAGACCAAAAAACAAAAAAAACCCTATAATTCGTAAGGGCCAATTGGATAGAAGAGAGTCCCACTTTATCTTTTAATAAAGATGTGTAGCACTGTCATCTTCTCATGTTTGCTTTCAAAGAAGCAAAACAAGTCTCATTTGCTTGAAAGTTGAACTTGATAAAAAAAAATGGTATTTAATTGGGACATTTATAGCTGAGGAAAAAGGATACCAAATTCTAGCAAGGCAGCCTCAGAACATGCAGATCTCAGTGTCTAGTTTTTGGAAAGTGGAGGCTAAAGTCAGACTCAGAAACATGATATGGCTCTGGCTCTGTCCCACAAGGCGCTAGCCAGTGGATCCAAGTTGGTGTTCCAAAGGGGAGGAGCAAACTTGATGTAACTGCACCCAATTGTTGATGATATCTAAGAGGGTCTAGTTTACAGGTGGATCTGGGCAGCAAAGGTCTTGATGTACAGGTGATGCTTCAAGTTAGCAAAGAACAAATATCATGCTTGAGAATGGTTCATCTTTTTCGAGTGGAACTTTACCTCTTGAGAGCTGTCTGTGAAATGTGTGTGGACTGTGTTGCACATGGTTGCCTAGTGAATAGGATAATCTGGTGTCTGGGAACGTTCAGTGGACATTTCCTCTGGTTGACAGCCCAGAGACATTGTGAGCCCTATTCTGCTCTGCCTAGTCCCACACAACACTGGAAATGGGGTGACCACCCAGCCACACAGCCCCTCTGAGATAAGTGTGACCTGCCAAGATGCCAATCAATGTGTTGACTACAAGAATCATGAAGCAAGACTCCACCCTTGAAACCTTACCCCTGCCTTTGATGTACCCCCTTAAATAAACCACAGGAGCTATTTTCTAATTGTCTAGCTCCAGCTCCTTTGTGGACTGGACCTATCAGGTATTCCAATTCTTTAAACCTAATTCTGACTTTGTCTTTTGTTCTTCACTAATTATTCTAGACTTTAATTTCTCAGGTGGTTTACAGTCTCCTTGGCAGGAAGAAGAACCCCCTAACGAGGCGTTGGCTACCTCCCCATACCTACCCACAACTTGGGTGTCCATGAAAAGCCTCTCGTCCATCTTGAAGACTTCACAGGGCTCCAGTGGAGTAATGTTAAGGTTCAATCCTGCAGACTAAATCTGTGTTAAAAGAGTTTTAGGAGAGTGTTATAATGAACACATTGCAGGCATCACAGATACTACTAGGTCTACCAAAAACCAAATGCTTTAGAACCCACCACCCACTTGCACAGGTGATACGAACCTAGAAGGTAGGAACTCATACTAGTGTTAGCAAACCAAGCAACATGGTCATGGTGAGGAGAATCAGCTACTTATGGGAGGTGTCTCTCTACCTGTCATGTACTAGATTTCAAGGAAAGGAAGTATAAAAAATGTATAGAATCCCAAATTGCCGATAAGTAAAAGATGTTCAACCTCACTGCCAATCAGAGAAATAAGTGAAGTTAAAACCACAATTGGCACAATGGTATTATTAACATATTTCACTTCCATCAGCTGTGCAGAAGAAAGTTTACTGCAATATGCAAAAAATTTAAAATTATCCAAATGGTCATCAACAGAATGGTTATTTTATTTAATTTTTTTTTTTTTTTTAACATTTATTTATTTTTTCTTAATTCTCGGCGGACACAACATCATTGTTGGTATGTGGTGCTGCTGGGGATCGAACCCGGGCCGCACGCATGCTAGGCGAGCGCGCTACCACTTGAGCCACATCCCCAGCCCCCTGGTTATTTTATTTAAAAGCAAATATTTTTGGTAACTTAAATTTTGCATTACCATATATGAATAGCTGACCAGTGTAACTCCATATTGTGTACAACCACAAGAATGGGAAATTGTACTCTATGTATATATAATATGTCAAAATACATTTTACTGTCATGGATAACTAGAAAGAACAAATAAAATTTTAAAAAGATTAAAAAAATGTCACATTACATTTTTGCAGTGAAATTCTATTTAAAATGTTATATTGATGGACATATAGCTCAAGGATAAAAAGCTTGCCTCACATGTGCAAGGAGAATGTTATAATGAACACATTACAGGCATCATTGCTGAGTTTATTCTCCAGAACCCAAAACAACAATAACCACAACAAAACCACACACAAACAAAAGGCATGCAACAAAACGAGCAAGCAAAAATAAAACCCAAAATGCTATAAAGCAATGAGCATGAATAAATATAAGCTACTAGAGAAAATTGAAGGCACATTCATGAAAAAAATGTATTTTAGAGTAGCGCAGCTTAAATTATACTCTATAATTTAAATATATAGGTTAATGCAGAAAAATAAAACTTTTTTTTTTGCACTTCTATCATAATGCTTCCTAGTTTACATTGTACATTTTAATGTAGGTTCCTAGTGGTCCAATATGACAGTGGGTTCTTCGAAGTCATGAACCAAGCACAGTGCCTTAACAGAGTAGTTGCTCAATAGTGCTAGTCAAATAAATTAATTAGCAAATGATTGAAGAGTTAAGGACACAGTTGTCATCAGTTTAGCTGAAATTACTTGCACCAAGATCCAGGCCCACACTGCTGATACTCATGTTCCTGTCCAACTTGACCTTTCCCTGGCACCCCTGGCCTTCCATCTCATGGACTTGTTAGATTTGTCAAGCTGAGCTGGGAGAGAGATGATCTGTCCCCATAACTCACTCTCCATCCACATCTTTCACCTTATTTTGGGAGTTGGGACCATCCCAAGGCAATCAGATGTCTTTGAGGTGACCTTGAGAAAGACCATGCTTTTCCTATATGTGTTTGTATCTGTGCATGTGCCCACTCACACATGTGCCAGCAAAGACCAGCATGAGCTCAATGTTAACCTTTCTCCCGACCACACCACCTCCTAATTTTAAGGTCAATCAGAAAACACACAGAGAAAAAGAAATAAAACAAATGAACATAAATAGTGTGGCAACTCTCAGAGCATGTTGATGAGCATACTCATTGGCATTTCAAGGATAAGAGGCATTTCAAAGGACATATCTAGAATAAATACCAAAGAGCAGTATAAGCTGGAACACTGAGACCCTTAAAAATTCTAAAAAAGATACAGGGCATGATGGCACGTGTCTGTTATCCTAGATACTCATGAGGCTGAGGCAGGAGGATTTCAGGTTTGAAGCCAGTTTAACAACCTAGCGAGGCTTTAAGCAACCTAGTGAGACCCTGTCTCAAAATAAAAAATAAAAAGGGCTGGTGATGTGGCTCAGTGATTAAGCATCCCTGGGTTCATACCGTATTAAAAAAATTACAAAAAGAACCATAAGTAAAACAATACTTAAGGTGTATTTGAAGCAGGAGAATCAGGAAAAGGGATTACCCCACTGCCAAATGAACATGAAGCTGTGTTAACAGACAGCAGAGAGAGCATGAAAAATTCCACTTTTATTTTGCTTCAAGCTTCAGAAGCAACTTCTCAAAGTGGGCTCCACAAAATGCTAGTTCTTGAATAGGTTTTGCAAGATCAGATCTTGTCATGATCAGAAACATTTGGAAATGTTGAGGAAATACTCAGATCTCTTTACTGCATGATGCTTTGAGATAGACAATGTTTTCCAAAACCCTGATAAAGAGGCAAGTTTTTTTTTTTTTCCCTGTGGTGCTGGGGATTGAATCCAGGGTCCTGTGCATGTGAAGCAAGAACTCTACCAACTGAGCTATAGCTCCAGCCCAAGAAGCAAAGTCTTTACTGCCATTCACCAGAACTACTGATGCTTTTTTTTAAAATCAGGAAGCATTGCATGGAGCTAATGTTCTTTGGAAAATACTGTTGAAAGAAAGAAGAGTGGTCTTTCATTGTAAAATACATAAAACAACAAAAATAAAGAACAAAGGGCAAAGATAAAACTGCATTAGGAAACTACAGATTTGTTTTTTCCAAAGTAATTTGAGAGAGAATTGTTTTCAAATCTTTTCTATTCAAAAGTATATTTCAACTACTAAATCAACTTAGGAATTTTTTTTTTTTTGTGGTGCTGGGGATTGAACCCAGGGCATTATGTATATGAGGCAAACACTCTACCAACTAAGCTATAGCCCCAGCCCCTCAACTTGATAAAAAGAAGTTCAAGTTTTCATTAAATTGGAAATGTATAAGTAGTATATCTTTAGAGAGGTTTTTGAAACTAGAGACCCAAAAGTGATTACCATTCAGAGTTAAAATAAATTCTCAAAATCAATTATGATGATTTTTGTTTTGTAGGTAACAGAAATGCTGGCATTTTAGGGAAAAAGTTAATTTACTGGTGGAACTTTTTTTTTTTTTTTTGGTGCTGGGGTTTGAACCCAAGGCCTTGTACAGGCGAGGCAAGCAGTCTACCAACTGAGCTATGTCCCCAACCCAATGGTGGAACTTTCATTGGGATGAAAGATGAAAAGTTCAGGACTCAAGCTTGAGACGAGGGCAGGTGCCGGGAAGTCATGGGCACTAAGGCCTGGAATACATGCAATCTTTTAAAATTTCCAAATCTGAATTGAATTCCTTCAAACATTTTCCCTGCTAGTAATTACTCAACAAAGATCCTAATTCCTGGGAGAAAGTCCAGTTGGAATGGCTTGGTTTTTCATGTCTGCCTCCTGGTAAAGGATGAATGAGACACCAAGAATACTCATAGTGGGGAGGTGTAGGTATTAGTCAGCATTCTCCAGAGAAGCAGACCAAGGGGATATGTAGATACCTAAAAGGAGATTATGGGAATTGGCTTATATGATTATGAAGGCCAGGATGTCCTACAATATGCTGTCTACAAGCTGGAAAACCAGGAAAGCTAGTGGTGTACTTTAGTCTGAGGACAAAGGTCAAAGGTTTGAAAATGGAGAGAGGGACTGGATTCTAGTGTAAATCCTAGAATCTAGAGACCTGAGAACCCAGAGCTCCAGTGTCCCAGAACAGGAGAAGATGGCTGCTCTTCCAGCTCAAGATAAGAGTGAATTTACCCTTTCTGCCTTTTTTTTGTTCTATTTGGGCCCCCATTCTTTGCATGATGCCCACCCACATCCTCTTGATCAATATATGGGTTCAAAAGCTAAACTCTTCCAGAAACGCCCTCACAATAATACCCAGAAAAATAATTTTATCAGCTATCTGGTTATCCTAAGCTTAGCCCAGACAAGTTGACTTGCAAGATTAAACATCATAACATATTCCCCCAAATAAAATGAAGGACTGGCAGAAAGGGACAATGATTGGTAAATGACTAAAAATTAACCAATTCCTTCGATCTGTTTCTTAAGAAAAAGTTATATCAAATTAATTTCCTGAGGTTGGCAGAATTCAGAAATGGCAGAGATGCACTGTATCATCGATTTCTTTGTTTATATTTAATCTATTTGTCTGTAAATATTCAAGGCACAGAACCCAAATCACTATCAGTCACCGACTTAAAACCTTCAGTGGTTTACGGATAGAATAGAATAGAATATCTCTAATGTGGCCTCTAGGCCCCACAGCATTTGGGCTCCTGACCCGAATCCTTCACTTCTCACCTCTTGCCCCATGTATTCTAGTCCCAGTAGCCCTAAGCTTCCCCCAAACTATCCTATCTATATCCTATCTATACCCCCCAAACTATCCTATCCTATCCTATCTCTTCTCACTTAAATCAGAATAATCTGTATAACTCCTAGTCATGGCCTTAATGAAACACTGGTTCCTCAGAGAAGTTCTTTAAAACTCTCAGCCTGGGGGCTGGGGATGTGGCTCAAGCGGTAGCGCGCTCACCTGGCATGCGTGCGGCCCGGGTTCGATCCCCAGCACCACATACAAACAAAGATGTTGTGTCTGCCAAATAAATATTAAAAAAAAAATTTCTCTAAAAAAAAAAAAAAAAAACTCTCAGCCTGATTCTCTATCCCCTGCTCTTCTGGCCCCAGGAACCCTAGTTTCTTTCTTTATAACACATTTCAATCTCCTATTTTTTTCCTATTGATTTATGTAATGACTCTTTCTCAAAAGGTGAAACCAAATCAGGCACGGTGGTGCGTGCCTGTAATCCCAGTGGCTAGGGAGGCTGAGACAGTAGGATCGCCAGTTCAAAGCCAGCCTCTGCAAAGTCGAGGAACTAAGCAATTCTTGAGACACTGTCTCTAAATAAAATTCAAAATAGCGCTGGGGACGTGGCTCAGTGGTCGAGTGCCTCTGAGTTCAATCCCAGTATCAAGAAGAAAAAAAAAAAAGAGGAAACCATTCTAAAAATTCAGGGATCACATCTATTCTGTTCAGTTCTAATTGTAATGTCTAACACAGCTTCATCAGTGTGGACCCAAGGATTCCTAAATGAATCTGAACTCTCTCTATATACAATCTGTATTCTGGGGACAAGAAATTAAAATCATGGTGTTTGAAGAGCAGTGCTAGATGATATAGAAAATACCAAGGGAACACCCTGAAGGGAAGGATGACTTTGGCCATGAAGCTATTTCATAATGTTTTTCTTTATTTTCTTGCGGATTTCTCCACAAGAGAAGGATCATACCATGTGGGAAATGAACAGTAGGTTGGACGGTGGTTTTATGCAATGGAGGGGGAGAGTGAGAAGTTTGAAGAATGCAGTCTTTAGTTGAATCTCACAGAACGGTGGCTATGCCCCTCTCAGCATTTGCATCTAAGACTCTTATGCAATCACAAAATAATATTGAAATCTTCCCATAAGATTGAAAAGAATAACTAATATGTTATCTTGCAATTCTGTCTTATCAGGTTTCTTTTCAACATTCAGTCTACATTGGATTTCTTAATGTAATGTTTGCTCTCTGTTAATTAATAGGACTTTGTGTTTAAATACATTCAGAATTAAATTCAAATGACTTGGAAAATGGGGTTTTTAGGAGAATGAACAGATAACTTGATATTCGGAATGTTACAAAGTTAATTCTGATGTCAGAGTTATAAACAAAAATACAAAACCCAAATGCTCATCATATCTTTTTCAAAGGCATATTATATTGTCATCCCTTTAATTATTACCATAATATGCTTTTATTAAACTATTACTTTCATTTGCACAATTAGGCTCAAAAATCAACATTTTAGGGCTGGAGCTGTGGCTCAGCGATAGAGTGCTCACCTAGCACATGCTAGGCCCTGGGTTGGATCCTCAGCACCACATAAAAATAAATAAATGAAGTAAAAAATGTGTCCATCTACAACTAAAAAAATAAATATTCTTAAAAAATCAACATTTTAATAGTCTTCATGAAAAACTCATTAGCCAATTTATGCTTCCTCAGATGTCGAAATGAAGTAATAAAAAAACAATCTCCTGCTGGGTGTGGTGGCATAAGCCTGTAATCCCACCGGCTTGGGAGGCTGAAGCAGGAGGATCGAGAGTTCAAAGCCAACCATAGCAATTTAGTGAGACTCAGCAAGTCTCTGACTCTAAATAAAATACAAAAAGGGGCTGGGGATGTGGCTCAGTGGTTAAGTGCCCCTGGATTCACTTCCCAGTACCAAAAAACAAAACAAAAAATAAAAAAACAAAAACAACAGAAACCAATCTCCCTCTCCTCTTTCCCTTCCTTTCTTCTTCCTCCTTTCCCTTTTTCTACTTCTCCCTTCTTTCTTCCACAAATCTCTCTTTTAGCATGAGCACGGAACTCTGCTAGGTGCACACATTTTGAATATACTTACTACAAAATTCATACATATCTGGTATATTTAACCATATATGTCCAGAGTAAATTTAATGTGATTCAACCATAAACATCAAGAAGCATTCACACATTTTAAAAAACTCTCTACTTATACTAGATTTGATGAAATAGAGCTTATCTTCTTTCCCTTCCACATTTATCCATAAATACTGATTAACTATCATGCAGCTCTAAGTTTATTATTTGCTTCTATTTTGGCTGAGAGCAAAATAAAAGTGTTTTCTGGTGACTTCAATGAGTCAGTAGGCCTTCTTTTCATTTCCTAATTCTAGTTCTACTTAACACTTAAATAAGCAATTTTCTACCTAGCAATTGTAATTAAACCCATTAATTTAAAAATGCACATAGACCTTAACACATCAATTACAATGGTTATAGCTTGTATCCAATGAAACGTGGGAATTGAACATTGCATGATTCTATGTCCAAATGCTGAAATGTTAAGGAAGATGGAGTATCTTAATTCATCCATTTACTTTTAAATAATGTAATTGAAATGTTATTGTGGATTGCTTCCTTATCTTCTGCTATTTTTAGAATTGTTTTCCATTTTTAGCTTCTGTTGGTGGTGGTATTTGGTAGACCACACAAGTCTCCTTGAATAAGAACAGAAGACAAGAATTTGTTTATTCTTGTTCATGAGGTTTGTAACATCCCATTAATGTTATAAAAAAGAAGAAAGAAATCCTGGAGAATATTATGTAAATTTCAGTTTTGCTGAGTCATTCACTTAAAAGTAAACTAAGAAATCCTGTATGTTTAACAAAACTATAAAGTGAAGTTGAAGATAAATCTTAATAAACATATAATGAATGTATATTAAGGTTTACCTGTTGCCTGAGAAGTTAGGATAAATCTTTAGTAGGCCAACAATGGGAACCCTCCTTTTTTTTTTTTTTTTTTTTTTTGGTACCAGGGATTGAACTCAGGGGCACTCGACCACTGAGCCACCTCCCCAGCCCTATTTTGTATTTTATTTAGAGACAGGGTCTCACCGAGTTGCTTAGTGCCTTGCTTTTGCTGAGGCTGGATTTGAACTCTTGATTCTCCTGTTTTAGCCCCCTGGGCCTCTGGGATTACAGGTGTGCGCCACCATGGCTGGCAAGAACCCTCCATTTTAACATGTGCTCAGGCCTTACTCTGACACAGAAACAATTTCTGATTCAGCAACTATCACTCCCTATAGAAAAGACCAGAGATTCCTTAGGGCAAATTCATGTTCAGACACTTAACTTGGGCAGCATCTCATCCATGTCCTGTATAGGACAGAGCCAAGTGAGGAGAGGTAGTAAGACATCCCTGTTGTAGGGACAGATGAGGCAGGACACGGAAGATAGCAGGAAACAGTTTTATTTGGCTGCAGCCAGGTTCAGAGGGCACAGCTTTTGCTGTGATCAATCAATCCCCTAAACATTTCAACATTTTATACCCAACATGTAAGGGGAGGGGCTCAGAAGTTCACAGTCTGTAGAAATTTACATAAAAGAAGCTTTTTCTTTCACTGTTCTGGGCAAGTTAACCCTTCAAGGACAATAACTGAGAAGGGGAGAGTTTCTTCTCCCCTTTCTATTCTCCCCCTGCCAGCTGTTACCATGGAGCCCAATTGGTAACTTTTCTTATCTTAAAATGTAGACATCTCTGTGAAGCCCAGCTCAAGGCCAGAGGCCTTGTTTGCACATTTCTACAAACTACTATACTGGATACGTTTGTGAAAAACTTATAAGGGGGTGTCCAGCACCTGGAGTGCTGATTTCTTGTGGGCCAGTGGCCAAGTAAGATAGGGCAACATGAAAATAGGAAGTTTATCTACATGGAACTCTTTCTTAGAGACTCTTTTGCTGACAGTACTAAAATCAGCCATGATGAAGATTTCTGGAGAAACACAGTTAAGACTTTTCTGTGGAGAAAGGGGGTGCCACTACATCTCTTTAGAAAAGCTGGGGCACTAGCCATGAGATGAGTCATGGTCTCATCCAGATGAGATGCTGGACTTTTGCTTTCTCATCTCAGGATGAGATGCTGGACTTTTGCTCATTTGTGCAAAAGTGATGTATAGGTCTGCCCTGTGTTACTATAGTAGTTGAAAACAAGTGAGTTTTGGGGAGAAACTGACAATGGAGTTTGAAGGATCTAGAGAAATCTGAAGACTAGAGGTAGGTGGAGCTTCCCCTAGCACAGAGCAAGGACAGAGGGTTGCAATGGGAACAAGTTACACTGTCACCATTTGGTTGGGTAAGAGTGCATGACATTTCTCATGGACCAAGGACACTGTCGCAAGTTGCACTATTAATAATTACTCAGAGGCAAATTGTCTTTAAATGCAAGCATATATATTCGATCACACCAATCATCAAATATAAACACTTAATGTAAAAGTTTTAGGTGTGCTAGAGCACCTCAACTAGCATTCAATGCACACTAATTAAACACAATAAGCAAATCACACAATCCTAGGGCAACCACAAGCCCCAAAATACATCTGATGCCATGAAACTTATCTTAGCCAAAGAGCAGATGTTGTCCTTCTCTGGTGGTTCTTTCCAGCTGTTAGCTGGACATCAAGGAATAGTGGAGTCAGTCCAGGGACAGACAGCAAGGCGGCCAGTCTCACCAATGTCCTTGCAGCAAAACTCTTCAATGTGACAAGACAATCAACTTAAATACATTTCCAAGCTGGTGGTGTATGTTGGTGATTGGTTACAACCAGTGAAAGTCAATGTCCATTGGTTATGTCCAGTGAGGTGATGTAATTGTAACTGGGCATGTTCTTTGCGCATGTCCATGGAGCTGTGCTCCCAATCAATTGTAACCAGTCATTGCTAAGCATGTCTATGGCTATAGCCCCTTACAGCTCTTTAACAATTGCAAGCAGACATGACTAAGCAGTTCAATGGCTGCTGTTCCTTATGGCCAGCAACTTAGTCCCAGCATGTCTATGGCAGATGCTCCTGTTACAGAGTCTCAACAGAGACTGTTCAACAAATGGAATCCAAAGACAAGCCATGTAACATTTCCTCCATGTTGGTCCCTACCTGAAAGCTAGACAGCAAAGGGGAGGAACAGTGGGGGTCAGAGAGGTGGTTTGAATTGGGTAAGAAATTAAAGTTTAATGTATACTCAACTGAAAATTTTCATAGCTAAAAATTAGTTTCCTCTCACATCTGAGAGTGATGCCACTCTCAGAGATCTGCCTGAATGGTTATCTGAAGCTGAAAAGGGAGATCTGCTTGTGTTAAGGTAGCAGTAGAGAAGAAAAGTTGTGATATTGATTATAATCACAGATTCAGCATGTTAATAAATCAGTGACATAATGTATTTAAAATGTAAGCTATTACACCAGCTATGTGTTATATTTGCCAAAAAAGCTTATTTTTTCAACCTTGAAGCTGAATTTAATCAACCCTCTTGAACTAACTACCAGCTTACGAGAAACATGGAAGATAGAAAGGACCTGTTAATGGCACCAGGAGGAAACTGAAAGCCTGATCCAGAATGTGAGAAATTCAACAGGACAAATAGACTTACTTCTTCAACAAACACATGGCACATTACAAGGTGAATTCATGTTGCCACCTTTAAAAACACCAAGAAAAGGAAGAAAAGCAAGGAAAGGAACTGTCATAAATTAAGCGACTTAAGAGAACCCTAATGTGTAATATGTACATTAGGTTTGAATTTTTATTTTAATAGCCATAAAAAGATACATCTGAGATAATTAAGAAAAGTTGAACTTGGACTGGATCTTAAGAATATTAAGGAATTACTCATTTGAGGAAACATGACAATGTTATTGTGATCTTGTTTCTTTTTCTTCAAATTCTTGTGCATTAGAGAAACATACTGAAGTATTTGTGAGCAAAGAAATATGATACTTGGTGCAGAAAGCCATCTGTGGTGAAATACATTAGGATCTTCTCTTGGCATGGGAGCTAGGGAGAGATAGGCCTGGCATTGGGAACTTTCTGTGGCTCTCCCAATAGATTGCCCAATGCACACGACCTTTCCCTCTACTCTGCTAGGAAGGTCCCTCATAGTAGTTATGGAGTTGGGAGTAACCTGTTAGGAACTGGACAGCCCACCTTTAACTAGTTTTTGGAGAAGAACATTCTATGGAAGGCCTTTAATGTCTCCCGATACAAATAAAGCTGGCATAGACACCATTTTGCCAGAAGCTCAATCTGTCTGATGGGCTTGCTCATTCTGTCCCTTTGGAAACTATTTTCTGTGTTCTGTGGTTTTCTTCGCCATTCTCTTAGCTTTTATTTCTCAGCCAGCCCATTCTACTGAGGGGAATCCATTTCCATTGCCCATGTGAGTGGGAGCTTGGGACTTAAGAAAAATACTCCAGGTGAGCATGATATCACACACCTGTAACCCCAGCACCTTGAGAGGCCAAGGCAGGAGCATCTCAATTTTGAGGCCAATTGGGCAGCTTAGTAAAGCCCTGTCTTAAATAAAATACTCAGGGGCTGGGATTGTGGCTCAGTGGTAGAGCCCTTGCCTCGCAAGAATGAGGCACTGGGTTTGATCCTCAGCAACACATCAAAATAAATAAATTAAATAAAGGTATTGTGTACATCTACAACTAAAAAAATATTTTAAAAAGAAAAAAATATGAAGGACTGGGGTTGGAATTCAGTGGTGGAGCAGCATGCCTGGCTTCAGTTCCTAATACTTAAGGTGTAAAGGCAAAATTTCTAAGCTGATTCTAAGCTGCAAAAGTCTGAGTTAAAGTGTAAAAGACCGGGCATTGTAAAGTTTCTAAATTACAAGGCCTGAGCTAAAAAGTAAAAAGACTAGGTATTGTTAAAATTCCTCTGCTACCCCCAGGAACCTGTAATCTCTGTAGCTGTTAGGACAATACTGGAACTGCCCAGTAAATATTTCCATTGATTCCCTGGTTGTTTAATAGCTAAGGGCTCTAAGTAGCTCAGCATGTAAGCATCCAGGTCCCCAAACCAATCAGTTTAAATGTGTACCCCACTTAGGAGTGACCAATCACCCCTGCCCAGACTGTTCCTGCCAATGAATGTACTAATCATGTCTCAGAGTTGTTCAATTTTCCCACGCCTCATGATGATTTGTTCTGATGTATGCAAAGCCCCCCCCCCCCCCCCCCCCCGCCCACTCCAAAAAGTGTACTTAAGCTCTGCTTGACCTCTGCTCTGGGCTCTGGGCTGCTCTCCTTTCTTGAGTGGGCACAGAGCCCCAGCATGCTGGTTCAATAAAACTCCCTCCCCCCACTTATTGCATGAAGCTGGTCTCTTGTGGTCTCTTTCTCCGATGCTCCGCCAGACCCTTACAAAGGAAGGAAGAAAGAAAGAAAAAGGGGGGAGGGGGAGAGAGAGAGACAAAGAAAAAGAAAGAAAAGAAAAAGAAAAATAATCCAAGATAAAAGGGAGAGGGGAAAAAAAAGAATGTGTATGTGAATTTAAGGTAAGAATTGATGAACAAAGAATAGCAATATACAAATAATTATTGAAGCCAGGTGCCAGGTATAATGAAGCTTCATTATATTATTCTTTCTATTTTTACACATGAAAATTTCCAGGATAAAAGGTTAAAAATTTAATTAAAATTGAACGAGCTGTTCAAATACTAGATCTCTTATTTTTTAAGATTTGAGTGTGATGTAGTGCGATGAAATTAACCTTGGTTAGAATGCTGGCTATAGCTTTTACTCTCTGTGTGACCTTAGGCAAATCAGTCAATTCTTACAAACTCCATTTTCTCTATCTGATAAATGATGATGATGATAATAATAATAATAATAATAATAATAATACTTTCTATTGCTATAATAAGGATTTAATGAGATAATGGGTATAAAATATTTGGCAAAGCACCTGGCTTGCATTAGTGAAAATATTAGCCTTAGCAGATTTAATTTCATTTCTTGCTATGTTTCCATTTAAGTGATTATCTTTAGTGTAATGGTTTGCCTTGTTGTGTTAAGTCTGAAATCTATAATGCAACTATAATCTATAATGTAAGTGTATTCTATTAGGAATATTAACTTTTTCCTAGCACTTATTTTGGACCTATTTCTCTTACATTTCTGTTTATCTTTTTAGCTTTTTATAGTTATTTTAAGTTTACCGAAGTTTTCTTTTTTTCTAGAAAGTCAAATATGTCAATTTTTCTCATTAAAATATTGCAGGAATATATAATCGAGAAAGCAAAAGTTCCTTATGTTTTCACACTCTGCCTAACCTGCAAAAATCATTAACAATATCTTTACAACAAATATAATGATATTCAACCTACCTTCAATTGCCTGCTCTTCACCATTCTTAAATCTCTGTTCTGGATCCAGGACTTCATTATGTCTTTTCTAGATAGGTATAGTAACTTCCTCTTCTTTCTGCCTAAATCATTATTCATATCACCACCAGATAGTCATATTTTAAAATAAACTAGATTTTTAAAACATTAATGAGCATATGACTTATTAACCAATGTATGTATATTATTGCTCTATTGTTACTTACATTTTTTTTAGAGAGAGTGAGAGAGAGAATTTTTAATATTTATTTTTTTTTAGTTCTCGGCGAACACAACATCTTTGTTGGTATGTGGTGCTGAGGATTGAACCCGGGCCGCACGCATGCCAGGCGAGCGCGCTACCGCTTGAGCCACATCCCCAGCCCCGGACCTATGTTATCTTAAATGGGACTTGCTCATTTTTTTTTTCTTTTCAAGTATTCCTTGCTTATCTGAAATTCAAATTTAACTGGGTTTTCTACATTTTTATTTGCTAAATCTAATAGCCTTACTTCCACCATTGGCCCTGTTAGATAGGTAGTGGCGACTTAGAACAAAGCAGCCCACCCTGCGCTGGAAAAGAACATCAATCAGATGCCTGCAGAAATGCCTGTCAATCAGCCAGATCTCCTAATGCCTGTCAATCAGCAGGACCCCCTGGCCAATCCTGGAGTTCAGCCAACTCCCCTGACCAATTCCAAGGGGGCAAGGGTCCCTAGAAACACCTTTTCCTGTCCTGAGCCCTTCCCTTCCTGCTGTAAGCCCCATAAAAGTCCAGTACGGGGAGCTTCCATGTGGTTTCTCCTCAGACCCTTCCCCTGTCCCCTCTGTGGGTCTGATCGAGTTCTGCCCGGGAGTGATATCTCAATAAAGCCTGTTCAGTGGCCCTTTTAAATCTGCTTCCTTTGGTCGCTGCCTGCCTTGCCTGATCTGACAGGCCCAACACAAGGTCACTACACAAATTCTAGCTTTCTCTGCTCTAAGGGAAAGGTTTAAGGAGGCCCAAGGAACTTTGACTCTGTTTTGGTTGGGGATGTGGGGTTTGCCTGTGATTGAATTCAAAGTCATACATATGCTAAACATGTGCTCTGCTACTGAGCTACACCCTCAGCTTTGTCCCATTCTTAAGGGCAAAAACCTAGACACCTCACATATTATTTCTGTTTGTATCCCTTCGGGCAAATAACTCAGTTACATGGCCCCACACAGCTTCTAGAGAGGCTGAATGACAGACTATATGCACAATAAATGACAGACTATATGCACAATAAAACCCCATTATCATGGAAGGAGGGAAGGTACACCACTGTGGAACAGTTTTGATACTGCCAGTTACTAGTGACAGGAGTTCCCTTTCCCAGATGTGAAGATTAAACATTGGAGAAATGCTGAGGCAAGCGTAGAGTGCAAGTTTTATTTAAATAATGGTAACCCAGACTTCTCTGGGAGGAAGAAGTGGGCCATAACTCCTACTCGGGTATCCCAAGAATTGGGAGTGTCCTGCCCCTTTTATACATTTTAGAATTTCCTTCTTCTCATGGCTTCTCCCCCATCCTGCCTACAGGATTCTTGACTTGGAATGAAGCGGCCCAGGGGTCCATACAGAAAGGGAGCAGCCCTGGAGGCATGCGTTAACAGCCCTTTATTGGAGGAACAATTCCCTGGAAGCAGATCTCCTGGACTACAAGTTGTGGCAGGGTTAAGGGACCTGGAGGTATTAGATTTCAATACCCCAGAGGCAAGGGACTTTGGCCAGGAGTGAGGGAGATGAGTCCTGAAGATACTAACATTCCATTCCCTTTGAATCAGCTTCCATCTTCTGAACCCAACTCAGCTGCTGTTATGCTTGAATTCGGGACCCCCAAAAGACCACCAGAGACCCAAGATCGATGTAAGCAGCAAAGAGGTGTTTATTTTGAGCTAGCTCGGTCCTCCGCACGCACACACAGCAACTGGTGACGCTGAGAGGCCCCGAGCCCAGGATTTGCAGCAGTTTTATACATTCTTTGGAGAAGGCAGGGACCCCCACATACATCATAGCATCTCTTAGCAAATCATCACACACCGCGGGAAAATCAAATAACAACTCTAAAACATGATTAGCACATTCACTGGTGGGAAAAAGTCGGGTAGGGGTGATTGGTTACTACAAGAGGGGGATTCGTTTGAACTGATTGGTTTAAGCCAAAAGGGATGTTCGTGCAGAACTACATGGTTTCCCAATATGTTATCAACCACCCTAAACTACTGGGAGGGTCACCTGGCATCTCAGGTATTTCCCTGTCTCATGCTGATTGGTAGCTGCTAGGGGGTTGCTATGGATCCCCACCTAGCCTGACTGAGTCAGGGACACCTGGCGCAGCAGATCTCTCCTGTTATTTGTAGATAAACAACTTAGCAGGGTGGGAATGTGCCTAGGAGTGCTCAGTGGGTCTTTCCAAGGACAAAGGTGATGTCCCTTCCTTGGACAGGCTTTGCTCTGAGGTAGAGGCTGGTTTTTCATCAGCTTTTTCTTTCACTGTTTTGGGCAAGTTAACCCTTCAAGTACAACATCTGAGAAGGGAAGAGCTTCTTCTCCCCATTTTTCCCTCCCCCTACTAGCTGTTTCCATGGGGCCTAATTGGTATCTTCTCTTATCTTAGGAATGTAGACATCTCTGTGAAGCCCCAGCTCAAGGCCAGAGGCCTTGTCTGCACATTTCTACAAACTACTATATTGGATATGTTTGTGAAAAACTTGTAAGGGGGTGTCCAGCACCTATAGTGCTGGTATCTTCCCGGCCAGTAGCCAAGTAAAACAGGGCAATACGAAAATAGGAAGTTTATCCACATTGAACTCTTTTGCAAAGACTTTTTTCCTGACAGTCCTAAAATCAGCCATGGTAAAGATTTCTGGAGAAGCCCAGTTAAGACTTTTCTGTGGAGAAAGGTGGTGCCACTTCATTACACGTTGTAAAAACAGAAGTTTACTATTGTAAATTGTAAACATTTTAAACCCATTGTAAATTGAAAACATTTTAAATTGAAAATGCATTTAAGCCATGCATGATGGCATACACCTATAATCCCAGTGACTTGGGAGGTTGAGGCAAGAGGGTTGCAAGTTTGAGGTAGATTTAGAATCTTAGAGAAACCTTCAGCAACTTGGCAAGACCTTTTCTCAAAATAGAAAAATAAATGGGGCTGGAGATATAGCTTACTTGGTAGAGTGCTTGCCTTGCATGCACAAGGCCCTGGGTTCAAACCCCAGCACCACACACATACACACTCACAAAAGAAAAACAGAAAAAAGATAGAAAAATAGAAAGGGCTGAGGATGCAGCTCAGTGGTATGGTGCATTTAATACGCCTAATCTACCAAACTTCACAGTTTAGCAACACAGTCCACTATAGAGTATTTATTGGTTGTTTTTCCTTGTGATCATGTTGCTTATTACTGCCCTTTTGAGGTATAAATCATTCCCCCTCCTCTTTCCTGCTGTCCACAAACTTTTGTACCAGGAAAGAGCTAAAAAACTTATCATTAGAGATGAGATGGCATCAAGAAAGAGCACACAAACTTTGCTAATAAACCTATCTACTGAGAGAGGTTTCCATATATTTGCCTTCCCACATTTTCCTGCTCCAAGTTCTTTCCCTTTTTGTCTTGTGACTTCTCACCAAAATCATTGTTCTTTGACTGGAGTATATTTTCTGTGGTACAGCACTTGCCTAGCATGTGTGAGGCCCTGGGATCCAACCCTAGCACTGGAAAAATATATGCATATATGCACATACATATATACACACATATGTGTATAGCTATTTTTTTTGTGTATACATATGCAAATTTCACATGTATATGCAAACTGTTATAAATGTATATATAAAATATATAGTTTTGTGTATATATATACACATATATATATACATTTTGTATATATATATACATTTTGCATATATATATATATACATTTTGCATATATAAAAATCATTTGTATGTATATGACACATATTTGCAGAGATGTCATATAGGCCCATATGCAAACCACCACTTGGAGGGACTCTTCACTGAGCTCTTCCATGTGTATGTGTGATAATGTGCATGATCATAAGCTTTTGTTTTTCCTTTCTTAATCCATTTTTCTTGTCAGTCTAATTTGCAAAGATCAAGGAATCTATGATGGTTAGTGAAAAGAGGTGCCCCCCTTCTTCTACACTTTAAAACGAAAGCTAATATCACAACAAAGATAAAGACATTGATAGAAGATTTATTTCATCTAGATTTGGGGGCTAGGGATATAGCACAGTTGGTAGAGTGCTTGCCTTGTATGCACAAGGCCATGGGTTCAATCCCCAGCAACACACACACACACACACACACACACACGCGCACACACACACACACACACACACACAAGATTTGGTCATTCTTTGGATGGAGGGGTACACTCCTATAATCCCAGTGATTTGGGAGCCTGAGGCAGGAGGATCTGAAGGAGGATCTGAAGTATGAAGGTATCCTGGGCAATTTAGTGAGACCACATCTTCATCTTACAGAACAAAAAGGGCTGGGGATGTAGCTCAGTCGTAGAGTGCCCCTAGGTTCAATCCCATGTACTGTCAAAAGGAAAAGAGAAAAAGAGATTTAGTCATTCTAAAGTTGTTTAGGCTTCACAGCACATCTGTAAAATACATAAAGTAGAAGGAGCCAAAACTACAAGGAAAACTTACAAATCTGCCATCAGAATGGGAGATTTTAAGATATCTTTATCAGCTGGGTGTGTGGTGATATAGGCCTGGAATGGGAGGCTGACTAGAGGATTCCAAGTTCAAAGCCAGTCTAAGCAAAAGTGAGGTGCTAAGCAACTTAGTGAGACCTTGTCTGTAAATAAAATACAAAATAGGGCTGGGGATGTGGCTCCATAGTTGAGTGCCCCTGAATTCAATTCTTGGTACCCCACTAACTGCAAAAAAAAAATATCTTTATCAAACCAGGTGTGGTGGTGCATGCCTATAATCTCAGGGACCCAGGATACTGAGGCAGGAGTTTTGCAAGTTCGAAGCCAGCCTCAGCAATTTAGTGAGATTCTCACTTTTAATTTTTATTAAAAAAATAAACCAGGCACTGTGGCACACGCCTGTAATCCCAGAGGTTAGTGAGGCTAAGGTTGGCTAGCCAACCTTAGCAAAAGCCAGGTGCTAAGCAACTTTTAATGCAACCCTGTCTAAAAGTGCTAAGCAACTTTTAATGCAACAAAATACAAAATAGGGCTGGGGATGTGATTCAGTGTTTGAGTGCCCCCTAGTTTAATCTCTGGAAACATGCCACCCCCCCAAAAAAATAAATAAAATAAAACCAAAAAGGCTCATCTGCTCAGGAGGCTGAGATAGGAATATGTAAGGATGGTCTTAGGCCTGAGCCTAGGCAACCCCATTTTAAAACTCCAGTTTGAAACCTGCAGGCTCACCAGGTACCCTGATGCCTAGGAGCTCTCCAGTATGGCCCTGAGGCACAAACAAGTTACTTCTCCCCACCATGACAAACTCAGAATGAAGTCTCTGGCATGTTGTCTTTGCTCTGATAAAGGGGAAAGGCAAGAAAATCAGGGCAGAGACCACCAGACCAGATGATTTAACCCCGGGTAAATGAAATCACTAAGAGACCCAGTGGCAGGTAACAGGAATTGAAAGGGTAGTCAAAGTCCCAAAATTTAGTATAAATGAAGGAGCAAATGAACAGACATTCAGCCAGAGAGCCTGATGAGGACCAGGACTGACATCCA
The DNA here is from genome assembly GCF_052094955.1 of Ictidomys tridecemlineatus. Taxonomy (NCBI): domain Eukaryota; kingdom Metazoa; phylum Chordata; class Mammalia; order Rodentia; family Sciuridae; genus Ictidomys; species Ictidomys tridecemlineatus. Next base: position 25,602,300 of record NC_135482.1, read on the forward strand.
ACTCTTCTCATTCGTCTGATCCCCTATGTTATTCTCACTGCTCTCAAAATCTACTGCAGCCTCTTGACTCCGGTGAGAAAAGGACTTCTTCCTATGACCACCTCCTCAACTAGCCATTAGCTCCACCCCAAGAGAAGCCTGCTTTGATTCCTGATCTGATCACGAAGGTCTGAGTGAGTGTGCATCTGCTGGACTTAAAGTATAAGGGCTTGAGACTTTTGATCTGACACTTGAACTTAGCATGCAGAGGGAATGTCTTTCATGAGCCTGTCATGATCAAGTGTGTTTGCTGTGCTTAGAATTAATGTAGAATTGTTTGCTGTGAATTGATTGTCTATTGCAGTGCCTAGGCAACCCCATTTTAAAACTCCAGTTTGAAACCTGCAGGTTCACCAGGTACCTTCATCCTAAATGAAGCCTATAAGCATTAAGGATTGTCATTTTCTTTATTAAGAACCTATAGAGTAGGGCTGGGGATGTGGCTCAAGTGGTAGCGTGCTCGCCTGGCATGCGTGCGTCCCAGGTTTGATCCTCAGCACCACATGCAAACAAAGATGCTGTGTCCGCCGATAAAACTAAAAAATAAATATTAAATTAAAAGAAAGAACCTATAGAGTAAAATTGTATTGAGTGATTTGAGTAAATAAAGCATTGACAAAGGCAGAAGTGCGTGGACATTCTTTATTTCTACCCCTGGACTTCATAAGTTGTACCTTTTGCCATTGTGACAGAAGATCAAGGGTCAAAGCCAGCCTCAGCCTCAGCAATTTAGTGAGACCCTGTCTCTAAATAAAAAACACAAAAAAGGGCTGGGGATGTGGCTGAGTGGTTAAGCACCCCTGGATTCATTCCCCAATACCAAAACAACAAAACAACAAGACATCTACATCAATAACTAATCACAAAAGATAACCAGGCAGGGTCCCATGAAGGATTCGAACAATACAATTAACAAGCATAATGTAATGGACACCTGTAGACAGTCACAGTGACAAATGGGTTGCACACATTCCTTTCAATTGCTCGTGAAATGTGTATTTGTAAATTGTCCAGGAAAACATACAAAAAAGAATTGTAAAGAACTACTATTTGAGGGATATGTTTTCTAGATACAATACAAATGAATTAGAAATGTGTTTTAAAAATATACGTTTGGAAATTTTAAGACATACTTAAAAAGTTTCCCTCTTTTGTTCACTGGATCTTTTCCACCTTTACCTCAGTTACTGTTCCCACTGAAAGGTGAGCAGATTTCCTTTGTTCAGACACCAACATTAGAGCTTGGGTCTGAAGGATATGGAAAATAGGTCCCAGGACATTTCCCCTATCTGCAGTTGTTTCCCCATCCTGCAAACTTTTGTCATTTAAAAGCTCAGGCATTAGATATAGGGAAGAAACAGGAAGGGACACAAAAGGAATTCACACCTGATTGGCACCTGACCCACAACCCTAAAGGGTCAGTTGACCCAATGTAAGAAGCCCCAGGAAATTCCCTGTCCACACTCCTGACCCACTGGAATGGATCAGCTGTCCTCCAATACAATGAACCCCAGGGACTACCCTCCTGTCCCATCCTAAATGAAGCCTATAAAACACAGACCCTTGCTTTAGCCCATCTGCCATGTTCTGCCCTGAAAATGAACCACATCAGGTGTTTGGCCAATTGACTCTGCTGCTGAATAAAGATAAGCATGAGATTGAGGTCTTCCTAATACCACCGGTTACTGGTGACGAGTTCTGCTCCCCCACATGTTGAAGATTATAACATTAGAGAAGCATAGCGAGGCAAGCATATAAAACATGGTTTATTTATAAAGGGGTAAATAGACTTCTCCCTGGAGGGAGAAGGGGCCCTATCTGGTATCCTGGAATCCCAAGAAGCAAGAGTATTTTGCCTTTTTTATATGTCCTAGGCTTCCTTTGTTTTCCTGCTCTCTTCCTCTTATCTCTTTGGGATGGCAGATGGGAAGGTGAGAATCAGATAGGCTACAGGGGCCAAGCAGGAAGGGGGCATAATTAACTCCGTGTCTGAACAATCCCTGGGACAGGTTACCTTAGCAACAGGTTGGAGCAGGAGCAGGTTATATTGATTAGGGTGGAGGACAGAATCTGAAGGCATTGGAATTTCAATCTTTCTCCAACTTCCCAGACTCAAATTGGCCTCTTTGATCTAATGTGACTCAGTTTACCTATCTATATACTGCCTGTCTACTTTTGGCTTCATTTCCATCTCCTGTCTCCATCATTTGTGTTTACAGGGTCCTCCAAGGATCTACTTTTTAATCTATTTGAAACTATTTGTGTTAGTTCACTTTACATTTTGCTCATTTTTTTTTCTTTTTGGTACTGGGGATTAACCCAAGGGGCACTTTATCACTGAGCCATACTCTCAGTCCTTTTTATTTTTTATTTTGAGACAGGGTCTTTCTAAGTTGCTGAGGCTGGTCTTGAATTTGTGATCCTCCTGCCTCAGCCTCACCTGGCTCCATTTTTTTCCTTTTAAAATAGCTTGGCTCTTCCATTTATGTATGATGTGTCAAAATGCATTCTACTGTCATAATAACTAATTAGAACAAAAAAAGGGGGGCTGGGGAAGCTTGGTTCTTGCAGTCAAAGTGAACTACGACCCATTTACTCATTTCACCCATATTTTTGAGTACTTACAATATACCAGTTTTCTAGGCATTGAATATACTTCAGTGTACAAAAGATAGGAAATACTCTGTCTTTTAGGGGAAGCAGATAGTAAACAACATCAATATGTAAAATATGCAATATGATAGACAGTAATGATTAGCAAAGATAGAAGGGTAGAAGTAGATAATGTTATGACCAATTCTTTTGTAATAGCACTGCAAATAACCTTTGTCCCAAAGAGGCACAGATTATCTGTGTTACAACCCAACAGTTTGTTTTATTGCCAGATAGGGCATTACCAGGTTTGTGTGTGTGTGTATGTGTGTATATGTGTGTGTGTGTGTGTGTGTGTGTGTGTGTAATTTAATAATCACATTTTAACATTTTTTTAGTGACCATAAATACATTTGTTTGTATTATGAAACTACCTTTGTTCTTCTAGCTCTCCTATTCATAAGCTCTTTGACTACATATGTACTATTAGAACCATGATTTTTAGGTTTTAAAAAATTATATATTGTATACAGTTTATGTACTTTATTATATATCTTTTTTTTGGAACCAGGGATTCCAAAAAAAGTTCATCAGGGGCACTCAAACACTGAGGCACATCCCCAGACCTATTTTGCATTTTATTTAGATACAGGGTCTCACTAATTTGCTTAGTGCCTCACCCTTGCTGAGGCTGACTTTGAACTCAGGATCCTCCTGCCTCAGCCTCCCAGAGTCACTAGGATTATATGCATTTGCCACTGTGTCTGGCTATTATATATCTTCAATGAACAAAAACATGAAAAATGACTATTTAAAAACAAAACTAAAAAAATCTTATGGATTGATTTTTTTTAACATCCTAATGTTGATGGATTATTAGGCATTTAAAAATGGAAATTATGAAGACCACATAATTCCATGAGATGGAACATTATGAGAATGTTTTAAAAATATAAGATAAGTAAATGTAACACTTAGCTTTTCTAAATACTATTGCCTCTTTTCTAGTGTAACCAATACAATAGATATTCGAGTAAACATTTGAAAAGCTTAGTAGTATGGGCTCTGAAGTCAGGCTGCTTGGTTTCAAATCTCAGTTCAATCTTATTGATTTGGACAAGTTACTTAATTTCTCCAAATCTCACAGAATTGTTGTGAAGAACAAATTAAATAACTAAAGTAAGAAACTCAGAAGGTGCTACTGAGTATTCAATAAATGTTAGCTACAAAGTTTCTACTTAGTTATTTTCTCTTTCCAATAAAATTTACAATATGCAAAGTAATATAGTGCAAGTAAGTAACCATTATGAGTCCTTAGTGGTTTAAAGTACTTTAAAAACCAGATACAATGTTTGCAAAATTCAACAGAGTGGTATTTCTCAATATTGAAAAGGAAAGCTTTTTTAAAAAAATTAATTAATTAATTATTTTTTTTATGGTGCTGGGGATTGAACACCTGACCTTGTGCATTAAAGCACTCTGTCAACTGAGCTATGTCCCCAGCACCAGGAAAAATTTTATAAAAATCATGATGGATAAACTTTTATCTGCCAGGATAGTCCTTATTTTATTGCCTTATGGAACATGTTACAAGTATAGCAAATTGTATTGTCCAGTCCAATGTAGGTCTCAAGAAATGGTTGAACAAAAAAAAAAAAAAAAAAAAAAAAAAAAAAAAGAGAGACTTCCTAGGCTAACTATTGCTTGTGTAAGCAAGTTACAAATGGCAAGCACATTTATTTAGAGGATTTACATTTGTCCTAAACCTTAGTAGTTAGTAATTATCAAAATAACAGAAAGATGCCCCAAATATGAAAATGACATACACTGAAACAAAACAAAAATAGACATGTTTCCTTTAAGCTATTGGCACATTTATTAATGACAGTTTCCTAATAGTTTCAGAAATTACTATCTATGCTTGAAAAATGACTTGGTAGAACCTTTTTTTTTGGAGCTGGGGACTGAACTCAGGGGCACTTCACCACTGAGCCACCTTGCCCACATTTTGTTTACAGACAAGGTTTCACTGAGTTGCTCAGTGCCTTGCTGTTGCTGAGGTCAGCTTTGAACTTGCAACCTTACTGCCTCAGCCTCCCAAACCACTGGGATTATAAGCATGCACCACCTTGCCTGGCTGTCTTATGTCTTTTAAAGTGATTAGGTTTTTCCAAGTGTCTTTAATTATCTTTTTAAGTCAGAACAAAAGAGAACAAGTCCCTTTACTTTAATTTCCAGTACTTTCAATTCAGCAAGTTTGTTGATATGAAGAGACAAATATATTCATTTACCTAACAATTCTCTCAACTTTTCAATTTAAAAATGCTCTACTCTGGGGCTGTGGGATGCAGCTCGGTGATGGAGTACATGTTAGCACAGCATGGCCCTGAGTTTAATCTCCAGCACTAAAAGAGAGAGAGAGAGAGAGAGAGAGAGAGAGAGAGAGAGAGAGAGAGAGAAATTGCTCCACTATGTTGATTATATGCTATCTCAGTATATTGAGGATTTAAAAGATTTTTTTTCTCATTTTTTAATCATAAAACTAAATTATTTATTAGCTTCAAACTTCTTCCTGCCATCTTATAAAATATAATAACAGCATAACTAGTACAGTTTCTTGAGAGAACAATATTTTAATCTAGATTTCAAATGATTTTAACTTTTTTTTTTTTTAAGGCAACACTATGCTCCACAACATGGTGAAAGAAGCATGGGGAAGAGGGAAAGGATATTGTGTTTTCCCAAAGTTGTTCTTTAATTTTATTCCCAAATTATTTATTTTAATTTTTAGTCAAATAAAAGTCCATTTTATATTTTAACCCAAATCTGCCAATAAACCATGTTTTTGAATCCCATTTTTAGCAAAATAGCCTTCAATAAACATCATCCTAAAAAAGTTTTAAAAATATGTATAGTATTATTTTTGTGTTATCTTCCAAATATCGATAGGAAATTTCTTTAGTATCAGAAGTGATGACATACACGAGGGATGATTGTCCTCAGTTATCAAGTATGTTTTTTCTCCAAACATTCTTCTTAGTACAAATAGATACAGATGGGGGAGGGGAATAGTTTCTATCAGAATAAATATTAACTAAAGTGCTTTATCATCTCTGTTCTTTCATCAAGCCATCATCTCCATGCTCTGTTGCTAAGACATTTTCGGATTAGTATTTTACAAAGGACAATTTATTTGACCTCAATCTATGAAGTACTTAGTACTTTAAAACTTCAGATTCTTCTGAACCTACAGGTTTAAGCAATTTACTATTAGAATTAGATGGCCTCTGGAATCTTCTGCCACTGAGTTGCAAATCACAAAGGGACATGAACCTATTATAAGTCTAAATTCTATACAACTCATCATTCTAATTATGTCACCTAGGGAGGCCAGCTGACCAGCTGTCAAAAGACCTCAGGAAGTTCATTTAAATTGATAAATTCACTGTGGAACAGGTTCTGAATCTTTACTTTGCAGGCTTAAAAGTTGAATTTTTCCAGCACATGGAAAGTAAATTATTTTTTTGAAAACTCATATTTTCCAAATTTAGAGACACTAAACTGTCATTTTGTTCACCAATGGCAATAAAATTTTCTTGTTAGTTGTACTTGCATGAATAGGACTCTTCACAAAACTACATGGGAATCAAAACCTGAATGATTTAGAAAAAAACTTTTGGAAGAGTAATTAGAACAACAACAATAACAACAAAATAACAGTAAAAACAACAAACAAACAAAAAACTTTTCAAAGTATGCACTCAGAGCAAGAGGAAAAGGTAGTTGAGTAATGCACCTTAGGGACACACTTGTTATGTGAGTCTGTGACCCAAGGTCTTCTCCCTATAATAAGCTTGAGTACAAAATATAGGCACACCTAGGCCATGTAGCTTAGTTTGAGAGTGGAAAATTGGGGATAAATAGGAATTAGATAGATGAGTGTAGGGAATATTCCAGGAATATGGCAAGAGCATAAATAATGGCTCAGAATTAAGAGAGACTGTGATGGGCCTGGGAAATTGCAACAGTTCAGCATGCCTTGAGTGTACAGTACCAAGAATATAATGTCAAGAGATGGGGCAGCCCTAGCTGGAGCAAGATCATGTGAAGGCCTTGAATGCCACAATAAAGAGTTTGAGTAAATGCTCTTTCAAAATGGGAAACCTGTGAGGAATTTAAAGTAGGGGGCTAACAGTGATCAGGTCCATGCTTTAGAAATATCACTGTGACCTTAGTGCAGAGAATAAATTGGGGGAATTCAAGATCGAAAACAAAAAGATAAATTAGTAATCCACATTAAAATGAAATGACACAAAAAAGTAGTATAGTGAGGTAGAATTTACAGGACTAACTCATAAATCGGATATGGGTAGAAAAAAAAAGACAACAGGTAAGAATGATGTTGAGATTGCTAGTGTGGCTACAGTGGTGGCAAGCCCTGGTAGAGGAGACTGGGAGCTTATGGGATGTAAAGGAAGGGTATGCAGAAAAGTGAGATGATGAGTTCAGTTTAGAGTTTAGACATTTTTAACTGTACTCTAGGATTCTAAATGAGTTTGTTAGACTGTTGAACATTCAGATTTCATATTCAGAAGAGATTTATACTGGATATTTAGGCATCATCAGCAAAAAATAATAGAGTGATAGAAACCACAGGGTGATGGATAACCCATTGAGAATGTAGTGGGGGTGGATAATTATGGCTCTGGAGTTGTAAGCCTGGGTGTGGTCCACCTTACTTAGCCAAAATTATTTTTTAAGAGAGAGAGAGAGAGAGAGAGAGAGAGAGAGAGAGAGAGAGAGAGAGAGAGAGAGAGACTTTAATATTTATTTTTTAGTTTTCAGCGGACACAACATCTTTGTTTGTATGTGGTGCTGAGGATCGAACCCGGGTTGCACGCATGCCAGGTGAGCGCGCTTCTGCTTGAGCCACATCCCCAGCCCCTAGCCAAAATTATTAAAATCAACAAATAAGTACCTGCCACCTTTTTGTGTGCATTCTGCAGTCTGTTCAAAGTTGAGTAGTCCTTACATGACTGGAAGCTTCAGGACAGCCAGCAGTATTCATTTTAGTCCTCACTTTATTATCTCTCTATAAATATTGTTGCTGGTCTTATGCCAGCTAGACTCCCTGTGGTTGATTACAGCTGGGGAAATTATAGGGCCATATTGTGGATAGAAGCTGCTGCCATTGATTTGACATTGGGAACTTTGCCTATACAACATATGATGTAACAGGACAAAGAAACAGGAGAAGCAGTCACACAAACTTTCTACTTGATTGGATAATATGGCCCCAGACAGCTTTTGTTATTTTATATTATTTAGAGCAAGACTGGAGCGAAATACATGGTTATCTGGGCAGAGTAATCATCTTATCTCTTTAATAATTATTTAGGAAGGGAAAGAAGAAATAGATATATTCTTAAAGATTGTGTATCTCAGGAAAGATAAACATCCCATGATCTCACTCATGTGGAATCTAAAAGAGTGGATCTGAGAGAAGTTGAGAGTAGAATAGAAGTTACTAGAAACTGGGGAGAGTAATGGGAAGGAGAGATGAGGAGAGGCTGGTCAACAGGTACCATGTTACAGATAGATAGGAAGAATGAGTTCATTATATGGCACAGTAAGGTAAATATAGTTAATAATAATGCATCATATGTTTCATGATAGATTTTGGTAGAAGATTTTGAATATACTCACTACAAAGAAATAATAAAAATTTAAGGTGATATGCTGATCACATTGATTTTTTCATTACCCAATGTATACATCTCATGTGCCTCAAAAACATGAAGATATCATACAAATAAAAAAATTAACATTAATAAAAAAGAAAGTCAAAAGTGTGCATCTCGGGCTGGGGCTGAGGCTCAGTGGTAGAGTGCTTGCCTAGCATGCATGAGGCACTGGGTTCAATCCTCAGCACCACATATAAATAAATGAAGGTATTGTATCTACTTACATAAAAAAGTGTGCATCTCTTTATGTTAATAATAAAGAACTAATTAAATTTATTTATTGCATGTGATTGTTGAAAAAGAAAACTTCTTTAAACACATATTGTGCTAACAATCACATAATAAAATATTTCATTCATTTTTGATAAACAGCTTCATGCTAGCTTAGTTATGTTATGACATTTCTTCTACCACATTTTATTCATTTGAAACAAGTCACTAAGTCCAGCCTACTTTCAAGCAGAGACTTAGATACTACCTTTTGGTGGGAGGAAAGTCACTGAAATGGCAGGTGTGTTTTAAATCACTAGCCTGAGGGAAAAAAAGAGTCCATTTTGGAAGATTTATCTAATTATTTTTACTACTGTCTAAAATTTGTCTTTCTCTCTTCCTTCTCTTTCTCCTTTCTTTCCTCCCTCTGTTACTCCCTCCTTTCCTTCCTTCTTTTCCCTTTCCTTCCCCTCTTTCACTGAGTGCCCAGCTAAGGAAGCTCTGTGACTATTAATGCAAAATGTGCCCAATAACCTCTATTATATGCCTGCATCTGAAGTGATGTTCAGCTTCTCTTGTGCTTAGAGTAGGTGGATTGTTGAGTTTAAACTAGGTTAGATGAAAACAATGGAGGAAGAGAGAGAGGTAATGTCAAGCATATTTTTAAGAGGGAACTGTAAAGTTGGATCATGGACTCAAGCTGGATTTTGATGGAAATATATAGGATAGAGAAATGACTGATAGTAAGAAAGTAAGAGGGGCCAGTAGATTGGAGTTCTTGGTGGGAGTCAAAGGAGTGATGGTTGTGGGAATGTTAATGTAAGAGAGATGAATAGATGGGAATTAGTGGTCATATAGAGCAACAGAGTTGTTATGTGTGGAATTAGTGAATGGTATTCTTACACAATTATGTTTTAATCATTACTTATTTTCTTCTATCACTAGAATATTACTCTAGTGATAGAGTTACCATAAACTTCAAGGGACTGTAAATATTTTGGAATAAACTGTCTGGCTAAACAGTAGACGAGAGTCTATTATATTAGTAAAACAATTCTACATAAGAATTCCAAGAGAGCTGGGTATAGTGGCACACACGTGTAATCCCAGCAGCTTGTGGGGCTGAGACAGAAGGATGAACTAGTTCAAAGCCAGCCTCAGCAAAAAGTGAGGCACTAAGCAACATAGTGAGACCCTGTTACTAAATAAAATACAAAATCGTGCTGGGGATGTAGCTCAGTCATTGAGTGCCCATGAGTTTTATCCCTAGTACCCAAGGGGACGGGGGAAGAATTCCAAGAAAGAAGGATATGGCATATACCATTAATAAGCAAGTTTATTATTATTTCTTTTGGAGTACCAGGGATTGAACTTGGGGGCACTTGGCCACTGAGCCACATCCCCAGCCCTTTCTGTACTTTTGAGACAGGGTCTCACCGAGTTGCTTTACTTTTTGCTGAGGCTGGCGTCGAACTCGTGATCCTCTTGGCTCAGCCTCCCAAGCTGCTGGAATTACAGGTGTGCTCCACCATGCCTGGTCCATAATAAACAATTTAAAATTAAGTTTTGAAAACCAAGCAAAAAAGTCACTTTTATAACCCTGATATGATTTGGATTTGGAAATGTCCCCCAAAAGCTCATGGGTTGAAGGCTTGTTTCCCAATGCAGCAATGTTCAGAGTTGAACCATTGGGAAGTGATTGGATCAGGGGGCTCTGATCTCATCAATGAATGGACCCTCATGAGGTGATAGAAACTGTAGGAAGTAGGACCTAGTTGAAGAGAGTATGTCCCTTGGGAGTGTGTCCCTTTTCTTATCCTGGGGCCCTTTCTCTCTCCCTGCTTCCTGGCTGCAACCAGGTGAGCAACTTGTCCTTTGCTATGCCCTTCTACTATGATGGTCTGCCTCACCTCAGGTCCAGGGCAATGGAGCCAGTGGACCTTGGACTAAAACCATGAGTCAAAATATATTTTATCCTTTAAGTTGTCTTTCTCACCTACTTTGTTACAGCTGATCAACACACACCCTATGCTCTGAGACTGTTTCTCATATTGTCTGAAAATAAATCTTGTGTCTAGAAAGACAGAAGGGTGTGTGCTTTGAAGTACATTATCAACAGTGATTAATAATGTGTCAGTTGTAGGCATGACTGTTCTGATGTATTCTAAAGAGAGACGAACACGGATACAGTAAAAAACAAAACAGGTTTAGAATAGAAATACATATTATATAATCTTTTATACTTTACAAAGTACTTTCACATTCATTAACTGGTTTGAAAACAATACCTAGTTCGCTGCATCTTTTCAAAGAATCTGAAAGTACTTTCCAATAACCTCTTCATTCATTGTCTGGTAGACTTCAAGGTTTATCTCCCCCTCCTCCCCATGTTAGTTCCATCATTCACTCTCCTTCCTTAATTATGCAATATTAAAAACGTTTTTTTCTTTCCTGTCCAGGGTGAAAATTGGGCCCCTTGATTTGTGAATATTGACAGAACGCTACAAAGCAGTAGCTTTGATTTTCAAGCTTAAATAATGACATTGAACCTGAACGTCAATTGCATGTCCAAGTCTTTTTCTAGCACCTGTTTAGCAGCGACTTCATTTTTTTTCTTAATCTGCAAAATACAAGCCGATTTACTTCATATATCTACCAGCAGAATAGGATTTAAAATTCCTTACAAGAGGCTGAGAAGGTCCAAAAAGAACAAGACCAAACTTCTCTTGTCAATTCAAATTACAGCATTTTTTTTTAAAATCCCTTTTCCTGATCCTTTGCTGACTTTTTAACTGCAATTAGAAGCAGGAAGGGAGCAGGGAAAGGAAACCAGGGATTGGAAAAGCAGAGGAAAGCCCAAAAGAACCTTTAAGTAGGAGCAGGAACCGGAAGGGGCTCACTGACAAATTTTGCAAAACTGCCCGAAGCTCAGTGGAAGGTATCATATCTGTGTATACTCCTCTAGCCCGGGTCAGGGACATCCCAGGCGGACCTTTGGAAGGACGCTGTCGACGGGAGGGCGCGGACCTCTGACGGAGCACAGGCGTTCGCACAGCTGCCCTAGCGTCCTCTGACCCGCCGGAAGAAGCCGCGGCGCCAGCGTCCTGCTGCCTGTCCGTCACGCAGCCGCCCACGCTCCCTCCGCTTCCGATTGGCCACAGACTCGGGCCGGCCCCCTTCCAGCCCCGCCCTTAGCGGACGGACAGGCCGTGGGGCTGGGTGGCAGCGGCTCCGCCCCTCGGTAGCCGCGGGCGGGCCCGCCCAGCTGTCAGTTACGGGGGCGGCCCGGCAGGCGGGCGGGCGCTCGCCGGCTACCTCGCGTCGCTCGCTTGCTCGCGCTCGCTCCCTCTCGTCGCCTGTGGGGAAGTCGGGGCAGCCTGAGCGGCCGCAGCCACCATCTCGCCCCGATCTTCTCCCTTGTCCCCTCCCGATCCGAGTGCCCCCGAGTAGTGAGTAGCCCGCGTAGGGTTCGGAGAGTCACCGCGGCGGCGCCGGGTGGTGTTAAAACCATGTTAAGGAGGATTTTGCAGAGGGTAAGAGAGTGAAACCGTCTTTCCGGCAGCACGTGAGCGGGAGAGCCCGGGGCCGCGGGCGCCGCCGCCGCGCTGGGAGCCCAGGCGGCGGCGCGGGCGCCACCTCCTCAGGGCGGGCTCCTTCCTTCTCTAGGCCCCACAGCCCGGCAGGCGCTTAGGCCTGCTCGTCCGGCCCGGGGGCGGGTCGCGGGGCGGGTGGGGCACGGCGGGCGGCAGGCCGGAGACCCAGCGGCCCGACTCCCGTTCGCGCGCTGGGCTGTCACTGCGAGTCCGAGGGTGTGGTGCCGGCGCGTCCCTCCCGGAATCCCAGGATGGGAATGAAAATGGAGAGTTTGTGCCTGAGCGACGGGCGGGCCAGCCGCCTGCCCGCCTGGAGAACGCCCCGTGGGAGATTGCGGGCGGCTTGCCTGGCCCTTCCCACCCTCCCCGCCCACTGTGCCCCTCAGCTCGACGCGACACGCACCTGCCACATGCAGCTCGCCTTCTTTCTCTTCTGGACAGCATTGGAGGGTAACGTGAGACCTGGCCTAGCGTGGGCCTGATCGTGGGACTGACACTTACTGGCAAAGTCAGCTGAGAAGGAAGATATTACTCACTGTTGGAAACTTTTTTTTAAAATTAAAAATGCGTTTTCCCCTCCAAGCTCCAGTACCTTATTTTAGCTATCCAAGAATAAAATCACTGTAAGCTTTATCAAATGGTATACACTTCAGTTTTTGCCAGTGCTTTCTTTATTTGAAGTCTGAAAAACCTTGATAATAAGAACGTTAGAAAGCTGTAAATGTTTTGTTTAGGAATCAGTCCCTAGAATAACATGATTAAAATCTCTTTTTAAGTAATAGTTACTGTACTGAAGTTTTTTCATACCTTTTCCCTCTTTGATAGACTGATGGAGTGTAACAAAGTATAAATGATGGAAATCTAGATGTCAACCCCCTTAGTTGGTTACCTAGTGAGTACAATAGCTAGAGAAATTAGTGAATTTGTAGTATTTACTCAAGGCATGTGTCAAAGAGTTGAGTCATTCATTATATAGAAAGGGAGTGTTGCTTCTGCACAGCTTTTCTGAAATGTTGAAGTCATGTGAGACTGGGTCATATATTCTGGGAGAAATAGTTAACTTTTATATCTCACTCGCTGTATTAACACTTTGATTTTCTGCAGTGGTTTTGTCTTGATAAATACTGATTTGGAGCAGCAAGGGCATGCCCTTTGCTCTCCCCATCATTTCCTTTGTTCAACAGTGAAGACATCTGGCCAGGCACCAGTGGTGCGTGTCTGTAATCCCAGCAACTGGGGAGGCTGAGGCAGGAGAATCACAAGTTGGAGGCCAGTCTCAGTAATTTAACAAGGCCCTATGCAAGTTAGCAAGACCCTGTCTCAAAATAAAAAATTAAAAGGGCTGGGGATGTGGCTCAGTGGTAAAGCAAGACTGGGCTCAGTCCCTAGAACCAATAAACACACACACACACACACACACACACACAAACCAGTAAAGACATCTATCTGTGCATGACTTATTTCAGTATGTAAGAGATTTTTCTTTTATCAGACCTGGAAGAACTGATTACCTCATGCCTCAGATTATGTTTCTGTCATATTTCTATGAGTGAAAATTATTTTGCCTGTGGTTTGCTTTAAGGTTTATAAATAAAACTGTTCTGATCTGGGAATACTTCTGGTAGTTAAAAGATTAGTTTTCAAGAAATACGGGATGCTGGGGCTCGGATTGTGGCTCAGTGGTAGAGCACTTGCCTTGCAAATGTGAAGCACTGGATTTGATTCTCATCACCGTGTGTAAATAAATGAATAAAATAAAGATCTGTCAATCACTAAAAAAATTAAAAAAAATGGATGCTTTCTAGGACTTTTAGCTTCATGGTGTTGAGCACTGAGGTTATATAAAGATGATTTTTAGTGTCGGTGTGTATATATCAACCCTTAAAGAAGTTTCAATAGAAATGGCAAAATAGGAATTTATTATAGTTTTGCTGAGATGTGATGTCACATCATTTTTGAATAAGTCAGTTGACCGCTGAGTTTCTTAACCTTGGCATTATTGACATCTGTGACAAGATAATTCTTTGTTGTGGAGGCCTGCCCTGTGCAGGACAGTTAGCAGTAGCCCTGGTTTCTGCTCACTAGATGCTCATTGCATTTCCTCAAATCCCTTCCTCTCCTGTGACAACCAAATTTTTCTATAGACTTATACTAAGTATCCTGTGAGAACCACCCTGTTAAATGTATGTGTTCTTCAATAGGAAGGTTTGAAGTGTTTCTCACAGTTAACTTTCTTTTGTTCAGTGTACTTATATTGGGTTTCAGTAAATGCCAGGTATTATGCTAGGAACTGGGAAACCATTTAATAAGATACAACTTCTCCCTTTAGAACTTACAGCCTGATTGGCTGGGGAGGTGGACATTTGAAGTAATTGCAGTGCTACATGGGTCTCTTTGTGGGAGGGTGTTGAGGCAATAAGGAAAAGCTTCAGGGAGTAGAGCATATTTACAGCTCAGGAGGGAAGGGCATGTTGGACAGAGGGAAGGGAAAATGTAAAGGCATGGAGTCAAAGGGAACCTTTGAGAAATTATGCTTTGGATTGGTGGGAGATGAGGCTACTGGTAACTAGGGACCAAATTATGAGAGGACCTACAGTCCCTTTGAAGGAATTCATCTTCTAGATGGGTCAGTGTTAATGCTCAGTATTTAATAGGAACATTTTGATAAATTCTTAAAGCTTGTGATTTGTATTACAATTTAGAGTCTAAAATGCATATTAACTCTGCAGGTAGTATTTACTAACAAGTGTAACTTGAATTTTTAAAATTATGTGACATGGCACCATTTTATTTTATCCTATCCTGATAATGTTATTTCTTGGCATAGGTATTGGGATGTATAATTGAAATTGTAGTTGATGATTTAGAAGTTTGAAATGGGCTCCATGTTTTGAAATAATATTGCATTTCTTTAACAGTCTATTTTAAGATGACCTTTTTATTTTAACTAATATATATATTTTTTCTGAACAATGTCCTTTAAATAACATTTGTGAAAGAAGAAAGAGACAAAGTATTTATAATTGATTATAACTCAGAGTATTTGAATGTTTCCAATAAGGTCCCCAGGGTACTTTACAGAAATTTGGTTTGTGCTTTTCTTCCTCCTCTTCTTCCTCTGTCTTCTCCTTCTCTCTCATTAGCTAAAAAAGATGTCACTCTGAGACTTCAAAACATCTGGGAAAATAATGATCATGATAATGAGATAGCTCCAATGTGTATATATTCAATATTTTCTTAATAGCTCTATGAAGAATAACCTGAATTTAAAGTTCTTAATGGCCAAAAAGATGGTCAGTATTTGTACCATAGGCAGTTTATAAGCTTCACTGCCATATCTTCAAGAATTTACTGTGATTTAATGGTAGTGTGTTAGATTTCCTTTTGTTGGGAAATGTAAAAAATTCTGCTAAAGAATGGATTTTTTTTTTTTTTGGTGGTGCTTGGGATTGAAGAACTAATTTAATTATTCCATAGTTGTAGAAGTGGAAGGACTTCTTTTATGGACATTAGGTTTGTCTTTCTGATTTTAAAAATGAGGAAATAGAAACTGAATGAAATTAGGTGATTTACCTAAGACAACGTAGTAGATGTCAAAGGCTGCTAGAGAATGGAGCCATATTTTCCAACTCCAAATTAATTTTCCTTTTTCTAGCATCTTCCTTTCCCTTGTCCACCACTGCCTCACTGATGTTGTTAGCACTGTGCTAGTTATTGTGAAGGGTAGAGGATAAATATAAGACCTAACTTGTGCCTCAACTTATGTTGTGCTAAAGTAAATAATTGAGACAATGAAGGTTGTAGTAGTACCAAGAAGGAAAAGTCAGAATGAACTTGTGTGTGACCTTGGGGGATATTGGCTTGAGGTGGGGTTTTAAAGAATGTATGTGATTGAGAGGGGAAGATAAACCTTGCACTGCAGCAAGGAGTTATGGTGTAAAAAAGATTCAGAACTGGAAATGTGTTCATCCCTCCTGCTCTCCCTTCATTAGCATCATACCTGTTAGCAATATTTATAAACTGGTTATGTATTAGATACTGGGGCTATAGCAGCACACATTCTGTACCCTTAAGTAGCTTTAAATCAAGTGCTTTTTAGAGATAGAGGTGTATTTAAAGCAGAAAGAAATTGAGACACAAATTTGCAGATTGTGAAACCTAACATTGTGGAGTTGCTTGATTGCCTAATTCAGCTGTATCCAATGCAGACATGAGTCATGTAAACTAATATTGCTAGTTGTCATGTTTTTTAAAAAAGGAAATGAAATAAAAATGTTGTTTCCTTTAACCATCTTTTTTTTTTTTTTTTTTTTGGTACCCGGGATTGACCAGGGGCACTTGACCACCGAACCATGTCCCCAGCCCTATTTTGTATTTTATTTAGAGACAGGGTCTCACTGAGTTGCTTAGTGTCTTGCTTTTGCTGAGGCTGGCTTTGAACTCAGAATCCTCCTGTCTCAGCCTCCCCAGCTGCTGGGATTACAGGCTTGTACCACCAGTCCCAGCCTATTGTTAACATTTTACCCTATTTACATTTTTGTTTGCTCACTCCATTCTTTCACTCTCCCCGTGTGTATGTGGTGTATTTTTTTGAGCCATTTGAGAATCAGTCATGGCCCTTCACCTTTGAGTACTTCAATGAAGAATAGAAATATTTTCTTATATAACTGCAGTCTGGTTGTTAATGTCATGAATTGATACAGTGATTCAAGTCACTATCCATAATTTCATATGGTGGTGTGTGTGTGTGTGTGTGTGTGTGTGTGTGTGTGTTATGGAGAAGTGAACCTAGGGGTGCTCTACCACTAACTACATTCCCTAGCCGTTTTTTTTTTTTTTTTTGAGACAGGGTCTCATTAAGTTATTGAGACTGGTCTTGAATTTGTTATTCTCCCACTAAAGCCTCCTCATGAATTACAGGGATTACAGGTGTGTGCCACTTTGTGTGCCTTCATAATTCTAATTTTGTAGCTTATTTGATGATGTCCTTTGTAGCATTTATCCCCTGTAATACAGGAACCAGTTAAGAGTTAGCTATTATATTTTGTTGATATTTAGTATATAGTATATTTAGTTGTTATGTTTCTTTGGCTCCCTTTATCTGGAACATTCTATGCTTTTGGGGAATACATTTTGTCTCAATCTTAGCCTGTTGTGTTGCTGTAACAGAATATTGCAGAGGGTAATTTATAAGTGCCGGGTTTCTGTTCTCTTGACTAAAAGGCTCAGGGGTCATTCTAGTTAAACTGGACTAACTGGGCTGCACGAAATAACCACACAAGAGACACAAATACCTTTTTCTTTGGGGTCGCTGTGACGGCGACCTTAAGGGTCTGCAGAGAGAGAGAGAGAGAGAGAGAGAGAGAGAGAGAGAGAGAGAGAGAGCGCCAGAGCACGGGCTGACCCCTTTTATTGAGGAGAAGCTATTCAAATGAGGCAAGGGGTCAGGTTTCAGGGGGCTGAGTCTATCTTCATGATGTCCACTGTCAGCAGGTTGACTGACACCTGGGTAGGCCACACCCAAGGTCACAGTAAGAGGAGGGGACACACACAAGGCACTTCCATGGAAGATTCTATCCTAAACAGGGCAAGGGGTTATATTACAAAGGAACAGGTGAGCATAGCTTCACCCATGGGACTGTAGCAAGACAACCATTTCTGTGACTGAGCGCCTCAGCACCCAGCTGGGGAGAGTAACTCAGTCACCCATAAGGTTGGCCTCCCACATATAAGGAAGTTTATTTCTTATAGTTTTGGAGGCTGAAAAGTCCAGGATTGAGGGCTCCACATTTGGTGAAGGTCTTCATGCTGTGTTATCCCATGGCAGAAAGTGGAAGGGCAAGAGAGTGTGAGAGGGAGAGTGAGAGAGGGACTAAACTTGCTTTTGTAACCACTCTCTTGATAAATAACCATCCTTGAAATCACAATATTAATCTATTTATGAGGGCAGGCAAACCCCTCATGACTTAGTTAGGCCCTACTTTCAAATATTGTTGCATTAGGGATAAAGTTTCTGACATAGTCATTTGGGGGACAGATTCAAACATAGTACCTTCCTGCTTTTTTTTTTTTTAACTTGCCAAGAATACTGCTAGGGATATTGTATTCTCAATTTATAGCATCCAGAGACCCATGACGTCTTTCTGTCCCTCACAGGTGATATTATTATTATTATTATTATTTTATTATTATTATTACTCTTTTCTGTGTTGGGGATTGAATTCAGGGCCAAATGGTGCTGTACCACTGACCTACATACCCAGCCCCAGGTAATGTTGATTTTGATTACCTGGTTAAGGGGTAGCTCAATTTCCTTACTATATAATTATTGTTTTTTTCTCCTTTTCCTTTGCAACTAATAGGTAGTTTGTGGTGAGATACTTTAAGACCATCTACTGCTTCTTATTAAAAAATTTCCCTAGATTTAGTACCTATTGTTGATTCTTGTGTGATACAGTCTAGCCAATGGCTACAAAATGGTGATTTTTCTGCTGTAGCACTTTTCCACTTTTACCAACTAGTTTTATATTTCTCCTCTCTTCTTTTCTCTCTCTCCTTTCCTCCCTTCCTCTCCCCTGTACTTCTTTCCTTCTTTCTGATATGAACTCATGAATTTCCTTTTTTAAATGGGTTATAACTCATCACTGTGCTTAATTGTTTTGATACTCAGATTGTCCCAAATTTGAACAGTAGGAGACCCTAAAGGGTGGCATCTGTGCCTTCTGACACGTCCTCACAAGTTTTTCGAGCATGTCGTCACTTTCTGGCATAATAAGGATCCTAAGCTTATCCTGGACTTACCTGTACCTAGTTCTTAAATTAGCTATTTTGGGGTGGCCAGCATCCCACCAGGGTAAGTTCCGGCTCAGGAAGTGTGAGCTGCCTGGGAAATGAAAAGTCTGAAATAGAGAGTAAGAGATTGAGACAGAGCCAGAAATTAGATAAAGTGGAGTGCCTGATAGGTCTTCCAGTCCTGATAGGAGCTGGAACTGGACAACTGAAAAATGGCCCAGAGTCTTTAAGGGGGAGTACATCAAAGGCAGGGATAAGGTTTCAGTGGGAGGAGTCTTGGTTCGGTGTTTGCCTCTTCAGCAGGGGTCTTGCAGTAAACAGGTTGATTGGCATTTTGGCAAGCCATACCCATCTGGGAGAGGCTGTAGGGCTTCAGCTTGATGCAGTGCTGAACTTGTGACAGAGCTAGGTAGGAAGTCACTTGATTTGGGTATTTTCAGACCAGCAGGGTTGCTGCTGGGAGTTTCCAATACTAGACTTTCCTGCCTTTTGGCTTTCACGTTGTTTTATTTCATGCACAGTTCACGAATGGCTCATGGATAGCTTCTGGCAATTAGCCATATCTCTGAGGAGACTTGATTACTTTTACTGGGAATAGTATCATAGTCTAAGAGCTGGGGTGTTTTTGCTTCTTGTTTGTTCTATCGGACAGTTCCAGCTGAATTTTAAACTTTTCTTTTTTGAGAAAAGGGAAAAAGAGGTTTTGCTTTGCTTAAACTTTATTCTATAAGCAGAGGAAATCAATAAGTTTCTATTACACTGTGAATATACTTGGCACATAGTACGAATTTGTTGATATTTGTTGAATGAATATTGAAAGGATTTTTTTCCCCTTAGGAATGTTAACATCTATTATGGGCCTACAATAATATGCTGTGGATGCAATAATGAGTAAAACATACATGAACCCTTGTGAAATTTAGTGTCCAGGGGAGCAGAGAGGAATTATTCAAAGAATCCTTAACTATACTAGTACATAGTTGGCTGAGTACTAGGAAGGAAGAGCATAGGCAAAGTACACATTGACAGGGCCTTGGTTTAAACAAGACGCCAAGAAAGGCTCCCTAGATTAGCTGCACATTCAAGTTTGAGGAAATTATTACTAACTTGTTGAAGTGAATTTTAAAAAGTAAGCAGCTAAGTGGAATTATTTTTTGTGTAGTTTTTGTTTATTAAGATTAAAGAAGAGATTAAGATACTAGAAACAGGGCCCCATTATGTTCTGTCCTGTAATCCCAGTGCCTTTGCTTGAGCTAAATAGACAATATAACTCAGTGGTTAAGAATATGAACTCAGGTCTTTGGAGCAGTCCTGGGCCACATAGTGGGGCAATATAGCAAGACTATGGCAGTGAGGGTGGGGAGAATATGAACTCTGAAGATGAGCCCCTGGTTGGTATCTTCACTCTTTACTAGCTATGTGATTTGGGCAAGTGACTTGACTTTTCTGTATCTCAAAAAATAGTTATGGGTAGTTGTGAAGACAAAATGAATTAATACATGTAAAACACAAGAGTATCTGATGCAGAGTAAGTTCTCTATAAGTATCGGCTGTTCTTTGTGTTGGTGTTTTGTTGTTATTATACTTAGATATTTGATACGTCTTCAAGGAACACATTATTTTAAATCACTATGCTTTGGTTTAGATATGATTTGTCTCCATCAAAACTCATGTTGAAATTTAATTCTCAATGTGGTGATATTGGAAGATCAGATCCTTGGGAGGTGATTAAGATATAGGGACATCAGTTCTTTTGAGACAGGATTAGGTCTGTTGCTCTAAAATGAGCTTGACATGTCCTACTGGTCTGTCTTGCCACGTGACCCCTCTTCTTCAGGCATCTTCATCCCTTTCTGCTATCCTTCCATACTTGGCACGCTTCCCTCATCAGATGCCAACACTTTGTTCTTAGACTGCTGGACCCACAAGCCAAACTACCCTCACTCTTAAAAAAAAAAAAAATTAACCAGGTTTAGGTGCTGTATTATAGCAATTAGAAAATAGATTGATCTTCTTCTTCTTTTTTTTTTTTTTTTGGTACCAGGGATTGAACCCAGGGGTGCTTAACTACTGAGCCACATCCCCAGTCCTTTCTTATATTTTATTTAGAGATAGGGTCTTGCTGAGTTGCTTAGCACCTCTATATTGTTGAGGCTGGCTTTGAACTTAGGATCCTCCTGCCTCAGCCTCTTGAGCTGCTAGAATTATAGGCTGACATTCTTTTATTTTTAAAAATTTGTTTATTTATTTTTATGTGGTGCTGAGGATCGAACCTAGTGCCTCACATGTGGAAGGCAAGCCTTCTGCCACTGAGCCACGGCCCTAGCCCCCCCCCCTTTTTAAAAATATCCCCCATCCCTTTAGTAGATAAGGACTCAGTTTAGGCACAGATATTCATTTAACCTACAGTTGAACATTTATTCTTTGCTAACTATTGTGCAGGGCTTAAAAACACATGAGAATTGAAAAAAAAAACTTTAGCGTTAATGGAAGAGATGAATACTTAAATAATAAAGCCATGTGATAAATGCTGTAATAGACATGCAGAAGAAGGGTTGGGAGCACAAAAGAAAAAGTGACTCTGGTGGAGATGGGTTGCTATAGGGGAAAGCAGGGAATAGAGATTGCTAAAGGCTTTCTAAAGACTGAGAATGACTCAGGCAAGGAAGGGCAAGAGAGAGAAAGCCATTTTTAAGATAGAATGCGGCAAATGCAAGAGATGTAGCCTTGCTTAGAATATGGGCACTGTGGGTATTTCTGCATATGCATGGGGATAGTGACAATAGATGAAGTTGAAAAGGTGAAGAGTTTTGAAGTATGACAGTAAGGAGCCACAGAAAGTTTTTAAATGATCAAATTTATAATAAGGAAAATCTTCCAAAAATATTTTTCCCAGTTAATCTTTATCAGAAATAAATTAGTTGATGCCCACGTTCTTCACCAAATCAAACAAGCAAAACAACAAAACACAAACAAAACCTCTAAATCAGTTGAATCATTCTTCTACCTAAAATCTGTTAGTGATTCCTTAGTGTCCATAGGACATTTCCAGACATTTTTTTTTTTTTATCTTGAAACACAAGGCCCTTAATTAATGTTCTGGTTTCTTCATACCACTTTGGGCATCCACATACCTCCACACATGCCCTGACCTTGTCATCTCTTACTGTGTTTCTGAAAACTTATCTCTATTCTCAGTTGTAATATTTCAGTTCAAAGGACACTAGTAAAACCGGTCTTGAAAATCAGGACCAAGTCCTTGTTCCCCCCACGTTGAAGATTAAATGCCAGAGAAATGCTGAGGCAAGAGCAAAAAGTAAATTTTATTTAAGAAATAGAAGGGAGACAGAGGGAGGGAGGAAGGGTGGGGAAGAGAGAGACAGAAACAAACACCCAGACCTCTGGAGGGAAGGGGGTCCAGAGCTGGTGCTCGAGGGAGTGGTGGTGTCCTTCCCCTTTTATAGATTTCAGGTTTCCTTTTTTTTCACACCCTTTCCTCCAGTTATCTTGTCTACTGACCAAAAGTGGCCAAAAAGGTAGGAAGAGAGCTGTCCAGCGGGGGATTGCTTGTGTTGGAAAATGTGATCCCCATCCCCAGTTGTTAGCAAGGAGGTGATGGGGAGTGCTGTCTATCAGCTACTTGTCCTTTGCCCCAATCTCACTAGGAGTTACTTGCTTGCTTTTTTTTTTTTCCTTCTCCCAAAGCACCCCATACTAAGTTAGAGAGTAGCCTTGTAAATAAGTTAGACACATAGGCTCTGGGCTTCTCCACTTATGAGGGTAAAATCTTGTGAAAAATCTCAAGCCTTCTGAAACTTAGTTTTGTTATCTTTAATTTGTTGATAGTATCTACTTCACAGTGGTATGAAGGATTAAATGAAATAATGTTTGTAAAACACTGACCTTCATGTCCAGCATTTAACAAACACTGTATAATAGCCATTACACTACATATCTTTTGAAAATTTGTCACATTTATTTTGTAATTTGCTTAATTGGCTTCTCCCCATCTAGACTCTGAGCTCCATTAGGTTGGCAATTTTATTTCATATTTTAGTATGTCTAGGGTTCACCATAGTGCTTGATGCTTGGTGATTCCATAATATATGTGACTACTTTGTGGTTGTGTAGAGACAATGACTGATTAAGGGAAAGACCAGCTAGAAAGTTATGATAGTTTCTAAAATTGCTGCATATTAAAATCATTTGGAATACTAAAAAAAAAATTCTTTAAAAAAATTTTTGGTAGTTCTGAGGTTCAAACCACACCCAAGGCTTTACACATACTTGGTAAGCACTCGACCACTAAACTACACCCCCCCACCCCCCAAAAAAAGTCAGAATTTTTCGATCTTTGGCTGTTGGTCTAAAGGATAACGAAAGCTTGAGTTCAGGCATTGACTTTGGGTGGGGATAGAAAATAGATTGATTTTTAGAAATTATTAAGAGAGAATTGAGGGGCTGGGAATGTGGCTCAAGCGGTAGCGCGCTCGCCTGGCATGCGTGCGGCCCGGGTTTGATCCTCAGCACCACATACCAACAAAGATGTTGTGTCTGCCGAGAACTAAGAAATAAATATTTAAAAAAAAATTAAAAAAAAAAAGAGAGAATTGATAGTACTTCTTGACTTGGGAATAATTTGTATAGTTGAATACATGATCGAATGGTTGAGGAAGAGAAGGAGGAGTACATGATCTTATGAAAAATCTCAAGGCTTGGGAAAAATGAATTAGAGGTCTTACATATCAATGGAGATGTTCTGTGGTTCTAACATTCAGGAGACAAGTAGAGGTGTTAGATACATGTGAATGGTGAAGAGATGTCAAGTCAAAAAAGGGCCAAGAAATGCTCACTGAATGGGATAGTTAGATTATAACCTAGTTTAGTTTGGAGAGGTTATTCCTATAACCCTTCATGAATGACTGGGAAGTAAGGAAATAGAAACAGGAACTACAGACTACTCATCTAAGAACTAAGAAGAAAAGGAAATGGAAAGTGTTGAAGCATTTTGTAAGTCAGCTTTTTGTCACTGTGACTAAAATACCTGACATTACAACTTATAGGAGGAAAAATTTATTTTGAGCTCATAGTTTCAGAGGTACAGTCCATGGTCAGCCAACTTCATTCCTCTGGGCTTGAGGTGAGGCAGAACATCATGACAGAAGGGTGTGACAGAGGAAAGTTGTTCACCTCAGGGTAGCCAGGAAACAGAGAGAGAGAAAGAGGTGCTAGGCACATGCCCTAGTGACCTACTTCCTCCCAGTTAGTCCATTCAGATTATTAATCCATCAAATGAATTAATCCACTGATTAGGCTACACCTCTCACAAGCTAATCATTTAATCTCCTGCATTAACATGGGAGCTTTTGAGGGATACCTTATATCCAAATTATGAATGTCATCTATCATCCTTGGACCATGTTTTTACTTTTTTTGGTACCAGGGATTGAACTCAGGGGCACTTGACCACTGAGTCACATCCCAAGCCCATTCTTGTATTTTTATTTAGAGATAGGGGCTCACTGAATTGCTTAGCACCTTGACGGTGCTGAGGCTAGCTTTGAACTTGTGATCCTCCTGTCTCAGCTTCCCGAGCTGCTGGGCTTATAGATGTGCACCACTGTACCTGGCTTGGACCATGTTTTAATAACTTATTGTTTTCAAGTATTATAAACTTCCTCAAATCAGTTTAAATTGAAAGGAGAATTTATTGTAAGATTTCAAAGTGATCCAGGAATGAGCATTCCTATATAGTTAGTTTGGTCTCCAGAGAATAGGACATAGAATAGTGTCAGAGATAAAGGTAGCTCTTTTCTCTGTCTGACACTCTCAAGGACTAGTGAATTCTTGTTCTGCTTTTCTGTGTCCATCCTTCACACCACTGCTTACTCAGTAGCCCAGGATTCCAAATGGCCATCTGACATGATTCTGTATGCCTTTCACTTGAGCTTTGCATAGAAAATTGGTCTGGTATCTCATTTCCCAAATCCCAAGAGAAGAATTTGAAACATCTTTCTCATCTTTTCTTGTCAAGTCAGCACAGGTCTCTGGCCAATAGACTTGCTTCCTCTGGGTCAAGTGTCAATTGCTGGTCTAGTCAATTGAGGTTGGAGATGAGGTGGAGTATTATAATTAAGATTTCCTGTTCTAGAAATTGTGGCACCATGAAACACATGTGTTTCAGTTTTCTGTTACTGTAACAAAGGCCTTAAAGAAACTTATAAAGGGAGATGATTTATTTTGGCTCATGGTTTCAAAGGTTTCAGTCCTAGTGGGTAGACTCTATTGCTTTCTGGCACGTGACAAGGCAGGATAATAAGGGTGAGAAGAAGCTACTAATCTCATGGTGTCTGGGAGGCAAAGAGAGAGAAGGGAACAGGATTCCAATATTCCCTTCAAGAGCATGTCCCCAGTATGATTGGAAGTCTTCCAACTAGGTCCTGCCTCTTAAAGGTTTCACCACCTTCCAATAGTGCAGTGGACTTTTAACATGGACCTTTGGGGGACACATCCAGCCTGTAGCAACATTGTAGCAACTTCTTTTACAGATTATTTTTCTAGAAATAAACTTTTCCATGGCTCTGAAACAGTGATAATGGCTCTGATTAGGTGGTTCATTAAATAAAATAGTTAAATAACTACCAGATAAGGGTTAGGACCAGATTTGGACCCAACAAATTAGTTCAAATAATAGTATAAGGATGATTATAAGGATACACTAGATCATAAGAAAGATGGAATTTCATAGAACTCCAAAAGCAAAAATGTAGTATTGAGCTGAGCCTCTGTGATTTTTATTAAATTACATCCACTGCTATGACCCCTGTTAATACTTTAACAGATATCTATGCAACTATATCAATCATATTATTATTTTAAATGTAATCAGTCATAGGGCATGCATACCAAAGTAAGATTTTGGGATCTAATTCAATGGAAGATTTTGCAGGAACCAAAGCAGTGCTGTTCCTATCAGGGCTATTTTCACTGTAGGGTTCAGCTGTTAAAGGAATCAGGAATTCTTCATTTGTTTATGCCGTTGGGCCTATATTCTTCTGTTTTTGTAGTCAACTAATTTTCTTATCATTTAGTTTTTTTTTTCCTTTCTCCTAATTTTCTTCATAGCTTTCACACACTGAGATCTATGGTCTTTTGAAATTTTGGCTGTGTTATAAATTTGTTTGCTCAATCTCCTCATGCACTATTAGTTTATCTTATTACTACTCAGTTTATCAGTATAGTGCGAGGTTCTGTAACTAATTGTTCATTCCTTCATTGTTTGTAATTCAAAGGCCTAAGCATGGGACTCAGCTATAATTGTTCATTCTTGAATTGGAACAGACTTTGTTTTAGAATTTTTTTTTTTTTTTTTTTGCCACTTGGCCATTTTATTGATTGCTAGCCAGCTTGTGTTTAGCTGCTTTTGAATCCAAGTGATCATAACTGGTCAATCAGCAATAGGCATGAGTCATATAACCTGGCCATCTTTGTCTATGTTCTTACAATGGAAGACCAGTTTACTTTGGGATGCATCACAGCCCTTGCATGCCCTATGACTGATTACATTTAATATAGTAATATGATTGATATAGTTGCATAGATATCTGTTAAAGTGTTAACAGGGGTTATAGCAGTCGATGTAATTTAATAAAAATCACATGCTTTTCCTCATCTCAGTTTTTAATATCAAACTACAGTTGAAAGTTTTACATAAAGTTTTTTCAGAGTCTCAGTAGTTATTTCGGTTTTACTAGCTAAATAATATTTAGAAGTTGCCTTTTGTTTTTGAGATGGGGTCTTGCTAGGTTGCCCAGGCTGACCTTAAACTTATGATCCTCTTGATTCAGTCTCCTGAATAGCTGGGATTATAGATATGCGCTGGGTCCTACTTCTGCTCCCAGTGTGATTTTAAGAAATTGGTCTTCATTTTCCCTATCTGTCCAACTAAGGTACCCTCTAGGAATCTCTAAAATGTTTTTCAGCATAAGAGTTTTATTTGACCTGGACGTGGTGGCACATGCCTGTAATCCCAGTGCCCCAGAAGGCTGAGGCAAGAAGATCACAAGTTTGAAGCCAGCCTCTGCAATTTAGCAAGGCCTAAGCAATTTAGTGAGATCCTATCTCAAAAAGATTAAAAAAAAATGTATTTGGGCTCAATGGCCAAGTACCTCTAGGTTCAATCCCTGGTAACCACCCCTTACTTTCTCTCCCCGCAAAAAGTTTTAGCTAAAAATCAAGGAAGAACGAGGATTTTGAGTGCAGATTGTTTGCTAATATATAGCATTTCAGGTATATAACAAATCCTGATATCTTTTATTCTCTTCTCTAGCACCTTTGCTGAGAAAAAATATCTTCAGGAGGCAAGGACACTGATGAAATTTGATAAAACTATGTAAAGCGACTGTCACAGCAGCACCAGTCACATTATAGTCTACAAAAGATATTAGACTTTCTTCTAGTATCTTTTCCCCCTAGTGTATAGCCCTTATGGTGTCTCACATGTAAGTAAGGTACATTGTTGTTGTCATTGTTGTTATTATTTGCAGTACTGGGGATTGAACCCAGGGTACTAGTACTAGTCACATGTACTAGTCAAGTTCTTTATCTCTCGAGCTACATATTCAGGCCAGGGTACATTATTGTAGTATGACATCTAAGTTCCATTCAGGATGGAGACACATTCCCCTAGCTACCTGGAGTCATGACTACCCCCCCCCCTCTTTTTTTGTTCTGGAAATTGCCCTAGCAAAAAAAAGCTGTCTCATCCAAAATTATGTCCCCTTTCTGGAAGCAGCCTATACTTCATTATTGGTTGCTGTGGAAGATACAAAGAATATCCATTTTGTTGATTAGGGATTTAGGTGGAGAACCATCCTAGCTTCAGAACTCTTAGTGGGATTAGCTCAGACTGCTATGGCAATTGTGATACTATTCACTACTGTCAGTTTCTCCCTCAGCCCAATCATACTAATTCCCCTACGCCCACACAGATGTTGTCCCTGAGATCACTTCCCCAGAAACCCGCTTGTAAATTTTTCTTGAGTCTGTTTCCTTGGGAACCTGAATTATGACGATCTTCTACTATCTGGATAGTTTTTGTCTGGGATTTTTGTATCATAGAAAATGATTATATTTAGGATGGATCTTAATGTTATGAATTTTGTGTTCTACTCCTTTGAATTTATTCTTTTTATTTTTTTGTGGTGCTGGTGATAAAACCCCAGGCCTTGCATGTGCCAGGACAGTACTATACTATTGAGCAACACCTTAGCCCTGTGTTCCACTTCTTTGAAACAAATGTTCTACCTATCTTTTTATGTCAGGTATTCACAACCAGTAGATTAGAATTTGTTAGATTATGAAGTGCTATGTAATAGACTTTTTTTTTTTTTGGCACTGGGGATTGAACTCAGGGGTACTCAATCATTCAGCCACATCTCCAGCCCTATTTTATATTTTTATTTAGAGGTAGGGTCTCACATTGTTGCTTAGTACCTGGTCGTTGTTGAGGCTGTCTTTGAACTTGCAATCCTTCTGTCTCAGCTGCTGGGATTATAGGTGCTACCACACCCGGCTTATGTAATAGGTTTTCAGTTCCATTTACTTGGATTTTGAGCATGGCCCACACATGCTCTGTTTAGAAAATTTTATTGTCAGCATCTTTCCCTGTTACCTTAAGTGATTTTAAAACTAAAGAAAAAAACATGACTTCTCAAAACTAGACCATGAATTCTTACATTGGTGTCTGTCTATATTTGATGAATCAAAACATTCTGTACTCTCAATTTGCTATGTGTGTGTGTGTGTGTGTGTGTGTATAAAATCTATGTGTACATATATATATATATATATATATAAATTTTAGTTATATGTAGGTTGGGTATTTTTAAAGCTTTTTCTCTTTTACTTAATATTAAATTATTGTAAGATGTCTATAAACCTAGTTTAATTACTGTAACTTTTTATCTATAATTAGTTATAACTGTCTTAGTGTTTTACTGACTTGACTGTTTTTTTCCCCTCCTGGCTTGGCTACATTTGAGAAGTAAATTACCTTTGCCTAATTGTTAATAACCAGTAACTTAAAATTTTAGAGTTTTGATAATGACCAGAAGAGATCTACTCATTTATAGAAATCAGCAATATAACTGATTTAGTTTCTGTAGACTTTTAAGTTAGTTTAGGGCCTAAATGAATCATGGAATGAGAATTTGAAGTTGGAAGGACTTATGATGTTGTCCTGTCCTTGTAGTTTATCAATGAAGAAGTTCAGATCAGAGAATTTGTCTTGATTGCAATCAGAGAGATGAATGAGAAGCATTTTGAAATTGTAGAGAGAATACAGATTGAGACCTTGGAAACCTAGCTTTGGGTTACAACTTACCATTAGATAACAGAGTCATATCAGGCAAGCCAGTTATTCTTTCTAGGGCTTAGTTTCTTCATCTATGAAGTAATGCAACTAGAACAGATGATTTCTGAATGCCTTCAGTGTCCTCCCTGCTGTGGTGCTAGGGATCGAACCTAGGGCCTTGTGTATGTGAGGCAAGCACTCTACCAACTGAGCTATATCCCCAGTCCCTTCTTTCCAATTTTCTTTTTTAAATACTTTTTTTTAAAGTTGTTGATGGACCTTTATTTTATTTGCATATTTATATGTGGTGCTGGGAATTGAATTCAGTGCCTCACACATATGAGGCAAACGCTCTACCACTGAGCTGCAACTGTAGCCCCTTCCTTTCAGTTTTATAGTTTTGATTCTAGGTCTTTTTTGGGAGAGAAATAGGTAATATGTGTCTACTTCTTGTTTTATATCTATCACAAAGTCAGGCACTGATTTAAACATCTTACATTTATTTTTAATTTTCACAATGCTTTGGAGAGACTGACATTATTAGTACCATTTTACAAATAGGAATTTAAGCCTTAGAGAATAGCCTTAAATAAATTTACAGAGTTTATAAATGGCTAAACTTGAAGTTGAATGAATGTTTGTATAATTTCAATTCCACATACTGAATCGTCATACCTGGTGGACCTTTGGTTTTTGGAATACTTGATTTACCCTAATGAAAATAAGAGCCAGTTGCATTTAGATAGGTATATACTTCTGATCCTTTTCTCCTGCATAATGTAGCATTGTATACTTGAAGGCCATACAGAAAAGATTTAGGAGGCAGATGTGTTTGGTGTGCTGGCACTTAAGA
The DNA here is from genome assembly GCF_052094955.1 of Ictidomys tridecemlineatus. Classification (NCBI taxonomy): domain Eukaryota; kingdom Metazoa; phylum Chordata; class Mammalia; order Rodentia; family Sciuridae; genus Ictidomys; species Ictidomys tridecemlineatus. Next base: position 25,632,477 of record NC_135482.1, read on the forward strand.
AACTTTGGAGGGTGGAGTCAGGTGCAACAGTGTGGATAGCCTCTTAGAGGCCACTTTTGAGAGACAAATTGAATATTTGCATTCAAATTAACATTAATAATTGAACAAAATAGGTGTTTACATTTGCTTGCTCATTAAAGTTGTAGATAAGTCTAGGTTAGGCAGCATTGCTCACAGTTCAGAAAATAGGAATTGTATTCAACTGAAAGTTGTTGTAAATGGGTTAAGGTTAAATGTGGTATATTTGTACTTGTTGTACATGGTTTTCTGATGAATTGAAAAGTATCTGTGGAGTGACATGGAGAGTTTCTGGTACCATACATTTTCTAGGACAAGGTCGAAATACAAAAGCCTGAGTAAGCCTACTTCAGGATTTGATATCAATCAAGTTGTATTCAGTTTTACAAAGGTGGAGAAATAAGAAGAAATTCTGAAGACAAAAAAAGTAATCATAATAGTTATTATTATGAATATTACTTTTCAAGGTTAAAGATTCAGAGCAAGAATAAAAAGGACTTAAGAGAGAAATTATGTATTAAGTTTGAAGTTAAAAGCTAGGAGTTAGGATTACCAGTATAGAAGGTGTAAATGGAAAGTAGAAAGCCCCTATCCCAGCAATCAGTGCTGATGCTTTCTTGTGTATTGTTTCAAAATTTTTATTGTTAGTATGTATCAACATTATAAAACCATCGTCACATTCTTTATATGAGTTTGGGTGTTCCCCTTTTAACAGTTTGCAGATCTTTTAATATTAGCATTTTCAGAACTAATTTTATTTTTAATAACTATGTTATATTTCTGTTGTATGTATTATCAAAACTTATTTAATTAGATACCTATTAAAGGGCATTTAGTTCTTTTCCAGTTTTGCTATTATAAGCAATGCTACAAATAACTTGTTTTAAAGTATATTTGTGAATTTCATTGGGTAATTTCCTAGTAGCAACTCAGAATATATATATAGTTATACTCTCATAAATAGTATTTGAGAGTGCTGTTTTTTTTTTAACACAATTTGATCTAAGGTTATTGTCAAAGAATAAAAGCATCTTTATTTACTACAGTACCTTCAAAATCAGATTGAAAGTTGTCCATTAGTCTTCCAGTTTTTTTTTTTTTTTTTGTACTAGGAATTGAATCCAGGGGTATTTTACCACTGAGCCAGTCCTGTTTTATTTTTTGAGACAGATCTCACTAAGTTGCTGGGGGTCTCCCTAAATTGCCCACAATGGCTTTGAATTTGTGATATTCCTGGCTCAGTCTCTTGAGTTGCTGGGGTACAGGTATGTGCCACCATGTCTGGCATATTGCACCATTCTTTTGTGGATGGGGACCTGGGCTGGTTCCATAATTGGGCTATTGTGAATTGTGGTGCTTAAACATTGATGTGACTATATTGTTATAGTATGCTGATTTTAGTTCTTTTGGATAAATACTAAGGAGTGGGATGGCTGGTTCATATGGTGGTTCCATTCCTAGTTTTTTTTTTTTTTTTTTTAGGAATCTCCGTACTGCTTTCCAGAATGGTTGTACTAATTTGCAGTCCCACCAACAATGTATGGATGTACCTTTTCTACCACATTCTTGCCAGAATTTATTATTTGTATTCTTGATAATTGCTATTCTGACTGCTGTGAGATAAAATTTCCCTGATTGTTAGAGATGTTGAATATTTTTTCATGTATTTGTTATTTACCTATTTTTAATCAGGTTATTGGTTTTCATTCTCTTGACAGTGTGTTTCACAGAGCAGAATTTTTTAATTTTAATGAAGCCCTTGTTAGTTCTTTCTTTCATGGATCAGGCCTTTGATGTTGTAAATAAAAACAAAACTCATGGACGTAGGCTGGGGATATAGCTCAGATGGTAGAGTGCTTGCCTTGCATGCACAAGGTCCTGGGTTAAATACTCAGTACCACACACACACAATAAAAAAAAAGAAAGTCATGGACAAACCCAAGGCTATCTAGATTTTCTCCTGTATTATTTTTCATGGTTTTAAGATTCTATATTTTACATTTAGATTTGTGATCCATGTTAGTTTAATTTTTGTGAAGAATGTAGTGTCTGTTTAGATCCCTCCCACCCCCATCCCTGAAAGGGGCTGTCCAGTTGTTCTAGCACCATTGTTGAAAACTATGTATATTGCCTTTGTTCCTTTGACAAAGATCTGTTGAATACCTCATGGATTTTTATATATTTTATGAGTGCATGGATTTATACATATTTAGTCTGTTTCTTTCAATTACTATAGTACTGTAGTAAATAATATTTGCTGATCTGCAAATTATTTCAACTTTAGCTAGTGGGAGTACTTTTAAGGTGACTTTTTGTCATTAAAGAAAACCTTAGAAGATGGAAAGATCTTTCTTGTTCTTGGATAGGCAGAATTAATATTGTCAAAATGACCATATCACCAAAAGAACTATATAGATTTAATGCAATTCCAATCAAAATCTCAAGGACATTCCTCATAGAAATAGAAAAAGCAGTCATGAAATTCATCTGGAAAAATAAGAGACCAAGAATAACCAAAGCAATCCTTAGTAAGAAGAGTGAAGCAGGTGACATCACTATACCAGACCTTAAACTATACAACAGAGCAGTAGTAACAAAAACAGCATGGTATTGGCACCAAAATAGATTGGTAGACCAATGTTACAGAGTAGAGGACACAATGGTACAGAATAGATGATACAAATAATTACAATTATCTAAATGAACTCTATGAGGGCAAAGAGGAAAAGGGGAGGGAGGGGAAGAGAGGGACCATGGGGGTAAGAAAGAGAGTGGAATGAGATGGACAGCATTACCCTAAGTACCTGTATGAAGACCCGAATGGTGTGATTCTACTTTGTGTACAACCAGAGACATGAAAAATTGTGCTCTGTATGTGAATTGAATTGCATTCTGCTGTCATATATAGCAAATTAGAATAAATAAGTAAATTTTTAAAAAAAGAAAGTACAGTATTAGTGTTCAGTATCTTCCATTCTTTTTGACACAAACTCTGTCAGGTTTATCTTGTATATTTCTTCCCCATATCTATAACTAGGCATTTGTTTAAGAAGTCTTGTCTCCTTTTAAAGAGGAGTGATGTTTAGAAGTCATAGTATGAACATTTAGGCGGTTCATTACTTCTGGGTTATACTGACTGAGAATAAAATCAACCTAGGTGAGAATAAAAAAAAAAATTGATTTATTTTGGGCTAAGTATAATCCAAGAAAACAAAGATTCAGGCAGTCTAGAAAGTGTATTCCCAGGTTTTACAAAATAGTTTTTGCATTTACAGCTTAAAGTTGCAAAGAGTTGGTGATTGTTGTATCATTTGCTTATCAGGAATTGTTAAATCGCTTTTTAAAAAAGGATTGGATGTTGTTTTAAACTATAGGTAATTTAAGGTAAGAGTGGCCTCCCAATGTTTTTTTTTTTTTTCTTTTGTCTTTTGAGAGAAGGTCTTCCCATATTATCCATGCTCATCTTGAATTCCTGTGCTTATGCCATCCTATTGCCTCAGCTTCTCCAGTAGCTGAGACCACAGGCACATGCCATCATACTTGGTTCTGACACAATCCTGAGTGCCCCAAACCAGTGCTACTATATTTTGATTTTTTTTCCTTGAAAGTTGTCTTCACTTTTAAGCTTTTGAGTAATAAGAACTAAGATATATGTATTTTTAAGTGAAAATCACAATAAAACAGAAGTTCAAATTTAAGATTATAAAATGGATTTTATTTTGATTATTTATATATTTTTAATCTTGGTTTTTAATATTCACATAATTACTTTTTCCTGACTGCACATAAAGTAGCTTTATAATAATAATACTAACAATACTGTTAAGATTATTGAATATATTTTATTGTGTTAGTTTTAGCAGCTCTTTTTGTTCTTATATAGTATCACTAAGGATCTATATCAAAACCCTGTGTTCTTAAGTACTCTAAATATTTTCTCTCTATAGTTATGACATTAATATAATATTCAATTAGGTTTTTAAAAACTTAAAAATATAATTAATCATACAATATACATAAGATAATTGTACATGGTGGTACATGCCTGTAATCCCAGCTACTTGATAGGCTGAGCCAGGAGAATTGCTTGTTCAAGGTCAAATTGGAAACTTAGTTCAAGGTCAAATTGGCCAAACACTGTATTAAATTTTTTTTTAAAGAGATAAGAGAGAGAGAGAGAGAGAGAGAGAGAGAGAGAGAGAGAGAGAGAGAGAGAGAGAGAGAGAATTTTTGATATTTATTTTTTATTTTTCGGCAGACATAACATCTTTGTTTGTATGTGGTGCTGAGGATCGAACCCGGGCCGCATGCATGCCAGGCGAGCATGCTACCGCTTGAGCCACATCCCCAGCCCCGACTGTCTTAAAATTAATAAAGAAAAATAAAAAGGACTGGGAATGGAACTCTCTGGTAAATTGCCCCTGACATTAATCCCTAATATCACATACATACACCAAAAAATTTACTGATTTATATCTGTATCTATAAATATCTACACATATATAATTATATATAATACAGAACTTATAATTTTTGCCATTCTTATTTGTATAATGCAGTGGCATTAATTATATTCACATGGTATACAATCATTGCAACCATTAATTTCCAGAACCTTTTTTTTTTTATCATCTCAAAATAAAACTCTGTGCCCATTAAGTAGAAACTCTTTTCCTTCCCTATGCCCTAGCACCTGGTAACTACACTATTCTGTAATCTGACTATTGTTTAGTACCTCATGTAAATGGAATCATATAGTATTGGCTGTTTTGTATCCATCTTATTTCACTTAGCATAATGTTTAACTTCATGTTGCAGCATGTATTAGAACTTCCTTCCATTTGATGACTGACTATATTTTATTGTACCACATAATTGTTGCAGATTTTATGCCAGTTGACTTTTTTTTTTTTTGCAGAAAAGTTGGGTGCAACTGTTATGTGAAGCTTTAAAAAACTTGTCATTCTTACTTACAAATCATTTATTATTAAACTGTCTTTGGTGCTAGAATAGAATGCATGGAATACTCATGAATATATGTTAGTGTGGTGGTAACCATTATGTGGTGATATTTTGGTTATCCACCAATCCATTGATGGACATTGGGTTGTCTCTACTTTTTAGTTGTTGCGAATAGTGCTGCAATGAATGCTGGTATACAAATATCTGTTTGAGTTTGGTTAGGTTTTGACACAGTTTTTTTTTTTTTTTTGTTAAGCAAGGATATTTTCAACTAAACTAAAGAAAATAATATTTTCCATGGGATGGTAAAGAGTTGAGATGAATGAAGGATTTGGCTTTAGTTGTCATGTTATTTGAAGTGCTGTGGGAAACCTATTATTTGACATCTTATGTAGCAACTGGGAATGTGAGTGTGGAGGTATAGGGTGCTAAATTTGGTCTCTCTTTTATAGTTCAGATGAGAGATAATGACAACTTGAATTAAGATAGTGGCCAAGGAGATGGAGAAAGGAAGATAGCTGCAAAATTTATGTAGGCAGTTAAATTCTTGGTGATTCAATATGAAGGTTAACTAAGAGAGAGGAGTTAAGGATGATGCCATGGTTTTAGGCAAAATGAGTGTGTTCTATAATCTGAGATAGGGAATGCAGCTGGGAGAAAATTTGTGAGAAAGGATAATTAATTTGGTTTGGATAATCTGGCTTTTTAGTGTTTTCAAGGCATTCAGGAGGAGATATTTAGTAAAATAGGAAAATATGAATTTGAAGTTCAGCGAGGTCAGGATTAGATTTAAGGTCTTAGTATTGTCAGCAGTGTTAGTAATTAAAATTAAAGGAGTAAATGAAATTACCTGCAGAGTATATTAGTTAAGAGGTTAAGTATGAAAACTGCCTGGGAACCTCTCCAAAGCTTTATATGAAATTATTTTATTTCATGAAGTAGTTTTTGTCATTTACAAATGTATCTCTCACTTCATCTATATGTTAGAAACTCTTGATGGTAAGAAAGAGGTAGTGAGAACCCTATGATAGCTTTGGTTATCCATTTGTAATACAAGGCTCAAATAATAATGCATTTAGAGTATGCTTCTCAAGGTCTGCATATAGTAGATAGTTTTCCATAATCTTTGAATTAGTGCAAAATCTTTCTAATTTGTTTTTGTGGTAAGATGAGGGCAAAATTTAGTAGCAAAATTAATGCTGAAAGTTACTTTTTACAAGGGATTTCTTATGAATCACTAAGATTCTGAGGTCACATATCATTTATTTTTAATACTTATATCCCTTCAGTTTCAGAAATAATTTTGCTAAGTATAAGTTGTATATATTATCTGTTTCAGTTCATTCCTGCTGCTATAACAAAATATCTGAGACTGAATAATCTATAAAGAATAGAAATTTAAGATGGGTGTGGTGGCAATTACCTGTAATCCCAGGTATTTGGGAGACTGAGGCAGGAAGATAGAAAATTTGAGGTCAGCCTGCACAATTATTTAGTGAGGCCCTATCACAAAACAACAACAACAACAACAACAACAACAACAACAACAACACAGGAAAAGGCCTGGGGATATAACTCAATGGCACTGTACTTGCCTACCATGTGAGAGGATCTGGTTCAGTCCTTAGTACTGTTAAATATATAAAAAAGATTAGAAATTTATTTCCTCATAGCTATGGATCAAGGTTCCAGATTTGGTGTCTGGTGAGGGGTGCTGCTTTCTTCTCCAGGATGGTGCCTCTTGATGTATTATCATACAGTGGAAGGGGCAAAAGGAAAGAACAACTGCCTTATACCTCTTTTTTCTTAATTCCATTTATGAGGTTTCTACTTTCATGATTTAACTCATCTCTTAAAGTCCCTACCTTTAAATACTTTCATATAGGGTATTTAGTTTCAACATATGAATTTTGAGGGTATACATTTAGACCACAGCAATGGTTTTTCAAAGATTTTTGTAAAAGTGAAAATTTGATTTTAGTACACTCACCTTTTGCTGAAAGGTTAATCTGTTGTTAACTCAGCTTTTGCTGATTTGCCTTGTTTCCTAGAGTGGTATGGGTAGCTGGGATTATAAAGTGGGATTATAAAGTGTATGCCGCCATACCTGGTCATATTTGACTTTTCATTTAAGTTTTTGCAGAGATTAATGCTGTCTTGTAGTTTTTGGTAGTATGAATATTTTTATATTACCAATAGTCTAGGATAGTCTATATATTGCTGGCATCTGTTCTTATTTAGTTGAAATAATTTTGATCTTCCTGGTTTATTGCATAGACCTTGTAAAACTTGCAGTTTCTTGATAAGAGAAGTGAAAGGGGAGCTTCTTTTCTAATTCATTTTAAGCCCCTTTCAGTGTACCTTGGTTTAAGCTTAAGGGGGTGAATCTTGATAGGTAGTTCAGGTTGGGGACTGGTTGTTAGAGGAACTAACCACAGGATTAGTGATGTGGAAATTTTAGCCACACCCTCCAACTACTAGGAATGGAGAGGGGCTAGAGATCCAGTTAATTACCAAAGGCCTACTTAAATTACTCATTAACTCCAGTTAATTACTCATGCCTACATAAAGCACCTCCATAATGATGGTATTTAGAGAGCTTCTGTGTTGTTGAATTTGTCCACTGCTGGGAGGTACTGTATCCCGCCCCTCACTAGGACAGAAGCTGCTGTGTTTGGGATCCTCCCAGACCACATCCTATGTATGGTCTTTTTCATCTTGCTATTCATTTGTAGCCTTTATAGCAAACATAAGTAAAATGTTTTTCTGGGTTCTTTGAGCTGTTACAGCAAGACTTAAGGAGGGGGTCATGGGAGCCTTTGATTTGCAGCCAAGTTGGACAGAAGTGTGGGTAACCTGAGGATCCATTGCTTACTATTGGCATCTGAAGGAGGTGGACATTCTTGTACTGATCCCTTAATCTGTGAGGTTTGCACAATTTCACTGTATTGTGGAACTGAATTAAGTGTAGGACATGCACTTGGTTTCCATAGAGAGCTGAATTGTTTGGTGTGGGAAATTTGCATATTTGGTTCAGACTAATAGGGAATAGAGAAATAGTTTTTAGTTGTTTTTTTCTTTTATTTGGTTTATTTGGTTGTAGCCACTAGGTATTAATGGTAGGTGCTTAACTATTATAATTTTCTGAATCATTTTGTCTAGTCCAGATATTTAAAAATTTTTAGTTTTTAAAAATCTGAAAACTTTTTAAGGAAATATGGTGATAATAATGAAAAATTTAGGAGGAGATTGATAGGTGGTTAATAAAATCATGTTAATACAAATGTTATCTTTTCACTAACAAAGCAGGAAAAAAGTAATAATAATAATCATCCTAACATGAAGCTAATCAGTCTTATTTGATTACTTTTTAATATCTTTGTATATTTATTTTTATATAATTGAAGTCATAATGTATACCAACTTTGTACTTTACATCTTTTACAAGTTCAGAATTGTATCACATGTGTTATCATTTTTTATATAGCCTTTCTACTTGATATTGTTCAGTTAGCTGAATGATTATATCATAGTTTAGTTAGCATATCTCTTGGGTTTGAACATATAGGTTGCTTATAATTTTTCTCTTTTGTAGATAATTTATTGCTTGGAATACCCTTTCAACCTTTCCTGGAAAAGTTCTGATAAAACTTCAAGCCCAAACACAGTGATTTGATGGGGTTTATAGTGTTTTTAAATAAGTGTCACTTATGGCCAGGAGCAGTAGCTTTGTTCTGAATTCACATAGTGACTTCTTACTAAATGTAGGACATTTTTGATACTGATTGTGGAACTTGGTTGGTCTTCTTGTAGATCCCAGAGCCCTGTATGCTTTTGTGTATTTGTTTTAATTTTTGTCATCTGGTATATTTAATCTTGTTTTGAAAATAGTTCTGTCTTTTTTAAAAAATATTTTTTTAATTGTAGATGGACACAATACTTTTATTTGATTTATTTACTTTTTATGTGGTGCTGAGGATCGAACCCAGTGCCTCATACATGTGAAGAAAGCACTCTACCACTGAGCCATAATCCCAGCCCTGGTTCTGCCTTTTTAATGTTTAAACATTTTTGATCTTTCATTGATCTATAACTGGAGGAGAGGCAGTGGATTCCACGTGAACCCTAAGTGCCATTAGCACTGGTGTTCTGCACATAATTTTTTTCCATAGCACATTTAAGTGTTTTAAGCCCCTATGCTATTCCACATTGTCAGTTTAGCCTGTAGGGGTGTGTGTTTGTGTGTGTGTGTGTGTGTGTGTGTGTGTGTTTGTGTGTGTTTGTGTGTGTGCGCACGTGCGCGTGCGCATTGGCATGTGTGTATCCTTTTTAAATATATCTTATAACTTTCCATTGGGCACATTTATGTATGTTTCTTTAAATAGTGTTCTTATTTCTGCCTCTCTTTGTGCATTTTTTCCCCATCTAGTTGAAATGATTGCTGTCTTATTTAATTAAATTTAATTTCAAGGAATAAGTGTTTTTTCAATTACCAGAACTAAGCATTGATCTCTCTGTGAATTCTGTCTGCACTGAGAATCTCCCCAGATAGCATTCTGCCCCCAGCCCCCGCTTTTTTTTTTTTTTTTTTTTTACTTCCTATGTCTTTTTGTGTTCATTAGCTTGGTATCCCCAGTCAGTTTGTGGTCTTCCTGAAGGCATGGTCCTTGTTTCTCCTATTAGTACTTTCACATTTAACCTGCCCCCATTTGGCATTCAGGGCCTTGTGGGGTTTATTCATGATAGATGAAACATACCTGCTGTTATCTATTGAAAAAAACATTAACAAAATGAATGTATTATGTGCTTTTGGGTTACTGTAAAAGATATCTAAATTTATGTAATAATTTTTCTAAAAACAAAATTTGGAAGATACTTATTTTTCTATCACTTTAAACTTTTAGCACTAATTTTATATATATATATATATATATATATATATATATATATATATTTACATTTATAATTGTGAGTAGGTTTTTTTTAAGTTTTTTTATTTTTATTTTTTTTTTATTGGTTGTTCACAACATTACAAAGCTCTTGACATATCATATTTCATACATTAGATTGAAGTGGGTTATGAACTCCCAATTTTTACCCCAAATGCAGATTGCAGAATCACATCGGTTACACATCCACAATTTTACATAATGCCCTATTAGTAACTGTTGTATTCTGCTACCTTGCCTATCCCCTACTATCCCCCCTCCCCTTCCCTCACATCTTCTCTCTCTACCCCATCTACTGTAATTCATTTCTCTGCTTGTTTATTTTCCCATTCCTCTCACAACCTCTTATATGTAATTTTGTATAGCAATGAGGGTCTCCCTTCATTTCCATGCAATTTCCCTTTTCTCTCCCTTTCCCTCCCATCTCATGTCTCTGTTTAATGTTAATCTTTTCTTCCTGTTCTTCCTCCCTGCTCTGTTCATAGTTGCTCTCATTATATCAAAGAAGACATTTGGTATTTGTTTTTTAGGGATTGGCTAGCTTCACTAAGCATAATCTGCTCTAGTGCCATCCATTTCCCTGCAAATTCCATGATTTTGTCATTTTTTATTGCTGCGTAGTACTCCATTGTGTATATATGCCACATTTTTTTTATCCATTCATCTATTGAAGGGCATCTGGGTTGGTTCCACAGTCTAGCTACTGTGAATTGTGCTGCTATGAACATCTATGTGGCAGTATCCCTGTAGTATGCTCTTTTAAGGTTTTCAGGGAATAGTCCGAGAAGGGCAATAGCTGGATCATATGGTGGTTCCATTCCCAGCTTTCCTAGGAATCTCCATACTGCTTTCCAAATTGGCTGCACCAATTTGCAGTCCTACCAGCAATGTACAAGTGTACCCTTTTCCCCACATCCTTGCCAGCACTTGTTGTTGTTTGACTTTATAGTGGCTACCAATCTTACTGGAGTGAGATGGTATCTTAGGGTGGTTTTGATTTGCATTTCTCTGACTGCTAGAGATGGTGAGCATTTTTTCATGTACTTGTTGATTGATTGTATATCCTCCTCTGAGAAGTGTCTATTCAGGTCCTTGGCCCATTTGTTGATGGGGTTATTTGTTATCTTATTGTCTAATTTTTTGAGTTTTTTGTATACTCTGGATATTAGGGCTCTATCTGAAGTGTGAGGAGTAAAAATTTGTTCCCATGATGTAGGCTCCCTATTTACCTCTCTTATTGTTTCTCTTGCTGAGAAAAAACTTTTTAGTTTAAGTAAGTCCCATTTGTTAATTCTTGTTATTAACTCTTGTGCTATGGGTGTCCTATTAAGGAATTTGGAGCCCGACCCCACAATATGTAGATCGGAGCCAACTTTTTCTTCTATCAGACGCAGAATCTCTGATTTGATATCAAGCTCTTTGATCCATTTTGAGTTAACTTTTTGTGCATGGTGAGAGAAAGGGATTCAGTTTCATTTTGTTGCATATGGATTTCCAGTTTTCCCAACACCATTTGTTGAAGATGCTATCCTTCCTCCATTGCATGCTTTTAGCCCCTTTATCAAATATAAGATAGTTGTAACTTTGTGGATTAGTCTCTGTGTCCTCTATTCTATACCATTGGTCCACCCGCCTGTTTTGGTACCAGTACCATGCTATTTTTGTCACTATTGCTCTGTAATATAGTTTGAAATCTGGTATCGCTATACCGCCTGATTCACACTTCCTGCTTAGAATTGCTTTTGCTATTCTGGATCTTTTATTTTTCCATATGAATTTCATGATTGCTTTATCTATTTCTACAAGAAATGCCATTGGGATTTTGATTGGCATTGCATTAACCTATAGAGAACTTTTGGTAATATTGCCATTTTGATAATGTTAGTTCTGCCTATCCATGAACAGGGTATATTTTTCCATCTTCTAAGATCTTCTTCTACTTCTCTCTTTAGGGTTCTGTAGTTTTCATTGTATAAATCTTTCACCTCTTTTGTTAGGTTGATTCCCAAGTATTTTATTTTTTTTGAGGATATTGTGAATGGAGTGTTTTTCCTCATTTCCGTTTCAGAAGTTTTGTCGCTGATATACAGAAATGCCTTTGATTTATGCGTGTTGATTTTATATCCTGCCACTTTGCTGAATTCATTTATTAGTTGTAGTAGTTTCTTTGTAGACCCTTTTGGGTCTTCTAGGTATAGAATCATGTCATCTGCAAATAGTGATAATTTAAGTTCTTCTTTTCCTATTTTTATGCCTTTAATTTCCTTCGTCTGTCTAATTGTTCTGGCCAGTGTTTTGAGAACTATGTTGAACAGAAGTGGTGAGAGAGGGCATCTCTGTCTTGTTCCAGATTTTTGAGGGAATGCCTTCAATTTTTCTCCATTCAGAATGATGCTAGCCTGAGGCTTAGCATAGATTGCTTTTACAATGTTGAGGTATGTTCCTGTTATCCCTAGTTTTTCTAGAGTTTTGAACATAAAGGGATGCTGTACTTTGTCGAATGCCTTTTCTGCATCTATTGAGATGATCATATGGTTCTTATTTTTAAGTCTATTGATGTGGTGAATAACATTTATTGATTTCCGTATATTGAACCAGCCTTGCATCCCAGGGATGAATCCTACTTGATCATGGTGCACAATTTTTTTGATATGTTTTTGAATCTGATTCGCCAGAATTTTATTGAGGATTTTTGCATCTAGGTTCATTAGAGATATTGGTCTGTAGTTTTCTTTCTTTGAGGTGTCTTTGTCTGGTTTCAGAATCAGGGTGATGTTGGCCTCATAGAATGAATTTGGAAGAGCTCCTTCTTTTTCTATTTCCTGAAATAACTTGAAAAGTATTGGTATTAATTCTTCTTTAAAGGTTTTGTAAAACTCCGCTGTATACCCATCCGGTCCTGGGCTTTTCTTGGTTGGTAGTCTTTTGATGGCGTCTTCAATTTCATCCATTGATATTGGTCTGTTCAAATTGTGTGTATCCTCCTGACTCAGTCTGGGCAAATCATATGACTTAAGAAATTTATCGATGTCTTCACTATCTTCTATTTTATTGGAATATAGGTTTTCAAAGTAATTTCTAATTGTCTTCTGTATTTCTGTAGCATCTGTTGTGATATTGCCTTTTTCATCCCATATGTTAGTAATTTGAGTTTTCTCTCCTCTTCGTTAGCATGGCTAAAGGTCTGTCGATCTTATTTATTTTTTCGAAGAACCAACTTTTAGTTTTGTTAATTTTTTCAATAGTTTCTTTTGTTTCAATTTCATTGATTTCTGCTCTGATTTTAATTATTTCTTGCCTTCTGCTACATTTGCTGTTGTTTTGCTCTTCCTTTTCTAGGGTTTTGAGATGAAGTGTGAGCTCATTTATTTGTTGGTTTTTTTTTTTTTTGAGGAATGACCTCCAGGCGATGAATTTCCCTCTTAAAACTGCTTTCATTGTGTCCCATAGATTCCGATATGTTGTGTCTGTATTTTCATTTATCTCTAAGAATTTTTTGATTTCCTCCTTTATGTCTTCTGTAACCCATTGATCATTCAGTAACATATTGTTCATTTTCCATGTGATGTAGGATTTTTCCTTCCTTCTTTTATCATTTATTTCCAGTTTCATTCCATTATGATCAGATAAAATGCATGGTATTATCTCCACTCCTTTATATTTACTGAGGGTTGCCCTATGGCATAATATGTGGTCTATTTTTGAGAAGGATCCATGTGCTGCTGAGAAAAAAGTATATCCATTTGATGATGGTTGATATATTCTATATATGTCAGTTAAGTCTAGGTTATTGATTGTGGTATTGAGTTCTATAGTTTCTTTATTCAACTTTTGCTTGGAGGATCTGTCCAATGGTGAGAGAGGTGTGTTGAAGTCACCCATAATTATTGTGTTGTGGTCTATTTGATTCTTGAACTTGAGGAGAATTTGTTTTATGAATGTCAAAGCACCATTATTTGGTGCATAAATATTGATAATTGTTATGTCTTGTTGGTGAATGGTTCCTTTTAACAGTATATAATGTCCTTCCTTATCCCTTTTGATTAACTTAGTTTTGAAATCGATTTTATTCGATATGAGGATGGCCACCCCTGCTTGCTTACGAGGACCCTGTGTGTGGTATATTTTTTCCCATCCTTTTACCTTCAGCCTGTGTATGTCTTTTCCAATCAGATGTGTCTCCTAGAGGCAGCATATTGTTGGATTTGTTTTTTTAATCCATGATACCAGCCTATGTCACTTTATTGGAGAGTTTAAATCATTAACATTTAGAGTTACTATTGATTTATGGTTTGTACTTCCAGGCATGTTTGATTATTTATCCTTTTTTTTTTTTTAAATTTAGTTTGTTTCTCCATGATTATCTTTCCCCTCGCCCTCTGTCTTTACCGAGGCACTTCTCACTGATGGTTTTGGTTATTGTTTTTCATTTCTTCCTTGCGTAGCATTTTGCTCAAGATGCTTTGCAATGCTGGTTTTCTGGCTGCAAATTCTTTTAACTTTTGTTTATCATAAAAGATTTTTATTTCGTTGTCATACCTGAAGCTTAATTTTGCTGGATACAGAATTCTTGGTTGGCATCCATTGTCTTTCAGTGTTTGAAATACATTGTTCCATGACCTTCTTGCTTTCAGAGTCTGTGATGAAAAATCCGTTGTTAACCTTATTGGTTTACCCCTGAATGTAATCTGCCTCCTTTCTCTTGTAGCTTTTAATATTTTCTCTTTGTTCTGTATATTGGATATCTTCATAACAACGTGTCTTGGCATTGTTCTACTGTGATTTTGTGTGCTTGGTGTCCTGTATGCATCTACAATTTATATATCTGTTTCCTTTTTTATTTCTGGAAAGTTTTCTGTAATTATTTCATTCAGTAGGTTACTCATTCCCTTGGTTTGAATCTCTGTACCTTCTTCTATCCTGATGACTTGTAAGTTTGGTTTTTTATGTTATCCCATAACTCTTGGATGTTTTTCTCGTGATTTTTAAGCAGCCTTTCTGAGTTGGCTAGACTCTTTTCAAGATGATATATTTTGTCTTCATTATCTGACGTTCTGGCTTCTACTTGCTCCACTCTGTTAGTGATACTCTCACTTGAGTTTTTAATTTGGTTTATTGTTTCCTTCATTTCGAGAATTATTGTTTGATTTTTTTTATAATCTCTATCTCCTGATAAAGATGCTTAACTTCTTCTTTTATCTGTTTATGTAATTCATTTTCAAAGTGTTCTTTCACTGTTTGAATTTGCTGTCTCATATCCTCTTTAAGGTTCCGTTCCATCTGTCTAAGATGTTCCTTGAGTTCTTTATATGACCATTTTTCTGATGACTCTAGGTCCTCCTGAATATATAGGCTCTCCTGCATTGTTTGTACTCCTTTTCTTCCTTGCTTTTTCATGCTGCTCATGTTACTTCTTGTTCTGTTTGACTGCTGAGTTACTGTTTACTCCTGTAGCCGCAGGTTTCAATGAAGTTATCTCCTTGGCCGCAGTCTGGTGACCTCAGTTCTCTGCCATGGTGGTATCTCTTGCAAATGGCAACAGTTTGTTTTCCTTTGCCAGGTGACCAATGTAACGGGTTGGTCCTTACTGTCTCTCCCAAGCCCCGTTTCAAACCTGTGGCCACTACCTATGAAGGCTCGTTTGGCATTTACCTCCGTAGGATCAGAAGGGCTGACCAGTTGTTTTAGTCGGATGGATTAGTGCTGAGTCACAGCTGTTTGTCTGCGGGAAGCAGGCGAACGGGAGCTTGAATTCAGCCGATCTGGGTTCAGTGTGTGTTCTGAGAGGCCCAGACTGTTCGCCCCAGATCCACGTCAGCTCAGCATTGCCTAGTGATCCTGAGCAAACAGAATTTAGACTGTTTACGACTCCCTATGCCCGCACAGCTGAAGAGGTCAGAGACTTGATCTCTCCGAGCCCGTCGCCATGTTGGATCCCAAAACTATTTTCATATTTTTAATATTTATTTTTTACTTGTAGTTGAACACAATATCTTTTTTATTTTAATATTTAAATTGATTTTATTTTTAAATATATGACAGTGGAATGTATTACAATTCTTATTACACATATAGAGCACAGTTTTTCATACCTCTGTTTGTATATAAAGTATGTTCACACCAATTCATGTCTTCATACATGTACTTTGGATAATGATGTCTATCACATTCCACCATCATTTGCTAATCCCCTGCCCCCTCCCGTCCCCTCTCACCCTTCTGCCCTATCTAGAGTTCATCTATTTCTCCAATGCTCCCCCTCCCTACCCCATCATGGGTCAGTCACCTTGTATCAGAGAAAACATTCGACATTTGTTTTTTAGGGATTGACTAACTTCACAGCATTATTTTCTCCAACGCCATCCATTTACCTGCAAATGCCATGATTTTATTCTTTTATTGCTGAGTAATATTCCATTGTGTATATATGCCACATTTTTTAATCCAGTCATCTACTGAGGGGCATCTAGGTTGGTTTCACAGTTTAGCTATTGTGAATTGTGCTGCTGTAAACATTGATGTGGCTGTGTCCCTAGTATGCTGTTTTTAAGTCCTTTGGGTATAGAACAAGGAGTGAGATAGCTGGGTCAAATGGTAGTTCCATTCCTAGTTTTCCAAAGAATCTCCATACTGCTTTCCACGTTGGCTGCACCAATTTGTAGTCATACCAGCAATGTATAAGTGTGCATTTCCCCCCACATCCTTGCCAACACTTATTGTTTCTTGTTTGTCTTCATAATAGCTTATTTTTACATAGTGCTGAGGATTGAACTCAGGGCCTCAGATGTGGTAGTCGAGCACTCTCTCCTGAGACACAACCCCAGCCCACTAATTATTCTTATCCTATTGTTCTTGTGAAATAAAAATTATAAATAGAAAAGCTAGAATGCTTTATTTTGTTTTGTTCCCTCAGAGTCAGTGTCATTTCTACTTCTCACCGAAATAATGTGACTGGTAGTGTAAGGACAGAACAAGAAGTTCTTTGACAATATAACAAAAATTAGGGGAAGAATGTTTAAAAATGGGATCAGAAACCCATATTTTGGCCAGGTATGGTGGTGCACGCCCGTAATCCCAGTGGTTTGGGAGGCTGAGGCGGGAAGATCAGCCAAAAGCAAGGCGCTAAGCAGCTCAGTTGTTTCTAAATAAAATACAAAATAGGGCTGAGGATATGGCTCAATGGTCTAGTTTCCCTGAGTTCAATCTCTGGTATCAAAAAAACCAAAACCCAAAACAAAAAACTCTCCATATGTTATGATGATTTGCCTGTTCTTTCTCCTTTTACTTTCCATGCCTCCTGGGCTTACTTATTATTATTATTTTTTAACCAACATTATTTTAGGCAAATTTGCAAAAGGGATTCCAGTGTGGTGGCTCACACCTATAATTCCAGGTATTGGGGAGACTGAGGCATGAGAATCACAAGTTCAAGGGCCAGCTTGGGCAACTTAGTGAGACTGTGTCACAAAATAAAAATACGGGCTGGGGATATAGCAGTGGTAAAGTGCCCTTGGGTTCAATTGTCAGTACTGGGGAAAAACCAAAACCCAAAACAAAAACTTGCAAAAGGGTATTTTTGATGGTGGTAATAAGGTTATTTATGTATAAGTACAATATTTCTTTTAATTCTCCACTTCCTTTCAGGCAGGGTAAATCTCAAGTTAAAAGCCACCTGGAATCTGGAAAAAGAATAAATATTTGGGCAAAATATAGCTTTTGTTTTTAGTATCTTTAGGGATTGGGTCACTAGCTTTTAAAACTGTTTTAGTGTGATGCTGCCCAAATGTTAATGAGTCAAATGTAACAATTTTCTATATTTATTGTTTATTTTATTTTATTTTTTGGTATAGGCAACTGACCTAGGAGCACTCTACCACTGACTATATTCTCAGCCCTTTTTATTTTTTGTTTTGAAACAGGGTGTCATTAAGTTGCCAAGATTGGCCTCAAACTAGAAGTCCTCCTGCCTCAGTCTTTTGAGTCACTGGAATTACAGGCATGCATCACCACACCGGGCTGCAACAATTCCTTTTTAACCTTTTCATTGTTCATTCTTTGCCACATTCATGTGTAGAAAGTTTTGGAAAGTTAGATTTTTGGGAAAACTTTAAAAGGATGTGGAAACCAAGGCCTGTTCTTCTATACTTCACCAGGAAATCTGTGATACCCTAGATTAAGAACAAAAACCTTAGGATACTATTTCTGAAGGCTATTGAACTCCTTTAGATAAATCCAGAGTAGGAGAAATCTTGGATCTATGTACCTTTTTGTGTCCATGGTAATTAAGGATACATCATTGGAAAGAGTCAGGGTACCTCTTCCTTTTTCATTTGACTCTTGGTTCTTTTGTTCTAAGTTTCTTTTTTCTGTAAAGCTGGTTTGAGGTCAGCATAATGGATTAAAACAACAACAATAATGAAAAGCCTATCAGTGCAGAGGCTAGGAATCTCCAATTTCCTTCACCCAGATATGTTCCTGGAGTCTTGGACCTATCACCAAATACTCAAGATATAAAGGATAAATTCCATCAATGGGACAGTGATCCTCTGAAGTATGGAATCATCATCAGAGACATTGGAAGGGACACCTGAGAGTCCTGTGGTTGAGGCTTTACAAGATCCTGTTGTGCCTTTAGTCTGCAGAAGAAAGCTAGACCCATTTCCCCAAAGCATAAGTACCCTAAGAAGATAATAAGGACAAAGAGAATAAAAAATGAGAAAGTGGGGGGCCCACTGCCCTCTTCCTGACCCAAATTGTTCCAACACCTTTAGTACCTCCACAAGTGAAGATGAGACTATAGGTTAAAAAGCTGACCTACTTAGTGCCCAGGAAGATGGTCCTGATAGATTTCAGAGTCACAGGATGAGGGTGCCTGTTTTGCCTCAGGAATGTTGGATCCAGGTCTGAGGCCCAGGAGACTAGGTCCTCTTTTCTTGTAGTGTTGTTCTTGGTGTAACCACCATTTTGCTTCGGTCCATTCCTAATCTGTGTTTGCCAGACCTTCTCAAGGTCTAGGAGAAAGGGCAGGAGAAAGGGCAGCACAACCAAGCTAAGGGCAGGAGGTCTGACCTGCTCAGGGATTGGTGCAAAACCAAAGTGCAAACTCACCAAAGCTGGTAGGAAGTTCAAGTTTAATTTCATACTTTTATCTGAATGTTTCTTTTCCCATTAGTTGAGTTCTTGTCTGTCAAAGAGATAGAGAGCTCTTTTATGCTGAGATCCTCAAGCCTAAAGAAGTATGAGATCTTCAACTCTAAAGAAGTAAGAGATCCTTAAGTCTAAAGAAGTAAAAAAGAGTAAATTTGAGGCTTTTTTTTTTTGTACTGAGAATTGAACCCAGAGGTGTTTTACCACTGAACCACATCCCTAGTCTCATGAGTTGTTTAAGGTTTCCCTAAGCTGCTGAGACTGGTCTCGAATTTGTGATCCTCCTCTATTGCATTTAACTTTCCCTAGTATCTCTTGATATTGACAACCAAAAGGAGAATGACTCTTCAGGTGCATCTCCTTTTTTAAAAATTTTTATTTTATTTTATTTTTTCAACTTTTGGCTAGAAAGGCAATTGAATTCTTCATCTTCAGTGCTCTTTCTGAATTCTTCCACTTTCAACTTGATTTGGATAAGCCTCAGGGTATGGTAGCAGCAACTATTCATGGACAAGTTATAGAGATAACCTCCATCTTTAGCTAATGTTTGGTTGGTAACCTTTTTTGTCATTTCTTAGTAGGGTACCTGTCCCTTCTGAAATGTGACTTTGGGGTTCTCTAGCCATATGTGTTAGAAAGTTATGTAAGATGATGGTGCTTCCTTGTCAGTCTTTAGTCCAACTCTCACAGAACTCAGAGTTCTGAGAATCCTAAAGAAGAAGTAAGTACAGGTTGGATATCCCTTGTTGGAAATCCTTGGGATTGCAATTGTTTTAGATTATTATCTTTTGGATTTGTATATATGTAAAAAGATCTCTTGGGAATGGGACCCAAGTCTAAAATGCATTTATGTTTTATCTCCACCTTCTGTAGTAGCCTAGAATTTTATATAATATTTTAAATATTGTGTATGAAAATCCAGAGGAAATTTTTTACTTCTTAAATCATGTTGGTGCTCAAAAAGTTTCAGATTTTGGAGCATTTTAGATTGGGAATGTTCAACCTCCACTTTAAAAGAAGTTCAAGGTCATTTAATTTCTCCCTTGTTATCTTGGCATGCTTAGTTCATCTTCTCTCTTCCCAGGATATAAAATAAGTATTTAAATTAATCTTATATCCTCCTTTGAAGGGAGTATGTTTAAAAAGAGTTTGGATTTCCTTGTCACTTTAATTACCTGCTGTTATTTTCTACTCTTCCCAATTTCTCAATTTATAAAAGACTAATATAAGTAGAAAATATAAATAAATGTGCAAAATATCTGCCTCAGGAAATAAAATTAAAGGCATGTGGATTGTCCAATTTACTTATAAATATAAAACTTTTTTAATATTGAAATAATTTAACTGTGATTTAATTTCTGAAAAGAAAGTATAGCAAAACAAAAATGGAAAGCCCAAACCTCATAACCCTTATAATCTTGTTTCACTATAGACATCATTATTTGCGTTTTGGAACTTTACTTACTGGTCCTTTATCCAACTACCCTACTGAACCCTGACCTATATTCCCCATCTCATTTTTTGGTACCAGGGATTGAACCCAGGGGTGCTTAACCACTGAGCCTGATTTTGTATTTTATCCATCCCCAGCCCGATTTTGTATTTTATTTAGAGACAGGGTGTCACTGAGTTGCTTAAGGCCTCACTAAGTTTCTGAGGCTGGCTTTGAATTCACTATCTTCCTGCCTCAGCCTCCCAAGCTGCTGGGATTACAGGTGTGAGCCACTGCACCTGGCTTCCATCTCTTTTTTTAATATGGATTTTAAAAATTATTTTTTGAGGCAAGGTCTTATTAATAAATTGCCCAGATTGTCTTCAAACTTGTAATCCTGCTTTAGCCTCTCAAGTAGCTGGAACTACAGGCATGCTATACCAAATGTGACAAGTCTTATTTTTTTATACAAACAGTTTTTAATGTAACTATAGCATGCATATTTTCTTTTTAATGTAATTTTAGTAATCATTAATTGATCAATTTAAAATAGTATCAGCTCATTACTATTTGGCATTTAGGTTGACTCTTTAATGGTGATATGCAGGGTGCTTGTGTGTTGAGGCACATGTATAATGAGTTGTTCTCAATCTTGGGTGCCTGAGGTGCATTTCAGTGGAGATGGATGTCTAGCAGAGAAGCAGTATATATCAGTGATTAAGAACCACATTGCTAGAATTAAGTCAGGTTGTGGTGGTGCACACCTGTAATCCCAGTGGCTTGGGAGGCTGAGGCAGGAGGATCTGGAGTTCAAAGCCAGTCTCAGCAACAGTGAGGTGCCAAGCAACTCACTGAGACTCTGTCTTTAAATAAAATATAAAATAGGGCTGGGGATGTGACTCAGTGGTTGAGTGCCCCTGTTACCAGTCATTTTCCCGTCCCGTCCCCACCACCGCCAAAAAACCGCATTGATAGAATTAAAAACTCTTTCTTACATTTATTAGCCACATGACCATATGACTTTGGGCAATCTCTATGCTTTTTTTAAAATATATTTTTATTTGTAGATGGATACACTATCTTTATTTAATTCATTTTTATGTGGTGCTGGGGATCAAACCCAGTGCCTCATGCTGTGAGGCAAGTGCTTCTACCGTTGAGCCACAACCCCAGCCCCAGTCTCTATGCTTTTGTTTTCCCATGTGTAAAGTAATAATCATGCTAACATGTAATATGTATTTTTTTTTGGGGGGGGGGTACCAGGGATTGAACACAGGACTCTCAACCACTGAGCCACATTCCTAGCCCTATTTTGTATTTTTTTTTAGAGACAGGGTCTCACTAAGTTGCTTAATGCTTCGCTTTTGTTAAGGCTGGCTTTGAACTCGTGATCCTCCTGTCTCAGCTTCCTGAGCTGCTGGGATGACAGGTGTGCATTCCACACCTGGCTGTAACATGTATTTTTTTAAAAATATATGTTTTATATGTTGGTGAACCTTAATTTTATTCATTTATTTATATGTGGTGCTGAGAATCGAACCCAGTGCCTCACACATGCTAAGCAAGTGTTCTACCACTGAGCCACGACCCTGGCCCTGTACATGTGTTTTTGATGAGGATTATTGATTCAGTTCTTGTGCAATGGGTCTCTTCTTAGGCATGTTTTTACTAGATGTAAAATTCACTTAAAATAACAGCTAGGTATTAACAAAAGATAACGCTAGATGATAAATGCTAGTAGGAGGGAAAAAAAAGATATTTTAATGCTCCAAAATGTGTCTTGGTGGTGCCATATCAAGTATTAGACACACACTGGTACTGGATGACCTGAGTGGTAGGTGAATGGTTGGCTAGATATTTGGGGCTGTTTTTTTTTTTTTTTTTTTTTTAGCACTCCTTAAATAATTGTAGTTTGAGTTTGTGTTGTAAAGAGAATATTGCAAGAGGAATCAGAAGATCAGCATTTTAGTTCGGCTTTTTTTTTTCTGTTTTTTTATTGTAGTTGTTGTTATCAGTGTAATCATTAAGAAGTTACTTAGCTGCTTTAAATTTGTTTTCTCCTCTGTAGAGATAACATATGTCTTACCTTTCTAAGAGATGTTATAATGATTAACTTTGGTCAGACCAAAAAAGAACCTAAAACAAAACAAACAAAACAAAACAAAAACTGAATGTTTGTCGGAGTGGATTGAAACCTATAAAACATTATATTCAAAAGTAAACTTTATAAACTTAAAAGACAAAAAATGAATATAGATCTTAATACACATGGTATTAGACATGGTCTTCCATAAAAGATACTGTTAATTCTGTTTGGTATTATTTTGAAGACAGCTACTATTCTTTATATGAAAAGGTTTATATTATTACATGGCTTTGAATGTGTTGTTAATATCTGCTTTGGTTTCTTCCTCTCCTCTTTGTTTCAGACTCCTGGGAGAGTTGGCTCTCAAGGTTCTGATTTAGATTCATCAGCAACTCCTATAAACACAGTGGATGTCAATAATGAAAGCTCTTCAGAGGTATGAAAATGGCAATACAATTCACTATTATTCAAGGGAAAATTAGCAAATATTTGTAGTACAGATTGATGACTTGTCTGTGTAGGAAGAGTTCTACAAATTAGAATGTGACAATGTGACTTTTTTTTTTTTTAGAATGTCACTTTTGAATCATAGATATATACCTGTGTTTAGTTGAGGTTGAGAAAATATATGTTAAGACTTTGAAAAATAATATTGGCAATTTGTCTTTCATGCTGATGTCATCTCAATTAAATGAATTAATTTTAGTCTGTTTATAAAGAACTGCTGGTTAATTCATGTCTCTTTGTGTATGTGTGTTGTCAAGAAGTATTTAGCTAATGAAAAAGTAGGTATTTGTAAAGCTTACAATTATTTTGTTTTCACTTATGGCTTTGTAAGAATTTTGATAGCTTCATTAAGAAACTAGTGGAAAATATACCTTTTTAAAAAGATAACCTCAATTTAAAAAAATTTAGTCCCTGTGATTTCATTTATTATTTTTATTTTAAATAAATAAGCAATATTTGTTTATTATAGAAAAAGGAGATAGGAAAGAGAACTCAGAAGTTACTCCTGCCACCAACAGATCAGCAAACTCACAATTTGCTCTGATAGTTTTTGTCTGTTACTCCTTCTGGGCCTAGTTAAAACCCCCATCCAGACTCTTTGTTCTGTCCTTTTCCACTTGGTTGTCTAGTCTTTCTATCTCATGTGTGTTTCTGGGTTTGTCTTTCTCTCTGTCATATCTCTGTTTTGTTTCTCTGATCATCTATTTTTATGTATATGTATAGTAATAGTAACCATAATAAGATTTTTAGGAGTGTGAGAGTAAGAAAAGCGGCACTTGAATTTTATTAACAGCAAGTTTAAGATTATTTATTTATTTATTTTTGTGGTGCTGGTGATTGAACCTAGGGCCTTGCACACACTAGGCAAAGTGCTATACTTTTGAGTTATATCCCCAACTCTTTTAAGAAAAAATTTCCAAACTATATTGATGATATGATGGCCTTAAAGTGTTCAGTTTTGTTCCAGGAAAGAATCTAATTATAACTGTTAACTTCAGTCAGATCAAAAAAGAACCTAAAACCCAACCCAACCCAACTTAACCCAATTCAACCCAACCCCCCAAAACCAAAAAGAGCATTTCCAATCGGTATTGCTATCAAGCAGCACTTGGCTTGGTAGTACTGTTGTATTGTCTTAGTAGGGATGTTTTCCTACTTTTTGAGATAGTTATTTTGTACCTTCTTTATCCTCAAGTTTCCTAGGTCTTTTACCCTCTTCTTACCTTCCCCCAGGTATCTTCATAACATCAAGAAAATAGGAACCATAAGATAAATCTCCTTGTTTTATCGATAAAACTATCCTTTCTTATTTTAGTTCATAGAAGGCAGTTCCCTTTGCCTATCAGATTTTATTCTTTTCCCTAGTGCTCTCGATTCCATTCTTATCCCCCACCCCCACCATTCTATTCTATCTCGTTCTTATCATCTCTCTTCTGCCAATTTAGTTTTTAGCTTGTACTGTGAATTATTCCTATCAGCTTACAGTGTTCTATCAGCATATCTATCAGCATATATATGTTCAGTACAATACATGTGAAACAAGACAAGACTACTAAAAAAATAAAAAATAGAAAAAACAAAACAAAACACAAAACCCTTCCTTTGACCTGAAATTCCCTTTTCATTTACTTCAGAGCCAAACTTTGCTAATACATTATTTATAGTCACAGTTTTTGTCCTTTCTTAGATCTTTTATCTTTTTTTTCTGAATTAGAGCTTTTGTCATTGTGCTAATAATAATGGAAAGACATTAGCTTTCTTTTGACTAGTATTTTGAATAACTTTTTTTATCTTTCCATTTTCAATATTTTTTGCCCTTCCCTTTTTGGATTTCTCTTCTTTTTTTTTTTTTTTTTTTTTTATTAACAGCATATAACTTGTCCTTTAACTGGGGGAACCCACTTGAGTTGTTTTGTTATTGATGTGTTTTGATTTAGTTTTAATTTTTTTTCAATATTGGGAATTGAATTCAGAGCCTTGTGCACACGCTAAGCAAGTGCTGCACCATTGAGCTACATCCCTAGCTCTTTGTATTTTTTTTTTTTTTAATTTTGAGGCAGGGTCTTGCTAAGTTTCCTAGGCTGGCCTTGAACTTGTTATACTCCTGCCTCTGTCTCTCCAGTAGCTGGGATTACAGGTGTGCATCACATGTCTGGCATCTTACTATTCTTATCTCACAAAACCTTAAGCCATGGGGTCAGTGTAATAGCCCATATTTTTAAAAGATAAACATTGTTAGGTATAGGCAATTTGAGAAATTTTTTTGAAATGGTTTACTTGATTCAGAAAATTTGAAGGAATGATCATCTTCTGGGTATTAGATATGGAAAAAAATGGGATCTTGGGCTACTTGAATATGGTAAAGACTGAAAATTGCTTTCATCAAAAGGATTTCTTTGTTCAGAACATTATGTCATAAAAAGATATTTGTTGTATCTGCCAGTAATTTCTTGATCTAAAATAAAAAATAAAAGCTAACTTGCTAGTAGGTCTCAGATAAGTAAGTAACAAAGTATCATAAACAAAATGAATTTTAAATTTTTTTAAAGTGCCATAAACAAAATAATAATCCAACCATAAAAACTGGCTACCATAACAAAAAAGAAAAAAAAAGAACCAATGAAAGTTTAGAGTGTGAGGATGGAAACTAATTATAGAAGTCCTTCTTTGGATAGATCTTTTACCTTTTGTACAGTTAATGCTTCGGAGTTTCCCTTATATATACCAAAGAGAGATACTCATTATTTCTCCTGTTTTATCTATTTGTGTTGTTTGTTTTATATGTTTAAAAAAGAAAACTTTTAATGTAATCCTTCTAAAAGTTGTTATTTCACAGGGTTTCATCTGCCCATTATGTATGAAAAGATGTATAACTGCTATTGATTTGTCGGAGCATTACCAGAAAGTGCACGCTGAAAATGAAACAAGAGGACAGGAACTTCTTAATGACTCCAGTGTTACTGTGGGTCCTATATATTTTGTTTTAGCAGCTTGGTTATGGGTTGCTTAAAATAGCTTTGTTTTTCCCTGCCTAGGTGTTGGTTCCTTTTTATGCTACAAGGGGATATGAATTGCTTTAATTATGCATGCTTAAAGGAAGATTCTATAAAGAAAAGAGCTCTCTTGGGTAGTCTGCTTGTTTTTTCCTACTGTTTGCATCTGTCTTTTTATGAGCTTGTAAATAAATATAAAAGTTTAATATTTTGGCATAAATTTTGCAATGAAATTGACATATAAAGTGAATATTATTTCAACATTTATAAATTATCTTTATTATTTTGTTAGTATTTTATTAATGAATCATTAAAATGTTTTAGGTTAAAACACTCACTCTTCATTGAAAGAATACTTTGCATATGAACAGTCATTGTCTCTATTTGGGAAAATATACAGGAAAATATAAATCTGAGTCTAAGACTTTCTCAATCTTTGTTTTAACTCTCCACACTTAAGGGAGGTAACAGAATGATACCTTCTCATCAGTAACAGTAGATCATCCAAAGAATACTTTTCAGTAGTGTGGTGCTGGTGCACATTCTAAGGCTGAGGATGGGAGCAAGTGAGGTGGAGGAATTAGGCTGGAAGGAATTTCTCAGATGATCCCGATATATCTGTCTCCTTTGAAAATCACTATGTTAATATAAAAATTGTAAAAGCAGAGAAACCGCTTTTTGATTATTTTACAAATCTTATAAAAGAATGAAAGACTAAAATTATGACTTACCCTTTTTCCATGAAGCAATTATGTATATAAGAAAACAATCTCACAACTCACTTATTTAACATATTAATGGAGTACCTTTCATGTAGCAGGTATTTTGGTGAAAAAGAGAAAAAGGTAAGTAAGATATTGTTGCTACTCCAGTACATTTTTATAATAGATATTATTTGCAAAAAGAGAATAATGGTTAATTCAACATGAGGGGAACTAAGAAAGAACTTCACAGGGGAACAGTTAAACCAGATATTCTCTTGGGCATTGGGAATAATGGGTGCATATAGGATGATACCTGATTAAACCAGTCAGAATAATGCAAGTAAAGATGGAGGCATAACAGATTCTTGGAAAACTGTTTAGTATGTTACTGGTTGTCTTCTTGTACATGTGGGTCAACTTTTTTCTTTATGGATTAGCCAACATCAAAAGTAACAATCTCATCCACTTGTCACTTTATTAGGAGTTTTTTTTTGTAATTAAAAGGGCACTTGGTTCAACAGAAATATCTTAAGTATCAAGGTAAATTTTCAGCTACGTTGGATCTGAGAAAGGATTACAGACAACTGAATTCTTAAGAGTAAGGTATTTAATAATTTTAAGTAAGTTATGTTTTTTGGAAGTTGGTGACAAATTTGGAATGATTAAGGGAAATAAATGTAGCTGGCTAGTTTTTATAATTTATGGTTAACTAACAGTCCCTCTCTGGAATTTATTTTTCTAGCAACCTTGGCCTCCTTAGATATAGCTAGGGGAAAAACAACAACAACATTTATTCACGTGTTTTGTGATTCTGCCCTTCAATCTGGTTCTATGATCAAAGCACACCTAGAAGCACTTCTCTTTCACAAATAAGCATGACATCTTTCTTAGCACTTTCTGCATCTTCACTAATGATTTTCATTTCTTTAGAATGCCTTTGTTTTATTCTGCTTGGGTAAACTCCTGCTTATTCTTTAGTACTTAATTCCAAAGTCACATATATACATGTATTTACATATGTGTACACACATGCATACAATATGCAGCTGCAGTGAGGATAGAGTTGAAATACATAATATATACACACATACATATGTGTCTGTATTTTTTTTTAATAAAGCATTAACTGGTGCCAGAGGGGGAGTTAGATACCTCATCTCCTGTGTTCCCATAGTTCTTTAATAGACCTGTATTGTAACATTGTCTGGCAATATTTATAGGTCAGTATCTCCCAACGTCATTGACCCTTGATTCTGCCATCTGCTATGCATAAATGATAGAGAATGTATGCATTACTCTTATTGTTTAGGCTCATTTTGTTCTTAGAAGTTTTTAAAAATAGTTTATTGTATTTTAATAGCAAACTTACAGATATAACACAGAAGACAGGCAACACTAAAAACATATACTTGCATGTAGGTCAACTCAAAAGTATAGTGAGTGGACAGAATTTAGTATAAAAAAAATGCTACAAACACCATTTAGTTGCCATCAGTAAGAAATCTGCTTTTTTAAAATTTAAAAAAAAAAAAATCCAATTGCTGGCATTATTGAAAAAATTTGACAGGTTTTTTTTATTGTTATAAAGTTGAACTGCTTTAGCTTGTTGGCTGAAATATTTTGACTTGCATTAATTCTTGAATTTGTATTAAAAATCACAAATAAAAATCAGAGGAAAAACTGCCAATACCTGATTTCTTATCTATCTATCTATCTATCTATCTATCTATCTATCTATCTATCTATCTATCTATTAGTTCTAGTCAGTTTTACATGACAGCAGAAAGCTCTTTGACAAATGGAGCAGAATTTTTCAATTCTCTGGTTGTGCATAAATGAGAGAACACCATTTGTGCAGTCATACATGTGCCTAGGGTAGTGATGTATATCTCATTTCACTCTTTCCTACCCCCTGCCTCCCTCCACTTTGCCCCATCCAAAGTTCCTCCACTTATCCCATGTTCCCCTCCTATGTATTAGCATCCACTTATCAGAGAAAACATTCAGTCTCTGATTTTTGAGATTAACTTATTTTGCTTAGCATGATATTCTTCAACTCCATCCATTTACCTGCAAATGTCGTAATTTTATTCTTTTTTAATACTGAATAATATTTTATTGTGTATATGTACCACAGTTTATTTATCCATTCATCTGTCGAAGGGCATCTAGGTTGCTTCCACAGTTTAGCAACTGTGAATTGTGCTGCTATAAACATTGGAGTGGCTGCATCACTGTAGTATACTGTTTTTAAGTCTTTAGGACCAATACCTGATTTCTGACCGTTTTCCAGGTACAGTCATATACTCAGGTACCTCTTGACCCCAAGTGGGGATAGTGGGGAACCTACCTTCAAATTTACCAATAAGAGGAAGAAGAGAAAAACATTTTTGGGGGGATTGAAATATTTCTTATCATATTGGTTTTTAAGCACGTTCTCCAAGTATGTTATGTGATAGTTGTATGTCTTTTGGCATAAATGTTACACATATGGCATGGATAGTAGTACACAGGTTGTTGTCTTCAAAAATGCCAACCAGATAGGTCTCACTTTTCTCCTGCAGAGCATCAGTAGCTTTGCCCTAGAAGTGCAGATCTGTTTTAAAATCCTTGAAATCCTGAAACATTTCTTGTACCAGACTCTGGAAGGGGAGTTTGCAAATTAGAAGTTCAGTGGAATTCTGAAAAGTCTCATTTTACAGAGTGCCACAGTACCAGGCCTGTGTTGATGAGATTTCTTCAGCCCTCCAATAGAGGGTGCATTCTTGGGAGCAAGTTTTATAGCCAGTTGTTGCCTGGGTGCTTTTTTACTGGTTGATTTGTGCGCAGTCTGCCTTGTAGAAGCCCTGGTATGAAGTCCCCCTTCTTATTCCCTTTCCTTTTTGTTTGAAGCTCATGAACTAGAGGATATACTGGCCTTGGAGAATGAAGGCCTGTTCTTAGAAGGTTTGTAATTTGTAAGCTTTTAAAGATCTTCTGCTTTTTCACCAAGTTTGGAATTGCCAGGTTCATGCATACTTAAGTAAACAAATATACAATGTGGAAAATACATATTATGCTGAAGGCATTATCTTAGCCATTAGGGAAATATAGATGAAAAGATCCAATGTGTTGTGTATTAGAGAGAAGGAATTTGACAAGCTAATGGCTGCCAGAGAAAAAAGCAATATATGCAAAAGACACAGAAATTTGTGATACCATGGTGAGTGCAGGGAAACACAGGTACTTTAGTATTGTTAAAGCATATTGTATAGATTGAGAGGTATCTAGACTTTAGACTGCAAATGTCATTAGGAGAATGATCATGCAGGTACTTGTATGCCATATTGATGGTAAAGATTAGTGAATAATGTTGAAGAATCTATTTTAGAAAGATTCCTCTGACAGCTGGGTGGAAAATTCATTAGGGAGAAGGGAGACTCGGTTTAGTAGCACTTTCTGGAATGTTATTGCAATAGTGTTGACAAGAGATAATGAGTGTCTGAACAAGGCCAACTGCAGTAAGCATTGAAATGAAAAAATGGGAAAGAGGAATATTTAGGCTTAGCATTTTATTAGAAATGAGACAGAAAGAAGAGTAGTTCAGCATGATTTTTAGTTCAGTTGAAAGTTGGTGTTAGTGAGAAGAGGAGGTTTGGGAAATGAGTTGAATCTTTTGATTTATTGTATTGAGTGCCTATGAGATGCAGGTAGAGCTTGTATGTTGTTGGATATATAGAGTCAGAAAACTTCTATGGAAGGTTCTTGGCTAGCATATGAATTTGGAAGTCATTAGCATGTAAGTGATAGCCAGAATCACTTGCATTTATATACAGGGAGAATGTTAATTCAGAAGATGGAAAGACAATAAGAGTGCCTTTTAAATGAGATGATCTTTTAAAAAAATTGAAAAAACAAAACACACACACAATGCTTTATTTATTTTATGTGATACTGAGGATCAAACCCAGTACCTCAATCATGGGAGGCAAACCCTCCACCACTGAGCCATACAACCCCATCCCTGGGAACGGTGATCTTTAAGGGGATTTTTTTTTTTTTTTAATAGACTAAAAAAGAGAGGGCTGGGGGTTTAGCTTAGTGGCAGAATGCTTGTCTAGCATATCTAGGCCCTGGGTTCAGTCTCCAGTATTGCAGAAAACAAAACAAAACAAAACACCATACAATGACGAGAAGATGACTATTTCTATACGTAAAAGCTGAACATTCCCATGAAACAAAGCTTTCTATAGACCTTCACGGTCAGAATGTATTTACTTGTTGCTTACAATATATGAATATACTGGAACACCACCCTCACATAAATTCTATTTTAGCTTCCGAAAGAGAAGCATTTTAGAATTGTATACTTGATGAAAGCAAAATAAGTTTATTTCTTGTCACCGTGATTTAGCAGAATCATATCTGTAATAAAGTCACCGTTTTTTGCTAATCACTATTTCAACTTTAATTTAGTGAATGAACCTAAATATTTAGCTTATGATATACTCCTGCAAAATAGATTGGATGAAGATATTTTTGAGAATTGGGGTGAAAAATAGTCTGCTTATGGACTCTTGGAAGTTTTCAGAACTATTATAATTTTTTTTTTAAAGTAAGAGTGTGGAGTTAGCCCTCCTCAAACCCCTTAGTGTGGACAGTGTGTGTGCAAAAAATATAGGAAACTATTTCTTTATTATCTTTAAAAAGTTTTGAATGCAGTTAATTTAAAGAGAAATTTAAGGTTGAAAAATTTCTATTGTATATTGGATTAATTAGACTGAAGTATTGGGTAATATTTGGAATACTAAAAATATGAAAGATGTAGAAGTCAAGTGAATAATTTTCTATGAAGTCAACAGAAAGTTTGAGAGAAAATTATTTCGTCCTTGGCTTGGTAATATATTTTGTCATCAGATACCCATAAAATGTAAGCTTTCATGCTGTTTAGTCATTAATTTGATTTCATATAAAGATATTTTTTTCATGTGTATATACTCTGTCTTCTCAGTTCTTTGAAAACTGAGACTCTATCATTTGTATCTTCCAGTGAAATACTATAACACTCGAATTGATAAAAAGTATTTGTTGAATAAAGCCACTAGAAAGTTAGCAGATAAAAAATTTATTTTAAGGAAGTAATTTTTAAGGGTTAAGTTAAGGAGTTCAAGAGATAGTGTAGTATTTGGAAAGAATGTGGAATTTGTCCAGTAAACCTATGAGTACTCTGGTTTAGTTAGGTTTGTAACCTTTCAAAGTCCTTTAACTTTCCTGAGATTTCATTTCTTCTTCTATGAAATGGAGGTAATAATACTTATATAATAAAGACCGGTGGGATTTAAATGAGATTTCATAGGGAAAAATAGAACACAATAGTATGGAATCAAAAAGAAAAAAAGTAATCACCTGAACTACAACAAGATATATTTCATACTTGTATAATTATGTCACATTGATTTTTCTGTCATGTATAAATAAAAAGAACAAATAACAAAGTAATCATAATTATTACTTATTCTACCCTATATCTTTCATTTAACAACTCTCTATGTGAGTGCTTCTCAAATATTTTTTATGGTAACCACTGTAATAAATAGTCATCACTTTTTGGTCATCATTCAAAACAAAACTTAATAAGATAATATTACCCTTACCACATAAGATAAACTATTCTGTTGTTGAGTATAGCTAAAAATATTATAACCCAGTATATTGATTTCATGATTTATTAATGAATTACAATCCTGAATTTGTAAAACATGGATCTATATCAGCATCTTTAACATTGTACTGTAGTTGATAGTCTTAACCATATATAATTCTGGGATTAATGATAAGATTTTTATATAACATAGGGCTATCCATTAATTTTAGATTTTTACTGTTTTAATCTTAGGTTAGTAAGGAAATTTACTAACTAAAATAATTCTCTATCATTGTAGATATTTAAACTCTGTGCAAATTATGAATGATTTACTATATTACCTTTTCTTCCCATTAGTGATGATATACTACATCTTAATTTTTTTGGTAGCATTTCTGTAAAGTAGATTAGAGCACATATTATTTTAATAATGGGGATATCTAGAGAGAGAAAATATATATTTCAACTAATCTAGATTAGAACAAACTTCTTAGATTAGAATTCAGTGCTCTGGCCATTTAGTTATTCAACCTAAAAGATGGTTGCAAGGATTTATTTTTATTTTGTAAACTTCAACAAGAATATACAGTGACACCATGAATGATTCTAGCATTTGGGCTAATACCATAAATTACAACTTAATTAATCTCTCCATTTGTATGAATAAGATATTTGACTTTATTTCATAGTATGCAAAATATTATTTTACAATATTAAAAACCATTTTGTACCTTTTCTGCCTCTTTCTATAGGGCTTCATATGTCCCCAGTGTATGAAATCTCTTGGATCGGCTGATGAACTTTTCGAACACTATCAGGCAGTTCATGATGCTGGTAATGACGCAGGTCATGGAGGAGAGGCCAATCTTGCTTTGAAGCGGTATGGCATGATAGTTGCAAAGTGTAATATTGTTATGGAATGTGCATGTGATATCATTGTTTAGTTATGATTAGTTTCTAAAAATAGTGATGTTGTCATATTATTTAATTTAAATCTGCCCTCAGCATTGCCTTCTCTCTTGTCATTATGACCTATTCAGTCTGTGACCAGCAGCTAGCTAGCTATACCAGCATCTGCAAAATGGTATAGAGGTTATGGCTTTAATGAAGATTCCAAATTAGCAAAAGAAGATTGAGTTATATTTGGTATATTCTGTTCAGTAAAGAATGATATGCTTTGTTTAGATGATTTTATAGTAAGTTGATAAAATAATTTAGGTAAGAATTAAAATTTAGTGAGTCTCTGTCTCTAAATAAAATACGAAAAGTAGGGCTGGGGATGTGGCTCAGTGGGTGAGAGAGTTAAATCCCCGATTACCACCCCCTGCCAAAAAAAAAAAAAAATCCCCTAAACTTTCATTTAAATTTTAAAAATAAATATTTAATCACCAGTATAATAGTAAGCATACACATTATGCTTCTTGGCAATTTTACTTAACCATTTTGAGAACTAAAATTAGACCAAAATATATAGCTACTTAGAATAGCATTCATCAATATGACTTTGTTTTTCTTCTGCTATTATCTTTTATCCCAACTAAGGAATAAGGATCATTTCATTCTACTTGTAAAAAATATTTTTTAAGCTTTTCTTAAAAAAATTCTTTGTGAATTACACTGATATAACACAAAGAATACTAAACAAAGGAAAAGTATTCTGACTACATAATTTTGTGGTTATTATTAATATACTTTGGTGCTTTTACGTGTAAGTTAATGATTTTGGTTGCTATATTTTGTCATTTGTTAGAAAATAGATAAAATATGTAGTTATATTAAATCACATTATAAATGTTTTTATATTTAATATAAATTCAACAGAGTTGCTTTTTTTGGGGGTGGGGGAGGTTAGGTACCAGGGATTGAACTCAGGGGGCACTCAACTACTGAGCCACATCTCCAGCCCTAGTTTGTATTTCTTTTAAATTTAGAGACAGGGTCTCCCTGAGTCACTTAATGCCTTGCTTTTGCTGAGGTTGGCTTTGAGCTCAAGATCCTCCTGCCTTAGCCTTCTGAGATGCTGGGATTACAGGCATGTACCACACCTGGCTCAGAGTTGCTTTTACAGCTGTGATTTAGATGAAGTCTAATACTGTACATGAACTTTTTCTTTCTTTAATAGTTCATTACTTCTCATGGCTCTGGGTTGATTGAATGGTTCTTCTGAGTTAAGTGAGGTAGACGTGGCAGGAAGTCAAGAAGGTCCAAAATGACCTCACATGACTGATGGTTGGTGCTGAATATTGGCTGGTGGGAGCTCAGCTGGGGCCAGAGTCCTTAATTTCCTTCATTATGACCTGTCTATGGTTTCTTAAAGTTACAGACGGGCAGTTGGATTCCAAGAAAGAACATTTTATTATGAAAGAAGTAGAAGCTTCTACTCTTCTTTAGGCCTGATTCAAAACTGTCAGAGCATCATTTCTGCCATATTCTGTAGGTAAAAGTAGTCATAGGGCTAGTTCAGATTCAAAAGGCCAAGAAGTAACCTTCATCTTTCAATGGAGCAGTAGATGTGTCTAGGAATGCAAGAATTCAGTGGTAATCATCTTTGTAGATTACTGCAACCTTAGCAAAAATTGACTCTGCTAGTTCCTTTTTCTTCTAAACTTCTGAGACAACTTAATATTGTAATCATTCTTTGTTTACCTGTTTTATGTGCTGTTCTTTCTGTATGTCATCCACCTGTGGTAATTTCACATCCATAACTTTCTACAAAACTGCATCTCCAACCAATTATCTCCCAAATTGCCTACTAGCTGTCTTTCCTTAGATGTCCCCAAAGCATCTCACTGTGACATTTTGAAAACAGTTGATGGCATTTCCTTCTGAACCTGCTTCTTGTGTGCTGTTACTTGTTCTGGTGAATGGCAACATTATTTGTCTACCCAGTTACTAAAGCCAGAAAATTGGGTGTGTTCATTTTTACATACCTGTCCCTGCTCTCCTTCATCATTTTTGTGAAGTGTCTCAAAATTCAATCATTCTTTTTCCTTAACAGGTTTTATATCCTTTTCCAACCTCACTGCTACAGCTTATTTTAGAACTTATGTCTCACTGAGAAATATTTTCAGTATATATAGTTGGCTTTAGTTTTGTACCCCTATAATTAATTCTTCAAATTGTTGGAGAATTATATTCTTAAAATGCAAATTTGATTGTTGTTGCTCTAAAAAGAAACTTTTTCATTACTTATGGGATATATACTGTGTACTTTCCCAGGTTTATCTCTTACCTTATTTCTTGTTCTCTTCTTCCTATACCTCTTAAGTTTTTGGTGAACTGCTACCTTTCCATAACACATTGGATAACGTATAGCTATGGGCAGGATATGTAGTTCACATGACTTAAGTGGGTCACATAACCTTTTTTGCTTTAAAGCTGTTTATCAGTTTACATGTAAATTACATTAGTATTGATAAAATACTAAAACCTGATACATTAATGTATTAAATGTATATATAGTTGATATATACATAGTACCAAATTTAAATGGTTCAAGAAGTCCTAAGGTGAAAATTAAGCCCTTGTACCCCTTTTCCCAGTTCTCTTATTCAGTTTCTTTTATATTCTTCCAGACAGAGTCTATACATATGCTTATATCTATGTACATATGTATAAATATATGTATATAAATAAATATCTTTACATAAAAAGTAGAGGTTCTACATTGCACTATACCTTT
This sequence comes from Ictidomys tridecemlineatus, assembly GCF_052094955.1. Lineage (NCBI taxonomy): Eukaryota > Metazoa > Chordata > Mammalia > Rodentia > Sciuridae > Ictidomys > Ictidomys tridecemlineatus. Next base: position 25,668,580 of record NC_135482.1, read on the forward strand.
TGTTTCTCTCTGTCTTATGGATAGAGCCATCTAATTCTTTTTAATGGTAGTATGGAACTTTATCATTCTCCCGTTGATCTAGGATATTTTCAGTGTTTTTGAATTACATATAATGTTGAATTATGTATGGTGGAGATATTATGTGCAGTTTGAATATATATGCAAAATAAATTTCTGAAAGTGGAATTTTTAAATGAAGTTTTCTTTTAAAACTTAGATATTTCCAAATTGTCTTTTGCAGTATTTATTTATTATTATTATCATTTATGGTACCGAGAAACTCAGGATATTGCATGTAGTAGGTAAACACTAAGCTACCTCCCCAGACCTTTCTTTATTTTTATTTTGAGACAGGTTTCACTTGTTGCCCAGGCTGGCCTTGAACTTAAGATCCTTCTGCCTTGTCCTCCTAAGCATCAGGGGTTATAGGTGTGTTCTACTGCATCTAGCTACTAGGTTTTTTGATATGTTACACATTTTGAAAGATTGACTTTTGTTTGTAAATTATTTTAAAAAAATTGTTGAAGTGGTACTTTTAAAAAAGATTAATTGGAGTGACTAGGCCCACAGAATTATTTTTCTTAGTCTTTCATTAAATTTTAACCTGAGCCATTCAGCATATTGATAAAATATCTGAAACCTGATGTATTAATGAGCTTTTTAGAGAGGATTTTGAAATGTAGGTATACTTGATACATATATAGTACAAATACTGTTATTAATTCTTTTATCATTTTAGTTTATGTGTAGTGTTAGAAGATTAGTGAATAATAGAGAAGACTTAAAACACACATATTTACACAACTGTAAGACACTTAAGTCATGTATAAATGACATGTGGTTGACCTGTGGTTTCTATAAATTGCATTATTCATAGAACCACATGAGAGAGAGGGAAGGCTGGCTACACCCATACACACGCACAACTAAACAAACACCAGAGAAATGAAAACAAATAAAAAATACATAGAAAGACAAACTTAAGTCAACAAAGTAGCAGAAAACTATGATTGGATTTTATTTTGGTAGTCAGAAGATGAAAGATCTCACATCAGTGTTTCTCTCCATCAAGGAGCCCTTCTTGAGTCTTCTAGGTGGAAGTGACCACTGTCTGTGAGCTTCTGTTTTTATTTCTATTATACCACACTTACTTGTTTACGTGTTTACTTCCCCCATTAGATTGAACAACTTGAGATTCTAGCACAGACAACACACGCCTGTTGAATAATGAATGAATTCTTTATATATGAATGGCTATAAAGGTAGAAGACTAATTTCTTCATGCTTTGTATTTCCTCTGTTGGCAGTTTCCTTCCTTTCTGCTATTAAGCCCTTCTTCACAGATGAGGCTGTCCTTTTACCTTTTACTCCCACCCCTATTCTAGCATATAATTCTTTCATCAGTCTATTTCATTATCTTTCACCTTGTTAATATCTTTTACTTGTGTTGGAGTGATCTTGACTTTTCCCATCATTAGAATTGGCCATGTTCTTCTATATGCTTTAGATTAGAATCAATTCATTTGATATTTCTACTCAACTCCTGTTTCCATTTCAGTTCTTGTATCTTTTATCAGAGCTGCCAATGGTAAGCAGCATGGAGCGAGGAGAGTTGCATTTTCTACTGTTTAAATTCCTACAGGGGAAGATATGTCCTTGACATGAAGAATAATAATCCTAAGTGTGTTTTCTCATGGAATTTCTCTCCTGCATTAGGGCCTAGCATTAAAGTTTGCTTACCATTCTTTCTCAGAGCCTTGGATGAGGGGAACAGAATGTGAGAAGGTTCTTAGCAGGAAAGAGCATGTGACACTCAAGGAACAGGAATAAGCCAATGTTGCTAGAGCTGAGTAAATGAAGGGGAGAGTTTTAAGACAGGGACTAGATTTTACTGACTTTTATAGACTTTTATAGACTTTCTTAATGACTTTAGATTTCATGCTAACTGCACCAGGAAGCCATTGATACTTATTGTTGGTAAATTAATAGAAGACCTTTTACTTCTGCTTCAGGCATTTGACAATCAGTAATATGATTATTTCCACAAGGAAATATTTTCCCATTTATAAACAATGAGCTTTAGGCATAAAATTATTTTTCTAAGGGATTTATATATTTGTCATTATACATAAATTCTTTTGTAGTTCTTTTTAAAGATTGCAAAACTACTTATTATTATATAATGAATAGTTGAGAAAACAGGTTATAAAATAAAGGACACTAACTATTAATCCTCCCAACCCCACATATTTAGAGATGATATAACACTACTGAGACAAGAGGTCCAAGATCTACAGGCTTCACTTAAGGTAATAATAAATATGACTCCACTTTTTTTTTTTTTTTTGTGTGTGTGTGTTTCAGTTTAAAAGTATCTTAAAATTTACTAATTAAAAAATCTTTTTCATTAGGAAGAAAAATGGTACTCAGAAGAATTAAAAAAAGAATTAGAAAAATATCAAGGACTTCAACAGCAAGTAATTGCTTTTTAAATACTTGAAGCATGTTCATTAGTTGTTTATTTTCATTGCTGAAAATTAAGCATAATACATTTTTGTAAGTAACTGGCCTGATATAAATAGCTTTCTAATTCATTTCTGTGTTTAATAGCCTGCAATATATTCTTTGTATTTCTAATGAATGGAAATAAGAATATGAGAAGTGAAGATGTAACTTCTTAAAGATGTTACTAAGAATAAGTTACCTATGTATCTCTTTTTTTAAATACCTTTATTTATTTATTTATTTAGTTTAAAAAATATTTTTTAGTTGTCAATGGACCTTTATTTTATTTATTTATATGTGGTGCTGGGAATTAGAACTCAGTGCCTCACACATGCTAGGCAAGTGCTCTACCACTGAGCCATAGCCCCAGCTAATACCTTTATTTTATATGTTTTTATTTATTTTTATTATTTATATTTTTATTTTATTTTATTTATTTTTTTAATGTGGTGCCAGGGATTGAACCCAGTCCTTCACGCATGCTAGGCAAGTGCTCTACAACTGAGCCAGAACTCTGGCCCCACCTATGTAACTTTTTTTTATGTTGGGCTTATTTTATTTTTCTGGCAATATACTTAAATGGTTAAAAATATAAGTTTAAACAGTAATGAATCTCCTCCAAGCATTTGTGTTTGTGACAAATGGGAAATAAGTACAATGTCTGTTGAAAGGGAATTTGTTTATATTTTATGTTTGTGAAGATTGATTTAAAACATGAGAAAGTTGTTCTACTAACAACGTTAGGTTTTAAAAAACTGAATAAAGATCTATATGGGTACACACATGCTCATGTACACATACAGTCCTTTGTCAATAGTGGGTATACATTCTGAGAAATGTGTTGTTTGGTGATTTTGTCATTGTGCAAACATAATAAAAGGCACATACACAAGGGCAGGATGGGTATAGCCTATTGCTCTTAGGCTATACACTTATACAGCATGCTGTTGTATTGAATACTGTAAATAATTTTAACAAAATGGCATTTGAGGGGCTGGGGATATAGCTCAGTTGGCAGAATGCTTGCCTCACATGCGCAAGGCCATGGGTTCCATCTCTAGCACCACACACACACATACACACAAAAGACATTTGTGTATGTGAACAGAAAAGATATAGTAAAAATATGGAATATGGTATAGAAGATGAATAAAAATATGGAATATGGTATAGAAGATGAATAGTGATATGTGTATATAGACCTCTTGCCTTGTATGAATTGAACTTACAGTACTGAACGTTGCTCTGGTGCGTCAGCAACTAAGTGGCAAGTGAATCTGAAGATCTAGGACATTACTATATACTACTGTTGACTCTGTAAACACTTAGGTCACATTAAAGTTTACAAAAATAATTTTCTTCAATAATACATTAACTTCCTGTAACTATTCATTTGGTAAACTTTTTGACTCATATAATAACAGCTTAAAATACAAACACATTGTATTTGTTCTTTATTCTATAAGGCTTTTTTTAAGTTTTAAGCTTTTTTAGCCTTTAAACTTTTTTGTTAAAAATGAAGACACAGGTAGCCTTGGCTTAACAGAGGCGGCAGCATCAGTGACACTGTCTTCTGTATGTTGTCTCATAGAGAAGGTTCTCAGGGGCAGTGACACATGTGGATCTCTCCTCTCATGTAATAGTGCATTCTTTGGGAATTCTTCCTGAAGGAACTGCTTGGCTCTATATTACTGTATTTTTTTTTCCTGCTTGGTTCTATATTACTGTATATATATATTTTTAAAGTGGAAAGTAGACTCTAAAATGACAACAAAAGTACAGTGTAGTAATTATATAAACTAGTAATAATCACTTATCTTCATTATCAAGTGTTAAGTGCTGTATATAATTGTATATACTATACTTTTATATAACTGGCAGCATAGTAAATTTGTTTATACCAGCATTAAAACAACGCATGGGAAATGCATTGTATTATGATATTACATAAACTACAAAGTCACTAGATGATAAAAAATTTGAGTTCCATTATATTCTTATGGAACCACTGTTATATATGTAGTCCATAATTGACTGGCATATTTTATATGTGACTGTATATATACTGTATGAATTTAACTACATAACAATAGTACATAGGAAAAACCAGAAGAAAATCATGGTGGCATCAAAAGCAGTTATTTGTAAGTTGTTTTTAAATGACTTAACAAAATGATTTTTATGCTAAAATTATATTGCTATTATACTACCATTATGGGAAGCATCATAGAATAATGAATTTTTCCAAATTCGTATATAGTGTTTATTTGTAAGAATAAAGTAGACATTCCTCATCAATATTTATAATATTTTCATAAAGTAATAGTAATATCGGTATGTATTATCTAAGCATGTTGTGACTTCCAATCAGATTTTTTTCTTGCCTTTTAGTCTTTGCACTAAGAATAGTCATTTGAACTATGAAAGAGAAACAAATAAGTGACTAACAAAATATCAGTTTTATTACTATTTAAAGGGGTTTTTAGTAATCTAAAATATTTTTACTTACTAATCAAACATGGGATATATTATTTTTTATACCTGAAAAGAGAGAGGAGAATTATTTTACTACATTTGAGATGCCTATTATGCAGTTAATAGATTTAAATAAATTTTCCACAGTATAAGATAAAAAATTTCCTTGATAGAAAATTTAACTTAGAAAATTTAACTTAGTAATCAATATGTATGAATCGAATACATAGGAAAACAAAAAGCTTTACTAGAAAATATCTTATTAAAATCTTTGAGATGCATGTAATTCTTTGAAGTATGAAAATAATGCCAAGGTAGTATATTATTTTATTCCTAATTCCTGAGGTAACTTAAACTTTAAGGCATATATTCTTTATTTCTGTTTCTTTTTAAGAATGATTTATTAAATTAAAACTATGCTTTTAGAACCTTTCTTTTTTTTCCTTTATCTTTTTGTGGTGCTGGGGATTGAACCCAGGGCCTTATGAAAGCAAGCTATATACCCAGCCCTAAGCACCCCCAACTCCCCTTTTTTTAACCTTTGGGATCAAATCCAGGGACCTGTGCATGCTAGGCAATTGTTCTACCATTGAGTTATGCCCCCTGCCCCTAAATCCAATATTTTTAGTGATGATAGTTTGATGACATATTTGGCTTATGTTAATTTTCAAATATTATAGATGTTTTATGTGGTTAAAGGAGATGATTTGGTATGATTTCATGAATCAAACATTTTATGGCCATATAAAAAATTTTTTCTTAGGTTCGTAGTGTTTAAAGAGGGGGGAAATATGTCAACACATTTCACAGGAAATAGTAGATGAGATACATTAATCACAGTGAGTAAGATCCTAAATTTTTAATGTCTGATTGCTCAATTATGATGAAAACAGGTGTCTATAGGAAGTTAAGTGTAGTTAAAATTTAAGATAAAGGTTTATGAGCATTGTCTTGGGAGTGATTCTTTCCAATATAGAGATCTGTAATGATTGGATTTCTTGCAGCAAGGGGACAGTGCAAGTGTTGATGGATGAGACTTTAAAGTTCAAAGGCTAACAGGGTGTGGACCTGTGACAGTTTGAGCTGTTGATCTTGGAGAGTGCTGTCTGCTGTGGCCTAAGCTGTCAAAATGTCTATCAAATTCATAGATTTATATATTTTGAAGTCCAGTAGTTGAGGTCACATATGGGGTGTGAAAAGTCAGTTGTCACATTTGGAGGGAAGGTTAAGTCCTATTTATTTATTACTAAAGTTATAGAATTTAGGATGCTATCTATTGTCAGATTCATTACAGTTTCATATATATTAACATTCGAAATATTCTGTCTTATAACTGGTGAACTACAGGTAGGTCATTATGTTAGTCGGCCAATGACACTTATAGATCTGGAAGAATAAGGACTTTAATTTTTACCAGAATCTTACTACTTGACCTGACATGTAGCTTTTGGAGATTTTTAACATTGGCAATATACAGTATTGTCTTCTTTTAATGTATTTGTTTGTCTTTTGTTTTTATTGAGGAGGCTAAACCTGATGGATTGGTGGCTGATTCATCAGCAGGTAACTTTACTTAGAATAGATAGTTTTTCATTTTTCTTTTTCTTCTTTCTTATCCTTTTTTTTCCCTCCTCTCCTTTGATGCTTGCTAAAGGAATTTTGTGGTTGTCCTTTGTAGCTCTAAAACATATTCTGTTTACGGTCATATTCTAGACTTAGAAAGTTATCTGTGTACTTAATAATTTAGTTAACTAGAAATAACTTTCTGGAGTATTATATCAATATGATTGTTTAATGAAAATTGAAGTCTATGTGAAGGAGTTATACAGTCTTTGTCTCTCCAAACAAATTGATGGCACTAGCATCTTTGTAACTATCTTTATGTGGAGGAATGCTCAGTGACTAATTGAGATTAGCTATTATTATATTTATGAAATCTCTTTTTGATGAGAATGAAGTAATATTAGATTGACTGCATGCTTAAACTGATTATTTTTTTTCAAAACCTGGATGTTCTTAACCACTTCTAATTTTATCTTACTTTAAAGCTACTTTTTTTCAGAGAAGCAGGATATGTTACATCTGGCCATTTGATGGATATAAGAAAATTACTATGAAATATGAAGTCAATATAACTTTTAAATATTTATAGATTTACAACAAATATTTATAGATTATTTGGAGGTGATTTCTTTGATTTGTTTTATGTTTATACATTATGATTTGTGCCATCAATGAATCAGATGTACTTAATTCTTGAAATATGAAAATACTCTGCTTATAATTACATAATAAACTCATGTTGATTGTCTTTACTATGACAGTGATTATGATATAAGTAATAATATTTAGTATATGTAATTAACATTGTATTTAAATAATGCCTACCCTTTTTTTTGTATGTGGTAGAACTACAGTCTTTGGAACAACAATTAGAAGAGGCTCAAACAGAAAATTTTAATATTAAGCAAATGAAAGATTTATTTGAACAGAAAGCAGCCCAACTTGCAACTGAAATTGCAGGTAAATTGAATCAAAATTTTTTAGCTAATAAATCAGCCTCATTACATTTTCACCATTATATATCCTAGGAAAAAAATAATATTTCAATGTGATAAAGGATTTGTTATAGACTATGGTGGTTATGAATGGAATTTAATATCATAGTTGTTTTATAAATGATTGTTGTCTCACCTTCTCCCTTCAAAAGGCTTTCCTTTGTAATTTATTCTTGAAATTTAAAGAAGATAATTTTTTTTCTTTTTTCTTCTACTGGGGATTGAACCCAGGGATGCTTTACTACTGAGTTACTTTCTTAGACCTTTTTTTAAAAAAAATTTTTAAATTTTGAGACTGGGTCTCTCTAAGTTCTTGAGGCTGTTCTCCATCTTGCAATTCACCTGCCTAAGCCTCCTGAGTTTCTGGGATTAACAGGTGTGTGCTACTATGCCCTGCTCATACTATGTATTTTTTAAAGTATATGCTTTTAGGTAAAATATTATATGTGACTAACTATTCTTTAAAATGCCTAATTATTAGTAGTGTTGGGGGGAATGTATGTAGACAAAATCATTTTACTATTTTAAGCTCATCATTTATATAATCATAAGTATAATTTTATTGTGTATATTTATATCTATTTAAAGCATGTTAATTGAAATTAGAGTGATATACAGATATGCAGAGTAATATACAGGGATTTATAAAAATTCTTTTTTTTTCAGAGATAATATCATGAAACTAATTTTTATTACCATCTTTATTTAGATATAAAGTCAAAATATGATGAGGAAAGGAGCCTTCGAGAGGCTGCAGAACAAAAAGTAACACTTTTGACAGAAGAATTAAACAAAGAGGCAACTGCAATTCAAGATCTGAAGACTGAACTGGTAATTTAGAAACCATTTATTGGAATGCATTTTTTAAAATATCTTTCTAAATTAAAATGTACTGTGAGGAAATAGTTCTTGAAATTTCTAAATTAAAGTTTAGAAATATATACTCTGAAGAAATATCATTTTTTGGTACCAGGGATAGAAATCAAGGGCATTCGACCACTGACCATTGAGCCACATCCCCAGCCCTTTTTTGTATTTTATTTGGAGACAGGGTCTCACTGAGTTGCTAAGTACCTAGCCATTGCTGAGGCTGGCTTTGACTCATGATCCTCCTGCCTTAGCCTCCTGAGCTGCTGGGATTACAGGCACACCCAATTGAAGAAATATTTTTTTTTTTTTTAAAGTTTTGTTACCTCTCTTTAATATTATTTTTTTCTTCAGTGTTTAGTTAAGGACATCATCTAATTCCTTTTTCTAACACATCTATTTTCCTTTGTTTTCTATGTAGTTTTTAATATCTGTTCTTTGTCTTAAAAATTATCAATTGGATGTTTTAAAATTTTAGGCCATTGTAATTTTGTGAAGGCAGTAGGTGGAGAAACAAATACTTGTACAGATATAGTCATTCCATTGAAATGTGAAAATTGAAATAATTTGGATATTATTGTGAATATTAAAATAATAATATCTGAAACGTAAAAAAAGTTTTGAGTAAACTGAAGGAAATAAAAATTCCCTATACTCTCCACCTACATATGTATACTACATGTGATTTTTTAAAATAAAAATGTTATGATATATAACATTACCTGAACATTTTTGTTGTTTCTATTTAAATATAATGTCTTTTTAAAGTATTTTTCATATTTACATATTTGATCCTGACATTCCTTCCCAAATTTTTTTTTAAAAATTTATTTTATTGCAGTTCAGGGATTTAACCCAGGGGTGCTCTACCACTGAGCCATATCCTCAGACCTATTTATTTTTTATATTTTCAGTTGTAGATGGACACATGCCTTTATTTTATTCATTTATTTTTATGTGATGTTGAGGATCTAACCCAGTGCCTCGCATGTGCCAGGCAAGCGCTCTATCACTGAGCTATAACCTCTTTATTTTTTATTTTGAGTCTGGTTCTTGCTAAGTTGCCAGGCTAAGGTGCCTCAAATTTGTGAACCTCTTGTCTCAGCCTCTCAGATCACTGGGATTACAGGCATATGTCACCATGCCTGGCTCCCTTGTACTTCAGTTTTATAAAATCACCTGCTTTGGGGATCCTATCAGTTGAATTTCTAGCTGAATTTTTTAACCCAATAAGTATGAAATCCAAAATCCAAGTCATTATATTTCTTTCATGACTGTGTTTCTGTCACTGATACCAGATTTCAACACCCTTCCCAGGCTTAACAATCATTTTTTTTTTTTTTTTTTTTTGGAACCGGGGATTGAACTCAGGGGCCCTTAACCACTGGGCAATATCCCCAGCCCTGTTTTATATTTTATTTAGAGAGAGGGTCTTGCTGAGTTGCTGAGGCTGGCTTTGATCTGGCGATCCTCCTGCCTCAGCCTCCTGAGTTGCTGGGATTACAGGTGTGCGTCACCACAGCTGGCTAACAATCTTGAATCTATCCTAGACTTCTTTGTTCCTTAATTTAGCACCCAATAAATATATGGGTAAATGAATCAACTATATGCAACCTGCTATAAACCCTACTTGTTCTTACATCTGTTCCCTTTTTTTTGGTTGTTGTAGTACTGGGGATCTAACACATGGCCTTAAGAATGCCAGACAATTGCTGAACCACTGAGCTATGTTCCTTTTTCATTTTTATTACCAGTTTCCTAGGATAGAAAAATAAGGCATGTAGCATTTACCAAGTTGTTATTATTTCCAATGTATGCTGTTTGTGAAGGAAAGGAAAGCAAATGAAGAACTAAAGATAATTGTGAATTTGCTAGATTGTATCTTCAGTGGTAATATTGTTAAATGCAAGAGAGTGAGAAGAGGAGGTGGCTTATTAGGAGAGAGATATCAGTGTTTAATTTTCAGAGTCCAAAAATTGATAGGATTAGCTTCATTTTGATTTCTTTTTAGTAAATTCATTCTAAAAATGTATATTATTTTAGTTTTTTACTGTAATTTTTAATTAAAATGTGTAACTTCACAGCTTCAGAGACCTGGTATAGAAGATGTTGCTGTGCTAAAGAAAGAATTGGTCCAAGTTCAAACGCTAATGGATAATATGACCTTGGAGCGTGAGAGAGAATCTGAAAAACTCAAAGATGAGTGCAAAAAGTTACAAGTAGAATATGCTAACTCAGAGGTAATGATACTAGCTTAGATAGTGCATACTGTTGATTAAAACCAAGATTTGAAATTTTTCCAAGTGGCTTTTCAAAATACTATTTGCTTTATTTGATATGAAAAATATTTGTGTATAGTTATAGTGGTTTGACAGTCATATATGTTTTACTTTTATCTTATAAAACTAGCCTAAGTTGCTGAGACTGACTTTGAATTTGGGAACCTACTGTCTCAGCTTCTGAGCCCCTGGGATTACAGGCATCGCCACTGCGCCCTACGAATATGAATTATTTTTATTAGATCTGCCTGCCTCTGGTATTTTCAAATTAAAAAAATATCTCGTACTCTCTTTTGATTTATAATTTTCTTTAAATATTATTAAAATTTTAAAATAAATGTTGTTGCTTTTAGAGCACAAGACCTTTCCCAGCTGAGAGTTATGGAGTTATACATATACTTGATAAGTAAGAATATTAACAAGGAAAAGAAATTTATATATTTAGTTCCATTTGTAAAAATATATGCAGAAACTTACATAACTTGGTAATGAGAAAATATTCCTGAAAAATACTTTAAGAATTATTATAAGTTTAATTTGGAACTATTTTAAACAAACTTATGTTTTTATTCATTTAGATTAAATTATCTAAAAGGCAAAAAGAAGATCATTTAAAATGAAAAAAGTTATGACAAGAGTTATAAAAGATTTGAATGTGAAAGAATTCAGTGTCTCCCTTCATCCTAAAGGAGGGCTAACTGAAGGAAAGAATATATTTGTTTTGTTTTTATAGAAAAGATGTTTCTGGGAAAGAAGGATAATGGCTTAAAATCAATTGTTTTACTTCTTCTTCTTTTTTTGAATTTGCTTTTTAGTTGTAGATGGACACAATACCTTTATTTTATTTGTTTATTTCTATGAGGTGTCGGGGAACGAACCTGCCTCATGCATGCTAAGCAAGTGCTCTACCACTGAGCTACAACCCTGGCCTCAATTGTTTTACTTATTAACTTTGTTGGAGTTTTCATAAAAAGTTTTCATTTCAGGTATTTAAAATAAATTTAGTCTTGCTAAGTACTTGAATAGGTAATTTAATATTTCACTATATTTTCCGTGAAACAAAGAAGATATTTATTCTTTACTTACTTAGTAATAGGTACATAATGAGGAATGAGACCTCAGGCAATGTTAAAATATTTGTAATAACTTTAAGAAGTGGTAGTATCATTCAGGCTAATATTACTATTAGAATTGAACTCTTTGAGCATCACTAGGTTTTAGATACCATGTTGGGCACTTTAACAAATGTGGTTTCATTAGTTTCTTAAAACCCTATTTAGTTAAGTTTTAGATCTGTTTTACACAGAGGAGCCTAAAGCTCAGTTAGGTTAAGTAACTTGTTCATAGTCATGTACCTAATATAAAGAAACTAGGGTTTTAAACCAGGTATCATCCAAAGCCTGGAGTACGTTGTCTCCTATTTTAGGAGGTTTGATGTTTGCCTTATAAGCAAAATTGTACCATCAACCTTGTCCTAATATTCATTATTATTACTTTAAATTTTTTTTGCAAAATTCTATGTTGTAATATTTGTGTTGAGTAACAGTTTAAAATATTTTTGAGCTGTATTTTACTCCATTTGCATATGAAAAATTATTGTCTAATTGCTTCATCTCACTTATTTGTTTATAACTCCATTTTTTTAGTTTCTACTTTGACTATGTGTCATATATTTTTTAATTTATTAAAATTCAGTCCTATTTGTTCTCAAGTGGGTTGGTCATTATGCATTTAAAGAATTTAGGAGAAAAATTTTTATTATGGACATTGCTTTTACTGAATCTCAATATTGGCATCAGAAACAAACAGATTAACAGAAATTCAAGAAGCTAAAGATGTAAGGATTTATTTGACTAGTATTACTAGTTGGGGATGAAGATATATAATGTAGTGTACATTATTAAATGTCTTTAGGTTTATTACTTTAATTGGACATAAACCTTGAGAATTAGTTGACTTTGTATTTATATTTTTAAAAGCATATTTTTTATTCTAAAGGTTTTCAACTAATAATTGGCTGTTTTATAGATTAGAAATTGAGAATTTAAAGATTTCAAAAGTATTTAAAAATTTGCATCATTGAAAATATCAGCTATATTCCATTTATATTTGGTGTGGTTTTTATTCAAAATAATTTTTAAAGAATTTTATCTGTCTTTCAAATAAACTCATTTACATCTTAGTTTTAAGAGTAAGAATGTTTATATAGGTATGGAATAATTGTTTATATTTTAGCTATTAAAAAGAGTATTTAAATATTTTTAAGTATGCTAATTTAAGATATCAATTTTTAAGGTATGTTTGGACATTTTTATTGTGTATTCAATGTATAATTTTGTCAGTCTTGTGTTCCACATTTCATCCATCATTTTATTATTTTTTTGTGCTTTCTAATGGAGATGCTTAAATTTGAGGTAATGTGTTTATGGAGGCTTTTTGATATTAGTGCTAACCTAACTTTCTATTGTCATATGGCAGTTTTGTATTTTAAGGCAATCTCTTGTATTTTAAGGCAATCTCATATCTTCAAAGACATGCTTGTTTTTGTTTTGTTAATCAGCAAAATTTCAACCAATGTAAAATGATTACTTATAATAGTAAACACATAATTTAAATTCTAAAACAATGAGCAGAAAGTTTGTTTGAAATGTTTCTTAATCATTTTGTAATTTAAAGATTTTAGTAAAAATTTAATGTTGAATAATATAGCATCAAGGAACTGCAAACTATTTTATAGGGACTAATATACTGTTTCAATGGGAATAAATATCTACTAAATCTTTGGAGGTATAATGACTCATTCCTTTCGGAAGTATTTTTTGGATTCATGCTAAGTGGCAGGAAGTATTTTAGGTGTGGGGAATATAGCACTGAATAAGTTAATGTCTGCTCTCATAAGGTTGATATTCTTTTGTGAAAGTCAAACAATATCTAAGTAAACCAATCATTATAGACAAGTAATGAACATGTGCTATGAAGAAGGGGGAAAATGCAGGATATGGGCAGTAGGGAAATTAGGAATAACATGGGGCAGTTTTAGAATGGTCAGGGACCATCTCAAGGAGGATATGAGTGAGAAGGAGTAAATAAGAATGAGGGTGCATCCTTGGGAGTGAGGATTCCTGAGAAGTTATGGCATGTTCTAAGTGAAGTCCAAGGTACCAATGAGGTTGGCCTGTTAAGTGGGAAGAAAATTTAAAGTGGCAAGGGCAGAGATGTTTGAATTTTACTCATGGGGAAGTTGAAAGAAGAGAGTATTTTATTTCCTTTGACATTTTTGTCTTTTTTAGGTTTATTTTTTCCCCAAATATAAACATGTCACATCATCATTGTAAAATATTAAAATGATTCATAATTTACAATAGGAAAAGGGAAAGTCTATGACTCACTTTCTTCTCCTCCCTCACAATCAAAATCTCAATTTAAATATGTCTCATCCTTATTATAAAGTTTATTCAGTGATAAAGAATAGAGACAATGAAAATAACAAACTTTAAGAATGTGAAAAGTAAAACTAGCAAGCATTACAAGAAATACAGATCTCTTTTGTTAATATCATTTTCAGGAAACCAAGCAGTAGGTGGTCTTTCAAATGGTTGAGCTTTAGTATATAGAAAGTTTATATTTTCAGGATCTTTGTTTAACTAACTTTCTCTTATATTATTATATGTTCATGCTTTATATTTACTTGTTTTAAAAGGAAAAACTCATGTTATTGAAATTAGGAAAAACGTAGACATAACTTGCTTATCCTCTTTAAATTCAAGAGGATTGAAGTATAGAGTTTCCATACCAGTGAACTGAAGTTTGCTGTTTGATGCTTACCTCAGACACCGTTTCATTTTGTGTATTATTAGATAAATGGTGTTGTACATGTTAGATAAAATTTTAAATTTAATTTCAAGCCCAAAATAATGTAATGTTATTGTGAGGGTGATAGGACAAAGAATCAACTTGAAGGTTCCAAGTGTTATTTCAATTTAACTACTACAACAACAAAAAATTGATAATCTTAAAACCTTTGTGTACTTCTCTTTCCTTTTTAAATTTAGTTTGCTCTACTTTTTATTTTATTTTTTTAGGCTACAATAAGCCAGTTAAGGAGTGAACTTGCCAAAGGTCCCCAGGAAGTTGCTGTATATGTGCAGGAATTACAAAACCTTAAAGGTTCAGTTCATGAGTTAACACAAAAAAATCAGGTGAGGATTTTAAAGCTACATATATTTGTTAATTGATTTTATGTCTTAAATTTTAGTTTTGTGTATCTTATTTATATGATAGAACAAAATGTCTGATTCTATGTGAGTGTGTATGTGTGTATATATTTTAGTGCTAAATATATTCACCTAGTTGTACAAACTAATCTCCAGAATTCTTTTGATCTTGCAAAACCAAAACTTTATAACCATTAAACAACTCTCTAGTAGTCCCATTCTGAGTTCCTGGCAACCACCATTCTATCTCTTTGAATTTTGCTGTTCTAAGTATTTCTGAAAGTGTTATCATTGAGTATTTTTCTTTCTGTGACTATCTTATTTCATTTAATAAAATGTCCTGAAGGTTCATCCATGTAACTGTGTCAGAATCTACTTTTTAATGCTAAATAATATAACGTTCTTTGTATTTAACATACTATCCATTCTTCTGTTGATGGATATTTGGGTTTCTTTCATCTTTTGGACCATTCTGAATAATACTCTGAATGTAGGTATACAGATACTTTTTGGTACCCTACTTTCAGTTCTATTGTGCATGTGTATGTGTGTGTCTGTGTATATAGTGTAAGGTAAGGGTCCAATTTCATTCTTTTGCACATTGATATTCATTTTCCCCTGCAACATTTATTGAAAAGAATGCCCTTTATTCATTGAATGGTCATGACACTCTTGTTAAACGCACACAATACATATACATGTATATTACATTCAGAAGTGAAATTGCTGGATCATATAGTAATTCTATTTTTAATTTTTTAAGAAATCACTACCTTTTTACTTTCCCTTTTCCTTTATACAGTGTACAAAGGTTATAGTTTCTTCACATCCTTGTTAATATTTGTTACTCTTTTAATTTTATTTTTCTGAGAATAACTATTTTAATGGGTGTAAGGTAGAATCTTGTGGTTTTAGTTTACATTTCTCTATTCAATAGTATCCTGAAAATCTTTTCTTGTGCTTGCTGCCTATAAAATTTTAATGTTTTTTTTCTCTTCTGTAGTATTGAGAATTAAACCCAGGATGCTCCACTACTGAGCTATATCCCCAGCCTTTAAAAATTTTTATTTTGAGACAGAATCTTACTAAATTGCCCAGGGCTGGCTTTGAACTTGTGATCTTTCTGCCTCAGCCTCAGCACAGCCTCAGGCATGTGCCACTGTGCCCAGCTATTTTCCTTTTTGTTACTGAGTTGTAAGAGTTCTTTATATATTCTGAATATTAACCTTCTATCAGATATATAATTTGCTGCAAGTACAATTCCTTATCAAATATTTGATTTGCAAAGCCTTTTCAGTCTTTTCTTCTCTTGATGTACAAAAATTTAAAATTTCAGCTTGGTTTAGTTTTTCTATGGTTACTTTTGTTGCCTATGATTTGAGCGTCGTATCCAAGAAATTTTATCATGAATTTTTTCCTTCAAGAGTTTTATAGTTTTAGGTCTCATGTTTAGGTCTTTAATCCATTTTGAGTTAATTTTTGTATGTGGTGTAAAGTAAGGGTCCAATTTTATTCTTTTGCACATTGATATTCATCTGTCTCCAGCAACATTTGTTGAAAAGACTGTTCTTTCCCCATTGACACTCTTGATAAAAATTATTTGGCTATTGGCATTGTCTTTGCATTCCAATAACAAAATGCCATAACCTGAATAGTTTATGATTAACATAAACTATTATTTTTCCCCTTATTCTGGAGACTGGAATGTCCAAGATCCAAAATCTGCACTGGCAGATTTGATATTTGGTAGGTGACTCATCTCCCTGAGTACCTTATCTATCTATCTATCTATCTATCTATCTATCTATCTATCTATCTATCTATTTATTTCTGTGGTGGTACATTGAAATTAGGGCCTTGAGCTTGTGAAGCAAGCTGCATCCTGCTGAGCTACATTTCTAGCCCTGAGGCTTCTTTTATAAGGGCGCTATCTTATTCATGACCTAATCGCCTCTCAAAGACCCCACCTCTTCATACCATCTCTTTAGGGGTTAGGCTTTCAAAGTATGCTTTTTAGGAGGACACAGCATTGAGATCATAGTAACTAGATGTGTGAAAGTTTATTTGTGGTCTCTTTATTACACTGATCTCTATGTCTTTGTGTCAGAACCATAGTGTTTTGAGTAGTATAGCTTTATAATAAGTTTTGAAATTAGAAAGTGTGAGACCTCCAACTTTGTTTTTTTCCTTGTATTTTTTAACATTAATATTTTCTGCCTTGTTTCTTTATAGAAGGTTAATAGTGAATATTTAATTATGGTGTGAGGGATTATTGGTATTAAAACTTTTTTCCCATGTCTTTACTTTTTTTTTGTGGTAGAGAGTATTAAACTCTTTTATTCAAAGATTTGTTGAAGGTTGGCTCTGCTTAATAACTTAAAACTAATATTTTGTTGAACTATAATGGGAAAGCCAAGAAAGAAAAAGAAAATGATAGTAAGGAAAAAAGAGATAAATACAATTATTTGTAAATATTAAGCCTCCTGCCGACAGCCATGTGAATGAGCTTGGAAACACATCCTTCAAATCTAGTCAAGTCTTCATAATCTGTAACTTTAGTCCATAGCTTATTACAACCCTATGAGAGACTCTGAGGCAGAATCACACACTTAGCTGCTGATTCTCAAAAACAATGTGAGAGAATAGATACTGTTTTAAGATGCTACTGCTGAGATTGAGAATAATTTATTGATTGTGCCTTTGGCTAGCATTCTTTATGTTCACAACATTATTAAAGACTACAAAGAACTTATTTTTCAGGGGATTAAGAGGAAGTTATATCAATGGATATTTATATATTATAAATTAAAAAGAAAAATTAGCAATCATTATTATTTAAAAACAACTCATAAATATTAATATAACTATTCTTAGAAAAAAAGATTATTTTTTAAAACACAAGAATTCAGTAAGAATAGTGAAATCTTTACAAACCTCTTTAATGTCTGGTTTAATTTAGGATGGATACTTATGCTTGTATGTTCAGTCTGTCATGATGTTTAAAGTATATGAAGAAAATTTAGTCTCATACACATATGTAGTTGGAAAAGGGTAGAATGTTTTAATATCTTTGTGAGATAATTGTAGCTATTTTTATCTGATACTGTACTAAAGTCTGATAAGTGATAATTTCTCAAAGTTTAATTGCAATGTTTGAGCCCAGGGTAGAGTATACTTTTTTGTACCCTGTAACATTAAAATTTATTGGTTCATCTTGCTTTTTGAATGGATCTTTTGCTGTGCATCATACATTAGTCACATGGCAAATATTTGTTCACTGAGATACTCAGATCTTTCACATGTTGATATGTTTCATTGTACAATATAAACACAATCATATTATCAGTATCACTATCATTCCTAGGGTAGGCTTTCAGCATGAGGAAGCTGTCAAGCTCATAGAGATGGACACAAGTTTCCATAAATTAGAAACTTCATTTAAAAGCCTGAATTTTAATATTGGCATTAAATTCTACCATTTATATTCCTTGATTTGACAGGTTATCTTTCTACTCAAGTAATTGGTAGAATTGTCATTCTTTCCAAAGAAAAATAATGTTTCAAAAAAAGTGGTCAGTTCATTTTATAACTCAATTATGAGTATTTTTTCTTCTGTAGCTGTATTATATTTTGGTATGCATTAGAAGTGGTTCATTTTTATCTCCTATTTTTCAGAGTTTTCTTTTCCCTTGCTACTGTAAATTTTACTGCTATGGACATTCATGTATCAGTATTGTGCATTGTGAAAAAATTTCCTATGTTATATACCCACAAGTAAATTTGCAGAGTTGTAGGCTACATACATGTTGAAACTGATCAGGAACCTCACCCACTTTTCTAAATAATTTTACTGCTTTGCTATTACCCATTTTTCTATCAACTCTTGATGTTGATGTTTAAAACTTCCTCTGTGGCGATACCATTCTCTAGTAAACCTCTGCATCTCTCCCATTTTTTTTCACCTGCCAAACTATGTATAGGAGAGTTTTATATAACAATTTATTTTATCTTTGTGTGTTAGTTTTATTTTTAATTTTTTTGAAGTCACAACAAATCTTCCACCCTTTGGAAACCAACTAGGATAAATAGAATAGCAATTTGCATGTGGTGGATATTTATCATCAGTGAGGTATTTTTGAAATACTAAACTACTATAAAAAACATGATTTGATATTGATAAATGAAATAGACAGCCATATAATCAAGCAAAGATTGTGTATATAATGGTCTGTCTGTATCCATTAGACACTAGTTCCAGGACCCCTGCCCCATACCAAAATCCTTGGGTGCTCAAGTTTTTTTATATAGAATGTAATAATATTTGCATTAACACACATCATTCTATCTTGTTGAAGGGCATTTAAGTTGGTTCCATAGTTTAGCTGTTGTGAATTAAGCTGCTATAAATATTGATGTGACTGCATCACTGTAGTATGCTGATTTTAAGTCCTTTGGGTATAAACCTAGGAGTGGGGTAACTGGGTCAAATGGTCATTCCATTTGAAGTTTTCTGAGGAATCTCCATACTGCTTTCCATTGTGTTGCACCCATTTGCAGTCTCACCAGCAATATATGAGTGTACCTTTTCCCCCATTCTTGTCAACATTTATTATTGTTTGTAATCTTGATAATTGCCATCCTGACTGGAGTGAGATGAAATCTTAGAGTAGTTTTGATTTGCATTTCTCTAATTGCTAAAGATGATGAATATTTTGTTCATATCTTTCTTGACCACTAGTATTTCTTCTTCTGTGAGTATCTGTTCAGTTCCTTAGCCCATTTATTGATTGTGTTATTTGTTTTTTTGATGTTAAGTTTTTTGAGTTCTTTATATATCCTGGAGATTAGTGCTCTATCTGAGGTGTGTGTGGTAAAGATTTTCTCCCATTCTGTAGGCTCTATCTTCACATTATTGATTGTTTTCTTTGCTGAGAAGCTTTTTAGTTTGATTTTCCATCCCATTTATTCTTTTTTTTTAAATATATTTTTTAGTTGTGTATGGACTCAATGCCTTTATTTGTTTTTATGTGGTGCTAGACTTTGACCCAGTGCCTCACACTTGGGAGGCAAGTGTTCTACTGAGCTACAACTCCAGCTCATTTATTGATTCCTGGTTTTACTTCTTGAGCTTAAGAAGTCTTCTTAGGGAAGTCAGTTCCTAAGCTGACATGATGAAGATTTGGGCCTATCTTCTTTTCTGTTAGGCTCAGGGTGTCTGTTCTATTGCCTAAGTCTTTGATCCACTTTGAGTTGAGTTTTGTGCAGGGTTAGAGATAGGGGTTTAATTTTATTTTGTTACCTATGGATTTCCAGTTTTCCCAGCACTATCTGTTGAAGAGGCTATCTTTTCTACAATGAATATTTTTGGAACTTTTGTCTAGTATGAGAACTGTATTTATGTGAGTTTATGTTTGTGTGTTCTATTCTGTACCATTGGTCTATGTATTTGTTTTGGTGCCAATACCATGCTGTTTTTGTTACTATTGCTCTGTTATATAGTTTAAGGTCTTATATTGTGATTCCTCTTTCTTTCTTCTTCTTCCCAATAGCCTCAAAAAAAAAAAAAACCCTTGGGAATTAATCTAACAAAAGAGGGGGGAGACCTCTACAAAGAAAACTACATAATACTAAAGAAAGAAATTGAAAAAGACCTTAGAAGACTGGAAGATCTCCCAAGCTCTCTTGGACAGGCAGAATTATTATTGTCAAAATGGCCTTACTACCAAAAGCATTATACAGATTTACTACAACTCCTTTTAAAATCCCATTGACATTCTTCATAGAAATAGAAAAAACAATCATGAAATTCATTTGGAAAAATAAGAGACCCAGAATAGCCAAAGCAATCCTTAGCAAGAAGAATCCACTGAAAGAGAAATTAGGAAAACTACCAAGTTTTCCTAATTTCTCTTTCAGTGGATTCATCACTGAAAGAGATGTTTGATTTATCTCTGTTTGATTTATGGGTGTTGATTTTATATCCTGCTACATTGCTGAATTTATTTACTAGTTCTAGAAGTTTTCTGGTGGGATTTTTTTGGATCTTCTAAATATAGAATCATGTTTTGGCAAATAGTGATAATTTGAGTTCTTCTTTTCCTATTTGTATTTCTTTAATTTCCTTCTTCTAATTGCTCTGGCTAGAGGTTCAAGGATTATGTTGAATAGAGTGGTGAAAGAGGGCATCCTTGTCTTGTTCCAGTTTTTAGAGGGAATGCTTTCAATTTTTCTCCATTTACAACGAATGTTGGCCTTGAGTTTAGCATATACAGCTTTTACAGTGTTTAGGTATTTTCCTATTATTCCTAGTTTTTCTAGTGTTTTGAACATAATGGGGTGCTGTATTTTGTCAATTACTTTTTCTGCAGCTATTTAAAAGATCATATGATTCTTGTTTTTAAGTCTATTGATGTGATGAATTATGATTATTGATTTCCATATTTTGAACCAACCTTGTATCTATGGGATGAACCCCACTTGATCATGGTGCACTATCTTTTTAATATGTTTTTGTATGAGATTTGCTAGAATTTTATTGGGAATTTTTGCATCTTTGTTCTTCAGTGGTATTAGTCTCAAGTTTTCTTTCCTTAATGTGTCTTTGTTTGGTTTTGGTGTCAGGGTAATACTAACCTCATATAATGAGTTTGGGAGTGTTTCCTCCTTTACTATTTCATGGAATAATTTGGTGTTAATTCTTTTTTAAAGGTCTTGTAGAACTTGACTGAGAATCTGTCTGCCTGGGCTTTTCTTGATTGGTAGTCTTCTGGCATCTTCTATTTCATTGCTTGAAATTGATCTGTTTAAATTGTAAGTCCTCTGATTCAGTTTGGGTAGGTCATATGTCTTTAGAAATAATAGATAATCTTTAAGATTATCTATTTTATTGGGAGAATAAATTTTTGAAATAGTTTCTAATTATCTTGTGTGTTTCAGTAGTGTCTATTGTGATTATTCCTTTTTTATCACAATTTTTAGTAATTTGAGTATTCTCTTTCTCTTCATTGGCATGGCTAAGGGTTTATCAATTTTATTTTGTCAAAGAACCAGCTTTTTGTTTTGTCAACTTTTGAATTGTTTTGATTTCATCTGATTTTAATTATTTCTTGTCTTCTACTTTTAGTGTTGATTTGTTCTTCTTTTTCTAGGGTTTTATGATGTAATGTTAGGACATTTATTCATTCACTTTCTATTCTTTTAATGAATGAACTCAATACAATGAACTCTAAGCATTGCCTTCATAGTGTCTCAGAGATTTTGATATGCTGTATCAGTGTACTCATTTACCTCAAAGTATTTTCTATTTCATCGTTGATTTTTTTTCTATCCATTCATTATTGAGTAGCACATTATTTAGTCTCCAGGTTTTAGAGTAGCTTCTCTTAGTTTATTGTTGATTTCTATTTTCATTCCATTACAATCTGACAGAATGCAGGATATTATCTGTTTTTCTGTATTTACTAAGAATTTGCTTTGTGGCATAAGATATGGTCTATTTTAGAGAAGGATCTATATGCTGCTGAGAAGAAAATGTATTTGCTCATTGATGGGTGAAATATTTCATTTATGTCTGTTAAGTCTAAATTATTGATAATATTATTTAGTTCTATTTTGTAGTTTATTTAGAGACATGGTCTCACTGAGTTGCTTAATGCCTTGCAGTTGCTGAGGCTGGCTTTGAACTCCCAATTCTCCTGTCTCAGGCTCCCAAGCCACTGGTATTTCAGGCTGTGCCACTCTGATACCCAGCTGTTCCTCCTAGTTTTGAAGGTCTGGGTTGAGAAATCAGCTGAAATCCAAATTGGTTTGCCCTTATATATGATCTAATATTTTTCTCTCACAACCTTTAAAATTCTATCCTTGTTCTGTATATTAGTCATTCTCATTGTAATGTGCCTTGATGTGGGTCTGTTGTAATTTTGTACATTTGAGACCCTATAAGCCTCTCGTATTTGATTTTCCATATCATTCTTTATATTTGGGAGATTTTCTAATATTATTTCATTGAACAGATTGTGTATTCCCTTGGTTTGTATCTGTGTGCCTTCATTCATCATGATAAATCTTAAATTTGATCTTTTGGTGTTATCCCATAATTCTTGGAAGTTCTCTTCATGGTTTATTACCATCTTCTCTGCATAGTCAACTTTATATTTTTTAGGTTATATATTTTGTCTTCATTGCCTGAGTTTATGTTTTCTAAGAGGTCTAGTCTGTTGGTGATGCTTTCCATTTAATTTTTAATTTGGCTTATTGATTCCTTCATTTCATGGATTTCTGCTTTTCAGAATTTCTATTTCTTTATTTGAAGTGATCTTTTACTTCCTGAATTTTATCTCTGATTTCACTCCTTACGTTATCCTTTATGTCATGGATCAGTTTAACTATGTATTTTGTAAACTCCTTCTTTGACATTTCTTCTACTTTGTTGTCATTGGATTCTATTATTGGACCATCTTGGTTTATTTGGAGTGCCTTATTCCCTTGTTTTTTCATGTAGTTTGTGTAACTTCCCATCTAGCAGTGTATATCTGAGGCAGTACAGTGTCTACCCTGTATACTTATAGTGTCCCTGAAGGTTTCCAGAACTTCACCTTCAAGGGGAGACCAATATTAACAGCACCCAAATGAAAACAATATACAGCCTTAAACCAAATAGCTCCTAGTAAGATTTTTACAGTTTTTTCACATTAAACAGAAATGGTGTGTTCAGTTATTCTCTACAATATAAATAGTAATTTTGCAAAAGGAGTTTACAATTTCTAATAGCGAACAAAGAGAACAGAAGTGGTGTAGAATGTGATGTGTATGAGGAAGGAGGAGAGAAGATTGAAGTAAAAAATTATTATAGGAAGCATGAAAGAAGAATTAATAGAGGTTGGCCGTTAGTAGGAGAAAAGCAAGAAAGAAAATTCAGGGAAACAGATGAGTGAGAGGAAAAGTATATATAAAGTCAAAAAGGAAAAAGTTAAAAAGTAAAAATGAAAGAATACACAACAAAACTGGAATATACTATTCAGACATCCCAGACCTCAGTAAATTGATGCATGAAAAATATTTGATTTCCAAAATGGTAGAGGAGTGTGTGTGTGTGTGTGTGTGTGTGTGAGAGAGAGAGAGAGAGAGAGAGAGAGAGAGAGAGAGAGAGAGAGAGAGAGAGAGAGAGAGAGAGAGAGAGAGGAGAGAGGAGAGAGGAGAGAGAGAGAGAGAGAGAGAGAGAGAGAAAGAGAAAGGATCTTGATGGAAAAACAAACAATTGCAGCTTCCCTTCTCTGTTGATAGGTGGGGTCGTCTGGAGTTTGATGGCGGCTCCATCCTCAGGATAGTGAGGGTTTCTAGGGTGGGAGGGTTAGTACTGGAGGCAGGGTATAGCAATTGCCTATCCACATTGGAAGATTACACCCCATCTGCTTCAGGTTTCACACATGTGATGTAGGAACCTGATCTTATCCCCTTATCTTGCCGGAGGACACTAGATTTCCTGGTCTCTGATTTAGTCTCCAAACTAGATCACTTCTGTCCCCACCCTTTTGAATTTCTGATCAGGGAATTCTCTACCAGGAGGTCCTGAGGGCTGGGTTCTGGGTGCCTGTGTCAGAGGACTGTTCTATATCATGGATCATGACCAGGTGCTGAGACCTGCGGGTTGGCCATATAGCTGCAAGCAATGGGCCTGGTTGGGGACTAGGGAGAGCTTGGAAGACTGGGGATTGGAGACCCGGAGATCCCTGTTGGTTGCTGGGCTGACACTGGACTTGGCAGGATGCTGGATTAGGGAGGAGTCATCCCCAGGCTCCAGGATTTGTGGGGCTGGGGAGAGCCCAGCTTTCTCCAGCCTCTCTAACCTTTATTCACCTGAGCGAAATGCTCTCAGTTTCTAACTTTCCCCTGGATTGCTAGGCTCATACAGGCCCATGCAGACAGGGTCCCCTAGGCTAGCCTTCAACTTCTAATCCTCCCTCACCTCCTTAGTAGTTGGAATTACAGATGCCTATCACACCCAGCTAGACAGATAATTTTGACTAATTTTTTAGAATAAGAGAAGTTTGAATAGTCACTGGTATTGTCATATTTTTGCTTCTTAAAGAATAAAACTGTCTGAATGGTGTGTAGAACGTGGTGGAATTACTTGGTTACTTTATATGTGAGCCTTTAGGAAAGAGGACTTATAATTCATTACTAGCCTTAATTTTTGTACCATATTTAAAAATTATATACCATGCAAACCCTCCATATATGTGAGCATGGTTTCATTATTAAATTCAATAACTTAGAATTTTATTTACAAAAGAAATGTTTAGATCACTGAATAGATAATTTAATTTATGAATTAAAAAATAAATGCTATTTTTCTAAACAAAAATAATGTAAAATTATGTAAAGAAATATTTGGAGTCACTAACCAGTAACACAAAGGAAATGTTTATTAAAAGATTTTCTAGTTGAATCTAAAGTATAAATTTTTCTCTAGTCCTTCAGTTTTGTCTCTTTATTCTGATTCTTTTACTTGGTCAAAGAGTATTTCTGTTGGCTTAATTTGCTGCCCTCTCCTGTTTTCTCTTCTTTTAAATTTGTCTCTTATTTTATGTTATACATATGTATCTTCTCTCTGGACACCGCTTTTCTATGGTGTATTCTTACATGATAATTTACATCCCTTATTTTTTTTTCAGACAATGTTCAAGAACTTTTACTTTTGCCTTTCCCTTGACTTATCACTCTCCCTGATGTAATAGGATTTGTTCTTTACCCACTTGCAATTTAAATGTCCCTTTCTTTGTGTCTTTTTGTATTAAGCAGATGGCATGAGCCGTGTACACTAATTCCTTAATTCCTCTTACCATTTTCAAAACCAAGCTTGAACTATTATTTTCTTTTTCTTAAAATTTGGTACCAGGGATTCAACTCAGGGGCATTGGACCACTGAGTCACACCCCCAGTTCTATTTTGTATTTTATTTAGAGACAGAGTCTCACTGAGTTGTTCAGTGCCTTGCTTTTGCTGAGGCTGGCTTTGAACTCTTTTTTTAAAAACATATTTTAGGGGCTGGGGATATGGCTCAAGCGGTAGCGCGCTTGCCTGGCATGCGTGCGGCCCAGGTTCGATCCTCAGCACCACATACCAACAAAGATGTTGTGTTCGCCGAGAACTTAAAAAAAAAAAAAAAAATTAAAAATTCTCTCTCTCTCTCTCTCTCTCCTCTCTCACTCTCTCTTTAAAAAAAAAAAAATATTTTAGTTGTAGTTGGACACAATACCTTTATTTATTTATTTATTTTTGTGTGGTGCTGAGGATTGAACCCAGAGCCCACACGTGCTGGGTGAGTGCTCTACCACTGAGCCACAACCCCAGCCCCTGGCTTTGAAGTTCGAGCTGCTGGGATTACAGGCATGCATCACCCTGGACGAACTGTTATTTTTAAGGATCGTACTAGCTAGCCCAATCTAATTTTGCTCATTTTTTTTTCTTTTTATAAGTGGTGCATTTAAGAAAGTTTTTATGTTAATTCTTGTTTGTTTTGATTTTTGGTACTGGAAATCAAACCCATAACCTCTGCTACTGAGCTGGTATCCATAGCTCTTATTAATCCATTTTTTGCTTGTGCATTATAGGAAGACTATTTATTTTTTTCTGGTGTGTGTGTTTCATTTAGATTAGAGTCTATTTAGGGTAAGGAGGTTTGATTGTCCTTATTTCTGTATTTTCCCCTTCCAGCACACTAACATATAATCCAATATCCACTGATTGACTCATCAAGGTGCTTATCGTGGCTTCTTATCTTGGCTATTTTTCTCAAAGGTGTGAGTTAAAATTCTGATCTATGTTTTATGTGTAAATCAGTTGACTTAAAATGTTCAATATTAATTGTAACACCACCACTGAGACCAGTCTTTGACATTTGATATACACTGGTTGATATAGTTCTTTGGAAGGTATTATTTTTATAGTTTATACTTGACAGTGTTGAATAAAATAAAAAGCAGGT
Source organism: Ictidomys tridecemlineatus (assembly GCF_052094955.1). Classification (NCBI taxonomy): domain Eukaryota; kingdom Metazoa; phylum Chordata; class Mammalia; order Rodentia; family Sciuridae; genus Ictidomys; species Ictidomys tridecemlineatus. The sequence goes on from NC_135482.1 coordinate 25,695,464, forward strand.
AAGTGAAATCTTTAGATCATTATTTTTATATCTCTACAAAGAAATTTAAATTAGTCTTAGCTGGTAGCTCTAAAAAATGGTCTTTTTGTCAAGAAGAGAAGAAAAATGCTATCAATATGATCAAGCCTACTAGAGCAATAGATGATATTCTTATGCTAAAGCTCTTTCTAACCATGAAATTGCTAATCCAGAATCAGAATTGGCATAGTATATTGTTATCTTTCTTCCAACAGAAATTATTTGAAATAAGTTTTAATTTTTTAATTCAAATGAAAGTTATTGTGTATGGAATAGTTTTTAAAATTTCTTTCTCAACTAATTTATTTTTGGAGTATAGGAAAGCTATTGATTTTTGTATGTTGATCTTGTATCTTGGTATTTGGCTAAATTTGTTTATAAAATCAGATGTCTTCTGGGGGAGTTTTTTTTGGGGGCGGGAGAGAGGGTCCTGAAGGTATAGAATCATGTCATTAGCAAACAGAAATAGTTGGACTTCCTATTTATATCCCTTTAATTTTCTTCTCTTGCCTGCTTGCTCTGGCTAGAGTTTAAAGAACTCTATTGGATAGGAGTGGTGAATGTGGACATCCTTGTCTTGCTCCTTATTTTAGAGGAAATATTTTTAGTTTTTCTCTATTCAGTATGATGTTGACTTTGGTTTTGTCAAATATAACCTTTATGATGGTAAAGTAAGTTTCTTCTATCCCTAGATTCTCTAGTGTTTTTAACATGAATGAGCGTGAAGTTTTTCAGTCTTTTTCTGCAGCTCTTGCAATAATTATGTGATTTTTGTTCTTGATTCTACATTGCATACCCCAATTAATCCGTTAGATTTTATTTTATTTTATTTTTTGCAGTAGTGGGGATTGAACCAAGGGGTGCTCTACTATTAAGCTATGTCCCAAACCTTTTGTGAAAAAGTGTTCTGTTTTGAGAAAGGGCCTACCCAAGTTGCCCAGGCTGGCCTTCTGCAACAGCCTTCTGAGTTGCTGGGATTACAGGCAAGTGCCACCACTCCTGGCTAGGAATCCAGTAGTGTTTTCATTTTGTGTCAATATTTTCATGGCAATTCTTATGTTGTATTAGTAGAGTTTAGTCATGTGGACCAATCATAAAACCACAAGTTAATATTTAGTAATTCTTAAATATTTTATTGTTTTATATTTGTAATATCGACTAAGACAATATTGGAATAATTAGAAGTACTAGGAAAAGAAATACATTTTTAAATTGATATTTCAGAACTTGTCGGAAAAGTTGCTGAAGAAGGAATTGGATTACACCCAGTTAGAGGAGAAATATAATGAAGAATCTGTGAGTAAAAAGAATATACAGGCAACCCTTCATCAAAAAGACCTAGATTGTCAACAGCTTCAGTCAAGGTTATCTGCATCTGAAACCTCACTGCAGAGGATACAGGCAGAACTAAGTGAAAAAGGAGAGGCAACCCACAAGCTCAAAGAAGAATTATCTGAAGTAGAGACTAAGTACCAGCATCTTAAGGCAGAGTTGAAACAGCTACAGCAACAGAGAGAAGAAAAGGAGCAGCATGGGTTACAACTCCAAAGTGAAATTAATCAAGTAAGTGATATTAGTTTTATTTATTGTAATTCTCCTTATGGTTTCTTCTTAGTCATGCAGACCAATTGCAAAACCATAAGTTAATATTTAATAATTCTTAAATATTTTCACTGTTTTATATTTGTAATATTGACTAAGATAATATTGTAGTAATTAGAAGTATTAGGAAAAGAAATACATTTTAAAATTAATATTTTAGAAATTGTCAGAAAAGTTGCTGAAGAAAGAATTGTATTACACCCAGTTAGAGGAGAAATATAATGAAATTATTGATCATAATATAGTTCATGTTAAAAAAACTATCATTTAAAAAATTAATTCTTCTTTATTTTCTATATTTCTTAGTAATATCAGATCTCATACTCTTCAATTTCAATTTCCCTTAAGAAAACAAAAGTTAATATCCATTTTACAGCATTGTTGTGAAGCATTTATGAATTAACACATATACTTAGAATGCATTGTACCTGGTACATGGTAGGTACTTACTGGGTTTTAGCTACTATAATTAATTGTTGACCACTGTTTAGTTTAAAAATTCACCTTTTTCCTTTTTTTGCTACTAACTTTTAACAGCATAATAAAACCACCAGTATAAAAATTAGACATTTTAAAAGTGGAAGACAAATTATAAAACTATTTAATAGATAAATAATACCTACCTGATAAAGTTTGATACAAGTTCTGATTTTGCCATTAACTTATTTTTTAATGCCTATTCTAATTATTGCTTATAGATAACATAAAATTTGATTGAAAAATGGAAAAGATTAAAATTCTGATGGAGATTAAAGTTCTCACATTTAAAAATTTTTCATTTACTTTTACTTAATTAAGTAGCAATGATATTTTATTGTAATTAGTTATTCTCATGGCTTTTCTACTCCTTTATAATGATGATTATGATAGTCATTTATTGAGCTTCAGTCATGTTTCAGGAATTAGAATAAATACTTCACATTTACTGTCACTAAGTTTTGAGATTAGACTGACCATGAGACAATGGATCAGAATAGTTAGGAATTTTTCTCTAGCTTGTCCTTGCTTGCTGTCTTTCCACTGCCCTGAACTTTCAATTGTATGTGTAAACCACTATAACAACTTCCATTTAGCCACCAAAGTAATCTGTTTTAAAAGCAAATCTACCATGTTCCCAATCTGCTTATACCCTCTAATAGTTCTTATGGCCCAACAGATGAAGTTCAATGTTTGTTATGATATGGAGCACCCCCAGTGATTTGTTGGAATACCCACTAAGTTCTGTACAATTCTTTATTTTATTTTCCCCTGCAAGAGTACAGAAGTGTTTTTATTTTTTTCTTTAAGTTATACTACATCTTGATTTTGTACTATTCATTCTGTTTTCTTGATCTGAAATATTCTTCCTGTTTCTCTTGACCTTGATAAATTCTACTTACTTCTCATCACTTTTCTAGACATCCCTTTGTAAACACCCCATTGCTCCTTCTATCCCCAAGATGGCTAAGGCATGCACAAACTGTGAATATTTTACTTGCCACAGTGGATTATATTATCACAATTTATGTTTTCATTAGACTGAACTCTTTGTATGCAAAGACCATGTCTTATTCATTTTTTAAAAATCCTTACTACTTGGCACATACTTAGCAAATGTTACAAGGAATAAGTGAGTGAAGAAATAAATGAAGGCATTCATAATGGGGGGAAAGTGAGGCTTGATAATATTAGCATATAACTTGAAAATAAATTTTATTTTTACTTTAGTTCACATATACAAATTTAGCACTTATGCTTTCTAAAAGACACCATTGCCTCATTTGTTAAGGGATACAGAAGCAAATGGGAAATGGTACCTGCCTTTAGTGATTATGTATACATAATCTCAAGGGGAGGATAAGGCAAGTATTATCCCATACCATGATCATGATAATCATAATATAATAATCCCATATGCTATGGGAATTTGAACGAGTTCCTCACTTCTGTTTTTTTTTCATTGTAGTACTTCCCTTTATGCATTTTTTAAAACCTAATTATATGATCAGGGAAAGCTTTGTATGTATGAGAGCTGTTCCTTGAAATTGTAATATCGAATAGGTTTTAACACATAGCAGTTTGAAAGCAGGAGAGTCTTTCTGCCAGAAGGATTAGTGAGAAGCAACTAGTGGCAGAAAAATATTACAAAAAGAAAGGACAGGGGCTGGGGCTTGCCCCAGCTTGCCTAGCATGCGTGAGGCACTGGGTTCAGTCCTCAGTACCACATAAAAGTAAACAAAAAAATAAAGGCATTCTGTCCATCTACAACTATCAAATAAATAAATAAATATTTTTTAAAAAGGACATTGATTTGTTCTTAGTTAAGGTCTATATAATAGGAGTGTATATTGTTTCCAGAAAGAGCATATGAGAATTTATTATGTAGGGTGCTCAACAAGAGGTCTAGAAATTTTTGCTTTAGTTGGTTGTCAGTGGGTGGAGGGGCATTAAGGAATTTTGAGAGCCCACTTAAACACAATGAGACTTGAATTCATGATTATTTGATTTAGTCACCATTTTATGTAAAATAAAGAGGTCATACTGAAGACCTTGAAGTGATGCCATTTATCTTCTTTCCCTCAGCATGTTGTCTGTATTCTACTTTCAAAATATGTTTCAAATCTTTGCACTTCTATCCATCTACACTGCCAGCATTCTTAATCTAAGCTACCATCTTGCCTATCTGGAATACTGTATTACACTTCTCACAGTTTCCCTTTTAGTGGTCTCCTTAATGGATTCTCCATATAGAAGCCAGAAGTACCTTTTTAAAGCATGTAAGTTTAATCCTCTGCTTAATACTTTCACTTGCCTAGTAGTTTTTCATTACACTTTCAATTGATTCCAGCCTTCTTTCTTTGGCATGTGCACTTCTGTGTATATAGTGTTTCCTATATTATGGCTTCAGGCTCCTACCAAACCATTGTGAATCCATGTTGATTTCAGTTCCTCAAACACACCAACACTTCAAGCTGTTTTCTATCTTAAGTTCTTTACCTATGTTTTCTTCCTCCTCCTCCCTATCCTTTCTTTCCTCTTTCTCTTATAGTTCTTCTAGTCCTCCTCCTTTTCCTCCTCTTTGTCTTCCTTTTCTTCCTCCTCTTCCTCTCCTTCCTCTCCTCCTACTCCTCCTTCTTCTTTATTTTTTCTTCTTCATGTTTTATGGTTGTTTTTTTTTCAAGGTACTAGGAATTGAACCTAGGCACTCATGCTTAATATTAAACACACTTGATTTTGTGTGTTAATGAGATTTACGTGCTAACTGTTCTTAGTACGTAAGCCTTGCCAAACGTCTTGCATACTCATCTCCACACTCCTAGCATAGTAATGCTTCTGAAATTAATATAAACTTTTTTCCTTTTTGTTTAAAGAGTAAAGAGGAAATCTCCCTACCCCTTCAAGGAAAAACCCAATAGTTATTCTGGTTGTATTAATACAACCAGAAGAAATCATTCTGTTGTCAATACAACCAGGATAATACAACCACATCATTTGAAAAAGTGGTGGTTCTTAGCTCCAGAGAAAATGGCTCCTGTAACTCATTAGGGTTTTGTTTTGTTTTTGTTTTGGTGCTGGGGGCTGAACCCAGGGACTTAAATCTGATAGGCAATTGCTCTACCACTGAGCTATATATACCCCTAGTCTCTTGTTGACATTTCTTAGGTTAATAAATGAGAATCACTTAATGTTTTCCTTTAAAACATATAGTTGTTTTCTACATTTTATTTAGAAATTGCATGCCAATTTGAGGACTGGGGAATGCTTTGAGCTCTGTTCAATACCCAAGTTTAAGAAGTCAGCTGGGGTGGTTCTTAACATAGAAATGCAGCAGGAATCACTGTGAATCTTTGAAAAATACTTAAAATAATACATTTTATTATTTTAAGTTCCTCAAGTGATGGCAATACTTACATCCAAACAAGAGCCCTTGGTCCTGTTTATTTTTTTTTAAGAAAGCAATGAAACTATTATGAGCAATAAAGTCTATAATGCTTAGTCATAATTTTATGTGATTAAAATTCACTTGCAGATTAAATTATTATGTAAGATCTTAGGTTTCTGCAAATTGTCATGAAAATTAAGATAGTATGCTTGTATTGGTGAAAAAGAAATATTGTTTTGAAAGTAGGTGGTTGTGTGTGTGTACGTGTTTACACACATGCATATATATGTACTTTTATTTATTTATTTTTTAAGTTACACAGCAAACTTCTGGAAACTGAGCGCCAACTTGGGGAAGCTCATGGTAGGCTGAAGGAGCAGAGACAGCTTTCCAGTGAAAAGTTGATGGATAGAGAACAACAAGTGGCTGACTTACAGCTCAAACTTTCTCGTTTAGAAGAAGAGGTAAGCTAGGCTTTTAAATGAGTTGATACTAGCAACTTTATTGATGAACTTGAGACATCTTTTGTTTTTGTAGTACTGGAGATTGAACCCAGGGATACTGTACCACTGAGCTACATTCCAAGTCCTTATAAATTTTTTGACAGGGCTTTGCTAAATGATTGAGGCTGACCTCTAACTTGCCTCCTGCTTCAGCCTCCCCTGTTGATTGGATTATAGATGTGTGCCAATTTGCCTGGCATGAAGCATCTTAAATATGGTTGTGGTTCATCAGTATTTTAATTGTCAATGACTTTACTTGTTTTTCTACTTTTAACTGCAACATTTACTTTTCCCCAATGAAAATATCCTGCTTATTAACTATATTAAATCACTACATTTTACTACAACTGTATTTCCCCAAAGTTCTCAACAAAGTAGCACAAAGAAAACTCTTTTTCAGCTAGGTAGGAAAAATTCTGGGGTTTACCTTCTGTCATGCTGCTGGAGTGAAACAGAGAGCAATGAATAGTTGGTGAGGATCATTGATGACATGTAGTTTGTGCATATAAACTTTACATGTAAGGATGTTCACTTTAAAAATTAGGTATGTGATTATTATTCTAATTCAAGTTGTAATTGTTCAACATGGTACCCACTGTATGATTAAAGGGAAAGTTATCATTAAGTTATGTCTTTTATTTGAGTTGAATAAATATTCAGAATTAAAATCTATAGTTTTAGTAATAAATTTTCTTTTAAGCAGAAATCTTAGCTATAGTATATGATCTGATTTTTTTTTCCCCAATGAAGTGACTATTAGAGAAAAAAATGAAGTGCTGATTCTGTGGGTTAGATTGTTGTTAAAAAACAAATTATATGTAATTAATTGTTCATATTGGTATACAAAAACAATATTGAACAGATGCTAACCTAGAGAAAGATCTGTATTTTTTTAGGATAAAAGTCTATCACTAGAGAATAGTTTATTCATTATGAGATGATGATTCTATAAATGTCACATTTTTTTTATTTATTCATCTATTGAAGGGCATCTAGGTTGGTTCCACAGTCTAGCTATTGTGAATTGTGCTGCTATGAACATTGATGTAGCTTTATCTCTATAGTACGCTCTTTTTAGGTCTTTGAGGAATGTCTGAGAAGGGGAATAGCTGGGTCGAATGGTGGTTCCATTCCCAGCTTTCCAAGGGAGATGATGATTCTATAGGTAATAATATATTGCTTTTAAAGTTGATATCTTCCAGACTGAATTTATTTTTGTGTTCATATTTGAAAATTGAAGTAATGCCAAATATTTATTAATGGTAGTATTATGCCTTTAAGTTGTCAACTGACAGTCTACATTTTTTTTTAAGTTGAAGGAAAAAGTAACAAATTCCACAGAATTGCAGCATCAGTTAGATAAAACCAAGCAACAGCATCAAGAACAACAAGCTCTTCAGCAAAGCACTACAGCAAAACTTCGAGAAGCTCAGGTAAAAATTATTTGAATTAATATTTTAAACAAAATTTAAACCAAACCATTATTATGTTGTGATAAAACTAGATAATGCAAAATACTTGATTATGAAAAATTTTGGGGAGTTCTCAGTTTCTAGATAATCAGAAAATGCTCTCTTTTGATTATTTTGTTGAAAAGCTAAAATACCTTAAAACTATTTACTAGAAACAAATTTGTTATTTATGGTAAATTATATAAAATATTTAAATTTATGAAATTTATTAGGAAAATTGATCTATTAAATATAACTAGTTAAGTAAATTATATTTAAATGATTGATAAATAATTAATACTGAAATACCTTATTTGAAAAATCAAATATATTCAAATGCAGTTTTCCTATTGGTAACTCAGTAAAAAAGAACATTTTGTATTTTCTATAGAAGAATTCAGTATTTTTGGTCATTTATTTCTTCTTCCTTTTTCTTTTCTTTTTTTTTTTTTTTTTTGTGGTGCTGGGGATCGGACCCAAGGCCTTGTGCATGCAAGGCAAGCACTCTACCAGCTGAGCTTTATCCCTAGCCTGTCTTTTATTTCTTCTTACCTATCATCTGAATATTGGAATTATAGGCATAGAAAATGTAATTGATTGGGTTAAATTTATAGCTGAGAAGATTGAGAGTTTAGTTTTTGTTTTGTTATGACAAAGGAAGGATACCTAAATCTTGAAGTGAATTTGACTTTGATATTCATTTATTCCTTTATACTTTCATTAATTCATTGACTATTACTGAGCACTGTGTGTCAGACACTGTGCTCAGCACTGAGAATAGAAGCAGCAGAGTGCCTGCCCTCTAGGAAATGACAATCTAATGATGTGTACATAGGAATAATCTTGGAGTGTGAAGAAAGCAGTAATCTCTTTTCCTTTCGAGTTTGGAGTGTGACATGAGAGTAAGGCAGATAGATGTCAAAATTTTGGATTGATTTATTGGTTCTTTGACTCAGTTAATAAGTTTTCATTTATGTCTACTCTCAGCCAAGGAGCTGATTTTGTGTCTGTAGAAGCAAACCAAACAAACAAAATGTCTGTTTTCATGCAGCTTAGTGAGGGAAGCCAATAACAACTAAGTTAAATAAACAAAATATGTAGTATGTTATACATTAATAATTGCTAAAGAGATGTAAAAATGATGGATGAGGAGTAGGAAGTATGTAGGGGCTGAAAGTGACGCTGTAGTACTTGGTAGGATTGCTAAGGAAGGCCTCCCTAAAAAGATGAAAGACCTGAAGGAGGGTATGAGCTTTGTGATTATCAGAGGGAGTACCTTAGAAGGTCCTGAGGCAGTAACAAGTCTTAATAGGAAGGCAGTAGCTGGACTGGTCAGCTTCTAGTTGTATTTTAAAAGTAAAGCTGACCGATTTACTGATGGGTCAATGTAGAATATTGAGAGAAGAGTCAAGGATGATTCCAGGGAAGGATGGAGGTCAAGCAAGATGAAAACTGAGAATCCCATTGGATTTGGCAGCATGGAGGACTTTAATAACCTTGATGATGAGAGAAATTTAAATGGAGAGGGTGGGATGACAACTTGGTTGGAGAAAGTTCAAGAGAGAATGGGAAGAGAGAAGTTTGATAAAGTAAATACAGATGGCTTTGAGATTTTATCATAAAGGTTAGGAAAGAAATGGGATAGTAAATCTAGCATGCACAATTTGGCACAGGTCAGCAATCAAGTAGGTGTTCTTATACTGTACCCTTTTCTTATACTGAATTTCCATCTTTGTCTATAGCTGGGAACTTGATCTAGGGAGTATTTTTGAGACTTAAGAGAAGGCATAAACATGTTTCTAGTTTAGGACAAAGAGACAGGTAAGGATGAGTTATTAAGGATACTGGAAAAAAGTGAGGAAATAGATAATAATAATAATAAACTATAATATCACTCATACAATGGAGGGATGAGTTTGAATTTATCCTGAAGCTTCAGGAAATAAGGTAAATATGGAGAGACACATACATATGCATAAATAATTGTATAGATAAAAGATTGAAAAATCAAGATAGATCATTCCTGAAAAATCTTGTATTTCAAGATAAAGTTGGATAGTAATAGCTGACTATCTGGCAAGCTTCAACTGAGAATGTGGAGAACATATTGAAGCTTTTAAATAGTTATTGAGGAGGCGCTGGGCACGGTTCCTCACACCTGTAATTCCCAGCGGCTCCTGAGGCGAGATAAGAGGATTGTGAGTTCAAATCCAGCCTCAACAAAAGCAAGGTGCTAAGCAACCCAATGAGACCCTGTCTCTAAATAAAACACAAAATAGGGCTGGGGATGTGGCTTAGTGGTCGAGTGCCCCTGAGTTCAATTCCCAGTACCAAAAAAAAAAAAAAAAGTTATTGAGGAGAATGTTTGAGGGTAGGACCTGATTTAAATGAAAGGGTTGAAAAGATGCCTATGAGTATATTGTAGAGATTGGAATCTAGACATTTATAATGACCTAAACCTGGAAAAATGGAAGTTTGTGCCTTTATTCTGACAGTGCTTAGAAGTATAGAATTAGAAAAAGTAAATTGCAACATTGATATAGATTAGGCTCTTTTGGGGTGATTGATTTGGAAATTTTGAGGTGAAAGGAAATGGGGAATGTTAGAATAAAGTTAAATATCCTTCTATGGGGTTTAGGAAGAGAAGTTTGACATAGTGTGAGTAATTGAGGAGAAGATGAGGTCTCTGACATTGAAGATGAGAATGAGGTCATGAAATTGGAAGATAGGAAGTTGTGGTTACAGGGTAAGATAGTTGGAATTTTTTAGCTGGAATAATTTCAGTTTATTACAAGATCCTGTATAAGTAATTGCAATGTAAAATGAGTTAAGGTCCAGGAATTAAGATGATATGCATGTTGAGGCTATGCTCTTAATTCTCTATGTATTTTGTATTTCCCAGGAAATTGGCAGAAATTGGGATTGAGAGAAAAACTAAATCAGGTCTCAAGTCTTCAGTGAATGAGGTAGGGATTTATAGATGATAGCAGCAAAGAGTAGAAGGTAGATAAGTGAGAATGGCATACTTTCTAAAAGCATCACATAGCTTTTACCCGAGGCAGCGAGTAATAGCAGTGAAACACCAGGGGAAGGTTGGCCTCCTCTACGAGCCCATTGGAGTAAGTCTCCCCGACTATAGAAGATGAGGGGAATTGGAATCTGTAAAAGGAGAACCAAATTTCAATTAAGATGTGAAAACAGAGAGACTGTTCTGGAAGAAAGCTCTTTCCTGGAACTGTGGATCCAGAAGATTAGTAGAATGTGGAGAGAGGGCTAATTGGTGGCAGGAACAAGAGCTAAGAGCAAAGAGGTTGGACACGAGTGAATCTTAGAGGGATGAGAAGATGTTTGAAAGTGATTCACCTTCAAATATTTTAATACTGACACAAATCATTGAGGGGACCAGGGGGCTGGGGACTGCCTCAGCAAGACAGTGTTCACAGGGGATAGATAGTGCCTTGTTCTGGGTAGAGGTTCTCTGACTCTCACAAAAGGATTGAGGCAGAGGCAAAGACTATGGTGTCAGATAGCTTGAGAAAGTGGGTATTATTCTGGATGTGGGCTATTGAATTGTGCTCTGGGAAACATTAAGATTCTTGTTAAAAGTAAAAGAAGAGGTATCTCTTAAGTTATCAAAAGAAGAGTCCTATTGAGGTATTGAAATAAGCCTGTACCTGTGGGTTAGAGTGTAATAATTTTTAAAAATTAGCTCAACAAATGTTTTTGAATCCTTGTGTTAGATATCTTGGATGTACATCAGTGAATAAAGCAGGAAAGAAAAGTATTCATCCTTTTGCAGCATATATTCTAATGCTGGAGATGGAGGGAGGCAGATAAACATGAAAAACACATCAATTATTTAGTGTATTAAAGATAAGTCCAATGAAAAGAAAAAAATAGCCAGACTACAAAGTATTAGGAAAGGCTACAATTTTAAATGTAGTGGTCAGGGTAGGTCTGATTAAGAAGTGACAATTGAGCAAACACATGAAGGAGAGGGAGTGTTTCTGTGAGGGAAGCATTTCAGACAGAAGGACTGTTAGTGCAAGGCTCTGAAGGGGCAATGTGCCTGGTGTGATCAAGAATAATGAATCCCATATGTCTGAAATGGGTCAGACAGTAATAAGAGGTGATGTTAGAGAGTTATGAAAAAAATGTAGTTAGTTAAAGATTTCTTTTTGATAAATTCTAGTTTATTATCAATAATATAGATTTATATTAACTATTTTTAATTAAATTTGTCATATTAAAATATAATAAGTACTTTAAAATACTTAAGACTTAAAAGTTTGAGTGATAAATTTTCTTATCAGTCATTCTTTGTTTAAGGAATAACTTCTTGAATTCTTTATCCTTAAAATGTTAGTTTTTCAATTCTTTACAGAATGATTTGGAACAAGTCCTACGTCAAATTGGTGATAAGGACCAAAAGATACAGAACCTTGAAGCCTTATTGCAGAAGAGTAAAGAAAATATTTCATTACTAGAAAAGGAAAGAGAAGATCTTTATGCAAAAATTCAGGCTGGGGAAGGAGAGACTGCTGTTCTTCACCAGTTGCAAGAAAAAAACCATATGTTACAGGAGCAAGTAAGCTTGTAAAATGTATTTTATTTCTAAGATTTACTTTTATCTCTCTAAATCTCATTAAATGTTTTGTTTGAATGACTCATTATCCTGGCTTTTTTTTCTACATTTAAAATCATGTGTATTTTTGACATAGAGCATTTTATTTATCCCAGAGGTTGGTTATGTTACTGCTGTAGTAAAAGTTAGTTAACATGATGTGACATAGGAAATCCTCAGTTAATGTTCTAGGATGTAACTTTCTAAACTGTAAACTATAGTAAATTATTTCACCTCATTAGCTTATTGGAAAAGTGGTGATGTTATTAATAGTGCATACTTGCCTTATAGCATTTTGTGTTATTTTAAAAAAAGAATGAATAACAAATGTATTCCTAAGTTATAGGTACTAATCAAATACTAGTTGTTACTGTGTATTAGTCAATATTCAGATTTAACATTTATTTATATTTTGATGATATATCTTTAGACAATATATAGCTAATAATTTTTATAACTTGCCCTATTGTCACAAAATTCATATGTAGTTGAAGAAAAACATAAAATTTAAATAGTAACATTTTAAAACTGAAAATAATTGACAGTTGCTTTTTTGGAAGAATTATCTAGGAAGATAATTATTATTATCTAAATAAGAAAATATTAGCAAAGTGTCAGTAGGTTATATCACTTTTCTAGTTTTTAGAAAAGTTTTGGAATTAGAATATATATAGATTTCCCCCCAAATTTCTAAATTAGTTTTGAAGAATTCAAATTTTGGGGGGTTAGTTTTTATGAAAAATTGTCTAGCCTATTTTTTAGTTATCTGCAATTTGACATTGCTCATCCTACAAATATGATCAGGAAAGTCATGCATTTTTTTAAAAGAATAAATTGACATACTTCTAGGGAAGCAACTGATGATAGTTAGCCCCTCTGCCACCTAGAAAAGTGAAAAAAACATGTATAAAGTCATTGCTTTCAGTGATCCCTGAGGAAAGAGAAACCATGGAGGTGAAATCTTTGACCACTTTACAGTTTGACCCGGAGACATTTTTCAGACTATGATGAAGGTTGGGAGAATCTAAAGAAAACAGTGAGTTCACTGAGCTGGGGAGTGAAAGGTTGGTTTAAACCGAGAGACTGAAGTTCAGGTAGGTTAAGGCAGCTGGAAGGTTCAGTTTGCAGAGAAAAAAACCAGGGAAGGAGGAGCAATGCAGAGAAAAAGCTCCAGAAACTTGTAAGGATCCACTGGAGGATTTGGTGGAATGCTAAGTTTTATATTAGAAGGTGAGATTCTGCAAGGCCGGACAATGAGCAATATCAGGGAACTGCAGACTGGAAAATTACCAGAGCCCACACAGGACTGGGAGATATTCAAGTGCCAGCAATCATAGAAGAAACACATAGTTGAACAGTGGGGAATTCAGTAGAAATCCACTCCAGAAATGTTACACCTTAGGAGAGAGTAAGGCTAAAGTAGCCTTAGAGTAAAAGCTTCTGTACACCTGACCTAACAAAATGTAAACCCCAGCCTTGAAAGGGCCCAAATGAACCACAGATGTATTAACTATTTATTGGAACAAAGCTCATGATTCTGTAAAAGAATGCAACAAAATCCAGATTGGTCATGATAAATAACAAAAAAATTACTAGAAATATGAATAAACAGAAAAAAATGTGAGTCATAACCAGGAGAAAAATCATCTAATGGAAACAGACTCTGAAATGTAAGGTGATGGACTCATCAGATAAGTACTTAAAAACACATCTTAAAATATGCTAATGGGAGGCTGGGGTTGTAGCTCTGTTGTATAGCACTTGCCTAGCATGTGTGAGGCACTGGGTTTGATCCTCAGCACCACATTAAAAATAAATAAATAAATAAATAAATAAGTAAATGTATTGTGTCCATCTACAACTAAAATAATTGCTAATAATTTTAAAAAAGAATATGCTTATGGGTATAAAGGAAAAACTATAATAACAGAGATAGAAGTGGAAACATTCAAGAACAACAAAATGGAATTTCTGGAGATAAAAATCTTAAAATACATGAAATAAAAATGTCATTGGATAGATTAAGCAAATAGAAAATAATGTCAGTGAACTTGAAGATAAGGCAATTGAAACTGTGCAAAATGAAGCAGAGAAAGAAAGAAAAAAAGACTAGGAGGAATTGCAGGTGAGAAGAGTGCCTTAATCTATGGGATAGTATCAAGTAGGCTACCATAATATAATGAGAGTCACAGATGGGGCTGGGGAGAAATATATTTATAGAAATAATAGCCAAAACAATTTAAAATTTGAAAGTATAAATTCAAAAAATTCAAAAACTCCATAAACTCCAAATAAGATACATAAAAAATTTCATCTAAATTTAAAAAGTTTGTTCTTCAAAATATACCATTTTGAAAATAAAAGCCAAGATTCCAACTGGGAGAAAATAACAATTTACAAATAGTCAGCATATATAAAAAAGTCTTGTTATTTGGTTAGAACATTGATTGTCCAAGGCTAGCGATGGGAGTTGGGAATGATTACAAAGCGGCATGAGGAATATTTTAGGATAATATGTTTTCTATGTTGATTATAGTGATGGTTAACGAAGGGTATACATTTATCAGATCTCAAATTAACAATTTAAATTAGATGAGTTTTATTGCATGTAAATTATAGCTTCATAGAGAATTAAAAATATGTGTGTTTGATATTATTTCCTATGATTTTTTTCCCTATGATTTGAGATCATGTTCATGTATCTTTGGAAAGATGTGAATAGTTTTACTTTAAAAACTTTGAGATAACATCATACAGATTTAATATTCTCATGGTGCTTAAATCTGGGCTTCTTTGTTTTTGTTATATCATTTATGAACTTTTATATAATAGGTAACTCAACTGACAGAGAAGCTAAAGAATCAGTCGGAAAGTCATAAACAAGCCCAGGAGAATTTACATGACCAGGTACAAGAGCAGAAGGCACATCTTAGAGCTGCACAAGACCGTGTCCTCTCTCTAGAAACCAGTGTCAATGAATTAAATAGCCAATTAAATGAAAGCAAGGAGAAGGTCTCCCAGCTTGACATACAGGTAGTATGGAATCATGCTTTTTAATATAAAGTATGCTTTATAAATCATGCTTTTAAAAATATAGGTATGAATAGAGCATCAATTTTAGGCTGTCAAATATTTTGAATTCTTACTCTCCTTTTGCCTCACACATTAATAGAAAAATATTTGGAATAGAAATTAGATTTAAAAACGAGATAATTTATTGAACTTTTCTGTTTGGGCAGATTTTCTCTTTCTTCTTGTCTCCTCCTTGTTGCTCCTCTGCCACTTTAAGCAAACTACATCTCCTGAAATTACTGAATCTTAGCTTTTTGTTTTGTTTTGATAAAGTCTTATTTTCTTTTTAATTTCAAATTAATTTGATATTATGCCATAAGATCTCTGTTACATGTATTTTTTATTTTCATTTAAAAGATCTTCTTTAAAGATTTGATTTTTAAAAAAGAACACCAATGTGTATTACTTTTAGTATTTTAATTCTATTCTTTCAGAAGTGTTGCTTGATGAGTAAATCATGGTATAGGAAATAAGACAAATTTCTTTCTCCATTCTAATATTTGGATTGTAGAGGGGCAGACTATATAAAGGACCATGTAATTTCCCATCAAAGTATTTATGAAATAATGTCAGCCAGTAAAACTATTAGTTAATCTCCCCTGATTCTTCTTTGTGTTTCCCATAATTTTGGAAAATATGTCACATTAGTTGAAGCTTATTGTATTAAAAGATCATGGGCAATTATTGTGCACTAAAGTATTTTATGAATTTTTGGTTCTTCAGATAGAATGCCATGTGTAAATGAAGCTGACTTCTGAAAAAATAAGTTCTTTATAGTCACTGATATGCATTTATCATATTTGCTTCCTCTTGTTTAAAGTGTAAATTTCTTTAGTTTTCACTTTTAATTCAATGTAGATATATATCTATATATAACCATTGTTTCTGAGAAAACAGAGTATTTAGTTACTAAGAAAGAATCTTAAAATTTTTTCCTGTTAGCTTAAAATTATTCCTACAGTATATTTTAGATTTCTTATGTTTATTGCTCCTCTCCTCAACCAGCCAAAAGAATGTCTTCCTGTGTTTTACCCTTTCTCAAAGTGTTTTAGTTCTAAATATGTGTTTATATTTTGTTTGCTTTTTGCTTGATTTTATTAAAGCTTATTATTTAAAACCTTGAGTTTTAATATGTAATTTCTTGATATTCTTATGAGGATTAAAAGTAAAACCCTTTAGGTGGGAAATTATTGGGTAATAGTGAATTTCAAATGTAGTCGTGGTTTGTCTAGGTGTTTTGTGTCCTTGGATTCTGGAAAAGTTTTCTTTGAAGCCATCATTTTTTTTTTTTCAAAGCATAGTTATTTAGTTTGTTGTTAACAGTGGTAGACTTTGGAGATTCACATTCACTTTGGAATGTCCTTTCTCAGGAAAAAAGTATACCATTTCTTTTTTAACAAAAGGGTACATTAGTGTTTTGTTGTCATATAGGAACATTTTTTTTTGTTGTTTCTTCAAACATTATTAAGAGTTTTCCCCCGTACCATTCCTATTTTTTGGATTTTCACAGACATATCTTTTAATATCTAAATCCTTATTTTTCTTTTTAACAAAAAAGGACTTAATTTTTAAATAGTTTAGTGACAAAACCAATGTGCATTCAAGCAAGGTAAATCATCAACTAAATATGGAATAAAGTAATGTGTAAATTTTGTTACAGATTAAAGCCAAAACTGAATTATTGCTATCAGCAGAAGCAGCAAAAACTGCTCAAAGAGCCGATCTTCAGAATCATTTGGACACAGCTCAGAATGCATTACAAGATAAACAGCAGGTGGGGAAACTGATGCAATTTCATATTACAACCTAGTGCTTTGGTAGATAAATTTATTGAACCCATTTATAAAATGATATGTAGTTTTATAAAGTCTTGTGATATAATTGTTTATCCTCTTTACTGCATCTTGGAGTTCAGATCCATTTGAGAGTAAATGCAAGAGACAGATAGATGGAGACAAATATACCAGCTTTGCTTTTGATAAATCTCAACTGGTGCACAGGTGCGGTTGGGCTTCCTAATATTGTATTATGTTTCTTCACTGGCGGAGTCCTCGATGAGGAACTGAAACATTTACTCCTAATTATTGAATTGTTGCCTCCACCCATCAAGCACCAATGGTTAGAACTCCACACTTATTTTTAGTAATTAGGCAAGGCCATGACCCAGATGTTCTTACTCTGGGATATAGGAAAAGAGGGCTATGTATTCCATCTCAGTTATGAGGAAGGACTGAGGGGCTGGATAGAATGTAGAAGTTACTTTTCTCAATACTTTTGGTATAATAGAAATTTCTATTTTAGGTCAAGATTAAGAGCTAGTAGATATTCTTAATGTTTTATTACAGATAACTTTTTAGAATTTACTTGATACTCAAGAAGTGATACTGGTTCTAGCTACTTTTTTTGTTTTGATTTGAAGTATAACAAATTTGAAAAGCAAAACAAGACAGTTTTCTTTATTTGTTCTTTACTCCAATTCTTTTATTTTTCTTTTGAGATGGAATGTTTGCTATTAAATTTGGTATGTGTCCTTTCAGGCTTCTATAAGCATTAAAAAATATATGTATATTTAATTATTATATATGTGTGCATATAGGAATTTTTTTAAAAAACAAGAATCAGAGAATATATGTTGTTCTGCAACTTGCTTTTTACTTACAGTATTACTCCATATGTCTGGAAAATATTTTCTAAACATGAGATTAGGATCAGAAAGTAAAATGGCAAAAATATAAGAATGACCACATAAAACTCTAAAATTTATTGTGAAATATTTTTACCCAATTTCTAAAGCAAATAGCAAAAAGACAAAACATTTTATGGAATATGCCTGATGAAGGGATAATGACCTAATTGTTTAAAACACTGTTTACATGGGAAATAAGTGAACCTACAAGAAAATACAGGCTTAGTATTGTTAATATAAAAATCTGAAGTCCCAAGTGTTGTAAAATCCAAAATTTATTGAGTTCTGACTTAATAGAGTTTGAAATATTTAGAATTTTGGATTTCTGATTAGTGGTGCTCAACCTGTAAAGGTCTATGCAGATACTCCAAAATAAAAATCTGAAATATCAAACACTGATGGTTCCAAGCATTTCATTTTTTTAAAAATATTTTTTTAGTTGTAGTTGGACACAACATATTTATTTTTATTTGGTGCCGAGGATCGAACCCAGTGTCTCACACGTGCGAGGTGGGCTCTCTCCTGCAGAGCTACAGCCCCAGCCCGGTTCCAAGCATTTCAATTAAGGCCTTCTCAAATTGTGTATATCTTCAAAACTGTATTAGGAAATATTCAAGTTTATTAAGAATCAGTTACAAATTGAAACAATAATGGAGTACAGTTACCTGTGTAGAAGAAAAGTATGTATTACTAGTGGAAGGATCAGAGATGGTGTGAAGAACAAGTCACTTTAGTACACTGCTGCTGATAGAACACATTAGTTCAACCTTTTAGAAGGGGGAAGGGAGAGGGAGTTATTTAGCAATATATTTCAAGTGATCTATTCTTTAGATCACTTTTTTCATTCTAAGGGGATAATCATAGGTTTAAAGATTCTATTTGCATCTCTGTTAATATGGAGAAAATTTAATAGCAATCCTAGAATTTAATGCAGGAGACTTAGCTAAGCAATAAACTATCAATAAAATGGAAATTCATGCAGTTGGGTACAATATTTTAGAAAATAATATCAGAAAGTTTTATGATGCATTGTTTTGTAAAGACACTTGAGACTGAAATAATGTAAAGTGAGATCCTATTTTTATTTTAAAAATACATAAAGATATATAAATTATCATGTAGAAAAGACTGGAAAGAAAGTTATGAAACATTAACAGTGATTACCCCTGGGTAGTAGATTTATTAGTAATTTTTATTTTGTTCTCTCTGTGCAATTGGGTGTTTCAAATGAATTGAAGCAACATACTAGATGTAATCACTGTAATATTTTCAAAATATTATATTTTAAAATAGCATTTGGAATATTTTAAAACATTTATTTGTAATATAAAACTGATTTTTATTACTAGCCTCTTTAATATTATGATGTTTTAGCTCCTAAGATCACTTTCTACAAAAATATCAGAAGGTTATTTCACAGGGCTGGCTGTGTACTCAGTGGTAGAATGCTTGCCTAGCATGGAAAAGTCCTATTTTGGATCCCCAGAACCACAATCAAACAACAAAAAGTTATTTAACTGTTATATATATAAAGTATCTCGCTCTATGCACATTCCATTCAGGTCCTTTATATTGGTGGATCAAGATAGCTTCTGTTAAATTGTTATCTGGAGTCTGACTCCAGATTTTTCTTCAATAAAATTAGTTTTCAATTTTGATTTGACTGAATATCTGGCCACTACAATGTAGTAAACCTTACCAAAGTTTTCATCAATTGTGCTTCTCTGTAGGAGTTGAATAAGATCACCTCTCAGTTGGATCAAGTCACTATAAAGTTACAGGATAAGCAAGAACACTGCATTCAGCTGGAAAGTCATCTTAAAGAATATAAAGAGAAACATCTCTCTTTAGAACAAAAAATTGAAGAGCTAGAAGGCCAAATTAAGGTATGTATAAAAGAAGTTGAATTTAGTTGTATTTTCTACTCAGTGGTGTTGGAATCTTATGACCTACATGGAATCAAAGATTTTTATTTAAGAAAGAAAGGTGAAGTTGTGTTATATAATTTCAAAAAATTATAATTTTTCATGTTTTAATTTTGAATTCCATCTTTACTTTTATTTTTTGTGTTTTGGCATGTATTTTTATTAGTATATTATAGTTATACATAATAATGGGATTCATTTTGACATTCATAAATTCATTTCCATCTTTATTTTTAATTCCTTTATTAGTGGGTGGCTTTTATAAGTGACAATTAATATACATACTGATTTCCTTATAACTTATTAACTGTTTCTGAGAAATAACCAACAGGGATAATACAGGGATCTACTGTATAATTATAAGGAATTTATCAAATTTTGTTGTTGTAAAGTTTCTTTTATACCTTAATTTTTCCATTTTCCTTTCCTACTCTAATATAATATTTCAGATATGGTAGACTTTTTTTCTTTTTAAACTTTGCATTTGTAAACTTTGGATTTTGCTTCTAATCTAATAATACATGTAAGCCATGCTAAACTGAATCTTTAACACAATACCAAGTGAAGGTATTGATTTTCGAAGAGATGAAGTCATTAGACATATCAAAGAAGGATTTGATCTGAGTCTTTTGTCCTTTAAACTAGAACTATTATCAGTTAAACAAAAATTTCTCAAGTTACACTCTATATGGGCATGTGTATGTATGTGTGTATGTATATATCTGGCGTGTGCGTACACATATATATTACTTCTACTTCCATAATCAGGTGAGTTGTGTATGTGATTATAGAATCACAAGATATGGATATGTATATATGCAAGGAAATGATATTTATAATTTGTTTGTTCCTTTTTCTTTTCTTTATGACCAATGATAGTAGTAATAGCACATCACTTTAGTTATGGTTGAAAAGAATGGAAATACAATTTTACTGAAAAGTATCTAATAATTCTATTTGGGTACCTTTTAAAAAATAGTTGTTATTTAGAACTGAGAGTGTCTGTTGTGATCATCAGCACTTTGACATTTTGTTATTAGTTTAGGAGGTATTCTGTATGTTTCACATAAACATTGCTGTAGAATTAATTTATGACATTGAATATCTTTTATGAATATTTTAATACAGGCGTTAAGAGCCGTAGGTACCAATCAGTTTATAAAATATTTAAGTTTGCAAAATTATTATGACTATGTAAGAAATGTAGTACTTATAGATATACAAACTTGTGTTTAGTGTTTTATTTTGTAAATTTGTAAAAATACACATGTAATTATATGTGTATGATGAAATGCATACTACATTCTGAAGAACAATAATATCTAAGTCACAGAGATAATAAAGCAAAATCATGAACTAAATTGGCTTTATATTTTGGGTCAGTGGGTGTTAATGAGGAGGACTATATGACAACTCCATTTTAATTTTAAATATCATATAATTATTTCAGTATTTTAAACTGTGACTATTAAGATAATGTATTTTATCAGTGACCTGTTACTGAATTTTTTTCAATTTACGTTAACCACTTTTACTCTAGTAATAAATGTTTAAGTTTGTTCTCTTCTTCAGAATTGATTTTAAAAGTAAACACTTAGTAACTGCTTATTATGTATAAAGTATACACTAGATCCTAAAAAAAGATTATAAAATAAATAAACTCCTTACTCAGTAATGGTTTCAGAATGTTTATTGTAATATTTTTGTGTGTTATGTCAATACCAATTTGAATATAAGCAAAATATTACAGTAATAGTAGATTGATAATGTTCAACATTAAAGTGACTGCTGTATTTCTTCCTCTTCCATAGAAACTAGAAGCTGATACTCTTGATGTTAAAGCAAGCAAGGAGCAAACTTTGCATGATCTTCAACAGCAAAGGCAGCTGAACACAGATTTGGAGCTTAGAATTACAGAATTGAGTAAACAACTTGAAGCAGAGAAAGAAATGTAAGTTAAACCCCCTATTTATAAATTAAGGGAGAGGAGAGGATTGTAAATTAAATATTAAAATTTCCTTAAGATTTCAATTTTGCTGGGGCTGGGGATATATTTGATAGAGTGCTTGCTTTGTATGCATAATGCCCTGGGTTCAGAACCATAAATTGATGTTAATGTGAAAGAAAAATTAAACCATCATAATGTGGTTAAAGTTAATGTCACTAAAAAAGGGCTAAAAACTTAATTTTATAAAATTTGTGCCAGATAGTCTCTTTTCAACGATAATATGATACCTATTTTTATTGAGCAATTGTTTGAGTTCTTGTCAGTTTGAATATATTAATATCAAAGTGTAAAATATAGGGATATTTATGTGCACCACCCAAGAGCAGTCAGGCTTCTGCTTTGAAGTACTGTGCCAAGTTAAGGAATGGATCATTTCTTATAATAAATGATTTTCTTTTAGCTTTGTGATGCATTTTGGCAGATTGTCTATGTTATTGAGCATAAGGGAAAGACCAGAATCAGTCCACATTCTTTTAAATTTTATTATTGAGGTAAAATGTACACACTTAAACACACAGAATTTTACATATACAATTTGAGTTTTAATAAATGTATGCTCTGTGTAACTGTGCTTCCTCCAATCCACCCCAGTATGAAACATTTTTATCACTTCTGATCTTCATATATCCTCTGATACTGCCTGTGGTTACCAGTTACCTTGAGTCCTGCTTCCTCAGATGTTGAAGTATAATACCAGAGAAGCCCTCCCAGGCAAGAGTAGAGGAGAAAGTAAGAAGCTTTATTAAAGTATAGTAAAACAGACTTCTCCTGGGTGGAAGAAGGAGATCCAAAGGCAGAATCCATGGGATGAGGCAATCCTATCCCTTTTATATGTCTAAAGTTTCCCTAGTTCTCCTGCATTCCTCTCCTGTGTCTTGTTCATTTCCCCTCATCCTGCATAATGACTGGGGGGATATGGTCAGGGGTTGAGCATGTGGGCTGGAAAGCTCTAAGTGGAGTGCCAGGCAGAAGGGGAGCGGCAGCCCAGGGGGCATTGATTATCAGCTCCTTGTCTGCTCAGGAGTTGCTTAATTAACGACTTTTTGGGGAGGGGTAGTATCAAAGGGTTTTGGAGATGTGAACATTCCATTCTCCCAGGGGCTGTTTCCAATTTCCTGGACTCAAATGGGCTCCATTTTCTCTATCAGATTTATCTAGCTACACTAACTCCCTGTCTTTAAATCTGGCTTCACTTCTAGTCAATACTTTACATTTTCTCTGTAGAAAATCACAGTTCTATTTTAGTCTCTATAGATTAATTTTGTTTTTGAATTTCATATAAGTACGATCGTATAGTATATTCTTTTTGTGACTGGCTCTTTTTTACTTAGTGTTCTGCTTTTTGAAATTCACCCATGTAGTCGAATGAATTCATTCTTTTTATTTGTTACTATTATTCCACTAAATCTACTATAATTTGTTTATTTTCTTGGTAATAGGTATTTTGGAATTGTTTCTAGTTTTTAGCTAGTATGAAGAAAGATGCTATAAATATTCTCATAAAAGTAATTTTTGTGAAACTGCTGGGTCATGGTAGGGAAAGTGTGTTTAAAAAGTATATAAAATTGCCAAAGTTTTCCGAAAGTGGTTGTACCATTTTATACTTCTACTAGGAATGTTGCAGTTGCTTCATATCCTTACTGATATTTGGTATTATGCTGAGTGTGAAATGGGATCTCATTGTGGGTTTTTGTGTTGTGTGTGTGTGTATACCAGGGATTGAAATCAAGAATGCTTAATCACTGAGCCACATTGCCAGCCCTTTGTGTTTTATTTATTTCTTTTATAATTTTGAGACAGGGTCTTGCTAAGTGCTTTGGGCCTCACTAAGTTGCTGAAGCTAGCTTTGAACTTGCCTCAGCCTCCCAAGTCTCTGGGATTACAGGCATGTGTTTCTCTTATGAGGCTCTTAATAGCCTTTCAAATGTTTTAACTTGTCTGTTAAATTATTTTAGCTATTTAAATTTTCCTATTAGGGTCTTTTTGTTATTGACTTCTTGGAGTTCTTTTTTATTATTAGTATTTTTATTGAGACATAAAAGCTGTACATCTTTATGAGGTGCATTATGATAATTCCATACATGCATACAATGTGTATGAACAGATCAGAGTAATAAGCACTTCCATGTCCTCAAATATTAAAACATTTCTGTGTGTTGGGAACTTTCATATATTTCTGTTATTTTGAAATGTATTATAAATCATTATAACCTGTTACCCTACTGTGCTACAGAAGACCAGAATTATTTCTTTCTGTATTTTGGTGCCCCTTCTCCAACTTCTTTCTTTGGAGTTATTTGTATATTTGAAATGCAAATCTTTTGACAGACAGATGGGTATATAATAAAGCATTTTCTCCTAGTCATTGGCTTACCTTTAGTTCTTTTTGTTGTTGTTATTTTAAATATGGTATCTTTCAAAGAATAGAAGTATAAAATTTTGGTCAAATTCAATTTGTCATTTTTCTTTTATTTTTTGTTTGTGTTCTAAGAAACATTTGCTCATCCTTAGAATTTATGAAAAATTGTCCTAGTTTTATTTATTTATTTTTTAGAAGTTTTATAGATTTTGTCTTTACATTTAGGTCAGGGATCTACCTTAAATTTATTTTTGTATGAAGATCTGAGGGAGGGGATCCAGGATAACTTTTTTTCCCATATATTATAAAATTGTTCAAGTACCATTTGTTGGAAAAAATAAAAATAAAAAAAACCTTTCCACGTATTAAGTGATTTGTCATCTTTGTCAAAAGCAATTTATCTTACATTTGTGGCCTTTATTTTATGCTGATCTGCTAATCTATGTGTCTCTATGTATATTGACACTAATAGAACCATTCTATGTTGATAATCTACTTTTTTTTTTAGTTTTATGGTAAATCTCATATCAGTTATCTATCTGTATTCCTTCTAAAGATTGTTTTGACTCTTCTTCATTGGTTTTCCATATAAATTTTCATATTAACTCATCCATTTCTATAAATAAAGCTGTTGGGTTTTGATTGGCATTGCACTGAAACTATAAGTCAATTTGGGGAGAATTGACATTTTAACAATACTGAATATTCTAATTCACAAAGATGTTATATATATATCTACTATTTTTAATTTCTCTTGGTAGCATTTTTTTAAAAGGGATCTTGCACATCTTTTGTTAAATTTATTACTGAGGTTTATGTATTTTTCAGTGTTATTTTAAATTAAATTAATTTTTTAAAAATTAGTTTCATACTTGCTTGTGGCTACTATAAAATGCATTTTTTAATACACTAAATGTCTCTATCCTTTAACCTTGTTAACTTTACTTTATAGTTTTATTCATTATTTTGTAGAATCCTTGAATTGTTTTTTGTTTTGTTTTGCTACCGGGAATTGAACTCAGGAGCGCTTGAATACTGAGCCACATCTCCAGCCCTTTTTATATTTTAGAGATAGGGCCTAGCTAAATTGCTTAGGGCCTCACTTACTGAGGCTGGTTTTGAACTTACTATCCTCCTGCTTCTCAGCCTCATGAGCCACTAGGATTACAGGCCTGCTCTACCACACCAAGAGAGATTTAAAAAAAAAAAAAAACTAGAAAAATGTTGCTACCTCTGAATAGAGATAATTTGCCTTCTTCCTTCCTACTTTTTTTTTTTTTTAATAAAGTCTTTTTCTTGATTTACTGTTGGCTGGGACTTCCAGTACAATTTTGAATATAAATTGTAATAACAGACATTCCTGCACTGTTACAATCTTAGGAAATAGTGTTTTACCAAGTTTGAGGTTAGCCATTGGTATTCTGTACATTCCTTTTATAAACATTCCTTTGTATATCTATTTTTGCTTAAACTTTTTAAAAATTATGCCTGTGTTCTATTAACTTTTTTTCCTGCGTCTAGTCGTATGATTATATGTTTCTCCTTTATTCTCTTTAGTGAATTGATTTCCTCATATTAAACCAATCTTGTTTTTCTGGAATAAATTCCATTGACCATGCTGTATTATCCTTTCAATATATTGTTTTATTGATATATTGATAAAACAGTTGGTCCTCCATATCTGGTTCCACTTCTGTATATTTAACTGAGAATTGAAAATATTCAGAGAAAAAAGTTTTATCTGTGTTGAACATGTACAGACTGTTTCCACCTTGTCATTATTCTCTAAACAATATAACATAACAACTATTTACATAGTCTTTACATGATATTACCTATTTTTACATGATATTACCTATTTTATTATTTTTACATGATATTACCTATTTTAAGCCATCTGAAGGTAAAGTATACTGGAGGATGTGCATAGGTTATATGCAAATACTACACCACTTTACATATAAAGAACTTGAGCATCTGCAAATTTTAGTATTTTGAAAGGGGGCCTGAAACCAATTTCAATGGATAATAAAAGACATCTGTGCTTTGTTAAGAATTTTTCATGCATTCATGAAGCCTATTAGTTTGTAATATTTTTTTAAAATATCATTATCAGGTTTTGGTATTATAGTTATACTGATCATAAAAAGGAATTAAGAAGTATTCTTTCCTCCCCAACTTTCTGAGAGAATTATTTGAGGTTGGCATTATTTATTTCATAAATATTTGGTAGAATTCACCAATTAACCAGCTGGGTGTGAAATTGGGGATTCAATTTATTCAATGAATAGAGGGCTATTCTGAATTTAAAATTTATTTATTTTTCTTGAGACACTTTTGGTTATTTGCATCTTTCAAAGAATTTGTCCATTTCATTCAAACTTCAAATTTATTGGTATAGTAGTCTATTTTTAATACTTGTAAGATGTATAATAATATCCCTTTTTTGTTCTTAATAGTAGTAATTTCTCTTTTTTTCTTGATCAATTTAATTAGAGATTTGTCACTTTTATCAGACTTTTATAAAAAAGTTATGTTAATGTTGATTTTGGTCACACTATGAGATCTTTACTGGATATATCACTAGAATTATTAGATATAATTGATTTTATTTTTATCTATTAATTTTTTATTACATTTATTTCTTCATTTATTTCCTTTGGCTTACTTTAGGTTAAGGCTGCCCCTCCCTCATATACCTTTTTTGAGACTCAAAGGTTTATTTTGAGACATACTCAAGAGAGTGGGCTCTCTCAAGGGTAAGAAGCTTTGGGGGAAAAGCAAAGATACACTTTCAAGGGAGAATGAGGGTCAGCTGGAGAGGAGGAGACAGCAACCTCTTGCTATGGATGTCAGAATTTATAGAGAGGTAGTTGCTAAGGGCTGGACTAGAGGCAGAGTTACACAGTTTGCACCAGTTTTGGCAGCGTTCATCCATTGCCCTCATGTTACTTTTGTAGGGAAGGCATGGGTCAAGTGCTTTCCCTTTTTGTAAAAAATAGCTTTTTAATATGAAAGTTTTTCTATGGCTGTCCACATTTTGTAGTGTCTCTTTCTTCTTTTCAGCTCCTCCAACCTTTTTATTTCTCAATGTTTGATGTCAGATTTCTGCAGTTCCATGTCTTATTCGAATAATAAAATTAGTGTGACAGTTTTTCAACATGGAAGAAATTATCTTGAATGATGCCTTTTTTTTTTTTATAATTTGCACTAATGTGGTCAATGGGCTTATGGCAGCAATAAGTATCAGGGGAGATTAGTTTAGATTGTATTAGGATCTATAATAATTGTTAGATGAAATTTCAGCTCTTTCTGGGGGCTGAAGTGGGTGTGTGGTTCTGGGAACATCCCATATAGCCATATAACTTTCCCCCAAATAATTAGAAATCATAAGATTATTTAGCCCAAAAAAGGCAAAACAAAAATAAAGCCTTACATAGTCACCATAAAACTTTTTATAAAAAATAAGTAATAATCAGTTATAAATAAACAAATACACAATTCATAGTCAGAAATTTTAACATGCCTTACTCAAAAATTAACAGAATGGGGGGAGGAGGGACAACTATTAAGGATAGAGAATAACAACATTACCAACTACCTCATTTAATTGCTACTTATAAAACACTATACCTAACAATACATATGTCCACATAGAAAATTACCTAAGATGAGCCATACATTGGGCCTTACATAAGACTTAATTTCAAAAGTTTAAATTTTACCAAGCATATATTCTGCAACAATTGAATTAGAAATCAATAACAACAACATATCTGGAAAAGCTCCAAACAGAACAACAACTGCAAAAAGGCCCAAACCTTTGGAAAGTAAGGAATATATCAAAGAAGAAATGTTGAAAATACATAAAACTTCAGAATAGCAAAAATACATTGTAAGATGAGTACTGGCATTAATTAGAGCATTTTTTTTAAAGTTAATTTAAAAAAAAAAAGAAGATGAGTGTTGGAGAAAAGGATTAAGTGCCCAAATATAGGTGAGCCCTGGGAAAGTAGAACTTGGTGGCTAAGCCCTGTGCTTTTTGGTGGGGTTTATTCAAACCCCAGAAATGTTTACATTAAATAAGAACAGAAAGGACCCCAGAGAAGGAATATTTGCATAAAATATAAAGGTGATAAAGATCTTAGTCTTCAAGGTTTTCCTACTTTGATGTGATATGGGAGACTATGAGTGATTTCTGAAATATGAGATTAGGACAAAAAAAGAAATGGAAATGAAAAGATTAATGGGCCTGCTGGGGCCTTGAGGAAGAACATAAGAAGCAACTCAGAGGTTATCTTAGTAGACTAATGATTGAGATGATGATGAACCACTCAGTAAGTAACATAAAGGAGCAGATATGCTCCCCAAATAACCAGGCACTATAAACTACACTTAAGGCAAAACATATCTCTATATCCTCCACCTGAAATGATCAGAACCTGATTTACTAGATATGAGAACAAAAAAGGTTCCCTACTACATCTCAATCCCATGAAAGCGTGAAACAACTTAATCATCATCGACTCTGATGGGTTTGTTTCATCTCCCTGAAAGACATTTTCCCCTGGCTCTTCATCTCCACTTTTACTATTGGAAAGATCAACAGCCCTCAAACATTTGATACTATTCAAGTCCATCAACTCAGACAGACAGGCCTATTTGGAGTTTAAAAATAAATTCTACTTATATGTGACTAGTCACAAGCCCTCCCATGAAAACATTCAAACGAATGGGGCAGAACTGATTTTTATCCATCAAAATTCTGGTGAATAATATGTTCACTGAAGTTCTGATGACATGACCAAGCTCAACATTAACATCAAGGAAGACAAGCTGAGCAAAAGACTAATTCTACCTTGTAGTGAAGGAATGTGGACATATGTATTGTTAGGTTATAGTATTTTATAAGTAGCAATTAAATGAGGTAGTTGGTAATGTTGTTGTTCTCTATCCTTAATAGTCGTCCCTTCTCCCCCTTATTCTGTTAATTTTTGAGTAAGGCATGTTAAAATTTCTGACTATGAATTGTGTATTTGTTTATTTATAACTTTGATTATTACTTTTTATTTATAAAAAGTTTTACGGTGACTATGTAAGGCTTTATTTTTGTTTTGCCTTTTTTGGCCTGGATAATCTTATGATTCCTAATTATTTGGGGGAAAGTTATATGGCATAGTAAATAAATATATGTAGTCCTAATTTTAGGGTTGTTTTCAGTTTGGTTTTTTTTTTTGTTTGTTTTTTGTTTTTTGTTTTTTTTTTTTGGTGCTGTAGATCAAGCCAGCATACTACTCTGATGTACACTTAAAAAACCTGTAAATTTAATAGGACAACTGTAAATTTGCTCAATTTAAGCTTTTATTGGTGTTATATATGGGATGATAAGACATAATGTGTTAAATGGTATAATAAGAGTTTAATGCCTTTTCTGTTTAGACCTTTAAATATCTGGGAGTTATTGTGTCCTATGAACCTGATAACTTTCACCATCTTTTCTAGGGTTTTTTTTTTTTTTTTAAGAGAGTAAAAGCATATTTCTGAGACTAAAAGTTAGCAAGTTTCAAGATACAAATACAGTTCTATTATTATATTAATACCCAACTTGAAATATGTGACTAGTATGTCTTTAAATAACTTTTCTTTAGCATATTACTGAATTTATGCTAGTTTTAAATTTATACTGATTACATTGGAAAGAGTATGCTTTCTAGAAATTTTTATTTTGCATCTAGTTTTGACTTTTAAAATGGTTGATTTTTAATGTGTATGTGTTTTTTTAATGTGTAATATGCATGATTTCATGTCTTTTTAGATTACATAAAAGGCTGTAGTTTATATCTTCACTGATTCATTCTTGTAGCTTATTCATTCTGGTATATAAAGGCTATATTAGAGGAAAATGATAACAAATCACTCATGTAATCAGCCAGGTTGTATGTATGGTTAAATAAGTCATTTGTTTTCTGTTTTTGAAATAAAATATTTCTTTTATTTTTTTCTCTGTAATAACTATTTTGATGTTTAAGACCTTTCAAACCCATCTTATATTTTTATGTTTTCAAGAAAGGAGGCAAATTTTCCTATGTGCCTAGGAACCAACACACTGAATTAGATGCTTTAGGCTGCATGGAGAACCTTTCTGTTTTTGTAAACCCTATAAAGTCTACAATATGCAGTTTGTTTTGAGGATCTATTGTGGTAGACAAGACTGGATTAAGTCAGGAGGCTTAAAGGGTTTTGATTTTACTACTTAGTTATTTAACTAGGGGAAATCTTCTACATCTGCTAAATGATTTGGTCAGATGTTTTAAGGCATTTTTCAGTTGTGCAATTTTATGAAATTAAATTATTTTTATTTATGAACTATATACAAGAAAACTTAAGAGCTCAGTAATTATTTATGATTAAGTTTGAACAGTGCAGTATGCATTATTTAAAAAAATTTTTTCTTAAATGTCCAGTGTATCCACTACAAAATTGGATCTACAGAAAAAATCTGAAGCCCTTGAAAATATTAAGCAAATGATTACCAAGAAGGAAGAAGAAAAAATGATCCTGAAACAAGAAATTGAAAAGTTAAATCAAGATGCAAAGATGCAGCACAAGGAATTGAATAACAGAATTCAAGCAACAGTAACAGAATTGAAAGAAGTGAAGATGGAGAAAGAAACTCTAATGACAGAGCTTTCTACAGTGAAAGAGAAATTATCAAAAGTTTCTGATTCTTTGAAAAACTCCAAAAGTGAATTTGAAAAGGAGAATCAGAAAGGAAAAGCTGCCATATTAGATTTGGTTAGTTGTTTACATTTATTTCCTTAGGTAAAAGTGATATCTTATTTTAAATGTACTTTTTTTTTCTTAATTTACTGTTGACTATATCTCCCATCCCATGTGATTATTTCTTAATTTATTGGTTTAGCATTTTATTTTTAAAACTTTCTTGTTTCCATTTTCTTAAAACACATTGTTTTACTTTAAAAATGGAAAAACTAATTATAAGCATTGTAAAATGTGGTTTCCAAAGTGTTCTAAAATATTCTCTAAATTATTTTATTGTGACTATTAGTTGCTGCTAGAAATTCTAAGTATGTTGTTTCTTCCCCTTTACTCCTATTATATTCACCTGTTTTTATCATGGGAATGGATAAGCCTGTCCCATGCTTTTAGGTTACTTTCTTTTATGTATCTTACTAAGCTTATAAAACAGACTATTTAAGGTCATTACAAATATTTTCTGTGTAATATAGTTTCTCCCTTTTTAGGAAAAAACTTGCAAAGAATTAAAACATCAACTTCAAGTACAAACAGAAAGCACACTAAAGGAACAAAATGAATTGAAAAAGTCACTTGAAAAGGAGAAGGAGGTAAATTTTAAAATTAATATTTGTGTTCTACATACCACTGAAAAAATTTAAGCTATTTAAAATAAGAGACCAAAATAAAGAAATGTAATTCATAAAAGTAGAAAATTGGGTCAATTAATAGTTATAGTTAGATAATTTAGGTTAAGAAACATTATTTTGGCTAAAAAAATTCTTAATAGACTTTCCATAGAAATGACTTTTTAAGAAGTATTTGTTTCATGAAAATTCATATTAATGATATATTGATAATGATTAGGTAATGGTCGAGATATTTCTATGGTTAATGCTTCTGTTATTCTCTAGCTAAACACACAAGCAAATGAGTAAATAAATGGGCATAAAGTTTAGTTGTTACTCTTTGAAGAAATACCTTTTAGCAGCTGGAGTCAAGTATGCAGCTTTCTAGAAAATCTGATTTGATAATTTGTGGTCCTGACGAATGTGTGATATTAGTGTATTTTGTTTTTTAATTGATAGAGGTATTTGCTTTATAGATTGCTAGCCATGTAAATGGTGAAGTAATAGTGGTTTTGTGTCTAAACTGTGAATCAAAATTGTCCAAATTTATATCCAGGCTATGCCATTTATTAGCTATGCAAATTTTTCATGTTTGACAACTTAGAGAATGAAACTGCACTTAATAATAAAGTGGGGCCAAATATAATAAAATCTATGTCATAAAGTTATTGTTAAAAATAAATGGGTTACAGTAAATGAATGGAACTTGAGAATATTATGCTAAGTGAAATAAGCCAATCCCAAAGGACCAAAGGCCAAATGTATCCTATGATATGTGGATGCTAATTCACAGTAAGTGGGGGAGGGCAGAGAATAGAAGTACTTTGAATTAAACAAAGGGGAGTGAAGGGAGGCCAGGGGCTATGGGGGTAGGAATGATAGTAGAATGAATCAGACATTATTACTTTCTGTGCATATATGATTACATGACCTATGTAACTCTACATCGTGTACAATCAGAAGAATGAGAAGTTATGCTCCATTTAAGTAGGATGTATCAAAATGCATTCTACTGTCATGTTATAACTAATTAGAGCAAATAAAAAATTAAAAAAGAGAAATGGGTTAATATATTTGAAGTACAGAGAATGCTGATTATAACAAAGTAAGTGTTCATATATTAGTTATTGTTTTATTATTGGTTATCACTATATAATCCTTATTGTTATACTGATTTCTGTTTTGAACAAAAATATTAGGCTCTACACTGGAGATAAACTGGCGCATCTGTATATAGCACTGAAACTTTTTCAAAAGTAACTTTGAATATGGCTAAATGCCCAAAGGTGATTCCTTGTTCTTAAAAAAGTATGCGTAAAACATGAAAATACAGCTGTCTGGAAAAGTAGAAAATAGTAATAGCTCAGCTTGACTGCACAAGATCTTCAGGATGACTTCTACATAATATCTAATTTTGAACAGAAACATCCTAGTGGATTATAAAAACAAAATAGTAGCAAAATATGCCCCAGGTCTCTAAAGAACTATTGTACAGTTTAATTTAATATCATTAGATAGATACTGAAATAATTTTTAAAAATACATTTTAGTTTCATAAAAAAAAATAGACAGAATTAAAGAAAATTAATCTTACATGCCATATAAGTGAAAAGCATCAGTTGTATAAACAACATGAAGGCAGGGATAGTTCTTTTTTGTTAATTACTAATTGTTTGTAGCCAAAAGACTCAGTAGTTTCTACCTAGAGGAATGTACAACATGTAGTAAGAACTCAGTAAATGTCTTTTAATGAATAAATGAATATCAGATATTTCATTTTCTTCTAGACTTCTCATCAGTTGAAATTGGAACTCAATTCTACTAAGGGAGAAGTCATACAGGCCCAAAATACTTTAAAACAAAAGGAAAAAGAGGAGCAGCAGCTTCAGGGGAACATAAACGAACTAAAGCGATCAACTGAACAAAAGAAAAAGCAAATTGAAGCACTTCAAGGAGAAATTAAAATTGCTCATTCACAGAAGGTATTGATAAGAAATTTGTTTACTTTTTATAGGAAGGAAAAAGTAGGCAACTAAGATAACGTGATTAACACAGATTAGTTGCAGCACAAGAAAGTTGATATATGCTCCAATTTTTCTAAGTTATTACATTTGATTATATGAGTAAATCTCTAAGTCTGGATTTCCATTCACCATAACCATGTTATCAGATAATTCCTCCTTTAAATTCTGGTACTAATCACTTGTCTGATAGACATGAAACTGCCTTTTTGTAAAATAACATAACTACCAATTAATGTCAAGACAATTACATAAGTCACATTCCTAGCGTATAAGAACAATTTAAGGGAATTCAAAACAAATCATCTTTATTAAGAAAAAGCAATAAAGAACAAAAATCAGTAGTGTGAGATTTCACATGGCATATTTGATATTTTAAATAATTTCATAATGGTTTCCATTTCCAATAAGAAATGCACAATTTATTGTTAAGTATCTCTTTTTCATTCTTAAATATGTCTTAGTACTTAGAGCTTTCCCCTGTGTCTTATATATATGAATTGGTCTTGGAGAAGAGAGACGTAGACTCCCTAGTATGGAGAATAAACTAAATGTCATGCCATTAAGAATTGGCTGTCATACTGTTAGAGTAAAAAGAATACAAATTTAAAAACTGTGATTTTCCATTTTATTTTGATCAGTGTTTTTGTAGCTCTTATGGAACTTTACAACAGAATAATTTTCTAGTAATATAAGCAAGAGTAGACAAATTTTATTATCACAGATAATCAGAAGTCAGGGTGTAATTACCACAGTGTGCATATTTATTGCATCTCATATATCTTAGGTCTTTTTTGTTTTTCAAAATCTTGTAGCTTCATATTCCTAAGTACTTCCTGAGAAGTTTTTTTTCTTTTTTTGTTAGAAGTTTGTTTTTATAGCATTATAACAGTGAATTTTTTAAAAAATATAGCTATTTTAACATGTTTTTGTTTTCATTAAGTTATTAGATAAAATTTCTTTCTGATTTTTGAATTAAATATATTGACTTTTATATTAGTACATGAGTGCTAGAATAAGGAATCTATTTCTTAACTTTGAGGAGGGCAGCAGTCTTTTGAACTTTTGGGGAGTGCTAGATTCATAGTCTTCATAAATTAGACTTGGAATTTAGAGTAACCAACTGGAGAATCTTTGTCAGGCTGAAACAGTTTGTGTTTGTTGAGGATCAGTGTAGCATCATGGTACAATAAATTTTGGAGCTAGGTAGATCTGAATTTAAATTTAGCTTATTGAATTTTTTGTTATGTGATTTGACTGAATGGAAATAAAGGAGCAAGCGAGGAAAGCACTGAAATACTTGCAATAACTAGATAGTAAAAGATGATGTGAAATAAAGTGTTAGAAATGAATGATTTAGGAATACGTTTTAGAAGTTGATTTATTGAGACTTTCTGCTAGGTTAGATGATGAGAGGTAATGGAAAGGGAAATCAGGGATAACTCTATATTTGGGTCTGTGTTCATGGATAGTTGGTAGTAGCTTTAAAATTTTTTTTTTTTGTAATTGTAGATGGAGTTACAATTACAGCATGCCTTTATTTTATTTGTTTATTTATTTTTTAATGTAGTGCTGAGGATCAAACCCAGTGCCTCACACGTGCAAGGCAAGCACTCTGCCACTGAGCTACAGCCCCAGCCCTAGCCCCAGCCCCAGCCTTTGGATATGTAGGGTTGCTGTGAGAAATCAAGTGTCCTAGTTGAGATAGATATCTATGGATCATTCAGATGGAGAGGTCAGGAAGGTGCTTGTATATAAGAGCCCAGAGTTTAGATGGAGAGTTAGAGCTGGAACATAATTTTGGGAGTTACTTATAAATAAAAGGTACTTAAAGACTTGGGTCTGTTTGAGATTGTTAAAGGAGAGAGAGTACATAGAATAATAGAGAGCTAATTGTAGCTGGGAAAGAAAAACTTTATTGATCATTGTGCTCCACTATAACTCAAAGACAGGTTGCCAAGAGAAAATAGATTTTATTCAAAGCTAGTCTTGAGGAATATAGAGAACTTTTTCTTCCTCAAATCTCCATCTTCAGGGACTCAGAGGCACAGAAAGCTTTTGTAAGAGGAAAGGAGGCACAGGGAAACAAAAGGCAGGAATTCTACATATATTCATATAGTTAGGCTGTGTTAATCAGAAGTATGTCACCATCTCAAGTGCCCATTAGGGCCTGAGGTGGGGGCAGCCTCTCAGCCTCCATTCTTAGTATCAGGTAGTTCAGTTCGCAAATTATAACAGTTTGGTGCTTTTAATTCCAAAGGATTATGTTTCACAACGACCACAACTTTGGGGTTCAACAACATAGAGATCTAGCAGAAGAAAAGGGATGAGTAAAAGATTTTGAGAAGGCATGACCAGTAAGGTAAAAGAACCCCAAACACAGGATACTCTGGAAACCAGGTTGAAGAAAATGCTTTTAGAAGGGGATATAATTAACTCTATCAATTAATGCTAAGAGAGAGGTCAAGTAAAATGTGGACAAGGATAAGACTATTGGATTTCGGAACATGGGGAACACTGATGACTTCAATAGCCATTTCGTTAAAGTAGTATATTTATTTTGTTGAATTTTTAATTGACACATAACAACTGTACATATTTATGGGGTACAATATGGTGATTCCATACATGAATATGATATTTAAATGATCAAATTAATATTTCTGTCTCCTTAAATATTTATCATTTCTTTATTTATCATTTATTCAAACTCCTTTCTTCTAGTTTTTTAATAAATCGTTACAAATTGTAGTCGCCCTACTGTGCTACATAGAACACTAGAACTTAGTCCTCTTGCCTGTCCAATCTCTATCCTCCCTCCTCTACCCCTGTTTATCTTTCCTAGCCTCTAGTGATCACTCAACTGTTCTCTGCTTCTATGATAAGTCGTGTATTTATTTAAGTGCTTATTTTTTATTTTATACATATATTTGTATATTTTAATTGTCATAAGTTGTGCATATCTGTGTCCTTTTTTTTCCCTAGGGATTGAATCCAGCTATACCCTTAGCTCTTTTTTAGTCAGTATCTTGCTAAATTGCTCAGGTTGGCCTCAAACTTGCCATCCTCAGCCTGTCACCTCACTGGGATTACAGGGGTGGGTCACTGTACTCAGTATCTACCAAATATTCTTTTAAAAATTTTTTTTTTTAAAGAGAGAGAGAGAGAAAGAATTTTTTTTTATTTTTTAGTTTTCAGCCTATACAACATCTTTGTATGTGGTGCTGAGGATTGAACCCGGGCCGCACACATGCCAGGCGAGCGTGCTACCACTTGAGCCACATCCCCAGCCCCCCAAATATTCTTAAAGACTGAAAAGAAGTTGATTTTAGAGATGTTTTGATCTTTATGAGATTTTTTTTCTGATTTGATATTAATAAAGATGACCTGCAGAAATTTCCTAAGTTATTTTTGAATTTCCAAGTAGTAGAAAAAACATAACTTCAATACAACACCAATAATGGTTTCTTAATTTCTTTCATGTAGGTTTCTTTTAGCTTAACCTTAAAATATATTATCTGAGGCATCCAGCACTATATCCTCCATCAGAATGTAGTTGTTACTCTTTCTTCTGAGACCTGATACTACTTCCTAGTTAAATCCATTTTTCCTTTGTTTAATCGGTTTTACATTTTATGGTTTTTAAGTTTATTTATTTACCTAACTTTTTTGTGGTGCTGGGGATCAAACCCAGGACCTCCCACATGCTACGCATGTACTGGACCACTACACTGCAGCCTGTGTCTTTTTTGATTTTTTAAAAATTGGGACTTGTTGGATTTTGTAATTGAGTATAGAAGTGTACCGTAAATTACTTTTTATTGAAGTAAAATTTTAGGTCACAAATGCAGTTAGCCTATTTTTAGAAATCTTAGTTGTATGAATTTCATTTTATGAATTTAATATGCATACTGTTTCAAATAACTACTATATGTTTCAGACAGAGCTTGAGAATAAACTACAGCAGCAGTCAGCACAGGCAGCCCAGGAACTTGCAGCAGAGAAAGAGAAAATATCAGTGTTACAGAACACCTACGAAAAATGTCAAGAAAATCTAAAACAACTTCAATCTGATTTCTATGGGAAGGAATCTGAACTTCTGGCTACAAGACAAGATCTTAAGGTATAATAAACTATATTATATTTTAGAAACTCAGTTACTTGTTTATAGACAGTCATTAAATGATTCATTTGAGCACAGATGGGAAAGGGAAGGCTAATATTTGAGAAATATCATAATGGTTTTCTACTAAATTACTACATTTGGATTAGCATGCTTTAAAATTAATTTTTTTTTTTTTTTTTTTTTTTTTTTGCGGGGGTAGGATCCCAGAGATTGAACTCAGGGGCACTTGGCTACTGAGCCACATCCTCAGCCCTATTTTATATTTTATTTAGAGACAGGTTCTCCCTGAGTTGTTTGCTAAGGCTGGCTTTGAACTCTCAATCCTCCTGCCTCAGCCTCCTGAACCACTGGAATTATAGGCGTGTGCCACTGTACCCGGCCATATGTGAGCACTTAAAAATGAGTTATGCAGGTGTGGTGGTGCACACCTATAATCCCGTGGTTTGGGAGGCTGAGGCAGGAGGATTGAAAGTTGAAAGCCACCCTTAGCAATTTATCGAGGCCCTAAGCAACTCAGCAAGAACCTGTTTAAAAATAAAAAAGATAAAAGGGCTGGGGATGTGGCTCAGTGACTAAGTGCTCCTGGGCTTAATTTCTATTATTGCCCCCAAATAAATAAATAAACAAAATAAATAAATGGATTATATCTATCATAGTAGAATATTTCAGCATGTTAATTTGTACCCTATTAGTGTATCTAAGTGTTTTATGCTTTTCTTTGAAAATGACTTAAAAGATCTGCTGTTAGAAAATCATTTAATGAGTTTTAAATGTTAATCACTTGGGAAAAATGCAGACAATCTTGCTCTTGCTTGTCAGGCAATTCTGACTCTAGTTTTGTAAATTTATCAACTTCCCTAGATTACTGAAATGCACAATGATTAAATTAGGAAGTCAGAGCTCAAATGAATCCTAACCTTAATTATCTAACAATGTATAGAAATTTTATCCTTGGTAATACTATATTATTTGATAAAGTGTATGTTTATTAAAATAAAGGATATGGAAAAAAGGTAAACAATTTTTATATAATATTAAGGTATAAATTCTCTAAGGGAAATGGAATATGTGTGTTGTCTCAGAAGTTTCAGCCAGTTTTTTTCTCTCTATTTTTTCTTCTTTTTTTCTTTCTCTCTCTCTCTTTCTTTCTTTCTTTCTTCCTCTTTTTTTTTGTTTGTTTTTTGGTAAGGTGAAATATGATGTTTTCTGTTTCTATCCTGTTTGGGATTTGTTTATTTAATTTAAAGTGTACTACTGGAAAATTCTGTTGAAAAATCACAGAATGTTAAAATGTTTTAAATATATAATGTTTATATTTTATTCCAAGGCTCTTGTAGGGAAGACTTTATAAAGGAGGTAGGATTTGATTAGGTCCCGCAGGATATGTGGAATTTGAATATGCAGGATCCTAGAAAGGTCATTTTACTCAGAGTCACAGTTTGAGAAAAGGTGCCACAATGGGAATAAACAGGCAGGACATATAATTGTCTTATTCAAGTGCTCGTTTATGTGTGGAATTTAGGTTTTAAAAAGTAGGATCTGAGAGCTGGGGTTATGGCTCAGCAGTAGAGTGCTCGCCTAGCATGTGTGAAGCACTAGTTCAATCCTTAGTACCACATAAAAATAAATAAAGGTATTGTGTCCATCTACAACTAAAAAAAAATGTAGGCTTTAAATGGTGAAGTATCTTAGATGCCTAATAAAGATGCTTGAACTTTATATTTCGTGGTGGGGTAGGGGAAGTAAAGTCTAAGCAGAGAATAAATGAAGAAAAGAGACTTTGGAAACTTAACTTGGAGTGGGTTGTTGTGGTAGGGAAATTAGTTAAGAGGTTATATCTCTTTCAGGAATGAATTGATTAGAACTAGGAATAAAGTTAAAGAGGAAGGAATAGAAGAGATTAACCACATAGAGATGACACAAAAGGACTGAATGCATAGTAGGCTACAAGTAAAGTGAGAGAAGAAATGATAATTCATGATTTCACAAAGAATAAGAAATTGGGTAAAAGAATTGTCATACTGCCAATAGCATATACATATATGTACCTATATGTGATAGAAAGAGCAAGAGAGATCAAAAGATCAAAATAAGAAAGCATAAGAAAAAAAATCACTTGACATTTAGGTGGTGTTAAATTGTTGTTCTTTTCTTCAAAACACTGTTGTAATTCAGGGAAAATTTGTGAGGAATTTTGGACTTAACCCAAAGGCATTAGGAACCACTGAAGACATTGCATAGATTTGTATTTTGGGTAAATGACTGGCTGCAGAATGAGGAAGGGAGATAAATATAGAGACCAGGGAGAAGGCTTTACAGCAAGATACTTTTTGGGCTATTACTTGTTTGGGCTAGTAGTAGCAGTAAGGATGGAGAAAAGTGATTGAATTTTAAGGATATTGAAATGATAGAAGATTTGAAACTTAATGGTTGTAAAAGTCTTGTAGAAATCACTCTTTTCATATAGATTATTTCATATAGATTATTTATCCAGAGTATAACTTAATAATGGGACTTATATCTCCTAAATCAATAGTTTTCATTATAAGCCATGATTTTTATTATACCTGAAATACATATTTCACATTAATAATTTCATACATGAAAGAATAATTCAAATGTAAATATGAGCAAAAAGAAAACAGAGGGCCAATCATCTACAGCGTTTTAAACTAAGAGGCCTTGACTAGATCTCTATTCTAAAGCTTGCTTCTATAGGTAAGGGCAGGCCTAACACTGTACAATAATAGAACATAGTCACATCTGTGTTCTTATTCAAAGCTTCTGTTCTTTCTTTCATCATCGTTTTACTAGAATTTTTTTAACAAAATATTTATAAATCCTGTATTAATGCCTTTAAAATGAGAAGTATATGAACTACTTAGAAAATTAATGTAAAATAAAGGATAAATACCTAGGGAATTACAAATGGTACTTATAGACCAGAATGAGATCATTACCAACCATTATTTTTCTTTTTCTTCAGTGATGTTATATGATCTTGTAGATAAGAGAGAGAGAAAAGGGAAAGATTCAGAACCTTGTGTGACATGATACCCATCTAAGTTAAGGCTGCTTGACCACTGTGGGATGACAGTGTGTACTTGGACACCAGTAAGATGGAAGACAGCCTGGCCTGATTTACGCTGCTGGATCACTTATGAAACACTTAAGTTTGTTGACTGCATATTTCAAATTAGTTATGCTGTATATATTTCTTGGTTGTCCAGGAAAGGTAAAAGTGGAATTTAATTGTAAATTTTATACCTTGAGTAAAGTGGAAATTCTAGGGTAGTAAGTTTAGGATTAAATTGAAATCTTTTCAACTTAGTACTATCTCTTCTGTCATTTTATCATACGTCAACAAAAAGTAATAACTAAAATTGTAAAGGTTTTATTTTGAAAGGAGATTGGGAAATTTTGTTAAATAGATAAAAATAAATAGCCACCCCACAATACTGCAGGAACTCTCTTTTGCTGATATACTATAATGTAAGTGGCATGATCAGTGTTACTGTTGATAGTTGATATACTCAAGGATTTCCTATTGCAGTGGGTATGGATATAGGAATGGGTTTAGACAATTCCAATAAAATCATGGAATGGGAGAAGAAGGCTTCTGAAGCTAAGCAGATAAGATAACATGGTTTACAAGAAATATAAAAAGAACTTTTAAAATGCATGACAGTATGCCACAGAATAACATAGATGAATATTCAGAGGCAGGGGATAGCAATGTGACTTAGCATCTTCAAAAGGACCTCATAGAACATTCCAAATTTGAGGTTGACTGTAAAGACTAATCACTGGTTTAAAATTTTACAGGCCATGAGTTTAAGATTTTATAATCCATGCCCATTTTCAAATTTTTGTGGACATTTTAGAATTTTTGTGGAATTCTCTGGAGTACTATTGCTTTTCAGACTCTGGTAAACCTTGGTATTTCTTAGTATTAGATTAGACCCTCTATTGCCTTATTCTAGTTGCAATAGACTTAATGGACTAGTTTTGCAAATTTTATTGTCTACATGTGAAGTCCCTCTTATGCTTCATGACATATAGGTAAGTTCCCAAGTGTACTCTGGAGACTTCTGTGAACCACATTCCTCAGAGGGTCTCACACTCATTGTTTTCTGGTGCTTTTGGCACATAGCAAGTGTTTCACTGCCCTGTATGATTTCCATGTTACATGCCTATTTTGTTTTTCAGGCTACCTAGTCAATTCCTGAAATTAAGCACTGTCTTATACCTTTCTCACTTAGTGGTTAGCTGGCTGATTAGTAAAGAGCCTTGAGGGGTTTATTGTCTGACTAGCAGTCATTAAAAATTAAAATTTAATTTATATAAGAAAGAATTCGGAACTTGGTTATTGATAAGGAGTAAACTTTTTTAGGAACCTTAAGAATCCCGATAAATGAGGTCCTCATTTATTTTTACTCATGTATAGTCCTAGTATTTTTACTAATTATATATAATCCTAGTCACTAAAGATCTTTTCCTGAATTATATTGTCTGCTGCCTTTTCAAAGAAACTGTATGACCCACGTTAGAAAACTCAGTTTCTAGATCTGGTGAAAGAGCATCTTGGAGTTGGTTCTCAGCTCCTGGTGTATGACAGCAAAAGCAGCTGAGAGTAGCACTTTCCTGCTATTTCTTTTATTTAACTATCACCACATCTTCCCCCAAATGAAACCTAATTGGAGGGAGGGAGATTACCCTTTCTTCAACTTGACCTTCTCAAAGTGTTTGGGTCTTAGTATAGTCAATGATTGTGGTCTGTTAATTGACAGTAACTATTTGTACCACATAAGCAGTTGAGAGGATGGACTGGTATTCCTCTCAGGATATAGCCTCAGATGTTTGAATTTTTCTTTTGATTCACCTGATCAGACAACTATGTCTTTTCCTAAAGACAAAAAATCTTCTTATTTATCAAAGTTTTTAATATATCTAAGGACCTCATATATCCTACAAAATGTATATGTGTACATAATGTAGCATTTAACTTTTTAAAAATTGTGTTATTTTGTATCTCCCCAGTCTTTTCTCTCCCCCCCTCTATACACACACACACACACACACACAAGGTCTTCATTTATTTTTACTTAGATTATATATTACATATACTTAGATTATATGTAATCTAAGTATATTTGATATGGTCCCTACTTATTTGATAGTTTTTCACATTACCTGACCAATATTGAAGATTTGATAAGCATTCACTATTGAAGAGTGTAACATTCTCTTTTTATAGAATAGTCAGCTGCTGCATAGTGATGTTTCAGTTAGCAACAGACCGCATATACAGAGGTGTTTAATAAGATTATAATGGAGCTGAGAAATTCCTGTTGCCTGGTATTTTTACTGGAACATTTCTGTTTTCAGATGTTTAGATACACAAGTACTTCATATTGTGTTACCATATTCAGTGAAATAACATGCTTAAAAGGTTTTTAGCAATTCTTAAAAGAAAGAATTGACTTTTACTAAGGGAAAGTAGAAATTTATTTTATATAAACAATGTTTGCTCTACCATGTAACAATAGGCTCTACCACATTACCTTGGTGTGGAGTAAGCTGTACCATCTAGGTTTGTGTATGTGCACTCTGTGATGCTCACATGACAAAATTAACTAACAAGGATGTTCAGAACATGCCCTCATGGTTAAATGACGCATGACTGTATTGTTTTTCATAATGCTAATATTAACTGTTATGTTGCTATCAAAATTTATTAAAAGATGGCATATAATAATTTGGGGAAAAATTCTTTTTACAAGTCTGTAGAAGAGAAGCTTTCTCTAGCACAGGAGGACTTGATATCAAACAGAAATCAAATTGGAAACCAAAATAAATTGATTCAAGAATTGAAGACTGCCAAAGCTGCTTTGGAACAGGATTCAGCAAAGAAAGAACAGCAATTGAAGGAGCAGTGTAAAACACTCCAAGATACTCAAAAAGAAAAGGTATTTCATTTTTCTGACTTAAATGCAGAACCTTAAAGCTTCAGTGGTTTGGAGATCATCCAGTCAAATCTCTTAACCTCATGTTCAATACAGGTATCATCTTTAGTTTCAACAGCTCTTTCAGAAGGACGTCTAAAACAGGCTAAAACATGCTTGGTCATTGGAAGTTTTGTGCTAGGAAGTACTTCTTAATAACCTCCTTGCCAGTTCTACCCATTTTTTTTCTCACTGCTTTGCTTAGTCTTATAAGCAACTACTTTTTACACCATAGAATCTTGGTTATTTAAGAACAGATATTATTATACTTCCTCAGCTATGTCTCATATAACATTTGTACTCTAAATGTGTCAACGAGATAATAAAAGGTCTAGGAATAAGTCTTAAGTTTGTTAAAAATTCTTAAAAGAAAGAATTGACTTTACTGAGAGCAAGTAGAAATTTATTTTATATAAATAATGTGAAGTTATGAAGTTGAAAGCATTGGCTTATATAACAAATACATTATTGAAACACTTTAAACTTTATATATAGAAATTCAGACTCCAGAAACTTTTTGTTTTTTGTTTATTATTTGAAATTATATATTCCTATCAGCTGATAGGCATTATTCTAAATAATTCCTGAAGTTCTTGGTATGTTCTAAATTGTTCAATTCTCAAAATTCTTTTTTAATTAAAAAAATTGTGGATGATTTTGTGTATATAAGGATGGTGAAGTTGGAATGGAATTCTTGATTTATACCTTAAGTTTGGGAAGTTCTGACTGAATTATATGGTGTGTGTGTGTGTGTGTGTGTGTGTGTGTGTGTGTGTGTGTGTGTTAGTTACTGGGGATTGAACCCAATAGTACGGCACCACTGAGCTCCATCTTCAGCCCCTTTTTTAAAATGTTATTTTGAGACAGAGTCTCAGTTGCCCAGGCTGATCTAGCAATCCTCCTGCTTCAGCCTCACAAATAGCTGGGATTATAGGTATGTACCACCACAAGAAGCTAGAACTATAGGTTTTAGGTATTGCAAACAGTGTTTATCAGATACATCTGGTTTCAGAATTAACTCCATCTATGATGGATTATTTGTCTTAAACTTTTGATCTTTC
The DNA here is from genome assembly GCF_052094955.1 of Ictidomys tridecemlineatus. Classification (NCBI taxonomy): domain Eukaryota; kingdom Metazoa; phylum Chordata; class Mammalia; order Rodentia; family Sciuridae; genus Ictidomys; species Ictidomys tridecemlineatus. The sequence goes on from NC_135482.1 coordinate 25,740,172, forward strand.
ACCTATAAAATGGGGATTAAAAATCTATTTATTTCAGAGATTAAATGATGCTTAATGTTCTACTAGGTACCTAAGTAAAGATAGTGATACTGATAGAATAGGAGTTAGAAGAATAAGAATGGTAGTTTTGGCTACATTTTATAGAATTGCTGCTCTGGTCAGACACTGTCCATTTTACAGTATTAACTATAACTGTTTAGTCTCTATAATGATATTATTGAAGGAGGTAGGCAAGACAGGGTATATTAATTTGCTTCAATTAAGTACAAAGGGGAGTGCTAGTGTCATCAATAGTCACAGTATTTTGATTATACTAATTTTCATTTGAGTGTTTGCTTTGAAATTATGTCTTAATGAAACTTATTTTTCTACAGTCAATAAAAGAAAAAGAACTAGCAAATGAAAAATCTAAATTGGCAGAGATAGAGGAAATTAAGTGTAGACAAGAAAAAGAAATCACCAAGCTGAGTGAAGAACTCAAGTCCCACAAACAAGAAAGCGTAAAGGTATATTAAAATAATTACTTTCCTTTCCTCTGTGTTGTTGGATTTTTCTATAAAATTATATATGTGTTGATATATACTAGTATGTTATATTAGGAAAATTGAGAGCAAATTGCCATGTGCTAGGCAAATTATTTTGTTGTTTTTGACCAATATCTCTTGCCAGAGTGCTTTTTGCATTACATGATTCCTATATATACCTATGATAACTGTAAGAGATTAGGTTTCATTGAATGATAATTAAGAGAGATTAATTTAGCAAATGATGCTCATGGATAATAAAAATATGTAAGAATTTGGAATTAAGATTTTAGGGAATTCTAGTTTTTTTCCAATTATTTTACTTCTTAAAATCCTTTAATAATCTCTTGTTTTTAACATTTTGTCTGATATAAGCACAGCTATAGTGTCAGCTAAAGAAAACATTTATCATTTGCTTTATAAAATGTTAATTCATTTTCTTAGAGAAAAGTCAGATTCTCTCAAATGCTTTCTTAATACTCTTTATTTCTATCAGCACACTTGGCATTTTGCATCATAATTTGTAATCTCATGCCCTTCTATTCTTCTGGAATTGACTTCCTTAAAGCAGGAAAGTCCTATAACTCATTACAGCCTTAGAATGTAACAATGTGTGATGACTCAATGATGACCTATAATAAATAAATGCTTATTAAGTGAGAAAAGGGAGAGGAAGGGATGGAGATCTTCTCCACATAATATAATCAAAACATGCACCTGCCACATGTCACCTGGGTTAAATGATGAGTGGGCAGGAGGCAAATTTATTCTTGCATCTTTTTAGCCAACTGTTCCAAATGTTGAACTTGAAGAATCTCATATGTGAGTAAACTCATTGTGTCTGTGGTAAATTGCATAAATTTCAGCTGCCTTGTGACATATTTATTATCAAGAATGATTTGTTGTTTTGCCTTTCAACAGGAGGTAACCAATCTCAAGGATGCCAAACAACTTTTAATTCAGCAGAAATTAGAACTTCAAGGGAAAGTAGACTCATTAAAGGCAACTCTTGAACAGGAGAAGAGAAACCTGCAGATACTAACAGAGCAGGTGAAAAAGGAAGAAGATGAGCTGAAGAAAGAATTTGTTGAGAAAGAAGCTAAACTGGTCAGTGAGTTAGTGGTGGGAAGTATGTTGAACAGCACTCTAAATCAGTCCAGGGGGAAGATTTTTTTCTACCTAAGTTTCTATTTAAGTTCTAAGTTATGACTGATGTTATGCTTTCTTAAGATTTTAGTTTTCAAGAAAGGAAATCTGATTTGCTTAAATAGTTGACATGTGATTGGAAATATTTTATCTGTTATCGTATTTTGGTTTATATCAGTGAAAATTCAATTAAAATATAATTTAAAAAGTCATTTTTTTTTTGTTCCAGAAATGTTTGAAACACATAAACCCATAAACTTATAGATTGAGGTAAATGGGGTGAAAGCTACTCATGTGAAATTTGTTTTGTCAAAGTGAATGTTGATAAGGGGAAATGGAAACTTCAGTTTGGAATTAGGATGAACAAAGTCAGCTTTTCCTTCCCTAAGCTGTACATGCCAAATAGGAAGCATCTGGCTTTCCTTTATTGAATTAACTCAATATCCCTAGATAACTTGACTGCTGAATATTCTAGATGAAGAGTTGGAATTTTTAAGTTCAAAGAGTGACTTGAAGGGCTTGTATTGTGGTTTTTGGCAGGTTTATAGAGACTAAAGGATATACTGAGTGACCTAAGGAAGTGCCAGCTTTATCTCTAGGGCATCATGCTGTCCCTAGCCATGTGTGTCTTCCCTTGCTCTAGTAGAAAAAATAAGACTTTCAAGTCATGTCATTTAACCTGGACCTTATGAGAGGCCTGCTACCCATCATTTCAGGATTATAGCATTTGAACTCATTCAAATTATACAGATGTTTGCAGAATAAGTTTTATTTGTGTCTAGTGAAATATATTCTCTTACCTCCTTTCCTAAAGCAGCAATATTATTTATATTGCCAATATTTTAAATTTAATAAATTAATTTTGTAATAGCCCCCCCTCACACACATTTTTTTCTTTTCTCAGCATTCTGAAATAAAAGAAAAGGAAGTAGGAATGAAGAAACATGAAGAAAATGAGGCTAAACTTACCATGCAGATTACAGCATTGAATGAGAATTTGGGCACTGTAAAGAAAGAGTGGCAGTCTAGTCAACGGAGAGTTAGTGAGCTGGAGAAACAGACTGATGACTTACGTGGTGAGATTGCAGTCTTAGAAGCCACGGTTCAGAATAATCAAGATGAAAGGAGAGCACTGCTAGAAAGGTAACTGATGTCCACTAAAGTAATTCATTTCCATTGTAGGTAATTAAAAGATTGTTACAGTCCACATTTTTAGAATATAAGAATTAAGAAAAGTATGTTAGGGCTGGGGATGTGGCTCAAGCGGTAGCGCGCTCGCCTGGCATGCGTGCGGCCTGGGTTTGATCCTCAGCACCACATACAAAGATGTTGTGTCCGCCGAGAACTAAAAAATAAATATTAAAAAATTCTCTCTCTCTCTCTCTCTCTCTCTCTCTCTCTCTCTCTCTCCCCCCTCCTCTCTCTTAAAAAAAAAAAAAGAAAAGTATGTTAAGGCCTACAGGTATTTAAGTAGACATTTAAAAGACTTATCCTTAGAACAATCAAATAATTGAAATGAATGTGTTTATATTTAAAATTACTAACTAGTTCATGGCCTATATTCAAGAAAGATTCTTTCGTGATTTTTTAAATTTGCCTCTGTTTTTTATTTTTTATGTGGTGCTAAGGATTGAACCCAGTGCCTCACATGTGCTAGGCAAGTGCTCCACCATTGAGCCACAGCCCTAGCTAGATTTTTTTTTTAAATTAATTCTCTCTTTTCTATCTGTTCCAGATGTCTTAAAGGAGAAGGTGAAATAGAAAAGCTTCAGACCAAAGTCCTAGAATTGCAAAGAAAGCTGGATAATACAACTGCAGCAGTGCAGGAGCTGGGCAGAGAAAACCAGTCCCTTCAGGTAAGTTACTTGAGATGTGAGGCAGTTTCTCAGACTAGAATTGACCTTTTAGTGTAAAGCAGGGCTGGGATGTGGCTCAATACAGGAGTGCTTACCTAGCATATGCCGTGGGTTAGATCCCAGCACTGGAAAAAAAAACAAAATAGAACTCATGTTTAATAAATTTTTTCAAATAGCTACTGTCTGTACAGTGATATTATAGGTTTTATAGGTTGTTAAATATGAATTTGCTTACTTTATGATAAAGGACGTCTTCAGAGATCTCAGAGATTAGTTTGAGAGCCATGTCATTCATGAATTGTCAGTACAGGGAAAGAATTAACAAAATTCAAGAATACCCAAGAATGGAAAAATCAGTATGTGTTAAAAAAGTGATATAAGTATGTTCTTAGAATCCCTAGAAAGGATTGATCATTAGAGTTGGGCTAATTATCAGTGCCTCGGAGGAATAAATTTTAATTTTATTTTCATTCAGATTTTTTTTGACAAATGAAAGTTGAACAAAATATTTCTAATCTTAAAAATTTTATTCCATGTTTTAGACAGCCAAAATTTTGTACATATCTGGTACCATATTAGAAATAATTTATCATTCTTTATAATATTCAATATCATAAAACATTGGAACTTTTTTTAAAAAAAACAGATCAAACATACACAAGCATTGAATAGAAAGTGGGCTGAGGACAACGAAGTACAGAACTGTATGGCCTGTGGGAAAGGCTTCTCGGTCACAGTGAGACGGGTGAGTGGGTTGATTCCTGGAGCTACGTTTCTGGATCTCATTTCTCACTGATAGTATTTTAATCATCAAAATAATTCTGCATTTAATGAATTTTTTAAAAATTTCATTTGTTGGTAAACTTTATGACTACATACAATAATTAAATTTCATGTAGTCTAGTTTCTGGTTAGCCTGTGTTTGAATTTTAGTTTTAAATTCAGTCGTCGTTTTCCTACTGAGTTATTCTATGGGACATTTTCGGATCCAGTGCACCATGTTGAACTCATGTGGTTTAGTCATCATTGAGTTCTTTTAAAGGAAGAAAAAGCAGAGAGATGTAAAGATACATGTTTGAAATAGTACTGTTTAAATAATTATGTGTAAATTCTAATTGACGACAGTATTTTGAAACATTTGGCAAATAGATATAGTTCTTTGTTCGATAAGTGTGTTTTCACACTTAAAATATGCTTTTTAGAGTTCTTTTGAAAATTTTATGATAAAAACAGGCATAAAATGTTTATGTAGTGTTTAATAAATAAGGAAGTCTTCACTTTAATGTAACAAAGGGGTTAAATTAACATGTTGAAATATTCTTTCATTAAGTAATAGGATAATCACTGGAAAGTTAGTATACCTTTTCAGTGTAGTCTGTGACTACACTACTGTAGTTTTATAATGCTTTTGTTATAGTGTTTGTGCTTGAAATTGTTTAATTTTTATCATTTACAGCATCACTGTCGTCAGTGTGGAAATATCTTCTGTGCTGAATGTTCAGCCAAAAACGCCTTAACTCCCTCTTCCAAGAAGCCTGTTCGCGTCTGCGATGCATGTTTCAATGACTTGCAAGGCTAACAGTCATCACAACTCCAGAGTAATATCACACTAACATTAGATTTTTAATAAATGTGCTTAATAGAGGTCTTGGACTACTCTTTGATTTGGATTCTGGTTGCAATACTAGACCAAATTAGAATCCGTATATTTTGGAATGTTATCGATATCAACAAAAACTCTTCTATTTTTGTGAGACTTGAGTTCATCTTTCATTATTTTTTCCATTTAACCCCTGGAATAGCTTTCATGCCAAGTTTAGAATTAGCCAATGAAATGTAAATAAACTTTGGACAGAAAATAGCAATGTATTTTTTTAAATATAATTTCATTGTTCACAAACAATGAGTACAATTCCATAGGTTCTTTCTCCCAAATTATATGTACAAAGATGTACATGGATCATGTTATCATTTGTTTTTGTTGCACAACAGCACACTAATTGTTTTAAACATTTTCTTTGTGGAATCATGCATAGAATTATAAAACTTTCTATCTTTATCATTTTATATAGGTCTGTAGCTCAGTTTTGTTGTTATGTTATAAATTTACTACTTGGGTATTTTAAATACAGTTTGTGTTAAAATATGTACTAACCATGAATTCAAACATAGTTTTTGTCCTAATGATATGGATTAAATTCTCTTTAGTAGATTTTATGAAAACCTCTATAAAATCAATTTGCTTACTTCATGGTAATCCTGGGATAGTATTTAGAAGATTAGGGTTAAATTTTCTTTTTATTTTTTATTTTTAAACTCCCAATATTTTTCATTAAAAATCCTATAAAGCTTCTCACCTTCACCATCAGTTGAAAGATGAATAATAGAAATTGTATCATGGTCCTATTCTATTTTTCTCATAAGTAGGAAGTCTTCTGAGGTTAGCTTTCATGTTATACCTTCATTTTGTCTCTCTAACATCTTTTAGGAGTCTGAGTGTACTTTTTAATAGATCTGATTTTTTTCCTTTATTTGATTTTATTTTCCCAAGCATAGCCCAATGTCACTGTAATTGTTTTATAATTTTGCATCCTAAAGCTAGAAAATGGTATTGCTATGGTCTTTGCCATGAAAACAAAATACAAAATGATAAGAAAGTATTAAATATTCTACTTCACATTTTCTTCTTACCTATTGGAAGAATTTTTAAAAGTTGTAAAATTTACTTCAAATCCTTTTGAATTGGGACCCATATTAACTTGGAAATCTTTTTAACTTTTAAAAAATAATGCTTGGAAATTACCTCTAAGTAACAGCTAGAGAATAGAGTATCACCTAAAACAAATATATTTAGTAACCTCAATGCTATGATAACATGTGAAACAGAATTACCACACACTTTAAGGGTAACTAAGAATTAACCCTCTGTATGCTGAACAATGGAATTGAACTTTATTTTTTCATTTGTCTTGTTAATTTAGAAAACTGGAAAGCATTTGGAGACCGAAGTCACAAATATTAGTTTATTAATTATCTTTCTAGAGAAGAAATGTAAAGTCATAACATTTATTCAGTTGGAGTCATTTAATAACTGTAACAGCTAAGAATGAGAGTTAATATTTCATTTACCACAAATAATTTATAAGATGCACTTGCTTTCAAATATCATTCTGAAATTAAATTATGTTTATGTCATACCTACACATATATAAATAAAGAGATTGTCACATATTCATTTAATTACTAAAAAGAATTTATAGAAATCCTGTTGTCAGCCAGTAGCTAGCTATTAAGGACATTGGTTAAATCCATGAACTTGTATAAACATATCCTTGAGCATCTATAATGAAGAAATAAATACTATGCTTCTTTATGAAAAATAATAGTTGGGATAATATAAACTGAATGACTTATGCATTTTAAATACTAAAATTCTTTCAAAATTATCTTAATTCTATACATTTACATGTAAGTAACACTGTATATGTTGGAAAAACAGATATTCACAATACAATTGTGAGTTGTTTGTTTTTGTAGTTGTTTTAAGATAATAAAACTTCATAAGTGTTTTTTTTTTTAAGATAGTAAAACTTCATGAGAAATAAGAATGCTGGATTAGAATGTCAACTTCGTCAAATTGGACACACTACAGACTTCTCTGGGTCTTCCACCCCCACTCACCCACACATATTCACAATTGTAGGGACAGCAAATAAAATAATGTGTGTTTGAGTGACTTTTCTGGTTTTTTTTTTCCTAATTATTCTCATTTGATAGGTCTCAATAATTTACCTATTTAGGCTATTATACTGATAATATAAATGAAACCAAACATTCTTGCTATTAACTCAGCAGTTTAATGTGTTTTGGAAATAAAAAGGGTTTTCCCCCCTTTTAATTAAAAACTCCTTTTCTGAGTTCTTGTTGGCTATGTACATTTTAGATGTTTGCTGGTACTATTATTTTTTTCAGTACATTGGAGCTGGCAAATGCAGGGTCTCATTTCTTGGTTCTAATGCCAAACATGTTGGCATCGAGTGTTAGTAAATTGCAAACCACAGAATTGTGAGTTAAAATCAAGTCTTGCTGGCTTAGTGTGTAATAAATTATACTGACAGAATTCTTTTAATAGAAAGAAGGCAAAGTTGCTGGTATAGGATTTGTTAATTTTGAAGGAAAAAAGAGGGGGAAAAAAACACAAAAACCTCAGTACAGTGTACAAATAAACATTTTGTTCAACTACCTCTTAAAGTGGAATTAGCTAGTTTAGTAGTTTCCGTACAGTAATGTTTTTAAATAGTAACTGCCAAATTTGTTATTTTCCCATCTCTCTTAAAAAGTCTTTATGATTATTTTATATAGTTTTGGGATCTTTAAAGTCACTTTTTTTAATCTTGCACTTGCTTAAAAATGTTTAGCTTTTAAGTAGAGAGCAAATTATGATCATATATTTTGATATTCATGACCTGTTTGATGATAGGATTTTTTTAATGCACTTTGGCTATAAAACCATGGATGATTTGATCCATATGATTTAAATGTGCCATCGAGTTAGTATTCCTAGACACGAGCCTGATGAATGACAGTCTGTAATTATAATGTGCCACACTTTACCGTGTCTTAATTGCCCTATGCCTGAATTTTAATGATCAATTTGTTATTGTTGCAGATGTGAATATTGTGCATAAACTTACTAAATTTATGTAAAACTGTACAAAATAGAATTGGAAATCACTAAGTTCTTTCCATGTAGAAGTAATGAACTTATTGTAACATGATGTAGTCGTGTGTAAGACATTCTGTACTTCCTTGGACTGGATCATATATTCATAGCTTCTGTACATACCTTTGCATGAATATTTTCTCATTTAGTTTTTGGGTCCATTATTTGTGTTGTATTTACTACTTGTGATCATGTAGTTGTGCCTTATTTTGTGAGAGAGTTTAGCTCAGTAAATACTGTAATTTCTAACCTCAGTGATTCGGGTTATTAATTATAAATATAACTGGTAAATCACATCACAACATTTAAATCTGTATAAAGACCAATGGAAGGATCCTTGCTGGATTATTGCTTTTGTCTTTTTTTAATATGTTAAAGATGATATTAAAAAACATTTCTTTCTAATAGACGTATTCTATGACTATAAATTATTTCGTCTGTTTTAAAAAAGAGAACAAGATATACAAAGCCAATCTCAGCAACTTAGTGAGGGCCTAAGCAACTTGGTGAGACCCTGTCTCTAAATAAAGTATTTTAAAAGGGCTGGGGATGTGGCTCAGTGGTTGAGCACCCCTGGGTTCAATCCCTAGTACCAAAATAACAAAAGAGAACAAAATATTAACCATTTTGCATCAGTTTATTTACAGACTATTAGTACTCTGCACTTGGATATATACAGTGATAATGTTTTAATGTCATTCAACTTAGGATAGTAATTAAGTTCCTGATCTCAAGAGAAATTAAATGCCATTTTGCTTGAGACATTTCCTTTTCACTCTATTTCATGTTGTGGAGAATTAACAAAATGAAAAAGAAATATCAAAAATATAAAATTAATCTCCCTTTTTATTGTGTATGTAATTTTAATACCCAGGTGACCATTTAAAGATACATTTTTGAAGACTCAATATAACTTTTTTCCCCCCTGTCTTATTCCTTATTGGAATCAAGGGACTGGAGGAATCTTGAGCTATTGCCTAGTCCTAACACATTGCTTTCCTCTTTGGGAAGTTTATAACAAAAATAGCAAAAATTCCTTGCAAGATGATCATTAATTTTTTTCCTAAAAATATTTATTTTAGCCATAAATTTCTTCATAAATCTTTTTTTGCATAAACCTATATTGTCTTCTCCTGGACATAATTGCTTTTAATCCCACCCAGATACCATCTCTTGGAACTCATTTGAAATCTGTTCTCCTCTTCTTTGCCTTGTCCTCTTCTCATTTATAAATATTTAGCTATATGAACAAGAGTTACCACTTTCCAGATTTTCCTTTTATTTTCACTTATTCCTAACAAATGCCTGACACTACTATAGAGACCATGAATCTCATTCCAATAGTGCGTGGCTCTTGCACAAGAGCTTGTCTGCTGTGCTTGCTCACACTACCGTGTTTGCATGGTGACGTGTGGCTTCCTCAAAGAATCACTGTGCATGTGACTTCTGCAAACATCATCCTCTCTATTTTGTTCTTCAGCTTTAATAAAACAGTTAAGTTTTCAGTTTTCTGGAAGCAAAATTTGATAAATGTGTTTTTCCACTTTGGAAACTGCAAAAGGCACCATGCTGGAGATTGAAGTTTGTGGACTTCCATATGATGCTATCTGACCCTAAAAACAGGTTTCCTTAAATTCAGTTAATGGTATATCCCACCATGATAATAGTTGAAGCTGATTTTTCTGATAAAAAATTTGAAAAGTTCTGTTGAATAAATTGATTATACTGTATTAACATGCACACGTACACATACCACGCAAATCCAGAATTTTTTTTTCATACATAACCACCATTCTTCAAAAAAAACAAAGATACCTAACTATTTCTAAGAGCATCTTCCATATTAAAATTTTAGTTGGTGGATGTAGAAGAGAGATTTGTTTTTCTTTTTTAAAATAAAATAATGGAATTCGATCTTTGGGTTTTTTTTCCTGTCCAAGTTAGTGTAATATGAATACACCTAAGATGAGTAAACTGACCGGTAGAGAAAAGGAATTTAAAAACTGCTGTTAAAATACAGAACTTATTTATTTCTGAATATATTAAAAGGGCAAACTTTGTATCAAAAATTATCATTGTGTTTGAGGTAGGACTCTGAAGCAGTAAGACTCACTCACAAGCGATATAGGAAAATTGGTTTCATTACTTAATAGATAAATAAAATGCCAGAATTCATACTGGACACAAGCAGTGGATCTTGTTTTCTTTCTGATATTCCATTTATCCGACCATTCATCCTTTATCAATTTCAATAGCACCATTCTTCGATCATGCTTCCTACAAATCTGACTTAAATATTAGAAGATAGTCTGGATATCAATATGTTGCTGTTAAGAAGTTCCTCAGAGTTCAAATTTCTTGCAGTCATTATTCCTCTATACTAAGGACTTTCCTAGCTCAAATTTTCAAATCTTGGAACACCTTTAGAATGAATGCACATTTCCTTCTACTTCATTACTAGGTTAAGTGTTACCAAAAGATTGAATGAAAGAATACTTAAAACCCTAAACTCTAATAAAGTTTGCTACTTTTTTAGGTCCCTAAATTTCAGAGGATTCTGCAGATAGTTTGATTAATGCTATTTTCTTGGTTTCCTGACTCTTGGTGAAGCAAGAGATAGCTGCTGTTATTTGTGCCATCCATGTTTTCTGTGAAAAAAGAAAAGCACACCTAGATTAGAATGCTAAACAGATCATTTCTCACCATGTGTGGATTCGTATTTTCCATTATATTTATTGGCTTGATTTTTAAAACTGAAGACTAACAAAACATTTGCATACATTTTTCATTTTCTTTCTTACCTCTAAATATACCTCTAATCATATAGAAAAATGCAAATGGCTTAAATGAATATGGTGTGCAAGCTGGATAAATAGTCATGAGTAATCAAGAAACCATAATCGTCAATGATGACTAATTAGAAAAATGAGTACTGAGAATAAAGATAGTTTGGAAGTTGATTTTCTTGACTTCCCATTTAGAAACTGAGGTTCTTAACCAGTGGTATAATTTGAAAACCAGACTCTAAGGGAGCTAAATCCAGAAAATTGAATTCTTTAAGAATAAAGAAATGTTGCATTTGTGATCTGGCCACATAGTTGTTTTAATGGAAGTCTATCAGGGGAAAGACAAGAGTAGGAACTTAGAAAGAAGCCAAAGTCAGGCAGTTTCTCTTTCAACTCATAGCTAAAAACAATTGCACATTTTCAAAGGTTGAAAAATGAACTTGACCGAGTTAATTATTGCATTGGGCCCTCACTTAAGCTGACATCATATTATTTGCACTTTGGAGATTGATTGGAGCATCTTAAAAGTTAATAATGTGGCTGGGGGCAGTGACACACGCCTGTAATCCCAGCATCTTGGAAGGCTGAAGGATTGCGAGTTCAAAGCCAGCCTCAGCAACAGCGAGGTCCTAAGCAACTCAGTGAGACCCTGTCTCCAAATAAAATACAAAAAAGGCTGGGGATATGATTGAGCGACCCTATGTTCAATTCCTGGTACCCTGCTGCCAAAAGTTAATGCAATGTGAAGCAATCCTTCCCCCATTTCCTAAAGAAAGCGCAGGGAGTCATCTATTGACTTTGCAGCAGAGAAAGCAAGAGGCTGTGTCAGCTCTGCCCTTCCCATGTGAGCAAAGTGTCAATGCTGAGGTTTCTGAGCATAAGAACTAGATGTCTCCCTTCCCTCCTCCCAAAACTGCCTTCCCAAAGCAGGGGAAGGAATTTCTTTTTTTTTTTTAATTAATTTATTTTTTTTATTAGTTGCTCAAAACATTACAATGATCTTGACATATCATATATCATACATTTGATTCAAATGGGGTATGAATTCTTATTTTTCCATGTGTACAGATTACAGGATCACATTGGTTAGACAGCCACGTTTATACATACTGCCATACTAGTGTCTGTTGTATTCTGCTGCCCTTCCTATCTCCTTCCCCTCCCTTCCCCTCCCATCACCTCTCTCTACCCCATCTACTGTAACACATTTCTCTCTCTTTTTTTTCCTTCCCCTTCACACTATCTTATATGTAATTTTGTATAACAATGAGGGTCAGGGAGGAAGAGCATGAGGAGAAGACTACCTTTAAACAGGGACGAGAGGTGGGAGGGAATGGGAAAGAGAAGGGGAATTGCACGAAAGATGGAAGAGGAAGGAATTTCTAATTCACCTCTACTTAGGAGGCTTGAAGGTTTTGCCTTATGTACACTCTGAAGAAGCAAAAACACACACAGTTAAAATACATACTTTGATGTCTTCCGTTTGGGCTTGTAATAAGAATGCTGCTATACACTGTCGATATCTGTTTTCATGTTGTATAAGGAAAGCATTTCTCAGCCCAAAGACTAGAAAGAGATATTAAAAAGACAAAAAGCCAAATCATTTAATATGAAATCTGAACAGGAACCTGGAGTTTGTCTTTTACTTTGAAGTGTTTTTGCTTTGATGAGGGTGGAGTTTTATTTATGTAGATTATTATGGAAAAAATATCTGATTCCAAGGCCAAGACCCCACTATGTCCAAATAGAGCCCACTTTAATAAGAAAACCCTGTTTTCCTCAGCTAATGGCTTCTGGGAGTTGAGGAAATGCAACTATGTCTTAAGTGACAGACAACAGGCTCCCCATAGAAGCTGAGCACAGTTAAGTAGATTGGGTGTACGTAAAGATGTAGATAATAAAAATATGAAAAACAATAGATTTTTTTTGTCCCCTGTCCCTCCTTTTTAAATGCTCGTTTTTGTATTTAAAGGGAAGTCACATCAAAACAAAGCTTACAATCAAATTAAGATGGGACAAAAATGCAAAATACCTGAATGTTTCCCAACAGACCAAGAAAAGCCAAAAAAACTGTTTCAAATGATGCAATATCCACCAAATTACATGAAATGTGAAATGGAACAAAAAGGAATGCATAGTTTCTGTGTTTGCAAAAGAAACTGTCCTGTCATTTTCTGTCTTGTCTTTAAAAAAAAAAAAAAAAGGCAGGAGGTACTGGAAGAGCACTTTCCCTTTTTTTTAACAGCAGAGACTCTGAAAATGGAAGGCTCTTCTTGAATTATTAATAATACAACATAGGGGGTAGAATTCTGCAGCTTATACATTTCTTTCTACAGTTGTTAGTGTTCAGAAACAAACCAAAAACCAAAAACAAAAAAACAAAAAATTCAAGTCAGGGCTGTCTCCTGGTCACATCAAGTACTTCAGGAAGGAGAAAGAGCAAGTGACATTTATTCCTGACACTCCTTCAGTGTCATTGTTACTTGCTGAAGTTTGCAAATTTAAGTCAGATTGATCTGAGGCAGATGGGGCTTCATTTCAGATTCAAAGTGACGCAGATTTGTTTTTTTAACTGCAAGAACCATTTCAGTATCACAGGTTATTCTCATAATAGTCCACAAAAAAATTCATAGTTTCTAAATCCTATAGGAAAGTCTGCTAAGTCAGGTCATAGAATCTTGCTCAGTTTCTCTGGCATAAGAACACATATCTAATAAAAAGGCTTTCTGGAGAAAAGAACTGGCTGTGTTTGTTTTACTCCCTGATTTTTTCTTCTTATAAATTCCCTGTAGCAAGTGAGCCTTTAAGAGATTATACTGTTGCTCTTGGCTGGTGTTTGGAATCTGTTTTCCTCAAAAATTTTAACTGCTTGGAACTCATCAGTTTGGATTATAATACGGGGATAAGGGTCCTGGCTAGGCCTGTGAAATACAAAAAGATAAGATATGAGTGGGAATAACTTCTTTTCCGAGCATATTAATACAAAAACCAATAACATTGTTTAGGCCCCATGTTAGGTTCTCCACCCCATCTGTTTTGTGTCATTTAAACCCCACAACAACTACATAAGATAGGACAACTCGTTCCCACCTCAAAAAAATGAGGAAGCAAGAAGCAGATGCAAATCAATTTTTCTCAGTTCTCAAAGCTGTGTGTGGTGCCCTGCAGTTTGGAGTTAGTTTTCTGTCACTCACTCCAGTGCCCAGTCTCTTTCTCTTGTACCCACTTATCTTTCCCACTCTAGCTCATGAACTATGTTTCAACAGTCAAAACAATAGACCCGGAAGAACAACAAAATCATAAAAAAAGAAAATAAGACATACTAGTTACAAATTAGAAAATAAAACAGGTGGAAGTATAGTCTTTTTAAAAAAGATATTTACTTTCATTTATTTTTAGAAAAGGATCAGAGAATGAAAACCACGTATCTTCCAACATAATCTAGTGACGTCAGAGTTCCCATAAAGTTCAGTTCTTAAATCTGGCATGTCCCTGACTTAGCTGATCCCTCTGCTAAGCTGCATCCGCTTTCTTGAAGGGAGTTAGTACATCTTCCTCCATGTAAGATGCCAGAATCTTACATAGCCACTGGAGTAAGAGAATAGACTAGCACAGATGCCCTCTGTGATATTCTTTCCTTTGTGAAAAAAAATAAACAGGCAGAAGATGGAAGTGGTTTCTGGCCCTACATGCTGAATCCCTGCCTCACCTGCACGACTTGGTCATTCCTTAATCAGGGAGGAGGCTCACACTGGAGGCAGACTCTGCCTGTGCCAGGCAAAATTCTCCTTCGGGGGTCGCTCTTAAGCCACTCTGGCTTATTCAAAATTGGCTTATGCTGTGTTTGGGTGTCCAACGTCTCCCCGAGTCCCACGTGTTAAAGGCTTGGTCCCCAGGACTGTGGTTCTAGTGGGAGGCGGTTGAACCTTTAGGAGGTGGGCTTGGTAGGAGCTTTTTAAGTCATTAGGGTGTGTCCTCAGAGAGGATCATGGGACCTTCATCTTATTCTCTGTTTTTGACTTGAGGTGGGTCGTGTGCTCTGCCATGTGTTCCCATCACAAGCTTAAAGCAATGGGGCTCACTAATCATAGGCTGGCCTCTCCGAAACTGTGAGTCAAAATATGTCCTTTCTCTTTTATTTTGGTGGTGGTGGGGTGATACTGGAGATTGAACTCAGGACACTTGATCACTGAGCCACATCCCCAGCCTTATTTTGTATTTTATTTAGAGACAGGGTCTCACTGAGTTGCTTAGCACCTTGCTTTTGCTAAGGCTGGGTTTGAACTCACGATCATTGTGTCTCAGCCTCCCAAGCCACTGGGATTACAGGCATGTGCCACCGCGCCCAGATGTCCTTTCTCTTTAGAAGTCAGGTATATTGGGAATTTTGTTATAGTGATAAAAAGCTGACTAATACAGCCTATATAGACCATGATTTGTTCCATCAAAATTAAAACATAAAAGGCCTTCTGACTTGCCCATGTCACCTTTCTTTTTCTTAATATTTATTTTTCAGTTCTAGATGGACACAATATCTTTATTTTACATTTATGTGGTGGTGAGGATCGAACTCAGTGCCTTGTGCATGCTAGGCAAGCACTCTACCACTGAGCCACAACCCCAACACCCCCATGTCACCTTTCAACAAGTCTTTTTGAAAGCAAAAATAGAGGGGACAGAAGCTCTATTTCTGGGTCCAAGCTTGCCTTGACAGAGCCCTTTTGCTCTTGGGCAGAGAGAGAGATATGGAGTCCATTCATAAGTTAGTATGTGGAAATTAGTTAAATATATTTAAATAACATAACTACATAAATGTGGGCTATTCATCCATCCATCCATTTATTCATTCCCTATAAGGCTGTTCTACTATGTATGGGTTGGTCCTATGCTAGCCACTGAGCTAGGACTGGGGAAATTGCTTCCTGCTATTCCCATGGGACAGGAAGGCAGTCCTTACCCGCCTGGCCTCAGCTGGTATAGGAGCCTCCACCTGAGGCAGAATAGCCATTTGCTTCCTCCTGACCATGCCACCACCTAACCATCCTGGAGGAGTCAAAATATCCTTCCAGTCACTCAGGGTCCTGGGGCTTTCATGACAGATCTTTCATTTTTCTGAGACATCTTCAAGCTCATTCTGTCTCCAGAACCTGCTGAGTGGGTTGCTCTCAGGTAACACTCAGGAAATGTTTGAACAAATGTTTAAGAAGGATACATCTATTTATGTATGATATGCATGTGTGTGTGCAAATGTGTGTGTACATGCACAATTACCTCCTGACCAAGAAGCAAATATATAGAGAAATTTATGCATACATTTATATATGCACATGTATTAGGTATTTCTTTCTGATATTTTGTTGTTGCTGTTTGCTCTTTTTAGATATACATGACAGTAGAGTATATTTTGACATATTATACAGACATGGAGTATAACTTATTCTAATTAGGATCCCACTCTTGTGGTCAAACTTGTGGTGGAGTTACACTGGTCATGCATTCATACATGAACACAGGAAAGTTGTATCCAGTTCATTCTACTGTCTTTCCTATTCTTTTCCCCCATCTTCCCTTCATTCCCCTTTGACATTTCTTTTTATAGAGTGTTTGTAGTAACATGTCTTACACTTTCATAGTTTGTAGTAACATGTCTTACACATATCATAGTTTAGCAGTGCTTGAACAATAGCAATAACAGTATTATAATGATGATAGGATAGCAATACTAATAATAGCTATCATTTTTTAGAGCATTACATGCATTATTTTATTTAATGCTCATGCAAACCCATGGAAGTAGACATCAGTATCCCTATTTTGTCAAGAGGAACCCAAGGCTTAAGCATTTAAGATCCCACAGTGAGCAAATGACTGAGCTGGGTCATTTGAGCACTGAATACCATATCCGATTTATAGAGTGATATATACCACGTGAGATTGCAGATGTCTTCTATGAAGATTTAAACTAGATTCATGTCCAGCTATTGAAAATGTCCAATATAAAACCATGATGGCAAGCAGTGGAGTTGCATAATGGAACAGACATGTACCTGACACGTGGAGCGGATCAATGCTTTTGACAACCAATCTATCTAGTGGAATGGGCTGATCGAGTACTATACAGGAGCCACCCTCTTTTATTACAGTTTGCAGCTCAAGAGTAAGTGAAGGACATAGCAAACCAGTGTCTGCACTCCCAAGTTTCTGAAATTAAAGAGAAAAATAAAGCATTATATGGGAAACAAATATTGGTGCACATACCTGAAGGATATCCTGATGCAAATAGATTCTTTGAAAGAAGTCTATTTTTTATTTGTTCATTTAGATATAAATATTGGGCTTCATTTTAATATAATTATACAAGCACGAATATAATTGGTTTCAATTCAGTCCCCAGTACTTCCCCCTCTCCTTCTCACCTCCCTCCCTCGTGTTTCCTCTACTCTACGGCCTTTCTTCTATTTATTTGTAGTTTTTAAAATTAGTGTATTATGGATATAACTGAAGGTAAAATTCACTGTGTTGTATTCATATATGTATATAAGAGAGTTTGGTTAGATTTATTTCTACTGTATAAACTATTTCTCAACATCTTACTATTTTAAATGGATTCTCAAAAGCATTTTCTCAAGCATAGTGATTTAAAGCAAATATATATGACTCCAAATTGAATTACCTAAATAAATAACGGTTGGCATCCATAATTGGGAAACACCTTAATCACCATCACATCACTGGAATCTCTCTCTAGTGTGGAGTTAGATGAATGAAAACGGGATCTTCATGTTGGCCATGCTGTGTGGGGGCTATAGTATGAAACCATAAATAGATTCTATGTTCTAGAATTTGTAAGTAACTGAAATTGTTTCCAATATCTAAGATGTTGAATATTCTGAAAAAGTACAAAGGATGTGATTTGCATGTACTGTAAACAGAATAGTAGAGAAAAAGATAAACTGATAACATTTCTTATTTTTAAATCGAGTTGTGAAGTATGAGCCCAGAATATTGCCTGAATATAACCAATATGGCACTCCATTAACTTGTGTGCTCTGGTTTACATCATTGAACCACTTTTTTTTTTTTTTTTTGGTACTAAGGATTGAATCCAGGGACACTTACCACTGAGTCACACCCTTATCCCTTATTTTATTTAGAGACAGAGCCTTGTTAAGTTGCTGAAGTGGGCTTTCAATTTGTGATCCTTCTACCTCAGCCTCCTGAGCTACTGGGATTATAGGCCTGTGCCACCATGCCCAGTTTTGCACCACTATTTGAAGTGAAGGTGAGCAGTGCTGGCATTAAGGTTTTTGCAGGGGGTAGAGATGTTTCAGAGTTTGATTTGCTCAGATATGCCAGTCTCTGTAGCTTAAAATAGGAGGCCATACAAATTCTGAAACACTGATTGTCAGTGTTCTCCCACATCCACTCCCTCCCTAGCTAACCATCAGCTATTCATAGATTGATTAATGGGTATCTATTTTATGGCTTTAAGATCTTTGAATTATTTAGCTCAACTGACCAACCTGTCATCAAGAAGCTTGGTTCATTAAAATATATGAGATGCTTACTCTCTTGATATTATCCGTATGAGGCAAGTCATTTGGTAAAGAAGCAAGAGAAATAACACATTAGCCCCCCCTCTGAGGGCAGGTGTCTGAGAATCTTGGAGGAGCTGCCCTTCTTAAGACTACTCACACCGTTCAGGGAGCAGACTATGAAACAAGGGATCAGAAAGAAAGGCTTTGGACCATCAGACCAGTAACTTAATTAATAGTGACAAACAACAACATCAGTGATAATAACGGTAACAGTAATACTTAAGAAATATGAGAAATCCCGACTCTTTATAGCCCCTAGGTGACTCATTTTTTTTTTTTCTGTGACACCAGCTGTACATACTTGGCCTCTGCAGTTCTTATACAGGTAGACACTAAAAGATCACAGCTCTTTCTAACGTCTATCTTCCCAAACATCGTTTCTCAAGAATAATGTGAGCTTTCAAATCAGAATGAGTGGTGGATACTATTTTGCCACATGGCCACACACAGGTTGGAGGGTCCCCACACTGGCAGCTCCAAGGTGGCCAATTTGTAAGTGCCAATGTGGACAAAGAAATTTTGGGATTCCTGAGCTTAGTCGGGTCAGGCCCAATGGTTTCTGTATACCTTGAGGGTATACAGACTAAGTTGTTCTTAAATGGATATCTCCCTTAACAAACTTGAGAAATGCAATTTGCTTGTTATTTATATAAATTTTTAGAGGGGAAGATCCAATTGAATGTATAAGAATATTGTGTGGTTTGAACAGAGCCTATTTGGAATATTTTTTTTATCTAATTTAGAAACGTATTTAGAAATAGTTTTACCTTTTTGCTGCGTTTAGTTTTTGTAATTAAGAGGAAATCATCAAAGAGGAAGAGATACACATCTAGGAATCTTGTGCTTTCTGAGAAAAGAAAGAGAAGGTTAAAATGGGGACTTGAAATAGTAGGTAGAATTTTTTTTTTTCTTTTTACATCAAAGAATCTCTTAGGAAACAAAACAGGGTGGGCTTGTAGCTCAGGGAGATCCCATCAAGTGAATCAGAAAACTGTCTTCTTCGGCGTTGAATTGATTTCTTCCTAAGACCTGATTAGAGCTCAAGCTTCAACTTTAAGGACATTGTATTTGTGATGCATTTCAAGAAAATCTAAGGTCACTCATGATATTTTCTATGGTTTCAACTAAGCCCAGTACAAATCCATTAGCAAATTGAACTTGCGGCATTTTTCCATCTTAACTATTTGGGTGGTCACTGGCCAAGACCCATGTTTACTCAGGAAAAAAAAAGAGATGTTTTTGTCCTTGTTATGGACTGAACTGGGACTGCCTACCCCAATTCATACATTGAAGCCCTAACCCCAGTGTGGTTGTATACGGAGTAAGGAAGTAATTAAGGTAAAATAGGTCATGAGGATAACCCAATAGGATTAGTGTCCTCTCTCTCTCTGCCATATGAGGACACAATAAGAAGGAGGACATCCACGGGCCAGGAAGAGAGCCTGCCCAGGAACCACCAGGAACAAAATAGGCTAGGGCCTCCATCGGAGACTTCTGCCTCCAATGTATGAGAAATGCTTTCTGTTGCCACCTGGTCTATGGAATTTTGTTTGGATGCTCTGTTTGACTAAAACAGTCATTAAACTACTTATTTCCCACGTTTCACAAATGTGTCTATATAATTAAATATTATCCACATAGTTTTAAGATTACTTAACTTTTCTGGTAACTGAGCCAGGGGACAAAAAGGCAGTCAGTGTAGGTGGTGAATGATTGGGCTAGAAAGATGGGGGCTGATTCAGGAGGAAATGAAATGTTGACACCTTCAGGACACTTCCCCCTCCTCTACCTGTTGCCAAGGTGACCCGCCTCCAGGGGACTGTTCCTGCCTATAAGGAATTGTTAATGAATGAATGCCTCCCAGGCCATTGGCTTCCTTTCCCCACCCAGGATTACTCCACCTGTGGCCCACCTTTAGGGGTCGCTAGTCATGTAGCAGGAAGGCAGATGGAGAGAGACAGGATGGGGGAGAAGAGAGTATGAGAACAAAGGAAATCTAAAATGTATAAAAGGGGCAGAACACCACCCCCCCTTCCTCAGACACCCAGCTCCAGGGACCCTTCTCTGCAGAGAAGTCTGTCTCGGTTCTATCCTTTAAATAAAACTTGCATCACCATTTCTTGGGTGTTCAACTTCAACATCTGGAGAAACAGAACTGATTGATTCTCATCACTGACATCAATACCATTTTTGATAAGTTATTTAAGGCAAATAGGCTTTTCTACTTTTCCCTAAGAAAGAAATAGTGGAGAAGAGAAATCAAATGTTAGAATAAAGTATCTCTTTCCTCATTTTACTCTATATTCATTAGAAATTAGAAAAATAAATGGTTAAATTTAAGTGATTTCAGAGGAAAAGACGGTGTTTGGAAGGAGTGTGACAGGTACTTATAAGAAATCAAGTAATTCTTTTTTTTGCTTGTTTTTTTTTTTTTTAGTTGTAGATGAACAAAATACCTTTATTTTATTCATTTATTTTTATGTGGTGCTGAGGATTGAACCCAGTGCCTCACACATGCTAGACAAGTGCTCTACCACTGAGCCACAACCCAGCCCAAGTAATTATTTTTGTTTGTTCTACTTATTTTATTCATTTGTACTAATCTGCTTTCACTCCTAGAAAATAGGTGGCAATGACCAAAAAATGAATAGATAAAGTATTTAGGATTCATTTCTACTTTCTTCTCTTGTATTAAGATGAGAGAAAAGATCCTTCTATGTTTGTATAGAAGAGAAATCAGAAAGCATATTCAATTATCCTTGCATGTTTTTAAAGATTGGTATTGCCTCACAAATAGTGTTTTCCTTTTCATAAATCAGGCTATGCAAAGGCTGCTGTTTGTCCCTCAAAAACCTTCTCCCCTTCTCTTGTGATAATGAACTTCCTGAGTTTTAGTGGGTACGCATCCACAGAGAATAAATAGTACATCTCCTGTTTTCCCTTATAGCTGGATATGACCAAGGAACTAAATTCCGAGTCACGTTGCCACTTATGAGTCATATCCTGAGAGGGAGGGCTGAGTCCTTTCACGGGCCCCCTCCTCCTCACTTGGTGGAATACAGACACGTTAGTGGGTCACTCTGGGACACACAGAAGCAAGCAATGTCTAAGAGAGAGCAATAACACAGAGGAAGTTGGTTCCCTAAACATTTCGTGGAGTGGAGCAGTCGTATAGTTTGGGATTGAACACAAGAGAGGAATAATCTTTTAAAATGATTGATGTCTCTCCAGTGGCTGAATCTATATCTCAGCTAACACAGAGGGCTAGGAATGGGAATGTCTGGACAGTATTGGATCTTCCATCTTGGTCAACTCAGGCTGCAGTAATAAAATATCATAAGCTAGGTGCCTTAAACCATACAAATTTATTTCCCACAATTCAGGAGGCTGGGAAAGCCAAGCTCAAAGTACTGGCCGATCTAACTCCCAGGGAGGGCTCTCTTCCCACTTGCAGATGGCTGCCTTCCAATATGTCCTCCGTGGCAAAGGAAGAGAACAAGCTCTCTTGTGTCCTGCTGTGAGGGCACATAACCAATTAGATCAGGGCTCCACTCTTGTGCCTCATTTTATCTTTAATTACTTCCCATACACCTTACACCGGGGGTTAGGGCCTCAGTATATGGACTGTGTGTGCACAGCGGGGAGGGGGTGTGATTCAGTCCATAGCAACCCGTAAGACCTGTTTATTTGTTTTTCTCACCTTCTGCTGCTCTCACATGAATGAGCTTGATGAGCACTGTTAAAAATGAAATAATTTTATGTTTTCTTCTTAATTTCATATGAACTAATGGGTAACAAAGACCTTCTATGTCCTAGACTTTATTGTAGGAAATTTTGATTGTTTTCAAACAGTTTATGGAGCCCCCCCCATGTTCCACCAAGTAGCCAACAAACTTGGAACATCTATTGTGCATCAGTCATTTAGACACTGTCCTGCCTTCAGGGAGCTTTAGTTCTAGGGGAGCCAATTCGTAGCAAACCTGCAAACAAGGTCTAAAATAAGATAGACGTATCTAGAAAATGATTATTGCTGGGGAGAAAAATATGATCATTTCTGAAAGTGAAGGACTGAGGAGGAAGATGGTAAGTTCCAAGTCAGTTCACATTATTCCAGTAGTTTAAGGCTATTGAAGCCCAGTGATAACTTTCACCGAGAGTCATTTCTCTTGGGTAATGAACACGGTGAGTTGGGAATTCGAATGATATAATTGCTATGCAACCTGACCTGAGACTTACACATTTTTTGCAATGGTGTGTCAACCTGGTCTTTCTTGTCTTCACAGATTCTGAACTGTGGTAGAGCATGGAGCAGCACTACCGCCTTACTTCTGTTCTGCAGCAGTGTGAACAGCACCTGCACTTTGGGTGTTACAGCTGTGGGGCAGACAGAATCTACCCCTCACTGACTGTTTTATTTAGAGCTGCCAGTCGGAAGGGAGCAATACATTTGGGAAGGAAGCACACAGCCTGAATGCCAATGGCAATTATGGTTAGGCTCCGAAAGTTATGAAAACGAGTACCTTCCGGCAATAAAAAAGGAACATACTTATTTGGTCACCATAGTACAGTTTTGAAGACTGGAAGAAATTTGGAAACACAATCTATGCGTCAAGTTTCATTACCATCATTGTCATCATCATCATCATTATTAACATTTAGAGAGGAGGTTAAGGAAATTTAATCAGTTTTCCCAGAGCCACATTTGGTGCTAGATCCCCTGATTTTTTTCTTTCTCTTTTTTTTTTAAATCGCTGCTAGGATTGAGCACAGGGCCTTGTGCTTGGCAAACTTGAGCTCTACCACTGACCTACTTCCCCAGAACCCCCGCTGATTCTTGGCTCAGTACTTTTCCCATCCAAAAATAATGTCCAGTTTTTTCTAATGCTATTATCCCTGCCCCATCAAATCCCTGTTCAACTCTAAGGCAGAGTTCCACTGACTTGAAACTTGATTCCCTGCTATACTCTATGGGGGTCTCCTCTCTGCTGGAATTTTCTTAAACCAGATTCTACCATCAAACAATGTCCTGGTATTAGTAATGAGCTACATCTCATCCCCATTCTGCCACAGGTGATTCTATAAGAAGAATTTTCTAGAAAAGGTGGGTCTATGTGTAAAGTACTGGCCAAGTCTTAGGTGAATCTCCACCTGTGCTTCCATGACAGTACATGACAGATGTTCGATCAGCTTGCCTATGACTTCCCATCATGCCTGCACCTGAACCTTACATTGACTCCCTGACCACTCCCTCCATCAATACAGATTATAACACTTGAAGGCATCCGTGGTCTATTTCCTCTTCATCCACGGTATCAATCATCAAGTCTTTCTGTTCTGCCTCTGAATGCCAATGGCATTCTTGCATTTATCCTTTGCTCTCATGCTCATTTCCTACATAGACCAGTGCCTCTCACACTGGCAGGAGGTTGGCAGGTAGAGGGAACGGGAAACAAAATCTCTGATAACTTTAGGTGGAGGCCAATTTTGGAGGGAGAGGCATATGTTTTTAGAGCAGGAAACAATAAAATTCTTGCTTCATTATTTTGATTTAGCCTTGTCATAATGTATAATTACGTTGAAATGATCAGTAACGTTAAAGAAAAGTTGAAACTGTTGTCTTTCTACACAAAAGAGAGGGGTGGTGAATTATTGGCTAAGGATGGTTGAGTTCCACTGCCTTAGGGGCTTCCTATTCCCCTTGCTTCTCCACTGAACTTCCTGCCCCATCTTCCTGCTTTGGGATCCCTGGGCCATTTTGTGCATTGTTTCTAGAAAACTCTTTCTTCAGCACCCTTAAAGGCTTATCACATACAAAGAACTCAATAACTAGGGCTAGGGGTATAGATCACGGGAGAGTGCATGCTTAGCATATGAGCATGTGTGAGGTCCTGGGTTCAATTCCCTGCATGTGTGTGTGCATGCACACATGCGTGTGCTCACACACAACCACACACACACATATAGAGGAATGCAAGGACTTCTCCTTGCTTGTGTTTCCTAGCTGGCTCCCTCTGTCTTCCAGGCAGCTGCTGTGATTCTGGAAACCTACCAGGCCCTGCTGTTTACCTGCTGGGTGACCTTGAGCATGATATGAAACCTCCCTGGCTCAGATTCCTCACCCGAAGCATGGGACTGATCAACTTCTCTGTATACTGCAGAAGAAGGCAATTCCTGAAAAGCACTTTGATATACACTGCTGGACACACCCATCCTCCCTTTCTGACCTCAGGCAGGGATTACTGACTGAGAAATTATCCCCAGAATCTCCTCACAGGACCTCATGCCAATGTTAATGGGCAACTAGCACAGTAGGAGCCCAAGCAATATTTTATGCAGAAGTAACTAAATGAATGATTGCAGATCCCACTTCAGTCAGGCAGCCCTTTCTGATCACCTTACTATTTGTTGAAGGTGGACTTTAGGTCCGTAATTATTTCAAGCGGTTCTACAGCTATTGGCTTATTTACTCATCAGGACAAAGAGGGGACACTGAAACAGGAAAGATCCTGTGACCGGCCCAAGATTAAATAGGCAGAAAATTCTGAGCTGGGAGTGGACCAGGCATAGCCGGGGTTCATAAGGTCTAGATCCTGCCATGAGTCTATCCTGTCAAGAGGCTTCTGCCTCCCAGGCTCTTCTGCTCTCCTCTCTTCATTCTGGATGTCTTCCCTCTTGTCCCATTCCTCAAAGCTCACCTCCAGTCCCATGTGTCCCATGAAGCTTTCCTGGGCCCTTCAGCCTATAGACTCTCTTCTGAACTTATACTTCAGCTCTGGCAAGTGAGATAGAACCTCCCAACTGGAGGGAGAGATACACAGAGCATTATTCCCTATCTTGTAGTGGCACCTACCAGGCAGGACGTGTGTCCTATCAGTTCTCAGTAAATACTTGGTAGCTTGAGTGCCCAGCTCACCGGGGCCGGGAGTGAAGTGATGATGTGATGACATTGACTTCTGACATTGACTGAGAACTACTCTATGCCAGACCTTGAACTTGAGTGCATGTAGACCTATTTTTTTTTGTTTTCACAGCAATATTATGAAATAGATAAAATTACCCTATCTTACAGAGAGTAAGTTCCATTGTGCAGTGTCCATTCAAGTTGGTTGCTCTCTGGTTCAGATCCACTGCTACCCTGGACACAGGTAAACACAGTTCTCCCCATCCTTCAACCAACAGCAATGGAGCAAATTATGAAGCAGCAAAGATGGTGGATTTTTAAACCAGTTATTTACCTGCAAGAGTTAACTTTCCTTCATAGAGAAGGTGTCTGTTGGTTGGAGACAAGATGTGTTCCGCTGTGTGGTCTTTAAAAATGTGTTTCAAACACTTGCAAAACAAGGGAGAAAAATAAAAGAGATGTTGTTAGTGATTGAAAAAGAACATGGGCCCGGGGCAATCAACTCCATCTAGAAAATTCAAGATGTTTAGAAAGGCTAGTAGTCAGACACTCAGGATGGGAAAGGGTGGGAAAATCTCTCTGAGGGACCCCCCCCCCCCAAGAATGGCACGAGGGCAGGGGGAAGAGCTTTACCTCTTGCCAATAAAACTAGATTTATCCTTCAAGTGGACAGTGGGGGACTTTCTAAGTCTATGGTATTTCCACCTGAATGCCAGACTTCCAGAAAGGGATGCAAGTCCTTAGTGATCCTTTTTTTTGTACCTCTGGAATGAAAAACCTTTTATCTCTATCCCAAAGTGGAGGCCATATTATAATCTCCTGTAGATGTCTGAACTTTTGGAAATTGTCAAGCCACTTCACTTTTCCTTCAAGATCTCCTGAAAGACAAGACACATCCAATGTATTTTTGAAGGCGTGACACACACCACAGTATCAATTTTAACCAATACTCACAGTAATCAGAGATACCGACCGGCCCTGGAGCAAATCAAAATTTAGGTGTGCTTAATATAATCCTTGCTGTTTAAATATCTGAAAAATTCACTAATTTAAAACCAGCCTTTTGCAGAGAAAGATAATACTAATAAAATCTTGGTGGTCTTTCTTATATGCCACACCATACATAGCCTATAAGTAGAGGAAGAAAAAAAATACTAGACCAGTAAAGACAAATATATCTTTTTGTCCCTATCATAAAGCATACTATTACTTCAAGACAGGGATGATATTTTCTGGTAAGAACTTGATTTGCTCTTTGAAGATTTTTATTAATTTTCCAACAATATGTTGTTGCTATGGAGGACTTTAAAAAATTTATTTTATTGGTTCTTCTTAGTTATACATGATAGTAGAATCCATTTTGATGAAATTATACAAGTCTAGGATACATCTTATTCTAATTAGAACCCCATTCTTGTGGGTGGACATGATGGTGAGGTTCACTCGGGTATTTTCATAGGTGTACATAATAAAATTCTTAGATTTATTCTACTTTCTGTCCTCTTCCTATTCCTCCTCCCTTTATTTTGTTCCCCTTTGTCTAATCTACTGAACTTCTCTTCTTCCCCTTCCTCCCCTTTATTGTGTTTAGCTTCCTCATATCAGCAAAAACATTCAAACTCTGGCTTTGGGGGATCGGCTTACTTCACTTATATTCTCCAGAGCCATCCATTTAATGGCAAATGTCATGAATTTATTTTTCTTTATGGCTGAGAAATATTCCATTGTGTATATAAACTGCAATTTCTTTATCCATTCATCTGTTGATGGATATCTAGGCTGATTTCCTAGCTTAGCTATTGTGAATTGTGCTTCTATAAACTATTGAGGTTTTGGAATAACGTTTGAAAACATGGGGGCAAGTGAGAGACCCATAGAATCACAATCCCAAGGTTTGTGGAACCCTGGAGAATTTGTCACATTTAAGGAGATACACTTAAAGGACACCCTTCCTTCCACAGTAAGAAGCAAACTCTTATTGAGACATCTCCAGTGGATTTGCTTTTATCTTCCCATCCAAGTGATCCTCAATTACTTTAAAAGCTTTTAAAAAGAATTGATCTTTAATTGAATTTGTTGCTTTGTTATTTGATAAACTTAATTCCAATTCCTTAGGTTATTTTGGAATTTTTCAGAAAAAAAACATTGGAAGAGTGGAAAGGACAATCCCACTGCATTGCTATTTATTTTGTTTTTGAATTGGCAAAGGAACACAAATATGTTATTTTTGTACAGCTGTTAATCATCAATTGGAAGTGTTCCCTTTTGATGCCCATCAGGAAATCTTGCACTATGGGCATGTATCATGGACTTTATTTGAATTTTAATTATACAGAGATACCTAGGTACACTTCAATCATCCCAGGGTGTGTTCAATTCCTATATCCCCAGATTTCTGTTCTTCTTGTAGTTGGCATTATTATTTTTTTTTGCAATGGCCCTGGACTTCATGATTTTTAAAATACGATGAGTATAATTTATCCTCTAGTTAGTTTTCCATGGGACCGACTGCCGTTTGCTTTGTGTGTGGGTTCAGAATGCAGGTTAAAAATGAAGTGCCTTCAGTTATCTGGGAAGAAGAGCACTTTCTGCCTGACCTCGCTTCTGCAACCCTTGCAGACAGAGCCACGTCCTGGGTTGACTTGGTGTTGGATTCTCATCAGTTCACCAGGATGTGACCAGACCCATTGTTTCGTGTGTGTGATCTGTAATACCCTCAGATGTGGATCCCATTTCCCAGAGTTGTGACCTCAAGTCAATGGAATTGCCTTCCACCGGGATGAAGCCCAGCTGGTTTCCAGGAGCCCTGGGGCTCCCCGACTCTTCTATTAAGCTCACAGATCCCCAGGACTTACGGATTGACTTCTCCACCCTCTCCTTGATGGAGTAGATCATGATCTTCTCGGTGGAGTCTGAGCTCCTTTTCCAGATATTCTTCAGCAACAAGGGGTATCGAGTAAGCCTGTGTAGCGGGGCCACTAGCAGCTCAGGCAGGTGCAGCCGTCTGCACTGTTCGTTTTGCTCACACCACTGGGGAAGGCAAAAGCAAAGGCATCAGAGTACCACCTGCCCCATCGCGGCTCTGAGAAGCCTGGACCCAAGAAATTCTCAGAGATCTGAAAGGAATGCCCCTGCCAGGTGGCTGGGAAAACTTACAAGCCAAGGACTCACCTTTGATTTTGAAAACTCCATTATAAACTGTCTGTAGCAAGCATCCATGTACCAGTGACAGATTCAGGCTTCTGACACTGGGTTCTTAGGTGTGATCAAGAGAATTATTGCACCTTACTGACCTAACAGTGTTACTTGTCAGTTAAAGAAAGGCAAGGCTCCTTCATCTGTTTTGCCTTCCTAAAACGGTGACGAGGGCAGAGGTCAGCAGACCCAGCCGTATCCCACTGCTCAGTTCTCCTAAACAGGGAACTGAATCAAGACTTAGATGTAAAAAAAAAAAAGTTTAATACTCACTAAATACCCCCTTCCCCCCCACATACCCCTCAAAACACCCTTTGTGGTGGAGATAAGTTGTACAAGACATGAGTTCCCGTCTTGCTGACACGTCTCATGGAGAGTTTAATTTTGCCCATTGGCTTCTCCTAGTCTCTGGCCCTTGAGAGATTTCTGGTTTCACCAGTTTGGTTCCCATTCTTGTTGTGATGCATGATTAGGAGCATTGAGAATCAAGACTGAAGAGACAGAAAAGGGGAATGGAAGGAGCTTTGCTTGTTGGGTCAGTTCCTTGACTCTTCCTTGCTGGGAAGTATCAGGGCAATGATCAAAAATGAAAATTGAAATCCAAGAGGCTAAGTTGAGCCACATGATTCAGAGCAAACAAGAAGGAGGAGAGAGTGAAGGACGCACACACAGTTGTAATCAGGAGTGTCTGGAGTTGGGGTTTGGGGAAAGAGGCAGCTCTAGAGTATGCAAGCACAGGGGGAGACAGGAAAAGGAAGATGTATTGTGATGAGCTATACCCCGGAGTTCTATAAGTGATCTTTGAGAAACACAAGTAAAGGTGACAATAGCTTTTGCATTAGTTTTGTCTGTTAGCTGCTTCTTTTTCTTCCTTTCTTTTTATTTTTTGGTATCGGGGAATTGAATCCAAGGGTGCTTAACCAAGGAGCAACATCCCAGCCCTTTTTGATATTTTGTTTAGAGATAGGATCTCACTGAGTTGCTTAGGGCCTCTTTGTGTTGCTGAGGCTGGCTTTGAACTTGCGATCCTGCTGCCTCAGCCTCCCAAGATTTTGAGATCATAGGTGTACGTCACCACACCCGGCTGATAGCTGTTTCTTTGAATGTGACACTTCCTTGAATATAAAAGCCCTGGATTTTTTGAAGGTGACATGCTGCGTGGAGGCAGGTTGCTGGCATCTATGCAGAAAGTACATTGAGGAGTATTATCGAGGATGTATTCTCTTCCTCTTCACTCACCCACCCGCTCAGGCTCAGTTGATCCTGAGTTCAAATACAAAGGGGTTATTAATATGGGCAGAATATTTGTGTCCCTTCAAAATTCCATATGTTGAAATCCCAGTGGGATGAAATCACGAGGTGGGGCCCTTGGGAGGTGATGAGGTCACCAGGGGGACCCTTTACAAATGGGATATCAGTGCCCTTATATCTAAAAGAGACCTCAGAGAACTCTCTAACTCTCTTCCCAACCATGGAAGAATTCAATGAGAAAGCAGCAGCAGTCTACAACTCAGAATCCAACCATGCTGGCACCCTGACCTCAGATTTCCAGACTCCAGGGCTGTGAGGAGTAAATTTCTGTTGTTTTGAGCTCTCAGTCTCTGGTGCTGTGGGATAGCCGTCCAGATCAGCTATGGCAGGGATCCTGCCCTCACATCAGTATTTTCCTGCTCTAGACTTTTCCTCATTTTCACCTTTATTCTCAGTTTCTGCCCGGGTGAACTCCTTTGCCTTCTGACTCTTCAAGGTGGTCCTCGGGTGGGCCAGGTGCACTGTGGGAGGCCCCCCCCCTTCTTCCCCAGAGATGTCTCTATACCCAAATTTAGTTATTGCATTTCAGAGATTCAGGTACAATTGGCTCAAACTCCCACCAATCCAAAGCCCTCCCTGAATATAAACAAACTTAGGAACGTTAAGATTGTAATGGCTTTCTCTGGCTCTTGTTTCTACACACACCATTTCTTCTCTGAACAGCATGGATCAATCACAGCCCCTCCGCCTTAGTCTATTTTCTGTTGCTGTGATAGATTGGGTAATTTATAAAGAGAAATTTTATTCCTTACAGTTCTGGATGTTGGGAAGCCCAAGATCAGAAGGTCATATCTGGTGAGGACCTTCTTGTGGCTGGGGAATTTCTGCAGAGTTTCAGGACAGTTCAAGGTTCCACAGGGCAAGAGAACCAAAAAGTCAGAGAGCTGGCTTTTATAACAAAGCCCCTTCTTGGATAACCCACAAATCCATTAATCCGTAAGGACAGAGCACTCATGACCCAGTACTTATTGAAGGCTTCACCGGTTCCCACCTCGAAACCTCTCTGAGTCCTTATCCAGCTTCCAATGAGTTATGGTGGGGACATTCAAGCCATGGCACCCTTGGTTGATTTCTTATGTCAGTTTTCACTGTGAAGTCCCCTCATGCCAACCGTCTTGTGAGTCTGTGTTTCATTTCACTGGAGGTTTTGGGTTGTAGAAAGGGGTTGAATACAGAGCACACAACGCCACCCCCCATACCCCCTACATCATTTTCTTTTTCCATCTTCTTTGTTGCAAAGCGTGCGCTGTCTCTTCCCCCTCCAAATCCTCCCTTTCATCTCCTCGCCTTCTGCTTAGCAGTTTGCAGTTCCATAGCTTGATCTTGTCCTTGGGTGTCTCACCGGCCCCACTAGCTGCTTTATCAGGTGTTGCTTTGAAAAGATTCAGAGCTTCCTCCCAGGAACCCGTAGAGAACACTCTTCACACCCCTGCACACACGGTGGCTCCTGAGAATGAGCATGGGCCCTGGGTGTCTGGACCCGCAGGAGCACCTGCCCTTCTCTGGAGGTCACTTCCCTCTTCTGTGACATGGTGGAGAGTTTACTAAATGATCTCTGAGTCCTCATCCAGCTCCCAATGGCTGTGGTTCTCCCTAGGGTAGGAGGGGTGGAGGAGGAAGCAGGGTCTACAGGTAGAGAAAGGCTATAAGTGCCAACTTGTGGGAAGAAGAGGAAGGGAGGAGGGCTTGGCTTCAGTGTCTGACTTGCAGGCAGAGTGGCAGCAGCAGCATGCCAGCCATACCTCCTCTTGGGTGGCTGGAGAGTTTCAGTAGCTGATTTCTCAGTAGCAGTTAGGGATTCCCTCAAAACACACAGCCCTGGGCCACTGCCCCAAACTGCCATGCTCTGAGGAGCAGCACTGACCCCCGGCACTCATGGTAGTCAGGGTGAACTGGAAATCACCAACCTCCATGAGATATCAACTAGGCAAGAGGCATTAGTGATAAGTAACTCAGAGAAAGATCCAGAAGAGATATCAGAAGGCTTTAGTGTTTGGGGAAGCCTCAGAAGAGAGAGAGAGAGAGAAAAAAAGCTGGTTGAAAATTGGAAAAGTTCTAAGTTTTTCTTTCATCTCTCTATTTTGGCTTTATTTTTTCATGTCCATTAGGGAAATAAAAGAACATAGAGATATTGGACATAAAAGGCTTTTTCATTAATGGATCTAGATCAATGGAAGCTACTTTTTATAAAATAATACATACCCGATGTGTTTAGAGGACAAATGGAAGGAGTTAAAGGGGCACAAATAAATAAATCTGTCTTGGTGGGACTGTTATGATTTAGATGTGGTGTCCCCTGTGAGACAATGCAAGAAGGTTCAGAAGAGAAATGATTGGGTTGTAACCTTAACCTAATCAATGAATTAATTCCTGATAGGATTAACTAGGTGTTCGCTGGAGGCAGGTGGGGTGTGGCTGGAGGAAGTGGTTCCTTGGGGCCATGGCTCTGGGGTATATATTTGTATCTGGAGAGTGGAGTCTCTCTGTGCTTGCTGATCATCACGTGAGCCTCTTCCCTTGGCCACACTCTTCTGCCATGATGTTCTGCCTCACCTCCCAGTGCATTCACAGACCCAAGGAATGGAGCCTGCTGTCTATGGATCGAGACCTCTGAAACTGAGAGCCCTCCTATAAATCTTTCCTCCTCTATAATTGTTCTAGTCGGGTCCTTTAGTCACAGCAGTGAGAAAGCTGACTAAAGCAGGGATGCAGCATTGGGCTGGGACAGTCAATAGCCTTAGAACCTCGGGACGTTTAAGTATCCTCTTCAAAACGCATCTGTAGATAGTGACAGTAAGCACCTCATGGGGTTGGTTTTAATGAGCTGATCCACACACACAAAAAACATCTTCAGGAAGATCCTGAAGTTCTAGAGTGTCAGAACCCCTCCCCCCCCCCAGTTCTAGAGTTCTTAGCTGTTGTTAGCGATTGTTATTCTTAACTATTGTTAATTGAGCTGCACTAGCAGACCTGGCCCAGAGTCCCACTCTATTCTGCTGCATCATACTAACTGGTTCCAAAATAGTGGGAAGAATTCTACTCCCATCGACGAGCACCAGGATAATGTATGTATTGCACATAACATTCATAAAGCCCAGCCTCGTGTGGGACAGAGGGTATACAGATCCCGGTGCATTCATAGTCCAATTTTAGGCCACCATGCAGCATAAACTTAAATTCTCTAAGGAAGGTGTTTACAGCAGGACCTAGTGAGAAGGTCAGCTTCAGACAGATCTGATTGTGAGTCCTCTTTGTGCCCCAGAATAACATGTCTTATAGCATCTTGCCTTGATCTGCCCAAGCTCCTTAAAATGGGAATCATATCAAATTCCACTGAGTTATTGTTGAGACAAAGGGGTTCAGATGTCTGGTACAGAGCACGGTGCAAGGACTCAAAGCTGGCCACTCTTTGAGTGTGCAAAGATGCTTTTGTTCTGTGCTATGGGGCTGTGGAAGGCAGATTCCCCTCCAGCTTTTTCAGAGTCTCTCCCAGGCCCCACATCTTTATTTTATGAGGCTAACCCTTCCCTGGAGATGGAAAAGAGGCCCAAGGAATTGGAAACAGGGCTGGTGTAAACAGCGTTGAATTTTTTAGAAATTAAATTGAATTTATTTTAGCTGATATGTAGAAATGTTAAAGAATTCTACACACTTATGGATTTCCATGTGATGCTGTGTTGCATGCATCCATTGCGTAATGTTTAAGTCAGGTTCTATGTATCTTTATTTGCCTAAAGACCTTTATATGGTTCTTCATTTGCTGCCTTTTGGCTCTGTGAGCTGAAAATGGTGTGGAACCTCTCTGAGCCTCAGGGAGTCATGAGAACAACGTCATCAACATCATAGGTTTGTGCTAAGAACTAGAAAAGTCCCTCGTAAAGCGTTCCTCATTATAAAAGTTTCACGTGTTATCCTAAGAGCAGGACTTTCTTTGCCCCCTTCCCTCAATATCTCTGGATGCTGTATGTGTTCCACAGACTCATGTAAACCACCCCTCTCTATCACAATTCATGTGGGATTTTTCCATCCTTATTTGAAAATGGTAGCTGGATGGACCTTGCTACATTAATCTCTCCCTCCAGCTTGGAAGGGAGAGAAATGACCCAATTCTCTCCAGTTGCTTCTAGGGGAAACATGTGCAGCATGATTATTCTACATATTTGGAAATCCAACGAGCTTTCAGGTTTCAGTTTGAGCTTCACTGAAACGCTGAAGCAACAAAAATAAGCTCAACTCTCTTTGCCAAGATCATTTCCCTTTTCTTATCCCTGCCACACCCAGGCTTCCTGGCACGCTGAAGCATGGCAAAGGCCCACGGATTCAGAGCTGAGTCACTGGGGACCGTGGCTGTCTTTTCTGCCAGCCTCTACAGCTGCAGGGGAAGGAGGGTTTTTTGGAAGGGCTTGGACCATTTTCTCTGAATCACTACTGAACAGGTACAATTCAGGTTAGAGAAATAACAAAGGAAGGGTCAAAGGATTGGGGAAGAGGTCCAGAAAAACTGGTTCCTGGTTTACTTATTAGCAAATGCTAAAGACCTAAAGACCCCCCTCCCCAAGAAAGTCTTTCTTGTAATGTTTTTGGGACCCAGAGATACCATATTGCACAATTCCAGAAGCAACACTTAGATTGTGCTCCGTGAGCTACTCTGGGGTGTGTGTGTGGGGGGGGAGCCGTGTGTACATGTAGAACACAATGTAAACGGTACTTCTACTTTTTGTGCTATAGGGCTTTTCTGGCACCAAATCCTAGCAGGGTCAAACTTTTAGTCACCAACAAAGCTTACATTCTTATTCTGGTTATCTTCTTACCAATTTCTACCAATGCACAAATAAAACGTTTCAAGTGCCAGTCAAAATTTGAAAAGGTGCATCGGATGGTGTCATGCTTCCAGATGTGTACAACTTAAAGTTCCTCAGTGTGAAGTGGAGGGTGTATCTACGAGGGAAGTAGGATTTCAGTTATAATGTGTGGTAGCTCGTTTAGTTCTCTTCTTTCCCATTAAATTTGGGTATCAGAATTCCCAGTACCTTTGACACCCTAAGAGTGTTAGGGAAAATATCAAAGAAGAAGAAGAAGAAGATAAACTGGTACTTTACTTTTAAATAAGTGCTGAAGTCATCTCTCTGCCTCAAGCTCTCAAGATAAAACACAGCCGCAGAGTAATTCAGGCAGTAGGTCTGGTGGCTCTGACAGAGGCTCCCTCGGAAATACTACAAGAGGAGGAGAACCAAGGGCGGTTAGGGAGAGCACAGAGCCTGGCAGACTTCCTCTTTCCCTTCACTAGAATAGGGAAGAGCAAAGGAGACTCCATGATCCTGTGTGAATTAGACAGGGAATCTCCACAAGAAACATTCCTTTAAAAATTAGGGTCCTCCTGGGTTGGGGCTGGGGCTCAGTGGTAGAGCACTTGCCTAGCACATGCAAGGCGCTGGGTTCAATCCTCAGCACCACATAAAAATAAATAAATCAAATAAAGGTATTGTGTCCAAAATACAACTAAATTTTTTTTTAAAAAAATATGATATTCCCATAATAAAATTAATACCTCAATAAATAGTCTCTTTCCCACCCCCTTGTTTAAAGAAAATTCGAGTCAGGACTTCTTGATTTAATTTACCCTTTGACTTCCACTCAGGCTTTGTTGAGGCCAACACAACCTGCATGGTACCAGTGACAAATACTGCCTTTGATTTCAGTGCCGGTGAAGGTTGAGGGTAAGCTGGAGTAGGTGGTGAGTAATCAAGACAACGACATTCACCTTTTTATCAAATGTTCTTTAAAAATGCCCATTTGTTTAATTCTCCTGGTTTCTAAAACTATAGTAACCTGAACATCTCTCTCAAGTTCTGTATTTGAAAGTGTGTTAGAGACATTTAATAAAGAGTCTATTAATATCTCATTCTTTAGCACACTGTTTTTTTTTTCTAATGAGAAGCTGGTATTTCTCCAGACTGTTTACTAAGAATTAAACTTAGAAAATCTTTTGACTTTTAAGGAATTGAGAGCGCCTGAGATTTTAACTAATTCCCCAAACTTTACATTCTCTTTCTTATTTTTTATAGCTTTTAAAGTTTAAATCTGGTTTCAAAGTTGACTAAAGGATCTGCCTACTTCATTTCTAACTTCCTGCTTATTTTTACCTTATGAAAACTCCCCTTTCTTCATAACTCACCTTCAGGATTATTTTCCAGGAAGCACTTCCTTCCAGTAACTACCCACCTTCTACTCCAAAGTAGAAGGTTTCCTTTGTTGGATACTTATAATAGCTGTGGTTTTTTTTTTCCTGCAGCATTCCTCTGAATTTGATTATATAATCATTAATCCCATTATTGGATTAATTTCTCTTCCTTAGGACTGCAAATTCCTCAAGGCATGGAGCTTTTCTAATTTTGCATAGTGTGTACAGAATATAACCCTCATACATAGCACTTACTAAGTGCTCAGTAAATCTCAGTCTATGACTTTTTATATGGAGCATAAGAATTCAAATCTTGCTAAATGTCATTAGATAGGAATTGGGTGAAAAAGGTCAAAGTAAAAAAAAAATAGGTGGGGGGTGAGGTCAAGAAATAAGTAGTACTTATCAAACCAGGGCTACCAATTTTTCTTTTCTCCTCATTTCACATGCAGAAATATTATCAAGGGTACTGATGGATTTGAAAGTTTATTTTG
Organism: Ictidomys tridecemlineatus; assembly: GCF_052094955.1. NCBI lineage: Eukaryota > Metazoa > Chordata > Mammalia > Rodentia > Sciuridae > Ictidomys > Ictidomys tridecemlineatus. The sequence goes on from NC_135482.1 coordinate 25,776,887, forward strand.
TTCCTTTCTGAGAGACTGGCATTTTTGTTACAAGAACAATTCAACCATGTAATTAGTGAACACTAAACTATTGCCATGAATATTACTTTAAATTGAAGTCATTTAAAAAAAACAGACTTGGAAATGGCTTTTCCATGCATGCAGATCTTTGTGTCAATAAAACCCGGAGGAGATGTGACACTGGGAAAACAAAATCTGCAAGTTATTTTTGAAAATGTTGATTAGTGCATAAAGGGATGGTTCCTTTGTGGGAGGGTAGTGGGAAAAATTTCCCAGAAACCAAGACAATCAAGTAGCTATGAACAACCATCCTGGGAGATGGGTGAATTCATTGCAGGACGCTGAGCCCTCTCCGAGGGATCTTACCTTTGCAAGCACAGAAAGGAAATCCATCAATGGTGAAGTCTCAGAAGCTTCTACGTAGACCTTGATGATGCTGAAAAGACTGTTCACAAAACCAAGGCTTATCTAGGGCCAGAGAGAAAGAAAACAAGAGTAGGCACACACGGAGGGCTGAGGGATAAAAAAATTGATGAACCTCAAATATCATTCTTACAAATGCTTCCCATTTCAAATTCACCTCCTAGCAAAATATCAAAGATTTATTTTACTCTCCTCTTAAATTTTATATATATATATATACATATATATATATTAAAAGTAGGGTAGAGAGCAAGAAGGATTTATTTTTAAAGACTTATATATATTATATATAATATTACAAGTTTTTATAAGTTTTTTTATTAGACTTTTTATTATATTTATTTTTAAAGACATATATATTATAATTTTTTATTATATTTATTTTTAAAGACTTATGTATATAACATATTATATACATATTATAAGTCTTTAAAAATAAATCCTTCTTGCTATCTCTCTACCCTCCTTTTTGAAAGATACTGTTCACTTACAATATATGTGAGAAAAGGATCTTCGCTTAAAATATAAACATTTATAGAGATGATGGAGATCTTAGGAATATTTCTACTTTCTTAAATAGTCGTGGAAAAATAAAAAGTGAGGGTTAAGGAATATCTACAATCTCTTGGAAAATGTTGGTGGATGTTTAGCCATCCTTATAAATCTGAACTTCTAATTATCAGATTATGTGAGGATAGAAGATGTAATAAAGCATATTTCAATTTCCATTTAGGAATACAAGTCCTGTGGATGCACCATGCATGAATTTTCAAGATCATCTGGTGAATTTTAACACGTCCCTACTTCCTAGTTTGGCTCACCTGAGTTAACTCCTCCAGGTTTGCAAAAAGTCTCCATAGATCCACATCCAAGAGATATTCATGAATTTGCAGATATTTTAATGTATTCATAAAGATCTTCAAAAAAATAAATGTATATTACTTTTTGTTTTTAAATTTTGAAGCATGCCCTTTGCAAGAACTTTAAATATAAACCTTCTGGGTATAATCTTACAGAACAATGTAAATATCAGTATTCCCAAGGCTGAAGAATTACCCTCCATACAAATCATGACATTTAAGCTTCACAGAACACACGGGAGACGTGCTCTTCAGTGCGATGCTGCTCCCCGTGTGAGGCCTGAGAACATGTCGGTGGAACATGATCAGTCCAAATGGGCTTGCTGCTTCCTGGGGCCAAGAGTCCCAGAGGCCACCCTCTTGCCAACAGCCCTGACTAGAGAACAAAACAACTCTCCTTCTGTGTTCTCAATTATTCTTTCCTCTGCCAAAACTCCAATGTTCTTTACTTTCACAGAATTAGAAATGGAAAATTAGTGAGTGAAAAGCTGAAAAATGGTAGAACGTTTTGAGTTGGATCAAGGTATCAAATATTCATGAACACATGAAGGGAGTCTGGGTTATTATTACTTGATTTGATGCTTTCACATGACAGAGAAACTAGACAGCAAGGGAAGGAAGGAGAACCTTCATCCTCACAGATAAGCTGCTTGTTCTACAAACTGAAGAGAGAACAGCTAATGGGCAAGGAATACTGTGGATATATAGGATGGGCCACCTTCGAAGGGACAAAGAATTCTAAGGGTGAAAAGATGGGACAGGAGATGGCTAACCTTCTCTAGTTCCCATCCCCCAACATTTCATTAGTGCAGTGTAGAGGGTTCTTTTTTCTGGGGGGCAGGGTGGTGGTAATAGAGATTGAACCCAGGAGAACTTAACCCCAACCCTTTAATTTTTTGTTTTGATACAGGGTCTCACTAAGTTGCTTAGGGCTTTGCTAAACTGATGAGCCTGGCTTTTAACCTGTGGTCCTCCTGCCTCAGCCTCCCAAGCTGCTGGGATTACAGGCATGTGCCACCATGCCTGGCCAGTGTGTGGTTTTTGAACATGGATGAGACTTGCTTGAAGGTCTTGTTAAACTGGACCTTCACCCCCAGAGTTCTTGATTTAGTTGGCCTGTGATGAATCTGAGAATATGCATCTAACAAGTTCCCAGGTGATTGGGATGTGGCTAGTCCGAAGGCCACATGTTCATTACCACTGATTTACAACTTCCCCAATCCTTATAATACTGATATCTGGAAACCTGACAGTGTCCAAACATTTAAAACAGTTAATTGTAAAAAAAAAAAAAAAAAAAACACCAAAAAACTAGAACTCATTATAATAGCTCAACTAGGACAATTTAAAAGAAATATTTTTTCCGCTTTAAAAAAAGATTCATTGCTTTACAGAAAATTTTTCCATTTTTTAAGAAATACTGAGTTCTCCAGTGTATTTATTCTACCATTTGAGTTACAAATTTTCAATTCATAAGCAACTTTGGGAAACCTGTTGATTGGTTGATTGTGAAAAGGGATGTACATAGTACATATATATCTAAATACCCTGGGGCATTTGAAAATACACCTTTTTAAAAAAATATTGGGGATTAAACCTGGGGGTGCTTTACCACTCATCTGTGTCCTCAACTTCTTTATTTATTTATTTATTTTTTTTTGAGACAAGGTCTTGCTAAGATGGCTGAGGCTGGTTTTGATCTTGTGATCCTCCTACTTCAGCCTCCTCCTTTGCTGGGATTATAGGTCTGATGAAAATATGCATTTTCTTAAGCCAAAAATGACAGTTTGGAAAGTTGGGCAGCTTACAGTGGGATGGAAATTTTTGTGCTATTTAGTAGGATAAGGGAGGTGCGTTGCTCAGGGGTTAAAGCTCTGCCGCGATCATTTGCTGGTTACCATGGGGTTGGGGTGCCCTTCCCTGACCGCAGCCTAGTTTTTACCTTAGTATCTTCTCCTCCCCAGAGAGCACACATGCCACATCTTACTCCCAAGGGGTGGGCCTGGATTACCCTAGGTCAGTTAGCATCCCTTCCTTATCTAGCTAGAGTAGTGGGTTTAGTGGTGAGCACCTGATCTATGCTGTCCAATCAGTATGGATCTCAAGATTCAGGCCATCCATGCAAGAAGATCTCTCTCTCTCTACTTGCTTCCTCTTCCTCTCTCTCTCTCTCTCTCCATGAGTTCAAGGTCAGCAGCCATTTTTTGAGACTGAGAGAAGCCAGTCATGGGAGGAGGCTGATGCCACAGAAGGTGGGAATGAAAGATGAAAAGAAATGTGGTCCCTGGTTTTGAGTTCTTTGATCACCCACTCTTGAATTCTCTCCCACCCCTGAACTTCACAGGCACAGGAGCCAGTAAAATCCCGTATATTTGAAGCTAGTTCTCTGTTACCTTTTCCTATAAGCATCCTAACCAATATGGACTCTGAGTTTCAGTTTGTGGTTTAAATTTTGCTAAGTAAGGTACTTGGTGCAGTGACTGTCAATAAATCTTACTGATAAAAAAAAACAACTGACACTCGCACGTAGCACTTAACAGATTTCAAAGGAAACACTTTGATCACCACCATGATTTAGTGCATAGCTAGAGGTGGCATAGTCACTCCCTTTTTATAGCTTAATACGGGGATCATCAAACTATTGCCTGCAGGCTGTAAATCTGCACTGCCACCTGCTTTTGTGAAGTATGTGGTACTGTGATCTTGTCGGTCATGAATATTCCTTGACATATTATCTGTGCCGTTTTTGCACTGCGATGGCAGAATTGAGTAGTTAAAACAAACACCATGTGGTCTGCAAAGGCTGAAATATCTACTATTTGGATTGTTCTGGTTTCAATGTGTTCCTTGAAATTCATGTGCTGGGAACTGAATCCCCAATGCAACAGTGTTCCGAGGTGGGCCCCAAGGGGAGAGGTTACCAGGGCTCTGCTGCCATGAATGGATTAGTGTTGCTAACATGGAGAAGGTTCATGATCACAAAGTTGTTATGACAGTGAGTTTCCCTCTTTATGGCCTCTCTTGCCATATGATGCCTTCTGTCATTTTATAAGGCATCAAGAAAGCCCTGAACAGATGCATTTCCTCATCTCGTATCCCAACCTCCAGAAGCATGAGCCAAATACATTCATTTCTTTTCCTTGACAGATCACCCAGTGAGATTGTGTTACAGCAACACGAAACAGGCTAAGATAAGGATCTTTACTCTAAATGTCTGCCAACCTCTGGTTTAGGGTATGGAGGACTAGACTTTTCAGCAGTTACATGAGAGTTCAAAGGCAAATTCAGGGTTTGAACTCAGGTCTCCCACGATAGTGCTTTTTTTTTGCTGTGAGCGCCCAGTGCTGTGGGCAGGGGCAACCTTGGTAGTCACATGGCCTCTCTTGTCCTACGGTCTTGGAAGAAAGCTGCTCCCTTTTCTCCTTGCTCTATGGTTCTTCTATAAGGAATTCTCTGCTCTGAGTCCCCCCTAGATCACATCCAGCGCCCATTCACACAGAGGATATCACGATGGTACTGCGTATTCTGATGGCACTACGTTACAAGCGGATGACGGCTCTGGAAATCTGCGACTGTGCCCTGCAGCTGACCAAAGCATTCACCTGGCACTTGTTTGGGAGGAAGCAAGAGCTCTGGGCCAGGAAGCCACCAAGGATGGGATAGGTTGCCTTGATGGTAGCTGTGAGCTCCTGGATTTAAGGATGTGTGAACACAGGTGAGATTTGGATAGTAGATGGGGAGCTGGGGGTGATTTATTAGGTCTCCCTCAATCCTGAAAAGATGGGTTCAAGAAAAGAATGGAGAGACAACTAAGTAGTAGCTAAACAAAAAGGAACAATGAAGAAAATGTTCTTCAAAATCCTGAGAAAGGGGGGGAAAAATCTCTTGACTTGCTTTTATTTTATTTTTTTTTAGCATGGAAGAGATAAGTAAATTCCCAAAGAACCAAATTGATATTTTTCATGTATTATCAAAATGAAAGCCTGTGTTACCATCTTAAGGACCAATAAATGGTCCAAGAAATAAGTGCATTCACTCGTGAAGAGTTCCCACACAGCCTCTTGCTGCTTTCCCAAGTCTGATCCATCAGGGGGGAGTTTCTGATGTGTTTCCATGACTTCAGTCCAGGTCTTATCCTGTACGTGGGGAGAAAAGAGAGAACAACACATTCCGCCCCCCGTGGTTGACCTGCCTGCCGTCTGCTTTCCTTGCAGTGTGGTAGGGACCCTGCAGGCCCCCCGTGTCCCTGTTGGCAGTGGCTCCTCAAGCTACAAACCACAGCTTCTCCTTGTGGCTGGAGAAAGCCAGTCCTCCTGACGCAAAGCATGGGAGTTTCAAACGCAGAGAAATTCAAGCTGACGTTGCTTGGAAGGTTGCGTGAGAATTTTACAACCTCCAAGATCTGAGAAGCCTGATTCCAGGTTCTGCTGGCAAAGCTCATTGAAATGAACTACTGAAGAATCGAGAAATGAGAGTTTTAAGACTCGACGAGACCTTAGAAATTGATTTATCCCAAACAACTAACTTTGCAAAGGAGGTTCTGAGGCCAAGAGGGGCAAACGGTTGATACAGCTAGAGTCATTTGTCCCTTAAGGACAGGAGATGTTCTGGGAAGTGTGCTGTTGGCTGATTCTGTAGCTGTGTGAACCGCAGCTTGTACTTGCACAGACTAAGGGGGTGACGATGTCACTAGGCCCTCGTGAGGAGACCCCCAGAGGTGTGGCCTGCTATTGACCAACACGTCATTGTGCGGTGCTGGGCTGCCTTAATTCTTCCTTAGGGCTTCATGACCTGCCAGAGGCTCTCATTCCCATGACCTGATGGCAGATAGAGTGACTTTCCCCAGGTCTCAGTGTCCTGCCCAGCCCTGGGCTCCTCCCCTGTGCCAGCTGTACTTTGACAACTTAAAATAATGACCAAGAAAAGACAAAGGAAAAGCTGTGCCACTTGGTAAGTGACATGCACCCTACCTTAAAGTGGCAGAACTCGTAGCCCCTGAAGTCTGTGATCTTCATGGAGGACAGGCAGTTTTCCAGCTCGGCGACCAGCTTGTGTTTGTCTTTGCTCTGCTTAAAGAGGAATAGAAACAGGGTTTTCAAATGTGAATTCTCTTTCCTCACTGTTCTCTACTATACTGGTTTCCCTATGATTTTCATGAGATTCCCCCCAACACCTTTCTTTTCCTTTTCACACTGTAGTTTCCACATATGAGAGAAAACATATGATCCTTGACTTTCTGAGTTTGGCTTATTTAACTTAACAAAATGTTTTCAAGTTCCACCCATTTTCCTGCAAATGACATAATTTCATTCTTCTTTGTTAGCCTAGTACTTAGAAGGAGTTTAAGTATAATTTCAATTTATTTTGTGGTCATTATCTTTTCAAGTTTCTGTTTCTTTCCTATTTCTGTTTTATTGGGTACCAACTTCAGCATCCGGTATTTTTTTGAAATTTGATATTTTTCTAGAAATGTAACCATGTCATTTTGGTTTTTGACTCAGTAGATTAGATGATTATTCATATTTATGACTTTTAAAATCATTTTATGTGTATCATTAAATATTGTTTTCTACAAAAAAATAAAATGTGAATTCTCAAGGACATGGTATCGGTAGCTTCAGCAACTTTAGTTGATTCTCTGATGTTTGTGAGAACAACTAAACCTCTAACAGACCCAGCCATGTTTAGGCATGAAGACTTCCGATGCCTTTTTTTTTTAAAATTTTTGCTTTGTTATATAAGACAGCAGAATGCATTACAATTCATATTGCACAGATAGAGCACAATATTTCATATGTCTGGTTGAACACAAAGTAAAATCACATCCTCATGTCTTCTTTCATGTACTTAGGGTAATGATGACCATCTCATTCCACCATCTTTCTTACTCCTATTCCCTTTCTGAGCTATAGTCAGATTCCTAGGACCACGGAAGAGCTGGTGGCAGAGGCTCATGAGAATTGTCTATTGTAAATCTCTCCTCTCACTACTGGGAAAAAGAGCAAAGAATGGTCTTAGAATCAACAGAGGGACCCAAGTCTAGTGCCCACCTCTGGTTGATACCTGTCCTTCACAATTTCAACTTTCTGGACTCTGGACTGTAGGACATTTGCATAAGAAAGTGCCTCTGGCCTGTCAGTTCAACCCCTCAGTTGGCATCTGACTAAATAAAACTCACAGTGTTAAATGGACTTGGCCAACACGATGATTCTGTGCTAAAGAACTCCAGAACAGGAAAAATGCTAGTTTCCTTAAAATGGAGCTGCCCACTTTTTGCTGTTTTAGTTTTTATTCTTTTTTAATTTGTTCTTTTTAGAGGTACATGACAGTAGAATGTATTTTGACGTATCGTACATCATGGAGTATAACTTCCCATTCTTGTGGTTTTACATCATACGGAGTTACACTGGTCATGTATTCATATATGAACACAGGAAAGTGTTCATTCTAATGTCTTTCTTATTCCTATTCCCCTCCCTTCCCTTCATTCTCTTTTGTCTAATCCAATGAACTTCTATTCTTCCCTCCTCCTCACTTATTTTGAGTTAGCACACACATATCAGAAAGAACATTTGGCTTTTGTTTTTTTTGGGGGGGGGATTGGCTTATTTCAATTAGGATGAGAGTCTACAGTTCCATCCATTTACCGGAAAATGCCATAATTTCATTCTTCTTTATGGCTAAATAATATTCCATTGTGTATATGTAGCACAATTTCTTTATCTATTCATCCATTGAAAGGCACCTAGGTTGGTTCCATAGCTTAGCTATTGTTAATTGAGCTGCCATTAACATTGATGTGGCTGCATTACACAGTCTTTATTCTTGTTTTAGAAATCTGACTTCAGGGCTGGGGTTGTGGTTCAGTGGTAGAGCACTTACCTAGAACATGCGAGGCACTGGGTTTGATCCTCAGTACCACATAAAATAAATAAATAAAATAAAGGTACTATGTCCAACTATAAATAAAAAAAAAACCTGACTACAAAGATAATGTGATTATTGCAAAGAAAATTTGAAAAGCAAAAACACAATAAAAATTAAGGCTACTCATAATCCCCACCATCAGATAATCATTTTTATGATGATATTCATAATTAACTTTAAGGGGTGTCATATTTACATGTCTTTCTATAACTTTTTTATTTTTCTTTTTCATAGCTTTATATAGGTAAAATTGAAATACAGTCAGTAAAATGCACATATTTGAAGTATATAATTTAATAAGTTTTGACACATATGTAACCAATACAATCAACGTAAAAAGCATTGCCATTACTTTTTTTTTAAATTTGAAATTACGTGAACTGTTTCCTGCATAATTTATTATGTTAAAAATCAATCACCTTAGGATATATAGAAGCCCCCCTTACATCATCTATTTCAAAATTAAATGGAGCACTTATAAATATCTCAGAGGTCAAGGAAAAAAGCCCAAGAGAAGTAAATAAAAAGTGCTTTGAACTAAGTGATAAAAGCTTACAATATCAGGATCTGTGGGATGCAACAGTACTCAGGTGAACATTTATAACTTAAAGTACTTGTATCAGAAAAAAATTAGAATCATAATCAAATTATTTTCCAATTATGCAGTAGGAAGGAAAAAATAAGAGTAGGAGCCAAAATATATGAAATAGAGAAGAAATAACACAGCTAAACTTTAATAAAGATCAAACAAGCCTAATCAAGGAAAAAGCAAGAACATAAAAATGAATATGGATGGAAAGGGAGCTATCAAAATAACCCTACAGATGCTAAAAATAGACTAAGGGAATATTGCAATTGTATTCCAACATCTGTGATAGCTTACATAACACAATAACTTCTATATTAGAGAAGGATCCACGTGCTGCTGAGAAGAAAGTGTATTCGGTCATTGATGAATGAAATATTCTCCACATGTCGGTGTAACTTGATTTTAAAAGGTGATCTGTTAAGAGCATTTCCTTGATTCAGTATTCTATTGCAACAGCAGAAACTGCCCACATAAGCAGTTTGTGTTATCATTCAAACTAGGAAGAAACTATCACAGAACTGTGTATAGGGCTTTCTGAGGCCAACTTGGCTGCATTTCAGTGGCATGTTTATCACAAATAATTTCTCAGCTTGCTCTCTTGCCTCTGGGTGCAGGATGCTGGCAGGGATCTGAAGAATTTGGTGCCAAGGAATCAACGTTAAGGACATGAGAAGGCATGGGCTCTCTGCTGCTGTGGGGCTGAGAGGGGACCCTGGGATGGGTTCAGAGTGTGCTGAAGCCTGTGGCTGGTGTCTCAGGTCGGATGGGAGCACAGACTGAGGAAATCTATTGTAGATTCTTTAGCCTCCACAGTAGCAAAGGAATCTTGGAGCCAGTTGGGGACCTCCTACAGAAATTGAGACATATGCCTTTTGTTGATGTCTGAAACCATAGCGACTGTGTGTTGTGGCAATAAAAAAAAAAATCAGCAGCCAGTTGGAAAAGACAGAAATTGAGACAATGGGAGCAGCCTTGGAGTTGTGGGGGAAGTGGGCGCGAGTTCCGTTCCCTGAAGGGCACTCGCTGTGGCTTGCCATGGGTTTGACCAAACCTCCTGGTCAAAGCCCGGTGGTGGCTATGCCAGGGAGAGGGAAGGAGAAGCTTCCTCCCGTGGACACAGTAACTTTTTAAAGTCACAGACTCACCTAGCTCCTTGCTGCTGCTTCTATGGCAGCCTTAGCTAGGAGAAGAGAAGCACCGGGAGAGCATTTGAGAGGAGATGGAGGATGGAGAAAAGTGAGAAGCCACGGTAGATTCTGGGTTCTCAAATTTAGTCCCTCAGAGGTAACTGGGATGCGAACTTGCAGTAGACACTGGTGACATGGAACTAGAGGGAAACTGAAGATTAAGACAGAGTATCTACATTTCAAGAATAGTTTGCAAAGAGTGACACTGATTCAGTGAGGACAGACAGGATCTTTAATAGTGCTGATGACAGAAAGGAGGAAGGAGTGTTCAGGTCTGCTGATGGAGACCCCCCACAGTTAGAGGAGAGCTATGATGTCAGGGATGGAACAGACTGAGAGCCAGACTGCCTGAGACGGCTAGAGACAAAGCTCGGTTTTCAGATTATTCAACCTCTCTGAACCTGTTTCCCCATTTGTGAAAAGGAGGTAAGAATGTTACCTACCTTGTTGGATTGTTGTGAGAATCTGAGTGCATGTATGTAAAACCAGACATGAACAGACAAGGATATATGTAAATAGAAACAGTGCCTGGTGGCCTGGTAATGTGGTAGCCTTGCTTTAGCTTTATTACTAATATTTTTTATTGATAGGAAGAAAGGAAGGAGGGAAGACAGGCAGGTAAGAAAAGGAAAATCTGTAAAAGAAGTGTGCAATATTGATGTGGATTATCCTTCATTAGGATATGAATCACTTGATAAGGCTCAGAGGATGAAGAAAGGAAAGAGACGTATTGATTTTAAGGGAAACGGATATTGTGTCGCTATGGAAATGGGGCTTCGAGCAATGAACTTTCCTTCATTGCTGAGAACCTTTCTCAAAGACATTTTGTCATTTCACAAGTCAGCCCTCTGTTTCCACAGGTTCCACATTCATGGATTCAGCTAATCACTGACCAAAAATATTCAAAGAAAAACTGTCTGTTCCAAACACGTGCAGACATTTTCTGGTCATTATTCCCTGAATGATGCAGTATAGCAAATATCCACATAGCATTTACATAATATTGGGTATTATAAATAATAGAGATGATTTAAAGTGTATGGGAAGATGTGCTTAGGTTATACGCAAATGCCATGCCATTTCATATAAGGGACCTGAGTCTTCTTTTTTAGTGTCTCTCCATCACTGCCCCCCCACCCCACCCCAGAATGCAAACCACTTAGCATCCCCAATTTACATATCAGGCCTGACCTTCTCAACTGGCATCTTAGATGTCTATGGCCCAGTACTTGGCGCATAACAGTCACCCAATACACATAGGGACATGCTGCTTCTTTATGGGGAAAGAAGGGCCTGATCTCAACAGCTTTAGGACATCCTGCCTGGGCCAAGGTCTTTGCTTCTGAAGGAACATGTCTCCTGGAGCTTCCTTGACCTTGAGGTGCCCTCAGGAGGGCCACGGGGAAGTGACCCCCTTCTGGGACCTCAGACCTGACTAGTGACCAGCCCTGCCTCCGTTCACACCAGGAAGGTGCTCAGGAGAGGCTGCCCTGTCTCAGACCTACCAGGAAATGGAGCACATCCCTGAGTGGCTGAAGACAACAGCCTCAGTGACAATGGTGTCACCCTGTTATCGACAGGTTATGATTTGCAAATTGCAATATTCCGATCACATTTTGTATGAACGTTTATATTTCTGAAAACCAACCATGTGAAAGTCCATCGTAAATCTGACTGTGAAAATAAGTCGTGTCGGGGGCCATCCTGCGCACGAGCAAAGCACCCTCCTCAGCCCTGAGTGATGAAGGTACTGAACTGGCATCGCAGGCCACGTAGTGTGCGAAGCAAGTGGGCCTTACCTTGGCTTGGCAAGGAAGGGCTTCAGCCCTGGGCTTGAGCATTACCCAAAGGGATTGGGCAACCCCCTTTCTGAAATTCTATCTCCTGCATTATTTGGGTGGAATATTCTATGGAATGTCTTTTCCCTAATAAATAGAGGGGTTCTGGGGACACTTCTTTCTCTCTTGCCTTCCAGCAAGGAAGAGGACCCTTGAGGTCACAGAGCAGTCCCACCCTTGACCTGAGAAACTCATGTCTGTGTGTTGTGTGGTTTCTTCGTCGTTTTCTTAGCTTAATGTTGCAGCCAGCACCTTTGCACCCAGCTCATCTCATCGGCCCAGCCGGTTGGTGGGAAAGTAGTTTTCCAAACTCTAATTAAAAAGACTACTATTACTACTACAGCCACTCTTGATTGCTTACTAGTGCTCAGCTCTGGGGGATGCTCCATGTATGTCACGATTCCCTTATCACAACCACTCTGTGGGGCTGGCATTGTGACTTTCCACCTTTTATGGGGGAGGGGGGGACCTGAAGCTGAGGAAAGTGTATCAATGGGCCAAGGTCCTGGGGCAGGAAGTAAAGCAGCTGGGATTGAAACCTCAGGGGGATTTCAATTTAGCTACTGGACTTAAAAGGCATGTCAAGACGACATGTGTCCATAGAACCACTGCAGATGTCAGCAACCGGTGATAGATTGACTGGAGAGGCCATGCGGGCAGGTTTTTAACAGAACAAGGCACAGTGACTTCCCATAAGGCCTCCCAGCTGCCGGCTGCCATATACAGGTCTCAAAACTGGTACTGCCAGAGGCCAACACCAGTCTTTTCCCTTTCTCCAGAAAACAGGAGTTGGGGTGCAGTCATGATCATGAACAGTCCCCCCTCTACCCACGGCCTGCCAGGAAAGGCTTGACTTGTCCTAGGCCCTAAGGACTCGGGGACTGCTGATTCAGATTTATTACTCTTCAATAATTGACGGAACCAAGAACAAATTTAAAAACCCACTAGGATGAATCCAACAGACTCTCCCAGAAATAGAAGTGTATTTGTGGAATCGGTTTCTGTAATACCTCATGAATTTTTTAATGTTCCCAGTATATATATGGCGCTGCCTGCAACCCGGGGCACACACTCATGTAAGTTCTACTTCACAGGCGGATGGGGGTGTGTGTGCATCCTCAGTCATACCAGGGTATATAAATTCAGTGTTGTGAAGCATCACCATGTTAGAGTTGCTTCACGTCTTTGCAGAACTCATTAACTGCTGGCAATTAGCACTGTTTTGCTGCACAAAATGACACCATTTGGCATGTTCTATCGCCAATACTGTGGATGTGATGATATCATTTACATTTCATGTGCCATCTGCTTTTAGGCAGAGAGAAAGCAGAATAAAAAGACTCTTCAACCGTTTCTTACTTTCTTAGCTACAGGAGGCTTAATTAAAAACAAAAAATGACAACGTGAGACACTTACCACTCCTCTCTTGGAGAAAGGCCATCTTGGTTTCTTGGATTCTGGTGGGTGAAATAAAAGCAAACATGTTGTAACTCAGAGCAACTGGTGACAGATCCTTGCAGTGCTTCGTGAAGCTTCCTTTTTGAAAATAAGCCAAACAGAATTCATCCTGCTTTCATTCTTTTGAAAATACATAGAATGAATATTTATATTTTTGCAAAGGAGTGAATGATGCAGTGTCTGACCTGGTTCTGCTGCCTAAAGATGAATCATGCAGGTACCAGGAATTGAGCCCAGGGGTGCTTAACCACTGAGCCACATTCTCAGCCCTACTTAGCATTTTATTTAGAAACAGGTTTTCTCTGAGCTGTTGCTTAGGGCCTCGCTAAGTTGCTAATGCTGGCTTTGAACTCACAATCCTCCTGCTTCAGCCTCCCAGAGCTGTTAGGATTACAGGTCACACACCTGGCTCATGCAGGTCTTTACTAGGGTATTGTTTAGATTCCTTTCCATTATCACTTGGGGAAAAATCTATGAACTGCAATAAAGTTGTTGAGTAATGGGCTGGGGAAATAGCTCAGTAGAGTGCTTGCCTCGCTTATATAAGGCCCTGGATTCAATCCTTAGCACCACATACATACACACAAAGATGTTAAGTAATTATTAAAGAATCATAATGCTTTTGGGCTGAAAGGGCTGGGCCCTCATTCTTATGCCATATTCCACCACACAGACTTCAATCACCTGACCAAACTTGAGACTCAGTTTCTATCAACTCAGGAATCCCCAGATGCTGTTAAATGAGGATTCCTGAGATAGGGGACATCAACATGACATCACCAATCTTTATATGTTGTCTTGTTGCCATTGGTCACCATCCAAATCATCTTTAGGAGTGGCTTTGGGATGAGAAGAGAGTCATTGTTCAGTCACACATTTTTTTGGTGACCAGGAAATAAAGATATTTTGAGCCTTTTCTGATCTTTTGGTTTTTATGTTATTTCTGCTGCTCAGAAAAAAAAAAAGCTGGAAATTCCCTCTTCGATTTATAGGATGTTCTGACCACTCGGTATAGAAAATAGAAGTCGTATAGGTCTGTCTTTCAGAAGTCTGGTTCACTGGGGGTGTCTTTTGAATGTTCAATCAAACAGAAGTAATTACAACATTCACTCATAGGATGTGCTTGAGGGACCTGCTCTACTGTAACCTTGGATGAGACCTAATCTGCCCAGCTGAGTATCCTCTCATTTATTATGACCACATTATTGATCTTTATAAATGGGAGAGTAGGTAAAATTTCCTGTAGGGACAAATGAGATTCTCTATACTTAGCCCTCAAATGACTAGTGGTAAATTATGCAATTTGAAATGCAATATTTGGGATCCTTGGCAAATTTCTCTCCTCTTTTTTTTTTCTAATTTTGAAAATAATTCTGAATACTTCATAAATATTCAGAAAAAGGTTTGAATGAGTCTTTATTAAAACCACAATCTTTCATTATCTATCTTAAATATTATCTTTGCTGAGTTAAGCTACTTTAATAGTATCTGAAGGTGGCACATATGTGCATCCAAGCTTGAGAGACCCTGCCATAGACTGTGAACTTGGAACATGAGACCTCTATTCTAAACACCTTGAGGAGCGGGCTTGGTGGGTGGTGGTAGAGAACGTTGCTTGTCTTCTGTACTATGTGGTGCCTGCTATGACCCCAGACGCACAACTTACAAAACAGCTAGTATGAAATGGAAGCATCACACAGCCATCATGACCTTGCTCCTCACTGTAGTGTTCCTCAAACTTCAGCTGGTACCAGAGCTTTGCAGAAAGTGAATTGCCAGACACCACTCTCAGAGTTCCTGATTCAGTATATATGGGATGGGACCCCAGAAGCCAGATTTCTCACAACTTCTTGGGGTGGGGGAATGCCAATCCTGCTGATTTAAGACCAGCCTTGGGAACCCCTGCTCTAGTTGTGCATGAGTGTGAGTGTTTATGAAGCATCATGAATCGTGTACTAACCTATGCTAAGAATACACTGGGTTCAGAACTACTTCTGCCTTGTAGGGGTGGGTGCTGAACACCCCCATTTCCCCTTGGTTTGGTTATTTGCCGTGTGGTAGCATAGGGGACAATAGATGTTGGTCCTTATGTGTTGTGCCACAATAGATAGTAGCTGTGGAAGAGATCTACACAGAATGAAGAGCTGTTCATTCTTCTGTATTCCTGGGGCTTCTGCATTCCACATCCAGAAGGCTACATCTGCCCATGGTAGGTGACTGATACAGACTGGTGGAAAGAGCTGGGGACCAGAATTCTGGGGCTTAGATCCATTCCCTGGACACTAACCAGCTCACATGGTGACTAGGTTGCTTCTCCTTCTTGGGTCTCACTTTGCACAGATGTGAATAAGGAATGAGCTTGATTATTTTCAGACTATTTTACCAGGTATCCAAGGTTTCTGGGGATTGCCTGGTGTGAGTCTTTGGGGTCTACTAAGATTTAGTCAATGCAACTTGACCTAGATCTGTTTTATACTTTGGATTGTCATGAAGTCAGGATTTTTAGGTAAAACACCCAGCTAGGAATAAAACCAGCTTAAAGCTACTATTATGGACAATCTGTAGGCCTCATTTTTAGCTATGAAAGACTTCAATTTTCTTACCCTCAGAGCCATGAGGAAAGCACCCTGAACAACTGCTCTTTTCTTTCACAGAGGAATCAGGGCTAAAGCTGCCTTTCCCTGTTAGACACTAATCTGTTCTACCACCTTTGCTCCCCGCTGGGACCATTCTGGTTGGAAAGGACCAATGTGAGGCTGAAGTTCAGAAGTGGGTGGGAAATAAGCTTTGTAACAATTATTGGCAAGCTGCCCATCATCCCCCAGTGAGGACACTCTGGTCCAAAATGGTCACTGTCACTGGTGCTTGCTGTCTTGGGTCCTCAACTTGGAATAAATGATGACAAGAGGACATCGTGAGGGGAGACCCATGCCTTATCCATCTCTGTAAATGGAATGCCTAAAACCAAGACTGGGAGTCAGCTGCTTCCGGTCCTCCAGGCCTGGGTCTGTTCTAACTGGCGAGACTTCTGTTCTAACTGGTCAGTGCACGTGTTTCACACGTTTTTAACTATTGGGAACATCTTCCTGGCTTAGGGCATTCTCTGTCTCAGAGCAGGCATATCCTGAACATAGGCTGAATGAACGGGACCTGGATTCAGCAGCAGCAGTGGGTGGCACAGGTAATCCGCAGCTCCATCAGAAACCAGAAGGTCCCCGGGAAACACCTCGAGTCCAGGTAAGTTCAGCACCACAGAACTGCGCCTGCGCTCGTAGAACCTGTGCTTAAGAGAGGAGAGACGAGAGCTCAGGGCTGGAGTGCAGGTGGGATCACTGTTCAGACCCTCTCTGGTCAACATAGGCGTGGCTGCTCACCACCTGACATCTGTTCTCCTAGGAAAGTCTCAGGACCGCTTGAGGATCCAGGCACCGGTGGTCACAGTGACACATACAGACTACATTTACTGGCCACCTCTTTGGTCCTTATTGACCATTTATAATTTTAACTCATCCAAACCAGCAGAGGCCGTGTAGAAATATTAACATGAATGTATCTATTTGCTCTGATTGGGAAGGATACCAGGAGGAATTCCTAGTATCAATCACAGAAGTCTTGCCAAAGAGGCATACTGCCTCAGAAGTGAGTAGGATGGTAGAGGTGGCCTCTGGCACTCCTAGTAATCCAAAGCTAGTTGTTTGAAGCCGGCACTGTTATTTTTCTTAGAGAAAAATAGGAACTATTGCAGGAAAAGCTTAGCAAGTATATATATATATGCCTCTCTTTTCCTCTACTCTGTTTCATGAAATTTTCTGTCTGTTGGATGTTCACAAAATAAATAGTTTAAGTATCAGACACAGTGGGGAGAAAGTCCAAAGTCACCGGGCATTTACAAAGTGCTATTCAAGGAACACAACTGGAAGGGCGTCTGCCATGCCAGGAACTCGTCTGGTACAAAGAATCCTAGAGACTCTCCGTTTCCTCATCAGGACCATGCAGATATTTCTTTAGTCTATTCTACGGGGCAGAAGACCCAATTCCTTCTATTCACTGACAGATGTGATCTTGAAATTCTCTTTTACCAACCGACCATCTAGAATATAGGTGACTTCATGTAGATAGGGATTTTGGCTAATCCAAAGCAGAAGTAGTCATACAGAAATGTCAACTCCAACGCTGAGGAACTGCCCAGGAAGTTGAGAGTTCAGGTTTGTCGTGCCCCTTTAGTTGTTATGATTTTGTTCATTGTCCTGTGGCACCCCTGTCTCCCCTGCCTCCCAGTTAGCCATGCCTGGCACTCTATGAGTCTCTTAGTGCAGTTCTTTCTCTGCGCCTTCCCCTTTCCTACCTGCCTATTACTCTAGACCTACCATGTTTTTAACCAAGTCCCCTGGTTCTGACCTTCCCCGAGTGACAACTTTCTTTCTGCCTGTGCTTTCTCTCTTGCCTCTTAATTGTGCCATCTTGGATCTCACGGTTTCTTTCTTGTCTAGATGTCTGATGTTGGGGACTAGTCACATCCTTTCACGCCCATCATGCTGCTGACCAAAATCTGGTTTACTTCAGCACCTTCCGTGGAACTTATTATAAACACCCATCCCCACGCCCCACCTTTGGGATCTTGATTCAGGAGGACTGTGGCCAGCCCTGGTGTCAGTAGTTGGACTCAGTTCACCCTAGAAACTCACCAGAGTCAGAGAACAAACTAAATTTAAGGCTATAAATAACTTGGTATACACCTTTCCTTCCTTTGCATTTTAAGGATTATTTCAAATGTTTAGCCTTTGGCTAAAAAACCTTTCCAAACTGATAGTAGGACAAATTGTTTAGCACTTTCTAATTGGTAAACAGCTTAAATCCGGTAAATTTCTACAAAACATATAAAGAACGCCTCATCCTCTGCTGTCGGCATACTAGAAGTTTGCTGCTTTCTCCTGCTTGCTCCAAAGAGTCTTTGCCAATTCTCTCTGGGACCCACTGGGTCAGGCCCTCAGCATCTTGTCCATAGTGACACAGTCACCTCTTAACTTTTACCTTCAGCTGCATCTTTGTGATTCCTGTGCACAGTCACTGAACATGAGTAATCCACAATTTAAGTCCGACCTGGATCCCCTCTGCCTGCAGCAGCTCTTCATCTTATACCAGAGAAACACATTGTTCAGCCATGCACCCAGGCCTTCTGTGACACTCTTGATATTTTTTACTTGAAATTTTTTTTTTTCTGGAAATAGGGAATGGTTTGGAAATCCTAACAAAAATGGTGTTTTACACCTCTGTACTTTGGGAGTGTTTTGTCCCTTCTGACCCTCCCAAGCTTAATATGCAGAGATGCAGGCCCATGGGGTACCTATGTTAAGTAGCTTAAAAAGGAAATGCATAATAAAATTTGGCTCAGCTTCATTCCATTATCTATATTCTCTGGGGTTTTAAATTTGGTTTTACTTTCCTTTCTCTGCTTTTCTCAATGCTTGTAAATAAATGAACGTGAATGAATAAAATGATGAACGTGAATGAATGAAACAGTCCTCTGATGTCCTCCCTCATGGGAAGTGATTTATTTTATAAGGTGATTTTGTAGATTCATGTCTTATTTCCTCTATTATCCTAATCTCCTAGCTCCTGGTTTAAATCCCTCAACTTTGTAAGGGTTCAGTAAACATTGGTCAGGTAAATGGAACAATAACCAAACCTGTACAAGCCTAGAGCAGTGAGCATCCTTTTCCAGCACAAACTCCTGCAGAATGTGTGCTCCAGTGATGGTTACCTTCATACTGGTCCTTGGATACTCTCTGCACCACATGCCTCCATGCCTTGGTCAGGTAGTTCCCATCTGCCTGCCCATCTCCACTCTGTCTTACTGGCAAATTCCAGCATAGGCATTCTTCCCCCAGAAATCTTTTCTGATCCACTCAGGAAAGGTCAACTCTCTCCGCTGCCACTCAGAAAGATTTCACTGAAGTCTGTAACTGGGTCCTTTTTTTTTTTTTTTTTTTTGGTGCAGTGCTGGGGATTGAACCCAGGCCCTATGCATGCAAGGCAAGCACTATACCAACTGAGCTATATCCCCAGCCCTCTTACTGGGTCTTATGCATCAGAGAATCTAATCACTGAGCATGAAATCTGACACAGAGCAGGTATTCAAATAAGCTTGTTGAGTAAATACATATTGGCTGGTAGAATAAAATATTGACAGACTTCAAATGAATTTGGTTTTATATTCTGAATCATAAATAAGTAATTATATGCATATAGAAAAGCCAAATATAATTTGAGTCCCCCCTACCTCCCCACCTTAGGTCCCGTTATAGGTGGTTAAATTACCACTATCCATGTCTCTCTAGCCTGGGTAACTCTAGCAGAAGGGAACTGTTTGGGACCACACGGGTCAGGTTTGGAGTTGAATTTATACACATGGACCTGCCTGGTACAGGTTTTGAGACATGACCTTGGCTTTTTGTCTTTGTGGTCAAAACCCTGTGATGCTCATTCTGGGAGGTGGAGATGCCCCTGGAAAGGCATAACATAACCTGTGTGGATGTGAACATTTTTTTGTTCATCAAGAAGGCATAGGGTTAATAACAATATCAAGAACCATAGCTGTTACCATAGGGAGACCTAGGAAAACAATTAGAAAGAATTCTTGCCCCCTGTAATATGAAGAGACATGGATTGGTGCAGAATACGTGCTCTTGCATTCCGTGCCTGGTGATGAACTAGATTTCTGGGGACCTGAAAAAGACCCTGATCTGTGTCACATGGAGTTGCTCAAATCATTGGATTAATGATATCAATGCAAATAGTTGTAATGAGATCAACATGACTTTAAATTTAGGCCTCTTGTAGGTGTGAGAACACATACTTGGTTCCAAACTGACATCTCATTTTTGCTGTTCTAAATACCAGGATTGCTCCTTTTAAAAAGCAGCGTGCAGGCAGGATCATTGCCCTGGGTTCTGGATTGATTATCCCCTGGAAGTGAGCATTGTAATGAGTTCAGACTCTTCACCCACCTTCCCCAAACAAAATGATGTGTGCGTGGGGTAGAAGTGTCCTGGGTAAAGGCAGCAGGAAGCATAAATTTTAGAAATTTGATTTCTTCATGAGGAAATTAAACTAGGAAATAAAATAATAATAAATGCAAAATATTCAGGGTGTGGCTGGCAACCCACTGTCACTATGAAAGTACAGTGCAATCTATGCTGCCCTCCATTTGTTTGGAAAAACACAACTACAGAAATATCTTTGAGCAATGCATTTCTTGGTTGCTGTTTTCTGGTCTGATGCTTGGCTATTTTGATTCTTTGCTTCAGGACAAATTTCTGAATCCCTGGGGCTGTATAACTGGGTGCCTCACCTAGACTTTGCAGCCCTCTAGGGCTTGACACCCCTGCCTTGGCCTGCCCACCCCCACTCAGAAACCCCAAACACTAACCCTGAGTTGCGATGCCCCAAGCCGGTCAGATCCGAAGGGACTAGTCCCATGGTTTCAGGAATAATCTTGTCTCCCTCCTGGTACCAGAATATCTCCTTATTCTGTCCTCTGCTGCAGACCGGAGGATCCATGGTGTGGGCTGGGACAGAAACAATGCAGAGAATCCAGGGAATTCCCCCCACTGCTGATCAGGCCCTGAGCCCATGAGTCAACGCTCAACAATGAAGTTGCTCTGTTGTGTTGGTACCAGGAAAGTTTCTGGGTGCTAGAAATGTGCCCCCCAGTGGATGGACGCCCAATGCATACATTTTGTTGGTCTAGGTGACTATTACTCTTACAATCAGCCAGCAATTACTGAGCACCAGTTTTTCTAGGCACTTTGTTAAGTACCTACATGCATTATAGTCAGATGGATTTCTTACAAGTACCCTAAGAAGTGGACATTGTCATTCACATTTTAGACCAAAGGAAATCGAGGCTTAAAAAGATGGATAAAGAGCTGGGGCTGTAGCTCAATGGAAGAACGCCCACCTTGCATGTGTGAGGCACTGGGTTCCATCCTCAGCACCACATAAAAATAAATAAAGATACTGTGTCCAAGTACAAATAAAAAAAATATTTTTTTAAAAAAAGATGGATAAAGAACTTGCCTAAGGACACATTGTTTTAGTGAACGACAGAACCAGAATCCAAAATTCAAATATGAAGAACCAACACCAAAGGAATTTGTAAACAGGAAGAAGAGAAAGAGATATGGCCAATTATTGTAAAGGACAAATAGTTTGAAAAGCGGATATAATGATGGTAACTACTTTAGTGAAAGAAGGAGTATAATAGGTTGAATGGTGGCCACCCAAAAATATTTTAATCCTTAGAACCCATGAATGTGAATTTATTTGTCAAAGATGTCATTAAAGAGATGAGATTATTCTAGATTGTCAAGTAGGCTCCAAGTCTAATGCCAAGTGTCTTTATAAGAGATAGCTAACAAAGAGGCATAGAATAAAGAGAGAAGGTCATGTGAAGACAGGTGGACAGTGATTAATAATGTGACATGCTCACAAGCTCAGGAATGCCTGGTGAAGGGGCAGGGAAGGGTCCTTCCCTAGATTAGAATTTCAGATTTGTGGCTTCCAGAACTGAGAGGATACATTTTTATTGTTTAAAGCTACCTGGTTTGTGCTACTTCATTACAGCAGCCACAGGAATCCAATACTGGGGCCATGTAGTTGGGCTCAGGACTTAGATTCCTGATGTGACCTATATCATGTGTGACCTTAGGGTGTTGCTTCCTTGGGTCTCCATTTCCCTGTGTGGAAAAGAAATGTGGTGAGACCCTTTCCGTCCCTCGAGATAGAGGATTCAGTAGCATCATGCTCATTGTCCCTTCAGTGGGCAGTGGACGGGAGTGGTAATTATGGGGTAGTAATTTATCTTGGCAGAAATGTTTGAAGATGAATAACTCAAAGTTCCCCCTTTAGACATATGACGAATAGATCACTTACATTTTAGAAATCTTCCTTCTATACAGTGGATTTAAAACAAGGCTTTAATTCCTAGGTGCGGTATTTAAGGGAGAACAATTAAAAAGGCTAGAGCATATGGGAGGCAGGTAGCAACTTCTCTATGGTGACATGTGACCCTCCCTGGAACAAAATCTCATTTGAATAAGGCACCGTCTCATCTTTTCCCTTCCGACAAATGTTGCCCAATGGTTTTCTATCAGTCAGGTGGTTCTCAGATTCCTATTTCTCAGAAACTATAATCCTTGATAGTAAAAGCTGATGGTAAATGTCGCCTTTTTAAGCAGGCGCTCTTTAGCAGTTGGGTGACAGAAGCAGCAGCTATTCTATTTTAAGAATTGTAATGTTCTATCCTACACAAGAAATATAGGGCAATTTGCAGTGCTTGCTTATAATGATGGGTTGATTACACAGGAAGAGCAAATTAAGAATCAGTAATGGTCTTTTTTTTTTTTTTAAATACTCCTGTTATTAACAGAGAAATGACGACTCTACTGCCAATTATGGAACTAAAGCTCTCTTGGTTACCTGGGATACGTTTTTCCATCAGGAGTTTCAGAAGATTTGGGGGAATGTATGTTTGTAATTTCTAGTTCAACTTCCTACCAGAATGTTCCATCTGATTGTGGAAATTCAATTGAGAAGACAGAAAGAATGAGGGGTTTCTACATAGTTTACAGACTTGAACCTGGGATCCGGTGGTTGCCTCAGAAGGGGGAAGTGAACCACTGAAAGGTGCATGGCAGCCACATCCTTTGGAACACAGAGCAGGGACCCCATTTGGGGGTCTCACCAGTGTATTCAGTACCTTGTGCTGTGACTCCTTGGGCTTGATCAGTAATATTTTTTGAACACACCTGTGTTCAAAGTATCAGGGTAACTAGGCCAGTAACTGTCTATACCTTTCACCTTTTTTTCTAGGTGTTGTCTTTTCCACACAAGAGTCAAATACTATTTAATGGGATCAGACAATAATCAGACAAATCCCTGTAAACCCAAGGTACATTCAAGAGATAAGCAGAAAATAATAAGAAAGATGGGAGAAGTCAAAGGATCTTGAGAAAAACCAATAAATCCTTGGAGGACAAAATATACAAAACAAGAAGGAGATCACATAATTTCCCCCACAAAAAGTGCCCAAATCTAACTAGCCAATCTACTTCCTTGATTGTTCTTCCTTGAACATTTACGGAGCGCCTACCATGTAGCAGGCATTGTATACTTGGGAAACAGTGAAGAATAAATAGACAAAAACCATTTTCCTGGAATGCCCATTCTGGAGGATGCTGGAAGATCCTGATGTGGGCCTGGCTCCTCTCTTGCCAGGCCCACATCAGGAGCAATGCCCCAAGACTGCTGCCTTCTCTGTCCGCAAATTGACAACAGACTAGCTATTAGTTTCTGGTTAATACTCTTCCAACAATCTTTTAAAGAACTTATTGAGAGGTGATTCAAGATGGCGGGCTACAGGAAGCTTGCATCTACCTGCTGCGTAGCTCAGGATTCAAGCACTGGGAGTACTGCTCCTCAGGAAGGTAGATACAAGGGATTTTACTAAAATTCAATATTGGACAGTCAGAGTTTTAGAGACTTAGAAATTGGGGTACATTAAACAAAGAAGAAAGGCTAAATTGAAGCCAAGAGGGTTGCAGCAACTGTGGTGGCAGCACTGGTTCAGCACAGAGAGAGTGAGAACCCAGAGAGAAATACCAAATTCAATACAGAAAAATCTGAGATCAGGAAAGAAGCCTGAACTTAGCTGATCCAGAAGCTTCACCGTGCTCTGATACCTGAAAAGTGTTCTGTTTCTCAAATGGCTATGGGAGTTGAGGCCAGCCATCTTGAGGAGGCTACGCTACAGCTGCTGCTGTAGGAGTTAGGAGATTTGAGCAAACACTACTACACTGTCCTGGCAAGTGCCTGCCATGTGGCCTTGGGGGTTACATAGCAGAATGTGTGTGAAACAGGCACCAAGATGATGGTACCTAGAGGAATTCAAGCCAGAAAAGCAAAGGAGAGCCCAACTTGCTTTTCCGTTGAGTCTGGGAACTCACATGACCTGCTGCAGAGGGTCAGGAATCTGAACAGGCAGCTGTGAACAAACTCAGGGACTAAACCCAGGAAAGCTGTGCTCATGGGCCTCTGACTATGTGAAGGATTGGCTGCTCTGCTCCATGAGTGGAATTCTCAGGTGGTTCCTGAGATCCAGACTCCTGTCAGAGATTGGCAGTTGCCAGGCCCTAAGGAAGTCAGTGTGTTGATTTAATTTCTCCAGAGCAGACACCATCCAACAAAGCCCCTGAGGCCTGATTAGACCTAAGCCCCAGCTACAGAAACTCCACTCAGAATTCTGCAGCAGTCCTGGGAGAGTAGATCTGGTCTGTGGGGACAAAACTCCATCTGACAGTACATTCCACTCCACCCTACCTCATACTGGTGAGAAGCAAGCTGACAATTAATTAATCCAGCTTCAGGGTTAAGCCAGTCCAACTGGCAGGTCAGAGAGCAACACAAAAAGAGAACGGGGTCAAAAACCCCCAATCCTTGCTTTCTCTCTCCATACAGAGCTCAAGAAGAAATGGAAAGAAAGAGAGCCGGTCATAAGCAGTTACTACCCATTCTTGTTGACTATTTTGACCATCTCAGTGAAATGATCCCTTAATTTTTCATTAAAAATTCTTTCTTTTGCCTTGTGTGTGTGTGTGTGTGTGTGTGTGTGTGTGTGTCTGTGTCTGTGTGTAAATGTATATGCCTGAGTTCTTGCTATGCTGATTGGTTTGTGGACATATATACATACAAATATTTGCTTCTTTTTTTCTCATTTTAAAAATGTGGTTATTATTTCTTGCCTTGTCTTTTGAGGTTTAGGATTTGTTTGCGATTTTTTGTTTTGTTTTTGTTTCTTTAGTTTCTCTTTCTCTCTTTTGCCAAGAGCTAAATTCTGTTGTTCTCTCTTTCTCTCTCCCTTTATTTTGTTTCCCTTATTTTTTTTCTCCTGCTTCTTTATAACTGTCACCTGCTGTATCTCTTCTTCATTCTCTGTTCACTTTTTGAAATTGTAAACTCTTTCCTACCTTCCAGTCCCATTTGCTTTTCTCTTACTTAACTGTATTTTTAACCATCTTTTAGAACTAACTGGTTTATATAACTCCTGCCCCCCCCACCATTTATGCTGTTGCAATTATTATTGCTGTGGGTGATATAGTTGACACCTGTTGTTTGCTTTAATGCCAGGTCTAGTTTATGGTTACTTATTGCTTTTGCTATTGGCAACTGCTGACCCCACCATTTCTGTTTTTAGTGGCAATTAACATTGTAGCTGTCACTGTGTGAACCAGGTAATTATTATTTTTTAGAATTAATTAATTAATTTTAATTAGTTATATATGACAGCAGAATGCATTTTGATTCATTGTACATGATTGTGGGTGATTATTTTAATGCTGTATATTGTTTGCATCAGTTGTTGCTAACATTTGTTTTCCCCTAGTATGTGAGGTTCTGGGAACCTACAGGGATACTACAACTTCATAGGGTAGAGACCCTACTGCTGAACTAAACTCAACCAAAAGACAGTGTACTTCGTTCCACACACAAAGTTATGGCACTCAGTCTCAGCTACAGTTTAATACAAAGTATAGAAGAGACAAAATCCCAAACTTACAACTAGGTCCCAAGTAGAAATGGCTAGGGGTGGATCCTCATGTTTCATTCACAGATATCCACTGCTATAGCAAAAACAGAGAAAATCAACACAAAGGCTGCGAAGACCACCTACGAGAGAGTCTCAATCGAGATCACTTTAAGGCACTTTGGCAAGACTGTGCCCTAAAAAGGCCCACACATAAAAGTAGAAGGAAATCCCTCCCAATGAATGCATAAAACACAACAGAGGAACGCAAGAAATACGAAAAAATCATAGCACCTCATAAGGTTCATAATTTACTAGCAACTGACCCCAAAGATATTAAAATGGATGAAATATAAGGTAAAGAATTCAAAAGCATTATTATAAAAGTGATCAATGAATTCCAAGAGCACACAGAAAAAACAACTGAATGGATTAAGGAAGTCAGTACAGGATATGAATGAGAAATTCAATGCAGAGACAGAGATACTGGAAAGGAATCAAATAGAAATCTTGGAAATGAAAGACGCAATAAGTCAAATAAAATGTTCAATTGAAATTCTCTCAAATCGAGTAGACCATGCTGAAGACAGAATTTCAGAGCTGGAAGACAAAATGGCCAACTTTGAATATTCAGACAGCATTAAAGTAAAAAAAGAATCAGTAAATATTGTAGAACAACCAATAATAAAAAAAACAAAGGCAGTTGGCACTAGTCCCCCTTGCTTTTCCTCTGAGGTCCATCTTTTTTCTAGTCAGGCCCTCAACTAATTGGATTAGACCCATCCATATTTTGGAGGGAAATCTGTTTTACCCCAAATCCACTCATTTAAATGTAAATTAGATTTAATGTCAGAAACAATCAGAATAAAATTTGACCAAAAAAAAATAAAACAAAAAACATTGTAGAATATACAAGAAATCTGAGACAACATTAAGAGCCCAGAAGAGAATCACTGGAATTGAGGTGGGTTGTGAGATGCAGGCTAATGAAATGGGTAAACTCTTCAGGGATTAATAACAGAAAAGTTTCAAAAGCTTGAGAATGAGATAGACATCTAGATACAGAAGATATTCAGAAGCCCAAACAAACAGCATCAAAGAAGAACCTTTCCATAACACATTAAAATTAAAGCACCTAACAGAGAGAATAAGGATAGAATTTTAAAAGACTTGAGAGAAAAATGTCAGCTACCTTTAATATCAAGCCAATCAGAATTACTTATGATTTCTCAGCACAAAATCTAAAAGCCAGGAGGCCTTGGAATGATATGATTCAAGACCTGAAAGAAAATAACTGTCAACCAACACTTCTATATCCGTCAAAGCTATCCTCCAAATTGAAAGAGAAAATAAAAACCTCCCAAGATAAGCAGAAACAAAAAGAATTTATGACAACTAACCCAGTCCTACAGAACTTACGTAACGGAAACTCCACACAGAAGAAATCAAAAACAAGCCCCAGAGTTCACAAATGAACAAATCTCATTTGAAGAGTAGGTAAGCAAATGATAAACAGGACAAAATTAGACATTAGAAATAAACTGAAATGACAGGAAATTAATAAACATCTCTCTATAATAACATTAAATGGTCTCAATTATCCAGTTAAAAGATTTAGGCTGGAAGAATGGATTAAAAACCAAGACCCAATTACATGTTGCTTGCAAGACATGAACCTTACAGGCAAAGACAGCCACAGGCTGAAAATTAAAGAATCAGCAAACATTGTAGAATATACAAAGATGATATACCATACGAATGGAGCCCCCAAACTAACAAGAGTAGCTACTCTTATATCGGATGAAGCAAACTTCAAACCAAAATTACTCCAAAGAGACAAAGAAGGTCATTTCATACTGGTAAAGGGAACAATCTAACAAGAAGATATAACCATAATAAATATGCCCCAATTGTGGGTGGAAGTAATTACATAAGAGAGGCACTACTCAAATTGAATCTTTAGGTAGAACCTAGGACAATAATACTGGGTGATTTCAACACATCTCTCACCATTGGATAGGTCATCCAGATATAAAGTTGGTAAAGATTCTTTGGACTTGAAAAATATTATAATCAAATGATCTTAACAGACATCTATAGAGTATTTCATCCTACAACAGCTGAATAAACTTTCTTTTCAGCAGCCCATGGAACCTTCTACAAAATAGACCATATTTTAGACCACAAAGCAACTCTTAGCAAATTCAAAACATTATATAATCCCTTGCATCTTATCAGACCATAATGGAAAGAAATTAGAAATTAACATGTCAAAACTATTGAAACTATATGAACACATGGAGATGGAATAATATATTTTTGAAAAATAAATGGGTGATAGGAGAAGTCAAGGGAGAATTAAAATATTCTTAGACTCAAATGAGAATAGTGATACAACATACCAGAACCTTTGAGGCACTATGTAGGTATTTCTAAGAGGAAAGTTTATAGCTATGAGTGCCTACATAAGAAAATCAGAAATATTCAAAAAAACAACCTAATGATGTGTCTCAAGATCCTTGGGGAGAAAAAATCAATTTCAAAACCAGTATAAGGAAGAAAATAATTAAGATCAGAGCTTAATGATCAATGAAATTGAGAATAGAAAAAAAATACAAAGGATAAATGAAACAAAGAATTGTTTCTTCAAAAGGAGAAACAAGATTGAAAAGCTCTTAGCCAAGCTCACCAAAATAAAAAGCCAGAAGACCCACCTTAATAAAATTAGAGATCTTTAAAGAAAAACAAATTCCAATATTCCTCAAATTATTCCATGAAATAGAGATAGCACACTTCCAAATTCATTCTATGAAACCATTATCACACTCATACCAAAACCACATAAGGGCACATCGAGGAAAGAAACTATAGATCAATATTATTGACAGAAATAGATGCAAAACCCCTTAATAAAATATTAGCAAATTGCATTCAACAATATATTTAGAAGATTGTATATCATGACCAAGTTGAATTTACCCAGAGATGCAAGGATGTTTTTAACATATGCAAATCAATAAATGCAATTCATCACATAAATAAAATTCAGAACAAAAATCACTTAGTCATCTCAATAGATTCAGAGAAAGCCTTTGACAAAATTCAGCTAAGATAAAAACACTGAAGAAACTAAGGATAGAAGGAAACTACTTCAACATCTTAAAGGCTATATACAAAAATCCAAAGCCAACCTCATAGAAAATGGGGAAAAATTGGTAACATTTCCTTTAAAATATGGAACAAGACAAGGAGTTCACTCTCACCACTCCTATTTAACATAATTCTAGCCAGAGAAATTAGACAATAAAAGGAACAAAAATAAGAAAAAAAATGTAAAATTATCACTGTTTGCTGATGTTATGATCCTATATTTAGAAGACCCAAAAAAACTCCACCAAAAGACTGCTTTAGCTAATAAACAAATTTAGCAAATAACAGGTTACAAAACCAACATACAAAAATCAGTATTTTTCCTATATATCAACTGCCTGATGGAAAGAAATCAAGAAAAAATAATCCCATTCAAAACAGCCTCAATCTAACCAAGGAATTGAAAGACCTCTACAAGGAAAGCTATAGAATACTGAAGAAAGATATTGAAGAAAACACTAGAAGATAGAAAGTCCTCCCATGCTCGTGGTAGGCAGAATTAATATTGTTAAAATGCCCATTCTACCAAAAGCAATGTACAGATTCAATGCAATCTCCATCAAAATACTAGTGACCTTCTTCACGGAATAGGAAAACAAAAACCAAACAAAACAAAACAGTCCTAAAGCTCATTTGGAAGAAGGAAAAATCCAGAATAGCCAAAGTAATTCTAAGCCCAAAAAAGCAATGCTGGAGGCATCAAAATCCCTGAATTCAAATTGTACTACAGAGCTAAAGTAACAAATGGCATAAAAACAGACACATAGGCCAATGATTCAGAATAGAAGACACAGAGACAAATACCCAGATATAGTCATATGATCCTGGACAAAGGTACCAAAAGCACATTGGAGAAAAGCAGCCTTTGTAACAAATGGTGCTTGGAAAACTGGCTATCCCCATGTAGGTGAATGAGGCTAGGCTCTTATTTACTACCCTGCACAAAATTCAACTCAAAATGGATCAAAGACCTAGGAATTAACCAGAAAATATTAAACCCCTAGAAGAAAACATAGGGTCAACACACCAGCATAAAGGTGCAGGCAACAACTTCCTCAGTAGAACCCCCAAAGCTCAGGAAATAATGCCAACGGTTAATAAATGGGCCAGCATTAAGTTAAAATGCTTTTGCACAGCAAAGGAAATAATTAAGAATCTGAAGAGAGAACCTACACCATAACATTTTTGCTAGGTTCCTTTCTGGAAGAGGTTAATATCTAGAATATATTAAAAAAAACTTAACACCCATAAAATAAAATAACCCAATTAATAAATGGGCAAATGAATTTAACAGACACTTCTCAAAGGAAGAAAGACAAATGGCCAATAAATGTATGAAAAAATGTTCAACATCCTTAGCAATTAGGTAAATGCAAATTAAAACTACACAGAGATTTCATCCCACACGAGTCAGAATGGCAGTCATCAGGAACAATAATAAATGCTGGAGAGGATGTGGAGAAAAAAGAACACTTTTACACTGTTGGTGGGATTGTAAATTAGTACAACCATTATGGAAATCAGTATGGAGTTTCCTCAAGAGACCAGGCATGGAATTACCATATGACACAGCTATGTCACTCCTCAGTATTTATCCTGAAGAATTAAAGTCATCTTACCACAGTGATACATGCATACCTCGGTTTATATAGAAGCACAATTCATAATTGTGAATTGTGCTTCTATATAAACCAGTCTAGGTGTCCATCAGTGGACAAATGGATAAAGAAAATGTGCTATATATACACAATGGAATTTTATTCAGCCTTAAAGAAAAATGATATTATGGCATTTGCAGGAAAATGGATAGAACTAGAGACCGTTATGTTAAGTGAAATAAGTCCAACTCAGAAGGTAGAAGGTCATATGTTTTCTTTCTTATGTGGAAGTTAGAGAGGAAAAAGGAAAAGAAAGGTGGTGGTGGGGGGGGAGTCTCATGAAAATCAAAGGGAAATCAGTAGGGGAAAGGGACCAGGGAGAGAGGTAGGGAGAGAAGGGGGAATTGCTGGGAAGGGATATTGGTGAAATCACAGTGTTATATTGTGTGCGTGCATGAACATGTAACAACAAATCACATCATTATGCACCAATAAAACAATGTGGGGGAAAAATCTTACTGAGAATCTTCTCCATTTATGGTATTTCTGTTTTCTAGCATGACACTGTTACATGCTAGGTACATAACATTTTTTTAAATGAAAGTCTGTGGAAGGTTTAATATTGTATAAACTTAAAGTTCAGACAAATCAGATGAATTTTTCTTGATCAGTCGTTTAACTCTGGCACCATAATATTTTAGAAAGAATACATCAATGCCTTGCATACAGGAAATGCAGAACAAATGAATGAATAGTGTCTGCTACTACAACCTGGAGGTCACACGGAATGTTCAGAGCTGGTTTCTGAAGTGACTACTGAGCTGTAGTATTAAATCAGGGTCAAAGGCTTTTGAGATGATTACTCTTTGTATCTCAATGGATGAAAACATCTATTTCCAGCAGTTGCAGAAATTACCCAAGATCCTGTTGCCAGAAATAAGTGGAGATGGGATTCAAACTCAGGCCTTTGACTCCAGTGGCTTTTAACTCCATGTTATGCTGCCCTCTAGTGGTAACCTCAGAGGGATCGACCTTCCAGAGAAGTTTTACTGTTATTTTTATGTGATTTCTTCCTCAAAATAGACTTTCAAATAACTTGTCCGTTGGTTCTTATGATAATATTGCCCTACTTGCTCATTTGGATCTATTTAGCTTTCTTCCCATTTCCTTGAGTGCTGAAGGATAGCTTTTATTCTCACAGAAATATAATATGTACATTCCCTTCTCAGCTGTAGGGCTGACCTGAAAATGAGGTCAGGCAGGCAGCTTTTTGTGTATATAGAATGTAAGGAGTGCCAGGAGGCCCTCCCTACCCAGGAAATGTCCTTCCCTCACATCCTGATGCTTAAAATTCCAACACGCTTCTGTTTCTAGCTATGTAATTTTTCACAATGAAATACATCGGGGGGGATAAAAGACATTGTAAGCTAAGCATCCTGCCAGCATGCTTGTTTTCTTTTAACCACCAATCCTTTACTTAGTAGGGGTTTTTGGAAGTGGACTCCAGTTGGGTACAGAGGACTGGAGATTTAAAGCTAATTAAGAAGTGATTTCTGATCTCAGGAAGGTTTGATTTGGGAAGCAGATAAATGCAAAGGAAACACAATATGCTGTTTTGGATGCCAGGATGCAGGCATTTAAAAGGTGCAGGGAAATCCAAAAAGGGAGG
Source organism: Ictidomys tridecemlineatus (assembly GCF_052094955.1). Classification (NCBI taxonomy): domain Eukaryota; kingdom Metazoa; phylum Chordata; class Mammalia; order Rodentia; family Sciuridae; genus Ictidomys; species Ictidomys tridecemlineatus. The sequence continues at coordinate 25,809,169 of NC_135482.1, forward strand.
AATGTACTGGCTCTACTTGCAAATGTGAGAGCATATATATTAAGCCTGAAGACCCTCACACTTTAGTAAGAATGTATTGTAAAGACTTTTGTTTCAGGAGGCACTCTTTGGTGATAGGAAAAGGTTTGGAGTGAGTACGAATTCATGCACATATTATAGAAGAAGAGAGAGAACAGTAATCAGAAAAAAAAATTCCTTTCAAAGTTGAGCTAGCTCAGTAATGGAAACATTGAACACCCAGTTGTGTAAGCAGCTCACAGGTCATTCATGTCAACTTTCTTCCTTTCACCCTTCACAAAGCCTAGCTGATTATATCTCCTGCATCTCTTGTCCATGGAGATACTTTCTAACTCCATTGGGCTCACGGTAGCCTAACCTACCAGCTTCTCATGCTCGGACATTGTATTTGCTCTGCTTGAGACCACTCTTGTCTAAGTCCACCCATGTCCATCCTACGTCCATCTGATGATACCAATCCACTCAATGCCTTCACACTGCTGTTAGGGTAAGAAACAAAATTCCTAAACATCTAGTAGACCCTACCTGACCTGACTCTAATTGACGCTGTTACCTTTCTCTGAGACTATTCTCCTCCTCACTCTCAGACACACCTGTATTAGGTGTGATTTTAGAGTATTATTCTGCTTCACTCCTATAGAAGATTTCTACCAGTGGTCCCATCTTCACCAATCTGTCCACATTCTTTCCCACACAACACTTCAGTGCCCTCCTACTCATGGTGACGTGCAATTGCCTGGCTCTGAGTTCAGCCAAGTGACTTGCTTTGGCCAATAAAATTAGACAATGTTCAGAGCTCAGGCCCTAGAGGCCTTACGTGTTTCTGCTTGTTCCCATGAACCTCTCCCTTTTCTGTGAGAGGAATATGGTCCTAGGGAAAGGATGAGGGACATCTGGAATAGAAATATCCAACTGAGCCCAGCCTAGGGAAAGTGAACCCAGTGGACAAATGGATTTATGGGAAATGATAGCATTTAAGTGTTTTGGGGTTGCTTGTTATGTAGCAATAGCTAACTGATACCCTAGACACAATGATTTGCATTTTCTTGGGGCTTGGTAAATATCCTCTATCTTTACTCTTCATATTAAACTTTTCTATTTTGGCAAATCAGGGTCAAAGACTGTATAGATTTATGAATAGCAAACTGTGGCTTGAGGATTGAGTCTTAGTAATAAAACAGTGGGTAATTCCTCCACGGCTCATCTGTGGCTTTCCAAACATGACAAGGGCTTTCTTTCCAATGCCATAAACTGGATGGATTAAATTGGGCATGGATCTTTCCATTCCTGCTATAGAAGTTTTTCATCCCTGGGAGGGATAGCAACTCTGCTGCTACAACCTGGAGGTCGCACTGAATGTTCAGAGCTGGTATCTGAAATGACACAATCCACTTGCATTTTAGATAAGGGCAGAGTCTGTCATAATAGGCATTTTAAAGGTCAGGCTAGAATCAAGCAGGAAATCTTGTTCCTTTAATCTTTGTCCTTTGAATTTCTCTCTGGAAAAAAAACTATTGAATATTTCTGCCTTTTTCATTTTCTCTACCCCGACGAAAACTATTACTTAAATGGATGCTAATGAAGTCACAGGCCAAGACACTGACGACTCAAAATGAAAACTATGAGTGCCTGTGGTGTCTATCATACCCTGCACTCAAAGAGATGGCAAAATGCTGTGCCCTCAAAGGAGACTCCTGAAATCAAGACTCTTGCACCTTGCACTCCTGCGTGATGGGTGAAGAGTGATTTGGGTGTTGATTACAACATCATCATCAGGTCAGAACAGAAATAAAGTCGTAAAAGAAAATGGTGCACAGGTGTCATGGCATGGGAGACAACCAACGTATACACACCTGGATTGATGCAGTTCTTCTCCCTGAAATAAAATTTAAAAGTCTTTGTTTTAGTCTTGCTTGAACCCATCCAATATTTCAAAGCAGACTTTTTTTTTTTTTTCTGGGGTGTGGGGGCCATGGAACCAGGGATTAAACTTGGGGGCACTCGACTACTAAGCCACATCCCCAGCCTTATTTTGTGTTTTATTTAGAGACAGGACTCACTGACTTGCTTAGTGCCTCACTTTTGCTGAGGCTGGCTTTGAATTTGAGATCCTCCTGCCTCAGCCTCCTGAGCTGCTGGGATTCTAGGTATGCGCCACTGTGCCTGGCTGAAAGCAGACTTCTTGAAGGAAAAAAAAAAAACCTGTAAACTCTCTCAGTTAAAATGTTCTGGATTTGGAGGGTGGGGGGGATGAGGGGGAAGGGAATGAGGAATTTGAATAATTAGCTCTTTCTCCTCTTTTAAATCAGCCTTGCTCTGTCTTCAAATGGTGTTTTGCAAAAGGACCACCACCGCTACCTAATCAATGCCTGACAGACCACAGTTAGTCTCACCTTAGAGTGGGCCTTCAAGGACCCAGGAGAAGGTGAATTAGGCTAGACATTCATGTTCCTTCCTCCAAATGGGACACCTCTTTTACTTGAGAGCCAATGCTTCTAAAGGGTGTGTCTGTCCCCTCAGCCCTGTCTTCCTGTGCTGTCTCCCATCCTGGGGCCCCTTGGTCCTGGGGGGAGTGGGCCACCCTGAGACCTATTTTGCTTTTCAGACCACCAAGTGCTAGGCAGGAGGCTTAGATCTGAGTTACCTGAGGTCTTGGGGACCCTGCAGTAGGGCTGGGCGTTGAGTGGCCTTCTTGCCCTGGAAGAGAGGCCCAGCGAGGAGACCCCTCATCGATGGGTCGAAATGCAAGAAGGACATGTTCATCGGGGGTCCTGGTTTGGGACTTGAAGGAGTCAGCTGTGCTGAGGGTACTTTCAGGATCTGAAAGCCGTCCTGAGCGGGGTCTCAGGGGTGAGAGGGAAGATGAAGAATCTCTTGGGCTTCCAGGTAGACTCTGGGAAAGGTGACCTGGGGAGCCTGTAGGATCTCTCCAGCTTTTCTGGGTGGACACATCCAAGACATCTTGGTGAGGTGGCGAGATGGAAGACCCCTGGCTACTGCCCCTTAACCTCCTCAAGGTGGGAGAGGTGGAGATTCGGCCGGGGGCTTGCCGGTCAAACTGGAGAAGGTTCCCTTGGTTCTCACAGAGCTTCTTTGACGGGTTCCAGGGCCCCCAAGGAGAGGTCCCACAGCCCTGGGGCTGCGTCTCAGGACAGGAAGACTCTGTTCTCCCCACAAAACTAAGAGGAGAGACAGATGGAAGCTTCCAGGAGACACCGTCTGGGTTGCTGTTCTCTGGAGCACAGTGAGGTGGCTGAGTTTCCAAATCCAAGGGCCACCCTTCCTCTGGCACTTCTTGGTCCTCTCCCAGAGGACAGTCACAGGCTGGTGGCTGCATCTCCCGTGGGGAGGAGCAGATGGTGGAATCTGAAGTAAATGGGGAGACTGGGGTGAGGACAAAGATTTCTGAAACTTCAAGGAAAACTTCTAGCTCTTCAGAAGAGATAAACAGAGCCTAGTTCACATTAGCATCCTTTACTGAGGATAATGAGCATAATGAGGATAATGAGGATAATGTGATTCGAGCTGCCATATCTAAATAGTCTACTGAAATCCATTGACTGTCTGCTTAACATTCCTTCTCATTCCAAACAAACAAACAAACTTAAAAAACTTTAGTGACTCCAGGGGTTCCTTGGAAGTCACACAGCTAGCTACTTTTTAATTATTTCATTTTAAGAGAATCAAATGTATGAACTATGATATGTCAAAATCATTGTAATGTTTTGAGCAACCAATTAAAAAAAAAGAGAATCAGATATACTTTAAATTCTCCTCACATCTAGCTTGTATGTATGTATGTGTCTATTTATGTACTTTGGTGCATTCTAGAACAAAGAGAATAAGATCTATCCTTTGAGTTTTAAATTACATAATGAAACACGCCTTCAAATATAATAAATGTAAAGATTTTACAAAAGACATTCCAGACTTTATCAATACCCATATTTTTTTAAAAAAAAATGACTTGAGTTTGAAAAGAAAAACTCAGGTGTCACCAGATATCCTGCTTCTCATGATTAGCTTATCTTCTAGAATGTACACAGGCCCAGTTACCTCCCTATTAAACCCTTCTCAGGCTCAAGGAAAGACTGATTCTTCTGCTTGACAATTTGATTCATGGCAGAATGGAAATGATCTATGGCAGTTCTTTTATTTTGTAGTTTCCCACATGAACAAAGTATTTCTGTGTGGGAAAACATTATTCCTCACCCATCCATCAATGATTTCATGACTGTCAACAGATGAGGGGTGAAACCGGAGAATAAATAATATGACCGTCTTCCCTTGCCATGAGCAATGGGCAAGGTGGCTTTAGACTGTGTGTGGATGGTTTGTGGATGAAACATCAGCAGTTGATTGCTTATTCTGAGACCTCCACAACAGTTTGAGCAAGCCTATAATTCTCCAGTGAAGCAGCAACCTGGAACCCTTTGGGAATGAATATATTTGAGTCACCAAAATTTAAGGATACCAATCATCTATGTTTTTTAGTGCTATATAATTCCAATTGCATTGACAATACTTTTTAGGAGAGCATTTTTCTATAGTGTATAATTTGTTTCAACTTGATAACAGCGAGGGCTGAAAGCCAATAAACTTTTTCTTGTGACCTGACCTCATTGCACTGACTATCACTCAAGTACTGTGCTGAAAGATGGCGATTGTTACTGTGTTTGTTGAAGTTCTGTGGTGTAGAAAGAATTAACAGGCTTTTAAATTCATCCTTACCAGTAAAGAGGAGGAACCGGGTGTTACCATGTAGTCGTGACAATGTTGTAATACTGATGATGAGGACTTCACGACTCTTAATATTGACTCCCTGACTCTCATTGGGTTTCGGGTCAGATACAATAATAATAGGTACTGGATTTTAGACTGGAGAATTGTTTAAGGAGCTACTTAGACAGCAATGAAAGTGAATTCAGTTCTTTTTTTACAAAAGAAATTTGAAGTCCTCAATGTTGGGTTTGCTTTACTGTTTTGAGCTGAGGATTCAAATGTTGTGAAACATCACGTGTCACACCGGAATGCATGGGGTACCCTTGACTGGGGGTGGAACAAGGAGGGTAATGCCAGCTAGAACCTATATACAGTGAAGGCTGGGCTGCACTGGATTTGAAGGTTCGTGATTTCTGGTCGCTGCTCTAGAGATTAATACCAGCTTGGTTGGAGAAGGAGAAGTCCTGCGCTGACCATTGGTGAGCTCAGCTCTGTTAGGTGTGTTAGGTTTGTTCAGGTCCTGAGGCCCTGGCTGTTTCATGGAGGACCCAGTTTCCTTATTTTCATGCCAAAAAAAAATGTCTGAGCTGAGGTCTGGAGTTGTAGGTACTTTCACACATGCACACACCCAAGGATTCTACTATTTTTCTTTAGAGGATTATCCAAATTCAAGGCGGCAATAATGTTAAAGAAATTCAGTACGTTTACATGGGCCCTGCCGTACTGGTTGTATTGGTTTCCTTAGGTTTCCCTTCTGTCCTTTGGGCCTGCTTTCTCCTCCTTGGAAGAGAGCCTTAGGTAGCTTTTTCAGCCGACCAGACGTAGGTGTGTGATCACCGGTAGGAGGTTCTCTATGTCCAGTAGGATTTAAGAGTCATTAAGTATTCTTTATTGGCCAGTGTCCTAAATACTGGAACCAAAGCATTACTAATGGCACTTGGGCCACAGCATGGTGACTGGCAACATGACTCACCTAGCACTGGAGAAAAGCAGCAGGACTTTGGGAAGTGGCTGGTAGAGAGACAGGAAGGGTTCAAACTCAGGTGGATCTGGCTTCTCTTCCAGCTTCTCTGTCAACAATGTCATGTGACCCACGATGAGCCACTTCTCTCTCTGCCTGTGTGCAGCATTTAGGAGAAGGCCTTCAGGGGCTGGTTTCAGGAATTAAATGAGATAGTGGCTAAGGCTCCTGGGAGGCCCTCCCCCAAAGACTACCCCTTGTGGATCTGATAAGAGTTGAAAGTTAACTGTGAATTAGTTCATGCCAACTCTGCTTTATGTTATCTAAAAGGCCAGACTGTGATCATTTTAAAGAGGTCACCAGCCTTTGACTTCCCAAGCTTAGGAATCTAGCAAACAGCCATTTACAGCGTTGGAGAAGGCTCTCACTGTACTAGAAATTAAACCGCAGGGATTAATGATTCACAGATTCTAATTAGATCTGGAAAGACCAGCTAGACAGGACCTGGCAAAGCTGGTGGCAACTGGTTTTGTATAAACAGAAAATGCAAGAGGGAAACCCAGAAAACAGCTGAATGTCTTTATTACCTGTGGGAAGGTCTGAATGTGACATTGTCCGTGTGGATCCTGACCATCCAGAGTTTGCAGAATCACAAAGAGAACTGCCAGACCAGGGCTCGGAGCAAGAGGTTCTGCCAGCCTGTAACAAAGCACTCTCCCTTCTGAAGGCAAGTGATCTTGATAGAGCTGAAATGAGGAACTGGCCTCTCCCCTCCTTAGAGACCTTTCTAGTTATTTGTTTATGAAAAAGCTGAAAGGCAAGCGAGTTCAGAACCTAAGACCGCCTAAGACAGAGTCAGGTGATTTGTTTTTACTGAACAACAGCTGCTCCAATACAGAAAAGATGCAAATTGGCCTCTTATTTCCCCTTAAGGTGTCCAACGATCATTCACGACAGTTCAGGGAGACGGTGCTAGCTTTATATTCTATTTCCTCTAAAAAAGTGAGAATCATTCCTTAGGACCTTATTTTCTTCACATCTTAGAATATTTTCTGCCAATCTTCTTTACTAATGGGATGCTTTGATTAGCACCGAACAATAGAGAAAATTTATGAACATTAATTTTCAAATAATTAAAATGCACATCGAAAAGTATTTGTTATCTACCAATATTCTCATTAGATCAGTAGCCCCAAAAAACATTTATTTAGTGCCTAGGTAGACTTTTTAAAAGCCAATTAGCATCAAAAGTTTTCTATAAAGTTTTTAGAAAAAACAAAATTGGACTGGGGTTATAGCTCAGTGGTAGAGCACTTGCATAGCATGTATGAGGCACTGGGTTCAATTCTCAGCACCACATATTTATATGAACAAAATGAAGGTTCATCAAACTAAACTAAAAAAATTTTTTTTAAAAAAGCCTAATTCTAATTACCAGTTTACTGATTTTTTTTTCCACTTAGAACCATCATAGATATTTATTGTGAAGCTTTCTCTAATCAGTGGCTCAAGGTAGAAGCCCTGGACCAGCAGGGTAACATCATTTGGGAATTTGCTAGAAAGGAAAAAATCGCAACAGACCCATCATCTGACCACTCCTTGGTGTTCATCCTAGAGAATTAAAGTTAGCAAACTGTAGATTTATATACATACCCATGTCACAGCAGTGCAATCCACAAGAGCCAAATTAAGGAACCAGCCTAGGTGTCCATCAACAGATGAATGGATAAAGAAAACATGGTATATATACAATGGGGTTTTATTCAGCTGCCAAGAAGAACAAATATTATGTAATTTACAGAAAAATGGATGGAACTTGAGAGCATTCTGCTAAGCAAAATAAACCAGACTCAGAAAGGCAAGGGTTGTTTGTCAATGGATCCAACTGTTGTATATGATTCTAGTGCATAGATAAAAGATGATAAACAAACAAATACTGGATTGACCATCTTTAAAAGAAAGAAAGAAAAATTCCACCCCCTTGCTATCAAAAACTTCACAGTGGGGCCAGAATTCTGTGTTTTAACCAGTCCTCTAGGTGATTTGAGAACCATGTTAAAATTTGAGAACCACTGTCTTAGGAATAAAAAGGTCTAACGCATAGATCTTGGCCTCATGATAACCTTTGTGTTAGTCTTTAATTCTCTCATATTGGTCTTTTTAAAACAGCACTTACGTAGTGCTTTAAAAATGACTTGGTCTCCTCCCCTGGCAATCCTCCTCCCCTCACTAGCACCAGCACCCAATCCACCCTGGAATATCAAGTCATATCTATTTTTACCACTGTGCAGTGGACAGAACACAGTCAGAGCTCCTGCCAAGGCTATCTAGAAGTGGATTGCTTCACTTCAGGAATAAAGAAAAATGAATGAAGTCTTTGACCTTTTGGCTTGTGGAAGGCAGGTCGTCCTTCATCAACTAGTCCCCTCACACACACACACCTGGTTTTAAAACGGCCAATCCTGGGGCATCCTGATAATGGAATCCCAATACAGAAATGTCCGATTTGTAGTTGTAACTTGAACAAGAAAATTAAGAGTCTACAGAAAGGTCACAAAGGATGATCAAGGAAAAAAAAAAGTTGACTTTCCACCTGGTTTGTCAAAGAGCAGGGATCAGGGAGGGGAGGGGACACCTGGGGTCTTGAAAAGGTGGCCCTTTATCTCTCAGTGTGAGGCAGGGAGGGCTCTCCAATCTGCAGACGGAGCAACTCTCCTCCGTGTTTGTGCCTTTTCTTTTGGGTCACTGGAAGGGGTTGTCTTGCTGGGGAGAGAGCCACTGGGAATGTGCCCCATGTGAAGTCAAAAGGCTACAAGCTCTTTTGGTATCATGACTATTCAGATCTGAGGTTATGAAATATAGAGCTGTGATAGGTTCTCTGGCTTAAAAAAAAAGTCGGACATTAGAAATTAGGAGATTTGTTTAAAAAGTTGAAATGTAAAATTTACTTTAAAAAAAAAATGAACAATCCTGCAGCAGGATTTTCAATTTGAATGTAGAGTTGTATATTACATGACAAGGTGAATTCTGTTCATATATCCATATTCCCATATATATGGAAGGACTAGATGTGAGGATGGGCTCCGTGTTTCGGATAGGACAAGTATGACCCCTTCACCAGTTTCTAATACTCTGGGCACAGAAGAAGCAGCTGCCAGTACTTATCATTGTGCTTGTAGAGTTTATTTCTTTTAATAATACTAGCATGTGTGAGGTACTGGGTTCGATTCTCAGCACCACATATATATAAATGAACAAAATAAAGGTTCATCAAACTAAACTAAAAAAAAAATTTAAAAACCCCTAATTTTAATTGAAATTTACTGATGTTTTTATCACTTAGGACCATCATAGATGGTTTGTCTCCAAACTGGAGCAAACTCAAGGTCTGTTCTAGTAGGCTATCCATCATCAATAGATAAATGCATGATTCTATGATGAGTCTTTTTCAATAATGAAAATGAAGAAATGATTACTCCGGAACAGAATGCTCAATCAGAGAAGCCAGGCTATCCCATGCCATTTAAAGGAACATCCAGGCTGATCTATGGAGTCAGAAGTTGGGGTCATGGTTTTGTCTTTGGGGAGAGGCGGTGACTGGGAGTGAGGAATACGGCTTCTGGGTAGTTATATGTTTCACTGTTTCTTGATCCGAGTGGTGGCAATGAGTATGTTCTCTTTGTGGAAATTCAATCACTAGCACACTCGGGGTGCATGTGTATTGAGGTTTATTTCAATGAAAAGTGCATTTGTTGAAGTGCATCTATTGAAAGATGATATCCTGGTTTGCTTACTTGTTTACATGATTGTTATGGTTTGGATTTGAGATGTCCCCCAAAAGCTCACTTGTGAGACAACACAAAAAGGTTTGGAGGAGAAATGATTGAGTTATATCTTTAATCAGTGAGTTAATCCCTGATGGGATTAATTTGAGTGTTGACTGGAGCCAGGTGGGGTGTGGTTGAAGGAAGTGGTTCATTGTGGGTGTGGCTATGGGATATGTTTGTATCTGGAGAGTGGAGTCTCTCTCTTCTTCCTGATCATATCATGTGAGCTGCTACCCTCTGCCATGTTCTTCTGCCATGATGCAGCTGGTGGTGTATGGGCTGAGACCTCTAAAACTCTGAGCCCCCAAATAAGCTTTTCTTCCCTAAAATTGTTCTGGTTAGATTTTTTAGTCACAGCACAGAAGAAGCTGACTAAAACTAAATTTCTGGCTTTGAAATAGTAAATTCTTAAAAAAAATATTTTTTTCTAGTTGTTGAAAAGAGCTGTTTTTTAAATTTGAGTTTGTTTTAGACTTTAGGGTTATAAAACTCCAGTGATATCATGTTTAAAACAATTAGAATGAATGCATTTTAATATATTTCAACATTTTGAGTTATTTATTCAGGAAATTTTTCTAGGCAGCACATATTCTGAGTTGTCTCATATTTAAAAATGTCTATTTTGCTATCATATATGAATGTGAGGCATGGAATTCTTGCACCACAATATTTTTCCTTTAGGCATCTGTAGACATTTTCCATGATTTTTAAATCTTTAGTAGTTGAAATAGGCCAACAGAATATTTGCTTTTTGTTAAGTATCTTCATTTTTTCTTTTTATTTCTTTGTGATATTGTGTATATTTTCTTGAAGTGTTAACTTAATTTCTCTTTATGTATATTTAAATGTTTTTTCAATTTGAATGTAGAGTTGTATATTACATGACAAGGTGAATTCTGTTTTACAGAGGATCTGTGCACAATCTTGATTATTTAAAGTACTTTTTCCAAATAAGGAACAGTTTCTGTATCTCTTTCCTTGGTTTTCTTTCTTTAAGGCAGGTCTATTCTCTTTTGACGTTTCATTTTCTCTCTACATTATTTTCATTGCCTTCACTTTTCTGTAGTCAGGGAAAATTTCCTGACATCAATTTTCTATTTTGCTTGTTTAGTTTTCCAGAGTCTAAATTGCTTTTAACTGTTGCATAATGGCTTTAACATCAGTTTTACCTCTAAGATAAATAGGACTATTTCAGTGCAATTCTTTTTTATTGCAAAATGTTTCCTTTTTTTATGGTAGTAGACTGTAGGTTCTTGAGTCATGTTGAAAATATGAATTATTTAGTGTGTCATGAACTGAGGCATATGATTAACTGAACTATGTACACGTGGTTTTAAAAATTTAATTCAAAGAATCATGAATCAGAAAATTTCCAACTTTACTTGTTTCTTGAAATAACTCTTTATCCAAGAAAAGTAGCTTTAGTAAGCCATCTTGGAATTTTTTAGTTTATTCTTATGACCTGTAAGCTATTTTCTTATGCCCTATAGTTATCCTATTTGCTGTTTCTTATTGAGGGATATCTTTGCTTGCCTGGTGTTATGGTTAAGAAAGGGTTGGACTGGGTTCTGAGAAAATAGTGTGTGGGTTTATATCAAATAGAATCTGTTTTGAGGGGATATATGAAAATAATAGAATAAAATCATCAGGTTGCTTGTTTGAGTGATTTTGAAGTCTAAGGGACAGGGATCTAGGGCCACAGCTGCAGTCGCAAGCAGCACATGAGCATTCCAGCATGTTCAAATCTCTGCTGGGGTTGGGGGCACTTTGTATAAGGAATAAAGTCCAAGGCCTTCCCATACATTGCTGTTGCTGCTATCTACAGATTGAAGTGAGGAGGCCTGAAGGATCGGTATTCTGATAAGTGCTTTCTTCCTTCCTTCCTCTGGCAAAGGCCAATGTCTCGGCTTGGCACCAGAATCACGAGCCACCACACACCTTTGTAGGTTCACACAGCAATTCTTTATTCCCGCTCTCACACGGCCTCCACACAGGTCCAGGGGCAAACGCGTTCTGCCGTCTCCCGCACAATTCACCTACTCCACGAGGCTATCTCCAAATCCCATTTTAATCTCACCAGAACTCAACGGGAACAAGCAGCAGGAACACCCTAATCCCAGCAATAATCTTCAACTTCCAACTTCCCTAAAACCCATTATCTTAAACTGGCAACGCCTTAAACTCAAGGAGCCGGTTACTTCCTCAAACCTGATCAGCTCTAAACCTGGATCCGCCTTGGTCCTTGAGCAAGGTCATCTTATTAAAGCATGCATGCAATGTCCCATCGAATGTCCTCTAAGCAGCATGGGGTACGCTTGGCAAGGAAATTTCGATGCGTCATTCCTACTTGGTAATGGCCCTCAGCATCTCCCCCCTTCTGATTAATTAAACAAGCAATGTGGCTTAGGACCGTGCCTGGTAGGTTGTCCAATTCAACATGTGGTTCTTACCCGTCATGGGAGAACTGACCTTTACACGTCAATTTCCTGTCTTAGGTTGAATCCACTGCAATCAGATCAACCCGTCGCTGACTACCGGTCCAGCATTCAGCCATGCTTGTGGATAGGCCTAAGCACCAGTGGGGGGGTGAGGTTCTTGCCTCACCTCTGTTGGCCCCCAAATTTAACCTTGGTGCCAGTGGGGGGGTGAGGTTCTTGCCTCACCTCTGTTGGCCCCCAAATTTAGACCATCACTAGTAGAAGGGAGGAAGATACAGAAATGCCACGACACCAAGCCAATTGACGGCTCCTTTGGAAAAATTGCGTCACTGGTGACACCATCAGCAAAGATGCCAGCATTACCACAATTAACATGGGGTGCGCTGGCAAGGAAATTGCATCACTGGCGACACCATCAGCAAAAATATGCCAGCATTACCACAATTCGCTGCACCAGACGATAGTTCACAATGCATGCAACTGATAAATAGTCCAGGCAAGTTCTGCAGGCAGTTCAAAGTGGAAGAGTCTATCAATATGTCCATTTCCTCCCAAAGTAAATCAAGTCCTTGATTGAGCATTACTTGTTGAGTTATATTCATTGATGCATCAGTTTATACAGTTTACTGTGGTAGCTATCATAGAAGCTGTAGTTTGGTTTTCTTAGTCTTCACCGGCACTGGGATGGAGATGGGAATTCTGGCAATGATGTTAAAGAGACATTATCCTGAACAGAATTATTAAATATAATGAAAAGGAAAAGTGAAAGTAAACAAACAGATCTGTTAATCACCTTTAAAAACAATAGTAAGCAAACAGATCTATTAACCACCTTTGAAAACAATCATTAACAGCTGTTTACCTAATTAGATTAAACCACTTAAATCACGTGAATAAAAAAAAATTCGGATCCATTTCTTCATGAGCGCTCCTCATATAAAAATATGGACATACACACATACTGACATGCAACACAAAACAGTGCAGACATAACATACAACACATAAGACAATAATAACGGCCTTGTAGCTTTACCTAGGTAAAATCTCCATTGCAATGTTTAAAAACTCCACAGTCAAAAAATAAAAAACAGTCAAAAAACAAAACTGATCAGAAAAACATTAACCTAGGTTTGTATGAGCTCAAAAATAAAATAGAACTTTATGATGTGGGAAAAATGCAATAATAAAATAGATATTGAAAAAAGCACCGTGGTTAATCACTGTCGCAGATGTAAGAATAGCCAAGCTGGAGCTCTGGATTTCAGCTGTTATGGATTTCAGTCAAATCATCTTCTTTTTCTGTAGAAATTGTTTTGGTTAACCTCTCTGGAATCCAAATTGGCTGCTGTTCTCCCTGTGGGAACACACAAACGGAACCCCGACTCCAGACAAACACTGGGTCAGGAGCTTTCCAATGTCCTGTTAGAATATCTTTCCAAAGTACCTTAGGCTTATGTACATTTTTTGGATATATATGTCTTTCCGCAGCATTAAGTCCTGATGAATCCAAATTTAAAAAGTTTAGAGTAAAAAGGGTTATTTTAAGTTTATCTTTGGGGGATAAATACCCCTTTAAGATCCTTTTAAATTTAAGTCTTTCAAAAGCATTCTGCCTTACTTTTTAGAATTATTTTAGTCCTTATAATTTTTAGATGTGGTTTTAAACCATAGTTGTCTTAGCCTTTTGCATTTTCTATCTGAAATACCTTTACTTGACAATTTCAACCATTTTTTATCTTATTTCTATCTTCTACTTTTCTTCTAAGGTTTTTATATTTACCCTTAGTTGCTTTTTTCTCTCCTAGTTTTCTTTTGTTTCCTATTTTGTGGGCTTAAAATTTTTGTCTTTCTACATCTTTTTTATCTTCCTATATCTTTTTTATCTTTCTACATCTTCTCTCTTTTTTTTTTACCTTTTTGTACTTCTGTTTTTGAAGTTTTCCACTTCAAATTTTTAATCTTTATCTAAATCTTTTATCTTATTATCTTCCCATTTTCATGGGTTATTTTTTTTTCTCCGCCATGAAGGTATCTCAACCACCTTCAATTTAACCTTTTAAAGCCTTTTAATTATCACCTATACTGTAGTTTTAAATGTACCTTTTCACCACCTACAGCTTCACTCTTTTAAACGAGGCTTAGATTCTGTTTAAATCGCTTAATGTTAGTTTACATGGCTGCCCTTCAACCAAAGGCTTTTTTTTTACTCCATTGAGAAGCTTTCTCTCAATCTGCCATGCACAAATACCTTTTTCTTCTTTCTTCCTTTCTCAAGCTTTTAAAGTAAGTCTAGTTTCCTCAAAATCTTTTTAAATAGCATTTACAACTTTTTACTTTACCACACAGAGATTATCTCATCTAGAAACATTTATTTAACCTTTAACCTTTAATTAAAATATATTTCCACATCTTGAACCTTTTATATCCCTTTTTTAACCGTTAACACTTTTTATAAAATCACATTCTGAAACAACCCTTATAAAATTACTCCACTTTAATAAGATGAAATACTTTCATGTTTTTTAAGGTACTATTATACTGTAATTGAAACCCAACTGAAACTTCTTATACTCTTTGTATATAAATTACACATGATAGAATCTTAACTCTTAGTAACCTTGTTTTAGCAAAGACACAGACCAAAGCAATAAACTTTTTTCTATTTACCAATTTATGAAAACACACATAATGTTTAAATATATTACCTTATGGAACTTAATAAGTAAAGAGTACTTGATTTTATATTTAGTGGTTGATATTTTAACACTTTAGCTTTGTAAATGAATCAGCTGTCTGTAAAAACCAAGATCTTAGACAAGTATAGTAAACAGAACTAGCCATCTCTTTCTTGTTGAAGAAAAATCCTTCTACAGGATACCATGATGGTCCTATTGATATACTTAATAACCCGTCTTTAAAAAGCCATGGGCTACATTTTTGTACTTATCAACATATGCCGTAATTTTTCTTGGTCTTACTGGGGTGCCTCCTTCCTCTAACAATCTCTCTTCCTCGGAGGCGAAAAACTTCAAACCTTGAGTCAACCATTTTCCCCAGTTTGCCTGAGAAAGTTCTAAGAACAGGCAACTTGAAATAAAAACAAAATAAATCAAAACAAGAACACGTTGTTTTTTGAAATGGTCACCCATTTTTTTGCTCTCCTTCAGGATCGAGCAAATTCACTTACCCCCAAGCTTCAGACATCTCACGTACGGGCCACCATAATGGCAAAGGCCAATGTCTCGGCTTGGCACCAGAATCACGAGCCATCACACACCTTTGTAGGTTCACACAGCAATTCTTTATTCCCGCTCTCACACGGCCTCCACACAGGTCCAGGGGCAAACGCGTTCTGCCGTCTCCCGCACAATTCACCTACTCCACGAGGCTATCTCCAAATCCCATTTTAATCTCACCAGAACTCAACGGGAACAAGCAGCAGGAACACCCTAATCCCAGCAATAATCTTCAACTTCCAACTTCCCTAAAACCCATTATCTTAAACTGGCAACGCCTTAAACTCAAGGAGCCGGTTACTTCCTCAAACCTGATCAGCTCTAAACCTGGATCCGCCTTGGTCCTTGAGCAAGGTCATCTTATTAAAGCATGCATGCAATGTCCCATCGAATGTCCTCTAAGCAGCATGGGGTACGCTTGGCAAGGAAATTTCGATGCGTCATTCCTACTTGGTAATGGCCCTCAGCATTCCTCTGCACCTCAACCTTACCTCTTGCAATTGGAATTTTAGTAGATATTTGTATACAGCTTCTCTGTATCCATGAACCCCTTCCTTTCCCAAAGAGCTGTGACTATCCTAGTGATTCCCTCATGAATATTCCATGCCCAGCTTGAGGGGTGGAACACAACCTTGGCTAAGCCAAATATGTATTCTGTCCCCAAGGGGTTCAAGGATAGGGTGAGCTAAGCCAGCCCAATCAGTGCGACTCAGAATTCTTTGGAGAATAGTGGGATAAGGATGCTCTTTCCTGAACGATGTGCAAGGGGAGGTATGCATCCATGGAAGTGCTTGGCAGTCATCTTGGTATCAGAGGGGTGAAGGAGCCGGGCTGAGGGTATATCTGCTATCATGATGGGGAGTGTGGGACAGAGAGACAAAACCCAACAAAACTGAACGTTAGTGACATCACTGTGTAGCTGAATTAGTCGTCAAACTCCAGAAAGCCATTTCTCTACATTTACGTTTCCTGAACTCAATACCTTTCCCCCAAATCTCTTTGTGTCATGCTTTTTTTTTTCCTTGCCTTTAGTTGAACTATTATTGATACAGAGGTATCTGTAGGGATCTGTTGATCTTTCTTCTTACCATCCAGAAATGTTGCTCTCTGGAAGAGGGCAGCCGTTAGTATCTTTCTTTCATCCAGGACCACTTAAACTGGTATCTGAAAAATTAACCCCTCTAGGTTTGGGGATGATCACTGGCACCAGTTCTTGATGTCCAGTGGTCATGCTGATGCTTTCCACTGTGCGTACTTTCTTGGTCACTGTATTTGTTTTCTATTGCTGCTTCACGAATTCCCATCCATGCAGTGGCTCAAACGAGTGCACGCTTGTTCTCTCACAGTTTCTGGCAGTCGAGAGCCTGGTACAGCTTATTCAAGGTCTTTGCCAAGTGTCTCCAGTCAGACCGTTGGTTGGGCTGCACTCCTTTCTGGAGCTCGGATCCTCTTCCATCTCATGTGGTTGTTGGAAGAACTCAACTCCTTGTGGTTGGAGGACTGAAGCTCTCACAGAGGCCATATGGTCCTAGAGGGGTTAATTTTTCAGATCACAGTTTAAGTGGTCCTGGATGAAAGAAAGATACCTACCGGCTGCCCTCTTCCTGAAAGCAACATTTCTCCTGCCATTTGGTCCTCTTCACGGGCCGTTCACATCACAGCTTGCTTCTTGCAAGCCAGCCGTATAGTCTTTCCTGCCAATCTGGTGGGATGGAGTCTTCTGAATCTATTACAATCCAATCACAGGAGTGACAGCTCAGCACTTTTGTTGTGTTCTGTTGGTTAAAAGCAAATCAGAGGCCTCACCCACACTTGATGGGAGGGTTACACAAGAATGTGGCTCGAGGTCGCATTAGACTGTGTGTCTGCTACAGTCATTTCAATACTAAATGAGTTTTTCTAATTGGTTTGTAGCTAGGCTAAGCTATGTCCTCAGCCCCTAGCACCATATCTGTCTTTAACTCTGTCTTTGGCGTCACATTGACCTGACTAATGGGTTTAAGTGTTTCAATCCTGGCTTCTGAAGGATAGAAGGCGGTGTGGAAAAGTGGAAATAAATCAAGCAACTGTACCTCGCAGAAACCCACAAAGTGGCCACAGCTAGGGTTTCTTGATTGCTAAGGCTGCTCCTGGCTCTGATCCAGATTTGCTGTGTTTGCCAACGCCCAGCAGAGACATTGTGGGGTTGATTTCTTCTGTTTAATTTTAGCGTGGACTGCTCTGAATCTTATTTTGACAGGGGCTCACAGTAATGCTCAGTCCTTTGTGAATGAGGCTGTTTGGCTCTTTACTGAACCAGCAGCAGATTCTTGACCCCCGATAGCATGGGGATGAGATTTCTTTTTGAAATTTGTTCGGAGTCTTGCTCAAGTCCTAAGCCGCTGCTGACTTACACATCACAGGACCCTGGCTCAGCTCAACCAGCCTCTGTTTCTGACAGTTGTAAAGTGACTGGGTTTGCCTCCCTTGTCAGGATTCTAGCTGAAAAGAAGACCACAGTGACAACATTGGAAATGAGTTTTAGGAGCCCAATGAGGGGGAAATAGACCTGTGAATTTTATTTTTCCGGATAGTAAAGAGAGAACAGATAAGGAGACCTGAAAATGATCTTGCTTCTTGTTCTTTTTTTTGGTGATTTAGGACCCACTGTGAGACTTCATCCACTTCCCTATGATCTCTGTCCCTAAGTCATAATTTTAGCACAATTCTGTCAAAATTATCTCTACAGCAGCCAATCGTGCTGTTATAAATAGAGAATTAAGACTTCAGGTGGTGCATAAGCAGAAACAGCAGGAGCCCCAGAAACGGGAGGCACAGCCTTCTGCCCTTTTAAAAATGTTCCTGAAGACAGCAAAGAAAGTGGGTAGGAAAGAAAGAAAATGTGGACATTTTCATGAAGCACAAACCATTTCTAAATGGAAGGAAGGTTCATTCTGTTCTCTCAAATGACAGCTGTGAAGTTTTTCCGGCCAGAGGGACTCTGTCAGGGGGGTGCTAGTACTGTCACATTGTATATGGATGTAAAATTCCCTTCCAAACGCAGTGCACATCATTTCTAATGTGATCTACGGTCATTGTATAAAGATAGTCATCTTTAAACTTTTATGACCAAGGAGCCCATTGCCTGGTTTGATCCATTGCTTCTTTGCAGGCAGGAATTTTTTCTCACATTATTGTTTAAAGAATTATAATAAGCAGAAGTTGGTTTGTGCTTTGTATTGCTTGCAGGGTGAGAACATTTTTTAGGAAATGATCAGTGTACAAGGCTGATTATATAACATCAGGTGACTGGGTTTGCCTCCCTTGTCAGGATTCTTGCTGAGAAAAAGTTCAAGAAGTTCAGTAACAACATTGGAAATGAGTTTTAAGAGCCCAGTGAGGGGGAAATAACCATTTGCAATTTATTGGTCTTATTTTTTTTTCCCAGCAGATATTGTTCAACTGTTTGTGTGCAATTAAAGACCTTATATCTAGGGGTCAATCAAATTTGTTCATTTTTCACTGTCTGAAAAATCAATAATCTGTATTCTTTTAAAATATATTCTTATTTTATTCTTTTCATTGATAAGGGGAATTTTTTTAGGTGACTTTAATACTGTACCTGACAAAGTGCTCCTGTGCTGGTCGTGGGGGCACACACCTATAATCCCAGAGGCTCGGGAGGCTGAGACAGGAGGATCACGAGTTCAGAGCCAGCCTCAGCAAAAACAAGGCACTAAGCAACTGAGTGAGACCTTGTCTCTAAATAAAATAGAAGATAGAGCTGGGGATGTGGATCAGTGGTCGAGTGCTCCTGAGTTCAATCCCCGGGATCCAAAAAACCAAAACAAAACAAAAAGATGCTCCTGCTATTAGGCTGAAATAGGAAAATGACTACATTGGAGTGTATGTAGGTTAGAAGGGATCAATTATATGTCAAAAGAACTTGTAGTGATAGGTATGGAGAGCAGGCTCTAAAGTGTATTATGATGATGATGATGATGATGATGTTGTTGTTGTGTTGGGGATTGAATCCAGGGCTTTATAAATGCTAAACAGCCACTGAGCTACATTCTCAGCCCAAGAGAGTATTACTTATAAAAATGATAAAATAGATTACATTCCATTGTGAAAATTCTGTTTTCATTTAATGTATCATAGGTATCCTTTAGTGTCATTGAATGTATACATACTTAAGAGCTGTCTAGTTTTCTAAATATGGAGCTAGAATGATGCAATCATGCTTCTATGAATTATGCTGTCACCCAGTTTATGGCAGGACACTGATACACTAGAGTGATTTTCCTCCATTCCTTCTTCTGGTGGTTGGATTATTTTTCTTTGCTTCTGACAGGGCTGATTTTACTTCTTTTCCCAACACAGAACCAGGCCTTGTCAATCAGAGAGAACATGATCACCCTGGTTACATACAGGAAAGAGCAGGTCACATGGTAGTGTCATTGTAGGTAGGAAGTGAAAGGCTCTTTGTCTTTAGGTCTCTTCCTGGTGACAGAGTCTATCCTGACCTTGTCTGGGAGTCCCCTGAAGTCCTGGGGCCTGCCTTTTGAGGAGATGCAGGTATAATCTCACATGACCCCATATGGTGTATGAAACTCTTGATCACTGAGAGACTGTAGAAACCATTGGTGTTCTCTCAGTTCTCCACCCTTGCCAGCTATCCACCTCGGGAATCTCAGCCTGCCTGCCTCATCCCCACACGGAGAGCAGGAGAAACATTATTATCTCTATTCCTTCTGAAAAAAAAAAACATGTAAATAAGAACTTTGGGGGACCACATATCATCCTTTCTTCAGGTTTCCAGGTGAAGAGTTCTCCAGAGAGACATCTCTTACTCTTTGCTCCACCTCTCGCTCCCTCTGTCCCCAGAGCACAGGTGCTGAAGCTGGTAAGTGGGCAACGTTGTTTGGCAGCTCAGCTGGGTGAAGAAAATCTATTAAGAGATCCCAGGTTTTTCTCACTGCCTCTCTACCTCAGTCTGTATGGGGCAGTGTTCCCAGATAGGTACATTGGTTCCTTTGGGCAGATGGTTTTAAACTTTAGACAAGGTGGGATTGCAGAAAACATATTGAAAGCACACCTGTTTTTCACATCTATGTTCTCTGTTATGATTTGGATGTGACGTGTCCCCCAAAAGCTCATGTGTGAAACAATGTGAGAACATTCAAAGGTGAAATGATTGGGTTATAAGAGCCTTAACCCAACCAGTGAATTCATCCTCTGATGGGATTAACTGAATGTGAACTGAAGGTGGTAGGGTATGGCTGGAGAGATGGATCATTTGGGGGGTGCCTTTGAGATATACATATCGTATCTGGCAAGTGGAGTCTCTCTCTGCTTCAGATCATTATGTGAGCTGCTTCCCTCTGCCACACTCTTCCGCCAGATGTTCTGCCTCACTTCAAGCCCCAAGGAATGGAGCCATCCTTCTATGTACTGAGATCTCTGAAGCCAAGAGCCCCCAAATAAACTGTAAAGGTAAAATTTCCAAGCTGATTCTAAGCCGCAGAGCCTGAGTTAAAATGTAAAGGACCAGGCTTGTAAACCTGCTTCTAAAACTGCAAAGCATGGGTTAAATTCCTGAGGCAGGTAGGACAAGGCCCTACTGGCCATTTAGTGATTTATGGACTGGGGTCCTGTGCAACTCCTCACGTAAGCATTCAAGACCCTGTGCAGTTTGTCACGTAGATATTCAGGGTCCAAACCAATCAGTTTGAATGTGTACCCCACCTAGGAGCACCAATCACTCCTGCCCTGATTGTATGTATGCACTAATCCTGACTCAGGGTTGTTGTTCAATTTTCCCGCGCCTCATGATGATTTGTTCTGATGTATGCAAAGCCCCCCACCCTCTCCGAAAAGTGTACTTAAGCTCCGCTTGAACTCTGCTCTGGGCTCTGAGCCGCTCTCCCTTCTTGAGTGGGCACAGAGTCCCAGCGCGCTGGAACAGGATCCTCAATAAACTTCCCCCCTTGCGATTGCATGAAGTGAGTCTCTTGTGTGGTTTCTCCCCTCCGCTGCTCCACTGCACCCCAACAAAACTCTTCCTCCTCTACAGTTGTTCTTGTCAGGTCTTTCAGTTACAGCAGTGAAGAAGCTGACTAAAACATCCTCCTAACAGTTCATCGATGATTGAGGTGGTATTTTTTACCTCTGTTTTCCTGACTCCAGTGTCTAACAGTTGGTTCTGAACTCAGGCGGAGAACAGATACATCATAGATTGATTTTCAGCATGGAGATACAGCTCTTTTCCCCAACAGGGAATTCTCAAGATGGCCAGGAAAAGAGGAGTCTTTGGAATGCCTTACACTGTTGAAATAGAAGACAGAGATACACAATGAGTAAGGAAGCACTTCAGGAAGGCAAACTTTCAGTGTAGGTGGTGACTGAGGGTAAAAGGGTAAAAGGCAAAACCAAGTATCAGAACGGGTTAATTTTAATAGGGAAGGAAAGAAGCCTGCTAGCCAAAAGTCCTTGATAATTTTCAGGCCCCTGCAAAGCAGACCTGGGTCTTGTGTATTTTCACTTCTTTCCAATATCTGGTCTAGTTTCTATCTGCAGCAGACTTCGGATTTGGCTAGGAGAGAGAAGGTACAAGGGCTTTTCAATAAAACTGGCAGTTAAATATGAACATTGTGTTTTAGGAAGGAGGTGGGCATCAGCTGGGGACTCAAGCCGAGAGCCCCCAAATAAACTCTTCCTCCTCTACAGTTGTTCTTGTCAGGTCTTTTAGTTACAGCAGTGAAGAAGCTGACTAAAACATCCTCCAAACAGTTCATCTATGAGGTGGTACTTCTACTTAGGTTGCTGGTGCATGTTTAACAGAGGTGGGGTCAGCCATCTTTATTCATAGGGAGGTCAAGATGAGGCACCCACAAGATGACAGTGCAGAGGTCGTGCTCTGTAACTTGAGGAGGGGTTTGTTTTGCTTTTATGAACCTATCCAGAGTTCTACTAGAGAGACCTAGACATGGAATTTTAGCAGGACTCCTAACTTCTTGGATTAATAACACATTGATTTCTGATTTAGTCATTTTTTAATTTTTTAGCTGTTGTGACTGAAAGACCTGACAAGAACAATTTTAGGGGAAGAAAAGTTTATTTGAGGGCTCACAGTTTCAGGGGTCTCAGTCTATAAGGCTGGCAGTATTCCTTGGTGCTCGGGTGAGGCAGAACATCATGGTGGAAAAGTGCGGTGGGAGGAAGTGGCTCACATAATGATCAGGAAGCAGAGAAAGACTCCACTTGCCAGATACAAAATATCTACGACACAGCCCAATGAACCCACCTTCTCTAGCCACACCCTACCCACTTTCAGTCACCACTCAGTTAATCCCATGAAGGGATTGATTCACTGATTGGGTTAAGATTCTAGTAAGTCTTCTCCTTTAAGCCTTCTTGCATTGTCTCACACATGAGCTTTTGGTGGAGACCTTACACCCAAACCATAACAATGACAATGATAATAGCTTTTATTTATCAAGCATTGAGTATGTACCAGATATTTTCCAATAATATCTTTTTGATAATCTGTTAGAAGCTCATACACTTAATCTGGATTATAATTGTATTTTGTTTGGTCTTCATAGAGAGGTTAATTAATTTGCTCAAAGTCACATAGTTGGTAAATCGTAGTTGATAAATAGGTTGATATTCAAGCCTGTTCAACTCCAAAGTCCAGTACAAATAGCCACACTGTATGCCTGTCTTATATATTCTCCTTTAGGATACCTTTAGAATTGGTGGCTCCTTGTCTAAGTCTATTTGCAGTTAGGAGGAGTTATCACAGGGTCGAGATATCTTTTTCTAGTTCAACTTGGAAGAAAACTATCAAAAGCAAAATCTTCTTCAGTAAACAATCAGAATTGTTGGTTCTGATTTCACCTGGCTGCACTCAGGTGTATGTAGCCAGGTAGGCTGCCAGCTCCTTTTCTGCAGCAGGGGTAAGGGATCCCTCTTCCCTACTTTCTATCTGCTGGTCCTAATACTGTTAAGGAACTTCCTAAAGAATCAAGGAAAAGAATGGGGAGATCTTGACCCTGAACTCTTTGGTCTCCCTTCAGTCTGCGTACACATCTCTCTACTGTGGAGAGTTCTTTCTCTTCTGATAAATGATCTTCTGTATTTCTCCTCTGTGCTGAGGTTATAAAATAATTTCCTGTTCAAAAATAGCTTCCTAGTTCTTATAGAAAGAAACTGAGATCTCTTTAAACCCCTCTTGCTCTGGCTCCAAAATGCTTTCCCAATTTCATCTCACACTTCTCTTTACCCTGGAACACACATCTTTCCCAGAATATCTGTACCTTTTCTTGCTTATCCTGTTTGTCTTGAAATGCCTTTAAATTCAGTGTCCTTACCTAAGGTTTTATCAATATCTGTAGCTGGAAGTAAGCCTTTTCTTACTATCCAAAAAATCTATATTATATAATATTTATATATAAATATAAAAGTTATATATATATAAATATTATATAATATATATATATATATAAAATCTCTCTCTCATTTTCTAAATCTCTGTTGGGCTTATAAGCTCAAACTTGCAATAGTACAGTTATAGCAAGTCTTTAGAGGATTACTTCAACAGCTAACACTGGAATAACTCTCAGGGAGGGAGCTTGATAAGTTACTTGAAGGTGAAAGATGTGCTGGTTTTAGTAAAAGCCAAGAAACCAAAGGTGATGATTGTACTCTGAAGGAGACATAAGATTTATACTCTTAGGCTTTTGATAAGAAAAATGGAAATGGAGAAAGTTAAAAAAATAAAAGTGGGAGGGAAGATGCATTTAGGTGGAAAGAAGTCAGCCCTATATCACATGGCTGGACTTACTTAGGGATGAAGTGGCTAGACAAAGTTCCTCAATGCCTGATTGCCTAGAAAGTGTGTTAGGAACAGAGAAATCTTGTGTCTAACTTAAACCTAAAGCTCAATGTGAAGTGGAATGCACTAATAGATAGAACTCTCTCCTCATAAACCTTCAGTTAGTAAGTTTTACTATAGTTGGTGGTTTCTCTATGTTTTGGAATGCAGTCAGGTCCATATCTGGGTTTCTGTACATGTCTGTGTGAAGTTTATGCTCCTTTTTCAGTGGTTCTAAGCTGAGTCAGCATAGGCAGATCAAGAGCCCAGAGCTAGACATGACTCCATAAATGTTCCATGGGAACTGGCAGAATCCATGGAAGGTGGCTCAAACCAATTCATTTAGGTCACAGACTCGTATTTAGTAACTGATATGCTCTGGAAGGCAGAGCTCACACATACTTTGTTCCTCTTAAATATGTTATAATGTATTAACAATGATAACACGAAAGTAACGAAGGCAAAGATACCTGCACATCATGGTAGACATGCTGTGGATGTGGTAAGTCTCACCCGCTGAGTGCTTACAAATGACAGAGAGATGTGAACTCAACATAGAGACCTGCATGCGATTTCCAGGTCTTCTGTTATCTGGTTTTGTAACTTTAGACAGTTTTCTCCCTCTGAATCTCTGATTTCATATCTGAAAAATGGAAAATGCCAGAGCTCTATATCATGGTTCTGAAAATCAACTTTAATGGTTTATTCAACAAAGTACATACTGAGCACCTCCCTGTGAAGAGGTTTTCTACTCAGGGCTGAGAAGACTCCTCTATTGTGATGACTCTGCTTTTTTTGTCCCTAACCTTGGACCTGCTGCTATTGCTTCTGATGTCACTCTGGGAGAAGTGGTTGTCTCAGTTTGGTCCTGACTGCTCTTTTTTCTAATGGTTCTCCAATTATGGTGGGAATAAGAGCCTTCATTTAAAACTTAACTCAAAGTGGATCAAGGACCTAGGAATTAAACCAGAGACTCTGTGCCTAATATTAGAAAAAGTAGGCCCAAATCTTCATCATGTTGAATTAGGCCCCTACTTCCTTAATAAGACTCTTATTAGTGTAAGAAATAAAATCAAGAATCAATAAATGGAATGGATTCAAACTGAAAAGCTTCTTCTCAACAAAAGAAACAATCAGTGAGGTGAATAGAGAGCCTACAGAATGGGCAAATTTTTACCACATGCACATCAGATAGAGCACTAATCTCTAGGATATATAAAGAACTCAAAAATCTTAAACCAAAAAAACAAACAACCCAGTCAATAAATGGGCCAAGGAACTGAACAGACACTTTTCAGAAGATGATGCACAATCAATCAACAAATATATGAAAAAATGTTCAACATCTCTAGCAATTAGAGAAATGCAAGTCAAAACTACTCTAAGATTTCATCTCACTCCAGTCAGAATGGCAGCTATTAAGAATACAAACAACAATAAGTGTTGGCGAGGATGTGGGGGAAAAAGCACACTCATACATTGCTGGTGGGACTGCAAGCAACCAATATGGAAGGCAGTATGGAGATTCCTCAGAAAACTTGGAATGGAACCACCATTTGACCCAGCTATCCCTCTCCTCGGTTTATACCCAAACGACTTAAAAACAGCACACTACAGAGACTCAGCCACATCAATGTTTATAGCAGCACAATTCATAATAGCTGAATTGTGGAATCAACCTAGATGCCCTTTAGTAGATGAATGGATAAAGAAACTATGGTATATTTACACAACGTGGTATATATTCACAATTTAGCATTAACAGAGTATAAAATCATGGCATTTTCAGGTAAATGGATGGCACTGGAGAATATTATGTGAAGTGAAGTAAGCTAATCCCCCAAAACAAAGGCTGAATGTTCTCTCTGATACAAGGATATTGATCCATAATGGGGATGAGGGGAGCATGAGAGGAATGTAGGAACTTTAGATAGGGCAAAGGGGAGGGAGGGGAAGAGATGGGGAGTGGGGGTAGGAAAGATGATGGAATGAGACAGACATCGTTACCCTAGGTACATGTGTGAAGACATGAATAGTGTGACTCTACTTTGTGAACAACCAGAGACATGAGCTTTCATTTAAAAACTATTCAAATGTTTTTTTTAATTTTAAATTTTAAAAAATTAAATTATTATTTTAATTGTAAAAATTTGTGGGGTACAGTGTACTAACTCAACATATGTATAGAATGTGTAATGATCAAATCAGGGTAGTTATGTTTCTCTCTCAAACTTTTTTAAAAAAAATTAGTAACGTAATCACTGCACCTATTAAAGAGGTACAGGGTAATATTTCAATGTATGCAATATGTAGTTATTGAATCAGGGTATTAATGTTTCCATCTCTTTACCCTTACTTTGTATTTAGAGCCTTCAAACTCATCTCTGGTTTTCATAAAGTATATAGTAGGTTCTTGTGAACTAATTTTCTCTTACTCGGCTATAGAACACTAGAACTTATTACTTCTGTATTTTGGTATTTGGTTTCTAACCTCCCTCCATCTGCCCTATCCCCACTTCCCAGCCTCTAGTAGTCACTAGTCTACATGCTGTTTTCAGCATCCACATATAAAAAAGAACAGGTAGTATTTATCTTTCTGTGTCTGACTTATTTCACTTAACCTAATGTCCTCCACTTCTATCCATTTTGCAGCAATTGATAAGATATTAATATTACTATTGTTTTTTTTTTTTTTAGTATCAGAGATTGAACTCAGGGACACTCAAACATGGAACCACATCCCAAGCCATTTTTTTTTTTGTATTTTATTCAGAGACAAGGTCTCACTGAGTTGCTTAGGGCCTCACTAAGTTGCTGAGGCTGGCTTTGAACTTGGCTTCATCCTGCCTCAGCCTCCCAAGCTGCTGGGATTACAGGTGTGTGCCACTGCACCTGGTGATAAAAATGATAAAGATATCATTTTTTACTGGCTGAATAATATTGTCTATTGTGTAATAATATTGTAATATTGTTAATTATCCATATCTACCACATTTGGTTTATCTGTTAATCTGTTGATGGGTATCAAGGTCTCAGCTATTGTGAATAGACCCTCAATAGACATGGGTATGCACATGTCCCTTTGCTGATGGCATTTCCTTGTTCTTAATCCACTAAACGTGGTGACAGCACATACCTATTTTCTTGCTATCTTCTTAACATTATGACCTTTGGATTTTATCAACATTTAATAATTGACACAAGTCTGGCTTCGATGTATGGAAAGAGGACTTCAATGGCACCGTGGTGTCAAACTCAAAGCTCCTGCAGCCATCTCATCCCCTGGAACTGTTGTGTGCTCCTTTTCTTCAGTCTACCTTGGACACTGTTGTTGGCACTCTCCAGGTCCAGGTCTTTGACTCTCCCTTATTTTGTAGACAGTCTGGGTGACCAACTAGCAAGGACAATCTGCTATTTTTCTTGCAGTCAGGACAGTTCTTGATGTGCCTGGTTATGTAGTGAACCCTAACGATAAGCTATTCTGGGGGACGTCTTTTTATATACTTTCCTTTCAATCAAAGTAATCCCCCTTGTTAGAAAGCAGAGATAATTTCCAGGTGGGCCAATGACTTTATTTTGTTCTGGGTGCTTTGCTAAGTGTTGAGTAAGGATTATCTCAGTGAATTCCCATAAATCTATGAAATAACTATTGTCTCCATCTTAACATGGGTAACTGAAGCCCATAAAAGTTCAGTTCCTTATCCATAGCTGCACATGGAAGAGTAGATTTGGAATTTGAACTCAGGTGCTCTAACTCTGGAGCCCCTTAATCATTGTGCTATTCTGCATGTGGCCCCTCAACCTCAACTTTCCAATGAAGACTGATCATGGAGTGGTAGGGCTCAAACTCATCATTGTGGTGATGATCTTATCCTTGACTTGTCCAGGAAATCCGTTCTGTTTGAAAGAGTGTTGCCAAGAATCAGGATGAAATCAGGAACTTCTCTGGGTGTGTGTGGGGGTGGGGGGGGTATTGGAACAGTTCAAGCCATCCCTTGAAATGCCCAGCATGGCCTGGTATGGACCAACAGCTCCTGAGTTCTTGGGATTGTTGATCCCTCAGTTTGCATCATTGGAATTTTGGGGGCTAGATCCGGGTTTTTCACAGACCCTCTGTGCCTGTAGCAGAGTGGGCAAGGCCAGGCTGACTGCAGGGTTCCAGTTCCATGTGGTCATGAAGCTTTGCCATTGCTGGACTTGGTGTGCGGCAGAGGAATTGCAGGGTGGGGAAAACCTGTAGTAGATCAGCTGATCCCAAGCCTTCACTTAGGAGCTGTGCACATGTGATGTGAGGATGCCGTTTATCTGCAGTGTGGCTTCTTGTTAACGGGAACCTGGGTGACTGTTTTTCCTTCTCCTTTTCACAGATGGTTCTAATGAGACTGAAATTGCACCAAGTGAATCATTTTGAGGGAAGAGTCTATAGGTGGTAGTTTCACCCCCAAGGGCTTGTTTCTGGGATGTGAAAAGCAGAAAAAGTCAGTGCTTCATTTGCCTTAAGAATCTGGATATTGTACCTGCTTTCTCCTCTGAGCTAGCCTTAGTATTGCAGAGTCTATACAGATTTGAAGAATTGTTTTGATTCCAGGAGGTCTTAAGCATCTCCATCCTATCAACTAAACCATGAGATCTAAATCCACAACATTGTTTAAATATTAATTGAGAAAAATATAGATTCTTTGGGGAAAGGAATTGTGTGTATGTGAGAAAGAGAGAGAGAGACAGAAAGAGAGAGACAGAGAGAGTGAGAGAGAGGTAGAGATAGAGAGAGAGAGAGAGAGAGAGAGAGAGAGAGAGAGAGAGAGAGAGAGAGAGAGAGAGAGAAACATGCTATTCCTTATTTATGGTGCTTATCCCTTTGACCTACCATGGAGACTGGTGACTAGCCTTTTTATAGTAGGATTAATTTGTGAAGGGTCATTTATTCTCTTTTCTAGTGCTATATGTAGTTATGGGCTTTTCAGAGTTGAGCGATTAGGAAAGAGGACGTATTTGTCTGCCAAGAGTCTCTCTCTCTATAGGAAAAGAATAAAATTAATGAAGAGGCAATTATAGTAGGGAAGTGACAGATACTGGCAATAGCTCTTAATGATTAACCAATTGATGAAGTAACTCTTAATAATAATTTCTGTTTTCCTATTCTGTTAGGAGACACACTGTTCTATACGCTGCACTTTGGCTCCATTAAGTAAAGCCAAGCCAGTTTTCATTTCTGTTCTATTACAGCAGTTACCATTTAACTCCATGACTTTCTTTGAAGTCTTTCTATGAATAAATGTACTCTTTGTGTGGTGTTCAGTAGTACATTTTAATATAATACTGCTCACTTGTTCATGTCATTGGGCTGATAGCTTGTGTCAAAGGAAAACATACTAGATGTATGTGTATGTGCAGACACACAGATTTAAAAAAGAATATAAACGCACACAAAAGGTACTTGACAATTAAGTAGAGGACCTCAGATAAAAAGATGACAACATAAGACATCAAGTTTACTCTTCTAGAAAAGGCAAGTTCTGGGCTAAACAGATGGCATTTAAGTGAATGGAGAGCCCCTTACACTTTAAATCTCAGTGCTCAGATCACAAAGTCTCTGACTTACCATTGTGTTGGGAAGTCAAAAAAGTCTCACCAATCCTCTATAGAAAACATAGGAAGAGAAGTATTCAAAGGTGAATCTACTGAGAAGAATTCAAGGCCACCATTTGGAACCCAGCCATGGCAGCATCTCTTCTTGTATTCATTATTGGTTTCTGTAGCACAAGGGATTCTAGTGTCTTAAAACAGCCACCATTTATTCCATTTATGACTTCACTTTCAGGGGCAGCTTAGCCAGGTGCTTCTGGTCCAGGGTCTGTGTGAGGCTGCAGGTGGAGTGTTCTTGGGTGCTGTGTCCGTGTCAAGGCTCGACTGGGAGAGCATCTGCCTCCACTCACTCACGTGGCTGCTGGGTCCAGTCCTTCCTGCTGCTGGACAGGCACCAGTTCCTCATTAACTGGACTTTTCCATGGAGAGGCTCACAGCATGACAGTCGGCTTCACCAGGAGCCTGTGAGCAGCAGGAGAGGGTGAGCGCCCAGGACAAAAGCTGCCATCTTTGTGTAACCTCATCTTGGCATCCATTCCTTTTGCTCTATTCCATTCCATTAGGAGAAAGTTATTGGGTCCAGTCCACACTCAGTAGGAAGGGAAAAAACTGAGTTATTAGCTTTGGAGACAAATATGGGATTTATAGCAAACATGTAGACAAGTCAGGTAACTTCACAAAGCATATGATTTTTTTTCTCACCTACAAGGTAGGCATGACATTTGCATTGCCCTCCCAGGGCTGATGTGGACTCTGGTGCCACCTGTGCCCATCTGTGAGAAGGGCTTTCCCTCATTTGCTGGGGTCACCATGAAGATGATTTGGACCGCGGGAAATACATTTCCTACTCCTTACATTATGGCAGAAGGAACAGGGTCATAGTCCAGTTCCCTTAATAACAATACCAGGAGGAACACCTACCTCCTCTTTCCTTCTACTCTGTTCCAGAGCAGGAGGATGGTCTCCTTGACTAGAGATCAGGGAGAAGAAACCAAGCATCTGTGGGACCGGCTTTCTGCTAAGGAAGCCTGTTTTCATTTGCTGTCAACTCTGTAAGTACACTTGTCTCAGCTCTGCCATGAGGGAGTCCTACAGTTCAGAGGGGGTAAATTCTTTTCTTTTTTTTTTTTTAATGGAAGGAGATATTTAGGAAGCCTAACGTAGTCACATTCTCAAGTTTCACCATTATCAATAATAAAACTGTGCTGGTGTGGTGGTGGTGTACACCTGTAATTCCAGTTTAAAGCCAGCCTCAGCAACTTAGGTCCTAAAACAACTCAGACAGACCCTGTCTCTAAATAAAATACTTAAAAAGGTCTGGGTTTATGGCTCAGTGGTTAAACACCCCTGGGTTCAATCCTCAGTACCAAAACAAAAACAAAAATAAAACCCAAAACCAAACAAGCAAACTGCTAGTCTGAGAATTTATTTATTTTTTGCATTAATTTCATAAATAATAGAATAAGTATCATTTCTCAACTCTCTAAAGCTCCAACAGTTATTATTGTTATTGTCTAGTCACTTGTGCATACTGGCTCAGCTATTTTTAAAGATAAAGATGATGGTGAAAATATTGATTCTTCTATGTGGGACACATTTTCTGCCTCTCTGGGGAGCTCTTGAACCTTGGCAGTCGGGGGATTCAGGCCTGTTGTGGGAATGACATTGACTTCTCCAAGCAAGCGGCACTATGGGCAGACTGCTGGAAGCAGAGGGTGTTGCTGCACCCTGAGGCACTGCCCAGGTGGCACTGCCCTCCTCCCAGGGTCAGAGGACACGCAGACACATGTGCAGAAGTGCAGATGGCTTGACTCCACACCGAGGCCGTGCTGGGAAGGTGACCAAGAGGGATTTTGGTACTTGATCATTGAATCTTCTAGCTCTGGGTGTCTCAAAGAAGAGTCCTTTTTTTTTTTTTGCTTATTGAATCATCGACGAGCAAGCTGTCATTTCACTCCTGCTTCATGGAAGAAAAACATTCTCTAAAATAAGCCATTCAAGTTTGTCATCATTAGAATTACATCGTTACCAAAAGGGCCACAGAGGATGTGACGCAAAGCCTTTGCCGGTGGTGGCTATGAAGCACCTCTCCCCACTTTTTTTTCAGAGTAAAGCAGGAAAGGACAATAAAAAGAGTAAAATCAGTTCCTAAGAAATAAAGATTAATATTGGATGCCTTCACCATGTCTTTGCTGAAACATGAAAATTCATTTTTATGAACTTGCAGATTCACGAAATGCAGAGGGACATTGTGAGGCTACAAGGGGATGAGATAGGTGACACTTAATGTCAGGAACCCATAGCAAGTTTTCAAGACATAATAGTAATTCTGTCAATAAGATGATCATTTGGGGGGGGGGGGCCAGGGATATAGCTCAGTTGGTAGAGTGCTTGCTCGCAATCACAAGGTCCCAGGTTCAATTCCCAGCAACACACACACACACACACACACACACACACACACACACACAATCACTTAGGGATGGCACAGGGGAGACGGCCTGCTGGGGTGTAGGAGGATTCAGGGAAGAGGACTGTTGTGAAGGAGCCTGTGATCCTTGGATACATGCTCCCTATCCTTGAACTCCTGAGCAGCCAGGATCCCAGCTTTAGCCACACCATTGTTTCCCACATGGGCATTCCAGGGAGTGGAATTTTAAGATATCATTGACTTGAGGTGAAAAAAACCAAAAGTGTTCAATAGTCAAACAAGCTTGAGAAAACCTGCATCTTAACTGCCCCCTCTCCCAGAGATTCCCAATGCACGTTTGGTTTCCATAGCCTTTGAGAAGTCCCACAAGACAAACAGCTGGTTCCCTTCCTTTAACTCCATTTCCCAAATTGCCTGAGTACAGATGCCCCATTCTCCGCATTCCAGAAAGATCCATGCCAAAGACACATGGGATCCAACACATGATATCCTTGCCCCAAGCCCTTGAACAGCTCCCATTGCTTTCAGGATAAAGTAAGACCCCTCCACACAGCCTAGGAGGCTCGGTCCCAGTGGCCCAGGCCCCAGCTGTCAGCCTTCCCTCCCCACTCCGTCCTTGGCTCTTGGCACTGCCTTTCGTATCCCCGAATGTGCCACGGTCCTTCCTGCCACAGGACTTTGAAACAACTCTTCCCTTGGTGAGGAGGATTTCCCTGGACCTCTTCTGTGTTTTCCTATGACTCCCCTTCACCCTAATTCTGTTTTGTTGTCATTTTCTTTTGTTTTCCCATATTTTTTTGTTGGTGCATTACAATTATACACGATGGCAGGATCAGTTGAAATGTATCTGTCAGTGCACTTGATATAACAGTACCATTTGACCCATCTCCTTCCCCAGGGTTTCCTCTTTCCCTCCCCCTCCTCTGTTGTCACATTTTAGGCTTCCAGACAGGACAGACTTGGTCCTTCACAGAACTTATGACTTTTATAATTACGGAGAAATATTTTATTTCCTGCCTCCCCCACCCCAATACTGTAAGACTCATGAGGGGGAACCCTTTCTTCAAAAACTGTTTGTGAATATATACGTTTCCTAGAGGGACTGAATCAGGTGGGGTGGACCAGCAAAGTAAGGCAGTTTCTCCCTTAACCCCAGTTTTGCTAATATCACTTTTGCTTTCTAATTTTGATATCCAAGTTAATTTTATTATTAAAAACCCTGCTCTTCCAGAAAATTTTCTATTCCTTTGCCAAAAAAAAAAAAAAATTCAAAACTTTCCTAACCTGTATTTTCCCTTTCCAAATTTCCATTGTATTAGCTGTGTTTCCAACCAACCCACAGATGATACAGACAGAGCCAGACGACAGCAGAGCCTTGGAAGCTCCATGGGCTATAAATGTCTTCCAAAGTCTGTAGTCTGTTAGTCCTTGTGTAAGCAACTGTTCCACAGAAACAGAAAAGGGTCTGCAAATGTTTATATTGTCCCAGTCATTTTGCTTCCCAGCTAGAATTGACAAGAGAATTCCTTCTGATTTGGCCAAGGCATCCACAAATCAGGATTCTCCAGTTCTGTGGTAAATGGAAGTGAAAGGGAAGGCCTCAGTTCCTCCCACCATAGGAGTTCAGAGTCATCATGGGGAAAACACAGGTGCTAACTGAACAGAGTCAAATTGATTAGGGAGATTCAAGAGGCAGGAACTTATGATTTCCTTTGCAACCACATCTTTTTTTTTTTTTCCCCACTTCCATTTATCTACAGCTGTCAACTGAGTACTGGTTGGGAGTTAATTTCATTCTTGCTGTTACTTTCTAAAAGCTATCAATTCTTCTGACACTTAATAATGTCATGATGGTATGACACCCAAGGTCAAGTTCATCAATATCCTAAAATATGCCACCAGGGGGTCATTAATAATAATGAAAATAATAATAGAACAGTACTGAAATATTCACTTATCTTTAGCCTGGTTTCTTTTAGACTCATCCAATATCTTTCATAATTTAAGATCCATTAGTTTATGTTAATCCCAACATAAATTGGAAGCCAAACTTCTTATATTCACAGGAGACTTGGAAGTGAGGTCCAAGGGTTGGATTCTAATCACAGTGTGACCTTAGATTGATCCATTCACTATCAAATACCCTGGTTTCCTCACCAATATAAGGTGACCTATAAATTTTCATACCCACTGCATAAGATATGGAAGATAAAAGTTTTTTGACAGGTATAAAAACCACTTCTAAGTGCACTGGATTATTGCTGTCCTTCCTTATCCTGAGAAAAACATTTTTAATCTAAAAAAATTCACTCCAATATTAAACACAGGCCAAGTCGGGTTCTCAGGGTAATGGGGGAATCTCACAGTGCAAATGTGTGTTTAGAGTCGTCTCTCTGCATTTCAAGCCTGGAAGGGGAGAGGGATGTGTGTGGGATGGGCCTCTGCTCACAGCTAGTGATGGATAGGAAAGCAAGCACAGAGGCACTTTAACTCCCATCTAACTTTCTATTGCTCTCCTTTTGTATTTTGTATTTAATACATTTAAGCAATCATTATGGCAACATATTTGGTTAAAGCATTTTGAGAAGTCATCAATTTGGAGAAGGCATTCAAGCTAAGTTTTATTACCATTATCCTCATGCTTGTTATTTTGGCTGGGTTCAGTGAGTGGTGAAGAGCAATAAGTCTTCGGGATTGCATATCCGATTGTGTTAGTCATTATTTTGTTTCTGTGATCAAAATACCCACATAAACAACTTAGAGGAGGAAAGATTTATTTTGGTTCATATTTTCAGAGGTCTCAGTCCATGGTCAGCTGATTCCATGACTCTGGGTCTGCAGTGGGGCAGAACATCATGGTGGAAGAGCACAGTGGAGGAAAGCTGATCAGTTCATGATAGCTAGGGATCACAGAGAGAGGGGAAGAGAGGAAGCAAGGGAGGCTGGAGAGAAGATAAAATCCTTTTAGGACATGACCCCAGTAACCCACCTCCTCCAATATGTCCCACTTCCCAGAAGTTCATTCAGCTATCAAGGGATCAATCCACCAAATGGACTGATAATGGATTAATCCATTTGATGCATTAATCCACTGATGAAATCAGAGACCTCATGATCTTGTAATTGACTAAAACCCTCACCTTGTACACATGAGACTTTGGGGGACATTCAAAATCATAATACTGATCACATGCCAACTGCATTATTCAAGGCCAACATTGCATGATATTCTGTTGGTACTTGGGGTAGTCTGTAGAGTTTTTGTAAGAGTCAGATTCAAAACCAAAGAGATTTTTTCAAATGCCTGTATTGTCCCAGGAATTTTATTTGTTTCCTAGCTAGAATTGAGATAGAACTTACTGTTTGGTATAACAAATCTATGTCGACCTCATTTTCCATAGGCAACTTTATCATTCTTTAAAGAAAAGCCAATGAATTGGCCTTCACTTTCTGACAAATGTAAAGGTAACAACTTTAAAAATTATTAAAATCCCTAATTTATGAATTAAATTTGAAGTTAAGTTGTTTCAACATTATGCAAATTAAGGTAAAAGGGGAAGGAACTGAATATTATGTAGATATTTTCTATTAATAATGATAAGTAATTACCAGTGATCTGTAACATTTATCTCTTAGAGGATTCTCAAGAGAATTGCTTGGGTTTTTTTTTTTTTCTTTTTCTCGATTTTCACTATGAACAGAGCTAGATTATCAAAACTACACATTGTGTTAATTTCCAGGCTCCATAGGATACATTTTGTTCACTCTCACTCCATTCTTATGTGTAATGTGAATAAAATATATGCAAAATATAAAGATTTATCAACATAACAAGTAAGCCATTATTTATTTATTTCTCACAAACAAAGTCTGTAATCCCAGGGACGAGGGTGGATGAGGCAGTAGGATTTTGAGTTCAAAGTCAATTTCAGCAAAAGTAAAGCACTAAGCAACTCAGTGAGACCTTGTCTCTAAATAAAATACAAAATAGGCCCGGGATGTGGCTCAGGGGTGGACTGTCCCTGAGTTCAATTTCTGGTACAAAAAAAAAAAAAAAAAGTCAACTTGAAATCTCAGGCAGAAGGAGCAAAAGGATGACACTAGGAGCAATCTTTGCTATGAATGGAGTGCATGCCCTGCAGTCCAGGCCTGTGCTATTTATTACATTTACACCTTGACATGAATACTCAGAGCATCTCTGAAAAGTGAATCTTATTCCACCTTCTGCCCCATTTTAAAGATGGAGAACTGAGGCTAGAAAGAATCTAAAGTCACTATCTCAACAGCCAATGAGAATTTAATTGAGGTTTGAATCCAAACTCTTCTTACCATAACCTTTGTTTCTCAGGGGATCCTGAAAATACTGATTTCCTCAACTCTTTCCTAAGGTAGGGTATAGCTGCAGGGCTGGATGTTTTGTGTGGTAAATATCACAAGTGAGTATTACTTTAGGAAAAGACACCTGTTTTTGGAAGAAAGAAATGAGATCCAAGGATAATGTGGTCCTATCCATCTATCATCTTAATTGAATAACTATATCATGGTATTCTAACTGTTGAAGAGTCTAACTGTGGAATTCTGGGGCTTACAAAAAAGTTAAGTTGCTTCAACATTATACTCTCAATTTCTCTTCAAATTTTGTAATATAGTATTATATATTATATTATATATAATATATAATAATGTTATAACAAGGACAACATCAGTGAAAAAATGCATTCTGTGGATTTTATCTTGTGATTGCATCAGCTCATTGAATTCTTCATTGAATCTTCACACATGCACACAGAACCAAAGAACTTGTGGAAAACTTCTGTTCTCGGGGTGCAGAGTTTCAGAGACTTGCTCCATGCTGTAGTTTGGATCTGCATTGTCAGCCAGAAGCTCATGTGTTAAAGGCTTGGCCCTCAGCTTGATGATATTGGAAGATGGTGGAAACCTTTAAGAAGTGGTACCTAGTGAGAGAGTTTAGGCCATTTGGGATGTGCCCTCAAAAGTGGTTGTGGTATGCTGGAATTTTCTCTTTTAATTCCTAACCATGAGATATACAGGCTTTGCCACTATATGATCCTGCCATCATGTATTACCACAGACCCAGAGCAATGAAGCCAATTGGTCATGGACTAAAAACTCCAAAGTTAACCTTTCCTCTTTATAAATTGATTATGTTGGGTATTTGTTATAGTAACAGAAAACTGACTAGCAAATTTCGTATCCTGTGAACAGTTAGTATTGGAGACAGATGGTCCATATGTTCCTTGGGAGGAAAGATCCAGTGATTTCCTGGGGCTGCCTTGTGCTCCCCAGACCAACTAGATACTTGGGCCTATGGCATTAGAGGATTTTTCAAAGCTGCCAGGAAAAGAGTTTGCTCTTGCACCATTGTTTCTTGTGAAGGAGGCACAGTGTTGATCAAAAGAAGGAAAATAGGCTTCCCCAGAATTGAAATTTTGCTGTACTTAACATAGAACATTTGGAGTTGGTAACTAAGTGAAATAGGGTAATGGTGTTAAGTATCCTGTCCTTATTGAAATTGTAGAAAATGTGATCTGTTCAGAACAAATGTTGGCGTAATTACTCTTTCAAAATCATCTTTAAAGTTCTTCTAATTTCCACCTCTCTTCTCTTGGCTTGTTTCTGCCACATTAAGTTGGCTCTGGAGGAACATCAAACATTTTACATTGATTTCAAAAGGATGTATGTCTTTGGAGATTTCTCAATTCGAGTTCCCAGTACTGTGGTAGATAGTCAATCTCTGCACTTATTTTTTCTAAAACATTGGCTTTGAGTCTCTCAAAAGCTCATTAGCCAGTTCTTGTGCATTTTCCAAGTAATACCATCTAGAAATTCTTCACTGAACTACTCAGTCTTGTGATTTATTTCCCATTAAACATTTACAAAGTAAAACTACCTCAGGTAGCAGATGGCATACTTTTGTGGACTCTAATTTTTAGTTTGGTTTTAACTACATAAAGGACATTGTTAAAAAGGTACATTATTTCTCAATTCTACAAACTGAGAAAATTTTTTTGATCAAAGTTTTTCCTGGTTTCTGATTATGGTTTTCATTTGGAAACACCATATGTACTATCTAGCAATCAAACTTTATACAACATAATTTGTGCTATTTTAATTCAAGTTTTATATACTATGATTGCTCTGAAAACCTCTGATATAAAATCTCCTCATATAGAATGTTCCTCTGTTTATTTTCTTCCTATAGCTTAAACCTGGAGATATGGCTCAGATGAATAACATTTTATTTTCTGGTTCTTAGGGATTTTTAAAATTTTATTTTATTGGTGCATTATAATTATATATAATGGTGGGAATTGTTATTACACATTCATACATGTACACTATAATTTGGCCGGTTATCATTCCCCAGTATTTCCCTTTTCCTTTCTCTTGAATTACATTTCTCCTGAAGCAAGCAATCAATGGGGTCATCCATCCACAGGCCTTTGTGGAAATTTCTGCTTCTTTACCCATTCTTCAACATCTCTCATGGCCAGACTCTTATCTTAGGCCTCATCATCTCTTGCCTGCACTATTTATATCAGCTACTCCTCTCGACTTCATGTCTCCATATTTTCTTGTTGCAAATCTTCCATGATACCCCATCAGATTGTGAATCCTGGTCATAAAACAATAATTTGATTATCAAAGTAAACACCTTCCCATTTGGTGACTTTCTAAATCAAAATTATCCTTATGTATGTGAAAACCAATTCAAAATCTTGAATTTAGTACACAAGATCTTCTGTATTTAGACTTCAACTTCCTTCCTCATATTTTATTGCCCACTCCCTCCACGTCCTCTGGGCTCCAACCTCATTGATTTCTTTCCCAAATGCATGCACGCTCTTGAATGGCAGTATTTATCTTATCACCTTTGCAAGTTGCCACTGGAAATCATGGTGTTTCAAATGAGTGACTGACACTACAGTGAGCCATAAAAAGACAACACCGTGAATGATGGACTGCATAGATGACAGTGGTTCCATGAGATTGTATTGAAGCTGAAAAATTCCTATCACCTAGTGACATCATCACCATCAAAATGTCACCGCACAGTACCTTACATGCTTGTGGTGCTGCTACCCATTGTATACAATATAACACATACATTACATAGTATTTTTTTTATAATAAACTATGTTGCTGATTTTAGGTACTTACTATATTATGCTTTTGTTGTTATTTTGTAAAGTACTCCTTATACTTATAGAAAGAAGTTTATTGTAAAAAAGAATGTACATTGCACTGTCTGCTGCCTCACACATCTTGTGCTTACCACATGTCTTGATTGCTTCCAGGCCATGTATGGATTTGTGTAAGTCCACTCCATGATCTCCCTATAGTGATGAAATGGCCTAAGGATGCATCTTTTAGAAGCATCCCCACTATTAAGCAACACATGACAGCATTGTGGTATTGAGGAAAAGTCAGTATGTACACCACGCACACTAACCACATTTCCAAACAGGACGAATGCCTAAACATCCTGCAGTAGAAAAATAAAATAAAATAAAAGCCAGTGGACAGAATGAGGCAGGGATGAGATGTACAATGCTAGGAATGAGAGAGGAAGAGACAGTGTGGAAGAGCCACACGATGGTGGAACTCTGGATCTAGTTGTGCATTACCACTTCTGCCTTCCCAGGGATAAAGCCCCATTATGGGAGAAATTGCATAGTATTCACCAAAACCCATTTCTTTTTCCTTTAGTTCACAGAGTTAGACTCTTTAGTAGTTAAGGGTAGGCTGTGAGAGTTTGCACCAAAAATGACTGAAACACAATTGAACCTCTTTCCAGACCCAGTCCATAAGCACATCCTATGAGGGCCCTTTCATTTCCTTTCTCTATCCATTGGCTAGGAAGCTGGATCTTGCAGCCATCTGACCAGGACTGACATCATCAAACAATAGCATAAGCAAACAGGAAATGCTTATTTTGTTAAGATACTGAGATTTGGAGGTGTAACTATTTAAACAATTGATGATTAAGTACCTTCATTAATCAATCTAAAAATTAACCTATTATTGCTAAAGGCAATTTAGGTTGTGTTTCTGTTCCTTGCAACCAGAAGAGTTTTGCTTATAACCTTTGGCCATTTGAATGTAACTCAAGTAAGGGAGTGAATGGCAATATTACAGTGGAAAAACACAGGGCTTAATATCAGAAAGTCCAAGTTCTCTGTCCCTTTCCTACTAATTTTGTCTTTTGTGGATTTTGGCATCACATTTGTAAACTAATATTCGTTGTGGGTTTGACTTCTACCATGGCTTTTAGCTGAGCTAATCTCTATTTCCACTAGTTGATTCCCCTTGCCTCCATAGTGGCACTCTGTAATTTATTGGTTATTTAAGTGAACATTCAAGCCAGTGATTACATTAGAGGGCCTTTCTATTTAGTGATTGTATCTTTTCCATATTCCTGGAAAAGTCCCAGAAGTAATCTCAAGAACCTCTTTTCCAGGAAAAAAAAAATTCAAATTATTTTAGAAATTTTCAAACATCTACAAAACTAGAGAGAGTAGCCTGAGAAACTTCTTTGTAGCCATTACCAATCTTTAATTATCACCATAAC
This sequence comes from Ictidomys tridecemlineatus, assembly GCF_052094955.1. Lineage (NCBI taxonomy): Eukaryota > Metazoa > Chordata > Mammalia > Rodentia > Sciuridae > Ictidomys > Ictidomys tridecemlineatus. Next base: position 25,849,840 of record NC_135482.1, read on the forward strand.
ATTTTGCCTCTGTTATGTCTTCTAATCCTCATCTCCCCTCCACTTTAAATTTCACTGCTGGAATACTTTAAATCAAATTCCAAGTATAAAATCATTTCACCTTTAAATATTTCAGAGTGTATGTTATGTATGATGTATTTCTTACATACATATATGGATACATAATTTTTATGCTCCTAAGAGATAAAGACTTAAAAAAACCCACAAGCTTGGTGCGATTATCACATCTCACAAAATTGGCAATAATTCCTCAATAATATCTAGTACTCATTCCATTTTAAATTTTCTTAATATCTTAAAACTGTCCTTTTATAGTTGGTTTAGTTTCAATCAACATCCACAAAAGATCCAAGCTGCATTTGATTGATGAGTCTTTTCAGTTTAATGCGTGACTGCGTCAGTTCACTTTAGCTGTTGATACAAGCCACTGAACAGCTTAGGGTTCACTTCAAATGGATTGGGTTCACTTTAAATGGATCATATTTACTACAGATGGTCTCTGATTCCCCAGGAGGCTACCTGGGTTAGTTCATGTGGTTCCAGAGTTTCTTAAGCAGGAAATGGGAATTCTGACATATCTCTTGAAGCCCAGATTTGTCCTGCACATACTACTTTGCTACATTTAATTGGCCAAAGATTTCATAGGTCATTTAATGTTCAAGAGGGAGGAAGTGACCCTGCCTTTTTTTAAAAAAATTTTTTTTAGTTGTTGATAGACCTTTACTTTTTTATAACTGGTGCTAAGAATCAAACCCAGTGCCTCACACATGCCAGGCAAGTGTGCTACTGCTGAGCCACAATCCCAGGCCCGAATCCTGCCTTTTGATAAGAGAAGTTGCAATGCCATATTGCAAAAGGACAAAGCTATGCAAGAAGAGGAATAATTTGGGTCATTTCTGCTGTCTAGTGGTCACCTTCCCAATATGTTTGAATTTCTATAACAATCTATCAAAGAATACATATGTCCTAAAATTTATGTTTGAAATTCAAACTATTCCTAAAGAAGTACAATTTGACCACTTTATAAACTTTTAAGAAACATTGGCTCAGTAGGCATAAAATAATTTTGTTCTTGCATGAAAAATTTATCCCAATTTTTCTTGAAATAACAAGTTTAACTAGGGAAGGCATTTATTTCTCGCACACCTTTACAATGTCTGAAAAATTTGGTAAAATATATAACTAGAGCATAATAAAAAGTTTGGAGTCATTTTAATTTTAGCTGTTTTTTTCCCCTCTTTCCAGAGGGTTGCCAACTGCATAGAAACTGTTGGGAAGGGCATTTTGTTTTTTGTCTCTGGCCCAGATTAATAATTCAATAGAAGACATAGGAAGCTAATAATAGAAGCTATTTACCAAGGGCTTAAATTATGTGGGGGTTACATTCCTGCCAAATCTTTTCAATAAAGAAAAACTAAAAATTGTTAAAGGCCTTGACAGGTTAACTTTCTTTGATAGTAAAGAAGACTAATGGGAAGGATGTTTTAAATCTGTGAATCTTTTTTTTTTTTTATGCACAGTTTTAATCGCCTGGCATTGAACTTACAGGCTTCACCTGTGATGTGTTGGAGCCACATTGTTTCACCTTAGGAGAGCCGAGGCTTATTAGAACCTTTTAAATTCCACTTTCAGTACAGTCACACTGGTAGTTTGATGTTGGCCGGAGTGGGAGTTTTTACACCAGGAGAATTGGCAAGTGCTAGAAATCAGTCAATTGTTAAACATGTTCGGCATAGCACCTGGGAGCTTGTTAGAAATGCAAAATCTCAAGCCCTATCCAGATATATTGCATTAGGATTTTTACTCACATTAAAAAAAAATGATAGATGTCACCTCCTGAAAATATTCAAAGATTTCTTCTGCGATAGCGTGGAACCATAGTAGAGGAGAGGGGGCTTCCTTTGGCATCTTTTCCATCATTCTGCGTCTCCAGATTGCTGGTAGCTGAGTTGGACAGGAGCAAAGGAAGAGTGCCAGGAAACAGGGAGAGACCCGGCAGAGAAGAGGTGAGCCTTGTCCTCCACTTACCCCGTTGACTTGGACTTTCATCAGGCTCAGGCCAGACATGCTCAAAAACTGGTTTCTTAGTGCTTCTACATTCTTTGAGTCTGCTAGCCAGAGGGCAGAAATGGGAGCAGATTCTCTATTAGGGAATTATGCCATTTTTTGTTCCATGCTGAGTTCCCTACCTGCCATAGTGTTTCCCATCTGCAAAACAGATATGGGACACCTGCTCCTTCCCACTGTGCAAGTAGTTTTGGTTAATGCCAAGTTGCTTCTCACTGTAGAGAAATAAATGGATTAGAATGAGATTATTCAGAAGAGGTTCTCTGAAGATATAAAATCAAAAGATATAAAATGTAAAAATCAAGAATTGGTAATGACAGAATATTATTTGGGACTGTGGAGGCAGTTATCAGGATTTAAATAAGGCTGTCTTTGGAGAAGAAAAAGAAAAAAAAGGGAGAAGATTTAGAAGCCACTAGATAAGACCCTGCTATGGGAGATGTGGTTCACAAAACAATGATGTTTAAATCACCTGGGAGCTTGTTGGAAATGCAAACTCTCAGGCCCTACTGAGATATATTGCATTAGGATCTGCATTTTAATGAGATGCAAGGTGACTTTCATGCATATCAGTTTGAAAGTGAACTCAGTGGTGGTTTATTGATGGGACCAGAGAGATACTCATGTTTTTAAATTTTTTAATAGAGTACACATCTTATTTATAGCTTCATTTTAGTTTCCAGCCTTTGCTTTTCCACTTTTAGTTTCCTATTTAAGCTTCATGCTTAGCAAACAGTTTGGCCTCCCCAGGAACAACATTTACATAATCATTCTATTATAAAAATGCATATAGTGACTTATGTACATTGGGAGCTGGAGGAAGTTGAGAAGTAACTGCTCATCCATAATGGCAGAAATCAAAAATATAAAATGTAAAAATCAAGAATTAGTAATGACAGAATATTGTTTGGGAGTATGGAGGCAATGATCAGGATTTAAATAAAAAAGCTAAGTGATTTGCCATACTCGCCTCTGGCTAGTAGGTCTATTTTTCTTTCTGTTGTGTCTGTTTGGACCATTTATGTTTTTAAAATGTAAACATGTATTTTGATGTCTTTTAAAGAGATGAGGTCTTTCATCTTATGCATTCCTGTGCCATCATCTTAAATTCTTTCTGAGAACAATGTGGAATATAAGCATGCAAACAAATAAAACCAGGAATCTTCCCTGGAGAGAACAATTCGCCATAGGATTGCTAAACTAGGAACACACTGCGGTTTATGTCACTTCAAATATGCAAGCGTGCTGGCTGAGAGAGGAAATAAGCTGTTCATTCCAGCCATGACCTTTTATTGGTGGCTTTATGTTTGAAGGTTGAGAAAAAGAAAAAGTACAGAACATTTCTGGGGACGAGAGCAGAGACAGATAAGACATATGAGTCTGCAGTGCCAGATAATATTCGTGAAATAAGTACCCGTTATCAGGAAAGAAGCTTTTCTTAGAGAGATTTGCCCTAATGATTCATCTGGCAGAGATGAAAGACCTGTGTAAAAGAAGCAGAAACTATGAGAAGTGGTGAGAGATGATGGAGTCGGGTCCCATTAACCTCCACCTTGCTTTTGAGATGCTTTGAGTTCTGAGTTCCAAGGAGCAACAGGCAGAAAGTAGCCTAAGTCGCAGCTCACAAACCTCATTTTACTAAGGCTTGGGGACATCCGTGTGATTTGCTAATGGCCACTTATATGGTCAATGGCAAAGCCTTGACCCCAAGTCTTGATGGTGAGCCTAGTGCTCCTTTCAATTTATTCTCTGGTATGTGATAGAGTTGGAGGAGCAGTTGACCCCAATGGACTCTAAACTGTAAAGACAGAGACCGGGCTAGGCTTTTTTTCATTGCTGAAGTTGCTTGACATGCAATAGGTCCTCAATAAAAATCTGGTGATGAACTATGTCGGGGAGAAGTTGATGAGCTTCTTGATGCTTTCACGTGGTGAAATGGAGTTAATAGATAGGAGGAGTAAAGTTGATTTGTCTCCTAAGATTCTCTTCTCCAGGAAGAGAGGTGAGCTCCTTGAAAATAAATGATTGACTATCTTTATCTCCTTATGAAGCCTTCCATGATCCTGTTACTCTCCCTGTCAAGCTTACTGCTCCTCAGCCAGACAGTTTTCCCTTATCTGGGATTAAGATCTTCTGGTTTTTCTGTCTTTGAATAGTTCAAATGCAGGCCATTTTTTTTAAACCACATTTATTTTAAGTTATTTTTTTTCTATCTACTAAGATTAGCTTTGGTTGTGTAAATATACAAACTGGATCTGTTTCCCACAATTGAGTTGATGGTATCCCACCAGAGGTATCTTTTGGAAAAAAATCTTTATTTGGTTTAAACCAAGCCCTCTTCAGCTCTCTCTTTGCTGTGGACAGCTGAAGCTGAGTCTGACCATGATTGCTCAGCTGTGATCATTCACTACAATCATCTGTTGTGGCTTGTAGAAGGGGCATGAGATCTGTATGTTGGCATCGGAGTTTCCAGTGAGTCAGGCAAAGACACAACTAAATGCAATCTTTTTGATGACTTCCACCTATGTCTTAATTGTTATTGCTCCCTCTCAGGTATCCTGGGCAATTTGCCATGAGAATGAACATCAGGAGAGGGACAGGGAGGAGAGACAAGCAATTGGCTCCTTTTATAAATTATAGTTATTAACATATTAATTGTATAAATAAACAACTTTCCCTGATTTGGCATCCAGGCATATATGGTTCCCTACAGCCATCAGATATCAAGAGTTAAAAGATTTTTTGCTCAGTCTGGCCTCCAACAATCTCTTAGGTTCTGAGGGATCCACATGCATGTTTTTTTTTTTTTTTTGGGGGGGGGGGAAGAATTAGAAAAAGTTGTTGGTTGGCTGAACTAGTAGTTGTGGTTTAGATGGGATTTTCCTCAAAAGCTCATGTGTGAGACAATGTAAGAAGGTTTGGAGAAGTGATTGGGTTATAGACTTAACCTAATTAGTGAATTAATCCCTGGTGGAATTAACTGAGTGTTAACTGGAGGCAGGTGGGGTGCGGCTGGAGGAAGTGGTTCATTGGGGGCATGGCTTTGGGGTATATATTTTGTATCTGGAGAGTGGAGTCTCTCTGCTCTCTGATCATCATGTGAGCTGCTTCCCTCCGCCATACTCTCCCGCCATGATGTTGTTCTCCTTCACCTCAAGCTCTGAGAAATGGAGCTGGCCTTCTATGGACTAAGACCTCTGAAACCATGAGCCCTCAAATAGAACTTTTCCTCTTCTACAATTGTTCCGGTGAGTTCTGTTTAATCATCGCAGCTAAAAAGCCGACTAAAATAGTAGCTGTACTCTATCACTGAAAGAGCTTGGAAAAGCTAGGAAGAAATGGTTGGTTATTCCTCTGTCCTTATTAATTATTCCACTGCACTGAAGTGACCTTTCCAAGGAGCAGCTATAAAGATCGTTTTTATCTTCAGTGCCAAAGGGTGGACCAGAGAAGATACTGCCAAGATGTGGAGTGGCTGCCGATGCCGGGCTAGTTTTTATGCAGGCAAATTGGCCAGAGGGACTTTTAAAAAGTTGGCATCAGGTCTTTTTCTTCTTTTTTTTTAAATTTTCTCTTTTTTCTGACAATACTGAATGAAGCATGTTAAGCTTGTTTTCAATTATACAACAAGTCCCCGTTCATTAGAAACCAAGGCAGCGGTCCCAGCTGTATTTCAATGACTTTGAAAGTGCAGCTCCCTCCTTGGTTCAAGGTTGAGCAATTTTAGCATTTGGTGTCGGGGCTGCCAGCTCAGGTGTCCTGGGAGTGATTCCATGTTTGCATATTCAGGGAAGAGAGCCAGATCTTTCTCACTGGAGCCGAGAGGGCTCAGGGCTTGTCATCTGTTCCTGGGATATGGAGTAATTAAAAACACAGGAGTTCCAATTTTCATCCTGTGTTGTAAGGCTGTTGAAGGGAGCTCTGTAGCCAGGCAGGTTGGGGCCTTGGATGGCCAACGGTGACAGTGATTGCTCCCCAGGAGCACACGTTTCTTAGAAAACAAACAGGTAACCATCTTCCTGGTGCCTCTGCTCAGATGCTCCTCCGGTGAAAAGAAACTATGGGAATTCTGATTTGAAAAAGAAAATAATTTCAGAAAGAAAACGGATCCTTGATTTAGAAGTAGATATGAATGTCGTGTGTGTGTGTGTGTGTGTGTGTGGTGATGGTGTGGTGGATGTGAGAATATTGCCTCATAGAAGCAGTCATTTGTAGCCATCAGACAAAAGCTGTTTGTTCATGGTGCTCCTTTGTTCTACAGTTTGGCCCAGATGATAGGGACAATAGAAGAGCTTTGTTCATAGGATGTGGGACTGAGCTGCCTGGGTTCAAATCCAGCCTTGCTCTATACTGGCTGGGTGACTTTTTTTGGGGGGGATACCACAGATGGAACCCAGGGGTGCTTGACCACTGAGCCACATCCCCAACCCATTTTATTTCGAATCAGGGTCTCTTAAATTGTCGAATCTGGCCTTGAACTTGGGGTTCTCCTGCCTCAGCCTCCAAGTCACTGGGAAGGTAGGTGGGCACTACGGTGCCTGGCTGGCTGGGTGACCTTTGAAAACATATTTAACACTTTGAATCTGACTTTCTTCACTTGTAAAGTGATACGTAACAGTATTACTGCAGAGGTATGTTGTGATGGGTAAACAGTGTTTACAGTAACTATTCACATTGCAAAAGTGTAAACATCACATAAACACATTTATACATTTTATGTTATATGTTATACAGTTTTATTATATTTAATGTAGTTAGTGGAAATTTATATTCCAAAATATAATATAAAACTGGTTTTGTGTGTGTATATGTACACATATATAATATCGTTGAAATGATTATTAAGTGACATTTTGCAAGCTCTGGAAAAATCTCATTTAAAGGAAAGTTTTGAAGTAACATTTTGGAAAAAAGGAATGATTTTTTTTCTCTTTATTATACTTTTAGAAAAATCATAGTTTATATTAGCTGAATTCAACCTGGGAACCTGATGCTTTGAGGAACTATAAAATGGACTAGTTTCTCTCAGCACCAAATGCTCTTGGGGGCTCTTTATTTTTAATGTTTTAGTGGAGGGAGTAGAGAGGAAAGTTACTGAGTGGTCAGATACCTGAGGAGAGATGGGGAGAAAAGGAAGGTATGAGAATGGTGGGGTGAGGGGGCTGGTTGGTTCGTGGACTGATGATAGAAGTGTACAGAGGCCAGGGAAGGTAGCTATGAGAGACTGTGCCTGAGGAACCAGGGGGAGTTCATGGCCAGAAAAATGGGGCATGTGTGAGACATTCAGGGGACCCCAAAAATAACTGGAGGAGATTTTAAAGAACAGGTCTTGTAACAATAACTCCGAGAGCTAAGAGCATCATGATTTTAATAATTCATGTTATTATGGCTGGAACATTCACGAGGTTACCATAAATCTAGACTCTTAGATTTTGGTGTGGATGAAAGGAGATTGTACTTGTCTTCATTAATTTTAAATTGTCATCAGTTGAAAGATTTACCTTGTAAGAGTATCTTTTTTTTTGGAGGAAGTAAAAAGAAATCAAAACATTGATTGACAAATATTCTTCAATAGCAGAAACATCAAGATATGAAAAATGGAGAAAATAAATATATTATGAGATCATGGGAAAATAATGCTTTTCCGAGTTGTAAATTATTAGACACCACAAGGTCTGTTTCTCTCCTTTCCAATTACCTGAAGGATCTTTGATGGCTAAGGTGAGCTTCAAGTTTTTGTTGCTTGAAGGACAAAGGTTAAGATTTTAAATTGGAACAAACCAGTGTGGTAATGACAATAATTGCCATCTAGAGTGATTGAAAAAAATTTTTTTTTGTAGTTGTAGATAGACTGAATGCCTTTATTTTACTTGTTTATTTTTATGTGGTGCTGAGGATCGAACCTAGTGCCTCATGAATGCTAGGAAAGTGCTCTGCCACTGAGCTACAGCCCCAGTCCTGGAGTGATTATTATGTGTGAGACCTTGTGACCAAAGGTAAGCATACGCTCGTCCTTCCTTCCTTCCTTCCTTCCTTCCTTCCTTCCTTCCTTCCTTCCTTCCTTCCTTCCTTCCTTCCTTCCTTCCTTCCTTCCTTCCTTCCTTCCTTCCTTGTATTTGGGAGAGATGGGTATCATTAACTCCATTTTACAGATGAAGGAACTAAGTCTCAGGAAGTTTCAATGATTTGGCAAAAAGATTTTTAAAAAATGTATCTTTATAGAGTCACATAGCATGGGCTAACCTTCCAAAAGATGAAAATGAGATTTGAATATGCTCTTGTTGACTCCCAAAGTCAAAGGTAGGGAATGGTGGAATGGTTGAACCTCAAACCAGAGGTAGATAAAACAGAAAATCCTAGGAAGGGACAGGGCAGGTTGGACCTGGGGTTTTGGAGAGCACACTTCTTGTCCCAGTTACATAATAGCTGCAGAAACATACTTAAGGCCAAGAAGCTTCATGCATTGTCTCGTTTAATTCTTAACATCAGGGCTGGGGGTGCAGCTCAGTGGGAGAGTGCTTGCTTTTCATGTTCAAAGCCCTGGCTTCAATCCCATGCACACCTTCTTCTTCTTTCCAAAAGCCAATTCTTACAACAGTCCTGAGAACTTACTACTATTCCCATTATACAGTTAGGGAAACAGAGGCCCCAGAAGGAATTATTCACTTGGTAAAGTTTAAACTCAGACGTGCCTGACTCCAAGTCCTGTGCTCATAATTGGCAAATTATTTGGTTGTAAACATGATCTGTGTTTTCCTAAAAAGTTAAGACACCTTTCTATATTCTTTCTCAAACTTGCATTTCTCCCTTAGCCCTTGCTCCCAGTCCCCGGTGGTTTACGGGGTTGATTTTTGTCAAGCTACAGCTTGGTTTCCGAGCTCTCGATGAAAGAACCACAGGGTGGCAGTATGACCTTGCGCAGTTCAAACACAGGGAAAAAGAAGGTATTCACCAGGCCAGACTGAGATCTGACTGCAAGGGTGGCAGCCAGCGGGCCTTAGCAGCTCATCCTTCCCAGGTGTAACTGCACAGAATTCATCCCCCGCAACTCACCTGAGGGCAAAGGACCCCAGAGACCTCAGTTGAATGACTGTGATGCTCCTTTACCGCAGGAGGGCTCTCCTCCGAGATCCCAGGTAAACCAGGAGGCGTGAGGCTATACATGTGAAAATATTTTGTACCCTGACTCCTTCCTCCCTATTTATGTTTTAGGCTTTATGAAACCTGTGGGTGAAGAGCACAGAAGTGGTGGAAAGAACAAGTAGAGAAAGGGGAAAGGAAGTAGGTGGAACTTTGGGATTTGGTGGCTATGGCTCCGTGGTAGAGCCCTCACCTAGCATGTGTGAGGCCGTGGGTTCAATCCCAAGCACTGCATCAGACCAATAAATAGAATTTAAAAAGAGAGGGGGGGGGCTTTCGAGTCACACAGCATGAGCTCAGCTAGCTACTTGTGCCATTAGTTGCCACACCAATGTCCCTGGATTATTTCCTTAGGCGTGAAATGGGTAAGACAGGGTCTGCCTTGCTGGTGGTTGGGAATATTAAATAAGGCAAAGACAGGATGTATCTTTAGGCCCTTCATCATGGAAATGACCTGTTTCTAAGATGTTTGCTTCCTTTGCCTGGAGAAGTGTGGCGATGGTGAGAAATGTTTGACCGAGATTCCTATCAAAGGAGACAGCAGGACAGCACACACTGGGGTGGAGACCAAGACATATGGACCAGGAGAATTCTTGTTGATTTAATAACATCAAAATGTTTATGGGGCTGACAGAATAAAGGGAGTTTTGTCTGTAGCTCTCTGTGTCATTTTGTAGTTTGTTATGCTATGATGGTGACAAGATAATCGTGATTTTCCAGAGGAGTGGCAAGAAGTACACAAATAGGCTTGATTTTTAAAGGTTCTTAAAGACCAGGATCTCTCCCAGGTCATGTCTTACTTGCCCTTGTGTTGTCTGAACAGGACCAGGATTAGAAGTCTATGTAGTTTTTTTTTTTTTTTAAACCTTACTCTAATTAATTATTGGCTTTATGATTTAGGCTGCTGATCCTTAACCCGAAGTTTGAAAAGTGGGGGAAATTGTAGTAGCTCCTATTTCACAGGCAGATAAAAGGTCACACAGAATAATGTATTTAAAATGCTCAGCTTACATCATACCCTTAGGAAACGTGGGTCAGGCCGGGTGAGTTGGCGCAGGCCTGTAATCCCAGAGGCTCCGGAGGCTGAGGCCGGAGGACTGCGAGTTCAAAGCCAGCCTCAGCAGATTAGTGAGGCACTTAGCAACTCAGCAAAACTGTGTTTCTAAATAAAACATAACAAAGGGCTGGGGATGTGGTTAAGCACCCCTGGGTTCAATCTTTGGTGCCAAAAAAAAAAAAATTCAGGTCGGTGTTAAAAACTTTGCTCAGTTGCAATAACAATGCTGCTTTTCATGGGCTGGGGATTCAGTTACAGCTGGGAATCGGGTAGCATCTGGAATGCTTGAGGAACAGTGGAGAGATGGGACAAAAAGCCAGCCTCTGCCTGCAGCTCTCCTCTCTGGATCAAGGTGTCAACAGCGACCACCTCGACTTCCTTTGCCCTTACTTGGCATTTCTGGGGACCAGCTGGGCACTTCCAGATGCTTTGAATTAGAGATTTCATCAGGGCACCGGGGTCAGAGGCATCTGGTTTGCAGAACAGATGCCTCCACCAGTCATGGCACTTCTTGACCATCATGTCAACCCTCTTACTTCCAATTTCTCACCTTTAAGAGTGAGCTACTTTTTAAGAGTAATACCATTGAGCTCTCCTCCAACATCCTTGTGGAGTGGAGGATTACTACAGAAACGCCTTTAGATCCTCTAAAGATCAGTGGTTTACAAAGTGTGCCTCACTCCCAGTGTTCCCATCAGCATCCCCTGGGAGCCTGTGAGAAGTGCAAATCTCAGCCCCCCACCCCCCATAATTTCTGAACCTGAGACTCCGAGGTGGTCGTGCCTGGCAATCTGTATTAGAACAAGCTTGCTCAAGATGGAAAATTCCTTCTTCTGACCTCAAAAGCAGGCCACGTCTGTACCATGGGGATGCTTTGGCACTTGTTCCCAAGAACAAATCCACTGAGATCAGATTCAGGATGTTATTCTGATGGCCTTATCTATGTTTTGTTATATTATCTCTGCATTTTGCCAGAAGAGAAACCAACAGGATTGGGAATGCTTTTTTAAAGCCAAATCCAGCTCTTACTCTGCCTGCATAAATGTTTAACTGTTTCCCTCTATTACTCATTATTGCAAACCATGAGGCACAAATGTTAACTCTCTTAAAATCTGAACACATGCCACTTAACCCCCCAAATGATTCTTTTCTTGTGTGTGTTTGTGCGTTTTCATCAAGAAAAAAGCAGTTTATCTTCATCGTCTTTAATCCTGAGTTTGGAAATTTTGCATGAGTCTTTGAGCACATGACAGTAGTTATGGCTTCTTGGAAGAGCACTAACGGACAAAACTAGTATATTAAATTTACAAATTACTGTCAAATGTGTTTTCTTACTTAATTCTTACCGTTGCTGTGTGTATTATCCTTTTTTTTTTTCTTTAAATGGGAAAACTGAGGATCAGAAGTTTATATCTTTATCTTTGGGCATCAAAGGTTTCCCCCCCCCCCCCCCGCAGGGGATAGTCTTTTCAGATTTTTAAACAGGACTATAGGAATAACAAGAGCAACGAGTGTGTAGTAGCTGTTTTCTATATGCCAGACACTGTAATAGGTGCATTCTGTGTCCTCTTTGATCCACAAAACAAGTGAGGAAGTAAATATTGCTATTCCCATTGTACAAAAGGGAAGATAATCTACAGAGAATAAACCACTTACCTATGTCATATACAACATAGAGGGTGATGAGCTGGGGTTCAGATGCCGATTGGTGTATTTTTTAAAAACAATATTTTAAATGACTTGTAAACATTATATATATAATGTTTACAATGATACTAGTAAACTTGTATATATTACATGATGTTTTGATATATGAATACCTTGTGGAATGTCTAAATCAATCTATTGAACATATTCTTTGCATCACATACTTATCAATTTTCTGTGGTGAGAACACTTAAAATCTACCCTGTTGACAAGTTTCAGGCATACAATATTTTGTTATAATTGTAGTCATTGTGATATACAATAGATGTTTTGAATTTATTCCTCTTAACTGAACTTCTATATCTTTTGGCCAACTTCTCCCCAATCTCCCCACCCCTGGCCTCTGGTAAATTCCATGTTACTCAGTTTCTATGAATTCTACTTCCTTATTGTCCACATAGAATGAGATCATGTGGTATTTGTCTCTTTGTGCCTGGTTTATCCATGGTTGTAAATAACAGGATTTTTCTTTTTTAAGGTCAAATAATATTCCATTATGTATATGCACCACATTTTCTTCATCCATTCATCAACTTAGGTTGTTTCTATCTCTTGGCTATTAAGAATAGTGCTGCAATGAATGTAGGTCTGCAGAAGACTCTTCAGCATACTGATTTCATTTCCTTTAGATAAATACACCCTATAGTGGGATTGCTGGATCATATACTAATCCTATTTCTAGTTTTTTTGAGGAACTTCTGTATTGTATTTCATAATGCACATATTGATTGACATTCCCACCAACAGTGTGCAAGTTATCTACATCCTTGCCAATACTTATTAACGTTTGTCTTTTTAGTAGTAGCCCTTCAGTTATATCAAGTGTGAGGTCATATTTCATTGTGTCTTAATTTGCATTTTTCTGTTGATTAGTGACGTTGAATTTCTTTTGTTTTCATTTACCTGTGGGCCATTTGTATGTCTCTTGAGAACTGTCTATCTATTTAGTTCCTTTGCCCATTTTAAAATCAGGTTATTTTGTTTCTATACTATTGAGTTATCTGAGTTCCTAATATATTTTGGATATGAACCCTTTTCCAGGTATATTATCTGCAAATATAAACTCCCATTCTGTGAGCTGCATTTTTCTTTTTATTCTGCTGCTCATTGTTTCCTTTGCTGTGCAGAAGCTTTTTGGTTTGAAGTAATCCTGTTTGTCTGTTTTTGCATTTACTGCTGGTGCTTTTGAAGTCATATCCATAAATAATTGCCCAAACCACTGTCGTGGACCTTTCTCCTATGTTTTCTTCTAGTAGTTTTATAATTTCAGGTCTTAGGAATAAATATAATTAATTTTGAGTTGTTTTTATATGCAGTGTGAGATGAGGGTCAAAATCTGAAGGCACCTGCTCTTAGCCTGTATGGACATGATCTCTGCAGACACTGTTTCTGAGCAGTATCTTGATCTTTCAAAGAAGACAATGTTTACCTTTGACTAACCCAGAATGAAATAGGAAAAAGAGCAAAAGAAACTCTAAAAACTCAATGCCTTCAAGTCAAAGGACTTTACTGTTTACAGATGGAACAGGAGTGACTAACACCCCATTTATCGTATTGATTGGTATTGACGGTTTATTTTGTCAATGCCCTATCTCTTTTCAGAAAGGATGTTAGAAAGCTGTGTCTATGAGAGATCTCCTGTAATTCCATTAAGTAGTTTTATCTACAGATAAGAAAGACAGGCCCTTCCTAAGAAGCCGGCCCCTAAGTCATTATTTGAAATGAGTTCAAATTAGTTCTGTTATTCTCACCCTACAAACAGCCCCAGCTTATGACATCCACCTCCCTATAGGACAAGAAAATAGTTTGAATAAGAAGAACAAAAAGTTCATTACAAATTGTTTTGCCCATATTTGAATGGTTCAGAAATTATAAAGCAAGAATAAAATGGAAATTTTTCTGGAATCAGATTTTAACATCTCAGTGCATAGAACAGGGTTGGTGAGAAGATCAAATTCCACTTTTCTTCTTCAAGCACTCCTTATTGCTTTGTTTCCAATGGAAACAATTCCACTGTCCTATTTAGCCTGGGTTAGTCCCTGGTTCTCAAAAGTCTGAGCATGCATGTGGGACTCTTGCCCTCTAGGCAAGCACACCATCAGCTGCCCTCTGATTGGGATTTGTTGGTTCAAGTCTCAGTTGAGGGCTGGCCGGTACTTGAATGCAGCAGTCCTTCATTATCTTTGGTGCCAGCAAGATTCTTTCTTGTTCCTAAGGAGTCACTTGGCATGAAGTGAAGTTGCATGCCACACTGCTCTTCAGCAGTGCAAAGTTCTGAGCTCAGATGCCATGTGTAAATTTTTGGTTTAGGGAGGAACAGTTTTATTGAACATAGATATAACTTCCATAGCCTACACTTCACCCAATTAAGGTGTATAATTCACTGTTTACACAGAGGTTGCAACCAGTATAATAATCAATTTTAGAATAATTTTATTACTCCAAAAAGAAATTCTATACTTTTATCCTCTTTAGTTATCACTTTTATTTATTTATTTATGGTACTGGGGATTGAACCCAGGGATGCTTAACCACTAAGCCACACCCTCAGCCATTTATTTATTTATTTATTTATTTATTTATTTAGAGGCAGGGTCTTGCTAAGTTGCTTAGGGCCTTGCTAAGTTGCTGAAGCTGGCTTTGAAACTGGGATCCTCCTTCCTCAGCCTCTCAAGCCACTGGGATTACAGGCCTGCGCCACCATGCCTGGCTAGTTATCACTTTTTGATTTTCCTATTTCAACCCTTAGTCTCAATTTTGTGTGGTCACTGATCTTGCTTCTGTCTCTGTAGCTTTGCCTGTTTTGGACGTTTCATCTAAGTGGAATTTCCCAGTGTGTGGACTTGGCTGAGTCGGTGAGTGGTAGTATGCTCGGGTGACTACAGGCAAGGGACAGATTTGTTTGTTTCTTTTTTTTTTTTTATTGGTTGTTCAAAACAGATTTGTTTCTATTCCTTGCCTCCCTGCCTACCACCTGTACAACCGTGGAAAGAACCCAAACTAGTCTGCAGTTTCTTTGCCTGCTCAACGAGGATGTTTTTTCCACATCCTTTCATTAAAATCTTTTTAATTTTGCAATCATCTCAAACTCACAGACAAGTCAAAACAATAGTACAATGAACCTCTGTGCATTCCCTCCGTGTTCCAGTTGATGAATTCTACAGTCTTTATCATGCTCTCTTGTCTCTTCATGTGTGTATTTTTTAAAACATTTAAAAGTAAATTGCATATACTTCTTTATCCCAAATATGTTAGTGTATATTTCCTAAAAAGCATCTTTTGTACATCATTATGGAAAAAATTATTAAAAGGTAGATATGATCTTTGATACAACAATATTATCTCTTCTGCAACCCTTAGTCAGCTATTGCCAATTGTTCCATTAATGTCAAGGATCACCAATTGTCTTTAGTCTTGTTTAATCAATGACAATTACCCAGGTATTCTTTTGCTTTTATGATCTCGACAGTTTGAAGAGAATAGTCCATTTATTTCACTTATTTGGTAGAATGTCCCTCAATTTGTGTTTCTTGTGTTTCCCTGTGACTAGATTAGGGTTTCTTTTTTCTTTTATTTTCTTTCTTTTTTTTTTTTGAGATCTTCTTAGTCCTCTTGTACATGTCAATTATTTTCACTACTTTTATCACTTTATCAAGGAGGTATTGTCACATTTTTCCACCGTAAAATTACCATTTTCTAGCTGACTGTGGTAGCAAACACCTGTAATACCAGCAACTCTGGAGGCTGAGATAGGAGGTTTGCAAGTTTCAGCCTCAGCAACTTGGTGAGACCCTAAGAAATTTAGTAAGACCCTGTCTCCAAAAAATAAATAAATAAATAAATAATAAAAAAGCAATTAAAAAAGGGCTGGGGTTGTGACTCAGTGGTTAAATGCCCCCTGAGTTCAATCTTCAGTACAAAAAAAAAAAAAATTAAGTGTTTTTAAGAGGTTACCAAAACAACAACAACAACAAAAAACAAAACTGCCCCCCCCAATTAAGTCTTTTAAGAGGATACTTTTAGAACTCTTACATAAACACCCTATTTCTCATTAAGCTTTAACCTGCTAGTTTTAGCATCCATTGACAATTTTTCACAATTATTACCATGATGATTGACACACGATGATTTTCTAATTTCTATTGCTCCTTCAGGATGATTATTTGCTTCCTAGTATAAGACAGAGCTTTTCCATTATAATCAGTATTGTATCATTTTAAATTTTTGCTTTGATTGTTGTAGACTTGGCCAATGGGGTCTTTTTCAGTCTGGCTCCTGTGTCCTTTTGACAAACACTTGCCATTCTTAAGCATTTCTGTACTTCATACTACAAAAGTATATTTAGCTTCATTTTGTATGTGTGCTGCTTCAACTCTGAAATCAGCCATTTCTCCAAAAGCTCTGATTCCTTCTAGATGAGGAAGAGTTGAGATACCAATATGTGAGCACTAGGAGTGTTCATTTTCCTGAGACGCCATTACTTCTAGGTCCTCTCAGTGCATGGAGCTGGGTAATACAGGTGTGTATACACATGGGTTTTAGTCAGCTATTTTCACTGCTCTGACTAAAGTACCCAACCAGAACAATTCTGGGGGCTCATGGTTTCAAAGATCCTAGTCCAAGAAGGCTGGCTCTATTTGTCCGGGCTTAAGGTGAGGCAGAACGTCATGGCAGAAGAGTGTGACAGAAAGAAGCAGCTCACATGTTGATCAGAAAGCAGAGAAAGAATCCACTCACCAGATAGAAATATATACCACAAAGCCATGCCCCCAATGCCCCACTTCCTCCAGCCACACCCCACCTGCCTTTAGTTACTACTCGATTAATCCCATCAGGTGATTAATTCACTGATTGGGTTAAGGCTCTCATAATTCAATTATTTCTTCTCTACGCCTTCTTGCATTGTCTCACATGTGAGCTTTGGGGGCATACCTCACTTCCAAACTCTAACCACATTTTCTATATTTCATATCTCTTTATATGAGAAAATAATACTTCCAGTTGCAATCCAATGCCACAGGTTCATTCAAACCTTCTCCCTTTCCATGTTATGCCTCCATTCATGGACAGTGAGAAACCTGATTCATTATTTGCATGTTTACATATTTTCTGAAGTTTTCTTTATTCTTTTCCATAAGATTGGTTTTTTGCTACCTAAAATCACTTGTCCCCCAAACAAACACTAAATAAAGAAGCTATGAGACTAAAAAATACAATTAATAATTCGCACTTAACAGACATAAAAACAAACATTTTATCTATATGCTTAATATGCTTTTTTTCTCGGCACCACATGAATCCTTCTCTAAAATGAACCATATCTGAGGCCACACAGCAACTCTTAGCAAATGCAAAAAAGTAGAGATGATATCTTACATTCTGTCAGATCATAATGGAATGAAATTAGATCAACAATAAAATAGAAAATAGAAGCTACTCTAACACCTGGAGACTAAATAATACACTATTGAATGACCCTGATAGCTAAAGAATTCAGGGATGAAATAAAAAAAATACTCAGAGGTAAATGTGAATATCGACACAGTTTATCAAAATCTCTAGGAAACGATGAAGACGGCCCTAAGAGGAAAGTTCACTGCATTAAGCTCATTCATTAAAAGAATAGAAAGTTAACAAATAAATTAAATTTACAGGTCAAAGCCCTAGAAAAAGAAGAACAAATCAACACCCAAAGAAGTAAAAGAAGGAAATAATTAAAACCAGAGCTGAAATCAATGAAATTGGAATTGAAACAAAAATTCAAAAAATCAATGAAACAAAAAGTTGTTTCTTTGAAAATATGAAATCAATAAAACCTTAGCCAAGCTAACAAAAAGATTACTAAATTTAGTGATGAAAACAGAAATATCACCACAGACACTATTGAAATACAGATGACAGAAATGATTTTGAAAATCCATGCTCCAATAAAATAGAAAATCATGAAGCCATCGACAAGTTTCTAGAGGCATATGACTTTCCCAAATTGAATCAGAAGCACATAGAAAATTTAAACAGATCAATTTCAAGCAATGAAATTGAAGATGTCATCAAAAGCCTACCAACAACAACAACAAGAAACCTGGAAGCAGATGAATTCTCAGCTGAGTTCTACCAGACCCTTAAAGGATAACTAACACCAATCCTCCTCAAATTATTCCATGAAATAGTAAAGGAGGGAATCCTTCCAAATTCATTCTATGAGGATGGCATCACCCTGATACCAAAACCAGGCAAAGATGCTTCAAGGAAAGAAAACTTCAGACAAATATTCCTGATGAACATATATGCAAAAATTCTTAATAAAATACTAGCAAATTGCATACAAAACATATTAGGATGATAGCACACCACAATCAAGTGGGGTTCATCCCAGAGATGCAAGGATGGTTCAATATATGAAAATCAATAAATGTAATTCATCACATCAATCGACTTAAAGACGAGAATCACATGATTATCTTAATAGATGCATAAAAAGCATTTGACCATATTCAGCATCCATTCATGCTCAAAACACTAGAAAAATTATGGATAGTAGGAACATACCTCAACATTGTAAAAGCTACATTTACACTAAACCCAAGCCAACATCATTCTAAATGGAGAAAAATTGAAAACATTCCCTCTAAGAACTGGATCACGTGTCCTCTTATTTCCCCTTGGTGGTCACTGCTCTGGTCTTCCAGATGTCTTTCAGAATTTATGCCCTTAGGGTAGTCTTCCTCTTTCTGGAGGTGGGTTTGGATTAATCTGAGGCTCTCCTAAGATCTCTTTTCTCTCCTCCATGGTCTTTCTTTTTTTTTTTAATTTTTTTTAAAGAGAGGATTTTAATATTTATTTTTTAGTTTTTGGTGGACACAACATCTTTGTTTGTATGTGGTGCTGAGGATCGAACCCGCGCCACACGGATGCCAGGTGAGCGCGCTACCGCTTGAGTCACATCCCCAGCCCCACGGTCTTTCTAATAGAGAGCTCTTGCTCTCTACTAAGGCTTGCTGTGGGAGTTGGCAAGATAAGTCCCTGCTATTTGATGTTTCTTTCTGTACTTGTAGGTAAACTAAGGTTTGGGCATTTTCTATTTTCTATTTCTGCGGAAGTTGTGGGTTTCTAATGGTTTTTGTTATTCCTTATTGTTGTTTGAGGAAATGTAGGAAGATTTGGATTTAGGAGCTAACTGTATCCTCAGCTTCCTGGAAGTTCATCCAAATAAGAATTTTTATTCTGTTATAAGTAAATGACATAACCTTTACAGAGGGCTAAGTTTTTTTGTGTGGGTGTGGGTGTGATTGAAAAAGAGAGAGAGAGAGAAAGAGGATTAAGTAAGACTAATTATATAATATCAAAAGCATAGTACCTGGCTTGTAGTTAATAATAATAGAAATTTAATGAGATTTTCCTAAAAACAATTTCTATTCTCATTTTAAATTTGACTTTTATTAAAGTAATATACATATACAGTTTTTAAATAATTTCAAAGCTTCTATGGAGAGACAACCATCCCTAGCTGTATCCTTTTTTTGTCTCACATCCATCACTCAGAGGAAAAACTCTATTTCTAGCTATTTCTTCTGGTACTTAGCTTTTAATTCCTGGATAATATTCTTATATTTCTTAATTTAGATAATGGCAACATTTTGTTAAATCAATCTCACCTCAACATTACTTTTGAGCTGGATGATTCACTTGGAGATTTCACAAGACTTGGCAGAATAGTTGTATTCATGTGTATTAGTCTGTTTTATGCTGCTATAACAAAATACTGCAGACTGGGGAGTTTACAATGAATAGAAATCTATTGGTTTACAGCTCTGGAGTCTGGGAAGTCCAATGGAGTGGCCAGCATCTGGTGAGGGCCTTTGTGCTGTGTCATTCCTTGGCACAAGGAAGAAGGAGGGACTGAACCATGAGCAAGTGGGAGCATAGGTTGAACTTTTATTTTTTTAAAAGAAACCCACTCTGGTAAGCTGACTTGAATGAATAAGCTGATGCTCTGTGAGGCACAGAAGTTAATAGCAGCTGGAGTTCTGATGGCAGTTGTTGATAATGAAACGTAAAAATAAAAGTAAAAAAAAAAATCCACTGCCATGATAATAGTGTTAATTCATTCTTGAGGGAAGAACTCTAATAAGCCCTTAAAGATTCCAGTTCTCAATACTGTTGCATGGGGGTTAAGTTTCCAAAACCTAAACATAGGGGAGGGGTACATTCAAACCATAGCATCATGGCTAAGATTATCTATCTATCTATCTATCTATCTATCTATCTATCTATCTATCTATCTATCTATCTATCTATCTAACTTTTCAGCAAAAGAAAGAGCAAAATCAGCAACAATAAAGGACACATGGGATGAAGTCCAGAGGAGACCAGGTATGCGCTACCCGAATCCTGTCCTCTCCAGAAGAAGTCACATAGGATGCACTCAATTCCTTCACCTGGTATTGACAGCTGCAATATGTTGTCAACCAGGAAACTCCTTGGAGATCAAGTGTCCAGTGTTTTTATTATTTATTGGGGGCTTGTCACCTAGGCATCCTCTGCTTAACATGAGCAAAATTCTAGGCTTGTGAAAGAAAAGCAGATGTTCAGAATAAACCATATTGTTTGCACAAACGATTTAGATACAGTAAATTGCTCATCACTTATCCTGAAATCCAAGATGCTAGCCAAGGGCCAAAGGGCCAAGCTTGACAAGATATCTAAAACACAGCAGTCATATCTATTATACTTTTGTTTTTGCACAATGGTTTTTGTAAAGATTTTTTACACTAGAGTCAAGTAGTATGCTTATGATTACATCCAACAAATATGATTATATGTCCTTTCTTGTGCAAATTTTTTGTTTCCCCGAGTCAATAATTGCTTCTATTTGTTTATTTTTATTTTTTGCTCACTTAATTTTCTAGGTCACTAATTATTAATTCTTCCTCCCCAAAGCTGACAGAATTGTAAAAAGATAGTTAAGCAGTAAGATTTGAGCGGTAACTTGGGGGCATATTATAAAAATTCTTGTCTGCCATTTTCTGTGCATTGTTTATGCTCCTCCAGATTCATAAGTTGAAATTCTAGCCCTTAAGGCATTGTGATCGGGAAATAGGGCATTTGGGAGACAGCTGGGTCATCTTGAATAGGATTAATGCTGTTTTAAGAGGAAACAAGAGAGCTAGCTGCTTCTCTGCTGTCTGCCCTGTGAGGACACATGGAAGAGGCAGCCATCTGCAACTAGGAAGCAGCCCTCACAGACAACAGATCTGCCAGCACTTTGAACTTGAACTTCCCAGCTTCTAGAACTGGGATAAATACATGTTTGTTGTTTAAGTCACCCAGCCTGTGGTGTTTTGTTACAGTAGCCAGAGCTGACTAGTATATCAAGCAAAATAATTTTGAGTTTTTTTTTTTTCTGTAGGCTCTGACAAAGTTTAATGAGAAAGAGATTTGATTAAATTTGCTTGTTAGAAAGACTGCTTTGCAGGAGGAGGGCTAAGTGTGGGTAAAGACAGAAAGTAGAGAGAGGAGGTATATCAAGACCATAGTCAAAGGCAGATGTGAAGAGTATCTGAGCTATAACAGAAAAGATGAGAAAGGAGGGGAGCACTTGGTTTCCACTAGACTTGGGGGATATGGTTGAGGGGGTGAGGAATTATAGGTAGAAGATAATGGAATATGAAGAAATGTGAAAACTCACCCTAACGTCGGATAAATTTTGTAATTATTTAGCTGGATATTTTAGTTTCTTAGGAATATATAACACATTTTTATAAACCGGGTGTCTCAAAACAACAGAAATTTGTGCTTTTCCAATTCTAGGGGCTTGGTGTCCAAAATTTAGGTGTTGGCAGTGTTGGTTTCTCTTTCCCATTCTGAGGTGAGTCCATTCTGTGCTGAGAACTCTCCCAGCTCCTGGGGGCTGCTGGCAATCCTGGCCATTTCTTGGCTTGTAGGTGCGTCACCCCAATCGCTGCCTCTGTCCTTACATAACCTTCTCCCTGTGTCTGTTGTTCTCTTCTTAAAAGGACACCGCTGATATTGAACTGAGCGCCTGTCCCTCTCTAGTATGACCTCATCTTTATTTTGTTACAGCAGCAGAGACCCTCTTTTTAAATAAGGTCACATTCTGAGGTTCTGAGTGGATATGAATTCTGGAGGGACACAATCTGATCCCATATGCCAGAACACGCACTCACATCTCTGCGTTGCGTCTGTTGTCTCCCTTCCCTCATCCCTAACACCTCCTTGACCATGCCAGGAGTGGTCTTACCAGTGCTGGAAACTTGGTTGATAATGTTTTCTTAAACTTAAGGTTCGTATCCCACTTCTGGAAGTACTAGATTGTATGTCATTTCACATGAGAACGTCACAAACATCTGGATCTCCTAGTCCTTGCCTCTAACAAGCCCATATCTTTATTTCCAATGGGGAAGGGGAGGGAAAAGAAATCAGTGCCTGGTGTCTCTGAATAATATTTTTGACCCCAGGCTTCCATTGTCCAAGTGGGACTTGGATAAACAACATGGCCTAAGTGAATAAGTGGCTGGGATGGGGCTCCACCATAGATCTTCTGATTAAAGTGATTTTACATCCCTGTCTGTCTGGCACAGTTTAAGCCAGTTATTCTGTCATAGTTACCATAGCTCCCCCTTCATTCTCCAAAAATTTCTATTATGTATGATAGATTATATATCCATACTACCCTAATCTCCCCTTTTCTATGGAATGTGTCTCCTCCATGGATGCATGAAACTGCAGATAGATACTTCTAAACCCTTTATTTACCATGATTTTTACTTTACCTACATACCTATTGATAAACTTTAATTTATAAATTAGGCACAGTAAGAGAGTGACAGCAACTAATTATATAACAGTATAATATAGTAAAAGTTATGTGAATGTGGCCTTTCTCTCTCTCTCTCCCTCAAAGTATAGCTTCTGATATAGTTTGGTCCTTAAATGTTTCCCAGATGTCCATGCTTTGAAGACTTGGTCTTCAACCTAGTGCTATGGGAGTTGGTGGAACCTGGAAGACATGGGGCATAGTGGGGGATCTTTAGGTCACTGGGTGTGTGTCCTTGTAGTCTCCTACAAGGACACACACCCAGTGGTGGGACCCAGTCCTCCCTGTTACTCTTTCTCACTTCCCAGTCACAAGGTGAGGAAGTTTGCTTCATGTGAGCTCCTCACCATGATGTGCTGCCTTGCTAAGGGTCTGAGATCAATGGGGGCAACTGATCATGGGATGGAACCTCTGAAAACATGAGCCAGAATAAACTTTTTTTTTATTTAAGTGGATCACGTCAGGTATTTGTTAGAGTGGCAGAAAGCTTGCCAACACAGTATCCTCTTGTGCTGTCCTCACCCTTATTCTTGTGCGGCTGTGAGATGATGCAGAGCCTACATGGTGACATGAAGCCAGGGACACAGAGTTAGGCTACTATTGACCATCCCAGGATATATCGGAAGGAAGATCATCAGCTTCAGGGGATTCTAGATCATCTTCCACTGACTATGGGCTGTTGAAATGGAGAAAAGTGAGAGTACAGACAAAGGGAAACTGTGGCATTCCTGACTGTCTGGTATTTTCTACCAAGACATCCAACTCTCCAAGACCAGAGAGAATCAGTAATTTCAAATGCTAGTCTTTGGCTAAAGAGTATTAAAATGCAAGATTGATTTCTGGTGCAGAGTTTGCTTGATTTCTCCAGTTTTTTTTTTTTTCACAGAGTAATTGGAATGCTGAATTCTTCAGTCATGATAATTGGCAAGTGAAAAGAAGAAAAGTACATCAAAGGAGTAAAGAATACTTTATGGATAAATGGCTTTCTTCAAACTGCCAAGGTCTGCATCCAGTTTGTTTGGGGCTGGAGACTTTTAGAAACTTCCATTGAAATGCAGAAAGCAAGAAACATATACCATCCGCCTTTTAAAGAAATCAAATCTGATTGTGGCCCAGTGTATTTTCTTTTTCATTAATAGACTTCAGTTTTAGGGCATGTTTACATTCACAGAAATGCTGAACAGAAATACGAAGAGTTTTCACATACCCATACCACATCTCCTTTCCTTCCTTCCTTCCTTCCTTCCTTCCTTCCTTCCTTCCTTCCTTCCTTCCTTCCTTCCTTCCTTCTTTCTTTCCTTCCTTTCTTCCTTCCTTCCTTCCTTCCTTCCTTCCTTCCTTCCTTCCTTCCTTCCTTCCTTCCTTCCTTCCTTCCTTCCTTCCTTCCTTCCATATTTTTTGGTTGTCAATGGATATTTATTTATTTATTTATTTATTTAATGTGGTGCTGAGAATCCAACCCACCTTCTTATTAACATCTTGTATGGTCGTGATATATTTGGTTTGATAAACCAATACTGATTCATCATTATTAATTAAAGCCTATGGTTTACCTTTGGGTTGAGTCCTACAGTTCCAGGGTTCTGACAAACTGCGGAGTCATATCTGCTACGTCCCCTTCCTTCCCCATTCTCTGACCTGTAGCTCCAGTGATCAATTACTGTCTTTATAGTTTTGTCTTTTCCAAAATAACATGTAGTTGAATGTTGGCTGTTGAGTTGTATCCCCCCACACCCCAAGCTTTATTGCCCTTTTAACCTCTAGTACCACAGCATGAGACTTTATTTGGAAATTACAAAGGTATTTAGTTAAGCTGAAGTTTTACTGGAGTCGAGTGGGCCCTTAATCCAATATGGGTGGTTTCTTTAAAAGAAGAGAGAAATTTGACACAGATACAAAAAGGACATCATACAATAATGAAGGTAGAGATGGGAGTTTGCAGCTTCAAGCTAAGAGTGCTAGGGATTGCACTCTAGATGCTAAGAGAAAGGCATGGAACAGATTCTTTGCTGGAGCTCTTAGGAGAGTGAGGCTGTACCAACATCTCGATTTTGGACTTCCAGTCTCCAGAGCTGTGAGAGAATAAATTTCTGTTCTTTTCAGCCACCACATTTGTGGTTATTTGTTAAGGCAGCTCTCAGAAACTAATACATTGAAATGAACCATTGTGTAAACTTTGGACTGATTCTTTCACTTAGAAATCTGTGGAGGTACTTTAGATAAATATTTCTTATAGCTTGAGAGTTCATTTCTCTGAATTTGCTGTATGGTATTCCCTTATATAGATGTACCACAGTTTATGCCGCTGATAAGTGACACAGCTGGGATTTGAACTCAGGTGGTCAGCTCACAGAGCCACATGACTCTCTCTGCTGCTTCCCTCAGGCATAGCTAACCCAGCAAGTGATGATGGCCTGGACCAAGGACGATGAGTCTTAGCTTGGCCAGCAGTCAGTGAAGTGATAGAAAAAGCTATGCCAAAATTTGAACAGGGGTTATCAATGAGGCCAATTAGGGATTCTCTTGTGACTATGAACTGAGGATAAAAATAGAAGAATTAGAGGAAGAGGCAGACATCAAGACTCCCATGGCACGAACTTGGGTAACCTGAGGCTAAAGAGTTTGAGCAGGGTTGTGTAGGAATCAAAGCAAGGATCAGCCAAGAGTGTTTTTGCAAGCAGAGGTGTAACGGAGAGAAAATATACAGAGTGCAAGACAAAGTGGATAGTCCCGGGAGGAGAGGGCATGAGGTGGCAGAGAACATTCATGAATTCTCATGGCCAATAAGTTTGGGATTCTTGCAGTTTTTTTGGTCTATTCCCCTACACCCATGAAAGTCTCAACAATGCTACCATGTTGTATATAGAAGGTGACCCACAGGAGGTGGCTTGGGTCCTGCTCATGGCAGCTTAGCTGAGGACAGTTCAGAACCATCAATACCAAGGAGTTGGGGAGACTGCTCAGAGCCCCGAGACCAGTGACTCTAGTGGAGATCTCTCTTTTCTGTGGCTCCTCTTTTCTCATGAGATTTCCTTCTCTTTTATTATCAACACTACTATTTCCAGAAAACAACATATCTAATTGTTGAAGTAGCTTAAAGTTACTTTTTTTTCCAAGAGCATCAAGAACAAAGAACACTGTGTATGTGAAAAAAAAAATTTCTTTATATTCTCTTAAAATTTTCTTGTCCCCATATTAGAGATAAAAATAAGAGCATTTAATTCCACTTGAGAATAATAGCTTTTAAAAATCAAAGCATGTAAAAGTGAGGTTCACCTAGATTTTTAACATCTTAAGAGTTACATGTTTCAAATTACCTTTCAGTGGTGACTGAAGTTTTGTTTTCTTTCCCTTGTGAAGATCCAAGGCTGATCATGCATGTGCGTGAATCATTTAGGTAATGACTTTTCATTTATTAGAATATTCATAAAATCTGCCTCATATTTTCCTCTCCACTGTCAATTCCATGCCTCAATAATGGTGCTCAAGGCTAGTTTTGTATCTTCCAATTTGTTTCCTGGTACCCAGTGTTGAGAGTGAACTTAAGGGATCAGCTAAGGTTCAGGTGGGCCATCCACAAGATTTCAATGGAATAGCTCTGATTTTTCATCCCAGTTTTATCACCTTTCTGAGTGTAATCTCAAGCAAATCTTCTAATCCCTCTGATTATTAGTGCTCTCAGCTAGGAAATGTAATAGTAAACTCATTAGAAACCATTTAACAGGATTATTATGAGACTTTGATGACAACCTGTATGTTAAACCACTAAGGTAAGGATTATTTCATAATTCCCTTTAGCATTGATTTTTGGCTACAAGTAGTTCAATTTCGCTTTGTTGATATTTGCTATCTTTTAAATTTTTTATTTGTTCTTTTTATTTATACATGACTGTACAATGTATTTGGACATATTATACATATATGTAGTATAACTTCCCATTCACATGGATGATATTTGCTATCTTTATTTTTATTGCCATCTTTATTTATTAGTTAAATGACTTTGAGCAAACAATTTAAAATCTTCATCATTGTTCTTTTTTATTAAAATTTTTTAGTTGTGGATAGACATATTTTTATTTTTTATTGATTTAAAATGAAATAATATAAAGTAAATGACAGTGGAATGCATTACAATTCTTATTACACATAACAGCACAATTTTTCATATCTCTGGTTGTATATAAAGTATGTTGACACCAATTCAAGTCTTCATACATGTACTTTGGATAATGATGCCTATCACATTCCACCATTCTTGATAATTCCCTGCCCCCTCCCTTTCCCTCCCACCCCTCTGCCCTATCTAGGGTTCGTGGATTCCTCCCATGCTCCCCCTCCCTACCCCACTATGAATCAGCCTCCTTATATCAGAGAAAACATTCGGCCTTTGTTTTTTTTGGGGGGGGATTGGCTAATTTCACTTAGCATTATCTTCTCCAACGCTATCCATTTACCTGCAAATGTCATGATATTATTCTCTTTTATTGCTGAGTAAAATTCCATTGTGTGCCACATTTTTTTAATCCATTCATCTACTGAAAGGCATCTATAGACAAAAATCCTGAACATGGCTTATCTGGGTACCCAAGATCAATTCCTTCCCTTCCTTTCCAGGTTCCAGACATACCTGCCTTCTTACAGATCTGAAGGGAAGACAGCCCCTTCCTTTCTCCCCTGGATTTTGTCCATGTTTTCTCAGCCTGTTCTCAGGAGTGGCTCAGATTACCACTTATCAGAAACTCCTTTACCACCCTGTACTTCGTCCTTGCCCCTATTAGATAGTGACATGGATTTCTGTGGGGGACAATTACCTTGTTTTCCTGAAAGCAGAAACTATGTGTGTGTTGCTTCCATTGGGTACCCCATCCATAGGTCAGTGCCTGGTATGCAATGGACACTTGATAAATATTTGGTCACCAAAAAAAAAATATATTAACTTGAATTCAATTAATAAAACCTACAATGTAAAATAAGCAGATTGAGTAGTAATGAAAATTAATAGGTATTCACAATTCTATCAGGTACTAAATGCATGCACTGATTATTTACTTTACCCATTGGTTACAGAGGAGTTGGGTTTGTCAGCAAGCATATATAATTTACAAGCTGGCATAAAATAGTTGAAAATTGGTACTTGAGAATATATAAATTTAAAAAGGCAAGGCCAGGTAAAGAGCTAGAACAAATATTTAGATTAAAGAGTCTTACAAGGTTAATGAAATTGAGCTGTAAATGTGATTCTATGCTTGCCAGGGGCCAAAGCAAAAATGAAAATATGATCCTGTCTGTGATGGTCATTGACCTGAGGGGGCAAAAAGAAACTGTTCATGGCTTTTTTTTTTTGAAGAGACAGCACTTCTTTTCTCCAAGGTTCCTTGAGCAACTTGGCAGTCTTCCCAAACCTACAGCATTAGAAGGTCAGAGATTGTGTTTCCAGATTTTTCTCCTTTCCTAAAATTTCCATCTCATTATAATTAAAAAATGAGCTTAATGCATGATCTTTCCAAGGGTTAAGGTGGTGGTAGGGGAATGTCTAAGTCTGCCAGGCCCTAACTCAGTGTGTCAGGTATTCCAATTGACCCTGCTCTCATCCTGACTCTACAATTACCAGCCTGTGATCCAGGATGAGTTACTTGTGTTCCCCCAGGCTCAGCTTTTTGTCTGCAGGGGGCTGCTGATGCCTCCTTCAAAGCATAACTGAGAAGATGAATTAAATAACCCTGCTAGCTGTGCCTGGCAGGGCCCTGTTCCATAACCGATTCTCTCTAATGTGTTTCTTCCTCCTCTAAGGATTGGCCTAGGAATCACTGGAGATGTAATGTGCTTTTGAAAAACCCTCATATGTGTGGGTGTGTGAATATTCTAGAGATTCAGGAAGAGAAGAGGTCCAATCTAGTAGTTTAACAAATAAAAAAATGGAAGAAATCATTGCATTTATTTCTGTTTTTTAGCAATTTCCTCTTCTAGATTTTACTTTTTTTTTGGGGGGGGGCTTATTTTTACCTAAAGCAAGAAAACAAGGAGGGCTTCATATCCAGTATTGTTTTCAAGGATATTTCAGTGAATATAAAATTTTAAAAGTATGTATGTATGTAATTTTTTAAATATCTATTTTTGCAAATTAATAATTATGTCAGTGATTCAAGCCAGTGAAAACAAAACAGGAAGTTGTGGAATTCATGGTCAAGAGTCCACAGTGACTCCACAGTGGAGTTTATGCTAGGGTTCTCCACCCTCTCTGTTCTTGACATGCAGAGACTAGGACCCTGTTTAACTGAACTCAGTTGCTACCAGAGATTTCTCTTTCTATAATACTCTCAACTATTAAACCAATTATTATTTTTGTGTGTGCTAAACTTCTGAATTCAAATAGCTCATAACCCAACTTAAGATTATAAATCTATGTTACCTGGGCAAATTCTTCTTGCCCTTCTGATACCTTCAAGCTTGATTTGTTCATTAAAGAAGACCATGAAAAATGCACAGCTTCTTTAGGAGCCATATGAAACTTGGAGGTTTCTGGGCCCAAGTCTCAGAAGCACCAAAGTATATTACCCACTGGTTACCAGCACTGTCAACAGAGGGGCATGACTATTTTGCAGAGTAATTTCCTCTGTAGTTTTTTTTTTTTTCCTCATTTAAAAGAAAATATTCTGGTAGCACAACAAATCTAAAATTGGATGTTATGTATGTGTCTCATTATGGCTTTGTGGACAAAGGAACTAAAAACAATGGTAGTTTAAAAATAAAATAGCTTTGTTTCCTCTGGCAGTGTCAGAAATGTGGACCCTTCACCAGGAGAAAGGGTGCTAATTGTGTGGCTGAACCACATGAGCAATGATGCATCTAGCACCAAGCATTGTAATTAGTAAAGGCTGAGTGGAATTATACGCAGAAATCCAGGATATTTATGTCTGTTTAAAACATTTAGATTTACTAGTCCACAGACATGAAATTAGAAAGGTCTTAATGACTAATGTCCACCCAGAAGTGACGGTGGCCTGACTGGGAGGCCACTCTGTTTTGAACATCTGGCATTTCACTGGGTTCAGCAAATTTCTATCCTTGAATATTTTGGACTTGGACTAGTAACCCCCAAAGGTGGCCACTCAAGGTTGTCCTTCGAGGCCCGTGAAATACTAATGCACCATCCTGCACCAGGACGGCAAACCGACATTCGCGGCACTGTGCCACCATAGTGGCACTTAGTAGGGCATCTGCAGAGCATATGAAAAGCAATAAAATGAAGATGGACATATAATCTTCCCCTTGCTGAGTATTTACTATGTTAGAAATGGCTCAAATGATTTCAGTTATATCAGCTCATGTAACTTTTAGAGTTGGTATTACTATTATTCCTGTTTAGTAGAAAAGAAATGGAGGTACAGAGAGTTTATGTGACAGCTGGCATGGATCATGGAACACATATTACAATCTAGGGGTCTCTGGGTGTGGATTATTTCTTCTAAATTGCCACACACGTCTCTATATTTTTGGTGGAGAGAGACACTATGAACCCTGGGGCACTTAACTATTGAGCCACATCTCAGGGTTTTTTTTTTTTTTTTTTTTTTTGGAGACAGAGTCTGGCTAAATTGCTTAGGGCCTCACCAAGTTGCTAAGCCAGGCCTTTAACTTGTAATTCTCCTGCCCTAGCCTCCAGAGTGGCTAGAATTACAGGTGTGTACCATGCCTGGCTTCTCTACCTAGTTTTGATAGTTATCAAATTATTAACAATAAAGAAAGATGAAGGCTGGTGTTTTAGTCCTAGCTCTCCAGCTTTTTTCTTATGTGACCTTAGACACATTATTCATTCTTTGGCCTTGTTCTGTATCAGTCAAATGCAGAGTGTTGAATTAGATGGTTTTTAAGTTTCCCCTTATCATTACATTGTATGAGTCTGTGACTAATGGGAATTCTTTGGATAGTCTGGATAATCGGAGAATAGCCGTGATGATTGTGACACACTTTGGCATCCCTACATTTTATAAGGGAGAGTTGTTTCACAGTGATTCAGGACATGGTGGTATAGTGGCAAGTACCCTGGACTCAACATCTGGTAACTTTCTGGAAGATGGGCAGAGATCACAGTGGTACCTTAGTCTGTTCAGGCTGCTATCACAAAAAGCCATAGTCTGGATCCCTTATAAACAGCAGAAACTTATTTCACACAGTTCTGGAGACGGGGAAGTGTAAGATCAGGGAACCAGCAGACGTGGTGTCTGGTGAGGGACCATTTCCAGGTTTATAAATGGCACCTTCTCACTGTACTCACAGGGGGGAAGGGAAGAACTCTTATCTTTTATGGGGAAACTAATCCCTTTCATAGAGCTTCCACTCTCATGACCTAGTCATCTCCCCAAAGTCCCTGCCTCCTAACACTGTCACTTGGGGGATTAGGTTTCAGTATGTAAATTTTGAGGGGGTGCAAACATTCTTACCTTAGCAGGTGGTAACCCATTTTACCAGGTACACGTAAGCTACAGAGAATTTCTGAGTATACATACTGTATATGTATACATATATGCACATATATGTATACATATATTTTCCTTTGTACATGCAAAAGCCTGGTTATTTTAGAATTATTGAAAAAATATTAATAAGCAATGACTAACTGCAATAAAAACTGCAACAAACACTAGCATAGGACAAGGGCTCATTGAAAGGAGCATATTTGCCTCCCATTGTGATGGACCTGGAACATTCCAAAGTTCTGCTCTCCTGGGCAGGTGTTTTTTGTTTTTTTTTGTTTGTTTGTTTGTTTTTGTTACCAGGGATTGAATTCAGAGGCACTTGACCATTGAGCCACATCCCCAGCCCTATTGTGTATTTTATTTAGAGACAGGGTCTCACTGAGTTGCTTAGCACCTTGCATTTTATTGAGGCTGGCTTTGAATGCTTGATCCTCCTGTCTCAGCCTCCGAAGTTGGTGGGATTATAGATGTGTGCTACAGCACCCCGGCTCCTGGGCAGGTTTTAAGGTCCTTCTTAATGCCTTCCCTGGTTCTTTTCTTGTGACTCTTTCTCCAAGACACAGATAGCTGGGTGATGATTCAGGACTGAAGGCACATGTCTGTTGTCACTCTGCCCCAGGATTGATCTGGCCATTTGTGTGCCTCATCTGCAGGAGCTATGAGCAGCTCAGGGGGCTCCGACTTGCTCATGCTCACATAACTATGACCTGGGCCTGAGGCTGCAAAAAATTCAGTGCCCCATGAATGTTTTCTGGTAGAATGCAAACCCTTTTGATCTCTTTATGCCTAAGACACAACTAGAGTAAATGTAGATATTAACCCCAACAATTGTATAAGAAGAAGGAGGAGGAGGAGACTGAGAAGAATAGCTACTGTTGTTGTTGTTTTAAAGGAACTCAACAGAGTGTCAAACCATAGTTGGAATCTAATACATTTGACCTTCTTACTTATCATTTCTAGGCTGAATATGAACCCTGGACCTGGGATAAAAAAACTGATGTTTTCAGCCTGGTAAGTTATAATAGCTCAGTTCTGGCAGTATATTCCATTTTAATCTTTATAGCAGTGGTTTATTCAATAATTTGAACTTCATTGCACTTTTGCTCTTATTTGATAAAATGCATGGAATGGAAAAATGAAATTATGAGAGTGCTGATTTTAATGATAAGTAATTTGGTCGCATAAACTTAATTCAATTTAGAAAAAGATGGAAACCATTAAGATGCCAAGAACTGGGGCAATTTATCCTTAATTGTACATTTATTGATCTAAAGCCAGTGAACTGTGGTTTAATTTTCAAAGCAAAGAACAAAATCATAGAACATATACAAAATTCTAGAAATACTGATCAAAGATTTTGTTTAAGATAGGAGGTGAGTAGAAATTTTTAATAGCACACTGAAGATTGAGTCCCACTTAGAGAATGTATAATGATGCTGTCCAATTTTCACAAATATGAAAATTTCAGCCATGTACTCTGTAAGGAAATTGGGAACTGTATATGTTTTCCTAAATTCCCAGTCCCCAATGTAGACCTTATCCTCACCGTAACAGAGAAACTCTACGAAGTTTTGGTCGGTGGCAAAGCTCTGTGTATGAGTTTGTTAGGACTGTTGTAATAAAATACCGTAGGCTGAATGGCTTCAACGACATGATTTATATTTTCACAATTCTAGAAGCTGCAAGTCCAAGATCAAGGTGATGGCAGGTTTTCTGAGGCTTCTGTCCCTTGGTTTGCTGATGGTGATCCTCTCAGGATCCTCACATGGCCTCTCCTCAGTGGGCCATAATCTCTTCTTCTAAGAACACCAGTCATGTTGGATTAGAGAAAACCTGTGTGACCTCATGTCACATTAATGACCTCTTTAAAGGCCCTACCTACAAATATAGTCACATTCTCAGGTTCTGGGGGTTAAGACTTTGACATACAAAATTAGAGAAACACACTAGTATGGCTGTACGTATATACATGCCTGGATAACCAATGTGATTCTGCAACCTGTACCCTTGGAAAAATAAGAAATTATACCCCATTGGATTCAAATGTATGATATGTCAAGATCATTGTATTGTCATGAGCAACTAATAAACAAAACAAAACAGAAAAAAAAACCCCACAAAATTAGGGAAACAAAATCCAACCCATATCACTATGACATGACCCGAAGTTAGTGACTCTAAGCTCATTTTCTTTCTTTCATTTATTTATTTGAAGGAAATAGGACAGAGTGAAGGTAACCAAAAACAAAGTCATATTTGGGAGTTCAAGGTGGGAGCAGGTGGCTCAGAGCACCAGAAAGAGAAAGGAGAGAGAATTTTCTTTCTCTAAAGCAACATTTTGCTTTCCTGCTATTGATAGAGTCTAACAAAACAAATTCTGTGGTTTTAAGCAATGTGACCCCAGCATAAAATTTGTAGAACTGGGCCAGGCACATATTCCTGCTCCAAGTAATCATACAATGGCTGTTACACTGCCGAATAACTAAGGCATCCAGAGAGCTTTAATCAACCTAATCAGGTCATCCTGGGACTTAAAGGGGTTCTGGTTACAAATCTTCAAAAGCTCTGAACTACTTTCTGCATCCACAGGCTAAAAGGGTTATTAAATTAGTTGCACAGAGAGACAGAATTAATGCTACTTGATTGAGCTAAGATCATCATATTTTAAAAAGCAATTAAAATTGTTCTGACCTTTGAAAAGTAAATCACTAAATTTTTATGTTACATTTGAATCTGAGAAAAGGCAAATAGTGAATTTAATAAGTATGAATGAGTTATGTAACTAAAGAACTTTCGGAGGGCTTTAATATATAATTTTCTTTAAAAAGTAATTTAGAGATCATAAAATCCAGATTTTTACATTCTTTTTCATGTTGAAGAAGGCTGCCGCTTCATATGTATGAAATGTATCACAATGTATTTTTTTTGTGCCTATACCTATCAACAAATATATATTCATATTATATTAGCCAAAATCTCATTCATAGTTCATTTTTCCAAGTGTTCAGGAGTCATTTGCCTTGACACTTTGAGTGCATGCATAGAACAACAGGAAAATAAGCAGGCCAACTTCTGAGAAGCAAAAATATATGTTGAAAACTAGTTGAGCACTCAAATATTCAAATTTAAGTCCCAGCAGAATCCCTTAGTTGTCAATCAAAGCAATAGATTAATTTCTAATGAGCTTAATAAGCCTCACTTTCAGCATATAAATTAGAAGTGGGTCTTGACCAAAAAGAGGTGCAAAGAAAGCAGTGAGGTGGAGAGAAATCACAACAGAGACGGAATGTACTGGAAGAAGAGTCAATTCTATAAGCTTTGATGGGCCTGAAAGCATCCCTGTGTGGCTACTTAGATTAGAGCAGTGATCTAGGGTCATCAACAGAGAGTGGTAGTATTGCTAGCTTCTATTTAAGATTGCAGATGAAGCTAGACACGGTGGCTCATTCCTGGAATCCCAGAGATGTGGGAAACTGAGGCAGGACTCCAAGTTCGAGGCCAGCCTCAGCGACTTAGTAAGACCCTGTCTTGAAATAAAAAGTAAATAAATAAATTAAAAAAAAATGGGAACATAATTCAGTGGTAAGTCACCTCTAGGTTCAATACCTAGTACCCCCCCCCAAAAAAAGAAAAATAATCAATCAATAAAAAGATAGTAGATTAGTATGAAGTGCACATGGTGTCTCTGAAAATTAGGTTATGTGAACTGTTCGCTTATTCATGAATACCTAGATGATACATCAAGCAAGTGCTGTTTATTCATTAACCAGCACAGGTTTATTGATTACTCTCTTTGTCAGGCACAGTTTTAGACTCTATGGATGTACTGACAAACAGGCATAAAAATCTGTCTTCATGCAGCTCCCTTTTAGTTCAGGAAAGACACAATAAAAAAGTAAATAAGTAATTTATTTATGCAGAATATTTGTTTAGAATAGAGACAGTGTTGAGTGCTGTGGAGAAAAATAAGGCAGGGAGTAACATGTCCAAATGAGGAATATGTTGGTTCCAAAATCCTCTTGAAGAGAATCAAAGGGTTTGGTAACTAGAGCAGCAGAAGAGAAAACAGAAATGGGTATTAGGATGCTAATTGCGTTATCAAAATGCACTGGGCTAATAAGATATTTCATCTTTCTTTACTCTAGTTGTCGTACTCTAAAAAGAATTTATGCAGTTTCCTGTTGACAGATAAGCTGTAAAATAATTTTACAATATAAAAATCATGAACATCAATTTGCTCAAAATGTGCACTGGACAACTAAGATATTCACAGTACACTGTACCACATTTGTTGTCATAAAATGCCAGAAATGTGTAACTCTCCATATTTTTGTAGTGCCTCTAGCAGGGTCCTGCATAGAGCAGGAACTGATAAATGTTACTGAAAAGTCCCCATCATTCCCAAACTACATCTAATGGGGTTGGGGACACATCTCCAGGTCAAAATGGTGGACAGCCAGTTGATGTATAGTGAGTGGACTTTGAAGCAAAATCCAGTGGGTGGTCCAGGCAGAGAGAATCTTGTGGGCAAAGGTGGCCTCATTCAGGAAGCATCATGGGACTTACAGGAAATAGAAGGAAAGAAAGAAAGGTGCATCTGGCAGGTGCATTAGGGCAGTTGCTCAAATTCTGGGAGTGGAAGAGTCTGTCTGCAACAAAGGACTGGAGTTGCAAAGTCATGGCAGGTGCAGCTGCCAGGGGTCTGAGGCATCCACCTACGCCCAGGCTATGAAATGGGGACTTTATCCTGTAAACAGTGGCTGCCTTTGTTTTTGAGCAGAGGATTGACAAGATTAAAACAGCTCTTTAGGGAGCCCTACCCTGTGTCAACAAAAGGAACAAATTGGAGAGGACCCAAACTGGAAGCAGGAAGCTGAGAGATTGTTAGTAGAGGCATTGAGACAATGAGAGTCTGGAAAAATGGGAATGGAAAGAGGACACACAGTTTCAAAGATTAGTTGGTGGAAGAACTAGGTGGGAACTAATAGAATATGGTAGCTGGAGAGGCTGAGACAGGGAAAAAGAAAAATGAAAAAAATAAGCACATTTGAAGCTTGGGCTGAAAGAATAACGTTGACAGAAATAAAACAGATGAACAATATAAGGGAAGTCAGATTGGAAGAAAAAATAATTTCCATTTTATACTAAGGCAAGGTGCTATTATTGATGGCACAGGACGGAATTCATATTTCTGTATAGACAATCTTTCACTTATGATGATTTAAGTTACAATTTTGCAACTTTGTGAGAGTGTGAAAGCAAAATGCATTTGGTAGAAACTGCACTTCAATTTTGAATTTGGATCTTCCTGGGCTATTATTGGCAAGGGGCAGGTTGCTGTCTCCATGCTGGGTAGTGGCAGGAGCTATCTCCATGCTGGGTAGTGGCAGGAGCCATAGCTCCCAGTCAGCTATGCATTCAACAGAGGAAACAATCAATACAGTGTACTGTATGACCAGTGTTTTTTGGATACGGGTATTCAATAAATTATAAGAGATACTCAACATTTAAAAGATGCTCTGTGTTAGATGATTTTCCCCACCATAGACTAATGCAAGTGTTCTGGTAGTCTAGGCTAAGCTATGCTGTTTAGTAGTTTAAGTGTACTAAATGCATTTTTGACTTGTGATATTTTCAACTTACAATGCATTGATCAGATATAAATCAAGGAACATTCCCCAGTATCAACTTATACAGGGAGTTTGCTGGGCATGTTTCCAGGTATAATATATCAGTTGTGCTGAAGCTAGAAAAACCTACTAGAAATCCACATGGTTAGAGATCTGCAAACACAGGTGGAATGAGGGTAAGGCTACAGAAATAGCTTAGGAAGTTCTCCATGTGGAACTATGCAGAGCAAAAGGCACATAATGATGCCTTTTATTCTCCTGTTTAATTCTCTCTTGTGTTACTTAGTTTGAAGTCGCACATCTATAATTAAATTCATGAAATCTTTAGTGTTCACTTCTTTTCCTCATTAGTAAGCTTTATTTTGAAATGTCATCAAGCAGTGTTTTGAAATAATTCTTCAAATGATGTTTTTATCCACAGTCTTAGCTTATATATGTGTGTGTGTGTGTGTGTGTGTGTGTATGTGTGCATATATATAGGCAAACATATACATGTATAAATACATATGCATTTTTTCCCATTTCCTTTGCAGAGTCAGCAATATACTGGAACAAAACCAAAACAAGATCGACTGTTGCATGTTTTTATCATCTAGTGTTTGAGGGAAGGATTGGCAAACTGAATTGCATTGGTATTATTAAAATTCATGAGCTAGAGAATTACCGATGTGTAATATTCAAAAATGCTGTGGGTGCTAAGAATCATTGACATATTCCCTAGAGCTTTAAGCATCTTGGGAAAAATGTTAAAAGTCTGTCAGGAACATATTGGGTTTTCCTAAAGCATATGGTGATGAAATAGAGTATCATTTTATGAGAAAATATTGTCATACTAGTTTCCTGGCCCAACATGTCATAGTCTTTTCTATTTCTATTTTGTAATCATGTTTTAGGATGGATTTCACTCATGGTCTTGAAAGACCGTGGGGTTTCAAACCCTCTCTCTCTTTTGGCCGTTCCTTGGTTTTTCTTCTTCCTTCAAGAATCTTTTGTTCTTTACAGTGAAATCTTCATCCTGTGCTTTAGACTGGAGGTGTGTGCTTTGATCAAGGTTTTGTTTTGACCATGCTAAGGGAGTTTTCATCTGCCAGTTCTTTCTCTCCTACATGGTGTGTGTGCTGCTGTTTTATCCTCTTTCTGAAGTAGTTGCTTTCATCTTGATCCTGGCTGGGTTGCAAGAATGGAAGTGGTTATTCTCTAGCTTGCATCTGAAAAAAAAATCCATTTTTATTTTAAGAGGATGGTAAGTAAAAAAAAAAAATATGTGTGTGTATATATATATATATATATATGTCACTGGGCCCTTTACCACATTCTGTTTGGTTCCCTTGGGCTCTTTTTAAACACTGACCATGTTCCCAGAGCTGGTCTAACCCACACCACCCTGTTGCAGGCGGTATTGTGGGTTGGCATCCTCTAAGGGTGTCTGGCTGGTAAGCTCAATTTCAAAATTCCTGGAACTGTCATTCAACTGTTTTCTAAGGCCACTAAGGAGTAAGGCACCCTTCCCCGAAGGCTTTGACTGTCTTAGAGTTTTGAAAGTCTCGTGGGTATTTCTAGTTGGCTGTGAATTTCAAATTCTTTGCCGTCCATGCTCAATGATTAAAAGCTGATGAGCTTTCTTACTTGGGGAAGCTGTGATGTAATGCATAATTCCTTCCTTTTCCCCCAGTGTGGACGATGAAAGTCTCTTCTTAAAGGCATTTGGGACACAGCAGGGTTGTGATTTCATACTGGGAAATGAACTGGGAAAACATGGCTGAAACCTGTACCAGAACAAAGGTCAGGGAGCTCTGCCTCTGTCTGGGCTTTGTCTGTTTTGGGGAAGAGAGTTATCTTTGATTTGCAGCAAGACTGCAGGCAGGAAGTTGCAGCCTGTTTAGGGTGGTTAGGAACAAGGTGTCAGACAAACATTCCCTGAAAGTCAGTAAATTTCCAGAGGGCTGGTTTACATAGAAACCATTTAAAAATATCATTAAAAAAATCTATAAATATTATTTTTAAAAAGACCATTAAGTGGTCAGATTTTGGAGGAGACATTTGGGAATGAAGAGGAAAAACAAAACGTCTGGTTTTCATTCAAAGCCGCTCATGACTCACATTAGAGCGTGGTATGGCTTTTTCCTTGAGTTGAAAGATATTTCTGTAGGTGATAGAAACTTGCTGAAATGTCAAAACCTCCTCTCTTCACAATAGAAATTAACAGAAAATAAAATGCCTCCTCATCCTTCCCTTGTTCTCTCTAATGCAGCTCTGTCACCAAGAATCCAAATCTAGGAGGACACTCAATTACATACGGTGTCATTAGAGCAGGATGGGCCAGAATGGAAAATATGGGCTTCTTAGAAATATACATGTGAAATAGAATAATAAAATAAAATAAAAACAAAAACCCAGTGACTTAGGAAGCACCAAACACACTGAGACCAGGGCCCTGGTTTACTTCTTTCTGCCCACCTTTCTTATTCCTTTTCTTTCTCCTTTTCTTCCTCAATTTCTCTGCTTTCTAGATTCATTCTGTTCTCCAACGATCTCAACACATGAAGTGTATCTTTGACTTTGCAGTTGATCCATTTGCAACCTGGATCACTGTAAAAGTACTTAAATTGGCCTGTAAGTGTCACTGGCATATCTAAGGTACAGTGCTGATGGTGCAAAAAATATTTTCTATCATAAAATTCAAAAGAAGTGGGGCTGGGATTGTGGCTCAGCGGTAGAGCGCTTGCCTAGCACGGGCAGGACCTGGGTTCGATTCTCAGCACTACATAAAGGCATTATGTTGTGTCCATCTACAAAAAAGATTCCCTCTCTCTCTCTCTCTTTAAAAAAAACAAATTCAAAAGAAATCAAGTTCTCCCAAATCGTTTTACTTTCCCATCTTGGATCCATTTTTTTTTTTTTTTAACCTCAGTTATACTGTACTTAGAAACCTCCATGTTTCTTCTGGAGCTGATACTTTCTTCTAAAATATTCTTCCCCCTATTTCTTACTTATTGAAGCCCTACTTATTCATTTAAGTTCAACCCCATTATCCTTTCTTCTGGTAGGTCATTTTTCAAAAAAATATTTATTGATGGACTTTCTGTATGTGGAGTAATGTTTTGAGGCCTGAGGACATAGTTTAAGCAAGGTAGACAAAGTCTCTGCTCACATAGGATTTACGTTCTGGGAGTTGGAAGTAGCCATTGAGAAGCAACCAAACACTTAATTATGTAACATGTTCAGGATTATAAATATAAAATAAAGGACGGGAAGAGGTTGGAAAGGAATAGAGTAAGACCAAAGAGGAGAACACATTTACTCTTCTTTTTATGCTCTAAGATAATGTAACCATACTTTTGAAAATCACTAACTTTGTTGGGTGGTCCCGCAACTGGGGAGCCTGAAGCAAGAGAATCTCAAGTTCAAGACCAGTCTTGGCAACATACTGAGACCCTGTCTCAAAATGAAAAATAAAAAGAGCTGGGGATATAGGTCAGTGGTAAAGCACCCCTGGGTACAATCCCCAGTGCTACAAAAACAAAACAAACAAAACAAGAACAACAACAAAAAACATACATACCTTCTTGTACAAGGGAAAATGACATAAATGTCTTATATATTGTAAACTGTGTGAAGACAGGAAGTTGTTTAACTTTGCATTTATGGAGACCTTTTATACAGTAGGCATACTATCCATGTACAATAACATGACATCAGTAGCACACAGGAAGCTGGCAGTTTATCCTAACACCACCAACACATGTTGATGTCAAAAGCTCTAAGTCATGTGAAGAAGTGCAAAGAGGGTGAGGTGTCTAACGACGAGAACAAGAGGTGACAATGAGGCCAAAAATCAAGCAATGGCTGGAGTCATGTCAATGGCAGGGATAGAAGACTCCTAAGGGGCAGGCACATGGCTGAGCCTGTGCTGGGCAGGAAAGAGATAGAGGAAGGGGAGACGGAGTACAAGGACCTTTAAAGACCAAGATTTTGAATAGGAATAGTAGACAATTTTGAACTTCTGTGGTGCTTCTTTCCTAATTACCTTAAGTAGTGTTTAATATTTTATGTTTTTTTCCTTTAATTGGGATAACCTTTTAATGAGTGTTACCAAGACCAGATTTGTTCAATATTTCAGCTATATCCAGAGTGTTAGGGTGGGACAGTAAGAGAGTTGGGGACTAGGCCAACAAGGAAATATCCTTATGACTAATCATTAAGGAACTCATAATAGACTATTGTACTGCGGATCTTAGAAACATTTTTCTTACTGACATATGCAGGATTTTCAGTGTACCATGCACTATTCTAGGTGTTTAATTTATATCAACTCAACCCTATATAAATCGTGCCTATCTTCCACATGAGGAAATGAAGGAATGGGAAGGTTAGGAATTTGGCCAAGGTCAGTCTGCTGTAAGTGGAAGTGCTGACATTGAAATCTCAACCTCTGGCTCCAGTGCCCATGATCTTACCTGATTCATGATGCAGCCATGGGATAGTGGTAATGCAAAATCCGCTTGCTATGGTTTAGATAGTAGGTGTCCTCCAAAAGCACATATGTCAGACAATGCAAGAAGGTTTAGAGGAAAAATGAGAACTTTAACCCAACCAATGAGTTAACTGAGTAGAAACTAAAAGAGGATAGGGTGCAGCTGGAGGAGGTGGGTCACTGGGGCGTGCCTTTGGGGTATTTTTATATATTGTATCTGGCAGTAGAATCTCTCTCTGTTATCTGATCATAATGTGAGCTACTTCTTTTTCCACACTTTCCCATCTTGAACCCCAAGGAAGACCCAGGTGCCTATGGACTGAGGCCTTTGAAATTGTGAGCCCTCAAATAAAGTTTTCTTTCTCTACAGTTGTTTTGGATGGGTCTTTTAGTTGCAGCAGAGAAAAAGCTGAACTAAACGTCACTTAAACACTGTCTCCTACTTGCTGGTTTAGAGGGTAGCAATACTGATCCCTTTCTAGGACTCTTTCTGTTGGAGTGATATCTAGACTATGAATCTGCAATCACATGACGTCTCGTCTCTGTCTTGCACTTTATGGGGTACAAATACTTCCACCAACAATCTCTCACCTTGCTTTTTATAATAACCTTGGGAGGTAGTTTTATTGCCTCTGGCCTTCATATAACATAAAGGAGTCCCAGCATGGTCACTCTGCAAAGTGGGACAGAGCCAGATGCACGGATGGGGCTGTGGACTGCAAATTCCTGTGCTCTCACCCCCTGTTGAGCAACTTCATAGTTCTATGACTTAGAAATGGGGGTTGGATAAAGGTTCAATTATTTTACCTTCTCACTTCGAAACAAGCCAGATTTGTCCAGCACATTAGTTGTCTGGTTAGATAGTGGGTTAGTGCTACCTTCATTTAGAAGTCATGTTCAGAGAAGATCTTAAGTCTATAGTTACTCTGACTTCCTCTATTAGCCTCTTGGTTTTTCAACTTATCTAACAACTATGCTAGAAGATGGTTACCTATTTATGAAACTTTGTGAAGTGTCACAAACTTTTTTTATCTTAGTGAAAGCAGTTTTCCCTGGTATCAATCTTGTTTGGTAATTACATATGAATGTAAGAAAAAAGTCTAAAACACATTATTTAAGTGAACAAATAGGATCTTGATATTACATATAATAATAATATTATATATATATATATATATTATATATAATATAGTGATTGAAATTGCTTTTTAGATGATGCAAAAAGTATTTTCTTTACCTGTCTCTTTCTCCCCTTTGTTGTATGAGTGTTCATGAAGAGTAAATGAGACTTTGGAAATCCATGTGTTTTATCCAGATTTCAGACTTGGTAATAAAAATTCTGAGTTTAGAGAACTTAGGCGGGGAAAACTAACGCAAGCTTTTCTTTACTTCATCGAATTCTCCGCTGGTTCATAAAGTTGCTAGCATAGCTGTTAGAAATGTCTCACTCATGAAATGAGGTATCGATTCCTTGGTTTATCCTTTTTCTTCTCCTGACTCAGATTTCCTTTCATTTCCACAGAAGGGAAGGGAAGAAATGAACTACTGGAACTGAATACTGAAATGATGAAGAATAACAAAGACCACAAAACAGCAAAGCTAAAATATGCTCACTTTAAATCTGGTCTGATTTTTATATTAAGATTAATTTTGGTGGAAAAAATTTAGTCTCTTTTTATTCTGAAAACCACCATGTACACTAATAATATATCATTAATTAACAGAGGATTTTTTCCCCTCGGATCAAAATGATTCCTGGACTTTCGGTAGGTAATATCACAAAGATATTGTGATATAGAAAAGAGATAATGGCAATTTTCTTGCAGTATGAAAACTTTGAGGGCAGAGGCCCACTAAAAGGCTGTCTGACAGCAGTGTCCCTGCTGATTTGAGCCCTACCAACCAGATTTCCTGATTTCAAGTTGAGAATCTTGATTTGTATATGAAATCCCCCAATTAAGAGTTAGTACCCACTTTGGTGGTTGGTATCTGGCCACGGAATGTAAGTACTGTTTGATCTTAGTTTGGAAAGAGCTGGATTTTGCCTTAGATAGAGGATGCCTATCCAAAACCAGAAATGGCAACAACAAAGCCCAGAGAACATGGGAACAAGAGGTGACATATAATTCTTTCAAAAAACTCTTCTCAGATGTCAACAGGATCATTGTTTTAGACCATAGTCATAGGAACTGGCTTTATATCCACATGTGCAATGATGGTGGTGTGGGGAGGGATAGAGGGAGTGAGCTACATAATCAGGTAGAAATGAGTGAACTTGCTAGCCTTTTTCATGACTGTTCTCAAATGTCACTTAATGTATGATATAGTTACTTTAAAACCAAATGTAAATGCACCACTAAAACAAACAACAAACCAACCAGCTGTAACATCTATGCTTTCCAACACAGCTTCATAGCACACTGTAACAAATATATTCAGAGTGACGCTTGACAACTTTTAACAGTAGGTTTATTGTGGGTAACTGCCAATCAGAACAGTTACAGATCTGTAAAAAAAAGTACAGATATGCTGACACACATCAGCTAAATTTAGACTATAAATTTATTGAGGGCAGAAGTTACATTTAAAAAAAAAATCTTGCTACTCTGCTTAGCATTTTAGCTGTAATAAGGATTGAAAAAATTTGTATTGAATTGAAAACAATAAAAAATTGTCATAGCAATAATTATAATCAGGGCAGCTCACATTTATTGGTTGCCTTTTACAAACCTGATGTGGGGTTAAATATTTTACAAAATGTATTTTACTTAGTTTTTATATAATGTAGAAGATGGAAATCATTCTTGCATTTATGTTACAGATGGGGGGGGAGGGCAAAGGAAGCCAAAGGTTAAATAAC
Organism: Ictidomys tridecemlineatus; assembly: GCF_052094955.1. Taxonomy (NCBI): domain Eukaryota; kingdom Metazoa; phylum Chordata; class Mammalia; order Rodentia; family Sciuridae; genus Ictidomys; species Ictidomys tridecemlineatus. The sequence continues at coordinate 25,894,092 of NC_135482.1, forward strand.
TTGTGCCAGACATAAAGGGGCAGAGAGGGGACTAGCTTTGACGCCACACCATCTTTTATTATTATCAGATGTGGATTGGTAGGTGTGAATGAAGAAAATAAGAGGGGAAAATTGGAAGAAAATTATTTCCAGCTTGTCATCCTGAGCGACTGGGAGAAGACTGCTTTATTCTCGATGGAATTGGAGCTTCATCAATAGTTGTCTTCAGGATCTTGTCCCAGAGACAAAATGCTTCCTTTCACAATAGGGACTATCTATCTGCCAGTTTGCATTCACCCTTGACCAAAAGATGGAGCACTTTTTTGTCTTTATCTTTTATTGATTCATCTGCCTGGAGATGAAAGGGCAAGCGAGAACATTTTTTTGCCTCTGACAGCCATCTTGCCTTTTCTTCTAAAGCAAGCTAGAGGGATTAAGAACTCAGTTAGATGTAGGAGAGATGATTGAGAGTGGGGAGAGAAAAAAGAGAGGAAAATGTCACTCAGCTTTTCAGACCCTTCCAGTGGGAAGCAAAGAGCTCAATAGATTCTTCAGCACAGGAAGACCTAGTAACAATTTAATGAGACCACCAGACAGTGGTATTATGGGGGTGATCGGCAGTATATAATTATTTCTAATGTGCATGTATGGTTAGGGCTTGGAATGTATCACAGTGCTGTCCGATGCTATGGAGGCAGAGATGAAACTAACAGTTCTCCCTGTTGACTGGGGCAGAAACCAGCCTAAATATCCCGCCAAGAGATAAAAACATGAAATGAAGAGTTTAATGAAATTAAAACTGAGCAGGAGAAAGTGGGAGTCTCTGTTAATAAGCAAGCTTTGAAATATTTTAAATTATTCTTTGGAGGAGACGTACTAGATTATTCACTTGGAAAGAAGTGTCTCAAGCTATCTTTCTATCTTGCTTTAAGAACTTGGTGGTGACTATTGCAGAGATTTTTACCACTACCTCATAATCAGCTTTAGGAGATACTTAGGTAATGAAACACTTTGCAAGGAAAGCAAATAAACAAAACATATTGATGCTTCTGGCACAAACGTATCTACTATTGTCCCTATAATGTAAGGAACCCTTCCAACAACATTCTGGAAGAATGCTTTTGGCAGAATTTGAGAATCTGTCAACATCAGATTGGTTGAAAAATATCAAAACTATTATACATACATTGTCAAGAACAGTTGAACAGTCTTAGATTTGAGAATTAATGACAATAATTTATTTAAAAAATATATGAACTCAACACATCTAAATTTCCATAATTATCTCTTCGGATATAATAATAAAAATTTTGTTCCAATTAGTCTTCCCTTTGGTTGATTAGAATCTTATCTCTTCTTACTGGACACCTAGGTAATTTAAGTGGCTCTTTCAAATGTAAAATCTTAGCTGAAGTATACATTAAATTGTTTCATCATGAAATCCAAAAATTCATAATTTAGAATTCAGAATAATTTAAATCATGGAAATGCTTTTTAAAACACATTTGGCTCCGGCTGGGTGCAGTGGCACACACCTGTAATTCCAGTGGCTCAGGAGGCTGAAGCAGGAAGATCATGAGTTCAAAGCCAGTGTCAGCAACAGCTAGGTGCTAAGCAACTCAGTAAGACCCTGTCTCTAAATAAAATACAAATAGGGCTGGGGAAATGACCCAGTAGTTAGTGCCCCTGAGTTCAGTCCCCAGTACCCCCTCCAAAAAAAAAAAAAACAAAGCAAACAAAACAACAAAAATTTGACTCTGTACTTTATTATATGAAAGTGACACAAAAGTTATTATAGCATACTGGTAAGTACTTTAACAAAGTGTTTTATGCATATAAAATCTAAAGGCTAATGAGAACATCTTTCTACATAAATAGACCTTTAAAATGGCTTTACATATATATTTTTTTTACTTAGGACATGAATTGAAAAAAACCTTCTAGCCATCTAGCCTTGAGATGAGACTGACCCCATTATGGAGGAAATGTCAGACTGTCTCCAAGTCTAGACAACTTCTAAGCCTGAAGCAGCTTCTGTTCCCAGTCAGGTTCTAGAACCATGGAGAGTTCAAAACTGGGGAGAGACTGTTACTTTGGTGTTTAGGAGTTTAAATTCTGGAGACAGATTTAAGATGATAGTTTTGCAATCTGCAGTTATGTGACCTTATTCAAATTATGCAAACTATCTGTGCCTTATTTTCACCATTTATAGAAGGAGGATGATAAATAATATCTTCATCATAAGAAGATTGAGTGGATTAAATGAGATAATTTAGTAGAAGACATGACATGATATTCTCCCAAAGAGAAGCCCTCAAACTATTAGCTGTTTTTTTATTATTAATAGAATAGAACCACTGTCTTCATTCAGTCATTAAATAAATCAACTTAAGTGTTACCATTTCATTTTACTCTTAAAATAACATCTTATTTATTTTATTACATGAACAAAACACAATAATTAGAGTTATAAATAATAAACACAAAACAATAACAGGAAGAAAAAAATTGTTCTGAGTCATACCAACCAGAGAAGACATCTATATCTTTGACACTGATATATTTACACATGGAAAATTTTTTCCCATGCCAATATGTATCTCTATGATACATCAATAATCACATGAAATCAAAGTAAGATTAAAAACTATACATATGTTGAATATGTCCTTGACTTGATCCCTGACTCTGTCACTCAATAATCCACATGACTTCATACAAATTACTGGCTTCTTTATTTGTTGGGGTCTTTGTACAAAAAAAGAGATATCAAAAGGATCTTTTCCAAAGTGTTCTGGGGATTAAATAAGCATTTATGTTAGTGTAGGGCACTTTGTTTTAAAAATTGCTGTGTAGGATTTATTTTTTCAAGGATTTCATAAACAACCCTTTTAACGTAAAATTCCAGGATGGAGTGTGCATCTATTTCTGTGATGACTCTTCTCTCTCTGCCATTTCAATTTATTATGCTTTTTTTAAAAAAAATTATTCTAATTTGTTATAGATGATAGTGGAATGCATTACAATTCATATTACACATATAGAAAACATTTTTCATATCTCTGGTTGTATACAAAGTATATTCACACCATTAGTGTCTTCATACATGTATTTTGGATAATTATGTCCATCACATTCCACCATCATTTCTAACCACATGCTCCCTCCCTTCCCCTCCCACATTCATCTATTCCTCCCATGCTCCCCTTCCCCACCCCACTATGAAACAGCCTCCTTATATCAGAGGAAACATTTCGCATTTGGTTTTTGGGAATTGGCTAACTTCATTTAGCATTATCTTCTCCAACTCCATCCATTTACTTGCAAATGCCATATTTTTATTCTCTTATTGCTGAATAGCATTCCATTGTGTATATATACCACATTTTTTTTTCATCCATTTATCTACTGAAGGGCATCTAGGTTTGTTCCACAATTGAGCTACTGTGAATTGTTCTTCTATAAACATTGATGTGGCTGTGTCCCGGTAGTTTGCTGTTTTTAAGTCCTTTGGGTATAGACTGAGGAGAGGGATAACTGGGTCAAATGGTGGTTCCATTCCAAGTTTTCCAAGGAATGTGCATACTGCTTTCCATATTGGCTGCACCAATTTGCAGTCCCACCAGCAGTGTATGAGTGTACCTTTTCCTCCACAACCTCACCAACACTTAGTGTTGTTTGTATTCTTTTTTTTTTATATCTTTTTTTTATTGGTTGTTCAAATCATTACAAGGCTCTTGACATATCATATTTCAAACATTAGTTTCAAGTGAGTTATGAACTCCCATTTTTACCCCAAATACAGATTGCAGAATCACATCGGTTACACATACACATTTTTACATAATGCCATACTAGTAACTGTTGTATTCTGCTATCTTTCCTATCCTCTACTATCCCCCCTCCTCCCCCATTTCTCTTTTTATCCCGTCTACTGTAATTCATTTCTCTCCTTGTTTTTTTTTCCCCCTTTCCCCTCACAACCTCTTATATGTAGTTTTTTATAACAATGAGAGTCTCTTTCCATTTCCATGCAATTCCCCTTTTCTCTCCCTTTCCCTCCCACCTCGTGTCTCTGTTTAATGTTAATATTTTCTTCCTGCTCTTCCTCCCTGCTCTATTCTTAGTTGCTCTCATTATATCAAAGAAGACATCTGGTATTTGTTTTTTAGGGATTGGCTAGCTTCACTAAGCATAATCTGTTCTAGTGCCATCCATTTCCCTGCGAATTCCATGATTTTGTCATTTTTTAATGCAGAATAATACTCCATGGTGTATAAATGCCACATTTTTTTAATCCATTCATCCATTGAAGGGCATCTGGGTTGGTTCCACAGTCTAGCTATTGTGAATTGTGATGCTGTGAACATCGATGTGGCAGTATCTCTGTAGTACGCTCTTTTAAGGTCTTCAGGGAATAGTCATCATGGGAACAAATATTTACCCCTCACACTTCAGATAGAGCCCTAATATCCAGAGTATACAAAGAACTCAAAAAATTAGACAATAAGACAACAAATAACCCAATCAACAAATGGGCCAATGACCTGAACAGACACTTCTCAGAGGAGGACATACAATCAATCAACAAGTACATGAAAAAATGCTCACCTTCTCTAGCAGTCAGAGAAATGCAAATCAAAACCACCCTAAGATACCATCTCACTCCAGTAAGATTGGCAGCCATTAGGAAGTCAAACAACAACAAATGCTGGCGAGGATGTGGGGAAAAGGGTACTCTTGTACATTGCTGGTGGGACTGCAAATTGGTTCGACCAATTTGGAAAGCAGTATGGAGATTCCTGGGAAAGCTGGGAATGGAACCAACATTTGATCCAGCTATTGCCCTTCTCGGACTATTCCTTGTTTGTATTCTTAATAGCTGCCATTCTGACTGTGGTGAGATGAAATCTTAGAGTAGTTTTAATTTGCATTTCTCTAATTGCTAGAGATGATAATTTTTTATATATTTGTTAATTGATTGTATTTCATCTTCTGAGAAGTGTCTGTTTAGTTTCTTGGCCCATTTGCTGATTGGGTTATTTGTTTTTTTTTTTTTTGGTGCTTAGCTTTTTGAATTCTTTATATACCCTAGAGATTAGTGCTCTATTGATGTGTGAGGGGTAAAGATTTGCCCCCAAGATGTAGGCTCTCTACCTCATTATTTCTTCTGCTGAGAAGAAACTTTTTAGTTTGAATCCATCCCATTTATTGATTCTTGATTTTAATTCTTGTGCTATAGTAGCCATATTAAGGAAGTTGGGGCCTAATCTGACATAATGAAAATTAGGGCCTACATTTTCTTCTATTAGACGCAGGGTTTCTGGCCTATTCTACATAGGATCAGTGTTGAAAGTCTTAAAATTGTAGATAATTTAGTAATTGATAAATCTAGCTCAGCTGAGACAAAATATACTCACAGGAAGATTATTTTTCTGGGTAGGAATTATCACATTTGGAGATAAAACTGAATCTGATGCTTATTCATATCCCCATGTAGCCATATACTCATGCTTTGAATATTAAAATTCAATGATGTGAAATGATAATAATTGTCCATAAGTAGCATTCACCAATGCAGAGAAAGCTTACTTGCTATTCTAAATGAGTTATTCATGTTCTTTTACTTTAGAAGAGGCAATTGAATGAGCTGATAATTTTTTAATATACTATTGCCTATAGTATATTAGAAAACCTTTTCCACTTTGCTTTTATGCCCTTATAGGTTTAAGCATCTTTTTGGTGAAGCTGGTAATTTGCTGTTTGGTATTTGTCAGTACAAAGTGTGTTATGGCAAAGGATGGAGGAAATGCTCCCAAACCCTGAAATCTCTCCAGCGATGATTAGAACAGAAACTATCCATTGCAACTTTATAATTAAAGCCCTTAATGAAATACACATATTAAATGAGCTTTCTGGGGAAGCCTCCCTTTCTTCTTTTTCTTTTTTAGAAGAAAAATTCATTTAACTGAAACTAACAAAGGGAAGGAAATGTATGTACCAGGCTTGAAATTTTGTTTGGAAACAATTGAGTTCTGCCTTTCCCAAAATATAGATTGTGCAATTAATGGGGAACTTGGCTAGAGCAAGATTGTTGTCAAACTGCAGCTAGATGTTTTGAACTATTTTTAGTTATTATGCTGTTTGTACTTAATAACATTTAACATTCACTTACATGGAAGCTATTGTTTTAAGATATAATGAAGAAATTGCTGATATTATTTTGGGAAATAGTCAGTATTTAGTTAAAACAAAACAAATAAAATCTAAAAACAATAACAATTAAAAAGAACTCCCTACTCTCAGAAGAAACAAATATCCTCAGATTTCCTGACTTTAAGTGGAGGTGAAATTGTGTTATCATTTATAACACTAAAATTCATTACGTAAAAAATGAATTCTGAAGAAGTAACATTTTTAATTTATAAAACATTTAATACTTTTCTTTCCTCCTCTCATTTTTTCTTTCAATGTATCTAAGTAAGCCTAATTAAGTTTTATTTGGTATAGAAAATTAGGGGAATGATTTTGCTAAATAAGAATGACTTTCAACTAGCATTGTCAGTCAAAGGGCTTCTTCTAAAGTGTTTGGGAGCATAGGTCCTCTCTTTAGTAGATAGTTTCCATGATGCTCTCTCTCTGTCACTCCTTCCCACTTAGAGGTAGTAAAAGATGGGTTGTGCTCTGTCCTTGTCCAGTACCACATGTCTCCATCCATCGAATGGACAGGCAGTTGTGAGCTGCCGAGCTACTGAAAGACCTTTGCTATAACATCTTAGCATCTGTGTGCAATCTACTTCCCATACCTAAGTGCATATCGCAGCCAAAGCAAAGAGAATAGGAGCTCCATCTCTGGATCTTGCATCCCTGCACTTGGAGTTCAAGCTTCTGTGCTGTCCTAGTTTCCTCTGAAATCTGGACTCCCAGTGAGTCTGTTTCTGGAGTATTCTTAGGATCTTAACTCAGCATTTAAGCAGATAACTTCAAATTGTCACAAGTACTGAAAATCCAAAGGTTGTATGGCAGCCTGATTGTGGCTCCTCAAAAATAAATAAATAAATAAACAAAAATAAAATAAAATAAAAGGGCAGAGGCTACCTTTTTTTCCTGCTGTGGATATGACTGGTTCAGGAACTAATGCAGGGGAATGAGACTCACCTGAGATGGTCAGTAGGCACTGCCACAACTGCTTCTCTCTTCCTCTCTGTTTAAGACAGAATTTGCAAGGAGTACGAGTGTGTGCTAGTTTGAGTGAGTGTGCTTAACTTGTACATCTGTTAAAAACCTAGTCATGGATAATGATAATAAAAGTAACAATACAATGCAGACGTGAGAATTAAAATAAATACAATCCCTGGCCATTCTTGAGCCCATCCCATTTCCATTTTCTACTCTTTTGGATATTGCTGCTTACAAATCTTCCAACTCTTTACTCTCTTATTTTTAAATAATGTTTCTCAACAGATATTTCTAGAGCTTTCAATTTTAGATATTATCTATTCATTGCCTACTAATCTTTCCAGTACAGACACATGGCATAGTTAGTTAAATCCCTTGTAGTGCATACTTCTTACTGTGCTCATAGTTGAGCCATGTAGTGACTCGTAAGTACCTAACAGACACTTGGTGAGTGCTACACGCCAAAGGTTGCTGGAAGTGATCTCTGGGTAGAGGATGGAAGTTGGGCTACATTACTCCTCCACTTAGAAGAACAGTCCAAATTCCCACTGTGCTGCAGAAGATCTGGCCCCTGGCCAGCCCCAATGTGCTAACTCCTTATCTGTTCCTCCAGTGTGTTTTTTACTCTGGTGTCATTGTGCTTGCTCAGAATGCTAGAATTTATAAAGCCCACTTTTATTCCCTGATCTTCTCGCCAGACCCCTTTTGTCTGAGTGACTTTTCTTGCCTTTTACTCATCTTCAGGTCCTAATCTTCCCTGAGCCCTAGAAACAGTTAGATTGTCACAATGTGCTCCTATAGCTCTGTGTTTTTTCCACAGTGTTTCCTGTTTATTCCTTGGTTTACATCTGTTTTTCTCAATGAGATGTGGACTCTGTGAACATGGGGTCTGTTTGGTCTTATTCTGAAAAGGCCCTGGTATTTGGCACATAATAGACATTTTAGTAGTTTGTGATGGGGTCTCTGGGAAGAATGACGGTGGTGTGAGTATACGTGAAAGTATTGCAATGATTCAGGCTGGAGAAAATCTTTTGCAAGGGTAATGAGTTGTTTACTTACATGAAGTAATTCCATTTCTCCTTTACAAATTGCTTAACCTTAAACTGGCGGAGGCTTGTAGCAACCATAAAATGAGAGGCAATGTGGCTTTGTCGATTGGGCCACCTGAATCTAAGAGTCCAGTTCTTAGATTTTTGCCAATGATTCCAGGCAGCCTTGAAGAGGTCCATTAAAATCAAGTTGTGTTAAGATGGTGGTCCCTGGTTTCTAATCTCCAGGCTAGTAAGGAAGACAGGCTAGCAGCAAGTGAACACATTCATGAATATGTACTGGCAGATGGAAAAGCTGGTGTTCAATTAGAGACCAAGTGGTGATGGAGAGAAAGAGGGAGGCCTATGTATGTGGTCCGGGAAGGAGGACCTGAAGGAGTCTCATTTAAGTATAAAGTCAGGGATGGGGTATTCCCATTAAGAGAAGAGGAAGTGCCATCTTTATAAAAGGTGGTGGGTAAGTGACTGTGTCTTTATTGAGCATGGTTAGGTCTAGGACTCAAAAGGAGTCCATTGTGATTGGTGCAGAGGATACAAAGGGGGACAGAAGTTTGAGAGGTAGACAGACCCTATTATTTGAGATTATGGAGCCAGTACTGCTCAACCTCTCTCTCCATAGGCTGCTATTCTCAACCTGTTGGTTTCCTCTCTGCAATGAGATGAAAGAAGTCTGTGCGGACAATGGAAACTCTGACACTTTTTAGCTTCTGTGTGCGCGTGCACACAGATGGCTTTCTCAGTGAACGAAAGAATGCATTGATTTACATTTATTTTCTTACATAAGCTCCTTACCTTGTTGAAGAACTGCATCTTTAGTGTACAATGTAAAAACATTAAAAGGGTTTCAGTGAATGTGAATGTGAACTTGTTGGTGAGGGAGTAGGGGGCTTGGTGGCACGATCAAATTCACTTTTCAGAGTGGTTTCAATGGCTCCAGAGGAGAGTAAAATGGTCAGAGGACAGGATATTGGTCAGGACCAATAGTCTAGGAAAGAGACAACAAAAGCCTGAATGATGATGGTCACAATGGAAGTGAAAGATGAGTGGACAGACTGAGATTTATTTTCAAGGTAGAATCCATAGGAGTTTTTCATAGACTGGGGTGTGGGGAGTTAAAAGAGGGTCATACAAGTATGCTTCCTGGAGTTTTTCTCTGAACAACTTGGTGACTATTGATTCACATTGTCATGTTTTAGATGGTATCAGTGGACGATGAATGGGATTAGCATTGAGGAGGTGGTATGCATGGGCATAAATAGAAGAAGTTATTATGACGGAATTTTAAGTAGCAGGAAATGTTATGAAGGGATATATAGAGATAAATTCTTTAACTCTCTTAATTGGTAAGTACTGGTCTATAATAGTTTGTAATGTATAGTCTGTATTATTACTTATAAAATGCTTTTTCTGAAAACAAAAAGACAAGCTCAAAAATGTGTGTGGAGATTCGTAGGTTGAGTGGGGTTAGGGCTCATTTACTAACAGAGGAATCTTTTCATCATGGATGATTCAGTTATGGGACTAAACCAAGTTACATAGCTGTCATCATCTTGATGTGTACTTCTGAATGTTGAAATTATAAATGTTAAATCCATGAATACCCAGGGAATATTCAGGGTGAGGAATAAGTTTCATCTTAACTGTCAGCTGAAGAATGTTTTTGCAGATGCTTAGAGAATTGTTAGAGGCTGCGTCTGGATTTGGTGAAAAGATGGCTGACATTCATTTTCAGTGTGGGAGAACACTGTAGCGGAAGCAAGACAATGCTGATTCTCTACATCTTTCAGGTGTAGAAAATGAAGTGGATAAAAGCCTTCACCTATGTGGCGCTGGACATATCATTTCAAGTACTGCAAAATGGAATGAACATTAAACATTGAAGATACTGTCTATGTGATTAAAACCTAGAACAGTTTCTAAAAGTGGGAATAAAATAATCTTGTTTTTTTTTCCTTGACTATAACATTTGAACCAAAGTCATCTGAGATATCAATGTGTCTTTGTTCTGGTTAGGTATAGAAAAACAGTTCAATTAATATCAGATTCTATAAGTCTGGTGGGGCCAGTGTCCATGAAGTTAGATCATGTGGTTATCTGATGCAATCTGGTGGACTGTTCTCAGCTTCTCCCATTTTACTCTATGCACAAAGATGGCTTGCTCTCTGTTGACTCATCTCAGTTTAATTAGTCTCTATCATTCCTCCAACTACCTCTGAGACTTTCCCAGCAAATGAAAATCTTTTGCTTCCCAACCTACAGAAGATTTAAGCAACTGCATAAAGCATTATGAAACTGCAGACTAGTTGGATTCATTAGAGTCAGGCTGCATTTTTTTTTAAACATTAGGGAGGGGACTGCCAACCTCTGTTCATGTGATAGAGATAAGGAGGCATAAATATGATATTAGAGATGATTGTCCAAGGACTCTATCAAGACTCCATGCATAATGGCAAAAATATTTATTATTGTAATAAAGCAGGAGGAGAATAATGATTTGGGGAAATTACAAATCGCATCAATTTGCTGGCTGAAAGTTAGCCTCATTTTCTAGCAAAGAGAAGACCATTGGTGATTTTTATAATTTAGACCACTTTGTCAAGGAGCTGTGGAACTTATTGATGAACAAAAGGAAAAGGGCCAAATTCAAAATACGTTATTTTTATTTTACCCTGTAATATTTGCTAAGAGTGCCAAAATGGACTGAGAAAGGAAGTATGTGCCCGTTTATTTATAAAATTTTTTTGTGTGGACTCATAGAAAGAATTGTGAGGAGATATTTGAGATCATCTGGTCTTCATGGTTTTAAAGTCTTTATTCATTAGTGTAGCATACCTTTTTGGAAATAACATGTTATATTGAACTCCAATATAAACCACTTCAAAGCAGAGAATACTGCGTAGAAAGTGGAGTGAGGAATCAAGAACTTAACCCACTTTGTGCTTCTCTCCATCCATCTGGTTTTTCCATGAGACGCCTGTGTTCTAATGACTCATTATGAAAACGACTGATAAAACCCAATCTTCTTATTTTATAACAGGAGATAAGCTGGCATGCCCAGAACCACACAGTTGGTTCCCTGTCTGGCCCAGCATCCTGTGCAATCTTCTTTCCTCTAAGCCACATTTGGTGAGTGAGCAACGATCCTCCTGCTTCCCTATCCCCTCTCTGACCCCTTTCCACCTCTCATGCCAATAGGGTCCCATTCATTACCTTCTCCAACACTGTTCAGTAGACTTTATTGCCCTCTTGGTGATTTTATGACAGTTTCAAGAAAACCATATCTGACTCCACATCCAAATGAGAGCAATGAAGGAACGTTTGCTACACCTCCTGGGCAAAGGCCCACAGAGGTTGCTGCTCCTAAATGTGCCCTGTGAGCAAGACCTCTAGTCCATCTCCAATGTGAGAAACTCTCTCTTGTCATCTTTTATTTTATTCCCTGGTAATGGGATAGGAGACAATAATAAGACATTTTCTGCAGGCCTCAGATTGTTTTCAATTCTGTTTCTCTTCCTCACAACTGACTCTCTGCCTGGCCTTTGGTAAATGATAAATTCTCATATCCTGTTTTGTAAGATTCCAAATCATGAGTGCAGTTAATAGACTTTTACAAAGGACAAGAGTATTCATCACTTGAATGCAAGAAGTGCTAGTTTTGTATGGGTGTGTGTTTCTAAGTTTCACCCATTTTTAGAGCTATGTATCATCTTAGAGAGTTTCTCACACATTTTTTTTTTCCTCTTACAGATAAAAAAGCTGATGCCCAGAGTGGGGAAGGGCTGGGTCTACAATGAATCATCTAGTTTGAGCAGTGAATGCTAATCTCGCCCAAGGTCCATTGCTCATCTCATTCCTTAACTGGACTGATTTGCTGGGAAGAATATGCATTGAGTGTCTGATACAAAATACCCAGGTGTGAGGGAGAGAGGGATGGTTTCTATTTCTTTGATGGAAAACATCAGACAATAAAGATCCTTTGAGGGCTGGGACTTTACCTCACTAACAGGAGATATGCATGCTTGAAAGAACTGCTCATCAGATCCTTTAGACTTCTTTTTGTCTGAGAGAGTAAAGGTGACTCTTAAATTTTGTGCTGGGAGCTCAGGCACAATCAGGGACACGGGTTGTCATTTCATTAATTATCACACCCTTACCCTTTTACATAGAGAAATATATAGTTTGGTTCAGTAGTTCAAATACCATCAAGGCTCTGAGTTGGATCTTCTTTGAGCTAATTTGGTAAGTGCACACCAATGGCCACTGATTTCACCATCAATGGTGGACAATCATCAGGCATGTATGGGACATAAGGATGATAATGGATCTGTACAAGTCCATCATCTTTCTTGGAGATGAAAATGATCAGGAAGAAGAGCCTTTATTGTATTAGTTTCATTCATCCATAAAGGGTAAATTATTGTTATTTTTTTTTCTATCTTTGAAGGCAATCTAGTAGAGATAAAGAGATTGAGCTTTGGAGTTGGACCATCTGATTGTGACTCTTAGTTCTTCTCATTATTGGCTGTGTGACCTACAATGAGTCAGTTAATCTCACTTCCTCATCTGAAAATCGAGTTTATGTGACAAACAACTCAGAGCATTGTTCTGACGGCTAAATGAATGAATATGTGCATTTCTTGGGACACTGGCAGAGAGTAAGCATTTAATAAATATTGCTTGTTATCCTTCTATGGATTAAAGAATCCTCTAAAGTCTAGTTAAACACCAAATTTTTAATGTTTTTGAGTAGAGTCCAGCAGCTGTGTTTATTTTCTATGTTGAAGAAGCTCTGGGTCATCACCAATCACTCAGAGCCTCTTATAGGCATGCTTTTCTTGTCCTTGAAGACTGGAGCTAGTGAAAAGTCTGTTCTCTGCAACTTGATTCCTTTGGTGTGCATTCTTGAGCATGGTTAGTGAGGTACACCCTGGGCCAGGTGAACCAGGGTGGGGAGAAGAGCAGGGTGAAGATGCAAAGATGAATATGAGGTGGCCTCAGTTCTCAAAGGGCTTCGGGTTAGGGGTGGGGTAGGGTGGGATGCAAAGAAATATAGAATGACCCTTGCCTTCAAAGAGCTCCCTGTCTGCAGAGAGGGAGCGAGCCAGACAATCCATAAACAAACAGTGACGAAGCAGTAAGAGATGTACAAAACACTAATAGAGCACAGAAGAGGAAGTGACTAAGACCGTCCACCGAGACCTAGGAAACCTTCACACAGGAAATCACATATAAACTGGGTCATAAAGGATGAGTAACTGTTTGTCAGATGGAAGACATAGGGAAGTTTCTAGGGAAACTACAGGTACAAAGGCATAGAGGCACGACACACAACAGCCAGCAGCTTTTGGCAGGTTGAGCGTTTTAAAAGATGTATGCACTGCCCAGGTCAAGAATGCACCATCGACAAACCCTTACCCCAGCTGGCAGGTCCCTGCCCAACTTCAAGTTCAGATCTTGCTTCGCATCCCCAGCCATGCTGGCTCCTTTTTGCCTCTGGTCCATACAAACATGATTCTACTATAGAACTGCTTCTTTCTGGAACATTCTTCCTCACTTTTTGCATGGCTGGCCTGTTCTTACTTGTCAGGTTTTATCTCCTCAGCAAGGCCATTCATGAAGCAGTTCCTCTGTTATACTCAACACAGCACTTATAGCAGGGAATGCATGGTGACCTGTAATTGATTTAGTGAGCACCATGTTTATTGCCTGCCTGTCTCTCTGGAAGGTAGGATGAATCGTGAGGGTAGGAATGTTGACTGCTTTGTTCCAGTTCTATCCCTAGTGTTCAGGTCCATCCCTGACATTGCACTTGACAAAAAAAAAATGTTGAATGGAGAAAGGAAAATATCAATGAATGAATAAGGAAAATTTGGAAAGAGATTGGTTTGAACATCTACCATTGCTTTCTCCGGGGCCATTTTTACACCCCTTTCTATCTGATTCTGGGTCATGGAATGCCGATTTGTATGAACCACATCAGGATCTTGCATCTGTTTGGATTTAGCCAATAGGGAGCAGGTAAGGGAGAGAGCAGAATCATTCAGAGTGGTCTCAAGCTGGCTGCCCGTTGTTGAGAGCCACAGCCAAAGGGGCCCCAGCAAACTTCCAGCTGCCAGCAAGCTTCAGACTGCCAGCTGATGATTGGCTCACAGTGGCCTCAGCAACATCTAGCTGATTGGCTCCTCTGCGGTGATGTTCATTGCTGTTTCCCTGCCCTTCAGACTGCCAGCTGATGATTGGCTCACAGCGGCCCCAGCAACATCTAGCTGATTGGCTCCTCCACGGAGCTGCTCATTGGGGGACTTCTTTGGCTCCGCCCACGTGACCCGGCCAATTGGCCTCAAGAGCAGGAGGATTGTGGGAGGTTGAGAGGTTGGTGTGAGGAGAGGCTTGTGGAAGCCGGTGGTGGCAGTTGGGCTCTGAGGGTTTTTTCCCTGAGGAGCTGTTTTGTTTGGTGTTTGTAGTTCTAAAAATAAAGTTAGTTTCTTTTTGACAAGTGGCTCCTGAATTGTGCCCAGGCAGACTGCGGCAGCCCGTCTTCTCTGAGGGTCTTTGCAAGCACCAGCTCTACCCAGTCTCTGTGCTCCTTCTCTTCATCACTCAGGGCCCAAGGGGAGGGCAGGGAATGGCACCCTCTCCTATGTTTCCGTATCATTACTCTTTTGCTTTCTCTATACCTAATTTTTGTAGTCCTGTTAGCCTCTTTTCAATTTACCTATGCCTGCAAGAACCCAGAGAGGTTATAAAAGAGAACTGGGACCAGATTAGGAAGAGTCTCAACATAAAGAGCTCATACCATATTCATTTGTCCGGGGAGAGTTGTTAAAGAGAGATCTTTATGCAGGTGAGGTGGACTGAATGTTTGTTTTCTCCCCAATTTCTAAGTTGAAATTCTATTCCCTCCATGATTGGGAGGTCCCATTGAGAGGTAATTAGGCCATGAAAGGGGAACCCTCATGAATAGGGTTCATTTCTCTATAAAAGGGACCACAGAGAGCTGGCTAGGTCTTTTACCTCACTGTGACAACACAGTGAGGAGATGGCCATCCATGAGCCAGGAAGGAGGCCCTCACTAGCATATGGCAGCATGTTGACCTTGATCTCCTCAGTCTCTGCAATTGTGAGAAATAAAGGTTTATCTCTGAAGCCATCAGTCAACAGTACATTGTTATAGCAGCCTGAACTGAGATAACAGGTGATTGGCATAACCCAAAGGTGAGGCCAATACCTGGGTCAGTGTTGAGCCAGTTGTCCCAGCTTTTGATAGTGCACCTTACAATGTTTGAGCACATCCTGCTAATTTATGCATGTCTGCTTATTTGTAAATGACAAACATGTGTGCTTACATTAATAACTTATATAGCATAAAATAAAAAGGTGGGTATTAAAAAGGACAAGATAAAAATAAACTACAAAGTATTTCAAATTTATTTTAAATTTATCTGACATTAAAAATGGTTAGTGGTCTGCTTACCTGGTTTTTAAGTGTCTTTTAAAATGTTACAGCTAATATTTCAGTGTACACTTAGAACAACATTCATTGTTAAAGGAAACACTTATAAATCTGTATTCCCAATAATCTTCTTGGGGAGGGGGTGGGCTAACGTCTTGTTGGATCTGATTATATAATAGTTTTGGAAATCTAATATGATAGAATGCTTCTACCAAGTGAGAAAGCCATACACATGATTTGCTTTGTTGTATTATCTTTGGTCTATGATTTCTTTTGGGGGAGTATTTTTGCAGTTTATCACCCATTTTGTGATTATATAGAAGTTAAAATCAGATGATAATTCCATATATTCGCTTAACTAGTTGCCCATTATGATCAATGTGTAAATTCCCTATTCTCATTCAGGACTTCCCTCATGATCTACCTGAGGGGTGGCCACTAATGGAGAGTTTGATGTCATACTCAATATCAGAAAAGCTTAATCTCTTATTTTCTTTGATGAAACTAAATGTATCCCCAAGTGATAACATTTTTCTCCAATCCTCCCATTGAGTGTTTTGCACATCTACTGGGATGCACATACTCCACTTTGGAGACTACAGGTATGGATCACAGATGGAATCCATAAAGAGAGGACCAGTTAGGAGGCTAGCATCCTTTTAGCTATGAGAATTCTATTATTTTCCATTCAGAGCCTTTTTATCCTCATGACTTCTTTCCATGCTGATTTTCTTTTTTGTATATCTATCAAAGAACAAAGAAATTATAATGGCCACTTGTTAAAAGTGTAATTTATCCGTGTTGTTAAACACAAATCCAAGAACTGGGAATTTTAGGGAGCATTTTAATTTTGGCTAAAGGACAGACTAGAATCTTTTGATTTATGATCTTGATGAATTTCAGAATAATTCTGCAAGAACAGCATTATTCTTACCTGTTTACAATGAAGAAACTTATTTGGGAAGGTACAATGAACTAGCCTAGCATCTAGTAGGTATCAGAGAAAATGAGTAGGCAGATTTCATTCAGGTCTGCTTTTGTCCAAAGAACTGTCCCCAATTTAATAATGCCGACAGGGATAAGGCAAATATAGGAAGCTTTTGTCAGATAGCCTTGATTTTCCCAATAGAAGAGTCAAGGTTTAGTGTACTTAAGAGGCTAAGTTCCAATAAAATGTCAGGAGAGGTGTTGATGATGAAGCTTGAGGGCAGAGCACCTTTGAAGCTATTGATTTTTGTTTTCTTCCTCATTCAAACCAAGAATCTGACATTCTGCTTGGGTTCTCTTCTCCCTCTTATGTCATCATGGTTTCCCTGAGGTTCCTTTCTCTCCAGCTGGATGTAATTTGCTGAGTATCACTTAATGCTCTAAGTGAGTAAGGATTTGGATGGGGGGACAAAACCAAAGAATGTGTGGTTCTTTCATCTTGTACTGATTGTTCTTTGACCCAAATTGCAAATGTTGAGGGGAATGTCACACCATGGTAAGATTCTTGGGGAGGAAATGACAGGAGATGACTCAAGAAAATCATAAAGGAGAGCCCACGATTACAGGATGGAAAAGGTGTGCTTCCTTTTATTTAGAAACCTTGGTGAGAATGTCTGTTTTGCTGGTTGGGCAGATAATGCTAATTATAATTCCTGTGGTTCTCTGGCACCATCTTCCTTGGAAAATCTCTGGTAGTCCTGTGTCTGACAAGTCCCTTCTTTCACAGAGACCAGCAATCCAATGGGTCATTGCCGCAGTCTGCCTGGGCACAATTCAGGAGCCACTTGTCAAAAAGAAACTAACTTTATTTTTAGAACTACAAACGCCAAACAAAACAGCTCCTCAGGGAAAAAACCCTCAGAGCCCAACTGCCACCACCGGCTTCCACAAGCCTCTCCTCCCACCAACCTCTCAACCTCCCACAATCCTCCTGCTCTTGAGGCCGATTGGCTGGGTCGCGTGGGCGGAACCAAAGAAGTCCCCCAATGAGCAGCTCCGTGGAGGAGCCAATCAGCTAGATGTTGCTGGGGCCGCTGTGAACCAATCATCAGCTGGCAGTCTGAAGGGCAGGGAAACAGCCCAATGAACATCACCGCAGAGGAGCCAATCATCTAGATGTTGCTGGGGCCACTGTGAGCCAATCATCAGCTGGCAGTCTGAAGCTTGCTGGCAGCTGGAAGTTTGCTGGGGCCCCTTTGGCTGTGGCTCTCAACAGGTCATGAGTATTGAAAAGGACAAGGCATAGGGATAGCACAGGTAACATACAGCTAGAGAGCAAGTGGGGTGGAAAGAGAAGTGGGAACTT
Source organism: Ictidomys tridecemlineatus (assembly GCF_052094955.1). NCBI lineage: Eukaryota > Metazoa > Chordata > Mammalia > Rodentia > Sciuridae > Ictidomys > Ictidomys tridecemlineatus. Next base: position 25,912,045 of record NC_135482.1, read on the forward strand.
GGGATCGTAATGCAAGAGCAACCATAGTGGCAGGAAAGAGACCAAGAGTCGGTCAGAAAGGCACAGGATGGCAGTTGAGTTCTCTATGGAATGGGCCTTTCTGTGTCTTAGCTCTTTAAACAGCTAGCTTTCTTACGTGCCTCTGTGTGCACCTCCAGAGAAGGCTGGTGGAGAAGTGAGTCACTTCAGCTTGTGGTAAATGCATTTCCAAAAATTGTAGTCTGGGGGTTGGAGGGAAACAAACAGAATTTTGTGCCTACAAATCAGTTCACAGTAATCCACCAAGATGCCATAGGAAATATAAAATGTTAAGAACACGAAAAGGTAGCACTTTTAATATATTTCCTATTATTTCTGACTGAATAGGTCAAGTAGTTCACATTGTTAAACACTGGGCTTTTGTAAAAGCTTGGGCAATTTCGGAAGGCATTAGAATTCTTAAGTAAGCCCATAGAGCTGAATGTTTCTACTGGGGCTTACACTTGTGGATCTGCACGAACAAAGGTGCACACACCCTTGGAACTGGGGACAAAAAGCCACTGCTGTCTTCCCTGCATGGAAGCTTCTTAGGTCTCCCACCAGCAATCAATCATGTAATCACTGTGGCCATGTGTTTGGAGGTGGGGTGGGACAAGGGTGAGGTAGGAAGTCACTGAGTGGTTAGACACTGTTGGAAGAACTCAAAAAGCCGTGAGACCAGTCCACATTCTCCTACACCCAGCTTTCATTACAGCCCTGTGATACCTCCTGTTGCTTCCCTCTTCTTTTTCCTGACTTTCCTTTCTGCCCACTGTGATGCTGTTTTCCCCTATATTTTTGTTGGTGCATTATGGTTGTACATAATGGTGAGATTTATTATTCCATATTCATACATGCACACGATATAACCCTATAATTTGGCTAGTATTATTCCCCAGTAGTTCCCCTTTTCCTCCCCTCCTGCCTACCCCTGGTCGTTTTCCTCTACTCTACTGATCTCCCTTTGCTTCTCATGAGATCCTCTTCTCACCTTTCTTTTCTTTCTTTTTTTTTTCTAACTTATACTATAAGTTATATAAGAGATAGCATATTATCCTTGACCTTCTGAGTTTGGCTTATTTTGCTAAACAAAGTATCTTCAAATTCTATCCATTTTCATGCAAATGACATGATTTCCCTTTTCTTTATGGCTGAACAAAACTCCATGGTGGATATATACCACATTTTCTTTATCCATTCCTTCACTGATGGACAACTAGACGCGTTCCATAGTTTGGCTACTGTGAATTGTGCTGCTATAAAATTGTAGTCTGGGGTGTGGGGGGGAAACACACAGAATTTTGTGCCTACAAATCAGTTCACAGTAATCCACCAAGATGCCATAGGATAGGGTATGCATGTATCGCTGTAGTATGCTGACTTTAATTTTAGGATAAAAATCTAGGAGTGGAATAGCTGGATCATATGGTAGTTCCATGCCTAGCCTTTTGAGGAAACTCCATACCAATTTCCATAGTGGTTGTACTAATTTACAATCCCACCAACAATGTAAAATTGTGCCTTTTCCTCCACATCCTCTCCAGCATTTATTACTTTTTGTATTTTTGATTCCTGCCCTTCTGACTGGAGTGAGATGAAACTGATGCTTTCAATATGAGTTTCCAACTCAACAATGCACTCTTCCCATCTTTTCCTACCCCTTCTTCCACTGGACTCAGCACACATTACTGACCTTAATCTCTCACAGTAGATTTTCTGCCCAAATATTTTTGGAAGATTTGTTTCAATTTAGTTGATTTGTTTCCCCCTAAAATCTGTTTTCTCACCCTTCTATTTGACTTGCCTTCCCTCTGTGCCTGGGTGCTCAGTCATCGTCTGCTGTTTATCCCACTTCTATCCCATTGATACAATTTCCTCTGTGTAGACAATGCACAGTTCTCCCCATCAATTAAAATATCTGCTTCCTCTTAAAAATTTGATTTTATTTCTCAAGATACCATCTCAATTCATCCAATAACCTTTACTGCTAACATTTTCAAAAGGCACATGTTTTATACTTATCCATTCTACTTCATGACTCATTGGCTCTTTTTACTTTCTTATATTCTTTCAGCACTGCTTGTAGATGTTTGAAGAACAGAGGGATGTTTAGTTTGGAGAAAAGAAGGCTCAGTTTTGCTAAGAATTTGAGTTAAAATATATGAAGGGCTCATGTGGAGGAAAGGATTACTTATCTTAAAGAGCCTATAATGCAGAACTAGAATTAGTAAGTAAAAACTACAGTGAGGAAAATTTCAATGCAATATAAGGAAGTATTTTATTATTGCCAGAATTATCCAGAGGTAAAGTGAGCTCTTATAGGTGGCAGCAAGCTTTCTGTTATTGGAAGCATTGAAACTTAGATACAGTTGTTGTAAAATAGATTTCAGCCTCAAATGAGCTCTTAGACCAAAAGGGTGCTCTGACTCCTGAGGTTTTTGTGCTTATCACAAACAAAATCATTTTCAATTTCACTCACATTTGACCTGATGGTAGCATAAGCCATCTCTGGGTTCATGTTATATTTATTTATTTTTTTCTTTTGTGAAAATACAACAATATTAATGGGTCATTATGAAAATTTTAAGTAATATAAAGTGCACAAATGTCTAAGCCCTCCTATTTTTTCCTAGTTACTAATGTCAACACTGCAATAGTTTGGTGAAGATTTTGGGGTAGATATGTAAATATCTTTTTTATTTAGTTATATATGTGTTTTTTACTAAATGTGTTACCCTCTGTTGGATGTTCTCCATGGGATATGGTGGATGTTGTACTTTGGTCTGAAGTCCCTCCAAAGGCTCACGTGTCAAAGACTCATCACCAGGATGTGATACCATTGGAAGGTGGAGAGAACATTAGGAGATGGGGTTCATGGGAAAAAGTCACATCTGGAGGAGAGTTGCCCTTGAAGAGTGTATTGAAATCCTGTCTCCTTCCTCTCTCCTTCCTTGTCACCATGAGGTGATCATCTTTGTTCTATCAAGTGCTTACTGCCCTGATGTTTTGCCTCAGAGCTACCAGGCCAACAGATCATAACACTTTGAAACCAAAAAATGAGTCAAAAATAACCCCTTTCATCCTTATAACCTGTTTACGTTGGTTATTTTGTCATAGCAATAGAAATCCAACTAACACAGCAGGCCACCTTCCAAGTCAGTAGATAGATCTACCTCTCAGTTTTGAAGGCTGAGTAGAATTCAATAGTATAATTCTGGAGTCAGCAAACATTTTCTTTAAGTGGTCAGAAAATAAATATTTTCATCTTGGTAGTCCCTGAGGTCTCTGTCCTAACTACTTAACCCTGATACATATTATGAAAATAGCTCTAGATAATACCCCAATGAATAGATAGGTCTTCTAATAATACTTTACTCATCATTTGAATGTGTCCTAAAATATTATTATTCTTTTAAAATTTTTCCAGTCATTAAAAAACATAGAAAATATTGTTAGCTTAGAGGGCTGCACAAAAACAGTCAGTAGATGAGATTCAACCCTCGGCTGTCAGTTGCTGACCCTTGACATAATTTGTTAGGGAGGATGACTTATTCTCCATATCTTGTGTTCCCTCCCTGGGGAGTGAGCTCTGTTAGCATGGCAAACTTCCTTCTCACCCTATCACTAACTCTGTACCAGGGGAGATGGACGACTTGATGTGATTAGGCAGCTTGGAGGAACCAGGGGGCAGGCCTTCTGTTCACTTTAAGAATTAGCTGCCTACTGGAAGCATACACTTCTATTTCATGGGGAGGTGTCTAGAGACTGGCATTGAATAGTAGTGTGAAGAAGTCCACTTGTCTTTCTATTCAGACGTAAGTTATTCTCTCTAATATCAACTTATCAGTAATAAAGGTGATATTTTTGGTGTCTAACGTATCTTACTCATTTGTTTTATATCTCAACTGGGTAAGGCATAAAAATAGACATATTTGTGGAATAATGTAATAATACCAACTTGGATTACATTATTTGTTTATGCATTTCACAGTCTTTCATTGTTGACATCTCCTAGCCCTTTGGTGAACCACTCATGTTCAAGTTTGTGAACTCCTCCTTCTTGCTTCTCATTGCTATCTAAAAAGAAACCATGGCTGTGGGTCTTTAAAAACTCTCATGGATATACCCAGAGATAAATGCACTCTATATCACCATCTCCTTCTTCTTTTTGGTTTCTTATCTGCCATCCCAACTTAATATTCCTAGAGCTTGGCTCGAGAGGCCAGATACATAGTACACTTGCTCAGCAACCTTCAAGAGATCTCCATTGCACACAAGGTAAAGAATGATCCCTCAAAGAACATTTGGTTCTATATTTTGAATCTTACTTATTATTCTAGCTTTAGCTCTCAACATTTAAAAAAGCATTAATACATGCTATATGTATATCACAATGCCAGGGGTATAATTAATACTCAACACGTATCAGCTAAATTGTCATTCCATTACATATTCCAATCATTTTCCAATCATTGTGACAACTCACTAGTTTCTAAAAGCTTATTTTATTTGCATTTTCCCTTTAAGTGATTTTTAAGCCATCATCTCAGTTTATAAAAATCCTTTTTGACCACTACAAAATCTGCTTGAAGAAACTCCATCTCTATGCATGATAATTGTACACTTTCAAAATTCCTAATTCAGTAGATCACATCACCAATTGGTGAATTCTTATTGAGCATTTTATGAAGGCCCTGGGACTTTCAATTTCACAATTATGTGGGGAAACTTGACATGAGCAAAGAATTGCTGTGAAGTGATAAGAGTGAAATGAGATTTTTAAGATAAAAATTTGTAACTAGAAGGGAGCAAGTCACCAATTACTTTGACTAATATCTACTGAATGCATGTCATTTGGCATATGTTGTACCAGGAATCCCATTCATTTTGACTAGAAGTAGATTTGGCTCTTCTATCAGGGATTTAATACCTACAGAACATAACCCTCACAAATAAAAAGAAATTTATGTGCTACACTAATGAACTTAAAATATAATATAAAATTAAAACTTTCAGAAATGCAATGAGGGCAGGCACATGGTGCTATGAGAAGAGGGTCTGACAGGGGTGGTGGGGTACACATGGCGGGAAATGGATGGACTTGCGATATGTTTTAAAAACATTGTCATCAAGAGAGCTAGATATGACTTCTGTGTTAGTCAACTTTTTGTTGCCATGACAAGTATCTGATAAAGGCAACTTAGAGGAAGAAAGGTTTGTTTTGGCTCACGAAAAAATACAAAATCTGCTGGCTCCATTGTTGGGCATGAAATTAGTCAGAACATCATGGCAGAAGAGTGTAGCAGAGGGAAGCTTCTCAGCTCTTGGCAGCCAGGAAGCAGAGAAAGAGAAGGGGACTGGGGACAAGGAATACTCTTTTAAAACATGCCCCCGGCTCAGTGGTTGAGTGCCCCTAGGTTTAATCCCTGGGGTACCAAACCAAACAAAACAAAACGTGGGAAGTTTTAGGCAATTGAAGTATTCTTGTAGGAATTGTAGGAGACATTTTATTTAAATGCCTTACAAGGTACACTCCCATAAATTCTCTGCGGTTCTCTAAACAGGGTACAACTGTGATTCAAGTGGTGTCAGTGATGGATGGAGTCCAGGAAGGAGAGCGTTAAGAAGGTATACGAATATGATTAAGAGGCATGGAAGGAGCCCTCACTAATTACATGCCCTCTATGTGATAGGGATAGTGCTGACCTTTATATATATGAAGCCAGATTTAAAGTTAGGTCGTCAGTGTAGTTTGGTAAATCGGGTCTAATATCGAGTAAGATCCATAATGGAGGCCATGCTGAGAATGAATTCCGGGGAAACGCAGGACAACTCATGGAATGTTAATGAAGTCCAGGAAAAAGCCCAAGGCCCAGAGCCCATCCCAAAGAAGTGTTAAGGAAACAGCTCCCAGCAAATTTGAAGATGCTGACTCAAAAGTCCTTCCTGCCCAGATTACTCCTCTGGCCCACCTGTGCCCCACCCTTAATAGAACAAAGGACAGGAATGTGACAGGAATGCAAGAAGACCTCAGCTATAAAATGGGAAGACAACTGCACTTCCACAGATTCCACCTCTTGGGTCCCCTTCTTCCTCTGGGAGAAGTCTTTTCTGCTGTCCTTTAATAAACTTCTACTTTCCACTCTGACCTTGCCTCGGTGTGCTTCTCTGGTGTTATTCTTCAACATTGGGGAAGCAAGACTCGTCACCGGTCAACAGCGGTAATATATACATATATATGTAGGTATGTATATATATATTTGGGTATCACAAGATTGAACTTAGGGACACTCAACCTCTGAGCCACACTTCCAGCCCTATTTTGTATTTTATTTAGAGACAGGGTCTCACTAAATTGCTTAAAAATCGTTTTTGTTGGGGTTAGGTTTGAACTTGTGATCCTCCTGCCTCAGCCTCTCACTTAATAAATTTAATCATAACCACCACCTTAAGAAATTATTGGATACTCATTATGCTTATGAAAAAATTAAAGAAATTGGAAGCTTTTGGAGTAAAGTGAATTCTCTCAGTATCATGTAGTATTATCAGTTATCCTTTGCTACAATAATGATTCATAAGGAATAACCACAAAACATGGTGCCTTAAAATGATAGTTTTTATTTAGCTTACAAGTCTGCAGACTGATGGTTTAGGTTGGGCAGTTCTGATCCGAGCTAGGCTCACTTAGAAGCCTGGGTATGAGCTGTTAGAAGGTCAGGACTGCTTTGGCTCATCCAGTAGGCTAGCCCTGACATGTTCTTGTAGTAAGAAAAGAGCACAAGTTGAAGCACATTGCTTTAACTCTTCACTTGCAACGTTCCTGATAATGTTCTCCTGGCCGAGTCTGGAGTCAGAACCTGGATATTGGGAGAGAAGAACTGGATAGTTAATGGAATCACAAATCCACACTTGGCTAATAGATGTCAACTGAGACTTAAACCCAAGGCCCAGGCAGGCCATTTTTTTGTCCAGCATGCTGCTTTGCATGCTGTCTGAATCAGGCTCCCAAAATGCTCCCACTGGTTTCAAAGAAGGTATATTTATTTAATTCCCTACATTTTTGTATTTGTTTCACATTTACCCTCGGGCCCAAGAAGGATATGATTAAGCTTATTTATGTTTGTTTTTTTGTTTTTTAAAGAAGGAAGTGGTAAGGTTTGAAATCCAAGGGCATTTTTGCTGATAGGACACTTGGTGTCCCATCTGTATCTATAAAGCTCTGTAAAGTACCATGGGGGACATGTATGGTTGGATTCTGTCATTGTGATTTTAATATTTCCAAGAGGAGATGGATAAAAGGAGATGGTTATGGCAGATTTGCATTCCAAAGGGCTTCATTAGAGTGGCAACTCAGGCCTGGAGCTTGCAAGTTCAATTCATAAGGGCACAAGTATTTGTCCACCAACTGAGATAGTGTAGCTAAGGAGGGCTGGGACTGTACTTGCTGGCCTGGGTCGCCTCGATTTAGGAATGCATTCTTCTTCTTCTTTTTCAAGAAAAGTTGTTACGAACGTTTTGTGTCCCAGCAGGAGAAAAGAATAAAACTTGACCTTCTTTTGTTCCAACAATAGACTGCCATTGCCTCATACCACTAGCTCCATAGTATCATCTGTCAATCGTCAACTCTCCTTCCAGGACAGAGCCGTATTCTCCTTGTCTTATCACTTTGCTGTGTGGTGTCCTTTCTCATCTGCTTTTGGAATTTAAAGGGGGAAAAAAAAAGACCATGAAAAATGTGTAAGTTGGATGCTATTCATTCATTTATTTATAAATAAATGGAAACTGACAGGCACCTCTTCAGAAAGTGTTTACTACGTGGACAAGTGTCGATGACATGGGCTGAAAGACACAGTCTGGTGCCACCAGGACCAGCTGCTCCTTCAGTCATTACCATTGTGCAGCCTCGCTTTGGTTTTGGCTTGGCACATGCAGTTTCAGCCAGCTTTACATTGAGTCTCCAGGATACTTTATCTCCAGCTCTGTCTGCCAGAGACAATAGATGAGCCTTTTCCCCAGCTCTGAAAGCCCTGAGCTTCGTGTGCTCTTGACTCTGGTGCTATGGCTGCTAACATAATGGGCTTCACTCGATGCCAGTCGCTGCATCTGCTGTTGGCCCAGTAACTTTGCTTCATGGAAATGGCACTCCATATTTTGTTCTTCATGCTGCTGAGCTGACATTTGCTAAACTGGACAAATGTTTTCATTTTCACTGGAGAAGGAACACTGCTCAATGCTTAGCTAGGGAAAAAAAAGTGTATTAAGCTATTGGATTTATAGTAGTTATCAGACTGGTTCCAATCACAGATTCTCCAATCACCCCTCCAAGGGAGGCTGTTTGGGGGTGCTGGTGGGAAATGGATGGTTGGGTTCCTCGGGAAAGCACTACTTCCCTATATGGACTCTAGGTTACGCAGGTTTATTACATAGTTAAGTCTTTGTCTACTTACCTATCAATGGATCAATCAACCAGGTATTTAGTACCTGATCCAATGCAGGGTACTGTGTTAGGTTCTGAGAACACAAATAGACATTGGTTACAATCCTTTTCTTTAGAGAATTATAGGCTGAATTTACCAGGCTGGCCTTAAGCTTGTGATCCTCCTATCTCAGCCTCCTGAGTCTCTGATAAGCAGGTGCCACCACATCCAGCTGAGATATACAGTTTGATGAAGAAAAACCACACACACACACACACACACACACACACACACGTGCATGTACACACACATAAGGTTTTGTTTAATGTATTTGTGGGAAAGGGTGCATTATGAAAGGGAGAGATGATTGTGAAAAGAGTGCCTGGGGAAGACTTCCTTGGGGGAAATGAAATTTAAACCTAATGTGAAAAAATGATATGTTGAGGGTTGAGTGAACCCAGATGGATTAGCACACACAGTCATAAACAGAGCTATTCTTAGGTGTACAATGGCTATTTTAGAAACTAAAACACCCTAGGCCTTTAAAAACATCACATTTTTAATCCACAACATGCATGATGTCATTTACGTTTATTTGTTGCATCCCCCAGAGACCTCAGTAAACCGAGAGGAAGAGGAAAACATGGTCACATATTAGCCATCTTCTGTTTGCCATGCTGTGTACACAGTTAATGGGAGCATCTCATTTAGTTCTTCTGTAGTCCTGGAAGCTATATGTTATGTCTTTTATTGTAGCTGAGGAGACTGAGGCTCGGAGAGGCTAAGTCAATGGCCTGTGTCTCACGGTTTTGAAATGGTGGGGGCCCTGTGCATTATTTATGCACCACAGCTGGTATCTTTCTTGATTTTTAAGGCAGTCAAGAAATTTGAAAGGGTATTACCAATGCTACTTCTAAAAATATGTATTTGAAATGCTGCTTGTTAGATGAGAACATTATTAGTAACTATAAAAATGGATTTAAATGACAAAAAAGAAAAGTAACCCTAAAAATAAAACAATTTCAGTAACCCTGAAATAAAATAATAGTGTCTTTTGGGAATACAAAAAAATATGTCATAGAATATATCATGTGGTACAGGAAGAGCAAGACTGTGTGTGTGTGTGTGTGTGTGTGTGTATGTGTGTGTGTGTGTGTGTGTGTGTGTGTGTGTCTTTTGAATTTGGTGCACTCTGTGCTTTTCCAGATACTTACTCAGGGTCAATGTCTCATGCATTAGAATTCTGTAACAAAATGATGAAGAGTGATTCCATTCTGACTCTCAAGGTGACAGATGTTCTATGGATAAAATATTGCTTTGGGGAAACCAAAATAGACCTATTGTACCTAAAATAATGAGCCAAAAATATAAGTAAAAAAAATAGAAAATGGAAATTAGAGCAAGTCAGGTCATTTTCTTTGAGCGGTGGTTCTCACTTTTTCCTCTGTGGCTCATCCTCTGGCCTGGCCAGTCTGTTCTCCCTCGGGCCTGCTCTTGTCCAGGTCCTTTCACACTCTTGGCCACAGAGCTTCTTTTAAGTGATGGAGTAATGGGACTTCCTACATGCCATTCTCAGAGCACTGGTTGGCAAGACAGCAGACTGGGAATGCAAGGATGTTACTTGGGCAAGCAGTTGCTTGCAGATTGTAACTGTGCCCAGTGTCTTCTAGCCATCCTTGGTGAGTTTCCAGGAGGATACATAATCCCTCATCATGGACTGCTACACCCTGCAGGACCCTGGCTCTGAGCATGACCTATCCCCTACATGTCCTGCTCTTGCTCACACATGGGCCAGTTAATGGGAGCATCTCCGGACCTACGACTAGAACTGAGGTAGATGACTTCATCTCCTCTGTGCCACCTTCTCAAGAATTTGTCCCTTTAGGTCTTGCAGAACAGTAACTCAATACATAAATGTCTCTCTCATCAGGACCACCTGCCTCTATAATCTATGGCAGGTTGTATTTTGCTGGAAGAAATGATGAAACTCTTAAAACTTTTTCATGAGCCACCCAACACACAAAAATTGCACCAAGCAAATGTATAGCTCAATGAATTGTAAAGTGAATGCTCATGTCATTACCACTGAGGGCAAAGAATAGGACGAGGACAGCATCTGGAAAGCCCCTAGTGTCCCTTTCCCACCCAACTACCTCCTTTCTCTCAAGATAAGCCCTGTTCTGACTTTTGGGGGGCAATCATTTCTGTGTTGTGCACAGTGTGTTGGCCAATTTAACAATAAATGCTGTAGTCTGGAAGCTCACATTTTGTGCCTTGTTTCAGTTTGACTCCATAAATCCCAGGAGACTTCGGTGTTGGACAGGTCTGGTTAATCTCTGCTTTGTCGTCTCCTAGCCATACTGTTTTTGGCAGGTCACACATATGAGTTTCTAAAGTTTGGTTTCCTTATTTGTGCAGTTTGGGATAACAATATCTACCCACCAGGACTGTTGATGAGAAGTGAGGTCACATATTTACTGTAAGGTGCTTGGATGTGCTCAGGAGACCTTCTTGTGTGAGTTGCTTGTGGTCTGGGACTTGTATGGAGTCTTCTTTTGCATTTCTGGCTGACATTAGACCTTCTCTGTCTTGCATCTCCCTGTCCTGGAGAAGGCTGTCTGAGTTCTACAATGTGCCATTCATTCCTTCCTTCCTGCAGTGTACTGTGGTGTGTGTGTGTGTGTGTGTGTGTGTGTGTATGCACATGTGTGTGTGCGTGCGGGTGTGTGCATTACCCAGAAAATAGCAGTCACTCATTAAATGCTGGCTGAGTGAAAGGATAGAGGAGTGAGTGATTTTCCTTGATTCCTTCTTTTGGAGATTACCATCTGGTGGAGGAGGTAAGACATACAAAAATGACAAGGACAGCGTTACAAGCATCACAAGGAAGCATTAGGGGCACTGGTGGGTGCTGGTCCATGGGGGGATGCAGCTCAGTGCTAGCATGCTTGCCTAGCATGTGACAGGCCCTGGATTCGTTCCTGAGTAGTGCAAAAAGAAAGATAAAAATATATATATATGTGTGTGTGTGTGTGTATGTGTGTGGCAGCCAAATTACTCTAGTTATTAACTGAGACAATTGAATCAGTGATCTCCGCTTAAGTTTATCCATCTGTAAAGTATGGTTAGTAATGGAACCTATCTCCTAGAATCGTGAGGAGTACATGAGAAAAATGGACGTAGTGCTTATAGCAGGGCCTGGGATGTTGTAAATCTTTACAAAATGTGCTTGCTGCTATTAATTTGATGGTGAAAGAGTTAGTGATAAAAATGGCAGGAGAATCTTCAGGAGGGAGGAGGCGGGAGACTATCTGGGGGAAGTTTGGTGAGGGTTTTCAGGGGGAGAGTCTCCTCTGTGCTGAGATTTGAGGCTCTGAAGCATTTAGACTGGATTCTTCTCCATCTCCAGGTGTTCCTAGATGCTGTTCTCTCCTCTGAGTTATATCCCTACCCTCAGTGCCCGGGGAACCTCCACTCACCCTCAGGTCTCATCTTAAATGCCATTTTCTTCCTGAGGGTTTTCCCTGATCCACCTGACCAGGCTAAGACCAGCTGGTTGTATACTCCAAACTCTGCATATTGGATGTTGAGAGAATTATTGATTAAAATTTGTACTTATAGATTTATTAATGTAATTATTTGTTTAATTTCTAACTCTCCCATTAGATTGTAGAGAATTGCTTCTGACTTTCTTTGCCCTATACCTTTATCCCCAGTGGCTGTTCATACAGCACCGAGCTTGTAATAAATCCTGAGAAATATTTTACTGAATGATTTCATTCACACACACACACACACACACACACACACACACACACATACACACACAGGCAGAGGAGGTCATTTCAGGAAGAGGGACAAATAAACAGAATGAACAAATGAATAGACTCATAGATGTGGTCTGTTTAATCTGAAATTCATCTCCGCAATGTACGAAGAGAAGGCTTCCTCTTAGCGTGCACTTTGGCTGTAATATCACAGAGGCCCTGCCCCTAACCAGTGACAATTTTGGAGGACATAAAGAAGGAGCAGGGGAAGTATGGCCAGCTGAGGAGGACATCTGGGATTAGGCAAATTCTATGGGTCCCTTAAATCCTACCCTTTTCTGAGGGTGGCCCGGATGAAGGCAGTATGGTGGTTTGGGAATGGAAATGTTCCAGAGGCACTGGGGAGGCCTAAGACCCTGGACTGGCAGCCAGATGCTGTTCTCTGAGCAGAGGGAGTGCCAATCTGGTCTTATGTAGCAGCTCCTGTGTATTTCTGATATTAACCCTTTATCTGCTAAAGGCTTTGCAGATATTTTCTAGGTGTACTTTTGTCATAATATTTCCTTTTCACTAATGGTAAGACCACCATGAAATCAAAGGCAAGTTCTACAATCACTAGCCTCTAAGAATTGAGGACATACAATAGTGTGGCTCTTTATGATTTTTTTCCAGTAAATGCTTCACGTTAAGTCTTAATTTGAGAAAAATACAGAAATATTTTAAGTGTCACAGAACAGTATTCTATATGTTTTAAGACATGTATAAAAAGAGGCTTTCTTGGGGAAACTTGCCAAAAAACTAGTAGACTCTGAGACTGGCTTTTGTTTGTCTCCTATTGTGCAATAGTTTTGTAAGAAACATGAAAAAATTTACTTCACTAGTCCAGGACCCCACAGGCTCAGATTCTATTTATAAAGTGTTCCCCTTCAAGAGGTTCAGAGGGCTTGGCTTATGGTTTCTCATAAACTTACAAAATTCATGTGCAATAGGGCTGAGGGTGCAGGAGAGTGGGAATTCAGGAGTTATTTCTATTTCTGTGTTTTATAGCACACTTAAGTAACTCCCCACGGGCTCAATGGTAAAATTGGGAACAAACTCTAATGCTAAGTTACTTGTCTGCTTGTTGAACACAATTACTATTTAATCAAGAATTTTTCTTTTAAAATTTCTTTCTCTCATTCTATTTGCTTGGACAAATTTTCAATTTTTGATGAAAAATGCAATTTGTGGATCTAATGAGCTAAATTAAAACTTAAATATCAGAAGATAATATACATGTTACCTCTTACTAGTAAAAAAAAAAATCCTAATTCATAAATCTGAAATTAGAACGCTGAATGTATTTTATTAGGTTTTAGAAATGACTTTGTAGGCCAGTATTTTCAGAGTCTATACTCACCAATGAATATAGAAATAAATAGAGTAAGACACTAGTTAGAGCAATTTATACGTGTTGGATCATTTACCAGGGAGCACTTCCTTGGGAAATATTTAAAAATGATATCTTGAATAATTGTCATTCAACTATGGTTTGAGGGTTTGTCCCCCAGAACTCATGTTTTTGAAGATTGATTCCCAGCAGGCTGGTGTTGGGAGGCAGAGCCTGTGTTGGGAGGTGTTGGGTCACAAGATGAGGCTCCCATGAATGGCTTAATGTCATTATTACAGAAGTGCATTAGTTACAGCAAGAGTGTGTTGTTACAAAGTGAGTTTGTTCATCATATCTTGTCTTTGAAAATATTTGCTTGTCCTTCCGTTCTTCTACCATGGTATAACACAGGAGAGGGTCCTCACCGGGTGTAGTTGCTCAATCTAGGACTTCATAATCTCTAATATTGTGAGATAAATAAACTTTACAGTGTTCACCGTGGCCATAAGGAAATGCATGTGCATTCACATGTGTGGGAAACACCTGAAGATATATCCAGCACAATGCTCATGGTCATAAATTTTGGGAGTAGGGAATGAGTTTTGCTTCCTCTTTTTCTTTATCTATGTTTTCTAATTTTTCTTCTCTGAACACAGATCACTGTTCTACTTCTAAAACTGTAACTGTTCAATTTAAAAATTTTCTAAAAATGTATGACATTGTGCACAGGAACTGTTGGGTGAGGTCAGATAGGCCTCTGTATCCTCAGTACCAAACCCATATTCGGGGGGTCACTTCCCCTACTGAGCAAGGTGCCTGTCAGTGGGAAACAGCGAGTAGGGCTAGACCTTGAGAAGAATTTTACAGGAGCACTTGAGGGGGCCTTGAAGATATTAATAAACCCAACCAGTCAAGTGGGATGACTCAGTGTGTGTGACAGCACTGAGGCTCACGGTCTCTTTCCTCAGTGTGTGTGTGTGTGTGTGTGTGTGTGTGTGTAATATATCAATATAGAAGAAGCAAAGTTCTTCAAATTTTAAGAAGTTGCATGTTGCTTATCCCATTCTGCTAGGTCAGCCTTCCCATGGGTCAGAGATTGTAGCCTGACTGAAAGATTCATTTTGCTGCAGCTCTAGAGGAAAACATAGCCCTTCCTCTGGAGGATTTAGTCACTACTTGGGCAATTAGTTCTTGCCAATTCATTCTAGCTTCTCTTTTGGCCACGGTGCTGTCAAATTCTTCACATTTTTTTTTCAATGTTCCCCTAGTGTCTCTATTTTATCTTCTTTGTTTTCTTCCTCCCGACTTCAGTTCCCCTCTTCTCCCTCCCAACAGAAGCACCTCTCTCTCTTTATGTGACTCTAGCAACTCTGTGTCTCGAAAGTTCTACCTTGGGCTTGAGCCACCCACCATCTTCCTTAGGCGTTTTCTTATTTAAAGTCTTGGTGTCCTGGGACTTGGGCCTTCCATTCACTGTGGAAATGGAAGATAACAGACATCTGCTAGCATGGGCGGGGGGCTGGGGTGGCCCCTCAGAGTCAGGCGTTAGACGCCAGGGAAGTGCAGGCTCTTGAGAGGGATGAGAGCCTGAGGAAGCTTCTGCTGACCTGCTGCTTGGCCTGCAGGACCAGCCCCACAGAGAGCATTGACAGGAGGCTTTGCATTCATACTACTCAAGGGCCACCAGCTGTGTGCCAAACACTGTGCTAAACAGACTTGTTGAAGTAGGCATCATCACTTCCTATAGTGGATGCCCAGGCCCCCTTCACTGGGCTGCTCATCCCCTAGATGATCTGAGGATTGGCCGAAGACAGCTCACAGTACACCCTTGGACATGCAGGAGGGCTTCCTTTGGCCACTGGGAGCTGCCTTCCTACTCCCAGATCCTCAGTCAGTGCTGACCCACCTGAGGGCAGCAGAGAAGACCAGCTGCCTATGTCAAGGTGGGACCCACTCACGTCATTCAAACTTCAGGGTTCTGCGCTGGCCCTCTGGATCCTGTGGCTTCACTTCCACCTCTCCTGAGAGCACTCTTCTGATAAGTTGTTTGAATAAAAAGTTGACAGTCATGGGAAGAATAGATGAATTCTAGATAGGGAAGAGGGATGGGAGAGAAAGGGAGGGGGCAGGGGATTAGCAAGGATGGTGGAATGTGATGGACATCATTATACAAAGTCTATGTATGAAGACTTGAATTGGGTGTCAACATACTTTATGTACAAACAGAGATATGAAAATGGTGGTATATATGTGTATTAAGAACTGTAATGCAAAAAAAAGAATAGTATACTCAGAAAAATGAGAAATTATATCCCATCTATGTATGATATATCAAAGTATATAAGTGCATTCTACTATCATGTATAACTAATTCAAACAAATAAAAATTTTTTTAAAAAAGTTCCCATCATGGAGTGTGTTCCTGGAGAGCTTGACCTCCCATTTATAAATGAAGAAATTAAAGCTCAGAGTGATTAATTTATTCGTCTATGTCGCACAGCAGAGCGGAAAGACAAAACCCAGTTCCATCCAATGGTATGCCCCATTATTGCACAATAATTTCTCCCAGGGAAAATTTAGCTCTCAAGCTGGCCAGGTAACTGGGTTCAAGTTCACTGTGCATAGTGGGAAGGGACGAGCTAACTGTGGAGTCAGATGATGAAATGGGTAGAGTCTTCACAAAGCGGTTCTTCCTGCCTGGGGTCATGGTCATTCCCCCCTCCTTATTCTCTGCTGCCAATGAGGGACAATTTGGAAATGCATATCCCCTTTTTTGTTGTTGCTGTCAACACCATGGTAGAACTGTTCTAACATTTATTGAGCATGGCCAGGGATGTTAAAAAAGTCTTGCAACACTCGGGACAGCTCTGCTCAACAAAGAATCATTCTGCACCAAATGCTAATAGTGCCCCTGTTGAGAAACACTACAAAGTGCCCAGGGTCAAAAAGGAAGTGAGCCAAATGCAGTCAGCAAGTCCAAAGGGCAAGAGAATGATGAAAAAGAGCAGACAAAGCCACAGAGCGGGAGGCCAGGCAGCGCTGGGGCTGGTGCCAGCCAGGCTGAAGGAACGGGAGGGACCCGGCTTGCTGTTGTTCGCATCCACTCTGTGGGGCAGAGGCAGCCTGCATCTGGCTGCTGCAAAAGTGGAGGACAAAAGAAGGAATCAAAGTGGATGTCATAGGAACCCACGGCAAAAGGCACTGAGTGGTAGTAGAATCACTGTCCATCTATTTATTTCAATAGGCAGATGCTGAGCCCTGTCATTTCCAGGTGTGCAGTGAGCGCTAAGAAAAGCAGACATCAGACAATTCCGACTCCAGTCACTGCTAAGAAGTAGGTGCTTAAGGACTTGCCATGTTATAATTTTGTGTGCCCAGAAGGTGAACCTTGTCCTGCAGAGGAATTCTTTGTTTTGGAAGTCTTGCTGGGCAGGAGGCCATGTCCCATGTTAGAGGCCAGAAGTGTCAGATAACTACCTTCCCAGAGTCCCTTGAAGGTAGGCTTGGGCACATGCTCTGGGTCTCTATTTGGGAGGGGGTTATTAAAGAGCCTGGAGAGAAGAGGGGAGTCTCTATTTGTTGCAGTAGCAGCAAGGTCAGTTCCTAGGGGCAGCAGAGGTAGCTGGGAGTGGTAGTGTCCCCTGTCCTGGGGGCAGTGCTGCTGGTGTTGACAGCAGCACAGATTCTGGAATGGTGATCCCACTCGGTGCTATTGGAGGCCTGGTTTCCAGCCACATAGACTTAAAAGCTTAATCTCCATGCTTCTTGGAGAGTCTGGGAGTTACCCAATATGATTTGAATAAATTCTTCCCTTGCTTAACTCAGCCATGAAGGGTTCCTTTTGTGGGTGGGTAGGAGCACTTACTGTGCACTGGTTGCTGGGAAAAATGAATGAATCAGACTAAAGGCCACAGGTACCTGGGTCAGATGCAGGGAGCATGACACATGGGTGTAACTAAGCAGCAAGCACCTTGAATAGGCAACAGTGAATGATAACCCATATTATGTTCCATCGCCTAAATTATTTCAAGGATCAGGGAAGTTGATATCATATCATGTCAACTGGGATCATGTCAACATTAAAAATAAATAAAAAAGACAATGACTTGAACTCGTGGAGTTTGGCTACAGAGTGGGCCAGACATGAGCGATGAGTCACAGGATGCACCTGGAGCCAACTTGACCTTGGAATGCAAAAGCTGGAAACAGGGATGCTATGGTGGGGTGGTGACTAGAGAGGGCAGAGCTGCCTCCTAAGCCTGCCAGCAGAGAGCTGTCGGTGGCCCCAGACTTCTCCCTGCCTATCTGTGGAAACAGAACACAAAGGGCCGCACATGGCAATTGAGCCTTTTGTCCAGTTTATTCATGATCCTAAACTTCTCCAAAATTGTCTTATTTCTTCCATTGTAAGTTTGAAATCCTGTGATATCCAGTACACATCCTGCGGCTTGTGCTGTTTTGTGTAAACTAAATAGAATGTCATTTGGGGGCGGAGGCGGTGGGGGATGAGTTCAATGCTGATTCTCGTTTATTATGTAACTGTCATTCACTGACGTCTCTTCCATGCCAGGCTTCTTTCCATGTACTATCTTTTATCTTCAAAACAACCCTGCAAGCAGGGAGTAGGAGCTTAGTTTTAGAGGCAAGGCCCAAGGACTTAGCTAAGGCTACAGAGCTGTGGGGACAAAAACTTTGACCCCAGGTGATCTGGCTCCAGTCCCACCGTCTGTCCGTGAAACTCCCGTGGTGCCTCCTTCCCAGGTTTCCTAAGCCAAGGAATAGAGGGTTCTGCTGCAGGGATGGTACGTCCACCCTCCCACCATTGACAATAACTCACTCCGGGCAGGTTTTGGGGCCTGAGATAAGCATCCAGCATTCTTAAGGAGTTAAGATCAGTCCTCTGATCAGGAACCACATCAGTGGTGAATAAGACTTTTTGTTTAAAGAAAAAAAAAGAAAACTCCACAATGAAAACACTAGATCCTAAGATCCCTTCCAGGCCTGATTTCTGTTAGTACAGATTAGAGGAAAGGCACCTACTTCTAGTTAGCTTGGTTGGGAGGATGCTGTCCTGAGGCCATAAGCATGGATGTAGGTTCATCTGCCAACCCTCCACCATGGGGCCTGGAGGGGATGTGGGTAAGCCAGTGTTAGTAGACAAATGATCAATGATAAAAATAAAGACTTACTGGGCACCTAGTGGGTGCTGGTACTGTGCAGGTGTTGAGATGCATCATCTTTAGTTTTCTGCATGAAACTTTTTTTTTTTTTTTTGCATGAAACTTTTTAAATGGAGCAAACTCTGGGAGGGCCAACCTCACAGACAACAGCGGAGCTCTTTAGGATTCAAACTCAGAACTTCCTCCAGAGTCCCATCTGTGGTCAAATTTACCATGAATGAGCAGTTCCAGCTATTTCTAGAAGCCCAAGGGATAGATTTAATATAGGGGGCAGGGGGACAGGAGTTCACAGGGACTTCTGTAAAGATCTGGCACTTAGGGCTTTATGACAGCTATATCCCTGCTCTGCCTTGTCTCCCTTCACTGAAGCAGGGCTTCCATTATCATTTCTGGTGATGTTTACATTACTGATTTTTTTTTTTTTACAGTGAAGAGTTATTTCTCTGGATTCCTATCTCCACCGAAAATTAAAGATAGATCAAGAGAATCACACTCTTCAACCTCAGTGTGTGCCATTCATGGACCTTGGGGCTTAGTGCCTGTGGACATTTAAGTTTTCTCCACCCTTACTTTGAGTGAAATTGAATAAAAGCCAGCTGGCTGTCCCCCTGTATAATGGCCTAAACTGTGTTGCCTTTTTCTCAAATGTCTAGTGAGAATGGCTGTGCTTTGGATGGTGTGCATCTCATCACCATAGCAGCCACAGAGCTGAGTATCCAACTGATACTCAAAGTCAAAGATACATTAAAAAAAAATCCTAGTTTTCTATTTAAATGTAGAATTGCACCTGTTTTTAATTGCTACTCAATTTATTAAGCATTTATAGCATATTAAGCAACATAGATCTGTAGATCCCCCAGCCCTAGAAAGCATATGGTACTCATTCCTTCCTACATCAGAGAAATTAATCTTGCCAGCTCCAAACCACGGCTTCTTACATATTAGCAAGACAGCAAAAATTAATTTTGAGCTTTTCTTAAACATTTACAAACATGTCAAGTAGCACAGGCCTCTCTGGTCTCCTGTAAAAGTCCTGGACTGTGACCTAAGAAACGAGTTTATTTTACACAGTTAATATGTTCCCCAAAGACAGAGCATAAATCATGCCACATATCCAGAGCTCTAGAGGAGCTCACTGGGGGAACTTGTGGTAAATCACTTTGTAAAACAAAGAACTTGACTGTGATATGCAAAATCATTCATTAATATATTATTCTTCCAAGAACAAAGTATCAAAGTGCATTTGCATCATATATGTGGTACCATGTCTAAAATGTCAGTTTCCTTGTATAAGATTGAAATCAGTCGATTTTTTGTTTGTATTTGCCTTTTATATCCTGGTCTATAGTTTTCACCTTGCTTTCTTTTCTTGTCTCCCTTATGTGCTGTCTGTATGCTGAGCCCTGCTACATACAAATAAAATCTTTAGCCCAAACTAAACCAGCAGAGGGTACTGTTTGAGCACTAAAGTGGACTTCTCATCTTTGTCTTTCTTACCAGAAGAGAACGATATTTGAATAATAGGCAGAATGCTACTCAATAGACAAGGTGCTGGCAAGGTACTATGCATCAATGATCATGTTTCAGCATTGTTTTGCAGAAAATTTCCTTTGTTCTCTGGAGCTCAAAGGGACATTTCTTGCAAAATGCATTCACAGTTCCTGGTGGCAAACAGACATGTTTTGATGGTAGAAGAGGAGGGTGGTGGTGGAGTGGAATCTGCATCTACATTTCCTAAGTAATTATACTATTGTAGGTTTGGGGTTCTGAATCAAGATATCAGCCCCACCTGCTCTCTGCTTGTTGGTGAACTGTCATGAATAATTTCTGAAATAGTAAATAACATAATAAAAAAAAATCAAGCATCCCTGCATATTGTAGACCCATAGGCACAATGTCTGTAGTTGTCTTCAGGAAGGGGAGATTGGAAGACACATCTGTTTGAATTTGAACTCTTAAGAATAGTTAGTGGCAGTGGCTGTCTATTAAAGTAAAGTGAGTATTTCCCCATTCTGAAATTATGTTCAGCTTTAAACATATTGTAGAAGAACATTTTGTCAAGAGTTTTACATGCAAACAGCGGATTACATATTTCTTAATAAAACGTATATACTTGGATTTTCATATCAATCATTTAAAAATTCTTATTAAAGTAGAAAAAAATGGCATACGGTAACAACAATGAAAGATGGTGTGCTTCATCTCTGGGTCATGTGCTGGTTTTTGCTAATTCTTGGGTTACTAGTTTTAGACATTTGCTATGGTTTGATGTTTTCCCCAAGGATTCACATGTTAGAAGCTTGGTCCTCTGTGTGGCAAAATTGGGAGGTGGTGGAACCTTTAAGAGCTTCCGCTTAGATAATTAGGTCACTGGGGGCTCTACCCTTAGAAGGGATTAATGTAGTTCTTGTGGAAACCCGGTTAATTCTCACAAGACTGGGTTGTTATAAAAGAGCAAAACTGGCTCTCTTCTTGGCCTGGCTTCCTGTCTTTTGTGATTTCTCTTCCCCACACAGACTCCCCTCATGATATCATCTGCCATGAAGTGATAGAGACATGGTGACCCTAACAAGAGGCCAAACACCTGGGCTGCCTAATCTAAAAATGTAAATGAAAAGAAAACAATAAACCTTTGGTTTTATACACCACCTAGCCTCCGCTACTTTGTTACAGCAAAGAAAAATGGACCAATAGACTATTACATATTATTTTCCTACATCATACTGGCAGATGAAAATGTAACCTAAATCACTCAATGCCTCCCATTTTTTTTTTAAATTTCCCACTCCACTTTTTATATCTATTATTTCCTTATGCAACTTTACATAAAATACTTATTCCTTTAACAATACGCAATTTATCCCAAGCCTCTATCTTTTCAGTTCTTTCTCCCAATTTTTGTAATCTTCTCCTCTACATTGTCAAGATTAACATTTATTTTCTGCTCTCTATCATTCTACCATCTTTGTCTATGATTTTCTAAATCAATATATGGTACTTACTTTGGAACTCAATATTATTTTTCACAGCATTAAATAGTATGCTATTCTTTCACCTCCTATCTTATAACTTTTCTAGAATTTCCATTTGCCTTTTTAAGAAAATGCTATGTGCCTTTATCATGTGCTCAAGTTTTTTTTTTTTTTTATCTCTTCGGTTAGAGAGATTTCGTTATTTTTTTTTTTTCTGGAAACTTCCTTCTTCTGAAGCTACTTGGAGAAAGTACCTTCCTCTTGCCAGTCTTGTCTCTGCTTGTTCTCCATGCTTGCTCCAGAGTGATAGTGTTTTTCTGTTTTGTTGATGTGTTTGTTTCGTGTTTCTTTCTGGAACTCAAGCTTTTGGCTTTCTTGCTGACTGCTTTTTGCTTCAGGACATGCTCAAGACAACTCTCAAGAAATGAGATGTGAAATATAGGTCTTCTGATTCTTTGTGTGAAAATCAGCACATGCAAGTGTGACCTATATTTATGCTTGAGTAATAATTTAGTTAGGTATAGAAAGTACGGTTAGAAATGGCTTTCCCTCAGAATGTGAAAGGCGTCTTTCTTTTTCTTCACCATCCAATATTGCTGATGTGAAGTTTAATGTCAACTTGGTTCTCTTATTATTATTATTGTTATTATTATTTTTTGGTATTTTACTTTCAGTGACCATCTTTTGACATCTGGTGGGCTGTTAAAGTCTGAAATCTTAAGTCTTTCTGGTATAACATTTTTTCTTGCATCATTCAGATGAACAATTTTCTTCCTTCTATTTCTCCATTTTCTTGCTATTCATTTCCCACCGTTCTTGTTAATTATGTTAATCCTCCTTATTTGATCTTTTTGTCTATTTTCAGTTTATCTCACAGATTTTTCTCAATTTTACATTCTAGTTTTTCCCTTTGGGCGAGTACACATTTGCACATAATTATTTATTGTAAGTCAACCCTCCTTCTTAAACCCATTTTGCTCTTTTTTCTTTCCATAGTATCCTATTGTTCTGAATTAATGGAAGCAAGTATTTTTTTAAACAAGTTTTTTTAAAAAATAACTTTCACTTTTTAAAAGTTAACAGATGTGTTTTGTAGGTAGTAGAAAAATGCAAGAAGCAAAGAACAAAGTCATTCAGTCACAAGCATCTCAGTCAGATGAACTTCTGGATGCTGCAGGTATACACACAACATCCCACTTTGAGATCAGAGTGTGAGGTGCGTTTTTCCACACATCACAAATACTCACCAGTTCAAAATCCCAAAGGTACATGAGTATTTTTGATAACCAAGACTTTACTATACCATCTCAATCTGTTAGAAAAAAAAATGTAATCTGGCCTTTCTTGGGGACAGAAATTTGACTGAAGACAAAAATGGCAACAGGTCTCTAGATGACATCTTGGCAGAGTTACAATTAATATACTGCATTTCCTTAATGCTCACCTTAAAATGAGATGTAAAGGAACAGAGTACACTGAGCATAATGTTTCTAGGAGAGTTCATTATCAGATTTCGACTGCTGAAATATTAGCAAGAAATAATTTTCCCAGTGGATGAAGGTATTCTATGGTATAGCTAGAAGAGACACTCACATTGGTGGCTCTTTTCAAAATGTGAATTGGAGCACATTAGACACAATGTATTTCTTCAATCTTTCTAAGGATGTCAGAATTTTTATGAGAAGTTATATTATTCATGCCTCTTTTTATTTTAGAATCCATTTTCCTGTTTATCTTTGTTCTGACATTAATGTCTCCCATTAAGGGCATTTCCCACATCTATAGGAGCCAAGTAGACATCTTGATTGAGATGGCAATTTCCCTAATGGTAAAACCAGCTTTCAAATAAACAGACTTTTGATTGATTTCATCTATATTCATTCGACTCTCATCTGTATGGCATCTGAATTTTCAAAATTCTGAACCTCTCAATCATTTTACTCGGCAGTTTATCTCTGTCGTTGTCCCCAAGTGCCCACTTGCTTCACATATCTCCATCACATTTCATCTTCCAAAAAATTGTTGAAATATTTGATCAGCTGATAACCACTTTATATTCTTATTTGCTTCATGAGTTTGTACTTATTTGTGTTACTTTAATGACATTTGGATGGGCTTTAGGTTGGAAGAGAATATAAATACATATGAATAATCTGTCATCTTTATCTGGAAGCCCATGCTAAATTTTAAATGCACGTAAGTCTGACCTGAAAATTCTAAATGCATATTTAGTATTTATTTATAGCTCACATAAATGCAATAATATGGTTCCAGTGGACATGTTTAAGATATCTTCTGGCATGCTTCATTTTTTTTTCTGACAATTTTCTTAGTCTGTGAAGATAGAACAACCTTAGGATTAAACAAATATTTAATCCTAAGGTTACAAGTTAATTCTATTATTATAAATTTTTTTTGTTCTTCATAACAACACTATGAAATAGGTTTTACCAGTATTTCATTTTATAGATGAGAAGCAGAAATTCTAAGAGAATTAAATGATAAGCTTAAGATTATAGAGCCAGTGTGTTGACCTAGTTAGATCCAAAATTTTAACGTTTTTTATTCTGAGATGCATTAATGTCTCTTAGATACCACTTGATAAAATCATGTAAATATAACAGCATAAATAAATAATCTAGTCTGTCTACAGAATAAATTCCTATTTCCACAGGGCTACCTGTGTCCTGCTTTAGTTTAAAATCTTGGTTGTACTTTTGAATATCTAAAACTAGTCTTAGATATTTGGTAACAAGGCAGCATTCTTAATTTCTCTTCCCAAAGAACTTGACCAATAATTTCCACTGTTAAAATAAGTCATATTATATAAAGGAAAATTGGTGGTTTCAAAAGTATTGGGGGCAGGGTTAAGGTACAGTCGGACTATTTTAATTGTCTTCCATTATTCTGTATCTTGCTACATTTTAGGTCAGATGATATGGCTTGTCACATTGAAAACTGTATTAATTATGGAATTTTATGACAATGCAGTATATGTTTGCCAATTGGGAAAGAAAGATAATTACGCTTGAATGTAGGTCACATTTAAGAAATCCTCTTAGGCCGATGGGAACCATGTTTCCTTAAAACTCAAGACTTGAAGATATTAAAGAGAATATCTTTATGGTGCCTCTCTCATCTCATGACCTAGTTCTTCAGGTCAGAGATGGTTTTTGCCTTTTTTTTTTTTTTTTTTTGGTGGATGTACGAGGAAGGGAATCTTGCATCATTTCCTTTAGGGTGGTTTGGTCAGTTGTGGTTGCTGCTGAATTGGATCCTCCTGGTTATAAAAGGCAGGTGGGTGAGCTTCACACAGGAGGGATGACTACAGGAACATTTCTAGGATTCTAAGCAGATACTTCTCCCAACTCCCCTAAAGCTGTTTCATGCTGATTTTTATCCAGGAACATTTTTGTCTCCCATGTAGCTATTTTATGTATTTATCCTTGAAAATTGTGGATGTGTTCAGACTCTCAATATTTTTTTTTTATTTTCACCCAGAGATTTTGTGGTTTCAGCTTTACCAGATAGCCGATCTAAAGAATACCACTCAGAATGGGAACACACTCCCTCAAAACTTAGGGTTAAGGATTTGATATAATTTTATATCATCCACAGAAATCTCTGCCATACATAACCATTTAGAAGTATAAAAAATAGTTTTGTCATTCATTTCTTGACCACTGCCCTATCCCACCCAATCCTCCTCTTCCTCCTAGAGATGATGATAGCAACAGAACAACATATTATTTAAAATTCATTGCATGAACATACTAGAAGAAATAAATGGTTCTTTGATGGTGTCGCTGGAGATCCTGTAATGGTGGATAATTTCACGAGATACACAGTAAAAGTGGCTTGAGATACTAATATTCAGAGCAAAGTTTTGATTTTTGTCACAGTAATGTAAGTGGTTTAGTGGTTTAACTGGTGTTAGATTGGGTCAAAATTGCTTTTCAGAAGAAGGAAGCGGGGGTGGCGATCCAATTTTAATTTATAATTTAAACTGAGCTAAGACTTTTGTCTCTCATGTATCTATTTTCGGTTTGCCTTATGTTATTGCTAACAGAATCTTATAACTAGTCAGTTGATGAAATATTCTGAGAATAAAATTTATGTCCTGTTTTTCTCGTTGTCTGTTTCCCATCTTTAAGGAACTAAATTATTTCAATAAGCTGCATAAAGGAACTGCCAACACCCTGAAAATGCTGTGCTTTAAGATTATTAGGCATTTTGCAGTGTGGATACCAAGCTTTGGTAATATGTGTATCAAAAATGGTACACTAAGGGTAATTGTGACCATTCTTAGATCTAGCTCCTGAAATAAGTTTCCTGGTAGGGTCTCTCCATCTTTCTTCCAGCATGAATTGGCCTGCAAGGATTGGTGCTCAGTTAATCATATGGCTCATATATATTTATCTGAGCCCTCCCCAAAGGGATATTTTTGCAAAATACTAGTTTCTTCAAATTAGTTGATTCAAAGTCTCATATCTTATTCTCCATTGACATTTCCATGAAATTCACATGCTGATTACTATATGCAGCAAACACTCACGGCAAGTTTTAGGTGGTCCAGATGCATCTCTTGGCTGGATTTTACCATATTTAGACCATGAAAAGAATCCTGGGATTGAGGATCAAGAAAATACAGTTGTTTCTAGGCCTATTCAGCCCACCTACATGTTAATTTCCACTTCAGAGTTCTTTTGAACAATGAGTGAGTTGGTATGTGAATCTTTATGCTTTGATCTTTATGTGAATATGGAACTCCAAGATCAGCATTGACCAAAAGGTGAGCCAAGGCACAGTAATTCAGCTGCTGTTTGTCTTTTGGGTGTAGTATGTTTGGCTAATGCTGTTGACTATAATTTTAACTGGGTGCTTCTTGCTAAATCTTTAAGGAAAAGATGTAATCTTTAGGCCTAGGAAACATAAAGAAAATATTTCAGTTATTCTTGACACTCCCCAGATCTCAAGGCAAAAGTTGGAATTATTTTGTAAGCAAGATTTATAAGCTGCCCAGACTGATCTCCCTTGAAAGATTGTATTTGGAATCTAACCAAGAGCATAGACACAGGCTTCATCAAGCCAGGCATTGCCTTGGTTCATGATGCATGATGAAGAGGAAGTAATGGATGTCAGCTTTGAAGACATGTCTAGTTGCTGGGAGACCACTCAGGTGGAAACCCAACAGATCTGCACCAATGATGTGCAGAAAGATGTTCTTAAATGTTGGGAAGAGCAAGAATCATAGTGGGGGAAGAGTTGTGTTTAGATGCATCTCTAAATTCCCTTAGAACCCTAAAAGTCTTGTGAGGGTGTGTCTATGACAGAATAAATTCTAGCATTTCTGAGACTTGACAGATCAGGTTTTTTGATTTTTGTTTTTGTTTTTTTTGTATGAGTGGGTAGATTTAAAAGAGATGCAACAGAAATGGGGAGTAGGGGCTGGGAATGTAGCTCAGTGGTAGAGCACTTGCCTTGCATGTGTGAGATACTGGGTTTGATCCTCACCACCACATAAAAATAAAAGAAATGAGGAGAGGGCTTGGATAAAGAGTATTACTGTAAGAAGATCCAATTCTGATGAAAGTAAGTCAAGGATTCTACCCTTTCCTATTTGAACCACTTTCTCTGGCTTGAAATCATAATTGTGGAAACTTGTGGAGAAAACTTTGGACTCAAGAGCAAAGTGTCAGTTTTAATACCAGAAGCAGTGATTGATTTATGTAAGGAGATGAATAATGTTTGGATGATTTTTTTTTTTCACATTTGGTAACCGTATTGTACATTTCTGGCTATATAGTGTACTCCACAAAGTAAAGTAGCAGCAACAGTTTGGATTTTTTTTTAATGGACAGAACCATTATGTTCTATGGCGTTTTGATTTGATGCATAATACCTTTGTCCAGTAGCAACTCTAAAACCAGAGCCCTGGGAATGAGTGCAACAAAACAGTAAGTCAGGACCTGATGAGAAAGAAGTTATTCCTAGATGGTCACCAGAAGAAATGAAGAAGACAATGGGCTTCTCAATATAAATAAACTTAAAGTCTTGTTATTAGTAGGGTGGGTGGCAGATGGATAGAGAGAAAATAGGCACAAGATTGATGGTTCTTGAACACCTACTCAGTGTCTCCCATGTTATTAGATGCTTTCATACATCATTTCATTTAGTCCTCACTAAATCCTGAAGGTTTTATTATTATCTCCAATATAAATTAAAACAAGAGAGAGAGAGAGAGAGAGAGAGAGAGAGAGAGAGAGAGAGAG
This sequence comes from Ictidomys tridecemlineatus, assembly GCF_052094955.1. Taxonomy (NCBI): domain Eukaryota; kingdom Metazoa; phylum Chordata; class Mammalia; order Rodentia; family Sciuridae; genus Ictidomys; species Ictidomys tridecemlineatus. Next base: position 25,940,040 of record NC_135482.1, read on the forward strand.
AGAAAGAGGTTAAAAATTTTGCCCATGGTTACAGAAAAAACATGTGAAGATATGAACTCAGATGATTGATTCTAAAACATTTTCTAGTATTTCATAGTTAGATATTACTTCAATGACTTGTTATTAGTGACTGCTTTAGATCTCTAACTATTATTAGGTCATCCTAACTGTTCAATGGCATGGGCAATTACATTGTCCTATTTTCTAGGGCTTCACCAAGTCAAGGTACAGAATTCATAGGACCATGGGAGGCAGAATTAGTCAAGTGTTTTTTTGGATTCGCTCACTCATTCAGCAAACATTTGCTATGTGCTAGATACTGAGCTAGTAACGGTAACTCAGCTGGAAATGTGAGATGCAATTCCTGTCTAAATGAGCTTACACTCTAGACATAGTAAACAAGTAAAGAAGTATAGGCTTTCAAGTTTGAGTAGGGGTTAGTTCAGTGAGTAGGACCACCATGTAATCCAATACTCCAGGTTGCTACAGGAATGAGATGTTCAAGGAAACTGAATATTCTGGTTATCAACATGAAGTTTATCAAGAAGTGGGCCAGGTCTAACTGCACTGCAGATCTCCACATGAGGATGCCCATCTTGTTTCTCTATGGGTCAGTTGCCATAAAACTGTGCCCCTCATCCCTCTGTGTATGCATCACTTGAACTATCACTGCCCTAATTTTTTCTAGTCTTTTCCTTTGGAGGACTTTGCTAGATTTGACTGGCATTAAAAGAGAGTAGTAGAACAATTCAGTAGGTTTGTACAATTTCTATTTTGGGGTGCAGGTGTGTTTCATGAAAAGAAATTTTAAAGCCCACATCATTTTGTGTGCTCTCAAAAAAAATACAGATGAATTAAAGCTGAAATTTGCAAAAGATTACTATAACAACATTTAATTAAAAAATCTATCAAACAGTGATGTATATTTTTAAAGGTACACACATATGCAAAAATAGAGATCTGGGAAGAGACATATGAAACCCTGAGGTGAACCCAGGATCGCAGCTGGTGGTCAGTGTGATTCTGTCTAATGTATGTTATCATAATATTTTACCTTTTGATCTGAAATCAATATGGAGGCAGCATAGCCCAGTGGTTGAGAAAGAAGTCTCTGATTCCAGATTCCTCGGGCATCTGTTTTTGCTCTTACACATACCAGCTGAGTGAATCAACTGGGTAAATCATCTAACCTGGGTCACAGCCATTGAATCTGTAAAGAGGTGTGAAAAGAATAATATCTACCTAATAGGGTTGTTGTGATAATTACATGATTTAGGACACGAAAAGTACTTCGAATAATGCTTGGTACATAGCAAGTCCTCTACAAATGTTAGCTATTACTTTAGGGAACAGACAGGATTCAGTTGGAGGAAGTGGGAAGAGTGACAAATAACTGAAGACGCTAATACATTCGGTGTCAAATTAATGCTGACTGTCTTGTGGGGCCTTGTGACTCATTGGGTTTGTTTTAAACTTCCTTGCAACTGTACATCCTGAGGTCATGGAGGCATGGAGGCCATAATGATACTGATTCTGTGATGGGGACTGGATGTTGTCCTCTGGAATGAGATGGTCACAGCATTTAGCCTCTCTGGGTAGCTCCTTCATTAGTAAGTTAGTAACTAACCAATTTAATGCTTGGATATTTTTTAAATAATCAGTAAGTAACTATATACATTTCAACAGGTATAAAATGACTCTCCTCTTTTTCCCGTTTTCTTGATTTTGTAAGTTACTGGCACAAAGATAAATACCACTCTGGGGTGGGATGGGATGAGCACTTTGGCACACTGCTTGCCCCTCTGAATTATTTTAAGGACACAGTGAAGAAAGCATGCTTTGAGAAAACGTTGAGCACTTGTACACTTTAGCATTTAGTGTATTGACTGCATTCTGTGTGAAAACACTGTGGGGAAAATTCTAGATGGCTAGGTAACAAACAATCTTTGCTGAGTTCATGTTTGGCTATCATTTTGTCCACTTGTCTCGCTGTTGAGTTTATCAACTATTTAGTAATTGTTTAAACTTTGGAATTTTATTCACTTCGATTTTTAGGACTCTGGTAGGACAATTCCTGACTCTTGGGAAAGAGGAGAAATATTTCATTTATATGTAATTCTCTTTTCTCTATTTTTCCCTAAATGAAGTTTTGATGACAGTAAGGCTGTTCACCTGCTCAGGAAACTTGGAGTCTTTTGTCTTGATATGGCTTTTATTGGCACCTTGATGTGGGTTATAACCTAGCCTAATGTCTAGGCTCCTAGACAAATTAGAGTAAGCTACAAACTGTAACTGTTAATTCCAGTCCTTTTTCCCTGTCAGCCCATATCTCAGGTCATAATGCTTTTCTGCTTCCACCGCAGGAAAAGAGTACTTGTGTTACTGTTTATCTTATTATTACTTTTTGTAAAACAAGAGTTCAAGTTTATACATTTCTGGCTTTTCCTTATCCTGGATTTTTCTCACACATGTATCAGGAAGTACCTTAATATGTCTTATAAGTTTGGAATTTGATTCTCAAATGAGAAAGTACTAATATTTTGTGAAATTCTAAAGCATGTTTTCGTTTTTTAAGAATTTTTAGTTGTAGATGGACACAATACTGTTATTTTATTTATTTATGTGGTGCTGAGGATCAAACCCAGTGCCCCACGCATGCGAGGCAAGCACTCTACCACTGAGCCCCAACCCCAGCCCAACATGTTTTCTTAAAAACTCACCACTTCATTGTGGTACGATTGGCATATAATAAACTGTGCATATTTCAAACTCAATTCACTTTCCACAGAAGCTCCTAGGTAGGTGCCAGTCCATTTTTCTTTATGTCTTCACAGCTAAGCTTTGGAAGGGCATTGTCTTAACTTGCTTTGTTTAATTACTCACCTTCCAGTAAAGTCTGTTCTCAATCCCTCTCAAACAGACTTCTGTTCTCATTACTCAGGTGAAATTGATACTTCAGTCTCAGCTGCTAAAACCAGTGGGCATTTTTCCTAGTCTTTTCTTATTTGAATTCATTGTGACATTTGCCATTGTTGGCCATTTTCTGTTCCTTTGGAAATTTAAACTTTCTTGGCATCCAGAGTGACAGTCTTCTGATCCCTCTCTTACCTGCTCAGTCTCCTTGCTCTGCTTGCCCCCCTGACAAGGTGGCATTGCCATGCCTCTGACCTTCTGGATCATTTCCTATCTTTAACTTCTCCCCATGTGAGCGTGCACACTCAATGTGTTAATAATAGTGAGTCCCAAATGAATGAGAGAGAGGAGATGAGGAGATGTCTCTTTTGACATTCAGATGCATTTACATAAAATACTTATGGAGCATTTGTACCTGCATCTACTCCTGGCATGTAAAACTCGGTATATTAAAAATTCACTTTTCCTCTTCCTTCTCTATTCCCTGGCCTAAGACACAGGAAGCTTAGAGCAGACTGTGGGAAGCTTGCAGTGTTGACTAGGGAAACACCCCAGTGCTTGAAATAATCACCAACAAGCCTGTATGCTCTTGTCAGCTTGGCATAATGAAGCAGCAAAGGGCTCAGCAGTACTGTACAACCACCAGGGAAGGGAACCTTGGAGAATGAGGCCTCGGTGTTGGGGCAGAGCCGACTGGTGTAAGAGTAGGCAGAAAAGCAAGAACGTCAAAGTTGGGAGGAGTTCTCAGGAAAGTCTCCACAGAACCAAGTCTTTCCTTCATTGCTCAATGAATGCTGGCTAAGATTTTCTATGTGCCCCAAACTCTTATTTCCGGGGGGGGGGAAAAATGAGTGGACAAGAGACAGGGCTCTTACTTATATTCTACTAGGAAGAATCAGACAATGACCATGGAATGCATCAACTGAAACAGGGAGAAGCACGACTATTAAAGTTTGGATTTGAAATGTGTTTCAAAGGTTCATGTGTTAAAAGCCTGGTCCCCAGTGTAGCGATGTTCAAAGGTGGGGCTTTGGGGGAGTTATTGGATCATGAGTGCTCTGATCTCATAATGGATCAGCCCTTCAATTGGCTGGTAATTGAATGAACTGTTGGAAGTGGTGGGAACTGCAGGAGGCGGAGCCCAGTTGGAGGAAGCAGGTCACTGGAGATGTGTTCTCCAAGGGGATATCTCATCCCTGGCCCATAGTTCTCTCTCTTTCTCTGTACTTTCTGGTCATCATGAAGGGACCCTCTCTGCTCCACCACAAGCTCCCCACCATGACGTTCTGCCTCCCCAAAGGTCCAAAGTGATGGGGCCAAATGACCACGTACGGAAACCCCTAAAATTAGAAGTCAAAATAAATCCTCTTTTAATTATATATATTTTTAGGGGGGTGTATTTTAGTCACAGGGGCAGAAAGCTGACCAACAGAACTATAATGCATTGTGTGGACTAGAAAGTAATAGAAAGGGAGTGGGACTCCTTAGACCCCAGGGTGAGGGAAACATCTTGGGGGTATGGCATTTGAGCTGTTTGTTGAATAAATAAATGAATCTTCCTCTTTTGTTCAGCTCTATAGAGAAAAAAAAAAGTCGTAACAACCAAATTGAACCGTTCAAAGGAATACACAGAGGGGTATGAGGTTCTGAGTTTATCAGAAGTTCTCCAACTGGACAAAACATTTCTGGAACAAATGTTATTGTGTTTCACTTCTTTCTTCCACAGTTGAGATGAGACAAAGACTTACTTGATTTTGTTTCCTGACCCAAATATTGTGTTTGTGCTTGAAATGGAGAGAAAATAGAAAACCCCTGAGCAAAAAAGACCCCACTTTCTGGCATCTGAAGTAAAAAAAAAAAAAACCTTAGCAATGAGAAAACGTTGGTCTCCTATTTACTATTAAGGGCATCTTCAAATCCTACAGCTTCTTCAGTATATGAGGGAAAAATACAACAAAATTATCTTATAAAGTGGCATCCTGAATATTGATTCAGAGTATTGGATTTAGGATATTGGGTTCTGGGAATATATGCATAGAAAGAGCTTACATTCTACCAGGAGGGAACAAACAACAAATAAGTAAACAGGTAAGCAAAAATATAATGTTTAAGAATGATAAATGCTACTAATAAGGGAAGAGGCGTGATTTTAGAAAAAAAAGAAAGTATCTCCCAGAAAGTGCTATTTGAGGGAAGACCTGCGACATGAGAATGTTCCAGTCACATGAAGTGAGGTTGAGAGGAGCATGCTCTCTGTAGAGGGATCAGCAAGTTGGGAGGCTCGGAGATGGTAAGGAGCATGATGTTCTCAGAGGATGTGGGGATGGCTGGTGTGGCTGGACTGGGTCACAGTGTGAAAGAAATGAGTGCCGAGACCCTCAGGGTGGCAGGCAGGGCCTCTTATCCCCAGAAAGGACCCGGATATGCTATCCATGTAGAGGGAAGCAGTGAAAGCTTTGAAGCAGGGGAGTGACAGGATGCAATTCACCTCTCAACAGGATCACTGACCATCATGTGGGAAATGAAGCAAGGGTCTCTTTTGAACCTGGAAAGTTTCCCGACACATAGAAGGCACTTGCAAACACTTCTTAAAAGAAGTCATCAACCCATAATACCTCAGAATCTGTGATGTTCTGGCCATTAAAGAGGTTGTTTTCTTATTCCCCAAGAGCAGGGTCATCCAGAACTTGCAATGGATGTGGCTGGCTGCTGCTCCCAAGATCTGGGAACAAGATGTTCATCCACTTTGGAGGGGCTGCTCAGTTGGCCGCAGGCGTAGCTTCTCAGCAGAGGGTGGACTTCTCACTTCTCTACCTTGCTATTTATAACATACTGTTTTTCACAAACAGGGCATTTAGGCCAGACATGGAAGTCCATTTGTCTGATAGACTTCTTATATCAAGGAGAATGATTTTTTTTTGACAAGCGGTCTCATCTTCTTGAATGAACTGATGTGGATGAAAGGTACATAGTTCTTTTTGCTGGAGGCAAGATTCATAAACGGTTTATGAGCTACCTATTTAGTTTGGCTATGGAAGAAAGAGGAAGATGAATACAAAACGGAATCTTTGTGCCCAGTGAGATGGAAGGTGCTAGAAGGTTTGTGTCTTAGCATTGATAGGGGAGGAGGAAGGACAGCTCTACTCCTGAGGACAGCAGAGTTGCTTTTCCTAAGAGCTTCCTTCTTTTGTTCTTCCCTTGGAAATCCCATGGCTCCCCTGGGGGTTAAAACTCCTCACTTGAAGCTAGAATAAAGGAGTAAGACTGCTAATACTAAAGTCTGAAGTCATTGGTTCTTGGTTTTTGTTGTTTTTGGTTTCTGTTTAAAGATGCTTATTCTTGGAGAACACATAATGCTGACCAGGGGAATTTCTGCTTGTGGTTTTCAAATGACCCAGCCAGTGTTGAGACAGAAATCTTTTCTTTAAAGAGCATTCGGAGAAGAAGATGGGGTGTTATATGGGAGCCCGGGACTGGAGTCCCATCACCATTAGTTTTGCTATGTGGCTTTTGAAGCCATCTTGGAGGACTTGGAGGACAGTGAGTATCCAGTGAATTTGTTTGATAATCACAAAACACTTTGAAAACATTGGTTGCTGGCCATTGTTCTGAGTGTCATTGTTTTTATTCTATTTCTCTTTCTGGAAGTTCATTGCCCCCAACAAACTTGTTTTGGGTACCACCTTTGTTTTGAAGGAATCTGTTCTAATTTCTCAATTCAGTACAGTCAATATATAAATCTGAAAAAGAAATGACTTGTTAGAGAAGACTAACAAGAAAGGCGTATTATGAAACTTAATCTTACATGGTTGTGAGAGATGAGCAACAGCCCAGAGTGTGGAGGATGAATTCCATCAGGAGAGCCAGGGAAACGACTCTGTGGGGAGGTGGTGCCCAGAGGAGAGTTGGTACCTGCACAGGGATGAAATAGACTGAGAACCGTCCTGGTTCAGAAGCAGCCTGGCCCCTGTCATTGAGCAGGCACAGGACAGCGGGGTGAGGCAGGAAGTCCAGCCCGGCACGTACAGCAGGCATCTGGTAAGCGTGGCAGCAGGCAGAGTGTGATTTTCCAGCATTGCTGTCAACATCAGAGGGTCGAGAGCAGGAAGGAAGGGCAAGTCCCCACAGGCCCAGCGACAGGCACAGGAGAGAGTGATAATAACAGCTCCTGTCAGCCAGGCAGCAGCTAATCAGGACCAGAGAATCTGGCACGAATAGCAGGGTCTTAGAAAGCTTTCTCACCATTACTCCCTGCCCCCTGCACACAGATAGACACACACGTTTCCAATCTCCTGCATTAAAAGTTATAGCTGTTTATCAAGCAAAGCCTTTAGAGTTAGAATGTCTGGTTTGAGTCCTGGTTTCCCTGTCGGATGCCTGTGTGATTTTTTTTTCAGCAAGTTTCTCAAACTTTCTGTGGCATGAGTCTATTCCCTGAGTAGTGCTCACAAACACTGGAAGGCTGGGAGGAAGGAGATCGTGTGGAGGAGGTGTGTGCCACAGACCCTGGCACATAATATATGCTCAATAAACAAGCGGAGCAAAAATGAAACAAGGAGACCAGTGAGACAGCCCAAACTCGCATGGGAAACCGAGATGGTTCCATAATAGTGAGGCACAACCCGGAGTAGTGGCATCTCAGAAGGTGGAGCTGGTTTTCTTAGGTCTCTTCTGCCTGCATCAGGGTTGGTTCTAGAGATTGGTATGGAGTTGGGCTTCAGGGGAGGGTTAGGGGATGGACTTAGGGTCTAGAATCATGGCGGGTGCACTGTCTCACAGCAAGCAGAGTGTGAGACAGCAGTGCCCTGGAACGGGACACAGGTGTGGTAGGGCCATATGTATTCAGGCCAACTGGGAATACAGGAAATGAGTGCTAAGAAGTGAAAGGGGTATGAGCCATATCACTACCTCTGAGAAGTCCTGAGGTGGAATCCCAGGGAGTTGGAGATCAGTTGACAAGGTCAACAGCATGGAGTAGGAACTCCTCAGGAGGCAAGACTCCAGTAAATATCTGATTTAGGAAGAGATGGGGGGAGGGAGAGGGAAGTTAAACAAACAACAGAGAACACCTTGTGGGTCTAGCTGAGAAAGCAAGAGAGGGATCAAGCGCTGAGGTGGAGTTACTTCTGGAATGTGGGAGACCTTTCTCTCCAGAAAGGGGAGAGTGGAGATGGAGAGGATCAGTGAGTGGAAAAGCCAGAAGGTGAGATGCCTTTATCTGGTGGCCTCCATCCCAGAGAAGAAGGAGGCAAAGTCACCTGGGAGGAGCTGAGGGGAGGGCACGGTGGAGGCCTGAGGAGTAAGTGTCCAACAGAGACGATGGGGGATTTGTTAGGGGCCCCACCAGAGACGGAGCATTCCAAGGGGGTGATTTCTGCAGATCTGGAATGCACCTACTCCAGGCCTGGGCTCAGATGGAAACTGAAAATCGCCCCATCCACAGCCTGAAACAGCAAAACAGAACCCATCCTCCCCTACATGAACTCCGTCCAATGGCCTGCACCCACCATCCCCGCTTCCTACCACAAACTTTCCCCTCAGCACCTCCAGGCAGCTTCACACCCCTTCCTCCATAGACTCAGCTGGTGCAGTTCCCTGATGTCACCCAGGCAACCTGGCCTGTTGCCTTCCCTAAATTTTCATTCTTATGGAGAAATCAATATCCTCTTTCTTCTTGAAATTTTCTTTTTCCTGACCCTCTCTCCATTTTTTCTTTTCTTTTCTTTTTTTTTTTTTGGTACCCAGGATTGAACTCAGGGGCACTCGTCCACTGAGCCACATCCCCAGCCCTATTTTATATTTTATTTAGAGACAGAGTCTCACTGAGTTGCTTAGCACCTCACTTTTGCTGATGCTGACTTTGAACTCGAGATCCTCCTGCCTCAGCCTACCCAGCCGCTGGGATTACAGGCATGCGCTACCACTCCTGGATTCCCTGTCTCCACATTTTATGTGACAGATTCCTTCTTATCTTGCATATCTCATTTTAAAAGTCACAAACGCAGGTTTTCCTGAAATCCTAACAGGAAATCCTTTCCATCTTGTGTTCTTATAGTTCCCCTGTCTCCATCCCCATAACACCAAAAGGAAAAGACAAATTGTTGCTTTGTTCTTTTTTTTTTTTTTTTTGTAGGGGCAGGGGTCCTTCTATTTGTAAGCTTCGAGAAAACAGACCTAAAATCTGTCACAGAGGGTAGGACATAATAGATGCTTTATAAATATTTGTAGAATGAAATGATTGAGCAAATAAATGAATTCACTAACTTTGCATTACCTCCTGGTTGTATTTTCATGGCTCTTGAGGCTGTGTCTCTTCTTCCTGCTACAATGGACTGTGCCCTTACAGGTTGATCTTTAGGACTCTGGGTGGACATCTTTATGTTCCTCTTTTGGGAGCCTCAGGCTTTATGACATGGGAGTCCCAGCCTCCATAGGTGACCAGACTTCCAGGCTTAAAAGACTAGACCGTGTTCCCTCCATCTGAAAAGGGCAAACGGACACTGCTCCATGTTAAACATCTAACAATAACTTTCATGCTAGTTAGTCCCACTTCCTCAGGGGCTCCCTTTCCTTCAGGTCTCCTCGGTCCCCTGGGTTTTCTTTTGTAGTCACAGCTCTCTTCTCTGACTTACCCATTTTTGAGAACCATTCTTCGCAGACACATTCCTTATCTCCTCTTGAAAGGTGATTCTAATTCACAATAAAGTTCTTCTAATTTTAAATACCTGTTAGAATGTATCTCTAGTTTCCTGACAAACATAAACGTGGAACTGAAGACATGATCTGATTCAGAGGCCAGTTCTAAAAAATGTTGTCATGATCTTTTTTTTTTTTTTTTTGCAAAATGGTTAACAGTAGCCATCAATTTAGTAGGTGGGTTGAACAGCAGAGAATAACCACTATTCATGCATCAGGTTGCTGTTTTCTGGTAGTTCTCCCCACCTCAGAGTAAGCTGATAAAGGAGCCTCTGGAGAAACATCTGCTTAAGAATGTGGACTTGGAAACAAAGACAGGATTCAAGTTCCAACATTATTTCTTACTAATGGAGTGACCTTAGTTATCTCTCTGTAATGCAATTTTTTTTTTTTAATTTGCAATGCTGGGGATGGAACCATGAGCCTCGTACAGACTAGGCACTTGCTCTATCACTGAGCTACATGCCCAGTCAGGTTTTCTTATCTCTTAACTGGTGGTAATAATTATGTTTAAATAATGGGGTGGTGGGTTGTGAACATTAGTGATCCAGGACATAAATGTTGCACATGTGCCTGGCACACGGTAAGTGCTAATATCATTTATTCATCAATTATGGATAAAGCACAAGTACATAACTGGGGACTGGCAGAAGTGCAATCAGGGACAAAGACTCCAGTCTTCAGATAGTGTCACATGTGGGGCAGCAGCCTGGAGCTCTGTGAATCAAAACTAAAGAGCAGGAGTGTCTGAAATTGACTCACACCCTGAGTGTGTTGTGTGGAGTGCATGGTGACGGTCCCGGACACGTGCATGCCCTTTGAGTTAAGGTTGTCACTAACTGTTTTCTGTGTTCCCTGTGCCTCTTGGTGAATTTTCACTTCATTCTGAGGTGCACTCTCATTCATTCTTCCCCAGGGTTGGAGTCCTTTTTGGAACCCTTGTCCCACTGGCTGCCCAGGTCTTCTTTTCCATCAAGACAGTGCACATAAGGAAACTTGCAGAGACCTTGAAAGGGGAAAGAAGGGACTTGTTTTGGGACTAACATCCCAGCGATCCTATCAAAGAGAAGTGAAAAATTATTTTTATTGCCATTTAAATTTTTCTTTCGCTTCTTTGATTGCAAACCTTTGTGTAATCATGAAATCAGAAATAGGGTTATTCTTGAATACTACAGTCAGCCCATACTGACCTTTCCAGAATTTTTGCCCCATCCTCAAATGCTTTCCACATTGCTCTACCCACCATTCTTCAAGCTTACTTGAGAAAAACTGTGTTTTTCTCTTCTGAGCTTTTACTCACATGCCCTTCCTTTTCCTCTACCCTCTTGTGTCACTTATGAGACCTTAACAATCTCTGAAGCTCTCTTGCAATGTATCAGGTTTCCATGAGCATGACATCGTTTTTTTGAAACACAGAGTGTTATCTCCTTCATTTGAAGGTCTAGGTGTTTTTGTTTACACCATTGTTTGTCAAATGTGCATACAAATCACCTAGAGAATCATGGTAAAATGCATGTTATGACACTGAAATTACTCTACGGAACTTGAGAATCTACATTTGTAACAAGTCCCCATGTGATGTTGATTCTGTGGGTCCTTGTGCTAAGTCCACAATACTTCTCTAATTTTGTTCTATATCACAGTTATATCTATGCCATTCCTCCCACTATACTTTAGGTGAGTGGAGAATGGCATCAGTATATTTATACATTTTTATACCCTTCCAAAATGGCTAGAACAATGTCTTACATTTTGCTGGTGTCCAGATAAATATGTGTAGAATTCATTGCAAATATTTAGAAGTTCTATTTCATGTCAGATTAGGCTTATTATAGAGCTTACCTTTCCCCATACATTTCCTCTTTTGGTATCATATCTCACTTTCAGAAAACATGCCACATCCACCTGTCACATGAAGGAATCTCTTTCACACTAAAATGTTAATGATTTGAAATGTCTTTCTTATCCAGAATATTTGCACAGAAACAAGATCCCACCTGAGAGGTCAGTATTTGACATGCATGAAACACCATAGTCTCTGCCATGTTTTTCATGTCGCCGTGAGTAACTAATTTCATATCACCTTGCAGGGTGCCATTGCTCTCCTTGGTATAGCTGAACCAAGAGAGAAGAGTTACCCTCACTGAGGGCTATTTACAAGTTTCATAAAACCACTTTGTTACATTGACATCAGAATTGAATAGGCACTCATAATTCTTTGGCTGCCTTGGCTTCTGAAGAACCATTCACTCTGTGTAATAAGCTGGAAGTGGAAGTCTTCACACTTTCCCACTTGTAGAAATCCAAGACAAGTCTTCTGATTTTAGTCTCCTCCATAATCCATAAGACATCACACAAAATTTTGTATCTTAGAAAAAGGAAAACAATCCTTCCTGATCCTTCCCAGTGGAATTGCCAACTCTGTTATGAATGTGCTCCTCTTGGGTCTAGTGCTGGGTTCTGTTGCAGTTGCTGATTTGGAGAAATAGAGGAAATTTCATTTATAACATTCCCCTCTCTCAATCCATGGCTCTGCATCAGGTAATTCTAATATTCCTGGGAAGAGAGGAAGAAATTGTTCATCTTACTCAGATCACTTATGCAAATTTTCCTTGTCATCTGAGCTATGGCTTGCTGGAGAGATCCTCTGGGCTCACTGAGGGCCTTTTTTGTCCAACTGTCTGCCTGCTCAGGCCTCTGGCCTGTGATTTTCCCTGAGACACACAACTCCATCACAGTCCAGACATACAAAAGAACTCAGCTTACTTTCAAGATGGGATTCCAGGACCTTTCACACTTAAGCACAAAAGACATATTTGAACAGAGGGTTCTTCCCTGACCCTTGAACTCTTTCCACATACCCAGCCATTCCCTACAGCTACGTCAAAAGTGCACCTTGACCACATGAGACCATTTGGTTGAATGAATGACAACTTTGGAAGCTATCTTGTCATGGTAGGCACAACAAAGTTTCTACAAATGGTCCTTTCTCAGGCTACTGGGAGCTTCCTACTTTGAACACAGACCTTTTGAGCTACATGGGATGTGTTATTAGCTTTTCATCCCTGACCCAAATATCTGATAAAAACAGATTAAGAAGAGAAATGACTTATTCCAGCTCACAGTTTTAGAGGATTTAGTCCATGACCACTGGCTCCATTCCTTTGGGCCTAAGAAGAGGGAGAACATCATGGTGAAAGGATGTGATGAAGTAAAAGAGATCACCTTATGCACTTAGAAGGAGAGAGAGAGAGAGAGAGAGAGAGAGAGAGAGAGAGAGAGAGAGAGAGAGAGAGAGGAGGAGCAAGGGACAAGATACAAGATACGCCCTTCAAGGGATTGTCCTTGGTGACCTACTTCTTCCAACTAAGTACCACCTTCTAATAGTCCACTCACTTATTAATGGATTAATCCATAATCTACTGATCAAACAGGTCAGAACTCTCATGAGCCAATCATTGCCTAAAAACCCCACCTCTGAACCTTGCTGCATTGGGGAGCAGACTTTAAACACATGAGCTTTGGGTGTCATTCCTGATCTAAACCATATAATATCATGGGATAAAGGGGCTAGGGTAGTTTGTTAAGAGGTAAGAGACCATCATGGACTAAGACAGAAGGATCTTATTTCCTTTCCTCTCCCCTTTTCTCTCTCTCTCTCTCTCTCACTTTGAATTGAAATCAGGGGTGCTTAACCACTGAGACACATCTCTAGCCCTTTATATTTTTTGTTCTGAGAAAGAGTCTCAGTAAGTTGTGTAGGGCCTCACTAACTTGCTGAGGCTGGCTTTGAACTTGCCATGTTCTTGCCTCAGCCTCACGTTCTATCTTCTTTAGAGACTCCTTGCCCATCTTTCCAATCCTGTGCCGTTGTTAGTTGCTCTTCTGATCACTTCAGTTGCAATTTTCCTCACACACAACACAGACATCTTGGTGTTTGTGGGTGGCTGGGTGGTCATCGTTGTTTCTCATTCTCTTTGGTGGTGGAGAGCGAGTTCAGTCAGATTCATTAAAATGATCTTTTAGAAGGACACATTCAGGGTGTTGCCCAAAGACTCATCTGAAACCCTAGAGACGGCAGGTGGAGAGTATTTCACAGCATGCCCGGAAGAGGCCAACCTGGGGATAATTATTAAAAGTCTGGAGCAATAACTGTCACGTAGGCTGCTTCAGAAATTAACTTAATGCGGAAATGGAGGTCATCTGACTTGCTGAAATGCAAGGACAGGTGGCATATGGGCCCAAATTTGCCTTCAATTTCCTTTTGAAGTTAATGGGCGTTGCAGGTGCTTATCTAATGATGGCATTTGGACCAGTATGTTTTGCACATTCAGGACTTTGTAATGAGATGCAATGTTTATGTTCCATACTCTTCCCCACAGACAGCAAAAATACCCTTTGCTCAACCCTGTCTAATCATTGCAAGTGTCAACAGTCAAAGCTAATGACAGAAAGTAGGTTTATAGGGCAGTAATCCTGCCTACTTGGCACAGAGGATCTATTCCCCGGGAAAAAGCTTTAAGCAATCATGTGAACTTAAGTCTAACTAAGAGAGCTTCAGCAGCCTTGTGATTTGATAATAATGGTTTTGATCAGGTTGGCAGCCAGTGTTTGAATGTGGAGCAGGTGCACAGAGGTGGCTGTTGATGGCTATTTCCTACACTGAACAGAATATTAGTTTTAACTCTTGTAAGATAAAGCTTAAATTCCTAAGTCCTCTTATGTGTGTCTCTGTCAACCAAAATATTCAACGATCGATCTCTCCTTAAATTAAATGTAGTAATTAAACACTTACCAAATACCTGCTAACTTCCAGGTGTTGAGTTGGCTTTGGAGAGTCAAAGAGATGTGAGAACTGACTTTAACAGTTCTCTATGTGATTCCGAATTCCTGCATTTTAGTTTTCTAAATCCTGATTCCTAAACACAGCTACACAATGTAGACCATCCCAGAGTAGGCTGCCTGAGAAGTATCTTGAGAACTTGTTAAATATGTGGGTCCAGTGGCCCCAATTCCAGAGATTCTCATTTGATATACTAGAGGAGGACACAGGCATTGGTATATTTTTCCAAAAACTGTATATAATAGTAGCTTTTTAAAATATTGATTTACTTTTAATTGATGCATAATAATTATACATATTTGTACATGCACATAATTTGGTCGATTTTAATACCACAAGCCTCTGTTTGGCCTCTATTATCCTCCCTTTGGAGAGGGATCCCATGTTCTCTCCTCTTCCTCCGGATCCTCCTTATTTTTATGTCCACTTTATTTCATTAGATGGTCTCTGCTGGAGTCATTTTAAGGTTGAAGGAGTTGGGCTAACACATCCTTCTAATGCTGTGGTCTGTTTTCATGGCCTTATTGTGTTATGATGGGTTGTTTATCATTCTCCCCAGACTGAGAGTAGAACACAGGCTTCCTTGAGGGACAGGGTCCCATGGGATATGGCAAAGCAAAACCCAGTTCCTGTCAGTGAATAGAATGTGTTGGAGCCTGTGTATCCCTAGTCCCATGTCACATGTTTAATCTAAGGCAACCTGGGGCTGGCTGACTCATTGACTTCCTTAAGCATCTTTTGTTATTATCAGTCTACTGATAATAGACTCTTTGTAATTTCAAATAATGTTTATAGGTGACAGAAAAAGTTGGGAAGTCATGGCAGAGAAATAAACCAGAGGTCAGAAGTCTAATTATTTTTAAAAAGTTGGCCTTTATGTTTTGCCAAAAAATAAAAAAAAAAGTAAGAGATCAAGTTTGAGCGAAATTATCTTCTCTTCATTTTCCAAGCATGCGAGATGGCATAGATACAATATGTTCCTCTCATTTGTCACATCCAGAAAGCAGCCCCTTTACCTCCCATGGCTGTGCAGTCTCTCCAGTTTGACCTTGAGGAGGGTATTGTTTACAGTTGAGCGAACCTGGGACTCTCTCTTCTTGCTTCAAGCTCAGCAAATGGACAAGAAAAACCTGCAGAACCCGTTCAGCCATTTCAGACTATAAACAAGCAATCCGAAGGGAATAGGGGGTAGCTATTACCTTATGACTGCAATTAATGTCTTCTCTCCCAAGGTTGTCAACACATCAGGCTGAACAGTGGCCTGAGAAAGTTGCTCACTTCCCAGGAGGGTTTGCTAGTTAGCATGCAAGTAACGCCATCCCGGGTGCTTGCTTAATGCAAGAGGCAGTGGGTTTTTATCCTGTGTACCTCGGTCTCTCAGAACACACATTTTTCACATACATACATATCTTGCACCTTTGCACATAGACATCGTTACTAATGTCTTAGGGTAGAAAAGTGGAAGATGAAATGTTGTGGTTTCATGAAGGAAAATGCTATTTGTGTGTGTGTGTGCTGGGATTTGAACTCAGGGATGCTTAACCACTTAGCCACATTCCTAGCCCCCTCCCCGACCTTTTTTTTTTTTTTTTTTTTTTTTGATACAGAGTCTCACTAATTTGCTTAGGGCATTATTAAGTTCATGAGGCTGGATTTGAACCACAAGCTGCTGGGATTACAGGAGTGTATCACCATGCCCAACTAGGAAAACACTTTTAAAGAGCAGTTTGTTCTGGGGGAGAGTGCAGAAAATACTTGGGAAATAATTGAGGAGGAAAATTCAGCCAATAAATACAGGGTGTGGCTGTAAGGCCATATAATATAATTTTCTTATCTTTAGTAAAGAGCAACATTTCATTTGTAAATTTGTAGTATGGTAATTTCTTAGGTACGAAAGGAGCAGACAACATGTTTCCTCCCTTCTAATATGGGGCAATCATTAGAGAAGACAGTGAATAGTATGTATCAATGAGTAAATTAGCTTCTTCAATACACCTGAAGGCCCTGGATGAATGGAATGGATATCACCTTTTGATTAATTTCAGGGTGAGATGGAATGGCTAAGGAGAAATGGTATTTCTTTGTGTCTGAAGGATACATTTGTACAGCAGAATGGAAGGTGAAGGCCACCTCAAGCTGAAGGCTGAGTGACAGAGGCAGGAATGATGGGTGCCATCTGTCTGGAGGAGTGGATTTTCTTGGTGGGGCCTCAGTTGCAGAGTCAGGTGGAAGCCATTATGGGGCACTGAGTAACGTTATGATAGAATCTGGGATCTGGGTTCAAATCTCGATTCTTGCATTTTTCTCTCTGCAACTTGGGAGAATTTGCTTTATCTCCTTAAAAATCGGTGCCTTTTCCTGTAATAAAATTGTTCATCTCATGGGTTATTTTGAGGATTAAATGAAATAATTCATGTTAAACTCTCAGTGCAATGCTTGGTACACAGCAAGCACCCAGTAAATAGTAGCTATTATATTATGGCAGGTCCTGAACATCAAAGGGAGTTATTATTTCCCAGATGTGTACACACTCATCTTTTATAGGCCTTTCTAATGATCTAAAGATCTCTTCTCAGGCTGCTTCTTCTTTCCTCTCCTGTCCCTGACCCAAGGGATGATGTCCTCATCATGAATAGCCACTCTATGAGCTCACAGTGGAACATTCAGAGCCCTGCACACCAGACTAAATATCAGGAGGCAGAAACTTTGGAATTCTAATCTGAGAGACATGACTGACATGTTCGCTGTGCCTTTGACTATCTAGCTTTTCCATCTACAACATGCCCTTTGATGCTGGTACAAAGAGAGAATCAACATCACTTCACCAATCTTCTTCCACCAGCTGAAAAGTCCACAAAAGTTCTAAGTAAAAATGCATGCTATGTTCTTTACTGCATGCATATTAAGCCTGACTACAATTTTTAAAAGAAATGGGTAATAAATTACGGTGAGAACATTCCAAAAAAGCCACAAGATGTCCCTTTAAGGCGAGAGACCTAGATGAGGAAACTAGACCAGAGCGCCGACACGATGTGATACGGTCACTCAGGAAATTGGAATACTTCTTGTGCCTTATACTAATCCTACTTGTTGATGTATAGAAGTATTAGCTGCTTTATTTTCTCCTTAGTTAGGACAGGGAGTAATTCTCATTACTGGATCCAGGAAGAACTATACCAAGTAAAGATTATGCATGGAACATTTGTTATGCAAAGTGCTGCCCTCCATAAATAAAGAGACCCTGGGGATCCTTCCCTCTCTGGGGCTGCCAATGTGTCTAAATTGCTGGGAGCATCTTCCACCAGCCTTCCTTGATGGGCTGCTCCTTTGATGGGACGGTGACGGCAGTTTGATGGCCGTGAAATATCATTTAGGAGACGGGTTAATGTCTTTGTGTTGTCAGTCTTGGTGCGTGAGCTCTGAGGTGTCTGCTTCCATGCCATGAAAGGTTCTGCTCAGCCTGGGCCAACCGGTTGCTGACGGCCAGGGCCAGCGTGTACCCACTGCTGCTCTTTCCCAGCATTGTCAGCAGGGTCCGATTCTTCCTCTGGGTGCCTCTGGAGCAGTTCTTCCGGGGCTGCTTTCTTTGTGCTCCTCCACCAGGCTGAACGGTTGGTGGCTTTGGAAGGCTTGCATCACACCGGCTGCACTGGTGTCTGAGCAGCTGAAGACGGATTTCCAGGGCAATGGCAGTGTGGTGGCATCCCGGGGCATCCTCCCAAGTGGCTTCTCTGCCTGGGGTATTAGGAAGACTTAGAAAATCCTAGGGGAAGCTTATCAGATGTTCTGAGGGGAAGAGCAGGAGTCTGTTTCCTGTATAAAAAAAATCGTCAGTTTCGTTCTCATCTTTGCTGTTGGGTTTCTACTTTAAGAAAACTCTTAAGACAAACTCCCCCCCCCCCCCCGCCCCTTTGAAGTGTGCACTTTTGCCATGAGGGTTCCAAGCCTTTCACTCTGGAGTGGTGGCTTCTTGGATTTCTCTGAAGCTGGGTGTTGTGCACAGGTAGTTTCGTAGTCTCCCTCAAGTCCACTCCGTTTTCTCACCACCTGATCTCTCTCGATGTTTCTGGGCCTCAGAAGATGGCCAGACAGTGTTCCTGCCAGAATAGTTTGGGTCTGATGAGATTCTGAAGCTGTCAGGCACCTACAAATCCTAAGCATCACAATGGCCATGTCAGAGAGAGACCAGGCCTGAGGACTGGGAAAACAGGACACAACAGTAAAGATCAGCACTTATGTGAATATTCACTGCGTAGTAGGTCTGGAGATCAACGGTTTCCGTGGGTTGTTTTATTTTATTTTATTTATTTATTTATCTATTTATTTATTTATTTAGTACTGGGAATTGAACCCAGGGACATTTCACCACTGAGCCACATCCCCAACCTTTTTTTTTTTAAATATATTTTATTTTGAGACAGGGTCTTGCTATATTGCTTAGGACCTCCCTAAGTTGCTGAAGCTGGCTTTGAACTTGGGATCCTCCTGCTTCAGCCTCCTGAGCTGCTGGAATTACAGGCTTGTGCCACCAAGCCCAGCTATTATTTGATTTTCACAGCATTCCAAGAGATAGTTTCTTCTTTTATTTCCATTTTACAGATGAGAATATTGAGCCTCCAAAAGGCTAAATGATTTGTCTGAAGCAACTAGGGACAGGGTCAGAATTTGGTTACCAGGGATATTGAACCTGAGCCCCTATTCTTTAGCCTTTATGTCACACTGGTGGTTTACCTCTGGTGTGTTGAGACTACTGCCAGTCTTGAGAACAAACTGTGACTTGATATAAATAAAGCACAAATAAGGGTGGGTCTAGTTCATGGATACATTCCTTTCAAACTCTGAAGGACAAGAGGTTAACTCTGTGACTTTGATAGGAAAATAGAAGACAGGTTGTGAAGCTTCTTGGGTAATTCTAGGTATTTGGACACCTGTTCAGCTATTCTGGGATTCTGCGGTGGGGGTAAGAGAATGTGGGGAGGGTGAGGTCATTATTGCAAAAACCATTTCCTGAGAGCTGGACTTCAGGAAATGATGGAGCATTAAAAATACCCATTGTGTGGGAGCCGTGGTAGAACCATGACTCACATCTAGCAATTGTGTCCATAGGTCACAAAAGATTTGGGGAACACAGGGGATATTCATACGAGATTGTGTTTGTGGGTGGTTCATTATGAAATTTTTAGTAGGTTGAAAGTATGGTCACATTTCAAGAAGAGTGACATTTAAGAGTCCCCATGGAAATTGTGAGACTTATCCATTCATGCATTGATTTGCAAACATTAATTGTCCACCTACTAAGTGCAAGGCCTCATGCCAGGTGCTTTGCAATATTAAATGAGGAATAAAGTGTGGTCCTTGCCCATTGGCGCAGCGCTGAGAAATTGGCAGCAGTAAAACAAGCTGCTTTTAAAATTTTTCTCTTTGTCTGTTGAAACTTTGAAAAAAAGGAGAACTAGCCTTGCAAGAAAGATATTTTGTTCAATTTTCCAGCACAAATAAATTCTGAAAATTAAATCTGATAATGCCCAGGCCTTCTGCTGCCAGAAAGATGTGATTATTAGGAAAGGGTTTGGCCTGGCCTTCATACTTTTTTTGGTCTGGAGAATGAGACAGGGAAGAGAGAATAGAAATTGTTAATTGAATTCTCGTGTTCTTTGAAATTTGTCCAGAGGATTATTTTGTTTTAATATTTTAAAATTACATTTTATTTAAAATATGTTACACACTAAAGAAGACATTAATGTACATTTTTATAAAATATAGTGATATAATGTTTAGCAATGAAGCCACCACCCAGTCTAAGTACCAGAATAATCAATAACTCATATGTCCCTCTGTATTTCTCCTCTAGCCTAATATTCCATTTCTTTCCTCCCCTCTTAGAGGGAGCCCTGACTGTGGACATTTTAAATCTGTCAATATGTGATGCTGTGCTTGAGGCAAAGCTGAAGTATCCACAGAGAGGCAGCTTAGTTTCTAGGGTTTATTTCACTGTGGCTGACAACCAGATACCTAAGACTGTGTTTGTTCCTACATTTGCATAGGTTATATGCAAATACTATGTGTGCAGATTTTGTTATTTGAATGGGGTCCTGCACCATTCTTCTCTAGATATTGAAGGATAATTATACAAGGACATTTTGTTAGCTTTTTATCACGGTGACTAAAATAACTCAGAAGAAAGCTTAGAGGAGGAAAAAGTTTACTTTGGGCTCATAGTTTCAGAGTCAGTCCATGGATGGCCAACTCCAATGCTCTGGGCACTAAGTAAGGTAGAACATCGTGGTGGAAGGGTACAGCAAAGAGAGCTGCTACCTTAAGGCAGTTGGGAAGCAGACAGCATGTGCAAGGAGTCAGGGACCAAATATAATCCCAAGGTCATTCCTCCAGAGACCTACTTCCTCTATCCATGACCCCTGCCTACACTTACTACCTAGTTAGTCCATCCAAAGTATTAATCCATCAAATGAATGGATTAATCCACCAATCAGAACACAACTCTCATAATCTAATCATTTACGTCTGAACATTCCTGTATTAACCCATGAGCATTTGGAGGTACACTTTACATACAAACCAGAATAGATATGATAGATAACATAGTTTTTTTTAAAAAAACATAGTTTTAAAAACTACAAAGTAAAGGGTTATTAAGTAGGTATGCTTTAAGGCCCTCAGCTAGAATTCTTTGGGAAAAAACTTAGTACTGTAATTTAACATCTCATGATCACTGGAGATTAGAAAGTGCACAAGCAGGGGAAACCGGACCCAGTGCCAGATGGAGTTTTCTTAGCCCTAAGTTCTCTGCATGATGGTAACATGGGCAGGAAGTCCTAGGGACAATTGTCTCAGGACTCAAGAGGTCACATGGGAGCTCGAGGGAAACAGAAGCTGTGAAGCATCTCATGAGCCTTCACATCTTAAGTTCATGTTTACTACATGGAAAAAAAAATATATGGATAAGCAATTTCACACAGCTGCAGCGACAAAGAGCACAGAGTAACAGAACTGTGATCACCTTCACAAGTGGCCAAGAACATGCTACAGAAGCAACACTTAGAGAAAATGACTTTATGCCTTGCAAACCAGCCTCCTCCCACTGCTTGAAGGTCCAGGGCAGCAAGGTTTGTTGGTTTTATTCATCTATAAGCCAGAAAAGTGGCTGACCTCAATATTTAGTAGACACTCACTAAATATTTGTTAAATGTGAAAGATAACATTCAGCTGTCCGGTTGCTGACCAAATCTTGATGACTCAAACATCACTGATGGCAACAAAGAAAAATGGGCCATCTGTTTGATTCCATACAAACTCAAAAAAAGAAAAAAAAAAAAAGAATAAACTCCAAAGAAATGAAACCCTTACTGTAAATGAAACTTTTGAAATCAAATCAATAAGGTCATATTAGAGAAATAGAAAACAAAAACAAAACAAAAAAACAAACCATGAAGATGAAAACTCAAGTCATGAAAGAAGAAATCCACGTGCATATGAGGAAATAAGTTTTAAGACAGAGAATGTAGGATATTGGTTCTGTTGGCTCACGGCAGTTATATTGAGAGATGCAACGTTAGTTGATGACAATCCAGAAGTCCATCAATAATACTTTTGAAAATGTTAGTATAATACTGAGCTCCATGTTAGAAAGGACACTGTAGACAAGAGCCTTGGATGGTCCAGGTCTGCCTGGCATTGGTCATGTCCTTGGAGTTATGTGATCAATGTGGGTCTCCACCCTTGAAAATGTATGTGGAGAAACCAGAGACAGGTCTCCCAAGCACTACCAAAATGATTACAGAGAAAGTTAAACCAATGGGGGAAGATTAAGGGGATTATGTTTGTTTAGTCTAGAGAGGAAAAAGCTAAATGATGAATAAATACTTATTTTCAAGTATACAAGTATATGAAAAAATGATTATTCTAAGGAAAACTAGATTATTCTATCTCTATAATAGACAATAAACTTAGAGGAATACAGTTAAATTGTACCAAGAGAGTCTCATTAACATTAGGTCTTGTAAAATTTCAGGGTTGGCTAACAAAGCAACAAAGCAAGCCCTGTCTTTGTGTATGTTTCTGAGCAATTTAGACAACTGCCTATCTTGTGGCTTAGTGAAAGAATAGCAGGTGGCTGTGCCCTTGATTAGAATTATAGGGTTATAGAATCTTAGAGCTGAAAAATAGCCTCAGTAGATTAAAGTTGCTCATTTATATGTTTTGAAGATTTTGGTTGCCACCCACCAATAATGTATACAAAAAAAATATAGGATATGAAATGTTGAAGGTCAGAGTTCTATCATGGTCAAGTGAATGGAGCTTTTTTAAAGTGTCTGCTCAGAACACGTGAACAGATCCTAGTTATATGGTATGAAAAACAAACGAGGGTAGCAAATTACAGCAGAACAGGCTAGTGCTGTGATTCTTTAGCATATATCAAGTTACACATGAAAACTAGTCCTTCATTCCTAGAAAAATGTCTATACATCCATGCACACATCCATGATGCCCAGGTCCCCAAACATAGTGATTAATGTGGAAATAATATGTGCTTAAGATCACAGCAATTGTACTTATTATATTTATATCTACATGGAATTTCTATTTTTTTCTAATTACTAACCTCATGATATTTATTGAAATTGTTAGTGAATACCTCCAAGTCTATTTTCTCATTTCTAAAGTGGAGGTAATGTCTGGGGACTGCATTTTGGTGAAAATCAGTTAAGTAACAAAGGCAAATTTTAAAAAGAAAATAAATAAAATGAAAAAGGAAATGACTTGATAGAAAGTAAATACTATAGAAAAGTGTTTTCCCAATTGTAAGATGAGATCCACTATAGGGGTTTAGTAGTAGATTGATTCAATAGGCTATAATTGATGTAAAAAATGAAATAGAATAGAAAATATCCATTGCACTTAGCAATCAATGAGTATTGCTTTAAATAATTGTATATGTTATGCACTTGTTTGTGTGTGAGTTTTGTGAGGTGTTTGCATACTGGGTAGCAATATAAAATATTTTTTATTGTAGATCATAGCCAAAAATCTTATAGTCATTATGGTTTACATTTTTTTAACTTTTATCTCTTTGTTTTATTTGTTTAGAGGTGGCTGCTGGATCACATTATACGCATCCCATTCCACCACTGTCTACTCTGAAATAATGTCATTACCTCATATAAAAGGCAAAAGTCTCACAACAATATACCTCCCTCCGTCCATCTTTCTGGCCTTGGGTGGCATGACCCTCATGCATTTTACTTCTGTATGTTACAAACCACTAGACATATTGCTGTAATTTTTTTCTTTAAACACTTAACTTGATACCAAATACATATTTAAACAATGAAACTTCCATATTTGTATCTCTGGTGCTCCTCAGTATTTCCTGAAGATCTTAGCTTTTACCTTCCACCATCTTCCCTCAATGCAGAGAAACTCCTTTAGCATCCTCTGTAATGTGGATCTCCTGGCAATAAAATCCTTCAGCTTTGACAATCTGGAAACATCTCTGTCTCATCCCCACCGTTAAAGGATACCTTTGCTGGCTGTCAATGGAGAATCCCTCATTTTCAGTACCTCAAAGATATTATTCCATTGCCCTCTGGCCTACTTAGCTTTGGATGAAAAGTCGGCAAACATCATTGCCATTATTCCATGTAACTTCTCCTCTTGTTGCATAGGAGATTTCCTCATTATACTGTTTTCAGCAATATCACAATGATGAACCTCGGTGTTGTTTTGCGTATATTCATTCTCTTTGATACTTATTGAGTTTCTTGAATCCTGGGATGAATATTTCTAATCAAACTTGAGAGTTGCTCGACCGTTACTTCTTCATATATCTTCCTCTCCATCTGAGACTCAACCACACAAGATCATTTTCTTTGACCCCTTGTGACACTGATATACTCTTTTTTCCTTCCAATCATTTTCCTTTCTGAGATTCAGACTAGAAAACCTCCACTGACTTATTTTCAAGTCCATTAATGCTTTCTTCCAAAGTGTAAAATCTTCTGGTACCAATTTTGAATTCACTAAAAAAGCAAATGTTTAAGATGAAATTAGCTTTTCAAAAGATATATTGGGAAAATATTAGTTTAAGATGAAGGAGCAGAACAAGGTAGAGAGAACCCTCAGACAATGACTGAATTTTGATATTTGTGAAGGAGAAGAAGAAGAAAGGATTGTGTAAGAAAAGTCTAGGAGTGTTGTAAAGGCCTATAAAATGTTTTGGCAGGCTTGTGGGGATTTCTCAATCCAGAATTACTCATTGGTAACAAAAATGTGTTTGCATTGGTATCCCACCATGCTCAGTCACTGGCCAGGAGCTGCCTATAGAAGCTTGGTGTTTGGGCGAATGCTAGGATAGATACATCCAGAGAAACTACAGCTGGGCTTTCAGTCAGTTCTGCTTCCCACCATGGGAGGTGTGAGTAGTATGTGTTTATAACTACATTTGTTAAGTCCATGTAATGCTTTAAATTAGTATTGAATTTTTAGTTCTGTAATTTTTCATTTGGTTCTTTTTCAGTGTGTCTATTTTCTGAATTTAAAAACAACTACCTCTCTTTATCATTACATCAATCTTTTGCTGTGAATTTTAAAAATACATTTATAATCGTTGTTGTAAAGTCTTTGCTAATTCAAACAGCTGACCATCTGTTGGTTTGGTTCTATAGATTATATTTTCTCTTAAACAAGGCCACACTGTTCTCTTCCCTTGAACTCCTTATTAGTTTCACAGAAAAAAAAATTATTTTTGTCCAGGATTTTCTTATTGTTACTTTTGTACTTTTATGTATCTGAGATAGAAGCAGACCTCTGCGGTGGCTTATTATTATCTTGTTGTCAAATCTTAGTTGGACAGCGTTTTATTATAGTGTTTGGTTCACTCAGGCTGCTGTGGCAGGATACCATAGACAGAGTGGTTAATCAACAATGAAAATTTACTTATCACAGTTTAGGAGGCTGGGAAGTACAGGGGCCAACACACTTGGTGTTGTGAGGGCACACTTCCTGGTTCACAGATGATTGTTTTCTTTGTGTTCTTATGTAGTGGGAGAGGCAGTGGTTTCTCTGGTGTGGGGAACTTATCACATTTATGAAGGCTCCTCTCTCCTGCGCTAATCACTTACTGATCCATCACCTGGGGGGCTAGAATTTCAACCTGAATTCTAGGGTGACATTAGCATTCTGTCTATGGCAGTGTTTAATCTAACTTTTGCTGATTTCTCAGTCCATAGGGGACTATTTTCTGTAGGCTGCAAGGCTTCAAAAGTGATGACAAGGGTCTACTCTCTAGGAAGTTTATTTTCAATTAAAAAAATTTCAAAACCTAAAATAGATAACACAACCAAGGACATCTTTGAATGAAGAGAGTCTTTTATAATTTTCTTAGAATTATTTCTTAGAATAGGAATTGCTGGATCAAGGTGATTCACATTCTAAAGTCTTGCTACATGACCGACAGACCACCTAAAGATTGTACCAGTATACACTCTGATCAGCATTGAAGAAATAACTTTTCCTAAAACTATACCCAATGAGAAAACTCATTTTAAGGTAAGCTTAATAGTGTAAAAAGATTATTTTTTAGAACATTTTGCTTTCTGAGCAGTGAAACTGAGCATTAATGTTTACAAGTCCTCAATGAGTAGATTCCCCCCTCACTAACACCTCAACCTCCCCATCTTCCACTCTTCCCTGACCTATCAGTGCTACAGACACATGAACTTTATTTCAGTTTCTCAAATGTAGCAAACTTTTTCTTTCTCTTTGAAACTTTTACCTGTGCCCTTTCTTCTGCCTGGGATGCTCTGTCTCAAAACCTGCATTGCTGATTCCTTCTTATGATTCCATGTGACTTCATGTGCAAATTCCTCATGACATATTTCATGAGTTGCTATGCTAAACAAACCCAGTCTTTCTTTATGCCATTTATAAAAATTTACAATTATCTTGCTCAGTTATTTGTCTGTACTTGTCCATCTCGTCACTGAAAAGTAAACTTTGTCACCGAAAGAGGCTACCTTCTCTGTTGTGTTCACTCCCACATACACAAATATTGAAGACTGCCTGCCACATGATAGGTACTCAAAGTTAAATGGAGAAATGATGAATAAACATTTTTAATGTTTATTGAAAATTTGCATTTATTCTTTGAGGAATACTTTGGACCAAACTGTTTGCCTTCCAAATTCATATGTTGAAGCCTTAGACCTCAGTGTTCTAGTATTTGTTGGTGGGGCATGGGGAGGTGATTAGGTTTGGATGAGGTCATGCAGGTGGGACCCTATGATGGGTTTAAAGATCTTATAAGAGGAGGAAGAAATGCCAGTGGTCTTTCTATCCCTGACACCTAGCACAAACCAAGAAGGTGCCTATCTATAAGCCATAAAGAGAACCCTCTCTGGAAATGAACCATTTTGCTACTCAGATTCCTACTCTCAAAAGTGAAAAAAATAAATCTTTTTTATTTAAACTTCCCAGTCTGATATTTTGTTATAGTAGCTCAAGCAAACTAAGACAAGGACATATAAACATATATATTTTCCATTTTTTTTTGCTATTGGTGTCTTTATTTTTTTTCTTTTTTATAAGATACAGCAATGTGATTTATCAGAGGCATTTTTATAGAATTAATGAGTAAAGACCATTCCAGGGACACACTATGTATTATTTTCTCAAAAACCTTACTAGTCTTTGCTATAAAGTGATGGATGAACTGTACAACTCATTTATCTGAACTTGATGTTATTTAGCATTGATGTAATATTATTCATTAAGATTTGGTACCCAGACAGAATTAAGGATATAAGGCCAACAGCTTTGCTTGTTTCAAATATCTCCTCCCTCAATGGTTCTTCTAGTTGCTCATTTCCAATAAAATGGTTGGTGATCTCAGAGGGAAGACCATTGTCTCCTCTGTGTTTTCTAAGTATTCTCTTGGTATTGTTCCTTTAAACTTATACACTTTTTGCTTGGCTATTACTCTTTCCCTGGAATACCTCCTTCCTCTTTTCCACCACCATTCACTCCACTGAATCCTACCTTATATGTCATCTCCTTTGAGAATTCTTTTGAAAACCTTTCCATGGGAGTCAACAAACTTTTTCTATAAAGGTCTAGATAGTAACTATCTTAGGGTTTGTGGGCCAATGCAAGGTAAAGGCTTGATATATAAGATGTAAATACATTTGTCTGACTTTGCTCCTCAAACACTGAATTTACAAAATAGTCCAGATTGTAAGGAATTAGTAGAAATAAATTATGTGATTTTTAAATTGTATGGTGATTGGTTGCTCATTTAAGCTACTTTGAATACAGTTACAGTGTACTGTTTGTGTCCCTCGCACGTATGTTGGGTACACCACAATTATTTGCAGAATAAATGAAAGAAAGAAAGAAAAGGAAAGAAAGAAAATGTGACATGTGTAGAAATGGAGAGACAAAAGCAAGTGAGAAAATAATTATCCAGTAATGTCGATAATGTCAGTGACTCTAACTGATAAAATCCCAAAACTCAGTATTATGGTTTGGATGTCAAGTGTCCCCCAAAATCTCATGTGTGAGACAATTCAAGAAGGTTTAGAGGAAAAATGACTGGGTTGTGCAACCCTTAACCCAGTAAGTGAATGAATCCCCTGATGGGATTAACTGAGTAGTACCTGAATACAGGTAGGGTATGGCTGGAGGAGATGAGTCACTGGGGGAATGACTTTGGGGTTTATATTTGGTGAGCTGAGCTTAGTTGCTGTCTCTGCTGCCTGGTTATCATGTGAGTCACTTCTCTCCACCACACTCTTCCACTATATTATTCTGACACACTTCGAGCCCTGAGGAAGGGAGCCTGCTGTCTATGGATTGAGACCTCTGAAATCATGAGCCCCCAAATAAACTTTGCCTCTCCTCTACAATTGTTCTGGTTGGATATTTTAGTCATAGCAGTGAAAATATGACTAAAACACTCAGCATGAACACTCAGCATGAGATTTAATTCTTGCTCAGGTCATAGTTCAATGTGGAATGGAAAGGTACCATGACTGAGTCTGGTTTGCTCCCTTCTAGGTCCCTCCATCTAGTGACTCCACCACTTGTTCCATGTCCTCAGAGTCCTATTCAGCTAGGGAAAGACAACAATGTTTCCAGGTTGAAGATTCTTATGACTCAGAACTAGAATAGCACCAATCACTTTTGCCCACTTTCTGTTGGCAAGATCTTAGTCACAGGCACCACTCAACCACAAAGGAGGTTGAAAAACCTCCTCCAACTCTGTGCCTAGCAAGAAGAGGGAAATACAGCTATCAATGAACACTAGCAGTCTAGTTTGGGTTGCATTACAAGAAGTTATGAAGGGATAAAACAATCTAGTTGAGAAATAGTCAATAAGACACTTCCCTGGGGGGAAAAAGCAACATTTTCTACAATGGCAAACAGGTTAATTTCCTCAGTAGACATTTGCTCTCATATGCAAATACAGAAACTGTCTTAGATAAATACAATTGTGTGCCAATGTGGGAGGCAAAAAAAAAAAAAAACTTGGTTGGCTACACTCCAAGACACACTGAAACACTGGGACAGATGTATGTGAATGAACCCGCCCTTGGTCTGGGTGAGGTTATTGACGTAAGTTTGGTTATTTTAAAGCCCAAGGTGCAATTATCAGTCTCCTGAAAACAATTTTATACTAATTTAGTTTCAATTACATTGAGTCTCTTTCTTAGTAGCTGCAATTATGTCCTTCAAAATAATCCCAGTAGACATTTTGCAGAATTATTGAGTGATTTCTTATCAGAGTGGATGAGAAATAGGAGTAAGGATGGGAAGGTAGACATCTTATATATAGGAAAGCATTGCATGAAAGAAAGACACTGGTAATGCAGTAGTATGTGGTTATTATAATATTGTCGGTAGCACTATTTTAGTTTATTTGTTGCACTTGAATTGCTTATGGAGTTGAAAAGCCAGTAATGTTGCTTGCTGAAGGGAGATTAATCCATGAGACCTTTTCTTTATTAAGGGATTACAGGCAAACTGTTTTCCTGGTGATGCAAAAAAGGATTGTAAGTCCCTTCCAAAGTTCTATTTCTTTTGAAAGTCTGTTTTCAAGTGGGCTTTCCAGTAGAGTAGATAATTTGGTGATTGCTGCAATTTAGCATTAGTTTCTGGGCCTGAATTCCTGTTGTCCCTGTGGTGGTTTGTGGTGCACATGAAAAATATCTGGAATTAGATTCAGGCTCCTGACTGAGACTCCAGCTTGAAGAAACCACCAAAAGGGCTGGAATAAAAAGCCACTGCCCTTTCATTTACAGAAGGAAGAGACATCTCAATCCAAGCAATATTCCATAAATAGGCCCTCCACTTCTTCCATGGCAGCTCTGAAAGTACCTAGCACTTGGTGTTGCTTCATCTCTTGCAAGGTCACCAGCATTTCACAATTGCTGTCATGACTCTGGCTCCCCAGGAAGGGTTAGTAATCCTCCTCACTGCCCATAGAGCACAGATATACTCACCTCTGGATCTGTGCTGAGAAGCTGGGCAGAAGCATTTGTCATGATTTGTTTCTTCCTGTCTTTTCTCTGAGGATGTGAGTTATTTTGGTTGACGGTGAAGAATGAATAGAAGGCAAGTGTAGTGGGAATCAGTGAAGGTTGTACAGTTGTTTTTAAATTTTCCTTTTTTATAGACTTAAGGAATTATAGAATGAGTATATATGTCAGTCAACTTTTTTTCTATTTTCTTTTTTCCACTGTGACCAAAATACCCAGCAAGAACAGCTTTGAGGTGAAAAAGTTTATTTTGGCTCAAAGTTTCAGAGGTTCAGTCCATGGCTGGCTGACTCTATTGCTCTGGGGCTAGAGTGAGGCCAAACATCATGGTAGAAGGGTCTGGCAGAGGAAAGATGCAGAGTTCTTGGTAACCGGGAAGCTGAGAGTAATCAAGACGCCATGGACAAAATATGAACCCCCAAAACATGCCCCAGTGACTTACTTCCTCCAGCCATGCATCAACTTGCCAACAGTTACCAGCTGGTAGTAGTCCATTCAAATTATTAATCCATCGAATGTATTAATCCACTGATTAGTTACAACTCTCATAATTTAAACATTTCACTTCTTAACATTTCTGCATTGTATAACATAACCTTTTTCAGGGGATGCCACACATCCAAGGCATAAACTTGCACCCCTGACCCCCAAAAGCTTATTCAAATCTTACAATGAAAAATGACTCAGTCTATCTCCAAGAATCCCCATCATTATAACAGTGTCAGCATTTCCCAAATTTCAAGTCCACAGTCTTTTCTGAGTTTTAAGGCAAACTCTTGGTTGTGAACCCCTGTTAAAACTCAAAAATAAACTTATTTTGCATGTCCATTCCAAATGGGAGGAATAGCAACATAGAAGGAAGAAATGAGACCCAAGTAAGACCAAAACCCAGCTGGGCAAACAAGTTCTAAGGTTTCACAACCAGTATCTGGGGTACATGGTAGTGAGATGTGATCTAAAGAACTTGGGCAGCCCCATCCCTTTGGCCTTGTTTGTTACAGCCTTATGCCCTCTCTTTTGCCCTGGCTCTGTTTGTAGCAGACAGCTTTCCTCAGCAGACAGTCCATGTTACTGGCATCTCTTAATCCTAGTAGTTATTCTAGCTCTGACTTCACCTCCAAATCTTCACACATTGCTCTCTCAGGTGCAGCCTGCAGGGATTCTAACCTTATCACACTTTGCCTGGCCTCTGAGACCTTCCTCTGAATTCTTGGTGGAAGCCTCCGTGACCTCTTAATCAAAGCATTCTGCATTCCTGCAGAATCAGCATCACATGGACAATGCCAAGGTCTTCTGCCAGCTTTAACAGTAGCCAGGCCTCCTTGGACCATGACTGCATTGGCCTCTGACCATTGGCCTCTGAGTGCTTAGGTGACTGAGTAGCATACTCCAAATCCTGGGATAAAACTTCCTGTGCACCCCTATAGGAGCAGGGTACCCCCCTTGGTCTCTTCTCAAATGAATTTTCATTTTTACAATCTTGAGCCAGTGTTGAGGGTGACCTTGCTGACTTCTGAGATGCCCTCAAGGGTTCTTTCTTATTGTCTCTGTGCAAAGTACTTAGCTTCTCTTTAGTGGTGGTAATCTCTTCAAAAACAAGAAATCCTTCTTGGCTCTAGTTTCACACACACTTTTCTTGCCAAATTGCAAATTCTTCCACTCTATTTTTTGTTCCTGACTCACACAGTAAGCTTAGCTAGAAGCTTCCAGCAATATCCATGCTACCACCTGAATGCTGTACTGCCTTGAAATTTCCTCTGTCAGAATAAATTGTCCATCACCTTTAAATCTGCACCCCCCACAAAGCCTCAGGACATGAACAAATGGTAGACAAGTTCATTGCCAGAAGTTAACACATGTGGCCTCTACTTCAATTCCCAGTTGAGTCCTTGTTCACCTCATTAGCACAGTATTTACTACCCGAATTCTTATTATCAATGTACTTATCTCCTGAGGTCTCACCAGAATCACCCAATAAGCTCTGTTTACAACATTCTAGCTTCTCTGGACTACATCTCCAAACTTTTGCAAACTCCTCTCACAGACCCATTACAAAGACATCTGAACCATGTGGTCAGATTAGTTACTTCTCAGTACCAATTTCTGTTTAGTTTTTGATGCTCTGACCAAAATACCCAACAAAAACACTTAGAAGAAGAAAAGTTTATTTTGGCTATGGTTTCAGAGATTTAGTCCATGGATGGCTAATTCCATTTCTTTAGGTCCAAAGTGAGGCAAAACTTCAAAATGGAAGGTTATGGTATAGATCTGCCACTCAGCACATGGTAGACAGGAAGTAGAAAGGGAGAGCCAAGGTGCCAGTGACAAGATGTAAACCCAAAGGCATGTCTCCAGTGGCGTACTTTCTCCTGCCATGCCCTACCTTCCAACAGTTACCACCCAGCAGAGTAGTCCTTTTAAATTATTAACCTATCAAATGGATTAATCCACTGATTAGGTTACATTTCTCCTAATCATTTCATCTCTTAATATTCCTGTGTTGCCTGGCATGAGTTTTTGGGGGGAACATGTCACAGCCAAACCGTGACAGTGCCTAAGAATGCAAAATTTACTACTGTACAAAATCAAAATTATGTATTTATTTTTGGGTATTACATAAATAGCTCGTTGAGTTGATTTCACTTTGGAAAATAGAAATTCATTGTGAATAATCTAAGGGAAGTAGGTTCTATATTCACTGAGCACTTGGAATCACAGTAACCTCTCAATCAATCTTAGACCTTTGTAGTGATTGAGTATTAACCATGTGCTGGGCATTGTTTTAATAATTCTGACATAATAGCTATAATGTATGTATTATAATTCCCATTTTTATAGATGAGAGAACTGAGCCACAGAGGATTTATGGATCTTATCTAAATTTGCAAATTAAACTCATAGCCACAATTCAAACCCAGCTGAATAGATCCAGGATATCAGCACACAAGCTCTCTTACACTCTATCGCCTACCAACTTAGCACATGAGTCTACTTACCTTTGTCTCCCTGCCCCTCCGCCCCAGGGTATACTTCTAAGAAAAGAAGGAAACTGTCCTTTCTCATGTCATGTCCATAGTTTTTTATTTCTTGATGAGACAGCAGCCCTAGTTCTCATAGGAAGGGCAACTTACTCACTGAACAGGTTCTAATGTCTTGAGCCTATGCAGAATCAGGATACTTGGAAGAGGTAGGGAGGATCTAGCCCAGTGACAAAGGGGAATTGAAGGGCCATCTCTTTTCTCCAAATACCCACAAAGGGCTCCAGACAGGTGAGCTGGGATGACTGTCTTAGAGGAGGTCAAAGAAGTATTTTACTGAGAATAATTAAACCACAGGTAGCCATTTCCCTTCTACCCCACATTTATACATTTATGCACCTCCTGGACATTTAAATTTTATATTCAAATTAATACATTTCTAATACAATTTGTATTATTTTTGAATATTTTGTATTTAATAAATCAAGATTGCTGGCATTGTGGTTGCATTGAGCAGATGAAACTCATTACAGCTTAGATGTTTCAGCCCTTCTGGGACAAGACATCAGAAAAGTAATAGATTAAGACATGTAGTGGGCATGCTTTCAGATTTGACTTCAATTCATCCCATAGGAAATTTTTTTAGAGGTATACCTATGGAAATATAAGATGCACGATGTGTCCAACTCAGAAACATAAATGTTGACGAAGTGTGCTGAAGTATGTTTCTATTGAAGAGAACAGTCTCTCCCTGTGGTGAAGACGGGAAGGCAATGCTCTTGCCATAGCGAATCACATTTTCTTGGAAATATTTTATGAAACTTGATTCGTATTCTTTCTAAGTGATCCTCATTGGTAACAGATTGTTACCCTTTTAGAACAAAATTTATTTTTGTAAACAGGAAAAACTATCAGGAGCTATCTGATGAAAAATGATGATAAAAAAGGATAAGGCTCTTGATATTATACAGGGTGTGGCTGTAAGATAAAACTTAATTTATGTAAATTCATTGCTCTGAAGGCAATTTATCAAAAGCAAATGTTTTAAGAGCAAAAAAAGTTGCATGTAAGTGTTGTAGCATTGAGTGTCTCAGGTAGCCACTTGACAGCAATATTTTGTATGTTTGAATTCTCTTAAGCATGTTTACAAGACTTGGTTTTATATTTTATAGTCACCTGATGTAAACATTTAAGCACTAGTTTCAGAAATACATAATTAATAATAGGAAAGTAAATTCTAAAATTGATTCAAAGAAAGAAAGTCAAATGAGGCCAGTAGTTCTGGTTCAGAGGTAATTTTTCTATAAACTAGGTATTGTTCTTTAGTACTTCACATGCAATCCTTCACCTTTCTGGTGTATTTAGGGTGGGTAAGAATAATGCAAGATTACTCTAAGTAGGAAATAACTTACAGAGTTTTCTTAGTAGCCTGATATATGAGTAACAGATCTTTTCCCCATAAGACACAGGGGTGATTATACTTCAAGCCTCTTGGATACAATTTCATTTTTATTATTGCTAAGGGTACTTGGAAGATTTAAAACTTCAATAGGATCTTCCATAACTCTGAATGACAAATGAAATTTTCATGTTTCATTCTGGCTACTCCTGGGCTCCGTTTTAGAAATTGGTGTTAATTTCAAAGTGACATGGCAGAGAAGAAAGTTCTGGTCTCAGAGTTGATAGGTTAGGGCAAAATTCTTTCTATCTTTTTGTTATTGCTAGCTTTGTGATAATAGAGCAAGTTAATCTCTTTCTCTGGGACTCAAGAGTCACACTGTTAAATTGAAATGAATGAACTATAAGATGTCTAAAAGTTCCATTTAGTTTTAACCTTCAGTGACTTAATCGTCTTTAAAGTCACCAATTGGGTATTTTGTGGTTTTTAAAACAAAGATATCCTAAGACATTGACCTATTTGGCATTCCAGGAAGGAGTAACCTCAGAAATTCTGTTTTTCTTTCTCTTATGTTCAAACTGGGAGAAAGAAGACTTAGCCAAGTATTCACAATCATTATTCTTATCTTGAGGTGACTTAACAACCAGCTTGCCTGTTTCTTGGTTGATTATCATCATTATATGCTTTATGTATTGCTAAATTGGTAGACTGTAGCATTTTTGAAGTGGTGCATTTTGCAAAACTCCATTTCTTTTGGTGGTTTGAAGTCATAGGCCTGTTAGGGAAAATCAGCTTCCCGCCCCCATGTATATGTAATTGCCTTTAATTCTCACACAGGTCATCTGGTAATAAACATTCTACATTAGAATAGAACAATTCAGAAAAAAGAGTTTATTTCACTGTATTCATGCTCATGAAATTGTATACCATTTACATTTTTTGTTTGGTTGCAAAAATATTGTATATAGAACCCTTTTAGCAGTCCCCAAATTTCTGGCTCCTGAACCAGTACTCTTTAATGTATCACAAAGCTATAAAAATATAGCAAAATATTTGCTGAGAATAATTTTCCTTAGGTTACCAGAAAATCTTTTTTTTTTTTACCAGAAAATCTTTGCAAATTCAGACACCATGTCACATGAATCTAACTGCTTCTATTTTTGAACACTTAGATATCTGCATTATGTATCAGTGCTCAGTTTCCCAACAGTGACTCCAGGGATTAAATGATAAGACTAGTTTTGCATGCGTACATTTTACTGAACATTTTAAAGAGTCAGTGCATATAGAGAGATGGTCATATGGTGTGAAAACAGAAAAATATGATAAAGTGCACCATGATTCCATTGGGGGAACAGTGGGACAGGAGAGGGCACTTAACTAGAATTGACCTTGGAATAAAAAGTTCATGACAAAAGTATGAAAGTATGCGTTACCAGTAAGATAATGCATACTTTTAAACTTCAGATTGTACATAAAGATGGAATCTATGGGGCTAGTAGTCATCAAGGCAAGCTTGTGAAGTTGAACTAAAGCTGTTCATGTCTAACCAACCCTGGGGGAAATGGAAATACAGGTTAGCATCCTTAAAAGTGAGTGTCAAATCATCAAATTCTATGTTATTTTTCGAACTTTAGAGGCTTTGGTTAAGCAAATTCTTTTTAAAAATTATGTATTTATTTACTGATTGGGACTGGGGATTAAACCCAAGTCTTTGCATATGCTATGCAATTGCTTGACCACTGAGCTACATCCCCAGCATAGTAATTTCTTTTTAATATTTTAGAGTTATGGATTGTACTCCTAGAAATAAGTGCATATATAATTTATATTTGGCTTTCAAAATATTAGAACTTATTTATAAATGTGCTATATATAAAATATATATCTAATGTATTTATGTGTATATCTATCCTTTCTGCATCTTCTTAAGTTGGCCATGAGTAGATTTTAGGCAAGGACAAGGAAGAAAGACGAAGAACGAAAATGTAACAGAAGTAGTTGGAAGAGAGGGGAGGAGAAAGAAATGTTAAGTAAGAACTTAGCCTGTGCATTCAATTTCAGAAGTCTGGTAAATAGTTTTTGGAAACTATTTTTGTCTTTAATAAGTTTCTTTCATGTTTCTTTATGAGATGTTACTATTAAAAGTTTCATTATTATGAACTCTGACTATTCTTGTTTCAGTAGATGTCAGCAAACATTATTTTTATTATTTATTTTCTTTCCCAGAAAAGGAAATCCCCTTCTAGATGACAGAATCTATTGTTAGTTTTCTTCTGTAATGGAGTCTTCTTGGCAACACCTGGCAGACAACCACATGGCAAGTGGGCTTCAGTGTCTTTCAAGTCAGTGAATGCTGAAGTTATCTCATTGACTTCAGTGGCTGGCTTTCTGCACTGTCTTTCTCCTGCCTTCGTCTGTTTTCCTGACTCTGTGTACTTGGATA
Source organism: Ictidomys tridecemlineatus (assembly GCF_052094955.1). Classification (NCBI taxonomy): domain Eukaryota; kingdom Metazoa; phylum Chordata; class Mammalia; order Rodentia; family Sciuridae; genus Ictidomys; species Ictidomys tridecemlineatus. The sequence continues at coordinate 25,976,866 of NC_135482.1, forward strand.
AAATTGAGGGATGACACACTCCAATGACAATGGACCATCTGATCACTAGATGTGCAGTTCATAGTTGGAGTTCAATTAAGTGCAGTTTTTTGTAAAGAAAAGTGTATCATCATCTCTCACAGGGTTATACTGCAGTAACAAGTGGCCCTCAAATCTAAGCACCTCGTGCCAGAAGAACTAACATGTTGTCCATCTTCCATGTTGACTGTAGGCCAGTTGTAGCTCTGTTCCTTGCCCTCTTCATTTTGAGATCCAGTTGATAAAAGAGGACCATCTGGGGATATGATGGGCTTGTGTCAGAGGAAAAAGAGAGAGGTGGTGAAACCTTGTAATGGCTCTCAAACTTCTGGTCACATCTCTTCCATTCCCCACATAAATTTTTTTCTCATGAAGAGAACTTGGATGTTATGGGAAATAATATGATCTATCAGAGGGTATGAGATACCACTGTCCAATACCTGTTTCTCTGCTGAAGAGTAGACATGCCAGCTGACCCATGCCTCCCCAACCTGTCTCATACTTTATCCTCTTGAAAACATCAGAAAAGCTAAGCAAGAAGATTTGTGAGCAAAATGTTTTTGGGCCATCAAATACATTTCAAAGAAAGAAGGTTATGATGTGACATTCAAACCATAACCCCCAAACCACCTCTTCCAGGAACACTTCCTGGATTTATCCAATTCCTCCTGTTCATTGCCTTTCTTCCATGCACAAACCCTTCTCCTTATAAAATAACAATGAATACATTTACTGCTTGTTTCTCCTATTGAATGCAGTAGAGTAAAATACATTGCCTAACTGTGAAGTTCCTTAAAATCATACCAAACTCTGACTTGGTTATTCTCCTCACTTCTCACAACAACAAAGCAACTTGGTTTCAAGACCTTTTATCATTTATCTTCCTACCTTCCCCATGACAAGGCAAAGCATAGTGTGTGAGCTTTTTGTTGCTGTGACCATAATACCTGACATAAACCACCTAAAGTAGGAAAAGTTTATTTGGACTCACAGTTTCAGAGGTTTCAGTGCATGGTCGGCTGACCTTGTTGCTCTGAGTCCAAGGTGAGGAAGAACATTATGGTGGAAGAGGGTGGGAGAAAAATGCTCAGGTCATGGCAGCTGGGAAAGAGAAGGAGAGATCGAGAGAGAAAGAAAAAGGCAGAGACAGGGGAAGAAACTAGGGATATGATTAAACCTTTTCAGTCACACTCTCAGTGACCTACTTCCTCCAACGACATCCTACCTTCCAATAATGCATTCAAATTATTAATTCATCGAATGGATTAATTCACTGATGAGGTCAGAACCCTCATGGTCCAGTCATTTTTTTTAAAGCCCCCGCTTATGGATATTGCAGCATTGCCACTGAAGCCTTTATGTACCTGAGCCTTCGGGGAACATTCCAGATCCAAGTCATAACAAATGGTCAGAATTCATTCATCTGTCACATAAATATTTAAGTGCCTACTATTTTATACCAGGACTGTATTTTACACCTTTTAATAGAATGACCCAGGCATCTCCAATAATCACACATATTTATTATTATAAACAAGAACAAAAGCCAAGGGGGAAATAAAAAAGAAACTCAAAGAGGGCTCTAGGAACATATAGGAGATCTGATTCATTTTGGTTCTCTGTAAAAGCTTTCCTGAGGAAATGACAGCTGTGCTGGAATCCGAGCGCAGTGAGCTATCAAGAATGAGAGGAAAATGATTCAAAAGAAGTTCAAAGACATGTACAAGGTCTCTGACATGGAAAAAAGGGAGAGGAAGGCCATTTGGGAGGGGGCGTGAAAAGCAAAGACTTGCCCAATGCCACACCAAGGAGGGTGAGCTTACTCAGGGATTTGACAAGGGTCTGGGTCTTTTTCTACTGAAAGTTTTCAAGGAGGGTGGTGACATGACAAAACCTGAGTATTTAGATGTTACTCTGATTGTCATGTGAAATAGATTAGGGGATGGCAAATGAAGAACCAGACACCAATTTAAAAAAAAAAAATTGTGGTAGGAGAGAGAGGAATTTCTGTAAAAGGAGAAGGTTCATACATTTTATCAGATTTACAACCCTCAAGAGTTTAAGAACTACTTGTTTATATTATCGATCAACAAACCCCTAGTTACTTCATCTGGGATTCAACTCTGGGTAACAGATCTTGGTTTGGTGGGAAAGGTTGGCTGACCACCAAAGGACTGAGCTCCTATTTCCTCATGAAGGTTTGGTACGAAGTGGAAGCCCAGCAGAGACTATTCTTGGCCCTGGTGCATCTATGGGTGTGTGTGTCATGTCACTTCAGAATGAAAGAACCTGTGTAGATGTGATGAGCACTTTGTCTCAGGTTGAGTGTGTCTCTGCTATGCCTATTTCCACAAATTTCCCACTTTTCTCTGGTGATCTTGGAGACCACGTTTTAAAAATGTTGGCCTCGCAAGATGGAAGAATCCTTGATTTCTGAGTCATAGAGGCAGGCAAGAGAGCTATCCAACTATGAACACCTGCACTGCATTTTAGTGATTAAGAAATAAATTTTTTATTATCTTATATAATTGAGATTTATGGTTATTTGTTAGAGCAGTTAATCCCCCTTGGCATACAAAAGTAATGTCTTACACAGGAAGATACGGCAAAATGGGTGTGTTGGCTGGGGGGAATGTCCTCTTTGGATCTCTTCCTGGAACCAAGGAACATCTCTGTCTTACAGACCATAATTTCTTGGTGTTATTTTGCAATGTGTAAGTTGCTCCAAGCTGTGATTTCTCACAAATCCTGTCCTTGGTTGAGTGAGAGCATGGAGATCATAGGTAGCTAAAGCAAATGGCTTTTAATCATGTAAGAACAATTTTAATCAGGTAAAAGAGAGACATACTTTGGGTGGAGATATTCATTCATTCATTTATATAACAGAATTTATTTAGTTTATTGAGTTTCTTTAATGTGTTTTTAAATGTACCTGGGATTTTGTTTCCATCAGATATGGTTAGGTGACAGACATGAGATAACCATCTTTGAAAATGAGCTTATTGCTCACAGTTCTTAAGATGATGAGGCACACCAGGCCATGCAAAGCATTTGGGGAGGTACCAGGAATGCCCAGGAGGCAGAATGAGTGAGGGGAAAGCATTTCTGTTTTCAGAGAAAGGGATGGGCAAGGGAAGCTGCCGAGGAGGTCTTGGATTGAATAGTTTGGATCCTTTGGATAGCCTCTAGGTATCTAGCAATGAAATGGTGTCTACCAATGGGGTATCTGGCTCTGGGATGATTTATGACAGGGGGTTAGTGTTCCAGACTGCATAAACCCAATAGAAAGAGGTAGATGGAGCTGGGGTTGTGGCTCAGTGGCAGAGCGCTTGCCTCGCACATGTGAGGCACTGGGTTCGATCCTCAGCACCACATAACAAAATAATTAAACAAAATAAAGATTGATTCCATATATAATTTTAAAAGTATTTAATAAAAGAGAGGCAGATGGGGTATGGACTCTGAATTGATTGGTTTGCTGATGAAAGTTGTGCTCAAAGCCAGGTTGCTTAGCATATCAGGAATTAATTAATTCAACTCTAGTCTGCAAGACCCTAAGATGTTAAAGAATCATAAAATACAGAAAATTTTTAAAAATCCTACAATTAATAGATAATGTACCAGATATATGCAAAAAATAAAATACTAGGATCTATTAGATCAAATTGGATAAGATACCTAACATTCAGTTTGTTAGCCCTTCACCCTGCCACACCTTGGAAGTTCTTTTGACCACTGTACCAAAAATTTTCACATAAATATATGCATCGAGTTATTCAAGATTAAATAAAATAAGTCATGGATATCTCAATTATTACACAGAGGTTCTTGAAGAATTGTCTGAGTATTTGGGGATTTAAATTACAGTTTATTTTGAAACATGAACATGAAAACTATGCAAAGTCTGCTGTGGTTTTGGAAGTTCATGCGATCTCTCTTAATAAGAATCTTTAATCTCCCCTATCCTCAAAGAGCAGCATTCTAAAAGAGAGTCCAACGCATAAAACTTCTGAGTCTCCTCCTGTCTACTGCCAGCATTTTCAAATGCCAACCATTTTAAGACTACCTTCTCAGTTTTTGCTGTATCTGTGTAGTACCTCTTTTAGTGCATTCTTAATTTCTTTTCCATAGATCAGTTCACCATGGTGCTATCCATGTGAGTTTCATCTTTAGCAACTTTTGTATCTTGGTAGTTGTAGATTGAATGTGATAGTTATATGCTTTTATCTAGTTTGTATGAAAATCAACATATCCCTACTATCAGTATTTGTGTACCATGTAACCACATATTGATTACCACCAATGGTACCCTACCACCTTCTGGGAAATCCCAGCTGGGCAGATGATGTTCAAACCATTAAGCCCACTTTCAAAGTCTATCGTGATGACTCCCTCTTTTTTATGATTCTCTTTAGTTGTCTGGGTATTGTCACCATGACCACCTAACTCCAAGACCACAGACTGCTTTGTCTTGCTTCCATGGCTGCCCAAACAGATTCTGTGCCTTTAACACATACTCCAGTTTTCCTCTAAAAGTCCCCTGTGGCTCTGTGTAAGGGCTTTCCTCTATACTCTCTCCCTCCTCACTGTTCTACATCCCTTCTGCCTCCAATTGCTGCTTCCCTATTGTTGGTTTTTATCTTTATACTTTCGCCTATAGGATGATGTAAAGGTATCATTTTCCACTAAGATTAAGGACACCCTTATTCCTGAATGATGCCTTTGGGGGTCATTTGGTTTCCAAGTCTAAACCTAATGGATCAGTCCTATCCCATCCCAGTCAATTTTTGTCCCAGGTACAGCATTGTCAGGGTACAGCATTGCAGACTTGTCCTGCTTCACCAAAACAAAGCTTTTGTGCATGGTAGTTTCCCTGCCTGGAAGCCCTTCCTCTTTCTGGCCTTCTGGTGCATTCCTCCTTAGCTAGCAAAACTCCATTTCATTCTTTCCAACTCCTGGAAGCTTCTTTGTTCATTTTTCCTGTCCTGTCATCTCATAGTACTTATGATGATTATTGTAATTATTGACCTAGATATCCGTGTCCCTGTTCATTTGAGGATATACGAAATAGAGAATTTACCTTATTATCTGTGTTGCCCCAGCACTTTATATAGTACCTTGTATATTAATGGTGCTTAAATGATGCTTATTGAATATATGAGTAAATTAAGAAATTAGAAAAGTATTAATCTATTGGCGTACTTGGGAGAAGAGCTTTGAAAGTTAATTCTTGGGTATGATGCAAGAATGGAAACAGAAATGTTTCTACAATAAAATAATGTGAGGGATAATTGTCGAGTTTTCTCCCATCTTCACTCCACTCCCCATCCCCTCCCTACCCTACTTCATGGCATAGTAAGAACTATGACTGACAAGATGGAGCAGGAAGTGACCTGTGACCCAGGGGTGAAATGTCATGTTCACTCCCAATCCCCAGAGATTCACTAAACTTAGTTCTGTGAAGAATTTTGATAGGGCTAAGTACTAGGAAAAACACTGGATATTTACACAGTACATTTTCCCCTAGTTTAAACTGCAGGGGGGAAAAAAAAAGAAGTGAATTGGGGGGGAAAAGCCAAAATTAAATAAGCCAGCTGGTTTAACTTCTCTTTTTACATTTTTTCCATTGTAATCCTCTCTTAGTCATAAAGCCTTTCTCAACCACTTTAAAGCTTTTCATTTGGCCAAAATTTTTCAGCTTTTTCTACATTAAACACTCACACACACACACAGAGAATGAAAGGTTGAGTAGATTATGCCTTTGGACTGTTCTTTTCCTTTTTTTTCATTCCCAATGACTCTCTCTCTCTTTCTCTCTCTCTCTCTCTCTCTCTCTCTCTCTCTCTCTCTCTCTCTCTCTCTCTTCTCTCTCTCTCTCTTTCTCTCTCTCTCTCTCTCTCTCTCTCTCTCTCTCTCTCTCCCACACACACACACCCTCTCCAACCATGTTTGGTTAAAACCAGTTTCTGATAACAGCTATCCAGAAACAAGATCTCTCCTCTTTTTCTGAGGAACAAGGCTCATCTTTCTTGAGGTTCAAAACATATTAGATGTCACGCCCACTCCCCTGCCTGCCAGTGTGACTGGCCATCCCCAGCCTACTTGCAGCAGGGCTTCCTGAGAGGTCAGGGGAACAGCTGCCAAGCAACACAGAGTCAGCAAATAGACAAGGCCTAATTTTCTTGAACTTTTCCACCCCGACTCCATCCTTAGAATGAATGTTTTAATTTTGGTCTGTGAGGGGGAAGGAGAAGAGGGATAGGGTAGGTTCCTTTTTCACTTTGTCTTTCTCTGTCCTTATAAAAGAGAGAAGTGTTCATTGGGGAATTTTATTCAGTCATTTTGCCCCAGTCATAGGTATGAACCAAAAAATAGGTTGTCATGTGTGCACACATACAAGCATGTGTGTGTGTGTGTGTGTGTGTGTGTGTGTGTGTGTGTGTATTTAGCAATTCCAACAGGGTTGCTCAACAAAAGAGGTGGCTATTTTGAGGTAGGGGACACTGGGTGATTTGCTCAGCAGAGGAAAATCTGGCTGGACTTGTTCCAGCAGCTGACTGCACTGGATGAACCGGCCAATGAGGGGGACTTGGGACAGTCCAGCATTCCCAGGTGGGTAAGAATAGTTAACTTTTTAAAAAAATCAAGAAGGACCCCACATGTTCCATCCTGCAGGCAGACACCAGAAAACGCTCTTCTTCCATGTGACCTGGAGCATTCTTTCCCTCCAAACCCCTCTTGCCAGGTTGGGAATGCTTTTATTTGCACAGAACTCAAAGATAAGCCTGGCTTGGTGTTTTCCAGATTGCATTCTGGAAACCTCTGTCTCCTAAATCTATTGCCTTGCAAGTTTCCAGCAGAGCGACCAATGCACAGATCCTTCCTTTCTGAGAAAATGAGCAAGAAGTCAACCAGAGCTTTGAGCCTGCCCTGCTGGGCTGCCCCGGTACATGGGGGCATGGGGCTTGAGGGAGATACTGCTCTGCCTAGCCCCCTCACTAACAAAAGGCCCTCTAATCCTGATTTCCTTACACAAAAACAAAGTGTAAAACCAGCCTAGGGACTGGAAATAAAACGGATGCTGAAGGAGCAGCTGGCACATTAATGCCCCGAAAGCACTAGCTGGAACCTCGCCCTGAAACCAATCACCCTGTCTCCGTGGGGGCTGGGGAAGGATTTAGTTTTGCAACAGCACAATGAAGTATATTTTTAACAAATAAACACAATTTTGGCAGAAGTGTAGGCATCTTTAGCCAGTAAATACTTTGTGTGCTGGCTGTCACTCTCCCTCCCCCTCCCCTCCCCCCAGCACTGCCCCCAGCCAAATAAAAGCCAGGGAAAGAAGTGAACTCCCATAAATACATTCAATCAGGAAAGCTGCCTGTGCTACACTTTACACCAGGTATTACCTTTCCTTCTGATTAGCCACTGTCTAAACAACCCTCTGCGATTTTATTTGCATTTTCCAAAGTCTTGAATCTTGCTTAATAGCCATGTTTGTATTTAATCATCATTTTCTGAACTCTGTCTCTTGTGTGCTTCACTTTTTTTTTTTTTTTTCCAAAGCAAACCCAGCCCAAACTTCTTGGGAAATCAAAGGCAGGTTAAGTAAAGAGCTGTGCTTCAAAATGTCTTGGTGTCAGTGTCTGACAATTCTTGGGACCCACAGTGAATAAGATTCAGGAACACAGCCAGCTTTTCTTAGTACCTTGGCCAGACCCATGCTGGGAATTCGCAGCTGCTGTGTGTAGGCTCTGGGGAGATTTATTGGGAAAGAGTAAGTTTTAGTTAATTCCAATAGCTCTCGAAGTCACATGCGACGGTCACCCATGGGTCCGAATAACTTTCTGCAAGAGAGAGAAAACTATGAGAGGGAAGTGAGAAGAGGTTACTGAAAGCAGGAAAAAGGAATCATTGAGGGGAAAGAACATTCATGAGGGATTCAGACTGAAAACGAGGAAAATCCCAGAGAAAAAAAATCCCTTCTCTTTTTCTGTATGCCACTCCCAGCTCCCCCTGGCTCAAAGCTGCTCATAATTGAGGCTTGAATTGGAGTGCTTCCCTAGGCTCCCGAGTGTGATCACACTTAATTTCAACTAGCAAAGTCCATTTCAACCCACATTTTCACACTCACAGGGTGAATCTGAATAATAGCTGTAGTGGAGCCGGTTGGAGGGACTTGCCCGGTTGACATGAGTGTTGCTTTTTAAAAAGAAAATGTGTTGAAGAGTTCAGAGCAAAACTTTTGCTGACCCTAGAATCACTTCAGGAACCTTGTCAAGAGCATCTCTTTGAATATGCTGCTGAGGAAGGATTATTATCTCCAATTGCTGCCTTCCGGGCCCCCCTCACTTCCCCACCAGGGCCCTACCCTGGCCCATCATGAGCCCTGTCAAATCTCCAGCTTCTTTTCAGTTCCTTGACTCCTTCGTGTAAGGGCCTATTGTGATTTTCTTTGTCATCCTAGTTTCTGACCAAGCCTTCTCAGTATTTCTTTGGCTTTGTTTCTCATCTCTAAATTTCAATGATTTCTTAAGGTAAAGTTCCTGTTGTACGGCAGGATACTTTTTCCCAATGAAGCCTGATTCCCCAGGGGCCCAAGATGGCAGAGCGGTTCCAGGTTTCATGTCAAGTTAGACAGAGCAACTTCCAGAAGGGAATGGAACCCATTTCCTGTCCTGCCTCCTTGGGACTAGCTTCCCCACCCCATGGCCTTGTGTTGTATTCCATGCACATTCCTAGCAAAGATGCAGATGGCTGGTATTGGATTGTACCTATTCAGGGTCCACTCTCTGGTTTTGGGAAGGACTTAAGGGAAACACACACTAAAAGTGGGGTGCAGTTGAACCAAATGGGAATTCAGTTAGGAAGGTCAAAGTGGGAAATGGCCATTGAAAACGTGTCCCCTCAATTCCAGGGGTCATTTTATTCCTTTTTAACTCCCCTGCACACAGCTTAGGAGAAGAAATGATTGCTGTACTCCATGTAATTCTGGAGATCCCTCTATTTCTGCACCTCTTTTATTCTGTGAGATGTTCTTCCAATAAGTTTCCTGTTTTCTTAAAGTAATTGGAGTTAGATTCCTGCCAACAAAGAGTCTCTGTCTGTGGGCCCCTAACATGGCCTCCTGTGACCCCTGCCTACCAGTATTCAGGCCTTTGATAATCTTCTCCTTCTCTTGAGTATGGATAAATTAATTGATGTACTTCTAATAATAGGTTGTGGTTTTTATAATCTGAAATTAGTTTATAAAAACTCCAGGGCTTCTATTGAGGACGTAACTCCCTCATACGCTATTCATCCTGGGGAAAGCCATCGCTATGGTGTGAGGCAACCTGCACAGAGGCTCACGTAGGCAGAGCCTATACCTGCCAGTACCACATGAGTCAGATTAAAATAGATCTCACTTCAGTTAATCTTTCAGATGAGACTTCAGCCCCAGACCATAACTTGAGTGAAACCTCATCAAAGATCTTGAGCCCAAATGATCAGCTAAGCCACATTCAGGTTTTTGACCTCTAGAAATCATAAAAACTTTGCAAAGGAGTCTGAGAAGGAATATCTAAGCAGGGAGAAATCAAGGGAGCTTTGCTCACATTGTTTCTAGAACATCAAAGCTCCCTTGATTTCTCCTCTACCTGCTTAGATATTCCTTCTCAGACTCCTTTGCTAATTCCCTTCTCTTTCCTGATTTTTAAATATTGGAACGTCTCAAGGCTCAAAACACCTCGACTCTCCAGCTAACCCCTCTCCCTAGGATATGTTGTATAACATTGTGCTTTAAATAGGGTATTCATAAACTGAATAATTTCTGCTAGTTAAGATGATGCTGGCTGTTATAACACACACAATTTTTAAAAATTTAGTGATTAAGTATGCTTTTTATGGTTTAGATATGAAATGTGCCCCAAAAGCTCATATGTGAGACAATGAAAAAATTTTCAGAGGTGACATGATCAGATTATGAAATCATATAAACTAATCAGTGGATTAATCCACTGGTGTGGATTAACTGAGCAGTAACTGTGGCAGCTAGGGTATGCTTTTGGGGTTTTATATTTTGTCCCTGGTGAGCAGAGCCCTCTGTTTCCTGGTTGCCACATCCTTAAGTACTTGGCTCTGCCACATCCTTCTACCTCGTTGTTCAGCCTTACTTTGGGCCCAGAGCTATGGAGTTTGCTGACAGTGAAGAGAACCTCTGAAACCATAAGACAAAATAAATGTTTCTTCCACTAAGTTGTTCTTGTCAGGTGTTGTGGTTATAGTGATGCACTGTTGACTAAAACTGACAGACACTTATTTTTAGCTAACATGAAGTCGGAACTAGGTGTTCTGGGTCAGCTGACAGCTTTCCTTGAAATGCAGATTTAGGTTTCTTCCATTTTTTGCTTCTGCTGTTTTCAATTCATAGCTTTCAAGGTTGTCCTATGTTTATAACAAGCCAGAAAGAAAAAGATGATGGAAATGAGGATCAGGTATAAGGGTTTTTATGGGCCAGAGCTGGAATTGCACTCAATTTTTTACTCATAGGATGCTTCTAGAATTTAGTCATGGAATCAGACTAAACCTCAATGGGGGCAGGAAACTTTAGTCTAGATGTGAACCCAGGAAAAGAAGAAAATAGGTTTAGGGATTAGTCTTTAATTGCACTTATAAAGTTTTACCCTATAACCTCTTGCCTCTCAATTCTTTTCTCTCTTTTTGATTTCCAAGTCACCTATCTATATGCCTAGTGGGCATCTGCCCAGGTAATAGCCTAAAAACAATATGACAAACAAACAAAAGTCATATCTCTTTTGGAATTTCAGTTTAAAATAGTCCAAGCAAGATTCCTACTGACCCTTCCTATGTCACCTGATCATTTCTTGCAACTATCACTGTGGCAAGAAAAATAGAATATTCTGATTGGTCCTGTCCCTGAGACGAAGAAGCCTAAAATTCACTGCATTAACTGGAGGTAGATGCAGGATGAATTTCTGTGGGTTGAGTAGCACCACAATTTGTACTTTCCTCACCAAGTATGCATGTTGATGTAAAGCACAGAAGTTGAGATAAATAGTGCTCAAGTGTAGACCTTAACTCAGTTATGTTATTGGGCTTGTGTGATACCTCCTAGCAGATAGTGTGGCACTAATTTTCATTCATTTATTCATGTTTATGAAGGACCTGCTATATGCAAGGCCCTGTGTGTGACATATTCTTAAACTAGCCTGTGCTAGAGACATAGTAAACATTTGGGAATTCCAACTGAAACTGTCATATTTTTTGTAACCCAGAAAGTCTCCTGTTTGGCTTTACCTTAGCATTATGATTCAGTCTAATTAATGCCACTGCCTGAATCCCTGAGGGGTTTCTGCTGGTGATTTTTGATTATCACTAGTGGAAGAGAAACAAAACTAAGATGTCTGTCAGTGAGGGAGTTAGAATAACATCATGTTGTTTCCCTGCCCTTTTTCAGTTAAGATTGCCAAGGAAAATCTGACTTCAAGCCCATTTCCTCCAAAAGGTAATGAATACCTTATACTTATTTATAATGGCTTGAAAAAGTATCTCAGCCTTGTCAGTCCCCAACCTAAAGGTTAAGGGTCTTATATAGAGTTTAACTGCAATTTCCCCCTCAATCCTAAAGGCATTTCAGCAGAAGACATGGAAATGGTTCAGCAAAGCACTCGTGTTCTGCTTTCCAGTGACACCTTATGGGAACATTTTTCAAAATGAGATTCTTTAGATGGACACTGTCAGCATCACCTATAAAATTTTCAGAAATGCAAATTCTTGGGCTCCATCCCAGATTTGCTGAATCAGAGACTTTGGGGTTAAGGCTCAGCCTATGTTGCATTGACATGCTCCCCAGGAGACTGGGATGTCAGCTAAAATTCCAGTACCATTGACTTCAGGTCTTCTTTTCCACAATAGTAATTTTTTCTGATGACAACCAAAATGTAAACTTGACCTTTTCTTGGCTCTATGTTTCTGATAGTATTAGTTAACTCTTTACCTAAGAGTTAAAGTGGTTTAGTCCAGTTTAATACCCTATTTTAAATAAGGACTTTCTTCCTATATGAGGAATGAAGAAAAATATGAGCATTGGATGTGGTTTATATTTTATCTGTCCTATTTAGTCTGATAAAAATATATGCAGGTTCTTCAAATAAACTTGTTCTAGTCCCTATTGATTGAGTACGACATAAATAGAAGGCAGTAGTTTTTTCCTCCATTTCCTCCTGAAAGTATCCACTTATTACTCCAAGAAACAGATATCCAAAATGATTTGATATTTTGCAAGAAATAAAATGCAATTAGATTGAGATGAAGAATTTGATGATGGCTAATATTATAGTGACTATTTCTTCATATTGATTAAAACAATAGCAACCACCTATACCCTTTTGAATAAAGAACTATGAGACCACTATATTCCCAGGTCCTCAGATAATGATGTAAATGCAATATTCAAAATTTCATTTGATAGCACGTAGATTTTCATGATGAAAAAAAGAGGAAGCAAGCAAAAGATGTCATGTCAGATAGTAGAAGCTGCTGAAATCACGGAGCAGGGTGGGAATGGCATTATTCTTAGGAATGTTACTCTAGAACCTATTGATAATAGAAGAGATATTTGTCATATTCCAAAATTATAAAGAATTTGTCTTTCACTATCATTTTGATACCTTGCTATTGTCATAAAACAGAGTCTCTGAGTGACAAGGGCTAGAGGATGGCTATGGTATGACCAAAAATAGAAACCTAGTGTGTGCTGGTGGACATTAAGTAGGCAGTTCCTCATGATTTTAGACTGGTTTAGAAAATTTGTCAGAGAGGATTTCGCACACACCTGAAATAATGTAACTTAAAAATCATTGTTCAAAGACAAAGCTAAAGGGAGCGTAGGTGGTCATCTAGTCTAGCTCCTTCATTTTACAAGAAACTGAGCGAAGAGCTTGTGCAACTTTCACAGAGTTGCTTAGAGGATTCTCTAATTCCCACACCCATTACACATTTTAAATTGAATGACAATATCTTGAAACTTTTCATCTAAAAAGCAAACATTTCCTTAAATAACTTCTCTCTAAGCCTTAACTCATTTAGACCCATTATTGGTGTCCCTTGTAAAAGCTCTTATTGTCTTATTACCAGGACACAAAGCCAACAGCTATTTCTGCAGAACAGAGCTCAGTATTTTTTTAGCGGGTGTCGGGTGGATGGGTGGTGGATAATTTTTGGTTTCCTTTTGTTTTGCTTCTTAAGAGCTAAGGTCTGGTGGACAAAGTGGCAGTTATAAGGCCTTATAACCGTGAGAAGCACAGCATTGGAAATGTTCTGAGGAAGTGAGAAAAGCACTGGCCTCTTCTTACTATACTAAAGAACTTTACAAAAGCTAGGTGTGAAGCTTTAAATTCTCTATGTCCTGGCCAATAAGCCATAGCATTTCAGTGATTGTCCTCAAAGAATTTCTTATTTCTAGCTGCCAAATATCAGTGGTAGGGGCTGATCCAATGTGTTCCTGAATTATAATGTTCCATAAGAAAGATATGACATCAAGCTAGAGTTAGCCAATCTGTAGAAGAGATAAAAAGAAATGCTTCTGTACTTAGGTAGATGTACTCTGCTTGAAGTCTACAATTCATGTCTTCAAAGTAAGATGATTTTGTGTTCTCTTGGTTAGAACCCAGTTGCTGAAACTCTCTAGTCTACAGAAGTTTAGATGGTAAAATCCTTAGGAGAAGATGGCTGTACTAAGTTGGTGGGCTAATGGCAAGTGTTTTAGTCAGCTTTTTTGCTGCTGTGACAAAAAGACTTAGCAAGAATAATTTTAGAGGAGGAAAAGTTTATTTGGGGCTCATCATTTCAGAGGTCTTTGTCCATAGACTGTTGGCTTCATTCCTCAGGGGCTGAGTTGAGGCAGGACATCGTGGCGGAAGAGTGTGGTAGAGGAAAGTGGCTGAGGACATTGCCATCAGGAAGCAGAGAGAGACCTCTGTTCACCAAGTACAAAATATATGCCCCAAGAACATGCCCCCAATGACTACCACCTCCAGCTATACCCTGCCTGCCTAAAGTTACCACCCCATTAATCCCTATCAGAGGATTGATAAATTCTCCTAACACAATCATTTCAACTCTAAACTTTCTTGCATTGTCTCACACATGAACTTTTGGGGGATACCTCACATCCAAACCATAACAGCAAGGTGGTATTTAAATTTCTGTCTTCTCAATTGAAGCTATTATTTGGATTCTGAGTAATCACCTTTATTTCCAGAATGTACAAGTAGTCAGAATACAGACTAGAAGGAGAAATAAGGCCTTCAAATTTAAAATAAATAAAGTATTGGACTGTGGTTATCTACACAGAATTTTACTAACAGTACATAGATAGACTAGAAGTCTACCAAGATTTTAGGAGAAATCCACAGTCAATCCCAAGAAACCCCAATCCTGTCTTGGAATTGCTTATGACTATAAAATTCCTTAAGTAAATTTCCAGGCCCCTAGTCCCAAACCACCCAGAAGTGGATTTGTAAAGGCTGGGTAACTCCAAAGAAAGAAATACGAAAGCCTACAGATGTCTATGGCCATGGGGTGGGGGGAAATGACAAATGACACTTATGCCTAGGGTTGAGTACACACATACATTTAGGTAGTAAAAGGATGGGATCTTCTCCTTCAAGCTGTCACAGTCTCAGTTGCAGCTGAGAATAGCACTAATACCATTCAAACTTCATGGCCAATCAAGGGGACCGTTGGTTTTAAAAAGAAAATCAGGCCACTACCTCATGACGAAGAGGAAGATGAACCAGAACCCTATTGACACAACACTATCAAGGGTGCTGTTTCCGCCCTGCAGAATTTGATCATTGCTGGTGGATTGAAACTGCTGTACTACTTCCTTTCCATTCACCCTCCCAACCCCTGTAAATAAAGTTGTTTTTTTTCTTCTTCTTCTTCTTCTTCTTGAATTTCCCTATTACCTTCACTGCCACTTCATATTTGGTCTAATGGGGGTAAAAACTTATGCCTGGGGATGAGTACACACATACGTTTTGGTAGTAAAAGGATGGGATCTGCTCCTTGTCATATTCCAAAACCACTGTCTACTTCTTCCTTATTAGAACCTCAAGCAATGATCAAGCTGAAAACCTACATTCCTGAGACTCCTTTCCAGGTAGCTGGGGCCACGTGTCTACATCTGGTTAGTGAGATGTGAGAAAAAGTGATAAAGTGAAAAGGAGGAGGGCAAGCTCTTCTTCCACTTGCTTTCCTTCCTGCTGCTTGGAATGCAGATATAGATGTACTCTGTGCTATAAAGTGACCTTTGCAGACAGCTGCCTGTGATACCGAAGAAAGAGAGAAGAAGCCTGGCCCCAGATGATTTTGAAGACCCAATTCACCCCTGAAATGCTACATCTATACTTCTTTAATGTGAGAGAATAAACCCTTTAGTGTTTAAGCCATAGAACTGGGTCTCTGTTACCAAGAACAGAATACCATTCTGATTATAAGCATTCATATTATGTATTGACTTAAATGGGATGCTTTTGTAGTTCTATTGGTTACAAATAATAAAAATCCAAATTATCATACTTAAAGAAAAAAAATGTATTTCATGACTATAGGTCTGTAAGGGTGCCGTGTGAGGCAGTACAGTAAGGCATCAGAAGCAACTAGAAGGAACTGGAAATCCATCAGGAACTCTATTCAGCTTCATCAAATTCTCTCTCATCTCTGGTTGTCTCCTCGTCTCTGTTTCTACGTCTGTGTTCTCTGTCTTATTTCACTCTTTGTCTCATCCTTTCCATTTATGTGCTCTGCTCTGCCTCTATAGACAGGCCTTCTGCTCACCATTTGGAATATAGCCATCAAAGCTCTGGAACAGCATCTTCAGCCTCACCAATCAGTTTCCTATAATCCTGTTGTCTCTATTCCACAATTCTATGAATTTAATGAGCCAGTTGTCTACCCTTGATTCCATCAGCTCAGGTGAAAGGATGTGGACTGAGCAATAAACCCTATTTTCTGGGGCCCATTATTATTGGTTGATTGGTTGGGTATTTGAATGGGGGAGAGAAATTCTCAGAATAGTGATGGATATAAGGCAGATATTTTCTCTGTTTGTTATGAGAACCTGAACTAGAGAATGTGTTCGTGTGAATCACTCATTGCTACATTCATAATTTGTTGATAAAGGCATACTTATAATATTTCTATACATCTTGATAGTCTTAAAGTGATTTTACCTATTGAACTCATTTCAGATACCTCTACCACAACAAAACTGATAGGAGGTTGGAATTATTATCTCCATTTTACAAAAGAAGAAACTTGAGGATTCAGAAAGTTCACAATTAAAAAAAGAAGCCACAACTAGTAAAGTGGCAGATTCAAGACTGCAGATTAGACTGGACTAGAAGATGCAAATTCACATCTTCTGGCTACATAAAAAACTCTATCAGTCATTCTCAGCTATTGGTTTGGGAAGTTGTTCTCATCTCAAGTCAGTTTTCACTGACTCCCAGCAATGAAAATAATTAATGATGGTTTGGTATCTTTATATTTTGCCTTTTTAAATGAACATTCAGTAATCACTGAATTATATACATTTGACTTGCATGGAACTGCTCAGGGTTTGACTTACATAAGAAGTATATTAAGAAATTAACCTGATGAAAATACTTAGACCTATAACAAAAATTATGAGATCCTATTCAGATAGACAATATGATTGATGTATGTACATTCCATGTATGTATTATATATCAAAATGCATTCTACTGTCATGTATGACTAAAAAAAATAAACAAAAATTAAAATAAATATATAAAGATATTTTAAAAATAATAATAATTTTTAAAAAAGAAATTAACCAAATGAAAATACTTAGACCTATTACAAAAATTATGAGATCATATTCAGATCATTTTCATTTACCTGGATGATGCAAAATGGTTGAGTCTGTCCTCGTTGTCATTCTCATTTGACTGAGCTCTCAGAAGAGCTCCTGGGTTGCCAACTTGCTGAGTTTGCTTGGTTTTTAAGTCACTTTTTTAATGTGACATACTTTTTCTTAATGAATGCATTAGTACTTTATGTACATTACTTAATCTAATCTTTAAAATTGCTATAGGATAGCAGTATCTCTATTTAAAGATGAGGAAACTAACACTCAAAAGATTTTGTATAATTTTTTCAAGCCTGTATGTGTTGGAAACCTCTCATTAACAGGCCACAGAACAAAACAACTCATACAGGCTAAAACTGTAAAAGGGGCTATAATGGCCAGCACAGTTGAAAGGACAAGTTGATCAGGCTTGAGTTGGTCTACTAAAGTGGTTCATTGATGTTGCTGCAAACCCAATTTCTTTCCATGTCTGCACTTCCTTCCAAGATGGCCTCCTCTTTCTCAGGCTACCTCACCTCATGTTTGCAGTACGTAGCCAACAGTTCCTAACATAATGATCCTTCTGCTTACCTTTGTGTCTTGTCTGGTAGTTTTCTCAAAAGATCAAAGATGTTCTATTCTAGAAACACTAGTGAAATGTCTCTTGAGCCTGTTGGTCCAAATAAGGCATGTGGCCACACTTGAACCAAGCAGAGGCCAGGAAATTGGGCATTGATGATTCATTTAAACTAATCAAGACTCATAGTTGCAGCTGAATACAGCACTAATACCATTCAAACTTCATGGCTAATCAAGGGGATGGATGGTTTTAAAAAGAAAATCAGTCCACTACCCCATGATGAAGAGGAAGATGAACCAGAATTTGGAACCAGCTGTGTCTGATTCTTAAATCCATAATCTTACAAATAACACAGCTTCTGATTTCAAGGAGATCAAAATTTTGAGGGATATGTGTCAACCTGTCATTGTAATACATAGTCGCTCTGAGCAAGCTCTAAAGCAAGTGTCATGGAAGACAGCAAACAGAGAAATGGCAAAGCAGAGTCGTCAAAAGTCCATTTATACCCTGGTGCTACCATCCTGAGCCATATGATCTTGGGTAAACTATGTCACTCTTTTTTTTTTTTGCTTCTATTTTATTTATAAATGCAGCTAACAACAGCAGTCACCTCATAGGGTTGTCACAAAGATGAATGAGATAATATTGGTAAAGTGTATAAAATGCATGGTTCAGGATAAATAATTGTTAAAGAAAAGGAATGGGAAACAACTTATATTTAAGCAGAATAATGATGATGATGATGATGTTGATAATGATGAGATCATCTATCCCACCTGTTAGCAGGTACTCTGAGGCTCTGGTGTGCAAATGTGTGTAAATCATAATTGCTGTGCTCAAAGAACTTGTACTCCATTGGCAAGAGGGAGGCAAAAACTAAAATACATGCTGTAAGTGATATAGTGGGATGAACCTGATATAACATTACAGGTAATCCAAAGCCTTTCAGGTGACTGGGAGCAGGAGGTAACCTGTGAATCCTGGAAATTCAGTTTCCACATCACTTACACTTGTTTCATTTGCTATTTTGAAATGAAAAATAGGGAAGAATCTCTGGGGGCTGAGGGAGCTGGGGTGAATATAATTACCCATTTTACATGTATTTCTTTATCCTCAATTGTCTAGTTTGATTCCATCTTTTTATCACATCAGATGTTGGGTACAATCTGAAGTATCTCAACTGCCATGTAAAATGGAGAAATGGTCTGTCCCATCCCGATGTATGTGCAAATATCCCAGACAATGAAACGAAACACTTTTCCAAGAATCCTTACCAGAAAGACCAAACATTCACATCACTTGGAAACTGAAGAAGCCTTCACTTCCTGAAATAATCCTTCCAGCAAAAAGTTAAGAAAGTAAATACATCTTTTTCAAGGAAACATTTCCTGAATTCTTCTTGTCTCCCAAACTGGGTTTTGATTGCTTGGAGTATAAAAACATCATGCCATTTACATCATCACTCCAAATTACGCTAAAATGGAACTGAAATGGTAGAGGATAGACCAAACCCTGTGGAAAGTACTGTGTTTGGAATAGTTTTTCACATATATTCATTCATCTTTTCAGTGAAGTGATGGCTAGAACATGATACAAAGGCAGAATGAGTGGCAGTAGTAGATGAGCTTTCCAATTAATCAGCTGTCAACAAATTTACTCACAAAACCCAGGGAAGCTTCTAAATGTCCAAGAGAATATGATCAATTATTTGTCACATCTGCAACTGACCTGGCCCTCATTTCTCTTGAGAGATAAAGAATGAATATTCTTTAGTTGTAAGATGTTCAGCCCTCTCTGCATCTTTCAGATGGCATCTGGGGAAAGTCTACTTAGCAGGATTTCCAAATGCATCTATTTCAGTGTTAAGATTAGAACTCAACAGAGATTAATTTTGGGGTTTGGATTTAGGCCCTCAATTCATACTGATATAGTGGGAGAACTGTGTGAATATTCATCCCATAATGTTCACAGAATGTTGGAGTGATTCAGTAGAAAATATAGCTCTTTGCAACTCTGCATCTAATCTTAAAAACAGAGGGACATTTGAGGCCTACCATCTTAAAGATGGTATTCTATCCCTCTTATTTCAAAAATCCACTAATAATCTCAGTTTAACTGTTGTCCCCAAAGGGTAGTGAGACATCACCCAGATGGTCTGCTCTATATTTTCTTAATTTTAAACATTAGATTTGAAACATACTGAAAAAACCCCCACCTTCATTGTATTAGTAATATTTCTCTCCCTTTTCTTATGTAGCTACCCAATTAAGATGGATGTGTTTCTCCAAGAAATCCCTGGGCTAAGCATCGGGCTCAAGCATTCTCACTCACTTTCCCACACATGATCCTAAATAAGCTGCAGAATGATAAGGTGATAAGATGAACAAAGCAACACCAGCAGGTTGCTTTTCTTTTTTTTTTTTTAGGAACAGTAGGTTTATTGTGCTGGTCTTTGAACGACAAAATAGCTTTCTAAAAATGCAGGTTTGAGGCTAGTTGATATTTCACTGCAGTTTAAAAGCCCATTCCAAGTATAGATTAATGCAATTGATAATTGAAAACTATCTGGACGTGTTCTATGTTCCAGATATTAATCTGGGGCTTTCATGAGTATTCATACCTTCAGATCTTCACAGTAGCTAAATCCTTAAATCCTTTCTGGAAGAAGGCAGGTATAAATAAATCCATTTGTTAGATTAAATTAAAAAAATACAGTTGTTCTTCATGTGTTGAGATGCCTTCTGAGTATCTGTTCCTCTTACCTAAAGAGCCTTGTTAAAGACACAACTGCCCAATGCACCCTTATAAGAGTGATATGCCATGATGCAAGCAAAGTGAAATGATTTCTTAGGGCACTGAAAAAGAGCCTCCAGATAATTTTACAACATAATAGGCCAAAGGCATTATTTGGCTGTGGTGTTTTCCTATTTTAAAGATGGAATTTGCATTTTCTGGAGAGATGGGATCCAAAAGATGGATTGCTTACAGTTATTTTCATATGAACATAAACATCTCCTAGTCATAGAATTTCACACAGAAATCAAACAGAAGAAGACTCTGCTCTTAAAGTCAATGTTTACCATTCCACAAGCTACCACCAGAGCCATTGGCCCAGATCAATGACAAGGGTTTTCTGCAACTCAGACCATTTTAGTGACCACTGAGTGCAGGGTTTGAAAACTTCTAGGATATGGGTAAACCGGGGGTATACAATTCCCCTGAACATTTGGTTATGGAGTTTTCTGAGGCTTCACATGGATCTCTAAACCCAAATCCCTGGAGCCAGATCTCATATACTTCGTAGAAGTGTTTTATGAGATGTAATCAAACTCTGCCTTGTCTTTTCTTCACACTGTCAATCTAAATAACAAAGACCCAGAGATACAGACTCTTGGGAATAAGCAGAAAACATTGTAAGGAAGCACAAATATGCCCTGGAAACTATGGGCATATTCAAAAAGGTTGAGTTGAGGGGAAGCTTTTAAAGGCAAAAATGAAGAGGATTACATAAGCTATTTTAAAATAACAACTCTGGTAACCAGTATCAATAACGAGAGTGACATCTGCCCAATTGTCTTTGAAGTATTTTCTGTGTAAAGTCATGGCAGCCTATGTGTAAAGCTGTGGTCCTGGCAGAGATTTATTTATTTATTTTTTTTATGATGGTTCGTGTTATCAAGAATTTGTTCCTGAGATCCAGTGCTTTCCAATTTCCTGCCTTTATTATTCGTTGTTGTTGTGAGGCTTTGACTAAAGGAACTCCATCTTGATTCCGACAACGTACACACTCCCCCCTCACTTTTTAAAATCATCCCGTGTTGCTTCTTTTAGATTGTTCCCTTGCTATAAGAGTATAATTTTAAGTTTCAAAGAAAAGATTGGGACTTGAAAGCAGTTTTGTGATTTCACCCACACTTTGGTCTGGGTGGTGATTGTATTCAGTCTGGCTTTTATGGAAACACTATCATTAAAACTTTTCATGGTTGCTAGGGACAGGATTTGGGAACACGACAGGTCTTTCTGATGAGGGTTATGAGAACTCCTACTCATTGGCAATGGTTTTGTTTTGTTTTGGATGTATACTAACTCCCAGTTAATGACTCTTAAGAGTTATTTAAAGAAATTCTGAATTACAATTGTAAAAGAACTAGAAGAGTCCCAGAAAACATACATAAAAACTTGTACAGATGAACTTGTGTTCTCACCCCAGCAGTGTACGTACGACCCACAAATCTTTCTCCTGTTTTCTAGTCCTTCTCTTTCACTTGACTGGCTCCTTTCCCTCCCTCTTCTTCCTCAGGAGCTGGACCTTCAGCTCTCTAGACTCTTGTATCTTCTTCCTTCCCCTCTTTCTCTGGGACCTGCAGGCTCTCTGTTCTTCTCTCCTGTCTTTCCCCCGATTTCTCTGGCATTCCTGATACTTTGTCTGGTCTGCTTGGCCATCCTTCCTTTCCTTCACCCTGAATCTCAGAGGCCCTTTGTCCCTACCTTCCTCTTAATTCTGTTATTAGTCTAGAATTCATGTCTTCATCTTGGGGGTTTTTTGATTGTTTTTGTTTCCCTAAAATCACTTTGAATTGGGACCGATATTTCTCTGAAAATCTCAGAACATGAATTTTCTGGCCTGGAAAAGCAAACAGTTCTCTAGCAAGGAATCACTTTGGTTTGAGGACGATGCCCTTCCTCATTCTAAGTTGTGGAAAATAGATACACAGATACAAGGAAGCCGATGGGAGTACTGACTATTGATAACTATTGATATTTGTAGATAGAACTGGACTAGAAGTTCAGGCTTGGCCTGTGGTCAGATCAGGTTTCCATCTTAAACTCGGTCATCTAGTCACAGGCAGAGAAGCTGCATGACCAAACCTAGAGACTTGTCCATAGCATGGAGGGGAAAAGAATGTGGATCTGCTGAGAACCCTTGATTTTTCTTTTTTTTTTTAATATTAGCTGAGCACAGTGGTGCATACTTATTTTATTTTTTAAAGAGAGAGTGATAGAGGGAGAGAGAGAGAGAGAATTTTTTTAATATTTATTTTTTAGTATTTGGCGAACACAACATCTTCGTTTGTATGTGGTTCTGAGGATCGAACCCGGGCCGCACGCACGCCAGAGGAGCGTGCTACCGCTTGAGCCACATCCCCAGCCCCTAACCCTTGATTTTTCAAGATGGGCTGTGATCCTAGAACACTATTCCCCCTGAGGAATATTAAGGCGAATACACGTTCCCAGGATTGCTCAGTCCCTTATTTATCCATTAGATCAAATCACATGTGAAAATTAATTAATCTACTCCTTTATCTAATATAGCTTTTTTTTTTTAAATAAAATGCTGACTGAACACCTGGTAACTTTATGAGCACCAAGTAAAAAAAAGTGAATTGACATAGACATTGACTTGGGCCAATATGGTGCAGGTGCAGGAAAATGGATTTTATATAAAAATGTTATTATCTAGGAGTCCAGTATGGAAAATACTCATCAGGTAGTATCATCTTTGTTTGGTAAGTGCTTTGATAGATTTAGGTAAGTGGAATAGTTGGGTTTATTAAAGCCCAACACAAAATTTGAATGAGCCTTTTTGAGAAAACACAGATATCAAACAGAAGACGACTCTGCTATTAAAATCAATGTTTACCATTCCACAAGCCACCAGAGCCATTGGCCCAAATCAATTCAAAATAACAAAAGAGAATATCCAGAATGGAATAGAAAGCACAAGAAAATTGCTAGAGCATTTGGAGATGCAGGCCCCTTATTTCTGAGATCTCTTGAGCTTCTCAAAAATGTTTTATATTTCCACCTAGTTTTCTGACTCCAGCACAAACTGCAGCTCCCAGTGAACTGTATGTAGAACTCACAGGGAATGTCAAAGTGGGGCCTGAAACTTTTACATTCCCAGTGAGTTCTACAATTCACTGGGAGCTGGTCTGGGATGAATTTCCAGAGCCTGAACTATATATGTACATAACAGAGATGATGTTGCAGAAAGGAAGAAGGCTTTGCAAGGCTTTATCCAAGGTACTGTGACTGCTTCCTATACTTCCACAGATCTTTACGAAAAACTGCAAATCACATTAGACCCATTATGATCGTGCTTCAAAGGGAAATTAGTGAAAAAATTAGTTCTACATTTGGGCATTAAGACAGAGTTGAGAAGTAAAAATTAATACATATATTACCTATAATGCAATATCTTAAATGTCATGATATATATATATGACAATATCAGAAGATGTATTTGTTATCTTTTATTGAATAACATATTATCCCAACACTTAGCACCCAAAACAGGACAGATTTGTCATCTCCAGGCTTGTGTGTCAGGAATCTGGACATTCCTTAGCTGTGTCCTTTAGTCAGGGTTCCTCCAAGGCTATAATTAAGGTGTATATTAGTTTTCTAAGACCTCATAACAAAGTACCATAGACTGGGTGGCTTAAATAATGTAAATTTATTTTCTCCCAACTCTGGAGGCTAGAAGTCTGAAATCAAGGTGCCTACAGGGTTGGTTTCTTGTAAAGCCTCTCTTTTTGGTTTGTAGATGGACATTTCCTCTGTGAATCCCTCCCTCTGCATATGTCTGTGTCCCTATTTCCTCTGTGTGTAAAGATATCAGTCATATCAAAGTAAGGCCCATACTAATGACCTCATTTAAACTTAATTGCCTCTTGAATGATCTAAATACAGTCACATTTTGAGATGTTGAGAGTTATGGCTTCAACATATAAATCTGGTGGGGGAGGTGGCACAATTTAGTCCATAAAAGCAGGGTTACAGGTATTTCTACCCCACTTGGGAGAAGAGGTGGCTCCAAACTCCTCATGTAGTTGGTAGTAGGATTTAGTTCCTAAATAGACTATTGTCCTTGAGAGCATTAGTTCCTTACTGCCATTAGCCTGGATCCTCCCTCAGTTCTTTGCTACATGAGCCTCTCCATAGAATAACTTTTGAGTGTGTCAATCAATGGAGGCCAGTGGTGGTCAAAACCCTGAAAAGCATGGATTTCAGGAAAAAAAGAAGATGCATAGTACTCTACATTTTGTCCCCAAAACATGGTTATTGCTTATATATTCTTTACACAATCATATCTATAGAAACATGTTATGAGATATTATATAACTTTGTCTCCCTATGTCTTGCAGATCCCTAAAAATTTTTAAATATTTATGCCTACTTAGATTGGAGTGACATAAAACAAGGGGCATTATGTGTAGTAAATTAGAATATTCACAACTTACCTATGTTAAAATAGGAAATCCTTACTTTAGATTAAATGTCACTTTTTTGCTTTTTTATACATATTTATCTATATGATACACTATGTCTGGTGCAATAAAGTATATGCTACAGATACCTCTACAAATTCAAGAATTATTTTCTGAACTATATTTTCTCATAATGATAATAATATATGTCAAATCCTTAGAAAATATATATTAAAAGACATCATTTTATATTTTATATACATGAGAATGATTGCATTTACTTCTGCTGCTTAAGTAATTGATGCTATATCTTATCTCAAATTAAAAATATTTAACATCATGTTTATTTATTTTTCCTGAAGACTTCTTATGCATTTCTGATCTCAGTTACTGGTCTTTACTGTCTATGCAAACAAGAATTCAAAATCAGCAAATCTTTTCCATTGCATTCATGATACCTCATGCCTAAGTGATCATTTTCCTTTGCCATCTTGGCCACTGTCTTTTTAAAAAGTTCCTGCTGTCTGCTTAAGTGATAATGGGTGCTGATAATTCACTCATCATTAAGATGATGATGTGTGAGTGTGGTAGACAGGATAATGAACACGATTCCGATTCCTCACAGTATGCCCACATCCTGATTTCTGAAACCTGTGAGTATGTTACTTACATAGCAAAAGGGATTTTGCAGATTAAGGCTAAAACCTTAATCTTATGGGGAAACTAGGCTGGTATTCTTCTTGGGCCCAATGTTTTCACAAGGGACCCTATAACAGGGAGTCAGGAAGATAAGGTTAAATACAGAAGAAAATATGACTGGAAATAGAGGAAGAGGGAAAAGTTAAGGAGAAGAGGGAGAGAAAAAGATTTTTAAAATGTTAAGGAGTTGGCTTGGAAGTTGGAGTAAGAGGCCACTAAGTGATCAATGTAGACAGCTTCTAGAAGCTAAAAGGCAAGGAAATAATTCTCCCCAGCAGCCTCTGGTAGTAATGCAAACCCAGCAACACCTTAATTTTAGCATAGGTAGGACCCACTGTGGACTTCTGAACACCAGAACACCAGGATAATACACTGTGTTGTTTTAAGCACCATGTTTATGGTGACATGTTATAAGAGCATTAGGAAACTATTAACTCTGCTGATAATTTATGGTTCATTCATTAACCTGAAGGATTTTTTTTTTTTTTTTTTTGGAGCTAGCATTGTTTTTAAGCACATTTGAACTGGTTCCTGGAACTTCTACTTTTCCTTCCTTTGGAGTTTATCTCCTTGTGTTGGCCCAGAACCTCAGGAACCACTCTACAACAAAGGGGCATGGGTGTCTTGCTGGAAAACCTCAGGTGACAAGATAGTTGGAGAATCACTGGTCATTTGTGGATTATGATTTGCATGCTGTCTCAGTGGAAGGCCTTCTGTGAGGTTGGTGCATGTCTATTAACAATCATGATGATGGCATTGCTGGGTCAGGGCTTTGGGGGTTGTTCAGGTGGGAAGGATCCCACTCTCTCAAAACATCAAGCCATTTCCTCATGTTGCCATATTTATATCAGAAGACTCTTCCAGTCTTGGCTGCTATGAAGTAGACCCTGACGTTCAACATCACCACTAGTCCATGCCTTTTACCAAAAAGGGGTCCCTGTTTGATTTCTTTTACTGCCAGGATACCTCATCAGGTATCATTTCCATCTATTAAAGGTTTTAAAAGTCCATTTAATCTTAAAGGAGAATAGATAAGATATAACTCTTTCCAAATTGCTAAGGAGACAATTTGGTCCAATGCAAAAATTTTTCTTTCTGTACAGCAGTGGTACTGGGAAAAGTCAAAAGACATATTCCTACCTACCCCAGAGAAATGGGTGCCTATTCCCTCCTATCTTGCATGATTGCCTACAAGTAGGGACAACAAAAAGTCAAAAAGCCAGAGTTGAGTGTTATGGAAAGAAACAACACACTGCCACAGGTTGACCCTCAAAGAGCAAAATGGCGGAAAGTTGAAAAGTGGAGGGGCATCTTAGGAAGAAGAGGTTCAGGTCACTAAGACCCTGATGTCTTATGTAACTTGAAGTCAGGTCATTGCTACACATCCCAGCTGGCCTGCAGCTGGGCTTGTCACTGCCTTTGAAAATGATAAATGGGTGGAATTGCCATTTGACAAATGTTCCAGGTTCTCGTTAAAAATATATGCCAAGAGCTGCATTTGAAATCATGCATTTTCCATCATCTGGCAATTGGAAAATTAACTTTTGTCAATTTGAAAACTAAGCCATTGTCTCATTTATTATCATTTTTAATTCGCTTTTTTTCCAAAAGCATTTCAGTTGTCTGGGGATGCCTTGATTCTATTAAATAGTCCTTGTTGTTCTGGCTTATTTTTATTTTCCAGATATTTAAAGTTTGGACTCTAGTGTCAGGAAAGAACAAATCTATTTTTATGTCACTACTAACATAGACCCTTGTTCTAAATTTCTATCCCACGCTTTCATCTAGGCACAACTAAACAAACACACAAATAAACAAAAGCCTTACACATTTTAAGAAAATTTATTAAACACATTCTGTCTTCCAGGCAATGTGCCAGGTAGCAAAAATAGACAAGTGAATTAAATCTACTTCATGCTCCAGAGGCGCTCCCAGTTTAATGGCAGAGGAAAAACACCCACAACCACGGTAAAAGTAGATAACCACTCAATATTTGACTTCCTGCCATGTGCAGGTCTCTGCAGTTTCAAAAATGTACACAGTGGACAAGGAGCCTGCCCCATGGAGCTTGCAGTCTGGCAGGGAGAGCAGGTGTTGAACCCGTTATTACCAGTATGGCCAAGGTCTCCAATGGGAAAACAAAGTACATCATGGAGATGTTTAACAGAAGCATTACTTCAAATGTAAAGGACAGTCTAAATATTCATTTGGAAATAGTGGTGGCAATTGGGAGGTGGGGAGGGGAAAGAGGGCATAGAGAAGAATTTCAAAGTAGCATGTACAAAATCATCATCATCATCATCATCAACAACATCATCATCCTTGAGGTTGGAGTGAGTAAGATGTATTCTGAAGACAAAAGTAAGCCATTAGAACTGGAGTAGAAGGAAGGAGGGACTGCTCCATGGGTCATGTCTTAAAATCCCAAGGTTAAGGAAATAAAGTTCTGGTTAACATCAAGAGCTTTTTTTTTTTTTTTTAAATAGTAACATAGTTGTACATGTTGACGTGCATTTCTGCAGGCACTTATTCAATAAATACTTATTGAATATATTTATCATGTGCTGACTCTGGTACACTGAGAACAAAGAGACAAATAAGACAGGTCTCTATGCACATCAAGCAGTTTGCATTACAGTGGAGAAAGAGAGAAGGGATAAAAGCAGAGATGAGGAAATCATTCTATGTTCACACTCTTTAAAGAAGGGGAACACTTCTTAGGCAGCTTGTCTAAGATTTCTGACCCAAGTCGAATAAAAATAAAATAAGAAAGAAGAACAAACTGACTTCTGAAACTCCAACCTGGTGATGCATCAGAATCTTCTGGGCAGGTTTTAAAGTAGTAAGCTCTTAAGTTGATCCCTAAGAGCAGATTTGACTAGGGGGTGGGGGCTAACAGTATAACCCAGTGATGCTGTGTATATATTGTAAATAGCATTTGTGAACCACTTAGGCAGAGCATGGTACTTATGAAGCTGCAGTCACATTTCCCAGAGTATAAAATGTAGGCTAATAGGTGGCATATTGAGAAAAGGGCTCTGTGGCCTAATGGGTTGAAATGTCCCCTTATCCCCTAACATGGATGTTCTTTTTTACCTTGAGGATTGGGTGTTTATAGAGGTAATCAAAATGAGATCATTAGAGTGAGTTTCTAATTCTGCATTCGTGTCTTTTTAAGAAAGGTGAAATTTGGAGACAGTTGTTCAAGGCAAGCTCATGTGAACACGGAGCCAACCCTTGACAGGTTAAGGAGGGAGGCCCAGAACTGACCTTTTCCTCACATCCTCAGGAGGAGCCAAAACTGCCAATACTTTGATTTTGGACTTAGGGTCTCCAAAACTGTCAATCAATTCATTTAGTTTAAACCACCCAGTTGGTGGCAATTTGTTAAAGTAGTCCTAGGAAACTAATATATAAGTTCAATAATTCAGGAGTTAAAAGAAAGGGGGTAGGGGATGTGGCTCAGTGGTAGAGTGCTTGTCTAGCATACACGAGGCCCTGGGTTGGATCCCCCTCCAAAAAAAAAAAAAAAAAAAAAGGAGTTAGTAATTTCTTGACTTCAGAGCCAAGAAGTTCAGATATTCTAATGTTTCCCATAGCCCAGAACAGCATGTACATCATATTCAAAATTTGTTGACAGAGAGCTTTCCATTTGTCATAGAGTATTTCATGAAATTGCCGTGCGATGGGTCTGACACAGGAAACACTGGGCTTCTTTCTCTTGAGGAAGTAGCTGTGCTGTGGGTCTCTGAAGAAAAGGCAGTCTCATGGAGCTAGGGTAAATAAGGATATAGGTGAAAGTTTGGGTAAATAAGGATATAGGTGAAAGTTTATGAATGCATTTAGTTCAAATCCATCACAACTCCTGGAAAAAAAACAAACAGCTCCAAAGAAATGACTTAACTGTAAAGTTATCAAAGAATCATCTTTCCTGATCCATGAATGCTTTGATTCCTGTTCTTTTACCTTGGTGACTCAGACACAGCTATTTGAAGGGCTAAAGCCAAAGACTGTGTTTTCTCCCTTGGTGGGAGTAGTTCAGGAAATGTGGGAGAAGATATTCAAGGGGATTCTTTTAAATTAAACACACCTCTACATATTTGTCATGCAAGTACCCCATTTATGAGTGTTGTTCACCCACACCTTGCCAAAACCGATCCTTCCTTCTTGAAATGGAACCCTGGGAGATAAAAGACCATAGTTATTGTCAGTGGTTAAAAGCAGAAGACTGCAAAAACATTTCACTTGTGTATTTCAGTTATCAAATGTGCCCACACAGAATAAAGGAAATATGCACTAGCTAGACCCATTGTTTTTTTTTTATAAGCTTCTGCAAAATTGCAGTTCTTCAACTTCTTATATACTCAATGTGTTTTATAATATTTCGGGTTAGACCTACACACAGAAAAATTGGAGACTCAGTATTTCATTTATAATTGTGACAAGTATTTGTGACTACCCCCAGTAAAAAGTTTGGTTCAGAGAGAGAAAACAGTCATCTTTGTTTCATGTTTTTGTCATTATCTGTAACCCCCACCCACTCCTCAGCCCATTTCAGCTCCCTCCTCTCTGTGCTTCTGACCATCCCTGCAGACCCAGTGATCTCTCACCCTAATAACCACCAACATTTGCTGCCAGGCTCGACAGTTCCTCATAACCAGTGCCCATCAAATAAAACTGGTAGCCACTTCAAACAAAAATGCAGTTTCACAGGCTGTATTTGCAGAGCTTTTGATTTACTAAGGGTCAGGTAAGTTGAAAAAGCAATATTTTTAACAGGTATCCCAAGTGAGTTGGATGGTTAGCAGGCAAGTCTTAATCATTAGCTCAGTTAGAGTATCAATACTACTCGTTGGTATTTGCCTTAAACTGTCTCATGCTATTAGTGAGACTTTCTCATCTGAAACTATCCTTTCCTTAACTGGATTAAATTTTAAAAATTTAAAGCCTAAGTTCTGGAGCTCCGGAAATGTAGTCTAATGATATTTTTTTCAAGAGAATTTTTTATTCTTTGAGAATGTTGTTATCTGTCTCTGCTGGCACTTCTATTTCATGAGAGGACATTCATTTCAGTGTGTGGATTGTTATTCCTCCTTCAGAACGCTGAGTCCCCTTGCAATATTGGTGATGTTCACTGCTTGCCCTTAATTCTAGTTGCCTGGGATATCTTTGGGGACCCTGGAGGCACAGGAATGGAGGAAGATACAGTAGTCTCAGTCCCACTTGATACACTGTCTGACCCTAGCTGAGGGATCAAGAAGAGGAAGTTCCTTACCACAAAGCTGTAGCATGTGAGATCAGTCACTATCAAGGGCATGTTAGATCAGTCACTATCAAGGGCAGAGGGAACCTGAGCTTCTGTGTGGCACTCCTTCTTGACTCCTCCCAAAGCCAAGGAGACTAGCAGGTGCTCCAAAGACAATCCCCTCAAGCTAGTAGAATTTAGGGGTTCACAGTTCTGCTTCCCAGGGTCACATACTCTCCAGGAAGCATGGTGCTCTGATCTACACCCCCAGGTTCATCACTCCTGGTACATGGAAATCAGTTCATTGGCTTTCTCCAGCTAGGTTCCTACAGATCAGAGGCCTTGTGTGTAACCTCCAGTCCCTATGTATCACCCGCCCCAAAAGGTGCTCTGCTTAAGATAGGTAGCTAGAGGTTGATTAGAATTAGAAGTGGAGCTCATGGTGGGCAGCAAGGTGGCTGGTGCTCAGGCCACCCTTCTCCCAGGAGACTCCCATGGCCATTGAACTTTCTGATTTCTTCAGCTTGGGGTTAGTTTGTTTGGGTTTATTATAATGATATACCTGAGAACTGGGTAACTTATCACAACCGAAATTCAATTCTCACAGTTCTGAAGTCTGAGAAGTCCAAGATCAAGGCTCCAGCAGATTCTGTGACTGGTAAAGGCTTGACCTCTACTTCAAAGACGGCGCCTGGATTTCCGTGTCCTCACATTGCTAAAGGTGATTGTACTCTTTCAGGCCTCTTTTGTAAAGGCACTGATCCTATTCATCCCAAAGGCTCCAACTTCTAATACCATTGGCTTGGTGGTTAGATTTCAACATGTACCTTTCGGGGGGGCGGGGGACCCAGACATTCGGTTTATAGCACATGATTCATCTCACCATCTCATCAGAAGTAATAATAAACACCGTGTAGAATCGGCATTTAAATCACAGCTGCCACTCATTGTACACTCTTTCTGTGCCAGGCAGCTGGCTAAGTGCTCCATATGCATGAACACCAAATGAGACTATCCAAATAGACTCCATTTGGTAACCTCAATCAATTTTACTAATTTCTAAAGACTAGTTAAGAGTTCACTTCTTTCGAAAACTGCAGATAATCTCTCTCCTCTGACAGAATTTCATCTACGCATCTTATAGGTTATTTATACCTAATCCTGCTAAGGATTCACGTTCCCTAAGTATACAAACCAACTCTATCCTTTATGGAAATCACTTCTTTTCTGTTCCAAGACAGGGCCTCTCTAGAATTCCTTCTGATAAAGCCCTGTCCCTAAAACCTGGGAGAATTAGAGTAATTAGAGGAAACAAGAATTAGAGGAATCTTTCATTTTTTTTTTCTTTCAGAGAAAAGCCATCAAACTGTAAAAGGATCATGTGAAGCAGGATAGGCCTATACATATATAGAGTGAGAATTTAACAGAATCTTCTGGTTAAAGTGTTGTGTTCACCTACCTTGCGCATTTTGGTCTCTCATACTTTTTAAGTAAATATTTTCCCCACTGATGTTCATATACTCATCTTTATGAATTAGCATTTCCATCTCATTTGACTCAGATTTTCCTTTTAAATAATTAATAGTGCAGGCACCTCAAAAAATTTGTTTATAAGTAATTTGTGTTTTGGAGTACATTGTTTTCTGACTTGGAATCAGGCTTTATTACCCCATTGCTTCTCAGCCTTTTGGCTAAGATTAAGTGTAATACTTTTCCAAACAGTAGGTATTATCTGTTTAATGATACACAGTTCTTAATTGTCAGATGTGAGCTCTGCCCTATGGTAGGATCTTTTGAGAGGACCAGCTTGGTTCTCTTTCTGCTGTCTTTCTGTTCTGCCTCGCCCTTGAGTGACTGTAGAGGTCAGTAGGTAAGAGCATGACTTTGGATATTCCACACACCAGGGTGAGCCTTGAAATACCATTCACATTCTCTCTGGATTCATTATGAGCCTGATGCACAATAAGCTTTGAATATATGTTAAGTATTATTATTGATAAGAAAATAAGATTTTTGCAAAAAATTTGCTAAAGTGCATGCTTCTGGAAGACACGATCCCAGGTTGATTTATTTTTGAAAATTCCACAGTGCCCTGCACCATGTCTTATTGCAGCGGACCCCTTCAAGAGTGTGATGTTATCACAGGCAGTAGCTGCCCACTCAGAAAATACACTCCTAAACCACCTTGCCTTTATGTGTGGGTGTGGGATGGGTTGATTCTGATGCACGTGAGCAGAAGGTGGGTAAAAAATAGGTGTATCATCTTAAACTTCTCCCTGATCTTGAATAGATACAGAGGGCTCCAAAACCCTAAAAGATGATGGTGGCATGAAATGGGAGGATTCTGGCTCCCTGGATCATGCAAGCCCCTTGTGTTGTACTGTTCCCATAAATGAAAATGAAGGTGTTAGGCCACATCATCTTGCAATGCCTTAACTAATACTGCTATTTAACAAATTTGTCAAAGGAATAAATGAACTATGCAACTAAATCACCCTGAGTATAGTGCCATTGAGTACCCCAAAATAGTTGTATAATAAACCCACTGATCTTATTTTCTCCATCTCTCTGTAATCTCACATTAAAACAATAATAGTCAATCAGAATTTAAAAAAAAAAAAGCTAAAGTGGAGCAGTGAGAAGGAGTTGCTCTGCAGCAATGCAGTGGCTTTTAAAAAAATATTTTTTTTAAAAATCCATGAAACCATTGTTGTGCAAAAGAAGTCAGCAGAAAAACCCCAGTGGGGGTGGGGAAGCTCTTGTGCATTGTTGGAGTGTTTCACTTAGCAGTCAACTAGCGGATGAAATAGAGGTATTTGTCTGTATGTTTTCAGTTCAATCTGCTCTGTATTTTTGTCTTTTTGAAACAATATGTGGGATTGCAAAATATAGCCAGTAATTCCCCTGCTGAACTAAAAGAGAATTAGAAAAGGCTGCTAATAGCTTTTGTGTTTAGAAGTATAATGTCTTCCAGAGAGTTATTTTATGGATGACGTATCTGGAATTGCTTATGAATACTGGATTATGGATTTTCCCCCTTCCTTTTTCTTTCTCTTTTTCTTTTCTTTTCTTTTCTTTTTTTTTTTTTTTAACTGTGAGAACTTAAACATAGTATTAAAAAAAAAAAAAGCATTTTATCTTGTGGTAGAAATGTCAGCCACATTTCAATTCACTCTTAGGCTTCCCCTAAAAGGAGTGAGTTTTATGCATAACAATAGCCTTGTTTTTATAAGTGGTTGGTGATATCTGCAAATGTGTAAGGCATTCATTATCTAGGAGCTCTTTTCTCCCTGGTAACACACCGGGAAATATCAGAGTGTTGTTATTTGAATTCTTTCTTGTGCTCTGACTCCCAGATGAATTGAAATTCAACTTCACAGTCAAATGAGTAGCCATTTAAAGCTCAGGTGTGTATTTCTTAAGACCCTCTCAAAGGACATATAACTGCTTATGTCTTTCCTAAAGACAGCAAACTGAATTTTAATTGGATCCTGCCTCTCCCAAGAGATCAGTATACCTCCACTCCAAGGCCATATATTACAAAGCTTCAGTATGAATTGGAACATGAAGCCTGCATTTGAGTTTAGTATTTAAACTTGAAGTTATAGCAGCTGACACCCAGTCATTTCAGCAACTCTCAATCAAAATTGTATTTAATTTAAGTCTCTGGAAAAAAAAAAAAAGAAACGCATGCGCACATACACACACACACACAAACACACATGGCTGTGTAAATAGCCATAAGCATTCAGATTATTAAATACATTTTTTTCTTTCCTTCTCAGGAAATAAATATCAAATGGGATCAGTTCCAAATTTTGCTTGTTTTAGCCCCACCTTGACCTTGTCAGATGGATAAAAAAATGAAGCAGTGAAAAACCGTTCACATACGCACACATACACATATGCACACACATGTGTGTATGTGTTTATCTCCAAGATCCTGTTCTGCATCAGAAAGTCTTATATCCGTGTCATTTATACCTGCATATATATGACTATCTGATGCAGAACAGGATCTGTGAGATCCTTTGTGACGCAGAAAATCTTTTCTTCAGAGGGGCAGAGATAGTTTGGAAGACGCTAAGGTATACGCAGAAAGCTCTCCTAGAGTTAATCTCCTTCTGATCTCAGAAACTGGCAAGACAACATCAAAAAGGAAACCAAAGGACTTGTGGAATCTAATTCACCAACCCAAATAACAGAGCCGTGTGTTTTTCTGTACTTCATAGTTGAAGAATCTGTGTAAATTTCCTATGGCAAATGGATTCTATGAGGACTGATGTTTGAAAATATCATGAAAACAACCCAAAACCAGCTGAAGAATGAAATTTATACTTTAAAACTTAACAGACAGTGTTATGATCTTGCCTTGTACCATACCAAAGTGGATCTCAGTATATTATATGTCATTAAGACTATTTTTGTTATTTTAAAAATATTTTTTATCCTGAAAAATTTAGGTGTTATTTTAATTTCAGAAATGTTTTAGAAATCTGGATTTTTTTTCCCCCTTTAATTATAGACAGAGACCAGGATTAGCAACCAGGCACCAGAATAGAGATATGTTCCTTAATTTTTCTCAGATATAATTTCCTCAGTTATAACCTTAGGGATTTGAAGTCAGTCATCTCTAAGCTAGTTAGAATTATAACATTTTCAGGGTCTAAATTTCAAGTGGCTTTTTCTCTGTTCATACAAGACTCAAAGTTATCAGTCAGCATACAGCCCTAAATTTTGGCATTTTTCTGCTGTGATGAAAAAGAATATTTGGATTATACATCTAGCATCTCAATTCTGGAATCTTTAACTTCAGTTTGTCCATTTATTTTTACTTAATTATCTTCCACAGAACTTTCTTCTCTTTCTTCTTCTGTTCTTTTTCTTTAAAAAAAAATCTTTGAATTTTATCAATCATTTCTTAGTTACTAGACTCAAAATCTTAAAGTTTTCTTTAATTGCTTGTTGTCCCTTGTCCCAGATGTTAAATCACCACACAATTCTTTTGGGTGTACTTCTATGAAGGGTAAGACTAGTTTTTTTTTTTTTGTTTGTTTGTTTTTTTAACAACAAAACACAATTATATTATTGCAAGGGACTTCATTTATTGGTTCACAGGTTTCATAGAATTGTTTTGATGATCTGAAGACATATATCCATATAAAATAACAAAAATAGTCTTAATGAGATATAATATACTGAGATCCACTTTGGTATGGTACAAGGCAAGATCATAACACTGTTAAGTTTTAAAGTATAAATTTCATTCTTCAGCTGGTTTTGGGTTGTTTTCATGATATTTTCAAACATCCCCCCAAAATACATATACAGTTTTGCATGTAATTTCCAGGAATGCAAAGAATCTGTTGAGTTCTCTAAATGTATAATAGATTACTTCTTTGACTCAAAGATCATAGTGGAGACACTTTCAAAGGCAAGTAAAAGAAGGAATCTTGCTTTTCAAGATATGAGCCATCCCCCTCACAAATATGGCAGCTCTTTGTTCTCCTGGGGAACTACAGAGCAAGGCAGTGGAGCCCTTAGACTCTCCCAGGAAAAGTGCGGGTGGCCAGGTGCAAGGTTTCTCTCCATGTTTGGGCTCTCTGTCTCCAAATTCAGGAAAAAGGAAAACTAGGAAACTGGATATTCATTTCTTCTAAAGGATATGCTAAATGGGAACTCTATAAAATTCTTCAACAATTTTGTGAATGAAAAACTTAAAGAGTTTTTTTAGATGAATTGTCTCAACATCTTTGAGTGAGAGAGGGGATTCATTGCTAATGCCCTCCACAGGAGCTCAGTCTATTTCGCTCTTGCCTTTAGCTGTTGAATGAATTAGGGTGGTATTTGGAAAGCTAATTCATTCTGCTTGGAAGGTCACAAAAGGGAATATGAAAGAAGAAGAGATGTAGAGATGCTAGACAGGATGTCCAGCCAGAAGAAATAGGTGGGCAGGGCTGCAGTGAGCAACTCTTACTCCTGGAGTGTCATTGCTTGAAGCAGAATTGAAATCTGAAGGATCCGGCCTCAGGAGTGCAGGACTGTGATCTCCCTTAGAACCTGGCAGTGGATGCACCCTGGAAAGAACATTTGTTTAGGGTCCCTGCCTCTCAGGGAGCCCTTAGCTTTGAATTTAGATTAATTGAGTGCACCTTCTTATCCCTGCTTTCTATAAGTGAGGGGACATTCAGAAAGTTTTCCTTTTCTTAGAATCTGTCCTAAAGTTTTAAGGGGTGGGAGATGTAGAACATAAAAGGTTTTATGTTCTCCAGAGAAAGATGTAATGTGCCATCAATATATTTCTCTTATCTTAACCAAAGATCTCATTTAAAGCAAATAACAAATTTCCAAAAACATCTGGCTTTAATTTCCTGGATAAAATGCAGGAATAAGTTAAATTCCTCAAATATATAAACTTTTCTCTGCAAATTAGCACATTGAGTAAGGCAATGATCCTTTCAAATAAGTACTTAGTACATAAAATGAAGCTTAACCTCGTAAGAGCACTTATAAATAGTGTCTTAGGAAATAATAAGGAATTAATTTAGCTTTCCAAAACATTAAAATGTGGAGGAATTTGACACTTTGCATCTATTTGCCTTCTTTGGAAAAGATAGCCCTTTTATATCATTTGTATTATTTTGATTCTTCTTAAATTGTGTGGCTGAGAGCAAGTTGTCTTCCACTCTTATGTCTCAGGTTCCCAATTTGAGAAAAATGCACCTAGCTCCTGTCTTGCATATTTGTGAGTATTGAAACACACACATGTTGGGTGCGGTGGCACATGCCTATAATCCCATAGGCTCAGGAGGCTGAGACAGGAGGACTGTGAGTTCAAAGCCAGCCTCAGCAAAAGTGAGGCCATTCTGCTAATTGAAAGGCAGTCAGGAATAATAGGGTGCTGGTCTGGTGGATGCACTGTGGTCTCAGTGATTCTGCTATAGAATCCCTCCTAGGGATCCCTCTCAGGTGAACTGACTTGAAATAAGAACTTTTAAATACATTGGTCATAAACTCCTCTTGGGCTGATCCTCGGCTGCACCTGTCATATGGTGACTTCCATTTATCTTAGAAAATACTATTTATTGAATTAGAGAGATCAATGCAAATGAATTATTTCCTCATTCCATGGGGCATTTACAAGATCTTCCGCCATGGCCGAATATCACAAAATGGTCTGAGAACGAGTGACTTTTCCTGATCTCTGGCTCAGGAAAGGCCACTAAAATCCAGGAGATGGGTGAAGAGATGGGCCCACAGTCCCGCAACTGCTTTTCTTTCCCCGCTGAGGCAAGTAATGCCTTTGCGGATCAAGTTTCTGGGCCCAAAGAGGCAGCACAGGATGCGGTGGGCCAGCCCACCTCACTTAAGAGATAAACTGAATTTGAAACCCAGATATTTGAGGATGTTCCTCAGGACACACACTGCAACAACAAAAGGTGATGATAATGTCGGGAGGTAGAGAAGGAGGCGAGAGAACAGTTTCCCTTAACTTGGAATCATGGAAATGAGTAGAGGAAACATTTCAAAACTTAACATCTTTTCCCAACTCTTGCACCTGCCTCTTTAAGTTTCTGAAAATCAGCAGATTCCGTGGGGGCAACAAAGGTTTTGAAGAAGCAATCCATTGATCACTTCCTCTCACTTGACATGTTTAACTAGACTAAATCAATACTTAGCGTATCAATGATTTTACAAAAAAAAACCAAAACCCCATACTAATACAATTGTGTGTCCTGAGGCATCATGGAATAAAAGAACCCTGCAGACAAGTTCCTTCTTTATTCTTTGCCCACTTTGAGCATCTTTGATTAAAAATCAAATGTGTATGAATATATACAATCACTGGATTCATGAAGGCCAAGGCATAAAAGCATTGGCTTTTTTTTTTTCTTTTTCATTTTTCAGGGCGTTTATCTGTCAATCAAGCTATCTTCGATGATGCACATGAAAGAAAGGACCTTGAGTGTTAAACTAAGTACCAGAGATTGAAAATGTAACTATGCAAAACATCAGTCATCTCATCGACTTTCTAAAAGAACTTGTTTAATTCAGGCTTATTTAGGAAATAGTGCCCCTGACTAATGGGTTTTGATTATGACAGCATATGGCCGGCTTGCAGGTTTGAGTCTTGTAGTTGAGTGAGTACAGTATTTTATCTGAAGAACTTGCAACAGACACATTACCCCTTTAGAGTCCACATTAAGGAGCCATCATCATTTTGATTGTGACCTGGATTCACAACTGTACAACCAAAGACGATTTCAGGTGGACAGATGGAGGTTAACAAGGAGGCAGGCAGAAAAAATACTCTCTCTTCTATGGGAGTGTATGAAAGGGCAGGTGAAATGAAGTGACTGAGCCAGCTGTCCTTGAACCTGAGAGTCCCTCTAAAGGTACCTGGTCTTCCCCATTCAGGGATCTAATTCTCTGATAGCCAGTCCAGAAGAGATACTCCTGCTGATGAGCCTAGGAATACAGATAAACACTGCACTTTTGCCGGGTACCCACAGAGGTTTCTGGAACCTGACAATGCCGTGAGTGATCGCCAGTAGTGGAATGCTGAAAGTCTCAGGCACTTGAATCACTATTTGTTT
The DNA here is from genome assembly GCF_052094955.1 of Ictidomys tridecemlineatus. Taxonomy (NCBI): domain Eukaryota; kingdom Metazoa; phylum Chordata; class Mammalia; order Rodentia; family Sciuridae; genus Ictidomys; species Ictidomys tridecemlineatus. The sequence continues at coordinate 26,016,095 of NC_135482.1, forward strand.
ATTCGGGTTGAATTGCACATCTAGGGCAGTGTTTGGCCCAGTGAACAGGACATGCAAATACCTGGCTTCTCTAGTGTACAGGGAGAGGGAAAAGGAGACTGGATTTTTTGTTGTTGGGGTGGCCATGCTTATGGGGAGAAGTCCATTCAAATGCTTATTGCTGACTGGCCCTGGGTAGTAGAAGCTTTTGTTTACTTGTCTTACTTGTGAGGATTGCAGCTGTTTCTTTCAGTAAAAAGGAGTGGGAGAAAGTCAGATGTCGCAACCAACCTCCCATTTTCCCCTCCCTCCAATGTTTGTGGAGTCCAACAGCTGTCTTTGTAAATCCTGTCACTCAGGCTTGGAATGGTTCTGCATAATCAGGAATGGAGTGATGAAGCCGAGATTGTTGGCAGGCTGGAGGTAGCAGGTGGGAATGAACTCACTGATCGCTTCCTGGTCTCTGTCCGATTGACTCAGAAAGTGGGGAAAGAAGACATTTCAAGGAGGCGATGAAGGAAAGTTGAGCACACATGTCTTGTATTTCATACTTACGGGTCTGAATGGCTACAGAGCATGAATTCACCGGTTGTTAAGACTGGAAGGGATTTGAAAGGTCCTCTTGTCTAGGAGTTTTAAATTATTTTTAGCAGCAGAAGTTGTTTTTTTTTTCTTCTTCCTTTCTTCAAATGAAATCTTAGATGAGTGGTATCGTGTATAAATGAAAAGACCTACTTCGATCAGCAAGAACATCAATGGAAAAGTGGGCTGGGTATAAGAAAAGCAACCTCAATAACAAGCGAACTCAGTTCAGAAACACAGGAGGAACAATGGGGACTGTGGCAAACTGATTGCACCCACAGGGGACACCTCCAACTGACTCCTAGGCCATCACTGCCTTTGCCTTGAATTCACTTATTCACTCATTGACTACATATTTATTAAGTGCTACTCTTTATCAGGTACTGTTTTGGACATAAATGAAACAAACAAGATGCCAGTTCTTGTTATGTTTGTATTCTAGGAAATATGAGTAAGGAGACAGCTAATACCACCAACAAAACAGAACACAAAAGTACATATTTACATGTTGTGATCGATAACCAGAAGAAAAGCAAAATAGGGTAAGGGATGGGGAGACACCTTGGGAAAGGAGATAATAGAACAGTCTGGGATGACATTTAAGGGAGTAAATTCTAGCAGAGAATTGAACAATGGGAAGAAACCAGGCCATATGCTGATCTGCATGGAGAACATGGAGCAGGTGGGAACAGTGCGTTGGATGGCCCAGTTCTCCAAAAGAAGCTGCAAATCTTTTATGGATAAAGTTTTATTTTCAGATATCAGCAATTGCTTCGAATTAATAAATGTTCTCCCCACTCCCTTTACCCAGCCCACAGCCCCCCCCCCCCATTTCTGTACTACTCTCCTACACAAAGCTGGCAGGAAGGAAAATGAAACTTTCATTGAAGCAGAGAGCAGAGCACAGGGACCATGGTTGGCCTGGCTTAGTTCTTACCCACCTCCTGCACTAAATGAGCACAGTTTGCAGTTCTGTTTTAGTTTGATCTCTTCTGTTTACCCTAGATGAGAGACCAGAGGGGTGAGGATCCTCATCCAAGGTCACACAGGGAGGTGCTGGAAGGGGTGCCAAGGACTCTCCACTCCTACCAGCTCTTCTTCTTAAAAGCATGCATATTCAACATTTTCTTTCCTGCCCCCAAGAGTCGGGTAGTCAGTAGAATCTACAGGATCAAGGATTAAATGACTAATGAAAAGCAACATAAATAATAGCAGTTTCTACCAGGCATTGTGGCGCACACCTGTAATCGCAGTAACTCCGGAGGCTGAGACAGGAGGATCACGAGTTCAAAGCCAGCCTCAGAAATGGTGAGGCACTAAGCAACTCAGTGAGACGCTGTCTCTAAATAAAATACAAAATAGGGCTGGGGATGTGGCTCAGTGGTCAAGTGCCCCTGAGTTCAATCCCTTGTACAAAAAGAAAAAAAAATAGTAGCAATTTCCAATAAGGAATTTAAGGAAAACTTTTTAAAATTTTCATAAAGTTCGGTCCCAATTCACCTTGCCAATTTCTACCCTAGGGTAGAATTTTATGTCGTTTATATATCTTTTCTGTGCTTTTTTGGAAATGAGCACAGTTTAATTCATTTATTCCCATCCAATAGTTTAAATCCCACAACAACACAGGAGTCTGGAATACAGAAAAAAATCCAAGTGACTAATAAAGAGAACGAGAAAAAAAATCAGTTTTGTCTGAACAGTTACACGAGGCATGCTGTTTTTTTTTTTTAACATGCATAAACTGTCCAGTTTGCTCACATTCCTAGTTCATTTTCCACTCAAAGTTAGGTTAGCCAGGATCTGCAATAGCAGTCCTTGATAGTCTCTAGGTTCAAAGAACAGAATACAACAGATTGCTTCTGCTCAGGCATGCTAGCTCTTGCTTTTCCATCACCCTGACACCATGTTCAGGAGGAGAAAGAGCGTTTACATATCAGAGCGCAGAAAATGTCATGCTGGTGGTAGCCCCCCTTCTTCACCCTTTCTTCTCCAACACTGGCTGCAGCCAGAACTGGCAGGCCACTGACTGTTTAGAAAGAATTTGACTTATGACCTGGCCCCAAGACAAAATACATATTCATCTTCCAGAACAGGTGCAAAGCCTCCCCTGCTATGAACAACCCACAGCTCCTCTCTTATTATTTCATATGTACAAGTGGAATTTGTCTTTCTTCACACTTTAGTTGCTATTGTTGTTAAAGCACTTAAGGTTGAAGAATGACAGAATTTTGCTCAAAAGAATCTTCTTATAAAATTTAGTTGGTCTTCCTAGTTGGTGTTCATGGAAAGTAGAATTATGTCCCATTCATGGAAATCTTTTGGAATGCCATTGGACTTCTCCAAATCATCCAGTTAATAATAAAGGAAATTGATAGAGATTTTCCCAGGTGAGAGAAGTTTAACTAGCTACCATTTTGTTTAACCATCACTCATTTTGTTTAACCATTTAGAAGAGAGGTGGTTGTTAAATGTTTTTTTTTTTAATAATTCAGTGTCTATTTATGCTTCAGTGACAGATTTAATAAATACCAAAACAATTGGAATGCCTAAGGAGGAAATGAGAAACAAACTATAATAAAAGTGTCTCTTTTGTTAAAGGTATGGTGGAAAATTATCTTGACAGAGCATGAACCATAGGTTACACTTGTCTCAGAAAAATGTTTTCTGTATCTGTGCTTTGGGATGATTTTAATTTAATTACATCTATAAATGATTTCAGAAAATGGGTGCATACGGTGGGGGAAGAGTGGAAAATGTGGGTACGATTTAAGTAATTTACATGGTTGCCTACAGTCTCTGGAGAGATTGAACTAACCCATGAAATAATACAAGTGTCATCAAGTAGAAAATTTGTGCTATGAAAATTCTAAAGGGCTAAAATTGTTGGAGTAGAGTGATGGAAGTTGGATGTTGCATTAGGTCCAAAATCATGAGCCTGATTTGAACATGAAGAGAAGGAAACCTGGCAAACAAACTAGCAATGGCAAAGACCAAAAGTAGCAATGAAAACTCCCTTTATAGAGAGGACTGTGAGGAGGGGAGAGGATGCATTGGGTGCGTCAATAAGGCATGTCCATATTATGGAGAAACTTGAATCCTAGGAAGAGAATATTGGCCTTGCTCTGAGATATCCTGGAGAACTTTGCTAGATACTTTGAGAAGATCAGACTGATGGTAGTATGCAAAAGAAATCTGAGAAAGGCAGGATCAAAATATCAAAAATTACTTACAAACTTATTATAATGTTCCTGTCATAGTGGTTCAAAATCAGAGGTAGCAAAGAAAAAAAAAAGAGATGTACAGAATAAGGAGGTAGAGTAATGCCTGACTCCATCATATGTGCGTTCCCAGATATTGCGGATACCTCATGTGCTTTGAATACAAAGACTCAATGCTTCCCCTCCCCTCAAATGCATGGACTCCAGGAGCTCATAACCAGTACCAAGTTTGAGACCTACGTGTGGGTTTCTGAGCATGACATCACATGCAATGACTCTTAGAGAAAGTGAGACAGAGTCCAAAACAATAAACCAAAACACTTGGCAAGTGTCTGGATTGCTCCATCATCCTCAGAGAGCCTGATCAGCACATAGGAAATCAATCAAGGGGTAAGATATGCCTGGTGACTTGCATCTTGATCAGCTTCAGCAACGGCCAGAGGGTGACCTGTGAACTCCCAAAGTCCTCTTCAGTTTCCAGCCCCCTCTGACATCAAAACTACCGGTAAAAGCTAGAGAGAAAAAAAGCGAAACAAAGTGGGGGCAGATCTCCTAAAAATAAAGGGGACATCAGTAGAGGAAAGGAACCAAGAGAAAGGAAGGAGGGAGGGTGGCTTTGTCAAATTGTATTTTTATATTATGTGCATGAACAAATATGTAACACAAATCTAATAATACGTACAACTATAATGCACTAATAAAAAATGTGGGAAAAATACATTTTCCAAGGCAAAACAAAACAAAACAAAACTGCTGGTGAAAGATTTTAGGCCTCTAGTTATGTTTTGAATCTAGACCATGCTACTTGCTTAATATTATGATCTTGGGTAGTCATTTATACTCTCATTCAACTTCTTCATTTATAAGACCAATATGAGCAGTCTGGCAAACTCAGAAGACTGTCATGAAGAAGGAGAAAATATATGTAATGCATGGAGGGCAGAACAAGACTAGTGAGAAATGGAGGAGAATGAGGAACTGCACGTGGGTAACTGTTAGCCTGATTTTGTGAAAACATACATAACCATCTCTCTTATGCTAAGAATTTCAAACCCTGATCTAAAAAAAAAAAAAAAAAGCCTCTATCTAAAGAAGCAGCTCTGGTCTAGTTAAGTGGTAATTAAATGTTTTTGCTGGAGAATGTCTTTTTTTTAACTCCAAATGAAAACTTATATGAACCTTCAATATAGAAAACAAAACAAAAAAATAATGAGTCTTATATAAAGGCTTAAAATATAATGTATAATATTTACTTATTATAAAGTCAATCAAAGATAATAATGAAGTTTTGGGATTATCACAAAATTAGAGATAAGAATCTTATAATCCATTTGACCTCCAATTTTAGATTCTTTTAACTTTGGATGCACAGTGTCACAACAATTCTCATTCACACAGATAAGTAGTTACAAATGGTAGTAATTATTTTTATCAGCTTTTCTTGAATTCCCTGTAAAATCTTTAAATAAACAGAACAGGAAAAGCTTTGCTCCAATGTCTAAACACAAAAGAAATTACTGACAACACAATTTCACATGGAGAGTGAGAATATGGGTTAATTTGGTAGACATTGTATGACTATGTGTCTCTTTTTATTAAAGTATTTTAAATAGTTTTAAAAAACACATTTTAACAACATTGTTTGACTTAAATCTTTGTGGAAACTCTGAAAGAACCATCTGGAAGCTTAGGTGTCTACAGAATTGTGTTTAAGCTAGAACTTGCTTTGAGAGGAGTGCTGTTCAAAGTACTATTTGCTGTCTGTATCTTAATTCTTGTAACTACTGCATGAGGCAGGTGAAGACCTTGAGCTACACAGAAGTCTATCAATTTTCTATAAAACATGCAGTTGGTTAAAAAAAAAAAAAAACAAACAAGGTAAGGTTAAACCTAGGTTTTTTATTTTTTTAGCTGAAGGAAGAGAATGGGTTCATGGTTTTGTTGCATAATTGAATAGGCAGGCAGTTCCAAATTTTATACCAACTAAATACATATTAGGTATGAAGTTTAGTTATGAAATTATCTATAAGCCTTGGCATTTAGTAAGTGATTAATAAATGTTCACTGACTGAACTTATTCTGTGGCTGACTCCCATCACAGGACCATCTGTGTAATGATCACCTAACAAATAAGTTAGCAAACTACAGTCTGCAGGCCACATCTGGCCCATAACCTGTTTTTGTAAATAATGTTTTCTTGTAACACACTTCAATGGACTGAATGTTTGTGTGCCCCTAAAAATTTATTTGTTGAAGCCCTAACTGCTCAAATGATGGTATTAGGAAGTGGGACTTATGGGAGGTAATTAAGTCATGACGGTGGAGCCCTCAACAGATGGTATTGGTGCCCTTCTAAAAGAGATTCCAGAGTTTTCTCCTCTTCTTTCTGTGATATGAGGATACAAGAAAATATGAGCCTATAACTCAGAAAAGACCCTCCCCATTCCTGAAAATGCTGGCACTCTGATCTAGGTCTTCTAGCCTCCAGAACTGTGAGAAATAATTTTTTATTATTTATGAGCTACTCAGTCTATGATACTTTGTAATAGCAGCCTGAAGAAAGATACATACTTTTGCAAATCTGTGTATTTGCTGCCTGTGATTGTGTTCCCTTCACAATGGCAGAGTTGTGTGTTTGTAATAGACAAGATGGCTCACTTTATGTAAAATATTATAGGAAATGTTTGTCAACATTTGGCTAATATAATATAATGGCTACATTTTCTATCAACTTTCTTTCATACAGAACCACCTAACGTAGCTGCATTAGTTAGCATTCCATTACTGTGACAAAATACCTGAGATAATTCATTTATAAGGAGGAAGAACTTATTTTGGCTCCTGGTTTCAGAGGTTTCATGCTCACTTGGCTCTGTTGCTCTGGGCCTGTGATGAGGTAGAGCATCATGGCAGGGAGGGTGTGATGGAGGTGGCTGTACACCTAGTGGTGGCAAAGAAGCATAAGAGACAAGAAGGGGCTGGAGTTGCAATATCTCCTTCAACGGTACACCCCCAAGATTGAACTTCTTTGTTATTAGGCCCCACCCCTAAAATTTTCCCCACCACCCAATAGTGCCACAGACCGGTGACCAAGCCTTGAGCATGAGGGCCTTTGGATAACATTTAAGATCCAAAACATAATAGAAGCCATTCAGGCATGTTCCACTGGAGGAGAGGGCAAGGATGAGCTTGCATGAAACCTTTTGGTGACACCTCTTCCTCCCTATCCCCCACCACCGCTATGGTCTATTTGTGTTGGTTCCTCCCATTTTCTTCTCTGATCCTCCCTCCTATTCATTTCCTTTACAGTGCTTATAAAAGTTTACAAGAAAAAAAGTGTTGCTTCTTTTCTCTCTTCAGGTATCTGCAAAACCAAAGGGTGATGTTTGGGTCTCCTGACTACCATATTGAAGTTTTTCAGTGTCACTGCATGGACACATTTTAGTTTGCATTAAATGTATCTAAGTATGTTGTATCCTTCACAAACCATGTTTATGTGTAAAAATAGGAATTTTCCGAAGGTTAATATTAAGAAACTCAAGCTACTGATGACTCAGAAATGAGTTACTAATTTCAGAATGACTTCTAAAAAAATTCAGGAATGGTTTTTTGTTTTTTTTTTTTAATTTTCAAGAAAAAGTTTGGGCTGTCCGAAGGAAAACCAAACACATAAATGGTTTTAAATTAGATGTTATTTAAGTTAATTACTTTCTTGGAGTAATTTGTAGATTCTTAGAAAGACCCTGTCTTTTTGGTAGAATTAAATAGAATACCAGGATCATTTCCCTTGATTATGGAAAACGTCCCATAATTTACAGTTCAAACTCCAAGAAAGTAATTAGACAAATATATGTTGAGCAATGATGATGTATCTGACCTGGTACTAGCCACTGGTGTTATATGGCATCCCATGCAGACATGATAACAGCCCCAAAGGAGTTGGACAAGAAAGTTAAGAAGGAATACTTTTTTTTCCTTGTAAATTTTGACAAGTGCTAAGGAAATGGTTGGGCAAAATCAAAGAGGAAAAAAAAAATGGGAGAAACCAACTCAAATAGACCTTAGAGGTAGTGGTGGGTAGGAAGGAGAAGGCAGATGCAAAGTCCCTTAGTTCTTTAGCTCAGGCTCTTCAGTGAATTGAAAAGAGGACAGGGACTTTGGGGAAAGTGGAAGGAGGTGAGGCTAGAACAGGTATGCAGAGCCTCCTAAGCCTTGTGGAGAAAGAAGAACAACTCAACGAGTTTTACATATTTTCAAAGTGAGAACATCGTTTCACTTATTAAAAGCAAAACCAATACAAAGATGTTTTTTGAATCTTTTTGGTACTGGGGATTGAACCCAGGGGCACTTACACTGAGTTACATCCTCAGCCCTTTTTTGTATTTTATTTAGAGACAGGGTCTAACTAAGTTACTTAGGGCCTTGCTAAGTAGCTGAGGCTGGCTTTGAACTTGTGATCCTCCTGCTTCAGCCTTCAGAGATGCTGGGATTACAGGCATGTGCTACCATGCATGATTTCTGAATAACGTTTTGATGTCTATTTTGTCTATCTACCTTTGAAATTTCCAAGGGAAAGATAGTGATTGAGCAGCAATGCATACTTTTGTGAATAATTATATTATAATGCTACGGGAGTAAGGCATTAAAAGAAAGGAGACAATTGACTGTTTTAAACCTAGAATAATATTTAGCCATGCTAGGGATCAAACTCAGGATCTCACACGTGCTAGACACATGTACTACCATTGGGCCATATTCCCAGTCCAACTTAGAATTTGATCTTTTATTAGAGAAAGAGAAAAGATTTCAAGCTTTTCCCAAATACACTGCGGTCTCTGCAGAGACAGTATTTAATACTGTCCTCTCTCTCTTTTGCAAAAGATTCATGTCCTAATTTATCACACTAAAGAAAAACATTTTTGAAAACCCTCCATATAGCAATTCTGAGACACCACAAGAATCAAAAGAAAGTCATTAATGCAGGAATATGTAAAATTTAACTTTTTAAAAATCTACACAGCAAAGTATGATAACACAATAAAGAATCTGACAGAGAATTACAGCTTCTGAAATATTAGTGTTTTGCAGATGGTAATTTATGACACTATCGCTTAGTACATATAAAAATATGATCTCAGCAGGTATCCCAAGCCAGATTAAAATTTAGTGAACGCTTAATAGAACTGATAAAATATTAATTATAATGATAATGATTAGCATAAAGCCAGTTTGTCTGAAGAAGCCAAGAAGAAGAAAAAATTAAAAAGGTCCACATTTAATGACCTTCAGAGTCAAGAAGGTAAAAGGGCACCTTTTGTGTCGTGTTCATCTACTTTGAAAGGCTGGGTTTTGTAACATTAGATGATTGGCATTTATTCTTTTAATATCACTGACCATCAAAGAAGATCAATACAGAAATGTGAAAGATAGAGTTTCAAGTTCTATAGTTTCCACCTGAAATTTCACTGGCAAGTGAAAAAGCCTAGGCTGATTACTTAGAAGATTAAATTGCTGTTACTGTAAAACTATTATAGGGAACAGATTATATGTCCTTCTAAAGCATGCTGTCTAGGAGAACCTGTGTGATCTCTTGAAAGGAGCAATATTAAGAGACAGAAAACTTAGTCTTGCTTATCAAAGGCTAAGTATGACCTTGAACAAGTTGCTTAACTTCAGATCATCAGCTTACTCATCAGTAAAGTGAAAGTGGGCAAAATAATCTTGTCTTTTGTCTACTAAGTTTCTGAGGTCCAAAGAAAACATTTGGTTACCTATGAAGCATTATACATTTGCATTAATAATGTAGTGTGTTTTGCTTTACATTAGGGAGTCAAAGGAATACTGTGTGGTCACTGTAGTGTGGTGTTTTTCCCCTGTCACACTAAGTCACCCACATGTAATTTTTGGGATCCAGGGCATATCTGCTCATTAGGATATGCTGCAGAGGTATACTGTATCTTCTTGGTAATACCTGGTCTCATGTAAAAGCAGCTCTATAGAACTCTGACAAGGAAACAAAATGACTAAGTAACTCTCAGCCCACTGAAACTTCCTATCCTCAACCATATACTCTCACTTTTTGTTGCAGAAGTTATGTATGCAGCTGCTTACTGGGTGTCTCTTTTGGATACTCAATGTTTCTCCTACTTCATTTTTATTTCTCCTTCTCATGATGAATGACACTATCATCTCTTTCATTACCAAACCTAGAAACCTAGGTTATATTAGATTTTTCTTCCTGTTCAGCTTTCATGTCTAAACTCAACACCAGTCCTGTGTATCCAATTTCCTTAATATATTATCCGGTCATATATTTTATTCTCTTTGTGTTGCGTTTGCTTTGATTCTGATCCTTATTTCTTCACAGGAGAATTATTATAATGTCTGACTCATCTCCTTTGTGTGGAGCTAGCTCTTATAAATCACTCTCTTCAATGATGGCAGATTAAATTTCTTAATTAGAGATTGGCCAAATTATTCCCTTATTAAGAATTTTGTAATGCTCCCTAGAGCTTTCTTAATACATTAGTATTTCAGCACACATAATTTTTATTCTCTAGCCCTATGTCAATCAATCCCCTTTATTTCACATTCTCTGCATGTCCCTTTCTCTGTTTACATCATACATTTTCATGCTTCTACACTTTCACACTTGATGTCAGCACAGTCTAGAAAATACTTTCCCCCATTATATTACTGGCAAGGTTTTTGAACATTCTTCAGACTTCAAGTGTATTGCCAACTCTTCCCAGATATTTTCTGGATGCTTAGTCACTTAAATGTTTCTTCTCTGGACTGATTGAGACGATGTGTAACCACTACCATGATTTTAATGTTGATTGATCCAGAACCTAATGTTTCCCTGTGTATGCTTAGATTCTAATGGCGACGGTACATTAACTATCATTCAACACATTTTGTTGAATGGATGACTCGGCAAAATCTAATATAGTAGCCATGTTAGAAGTGAAGATGAAAGTCAGAAACTGGGTTGAATGAAACAAGCCAAACCACACTATAAAGGTGTTGTTTGTTTGAGTGAAGACTTATGGAGAGAAAAGGAAATAAGTCAAAAAAAGCAGGAAGGAGGCCAAAACAGTTTGGTATGCATCTTCAAAATATAGTATTCTGGCTAATGGTTAACATACACATTAGGTTATGAGAATGTCCTTAAAGTTAAAAGACTTTAGAAGACAGTAATGTATTTTGCAGTGTTCCAGAGAAAAAGGACAACTGGTGCAATTCCTTGAGGCAAAAGAGTGTTTGAAGAATATGCAGAAAGCTGGAGCAGAGTAAGTGAGGGTATTATGGGATGAATTGTATGGTTCACCTGGCACAGATCAGATACAAATTAACGTTGAATTCAGAAGCTTCAGTGCATCAGAATATCATTGTAGTTAGAGAAAGGGTATTTAAATTGGTAATTAAGTTAAAGTGAGTTTGTCATGGTGGGTCCTAATCCAATCAGACTGATGTCATTATGAGAGGAGATTTGAACACAAAAGGAGACACCAGGGGTGTGTATGCACAGAGGAAAAAACCATGTGAGGACCCAGTAAGATGTGGTCACCTGCAAGCACAGGAGAGAGACCTCAGTAGGAACTAAACTTGCAGGGGCTTTGATCTTGGAATTCTAGCTACCAGAACTGTGAGAAAATGAATTTCTATTGTTTAAGCCTGTGATATTTTGTCATGGTATCCCTAGCAAATTAATACAGAGGGAAAGAATAGTAGATACAATCAGAGAAATAATAGGGGGCTAGGCTTGGGAGATGGGGAGAATTATGTTGGGAGGCCAATGTAAAGACTTAGGTTTTATTTTAGTGAAATAGGAAGCCATTGGAGGATTTGGAGCTGGTAACTAATATGGTCTGACTCTTCTCTTCATGAATACTCGTAAGATTGTGTGGGAGTCATTTGATAAGGCAATCAAAATCAAAACTGTATAGGAGAGAAGGGGTAGAATATATTAAAAGGAAGAGAATATTGGAGGTGCTTTCTTGCTTCCACTTGACAACTAAAAATACTGAGAAGACAGAAAATGAAGTGACTTGTCCCAGAAGTAGGAATCGAGTATCTGGTGCCCTTTATTACTTTGTGCAAAGAGAGAGATACATTTGGCCTCTCACATAAAGAATACAGGTTTTATTTCCTAATATCTTAGGAAGGCTGGATTTCTTCTTGTGAAGTGACATTAGAATGTGAATAAGCCATGGTGGCCTTGCAAGACAGTGTGACACCCAGCTGCTCATCCATGTCTCTGTGACCTAAGGACATGTAGTTTGAAAGACTGGCAGGAACAAGTGGAAATTTTTCATGGACTCTAGTCACACAGTTTTCATAAATGTCCTTCATGGTAGATCATTTCATTGGTAGAACAATTTTCGGAGATGATTATAGGAAGAAGGATTGATCTCTAAACTACTTTCCATCATGTTAGAAGAATGGCCTTCTGGTTCTAGGTTAACAAAGAATTCATGTGTGTGTACAAATATATGCATACCTGCGTTGTATGTATGTTGTATTCAACATAATATAGGCACACACAACAGATAAATATCAAACATGTGGATAATAAGATATGCCTAATAGTGTAAATGCGTACAATAAAATCTATAGGATATTAAAGGATTATAGCATAGAGATCTGAGTTCAAATCACAAGTCCCGCTCTTAGGTAATTACGTGAACTTGGAGAAATTACTGAATTTCAGCAAGATTTGATGTCTTCATCTGAAATAAAGAATAATAATCATGACTAACCCAAGAGGTTGTGGCCAGATTAGAAAATATACTGGCCCTTCAATGCTTAAGACAATGCCTGGGTCACAGTAAATGTTCAAGAAAGGTAGCTTTTATCTTCATTATGAGTTTCTTTTGCTTACATTGGCTTTAATACCCTTTGCTTTTCTGGTCTTCTAAGGAAACAAAGATCATTGATTTGATTTTTTCTAATGTAAACATGTATTTAATGCTACAAACTCTCTAAGTGCTGCTTTTATTGCATTTAACAGATTTTGATATGTTGTGATTTTATTTCCTTTCAGGTCAAAACATTTTCTGATGTGCTTTGTGATTGCCCTTTTGACCTATGGGTCAATTTCCAAATGTCTGGACTGTATTTCTATGGTGAATTCTAGCTTAATTATCTTCAATTCAGAGAAAACACTTTGTGTAATATTAATTCTCTTAAAGTTAATGAGATTTGTTTTATGGCCTAGAATATTATCTTTATTATTGAATGTGCTATGTGCACTTTTAAAGTGCAATCTGTTGTTGGATGAAGTGTTGTATAAATTTCAATTAGGTCAAGTTGGTTGGTAGTATTGTTCAAATCTTCTATATCCTCATTGATTTTCTGTCTACTTTTGCTATGAATTACTAACAGGGAGGTGCCCAAATTTCCAACTATAAATGTGGTAACTATAAATGTCATATATTAATTCAGTCAGTTTTATTTTGTTAGTGTTTCCATGGTATATATCTTTGGCTTTCAGGCAGCACATAGTTGGCTATTGTTCTTTTATCCAGTCCAATAATACCTGCTATTTAATAGAGGTAGCTAGACCTGAGGCATTTATCATAGTCATTGATATTATTGTTTCAAATCTTCCATGTTGCTGTTTATTTTCTATCATCTGTCTTCTTTTGGTTTCTTCGTTCTTCTCTCCCTGTTTATTGAAATTAGAAAGTATTTTTATTATGACATTTTTAATTTTACTATTGACTTTCTCATTTACTTTTTAGTGGTTTCTCTGGGAGTTACAGTATGCATTTCTTAACACATGCTTACGTTCAAACTTTCAAGTAATTATACTTCTTCACAAATGATGTAAGAACGTTACACCAGCACACACACATCTGTTTTCCCTTCCATCTTTTGTGTTGTGCCATTTACTTCTTTATGTAACATAAAACCCAGAATTCACTACTTAAAAAAAAAGTTTATTAAAGAATCACCCATATTTTAAAAAGGTTGTAAAAATAACAACAACTACCACCAAAGTCTGTTTACAGTTTTCCATGAATTTTACATTTTTGATGTTCTTCATTCCTTTACATAGACACACATTTCTACCTGCTGTTTTTTATTTACTGAGAAAGCTTTCTTTAGTGTTTTGCTGGTTTAGTGTTTTGCTCCTCTTGCTATCATAAAAATCTTCATTATTTTTGGAAAATGAAGTCTTAACTATTTTTTTGAAATCCATTTTCACTATGTAAAACATTCTTGGCTGATGGTTTCTATTTTTCAATAACTTAAAGGTTTCTACTTTTCAATAACTTAAAGATTCTTTTCTACTAGTATTTGACTTGAATAATTTTTGAGGAGATGGCTTCATTTTCATTTTTGTTCCTATCTGTAGAATATTTTTTCTCTGGTTGCTTTAAGGGTTTGCCTCTATCATCCTCTCCCACCCCAATGTCATGATTTTTGGGGGTTTCCTTTTTTAAATTTTTTTATTTTTGAAAGGTTTCTTCTGTTTGAGATTCATTGAAATTCTTGGATCTTTTAGCCCACATGTTACATGTAATCATGTAAACTGTATCAATGATATTCTTTCTTTTTTCTCTTTCTGTGCTCATTTTGAATCACTTTCTTTTGTTCTATGTTCAAGTTCACCAATATTTTCTTTTACAGTGTCCAATCTTCCATAAACCTTTTAGAGCATTTTTTTAAATCAGATTTTTTATTGTATAGGAGTTCCATTTGAGAATTTTTTTTTTTATCTTCAGGTTTCTCTTTATCTTTCTAATTTTTCTTTAACCATATTGGACATGTGGAGAATATTGGAATAGACATTTAAATCCTTATTTGCTAGTTGCTGCATTTTTGTCATTTCTGTTTATTTATTTTTATTTGCTAACTTGTTCCTGGATTTATGGATTTTCTAAAGTAATGTTAGGGTTTTTTGTTTTGTTTTGTTTTTTGTCATTTCATTTTCCAAGTTAGGTTACTTGGAAACAGAGACATCCCATCAAGTAAAGTTTGTTAGGATGGGTCCAGAATGGTCATTAATCTATTATTAACTATTTATTATCTTAGTAGTGGGAATAACTATTTATTCCCACTACTAAGATAATGCCGCTCTAAGAATTCTACCCAATGTTTGCTACATTGTGAAGCATTTTTCTTCTTGCTTGGGGGATCAGAAACTAATCCCAGTCCTGTGAGAGGTACAAGAATTTCCTAACTATTCCTTTCTGGTGTTTCATTTCTCAGTCTCAGGGAATTGCTTGTTACGGATGTACAAATCAGAACTCAGCCAATGACTTGTGGGGACGGACCCTTCTGTATATCTGCAGAATCCTTTCTCCATATAGCCTTCTTTCTGATAGTCATCTCTCAAATTCTAGCCTCCCTGCCTGTCTAAACGTCTACCTCTATCTCCTCGACTCATCAAGAATGGTAATATTATTTGGTACCTTATCAATTCCTCACAAGCAGTCACCCATTCACACGGGACTTTTAGGTGTACAACTCATTCTATTTTTCCAGGACTTTCCTAGTCTTAGCCTTGAAAGGCTCAGTTCTGGGAACCTCTCTACATTTCAGACAAGCTGGGTCAAAAGAAATGGTTGATGACACCATATCACATTGTTGCTTTCCCTTATTGTAAGGATCAAAGTAATATTCTACCTTGGATCTTGCATCTGAAAAATATAAATGTTGGATACACACACACACACACACACACACACACACACACACACACACACACATATATATATTAGATGTTGATGAACCTTTATTTTATTCATTTATTTATATGCAGTGCTGAGAATCAAACCCAGTGCCTCACACATGCTAGGCAAGCACTTTACCACTGAGTCACAACCCCAGCCCTAAATGTTGTGGGTTTTTTTTTGCCCAACATTTGAAAGTGTATGTGTGTTTTTCATTTTTCTAGTTTTTTCAAGTTAGTCCTGTTACTTGATTTTGGCCAAAATTGTATACTATAACTCAGTTTTAAGGACATTTATTCTATGTGAAAATTTAACTATAGTGGACAGAAGCAAAAGTGGGAAACCCATTGATACCTGTAATTATGCTTCTAGATGATGATGGCTTAGACATTAATAGTGATGTGCATGATGGAAGAAGGTAGAAGAAAGTTGAGATGTATTTAAGAAATATGTTGACTGGGTCAAGGCTATAAAACAACTTGCTATTGTTTGGATCTTTTTTTTTTATTTTTTCTCCTGTGGTGGTAGTTCTTGCTCTTGGGATTGAACCCAGGGCTCATGCATGCCAGGCAGGTATTCTACCACTAAGCCACGTCTCTAGAACCTATGGTTTTGATTTCAGGCTCCGTTCCCTGAAGTTTTCATTCAATTAAAATTTTCTGAGCATCTACCATGTGCAGTGTGGAGGATGGGTATTGAGGATTAATTGAATATATTACATGTGGCCCCTTATCTGAAAGACCTTTCACTGGAAATAGAGGAGAGCCATCACATATAAAACCCTTGGATGAGAATATCTGCTGGGAACTTGTATTCCTTTGAGGTAGAGGAATTTCTGTCACTTAATACTGGTTGCTTCATCTGCAAGGGCACAGAATCTTAGACTTGTCGTGTTTTGGAAGGGGGTATGTGTGTGCACGTAGGTATGTACATATTTGTGTATGCATGTGTGTTAGGCTGGTGAAGGAGAATGACCAAAACTATCCAGCAATATTCAACAACATATAACAAAAATATTTGTCAAAATACCTCCAGGAAGTCCTAGCACATCCACATGGCTGATGTCACATCTTTTCCGAGCGAGCAGAGGGAGAGAAATATGGCCATTTGGTATCTAATACAGAAAGGATATAAGATCCAAGGAAGAAGAGAATGACTTTAGGCTTTCAATCAAGGGCTTTCCATGGTCATCTAAAACACATCAAGGATTGGAACAGGTTACCAAAGTATTTTTGTTATGCTTGGCCGTGAATGCCCTTTTTCATTACCTTTTTTTTCCCTTTTTGTACAAAAGCACATTCTTTATACATGGCAACTTCTTCCTCAGACGTTTTGCATATGTTTGTTAACAAAAAGGTCTGCAGTGGCAGAAACCCAGAAAATGGAATTGAATAGAGCTCCTTGAAAAACTTTCAAACTAAACAACACAGGAGTGAAATAAGCAGTCATTGGACTATAAGGTCTTTCAGATAAGGGACCACATGTAATATATTCAGTTAATTCCCAATACCCATCCTCCATACCTGCACGTGGTAGATGCTCAGAAAATTTTAATTGAAAGAAAGCCTGAAGTTTGGGGAATAATAATATTCCTTGGACAAAAGAACGTAAAAATGTTGCATCAGTTGTCCCTTCTATTTATTTATTTATTTTTAGATATATATGACAGTAGAGGGTATTTTGACATAGTATACATACACGGAGTATAACTTATTCTAATTAGGATCCCATTCTTGAACATGACGTGGAGTTACACTAGTGGTGTGTTCATGTATGAACATAGGAAAGTCTGATTGATTGATTTATTTTGCTGTCTTTCCTATTCCCATTGCCCCCCTTCTCTTCATTCCCCTTTGTCTAATCCAATGAACTTGCTATTCTTCCCTCCTTACCCCCTTATTGTGTGTTAGCATTTGCAGATCACAGAGAACATGCGGCCTCTTTTTACAGATTTCACATCCCATATTAACCTATTAAAGGTCTCAGGAAGACCTACAGTAAATAAGTCTATTTATTTATTTTTGAGTAATTAAGTTTTTAACCAATATCTTTGACCACGAAGCTGTTTTTTAGGGACTACTTACTAGCCTCCTGCAGAAATGCTGCCTTACCCCAATATATCTTGCAGGGAGCAAAGCTCACTCTGAAGCTCAGAATTTAATGGATGACCATGACATCACATTGCAGACTTCCAAAACTGAATCCATGCTACAAGACCTTTTTCTCTATTTAACTTTAATAGCTTTACTATGTGGGCTGGACTTAGTGGGTTACAGTCAAAAGCAATTTTTATTTTGCTTCTGCCCCTTCAAACCTGGTATTTTGACTATTTACCCCTAACTCCCAGGCTCCACTAACCAATAAAGCTCTGGGCAGATCTCTGTTGGCATTTGTAATCACCAACAGAAAACAAATGAAGTTAAAAAGTCTCTTTTCCAAGGTAGTAAAAAATCTAGTCCAAAGTCTAATCCATGTACATTTCAGCTCTGTCTCTTCTCCTCTCCCAGCTCTGTTGTATCTCAGGTTGGAAATCCAGGAACAGAAGGAGCAGCCAGGCTGGTTTCCCCAACTTCTTCTCCATCTCCTCCCTTTGTCTAGCTAAAATTTCTGGCCTCTTCAAAGAGGAAGCCAGAGGAGCAGGGGGAAGGTGGGAAGGTGGAATAAGAAGTTCTAGCTTGATCAGGGCTATTGCAATTTGTCACTGGGGTCCTCTGGGTGTAGTAGACCCTCATGGATTTTCACCTCATGGGACATTTGGTTGGTTTTTTGAAATTTCTATTACAAGATGTCTCTTTCCCCCTATATCACAAGCATCTTTCAGTAACTGTTCCCTGGACTCCACTTATTCCTTCCCAGGCTAGCCACTTATGACTTCATTCTCCTGGCTTCTAACAGTAATGGAGTCACGGTACCCTTCCAGGCAATTTTCTTCCAAGATGACCCCGTCTGCCCTTCTTGAGCAAAGTCCTTATCTGCCCCACTAAATTTTAGTAGTGCTGCTTATTTACAACATTGCTCTGTCCCAGACATCAGGAAGGGCAGCTCTAGACACAAGTCTCCTGTTCAGGTATGAGTCAGCCATCAGGATTGATGTTACTTAAAGTCCAGAAAACACGTATCAAGATTTCCAGGGTGTCCCATTTGAAGTGTTTCTCATTTGGCTCTTTCCCACTTTGCTTTAGAATAAGGAGTTCTTTGGCATCAACTGTGTTGGGCCTCTTCTGTTATACCTAGACAAAAGGAAGTGCCCCCACTTAATATCCCATTGTCTATGATTTATTTAATGTACTCAATCCATATGAGCACCTTTCATGAGAAATATAGCAAATAGCAAGAGGAACTGAAGATGAAAAGAATTAGCCATAGATAGAACCACTGAGACTTGATCATGTTATTTATAATGCAAAAATCTACAAAACAAGGAAGAAAAAAAAACTAAAAGTATTAGTTTTATGCATCATTTATTAGCTTCATATGGTGAGTTTTGCAGCCATTAGAATGTGGACAGAGATTGAATTTCCCTTGTAAAAGACTTACTTTGCTCTACTGCCCAGTTCATAACCATCAGACAACAAATCAATTTCTCCTCTAAATACTTGTCTATGCTCAGACTTGCACTTGTCCTTTGGCTTTTGTTGTGTTTGACCTTTATGACAATACCCGTTTTGCCCGGTGAGTGTCTGTTGTCAGCTGGCTCCTAATGAGCCCAAAGACACGAAGGCTACCAGCCATGATACTAGAGAGTTAATAAAAAAAGAAAAAGTGGTTCATATTGAATGTCAATTCTCCCATCCACATTTAGGAAATGGCTGTGCATTTTATCATGTTTTACAACCTTCTGAAATTTTAAAAATTTCTTGCAATACCCTAACACAGCGTCTCAATCACCATAGACTGTTTGACTAACTAGGAGCAGTTAAAACTCCCAATGCTCAGGCTACATCCCTCTCTAATTAGATCAGAATCCTTGCATTTGTCCCTAAGGATGGGTATTTTTAAAACTCCCAGGTATTCTAAGATATAGTCGGAGTGGAGTGTCACTGCTAACAGCCTTTGCATGTAGTACAACTGCTGTTCATTCATAGCAGAACAATGATTTAAACTTTTATGGAACCCATCCCATCAACATATGAAGTTGACATGGGAAGGGCACAGCTTAGGCTATTTATCTTTGCCTGCCCAATATCTCTTTAAGAGTCATTTTAAAAAATCAGAAATTCTAATGACAAAAATCTAAGTGTTGAGTTTCTCTTAAAAACTCAGCAATACTGGCAACAGTAGCCTGCTTTTCCCTATGATGTGAGATTGGTACTAGCAGCTGCAGACCAATTTAGAAGGAGCCAAGGTTTTCTGGTTTGTCCACAGGCCTTGCCAACCTGGGTTCCCAGTCTGGACCCTAGAGGCAGAGTCTGGACCCCCTGCTATCCTCAAAGTTTAGAGAAGTGTGTCAAAGCTTAGCTCCCTTTGCCTCTTCCTTTTCAAACACAGGAGACTTCAGCTTGTACCAGAGAGGTTTCTTTGATCTGAATGACTCAAGCAATCCTTTCACCCCTGGATTGTTTAAAAGGTTATCGGGTTCCTCTTTTCATTCTCTACCCGCCCTTTCTCCCCACGTCAGAAGTTTGTCCTGTTCTTTGGCTTTAAAACTGAAAACAAAGCACAACTATACATCTATTCTCTAAAGACTGTAGCTCCCTAGGCTGAGAGCCAGATGCCTGATATGTTTTCCTTCTACAGCTGCACAGACAAAGTCGTCAGTGCAAGGACCCTCTGCTTTTGACCTTCCTAGAGCTGAATGCATAGCTAGTCAACAGCGGAGCTGAAAATAGAACCCAGGACTTTCAAATCATTGTTCTGCTTGCTGGGCTGTGCTTCCTCCCAGAAGGACTTGGTTAAGCAACGTCCTGTTTTGCAAAAGCAGAAATCATAATATACGTATGAGAAGTTGGACACAGAAGAAACAAGAGCCCCGCCCTTAGGAAAGATGGTGCCAGAGCGTAAAAGGAGTGTGAACTTGTTTCTCGCACTGGAGCTTATAGGTTGGATACACTCAGAAAATGCAGGTTGAATCATCAGCTTGGTAATGTGTGGCATTTTGAACAAGGAGTTCTCGTGGAGTGCCAATTTTTTTTTTTTCCTGGCAACCCATAGAAAGGCAATTTAGAACATGAGAGAGGGTTACATGAAAATGACAGGCCTATATATAAAGATAGTCTGACACCTGGAATCTGGGTGCTGGTGCCCAGCTTAAGGTAGCAAGTGTCATGAAAAGCAGCCAGAGTGAGGGTGACCCTCAGGCATGTGCATGACTATACAGCAAGCAGAGCTAAACAATAGGAGTCAGAGAAACATGGATGGATCCCTAATACAGGAACTTTTATTTGGGAATAAACAAAGATTAGGGTTGCAATCTGGCACACATACAGAGGCCACGTAGCTTTTACCATGTCCAGAGAACAAAGGGAAGACTGGGGGCTTTATTAGGGCAGAGAAATCTCCACATGTAAATTCCTTGGCATCTTTGGTGTTTACAGGAGCTGGTGAGCTCTGATTGGTGGATGAGGCAGTGACTACGTAGAGCTAGTTTTAAGGCTCTGGTTGGCAGTTCCATGGTCAGTTGCTAAGAAAAACTAGTCTTAAAAAAATAAACAAAATAAAAGAGCAGGCTGTTTTGTTAGATTGGTTTCAGGAAATAGTTCCTGGGGCAGATATTCATAACCTGAGTGTTTTCCTTTCTTTCTCTTGGTCTCTGGACTCCATGGTAGTGAATGTGACAGGAAGGACTCTGTTTTGTAAAATGAATTTCCACAGAGGGCTGGGAATAACCGATGCTTCCCCTTAGCTCTTAGGGAGAGTTCAGAATTCTCTCTTCTGTATCACACTTTTGCAGAGGGCTTACTGACTTTTAGGGTCAACTCACTGCGCTGATTCTCTGTAAACTCCTTGAGCTCAGGACTGTATGATTCTCACAACTGTCACCCCACTGCCCAGCACAGAGCCCCTCCCAGGGGGCAGCAGAGCAAAGCCTAAATCCAGGCTTTTCAACACTGAGTCCTGGTCTTGCAACTTCCCAGCTTTGAGATTTTTGGACAAGTGACTTTACTTCTTTTGTGTCTCAATTTGCTTACCCGTAAGACAGCGATCATAATCGCTGTTCTTACTTCAAAGGGTCATTATAAAACTTAAATGAGGTACTACTTGTGAAGTACTTAGAAAAATACTTGGTATATAATAAACATTCATTAAGTTTGGTTACAGGCAATGAAAATACATCATTTATGAATGGATAAATATTCGAGCTAACACTATAGAATAGTTAGACTATGCCAGGTGACTTGCTAAACACCTTGCATGAATTATACCTTATTTTTCATTCTAAAAATAGATGTGCGAATCCCCTGATCCTGTTGCTCCCTATTACTGATAAGGCAACTGAGGCACAAGAAGATCAGGTAACATACTCAAGATCATGAATTGGCTGTGACAGGACAAATTTGAAACTGCACATTCCAGTTCTATACCTTTTACCACCATTCTTCCCATTAAGTATTTCTTAGGGGAAAAAAAAATACTACGATAAGACCTGCTTGTGAGGTTTAAATGCAATCATTTATTGACACGTTGAAAGGAGTAAAAAATATATATACATATGTGAGATGATGGTGATGACTAATAAACATATGAGAAATCCTACTCTTATTAGCCTCACTTAGCATATCAGAAGGTGTTAAAATAATAATTAGCCTTGGGAACCATAGAGCAAGCAAAACCTGTCAGTTCGACATACCAGCATATAATTTGATAAGTAAGTGAGTGTCACCTATTCAAGATAACAACCATTGAATAAATTTAGCAAATGTGTGTTGAGACCTGGTCCTTTTTTTTTTTTTTTTGGCTAAAATGGACTTAGCTGTAAGATATGTGTATTTTTTTTCCACATGAATATGAGTAAAAATGATGAGATGGTTTTTTTCTTCTCAGACATTACCTGGAATATTTTAGTGTCATGAAAAGCAAACCAAACCTGAGGATCGGAGATGAGATTTCTGATTCTGGCTCCTCTTATCAAGTAATTCCCTCAAGAACCTGTAGCCAGTTTCCCAATCTACCTGGGCCTCAGAGTTCTCAGTCTAAAAATAAGGCTTTTGCTGCCATTGACTATGACATTCCTGGTACCTTTAAATATCTTTCACTTCCCTCCTGGGAATTTTTTCTAGTATAGGGCACACTTTTCTCATCCCCTGCCCACACATATATTTGAACAGTTTTATAACCAGATTGGTTCACAATTAAAACATACATTAAATTTGATCATCTTTTTCTTTCCTTCTCTCTCTTTCTCTGTCTCCTCATTTTCCCCTGTAAAGCTGTGAGTAAATTGATTGTACATCATAGAATTAAAGTCAAAGCAAGCAAGCAAGCAAACATAAACACTACCACCAGCGAGCACTAACCTAGGTTGCTCCATAGGCTTGATTGATGTATGAATGAACTTGAATACTGAAAATTAGAGGAGGAACATTTAAAGTGTCATTGCTGTTTAATTTCTTTAGAGTTTCCTCTCTCTTCCAGGGAATAAATTGCATTTTGTCTGTAGCAGCTATGATCCCTGGGTTTCTGACAGCATGGGATCAGTGACAAAATACTTTTTAAAACTAAAATGTCTCAGTACACTTGACTCTGCAGTCTTCTGCATGACGAATCTGTATGGAGCTCTGTCATGTCTCTGCAGTCAACTAAGAAAACCTGGGGGACCCCGTTGACTCCAGGCATTTCTAAGCCGGAGAACAGCTGTTCTTTGTTTTAGAAAAGCATAGGGTGAAGGTTAGCTCCTGGGTAGTGTTTCCTGTTTGTGAGGTCTGAAACCAAGGGAGGTGCCAGCAGTGTTGAAGGTTTTATTATGGGGGAAGGATAGTTCTTGCTGGGGGACACTGTGATGAAAGAAAAATTGGCTCCCTCGTTGATGTCCTGATACTTTAGATATACACAAGATGGATCATATTATTTTCCTGTTAACAATCCCTTAATGACTCTCATTGCTGGCCAAATAAAGTCCACAGGCTCTATCACTTTCAACTACCCAGAATTACTTGCACTTCTATAAACTCATCTGTTCATATGGGCAAGTCACTAGTCAAGATTCAGCTCAGGTGCATCTTTCCTTGGTATTCTTGAGGAGCTTATTCATCAGGGTAGGGGCCTTTGCTTTGTGATTCCAAGATATTCCATGATTCCTCCTACCCAGGGGATGTTCAAACATGGTTACATAACATAATCACCTGGAAAGAGATCATATACATCAGGGCACAAGCCCTATTCACTGAAATTTTTATTCTTTTGGATGGTATAGGGTGGGCCAGGTGTCTACATTTAATGGATCCAGATGATTCCAGGGTTCAGCAAATACTGAGATCCATTGCTTTATTGAGAACTTTACAACATTATGTATTAAAAGTTTTGTGCTCATCTTGAAGTTTCTTGAGAGCTGGAATTACTTTGCATGGATATATGTATTCCCCGAAATTTAAAAATGCCAACTAGTAGGAGGAGTTCAATAGGTAGTTTATGAAGAAAGGATGAAAGAAAGATAGAATGAATAAATAGCATTCACACTTACCAACCTTCCACACACCTCTATTTAGAAACTTCCTTAGAGTCATATAGTGGTTCAGGGTTAGAAACTGTGGAAAATATCATAATCCACATGGATCCCAGGTGTGGGGGGCATAAAGGTTGTAGTCTAAGAAAAGTGTTGGAGATACCTAATAAAATATAGCCTGAAATAAGACCTGGGAAATTTTGAATTAGTTAAGAGCAGATGCTGAAAAAAATAGAACTATGAAATCTGACCTCAGCAGGAATTTTGGGAGAAAAATTAATGCAAGAGATTCTGAGGCTGGAGACAGGGAGAGGAGTGAGAGAGTACAACCAGCTGAAAATGCCAATTAGCTTCTACCTATACAGTGTGCCTAAAGCCAGGTCAGAAGAGGCTGAGAATCCCTTCAGACCCAGAGTTAAGATGTCCAGGTCCCTGGGGGGAGAATGAGCTTAACACAAGTCCAGCCGGGGCAATTTGGACACAGAAGTGCTCTGTCTGCTCCATGAATGTGCATTCAAAGGGTCATCATATGTGCTGAGTGATTGATACGCGTTCTTCCACTTTATATGGATAATTAAACTTATGAAATAGATTTTATTATCCCTAGTTTTATAGATAAGAAGACTAAGTTCAAGGGAGTTGATTATTTGGTGCCACCTTCAATACTAATAGTAAATGTCACCTTCAAAATGGTCAGTAAGCAAACCTGACCTGATGACCGACCGTCTAGCAAGGAGAAAGGTCTTAGAGGAGATGGAGAGGTGGGCTGGAGTCCCGAGATCTCTGGCCAAGAAGAGGGCTTCCCTCCTTGAGTCCTGCCCGTGTACCAGGAGACATCAAGCGAAGGAAATTTTGTGGGTTGCAGCAAGTATTTTATTTTTTAAAAGCTTTGCTTGTCTGAGCCTAGACAATTAAGTGGCCCTGGAGACTGAGGACAAAGCACTCTCCCATCTGAGCTCCCAATAAACATGTTTATTTTTACTTATTTATTTTTTTTCCATTTTCTTTTTTTTTTTATTGGTTGTTCACAACATTACAAAGCTCAATAAACATGTTTAATGGAGGCATAGGTGCTCTGTCTCAGGAGGGAGAGTGGACAAGACCGTTTCAAATTCAGCGAGTCCATCAGAAGAATGTGTGTAAAACTTGTGCTGCTGTTAAAAATACACAAAGAGCTATTACTCTATGACTTTCATGATCAGGGACTTAACCATCCCCATTTAATGTCTCATCGCAATTTCAATCTTGAAATACTGGATTGCCATGTTGAGGGGAATTCCCTCGGCCAGGAACTCTCTTGGACTGTTCACAGTCTGTGTTCAGGCAAGCTCATCCCCTTCCTTATCTCCATAAACACTTAAGTTTCCAAAACAAGGTCTGATCTAATTTTTAGTCTGCCCAGTTTAGTCTGTCGACATTAGGGTGTGATGAGATGCCTGCAGACTTCAGTCTGAAATAGATCTTCCCTTATTAATCACCTGTGATGACCAGTTCTCCTGGAATAGCTCATGTTGTCACTGCCTTGATGCTGAGCACCTTGGCTACTGGCCTCTTCCCCAACACTGCGCACAATTCCTGTCTGTAAGAGATGCCAGGAACAGGCTGAAGTTGGGAAATTTCTTTGGCTTATTGAGAAATAACCTGGGCTCTGAATTTCAGTTTGCTCTAGGTCAAATCCTGACTCTCCCATTTGCAAAAACATGTCTAGGGCCAAAGACAGCTCAGCAAACGTTGTTTTCCTTCCTCCTCCCCTCTGCTGAAAACAGCGTTCCCTTCTTTGATTATCCCCATGATCACATGTCACATGTGCATTCAGTCCCACACACCTCTGCAGAAAGCACACAGGTAAGGAGTTTACTCTCTGTTGCCTTTGGTTCTTTAACAAGAAGCCGGGACTTCAAAAGCAGCTTATGAGCAGTCTGTATTTCATGGAGATTTATTATCTGGCCTTTCTCTACAATGTGGAGGTTACATTGCCCCTGGCTTCCTGACGTGTGAAAAAATATATCCCTTCTCTCTCAGTCTGTGTCTTCTGATAACAAGTCCGGACAAGCATTTTCTAAATAATAAGATAGAAGGTGGCTGCTACAGGCATTTATAACTGACCTTATTTCTAGAAGTGAGCAGAACTTACCTCATTCTCAAGAGAGAGGCAGTGTATATCATGAGAAGGTCTCTCTACGGGGAGTGAGAACAATTGGCAGCATCTGACCTTGACATGTTCACTTGCCCCCGATGGTCCTGCCTATTGCTCTATGACAGGGAGATGGTGCCCCATGGTCCATTTCTTCTCTTAAATATATGTGCCTAGCTCCTGCTGATTTATAAGGATATAAGTGGACTTGCTCGAAGATAAAAAGATATTAAATGGCAACCATTTCACAAGAGAACTAGTCTTTCTTTGAGCTCTCTCTTTTATGTCTATGTTATAAAATTATTATAATGATAACTTTTCATCACCCACTTAATCCCATAAAACACTTCTCACTATATAAATGCACGTGGTCTGTTTCCCTGTAACAATTACTCCTTTTACCCATGGGAATTAGTTCTTTGCCGAAGCCTGGCAAGAGAGGGTGCCAGCTTCCTGTTAGCTGACTTTAATATTTTTTTTTTTCTTCTGGCCTAAAGCTTTCCCATGGCTGAGACCAATTCAGTATCACTCTATCATCTTCTTCTATGAGAGGTGTTCTAGACACCAGTAACATATGCCATGAGAATGGGGGAGAAGGAAAGGAACATGTATTAGCAGGTGTCTTGGTTGAGGCTGCGATGACAAAATACTGTGGACTGAGTTGCTTAAATGGAAAATATGTCTTAGGGTTTGGAGGCAGAAAGTCTAAGATCAGAATGAAGCATGGTCAGATTCTTGGTCAGGGTCATTTTCTGGTTATATCTTCACTTTCTTCACAGGTGGAAAGTGAGAGAGAAATGGGTAGGGAAGGAGGGAGGGAGAGAGAGAGAGAAGAGAAGGAGACAGGGATATTTTTTTTTCTCTTTAAATAAAGGCATTAATCATGGAGACTCTACCCCTTTGACCTCATCTAAATCTTCTCAAAGGCCCCACCTGAAAATACAATCACGTTGTAAATTAGGGTTTCACCACATAAATTATTTTGGGAGGGGGAACACAAATATTCAGTAAAAAGTGGTAAAAATAAATAAAAATGTATGAATAATATGAATCAATAAAATGATTTTCCATATTGTTCCTCTCTAGATTATCTGATGCCAAACTAATGCATTCAGAGGTATATAATTTTTTTTCCTGTTACATTGATCATCACCCTTCAGAGCAAGTCTTATACCTCATTCATAGCTGAGAAAGTAGAGGCCCAGAGATGTTAATGAATTATCCACGTCTCCTAGGTCTCTGGCTGCAAAGCCTGTATCATTGCATTTCATTGTGTTGACATGAAAACTCTCAGGAATTCCTAAATGTGTCTACAGTAGGTAAAGAAAAAAAATTGTTTTAGATGTGAAGAAACCCGCACCAACAAGGCAAGCCTGTTCAAATGATGTGTTCTTGCAAACTTCTGGGAGAGACCCTCAATGAACTTGGAAATAAATAATGAAATATTTGATACCCCCATGCCAAGAAGGGTTTGAAATCTTTCCCCCCAGCAGAACCACAGCAGTCAGATATGCTTTGAGATGTGGTAATAATGGATAGCATTGATTGAACCTGTTTTGCTCCTGGGTCTATATTACATACTCCATAAAAATTATCTCATTTACCCAGATGGTGTCCCATGAGATGGTCACCACTCTCTTGTGTAGTCATGGGCATTGAGATCTATGAAGGGATTTAAGGTAGACAAGTGATACGTATTGGAAAGATGGGACTCTGGGTATATATGAATCTAAAGCAAATTACTAGACAATGTATCTGTACCACAGGGCAGAATGGGGTTCAGGGGTCCTGTTTGCTTTCTAGTTAGCACTTCTGTGTGTGGCAACTTGAAGAACTTGTGGGGATTACCATTTTGAATGTAGAATGTCCAAAACTGCAATCACAGTCACAGGGAAGGTGAACACTGTAATCACTATACTTTTTAGTCATTAAAAACAGAAATTAAAGATGATGGTTAAGTGCCCCTGGGTCCAATTTCAGGTACAAAAAAAAAAAAAAAAAAAAAAACCAAGAAGGCAATGGCGGGGGGGGGGGGGGGGGAAGTCCCTCTTTCAAATGAGGTCATTTAAGCAATTGAATATTTTCAGTAAACTATTTAGAAGAAACAGAACTGATTAGATATCATAAAGGACCATGAAGAGGCCTTCTCCAGAAACCACTTCCCTCGCAGCATTTCCCTGAAAGATCACTTATTGTTCAGTTTAATAGTTTTAAAAATAATGAGAAATAATAAGATCTACAAAGCTAAACTGATTAGAAGATAAAATACTGCCAACAATGGATTGTTTTCAGTTGATTATGGCATGAAGAAGCCAAATCTAACACATCATCATTAAGGAAATGTATGCAAATGCTGCCCTTGGGTTTCACAGGAACAACATTTAAACAGGCCTTGTCTCAGTCCAAGTCTGTTTGTTGTTCTTACCACAGCTTCCACTCCTTACTGAGAGCTGATTAGGACCGCAGATGTTTTCCTGGGAACTGAGTGAGTTGGAAATATATAATGACCTGATGATATCAGTAGATTTGCAAGACCAGGTCAAGAGATAGGAAATGAATCCAAGTTGGCAAATGACCTGGCCACTCATGTTACAGCTGTGTGGGATGAAAGGCAGCCAGCGTGCTCTCTGGAGTACAGACAGGATGGACCAAGAGTTTGTGTCCAAAATTGATATTTTGAAGCCATAACCCCCAATGTGATGGCATTTGGAGTTTGGAGATAATCAGATTTTGTTGAGTTCATTAGAATAGCGAAGCTCTTGATGGGATTGTTATCCTTATAGTAAGAGAAAGAGATCTTTCTCTTTCTACCAGGTGAGGGCACAGTAAAACTGTGGCTATCAGCATACTAGTAAGAAGACCTTCTTCTCTTCAGAGCTTAATAATGCTGGCACCTTGACCTTGAACTTCCAGCCTCCAGAACTGTGAGAAATGTTGTTTAAGCCATGCAGTCCATGATATTTTATTATAGCAGCCTAAGCTGAATAGCAGACTGTCTGGAAGTATTAACTAGTCCATTCCTGTCTGATCTCCAATGTTCGCATGACTTTCTCAAGATGGGAGAAATAAGAGCTTCCGTGTGCATCCGAATTTAGAAATGTCATAATCTCCAACTTCCAACTGAGGCCTAATGCATGTAGACATTTTAGAAGGTGATGAGAAAACAAACTTATTCATTTTTCAAGTATATGTGGAGCATCCACAAAGACACCAGGCATTTGGAGCATGCAATATAGGTAGAGGAGCAGGACAAAGGCACTAAAAAACAAACAGGAATGCACAATAGTCCACATTGAATGCAGAGAAAGGACAAAACTGTAAATGTATAAAGCAACCACTGACAGCAGAAAGCTTGGAAGCAATTGACAACATTGTCCATGTGCCACAAACTGTGCCAGACCCTGGGCTCATAGTCTAATGGAGAAAGCCATGGGAGAGGTTGAGGGAGGGAGGGAGGGTGGGAGAGAGGGAGAGAGAGAGAGAGAGAGAGAGAGAGAGAGAGAGAGAGAGAGAGAGAGAGAGAGAGAGGCTCTGTGGCTATGGACATAAAGGGAGGCCTTCTTAGTAAGGGTGACATAAAAAACCATAGCAAAAATGGACAGGGGGCATGGCATGGGCAAGAACATAGAGCTGACAGTGGATGTGTCTGAGCATCAATGGATGGTTTGATTTGGTGTGTGGATTAGTGGCAGCACATGCACAATTGGACCTTTCTCATTTAAGTGGATCCACTCAATGTGAACTGGTCTGGATTTAAAAAATGAAAAAAGCAGACTAATAAAATGAAGGGAGAATCCAATCCTCTGAATCTCATGCTATCACTCTTTCCTATAGATCATTCTATAACCAGGACAGACCACTGTTCGGGAATTTTTCAGAACCATTAGGGTAAACTCTAGGCCAGATGGCTTAGGCCAATCCTTATGTCACACATTCTATCCCATTATTCCCAGAGTCCTCATGCATGTGCATGCATATTGTATTTGGAAGCAAGTAGTCTAAGAGGCCATGTTTGGTGTGGTAGATGTAAAGAAGCATCATACAGATCCCTCTTAGAAAACATGCCAAACAGCTATAGGCATCCAGCTTTCCCAGTCAAACCCTTTCCAAAACAGCTTGCATCCCATGATTGAACCAGACACAGTTAGAAATAGCCAGGAATTTTGGTCTGACCTGGGTCAACTCTAGTAGGCGATACTTACTTGTAAGCTCTGCACTGGGTTTTCTGAGGGTTTTACTGTGTGACAGCCAGACTTCTCCTTTAGCCCAATCCCACTTCCTCCACCTTCCTTTCACCAGGGTCAATTCCTATCAAACATCTTGTACCTCAAATTCTATGTGTGTGTTCACTTCAGGAAATCTAAACCTATGACACTTGGGAATGGAGATGAGTCATGATATATTTCAAGCAAGATTTCAGGAGCTTGGACCAGAAGAAGAGTGAAGAATCCCAAACATCTTACGTGAATATCAAAAGATGGAGAAATGTGTCAAAAGATGGAGAAAAGTGTCAATAGGGAAGGATCAGAGGTCTCTGATGTATACAAGAGAGAAAGTAATCAATTCATTTTTTTCAACAAGTTCTGGA
This sequence comes from Ictidomys tridecemlineatus, assembly GCF_052094955.1. Classification (NCBI taxonomy): domain Eukaryota; kingdom Metazoa; phylum Chordata; class Mammalia; order Rodentia; family Sciuridae; genus Ictidomys; species Ictidomys tridecemlineatus. Next base: position 26,046,879 of record NC_135482.1, read on the forward strand.
AAGACAAGCTTTAGGTTCCAAGCAAGGAGTTATAGACCAGACTCTTACACTCATGAAAATGGAGACTTCTTAAAAAGGTGAAACATTCTGGATAGCACAGTTTTTCAGAAATTAATCTAGATCTAAAGATGGTTTTGATACTTCAAAAATCTCAATGTCTCAAAAAAGAAGAAAATAAAGGAATTCACCTGTTTCTGCAATCAACACAGTGTGAGAGGATCTAAAGAGATATTAGTTCAAAGACACTGTTTTTTATTCCTTATTTATCCCCAAACAAGAAAACTGTACATGGGAGCAAATTCCATTACAATTCAATATCCACCATTCTCTGTACATATACAAGAAAACATGGCTCAGAGACAGCACTTAAGGTGACCCAAGAGGAGCAGAGCAGAATCCAGGTATCTTGACTCTGTGTGACTTCGCTAATCTTTATTGTAACCCCGAACTTGGTACAAAGGGAATGAGATTCTCAGATAAAAGATAAAAAAGTATTGAATTATAACAATAGCTGAATCCTGAGCTGGCTGTTATAAAGGGCAGAAATAAAGAGAATACAAAGGCATAAGCCCCGTAACTTTCTGAAAGGCAATAAAAATTTGGAGCAAGTTCCTGTTTGCATTCACAGGACAGGGTATGAAGATGCTGGCTGCTCTGCAGCAGGGGATTTCCTGCCTGCCTCCAATAGAGCATATTCAATAAGCCTGAGATTCTTGGAACATAGGGTTATACCCTGGAGTTTCCCCAAATCTGAAGGAAGAGTATCATTTTCAATTTTCCCTGTTCTTAAAAACATATTCTCACTTCTTGAACACGATGGATCTATATACGTGTTAAGAATGTGATTGTCTTCACTTCTTTGGAATTCTAATTTTTTCTACCGACCCACATCCTCAAGTAGTTGATGCCATTATCTTCTTCTTAAAAAAAATGGTAGCCATCTCTCTCCTGATCATCCACAGAGATCAACAGCCTCATCCATGGGATGTTTCTGACATCATTGGCAGAAACCAGACTATCACTAGACATTTGGATTGCATTCCTACTAAAATGAACAGTCTCCAAGTATTTCTGATGTGATGTTATAGGAGAAGGAATCAAGAGGTAGAGTCAAAGTCCCACCTGCTTACCTGGCAGGTCTGACTTGAAAAACAGAATACTGAGATGCTGGTGTTGGGAAAGTCTATGCAGCTTTTGCTAATTTCTCCTGAAACAGCGACTCTGGAAGCTTTCACCTCTCCAGAAGTCCATTTACCAGGAACCCACCACATTGAAAAATCATGTGGGGTTACCAAGTGGAGAGAATGATGACCAAAGTGCCCCAACGGATTCAGCCCTTTGGTCTTTGAGTCCTTCCAGCCTAGATATCAGGTGAGAATGAAGAAGGCTTTGTGATATTCCTAGTTCCAGCCTGGACACCTTCATGAAGATTCTAATAGAGAACTATCTAACTGAAACTCAGCCAACCTCCATATTTGTGAGCAAAATAAGTGCTAATGCTTGAAACTACAGTTTTGAAATATTTTGTACACAGTAAAAGATGTTCGGAATAGGTTCTAAGAACTGGAAGTTATTTGCTACTGTGAGAAAACCTAAAATATGGGACATTGACACTGAAACTAGTTGATGGGCAGAAATTGAAAGGAGCTAAAAACAACTTTTAGTAGAAGCCCTGGAGAGAGGCTATCAGTAATGGCTTAAAGAAAAGTGAGGAGACTGTTACTAAAAACTGGATAAAGGAATTCTTGTTGGGTTGTGGCAGAAGTCTTAGCAGAACTGTCATCTGCCATGATGTGGGAAATACCAAATGTATGTCAGGAATTGGTAGATTTGGCTGAGAAAAATCCCATTGAATATTGAAAATGTCAATGGTTTCTTTCATCACATGATATAAGTATGTAGAAAGATGACTTTCACAAAGACACCGTTTCAAGAAAATTTAAATAATAAGTATAAAAGATTGGGGACTTGTGAAATACATCTATAAAACTATTTCTCCTTTTGAGTTCCTCTGTACAGTAGAATTCTCAAATTAAGAAAAGGCATAAGGTCAAATATCAAATATAAAAGAAAAAGAACCTTTGTTAATACTTTAGAAAGATATGGAGTAGTGTCTCATAAACCCTTTAAAACAGTCAAAGTTCTTCTAGGGATCTAAGGGCCATAGCAGATTCTTTCAGTTAAAGAATAAGACTTCTAATAATCTTAAGGTTGTGGTCTGTAGCACTTTGCAGGGACCTAGGTAAAGAAGAGCTTCCATCAAAGATATTTGTAGGTAGGTTTTTTTTTTTTTTGTCTAATGGAATATATGCTAATAAGAATAATAGGAAGTCTAAAGAATTTTTAACAGAATTGCACTAACATGTATTTTGTCAGCTTAGACTAAAGAGGACAGGAATAGAATTAAATGAAAAGAGGTCCAAAAACCAAGAACTCTAGGAGATTCAAGAGTAGTAGAGGATCCTTCCAAAGCACTGGGATTGGGACCAAAGCAAAGCAAAACAAAACAGATAGTGTTTGTTAGCTGGATTTCATAGTTACTATGAATCAATGACTTTCATGTGCTCTTATTTTCTTCTGCTTTAAATAGCTTCTATGGTGCCCATCCTAAGTATATGTAACCATTGATTTTTACAGGTGTAGGTTGCAAATAACTTATCACTTAGTTTACAGGTGTTCAGTTTGAGAGGATTGGTACACAAGAAACGTCATCTGAGGGGTTTCATCTGTATCTGCATCTGAGTCTTGTGAGAGGCATAGAACACATGAGTGTACTTTGTATGTGGGAGAAATGTAAATAATTTGGGTAAGTACCTAGACTGTGGAGTTTAAAACATGTTCATAATATTGTCAACACTTATTCCACAGAAGTGGAGTTTAATTCCTATTCTTTTAAATATGAATTGACCTTAGTTACTCACTTTCAAAACATACTTTAGGACTGGAAGTGGTGCTACTCTAATTCTCAAGTCTAGGTTTTAAAAGATAATGCACTTTTATCCTGGCTCTTTGGAATGCTTATCCTTGTGATACAGCCATCCTGATGTGAGGAAGCTCAGGCCACATGGTTGGTACCAAATGGAAATAAGTTAAGCCCCCCATTCTCCATCCCAGCTGAGCTCCCAGCCCCAGCTAGCACCAGCCTGCAGGCCTGTGAGTAAATTGGAGCTGAAAATTTTGGAAGTGAACACTCAACCTTCCATCTAGCTTCCCCAAGAGAAACCACATGGAACAAGGACTAACCTTCCCGGATAAGCTATGTCCAATTTGCAGAGCTGAATGCAAAATGAATGATTGTTTTCCTGTAAGTCACTATTCTGAGGCAGTTACAGATCAACAGTAACAGGAATAATCTTTACATTAATTTCTGCTTCCTCCTTTTCTTAACTTGGTCCATATCAAGTAATGCTCCATCCTTGTATTGCCAATTTGTAAATCAATACTTGTTGATAATGAATGAAAATATATAGCAAACAAGTATAGTTGGCATTTATGATGGACAAATTAATATAGGCTAGACCTTATTTATACGCTTAGCATGTATTAATGCTTACAGTTCTACAAGGAAAAATGTCTGTTTTATTCCTATTTTATAGGTAAGAAAATGGAGACACACAGAAAATAGGTCACTTGACCAAAACCACACAACTAGGGTGCCCAGGCCAGGAATGGAGACATTTCTATCCTATGTCTCTGATCATAACTATTGTACCTCTCTGCTTCTTATTACTGGCATCTTCTACTTTAGCTTTTCACTTACCATTAGCTCTAGACATCCTCTTCACTTCCCAATTCTAGCCTTGACCTTCAATTGAGGCAATGTCTTACTCCTACTCAGCAGGACACAATCTAAATTTTGCCTCTAAATGTCAGATTTACTTAGAGGTCAAGAAATCTATAGTGCATGGGCTGAATCTACCCTGCTGCCAATTTTCTGCAATAAAGGTTGTTTTTGTGTGTGTGTGTGTCTGTGAGGGTGTTTGTGTCTTTAACACAGCCACTTTGGTTCATTTATTTTTCATGCAGCTGCTTTTGTGCTACATGACAGAGGTGAAGAGTTGTGACACAGATCATATAGTCCACAAAGCCTAAGGTACTACCACTTGTTCTTTTCAGAAAAAAAAAGGTTGCTGGCCTCTGACTTGTGTCCCTGAACATGGCCTTGTTAATGAATTCATGACATGTTATAAAAAAGGTATATATGTCCCTGAGAGATATAGACAGACAGACCTGGACCAAAACCCAACTCTGTTACCTGAGTGATCTCAGAAGACTCTCTTAACACTTCTGAATCTTAGCTTTATTTTTCAAAAATTGGGGACCATACTAAGATATCTGTCTTAATGGATAAATTCTAAGATAATGCAAAAACAAAATATTATTAATATTGAAGAGTTTTATCAATCTTTTGAATTAGATCAAAATTTAGCAGCCCATGCAGGGGCAAATGAAATAAAATATGCTTAATGCTCAATTTTAACAAACATTTGTCACCATTAGGGGACATAAAGAGAAGGCAGTATTAACTGTTTCTGTTGGGAGTTAAGACCTGGGTGGAAATTGACCAGTGAAAGTCTGACCAATGCGGTCAAAGATGTCCAGATGCTACAGGTGGAGAGTTTTCCAAAACCAAATTGAGATTGATTAAATGTCAAGGTTTAAAGGAAGAACTTCTGGTTGCTTATTGAGCTAAAGGACTAATTCTATCTTCTCCACTATAACTAATATTTTTTCTTTGAGAATGTGAATAAATTTATAATCCCAAAGGTAGAGTGATTTGACCTGATCGAAAATATTTTCCCCACATCTGTGGATGTCCAACTTTTAGCAAGCTAGTTATTTCATTGTTCCAACAAAAATTATCTAATATTTTTGGGGTTGAGATTTTTTTAAGCAGATCTAAGTATCTGAATCGACTATTTTCAGTTCTTTGGAGAAGTAAGCAGTCACATTCTAGTATCTTGAGGGAATTAGGAGAACTGAGTTTTAGGAGGGAGAATTTGGGGGATCCACACTTTTTCAACATTGTTTCTGGGAGACTTCTATCCTTTTTTTAAAAAAAAAAATTGTTTAGTTGTAGATGGACATAATACCTTTATTTTATTTATTGAAGTGGTGCTGAGGATTGAACCCCGTGCCCCACACATGCAAGGCAAGCATGCTACCACTCAGCCACAACCCAGCCTGAGACTTCTATCCTTGGGGTGCAAGGCATGACATCAGTGCCTGGGGAAGCAGGTCAGCTTTGCGGGTCCTGTTTGCTTGTCTGGCTAAGTGTGGGGTGGCATGCAGAAGAGTGGGAAACTATGCTCTGAGAAAGGAAGTATGGAACTGACACAAGGGTGCAAGGTGAGCCAGAGGCAGGATGCTGGATCCTGACGAGGTAGCAGAGTGGGCGCCATCGACCACCATCCTCATATTGCTGTGTGGATTCTGGGTTTCTTCACTTGTGTTTCTTTTCTTTCCCAGTATTTTTTTTTTTTTTTACTTGTCACACACAAAGGGCATTGAAATGCCAACCTGACCCAACTGAAAGGCCTGGAGATAGGAAATTGTAAAAGAAGATAATGATTTGACACTATGGAGGTGACTGGAGACTCTTGTGCTTCACATTCCTGTTTAACCTTTTAACTAGAAAAAGGTATTCACTTAGTAGACACATTCTGTTTTACAGAGAGAGGGAGGGATAGAGGGGAGAGAGCTATTGAGAGAGAGTTTTTTTTTTTTTCTCAAATCATAAAGGCACGTTTTTGGAGTCATACCATTCCAATTCATTAGTTCCTTAAAGAAATCACAGATCCTTAAAGTGGAAAGTTTCCTGAAGGTCACTTTGTTGCAATTTATACTCATGCAAAACATTTATGTATAACTACCAAAATAGGTTTATTTATTCATTCAACAATATTCATCGAGCATGACCTATCACCGAGTATGGATCTAGGCACAGTTCTGAGCAAAAGAAATGAGAATTTTTGTCTTTGTGGAGACCTGCTCAGATTCTGGGGCTTGGTCATTTCCAGTGATTAAGAGGTGAAGGTTTATATGGGGGTGAATCATTTCTTAAGATTTTCATTTAACAAACTATTTTGGAGCCATGTTTTGAGCACTTAATGCTTTTAATAAACTTAGAAGGTAGACGCTTTTATTATCATTACCCCTCTTCTACAGATGATCAAACTGAGGTACAAGGTGTTTAAAGAACCACAGTTAAGACTGCACAATTGCAGCAATGGTCCAGGATTTGACCCCATGGTCCATGTCTGCTGTCCATGTTCTTTACCACTAGGCTGCACTGCCAGTATTTGTCTTGCTTATATTTATGACTTGGTTCCATTTTTCCCAATATTTCTGCCCTTTATTCTAAAATATTTGGCACCCTTATAGTTCTCACTCTTGAGATTTTTCTACTGGATACTCCAATCTGCTAGAAAAATCCTTAGTCTCTAGAATAGTAGGGTTTATATAGGATGAGGCAGCACCTCTTTCAGAAGGGTGAACTTTACTTGTCTCACTAATCTCTCTTCAGAAATAAAAGGGCAGCGCCTGCCCCATGCTAGGTGGTCAACTAAGTGAGAGCTGTTGATATGGTTTCACAAATTTCTGACTCATGGATGTCTGAAATTTCCTAGGTTCCCTTCCTTCCTTCAGCTCAAACCTGTGATCTAGGGTAGGGATCCAGTCTTTGGGGGACAGGGTTTAAAAATTTCCCTGAAAGTAGTTTTCATAAATGGGAGAAGACCTCGTAAGATTGAGGAATGAGATATTGTCATCATCTACTATGAAACAATGGAAATGGGGAAAAGGATGAGAAAGAGGATCTGGGAGCTCTGAAAATTCACTCACATGGGGCCATTTTTTTTTTTTAATGTAGTGGGAATAGAAGCCAAGGCCTCACACATGGATTGGTGAGTCCTCTACCACGGAACTGCATCCCCAGCATTTTTAAAAGTTTTTTTTTTCATCTTGAGGCAAGGACTCTCTAAGTGGCCCAATTTGGCCTTAAACTCGGGATCCTCCTGCCTCAGCTTCCTAGGATTACAGGTATGCACCATCATGCTCAGTTTACATGAGGACAACTTAAAGGCTCCCTTCCACAGTAGTTCTGCTTGTTAGCCACTTCACCCTTGCTACAAGTAGAAATAAAATTGCTCCACCTTGGTAGGTTTCTTCCTTTGGGTTTCAAAATAAATATATAAATAAGTAAAATAATGTCTTTGCATCATGTAATAAGAAATTAGAGGGAGTTAGATTAAGTTTGAGTAGAAGAAGAAAACTTTTCAAGTTTTTTTTTAATCAACTCATTGGTTGGTTGAATCTTTTGTTTAATACCACAGTGAATCTCACCATTGTGTACATTTGCAAGAAATTAATTTAAAAACTAACTATGAAAAATAAAATAACTATAGGTAAATAGCAGAAAGATCAATAGAGGGAAGGGAACAGGGAAGAGAAGGAGAGGTATTAGGGACTGAATTAGAACAAGGTCTATTCCATGCTTTTATTATTATGTAAAATGGATTCTACTGCATGTATAACTAAAAAAAGACGAGCCCCCACCAAAAAAAAAAAAAAAAGAGTAAAGGAAAAAAAATGTCAAGTGCCTTCTCATTTCAAATTGAGTAGTCCCCAAATATGTCCAAAAGTCAAAGCCCATTGATTTCTGGATTATTATTCGTGATTTTTCTTCCTGTCCTTAGTGAAATTACTCTAGTCCACATTATTTACACCTGGATTTGTGAGACTTAGCCAACTTGACTTCCTTTTCTTTAGCTGATTCTCCCTCCTGCAAAATCAGTTGATGAAACTGTAATTCTTTTGATTCTCCTCTTTTTCTTCTCTCATCAGAATTTTCAGAGAACAGATTCTGCCCCACATAGAATCACACCCACCTCTTCTGTTTATGCAAAGACTACCTTTGAGTTTATCTCCTCTTGCATGACATTCCCTGGGCAGGCTTCTAAATGTAACTCACTCTGCTCCTCTGCCTGCTGCTCCTCCATCAGCGCTGGCCATAAGGACATGGCTTAAACCTGTAAATCAATTGACAAGGGTGAATATTTCCAGAAAGAACAGCAAGAATCACTGTTTCAGAACCTGTCTTCACCCAGCCAAGATGTAGATACACAGAAAGGAAAGATACAGCTGCTCAGTGTGGGCATTCAAAAAGCAATTTGTATGGGTTTGTGAAAGAAGGCATCCTTCCAGTGTTATTCATGCTACAGGATACTGATTATTTTCAATAAAACCTTTAAAATACTATACCCATCTGCAAGAAAGGTTTCTGAAATTAATAAGTTCCCTGATACCTATCCATAAAACATTACTCTATCTTTTCCAGGATAAAGAAAAATTGGCAAAAAATAATTTCAGACTTTTGCCAAGATCGCTCAAAGAATTAGCTCAGAATCTGAGTCCCTGGGACCAAACACAAATGCCGACAATTCAGGTGGGTTCCTACTTCATCCAAATGAGTTGACTCATTTCTTTTCCTGGCTGGATATTTTTAAGTGCTTACTGGTTGTTAGTCAGGGAAGAAGTGTTTTGTAGGTCATTAACTGAAATAAAACAAAATAAAAAAGGGCATTTCTCCTTTTGAATTTTTCCCGAATGCTTTGAATGGATTTCTATTGCATTATTGGTTGAGTATATTCTTGCCATGATAATCCACTTTTAGTAGCTTCATTTACATTAGCTATCACTCTGGAGAGCCATAGTAACAGGCCGCTCAATTACCCAAGAGAAATTACTCTTGAAAGTAATCATTGTGAATGAATTTCATCACTTGGTCTCATCATTTCATGCTGTTTTATCTCTTTCTTTTTTTTTGCCCCTGATAAGAGTTAAACACAAAGAGGGCTTTTGTTATCATCTCATTTTCTTTAGGAAACTTAGACTTATAAATCATAGCCACTGGTTTATAGAGACAACCAAAGTGTATCTTGCACACACACACACACACACACATACAAACAAGTGAGTGTGCACACACATTTTTTGAAATGCTCTTCATTTTCTTATGTGGAACATTGTTTTAATTTACTTTAGTCTATAATATCTCACATAAATATGATTTTAATGTAACTTAACTCATGCAAGGAATATGTTTACAGGGAGTTTGGGATATTTAAACAGGAAAACTGTATTGAATCTGTTTCAGATTACCAACACAAAAAAAGTTGAAATTCAAAACTCTTGGCTGAAAACCTAGAATAAATGAAGAAGTAATACTGATAAATATTTAGCAAGTCCCTGTTCTATGTCAGGCCCTATTTTAAAGAATTCTTAAAGGGCTTGTGTGACTGTTGTTGATTAGTTTTGCATCATTTCATTAAACCTTATAACTCTGGTGCTGTAAGTTTTGTTATTTCCCCCCATTTTTTCAGATGAGGAAACAAGATTCCAGAAGATGCATAACTTTTCCAAACTCACATGGCCGTGAATTAATAGATTCAGGACTGAAACCCTAAAACTCTAATTTCTTAAACTTTCCATGATATTACATTACATGCTACTTAATAAATTCAAGGGTGAATGGGAAAATAGGAATTAAAATAACTACTTAGTGTTTTCTGTGGGATTATAAAGCACCAGCTAATGACATCGTTGTTGATCTTTTGAAAAAATTTCTCCCCAAATGTAATTTTCCATCCATTCAGAATGAACTTGGATTTTCACAAAGTGTCTGAAAGATAGAAGGTTTGGATTTCTTTGTTTGCTTTTGTTTATCTTTTAAAATTTATAAAGAATAGGCCAACAATGAGATGACCACTGGGGAACACAGACCCCAACAGCTGTTTTCTTCACCAAAAACACTTGCATTCAAGGTTATATTCAGTGGCATGAAGTCAGAGTTCTGTAGGTTGAGAAACTAACAGAAATTTCCACCAGTCTCTAATTTTTCAAAATTTAAACTTAAAGTAATAAAAATCACAATATCATCCTTTCCTAACTTGTGAATTTAATCATCAATACAGTTTGAAGATGTCGATTCTACCATTAATGCTCTGCCCCATGCCAGGCCCCTGTTGAGGCCTGAAGAATACACAGATCAACACAATGGGCATCTGCCTTTGTAGCTTCTACTCTGTGGAAAAGAGTTAACTGAACAGATTTAAAAATAAGTATATCATACAATACCATAACGTGGTTATTTCAATGAAGGAAAAAAATACAGATGGTGAGAAGGTAGAGACAGGTGCTCAGCAAAGTCCTGTCATAAACAAGGACATATGAAGAGTTTCTCTGAAGAGGTCACAGAGCCAGAATAAAGGGTTATGAGGACATCTAGGAAAGTTAGGTATAAGGAAGACAATTCTGTCCATTTTTGCTCTTCTAACCCTAATTATGTACACATCTATTTTTTTTAACCCATTGGCCTCTTCCAGTTCCTACTCCCAGATCTATTTGTGATTAAGTTAATTTTTGCTTATTAAAGAATTGAAAATTTTTAAATTTTATTTTCAAAGCTGGGGAAAAAAAGGCACAAGTTGACCAGATATTTGAAAATTAACTCAAAAATGTAATTTAACTCATGCAAGGCATATGTATACAGGGACTTTGGGATATTTAAGCAGGAAAACTGTATTGAATCATTTCATAGATATTGTTAAAATTTCAATGTGCTCTAATATTATAGCATGATATTTTTACTTTTTCAAGTATTTGCCACTAATATATTCTCTGACAGCATGTAACATTTTTCTTTTTTTCCCATGGATTTCATCAATAGGATGCTTAGACATATATTTTATTGCCCAATCAACTTAGTTTGAAATTCAGAATCAATGGTCAAAATATTACCTATTATAAATTTATAACTACCCAACTTAGAAGGAGTTATTTAGAAAAATAGACTCTCTGCTGTGGTTGAAATGTGTCCCTCAAATTTCATGTGTTGGAAACTTAATCTCCAAACTCCTATCTTAATGGTATTTTGAAGTGGGACCTTTGGGAAGTGGTTTGAATGAATGGATCCATGGGTTATGATGGGAGTGATTTTGTTATAAAAGAGAGCTCTTTTGGTACATTTGCTCTGTCTCATCATTGATGGCCTCCATTGTGTTATGAGGCGGCAAGAAAGCCCTCACAGGGTGCTGAGTGGATGCCGGCATGCTTCTTAGTCTCCAGAGCTGTGGGCTAAATAAATCTCTATTCTTCATAAATTATCTGCTATTTGGTTATAGTGACAAGAAAATGGACTAAAGCTTTCCTGAATTTCGTCCTCTGCCCAGGCCTCCTTTCATTAGTCCTTGAACTACCTACTCTTCTTTCCTCAGGATCATTGACTGAGTTCAGGAGGTAGAATTTACAAAGCATCAATAGATGGTCTCATAGATTCCACAGAGCTTCTTCGGTTACTTTCCAAACTAAAATGATTAGAGAAGCTTTTAGTTCTTTTTTGGCCCTGAAGGTTTTCCCACAATGGCAGTTGGTCACAATGTGTGTGTGTGTGTGTGCAGAGCTGAGACTAGGGCATCCAGAGATTAAAGAGAAAGATTGAAGGTTAAGAAATGTCTGCCCAATAGTCCAGATGTCTGGATTTAGGTTAGAAAGAGACACCACATGTCTAAATAGACCTGTGTGTAGAAGCCCTTTACTTTTTTCTATCAACCATCTATAAACTTGTCCTTGGTGCCTTGATTTACCTTGAAGAACCATTCCTAATCTCTGAGGCCTCCCAGATGGAGTAGGACGGAAGTCCTTTCCTGGCCACCACGGGATGAATGAATAGCTAGAACTAGTAAGTCCAGAGAATTTTATCCCCCTTCCTTGGAATGGGAACTTGACCCATGTCAGTCCAGAGAAGCGTAATGCCAGAACTTAGGCTGGACCAAAGACACAGAGAAGTTCCCTTTTCTTGGAGCACTAAGATGGCAGTGTGTGAGTCTGTGACTGCCAGCCTCTATTTTGTGTCTGGAAAGGAATCCATTGAAGGGGAAAGCAACGAAAGAGGTAGGGAAAGAGACAGTTTAGTTCTGTAGTAGTGCCTGGTCCTTGGATTGAGCTACGTCTGAAGCCAGTTTTTCTCATGGACTTCTCAATTATCGCCTGTAATTCCTTGCAATTTGATCTGGGTCTATATTTTTTACAGTTGAAGAACTTCTAATTAGGGAAGACCATAGATCTGATAGGCAGGAAATCAAAGCAGAGTGGTGTAAAAAGACTAGGCATTCAAAGACTTGGTACTCATATGGCTACCATGTAGAGATGATTGATATAAGGGAACAAAACATCAACCTAAGCCTGATTCTGTAAGACCCACTTGCCCTCTGGCCTCGAAAACATTGTGTGTGTGTGTGTGTGTGTGTGTGTGTGTGTGTGTGTGTGTGTGTGTGGTAGTACTGGGATCACAGATATTCAGGACTCAACTATAGCTTGAGAAAGAATCTGTCTACCGAGGTTCATGTTAGCCTGGTTTTGCTTGGATCTCAATAAGAAAAATTGGGTTTATTAAGAAATTATTTCCTGGTATGCCTTCCCAAAGAGCTATATAATCAGTAAAAAGATTTCCGAATTTTTACTACTTACTACATGTGGTCATCACTAATGCATTTCATGCTTTCTGAGCTTATTTTCCTTCTTGGTATAATGGAGGAAAATTCTATTACTTAATTCTCATAGCAGTTCTATAAGGTAATTATTAATAATTATAGTTAATTGTAGTAGTATATGGTGCATTCTATCCTAGTGCAGGTCACAGAGCAGCTTTTCAATATGTGTTAATATAATATAAGTTCAAGCTTGTTATTTATCTATATCTATCTGTCTATCTATCTATCTGTCTATCTATCTATCTATCTATCTAAATAATGTAATTGGATTTATGGAGGTGACATATCATTTACCCATCAACTCAGGGTAAGAGAATATAGAATGTAAAATAATATCCGTAAGAGGCAATTTGCTAAGCCATATTCTATTGTATTGAAAAAAATAGTGAATAATCAATTTAGTTTAGATAAAACCAGGTAGCACGAAATTACATATACTGTTAACTTTAGAAAGCAAACAATACCTCAAAGACTGGTAGCAGACTTGTCTGAGTTGGGTTCTATAAATAAATGAATAAAAGGAACATTTATTGATCAACCCCTGTTTAGTCAGCTTTTCATCACTATGACCAACTTAGAGAAGAAAAAAATCTTCATTTAAGGCTCAAAATTTCAGAGGTTCAGTCCATAGGAAATCCAGGCAAAACATTATAGCAGAAGGGTGCCCCAGTCTGGCTAGACACAAAATCACGAGCCACTCAAGCAGGAACAAACTTTATTATTTGAAACTGCCGCCAATGCCCCATACGCCCCCCCCCACAACAATCCCGATTGACCCACGTGGTGTGGGTCCCCAACCAATGGGAACTCTCCAGGAGTAGCAGGCCGAGGTGAACAGCAGGAGTCCAATATCCATATGAATGCAAATGAATGCAAATTTTAACATAATCATATCATCTCAATGGCTAGCTGGCATCACCTTTCAACAAAAATGCCATGCATCATATTACTTGGCTGTGGCTCTTAGCAGAAGGGTTTGGTTGAGAAAAGTTTTTTAGCTTGTGGCAGCTGGGAAAATGAGGAGAATGGTAAAGTCTGTGCAAATCTGGTGGGGGATGAAAAAAATATATATATACACACACACACACACATTTATCCAGCATCTCGTACTCTTTCAGAGCCAGTATCATATGGATGATACCAAGGTCTGCTGCCAGTGCAAGCAGGGTAGGCCCTCTTGGATCACAGGTAAGCAATGATCTCCTAGTGCCTTAGTGACTAAGCAAGGTAATTAAATCCCAGGGAAACAATTTCCAAGGCCCCCTGTGTGACCAGGGTGCCCCCACAGTATCTTTTCAGTTGAGTTTTCACTTTAACATAATTGAATCTGTGGTAAGTGTGGTCTCACTGAATCCTGAGATGCCCTCAAGTCATGTTTTCTATAATTTCTGTGGGAAGTACTTAGCTTCTCTGTAATGGAGGTAATCTCTGCAGCAATTGTAACTTCCTTGGAAGTTACTATAATTCCTTGCAATTTGATCTGGGTTTATATTTTTTTACAGCTGAAGAACTTCTGCAAGCTTTTTGAAATTTTGCTTTCTGCTTTTGGTTCCTGATTATCATAGTAAACCTGGCTAAAACCAGCCAGCAATATCAATGCCGTCACATAAATGCTGTACTGCCTTGAAATTTCCTCTACCAGCTGGGCACAGTGGCACACACCTGTAATCCCAGTAATTTGGAAGGATCACAAGTCCAAGGCCAACCTCAGCAACTTAATAAAGCCCTAAAGCAACTAAGTGAAACCCTGTTTTATTTATTTATTTATTTTTAATGAAAAAAAAGCTGGTAAAACACCCTGAGTTCAACCCCTAGCACCTCTCTCTCTCAAAAAAAAAAAAAAATTAGTAAAAAATGCCTTCCAACAGATTAATTAATCACCTTTAAATTTAGCCTCACACAGTCTCAGGACATGGGCAAAATGTAGACAAGGCCTTCACTAAAATGTAACATGAATGACTTCTAGTACAATTTCCAAAAGGCTATTTCCCTCCGAAGCCTTATGAGCACAGTATTTCATTGTCCACATTCCTATGGGCAGAATAATTCTGGTTTTCTGAACCCCCACCAGAATTATTAACTAAAATCTGCTTACAGCATTCTAAGATTTCTCCAGCCTGCATCTCCAAAGTTTTCTAAATTTTCCCTATAAACCAGTTCCAAAGACTTCTGAACCACAGGCTCAGGTTAGTCCCAGAAATGACCCCAGTTCTCCATACCAATTTCTGTGTTAGTAAACTTTTCATTGCTGTGTCAAAAAATATCTGAAAAGAACAACCTAGAAGGGGGAAAGTTTAATTTGGGACTCATGGTTTCAGAGGTTCAGTCCATGGATGGCCAATTCCATTGCTTTAGGTCTAAGGTATGGCAGAAGGGCACAAGGGAAAAAAGTTGTTTAGCTTATGGTACCTTGGAAAGAGAGAGAGATAGAGAGGTGGAGGGAGGTATTAGCACCTAGATAGCAGATTCTGAACTTCCACTAGAACTACCCTCTGAACCACCCAATAATCCATTGAAATTATCGATCCATCAGATGGATTAATTTACTAATCAGTTTCCGTATCTCATAATCTGATCATTTTGTCTCTGAACATTCTTGCATTGTCTATCATGAGCTTTTGGGGAACAACTTCTATCCAAACCATAATACCCCCAAAACAAACCAAAGGGAAAATTATTATAATCCCCATTTTACAGATGAGAACATGAAGGCTTATGAAGATGGAGTCTTTTGCTTGTGGCCCTATAGCTAGTGAGTTTCACAGCAAGGAAGAAACACAAGTCTGACTGAAGCTAATGCATGGGTTTTATCCATAAGAAATTTAGGTATGCTAAATTATGGAAAACAATCACATGCTACATCAGAGCTTCTTAAACTTTAATATGCAGATGAATCCCTGAGGATCTCTTCAAAATATGCATCATGATTCAGCAAGTCTGGGGTATGCCTTAACATTCTGCATTTATAATAAGTTCCCTGGTGATATTGATGCAGACTAAACTTTGAAGAAATAGGATGCTAAGATTATAATATAATTTAGTTTAAGCCCAAATTCTTAACAACCTTCTCCAATTTTATATTTTTTTGCATGGTTTTGTTTGCTTCTCTACTCTTCTCTTTACTTTTCTCTTTTCCTGAGGAAGTTATATTAGGCCAAATGATGAATTGTTTTTCTAGCATCTTTTAGTCTTAATAAAATATTAGATGAAGTATTTTTTCATTAATTATAAGAAAAATGTCATTTTTCTAATTTTTAGAGACTGAATGTTGGAAGACAATTTACTCTCTTCCTCCCTTTATTCCTTTTCTGTGGTATTTCTATTTCTTAGCTCTTTCTCTCCCTCCCACTCCCATCACAGTAGTAATACCTAAATTTGGACGGTTTACAAAAAATTGAAATTTTGCATTATCACTTTATACAATATTTTCTCCCCTCATAGGAAATTGATCCATATGTTCTTTTAGCTAGAGAGCATGCTGCTATAATTCAAGCATATCTGACACTGTAAAAGTGCTGTTGTACCTGATTTAGACTACCGGAGTTAGTAACTTCGGCAGACAAGCTCTTTTTTTGTTTGTTTGGTACTGGGGATTGAACTCAGAGGCACTCAGCCACTGAGCCAAATCGCCCGCCCTATTTTGTATTTATTTAGAGACTGTGTCTCACTGAGTTGCTTAGCTCCTCATCGTTGCTAAGGCTGGCTTTGAACTTGCAATCCTCCAACCTCAGCCTCCTGAGTCACTGGGGTTATAGGTGTGCACAACCATGTCTGGCCAGACAAGTTCTTTTAATTTGGTCTTGGTACTTAACCTTTAGGAACTTAAATTTTCCCTTCTGTAAAGTGGGATAATAATAGTATGCACTGCTTAGGTTATTCATGAGAATTAAATTAAAAAAAAATCCATTTAAAGGGCTTAGCATAGTGCTTTGAACAGTGTCAGCTCTATCATAATTACAGATTATAATTTCCCCAGAGGGCTCTCGGGTAATTGAAGGTGATGGCTTGTCAACTTGAAGTTTCCTTCTGTGCTATGACCCAGTTCTCCATTCCTCTACTGCTTGTGTACTGTGGAAATATCTGTCCTGTCCAATCACACTCTGTGGTGCTAGGTGCCCAGTAGTCATCCTTTGTGTTAAATCCAACTCTGTCTGTATACAGTTCTATACTGAGTTCTGTTGACTGGAAACCTTCTTTTGACTCCTACCTCTCTTGACTGAGGTGGTCAATTCATTCATTACCCCACACTGAGGATCATGTGAGAATAAAGGGGGAAATATTCCTAATTATAATGAGCTAGTCACGTTAAATGAGGACTTCAGTGACTAATGACCTCTTGGTTCTTTGTGTTATTGATAGTGAACACTTATAGATAAGTCTTGTCTATTGGTTTTGTATCTAATTGCCTCTGGATAAAGCCAAATGTTTGAATCAGCACTCAGAAGTTCACTTTGGTCACCCTATTTCAGCTGAAGTTGAACCTAAGCTAACCATGCTGAGGTAGTGAATTGTTTGGGTCTGGTTCCTAGAATCTAGGAAATGAGGGAAATAGTGATTTGATTCTCTTAAGGGGAAATTCTCAGTGGCCTTGCTAAAATGCTTGCCTTCCAAACAATGGCATTTCAGATCAAAAATAAAAGGCTATGTCTGTGGACATCAGAAAAATGCCAAGGAAAAAGAAAGAAGACACTTGAGTGACATTTATGGGATGAGGGAAGCACAGAAGAAAATACAAGAAAAGTGGAGGTGAGAGAGATCAGGAGAAACACATGAACGTGGAAGAGGAATGCCAATGAAAACAAGAACACTAATTTGGGAACTAGAGTGTAAAATATACCAAGTGAGACCAATGAACTTGCAAGAATAAAAACACACCCCAACACGAGGAAGTAGAGCCACAGCAGTCATTTTATTTGACTACTCAGAACCCGGGGAATGGCTAGGAGAGCAGAACCACTGAGAAGTGGAGAAACAACCCAGACCTGGACAACTGGGCTCTTGAACTTGATAGTTCATACCTAACATCAAAAGGATTAGAAGCTAAAGGAAACTGTCTTTGTTTTAATTATAGTCAGGAATATACCTGACTTTGTATTGAACTGTGTAGATATAAGGTTTGAATAATCACCTGCATCTGTTTGAATCTATAATCAAAACCACACATTATTAGCTTTAATCATTTGAAATTGCCAATATGTATACTTTTTTTACTTATGAATTTCACACGGTTCAAACCAATAGACATGAAGCCATTTTTTAGCATATTTTGCTTTCTTTTCAAGTCCCTGCAGAAGACCCAAAGATAACCTTGGCTTTGCCAAGATTCCTGCATTTTGCCAGAGTGTGTGGTCCCTGAATGTTTTGCCCCTGACCCAAGTGTGAGAAGAAGGGAAAATGAGAGGTGCCAAAATTTCACAGGCAAAGGAAGGGCGGTGGCAACTTCTGTCCATGTTTATTTCTTTTTAAATAGTTTCTTTTTAATTTCAGACTCGTTTGACTTGGGGATCCATATTTGTTTTTCTCTGTGTAAACTGGATTTTGACATTATTAGCAGGCCCATCTGCTGGCTTTTCTTAACTAACATGTAAACTGGTATTTTTTAAAAATTTCAGGTGCTTTTAGGTTTGAATCTACTGTTCATTTCCTAAGGCAGTTTGGATACAGTGCTAAGTGTTTTGCTGCCAAGAATGGAGAAGCCTGGCTGTTTAGCACCTTTCTCTTTAAGTGAGCATGCATTTTAGCATTTAAAAGATTCTCGGGTTTTATAGGTTTGTTTGCCCCATAGTTCTGTTTTCTTCCCTTTCTCCTTAATTCTCTTCTATCCCATGGCCCCACACTCATGGTCCTAACACTTTTCTTCTCATAACCCATGGAGTCCAAGACAAACCACTGTTTCTTTTTCAAAAAGTAAAAACAAAAGGTGCATACAAGATCCTGGTGATTCTTGTGGGCCGTTTGCATGAATGATTGTGGTGCACAAGACCCTTTATTATCTCATCAGCAATTACAGAGTACCCATTTTGGGTAGAATACTGTTCATGCAATATGTTGAATAATGATGGGAACACAGTTCATGAGAGACATTGAAGTATTCATGGACATGAACTTCCTTGATAATTTTGCTCTTGAGATCCATGTATAATGGGCACTTATTTGGAAGAGAAGAAAGCTGGAAACTCTCATAAAGATTTGACCCAATGCCTTTTATTTAAAATGAGTTCTACCATTGTGAAGCTTGACCTTGGTCTTTATTCCCATTCGCTTAGCAGACGCTCTCTCCTCCCCCCTGCGTCTGTCATACGAAGAACATGTTTTCTTCTCTGAGCTTTACCTTGAAGTTACCTTTATTCCAGGTCATATTTCACTACCTAACAATAGGTTCTTCCTATCTAGCCACGTGTAAGAAAGAAGAGCTGATCTTATCTTCAGATGGTCAGGAAAAGGGCCATGAGCTATGGTGATGGGAATATTGTACTTTGACCTAATGGAAGTGGTTTAGGAAAAAATCTATAAGAAAGGGCACCTTGAACAGCTCTAAGGAAGGAAAATATTATGGTGTTTCTCAGCAAATAGGGTTCCTGACAAGAAGGAGCACATACCAGGAGAAGAACTGTAGAAACATCAGTGATGAATTCACCCTCACTGCGACTTTGCTTCCTTCCAATCTGACTGGGGAAGTTCCAGTGGGCAGCAAAGCAACCCAGTGGAGAGCCACGGAAAGTTTTCAATGGCCATCTAGATAATCAAGCTCATGTGGCACAACCAGCTCATCCACAAGTTCCTGAGATATTCCTGGCTTTGGCACTGAATGTCTCACATCCTGGGAATCTCATCGGTCTCAGGCACATGAGGGTGATTGGTCATCCTAGCTCATACTCCTGATTCTGGGAACACCACCATCTTAATCACACATAATTATGCTAGAAAATGTCCATAAAGTCATTGTTATTAGGTACAAGCTCAAAGAGTTTGTATATGTTAGGATTCTTCAGAGAAACAGAACTAATGGAATACATACAGATATGTAAGGGAAGATTTATTGTGGGAATTGGCTCATATGGCTATGGAGGCTGAAAAGTTTCATGAGCTGTTGTTGAGAAGCTGGAGGTGTTATTCAGTCTGAGTTCTCTGGCCTGAGCACCATGTAAGTTAATGGTCTAACATCCTGTCTTGGACTGAAGGCCTCAGAACAGCAAGGGCCACCTGTTTAAATGCTAGAGTTCAGAGAACCTGGATGTCTGATGTGAGAGGGCAGGAAAGGATCAATGTCTTAGCTCAAGAAGAAAAAGGGAATTTGCTCTTCTTCAACCTTTTTGTTCTACAGGGCACTTACCAGGTTGGATAATGTCCACGCTCACTGGTAAGGACCATCTGCTTTACTCAGTCTATTAATTCAAATGCTTGTCTCATTGGGAAACACCCTCAAAGACACACCCAGAAATTGTGCTTTTCCAGCTATCTGGGTATCACTTAGACCATTCAAGTTGATGCAGAAAACGAACCATCGCAGTGGGGTTCAAACTCCGATCTCTTTTTTTTCTTCCTGTGTTTCCCAAGTTTCTGGGCCATCCCCATAGGAAGTCACACTGTCTTGTATTTTTTCGGTTACATTCCTGTAGAATGTTTCCTCCCTTTCCCAGTCCTTGGAATTGTTCTCAGTTTTAATTTTAGAAACCTATTCACTCTAGGAACTTCACTTCCTACACTTATTGTTTGGTGCTATGTGAGAAGACTCTCCAAGGGGGCTGAGAAGCGAAGAGATTTCAGAGGTGTCACTCTGAAATGCAAAGTGTGGTGTTGACTTCAGGAACACCAGGTCTCTGGTCCTGAGAGAGGACAACATACTGACTGTTCTCCCGGCGGTGGGGTCAGGGTGGCATATTCCAATTTTCACAGCACTTGTAAAATGTATGTGTGCTCTTGTTCTGATCAGTCTTTGTTTGAATTATAATTTATGTAAAAATATTAAATTACAGTTATGATATACATTCTGAATAATGGTGAGGAACTATGGCAATGTCATAAAATCATTTATAAAATCCATGACTGCAGAATATTTTCAAAAAGTTTTAAAATCAGATGAAATAATTTACTAATAAAAGGTATCTAGGTGAAATTCAACATTTCCTATTACTTGAAAATATTTGTAAAATATTTGTGATAAACTTTAGTCCATAATAATTGACTTGTGCAAGACAGTCAAGTCCTAATGTCCTTAGCAAGGAAAACAATGAGAAGATCCACAAGTTAGATAATTTTGTTCATAAAGTCAACTTTTCATTACTTTGATTAACAGTGCAGAGAAAATGTGTGGCTTTGTTTTATTATAAGCTGAGTCATAGTAAAAACAAAACTGTCAAGATGTGGTACAAAACTCATCTGGTGTTTAGAAGTACATTTGCTACAGAATGGAGCTAGTCCAAAGGTGAAAATAGTGCAAAGACCTACAATAGAAACATCCAGTGCTGGAGGTTTGGACATGTTAAAATGGCCCACTCTTATGAATGTTTCTCAGCTTATTAACCTTTAATTCAAATATCAGAATAGTAACAATCCTAAAAACTAAAAGTTACTGATTTCTGTGCCGAGTTCTTTGGATGTAGTAGTTCATTTAAATCATCAGCAATTGTATCAGGAAGGTCCTTCTAGAACCTTCTCACATTTACATTTTAAAATCTACATGGTTCACATATTATGTGGCTCACACACACACACACACACACACACACACACACATACACATGTCTAATAATTAATTGTCATCATTGTCATTAACTGAATAATTTTCAGCAGTGACTTTCCAGAATTTGATAGAATGCTGCTCTCATTTTTGGCCGGAATAGATTCACTAATTTTCTCTTTTTCAAAAGTTTCTATGTAACACGAAGGAAATTTATCTTAATAGAAATCATAAGTTGGGACGAGTCTAGAAAGTAAGTTAAATCTTTCTGTACTATTACAAAAACCTTGAAATTGTAAATGACCACCAAGGAAATGAAATATTTAGTAGGTGGCCTTCATGCACTTTAGACTGTTACAGTGGTAATAATCAGGACCCAGTAGAAGCATAGCAAGAGGCCATTTCAATGAAGAATCCCCTGAAAATGCCTAAGTTTATAAGGAAGTAGCCATTGAATTACCTGAATATCTTTGTAAGAATATTATGTAGAATTTAATTTTTTTTGTGGGGGGGTGGGGGGTGGGGGGTGGGACAGAGTCATGCTATGTTGCTTAGATTGTCCTCAAATTTCTGGGCTAAATGGATCCTCTTGCCTCAGTCTTTTGAGTAGCTGGAACCATTGGCAAGGGCTGCCATGCCTGGCTGCTAGGGGATTTATTTAGAAATAAGTTGCACATGGTATTAAATAGGCTTAAGTGCAGACGTGGTGGAGAAACTGGTTAAAAGTAAGGTCAGAGAGTTTTGGCAGAGAAAATATTCCTTCCTTTGGTTTAAAAAAGTAGAGCAAGTATTTTGAAACCAGAGTTTTGACAAATATGTTATAGTGGGGAACAGATTTTTCTTAAAAAATTAAAAAAAAACATTGATGTAAATATGTACTAGTAATTTTAAAAAGCACTTATTTACTGTTAGGTTATTCTGGTCTTCCAGATTTGAATCTCTGCACATAAAAATGAGGGAAGGCCCAAGTGTCCAGCCTGGCCATTGGGGATGGCCATTTCTGATTACATTGCTTTTTTTGTACGAAAAAGTACTACTTATCTGTCCCCCTCCTTCCTTGTTATTTCTGACAACTTAACTTTTTCTCATTTCTTCTCTTTGTCTCTCTCTTTTTCTCTCTTTAACCAGTCACAAGCCAGTTTTCCTTGTCTCATGTTCCCAGCCATCTCTAGCCCACAGTAATTTCTTCTTTCCTGACTCCCTAGGTTACTAATGTCTTTGCCAAAGTCTTTGGCTCATGGAGATTCTAGCTCATAGTGTTGTCAAATTTTATTTTATGTATAAATGCTGTTCCCTTAGCTAGATTCTACGTGCTTGAGACCAGAAAGAGATCATATATCACTTTTTAATTTCCAACAGAATATAGAATCACTACTCAATAAATATTTGGTATTTTGAATCATACTGAATTTTTTTCTACTTTCATGGTCAAACATTTCCTTCATTATTCTGGCCCAGCCATGCTAATTTTTATTAGTAACTCCTTTGATAGGATAAGGGAGAAAAGAAAGAGCAATCATATCCAAGTTATTCATTTGTGGAAGGCACAGTAAGAAAAAAATGTTATTAATTTTACTGAAGAACCAGAAAATTAATAAACTGAATTTAATCTGAAAGTTCATTCCTAGTTCATTCAGAAAAAGTGAAGACAGTTATAATTCCACAAACGTTACCAAGCTGAATGGTAATAGACATCAATCACAGATACCAAATTCTAACTAGAGAAGCTACCAGAAAGTAAATCTAGAAGTAGCCACTTGAAACATGTCTCTGTAGAAATACTTCGATTTCTAAAAATCTTCCCTAATTAATTTGATCACTGCTTATGTTTGAAATGAAGACTTTCAGAAATGATTGTGAGACACTGCATGTGACATTAGTCACATTTTTTAACACAATTTCCAGGATTTTGGCATTTAGAGTTGAATAATATTTTTTTAATGACAATAAAACTTTGCCAAAGCAAAGTCCCATGGAGAGTGATAAAGGCCAAAGGACAAGTCTTCAGCAGCTGCAGGTGATCTGAGTACAGATCTTAGAAGAAAATGTGTATTTGATAAGCATTTGAAACATGTGGAAGCATGTTCGTTCATACGTTCATCCCCCAACTTAATCAAAACAGCATGAACTGTGGAGTAGGAGATCTTTAATTCAATCTCATCTCTTCATTTTCTGACTGCGAGAACTTGGGCCATTTGAATATTAATTTCCACACCTGCAAATGATACATACAAATATTTCAGTGGGCTTTTGAAAGTTACATGAGAAAAAGTTCTAAGTGTTTGGCAAAGAAAAATCGCAAGTGCTTTTTGAATGTCATTTATACCTCAGTTTCCCTATAGGACTGACATGGCTGTTAAGAAACAAAGATGATTAACATTTACAGTGTGAGATTCAGAGATGTGACTTAAGGGGTAAGAATTAGTCTGTGAGTTAATCTGAAAAACCGTGCTTCTCTCTGTATGTCGGTCATCAAAGCAACTAAATAAGTGCTTTCCTCTTTGAAAAATGGCCACAATTTACAGATATGGTGAGGCAGGCTGAGGTATAATTGGGACGGCAGGGTAGAACACTCTGAACACACACTGGGCAGCAGTGACACAGAACCATCACCAAATTGGGATCTCTGGCTGTAGATTGGCCCATGAACTCTGAAGTCAGGGTTTATCCAGGAGTGTAGACAGGTCCGAGAAAGGACTAGAATCTCAGATAGCTTCTAGCCATGGCTGACTGGACCTATAGCACTTATGCATTCTGAGTACTGTACTTTGCATGCATTTTCTCATTGAATCCTCCTAGGAGCCTTAAGAGGTGAGTATTACTAGCATCTTAAATTTAAATATGAGTAAACTGAGGATAGAAAGCTTATATAATTGGTCCTAAGGCCCATGCCTAGGAAACTCTTGGTAAGAGTTGAGCCCAGACCATCTGAACTAAAAAACCTGTTCTCTTAACTTTTCAGAAAGCAAAACATATCAGTTGCCTTTCCATGAACACCAAAGGAGGTACCTCATGCATCTGGGACTGGGAGATGATGCATGTGGAAAGGGAAGGACAACCCTGTGTGATTTTGTTAGTCTGCTATGCTGCCTAAAATGATATGGAATCTGCTCCCACAAAGATGCTGGGTGAGAACTGCTGTCAATAAGACTGGTTGTTTGTGCTGTGTGTCCCAGAGATAGGGTGGGTCATCTATTTCCAGGGCCTGGAACTGCTCTCCCCAGTTTGATCCAGGAAAGTGCCAGACATAGAAGCACAGGTGCAAGATCAACTGGTCTGTTTCTTTGGTGGAAATTTTCTGCTTTTTTTTAAAAAAAAAAAAAGATGCAGGAAAACAACAGCTTCCTATGACCTCATTCTGCTTAAAATTCCTGGATATGCCTCTTATTTCCTTTCTGGTTCCACACTTCTTACTTTTAGACTAAATTGAGTTTCTTTAAAAGGAAACAGGTAACAATTTCATAAAGAACTGTTTTTCTTTTCTTTCTTTTCTTTTTTTTTTTTTTTTGAGAACATTTTGAACTATAAAGCCAAAGTACCTTATGTAATGGATCCTCTACTAACTGCATGATTCTGTCTTTACCCTGATGGTCAACTTTTCCCCAGACTGTCTCATTGGAATCACCAGGCTTGTTTATTAAATTCAATCATTCACTCATCCAAACTGCCTCATACTTAGTATGTGACAGACATCACATTAGATGTTGATTTGTGGAACTTTCCTTATATCTCCTGAATTAGTATTTTTGGAGGTCGACAGTCTGTTTTGTGCTAATATAACAGAATATCTGAGAATGAGTAATTTCTAGAGAATAGAAATTTGTTTCTTATGTTCTGGAGATTGGGAAGGCTAAGACCAAGGCGCTGATAGATTTAATGGTCTGATATGGACTGCTGTCTACTTCCGAGATGGTGCCTGATGCTGCTTCCTCCAGAGGAGAGGAACCTATATCCTCACATGGCAGAAGAGCAGCAGAAAGTGAACCCCTTCCCCAAAGCTGTTTTTACGGGGCACTAATCCATTCATGAAAGGAGACCTCCCAACCTAATCACCTCCAAGAGGATGTGCCTCCTAGTACCATCACCTTATCACCTTGGTGATTAGGTTTCCAAGATGAATTTTGGAGGGGCTCCACATTCCAACCATAGAAGCAGGATGGGGAATCTTCATTTTTTTAACAAGTTCCTAAATAATTTTTAGGACCTCCAAAGTTTGCAGACCATATGAACTCTTTAAATCCAGAGCATGGGGTTTTATGTGACTTTGCATCTAGCCCCTAACAAAGAGTCTTGAATGATACTGTTGATGTGCGGTTGGTTGATGATTCAATGAAAAAAAAATAAATTTCCAAACTCACTGCTTGGAGTGACTTAAGAAGATTGAACCCATCATTTATTCTCTTTCATCTTTTCATACTTTTTAATTTTCTGGTCTTGAGCCTAGCTGCTCAGACATTTGTGTCAAGAATCTGCTTATTTCAGAGATTGGTTCTGGATGCTAGCTCTAATTGGAATGTAAGGAAAGACAGAAAGAGATTTTGCTTTAATCTTCCTAGCATGCTATCTACTCTTCTTTTAGTAATAGCACCTTGAATTCCTTTGGGAGACCTATCTTGACTCAGGGAAGTCCAGCCTGATGGGTCTGGCAGTCAAAGCATAACTGCAATAGACAGAATAGTTCTCCAAAGATGCCCTAATCCCTGGAACCTTTGGACATGTCACATTACATAGCCAAAGAGACTGTGCAGATGTAATTATGGTTATCGATTATGAGATAGATGAACTTTGCATTTCCTGGTGGATGCACAATAATTATATAAGCCCTTAAAAGCAGACAACGTTCTGCAACTGGAGTCAGAAGATGCAGCTTTTCCTTCTGGAAAAGTCAGAGAGATTCAAAGTATGAAAGAGAACCACCATACCAAAGCTGGAGGGAGTCACATATAAAACATGAGAAGGGATATGGGGGCAGACTCCAGGAGCAATGACCAGGCCTAGGCTGACAGCCAGCAAGGCCAGAGTGTCTTCAGCCTTACAGCTACTAGGAACTGAATTTGGCAAACAATCTGAATGAAGTTGAAAGCCAATTATTCCCCAGTTTCTCCAGTAAAGAACTCAAGACTTGTTGACATCTTGATTTAGGCATTATGAAATTCTTCTATCTACAGAAACTCTGAGGAAGTAAATTTGAATTGTTTTAAGCCATTAAGTTAGTTGTAGTTTGTAACAGCAGCAATAGAAAAGTAATATAATGAGAAGTTGGCCTG
This sequence comes from Ictidomys tridecemlineatus, assembly GCF_052094955.1. Taxonomy (NCBI): domain Eukaryota; kingdom Metazoa; phylum Chordata; class Mammalia; order Rodentia; family Sciuridae; genus Ictidomys; species Ictidomys tridecemlineatus. The sequence continues at coordinate 26,073,377 of NC_135482.1, forward strand.
TTAGACCCTTTCTTCCTGCAACTGGAATGCTGAGCTAAATGATAAAGGAAGCCAGAAATTTTGAAGATGGTCCATGCCAATAGTAGTTGACATCCTGAAGAGAAAGTACCCAGATACCCTGGTCTGTGTCCCTTCTAAGGCTTAGCTATTCTCCTTTTTCTAGGTTGTCTGCTGGCTTTTGTTGTTGATTAACTCCCTAAAGCTCAGATTCTGTTCTCTACAACCACCCTATACCTGCCTGGGACAAGGGGTGGATGTGTGGAGCCCTTTGCACTCAGAACTGCAGCCATGCTCTGGGAGATGTGGTACATTGACACCTCCCTCATTTATGAACACTTTCTGAACAGCTAAACAGGGCTGTGATTTGCCAGCCTGGCTATAAGTTCCCTGGACAAATGCTTTTCACTAAAGGTATTTGGGGACAGGTTCAGCTTTGGCTATTTACATTCCTTCTAACTTAACTGTAGCTGAGTTGCATATTCAGTTAGAGAAGGTTTTTTTTTTTTTTTTCCCTTTCAGAGTTGGGGATTGAACTCAGGACCTCACACATGCTAGGCAAGCACTGTGCTACTGAGCTACACCCCCCAGAGATCCTCTCAAAAAAATAGTCCGTAGGGCAGAAGAAACTGTTTCTTCTCTGTATTGATTTTTAGAGTCTCTCTTTCATGTTCTCTCCTCTCTCTCTCTCTCTCTCTCTCTCTCTCTCTCTCTCTCTCTCTCTCTCTCTCTCTCCAGGCATTTGTTAATCATTGAATTCTGAGTTTCTTTACTGGGATAGTCTCAAAATCTGCTTTGCTTCTTAATTTAAAAATCAAAGAATGTCAAAATTGAGAAGACCTCCATAGAGAACAATTCCAACCGTTCATCAAGTATCTAAATTTTCTCCATAGAATGGGTTTGTATTGGAAGAGAGTAATGGCTTTAACAAACAGCCTCCACATTTCATTGGCTTCACCTCAGTGCAGACCATTTCTCGCTTCTGTTTACCCCAACTCTGTTTAGCAGCTCACCTTAGGCTGTGTTACTAGGGGCCCCAGGTTTTTCTGTCTATAGCTCTGCCCTCATTTAGATATAGCTAAGTCTCCTTCCAGTCAGCAGATGGGGTAAGAGGGTGAGGCCCATGCACTGGGGAGGCATGTGTCGGGGTGGGGTGGGGTGGATAGAAGGGCAGCTCAGATGTGCCATGAACCACTTTCACCCACATTCATCAGCCAGAACCCAGTCATCCGCCCACCCCTAAATGCACTGCAGTGGAACTGTGCACCCAGAAAAAGAAAACGAGGACAGTAACGCTAGCCATCTCTGCCTTGACTCTGACTGGTTATGTGGTCTCCCCTAAAATTCCTCTAGTGACAGGAAGCTCACTACTTGGGGAAACTAAAAAATGCACTACCTTTTGAGTAAGGTGGCACAATTCACCTTTGGATATCCCAAGCAGTTTGAGAGTTCTGTTCTGTTGAGTTGAACTGTGTTTTGTTGCGTTGGCAAGAGAGCACACAACTTATGAACCTGGGCTTCAGAGTCAGGCTGCTGGAGTTTATACCCCAACTCTATCAACTGTGGGCAATTCTTAGTTTCTCAGAGTCTTTTTTCTTGTAAATCAATTCATGTTCTTCCTAACTTGTGCCTGACGTGTAATAAACTCTCAATTAGTTGTCAATATGTCACAGATTGGTTCTGTTTGTGCTCATCTTTATCCTTGAGTGTTTGAAGGTTATCTCTGCCATGATTCTGAGTGCTTCCAGAATCTTCATCTATTCCCTACATGACCTCATTTGGCTTCCTGCCCTAATCTGCTCACTCTTCTAAGATTGTGGTCCCCTGTGTCTGGAGCCCTTTGAAGAAGGTAGCACACTTAGCAGACTACAAGATCTTGGTAAGCACTGACCAGTGCAGAAAACAGAAGAACCAGGGCATTCTTATTTTTAGCAACTATCCATTTATTTATGTAGCCTAATATCTCATTAGCTTTTTTACTCACCACTACACCCACTTGGTATATATTGATCTTACTTTCTTTGAAAAATTTTTGAAATTTTATATAAACACGATGGAGGAGCCAGATCTCTTATATCACTATAAGTCTTTTTTTATTTTCAAGAGAAGATTTTTATATTTATGTCCACAAATTTCTAGTGTATTGTACTTGGTCTTTTCCATCTGAGGGCAAGTTACTGCCCAGGTGAGGTTCACCTGCTAACTCACAGTGACTACCGCAGCTTACTAGCACTCGGGAGGATTGGCTGAGGTCATCTGTTAGTGTGAATATCTTTTGGGATGTCTACTCAGCTGGTGTTTGGGACTTTTATTTATCCTCCTTTTGAAAACTTAAAAACAAACAAAACACCAGCACACACTTTCTGGGTATAAAATCTCACACCATTGTCTCAGCATGAATTTCTTTGCCCTTTTTTTTTTCCTTGTGAGCTGGGCATTTCTCTGCATATGCTGCCAGGTCATATGAATTTGGAGAAGGAGGACAAGAGAGGAGACAAAATATGTGGCAGAATAAGAAGGTGATGCTGCAGATACTCCCTCAGGCAGGCATTGGACTTCTCAGTGATTGAAGTAGATGATCTCCAAAGCTCCAGGTATCCTGTGATTCTCATAATATCTGTCATAAATCAGTGGATTGCAGCACCAGAAGCCAGTCTAGGAAATGGGAACATGGTGATTTTTAAAATACTTGTTCTAAGTATTCTTGGATGATGTTCTTTCTTAAAGCTCTTTGGTCTTCAGGGCTCCTACAAGCACCTTACAACTATAAAAGCCTGACTCTGGAGTCTAACCACCAAGCTCCCTGGTCTTCTTTATCAAAGTTGATCTTTGCAAATGATTTGTGGGAGACTGATAGGTAGGCCTTTTCTGTAGTCAAAACAATACTTAATAATAACAATATTGAAAGCTAATGTTAATCAGGCACATACTGTGTGTCAGGAACCTATGGAGTAGGCATTTCATTATTAACTACATGTTATAGAAGAAGAAACAGAAGCAGGAAAAATTTGGGTATCTTTCCCAGGATTACATAGTGGCTAAAGCAATTAAGTGGGCACCCCTAAATGTGGAATGAAAATTGCCATTCACAAGTGGCTTTAGCCCCTGCTGTTCTCCACGCCCAAGCTGCAAGTTTAGTTTTCAAACTGCCACAGTAAGGTCTCAGGTGACAAGTATCCCATACCCTTTAGGGGACAGTTTTCACTAATTCATTTCACTTTGAAATATCATGCTTCAATAAGTATCTATTACCTAATGATTAGTAAGAAGCTGAAATGGTATTCTGGTGCAATTACAAAATGATCACCATAAAATACAGGGCAATACTTGAATTAGTGGCAACTCCAGTCAGTCTAGGAGAGCTCATACTGGCATTTTAAATAACATGGTGACTTTTTAAAAAGTGCTTATAGAACCAATGCCACTAATCCCTTTAGTACACTTAAGCTGCGGGTGGGGAAACCCCAAGAAACAGAACAGTCCAATCACCTTCTCGAATAGCCCACACAGACAGATGATTTCGGAGAAGTGAACTGAACTTTTAGAGGTTTTGCGATCAGCTGCTGGACGACATCCGGCTTCAACCCAACCACGAATCTCAGATGGCATAGCAACACAGATCGCCTGGAACCCAAAATAGCCCTGCCTAGAGCTCTTCTCACTTCTTATCACTTAAGCAGGAGCATGTGCAGGAAAGGTGTCTGTCAGCCAACAGCTGCTAATTTTCAGAGAAATGAGTGGGTGTGTGGCTGCTTCCTTTTAATCAGTCACCATCTACCCCTGCAGTAGCCACTTCTATCCACCCATATTTCCTGTTATCCAAGACTCTATGGATTCTTTCAAATTCACTTGCACATGTGATGTTTTCCTAGGGCTTAACACTGAAAGAAATCTCCTTTAATCCCAGCCTTTCTCTCTCTTTTTTTTTTTTTTTTTGATCTCTTAACATTTTCCTTTTGTAGAAACACGTTGGGAGCTAATCCCCAAGACCTGAAGAGTGATACACACAAGAAAGACCTTTGCATTTTGCTAGAGGTTCTTTACCCTGCCTCAATCCTTGGATATCATCTGATCACAGTTCCTCATTCCTGCCTTCTCTACTTTGACCCTGGGTAGAGAATTGGCTGCTTTAAAATGGATTACTTCTGAACAAGGACATGGTTTCCAATGTGATAACACTGCCTCCATCCATGACATGTAGGGGACCCACAGTCTGCATTGCTTAGTAGTGGGTAGCATGTGATTTTGACTAGACATCTCATATAAAGAAAACATCCTGGGCTTACCCCAAAATAATTTACATTAACAGAAAAAAAACAATTAATAAATCAAAAGTAGTATATTGTTTGAATTTGTTATAATACAAGTGTACTGTTTTAAGATAAAAATCCAATAATGATTTTTTTTTCGAAGGGGGGGGATTCTAGTGATTGAACTCAGAGCTTCATGCATGGTAAACATGTACTCTACCATTGAGCTACACTCCCAGACTGCAAGAGTGATTTGTAACTGTATTTCTAGATCACTTAAGTGACTGGTTCATGTAAATTTGATATAAAGAAACAACAAAAAATTCCTATTCTTTCCCTAACTTCTGCCAAAGTTGTCTTGAGTACAGATGATTCCCAATTTATGATAGTTCAGTTCACAATTGTTTAACTTTGCGATAGCATGAAAACAACATGATTTTAGTAGGAACTGTATTTTAAGTTTAGAATTGTGATATTATCATGGGCTCAAAATATGTGGTACAAAACTCTCTCATGAGACTCAGCAGCCACAGCAAATTGCTGCTCCCGGACAGCTATGTGATCACAGAATTCTCTACAGCTTCATGTGTTATTCAGCTATGATGTTCTGGAAGCAAGATGTGCTAAGTGCCTTTTCAACTTGAGATATTTTCAACCCACAATGGATTTATCAGGATGTGATTTCCCATTGTAAAAGCATCTGCAGTTATGTGTGGCCTTCAGGTACGGTGTCATTGACAGGACTTGGGTGATCATGTTTGTTCCCTACATTTCCCATATATGCTTGTTTCAAGATTTGTGGAAGCCAAGAGGTTGGAGTTCATAACTGAATTTAATATTCAGAGAGACCTTCAAACTCTGAAGAAAGTCCAGCGTGGGAAAGCTCATTCATAAAGACCAAACAGATGGAGAAGATGTGGGGAAAAAGGAACATTCACACTGTTGATAGGACAACCACTATGGAAATTGGTACGGATGTTCCTCAAAAGACTAGGCATGGAGCCGGGTGCAGTGGCACACACCTGTAATTCCAGTGGTTCAGGAGGCTGAGGCAGGGGGATCGTGAGTTCAAAGCCAGCTTCAACAACGGCAAAGCGCTAAGCAACTCAGTGAGACCCTAAATAAATAAAATACATTTTATTTATCTCTAAATAAAATGCAAAATAGGGCTAGGGATGTGGCTCAGAGGGTGAGTGCCCCTGAGTTCAATCCCTGATCCAGAAAAAAAAAATACTATAAAGACTAGCCATGGAACCACTGTACGACTCAACTGTACTACTCTTTAGTATTTATCCTAAAATTAAAATCACCATGCTACAAGTGATACATGCATACCCATGTTTATAGCAGCAAAATTCACAACAGCCAAACTACAGAACCACCCTAGGTGTTCAACCACAGATGAATGAATAAAGAAAATATGTTGTATATGCACAATGGAATTTTATTCAGCCATAAAAAATGAAATTATGTCATTTTCAGCAAAATGGATAGAACTAGAGACCATCATGGTAAGCAAAATAAGTTAAACTCAGAAGGTAAAGGGTTATATGTTTTCTTTCATATACAGAAGCTGGAGATGAGAAAGGAAAAGAAAGATGGTGGTGGGTTTCCTTAATACAAAGGGAAATCAGTAGAAGAAAGGAACCAAGGAGTGGGAGGCAGGGAGAGGGGGGAGAAGTGCTGGGGAGTGACATTAGCCAAATTATATTGTTATGTTGTGTGCATGTGCAAATATGTAACAAAAATGCCATCATTATGTACAACTATAATGCACCAATAAAAATAGTGGGGGAAAAAAATAAAAGAACAGCTAAACAGAACTACCACAGTGCAGAGGAACCAAGGGTTTGGTAGAATTCCAAGTCAATTTATGAACAATCGTTTCTGATCTACTATGGATAAGCCATTTGTTTCTATGTTACCATTAAAGCAAATTTGAAGGAGGGGAAGAGAGAGAGAGGGAAAAGAAGAGGAAGTAAAAGAGAAGGAGGAAGAGGAAGAGGAAAGGAATAACAATAATAGCACCAGCTGTTAAAGACTCAAAAAGCAGAACTGTTTGTTCCTCAGCCACTCAGTCTCAGGTGTTGTCCCATTTCAAAACTCACCCAATGGGAGAATTGTACAACAGCGAGACCTTCTTGACTGTCTGCCCCAAGTGCCATCTGTCCCTGAGGTATTAGAAGGGGGCAAATGTTCACTGGACTCCTGGTATGCACATTTACCCTCTTTGGCACTTTGCATGCCTTAGGTGCTTGGTTCCATTTAATTCTCGAACACACTTGTAAGATAGATCATGCTAGTTCAGTTTTTAAAGAGTGGGCTAAAGAGGTTGAGAAATTTGCCTAAGGTCACACAGCTAACAGCAAGAGGCTGACATTCAAACCAACATGCTTGCATTGTCAAGCCTGGGTCTGTCCCATCACCTCATATGCATGTCGCCTTCTCTGCTTTGCCAGGTGACGGGCTTGATATCTCCTTTCTAATTTAGTAGTCCAGGCTGTCTGGTATAGCTTCCCAAAAGGGGCCTTCTGTATCAATTCATATCCTAATACTCATTGGTGAGCCTCAGCCCAAGCATGTGTAATTTGTAGGTCACTTTTTTTCAGTGTGTCTGGTCATTTACATTTCTTGCCACCAAACACCAGAGAGATCATCCCTCAGACATAAATACCAGCCTTGCAGGCCCCTGGATACATTGAGAGTCACCACACAGATTGAAGAACTCTCATGGAAAATGCAAACATTGGAAAATGTGGGAAAGTGATAAAGACAGCATTCATGTTGATTTGGTGGTATTGGCTCCAAATATGTTTTAAATTTCTGATCATATCAGAAATTGATATCATGCATGTTGCTGGTTTTAACTATGGATTTGAGGAGTATTTTTTTTTAAATGAAGTAGGGAGCATTCCTCCAAGGTATTCACAGACCCTTAAACTGAGATAAAAGAAAATCTCCACAATTGTTGTATTTGACGTGGTACTTTTCAAAGAAAGAGTGTCACCAAGAGAATAGATCATCAAAACCCTATTCAGGAGTGAGTGAGGATAAATGGATTGGCAGGGAGAAGATTTAAATTTATTGTGTTGACTTTGTGTCAGACAATTGGTTCAGCACTTAGCTAACTTTATTTTCTTCATTTCCTTTCAAATCCTGTGGGATATAAATATTCCATGCATATATCACCACTATCGGGACTCAAGGAGTGACCGTTTATCTTGGCTTCAACAGCTGTTGCGTGATAGAGCTGAGATTTGAACCCAAGCCTGGGATGGTTTCACTACACAATCCAATCTCCTAATGAGCAAGGCTCTGTTTTAGGCCTAAGAGTGAAGGAGTAATAAGACACAGGCTCTGTATTTGAGAGGCTGCAATCTAGTTAGGAGATGCATGTACAGGGTTAGCAGCCTTCTATGCATGCAAAGAAGGCTAAGCACCAAGAAAGGTCTTAAGAAGTCATTAATTACAGAGACCTCAAGTGCTAGAGGAGGGATATTTGAGTGACGTTGAGGACCCAGAAACAGAGAAGAGGCCAGATGTTGTCCCAGAAATGAGATTATCTTTCACTAAGGACATACATGTTGAATTCAGGATGCAAGGTGAGTAGATGTTACTGTTTTTCAATAAGTGAGTAAAGATGCCCCATTAGACTCTTGCTCCTCAAATATGCTCTAAGAACCAATGCTGTCACTGTCCTCAGGGTGTTTTTTAAAAATGCATAATCTTTGGCCCTGTCCCAGAGCCACTTAATCAGAATATGAATTTTTAAAAATATTTTTTTAGTTATCAATGGATGTTTATTATTATTTTTACTTGTATGCGGTGCTGAGAATCAAACCCAGTGCCTCCCACATGCTAGGCAAGCACTCTACCACTGAGCTACAACCCTAGACCAGAATCTGCATTTTTACAAGATTCTTCATGTGATACAGAGGCACATTAAAGTTTGAGAAGTACTGCCTTAAAGAACTAAGTCCACCATGACTCTCATTTCCCTTCTTTAAGATCACTAAGAAACTTAAAGAGGACTCCTATTTCTTTATTTTCTATTTTTTTCCTGCCCTTCTGTCCTCCATTCCCCCTCTCTTCTCCCTCTTGTGTAGAGGCTGGGGTTTCTGTTGGTGAACTTGGAATCATTAGTGATGCTTCCTTTCTATCACTTTACCCAACAACCTCTTGCTGCAACTTCCATGTGTCACTCTCTTCTTCCATGTCACTGGCTTCCACTAATCTGTAAATGTTACACTGGAAAATATGGAGCAATTATATTTTGCACTCAAATATCTACAAAACGGAACAATTCAGTCACCCTCCCAGGAGGCAGTTCTAAACAACTGGCCTGTGTGTAAAGGCAGTTGGTGTGAGCATAAGAGAACATTCTGTCTGCATCCCCCGTATTCAGCAGTGGGCTTTGAAAGGGCAGTGCTGCCCTTAGTGGGCCCATTTGGGAACAGAACACCTCAAGAAGAGAGGCTGTTCCAAAGTTTGGGCCCCGCCTTATGGTTTGCCCAATTTGTTGGCTCCAGACTCTTGATTCCCATTAATTTTATTAGTTTTTGGACTTGGGACCACAATTACCTTTGGGAAGATTCCAGGTTCAAGGGAATCTGGGAAAACAAACAAACAAACAACCAACAACAAAAAACACTGTGTACAGAAACTGAGGGCTGTTCAAGTTTCCCATGTGACATGGAAAGAACTTGGAAATCATCACTCCCATACATACAAGGAAAAACAAAACAAACAAACAAACAAACAAAAACATGAACAAACTGAAAACTAGAGACTCTTCTTAGACCCTTCAGAGAACTGAGGTCACAGATTACTGCTTCAAAACTGGACAGACAGAGGCATACAGAGAACCTCAGTTTACCAAAAGCAGAAGTGCAGAAGCAGAAACCTCTCCAGAAACCAGTGACCTGAATGCTAACTGACATTGTTTGGGAGGTCCATGTGGACAAGTTTCGGAAGGAAAAACTCTAGAGGGTCCAATTCTAGGGGCCTTTCCACATTTTCCTGAATTTTACCTCCATCAGGTTTCTACTGTGAAGACCAATTTAAAAACAAACAAACAACAACAAAAAAAAAAACCCCTCTTCTTTCTGGAAGGAGGGGAAGTAGCTGTTTGAAAGATACCCAGAGCTCTCTGTTCTTCTTAAATAAGACCCAGCCTCAAGGAAACTAGTTCATTGGAGCCTGACTCATGGGGGTTTTACCAGGGGCCAAACCAGCCTGGGGAAGGGAAATACCCAATTCAGCTTCATGAAAAGACAGAACCAATCACAGGACTGTAGAACATCACACATACCAACATATCATATGTTCCTGTATAATAACCAGAGATTGCAACTCAAAAAAAACTGCAAGCCTCAAACCCTATTTCAGGAGTCTAGAACAACCCCCAAACAACAGGGGACACAGGAAATCTTAGTTTCTGATACCACAAATGGTAAACACAGCCTAACTCCCAGCCAGGTAAACATAAATATGACACTAAACTAAGACAACTCTGCAATGAATGTATTCAGTTTAAGGAGATGTAGTTTCTGCTCACATAGAATGTTCTAGGTTCTCTGCTTAGAAAAAAAGGAAGAGAAAAACAACCACAGGATTTTGGGGATTTAGGGAGGAGGGAAATCACCCTCCCACAAGCTCTATTCTTTGTGAACTTGATGGTTGCCATCTAGCCACAGGCACTTATTTTTCTGCAGTTCTTGCCATCCTGTGAAATCTGTTGCAGCTAGTAGTTTAGAGATTACAGAACCCGTTGGGTTTATGTGTTGCAAGTCATCAAGAGGGCTATGAAGGCTTCCCTAGCGTATTGTGGTAGTGAGTTGTTAATTAATGCTAAATATTTGTAGTGAAAACTTTATCCTGACAAATCTTACATGTTCAAGTGTTTCTCCCAACTCTGCCCAAACTGCCTGCCATTGTGTGAGTGTCATGGGAAAAAATAATTCCCTAAGAACTAAAGAATTAAAGATCTGATTCTGCCGTATATGTGTTGTACAATCAAGTTTTCCTGTTTGTAAAAGAGGATAATAATAGTGGATCAAGTTCACCCCAGAGTCATGATCATACAAAGTCAGGATCATACAAAGCAACAAGATTTTCTATCAATGCAAAGTTATAAGTGTCTATAAACAAAAGAAGTCTGTAAGTAAATGTGTTTATAATATGATGTGAATGAAAAAAGTCACTGAAATTAAACATAATCAGATGCAACATCAAAGTCAGTTCTCAAAAAGTATGAATATCTTAGTATAAATTGTGAGTTCCTCTAAGTTTCACTTAGTTTTTCTGATTTTTTAACCTTCTGCTCATGAGACTCCACATTTCACCTCCTTTCGCATTTCTCTACAGAGCCCCGCTTAATGTTTTGAAGGTATTTGGAGAGAAACAGAATTTTGAAATCTGTAAACATCTTTAGGGCACTCTAGTCAGTTTAAAATTGGCTGTATGTGGATTTTTTTTTTCTCTAAAAGGAAACCAATAAAATATTCTTGACATGGCAAACAAACATCCATCCTTCCTGAGGGCGATATTTTTAAGAACTAAGAGTAAATGAATCAGAAACACCCGTGGTGACTCCCCACCCCTACCCCAACACAAAAGAAGTTATAAATACGTTTCTCATCCTAAATGCAATTTGGATTTTATTTAATTGCAAATAATTGTGCAAAATCTTAGGGCCATTTGAGGAACACATCAGATACTTAGAACCCTCATCTGCCTAAAAATCTTACCACTTACATGTAACACACAATTACTGGTTTGGTGAGTAAGAGTAAATTATTCCAGTGGCCCAGGAGAGGATAAAACTAGAGAAGCTAAGCTGTAGTCACCTCTCTCCAGGCAAATGCTCAAAAGAAGGCCCTGCAAGAGGGAAGATTCCAGGCTCAGGACGAATTGCTGTGGTTTCAGTGTTAGTGGATGGTGATCCCACACCCTGCGAATGGGCTGGAATTTGGGAGTCTAAGGATGAGTTCCAGGAGCAATTGCCTGACTTGATTAAAATGAAGGAAATGGATTCATTCCAGGGTCATCTATGCCTTCAAAATAGTATGAGCTGAAATGCATGCTCAAGCGGGGCTCTGAACCAAAGTTTAACATAATCAGTTTGCCAGTGAGTAGGGGCCTCTGAACCTGGTCTCTGGTAAGCAGAAGAGCCTAGTGGTTAAGAACTCCATTTTTGAATCTCACTCTTCAGGGTCAAATGCTTACCCTTATGTTGAGCACATTCCTAAGCCTTTCTGCCTCAGTGTCCTCACATATAAAATAGTGCTCATAAAAGTCAAAAGGAGATAGTATAAGAAAGGAACCAAGGGGTGGAAGGCACGGAGGGAGAAGTGCTGAGGAGTGATATTGGCCAAATTATATTGTGTGCATGTATAAATATGTAACAACAAATCCCATCAAAATGTACAACTATGATGCAGCAATAAAAAAAAATGGAAAAAATAGTGCTCGTGATCATTATAGTACCCAACTTATTAATTTTTTTAACACTAAAAGAGATGATCTCTGCAAAACAAAATATCTGGACTATGTCTTGTCCCTGGTAGTTACGATTGCACATTCTACTCTCTTTATCTGTGCTCGCCCCAGTCTTCCTAGATACCTTTTTTCCACTCCTTGGAACTTTACCTGGCCTTAATATCCTATCCCAAAGCCCAGGTTTCCCTCAGTTCAATTTTACAAAGATATTTTTAGAGCAGTGTTTTCCAACTCTAATGTGCATTTGCGAATCCCTGATGGATCAACACTCAAGGCAGACCCGGATACAGTAGGTTTGAGTATATCCTTGGGATATTTTGCATTTCTGGCATGCTCTACTAATGAAGGTCCAAAGGTCAGACTTTGAGTAGCAAGCCATTAGGTAACTAACTGTTCAAATTGACCAGAAATTATTTTCTGGGCCAATGGAATAATGGAATGCTTCAAAGGGAACCTAATTGTTGGATATACAGGTTATCTGATCGTCATGCACTCCTGAAAATCAGGACAGGTTGGAGAGATTCCTCACATGCTGCATTTCTTTGTGGGTGAAATTAAAAATTAACTACATTAATTCAACCAAAGGGTGTTTGCAAGGAACAATAATGTGTGACTCAGTCAAGGAGTTATTTTATATCTAAGGAAGCCCAATTCAAAGTATAAAATGTAAGTTTGGAAATTTTAGACTTTGGTATATGTAAGCGGTAAGAGTTTGTTCATTGTCCTGAAATTTCTAGATAGATATTTTACAAGGTCAAGATGTCCAATGGCTAGTTGAGCAAAGTAAATGAAAACTACAGATAAATATATGTGTGTGTGTGTGTGTGTGTGTGTGTATGTGTGTATATGTGTATGTGTGTGTGTGTAAATTCCATCAAAATTCACGTTAACTCGGGGCCTTATTTTGAAAGAGGGTCTTTGTAGATGCAATTAGTTAAGATGAGATTATGCTGGATTTATCTGAGTGGGCTTCTTCCAATTATTGGTATCTTCACAGGAAGTGACATGAAGAGACCAAAAAAAAGTAGGTGACGAGAAGACACAGGGAGAAGGCCTTGTGACAATGGAGGCAGAGTTAGGGTGATTCTGCGACAAGCCCAGGAACACCAAGGATTGATGACAGCCACCAGAAGCTGGGAGAGGCTTGGAAGCGCTCCTCTCTTGGGTCTCCAAGAAGAAGCTCTCTCTGCTAACACCTCAGTGCTGGCATCATGGCTTCTTGAACCATGGAAGGTAATTTCTCTATGGTATAAGCCACCCTATTGATGGTAATTTGTTATGGCAGCCCTAGGAGACTAATATCCAGTCTGTGATGGGGCAGCATCAACCCAGGTGCCAACTGACCCTCTGAGGCCTAATGTTTAAAGGCTCTCTCCCCTTTTCATCTCCTGCAGCTGAGCTAGCAATGAAGAAATTAGCTACATGTATGCAGGTGCTACCTGGGTGGGCATCCTGTCCTACTTGGGTTTCCTAGACCAATAGGGCCAAAGAGAAGGGAAGGGACAATCTGTTTGTTTCAAGGACTAATCCCTTAAGTGTAAAAAGACAATTGAATGCTCCCCAAAGAGGATTCAACCAGTCATTCAGCTTTCACATCTGTGTTTGGGGAGGTCTGCATTGAAACCAGCAGCAAAGGGGGAGTAAGCAAGTGGGGCACTGATAGTATAGCCTCCTGGACATGCCTTTGGACACGATCTTTGTGGGAGAGACTCAGGAAGCAAGGGAAGACAGAGTCCGTGATGGGAGTGGAAGTGGTCCCATCTGCGTATGCAGTTTTAACCTCCTTGTAGGCACATTGGCTCTGTGCTTCCTGTCTCTGAGCAGTCTCCCTCTAAGGTTTTTACAACCTTCCACAATTTGGAAACTTTTGCTTTAACTTAGTTAGGCGCCTGAGATCCACATTTATCTCAAGAAAACATACTCAATTAAGGAAAACATACTCCCCACCCATGATTATTCTATATTCAGCAACACTGGTTAAACAAAGGCCTCCTGCCAAAAAGAATCTTCAGTCTGTCTAAACAGAATGAGGAAAATGCCTAAAATTATTCTTCTCCCATTTCCAGCCCAGCACATTCAGATCTTTATTTCCACTGCTTGGCTTAATGTAATACAATGCATTCAGAAAGCACATTTTATTTACAGAAATTAAAACTTACTGTTGAGGTTCTCTAAATGCTCTTCTCATTTGATAAAATTGGATGAAAACTAAATTGCCAAGTGAATGAAAGAATTGTCAAAGTTGGGCAAAGTCAAATCCCAACTTCTGTCTAATATTTTGAGTATGACGTAGACAATAGCAACTGGATTGGAAGTCGAAAGAACTTTTTGGATTCAAGACCTGCCAGTTACTAGGAACCTTGAGAATGTATCTTAAAAGTTTCTGAGCCTCTGCTTGTTAAATTAAAAAAAAAAATCACTCCCAAGTTCAAAGAGAAAATTTAATGGTGGATTTGTAGGTCATATAATAGGTTGCCTAACCCATAAATCATCTTTACTCATTGTCTGAATGTACAGGCCATGAAGAGAGAAGTTCACATTGAGCAGCGTCATTGTCTCTAACAGCTTATGAAACCATCTTCCTTTCTGTAGAAAGTTCCTCTTTCTCTGATTATTTATGTTCCCTGAACTATATTTAAATGGTACAAGCCTATCTCACTCTTCACCAAATATGGGCCGACTTACAATATGCCCTATACCTGTCATCTGCATTTTTGCTTCCTGTTTCTAGAGTTCTGTGCTTATCTCTGCCTCTAAACAACCAGCAAACTTGTGAGTTTTAGTTCCAGAAGCTTCTGGGGTGGTTGTAGTTTTGACTACATCCTCAGCCTTCCCTGGTGATTCACAGTGACCTATCATGTTAGTCAGTTTTGCATCATTGAGAGCAATATGACAAGGACAACTTAGAGGAGGAAAAGTTTATTTTGACTCATGGTTTCAGAGGTTCAGTCCATGGTCGGCCAACTCCATAGCTCTGGGCCCAAAGTGAAGAAGAACATCATGGTGGAAGGGCCCAAGAGAGGAAAGCAGCTCAGTTCAAAGCAGCCAGGAGGTAGAGAGAGCTCAAGTCCAAGGAGCCAGGGATGATATAATCCCCAAGGGCACAATCCCAGCGACATACTTCTTCCAGCCACACCCTACCTGCTACAGTTACCCACCATTAATCCATTCAAATTCTTAATTCATTCACTGATTAAGTTACAGCTCTCATCATCTGATCATTTCACCACTAAACATTCCTGCTTTGCTTCACACATGAGCTTTAGGGGGGCACTTCTCCCATTCAAACCATAACACTCAGCTCTTGGGTATTCATTTCCACCATATGTCCCAGTGCTTCCACATTACGCAATGGCTTCAACCACTGTCAAGTGGATTGCCATGCAATTAGATGATGCAGAACAAAAACAACAAAGTATTTTCAGTATGACATAGATAAAATGTGGTATAATATTTGAGTGTTCGTTTAAAAATTCTAAAGCTCTATATTCTTAAAAAAAAAAAAAAAACTTTCTTGCTTAATAAGGAACTTCTTGAGCAACAGAACCTGGCTGTGTTATTCACCTTCTGGGCTTATCTCTGGCCCTTTGGTTGTGTGGGAGACTCTCTGTCTTTAGGGCTCTGACAGAGTTTTATTTATGTCTTCAACAGACGTATTTTAGCACCTGCTACAGAATTAGCACTCTTTCAAGCACAAGGTATAATGCAGAGATGAACAAAACCAAAAGCCCTGCCCTCCTGGAACCTATATTCTAGTTGTGGGGACCAACCATAAACAAGTAAGCTCATATGTCTTTCCCAAGGGAATTCATGTTACTAAGAAGACAAGGAACAAAGGCAAACAAGGGAAGAGCTATGTTAAATGGTCATTCTGAGAAGTGCTCCTTCAAAGAGTGACATTGAAGCTGAGACCAAAGGATTCAAAGGAGCCCTGCTTAAACTCTGAGGAGAGGAATTTTCTAGAAAGACTTGTCTATGGCATCAAATTGTGCCTGAAAAGAGAGTTGTACATCTGAAGTGACGTGGGTGGGGGAGAGGTTAGAAAGGGGACAGGTCCAAATCCTACAGGAACCTGTAGGAGTCAAGTGTCCTGATTTTATTCCAAAATCAGTAGTAAGCCTTTGAAGAAAGTGAAGCACAAGTGTGACATGATTTGATTGTATGTCAAAAATATCACCCGAATTCTGTGAGAAAAATGAATTCAAGGGTGACAGGAATAAAAACAGGGAAGCAGTTCTGGAACTGAAGTATTCCAGGCAAAAGGGTGGCAACAGAAAAATGGAGCAAAGCAGATTCTGTTGACACATTTTGGTGTTACACCAAATGGGACTCATCAAGGGATTAGATGGAGGGAGGACAAAAAGAGGTAAGAATGAGGATTTGTTCATCTCTAACTCTTAGCAAAATGTCTAACACATAGTAGATGCTCAATAAATGGATTTAGAATTTATTTTTCCCCCATAAAAATAATTCTCTCAAACTTATGATCAGGGAAAGAATAGAAGAGTATAAAATAAATCATTAAAGTAAGTTAGTAAGGATGTATGTATGTAATGAAAGGAGACACCAGAAGATGCATAAATAAAAAGTAGACAACAATGCCACTTTGGATAAGCTAGGTAACAACTTTATTGTTAGTGGGCCAAAGTTAAAGTTCTTATCTCTCTCTGTCCAGTATCTAAGGAAGTCTCAGACCAGTGAGGGAAGAATTGAACATTGCATGGTAAATAAAGGGTGGGACTATATATGAAAAGAGATTTTTTAAAAAGTAATTGGGCGATTTAGAAAATATATTTTTTTATCATCTCCTTGGCTGACTTTGAAGAAAGAATTTAAGAATATAGAAAAGACTAGAAAGCATATACTCTGAAAATGATAGAAACAAGTGATTTTGCCTTGGCACGTCGATTCAGATATTACTATGGCATTTTGTTAAATGTAAAACCACATACACATAAAACCCAGACACATTCCTCTTCAACAAGACTAAAAAGCATGACACAGACAATATAATCTTTGTAAAGATTTTAAGTAGGAAGCACAAATATTCCTATGCGTCAGACTAGTAAGATTAGATGAAAATAGATGAGGGTATATATTTAAATGCTAATACAACTGACTGTAGATACTCATACTTTTATTGGTACCCATAGTTTAATTAGAAATTCTGACATTGTGGAAAGGGATTTCAGTCATCCATATTTATCCCCAGGCTTTCTTTCAAGATTCAATTTATGGATCATTTTTAAAATTCTGCCACTCTTCATATACTTTTGAGTGCCTTCTAAATGCTCTAAGTGAACTTAAAAATAAAATGCATCTGCCTTTCTGCTAATACTATTTGGAGGCTCAAACCAGCATTCATGGCTTTCAGTCTTGCTCTTTCTATTTGGCTGCAGTACATAGTCTCTGGAATTTGAGTGGCGGGTGGGCTTTACTCTGGGGATGAGCTACATCATGGACATCTCAGTTCTATTTGAGCAGAGCAGCGACATTTGTGGGTTCTGTTTATTTCTGCCAAATGTTATCTGAAATATGAATATCTTTGAAAAAGAATTGCATGCTTATTAAGGGATGGCCCAGTTATTTCAGAGTTAAAAAGAGAAAAGAATGGCTTTTAGAGGGAAAGGAGACATGATTCTAAAGCATTGGCAAGTGGCATCAATAAACAGTGACTTGGGGCTAAAGGGTCTTTTGAGGGGATCTCTCAAATTGAGCATGTGACTCCCTGTTCTCTGTAGACTGTCGTTGGCTCTGGGTTGAGGATCTTCCCAGAGGCAGTTAAGCACAGTGCCAGAGCCACTTCCTCTGTGGGTGACGTAGAGCCTGTCCACCTTCCCTTGTGCAGTGTTTATTTTAAAGATGTATTGGACATTATCACTCAACCTTACAACTGCCCTCCAACATGGAATGAAGCCCTCAAGATCTCATATAGCCCACATATTTGGGTGCAAAGTCTATAGTAGATATTTTACCTCTTTTGATTTTTTTTTTTCCCTCCCAACTCCCACTGCTTCTTCAGATGGATTCAATGGCTTCTCCTTTGGGTCACTACTTACAGTTTTACCCCGATACTCATAATACTCATTGGACTTAACCACCTCTAGTCATGCCCACTCCACTCTGCCCCATCCTGAGTTCTCAGTTTCTGTTACTCCAGATCCACCATGGTCCAGACATATTAAATGGAAAATTCCAGAACAAGCAATTCATAAGTTTAACATTACGTGTCCTTCTGAGGAACGGGATGAACTCTCATGCTCTCCCACTCCCTCTGGTCTGGAAGTGGGACCATCCCTTTAGCAGTATCGCCAGGCTGTGCGGTACCCACTGTTGGTCACTCAGCAACCCAGCTCTGCCGTCAAAGATTGCCAGTCGGGGTATTTCAGTGCTGGGTTCAAGGAAGCTCAACGCTACATCACAGTGCCAGTGTCAGCTGACTTATGTCACCTCATCTTGTAGGGATGGCATCCCCTCACATTGTCACAAGAAGAAGGGCAAGGACAGCACAATAAGAAGTTTTTAGAAAGAAAGAGAGACTGTGTTTTCATTTTTGTTATAGTACATTGTATAATTGTTCTACTTGATTGCTTTCTAAACTATCCGTGGGGATTTTGGAACACGTTCATCACAGACGTGGAGGCCCTGTGTTGAGGTGTCTGTTCTCCCTACCAGTCTTCTGGAAAGAAAGCCCTGTACTATATTTGCGTTCTTGCTTTCAAATGCCTGAAGTAGGTGGCATTTCAGTGCCCTCCCGTCATATGGAAGGTGGGGTTCACTACTGTCTTCCTGTTAAACCTTTCTCTCCTTTTCTCAGGGCACCATAAAGTAGTGATTTATGAAGCAAAAATGAACATTGATGTGCAGACTCCTTGACTGTTTACAGTTGGAGTGTGGAAGGTTTTATGGAAACACACTTATGACACAACGCAGTGGAGGAAAGTGGCCATGTGGCCCCCTGGACTGGACATGCAGGACTTAGAAAAGGCAGCTAATGCCCTGAGCACACCTTGAGGCCTGTCCCGATGGCTGCTGGCCTGGCCTTGTTGTTCTGGTCACTGTCAGATGACACTTCATCTTGGGATTCCTACATGCACAGCTATGGAGGACAGGGGTCAGGGGATTCTGTTCATCTTAGAATAACTTTCTTGAGTTCAACAAATACTGTTTGCGAATTTTTAGCCAGAAACTTAGAATCCCAGAAATCGGCTGCGTCATTTCAAAAGAACAATCTTAGGCGATTTACCTTATTACCCCTGAGTGTCAAATTCCCCCAAATGCAGTATTTAAACCTCTTCAGACTCACTTCTTATATTACCTGGGCTCCTAAGATGACCTTCTAATCTAATCAACATTACAAAGTCTCTGGGAGCAAAGTGTCCCATTTAAAGAGGATTTTCTGTTATCAGTGAGGATAATGCCCAGTACTTTGGTGAATGGGTAACATCTAAAGTGGCCTTTTTCTTTTTCTACTCAGTATTCTCCACAGATGCTCCCCTTGATATCCTGTGTACCCAGGATCCCAGTCTGATTCTTATTTTAATTCTGGAAGATAATGAGCATAAAGAAGAAACTTGGCTGGCTGATAGTCACAAGAACGCATCAGAGAAGTTTTAGGTGACTTCTCAATGTGACTTTTTAAAAGTTAACAATTTTGAGATCAATATTGCCTTTGATTCAGAAGAATATGTGTTGAATTGTATAGAGTCCACATCCTTCAAGATATCAAACTAAATTTAAAGAAAGACCTAATACCAAATATTTTTTTAAAAAATGTATCTATCTTTATAGTTTTAGAAGATGTCATTTGGAGAAATCTCTGATTGATTCTGGAACAAATGAATTCAGTCATGGTATGTACGCATTGCCTTGTAATTAATTCGTCTTTGTGGACTCTCTTCTCTCCTTCCTTCCTATAAGACACTAGACTTAGATGTATTCATAAGCATTCTCTTATATAGTCCTCACAACAATGAAATATAAACCTTACTATGATTATTTTTACAATTTGGGAAACTGAGGCTCAGAAACATTAAATAAGTTGCCCAGAATACACAGCTGAGACAGGATTTGCACCCAGATTTGAAAGACACCAAGATCCCTGGTATATTCATTTATCAGTTTGTTTCTGATTTTTTTTTTTTAATATTTATTTTTTAGTTCTCGGCGGACACAACATCTTTGTTGGTATGTGGTGCCGAGGATCGAACCCGGGCCGCACGCATGCCAGGCGAGGGCGCTACCGCTTGAGCCACATCCCCAGCCCTGTTTCTGATTTTTTTTAAACTCATCACTGAAAATAGAAATGACTTTTGAGGATTATTAAAAGTTAATTTTAAAGCTAATGAAAAAGAAAAAAAAGATACAGATTTGGAAGACTGCATATTTCTATAGCCCTAAGCAAAAGATAGAGGAAAATAGAACTGAAGAAGGATTGAATATTAGTTTCTTCGAGACTCTTCTTCATGTTTTATAAAAATTGATCACGTGTCCCTAAAAGCCATAATATAATTATCTGGATGTAATCATTTGACAATGAAATGCAGTTCTGCGAGTGTACTTTGATGTTCAAGGACAGCAGCAATGGCCTCTGGGGACAGAGAAAAGAGAAGTACAGATAGGGGCACATGTGAAGGGCTGTCACTCACAGAAAAACCTAAGATATTTTATTACTAACTTTTTTGATTGAGACTGACTCTTTATCAATTAGTATATGTTCCTTTAAAGATTAAAAAATAGGCTGTTTGCCTTTCTGTTGGGAATTTTCAGATGCATGAATGGTGCATCAAATTACTGAATGTTCTTGGGATAGATTTCAAAACCCTTAACAAAGAGCCCTACAAAGTGCTGCAGGATCTGGCTGTCCGTTCTTTACAGCCTCATCTTAGCCTCCATTACTATTATTATTATTATTATTATTATTATTATTATTATTATTATACTGGGGATTGAACTTAGGAATGCTCTACCACTGAGCCACATTGCCAAATCTTTTTAATATTTTATGATGAGACAAGGTCTCACTAAGTTGCCCAGGCTGGCCTCCAACTTGCAATTCTCCTCCTCAGCCTCCCAAGTCACTGGAATCACAAACATGCACCACTGTGTCTGGCATCTTCTTTATTTTTTTCTAAAGTACCATGACTCTTCTGTTTGGGATCTTTACCTTTTTGTTACATTTTCTTTACCCTTCCCTTTCTCTCTCCCTATTCCTTCTCTCCTATCTCCTAACCTCTTTTCGCCTCTGATTTATGCTTCATGTCCCAGCCTACAGGTCCCTTTTATTTTGGGGGAGGAGGAAGGTACTAGGGATTGAACTCAGAGGCACTCAACCACTGAGCCACATCCCCAGCCCTATTTTATATTTTATTTAGAGACAGGGTCTCACTGAGTTGCTCAGCACCTTGCCGTTGCTGAGGCTGGCTTTGAACTCATGATCCTCCAGTAACAGCCTCCGGAGCCACTGATTACATTACAAGTCCCTTCCTTAGAGTGACCCACAGCACAGACCAGGTGTGCCTCCCACCCTGGGCTGAGCACTTGCTAGTGCCAGAAACTGATATCAATGTTTTGCACGTACTGTCTCATGTAATTCTCACAACAGTTCTTGGAGCGAGGTACTGGTATAGCTCTGTGTGACAGCTGAGGAAGTTGAGGCGTAGTGTGATGGAGAAACTGGCCCAGCGTCAGGATGGATAAAAAGACGTGAGCCTTGTTGGTAGATCTCAATCCCGCCCCATCCTCTTACCCACTTGGCGGAGTTGTCTCTCTCATGAAATTGCATATTCCCACTCATGTTGTCCTTCTCCTTAAAGGACTTGATGAAATGATTAGTTTTTATCCATCTTTCCTACTATAATCTCTAGGAGAGCAAGGTCTAAATCTCAGCCACAGCCCCTGGATCTAGCACTGTCCCTGGACCATAGCAACTGGTAGATAAATATTTGAAGAGTAAATAGATAAATAGATGGTCAAATAGAAATAGGATGGATGAGCAGATGAACTTTGTTGGTGTGTGCCTTTAAGAAATGGTGCCAGTGAATCCTGGATTGTAAACTCTATCTACACCCCAAGAAAATCCCTATCCCTGAGTCAGTAATACTATCATCGGGTATCAAGAGCAGGGTGCTTGGGAATACAAAACTTTGAACAGATTGGATATTAGCTCATCTCCATTTAATTTTCAATGGGAAACACTAATATTACAGGATGCCCCAATCTGACCAAACTTTTAAAAGGCCAACAATAAAAGGGGCAGAGGAATAGAATAAAATATTTAGTGTTTTGAATGGAAAGAGACCATAAAGATTATCAAATTCAACTTCATGCTACAGAAGAGGGTATAGGAATAATTCTTAGGTCCCGGGGTCAGATTTCTTTAACTGTTTCTTCATCTGTTTTCAGTACAGGCGAAGGAATTCAGGAGTGTTTTGCCAGGACCTTTCTATCTGGCATGTTGTACTGCTGTCAACTGAAGATAAGACATGGGGCATCTTAGAAAAGCCACATGACTGTGATACCCACCCCTTTCATCCCATCTATGGATGACACAGTGACTGATAATAACTTCAGTAACTCCCCCAATGTCTGAACTCAAACACGAATCGGCAGTCTGAAGGTATAAGCAATTATTTCACAGAAGTGTGAGGTTGGATCGCAGGCTCCTGAAAAAAAAAAAAAAAAGCATGTTGCAAAGTTATTCTATTTGAAAATAACAAGGTAATTTTTGTTAAGATCAAAGGCTGATTTCAAAGAAAAGACCTCCCTGAATATTTTCCTCCTTCTGGTATCTGATGTATGCAAATACAACTTCAAACCCAAAGGTTACACAGAAAAATACTGCATGGAACACTGGATTTGGAACCAGAAAACTACCCTTTCTCCAGCTGTGACTTTGGACAAGCCACATGTCCTCTCCAGGCCTCAGTACTGTCCTCTGCAGAAGGAGCCAACCCTTCAACAGGCCTGCGTAGAGACTTGTGTGGGAAGAGCTATGAAGGATCAATAAGCTACCATTTGCCAAGTTCATGCCGTGCTATGAGTACTGCACCCCTGTTTACTTCACTCCATTCACACAAAGCTCTTTGATGGAGACATTGCAAGCCCAGGTCCAGAGAGTTTAGCAACACATTAAGTGGAAAAGCCAAGATTCAAACTCAAGTCATTGGCCCCCAACCTTGTCTTCCTCTGCTCACCTTCATCTAGGCTTATGTGTGATAAAGAATGTTGAAACTGGGAAGAGCTGGCTATGTGATAACTAAAGGGTTTTTGTTCTTTGTTTTCGTACTGGAGATTGAACCCAGGGATATTCACTCAACCACTGTGTCACATCCCCAGACATATTTTGTTTTTTATTCAGAGACGGGGTCTTACTGAGTTGTTTAGGGACTCTATAAATTGCTGAGGCTGGCTTTGAACTCATGATGCTCCTGCCTCAGCCTCTTGCGCTGCTGAGATTACAGGTGTGAGCCAACACACGGTGGGAATTTTGAATGCATTTGTCATAAAGAAACAATAAACGGGGCTGTTCAGTTTAGGGTTTTTGTTTTTATTTTGCGGTGCTGGGGATTGAATCTGGGAACTCATACATGCTAGGCAAAAGTTCTACCCCGACTACACCCCCAGTTCTATCCGTGGTTTTAACTGGATTAAATAGTTAATAGTTTAGTTTCTCCTAAACTATTTTCCTTTGCCTTTGTTGTTCCTCCTCTTCCTTCTTTGTTGTTCCTCCTTCTTCTTTATATTTTTTTCCCCTGTCAGCATGAGGTGATGTCCTTAGAGAAACTTACTTCCCTTTCTGGAGCTCCTTGGGAAAGAGATGTAATACATCATGCAATAGCTTTGCCTGCCTGCCTGCCTGTGGCTCTGCCCATCTTCCATGTTATGGAGGGCAGGAGTTGTGATCAATCGTAAATAAGTGTGATGAAGTCTTTGGAGATCCAGTAGGCTGGGACATGGATCCCAAACCTCCTGCTTTTTCTCTTTTCTTTTGCATCAAAATATCTACAGGCAAGATCCCCTTAACCCCTAGCATAAATGAACCCTTTGGAAAGTGCTTACTTTTTGTTTTCTTAGCATGACTTAGAATTGTAAAGGCCTGGATTATTTGCAGCATTGGTAATTTCGAATGTTGTTGTCTTATACTCTTTCTGTCTCTTCTGCAGCTGCTGGGTGTGCAGGGAGGGCTAGAACACCCCGAGCAGAAGCTAGAATCCTGTCAACATTCAGCTTACCTGGAGATGCTCCTGGTCCCACTTTGGCTGCTTCGTGGTCAACATGAATTGGGTGGATGCTTCCAAAGGGCAGACTTGAGATTGGGGATACACGAGGTCCAGAACCCCAGAGGACACGGTAGTGTGACCAAAACTATGTGCCAAGTGATTTCCCTTTGGCTTATATCTTTCCCTTTGGTTCATACTCTTAATGGGTGCATCCCATTTAGTGAATGGAGAAAGGAAAAGCTAGAACAACCAAACGACTTTTTTTTTTTTTCATTCTCAGGGTGATTTTGTTCCTCCTCAGGAGGACACAGCCTGCTGCTACATGATAATATTGCCTGGGGTGCCTGTATAATTTATTGACCAAACCAGGATGCTCTTGAGAGTAACAGGGGGCATGAATCTTATTCCCATCCCCTGAGTATTTGGGGTAAGCCTGGGTTACATGGCCTCCCCGTATTGCCCAATATATCCATTTGCTCTCTGGGATCTGTTTTCAGAGCTGTGCTCTGAATGCCATCCGATGTGGAGTGACCTGCACACGTGGCCTACTGCATAACTGCTGCTCATTAAATGGTGGCCCCTTTTTGTCCTAACCAAGCTCTGTTCCCCGTTAAGCTTTGTTTTCTCCAATGTGGAGATCCAGACTTGGACTGGGATTCTAGCCTTGCCAATTACTAGCTGTTGGGATTTGGGCAAGTTGCTTAAACATCCCCAGTCCTCCAATTTCTCAGCTATGAGGTGGGGATAACAACAGCACCTCCTCCTGCAGACATTGCATGGAGAAAATGAGGTCATGCAGACGAATGATTGACAGCACCTGGCACGTAGCAAGTGTGCAGGACATGTTTGCCATGGTGATGAGCTATTATTCATTGTTAATGAAATGGTAGAGATGTTACAAAAACTCACACTTTACCCCCTATGGCTAAGAAATGCTTAGAATGACATCCTTCTGCCTTCTCAGTAAAATCCATTCTTTACCTTTTGGCTCATACTCTCACACTCTGACTATAATGTTTATAGTCCATTATGGCCAATATATGCATTTCCTCTTGTTCTTTTCTTCTTACTAACTGGTTGCCTAGCATTGCCTGGTCCATGGGACGTTCAATTGAGAGGGGAGTTTGGAAAAGATGTCCCCAATTCATTTCATCTTGGTAAATAAGTACAGAGCCTTACATCATGCCTTTGAAACAACCCCAGTTGATCTTTCTGGGGGAGGGGAATGTACACTTTAAATGGGAGGTCCCCAGAATAGAGACCCATACATCAGCCATAAATGTAGAAAATAAAAATTTATAGGGAAAAAGAGAAAAAGACGTAAATGTAGTTCCAATAAACCTATCCCCCCAAGCAAAACTCTAAAAATTAATTAATTATTTTTTTTTCCAGAAAGCCAGTTGTTAAATATTTACCAGGCTGCCCCTGCTCTTATCTTTATTATTTCCTCACATTAAGATCCCAGGGCTGGGTGGAGGGCAGATATTTAGTAGGTGATTACTGGGGCTGTGGTTTTTAGGGCAATGTTTGTTGAGTCTAAATTGAACATGGGGGTAGAGATGGGGGTTGGTGAGGGACGGCATTGAGACTGGGTAGAAAGGCAAGATCCTTGGGGGAAAGGCTGGTGTAAGGTTCCAGGGAGGACTGGATACAGGTCTAGTTTAACAGCCAGTGTTTTCAAGGAGGAAGCTGAGTAGACAGAAGTTCCAGGTGGCAACAGTGATAAAACGTAGATACTTCACAAAGAAGATATGAATGTCTAATAACGATTACGTCATTACTCACTAAGTATATTAAATCTCAGGGGAACATATCATTTTATTCCCAGTAAATGGCAAAAAAAAAAAAAGACTGATGGGGCTGGGGTTGTGCTTGCCTTATATGTGCTTTAGGTTCTAGGTTTGTCCCCAGCACTGTTAAAAAGAAAAAAAAAAAAAGTTGGGTGCCGTGGTGCACATCTGTAATCCCGATGACTGAGAAACCTGAAACAGGAGGATCACAAATTCAAGGCCAGTCTCAGCAACTTAGTGAGACCCTGTCTCAAAATACAAAATGAAAAAAAAAAAAAAAAGATTTTGGGACGTAGCTCAGTAGTAAAATACAGTTGGGGTTCAATCCCCAATAACATGTATACACACAAACATGAAAGAAAAGAAAAAGAAAACAAAAAACAAGAACTAACAATACCAAACATTGGAGAGAATGTGAAGTACCTGGGATCCTCATGCACATTGCTGGTGAGGATAAAATGAAGCACTTCTTTGGAGAAGTTTTTGTCTGTTTCTAATAGAGACAGATCTACATTACCAACTAGTGTTTCTGTTTCTCATCCCAGGGGAAATGAGAACTTAAGCCGACAAAAAGACTTTTACAAGGATATCAGTATTATTCAGAACAGCCAAAAACTAGAAAGAACCTAAGTGTTCACCAACAATGCAAAGAAACTGACTGTGGTATATTCATAAAATAGGGTACAACGCAGCAATAAAATAAAAAGGAAAAAACGACTGATACATGCCACAATATGGGTAAATCTCAAAAATGTTCTGGTAAGAGGAACACAAAACAGTACCTATTGCATGATTCTACTCAGGTGACTTTTAAAAGTAGGCTAAACTAAATTAGGTGACAGAAACCAAAATGGCGACGATTTTCTGGTAGGAAATAGGAATTAACTAGAAAAAGCATAAAGGAATTGTCTGCGGTGATGGAGGGTTGCATATCTTTTTTCCAGTGGTGATTAGTCATTTGTATACAATGGTCAAAATCACTGAAATGAATGCTCCAGATCTGAGCATTTTGTCTTGTGTGAATTGTACCTCAAAAAGAATCAGCTGATACAGACACACATACTATTTCAGTTGTCTATTGCTGAATAACAATTGATCCCGGAACATAGAGTTTAAACCAACAGGCATTTATCATCTCACACAGTCTCTGAGGGCTGGGGATCTGGGAGTAGCTTCCTTGGGTGCCTCTGACTCAGGAAGCTGCCATCTAGCTCCCAGACAGGATTTCAGTCTGAAGACTCCAAAGGAGCTGAATGATTTAATTCCCAGTTTAATCCCATGACTGTTGGCAGGAGGCTTCATCTCCTTACTCCATGGCTTGGATTGACTTCTCCCAGATGAGTGACCTAAAAGAGGGGAACATCCAAGACGGAAGCCACCGTTTTGTACAGCCAAGCTTGGAAGGGATGTGCCATCACTTCTGAAGTCTTCCCTTGGTCATAGACCAATCCCAGGACAACAAGAAGTGGACCACCCAAGGGTGTGAATGAAAGGCTACTTGAAGGCTGCCTTCAAGTCTGGGTCCCCACGTATATTTGTTGTGAAGCACTTCTGCCGTGTCTGGCACACAGGAGCAGCTTTGTTGATATCAGTGGTCCTGAGTGGGTTCCCCAGGCGTATGGAAACAGAGGCCACGCTTACAGGTGAATCTTGAGTACGAGGTTTTAGAGAAATCAGTTTTAGCAAAGATGGGGCCTGGAGGGCAGAGAGGACAATACCTTTCAATAAACCTGAAGGGTCAAAGGATTCACTTGTAAAAACAAACAAACAAACAAAAAACCCCAGCAAAGCAATAAGACTTTTGGCCATACTGAGAAGGGGGAACTGGGAAAATGGTTGTAGTGAAGCAGGGACAGTTGACATCATTCAGGGAGATTTGAGCTAATTTATTTGCTCTTGTGATAACATTTTCTTGGTCTCCTTTTCCTTCTCTGAATCTTTTGGACTCTTGCTGGATCATTCTCTTTCCTCCTGGAATGACCTTCTTGTCTCCTTAAAGATACATCAACACTCCTTTCTCCTACTGTCCCCAGAAACAGCTCCTTTTTATTTGTTGTTATCATAACACATCCTTGGTACCTGTGTCCTGACTCTTACTTGATTCTGTTTGACTTGAATGCTGTTTATCTCTATCCCTGGCATTGTATTTTGAGTTTCCTGGGGACAAGAATCACATCTTGCACATAGTGGGGGCGCTAGTAATGTTGGTTGAAATGAAAGGGCAGGTGGCGGCAATCTGAATTCTGTGTCCTCTAGCCCAGCAGGTATAAATCTCCATATTCTTCCCATTAACCACACACTTGGACAACCTCCGACAGAAAGGAATGTCTCCTCTTCCTTACATGCATGTGATGTCCTTATCTTCTCCAAGGCCTTTCTGAGTCCCACATACTTGTGTTAGGTGTGGGTCTAGTCATGGACAGGCATCAAAGATCTATAATGATCTCACTTTTAGAAATACCAGTAGGCTTATCATCCCAGGAGAGTCCCATCAACAGGACAAAATTCAGTGTGGGTGGGCCCTAATCAGTCCCATCACTGAGGCTCTTGTCTTGGGACTCAGGCTCAGCTCAACTTGTGAATCACCTTTGACCTAGGTCGGCTGGAGCCCCACCCATGGGAGGACTCCAGAATTAATTAGTTCTGCCTGCTAGTCCTGGCCATATCCACATGCCCTGAGTCAAGATCTTTCCCCATATCCTGTAGGACATTTTATAGGCATCATTCAATATGAACAAGGGGCTAAGTATGAGGGTGGGATATCATGCTTCTGTTTTCCTACCTAGTCCTTTAGATGGGTTTGGTGGAGCATGTGAGAGGCACTAGGACATATTTAATAGAAAGAGCCCCAAATCTGAAGTCATGCTACTCTATATTCTTCCCATGTTCATAATCTTATCAGACGTTTCATCTTTGGCAAATTTACGTAATCCCTTTTCTCACTTGGGAAACTGGAGAATCTCCCTCTCCCATTGCAGGGCTTGCTCATCATACATATATTTTAAGTCTGTTTCAAAAAATAAGCAGTGTGAAGGCCCTACTGTGCACTAAGTCCCAATAATATTATTTGTGGTTCTATCTTCCCTTAGGCTGGGGTCTCATCCTTGCAGTACAATGAGTTTATTTCAAGTATCACCCCCTGTCAGATTCTACACTTGTAGAATTTTTTTTTTTAAATCAAAGATTTAAAAAAAAATAATCAAAGGTTATTGTGTCCCTTTGGACTTACACTGCATTGGTGGTTGCTCCTTTGGGACACAATTTGGTAGGTGATTCATTTTTCCTGGCCGTAGCTTTACCTAATCTCAGAACCTCCCACCTCTCTGCCCAATGCCAATAGGACACAGGCGAGCCCAATGGAATAAGGCATAGAGTTTTGGTGTTGGACCACCTAAGTTCAAACCTCACTGCCATTACCTCCACACTGTGTGAGTGTAGGCAAGCAATTAACTCCTCTAAAATCTCGGTCTCTTTATCTTTAAAGGAAGTTTAATAACATTATCTTGACTTCAGGAGAATGGGTAGGATCACATGAGTTAACGCATGCAAAACTCTCAGCAATGTGCCTGGAACATAATGATTGCCCAATTTAATACTGGCTATTATTTCATGCTTTGCAGCTGAGCCCAGTCGTGCAATGATGAAAACTAATCACAAAGTAATATTTCTGTTTTGAATGCTGTTCACCTGTCAGTAATTGGAATCAGACTACTACTGCTTCTGCCAAATGGGCAAGTTCCATTTTTTTTTTCTGATAAACTGGGTGAAGGAGGCTGAGTGCTTCATTAGCCATGGGTGTCTGAGTTTGATTTTATTTATTGCTCTATCTCATTTATTCACAAGTGATCTTGGGATCTGGGTTTAAAATCAGGAAACAGTGATTCTTAGCTCATATATTTTAGTGCAGAATAGTCATGATTCAGAAGGAAAAAATGAGGCTAGAAGAAAGGTCAACCCTAAGGAGATGACTTCAATAATCCAGGTGGAAAATCTCTGCCGAGACCAAGCAGAGATCTATGAGAGTAAAAGACCTGATGAATTCTGGACGTCCGAGTGCTATGCGTATCACAAACAGAAAAACTACATTTATTGGAGAACACATGGGAGTCTCCTTGACTTGGAATTCTACAATCACAGCCAGCTCAGCATGACTAAGCCCCTAAAACATCCACATCTGAGGTTGCCACCATTAAAGCTCCAGAGGAATCCTTCTTCTAATCATCTGACCTATGTCCTAGAACCAAATACAACCATATCTGCATGCCAGGAAGGCGTGTGGGCTGTGCCGCTGCTGCTGTGTATATCAGAAACTGCTCAGGAAGATGGGGTGCATTTGAAAGATGGGATGCTTAGATAAAGTAAAAAAACAGAAAGCAAATTATTTAACTTGTCCACTTCTTCCTGTGTGATGTGTGTGTGTGAATCAAGATACTGGTTCTTTACTTTGTTAACTAAATGCATATTTTCCTGTAGAATTGTGATTCAGTCTTTTCCATTTTTAGAAAATAAAATGATTCATTTAATAATCTTTTACATTTTTGATAATTATAATTTATGCTTTCCATCACATTTTAACAAACAAATTGAATGAGAAGAAAAAATAATATTTTGAAACTGTGAGAAAATTTGTAACACTATAAACTGATTTACTTTATATTTTTGATTAAAATATATTTGAAATTTGTATATTTTAGGCATAATTACCTTTCTATTGCTAATACTTTAGATTATTGCTACCAATAGAATCAAATTGATTTACTGAAATGAAGGCAAAAAATGAATTTTGTGGATTAAATATGTAATAACTTTTAAATTATATGTATTTTATTTGATTGCTCACCTGAACTTTGACAGCCAATCAATTGAATGCCTATACATGTCTAATATTCATTAAATTTGATCATCTTTGATATTTTGTAGGTTTTTAATGAAATCAATAGTTTTTACATTTACAATCTTTTTATCATTAGGAATATTTACTCATTAAGGAAAAGCATAGATGATAGCTTATTAAACAGTCTGAAGCTTCAGTTATAATTCTAAATATTTAGATAAAAGGCACATCGCCCTCTGTACTCTTGACATGAACCCTAATAGGTCTGGAGCTGGCCTGCCAAGGGCACGTGGTCCTCTCATCCAAGGCTGATGAGGATAAGCAGGAAAAATAAAACCAGTAGTCTTAATTTCAAAGCCAACTAACCAATCAAAGACACAGAACAGAAAGCAACACAAAGTAGCCACAGCATCTGTTTCTTCTTGATCTCACAGTGGACTTCACATCTTAGATATAGTCCCTCTGAATTCTGAGTGCATTTCCCACAAATTTTAGGCAGATTTGTACTTTTTAAAATGACAAAATAGCCAAGCAGGTCTTACAGTATCTTTCATTTCTCATTTAATCATATTCAAATCATGGGTTACCTACTATTACTGAATTGGAACTCAACTGTGACATATTTAATTCAAGAAGTCAATATCCAGGTATTTTGACATTTTTTTCAAATCTGAGAACCCAATCTAAAGGCCAAGATTAGAGGTGACCAGGGACACAGAGCTCCAATTAATAGAAATTGACCAGAACCTTAGAAGGGCAAGTTGCTCATCTCGGATCCTCCATTAACTCAATGAGAAGTGTGGCCGGGATGCTATCCAAATTCCAGATGGCGTCACCTAGTGCACCAGAAAAATAATACTGTCTTTCCAGAGCAGGCAGGTGGTCATGAAAGTAGAAGTCTGCCTAAATGGGCAGCAAGCAAGACATACAACACACACACACACACACACACACACACACACACACACACACACAGAGGCCCCACACCTTCCAAACAGATTGCCAGTTCTAGGTTTTGGGTTCATAATTAAACTAATACATCCTTATTTTTTTTGTGTTCTCTTGATCAATAAGTTAGAGAGCGAATTTATTCTTGCTGGAGAGTAGCTATTTTTTAAATTAATAAGGATTAAGCAACTCTTTTTAAAAATATATCTTTGGACTTACTCTAAAAGGTTGTGTGAAACAATGAAGTCATTGTTCTGAATAGGAGTCTAATTTACTTGGGAATAACATTTTACTACCTGGTTCCATTTCTTTGTGGTGGAGTATATATTAAGTCTGACATTGCTGTATAATCCACAGGGACAAATGGGTTCCTCTTGTAAGTCCTTTTTGCCACAGTCTATATTTGTAATCAGACAATCAATATGGTTAACGTGTGCCAACTTCACTGGAGGAGAGTGAGGGAGCCTGTTTGAGATCCATGATACTGGAGAAATCATGTGAGGGAATTTGTATGAATGGGACTCATTGTTTGCCTGTATTTTAAATGTTCTCGTTTTTCACAACATTTTATGGAGAGCTCCTAAATGGCCTTTATTGATAGAGATGCTCATTAAATGTCAGTTTAAAAAGAAGTGTTGTTGATGTAATGTAATATAATCTGCTTTTGCATGAGGCCTTTTATCCAGTGTATTGAGGAGTACTTTGCCAACCCAATCCTATCACCAAAATCCAAGATGTAATTCATAGAGGCTGTGAAAGCCCTCTTCTAGATTGAAGTTCAGCAGCCTGGCATATTTATTAGATCAATTACCTCAGATTGGCATAAATCTGGTGCACGATTTTCTTTCTTCATGAAAACTGGACATTAAATATTTACTCATTCAATAACCACTTATTGAACATCTCCCATCTATCAGAGATTGTGCCCCATGGTGAGATAAAAAACTAACGCCTTTCCCTTCCAGTGGCAGAAAGAGACAAGCAGATGGGTTGGTAACAATGTAGTGTGACAAAAGCAAGATCGGGAACCTGTGTAAGTCAGAGAGTTTGAATAGAATGCTGATTCTCAAAATGTGGTCCCAGAACCAGCAGAATCAGCATCCTCTGAGGCCTCATTAGAAGAGAAATTTCTCACCCCCCAAAAAAGCATGTGAGAGAGTGCATATATTAATTAGTTCAACTGAGCCATTCCACAATGCATACATATATCAAAACACGTTATACACCGCAGACACATACAATTTTTATTTGCCCACTAAAACAAAGGTTCTTTTATTTATTTATTTATTTTTAAGAAGACAAAATAGTGTACTACTACTAATGAAAAAACATCAGCAAAACTCTTGGGGGAAAAAAAAAAGCAAGAAACATAAATTCTCAGGCTGCAGAACTACTGAATTCTAAACTCAAGGAATGAACCTCTCTCACTGTGCTTTAGCCAGCCTTCCAGCTGATTCAGAAGCGCAGTTAGGTTTGAAAACCACTGGCCCAGAGTAATGATTCTCAAACTCCATTGCAGATCAGAATGACCTGGGGAGCGCTTAAACCTCACAATGCTCAAGCTGCATCCAGATCAGTGAAATCATAATCACTGGGGATGGAAGAAACAGTACCTACACCAGGTTTTAAAAGCCCAAGATGATATTTCCAGGAAGACAGAGAGAAAAGGCATTTCTGACAGAGGGAGGAATCCAAGAAGGCACAGAAGCATGAAGCAGCTCAATATTTTGGAGGTAAAATCAACACTGTTGCTGATGCACTAAGTTTAAAGGAAAAATGAACTAGAACAGAGACAGAGGTCAGCCCATGGAGGACCACACAGCAACTGCTGGACAAATTGGATCTTGGTTCTGTATTTTTTTCTGTTCTTTATTGGGAAATTGGTTCGGGTTCCATTTTACTACCTATCCATCTTGCTTCCTCACCTTGGCTTTCTTTTCAAAGCCGTTCCTCTTAGCTGAGGCTGTTCGTAATTAACATCAGTGACGATTTGGCATTCAACAAAATTCTACCTCATGCCGCTCTGAATGCAAAGAGTGTCAGAATTGGTAGCTGGTAAGTCAGACAAGAGGCTCCCAGACAAAGAAAAGGAGCTACAGAAAAGGAAAGGGTTTCTTTAGACTTTTTGCCCAGATGAATCAGGGAGGGACTCTGGAATAAGTGCATCTGCCCTCCAAGAAATCAAAGCCACACAGAGGAAGTGGGAGGAAAAGGCCTTCTCAAGAGCCTCAGCTGCTGCATGCCTCTGTCTGCTGTGGGCCCAGCAGCTGCACAGACCCCTCTTGTTGGGAGACAAGACAGGGTCCTTTCAGTCTTGTGACCTCAGCCTCCTCTCCATGGTGGGGGAGACAGAAACTGAAATTCTTCCTGTGGCTGAACACATGAGAATG
This sequence comes from Ictidomys tridecemlineatus, assembly GCF_052094955.1. Classification (NCBI taxonomy): domain Eukaryota; kingdom Metazoa; phylum Chordata; class Mammalia; order Rodentia; family Sciuridae; genus Ictidomys; species Ictidomys tridecemlineatus. The sequence goes on from NC_135482.1 coordinate 26,107,307, forward strand.
TGACCGTCATTTGGGCCAACAGGTTTCCTGTGGACCCTGAGTTCAACAAGGGCCATTGTGTGGAGGGTGTACACTCCCTCAGTGTCTGGGGAGAGGAGAAGGATGGTCAGGAAGCAGGAGGGGTCCATTTTCTGAGGAATAGAGATGGGCAGAAATCTTAAGCCACAGCCACTTCCCATCTTGGCAGAGGGGACAGTGGTAGCTAGATAAAGCATCCAATACCCCTGTCCACCTCTTTTCTCTACAAATGCCCTCGAACATACTCAGGTTATTGGATACTTTGATGGAGTCTGATCTTCAAATTGGATTCAAGGTCAGCTCCCAGGAGGTGTTTACACTCACAGTCTGTCCAACAGATCAAGGGCGTTTCATCAATAAAGCAACTGCAAGTCTGCTCTGAAGACAGAGTTTGGCACCCAAGTCTAGACTAACTTTATGAGGCTCAAGTCTCTTCTCTGGATATCATAGGAAGTGAAACGGATGGTACACCTGTTCCCAACAGGATGTGCCAGCAAAGTTGAGCCTAAGATTCTGGTGAGCAATTTAGGCATAACTCTTTGGAAAGAGGTCAAGGAAGGGCTCTCCTGAGGGAATTTGTTCAGGAACTCATCATTTGCTTCTTTTGAAAACAAAATGGACAAAAATTGTACATATTTATCTTGTACCATATGTTGTTTTGAAATACATATTGTGAAATGTTTGACTGAGTCTCATTAACATATCAATTACCTCCTGTACTTACCTTTTTTTTTTTGTGGTACAAACACTTAAAATTTCTCAGTGATTTTCAAAGTGCAATGCCTTGCTATTAACTACAGTTTTCCCTGATGTATGATAGATCTCTCCAACTTACTCATCCTCACTGAAATTTTGTACTCTTTGACTAACATCTCTCCGATATCTCCCCACTGCCACCCAGAACCTGGTATCAACCGTTCATTCTGCTTCTAAGATTTCAATTATTTTATATTCCACCTGTGAGTGAGGTCATATGGTGTTTGTCTTTCTATGCCTGGCTTATTTCATTTAGCATAATGTCTTCCAAGTTCAGCCACGTTTTTGCAAATGATAATATTTCCTTCCTTTATGAAGTTGAATGGTATTCCATAGTGTATAGATTTTTTTTAAAGCCCGCACATTCATTGATGAACACTTAGTCTGATTCCATATCTTGGCTACTGTGCATAATGCTGCTCAGGGCCCAGGAATGCATCACATCTCTTGAACATTGGGCATCTTGGCATCTTCCCACAATTCCGTACCTTATATCCCATGATATCTTTCAGGGAAAGAACCAGGCCAATTTCTTGCTGGTGAGTGATTTGGTCTTCCACTTTGATTAATTTTGTTTATATATTTATTTATTTATTTATTTGGTTCCAGGGGATTGAACCCAGGGGCTCTTAACCACTGAACCACATCTCCAACCTTTTTTATTTTTGAGACAGGGTCTTGCTAAGTTGCTGAGGGCCTCACTAAATTGTTGAGGCCGGCCTTGAAGTTGTGATCCTCTTACTTCAGGATCCTTAGTTGCTGGGATTATGCCTGGCTAGTTAATTTTTAATGTATCTCTTTCAGATGACTCTTTATTATAAATGGAAGCCTGCTTGTTCTAAGCTATGACAAACCTTTGACATAGCAATACAGTAGCCTGTTTCTGTCACTGCAGGCTTGAAAACCATTCTCCCAGATTCAAATCTGAGTTTTGTCACTTTGGGCAAGTCACCTGACCTAGTCCAGTCTCAGTTTTCTCCTACAACTTGAACAGTAATATTAGTGCTTGCCTCATTGCATTAACTTGAGGGTTAATGAATTTATTCATGAGATAGGCTTCCTACAGTGCCTGACACACTGTAGGTGCTCAATAAATTCCACTTATTGTGGTATGAACCATCCTTTTGGCAATCCTAAGAAGAATGCATTCCTCTCCCCTTGTGCAAAAGGAGAGAGGGGATACAGAGAAAGAGTTGACGTTCTGAATTGAAATCACACAACTTGTATGTGGGAGATTCAGGATTGAAGCTTCATTCGGGGGGTTAAGTCCATGCTGTTAAACATTATGCTAGACAGCCTCTATTGAATAGTTACTTCCTTTTTTATTATTTGACTGTTTACATTCACCTCTCTTCTCCTTCTCAAAATGATTACAAGTTTGTCCTCTGCATAATTTACTCTCAAACCTTATGCTTTTCTGCCCTCGCTTGATTTCTTAGTTTGCAGTTTCACTGTTGCATTTCTGCATTGTACTCACAACAGTCTTTGACACTCTCTGTTAGGAACTAGTCATTTTACTTCTACACATTCATACCAAAGATAGGACTCTTTCGTAAGAAATAAAGGGAAAAAAATACCAGAATAAAAAAGCAGGAACAGAGTCTCAGATGTGATCATCATGGTGTGCAAGGAATATCTAAGCACTTGCATGGCCATTATGCTTTCAAATATTCCTTTTCCTGTTGCTTAGCAAGAATTCAGTAATACTCTTGTAGACAGCTAGCTATTACAGTCTAGGAGAAAAGCTTCACCAAAAGATCTGTTTTTTTGTGTGTAACAATGATATCAAAAATGGTATATTTCAAGTAATGTATGTGTTTGTACATGTATGCAAACACAATGTACAACGTGTGAAGTAAAATGTACATTAAAGATATATATTTATGTATGTATGTGCGCATATGTGTATATACGCATACGCCTATATAATAATTTTTTAGTATTAAAGACAGAATTGGACTCTTACAGGCTATCTCTACAAATCAAAATTATAGACTGAAAACCAAACAATTCGATCACCTAACAACCTATTGGATTGAAGCAATTGAAGTTGGATGATTTTTCTGGCACTATTTAGGCGTAGATAATTTGGAAAGTCAATGACTGCAGGTCATTTATTGTAATATGTTCATGATATCAAATAGGTTCATTTTAGACTTATAAGAAGAATTCAGTTCCTTAACACTTATGGCAAACCACAGTTGTATAATTTCCAACAACAATGAATATATTTGTATAAATGTTGTCAACTGACATGTTCTTTTATTTAAATTCCCAGTTAACCACACCACTGTGATTTCATGGGGGCAGGAATGATACCACACACATAACTTTTGCATCATTTCCAAGGGTGTGGTACTTGACATACGATTTTTACACAGTAAATGAAGAAGTATAATTAACTGAAATTCTTTTTCTCCCCCTCCTTTTTTTTAACGTATTATTTTACCAATTAATAAGTTATAACTTTGAAAGTCTCTTTTAACCTTTTTTTAACCAAGTAGCTATCCAGCATTTGTTGTGTCCAAGATGCATGTGGAAGAATGTAAAGTAGTGTTAGGTACAAAACAGATAAGTCCATCCTAGTTTCCACGGAGTTCCCAATTGATTATAAACCTACATCTAAATGATTATCAAGCTAGAGAGCTTGACTCTTGATTGTGAAAGTCTAACCATACTGTAGAGACAGATATAGCATCACTTCCTGTGCTAGGCTTCATAAACAGAACTCTTATTGTATGTACTGTGGTCTTCCCTTTTAAGTTGGCTTTTCTAGGCTGCAAAATAATTCAGGAAAACCACATAGGAAGAGGCTCAACTTTTCCTGGTTTCCAATGTATGAAGATATTTGATAATGTTTATTATTTAAAAACAGCTCCCTTCTGACACAGACTGGGTGCATGTTCACCCTTTTATCTACCTATTCTTCAGGACTCCATATTTGGCACGCTGGGGCAATGATCCCAAACTTAAGAGGTACCAAGAATGACATGCCCATTTCCTACTTCACCATAACCATTTAGTAATTACAGCTGTACCATGGTGATCATTTCTGGTGGGAAAATTGGAAAAGTGGAACTTAGCATTAACTCTCTAAAATCCTTCCCAAATGGTCATTTTTTTGTGTGTGTACCACATCACTGGATATTTCATCAGAGATCTCTCTCTTCGGTTATTTATTCTACATACACTTACCTTATTGTACCAGGTTTCATTTACATGCAAGGGATCCATACATGAAAAAAATGTAGAGCCTGTCCATAAGGAATTTATATGTCTGGCTGGATTATTTGAATGCCACAGATGTGTTTCGCCCACTACTAACCCTTCTGAAGGAACAACTGTTCGGTTCTGAAACTATATACAGTGTTTGCTTTAAGAAACTACAGCACAGGATGTCCTGAAATATACCAGAGTATGAATAGGTTGTGAATGATGTTATGCTGCAGCTTAATGTGTACCATAGCCAAGGGCAAGCTATCTCATAACTAATTATATTCATTTTGCGCTTAACAGAGACATTCACAATATAGATCTTAAAATGTATAAGGTGAACTTCTGTTAAAATTCCAGCCTCCCTAAGAAAAACAATTCTCTTCTCTTGCTATACTTTAGGCTACATTTACAGGCTGCCAAAACTCTTCATTTAATTTAGGGGAAAATTCTGTCCAACTGTCAAGGATCATGTAACAACCAGTTGTTTTGCTGAATTTTTTTTTTTAAAACCTTGTGACTGTACATTTGTGTTCTGGTGACCCAGTGTTAGTCTACTTGTGAGAGACAGAATTCAAAGACAGAATTCAAATGGGGAATTCAAATGGGGAACAAAAAGGAGACTAAACATCCATACAGAGCGTTGCTGTTTACAATATTTTCATAGACAAAAATCTCACTTAACTTTTGAAAAAGGCTCCTCAGAGGGAAGTACCTGACCTCATAGACCCCTTTATTCTTGAAAATTTCTATGATCAACCTAGAAAAACTCAGACTCTGCCCTCAGGGAGGTTATCATCCAATGGGGCCTAGGAGGAAGCATATAAGAAAAGCAGCCTCTACATAGAAAATAAAGTAGAATTTTGAAAGTGTTAATGTGGGAAATTACATAAAGACAATGGCATAGGGAGGTAGATAGATATATCTAGTTGTGATCCATAAAGGAGGAAAATATCATTCTATGTCATTTTCAGCAGCAATGATTAAAGCTATTGAAAGTGTTGGAATATATACAAAATATACTACTATAGAATAGAGAACACATGGTGTAGATGTTTCTGTCCATTGAGGAATGCAACTTGGTCTGCTCCTCTGAGCACAGTATCTTGATGGCAAACAAAGCTCTTTTAAACTGTATTCGCAGCAGTTTTAGGAGGACTCAGGAAAAGGGAGCCCCCTACCAGCTCCAGGAGGGGACTTGTTTAAGACAATCATTTAATCTCCTTCCCTTTATTGATTCATAGTTCAGAAATAGCCATGAGACCAATTCCAACCAATGAAAGATGAGAAGAATTTAGCTTGGAAATGCTGAAAAAGCTTTTCCCCAAGAAAGAGATACTGGGAGAGAAGTTCCAAACCCTTTTTTTCTGAATGCCATAATATCTTTATACCCTACTACACTGTATTGGAAGGGGTGACACTTATGAGTCGGAGGATGTAGTCAGTAGTACATGGTGAGCGGAGGGAGGAGCACCTCAGAGATGGGAAGCTGGAAACACACATACCATAGACCTTGGAGCCACATTACCTCAGCACTTCAGTTGCCTGAGATCATAAATGTACTTATTATTTAAGTCTGGTTGAGTGAAGGTTTCTGTAGCCAGCAGCCAAAGGCAACATAAATACCTCTACTTCCAATTATTTATAGAACCATTCATATCTGTCTCTCACTCCAATATAGATGTTGTCTTAGCTCAGCCCTCCCAAAACAAAATACTATAGATTTGTGTCTTAAACTACAGAAACTTATTTCTCATGTTTCTAGAAGCTGGGAATTCTAAGGTGATACTGGCTGATTCTGGGGAGGACTCTCTTCCTGGCTGGCAGTCAGCTGCCTTCTGATGGTGACTTCACCTAGTCTTTCCAGCTCATGAGAGAGAGATCCTTCTTCCTCTTTTTATAGGCCCACACATTCCACCATGGGGGCCCCACCTTCATGACCTTAGCTCATCCTAATTACCTCCCAGAGGTAATTAGCTCACCCTAATTACCCCCATCTCCAAATACTATCGCACTGGGGGTTAAGTTTCTACCCATGAACTTGAGAAGGATGCAAACTATTTTTTTTTTTCCATAACAGAGGTGTATCATCTGTCAGTGTCCATCATTCTACAAATAATTGTTGTGATGGAGCTATAGAATTTTTATTCAGGAACATTTTCTCTAGTTTCCATATGATAGCAACAATGCTGTTGATGATTAATTGTAGTGACTGATACTTGCTGAGCGCTTATGGTATGCCTGCAACTACTTTAGGCACATTACATGCACTCACTGATTTGCTCTTCAGGGGAACCTTGTGTGATAGGATGGATTAACCACATTTCAGAGGAACAAAATCCGGGGTCACATTAGGGAGCCTACTTCCAGAAAGATTCCACCCTGAGTCTTTATAGTCTGTTGTGTCCCGTGTCATTCTAGTTGGGATAGTCTTCTCTCTATTTTGTTCCAGTCATCTCCAGAGCTTCACCAGACAATAAAAAAAAATTATATCAGGGAATGGTACCAACTACAGGAATTCATCCACCTTTCTGTGAGTCTCCATTTCTATAATTTCTGATCCTATTTCCTCCTGTGTAGACTAGTACAGATTTGGGTGTGATGGTTAGGAGATGTGATGCTTCTGAAACAAGAATATGCTCTACAAAAATTCCCTTTGAAAACACTTTCCCTCTCAATTTCCCCCTCTCTGTTTTTATGCTAAGAATTCCTATTTGGATCCCAGAGCTTTTGGTGGTGACCATATAAATTCGAGGCTGATTTCTTCTCTGATCAATCATTACCTGACTATTTAAAGCTTTTACCTTGTGATTTCTTCCTATATTGAACTATTAAATTTCTCACCACTGGAGACATGTTCCCATCTTCCACCTATTTCTCCTACAACAGCTATTGTAGGAGAAACTTTGCTGCCTTGCTAAGCTAGATTTGTAAGAGTCTGGTGTTATTTGCATATGAATCACACTACATCCTTTGGGTAATGGGAAAGAGAAGTGTCAAGTATTGACCTTTGACCATAACAGAGTGGCCACATATCATAATCGACGTGGACAGGTCAGGCTTGCTGATGTAATTATGAGTAACATCTCTTCATTCTCAAAAGTGTCCCTATTGGGTGTTATGGTTTGAATGTGTGGTGTTTCCCAAAAGCTGGTGTGTAAGACAAGGTAAGGACATTCAGAGGTGAAATAATTGGGTTGCAAAAGCCTTACCTAATTGGTTAATCAATACCCTGATGGGATTAATGTAACTAGGGTGTGAGTAGAGGAGGTGGTCTCTGGGGGTATGCCTGCCTTTCGGTTATATACTTTATATATGATGAGTGGAATCTCTCTGCTGTCTGATCATCATGTGAGCTGCTTCCCTCTACCACACTCTTCTGCCATGATGTTCAGTCTCACCTTGGAGCCCCAAGAAATGAAGACAGCTGTCTATAGACTGAGAACTCTGAAACCATGAGCCCCCAAATAAAATTTTCCTTCCCTAAAATTATTCTGTTTGCATCTTTTAGTCACAAGAGCAAAAAAAGCTGATTAAAACAATGGATCATAAAGTATCCAGCCCCCTAGACTTGGAAACCTTACATTCAGTTAGGGATACCATGGACACAAACAGAAAAGCAACATGTGATGGATACCAACTATGTGATGTGGGCTGTGAGTGAATGGGACCACATTTTATGAGAGACTACAGCAATTGGGTAAACTGCTCAGAGGTGGGACTTGAGTCAGTACTAGAAGAACATGCGGAACTCAAACAGGAGGTAAAGAATGGAGAACATACCATAAACCCTTCGTTGAGACTGGTAAAATCAAAGCAAAGCATAACTTTTTCAATTTGGATAAAAACTAGTTGGGGCTGGGGTTATGGCTCAGCAGTAGAGGGTTCGCCTTGTACGAGCAAGGCCCTGAGTTTGATCCTCAGCACCACATAAAAATAAATAAAGGTATTGTGTCCAACTACAACTAAAAAATAAATATTAAAAAAAACTAGTAAAAATGATTCCCTCCTCTCTTTTTTAGGCAAGTTGATGTTACTGTCAAATCTGCAGCTTGGAGAGAAAGTCCAGTTGGCCTATTAAAATGTGTGGCTATTTTTGCAAATGCTACTCTGGGTCCCCAACCAAATTAATGAGCCATTTGCCCTGCTGACCTAATCACTACCCCATGGTTGGATGGGAAGAAACAAGAAAGAAGAAAGAAAGAAGAGCTTCTTGGTCTGGAGCTTGTGTGCTGTAGAGGAGCCCCGGAAGGCAGCCTGGGCTTCAGTGACAGCCCCCTCATGTAGCATTGCACCCACCACCCATTTCCCATTTGACTTTATTTTCAATCATTCTCGTGGTCTGCATGGGTACAAGGACACCATGAGAAGATGTGAGTGGAATGCTGAGTGGAAACAGAAGCTTAAGGCTACTAATTCAGTTTTCAAAGGCATCTTAAGGAAGTATTACTTATTATCCAAACATCTATGAAGAGAGGTGTATTTAGTGCTTGTGATCTATGGTGTGAATATCATAAGCACCTTGCTTTCTTTGAGCATCATACCATTAAACAAAACTCACATGACTGCTCTCTTCCCACAATTTGATCACAGAATGGTTTTTAGGTTGGTTTGTTTTCTAGAAGGACTAGAACCTTTCATTCAAACAAAATCTTATAAATAATGCTAATTTATATGGGACAGAGTCTGTTAGTTGCCCAATCAATAGCCACTCTGCTTTTCCTTACTATTAACAAATCTCCAACTTTTTTTTTGTCCTAAAGGTGGTTGTTACATGGCAAAAATTCAGCCAAAGAAGATACAAAATGAGTTATCTACAAAAGCTTTTCTAAAAGGACTAAATCAAATGGACTTCTACATTTTTGCTCTTTTCCTTTCCCTCTAGCTTGGTTAAATCATGGACATTAAGGCCTGGGCTCTAACAACTTTCTTGAGAACATGAAGATGGCACCACACTCCAGTGAAGTGAAAACAGAAAGCTAGATGGAACTTGAGCGTCTAATATTATGGAACTACTATGTCATATCAGCAGCTTATTTGAAGATTTTTGCATTACCAGAAAAGGGCAGTTCTTAATGTTGATTTGGTAAATGTTCATGATTGAATGTGAAAATGACAAATAGGAAATTTCTCAGGGGAGAGGAAGAGATAAGGATGAAACTGCTCAAAAAGTTTCCCCTACTGTAATATTTGAATTAGAAGATACTTATCAAGCACCTTTGGATTTGTATGACCTTTCATGAGTTTCTAATAATAAAATAGTAGATCATCTCTAAATTATTTTCTCTTATTATAGTCTTGATCCTCTGCATCTACTATAGAATGTTATTTGAGGTGGAAATATTGGAGGAAACTAAGTTTTTCCTCTTACTTCAGAATAAATGTTAGCAAATCCGGAGTAGTATATTCCAGACATTAATCACTATTGAATGATTTGCCTTTTTCTCAGTTTAAGCAGAAAGAGGGGAGAAAATAAAATTAAATTAAAAAGAGAAGATATTTGGGGATATCTACTAGTTGTTTGTCATTGTATCTACATTATACCATCATTAGGAATCACTATGAGAGAAAGAGAGAGAGAGAGAGAGAGAGAGAGAGAGAGAGAGAGAGAGAGAGAGAGAGAGAGAGAGAGATTTCCATCTAATTCCAATAGGCACATTCACATAGAACACAATCAGAATTCCCACTGGAGTTGTACAATGTGATTGTCCTGGATTAGAAAACATAGCCTGCTTTGCTTGTTCTGATTTGCTTGGTTTCTTTCTTTAGAAGACCCACAAGCCTCCATCCATATGGTGAACATTGACCCAGACTTCCAATTGCCACTTAACTCAGGCTTGGCCTATCTGACCACTCCACTTTCCAGACACAGTTGGTTCCAAGACGTTCCTGACTAAAGACAGGTCAATAACAGTAGCCCCTGGGATATTTGCTGGAGCTAAAATGGTCTTTCTCTGGGACCCTGAGTTATAAAGAGCATGTGATCCTTCTGCTGCTGGGGGCATCTCAAGGTTTTCTGAAAAACAGCTGTAACACTAATTGAACTTTTGGATCCAGCCATATTGAAGACCGGATTTTTCTGGCTACATGTCTATTCCTATCTTTTCCTTAAAAAGCTAGATGGAGTTCCATTTCTGTCATTTGTGATCAAAGAGTTTCAACTAATGCAGGTAGCTATTACCATCTCCGTGAGGCTTTGAGGAATGAAGTAAGTTGGCTAAGACAAGTCAGTAACTGATGAAAACAAGATCCTAAAACAGGGCCGTCTGGTACTCACATCCATCTTCTTTTTATTACGCCATGCTGCCTCCCCAAGCTGATGGAAATCAGTCACAACTGATGGAAATCATGTTGATTTATCATTAGGCTTTCTAAAATATGCCATCATTTCTACAAACAGTCTCCATGTTCCAAATTTTAATTCCAACTGGTAAATTTGTGAAGCAGAATCATCACTCCTTGTCCTAGAAGCATTTTCGTATTTACAAAGCTTTAGAGAATATTTCAATGAAGTTTCTTAAAAAAAAAAAAATTCTTTAAAAATACCTACCATGTACATGGGTTGGGAGCAAAAGAATGAAACAAATGAAAATAGCAGTCTACATAGAAGAACACATGTTTCAGAATGGAAAATAGTATGTGCCATAATACCAACGCTGACAAAATGCTATGACCAGAAAGGATAGTATTTGAGCTCAGAAATGAAAATTACGTAGGGCTAAATGAGAGGCAATATGAGCAGGATATTCTAGGGCACTTGGATAGAATCTTGTGTAATAGTGAAAACGTTCCCTCTCTTCTTTATTTTATATGGTGGGTACCAGCCGCATGTAGCCTACTATCAACTGAAGAACTCTATGGCTACTGTCTGCAATATTGGTCATGGCAATTCTAGACAAATAAGCCCATAACACAAGAAAATAAATGAAACGAAAAGATTGCAAGTACAAAGTTTGCATGAAGGAGAAAATAAGTTATCCACTTCAGCTGGAATTGAGCTCATGAATGAGTGAAATAAGAAATAATATTTGGTAAAGTTGAATGGGTACACACTGGGCTTTGTTTTGATTAACCAGAGCTGTATGTTTCTGAGTTAAGAAGTGATATATTCAGGCCTTGCTGTGAGAAGACTAACCTAGCAATTGTGGATATGTAGAATAAGAAAAGATACAGCATACAAGTAGACACATTGTATATGAGACCACAGCAAGAGTCCAGATAAATCAATGAAAACCTGAACTAAGACAATGTCAAAGGAAATGTAGTAAAAAGGTAGATGTGGAATATACTATTAATGTAGAACTAAAAGCATTAATAACTAATTGGAATTGTTGAGGAGCAAAGAAGAATGCATTTGGGAGAACAAATATTGGAAGAGAAATTAAAAATACATTGAATCATACATCCATCTTATTTGGAGAGACAGAATTCTGAGTTTTAAATCTTTTAGATTTAAGTGTTCATGTTGGATGTACTCATAAAATGAAAGAGAAATGCAGTAGAAATTTGAGAATTATCTGCATATACATCAGGAATCAGTACACTAATCCAGCCTACTTTGTTGTGTAAATAAAGTTTTATTGATACATGGCTTCTTTCATTTTTTACCTATGACTACTGTCTGCAATATTGGTCATGGCAATTCTATAATAAGCTATTTTTCAGCATACAATGCAGAGCTGAGTAGCTGCAATAAGACATTATGCTCACAAACTTGAAATTGTTTATTGTTGAGCCCTTACAGAATATGTGTGCTGACCCTGATATAGATGACAGAGATCACCAGAATGTGTGGGATCCTAATAATTTTAATATAGGAACTATTATTATTCATTAGAATTTAATACTTTTACTATTATGTTGACACATCTTCATCTGAATATACTAACTACATTCAGAGTTAAAACGCAGAGGTCTTCCATGATTCTAAAATAATCTCTTGGATCACTGTTATGGTTTGAATATGAGGTGGCCCTAAAAGCTCATGTGTGAGACAATGCAAGAAGGTTCAGGGGAGAAATGATTGGCTTGTGAGAGTCTTAACCCAATCAGTGATTTAATCCCCTGATAGGAATTAACTGAGTGGTAATTGATGTGGTAGGGTGTGGCTGAAGGAGAATTGGGAAGGTGGCTGAAGGTGGGAATTAGCCATGGCTTCGGGTATACACTTGTATCTGGCAAGTGGACTCTCTCTCTGCTTCCTAATCACCATGTGAGCTGCTTCCCTCTGCCACACTCTTCCTCCATGACGTTCTGCCTCACCTTGAGCCCTCAGGAGTGAAGCCACTGGCCTTCCGTGCATTAAGACCTCTGAAACTGTGAGCCCTCAAATAAACTCTTCCTCCTACAGTTGTGCTGGTTGGGTCCTTTAGTCATAGTATCAAAAACAACAAAAAAAAATGACTAAAACAATCCCTAAGTAAAGAGTAAATTATTCTTCATGTAAAATATCATTAAATGTCTTGTATTTTGTCTAGATATATGGAAAGTTGCACTCCTTTTGTGATTTATATTTTATTTTCTATTAACCATAGTATTTTATTGAGTAGAACACAAATTGTAATTTGTTCCTATAAAAATAAGGAAATCATTGAACAAATTAAACAATTATAGTTCACATAGAAAACAAATTTAATTTTGAAATTCTGTAATTGTTTGAAATATCTCAACTGTGAGAAAAATATTTTCATGGACTACCACTTTAAAATGGATTTCAGAACCACAGAGAATTAAGAAGGCCCATGATTTTGCATTTAAATTTTTCAAAATGTTAAAATAATTGCAAATAGAGAAAACTTCCTTGGTATGTTTTGTCTCCTGAAAAATATTTGAAAAAGGAAGCACTCTAAATAAGGTACCTTGAAAATAGACTAAGATAGTTATGCAATTCAGTAACTCCCTCAAGAATATCCTTCATTGAGCAGAATTTACTCTGCAATTATAAAATACCTCAACACATATGGAGAACTTTCTCAGTAAAAAAAAAATATGCTAGTCAACAGAGAAAAGTCAATAAAGGTTGTCAAAAATGTCAAATTTATTAACCATTTTGAAGGACAATTTTAAAGAAGATTGTAAGCAATTTTATAGAAAAATAATAAAATCACAGATAGGACACAGAGGATTTGGAGGGCAGTGAAATCATTATGTATGTCACTATAATGGTAAATATACATCATTGCAGATTTATCCAAACCAATATAACATCAGGAATCAAGCCTACTGTGAACTGTGGACTTTGGATAATGACACATCAGAGTTGGTTCACCAGTGGAAACCATCTACCACTCTGGTGAGGGATACCAATGATGGGAGGGTATCCAAGTGTGAGAGGGAGTTTTATGCAATATTTTTACCTTCTGCTCAATGGGTCTATGAACTACAACTTCTCCAAAACAAAGCCCACTAAATAAAATACTTTTTCAAGAAATTCCCAGTGTCATGATTTTAGATCTAGATGCAGCTTTTTTGATGATTACATGATATAAGACGTACCAAAAAGAATTATTCTCTTTATACCATTTTTAATATTCAGGAAGTTTTATTTATTTGTTTGTTTGTTTGTTTGTTTATTTATTTGCTGCACTCAGATATATAGTTCTCTAACTTTTTATGTGGAATTTTTAAATTAATACAATTAGAATTATTTTATAAATCAACCAATATACAAGGATAGTATGGGCCTTGGAGTGCTGGTATGGCCCTACTTTCCATCACCTACATGAAAGACATGTTCAACAGCAGTGACCTCTGTCTGAACTTAAGAAGGCCTTATAGTATGTGCTGTGCTGACACTCTAAACTCAAGCTGTGCCAGAGGAACGAGGTCAGCCATCAAAGGCTGATGTCCAACACTTGTAGCTTGATACTTAGGGGCATCTTTTGAATTACTTGTTAGTAGCTTTGTTACTAATTTCAAGCAAGCTTTATCCAAGTAAAAAGTCATTATTCTCTGCAGTTTTCCATCTTGGATCAGCCTGTGTAGCCTGTCCTCATTCTTATTTAACTAGAAATTTATGTGATCACATTAGGCCTATAGGGGAAAAAGTCGAGGTTAAAAACAAAAACAAAAAATCCTAATACTTAATTTCACAAAAGGAAGTCAATGTTCAGTATTCAGGGTCTATAAGTTTTTAAAATTAATCAATAGCATTTAAAATACATTGCAAAATAATCTAACATGATTGAAAGTGGGTAATAGACATAGAATTGAGGGGGTAAAAACCTGGTACTAAAAATTTTGTTGTAAAATTTCAATTTTAAAAATTGTGAACTTTTTAACAGTTTGAAAGTAAATAAGGTGTTTTTTTTTCCAAATTAAATGCTTTAATATGTATAGGGAGAAATCAAGATTTCTTTTGCTCGTCATTCCCACTTTTCACAGATTTTTGCTTGTATACCTGATTTCCAATTTCTGCACAAGGGATTACTAATCACAATGATCTGAGGGCCATGCAGACTGCCTTAGATAATCTTGGAATTGTTAAACCATTATTTGAAAAATCTGGCTAGATAAGTTTTAATCCATTCATCATTAGAAAGCATGCCAACTCAAAGCAGTTTAACAAATATATAGCTAATTGGAATCCAGAAAATTCATGAGCTTCTTTATTCTATGTCATTTCCAATATAATATAACATGATTACTTAATGTTAATCAGCTTTTTATCACTGTGACCAATACACCTGACGAGAATAAAATAAAGGAGGAAAAGTTTGTCCTAGGCTCACAGTTTCAGAGTTTAGTCCTCAGTAAGCTGATTCCATAGCTCTGCCTCTGAGGAGAAGCAGAACTTCATGGTGGAAGGGTGTGATGAAGGAAAGCTGTCAGGTCGTGGCAACCAGGGAGCACAGAGAAAGAGATCAGAGAGATGGGAGAGAGAAGAAAGGGCCAGAGACAAATATATTCCAAGGCCACACCTCCAATTACCTAACTCCTCCACGTATACCACACCTGCCTACAGTTATCACTCTGTAGTCCATTCAATTTATTAATCCATCAATTGGATTAATTCACCGATGAGTTACAGCTCTCATAATCCAATCTTTTCACCTTTGAACATGTTACCAGCCCAACACAGAGGGGGACATTTTTAGATCCAAACCATGGCAATTAACTTAAAATATTACTTGCTACTTGCCCAAACCCTTCTCACTACATTAGAGGAAAGCAGAGCCCACCAGCCTCCTCCCATTCTCATGCTGGAGATGAGACTTATTATTAATCAGGATCAGTGATGGGTAGAAATTTGGGGATTCAATAAAGGAAGTTGCACATTAAGATTTTGTTACCGAAACATTGTTGGCTAGTCACTCCCTTCCCCTTCCTCCAGTTTCTGGGAAAACGAGTTAGTGATGCTAAGTGCTAATGGGCTCTAACATATTGTCTGGATTCTTACTAAAATGCACCTCACTGTCTGTACACTAGTCCCCAGACTTGCAGGAGCTGCCGTGACTTGTTTGTTCCCAGTGTTCAAATAGTCCAGCTGTCATGTCAACACATGAGAGACAGACGAGTCTGATCGCCATGGGCTGGGTTCACTCTTTCCATCAACAATGCATTCTCTTTTGTCTGTGCTCAGACTTTAGATCAGTCTCTTTTGCAAAAACAGACTTGATCAGCAGTGAAAGAGGACTACATGTGGAGATTGCTTAAAAGAATCAGTTTAGGGTGTGGATACAGTTTCACGGAAGATTGAAAATGGTATCAGTTTAAAAAAATGTGAGTTAATATTGAGGGCAATTATCTATTACCAGCCTGCTCTAGCCCACCCTTCCAGAGTAAGGAAGTGACTGATTAAAATCAGGCCTACAATCACGGAGGCTTACAGTGCACTCAGGTAGGTATGGTTTTAAGTGCCTTTTCTGTCTTATCTTGTATAGTCCTCATCACATCCGTAAGTGGTATTTTCCTTTCAAAGGATTAAATAAAAGCATGACTTAAAAGTGCTTAACACAGTGCCTGACAGTGTATAAGGAAATGTTAGCTTCCTATCATTATTAACCATCAATATAGGCTCATCAGTGCGCTGTGATTGTAAAGCTGAGTCTTCGAGATTATTGCCAGGCTAAGGTATACCCTTCCCCCTTGAGGGAAGAATGCAAAAGGTGAAATTGTAAATTCCTATGCAAGCTTACCCTTCTTTATTTTAGTGGATAAGGATCTCAACCACTGAGAGCAAGAAAAAATAAATTTCTCAGCACTAATCCTAGTAACTGACATGTGTCCAGATGTTGATTATGTATGTATGGGCTGGGCCAGCACCACCCTAATCGAGTACTGACATTTTTGCTCATGAACCAGAGTCACAGCCTCATGGTCTGCATTGGCTAAGATGGAATGGGATGATGGTGCAGACAGGGGAATGCTTTATTCAAGCAGAAGTGAGTCTCATGAGATGTTGTAGAGGAAATTTGGGTGTGCATTAAATACCCTTTAATGTCACTTCTCAGCATTTACAATGCTAAGAGCACATTCAAAACCTATTTAAAAGGGATTAAAGGGATAATTCCATCACCGCGTTGCTGAACAATGTTACTAAGGGCAAGTGTATAGTTTGGAAGTAAAACTCAAACCTTACTTAGGACTTTTAACTTCATAAAAAAAAATCACCTTAAAAACAAACATTAAAAAGTGAAATATTAGAGTCCAGAGTGGCTACAGTTGATGTGGATGAGGGGCATAATGGAGAGATGTGACTGAGTCACGGCTTTAGCATCAGGCATTGAGGATTGACATTAAAACATGGCCCTGACTTCAGCTGGCTGAGTTGTTGCTGTAGGGAAGTTAACTCTTCTTGTGTGCATTTTTGCACCTGTCAAATAAGATACTTTACTGCAGTCTCTATGAGGATTTGAAGATTCTATGAGATCATATATTTAAAGTAGTTGGAATACAGTAGGCACTTACTAAATGATGCTACAATGAGAGATTGAGGAGATCCAGAAGTACCTTGGGTTCCCAAAATTCTGCACAACAGAGGAACCATTTCCAAGTCACGCACCCTAAACAAATTTCTCATCTTGCCCCAAATCTAGGTGTATCCAACTTCCTCTATTCTCACAAACCAGCTCAGCAAAATGTGGTTCCTATCAGGGAGAGAGAGGTAGATTTAGTATTGGTCACTTGTGATATTTCACAAGTGATAATTTGCATCCAGGGAGTCCCACCCAATCTTTAACCCACAGTAGGTATAAAAGAAAATAGAGCCAAGCAGAACAGGAAGCACATTCAACAGACACGCCATTCCCAGTAGGAAATAGCCGCTGCCCAATGAACATCAGCCATGCACAACTTACTAATGCAAATTCCACTGAATTCATAAAATACCTGTAAAGTGCAAATAGCCAGATGCAGGGAAACGACCATTTCAACCATTCTGGATCATTTCAGGATACACAGAGCACAGATCTGAAAAGTCAAAATCAGAGAAAAGATAAAGGATCCAGATTCCACAAGGTAGAGAATGACCAACTCCTATGTTAACACCAGACCCATTCTCATGCCGTGGTATGCCGTGGTATGTTCAGGCATTCACAATGGTTCATTTTATTAAAACCCCCTTTAGATGCTGTTAATGAAAAGTAAGTGACTCCCCTCCCACACTGGTCATTTTAATGACAGTGTTGCGATGAACAGACCAAACTGGTAAAACCACAGCAGAGCGGAGCCTTGTCTTGGGGATGCCTGATCCCACCTTTAAGCTAATGATTATATTCCACATAAATTTGTACCTTTGACCTCAATACTACTTTTGTGAATAGATAGAATAAGTATTATCACACCCATTTCACAGATAACAGAAGTGAGCAACTTTGAAATTTAAGATATTCTTCCAAGTTTATGTTAGAACTGGGTATAAAACCCAGGCCAAGCCAAATCGAATCAAATCCCAGCACTTCTCCACCTTTCCACATTGCCCTATGAAAAATACTTTTATAAATAATACAATATTTTCATTTGCTTCTGGTTTCCAAATGTTACATTTTTAAAATGCAATTTGGATTGACATCTTACTCTATGTTTACTATTGAATCTGAGCTGTGAAAACCTTGTCATATTTCTAAGGTTCCAGGAGCTACTTACACTCTTATAGGAAAATCGGTTACAATGGAAATGATGAGTCCAGTGAATGGACTGAATCTTTTAAAATATTCATTTTGTACAAGAACATGTTTTAGAATTACATGCCAGGCTAACGCACTATAGAAAATAGCAGTATCAATAATCCTCTGGCATGGAATTAGGTTTGAAATGCAAACTGAGACTAGCCCTAAAGTTTCTATGTTTAACATTTATGGAAGTAGCCATACTCAGTTACATTCTGAAGACTGAAACACATTTTGTGAAATTCATACCTCTCTCTCTCTCTCTCTCTCTCTCTCTCTCTCTCACACACACACACACACACACACACACACACACACACACAGAGGCAAACAGGCTAAGAGTGTGAGTGTAATGTAGATTTCACATTTTAGATGTGAAAAATGTTCTCCTCTGGGTTGATTGGTTATGGAGATTTTGAATTCAGAAACCCTAGCACCCACAGAGCCCTCACAGATGGAGGCAGATGGTATTTAGATCCTTCCTCTGTTTTCCCCCACCCCCAGTATCCTGGGTTTATCTTTTCAGAGGACTGAGGGAGGAAGAAGAGGCTACTGAGGTCAGAGCAGGTTTCATTTCTCCCTTACCCAAGTATGTTTTGAAGATGCCAACCCATGAACAAGCAGACCGGGTGTCTGGGATGAATTAATCGTTTCATACAAAGAGCAGAGTCTGTACCTCAACAGGCAAAGATCTCTGATGTCCTTCATCCAAACTCTCTTTCCTGAGTGGCCTATTTTTTGTTCATTTTGGCTGAGCTGGGTATCAAACCCTGGGCCTCGTACATGCTGGAAAAGTGTGCTACCTACCACTGAGCTATGCCTCCCAGCCTTGCCTTTTATGCTGGAACAACTGCTTTAAATGACTTATTGAATTTTCCAGCTAGGTGAGATGTTAGCGATGATTGAATGCCATTCCCATCATTTTATGGAAATGGAAGCACAGAGAAGTGACACTCTTTTCCCAAGGACACACAACTGGTAGTGACAACTGGAACTAGAAACCAAGTTTGCTGACGCCTTTTGGTTCAAACTCTGCTTTCCTTGCCCAGTCAAATAAATGACTCAACTGTGATGGCTGCTGAATTAAGCAGTTGTTTTGATTGAACTGGTGTAAATGAATTCAAGCTCCCTCGACTAGAGCTCATTTTTTCAGGTGAGCCGCTCTGCTGACTAACAGATCTGAAGCTGGTTAAGCATTTTAGGTGTCATTCTTTCTAAGGTTCCTTGGACCCTGCTTCCATCTGGCTCCATCTCAGAATAAAGAGCCTTAGAACACTTTATTCCTTAGAAAGTACAACCAGGCATGCCATATAAAATGTATAGTCTTGTGTGGTTATAGAAATTTTGCCATTGTATCCTCCAGCCAAGGATGATTGGATTATGTAGGATTGAACTAACATCATGTAAATGGAAGAAAAAAAAAACACAGTATTTTAAAAACACCTCCAAGGAAGAATCACTGCAGAGAACGTGATAACATCAACATCACATATATGTTGGGTTTTGACTAACACTTACTGTTATTTGGGATATAGAATAACGGAATTCAAGAAGGAAATAACCAGCAGCACCTTCACATTTCTTAAACACATCTTGGGGGGGGGGAAATGTACCATGAAACAGGCATCTGGTTGTCATCATAAAATATCTAATAGTTTTCTTGCAGTTGTAGGACAAAGGAATTTGTGTCAACAAAGATGGAAGTTGAATGCAAAGACTGATATTGTCTTCTGTGGCTCCAGGCTTGGTGTCTTAAAAGTCATGAAGTACTCTTTTTATTCATGGACATAGTAAGGCATTGTAGTGAAATTGATCATGATATAGGTTAAACAAAGGCTTTTTATAAAACCATGTAAAATTGAGGCAGAAAGAGAAAGTGAGATCATCAGTGTTTACCATAGAAGTCCATGGTGTCTATATACATATGCTTCAGTTATAGCCACACTGATTGAGTTTTTGTTTAATCTGCTATTTCCAGAAGCAAGTTCACTCCCTGCTTCATGCCAAGTTCATTTTAGGAGTTCCATGTGACTTGCATTAGCATTTTTGGCTTCAACAGTACCTCTAATGAACCATTTATAGTTTTTTTTTTAAGAGTGCTCAAAAAATTAGGCTGTGACAGTTATCCAAAACATAATTCGTTATGCTGTTTAATTATTTAATGCGCTATTGAAAAATTTAAATGTGGCCTCTGGTTGGTTGGTTGATGCAGTCCCATTAAGGTGGATTTGAAGCTCCTTCAAGACTATAATTATCTACTGAGTTCCTTCATGGTTTGAATTTATAAATTAGATTGTGTTCTAATAAAATGCTAATTCAAAAATGTCAACTTTAATGGTTTTAAAATTAGTTCTTTAAAATACTACTAAACACCTACATCTTTTAAAAAATAATAATTACTAAGTGAAGGAAATGGAGTGAAATAACCTGTTAAAGTGAAAGTGGTTAAATCCATATAGTGCTTCCTTACTAACTTATGGGCATTCTCATAAGCATCCTATTTCCAAATTCTCAAGAAAATATATGAGACACTTTGCTACAAAAATACCTGTCGATCATTAGCACAGCTCTAATCTTTGTAATAATAGTGGGTCTTGAAGCAAATCCTATGTCTTCTTAGTCTCACCCCACTCTTTACTCTTTAGGAGAAAAGTGCAAGTGAGTGATAACTTTTTCTGGAATGTATCATCAAACTGTGCCTCTTTGGCATGGATGGAACTAGAGAACATCATAGGAAGTGAAATGAGCCAGGGACAGAAAGACCAAAACTGCCTGATCTCATTTATATGAGAAAATGAAATAAAAGTAGAAAGTAAAACACATGTTATCAGAGGCTGGGGAGGGAAGCCAAGAGGGGGGATAGAGGAGATTGGATACTAGGTACCAAAATCCAGTTGGATGGGTGGACTAAGTTCCAGTGTTCTGAGCACAGTAGAGTGACTACAGTTTACAACAATGTTTGCATATTTTATAAAGAAGTAGAAGAAGGAAGTTTGAAAGTTTCCAACACAATAAAATAATAAATGTTTAAGGAGCTGGAAATGCTCATTACCCTGATCTGATTATTATACATTCTATATATGTATTGGATTAT
Organism: Ictidomys tridecemlineatus; assembly: GCF_052094955.1. NCBI lineage: Eukaryota > Metazoa > Chordata > Mammalia > Rodentia > Sciuridae > Ictidomys > Ictidomys tridecemlineatus. The sequence continues at coordinate 26,128,496 of NC_135482.1, forward strand.
TATACTGTACCCCATAAATATGTGCAAGTTTTTTTCAATTAAATAGGGGAAAAACTTAACTGTACTTCTTATTGAAAAACATAATTAGCACTGTGTTTTGTTTTCCAGGAATGACACAAATGAAAATGAAAATGAAAATGGAAACATAATGCTGCTTAGGTAAATATTTTTTGAAGATTACTCTGAAGACCTTTGCATTAGAATTACCTGTGAGGGCTGGGGGTGTAGCTCCATGGAAGAGTATTTGCTTAGTTTGGATACGGCCCTGGTTCAAGCCCCAGTACCTCCTGTGATGCTTAAAATGCAGATTATTGGCTGTCTCTGATTTACAAAATCAGAGTGTTCTCTAAAGTTTGAAAACTAATTATTGGATGCTTAACTATTTGTTTATTTATTTTGCTACTGAGGATTGAACCCAGGAGCACTTAACCACTGAGCCACATCTACAGCTCTTTTTTATATTTTATTTAGAGACAGGTCTCTCTGAGTTGTTTAGGGCCTCACTAAGTTGCTGAGGCTGGCTTTGAACCTGCAATCCTCCTGCCTCAGCCTTCCAAGCTGCTGGTATTGCAGGTATGCTGCATTACACCTGGATTTCCTATTTCTTCTTTATGAACATTTTCCCTGATATTCCAGATCAGATTTGCTAGCCTGTCCCATATTCTGTTTCTATTATATTACCCTGACATTGTAATCGTTGACCACAGAGGAAGGGCTGAGTCCTGTTCCCTGTTATATTTCAAAATTGCTACAGTAACTGACCCAAGATAAAAATCCATCATGGACCAATGAATGAATGAATGAGTGACTAATGAGGAAAATATTCAACTTTGGCCGTGACAAAGCAGAACTGATGATAATCCAATTTCTCAAGTCACAGACAAAGGTGATTTTAAATAAACAATTAGTTCCTTCCCTCTCCCATCCTGCCCCACCTCCAAACTGTATCCTGTTAGCTATAATCTTCCAATCCACTCTCTTTAAAACTAAACTGTCATTTCAGTGGTGAAATTCAAGTGTATGTACAGCTCTGTAACCATTCACGCCCGATCTTTGGCTAATTCAAATTTAGAACTGAAAGTGTTCTGCACCTTTGGCATCGACATCAAGCCTGCTCTTAAGAAAAGGAGTTAAGAACACAAAACAGAAATTCACAGAGGGAAGTAGGGAACCTGGAAAAGCCAGAGACACTTGAAATTCCATATACTTCTTTGGGATGAAATCTGGAAATCAATTAGAAAACCACAGTTAGAGGGTATTGAAAAGTTTGGCCCAGCATTCAAGATTAAGGGAGGACCTTTCTAACTTGAATATAGGGTGAAGTGTGTGTTTTTAAAAGTCACCTCTAAAAGAGAGAGGTTGGAGGGCTGCCCTGGCATAATGCACACATGCCCTCACATTTCTCTCAAGCCACACTAGTGGAGCAGAAAGGAGAGAAGCAGGGGTCTGCCTAGAACATTTTTTAAATTTAAATCATACATTCATTACCAAGTTCCAGTCTCCAAAGGTGAGAGGTCATGAGAGCTTTAATTTTTCACTCTCTCTCTCTGTCCTAGAAGGGCCCTTGCTCACAGCAGAAGTCATCTGGCCAATGCTTATTGATATTGAATAAAAATAAAGACAATGCTCATGCAAGGCAAAGTATAGAGAATTTGGAATAATTGGATTTCTTTCTGTTAAATATTTTTTCTCTTCAGTATTGTACTAAGTTATAGACCTAGACTAAAGTACCATCACCAAATGCAGACTCAGGCAAGGTATAAAGATGTGGGTAAGCCCCAAGATGAGGGCTTGCAACCAGAGTGGAGGGTTGGAGCTTGACCACTAGGAAGACAAGTAGAGTTACTGAGAAGAGAGTTAATTCCACTCTGAATAGCTGAGTAATGGCCCGAGGGGGGTCTCTTCCTCTGCTTCATAAGGCTCAGTTGAGTTGAAGGTTTCCAGGGAGATTTGAACACTGGTGAAAAGGAGGTTGGTAAGCAGGAACGTCTACTAAGAGATTGGAGAAAGGATTCACCAACAGTTTGGCTTGCAGAACCCTCCCCCCTGAGCACACCTCAACATCTAGGTGGGGCCAGCTTCTTGTGCATATGATACACAGTTTCACAGGCTTCATGTTTTTGTTTAATGTCCAGTTGTCACCTTCTTGAAAATCTTATTTTAGAATTTGTCCTTTGCTAGTGAAATTCCATGGGATGGTGGAGCATGCATTGGAACAGAGAAGATACGCACAATATTGGTGTCCGCCATTGCTTGCTATTCCATCTGCATACAGTGTTTGTCATGCCCCCATAAACCTAGAATTCTGTAGGTGGACCCCTGCGCTGCAGGCAAGGCCAGAAAGTTTGAAAGTGAGTCCAAGGTAACCTTTGAGTCAGCAGAGGGTGTGGCCTCCGCTTTGGTTATATCTGAACCAAAATGTGCTTTGAACAGAAAATTGAAAAAAAAAAAAAAAGGATTCTAGGAAATGTCAGTAATTTAGGAATTTTATCATGTTATTTCTTACTTATTACTTCCTTGTGTTAGCCGGGGAAGAGTTAGGGCTGCCCTCAGCTCCTCCTTGCAGCCCTTACTCATCAGTAGGCCCAAGGCAGAATGTGCATATATTAAGAAAGGAATTAAACTAGGGCAGTATACCTACTCTTCTGGTAAGAATGAAATACACATGCATATATGAGCTACAAAATATAAATTGTGTCAGTTTGGTGACTCTGGGCATGCTCCCACATTTGCATTTAAAACTGGCATTGTACAATATAAAAATGAACAATAAAGTCCATGCTAATAATATAAAATGTTTATTTTCATTTACTAAATAACTTTTTTTTTTTAATATGACAAGCCAAGAGAGAAACCATAGAGGAAGGATAAAAGCTTTACATTTAACTAGGAATAGTGGCCCATGTCTATAATCCCTGCCACTCAGGAGGCTGAGGCAGGAGGATCAAACATTCAAGGCCAGTGTCAGCAATTTAGTGAGGTCCTAAGTAACTTAACAAGACGTAACAAGACCCTTTCTAAAATAAAGCATTAAAAAAGGGCTGAAACGACGTGGCTTGGGATCTCTTGGGTTCAATCACCAGTATCAAACAAACCAACAACTTTACAACTTTACCTTTTAATACATTTGACGGCACTTTCCCCCTCTTCTTTTTCATCAAAGAATTATTTCTGTTTGTTTGCTTGTTGCCCTTGACCTGGAGCATTATGTTGCCATAATTTTGCTGCCAAAATTCCAAGGAACAGCCTATGGAAAGTGCTGGAAAGGAGAAAGGGACACCTGGAAGTTGAAGTCTGAAACATTACTTCCCTCTTAGCTTCAGGGAAATCAAAAGACACTTCCATGAGCCCTGGGTCTTCTGCTAGAAAACCTGGACTCTGTCCCTTAGCTATGTGGCCTGGAAAAGCTACTTAACCTTTCAAATCCCAGTGTCCCCACCTATAAAAGCAGAATTGTAACTTGCAGGGCTGTTCTGAATGATAGACATAGATGCAAAGTGTCCACCAGATAGTAAGTTTCCAACCCATGATAGCTACAATGACTGCTTTAACTAAGGGTCCTGTTATTCCAAGAACCATAGAACTATCCTTATATAGGGCAGACTAGGTTTCCTTTTTTTGGAAGGATTTGAAATTATATTGGCTTCCTCCTGGTTGCAAAAACTCCACTAGGAATGCTCTTCTGATTGTTCAAGTTTCCTTTCCACAGCTTACCAAAAGTATTAAAAATAAAAATTTTTAAAAGTATGATACAAATTTGATCACTTCAGTGTGACTGTCTCAACAAATTGAGGCCACACCTTTAAGAGCAGTGGACATACCTAGGGTAAGACAGAGGGTGTTGTTTCTAAAAAGTAAACTTGAACCAGAATAAGACCATGAGGGGAGGGGAGGAAAAAAATAACAGAAACAAAGTTCACCTTCCTGGAAATTACAAGTGAAACTCGTGATCACCAAACTGGAAACGCTTGAGCAAACATGTCCTTTCCTCTCCGTCTCCTATGAAACAACGGATTGATTGCTGCAAACGTTCCTTCATAATCTAAGGTCTAAAAAGTTAACAAATATTCATTAGAGGTCTGTGCTCTGTTTGACACAATGCAGGGAATCTTGAGAGGCACAAAAGGAATAAGGAAGGATCCATGCTCTCAAGAAGTTCCCTATTTGGAAGACAGAGTTCCATCAACACAACAGATGCACAAAACACAGGAAAGAATAAGTGCTACTGGAAGAATAGAGAGATGTGAGATGCAGAGGAGAGAGCAGCCACTTTGTACGTGGACGAATGTGTGTACTTTTACCTTTCCCAGAAGCCCTGGGTTCAACCCCCAATACTAAAAATAAAACGTGTGTGTGTGTGTGTGTGTGTGTGTGTGTGTACACATACACATGTTCCATGTCAAACATTATGCTATAAACTTTCACCTGTGTCATATCAGTTAGTTCATATAAATTCTGCTTAGAGAAGAAAATGGAGAAGCTAACTTGCTCAAAGCCTCTCAGCTAATGAGCATGAGAGTCAGTCTTCCAAAGTTCATTCTTTTTCCACTTCACTTCCACCGGGGTCTATCTAAGGTTCTCCAAAGGGACCATGTAGCATGTCCCTCCAAGACATTGCATATGTTCTTTATCTACCTGTAATGGCTTTAATCCCTCATCACCCTGATAGACTCTGTTATGTAATTTTAAGCCCACCCCAGCCAGTAGCTGCATCCATCCCCCACTTCAGTGCCTGCAGAAAATCAATCATTCCCACTCTATGCCATCAAGTATCTCTCCCTTATCCTGCTATTATTTTACTTCTCAGATTGTAGAGGGATTTTACAAATTTATAGCTTTTATAAAGCGAATTTTTTTTTTTGAGGGAAGATCCCATCTTTTCTGCTTTTGTGTATTTAGCACATAAAAGGGGCTTTTTTTTTTTTTTTTTTTTTGCTAAAAACATTCAATTGGATACACAGGGCAATCAATATTGACTAAAGATGGTCACAGGCATCCTCACACATGTTCTGCAAAGGACCATAAAGTGACTATTTGCAGGCCATAGAATATTCCAGTTGTTCACCTCTGCGGTTTTAGTGCAAGAACAGATGAAAATACATAGTCACGTTGCTTAAAGACAGGGATACAATCTGAGAAAAGCACTGTTAGGCAATTTTGTCATTTGTACAAATATCAGAGTATGCACTTCATCACCAGGGAATGAAATCTTATGGGACCGCCATTGTATCTATAGTTTTTTGAATGTCATTATGTGGCACATGATTGTACCTAAACAAATGGGTATGGTGTGTTCCAGTAAGAATTTATTTTAAAAAAAAAAAAAAAGGTTTCCAGACTGGATTTGGTGCAAAAGCTGAGGTTTGCTAACCTCTGCTGGATGGTATACCAACAAACTGAGATTAGGAACTGGAACAGAAAAGCTCTTCCAAGCAGAAGAAAGAGCATGTGCAAATGCCTGATGGCAGCGTCCTTTCAAGGACAAACACAAACTATCATGGAAGTTCATAATGTATGTGCCAAGGGTGCAATAATAGAAATACAACTGGAAATGTGGAGCAGGAGTACCGGAGACCTCAAAGGCCACAGTAAGAAGTCCATTCTAATCCCAGTAGGGATGGGAATGTCATCATTATTTTGGAGCAAATTTTGATCTGGTAGTGGCATCAAAAAGTAATCTGCCCACATATCTTCTAGGGGCATGTAGTTGGGGTGATTTGAGAGATAACCCAAGAAGGAGAATGGTAAAAGATGGAAAGACAGGAGCAAACATGAAAGCTGCAGAGGCAAGACGGGCAGGACTCTCAGTAGCTGGTTGCATGTCAGTGTAGAGAGAAGGAAAGGTGACACTGAATTTCCTAACCGGGTGCCTGGGAAAATTCAGTCCCAGGAATAAAACCAGGAAAAGCAAGTTGAAGGAATGGTTTCAGGAAAAAAAAAAAAAAAAATATATATATATATATATATATATATATATATGTGTGTATATATATATATACACACACATATATATGTGTGTGTGTGTGTGCATGTAATATTTGTGTACATATATATAAATTTATACATATATATAATTGATAAATTTGTTTCAGACATGTTAGATCTGATTTTAATACTTGTTTTGCCTGGTCAAAGCCCAAGTTTAAATACTGTGACTAATAACAGCATTCCTTTCCAAAAGGGGACTGAAAAGTTTCTGCCATTTGGCAGAGAAAGGACTTTTAAGTTCTTCTTTAAAATATACCCTTCTATGATGTTTGATCTCTGCTTACTTATTTGTTTATTTTAAGCGGTGTCTGTCCTAACAGCTAAAGGACGTGTAGGCAGTCCCTTCTCCTTTCCTGGGCCTTTTAATCCTCTAGCCAAGTGCTATGAATTCTGAACCAATCACTTTAGGTTCTCATTTGCTCTATTAAAAGAGGCCAAAATGAATGTTGTAGCGGGGACTTGGGGTTCCTCCTTAGAAACGGTGATTACGGAGGTAAGTAAAGTCACAAAAATCCAAATACCAAGCTCAAGGGACAATTAAATTCTGGCCATAATAATATGTCCTGAAGGAAAATGGATATGGGACTTAGAAATTTAGGTTAGAAACTTTCAAGTTGAGTCAAGTTGCCAGATCTTTGTAGAAAGCACCTAAAAGCAGAGGCAGAATGACCAGCAAGCGATACAGCTGAGATCTGAGCAAAGAAGCCAGATGGCGTTGAAGATGCTGAAAATCAGCAGTGGAGAGTGTGGCTGGACCTTCTCTGCTTATGGTAGTGTTTGGAGTCCCCAACATCAGGCAAGAGCAGATCTAGTTAAGTATACAAATTAATACAAATGAAAAATATACTCAACTTCATATCATGTAAAACAAACCCATATATCTTAAAAACTTTGATCAAATTAAAATTACAAAAAAAAAATAGCAAAATAAAAATTATTCCCCGGCCTCATAAAATCCATAGTTGAGTTCACTGTGTTGTGCCAATTAGTTTTTAAGTTCTGACAAATATACCATGGTTATTTTAGATGCTAACAACAACAACAACAACAAAAATAAAATACAGAGGGCTAAGTTAAGGGTATTTAAGAACCCTACAATTTTTGCAACAATTTTGTTAGATCTATTATTATTTCAAAATAAAAGGCTTAATTTTTAAAAAAAATTTCTCCACAAATCTTTGAGTCTCTACAAATTACATCGTTGAAAAATTAGCCATTGCTGAGGATGGATTTTCCCCGAAAAACCCTTACTGTGATAACAAGTAAAATGTGACCAATTGCTTAAGTCATATGAAGAAAGTGACAGACTTTGGCTCTGAGTATAGCTGTGTTTGGAGAAAGTTCACTTAATTTCTTTCGAGCTCTATTTTCCCTATAAAATGAGGATACTTACCTCTTACAAAGTAATCTAGAGAGCTTTGTCTATGGTCTAGCACAGGCATGGTGCTTAGTAAATGTGACAGCTATTAGCAATAAGGACTGAAGCTTATTTGTCACATGTATGTGAATAGACAGAGCTGAGAATGTGGCATCTCACGTATCTCTCCACTGTCCAGATGTCACGTGTGGCTTGTTTTGCTGTGCCTCGGGTTCCCAAGCACAAGACCTATTCCAGTGTTCTCTCAGAAATGTGATTTTCAATTCAGCCACTCTTTTATATTAAAGTAAGCCCAGAGACCAGATGGTCCCTGTTCTGGAGTTCCAGAATGACATTAAAAATGAGTGGGCAGAGGGATTTTATTAGTCACTTGTTGGCTTTACAGCAGCCATTTCCATGAAATTATAGGACAATGACAAAATTAAAGCAGCTACACTAGGCTTTTGGAAAGCTGGCCCCTATGTCCGTGAATACTCATAGGTCAGGAATGTAGAACAGGGGCAATAAATTGGAGAATTACTGCCGGATGGTCCCAGGTCCCATTGGTTTGGAAAAGCCAAGACCTCTCAGGAGCCTGGCCCAGGAAAAATAGGCCAAAGACAGGAAGTGCTGCTATGCTGCAGGAGGCCAGGACACCTCCACTTTCTGGTCAGCCCTATGCCAGTGGGAGGGGAGGACTTCCCCATGGACTGCTAGAGATGTCCCATGAACTTGGAACTAAAAGAGGAATAGAAACTTGAAAACAAATCAGGGACCTTCAGTCCACCATCCCAAGTAGAGGCCCCTATTCAATCCTTCCCTGGCCTCAGATCCCCTGCTTGGACTCTTGGTGGCCTGGTGCTCTCTCTCCTCCCATTCCTCTATATGGCTGCTTTCTTATTACTTATGCCCATCTCCCAATAGCCTGCTCTCCAGCTCAGGATCTCAGAGGCTAATGACAGATGCCATAAAAACAAATGAATGAGAGCTTAAAGGCTCAAGATGTTAGTTCAGATTCTAACGACGTCAACTTCCGGCATGAGAAAGAGACTGCACACAATAGCCCAGGGTCTCCATTTTTTTTTTACATTAAATAGTTTCCCTTTGCATTAAAGACAGCAAGTTCTTTACTTTGTCTCCAAGATCCACATGGTTTTGTGTGTGTGTGTGTGTGTGTGTGTGTGTGTGTGTGTGTGTGTGTGTGTGTGTTGTAAATGAAACATGTAAAAAATGTCTGGTATCTAGTAGGTACATAATAGACTTTAATTTTCTTTCCCCCTGTTGTCCTTTGGAGAGCTTCAGAAAAATATCCAAGGATTGGTAGACATAATTTATACTGCAATTGGCCTGAATTTTGGCCTGGTTGATGAAAAGCCCAGTAAAAAGGAAATGTCACGGAATTCCAAGAAATGTTGCTTGTCAATATTTAATTATACCACAGCCTTAGCTTGTGGATGCTGCCTGTTGAGATTTTAAAAACCAAGTGAATTTCAAACTTGGATGTTCGCCTCTCTGAGCCCAGATTTTCTGATAGCAACTGATTTTGATTGTTACACCAAGGATATGGAAAAAGTAATTAGTTAATTGAATGACCTTCTTTCTTAATACCCATGTGATATTTGCTAGAATAAATTTTCCTACTCTTTCCATTTGTATTTTTATTCTAAATCTATTGAGAGGAGATTAGTATAAGCATTTTGTCCAAATCTTGCATCCTCTTGAAAGCTTTTTATGAATACTTCCAACTTAGGTGCCCTATTTCCCCCAAAGAAGTGACACAAAGGTGATCAGAATCCAGCTCTCCAAAACATTATCCATTTGTTCAGCAGCTTCTAGAAATGGATAAAAGTGTTAGAGAAGCTGCTCTGCTTTTTTGTTTTGTTTTTGTTAAGAACAACAGGGGAAAACACACATTTGCAAGTGACTAGAAAGTTGTATTAATTTTAAAATTGCCTCTTCTTTAAAGTTTTAAATTTATGCTTAAGTACCTTTCATTCCAAAGCAGAAAAGGTCAGTCAATGTGTTCACTCACATGTTGGTAGAATCAGAATAACTATGTCTTTGTGTAATGACCTTAATGTGATACTCCTGAGTGTCTTTATATCTTGAATTTCTGAGATCAATAATAATTGAGAGAACTAGTAAAGAGGTGTAGCAGGTGATATATTCAGTGAGTGATAAAGGGGAAATTGTTTAGGGAAGGAAAGGAGGAATACAAAAGTCATAAAAGCAAAATAGGAGAAAAAATAATCATGACTCCAGAGAGATAGGATAGTACAGTGGTTAAGACCACAAATGCCCTAGATTCTCAAGCCAGATCTACCCATATTATCTTTCTGATGTTTAAGGAGGTTACTTAAACTCCCTATGTCTTAATATTCTTCTCTGTATGAAAGATGAAGCAATAATGGTATAATAAGTTTGCTGTAAGACTTAAATGAGTTAGTGTCTATCACATAGTAAGTACCATATAAATCTTTAACAAATAAAAATAATGATAGAATGGTAGATATGTGAAATAATGCATTTGTCAAAACCCAAAGAAATTTGTAGCACAGAGCAAACCTTAATGTATAAAAACTTTTAAAACCTCATTTAGAAGATTGGATTCAATATAGAATATGAGAAAACAACCTACCTATGTTACAAATGTGCGAAACAATCTCACTAAAGGGGATGAGAGAAGATTCTTCATCAATTAACTTTGAAAATGAGAAAGTTTGTAGAACTAAAGTCAAAAGAAACCACACATAAACACTGTAGTCTAGTTGATAGAGTTAGATATCGATTGACAATTCCAATACCATTTACTGACTTAAGAATGGAGCAATTTAGTAAATGAATAAGTATTTGGAGCCAGTTTGTTTTTGTTTTTGTTTTGTTTTGTTTTGTTTTTTAGATTGGGAGGTTACAGATAAGCAAAGGGAAGAGGTTAGAAGAATTCTTGTAGTAATGGATTAGAGTTGGAGACATTAGTAGTAGCTCATGTTTAGCTTAATATAGGCATAGGAATATAGAGAGATGAGTGTCCATCGATGGGCTACTATACACATATGTATTTTCTTGCTCTTTCATCTGAGAAGGCAAAGGAGTAAGAGCTCAGCTGGAATGAAAACACCTGAGTCAAGTTCTTCCTTTCTAATGCCATTCTCCAGTACAAGAAACCAAGTTTTCTTGAGAAGTGACTATTCCAAAAGGCAAAAACATATATATATATATATATATATATATATATGTGTGTGTGTGTGTGTGTGTGTGTGTGTGTGTGTGTGTGTGTTTATATGTGTAAAACATACATTGAAATATATGAACATATAATTATATTTTTATTTTATGTTATGTGTTTTTATTTTATAATATATATGTTATGGTTTGAGTGTGATGATTCCCTGGAAAGTTCACATGTGGCCTCAGCCTAATCAGTGAGTTAACGAAGGGATTAACTGAAGTGGTAAGGTGTGGCTGAAGGGGGTGGTAATTGGGTATATATTTGTATCTGGAGAGTGGAGTTTCTCTCTCTGCTTCCTCATGGGAGCTGCTTCCCTCTGCCCCACTCTCCCGCCATGACGTTCAGCCTCACCTCAACCTCCAGGAATGGAGTTGGCTTCCTGTGGACTAAGACCTCTGAAACTGTGAGCCCTCATATAAACTTTTCCTCCTTACAGTTGCTCTGGTCGAATCTTTTAGCCACAAGAGTGAAAAAGCTGACTAAAACAATAGATATATCTGTATATATGTATAAATATAAAACATACATAGATCAAGCTTGAAGCATCTTGTAGTGCTTGGAAGAAAGGTAGTATTTAAAACACACAAACAAAAAGAACATGCCAACAAAAAGCAAGCTTAAATTAATGGGAGTGCATTAAAGGATTTAGAGTTAACTGAAAGAGCTCACAATAATGAAAGCTGGAACCATTTGAGCAATTAAAGTGGTATTGGATTAAATTTTAAAAAATTGAATGTACATCCTTGAGTGCATACTGATGTACATAAGTAAGATAATAGGGGAAAGAGAAGAAGAAGAAAGGAAGGGATGCATTCCCCATACAGATTTCCAAGTAGTTTATGTAGAGACTCTGCTTTCAGAGAGTGGAGTGCAATGCTGAATGTAATCCTGAAAAGCTGCAGTACATAGTGATTTCCTTCTAAAGACACAGCTTAGAAAGTGGGGGAAGGAGTAACTTTATAGAAGAAGCTACTAGCAGACACTCCTTTAGCCAAGTTATCAAAGTGAACCTTCAAGAATGACAAGCCACACTGATACTGTATCCCTTTGATAAGACGTGACAAAAACAGTCGTTTACCTCTTTCTTCCCCAAACCCATGATCCTAGTAAAATCACAAGAAAAAAAAAAAAAGTACATTTCAACTAAAGGGAATCCTAGGAAACACCTAGTCAGTATTTCTCCAAACCATCCATTTCATGATAATCAAGGAAAATCTGAGTGACTATCATAGCCAAGAGGAACCCGAGCAAAGAGGACAGCTAAATGTGATGTGGTTCCAGGGATAGGATCCTGGGCCCCCAAAAAAGACAATTTGGAAAAACTAAGAATAACTAAGTGATGCATGGGCTTTAATTAATGATGATATATTAACATTGGTTCATTAATTTATAAGAAATGCATTATATGATTTGTCATATGATTGTGCAGTGCCAATGAAGAAACAAAATACAGGGTCTGTGGTTACTCTGCACCTCTTCACAATATTTATGTAAATTTAAAACTGTTCTAGAATTGAAAGTTTGCCAAAATAATGAATGACTAACATTTATTAAGCACCCATCACATGATAGTCACTTTTCATGCATTAATTTTGACACCCCCCCAAAAAAACTTGTACCAGAAATAAATTGACCAATAAATTGACCAAACATGTGGTCTGATATTTTCCCATAAGTAGTGAAAAGAAATAGATTTGATCAAATGTGTATCTTGAAAACAGAAACAAAAAATTATAAAACTAACTTTACTAAACATACATTTAAAAATCTATAGATGCATAAATATGCAGAAATTCTTAGAATAAGGAACAATTCAGCTTAAGTTTTATTCTTTTGATATAATTTTTGCAGTGATAATGTATGGTGATCTTAATAATGATGTTTTTACTAAAAATGGTTGATGATTTTTAGTTTTTGCTTCTTCTCCTTTGGAAGTCAGCTGCTGATTAAGAACACAGCCTAACTAACTATAGTACACTGTCCTATAAGGAAACCCAAGCAAGCCACATGGAGAGATGACGGGCCACATGGAATAAACCGAGGTGCTTGTTATGTGAATAAAACCTTATTAGACCTTCAAGCCAGTCCAGCCACTAGCTGAATACAACTGAATAACACCAGAAGACAAATTGTAAATGCCAGGCTACTGAGCTCTGTCCAAATTCCTGACCCACAGGATTATGGAAAAGAGCAAATCATTGTTGATTTAAGTCATTAGATATAGGGATGGCTGGAAACATAACAACAGACCACTAAAACATAGTAGATAGGAAAGACTTTCGCCATCTCTACATTAAAGGGTAATGGTTAGCTCCAAGACCTCAATTTTAGATAATCTAATTCAGGCAGTCAAGCCTGAGGATCTGTGCATTTTAAAAGCTCTCTTTAGACTGTCACATAGGACCAGGGTTCAGAACCACTAGTCTAGATGGATTAGTAAGTGCTATGTACTGAGTTAGAAAGTCAAGCTGAAACAGAGCAACGAGACTTTAGCAAGCGAAATAAACAAACAAAAAAAATTCCCTTTTTTTTTTCTAGATAAATGTCAAGAGCATGCTATATTAGATCAGACAAGCTGCAGAAAGGTAAATAGAGAATACAGCACTCAGAGGTGAATAAATTAGGAGGCAAATGAAATAACAGCCTTTTTTTTCCCTAAGGAAAAAACAGGACTAGGCACCCAAATTCTGTCCCAGCATCTCCTCAGTTGCAGTATGATTAGCTTTAATCTCAAAAGGAAATACTGATTTTTTTTTTGCCAGTATCTTCAGAATTGTATTACTTATGTCTTGCTCTCAATTGAAATTTGGATAACGAAAAGGTGTGACAGGGTCTTGGTGACAATCTGAAAAGAAGAAGTTGGAGATTCTCAGTGTGGAGTCCAATTTGGTATTTGCCTATCACACTGGAAGTCATTATAAAGATCTGTATGTCAAGCCACACCACCAATTTCAAGATATTGACTCTAACCAAGATGTCAATATTCTAGTCACATCAGCAGAGTTTAACCTCAACTAGTGTCTAGTGACACATGACACTTTGCCTGCCCTTTCAGCCATTTATATCTTTGCTTTAGGCAAAATGTATTCTGTCTCTATTGATATATAATTATCGAGTACTTGAATCTAAAACTCTAGACTTAGTAGAAAGAAAAAAAAAGAAAGACAGACAGACAGGAAGAAAGAGGCAAAGAAAGAAAAAGTGCTGGTTCTCATCAGAGGCCTGTCTGTCTTTGAAGCTTTGTATTTCAGAAGCCGAAATGAGAGTCTCCAGTGGTTTTGATTATAATCGCTGCTCTGTGGCCCTCGTGTGTTCCAGGGCACCTCATCTGTGACCACGTGTTGGATTGACTGAATAGCGCTGATTAGTGAATGAACATGACATAGAAAAGCCTAGAGGTCTTTCAGACTCCTCCCCTTTCCAGGAGGGGAAGAACATCCTCCCAGCCGGGCACATTCAGCCTTTGGATGTGTTAATATGAAATACTTTTCATCGTTCCAATTTCCACTCATGTGGATTTTTCCTGGCTCCAGCTCAGTGACCTAATTCTCTAATTTTCCCCCCTCTGAGAACATGCTTTTTCTTAAATTATTTTTTTTTTCCCTGTGAAATCCACACCACTCCCCACCCCTTCCCTTTTGATTTTTTTCTTTTTCTTTTTCTTTTTTTTTTTTTTTAATTCAGCCTGGAAACTACCTCAGCATTTGTAATTAGCCTGAATCCTTGAGGGAGGGAGAAGGGCTCTCCTCAGGAAACAGCCAGAATAAAGCACGGATTCCTTCCCCTAAGAGTAGGGAAGAGAAGCCCAGACCAATGTAAGCTGATTAAATCTCTTTGCCTTTTCATCTATTGTAAAGCACCAAACTCTGATGAGAGCCTATCCTTTGTGTTATTTTATAACCTTAATTGACCCATAGCACATATTCTCAGCTTGTTAGGCCAGATATTCTCTTCAGGGCCAAATGAAGAGCCAAAATCTACTAATTTTTTAAATGTCAGGTTAGCAGCTGTCTGTTTTGCCTCCCTCAGTCTCTTCTGGGTGTCTGTGCTGAGTGAAGTTTGCCTAGAGACAGGGAACATAGGTTTTTGTTTCATTCCTATTAACGTCATCTTGAGCTAATTTTGCTCTGTTACTGGGTTCATGAGTTCCTCACAAATGTTATTGCTACAAAAGAATTTTAATGTTGCCTATGTTTTTTACAAGTCAATTTTTTTTTCAATAATAGTAGCTATGACTCATGCTGCACTCTGTTCAATGTTTTAATTATATTATCCCGATTAGTCTCCGAAGTAACCTAGGAAGTCGTTATTGATATCTCCATTTTACAGATGAGCAATCTGAAGCTCGGAGTTAAGTCTAATAACTAGCCTGAGGGGCACAGTTAGGAAGTGTCAGAGCTGAGATCAGCTGCCAACCTGGCTCTACCAACCTGCTTACAAAACACACGCTCGCTCTACCAGCTTGAAAATGGTTGAAGAAAGAAAGAGAAGGAAGATGAAACAAAAGACAAGGAAGGAAAAGAAAAAGAATGAGAGCATTTTCTGTTCATGCATAGTCTGTGGAGCATGTTGAAAAGAATGGAAAGTAGCTGTTATTTAAAACTAGAGCAAGGCAGGACAGAAAACACCCTGATTTTCAAAAGTGTTTCATACAGAACGCATGCTATTTGGCTGTCCTGTTGCCAAAACAGTTGCAAGTGATGCTGTAATTGAAAACCTGCTTCTGAATGTGATATACAGAGTGCCTATCTTTAGTACCAGAAAGTTACGGAGCAGACATCCAGGTCATCTCATCAATTGATGGTCACTATTGCCTTGGAGAAAAATGCATTTCTCCCATTTAGTAGAGAAAGCATGCATTTCTAGTCTTCTAACCAATAAAATAAAATAAAATAAAATTTTGTAAACATTTTCCTGACCCTTTTGTAAGTACAAAAACAAAAAGTCACATAAAAAAAAAAAAAAACCCAACTGTACAGAAGTCACTCCTCTTCTGTTAGCACACCCTCCCACCAAGTGCTAAGACCATGGTATTTTATTTCCATCTGTATGTTTTAGTGTGTTTCCAAACTCCAAACCAATATCATTATACTTGTAATTATTAGATACCCATTTTAAAATCTGTTGATTTGTATTAGTTTATCAAAATTGAAAATGATAATATTCATTGGCCATTTGATTGTTTTGTTGATAGATTCTCTCTTTAGACCAAAGACTCCTGAGTAACAGGATAGCCTTGCTATCCTGACATCAAGGATACCAGGAAACTATGCTGACCTGGACCAGGTGATATTTTGTGTGTCCAAAAAGCTCCTGATGTCTTTGAGAGCTGAATTTCCAGAGCTGCTATAGCTAAGAATCGACTGGCTGGCTTGGATAGGAGCTCTAAGACAGGCATGATTGTCATCACAGGTCACCATGGTCCCTGGTCAGAGGACCCTCAGGAATCAATGGAAAATGTAATTTAATTTTACCTTTGAAGTTCATGTTGAGAAGACCGTTCACTTTTGTGACCATGGCATTGAGGTATTTTTGTAATTTCCCATAGCTTAAGGGCTTTTCATGGTGCATTAAGTATCTACCATGTTTAAATAGCATTACAGCCTATTAAATCTATGACCCACAAAATAAGAAGCTCAATAGGCACAAAATAATGATTTTTAGGAGGAGTTTTCTTCAAGGTTATTTCTCTGCAAAACAGAAAAAAAAATATATGTGCCCTTTATGTAAAAAACAGGTATTTTGATCCTTGGTATCATTGACAAGTGGAATGTCAAAGGGAAAAATATTCAAGTGCTCTACCTAATTTCCTCTGTTGCATATGCTTTTTGCTTCTTATATTAAATGTGTCTAAATATGTCTAAAGCACTTCAAATTCATGACTTCTTACTCTCCATGCCAAAATTTGACCACGTGTGTCAAATACCCAAAAAGAAATCTTTTCATTGCAAGAAAAATATCTTCAGCTGAGTACTGATTTTGCTTGGCTTTGGTCTTATGAAATGACTCACTCAACACTTACACAGACGTCTCCTCACATTGATTAAATAAATTCTAACCAAATAATTAATTTGCAGTAACTAACTACACTAACTTTACTCATAGATAGAAAGATTGCAGTTTTTATCCTTTGAAGTGAAGTTACTTTTTTTTTTTAATGGACCCTTGGAAAAAATCACCATTTGACTGTTGGACAGAGTTTCAGATCTCAATGCTAATTTTATTAAATAGTATAACCAGAAAGTCACTTGAATCATCATGTAATAATTTGTGCCTTTTCGACTTAATAGTCATAGCTCTATGAATTGAATGCTCAAGATTGTATTAATCAATCAAATGTTATTCAGATGCCAAGGTCACACTCTATGATGAATCTCATTTCTAAAAATGTGATCATAGAAAAAAAAAAGATAGGGAAATAGAAATTTGGAAGGTTTTCTTACAATGATAGTGAGTTAGTAAATTTGGAATTTTGAAAGAAAGCAGAGGTACAAATTTTATGAAATTTTATACCAAGTACAACACAGTGGACACAAACAGGGCCAATTTCCTAACTAACTCCCCCAGAGCCTCATCCATTCCCTTTAACAAAACTGGACTGGCTCTCCAGAGCGATCTCACCATATGACATGGAAAATAATTTGCATAAAATTATTATGCAAAATTATATAATATATAGTACCCACTCCCTCTTTTAATGCTGTTTATCCATTTTAATATTTCTAGTCTTCATGGGACTCACTGATACTCATATGATAGTCATTGATGCAAAATCTTCCTTTATTAGATTACAATTTCTTATTCATTTAACAAACATTTCATGAGTATTTACTAGGTTCCTGGTACTGTGTTGTATAAAGGATGAAGAGTAGGACATGACTCAGCATTCAAATGGCTCAAGGTTAGTTGAATAAATGGAAATAAAAGCCATAATTAGAATGGTGAAAAACGTTATACAGAATGAAGTACTTCTGGATCTCAGAACAAGGGAGGGACCATTTGGTCCCTTCCTATGTTCTGTTGTGTACACTCTATCAGCTTTCATCTTGACCACTCCTTAAACTGTTCTTGGCAAAGTCAACAGAAGCTCCCCTGTTGCCAAATCTGGGTCATGCCTCCGTCCTCAACTTGCTCAATACATTTGCAAAGTTGCACAAATTTTTCACAAAATTTATTTCCTCCTTGGAGAGACTTTCTTCACTTAGCTCCCAGGAGATTTCTTCTTCCTTACTTCACTTCCTTTCTCACTGGTCATTTTTGGTAAGTTTTCTTTGTTGGCTCTTCTTTATCCACCCAAACTCAAAATATCTGAGTGTCCCAGAGCTCCATCCCTGCCCTCTTCTCACTTCTTCTTTAGTGATCCTGCCTTATCTCATGGTTTTAAATATTCACCAATTGCAGATAATTCCCAAATGTCTACCTCTACCCATGACGTCTCCACTAAACTTCAAAACATTTGTCCAACCGCCTACTTAACACTCCCACAAGAGAGATCCAATAGACGTCTCAAACATAACATGATAAAAAATAAATCCAGATTATTGCCACCCAATCTACTCCTCCTACACTCTTCACTATGTTGATAAATGGTAACTCCATCCTTTTAAACTCTTGGCTCTATATTTCTTTTACACTATACTTTTCAACTCTGCATTCAAAATGTATTCAGAATCTGACAACTCTTCACCCCTCTCCCTTGCCTTCCCAGATAACACTTGTCATCTAAATTATTGCATTTCTCTTCTGAGGTTTTTTCGGCTTTTACTCTCACCTTCCTGCACTCTGTATTACCAATGGCTTCCAGACGATCCCATTAAAATATAAGGCAGATTATATCATGCTTTTGCTCTGTACCCTTCAGTGATTTCCAACCTCACTATGAGTAAAAGTTAAAGTCCTTTCCTTCACTGGTAAGGCTCTCTAAAATCTTGCCCTTGGATAACACTTTGGCCTCTTCCCTGGCTCCTTCAATATGTTCCAACAATACCAGTCCTTTCACTTCCTCCAAGGGACCAACACTGTGTTGCCTAGGGCAACTTAAACTCGCTGTTCCCTCTGTTTGGGATATCCCTCCCACCCCACCCACAGCATCCAAACAACTTGAAATTTGCTTTATTTTTCTCTCTGCTACCTTATTATCTCATCAAAGCCTTAACTACTATACTTAGAATAACCCCCATCCCTGTATCCTTCCTTATTTTCTTTCTATTCTATATTTTGATCATTTCTGGAATGTATGGTTTGGGGCTCTTATTTATTGTCTGTTCCCCTCCACTGGAACCTAAATTCTAACACAGCTGAAAATGTTGTATGTCATTGCTGCATCCTGGGATCCTGGGACAGTATGTGGCCCAGCACAATAATCATTCAGTACATAAAGAATTTTAATTGATCCATTTGAGCTTGGATAAAAGGACAAAGATAACCAAGCAGAAGAAACTAGTATCTACAATGGAATAAATTTGGTCTGTCTAAAATAGACAGTGGGCGAACTATAGCCTGGGAGCTAAATCTAGCCTGCTGTTTTTGTAAATAAAGTTTTATTGAAATATACCCTTGCTCCCAAGTATGTATAATATATCAAAATACATTCTACTGTCATATGTATAAAAAAACCAAAAATTTTAAAAATAAGTTATTTTTGCAGTGGAAGCCTTGAGATGTGGAAATAAATTGCCACATATATCTTGTCAATAGTAGGACTAAGAATTAGACCTACATCTACTAATTTCTAATAGACACACAAAAAAAGAAATATACCCTTGCTCATTTACTTATATATTATCTAGAACTGCTTGTGTTCAACCACAGCAGAGATGAGTAGTTGTGACAGAGACCACATGGTCTGCAAGATTGAAATATTTACAATTTGACTTTTTACTGAAAGATCTTCCACCCTTGATATAGAGGGCAGAAGATATGTTAAGGATGGTAAGAATATGGAAAAATAGGTGAAGGTAAGTGGGGAGAGATTTATAAGTGTTTAGATTTCATATATAGGCTGAGGGGTGGGGGATGGATGCTTTTAGATAAGAAAAACTCTCAAAGGCAATAACTATGTCTAATATAATTTGTGTATAAGAGTGCTGCAATATGGTACTAGTCTTCCCAGTAACAGCGACTACCAGGGTTCCAGCCTTAATATCACTGCCACGTCTGGGATTAGAATCCTAAAGTAAAAAACTTTTTAAAAATCGTGAAAAAAACCATTTGCTTCCCACACCTTCCTATATTAGATAATGGTTTGGAAATGCTCTATCTCTTATAGCAGATCTGGTGCAGAATGTCCAACAGAATCTATTCTAACCTCCAGAGAGTCTGCGTTAGTCCAGATAGTCACAGGCACTGAAGCTTGGTTCTAGGATCACCCAGAAACTCTTGTCTCTTCCAACTTGTTGGCCCTGGTTTAGGAAGCTCCTAGAAATTGGAATTTTTTCCTAGAAATTGAAATTGTTGTCTATAGGTTAACAAACAAAACTCTAAATTTTCAGTGATGTGACAGCTCATCAGATCTTTTCCAAATTCTCTCTCCACACCATGTGGATCAGTTTTAGATTTCACCACTGAGTAAGGTCAAGGGATTGCTGATCCGTCTTGCTTTTACTTAGATTGGATTTCACAATAAGGCAGCCTTTTCCTTCTGGTGTCTTGGTTCCAGGCAGACCCTAAATAAGGCAGGAATAAATTTTAAAGGTGGGGGGTGGGGAGAGCAAATGTGTTCTGAATTTCACAGAACAAAGTGGAACTCTGGCTTGTGGTTGAGCTTGGGAGTAGATGGCCCCACCCCTCTTCCCTGGGAGAATGTAGTGGTGAAATCTGGTCTGCTCCAGTGAATCTGTGGCATTTGGGTTTAATTTAATAGATCCCAGTGTGCCTACTTTGATTTGGGACTGGGTTTTGGCCTGATTTTTTTGCCCCCATCTTTCAAGGGTGTAGCAGCAAGAAAATCCAAGTTTCCACTAGTATATCCTGAATCATTCAACTGGAAGTCCATTACCCTTGCAAGCAGTTCATGCTGCTTATTGGCTTCTCCTTTAAAAAAAAAAAAAAAGTTTAAAATATGGTTTGACTGAAAACTGGTAGGTTATCATTTCAAGAGGAAATGAAAATTTCCAAAACAGACACAAGTTTATCCCTCAGCAAAAGAAACAACTATGATTTCTGCTGTGGCCTTTAGGACCCACTCCTTTTCCTGTTCTCTCTTGACTTTTCAGGATTAGGATCAGAGGGTTGTTTTTCTTTTTCTTGTCTTTTTTATTTATTTATTTTTTTTGGGGGGGGTTAATTTAATACTTCAATTTTCAGGAAAGAGCCAGATCAAGCTTTTTTAGGCATTATCCGCCTGGGATGTGATGAATTAATTGCAGGCTTCATTTTGTAGGAGTTGGTATCAATGATGGGGTGCTAGCTCAGCCCTTTTGAAAATAGCAGACGGAGGTGGCTCCAATAATTACATTAAGACCGTGGATACACATTTGCCTTGGGGATTTGAAGTTGGGCTTAATCAAATCTGGATTTGACATTTCACAGCCCACATCAAGGATTTCTACAAAGGAACAGCAGAGCACTGCCAGCTCTTGCTCTTACGTGGTGCCTCCTCCTGAGTAACCGAACAGGCCTTGTGCTAATCTTATTGATGCTTTGGCTGCATTTCCGTCCTGCAGCATGGCACTCGTTGCTTCTCTAGACCATCTTTTCTTTCAGCCAGTGAAAAAGTGTTTCTTTAATACCTATCTTACACCAAGGTCTAGGGCTAGGATCTGGGATAGAAAAGATGGTGAACAGGACTGGATCCTGAGCTCCTGTATCTGTGACATTTACACTAATCTGTGGTTTGAAAGAAATTAACTGTTCTTGTTTATTCATTACCTATTTTCTGGCAGGTAGAGATGGTACAAAGGAGACTGGTATTTGGTATCAGCCCTTGAGGATTTAAAAGTCTAGAGCAATAGTTTTCAACTTATGCAACCTAAGAGGTCTCAGGGATGCTTATTTAAAATAGGAACCATGCATTTGCATCTTCTCAGGTATTTCTGAAGCACTTGTTCTTTGGGCCACATTTTGAGAAATACTGAGAAAAGTAGAAGTGAGGTAAATAAAGTTTCACAAGTAGCACAAATGCTGTACCTGGGCTAGTGGATGGCTAAAGGTGGAAGAGCTCTCTCTGTTTGGGAGACTGTAGAGGCTTCTAAAATGCAAACCTCGATCTTATAGAATGATACAGGACTTAACCAACAATAGTATAGGCAGATGAGGGGAGGAGAGAATTCCAGACTGAGAGGAAAGTAGGTGAAGGATGGCAAGGTGGAGAGAGTAAACCTGTTCAGGTGCCCGGTGACTATGGAGCTAAGAAGGGGAAATGGAAGTATAAGATGGGGAAAAGATAGGCTGGAGAAAGGTTATGGAGGATCTTGAAAAGCACCACAGGATTGTACTCAGTTGTGGAGAAGCCATTTTGTAGCAAGAGAGTAACATGATCAAATTTGCATTTTAGATAGAGTATTCAGATGTCAGTGTGGCAATGGATAGGAGCCAAAGATAAGAAGCAGGAAGCAGTCAGAAGTTTCTCTATTGGTATAGTTAAGTAGGAAAATCATAGATTTTTTTGTCAGAAAACATATGCAAAGTATTCCTTGGTTGCAAAGACATTTGCATGAAGAAAGCTGAACCACCTGACCAGAGGAAGGTCAAAAATCACAAAGCCAGGCTGCCAGCCTTCCCTTGAGAGTTCCACCATTAATATGCCCTCACCTCTCTCCCTACACCCCTCATCTTTCTGTCCATCCACTATCTTCCTCTATCTCTTGTATCTATCCCACACCTCCTTCCAACTCAAGATTTCCACTCCCTCAGTACCTAATTTTCCCAGCATTTCTCATGGCTACAAGTTCAATTATATAATCTTACTTTCAATTCCTACACTATTGTCTCATTCTATGAATATTTTCTCTTTCAAACTCCCAAGAGAAAGAGTCTAATTGGCCTGTTCCTTTTCTTCATCTGATACTTCATTCCAGATCACTGACCAGTCTGTAGGTTAGCTTTCCGTGGGGACCATCTCTGGTTCAGCGGGAGGAGTGCCCAGCCCGAAAAATACAGCTGTTGACAGCTGCTAATGCTTCAGAGGCCACAGGAATGGCATGTTCCCTTAGAAGAAAAGCTACTTGACATTGCTGTAAAAGACCATGTGATCATCCAGATAACTCTGGACTAGTTCAAGAGCTGTAAGGATTAATTTCTATAAGAAATATTCAAGAATAGTGATATGGCTACTAAGAAAGATGATGAAAATGTTTCTAATTAGGGTAGTTAAGTGAATGGAGATGCTCTTTACCAGGAAAAGATATACAAAAAAAAAAGAAAAAAAATGTTGGTTGGATTAGAGAGTTTAGTTGAATCATCTCTTATTCCTATAATCGCCACTAAACCGTGTGAATTCCCTTATGCTCCAATAAACACTTTGTGGAGATCTATCATTGTACTAATTGTTTTGTAAAGTAGCTTATCCATTTATATATTGTTCTCTCCAACTATATAATGAATATAGAATAGAGGCTCAATAAATGTTGATCAATTGTATCCTTGTTGTATCCAAAGCATATCCAATCCATTGGTTCAAGTTCATGTAGTTGATTTGGGGAGAAAAGATGATACCACAGTATGTATGGAAATGTGCATGGGGGAAGGCATGAGAGAAAGGGTAGGTAGCCAGATTTGAATCTTACTGGAGAGTCAACAAGAACACATTCTCCAGAGTTACCATATCCTATATAGATTTACCCATTAGCTTTATCAGTCCATGGCTGAGGTGATTTCAGGCTAGGGTGAAGGGATGTTAATTTGGGGTACTTTCAGCCTGCCAAGAATTTAAAAACACAGCTTAACACTGAAACCCTGAAACTATTCTTTAAATAATTTATTTTCCATTTGACATCTCTATTTCAACTAGCAATCACTTTCCCCTTCCTATGGCAACCATACTTTTTGAAATCATACAAATGTATCCATAAGGTATTTGCTCTTCTTCTTTAAAAAGTGAGGAGATAGATACCAAGAGACTCCTCTACCAAATTTCTCAATGGGAAGAGCTGTTCGTTGGTCTTTGGGAAAATCGCCATACTTGGTAGAAAGGAAGAGTGGACCATCCTGGAAACTCCAGATCAGCTTCTTGAAATATAAGAGTTTTCCCCAGTTCCCTGGTGGTCACAGTATTGGTTGGGTAATCTTCCTGACCAACAGGGTCTAGGGTGGCATGGCCCTGAGCTAAGAGTCAGCTTAGACTGCATGTGAAGTGGGGTGGTGGGGCACAGCTGGGGTGTAACCAACGGGGTCTTGACAAAAAGAGCAAATGAGGGCAGAAGCCCAAGAGAGTGGGAACTCACTTGAGGCTGCCAAAGGGTAAGGTGGTTTGAAGAAAAAAATAGAAATAAAAAGTTTGGAACAGTTAACACATTGAAATCTGTGGCAGTTTTTTATTCAACTCTGTCACCCCCTGTGTGGCTTGAGAGAAATAAAAGAATGTATACAGCTGGAGCACATGTGACTTTTGGAACAGAGGTAGGACAACGTCAGAAATATCATCAAAACTGCCTTTGTACATTTGTAATCCATTACTGGACCCTAAATTTATTTATACAATGACAATTATTGACTGTTTAAAAATTATCTTCTTTTTCTAGTGGAAAAACCTAAACGTGATGGATTAATGCCAAGGAATTGATGTTGTGAACCACAGCTGGAAAAGACTGCAAAACTGCGTAGAGACAGGCTCTTTATTTCAGAATGACTGGGATAAACTAACTACTAGCATAAATGTGTGAACGTGCTACATTAGAGAACATTATAAATCATTCATTCTTATTTTCAAGCATACATTCTTGAAATTGAATGGTCCCTGTTAGAATTGAACCTTCAGGGCCTTCTTATATAAATTACTTAGAATAGGGTATAATTGACATATCAATACTTTTTTATTTAAAAAGTCCTTCCAAATTTTTTGGTCTATTATGCTATCCAACTGTACTATTTTTCTTGCAGAAGTTTGATGTGTCATTCACTTCTTTGTCCCAACCCATTACTCTATGAAGTAGAGGAATAAATAAATTTAAAAGTTCACCTAACCCTATTATAGGCTTAGAATCTGCCTTCCTATCTCAGAGTGAGGAGAGCATATTTTGGTAACCAAGATTCATAAGTTGAAATAAGTGAGAATTTTCTGTGTCAGCCACAACTTCTTTCTGCAGGTCACAATCCACGTTGCCAAGATGCTAGGTCAGCCTTGAAATAAGTTTTCAAAAGCCTTCAGTTCAGCAAACATTCAAAAGTCATGAAAAATGCCCAGGAGCACATTGGCAGCGTTCTCTGTACACAGTAACTTCCACCCCTTTCCCCAACACTGGGCTAAGTGGACTAAGGGGCCTGCCTGCAGCAAACACGCCCCGAGCTCTCACTGAGCACACATGTTCCCATGAAGAACCGAGGGGACTGGTTAGAGAGGCAGACACCGAGATGTCTGCCCATTATCAGTGCTTCTTTGGCTCATTTCTGATTTCTTTGGGGCTAGCGCTGATTTGCAAGCATTGGAAGGAATTAGTTATGAAGGGTTTTGCCAATTAGCAGGGAGGCCAAGCATCCCCCTGTTGGCTGCTCAACACAAACCTAATTGCCCTGTGGTTTGCAATATTCTTTTCTTCTCTGTGGCAGCTTCTGGGACGGTGGGTCTTTTCTCTATGCAGCTGGAATGCAGGCAGAGAATGTTACATCCAATCATCTGAAAGCGGAATGTACTTTTTTCCTAAATTATCTGTGACAAGCTACAGGGAAGGCCCCATCCCTGTGGTATGTATCAGTTTGGGTGAATAAATACATGCACTTCAGGATTTTATCAACTTTGATCATTGGGTCTCTTAACTTCAACCTCTCAAGACCAAGAGTCTTGATTATTATTTTCTGTCCTCATGAGAATATCTCTCTCCACTCCAATTTAGTGGCTCTTTCATGGCCTGGTCAGCTCTGTTCTGTCTCTTTGGAGAATTCAAATGAGGTAGGGGAGGAAATGGTATAGTGAGTAACCCCAAGATCCTTGGATTGTGCAAGTCCAGAGATCAAGTAAAGAGACTGCTACTGAATTGCTCTGACACAAAGGTCAAGGTGCTTAACTTTACTGAGTTTATTTCCTCATGAGTCAAATTAGAAGAATAATAGCACTTTCTTTATCCGCCTGTTATATGAGGATTAAATAAGTTAACATGTGTAACTATTAAAGTAGAATTTGGCTTATACAAATATAAACATGATAATCTGCAAACATAAGCATAACTATATGCCTATGGTTTCCTCTTTACATAAATGTCAGGCAAATGACAATTTATGCATTTGATTGGAATATAAGCCTAGCATTTTTCTGAGGTACATTTGGTCCTATCTTCCAGGGTTAGATACACAGTAGCCCAGCCTTGCCTTAGAGCAATAGTTACTTATTAATGTTAACTGTGTACCTACAATACATAGGACTATATTATGGATCTTATTGAAAGCCACAATATTTTTTTTTATGGTGCTGGGGATCAAAATCTGGTCCCTGAGCATGCTAGGTAAGCACTCTACCACTGAACCACATCCCCATCCCTATTTTTTTTTATCTTTTATTCAAGCCTACTCCTGTTCAACGGTTGTGTTGGGTAGTGCCATCTTAGGAAGAACAAATCAAAGTCTTTACCCTCAGAAATTTTAACACCCGATTCATTGTCATGTACATAGTAACTACAAGCACTGTCACACTGTATTCATCAGCATTTATTAAGTGCTATAACAAACAGTCCCAATGCCTCAGACACTTCACAAAGGTTTATTTTTTATTCATATGACATTAGTTTTCTATTTATATGTAACAAATTATTCCCAAATTTAGTGGCTTTAAAGTAAACATGCATCTCACACAGTTTCTGGAGTCAAGAATCCAAAAGTAGCTTAGTTGGGTGATTTTAGCTCAATGTCTCTCCCAAAGTTGAACTCAAACAATGGGCTGGAGTTGTAGGACTAACTAAGCCTGGAGAATCATTTTCTAAGTTCACTCACATGATTACAGGCAGGCCTCTATCATTTCTGCCATATGAGGTAGGTCACATAGGCAAACCCAAATGCCATGTAGGAGAGGGATACATAGTGTGAATACCAGAAGAACAGGGACCTTACGGCTAACTACCACATAATGAATATGTATCACATTCATAGTAAGTCATTGATCAGAGGAGATGGATGAAGTAGAATTTTGTTTCGTGTCATTTTACTCCAGGACCCAATCTCCTGTCATCTGGAGGATTCCCAAGAGCCCTGTACTTTCTCCCCCTGGTCCTCTGTTTCTCGCCAAAAGTCAGAAGCAATGGAAGCACAAGTGTCAGGAATGCCCAGGAGTTTAGAGGGACCAGACTTAGACATGGTGTGTAATATTTTATCCCACATTCCCCTGGTCAGAAATCACCTAATTGCTTGGGTGGTTGGGGAACACTGCTTGTCTGTGGCCTCAGATTAAAAGGGAAGGGGATTTGGTGAATGCATAGCAGTCACTCTGCCCCAGTCTCTATTTTAAAAGACTGTACATTTAAACAATTTAATTTTTCCAAAAGGCAGTCTCTTCAGTCTTAATACAAAAATATATATATATATATACGATTGCTTGCCATTATGGGACAAAGCAACTGATTGATCGCATATTTTTACCTTTTCAAATGCATTGTAAATGTGATCCGTGTTAAGGGCTAGCAAGCAGGTGGTGGAGAGCAGTTCCTGAACCATTAGGTTTGCTGCTTTTTCAGGAATACTATTAGGATGCTGGCAGAAACAAATCTTTCCTTGTTTCCCAAGTGGGGAAAGAAGAAAGTCTTTGTTCCCAAGCAAATGAAAATACAAATCACAAGACTAAAATGATGAATGCAAAACAATATATTAAAATGTGGCTTATGTGTAGCATTTGCATGCATTTTAATATGCATCTGTCATTCCCTTTTGCTAAATGCAGTAGGCTCTGAAAATATTAAACAATGGAGTACAATTAATGATTAGAGGAATTGTTCGGGAATATATTTTCACTTATTTATATTCCTATTGCCAAGCCTCTTTAAGGGCTCTAGGATATCAAATCAGATCATTTTGTTGATCAAATCTCAGATCACTATGGTCTAAAAGCAATTCACAAAGCCATTTTTCATAAACTGATATGATTATGCTCAGATGATTGCAAAATGACTACACCATCCTAGTATAGAAACATCCAGTCTAAAGCTGAAAGCTAGAAAAGGCTTTACGTGTCCCCAAGACCCGATATTCTCATCTCACCTACTCCTCAAGTCCAGCCATATTTACTTCTACAAAATTCATAAGAAATTTAAGATCATCTCCCACACCAAGCCCAGTTTCCTGAGCCCTATGCTTCCATTTTCTCCAAAGCTGAAGTTTTCAGACTGTTTTTGTCCTTTGCCAGGTTTGCTTACGTTGCTTCCCATGTGAAAAAAAAAAATACTGAAAAGGAACATCATTTTTAGGACAGTAGCAACAATGAACCAAACCTCAATCACACTTAGAATCCTTGCTCTCCGCCCATCACGATTTCTGGACCAGCCAAGAAGAATGTATTTCCTGGGAACTCAGCTCCAAGCCATAAACTCGAAATACATCAAGCTTTTTGTTGTTAATTGGCACTTACCTCACCTGAAGGCCCTTGCCAAGAAGAGCAGAGGGGTTTAATGGGGAAGGAAGAAAGGAAAGAGCCCCGCAGCCCTGGAAAACACTCCCAGCCACATGTGATTTTTAGCTGGGGGGCTCTGCAGCCCCAGCTTGCTTCAGCAACAAAGTGGCCTATGTACTTTCTCAGACCTCCGCTGTTTGTTTGGGGGGTAATGCGCAGACTGGGGCCTGAGTGATAACTGCTTGGTGTAATTACCAAGACAGCTTGAAAACTATGCTCCCCTTTGTTTCTGCCTCCAGATGACGGCTGTCTGACCGCTGTTTGTGCCAGTTTTATTTCAAAGCGCTTTTCTTTCCATATTTCAAAGGTCAGTGTGTTTACTGATGGCCAAAAAGAGCCTGTGTGTCAGAGAAAGAAATGCATGTGGCTAACTGGCCCGGGTACCAGAAGAGGAGGTGGGGGAACTGCATGCGGAATCCCAGGGAATCTTCTAGATAAGGCAGAGAACTCCAAGGACTTGACCTCTCCTTCATGGCCACTGACAGGGAAGGAAGCAAATGGGATCAATGGTCTGTTTTTAGGATGAAAGAAAAAGTTCTAGAAGTCTGATTCAGGAAAAAGAAATGTAGGTATTTCCAGTAAAGAAACATGATCAAATACTCGGCCAAGAAAATGTTCACTTCATCTCCTTGAAATAGAAATATTTCCTGCCTCTAAAAAAGCAGTCTTGACAGTCTGGCCATCCTTGGAAACCTTGAGATTGTTTCAGGTCAAGGAATGTGAGCACTGAGACATAATAGGGAAGCCCAAACCCTTTTGTAAGGCTGTCAGTTGACTCTCTGCCACCATTACTTAGGAGAACAAGGTTGATCAGACTGTTACCTGCCCGTATATAAAATATTAGTGCTTCTACTATGAATATTTGAAAACAGCATCAGATTTCAATGACATAAACTCAATACCTATTTCAAATGTTCTTCAGGGTTCATTTTCTTCTACTCTGTATTTGTCCCAACGGTCTTCTCTGGATGTAACATAGACTGGGCTTTTGGGATAAAAGGTGGGTAAGCTTTGAAGAGGGAGAAAGTGCCTCCCCCAATTAGATTTGTCTGGGTTAAGATCTTAGGACTGCCACATATTAAAGTGTGGCCTTGGAAAATTCACTTGATGAGTCTGTGCCTCCGTTACCTTGTCTGTGAATACATGGGATTCCTGGGGCTCTGAGGATTCAATGGAAATACACGTGGGGGGTGTGCGAAACAGTCACTGGTGCTTTGTAAACATTCAAACGTAGCTAATCACAAAAAACACTCCCCTTTCTGAAATGAATTATGCTCGGGGATGGGGTGCTCTTTGATGCTACTATTTCTCTTCTTGAATCAATCCATCTACACCTGTAAAAATAAAAAAGAGTAAATTTGTAAATGCCAAAGGGAACAAACAGTGCCTGTATAGTAAAAGGAGTAAGAAAATAAAACAGAGAACTACCAGTGAGGTGTCTAAAACTTAACCTCCCAGTTACTGTGAATTTCCAGCCTCCTATGAATTTAGGGTAACTCTCTGTCTTTAATTTGCACATGGCATTAAAGACAGAATTCTTATTACTTTATCAGGAAGAAGACATGGCAAGTCTTGTTTAAAGCTAAGAAGGTGTGGAAGAGAAAGAAAGGGGTTAAAGTGTATTAAAGACTATTTTCATTGCATTTAATGCAAGAGATGAATATCATTACTTCCATTTTACAATTAAAACAAAACAAAACAAGTTTCAGGGAGTTTGACTTTTTGGTCTATGTAGGCAGTCAGCAGTGTGGCTGGATGTAAATCCACATGTATTTGGCTTGCTACCTTTGCCTCCTTTCTATATCTATTTCTTAGGAAAAACCCAATTAAAATGTTGCTCTGAGAGGCTTTCCAGATAAGGTTGAATCAAGAGGATTCATTATCACACTGGTGATCTTAGCAATACTTGTGGTACTCGTACTTCTTCTAAGCCATTTCTGCCCCTGTTCAACTGAAGTAGACTCATGGGAGTCTTTGTTTTGAATCATGTAATTTTAGGTATGAAGGAGAGGGAGACTTTCAGAATGATAATTTCCATTCACTGCTGAAGTCAGAGCAAGTGATTCGCTGCCACTGGAAGGATGTCTACCAGTCTGTATCTTAAAAATTCTACCTGTTGATAGAATGGGATAGACATTATTACATGTATGATTACACTACTGAAGGGACTCTGCACCATAGACAGCAGAGGAATGAGAAGTTTTGCTCCATTTGTGTACAATATGCCCCAGTACATTCTACTATAAAACAAACAAACAAATAAATTTTTAAAAAATTCTACATGTTACCCAGGCAGTTGCTGAATACTTTGCTGCTATAAAAATTAATTCAAATCTAGTGGCTTAAAACAACATGGATTTATCATCATACAGATCTGGAAGTTGGAAATTCAATATGACATCAATATCGCAGGAGAATTCCTTCCTCAGGCTCTAGGGGAGAATCTATTTTCTGGCCTCTTCCAGCTTCTAGATCTGCCTGCATTCCTTGGCTCATAGCCCCTTCCAATCTTCAAAGCCAGCAATGGCAGCCAAGTCTTTCTGACATCACACTATTCTGACATTGACTCTTCTGCTTCTCTTTTGCACATTTAAAGAAACCCTGTGATTACATGAGGACTGCTGAGAAAATCCAGGATAATCTCATTTTAAGGTCAGTTGATCAGCAACCGTCATTCCGTCTGCAACCTCAGTTCTTCCTTGTTATATAACATAACGTATCCACAGATTCCGAACACATATATCTTTGAGGGGCCATTATCCTGCCTACCACAGATACCTACATGATGCTCTTGATAGGCTGCATCTTTAACATCCTTTCTCTGGCACATTCTAGCTATATAACTTTGGGCAGATTACTTGATTTCTTGGATCCCCAGTTTCCTAACATGAGAATAAGATCACTACTTACCTTGTGAAGTTGCTATGAGGATTAAATACATGAAAACTTTTAGAATATCCTCTGACATTTAATTCTTAACTCTTGCTATCATTATCTTTGTGAATATTATTCTGAAGATGATACTGACAACTAGGACATAATTTGTGCAACCAGGAGGCACATTTATCTCAAGATCTTACTTTGCTATATGCCAGAGGTTGTTGCTGCCCATGGCTTCTCTTGTCTCCTCTTGCCCTAGGTTGGCCATCAATCCGCAGGCCATCTTTTCTGCCATCCATTCAGCCCATGGTGACCCAAATTGCACAGCAGTCTAGAAGCAGTCCGGTATGCATGAAAGCTCTCATGTTGATTATTATACAATCTTGCAGTTGGAATTGGTCTGTCAAAGGTAAAGAAAATAAGAAGAAAATTGTATATGTAAGAAGCAACATGAGCAATGATGTAGGTAAGCATTGTTTCTTGGTTGAGTTTGGGAGTTCTGGTCTGAAAAAATTTTGAGGTTAGTGTAAGGCTGACTCAATCAATGTCAATCCTCTGGTTCAAATTTTTAAAACACTGGCTCTTCTCTACAGTAGGCAGGTTGAACTTTCAATTGTTGTGGAATACGCTGGGGTTCGAATGCAGGCTTTGGCAGTTATAGATTTGTGTTCTGGTGTGCATTATTAATATGGGCAGGTGCTTAATGATAAGAGAACATAAAAGTTCCCCTAACAAGTATTTTTATATTGAGAATCACAACCTCTGGGACATGAGTCCCTTTTGTTTCTTCCTTGTAAAGCAAAGCAATAAAATGTCTTTTTCCTTTTTCGCAAAATCATGTCCTCATTATTGGATTGACATCAGGGACGAGGATCCAGCTTTCGGCAACAAATTTGGCGACCCAGACAGGATCTGAGAGCAGCCCCTGCTGCAAATTTCTTGGGCAGGCCTGGCTCTCCAAAGAACCCTACTTTCAAGCTGAGGATTTAAGGTGCTGGTGAACTTCGTGAGAATTTCAAGAGAGTTAGATTATGGGTGAGTTTGCCTCCAGTCGAACCAGGGGGCTATTCCTGTGAATAAAGAGAAGAATTGATAGACCATCCCAGCAGCTGCCAAATCTCCTTTTGCTTCAGGGAACTCCTGCTTTCTCTCTCTGAACAGTATAGGTTGCTCCACCATAGTCCACATTGAGAAAAAGAAAACTGAACTCAGTAAAGTCACGACACCTTTGGCCATTAGGTAAGTTCCCTGGTGTACATAAAGAGACCCTTGATTCTACACATCTGGTTCTTCTGTAGAAACATCTGGTTCATTTTTTTTTTAAGAGAGAGTGGGAGAGAGAGAGAGAGAGAGAGAGAGAGAGAGAGAGAGAGAGAGAGAGAATTTTTTAATATTTATTTTTTAGTTCTCGGCGGACACATCTTTGTCTGTATGTGGTGCTGAGGATCGAACCCGGGCCGCATGCATGCCAGGCGAGCGCGCTACCGCTTGAGCCACATCCCCAGCCCCATCTGGTTCATCTTTGTGGGGACAACTGTAGCACCACTGGTGTAGGACTCAGGGTTAAATGGAACTTGAGAACCAGGGTTATTTATTCCCTTCTGGTCTGTTCTAGGTTCTCATTTGTTTGTTGGCCCTGGGCTTGGGAATTCCCTATAGTTGTGTGTTTTGTTTGTATCTGCTACTGCCCCTTTTAAGACATGGCCAGTACTGCATTGATCCCATAGGTAATCTCTTGGGTAAGATCTTGGCTGGTCAATTTAAAGGTTCCCATCTGTTGGCCATGGTTTTGGGGCTCCTCTCTTGTCACTCTCTGTGTCTTGTTGTTTCTTTCTCTGTGTGTTTACTCTTTGTACAATCTTGTAATTGGAGTTGGTCTATCAGAGGTAAAGTAAGTTGAAGAAAGGGCCACCTATATATATATATATAAGCCTGTCTAAGATAATGTTTTACTGTAATGATCTGGCTTTTGAATAGCTTTCTGGATTATTATATAATCTTGCAGTTGGAATTGGTCTGTCAAAGGTAAAGTAAGTAGAAGGTCTGTCAGTTTTAATGGTTTCTAGATGTGAGCCCTGGTTTCTGTGAAACTCTCTCATCTGGTTTTTGTATCTGTTACTGGCCCTTTAAGACATGAGCCATGCTGCCTTGATCTTACCAGTAGTCACTTGAGCAGACAGATCTTGCTGAATGGGCCACCTATTGGTATAAGCCTAAGAGAAAAGATGGTTTTACTACAACACAATATGGCCTTTGAATGACTTTTATGGATTATCATACAATCTTGACATTGAAGTTGATCTGTCAGGGGTAAAGGATATGAAGGAGATTCTGTGTGTACAGGCATTTAGGCAGTTGCATGATAAGTTGAAGGTGCCAAAGGCACTTGCTCTGGTGTTCAAAGATAGCAGGATACCAGAGAAAGGGTTAAAATTATTTAACTCTTTTAAACCCAGAACTGTTTCTCAGCCTGGCCCCAGGCAGCTGCAGATCATCTCACTGTGGTCAAGGAGCCTCACTGTGGTCAAGAACACTAGCCTTTAACTGGAAAAAAAAAAAATTCCAGAAAAGCTGCTCAAGCTGTAGAAAAATGGTCAAAGAGAACCTGGCCTCTGCCCTGCCTTTCATCCCCTTTTGCCCAGGAGCCTGCTGGCCACAAAGGATGTGGCAGTAGGTTTCAGCAATGTTAGTTTATGATCTGGGGACAGGAATAGTTTCCCTTTTTAAGAACTGACAGAACACCTCATTTGGCCAAGGCATATCCATCACGGGGCAAAGAAATTCTTGCTATAACAATATTCCATCTAACTAAATGGGGAGACTGGCAGAATACATAACTGCACCCAGAAAATAAAAAGACAAACTAAGACCAACCTATGTTTTGTAGGCAGCCTCTGCAAAGGGATCTTTAAAGAAGCCTAAAGAAAACTCTGGAAAGGGCCTCCTCCATTGCATATCAATATGCCTAGTGTAAGAAAAAGGCCCCAAAGGAGCTTCTGAGTACAGTTGGCAGTGGAGAACTCACTTAAAGTTGATGTCATTGGGATAATGATGAGGCAGACAGGTCAGCCTCAAAAGCATCCTGTGCTACAACCTCTTGAATGCCACCTGGGAGAGAAAAGAATAAGACAGTTTTTGTGTATGGCAGATTGTCCAAACCTCTCCTGGGATGACTGTGTTAATCACATGCACAGATAACATTTATAAGGTTTGTTTCAGAATATAAATTTGAGAAAGGGTCTGAAACTAAAAAAGATGAAAGAAAGTTAGAGGTATGGAAATATTTTAGTATGGAAATTAGAAGGTAAAAGAAATGTCTCTTAGAACTGGGTTTAGGGCTCAGTGGCAGAGCACTTGCCTAGCATGTGTGAGGCATTGGGTTTGATCCTCAGCACCACATAAAAGTAAATAAAGGTGTTATGTCTATTTACAACTAAAAAAAAAATTAAAAAAGAACTGTCTCTGGATGAGAAAGTATTTTGTCTGGTAAAGTAATATTCTAAATTCCAAGATGAAAGGAGATAAAACTAAGGATGTAAAGAAGTTGTAAATGTTTAAGTAAGTTGCAGAAGGTTTGTGGAAGATAAATCTCAAAAAGTTTGTGTTTGTGATTAAATTGGCTATAATTAGCACAAAGTTATTTGAACTGATATGAAGCAAAGTTTGAAACATTGATGTGCTCTTATCTATCAAGATAATTTTCTTGTTTTTATTTGGTCTTAATACTTGGGGAAAAAAAGTCCTAAAGGAATTAGAGTTTGTACCTGCTTTAAAGTCTTAAATGATCATTTTGTAACTGTTTAAACAACTGTTCTGTAGGTTATAACAATATAGTTGACACCCTTAATATATGTGACTAGATAGGTATATGTACGTATCTGAGAACTATATCTGACTAAGCCTTGTCTAAGTGTCATGTAAAAGTTTATAAAATGAAAGTTTATGTAAGTTTATGGGCAAGATAATAAATAAGTTCTTTTTTTTAGAATTGGATTTGACATAGAAGGGCCACACTGTCATTTGAAGATCTGTCTTATATTTGTTTGCTTTGATTATGTCAATTTATAACCATTATTTTCTAAATGTTTAAGAGTTTTAAGGCTAACCTTTGATTTTTGCTAACCCATGCAGACCTGTGATTTATTTTTATCATAAACTATGGATTCTAAATTATATTTATAAGTTAAACTTCATTAAATATAAAGCTTAGGAGAGCACTTTTCCAAATTGGTGTTAAAATGGTCTGTAGCAAAAGTCTCAGATTTGTATAGAAATAACAAATGTGGTTGCTATTTATTCATGTCACTTGATGTTTTATAGCTGATTAAAGTAATCTTTTTGTCAATAAGTTATATAAATAATTTTGTGTTACTCTTCACATTGGAATTGAAATTTAAATGTATTTTTGGAAGATAATAAAAGCCTGATGTGTTAAAGGTGACATTGTAAAATTAACATTGTATTATTTGTCAAAAGCCACATCTTACCTGAGTTAAGACTCTGCCTCCCACCTTACACCATGTTAGAATGACTCCAAAATAGGCTAGACTTGAGCTCAAAAGATAAAAATTTGTTTGATCAAAAGATCAAATTTTGTTGTAAAGATTACTATGATTTCAAAGTAAACAGGGGAATATAATATACAACTAAGTGAAGTTTTAAGATTATAAAATAATAGTTTTGGCTTATAGCTATTATACAAATTAATTTATTTCTGCTCTGTTAATTTCATTTTGTATTTTCCTTGTAAACTTTATAACTATTGCCTGTTAGCGTTTTGCAGAGAGACTACTTCTAATAAAACAACTTTAGTTAATTTGACATAATAAGCCATCCTCTATAAGACTAATAGTATATAATGCTGAATTTCAGTACCAATATTAACACCAATTAAATGAAAGTGGTAACTGTAAATTATAGATAGTGAAGTTATAACCTGTTACTCTCACTTTAAGACTGGTGAAACTGGCCTGCAGAGTGTTTAAAACGAAAAACGTGGAAACCAAAGTCAAGAAAGTAAAAAGATCCACGGGAAAAGCAGCCAACACTTTGGTCCTTGCCCTATAAGGTCAGCCAGGACCCAGAAACTTTCAGGACCCCTCTTTGGCCCTGCAACTCCAGTGATTTACCCAATCTGTTGATCAGGGAGACTGAGAGGACCCTAGAGAACAGGAAGCCAACAAGTGCACATTCTGCAAATAGAAGGGTCATCAAAGAGGGAAATATCCCTGATGATTCTAAGAGAAGTTGCACATGGTCAGCCAGACCCTGATCCATTCTGGCAGATGGCATAACTGGTAGAGGAAAGCTAAAGAAGCCAAGAGACTTCACACACATTCCAAAGAATAATCTCTGAGGAATCTTAGTTGACTCTTAAAAGTAGTTCGGAACGAGGTCAATTTTGACCAAATTGGTCCTAAACACATGGCAGAGGAGCATAGGCTAAGTGCAGTGCTATGTGGACCTTTAAAAGGAAATAAATTTTTTAAATGAAACTTAAGATGCACATTTTTGTCAGCTCTACTAAAAGTAAGTAAAGCTGGCAGCTATAGAGGAAGAGTTCTTGTGTGGGAGTGCCTAATAATAATCATAAAAAACTGTAGAAATACAAGTTTGTTCTAAGTTAATTTGAGTCTAATCTCATGGACATACAAATCTTTCTAACCTCCTACATGGATAAACTTGATCTATTTTCCACTGATATGATTATATGTTACTCTCTTCAGGGTTTTTAGAGACTGGCTGAAATGCTAATTGCTTTTGTGCTAATTATTCAAAACAAAATAATGCTC
This sequence comes from Ictidomys tridecemlineatus, assembly GCF_052094955.1. NCBI lineage: Eukaryota > Metazoa > Chordata > Mammalia > Rodentia > Sciuridae > Ictidomys > Ictidomys tridecemlineatus. The sequence continues at coordinate 26,165,485 of NC_135482.1, forward strand.
TGCTGTCTTATTTATTGTTGGCTTAGAATAATCCCTGACTTATGTATACCTTGTCCAGTCACTTGCCATCTGCCACTGTGGACCTCTGAACTGCTCTGATGCTGAATAGTCTTAACTGTCCACATCCCACTTGCTAGAGAATGAGGACTTTGGGTTATTTCCCCAAACTTTACCCTCTTTTGGTAGGAAACAGCTTCTAGATGTCATCTTCCATTTTTCCACAAAAATGGAATGTAGAAATTAACACTAAGGAAATATAACAGTGGTCCACTGTTACATTTGAATATAACCACCATAGGGACAAAGTAATCCAGACTTTGGGGATGGCACCAGAAGATCTCAGAAATGGCCATCCTAGGAGATGGTCACTTAACAAGTGAATTACAACTCCAAAAGAGAACACTGAAATGTAGCCTTCAAATCATCTCTTTAAAAGCCCCCTATTCCTGCTGATATGCAGAATCACAGCCTCTGGTACAAGAAGAGTACATTCTTTACTAACAAAGCAATAAACCTTCTTTATCCTTTTTCTCAGAACAAAACAACAATATTTTTATATGAAAGAAGTTCTATCAATGTGAGGATAGTCATCTCAAGTGAATTATGAATAAGTGCTACCTCTAGTCTTATAAATCATTCTAATCTTTGGGGAAAATTCCAAAGGGAAGTATTTCCTAGAGTTTTTAAACTCCTCCAGCAGATTCAAAATATTCCTCATGATATTTGGGGGTTCACCCTGATTGTGACCTGGGTGGCCTGAGGGTTTGTTCAAACTCTAAACAAGCCAGTGCTCAGGGGAAGCGAGCAGAGTCACAACTGCCTTCTTTATCCTCTTCCCATAGTGTGATAGGGATTAGTAGTCCATTTTCCTGATAGTCGTAGTCTAGTTATAGCCCATTTTCCTGATCTCTAGATGAACTTCTTCATGAAGATAAAGAGAGCTCAGGTATATAACCTCCTTCTTGGTCGTGATCTTGACCCCATCTCCCTTCTTCTCTACCTTGGAACAGATACGGCTCACGTTGATAAGAATCTCATAAAGAAAATCCAGTTATTTTCTGCATACCTAGTCATTTCATCGGATTCAACCAGGTTTTCTAAACCTGTTTGTGTATATTTAGACATACGGTGTGAGTAATTTGTGAGCATTTACTAAGACGTCTTATCCAAATTCCTTTTAAGAAAGATGCCAAGACCTCATTCTCAATTCTGTTACTAAAGCTGTGATTTTCCTGTTTTAGAGCTGAAATGCTAACACTAAGCAGGAATATGAATTTCACTTTCAATAAAATCACTGGCTGGAGAAATTCAAATTAAAACAGAGCATTGGAGATCCAGCTGCCTTTCTCTATTAGAACTAACAAAAGCAGTTTTCACGATTTTTGAAATCAAAAGTTTTAGACACTGGAATTTTATTTGTAGAAAATGCAGACATTACCAAAAAAATACAGATAGCTATCAGGAGCTGGCACATTTTCTTGTGGTTACCAAGATGTTTTAAGAAGAGGTACACAGACTATATCAACATTTTATTTATTTATTTACATACTTATTTACTTTGCAGTGCTGAGGATCAAACTCAGAGCCTCACCCATGTTAAGCAAGCTCTTTACCACTGCATCTCCCATCCTCACATCAGCCTTTAACAGAAGAATAAAGAACAAGATGACATAAATTGCTCCAAAGCATTTTGGAAAGAAAATGTTTCCTCTTGAGACTCTGTAGTGACCTCCTGGTTAAAGGGGAAAGAAATGTCTATATAGTGCATCCTTTTCCTATATTTCTTTACTTTTAGTGTCTTCTGTCTGTAGATCTCCATCTTAAAATAAGAGCAACAACAATAATGGTAATAACGGTGCCAAGAAAAACTTTACCTTGGTCTCTTTTAGTTCCTATTTTAATAAAAGGATTATTAACATGGACTCCAATAAAACTTTTTGTCTACATTAGAGTGTCCTTTTTTTTCCTGAGAATTGGGTTCATAACTTTCATAAATATACAAAGAATTATTAACATCTCCCCAAAGAAGTTGAACAAGCCAACAAAACAAAGCAAACAAACCACCACCAGAAACAAAAGGTCAGAGAAACCCATGACATGCTCTTTTTCCATCTTTCTTTACTTCCATTTTATTTCAGCTGGATTTTTTATTAAAGTGAATGAGTAGCCAATTCAAGGTTAAAGTTACTGTCAAAGTAATTACTTTAAATATTGTGAAGAGATGGGATCTCTGAGATGTCCTGCTGTCTACTCCAACTCAATTTCCTCACCTTCCTTCCAGAACCATCTCCCCTCCACTGTTTCCAAGATTCATATCACAGCATCACTGTTCTTTAAGATTCCCTCACTTGCCATTGGATTCATCTTGGAGCTTTTCCTGATCTTTATCTCTCCTAGGTAACTGGCACTCCCGAGTTTGCCATTAGAGGTCTCTTGGTACAACTCTCATTTTTTTTAATTAATTTTTTTTAGTTGTAGGTGGACACAATACCTTTATTATTTATTTATTCATATGTGGTGCTGAGGATCAAACCCAGTGCCTCACATGCACTACCACTGAGCCACAACCCCAGTCCTCAAAACTCTTACTTTTTTTGTTTTTTTTTTTTTTGGTTAAAAAACAGAAAACCTAATCTATCACTGATGTTTTTCATCACTGACTGAACATTAGAATCATATGGAAAACTTCTAAAATATATTGAAGTCGAGAGCAAAGATCCAGAAAGTCCCATATAACTGCTCAGGATAGAGCATGGGCATCTGTATTTTTGAAATCTCCTTGGAGTTTTCTCAAAAGACTAGGAATAGAACTACCATATGAACCAGCCATACCATTCCTTGGTACTTATTCAGAAGAATTAGAGTCAGCACACTATAGCATATATACATTCCAATTTATAGCAGCACAATTTGTCACAGGTAAATTATGAAACAAACCTAGGTAGATAAAGAAAATGTCACACACACACACACACACACACACACACACACACACACGAGTGTGTGTATGTTTTATTTAGCCATAAAGAAGAATGAAATTATGTCATTTGCAAGAAAAATCAGTGGAACTTGAGTTCATTATGTTAAGTGAAAATAGAAGAGAAACCAATAGAGCAGAGAAGGGGACCAGAAGGAGAGAGGTAGAGAGGAAACGGGGAGGTACTGTGAATTGAAATGGACCAAATTATGCTATATTTATGTACCAATAGGCAACAATGAATTTCACTATTATGTATAATTATAATGCATCACTAAAAAGAAGAAGGGAAAAGGATCTCCTTCGGGTGACGGTCACACTTGTCTACCCCATCTTATTTGACTACCTTTTACTATCAAAGTCTTTGAGCTGGTAATCTTGGATTCACTCTTTCTACTCTTTGATTTATCCCATCTTACTTTCCCCTAGCCTACATGAATCTTGGCATCTTGATTTCCTCATGATTTCCTTTGCTTAGGAAACGCCATTTGAGTCCACACCAGCCCACACAGGACCCAGGCTCATAGTAAGCCTGGGTCCACCCCTCCACTGGCAGGCATCTGCCAGAGCCTAACTTCCAGCACAGGACTGCCTCTTCTGACCAGCAGACTCCTGTGGGAGTCCAGGCCTGGCTCAGATCCATCCACACCAACTTGGCAGGACCCAGGTCTAGGGTAGGTCAGAGTTTGCCTCCCACACACACCTGGGAGCCTAAGCCTAATCCACTTCCATCTTGGTACACTGCAGTCATTGCCATAGCCTTCCCCATCCAGTAGCCTCTAACTTTTTAACAACAGACAGGGCCTAGAAGCAGCTGCATCTCAGAGCGAGCATCCCAAACGGAGTGTGAGGTCCACTCTTTCAGCCCCATCTCTGTAAGACATGGCTTCCATCTTGGGGCACCTTAACTATTATCTCAAGTTAACTCACGTATTGCCGCCATCACATTTAGATGCAGTAGCATCCATTGAGGGACACCAGAAGGGTCTGGAAGCCATCAAGGTGAGGTACAGACAATCTGTACAGGTACTATAAGAATATAGGGAAGAAACTGTAGTATTTCAGATCCACACTGTAGGAAAGGAAGACACATAGACAACATGAAAAAACAAGGGAGGAAAGTGCCCCCAACAAACCAGGACACTATAATAACAGAACCCATGGACAGCAAAGTTGATGAATGTCAGAGAAGGAGTTCAGAAGGCTCATAATTAAAATGATCTGTGAACTAAAGAATGGCCTAAATGAGCAAATACAGGCAAAAACTGATCACTCCATAAGAGAGCAAATACAGGTAGCAAAAGATTACTTCAAGAGAGAGAGAGAAACTTTGAAAAACCAAAACCTGTCAGGAAACGCCATTTGCCTTCCAATAGAGTGGCATTAACAATTGCTCTGTGAAGCTTTAGGGATTCCTCAGAAGCTCACTGGGAATGAGGAAGACAGTGTTTGGGAGAATGAAGAGACAATGTTTTCAGGCACCTCTCCCCTAGTTCTGCAAATAAGATCCTTGAAGAGAAAGCATAATCACTTGCTTCAAGAGACACAGTCGCTTAGTAGTAGAGACAGATCTAGAACTGGAGTACCCTTACTCTTGACTCCTTTTTCTAATTCAGAATGCTCCCTAGTCCAGATCTGTAATAATTGATGATGGAAATTATGCTGAGCCTTTGCTATGTTTTCTGTCCTTGCTGGCTCTACCATCTTGGCTTTCCTGCATCTGAAGCATCTGAAGCAGGTGTATCTGCATCTTCGAGAAAACTGGATGTGACTGAAAGATTTGGCTGGTCCAATTTGTCATGATTTCTTGACAGGAGCCCTGGGAACTGCACACTAGAGCCTTGATGTCATGCCTGTCAACCTAATAAGGTTGGTTTAAGCACAGTGTTCTGCTGTAGCCCCCAAATCTGTCTGTAATCCTTTATGTTAAACGCTTAACTCTAGGACCTGCTCTGTGGGTTGTCAAAATAGCAGCTTAACTGTGATTCAGATAAAAACAAAGGTTCTACCTGTCTTAAAATATCATCTCTACCCACCCTACTTATTACCTAAAGTTCTCAGGTTTGGTCACTCCTCCTGTAAGTAGTCGATCTTTATTCTAGAAAAATGTACACATAATGTCAAAAGGTAACACTGAATCACAAATATTCATTAATACCTTCAAAATTTTTGATGCTTTGCTAACTGTCATCTGAGAAGGACAAAGTCCTTGGAAATAATGTGGGTAAAAAGTAATTTATGAGAGTGGTACGGTGAGAAGCAGAGCAAAAGGAATCTTGGGTACAGTGTTATAGGAGGAACTTGGAACTGACAGGAAAGTCCAAAATTCAGAGAGTGTCCAAGAGTACAGGCTGCCTGATTTCCAGTTTTACTAAATTTAGCATTTTCCCCAGAGTTTTCCTTGTTAGTTCCCTTTATTTGTTGACTTTTCCAGGCTTTGGATGAAGTTTTGGAAAGAATAATAGCATCACTCTAGATAACATAATTATTGAGGGCTTACTATGTGCCAGGTATCGTTTAAAGCATTTTATTGCATCACCTTATTTCATCCCTGTCCTCCACATTTGGAGAGATGCCATTATTGTCCCCATTCCACAGATGATGAAACTGAGGTCCAAAGCCCTGAAGAACTCCCCTAAGATTATCCAGCAGGTAAATGGTGAAACTCGGGTTTCAACCCAAGCAACCTAGTTCCAAAGCTTGTATTCTTAACATCTAGGACCTATTGTCTCTGAACATCACAGCATTTGTAAGCAAGTATCTCTTCAAACCCAGGTAGTCTGATTCCAGATCATTCTACTAGAATATTTCCTGGGCTGGAACAGATTTTTCAAGAACGCCAGATTTTTTATAGTCATGGAGACTCTAAAGGTCCCGCCAAAGTTACTTGATTCAGGACCTTCCTGAAGCTGTAGCCGACTTGTGTCTTAATAACAATGTTCTATTGCTTTAATATAAAAATGCCAATCTGTCCAGTGCAGTTGAGTATAAACCTTACAAAGTGTTGAGTAAAATCCCTGCCCAGCTGTTATTGCCCCATACTGAAATAGAGCACTCAGACAAAATTACTTCTGTGTCTGAAAAAGGTCAGCGGAAATAAAAATGGTTTAATATTTCTCCTTTGTCTATCTGACCAAACTCTGGCATAGTCCAGGGGACATCAAAGATAAAACACAAGTGTTGGCTTTAGGAAATCATTGCATTACCTTTGGTTTATTTTGTGAGGTCCTCTGAAGGGCTTTTTGAATGTCTAATGAAACCTCACAAATTCCAGGAGAAAAGCAGATGGCAGATATCGTATTAATATAAAAATATGTGTCTCTCTTCCCCTTCTGTTTCTCTTATGATGGAACTAAATCTAATACGATGTCTTATTGGGGGCTAGAGAGAAGAATAAAATATGTGTTAGACCAGGGCTACTTCCTGATGATTCTCTAGGAGCTGAGAGGTTAGAGACAGACTCGACAAAGGAAAGGCCAAGGGATCGGGGGCAAGTTCACACAACATGGGAACTGCAGGCACTCCATCTTTGAAGGTCTTTATTCTTTTTTTTTTTTCTAATAATTAGCTATTCTCAAACCCAAATTACAATATTTATTTCTACCATCTGTAAATAAATGTGAAATGAACAAAAACAAACAAGCGATACTCTGATTTTATCCGAAAAAAAAAATGTTCTTATTCTGTAGTTTTCTTGAGGAAATGCCTCGCCCACTCCCTTAATAGATTTGACCTATCTTCCATTTCCCTGGAAGCCTTAAAGAAACAGTCATATTTTGCAACAGAGATCCTCAATCTTTTTATCAAGAGGAGACATTCTGCTCACTCCTGTTTTCATTTTTTTCCTGAAGCTTTGAGGTCAAAGGTTGGGGGTGGGGAGTTTCCAGCCAGTTGTTTCATTCCTCCCTGGGGAAGCGATCAGCCCCCCCAAAAGCCATTTTCAGATCAAGCTTCACCATCTACCCACAGGACTGGTTGAGAACCCACATATAAGGACTCTTCCATTTCAACGAGAAATGGAAAAACTCTTCTGAAAAAAAAAAAAAAGAAAAGAAAAAGAAAAAGCAATTACTTGCTGTTTCGCTTTTGCAGAAGATGCTCTGAGTACTCATTTGCTATCAGTCAGTCAAAACAACGAAAGCAACATATTTTCATTTCGTTCTCTGGGAAGTCTTTCTTCTTAGCTTTTTGCCAGCCATGTGTATATCCAGGCTAAGCCATATATAAATGCTCTTGTTGCCCTAGGTAGTTTCCAGGCCAGCAACCCTGATGAAACGGGACCTTCAACCAGGTTTTCATCCCTTTGAATGCCACCTTCCTGCTGAGATGAGAAGTTCCCTGTAAATAAGCCTTGACCATAGATGTTCACAATCTTACTGAGAATTCATTCTTAAACTCATTCATATTTCTTAAATTTTCAGGGTACAAGCTAGACTTCTGCTCTGGGTTGGAGCATTCCTAATGTGGAGATGGAAAAAATTCTTTGATCACCCTGGTAGCTGTGTAAGTATGGCTCCCTGGGACCATCCTGGAGAAGACCCTCAAGACTCAGTCCACAGGATTGGGATTTTAGAGTTGGAAGGAATTTTAAGGGATCCAATCTTGGGTAGAATGATCCCATTTTACTAACATCCAATGGAGATCACAATGAAGTCTCAGAGAGACTACTGTCACACCCAAGGTTAGCTGGTCACCACAGATAACCAGGAGACAGGAGTCTCAGGGCCCTTACGCATTACTCACACATGACAGGACTTGCAAATCCTTCAGTAAGGAAGGATGCCAACATATTCTTACGTCCAGGAGGTGTTTACAGGGGAGAAAGAATGGAATATTTGATAATGCAACATGACAAGTGTTGTAATATCAGACTCTGATATCTTACCATTGTCTCTTTGAAGAATCTGACCCAAACTCAATAGCAGGAATGTCCTACAATGCTCAGTATTCGAGATGTACGCACTCTGTATCTCTTTCTCTCTTTTTTCTCCATGATCATCATGTCCTGACCTGTTTTCCTCCACCACACTGTTCAGCCATGATATTCTGCCTCACCTCAGGCCAGAGCGATGGAGCCAAATGTTTATGGACTGAAACTTCTGAAATTATGGGCCCCAAATAAACAATCCCTTCCCTAATATATTTATATACATAGATACGAGCCTGGTCTCTATGCTGCTCTTAGGCCTGAGTTTACCAGCAGAAGAGAAAGTAGGCCTGCCTCGTGTGCTCAATTCTCTTGCCAGTGGGTGCTATCTCAATGGGTGTGGCTGTGGTGTGTGTGTTTAGAGCATATTCAGAGTTATTTCTCTTGGGAGTCTGTCTTTACATGGAGACGACAGAAAGTTTAGTTGTAATGACAAAAAATAACAACAAAAAGGAATGGTCCCCCAAATTATTATACTTTTTATTAATTCCATAGCCAGTCTTCTCATTTGTTTTTAAGACTAGCATCACAACAATGAGCTCTTTCACCTTTTTAAATTTGAAGCTCTAGTTCAATTTTCTATTCTGTGATGAATGTAAGGAATTTGAAAGTAGTTTGTAAAGACAAAAGCAAGGGAGAATTAAAGAAAGTAATTGCCTCATGCCAATTCCCCCAAGAAATAGTGGAGATGCCATTCCCGTGATATCTCTGTCCATTTTTCTTCATTACCATGATGGCAGCCGCTCTCCTTATTACCTGACACATTTCTCTTCATTACCAGCTGTGGTGATGGGTGATGATGAGGGCTATTTACAACCAGCATCCGGTGAAGGGTCCAGCAGATGAATAATAATTATTCAAACTGATACGTGTAGGGGGGAAAACGTGGTTAAAATGAAGCAGTTATACCCCAGAAAGGCAGGGAGTAATTTCCATTGAGTGAAATTACTCGATTGGGGAACTCTTGTTCCTCTATCAGGAATTGTCCTCTAGAGCTAGACTGGAGCAGCCTGGGTACTCAAGTGTTCTCATAAGGACTGGACAGAAAACCAAGAGTTGCTTAAATCATCAAATGTTTCAATGTATGTATGGTGCTATTTCTCTGGAGAACTCTCACTAATGTAGACACACACAGATGTAGATATTTAGATGAACAGAAGAGGTAGGGAGCGAATCTTATGGAAATGGCTCCTATGAATGTGAAAATTTCCAGAGTCCAAAATCTGGTGGGTGGGTCAGCAGGCTGGAAACTCAGGGAAGTGTTACAGTTCCAGACCAAAAACAGTTTGCTAGGAGAATTCCCTCTTGCTTAGCCTTCAACTGAATAGAAGAGTCTCACCTTCTTTCTATTATGGAGGTTAATCTGCTTTACCCAAAGTCCACCAACTTAGATGTTAACCTCATTCAAAAAGCACCCTCACAAAAGCATCCAGAATAATGTTTAACCAGATATCTGGACACTGTAGACTAGCTAAATTGACACACAAAATTAAACATCACTCACTCACTCACTCGATCTATCCATTCATCCACCTAGATTAACAAGGTACACGGAACTTGTGACCCACAAAGATGCTGAGTCGAGTTTTGACCTCATGACAAATTTTTGAATTGAGCTGTTAAGATTTCTTTTGAGGGTGTGGCCAGTAGTGGTAGAATTCAGCACCTCTATCCAGGAATGAAATCCCGTTTCCATGGGGAATCAGAGCTCCAAGAGCAGACAGGGATCTGTAAGCTTGAAGGAGGATTTGGAGGAGAAGCAGAGTGTGGTGGATATGATTGGGAAGTTTGGTGAATTTGTAATTAAAGGACACTTTCCAGTTGAACTAATTGTCAGTCTTGCTTTGAGTTTCTCTCTAGCAATAGTTGTGACAATTGTCCCAGATCTCCCTTGCCCAACTCAAAAACATGTTAAAACAGTGAAAGAGTCTACAGAAGTCCCAAGCCAGGCAAGTCCAAGCACGTCTGCTTCCCAGAGATGGACTCAGGGGTAGAATGCTAGTTAACCCCTGCTGGCCTGGAGCATGTGGGAAAGAAGCCCTGGGAAAAGATTTCCACTAGAAGGGCATTGCCATTTGCCAAATTCTGGCGGTGTGTGCAGCCTGTTAAGAATGATGGAGGCTGTGTTCCAGCTCAGCAGGCTTTCAATATGAGACAGAGGGATGAGAGGGGTACAATATGAAAACAGCAGGTGAGAATGGATGTATCACACAGGGAAAAGATGTTAGAGGAATATTGAGGTATATTAATTCTCCCCAGGTCTCTCAAATTCAGTAGCTACAGTGAAAACAAAGATATGCTCTTGAATTAGGCCCAGGCTCCTAACAAGTGCCATAGCACCATCTGCTTAGTAGCAAAAGGCATAGGAGGTGGGAAAGACAGACCTGCGTGCTATCTGATGATATTTTCTTCTATAATCTCTATTTCCTCAGGAGCTCTCACAAGCTGTCATGTGTGGACAAGCTCCGGGAATTTGATGTCTTCCAAGTGATGCTTCTCCAGGGCGAGGCTACTCCCAAGGGCAAGACCACATTTGCCCAGTGGTCTTTGGGATAATTTGCACTTTTCTAAGGACTAGAAATAAACAACTACCCAAAACCTGGGGGAATTTTTTTTTCCAAATGAACAGAACTGGAAAGGTTCCTGAAATCACTATGAGCAAGTTTTCAGACCCTGCTTATGACAAATCATTCAGCATTGGGAAGGAGTATGGTCTCCTATATTCACACTTCTCTCATTATAACTTCAAAAAACCAAGAAGGAGTGAAATATGAATATCTTGTAGGGGTGTGAATCATCCATATTCCTGAGAGACAGAACTCAGGGACTTCCTTAAATAACTAACTTTGGTCTTTTAGGTTCAAATCTTTTGATTCATTTTTGCTACTTCTTGAGCAAGTTGCTAGTTCCCTAAACCAATTTCCTAAGCAGGAAGCACGTCATGACAATCTCCCCTATCCAGATCTGACTATCTCTAGGCTCCCAGGACTCTGCCCGAACTTGGCACCAGACATCTACCTGGTAAGTCCAAGTGAGCTACTTGTACCATGCCTCTTCCCACTATCCCTGAGTAGCCTCTCTCGTCTCGCAGATCCACCTAGCACCTGCAGTCTGATGATCTTCCAATCTATTTATCTGGCCCCAGACTTGATTCCAAGCCTCAGCCTGGACTTCTCAACCTAAATGTAAAATGGAAAGCTCCAGCCATGAGCCCAGATGGAACTTAGCATATCAGCCCCCAACTTGTTCCTCTCTGCTGTTTTCCACCTCTGTTAGTGGCACCCCACTTCATCAGCTCCCCAAAGAGGCCAGCTTTTAATTCTCCATCTCTACCCACCTTTTACACATCCAATCTGTTACCAAGTTGAGTAAATTTTATATTATAAATATTTACTTTTTAAATGTATCTCCTTCATTCCACTCTCATTATTATTAGCATAATCTGAGTAATCAGAGTCATCCTGTTTGCTCATAATTGGTTCCTCTATCTCCTGCCTTAACCAGTTAAAAACTATGCATACATGGCAGCTTGAATAATCTAAACTACTCAGAATCTTCTAAAACTCCCATCATTTAAACACAAAACATGAAATTAATTATCCAGCCCCTCTTTGACTTCCATTTCCAACATTACCACCCAATAACTCCCCTTTTCTCTTTATGCCCCTGTAATTCCCCTTCAATTCCCCACGTGTGTTCCCAGCTCCCTCCTCTGTGGGAGTTAGCCCTTCCATCTGGAACACTCCTCCCACCCTTCTTCACAGGCTAATTATGTCTGACTCATCTTTTAATACACAGCTAAAGCATTATCTCTTCCAGGAAACCTCTTGTGAACTCCCAGAATGGAACAAGTACCATTCTTCTCTATTATTCCCCATAACACTTTGTAGATACCTGTTATTTTTTTTCCATGTCCATTTGCCTTGCTGGATTTTAAGGTCTCTTTGAACCACGATAGGCACAAAATTATATTTTGCACTGAATTCCTATGACTTTGTATTTTTAGACCCCCTTTCATGGAATAGTAATTCTATCAATACATTTCTTCAATTCACTAAAATACGATAACGTATCTAAAAGTCTCGCACATCTCTTCTTGATTATCTGTAATTCTATTTCTGTGAAATCACTGAGCTCTTGGGAAAGTGGCTGTCTCAGAGGCACGTGTCCAGTATGACGAACACTATGAGCCAACTTTCTTGCCTTCTGTTTCGGGGCTTCATAGACAATCATCCAAAATTACGAAAGCCAGGGAAAGCTAACAAAATAGCATCTTAGATTGGAGGTAGATCTCAGTTATTGCTAGAAGACAGAGAAAATCTCTGTAGAATATGTTAGATTTGGAAAGGGACTCTCTGGCGGTTTGCTTACTTGGGAATGAATTACCGGCATTTCATTACTAAAGCATTTTATAATTAAATCTTTTTGTTCACCTGCTGAATGCATCACAAAATTAAAGATAAAATTGAGATTAACATATCAATCTGTGTCTACTTGAGGCTTAGGATAAACAGTAGTTGTCAAAGAATTTAAAGACACAAATTTTCCTGGAAACATTATATACATATGTGTAGATCACACTGTATTTCTGCTTTAAATCTGGTTGCATTCAGTATGAAACTCATCATGGCATGATATACCTGAGAATTGCTATGGCATAGTAAATAAAAGTAGGTATCCTAATACCAGACTGGGTGGAAATCTCAGCCAAGACCTTGCTACACATATCAACACTCCATCTTTCAGTTCTTGTCTATAAAATGGGAATAATAACATCATAGTAGTACCTACTTTGCAGGGTATTGTGAAGATGAAAGTACAGTCATAATAGGAACTTAGAAGACTGCAAGGCACATGATAATTACTCAGTGTAACTTACCTACTACTATTTGGGATGTGTCTATTTCTCCATCTGCCTTTTGTCGATGTGCTGCAGCCATTTCCAAGGTGAAGTTCCCCTAGTGCGTGCGTCATTCCTGCATTGCTTTGCTTCTGCTTCCAGGAATTATTTTGCTTTCTTCTTCCGGCCAGTGCTCACCCTTCCCCTTTGGTTTCAGTTCCCAATAAAACCAATCTATTGCTATGGATCTCCATGCTTCCTGCTAATAATAGGAAAATGGTCTGCAGAAGAAGGGATATCTAGTACTTTCTGCTTATTCTGTGCTTTCTGCTGACTGTAAACCTAAGGCTGTTTTAGAAAATCAAGTCAATTAATTTTAACAAGATAGATACAGATGCAGTCAATAAAGAGTTTGATTTCCTTGTGTGATCCTCAGGCAGTCTCTGATAGCAATTTCAGATAAAGATTTCCACAAGTTTTCAGCAGTGACATCATTGTTAGGATAATAACAATAACTAACAGTTATTGAGCATTTACCAAATATGCAAGTCACTTTCTTTCAAAATGCCTGAAATGTGTTCTCTTTTAACCTTGTGAAACTCTGCAGATCAGGATTATTATTACTATTATTCTTATGTTACAGACACAGAGTGTTTAAGCACATTGCTAATGTTGCGAAGTTAAGAGATAGCATTGGAGTGAGATGAAATTTTAGGGTAGTTTTGATTTGCATTTCTCTAATTGCTAGAGACGTTGAACATTTTTTCATATGTTTGTTGACTGATTGTATATCCTTTTCTGAGAAATATCTGTTCAGTTCCTTGGCCCATTTATTGATTGTGTTATTGGTTTTTTTGGTGTTAAGGTTTTTGAGTGTTTATATATCCTAGAGATGAGTGCTCTATCTGATGTGCTTGTGGTAAAAATTTGCTCCCCTTCTGTAGGCTCTCTGTTCACCTCACTGATTGTTTCTTTTGCTGAGAAGAAGCTTTTTAGTTTGAATCCATCCCATCTATTGATTCTTGGTTTTAATTCTTGTGCTATAGGAGTTTTATTAAGAAAGTTGAGGCCTAATCTGACATAATGGAGATCTTGGCCTACTTTTTCTTCCATTAGGTGCAAGGTTTCTGGTTTAATGCCTAGGTACTTGATCCACTTTGAGTTGAGTTTTATGCATGGTGAGAGACAGAGGTTTAATTTCATTTTGTTATATGTGGATTTCCAGTTTTCATAGCACCATTTGTTAAAGAGGCTATGTTTTCTCCAATGTACATTTTTGGTGACTTAGTCTAATATAAGATAACTGTAGTTATGTGGGTTAGACTCTGTGTCCTCTATTCTGTACCATAGGTCTACCAGTCTATTTTGGTGCCAATATCTTGCTGTTTTTGTTACTATTGCTCTGTAGACTAGTTTAAGGACTGGTATAGTGATACCACCAGCTTCACTCTTCTTGCTAAGAATTGCTTTGGCTACTCTGGGTCTTTGATCTTTCCAGATGAATTTTATGATTGCCTTTTCTATTTCTATAAGGAATGTCATTGGGATTTTGATTGGGATTGCATTGAATCTATACATGCTTTTGATCATTTTGACAATATTAATTCTGCCTATCCAAGAACAAGGTAGATCTTTCCATCTTCTAAGGTCTTCTTTAATTTCTTTCTTTAGTGTGTTGTAGTTTTCATTGTGGAGGTCTTTCACCTCTTTTGTTAAATTTATTCCCAAGTATTTTTTTTTTGAGGCTATTGTAAATGGGTTGGTTTTCCTAGTTTCTCTTTCAGTGGATGTGTACAAAAATGCCTTTGATGTATGCATATTGATTTTACATCCAGTTACTTTGCTGAGGACTTTAAACCCTTGGGATATAATCCAGACTCCAAGCTTCCAATTGGTGTGCTATACTGATACTTAATCCAAGTAGCATTCCAGGCAAAGGATTTTGAAAGGCTAATAGTAAATCGACTAACGTCAGAGAGTATTTGGCTGCAATTACAGGATGTTCAGTCTATGTTGGGCCCAGATATGCAGGCATTCATTACCCTATTTCACATTAAGTCCAGATGGGTAGTTCCTTTGTTTTTTGATGGCCCTGGGTTGGCATCTCTGAGACTCTTTGGTCCTATTCCCATGGTGGCAGGATGGTGAGCAGTCTTAAGCATCAACTTTGACTTGAAAGTGAGCAGCTCATCTTTCTTCCTGTTATTGAAGAAAAACATTTCCCAACAGTCAGACTGTTTCATATGGCCACGTCGAGCTAAAGAAAAGTCTTCAGGAATGCCAGTATGTTTTCTCCCAAATCATCAAGGTTCTGTTAATATCGAGGATAGGCCAATGATTTTGGGGTGGGTACTGTAAGTGTCTGCCACATTGTGCTTAAAAAAAAAAATCAGTGCTGCCTTGTTTTAGTATCTGGAGTAAGAGCATGAGGGTGGTTGCTTTGGATGTAACATTTCTTCATTTTTTTCTTACTAGATCATGCCAAAAAATATGACCCATGCTTATCAATAACAGTGGCTCCCTATGTCAGTTATTCACAGGAGCTTATCAAATCACAGAGTTGAGGATTTTAGAACTGGGGATGGGGGTGGGGGCTTAGGACAGGGCTTACATAAAATAGATCAATTTCTCTTTTCTTACTGATGATTTTAAAACTTCTCTTTTCTTACTGATGACTTTAAGACTCTTCTAAGTCTTTTTATGCCTCATATTCTTTAACTATTAAGTGATGATGAGTCTATCATCACAGAAATATAGAAGGATACACAATAATGATCAAATCCTAGCAAGTATTTTAACTTGTTCGATCATTTATGCAAACAGAAGACACATTTTTAAGTTCCATAGACACAGATTTTTTTTAATCTAAAATCGGTTAATTTCATTCTAAACATAAAATTGTAATGAGTTTTACATTATGCCAAAAAGCTTAACCACCTTACTTTTCTGTATTAGAGTGTTTTGAAATTCCATTTAAAAATAACCAGAAACAGTGATTGAAAAGAAAATGTTAAGTTTAACTGAATGAATTACAGGTAGACTTTAAAATCAGTTAGAATTGTTTAATTTTTTTTTGTTTTGTTTTGTTTATGTATTTTTGTCTTAGTTAGCCTGAGTCTACCTCCTTCCTTCTGGTTGGGATGGTAAACATCCCTGGAATAAGCTCATGCCTCATACTCCTGCTCTTTAAAAAGATTTATTCTGAATGATATGGGAAGATGGCTGTGGTCCAGATATGGCCTTTCAATTGATCTATGCACTATGCTATAGTTACAGCTTGCCATAACAAGATTAACTCCATGATTGCATTCTTCTTGGAGATGGCATATTTCAGCAGATCATTTGGATCAACTCAATAGAAGAGATAAAAATCACAGACTGCATTGGAAGGAATCTTAGCAAATTCCTATTCAATAGTCTCATTCAATGTCCATTACTTTTCCTACATCTTCTGCTTGATTCCTTTCTAATAAGGAACTCATCAGAGTATGTGAGAGATATAAATAATTACTAGGAAGTTCTGCCTCATCGGAACTAATGCTGATCATGTTTTATGAAGCTCATATAATTTGTTCTTATTCCAGCTCCCTGTTTTTTGAAAAATTACTTTTTCAGTTTAATCATCTCAAGTTCTTTTCAGTATTCACATGATGTGGTTTCTCTACTTATTTTCCCCCACTGAAGCTATTCTAATTCTTCAATATTTACCTTCTTTTGTGTGCACTCTGATTTAAGCTGGGCAAGATTTCTCTCCACTTTGTTCCTGAGGCAAGGGAAAGGAATGTTAAATTCTAGAAAACATGTCACAAGTTCATAAATTTATACAACTAGCTATAGACACAGTAAAATATAAGTAGTTATATAAATAGTCAAAATTAAGCCACCTCTGTATTTGTTTCCAATCAGTGTGAAAAATAGGAGAATTTTTCAGAAGGAGAAAGAGACAGAAACAAAGTGGGAATTAGAAATAGAATTCCAAGCACCAGACCTTAAAGAGACCTGCCACTATTATCTCTAAGAGATCCTGCTACATTTTAGTCCTTCTAATACCTGTAGTTCCCTAATCGAACCCAAAACTGTAGGGTAAACTAATGAGCTCTGAAAATAGTGCACAATTTTCTTATCCTTGCTACTCGACAACAGTGATTCCCAAAATATGACCTATTGCCTCAACTTTATTTTATTTTATTTTAAAGAGGGACACAATATCTTTATTTGTTTTTTATTTTTTTTTTATGTGGTGCTGAGGATCGAACCCAGTACCTCACAAGTACGAGGCAAGTGCTCTGCCACAGAGCTATAACCCCAGCCCTCAACCTTTTTTAAAAATGTAGATTTCTGCATGCCACTCTTAAAGTGGACAATTCTAGAAAATTATGTGTATGTGTTGCATTTCCCAAGTGATTCTAACACACGTTCAAGTTTAAGAATCTTTATTCTGTCCATGCGGCCCAAAACTCCATCAGAATTTTTAAAATGATTATGTTATCCCACACTGGGCATACAGTTAAGCAACATCTACCCTTTTCCTGTAAATTCAACTAAACTATGTTTCTCTCAAGTCCTACTGGACTGTAGGACATTTTTATGTTGTTAATCTAAGCTCAGACCTCTATTTTTTACATCCTTTTACAGTATTTCTGCTCATTTTGGACACTATATCTAGACTTCACATTTAATTACAAATTCTAAACCTACCATATAAGACCTTAGCTAAGATGTCTGTACAAACTTAATCATTAAACCTTAAACCAACGGAGTCCTCATCTAAATTTCTAGTAAAAAGTTTTAGAATTACCTTTTGTCTATTTATCCATTTTCTGTGTGGAAGTTATAATCTTTTTAAATCCTAAGTTGGATCCCATCATGCTCCAATTAAAAATCCTCCAATGAATTCTCTTGTACCCGCCGTAGCTTTCAAGACTACACTGACTGATTGGACTCGCAGGCCTCTTTACTGTTCTGCCAACACACCCAGCTCATCCCCAAGCCCAGGCTTCGTTTGCTTGCTATTTCTTTGGCTTAGAATGTTCTTACATCAGAGCCCCCAATGGCTGCTTCATCTCATCCGTTAGATTTCTGGTCAAATATCAGCACCTCAAATGTCTTCTCTTCCCCGTTGAGATAACGTGTGAGTTTTGTCATTATCTTTACTTGCTTAGTTGTTAAGTTTCATGACATCAGGATATTGTCTTCTTCATCACTACACCCCCAGCACTAGAGGAGAACTTGGATTGCACCGGGAGCTCGATAAACATTTTTCAGATGAATGAAAGAATAGAATTTTTTGTTTATTTGTTTCCATTGATCATTCTGCTTTGGATACTTTTTTTTTCAGTTATCTATCCATTTTCCTTAGGCATCCATGTTATACACATGCGTAGCATGAAAGACTTTATTGAATTCATTCTTAATGCTGACATCCATGTGAAATAGAGTTGTGGTATTTTCATGATAGATAGATCTGTGTCAGGCCATAAAATCAATCAGGTCGATTGGACAGATGTTTCTTGGTGAACACACATTGGTTCTTCATGATCACCCTTGAGCTTTCTGACTTATCATTTGCCAGGAGGTTATATCAGGTACAATGGTCTTTAGCCTCTTGATTTCTCCTCCCTCAAATGTCCTTTGTGAAATTCATGGTAGGCTGTCCATCATCCCTCGCCTTCTATCCCTTTCGTACTTCTTCATTCCTAAGCCCCTTCATAGGGTTCTGTACTCATAAGCACTGGATCTTTAGGTAGCAAAGCATATGATTAAGAGTCAGCATCTGGGCTCCAGAGCAATGCTTCTCAAACTTCAATGTGCACAAGACTCACCAAGAGACCTTATCAAAGTGCAGAGTCTGATTCCACAAGCCTATGATTGCACATCCACAGGCAAATACAATACTGCTGGTCTGTGAACCATATACTCTATGGAAGACTCTAAAGTCATGTGATCTGTGCTAAACTACCAGCCTTGCCAGGGGGCAAGTGATTTAATCTCCCTGGGCCTCAGTTTTTTCATCGGATGAATGTGAATAATAGCAACTTCTATCCCTTTCAACTTTTCACCGTCTATCCCTCTAAGGATAAACTTAGAGAATCTATATCAGGCATTTAGAGCAATTATTGCATCTGATAATCAATGTCTGGCATGATTATCTCTTCCCTGAAATGTAATTCAGACAGACTTTATCTCATATAATTGTCACATGATTTCTTGTCATCTTTTCACCCATCTGGGATTTTTCTTTACTCTTTTTTATTTCCCCAGTGCGGAGGGTGGAACCCAGGGCCCTGAAAATGCCAGGTAGCCATTCTATGACTGACCTACACCTCAAACCCTAAATTCTTTCTTTTAAACTGAACTTCTATTTTCCATGTTTTGCGATTTAATGATAAAGATGAAAGCACTAGGAATGGAGAACATTTGCACTCATTTTTGTTGCACATTAACAATATGCCATCTACTCTATGTCTATTACTTTTATTTCATTTTTTTTTCTTGTTGCAAATATGCTTTGAAACATGCTATTGAATGTTCTTGGCATTTTGGTAAAACTTCAATTTGTTCTGACACTCTTCAGTGTCAGTAGTCTGTTTAACAACAACAACAACAGAATCATTGTACATTAGTTATTGTGAGTAACTAAGTGAATCATTGAAATCAATTTGTGTGGCCTATGTGAACAAAAGCTTCTCACACTCAGGTTCTCGCTTCCCAGCTGCAGTGGCCCAGAGGATAACAGGTGAGCTTCAATTACCCCTGATGTCGGACAGGTAAGACTGGTTATGTAGCCTATTATCAGTCCTCCAAGAATTCACCACACCCCTGTTTAAAGACCATTTAGAAAATTGGAATGGGGATGAATGGGATAATTGCTGGGGTGCAAATTACATCAATTTTTGCAATGTTGTTGACAAATCCCAATCTATTTTGATAAAAAAAAAAAAAGACCTTACAGTTGTAATGTCACTAGCATGCCAGATAAATTTTGTGCTCTGCTAAGTATTATAAAGATTAAAGCAATAAGTCTACAATTCTCACAAGAAATGCAGAATTAGATTAAATGATAAATTAGAAATGATCCACACCTAGGCCAGTGTCTGAGCACAGGCAGAGCCCAGGGCAAACCAGGCTGTATGAACTTTGAATAATAAGGAAAACTTGCATTTGCATTCAATTAAAGATATGATCAAATCTTCCCCCATGTTTTATTTGATCTTCTCAGTGGAATGTCAAGTAATCCTACAGAAACATTTGTTTCTTTCTATTACATATGGGGTGGTAGTCAATTGCTTAGTCTCTTAAATCACATTACCTGCTTGTATGTATTGTTCGGGTCTCCTAGGAAGCAGATGTCAAGATTTATCAGACATACAAAGATTTGGGGCAGTGGGAGCAAAACGGAGATGGGGAGATGACTAAGTTGGATAAAAAATAGGGGAGGGTACTGGGAAAAGTTGAGAGAGTCGTCATTGCAATGTGACTGATCTCAAGTGAAGGACAAGGAGGGAATGTTGGTTGGGTTGAAGTATTAAAGACTGTGGTAAAGTCTAAGAGAGGTTTGGTAAGAATCTTGAGTTCTTAAGGCAAATTTAGCTGTCAGAGTCCATGATATCCAGGAATTGACCTATCATAGCATCTCAGCAATGAGTTTTCATGAAGAGTAGCTGGAGCCTTTGGTTAGTAAGATACCATGGAGTTGAAAATCTATGAGGCACAATCTCAGGAATGCCCCGTGGTTCTACTCCCACTTCACCCTAACCAGCCTGGGCTGTTTTAGCAAGTTATCCTGCCTCTTTCTAAGCTTCATTTTTGTCTTCATTTGTAAGATGGTGATGAGAGTTGTACCCATTCTGTTGTGTGGATTGAGATGGTGAGTGCAGAAGTACTTGGGTGCTCCCTGCACCAACTGCTTCCAAGTCCATCCTATTCATTGGTCTGTGGTGGGACTGAAGTCTTGGGCCAAAATTCAAGGCATCTGGGCTAAAGGGCAATGTTTTCTAATCTTATGCATTAGGCTGAGTTTGAAGTATTTGCCTTTTTGACTTCTGAATACAGGTCTCTTTTTAAAAAAAAAAAATGAAATGAAGAAACATAAACAACAAAAATATAATAAGCAGTGGACAAAATAAACAGAGCTTCACAACATGTGGGACTATACCAGTAGATTGAACATTTGTGACATGGGGGTGCTAAGGAGAGGTGGATGAGTTTGGAACTACAAAAACTGCAGATATAATGATTGAAACCATCCAAAATTTGGCAAAAGACATAACCTATAGAATCAAAAAGCCAAGCTAAAGCCACACAGGAAAAACCCAAAGAAATCTACCTCAAGGCACATCAGAGTCGAACTTAAAAGTCTTGAAAGCAGAGAAAAACAACACCTACTAGCAGGAGAAGAACAACTTGAGTGACACTGGATGTCTCATCAAAACTCATGACAGAAGGAAATGGCCCAGCATGTATTAAGTGCTGAAAGGAATGGTCAGTGTAGGATCCTGCATCTAGAAAATATCCTTTAAGAACAAAAGGGAAATCGAGAAATTCTCAGGTAACAAATAACTAAGAGAGTTTGTCACCAGCTACCTTTCCCTACAAAAGAATGGCTAAAGAAAGAAAATAATAAAAGACAAACCTTGGAATGTTAGGAAGAAAAAAAATGCAATATTTTTGTATAAAACATTTGAAACAAGCAAAAAAAATATGGTTAAATGCCATAGACTTTCTCTTGAGTTTTCCAAATTATGTTTGATGGCTGGAGCAAAAATTATGCCACTGTGTTCTAAATTTTGTGGTTCTAAATGCATATTGAAAAATCACTTGAGGTAGTTATATTTTAAATAGGTAACAAAGAATAAACAGGTAGAAAGGAATAAATAAAATGTCCCCTATTTTCAGATGACAGGATTTTTCTATGAAGAAGATCCCATAGAGAATCTAAAAAACAAAACCAAACAACAAAAAAAAGAGACCCTCTTACAACTAATAAGTGATTTTAACGAAGTTACAGGATGCAAAACAAAAAATAAAAATACAAAAACATATCCCCCCCAAATTGCTTTTACGTAAACTAGCAATGGATACATGAACACTAAAATTTAAAATACAATATCATTTACAATCAGTCAAAAACGGTGGATTGGTTATACAGGATTTATGTGTTGAAAATCATTAAATTCTGACGAAAGACATCAAAGAAGACCCAACTAAATAGAGAGACATACCACATTTATTCAGTGAAAGACTTAACATAGTGGGGTGTCATTTATTACCAGTTGATAGCTGGTTTGATAAAATTACTATCAATATCCCAGCAAGACTTTTGCAGATATATACAAAATTATTTCTGAAATGTATATGGAATGTCATAGAAACTAGAAGAGCTAACCCAACTTTCAAAAAAAAAAAAAAAAGACTAAAGTGGGAAGAATCATGTACTTGATTTGAAGATATCATAAAACAACAATAATCAAGAGCTTATGGAATTGGCAAAGGAATAGAACCAGAAATAGATTCACACAGATATAACCCCTTGATCTTTGACAAAGGTGCAAAAGCGTTTAATGAAGCAAAGAGCATTCTCAACAAATGTCATGGGGAGCAGCTGAACAGCCAAGGCAGAAATTCAATCACGGCCTGATTCTCACACCTTACACAAGAGTCAGAAAGGATAATAGACTTGAATATAAAACATGCAAAATTTAAACTTCTAGAAAGAAAGACACGTAGGAGAGAATCTTCAGAATCTGGGGCTGGGCCAAGTGTTCTTAGTCTTGATGCCAAAACAAAAATCCATAAAAGGAAAAGAAATGATAAATTAGATTTAATTGGACCTACTCAAAATTAAGCCTTTTGCTCTGTGAAATAGCCTGCTAAAAGGATGAAACAGCAAGCTACAGCTGTGAAGAAAATAGTTGCAAACCACATAGCCAAGAATGGAAAATGGAAAGAACTTTCAAAATTCAGCAGTGAAAAACTAACAATCCAGTTAGCAAAATGGACAAAAGATGTGAAGAGAGGTATCAGTGAGAAGATATTTGGTGGCTCTCGAGCATAAAAAGACTTTCAACACAATCAGCCTTTAAATGAATTTGAAACTTCAGGGAGGTATCACTGGACACCTATCTCCTTTTATGTCACATGGAAACTATTAACTTAATACAGAAACCAAAATAAAGACGAGTTTGCAAAATGCACAGCATCCTGTAAAAGGTAAGCAGATGAGCCATCCCAGGGCCCTGAATTGAGGGCATACTGTTTGCCATTGTCTCATTTTACTCTGACAACTCTTTGAAGCAGTAATATAGAAGATACATAATATTTTCTGGTTAAATGATGAAATGACTGAATCACTGAACGGTTGGATGGATGAATGAATGGATGGATGGAAGTTTTGGAATCAGTAAAGGGAGGAACGGTGTAAAACATTTTTAGACCTAGAACAAAAGGAAGCACGAGACTAAGAGAATTTATTTTAAATGAATTCTGATCACAATACCAATTTATAGGAGTAAGGCCAGGGCAGAAATAGGCAGGAAATCTGAAAATTTGGTTACACCTTATATATTGTAAGCAAGAATTGCTCAAACAGCGTGCATCTTTAGTAATAGTGCATAACTTCTTGGAATAAGAACATGGGTATTTTATTGGAACATCGCCTATTAATTGTCTCACGATCTGATCATTTGCAAGGCTGTCTGATTCCTCCGACAGCTGGCTGACCGCACCTCGGAAATCAGCTATTTGTTTTCAGGGTGGCAGGAATCCATGACAATGAAGGCCTCTCATGGAGCAGCATGTCTGCTGGCATGACCATTTGCCTGCCTTTGACCCTTGACAGGGATTTGAGCTCCAGCTTCTGAGCATTCTGTTTCTTAGCTTTAGACCAGCAGTCGCCACACTTGACCTCTGCCCTCCGTATGATCTCTGACCCCAGCTCCCAACTTGGCTTTGATTGTTCTGCGCAATCTGCAGTCCCCAGGGTCCAACAAAGCTCCTCCACTAGCTCCCACCAGCTGTTGCCTGCTTTGTTCTCTCTGTGTCTCCTGGTTCTGGCCAACTGAAATCTGCACCCCTAACAATGGCAAGGCCTCTCCGCATTGCCTTGTGTGCCGTCTTTGATGGATTGTAAATAATTATTATGATGAGTGCCCCTTTCTCAAAATGCTAACCACGCTACCACATTCATCATCTCATTTAGCATTCAAGAATCCCATGAGAAGGATATTATTTTCCCTCAATTTTGGAGATCAGGAAACCAAGCCACGGTGAAATGGACAGTAACCTGTCCAAGTTCACACTGCCAGCAACTGTCAAATGTAGGGCCTGTCCTTGTCATACCAAATCCACTTCGCACACTTCTATTTACTAAAAATCCTCCACAGGATATTCCAGTGTTCATTTAGGTACTAAATATGCTCACTGTGAAAAGCTCTGTTTGTTTTACTTTTGAAAGATTTTTTTTTTTTTTTAGTATAAAAGAAAATGCTTGTAGAGACTTGAAGTCCTTTCAATCCTCCTCTTCTCTAACCATGGCTGCAACAACCAGTTTCACAAAGCTGACCAGCTCAAGCAGGTATAAGGTTGCAGGATCCCCACCTCCACTTTCCAACACTCAGCTCAGGATGTTTGTGGATGCCAGGGCCCTCACACTTATGCAATCTAAGTGTATCCCAGAGCTAATGCCCATGGTTCACTTTTGACTACTATGGGCTGGGATCCTATGAATATCACCTCCCCTTACTTCACCCTGTGGACAGCTCCCAGATACATCTGCTAAGCCTTCTCAAAAGATGTAACAAGTACTAGACAACTGCAGCTATGGGCACCTGCAAAAGCCTCTTTTCTCAGGTTTCCCTCATCCTTGTTTCACCTCCCTTGTCCCTGAACTACTGCTCCCTAGGATCACATTCCCAAAGTGACTGCAGTAGTCCTTCCTTTTGACCTGGGGATATGTTCTAAGACACCAGTGAATACCTAAGACCACAAATTAGTATTAAACTAAATGTATGTGTATACATATATATAATGTATGTGTATATATATATATATATACACACACATATGCATATACAAACATATATAATGTTTTGATACATATCTATGATAAAGTTTAATAATAAATTAGGCACAGTAACAGATTAACAGCAATAATTAATAAAATGAATAATTATGACAATGTGCTATAATAAAAGCTATTTAAAACTTTTGAATTGCTTAGATCTAGAATTATCATTTACTGTTTCTGGAGTATGTGGACCATAACTGTGGTTAAGTGGGAACTGTAGATAAGGGGGGTCTATTATACTTATATACAAGATTGACTTGAGCTTTGCTTCTGGAGAAACCTACGCTAATTACTCATAATTAGTGAGTCCAAATTAGTGAATTCTTTTCTTTATTTGTGAATCACAGTTTTCAACCTTATGTGTCTGCGTGATTGTCTCAAGGATTTGTCCAATCTAATTTCTTAATCATCTGCTAACAATTCCCAGTTAATCTTGCACATTCCTGAACTTCCTTTCTACTCCTTATGTACACTGTGGATTTTTTTTTCAATTTTTTATTTGTTCTTTTTAGTTATATATAACAGTAGAATGTATTTTGACATATTGTACATACATGGAGCGTAAATTCCCATTTTTATGGTTGAACGTGTTATGGAGTTACACAGGTCATGCATTCATATAAGAACCTAGGAAAGTTATGTCCAACTTATTCTACTGCCTTTCCTATTCCTATTCCCCCTCCTTTCTCTACATTCCCTTTTGTCTAATCCAGTTAACTCCTATGAGCACTATTTTTGACAAGATGTGTAAAGTCTAAGCCAAATGATTCAAGTCCTGTGCTCTTTCAAAACATATTCATGGGCCATTGTAGCTATTTGACCACTGGTTCTACAACCATCTGGAGTGGGATTAGAGTAAACAGGGACAGAGCTTCATAAGGGATTCTGATTCTCAATCACCCCTTCCATTTCTATTTATCTTCTGCCCCCTCACACCACACAAGCTCTCAAATGGTGGTACAGGGCAGGCACAGAGGCAAACAAAACAATGGAACAATAAGATAATTTCCATAGAGCACTGCCTTCAGAATTTTTTTGGACCCCCCCCCCAAAAAAAAGAAAAGAAAAAGAAAAAAACTGCAGAGAAGTGAGGCTAGTGGAGAAAACAAAATTGAAAACCTAATGCCTTCCTTTCATTTTACATGTCCTTAAGAAGCCCAGAGTTAAATTGCTTTTTATGAAATCTACTTAGAAAGTAAATTTGTTCAAGATCCAATAAGCTTAGCAAGTCTCACATCTTTCAGAGAATCAAACATTCTAGGTAATTAGGATGTGGAGAATCTAGAGAATTGGTGATTGTAGGTTTGTGCTGAATGTCAGACTATAAAAATATAATACAAGTCACATATACATTATATATCCTGACTGATTCTTCGAATTTTTGTACTTTTACCATACATCGAAAGGCAGTCTTTGAACCTATATAAATTAAATAACACAATCAGCACAGGGCTGTCTTATTTGACCAGTGAGATTAATCACATCAAAATCAGCCACATCTTTGGAAGAAAGGATCCCATTGCCTATGTTGCTTTCTTTTGCATCTGGTAGAAAACCTCTTATCAAAGTCCACCTGGCAGATCACCAAGTGAACCCCAAGCTCCAGGAAAGACGTTTCTGAATGACTGTTTTGAAAAATAAATCCAAATAATGAAAACAAACACACATACAAATTTACATGCAGAGATGTCAAGATGATTAGACAATAGCTAAATCTTCTTTTTTTAAACCTTTTACCAAAAGTATCTATTAAATATCTGCCTCTATGTGACACTCTGCTGGACTGATACAAATTCTTTCTGGCTGTACTTTGTTCCAACCTCTTTTACAGCACTAATGACACTTTGTTATTCTCTTCTGCTTATTATTTACCTTCACAAATAGATCATAAAAATGCAAAGAGCAGAGCCCTTCCCCCTCAATTCTATCATGCATGTAGTACCTTGTAGGCCACAAATGATGCTTTATTGCATGAATAAATGAATAGCTAGAAATTATTTATTTCTTAAATTAATACTAGCAGGAGCCAAGCTTTCTTTTTGTCCTAAGGACACATTTTGTGTTTATTGTTGGTAAGGTTGAGAATCCATCTCTATCATGGCTATCCTTGGATGTCATATATAAACTATTAATTTAATGCAGATGTAGAAGTATAGAAGTGTTCATACAATGCATGGTGCAGTATAAAATGTAAGTGTGTGGGCCATTCCTGGGCCCTGTCTTTTGTGTTGAATACTTCCCACATACTTTTATGTGCATTATCTCATTTTATCCTCACCAGAATTTCAGGCAATAATAACATTTTCCATTTTTAGATTAGGGAATGAAGATTCAGAAACCTCAAGCAACAAAAGAACCTAGGTTTTTGGATTCTAAATTCAGGGCTTATTTTACTGGAGCTTAGCATTTTTTTTCTTTAAAAGTGTTTGGTAAGACAAATACTCTAAAATTCTCCAAAATACCTCATTGGCTTTGTATCAATTTGACATGAAGCAACCTGTTGATGAGCTGAATTATTCACTCTTCACTTGATTATTTTTTGCACACATAGGCATACCCTGGTTAAAAATGAAAAATGTCTTTCATAAGACAGTTGTTTAATTCTGCCCCTGGCATGTTCTGTTCAGCACAGTGGTGTTGTTATTTTTCTTTTAAATCTTCACGTTTCTTTTCAAATGCAAAAATGACCAAGTTCCTTTGTGGGTTTTTTTTTTTTTCACTCTGTAGTTTATTCTTAGATTTATTCCTTAGGCTTCATGTAAAAAGTTTTTAGTTTTAAAATGTTCTTGTGATACATGTTTGAGTTTTAATATGTGAAGGTTAATATTTTCCCCTTAAAAAATGTACCCTTAATTTTATAGAAGTCAATAAGTTACCATGATGTGATATACAGAAATTCAACTTAGAGTCAACTTTTTAAAAAATGTTAACTTCTCTGCAAAATGCAACACCTGTTCAAACACAAAGAAGACGTGGAGCAAAGGCATAAAAATTCATTTTGTAGCACCATGAATTCTTTGATCAGTCATGTCTTTTCTCCCATTTCCCCCTATCATTCCATTTCAAGACTCCAAATGGGGAATTATAATTCTGCAAGGTGATAGAATGAGCTGAACTCCACATTTGCTGAGGCAGGCAGTTTACTACTGTATTTCAAAGACTGCAATCCCAAACTGATGCCTGAGGAGATTCATTTTTATTTAGATAACAGAGAACTCAAGATGAATGAAATCATAGCCATACAAGTGCTATTCAGGACTATCATGTAAATAAGTAGCTTGCACAGCCAGACGTGGGGATAAACAAAGGGACATGTCAACTGACATTCAAATCTCATTATAGCATTAATGCAATCTTCCCGGGTGTGGGGGAAAATAATTTCTATAAATGTGTGTGGAGAAATATGAAAAGTAAATCACCAAATACAAATTTTCAGCCACTTATCATCCAACAATCTTCATATTAGACAATAAATGCTAACGACACCTGATTCTTTTCTCAACGTTTCACCTGAGTCCTTTATTTGAGCAACTAGACAACTCTAATGACCTGCTCATCTCATCAGATCGTAGTGGGACTGACCTCATTCAGCACAACCAATTGTTCATAATTGGGTTTTGTGAACTGTGCTCAGTATTAGGTGCTTTCTATAGAAAATGTCTTCTACGTGATTCCCTGTGAGTCCCATCCACTTCAGCTTTTCATTTCTCCCGGTAATGTGGTCATGCTCAGAGCCTCAGAATCTTAAAAATGTGAAAGAGGATGAGTTTACCATTATCCTATCTAAGAGCATGCCTCAGCTCTGGATAGAGATCTGTCTGCTCTGGGTACCCTTAGAAAAGGATTAGTGTTTGGGCATTTAAATCACATTGTAAAGCTCAGGGGAGGGGGGGGGGAGAGAGAGAGAGAGAGAGAGAGGGGAAATCTAAGGCTGGGGAAAGGGGTCTGTAACACCCACTACCAGTTTAAAAGGCTTTTATCTTCAATATGCTATACAAAGAACATCTGAAAATTAATATATGAAAGATAATGTCCAGTATAAATACTATTGAAGATTTTGAATTCAGAGACAATTTTCAGAAAAAGATATATAAATGGCCAACATAACTATGAAGAGATGACCAACTTCACTAATAACCAAGGTAAAGTAAATGAACTGAAGTAGTAAGCTGACAGTTTCACCCATCAAACTGGCAAATATATGGGTGTGTATTTACCACTTATTATATATACCAGTATATATATATATATTTATACACACACACACACACACACACACACACATACATAAATACACACACACATATGCATACACACACACTTGCCAATTTGATGGGTAGATAATTGAATATATTTTCAGTTCAGGCAGGAGTGTGAAGAAATACACAATCTCATGAGGTACAAATCAAGTTCTTTTTTGCTAAGTAATTTTTAATCTATATTAAAATATAAAGTTAGCAAACCCCTTTACCTAAATTTCTTTTTTCCTAGAAATCTATTTGGTCAGAACATTAGCAAGGATATATGAAAATGTCATATAGGATGCTGAGTGTAGCTTTATTTTAGTGGCAAATTAAAGCACATATTAGATATTTTCAATAAATTGTAGTGCATTTGTGCGATGAAATAGCAAGCAATCACCAAAAAATGAAATTTGGGGAGGGGGGATAGTAGAGGATAGGAAGGGCAGCAGAATACAACAGACACTAGTATGTAAAAACGTGGATGTGTAACCAATGTGAATCTGCAATACGTATACGGGGTAAAAATGGGAGTTCATAATCTGCTTGAATCAAATGTATGAATATGATATGTCAAGAGCTTTGTAATGTTTTGAACAACTAATAATAGAAAATAAATAAATAGATAAATAAATAAATAAATAATGAAATTTGATCTGAGGGGGAAAAGAAGTCTAAACATAGTATTAAATGGAAAAAAAAACAGGCAAATAAACTTGTTCAATACGATTCCATACTTGTAAATGTGTTTGGGGTATGCATGTACGCACATGTCTATATTTGTAAAAATCCAACATTGTTCACTAATTCTTAGCAGGGATCATCCTGGGAAATTAGGATTGGTAAGGAAGAAGGTGATTCTCACTTCTTATTTTATATTTTTTAAAATAGTCAAATAATAGGTGAGCTTTGATTTTAGGGCTTTTTAAATCAGCATTTTAAAATACAAATAAGTAAATAACACCAGTGGCAAAATTTTAAAAGCCCCAGTTAGCAGGGATTTAACTCAAAGACCACATCCTCAGCCCTTTTTTGTGTGTTTTATTTAGAGACAGGGTCTCAGTGAGTTGCTTAGGATCTCGCTAAATTGCTGAGGCTGCCTTTGAACTCTCTCTCCTCCTATCTCAGCCTCTGAAACCACTGGGATTACAGGCGTGCACACTGCACCTGGCTAAAAGTTTCCTATCTTATTTGAGGTTAAGTACCATGGCTGAGCTTGAGTCAAATCAATCATTTGTTATGATATGGAGATACATTGGTATTTTGCTTTATAAGCCCAGGCTGATAGAAGTCCTGCAGAAGACTAGAACCACGTTTTCTTTGCAGATACAAGGAAAACAAAAATCAGATTCTGTGAAAAAGAATATGTTCACACAATATTCCAAACCACTTAGAAAAAAAAAATAAGTATCGTTTCATATTCAGAAGATTGAGGAAATGATGTCTCAGGACAAAGCAGTGTTTTCAACAAGGACTCGCATGACCACACTTGCAACCCAGAGGCTTGCCAGTCACCCCCTAGCAATGCCCAGGGACCTCTCGACTCCGGGACCTCCAGCCCTTATCGGCAGCAGCTGTGTGATCATCGTTAAGGCCTGGCAGCCTCAACAGCCTTGGCAAGGAGCCTTTTGTGACCATATTGCTAGAGGTGCCTAGCAGGGATATGACACACTACAATCGTGTTGCTTCTGTTATCGTTACCATAGCTTCTATGTTTTGGGCCTCTACGCTGTGCCCTGCAGGTTACTAGGAATTTTACGTGTATTAAGTTATTTAATCCTCAGAGAAAGTCACAATTTACAAATGACTTCAGGAAGACTTCCAAGAGTTTAGGTATCTAGCCCAGCACTGTCCAGAATTTTCTACAGTGATGAAGTATTCCATACCTGCGCTGTCCGATATGGTAACCCCTTAGCCACCGTTAGTTATGGAGCTCTTCACTTGTGGCCAGAGCAAATAAAGAATTGAGTTTTTACTTTCTTTTAGTTTATATAAATATACATTTAAATAACCACACGTGGCTACCACATTGCTACAGCACAAACCTCGCCCAACTTCACAGGACTGGCAAATACCAGAAATAGGGACTCAATACCAGTATTACCTGGTTCCAAATCACATTCTAAAGACTATTGCTAGTGGGGGCACCCTGGAGGCTGTTATCCCAGTCACACCATTTGAACTTTTCAGTTAGAGCTACTTTCTTGTCCGTGAGCCTAGAGAAGGGCCTTGAATGCTGTTGTACTAAACAATCTGCCACTTCCCATTCTCCCTGCATAGGCAGAGTCACATACTAGGAACATTTTCATATTGGAACTTCTCTGCTAATCGAATACGGAGGGAGGAAGCAAAATTAACACAAAAACTATTGGTGCTGGGTGTTTTCTATTGTCTCTCCAAATCTATTCTTTGTTGTCTTTACTCTGTTCTGATCTCAGGGAGCTAATAGTCTGTGGACTTTACCTGGGCTTTATTGCCCCCTGGATTCTGAATGGGTCCAGCCAATGAAAGGTTCTGTTTGGAACTTGAAGGGTAGGAGGGAAAGAGCTTCCAGTCTATTTTCCCCCACTCTCTTCCTGCCAGGCCATCGCTTACGGTTCTGTTTGAGCACATGGCTTCTAGTAAGTGGCTCCTATCCCAATGGCAGGCTTCATGTGCTTCTAGCAACCACCCCCTTATTTCCTTTTACCCAAGACTAGTAGCAACCTCTAATGGCTGTCAGCCTTGGGGTACTTCACTGACTCTTGTTAGTTTCCCTTGACCTGTTCACACTTTTCAAAAATAATTTATATACTAAACTCTCTTTTACCACTCTTTTTGGATGTTCTTTCAGGGAACTCTGATAAATACACTATATCATGAATTGACAGAATAAGAAATATTCTCACTTATATGCTGATAACAAATAAATGATCTGGTATTTCACAAAGTGGTTATCACATATTTTAGCCATAAAAAATGCAACATACCGTAAGTCATTTATGTGAAAGGACTACCAATAAGAAATGTCTGGTGACCTGGTTTTTATTCAATATTAGAAGATTCAAAGAGAATATTTAAACAGGAACAAAATGTTCCAAAAGTACCAACATTTTCACAGGAAGTGACCAAGAAAATTTTGGTGAAAAGTACATATTGGTATTTCAGAATTGTTTATAATATTCAAACTAATCAGAGTGACCTTGATGAAATGTCATTTCCATTTTAATGCCTGCTATAACAGCGACACCCCTACACTGATTATTTGCATCACGTGTCTTACTAGACATTATTGCCTCTGACAGCAGATTTGCATTTTCTTCAATTGAGTTTAGGAAATTTGTATATGAGAATATTACGAGATGTCACTATTGTGACTCATTGTCCTCAAATAAATTATCAGCTTTAACAGAAGCTAAGGATGCCCAAAGCTAGTTGTTAGAAGAAACTGGTCAATACCACTTGTTGGGTTCCTCATTCAACATGTAATTGCATATTCAACAAAAGTAAGTCCTTCTGGGCTCCATGGAGACAGCATCTCAAAGCTTACTTCAAATGACTTGATAAGATTATGGAGGAATTTCCTTCTGTCTGTGCTCAGTCTTAGCTCATCTGTACAAAAATAGTCTTTTGGAGAACTGTAAGACTTTTCTCTTTCCTTCCTACCCGCCTAGTCCTTCCCACCCCCACTGCTTTTCTTTATTGCTTTAGTCCCTATTTATCCTCATTTTTTCCCCAACTACATAAGTTGTCATTCTTTCCCACTTTAAATTCCTACTGGCCTCTCCTTCACCTTTGGTCTCTGTTTTCCTTTTTCCCATGATTTCCTTTTTTTGAGTTTATGCTCACTATTCATAATATAGAGCTGAGATATATTTTAATAGCCTTTAGATATTTTTACCTTCTTTTTTAAAAAAGAAAAGAAACCAAAACATGAAGGAAAATTGTAATAAGCTAAATGCATTAATTTATTTTAAAAATTTTTTTAAAAAAGGATAGGGAAGGAGGATTGAGCAAGTTCTATCATGTGCATATATGAATATGGCATAATGAATCCCTCTATTATATTTAATTATAGTGCAAAAATTTTTAAAAAATTAAAA
The DNA here is from genome assembly GCF_052094955.1 of Ictidomys tridecemlineatus. Classification (NCBI taxonomy): domain Eukaryota; kingdom Metazoa; phylum Chordata; class Mammalia; order Rodentia; family Sciuridae; genus Ictidomys; species Ictidomys tridecemlineatus. The sequence goes on from NC_135482.1 coordinate 26,198,616, forward strand.
ACAGAAAATCTTGCCCAAGTGGATTTCTATCACTATAACTGAGGTCAAGTTATGCATTGTACAAGGACTACATTGTAAGTCAGTCAATGGGCTATTGTTTTGGTCACTAAGAGTAAGACAATAATTAAAAGAGAACTTTAGAAGAGACCTAGTGAATGTGGAGCATCTGTGATACCTGCTTCATTCGGCCCCTCTGGCAGATATTGCCAACCATTAGCAGCTCTCTACCCCACCTATTTTGTCTGTAGCTTCAGGAACCTTCTCAACATAGCATTCCAGGGTGCCACTCTCCTTCATTGTCATTAAGCATCGCTAGAGTATATATTTGTAATGTCCCCGTGTCTTAAAGACTTGGTCTCAAGCTTCAGACACCACTGGGAGGTGGTGGAACCTTTAGTAAGTAGAGACTAGTTGGAGGAAATTAGGTCATCGGGAGCTTGCCCCGAGAGGCTATAGGGACTCTAGCCCAATCCTTTGTCTTTTCTTCCCAGTTACCATGTGGTGACCAGGCCTCCTCTGCCCCATGTTCCTGCCATGATGTCTTGTACCACCTTAGACCAAAGCCAACAGAGCCAAGTGACCAGGGATTAAAATTTCTGAACAAAGGAGACAAAATAACGCTTTTCTTCTTCTAAATTGACTATCTCCGTATTTTATCAGAGTATTAGAGACTCAACTAACTCTAATGCAGTTTAACCTACACTAGGGTTATTTACCACTTATTTATCATCCTTTTTTTTGGAAGTGCACTTGTGGAGTCACGTGTCACGGAGGCTGCATGCACCACTTCTCCAGAACCACAAGGTAAAGACAGGAACAGTCAACCTCCCTCGTCTTAGGGAAGTTTCTTGGAGCTATAACTTGGATGAGGTGGTCAGAGCTTCGCACAGGGCACTACAATTTAAAAGGGAGATTCTTGTAATTTTTCAAGTTTCTGGAATTAATCCCCCTGCCATCACCACCTCTCCAGCAGTAGCAGACACAGATCCCTCACAAGCTGGTGAGAATGGAAGGAGTCAGGGAGCAGAGGCAGACAGCAGGCAGCATGGCCTGGTTCCCTGTGTCCTCGTCTGTCTCCTCTCTTGCCCTCAGCTTGCCTTGGCCTATTCCTTTCAATTAGAGAGTACATTTTGTGTGTTTTGCTGCAGAATTCAATTCTTGGTAAATGTCCCTTGGTCTTTTTGTACCAGATAATGATCTCACGACATAGTACCTCCTTGTCACTGTGATTTGAGGACTCTGAGAACTAAAGCGTGGTTTGAAAATATGGGTCAGAAATCTTGAAAATATCAGTCTCTGTACCCTAGAGATTCCATTTCTACAAATTAAGTAAATATTTAGTCACATGCACAAAAAATATTCACCAGAGCATTGTTTACAACAGAAAAACATAAGAAACATCCGAATCAGTTATGTAAGAACAAAACTCTGTCCATATGGAGTACTGTGAAAATAACTTTAGCTCAAGGATTTAATATGTTTGTAATATGTTAATAAGCTTTAAAGTTAAATGGCAAACATTATAAACTGTATCATCTGTTTTATAAAATGCCTTATATGAAGCAAGCAACAATGTATTTAAATAACACCAACATATTACCAACAGTTGTCTCTGTGGAGTGATTACAGATTACTTTTTATTATTTTTTACTTGATAGCAAATAGGTCCCATATTTTCCAAAATGAATGTGTACGATCTTTCAAATAGAATACAAAAAAATTTTGTCTATTATTTTCAATGATAACCTCTTTCAAAGATGTAGTATAATACAAATGTGCTGATTGGGCCAGTTGAGATTTTGTAGTTTGTAGTACAGTGAGTTTGGAAGGATGAGAAACACTAGACTTGTAGCCAAGGTAGTAAAGGGCTGTTGGTTTTGACTTTATTTCTCCTGTGGTTGATTTGTGAGGTGGAGATTTTTGTTGTTGTTGTTTATTCTCCTACTAGATATAACAATTTTGCTGCTCAACATACCACCTACTAAACAGGAGGTTTTGAGGAACAAATAAATCTAAATGGGAAAGTGCTTTTTGAACAGGACAGTGTCTGTTCAAACGTAGAGTATTATTGAACTATTGTATTGTGGTCCAGATTCACTGGTTGAATTTTTATGTTTCCTTCATGTTTCATTTTTGCTTTGGAGATGGATCTTGATGTGTTTCCGAGGCTGGCTTTAGTAATCCTCCTACCTCAACCTCCAGAATATCTGGGATTACAAGCATGTGCCATCACTCCCAGCTGGTTGGATTTTTATACTGATCCATTTGCAATTTCTGGGAACATAATACATGCAAATTATAATTTGCAACTTACATCTGAGTAAGAATAGAACAAACACATCAGATGTACCTTTTGGATCATTGATTGTTCTCTGTGTCTCCTCATGAACAATTAGATCATTGCCCAATTGACTATGTTGGCATCATAGGAAAGGTTTAAAAAATTGTTTCTTTTGGGTAAAAATGTCACAGAGTCAAAACAAGCTATAATAAAACACAGAGCCCTAACACATCTCAAAGATAAATAAGTTTGTAGTAGTAGTTCTCAATAAATGCTTCTTACAGCAGTGCCGCCCAGGGCCATGTCATGACTTAAAAGGATCAGGGCCACTTTGGCTTTCATGTGTCCCTTCCTTTGTTTAAAAAAAAAAATTAGAATCAACTTAGAAATGAATTGATATCAAGGTAAGTATAGTCTAAGTTGGATTCCTCAAATATATTCATTATTATCATGTCAATTATTTCTCTTGTTTTACTAAATATTAAAATCTAACTATTTTCATAGTCCAGTAAAAATAAAATGGGCTATAGATACTGTACCTGACAAATAAGTTGTTCCTGGCATCACCTGGGAACTTACTGGAAATTCGAATTCTGGGGCCCTACCCCATACTTAATGAACCAGAAACTCAAAACGTGTGTTTTGACAAGCCCTCCAGGTAATTTCGAAGCACGCTCCAGTTTGAGAACAGCTAGTTTAGACAACTCAAAGCTAGACAGGTAGAACCTTATTCTGCAGAAACTGAAAAATTCTCCTTCTCAGCTCCAGATTTTACTGAGAGAGTAGCAATGACCTCTGCTGTCACAGGTCTCTTTTCAGAGGTCAGATTGGGTACTCATTCTTTTGGCATTTTTTTTTTAACTTAACTTTATTACATACAAGATGTTTAAAGCCTTAGAAAGCAAACGTATTACAATGGAACCAACCACTTAAACATTAAGTAATTTTAGAGTCCTTAATTTTATCTTGAGAAAGAAAAGATAAATACATTCTATTTAACAGTCTACTATATATTAAAAGGTAATGTGTTTCTCAAAATCACTACACTATGCAAAATTGCACAATCAAAACCACAGACCTTGCAGGGCTGGGGGAGACCATTGTCAGCAAAATATAAAAAAGAAATAGGAACTTAAACCAGCAACACAATTTTTTTTCTATCTTCAATGGTTAATATGTGCAAAAATACTATGATAAGTATGTTATTTTACCTCAAAAAGATCCCTGAAATTTGCATGTCAAAGTGGCATCAGAATTGTAGCTTAAAGTTATTATGAATTGGTAGAAAAAGAGTCATCTGCAATTCAACAGACAGTTGTCATACTAGTGTGGATGAATGCGGCTCAACATGCACATAGTAAAATAACATAGCTGGTAGATGTTTGAGGTCTGTGCATTTTGTGTCTTCCTGGGCAGCTTGGTTCATCTGGGTGCCATTTTCTGCATTCTTCTAGTGCTTCTCTCATGTGAAATCATGCATAAGCAAATGCAAAATTTGCATTATGCTGAATTGTTCCCTAATGGAACAAATGCATATTCTCAAATAAGCATTACAGAGTAATTGACTCTGTGTGTATGTAATGTTATAGTTTCATATATAAATTCCATATATAAACATTATTTCTACATCTGAACACTGATCTTTTTACATTCTATAAGTTCAATATTATTGTTTTATACACAACATTAGGCACGAACAGATGAGTAAGACAGTGTTTATGCTAATGTATGATAAATCTTATTAGGAATAATTGTGCATTACTCAAATATGATCCTAGGAAATTAACTTGCTTGTCAATCTAAAAATCTTTTCATTGAGAATTTGATCAGTATCTACATTTTTAAATTCCAAGATGTGAATTATAATTAGACTGACCTTTTTTCCCCTCCTTTAACCTTCCACACTGGAAAAAAAATTGGGGATGAAATTACATTTTTATTTATGATTGAAAGTTGAGACATGAGCTTTGTTGATACAAGGAATTAAATACTTCCAGGTTCTTTTATTGTGACACTGATCATAGCTGTTTTAATCTATCTCCCAAGAATTGTTTTGAGCAATCAAATACAGGCAGGCTTTGCTTTTCATGGTTTAATATGCACGGATTTCAGTTACCATGGTGTAACAGCAGTCCCTCAAAAGCATGGTTCAAGTTTTAGTTACCATGGTATATTACCAGGAGTAATTGCACAAAGTCCAAACTTCATTGCTAGCTCTTCAGTCCACAAATCACTGTGTAAATAACAGATGCACATCATGATCAGTGACTAATCACATCACATCTTTCGAAGTTTGTCAGGGCGAGGTCACTGAGCATCTGTTATTCAGTTCATACAGAGACAGCAACACATACAATTGTATCACCTTCTAATCTCCTGGTGATAAACCCATATGACATATTACAAAAAAATTGATAACCGAAAGAGTGAATATACCAACAAGGGTGAAAGTGCAGTGAAGAAAAAAATGTGATCAGTGTAAGTGAATTTTGACCTTCGTGAACATGGAGTTATAGGAGAAATGGTGGAGCATGGAAAGATTGACACTATTTCCTTTCGAGACAATCTAGATACATAGGGAAAGGAACCCAGTGAAGGTAACTTGCCAACACAATGCAGAAATCGTGTGGCATTGGAAGAGGTCTCAGAGCAAGAAACAGCAGCAAAGTCCTCACATTAAAGGGATTCTCAGATTAGGGTACTGAATGTAAAGGATAAAATGGTGGTAGCTAATCAAACTAAGGTATATGACAATTAGCTGAGGCATAGGAATGATACTTACTGTGCATCATAAGTTACATGAGGAGAATAAAATGAGTACTGTTTAAATTACTCTTGCTACGCATTTTTAACAAAAGAAATATTTCTAACATTTTAAATTATAGTGCACTAAATAAATATCACTTTTACTGCTATACATATATATATATGTATATCTATATCACAGTACGATTAATGTTGCACGAATGCATAATATAATAACATTACATAATATTAGTGTTTTGACAAAGTGTTAAAGATTTCAGAATTTTGCACTTCGGCTTGCAAAATGCTATGGTTTAGATAAGTGTGTCTCAAAGGCTCATGTGTTAAAGGACTAGTCCCCAGCAAATGGAACTTTGAGGAAAAGAAACAATCTTGAGGAGGTGGTGCCCAGTGCGGGGAAGTTAGGTCACTGAGAATGCATCCTTGGAAACCCCCTTTTTTTTTTTCTTTCTCTTGCTTGGTGGCCACCAAGAGCTGAGCCTCCTCCTTTGCTACAAGACCCCACCATAATGTGCTGTCTTGCCACAAGTTCAAAAATAATGGGCCAACTAACTATTGACTGCAACCTCCAAAATTGTGAGCCAAAATGAATTGTTCTTGCTTAAATGCATCAGTATTTTGTCACAGTGATACAGAGCTGTGTAACACACACCGTTACTCTTAACAGCCCACACCACTGTGTGAAGCAAGGGCTGCCTGTAACAACCTATGGAAAATGTGATTTTTCAGTTGTCCCTGGACTATTGACAGTAATGATCAATTTGACGAACTGTATGAACTGAATAACAGATGCTAACATTTAAAAAAAAAAAAACAGAATGATTTTGTGCCTCCTACTGCCAAGAATCTAGCCAAAATCACTGGCCTCGTTTTCATATAACTACTCATTTAAACAATACCTGAGAGGCCCATTACATGTGAATTGAGGTCCCATTTGAATTTCTTAAAGACAACTAAATATTTTGGTGGGTCAGAGCAGAGGCAGTTATTGAGAAGAATCTCATCCTATTGACTGCGCGAAATCTTGAAACCAAGTTTATCAATGTTAACTGAATTTTCAGTTAAACATAGTTATTTCAAATAAATATTTTAGTAATGTGTTGTGCAATTTTGGGGCAGCTTTTGCCACCTCTGAAGAATAATGCCTAATACAAATGAGATAGATATTTTTAGCATCTCCTAGCATTTTGTATACTATGTCATCATTGTAAATGGGGAACAAGAATTACAGAAAGATAATAGCTTTGGAATAATAATTCTTTATGTTTGTTTTGTAAATCACACTAAATCTACCTTGGACTAAGCTTGCTTCAAGAATAGAACTTTGATGCTTTGAGCATTACCCTTTTAACAATTAGCTCTTCTGCCTATAGGTATAATTTAGAGACTTAGTAGTTCCCTTTTATTAGATGACCAACTTCATCTTCTTTAATCAGCTGGTGTAAGAGGATTTTCAGATAGGTTATTAATCAGATTTACACACAACTGCCATCCACTGTATTTCTAATTGAAGGCTTGGTGCTGGCTTTTACGAGGAAGTCAAGTTCAATTGCAAAATAATAAACCTTTAGAGCAAAAGCTCTATTCCTCCCACGAAACCTTTACTGTTAGGATGTGATTCAACATGTTTTATTACATTGAGATTGTGAGAATTTCTCCTTTTTAATGTTGTTTACTGCAAGCAAATGTTTGTGTTCTCTACGATTGTGCCTACATTCACACATCAGATAAATATTCTGGAAAAAAAGCAAAATATTGCATTAATAAATCAGTTGTTTACTTTGTACAAAGCTAAAAATTCAGTTTGATTCTCCCTTCTTTTGCCCTACAAATTGACAGCAATTCTTATTGAATGTTTGAATTACCATGTTTTGACATTATGTAAGCATGCCTTCAGCCAACTTTAGGCCACATGTTATAAGAAACCTAAAACTCAGGCAAAGCATTCAAAGGTTTCTAAACTACAACATTTTTTTATGGTGTGAATGATGGATTGAAATTTGTTGGGATTCCAGAAAAAACTAAAACCCTCTCAATGAAAGCAATACATGATTTGAATATTTATAAGATAATTGGCAATTCCACAATATGTTTGCTTCAGCAGAGGCAATTAAATACAAAATAACAAAAATAGGGAATTGCACACAAGAGTGTAGAAAGAATAGACTGAGGAAAAAAATAGAAGTGGAGTACATTAAATTACACTGCCACTTGTTTGTGCTTGTGTAATATCTTCATCAGAGATGATTGACACAGGCTTTTCAATAAAATGGACTCTTATATTTTTCATATTCAGAAATCTAATCCTGGTTTGAAAGACCAGAAGGAAATTATGACTATAACTATGTAAAGCAGCATACTTTGGCTAGGTCCTCTTAGGGAACATTAGACACTAATGTCTATAATCAGCCTGCCTGTCCTGTGTGGGGCCATTTTGATACCAATGGGAATTTTTAGTAGCAAACTGTCATTTGAACATTGCTGTTCATGTGGCTGCTTCCTTTCAGTTTCCAGATGTAGAACACTGGGACTGAAAGGGAATGACATTTTCTTAAATATCAACAATGTGCCAAATGCAGTGTCACATGCATTTGACACAATAATTTAAGATCTTCACTGCTTACTACCTAATGCAACATGCCTACTGTGCTCATTTCACAGAGAATAAACTGAAATTCAGAGATAACTATACCTCCCCAACAGAATCTTCCATCTAAAACACACATGACAAAGTATACTAACAGTATTACACAATTTATGTGTTTTGTTTCAAACATTCCCATCAAAGGTGCATATTGCCTAGACATAAATACACATGTAAAAATACTTAAGAATAATGTGCAAAAAAATGACACACACCAAATTAGAATGGTTCTTTTCTGGTAGAGAGAAATGAAGTCGAAGATACACATAGGGGCTTCCTCTCTGAATGTTTTCTTGCTAAGGTAGGAATGGAATGTAGGTGTTATCATTTTGTCATTCTCTACACATTTTTGTGTGGCTGGAGCATTTTGGAAAGACGAGAAATTAAAAACTAGTTTGGCAAGTTGCTGAAAGTCACACAGCCATTGCGGAGGAGGCAGAATTGGATTTGAACCCAACCCGGCTGAGACTTGAGGCTGCACCTTCTCTGAGTCTTCTCACCTGCACTAGCAGGCAATGCTTAGGGCTTCTGGTGGGAGCCATTCATCTAGGAATGAAAGGGTTGATTGGCTATCACTCTATGACTGCACCATGGGATGGCAGCCATGAGAAGAACCAGGTGGGCGTGTGCTTTCTGTGGAGGAAATGCTAACAATGACAACAGAAGCTCACTGAGGTACTTTTCCTCCCAGTACCTTGGTCCTTTTGCTCCTGTGGCTGATACGACTGCCACATTCTGAGCTCCCTCGGACAACAGAATGGGACATTATTTAAAACTTAGCTAGTTTATTAGCCTTTTGGTAAAGTAATGAAGCTAAACAAATTGGCTATAAAATTCCATCATGTTCATAGCTCCTTTTAGGAACAATGTCTAGGAATAACTGGATGCGGGCGACAAAATTAATTCGTGATACATCCTACCATGCTGTTATTATTAAAACTCCTAAAACGGACTTCACAGAATGTGCTGCTTCTCTCTATCCTTTTATCCAATCACTTACAGAGTTGACAAAAAACTGATTAGAATTGAACGTGGGTAACATATACTTTTACATATTTTACTTTGTGCTACAGATTTATTCATCTCTGACTCGACTGAACATGATCTTCCCAGTATCTAGTTTAGGTCCTAGCATATGGTAGGCAGTTGATAAATATTTGTTGAATTGAATGAGTATGGGTGTGAACGAATATGATGAACATGATCAATATCCGATGCTTCCATTTATTTATAAAGGAGGTGGCAAAGGATTGTGATTTGAAGAACTTTAGCCAAGGCTCAGTGGTTGGGAACAAAGCTGGTGTAGTTAGACCACCTTTCTGAAATCTTTCATTTATTGCTTATGGCGCTTTGAGTAAAATACTTAACCCCCATAAATCTAATTTAAGCTTCAGAAAAGTTCAAATAATATCAATGCTTCCCTTTTGTTTTGATAATTAAATGAGATAATCTCTAAAGTGCTTAGAATAGCTCTTGGTACATAATAAGTACTCCATAAATTTTAGGTATTATTTTTATCTCTATCTCTCTCTCTCTCTCTCTCTCTCTCTCTCTCTCTCCCTCCCTCTCTCTCTCTCTCTCTCTCTTTCTCTGTCTCACGACCTCGGTGTGTGTGTGTATGTATGTGTGTGTATGTTTGTGTGCGTTCTAGCTATATAACCTTTGTGTTTATGAAGGAGACGGTACTTACATCTCATTGCTTTCTGAATAGATTTTTTTTAAAAAAAAAAACCCACTATGGAACTACTCATTCTTTTTTTTTTCCCCTTATCAGAATTTCTATTTCCTAACATCAAAGTTCCTGTTCATCTACTATTGCAGAAGAAAAATGACTTTAATCTCAAAGGCAACATTAAAAATAGGGAAAAAGAAAACAAATCAATAAAGGCAAAGGTCATAGAAGCAAATGATTCTAACATAAAGCAATGCTTCTGAGCATTGGGGTTATATACACAGACTGAAAACACACACAGAGAGAGACAAACACAACATATGGAAGACAGATTACATGATTTAGATGCCAATATCGAAACCATTTTATATTTAAAACTTTTAAAATAATCATCTAAAGAAAAAGTCTTGAAAGAAAGAACTGCATCCAAAGATTCCTTTTTCTAGCAATGTGTCTTTCTCTTCCTTCTCTATAGAGGCCAAAGTAAATATGTAAATATTCTTCATTACACACACACACACACACACACACACACACACACACACACACACACCCCTGTGTCCTGGATCAGCTGTATTCTCAATCAGTTGTATTCTCCACAGTGGACAATTTGGAAATTGCTTTAAGAAAAATTAATGAAGTGACAGGCTAGGTGAGGGCAAGCCTGTGATTTCTTTTCACTTCTGTTAATCATCAGATGTGGTCAATATCAAGTCATTATAAAATATTTGTTTTAACCAACTTGAGGAATTTTTAAATGATTATTTTATGTATAGGAAGATGTTACTGAAATTTATTACTGAGGGCATAAGCTTTGAAATATTTTTTTGTCATGATCCTCAATAAATAATGTGTTTCATGGCAACCCAGATGTTCTATTTTATTTCATTTTTTAAAATGTTGGCTGTGACCCAATAAATTTATTTTTATAACCCACTAATGGGTCATGACCCACTGGATGGAAAATGCTGTCTTGCGATATTTTGTTTAAGTTTTCCCACTGAACCCCCTACCACCACCCCGGGAGCAGCAGAGGAGTGAGAAAGATGGAGATGATGGGAGAGGTTAAGAGAGGGACTCAGGGCCTGCCTCAAGTGCAAAATCTCTCTGAAGTTTCTCATTTCACCATTAAAACTTCTCTAACTCTGGCATTCAATACCAAACATGATCATCAGTTTACTATCAAAGATTTAAAATCTTCCAGATACATAAAACAGGGATGCTTCAGGGACACTTGCGGTGGGATACTGGGGCTGCCTGGCTTGAGGCCTGTTGCCCACCCCTTGCCCCAAGAGGACATGCACACTGCAATTGGCCAAGCAGGTCATCTGGGATGATGAATTGACCCCAGAGAGCACAGGACTTAGCAAGGTCTAGGAGGGGCCTTTCGGCTGTCTGACAATTATGCAGCGCAGGTCCTGTGGATGATCTCAGCCAGAAGATGAGGACATTCCTTTATCGTCACTGTGGCAGATCTGAGTACAGGCCCTGTGCCTTTCTCTAGCATTTCTGGGCCTGATCACTGGAAAGGTGAGCTCCTCACTGGATGAGTCAGACCCTCATTAACCTACACCACACAGACAAAGCCTCCAGGCGGCCCAGTGTAGCAGGAAGGGGACAGACAGTGCTAACAAGGTCACCCTGCAATGGGCTGAGAAGAGTTGGTAATGATGAGGCAAATGATAAATGTGGAGCTGGGGAAATCAATCATTTTGAAAGGAGAACACGTAAATTCTTATTTTTCTTCACAACTGGCTTGACAGCAGCTTGAATCATCCTTCCCCTGAATCAGCCGTCACCAAGATCACAGTGGGTGGGCCAGAAAGAAAATAAAGAGAAGTAAATAAACCGATGGAGGAGGAAGCTTTTACCTTTTTTAAAGCACTTCCTTTTCTTATTTGGAATCAAAGGACCCGGTGGCTTGGTTGGAATCCAAAGATGAGATGAAATGATGTCGGTACTGTGCTTCCCCAAAGAAAAATTCTCTGATAGATCAAACTTTTCCTTTGTGATACCCAGAAATCTGGGATTCAGTATATGCATAAATTAAAAAAGAAAAAAAAAAAGAACTCACTAGGAACCTAAGAAAGTTTTCTTTGATAAAACTATAGCTAGAGATAGAGATAGATGGATAAAAGTAATGGGCTTCAGCAAAGATCTTTGTGTTATAAGCCCACAGTGGAAAATTGCTTCAATAAGCCATCTAAATGTTAATATAAACCATCTCTCTCCCTTCCCTCCCTCCCTCTCTGTCTCTCTCTCTCTCTCTCTTTACTATGCTGTCTATTGTCTCCAGTCACACACCCGGCCCTGTAACTGAGGTAGATTTCAGCAGAATGCCTTGCTATAGTAATAAAAAGAATCAACCCTGCAATTTGAAAAGCTAAGCCTCTTCTCTTTAAAAGCACGAGGGCTTTTATTTATTTCATGATTAAAAGAATAAAGTACATGTGTGGAAATCTGAATTTCCGAGAGGCTGAACAGTCTGTTTTCTTAGCTGAAGCCACAGTAATGAACTCTAAGTCAGAGAAGTGATCTCAGGTAGAAGGAGCCACTGTAATAAGATTTAATTACTCTCAAGAAGAAAAACAATACTTAGGTTGGCTGCAGAATTTGAACAGGAAACTCTAAAATACAGTGACATGAATCTCATTTCTGACTGCCAGGCATATTTAAATACTGTATTCAAAATGTATAATAAAAAATGTTTCATCTCAGAGTTGACTTTTTTAAAAAAAATACATATTTAAAAAGTCAGATAGAAAAGCAAACTACTGAAAAAGTTGGGAAACATTTTTGGATGGCATTTAAGTATGCTGTTATATGACTTATGAAATACAGTTAGAGGGCAGACAAACACTGAGGTTGATAAAATGCAGGTTTGTTTTTTCCTCTGCAAAGTGCCTACAGGTACAAAGAGGGAAAGACTATCACTTTTGCCTTTTTATCTCTACTTCTTTCCAAGCCAGGGCCTCTTCTCTGGCTAGAAAGCCTGACAGTCATTATAGGCCACCTAGTAAGGTTTTTAATATCTATAAAGTAACTGAATTCTGTACAGAGTACTAGTGGGTAGTAAAAACTGATGTGAAGCAGATTCTCAGAAACATTAGCATGTTCTAGAAATCACCATAGTAATATTTTTAAATGTAGGTAATTTTTACTTTTATATAGCATGTTCTGAAATGGTCGCTCACTTTATTGCCACAACAATTACATGAAACAAGAAATATATTTTCCATATTTTAAATGGAAGAACTGAAGCTCAGTTGTGCTGGTCCCTGGCTAGGGAGCATCCCTTTCTATAAGTTCAACTTATAGCAATTGAATAGCAACTGAACTTTTTATTTTTTTTTAAATAGCACTTTCTATAGTCATAATGAATAATTAAGATCTCAACTGTGAATTTCCTGAGACAGGGACCTGTCCTTGTTTACCATCAATCTCAAGCATCTAGCACAATTGGCATAGAAGGAGTGCTCAGAAAACCTAAATGATCAAATGAATGTATATGTAATAATATTCTTCAAGGTCCCACAGGAAACCAAGGACAGAACCAAAATGAGAATCTCCATCTTCTCCTGGAAATTCCTTGCTCTTTCCATGGGATCTATGTAAGAGCTAGCATGCTGTGTCTTCATCACACATTCTAGAACCAGACTAAATGAACGGGAATCTTGACTGTGCTAGGTACCAGTTATGACTTCTGCAATTACTCAATGATTCTGTTCCTTTGGATTCCTATTTTCAAAATGGGGATGACAATAGTGCCTGTCTCCTGGAATTGTGAGATCACATTTACCCACATGCAGTTCTTGGAGCAAACCTTCTTAAGGTGAGTCTCTACAGGTGTGAACTAGTCCTTGAGCTGCTAAATTGCCACTATTGCTACTGCCAATACCACTACCATCATTGCTATTATTAAATTCAATCTTCCAATTCTCCTCAAACACACCTGGATTCAGCTTGTCCTGGCTGGACCTAACTCTTAAATGAAAAATATTCTTAAATAAGCAGTATTTGTCAACCTATCTTAATATTGAGTTTCTGGCCTCCAGTGCACCAGGCAGAGCTTTCTTAGCTACATCTGTGTTCTGTTGCTTCCTAACTGCCAAAGCCACAGAGATGGGAGGGAGCTGAGGGCACAAATATGTTATTCGTTCATCCCCAGCTGGGAACTGAACACCCTCCAGATTCTAACTCAACTCTTAATCCTGCAGAGCACTGCCACATTGGCGCCTTGGGACTCCACCTGAGATCTGTTAAAATACATCTGCATTTTAACCAAGAACTTGGTCCTTCTTCATCCTGCCCCTGTCCCTCACCAGCTTTCAAATCATTCATTTACTACTTTGTTCCTGTAGGATAACCTTATTCCATTGTAAACTTCATGGGAAATGTAAAAGTAAAATCCAGGCTGCTCTTATTGCAGGTGTCTGAGTCTTGCTTAGTTCTCTTCAAACTCTGGTCTCACAATCCCCCATCTTGGTGCAGCTACATCTCTTTGTCTGCTGTTAGGGCATATGATTATTTCTGTGAAATTTTCTATAAACACACTTTAGCTGATATACAGTAGAAAGAAGCTTACTTTTTCTTACCTATAGAAATGTATCTTGAAATCATTTTCCAATACTTCTAACTATGAATTTTTCTGATAAAAAGCTGGTGATAAGGAACTTTTGAAGTTTTATAGTTAAATCTATGAAAACTTCACATGCAGGTGAAAGATGAAATGAGAATCTGTCCTTTAGCTTTATTCATGGGACACCTTGGCTAAGATTTAGAATAAAAATGGACTTTTTCCTCAGATGGAGGCCCATTTATTTTTTTCCCCTTTAAAAATGGATATAGTGGTTTCCTTTAGCAAGGTAAATACCTTTAGATAAAAATGAAAAGGGGCATTTCAAGGTTCAGAGTTTAATATTATCAAATGGCATGTGAGTGCCATCATTGAAGACAAGATTTAGTGTTGAATGATGTATTAAGTCACTTCTTGAAGCACATTCTATGATTTTGATGTTCCACAAATTGGAAGTTATAATTTCTGATAACCTGAGACATCTCCTTCATAGATTTACTAGCAATTTAAAGTATGGCTTGTTATAAATCTCTTAATGCACCTTCTATTTCAAATATCCTCATACAGAAATCTACCCATTTTTTTTCCCTCACATGTGGAGAAATCTGTAATGTCAGTTAACACAAAAAGGAATGTTCTGGGGCCAGAATAGGTAAGTCTGATTTATGTCATTCCTCATGTTCTAGGTGCTGACATGCAAAATGACCTTTAGCACTGCAAATGCTGAAAGTATGTCAAGTCAAGATTTGGTGTCCAATATCAATGGTGTCTGTCCATTCTGAAACACTATTAATTCTGCTGCTACAGCTGCCTTTAATAACAAAGATCATGTCACTCTCTCCCTTAAAATTCTTTTCAGCACCAATGGTGTAGAGTACATGTCCAACAGTTTGCTACTCACTGCCCTTTCTAAGGACCAGCTGGCCTGCCTTGACCTTCCCAGTTTCCTCTTCTACCAACCCCTGTATAGAGTGCCACATCCCAGCCCAACCATGAAACACTGAATACTTGACTTCTATGACTTTTCACGATGGTCCTGGAATGTTCCCCTGCCACTCTGCATCATATGCATGCAATTTTATGGGACTTTGCTAGAAAATTAAACAAGAATTCATCCCATATATGAAAACTTAGAATTGAACCCTACCAACAGAATTATATTTAGAATATTAAGAACAAAGAATATAATAAATATCAGAGGCAAATTATTTAAAGGCAGGTAGATCCATTATTTATTAATTATTATTATTATTTTATTAAATAGGGAGATATGTACTTTCATGTGCAAGAAGCCCTGTGCTGTAATGTCTAGGAGCTTAGATTTTTGGAATCAGCCTTCTTGAGTTCAAAATGTAGCTCTACCATTTGCTGTTGGCTTGTATTCTTGGTTAAGGTAATGGAACTGTTGATAGTACCTATTGCATAGAGTTGAATTGGAAAACCTAAGCCTGACCTAGTGGTCCACACCTCTAATCCCAGCTACTTAGGAGGCTGAGGCAGGAGGATCACAAGTTTGAACCCAGTAGGGCCACTTAGTGAGACCCTGTCTCAAAACAAAAAAATAAAAGAAAGGTCTGGGGATATAGCTCAGTGGTAGAGTATCCCTGAGTTCATTCCTTAGAACCGAAAAAGTACAAACATACATTAGAATAGCTACTTATAGTACATAGCAAACAGCCAGTATTCAATAAATATCAGCTGCTATTATGTTTACTCTAACTTAAAAAAAAAAACAACAGTAATTTTACTTAACCAAAGAAAGATACAGAATGGCTCAATGTAACAGAATATATATCACAAAATGTATCATGATGCAGTGGGGAGCCCCCAGGGTTGAAGCGTCGATTCTGAAAATCTGGTTAAAATGCTTAGACCCTAAAGAAAAGGCCTGAGGAAAGGAAGAGAGTTCTGGAGTTCCAGAGGGACCTGTCCAATTGCTCCTGTGTGACAGAGGAGCCCAGATGGGCAGCTCCACAGCCGACTCTGTACTGGCTCCAGAGTAAGTCGCTCTTCCTTGAGCGTTTCCCTTCTGCTTTGCAGAAAGGAAAATAAACTAGAAGATGAGAGCCAGAAAGGAAGTTAGACTTCTACCAACACATCAGTAACAACGGAACTTTATTTGGTACAGATACTGTGCATGGCATTCTTCACAAAGATTAGAAAATTCTGGAATACTGATCAAATTTCTGTTTCCCGGCCTGTGGTGGTAGGGGTTCTTTTCACTTTATAAAAATGTTAATGGGTAATATTGAAGGCACACAGCGTGACGTTTTCATACATGTATACAATGTGTAATGATCAGATTTGAGTGATTAGCATATCCATCACCTGAAACAATCATCATTTCTCTGTAGTAAGAACATTCAAAATCTCTTACAGCTGTTTTTTGAAATGAACAATATATTGTTATTATTTTTTGTACCAGGGATTGAACCCACTAGGAGTCAACCACTCAGCCACATCCCCAGCTCTTTTTTTGTTTTTTTTTTATTTGGGAAAGGGTCTCACTAAGTTGCTGAGGTTGGCATTGAACTTGAGATCCTCTTGCCTCAGCCTCCTAAATTGCTGGAATTACAGGCATGATCCATCATGGCCAGCTATGTTACTCATTTTTAAGGTAACAGGTACTTGGGTATTTATAGGTTTTCCTCTCTACTTGTGCATATGTTTGAAGTTTTTATGACTTTTTGTAAAGTGATAAATGTAAATATCACCACAGCAGAACTTTTTTTTTTTTCTTTATCACAAAGCTGTTTCTACCTCTGGGCTTTGATAGAACTCAGATGGCATAACTGGAATTTGATTTTCCTTATGTAAAATTGTCCTTTCTATTTGTCTTCTTGGATGATAGGGCTTTTCATTTTTATTTTACTTCTAGAGCTAGTTCTTGCACTTAGGTCCATTTTGTTTGTTTGTTTGTTTGTTTGTTAATCATCTCTCTTGACAATTTTCTTATTGCTGTTGCTGTTCTTTGTATGAAAACACAACCCCATTGTCCAACCACTAACATCGTGGATTTTGAAGCTCTTCTCTGTAGGAGTTGATTCTAGAAAGGCCCCAACACTGCTGCAGACCACTTCTGGAGACTGGAGACTGACTCTATGGGACAGGTTATTTCTTATTCAGTCTTTACAGAGATCCTAAAAGATTGTCTTGAGTTCTTTTTTCCCTAAGAGCAGAATGTGGTAAAACTTGGAGCCTATGGTTGATGGAGATTCAAAAAATAAGATCTGGTAGAAAAATACCAAATGAGTCCATGACAGGAATGTAGGAACAAAAGACAGAAAATCCAGAAGGGCTGGGATTGTAGCTCAATGGTAGAGCGTTTGCCTAGTATGTGTGAGGCACTGGGTTTGATTCTCAGCACCACAAATAAATAAATAAATATCCATAGATGATTAAAAAATAAAAAGTAAATAAGAAATAAAATCCAGAATAAGAAA
This sequence comes from Ictidomys tridecemlineatus, assembly GCF_052094955.1. NCBI lineage: Eukaryota > Metazoa > Chordata > Mammalia > Rodentia > Sciuridae > Ictidomys > Ictidomys tridecemlineatus. The sequence goes on from NC_135482.1 coordinate 26,215,998, forward strand.
AATCTGAGCTACGATAATCAAGAATAAGTTAGTGGAGACTGACATAATGTAAAAAGCATCAAGTGCATAATGGCTCATGGTCTTTTCTTTGTATATTTTCTCCAACAGAGAGCTTTAATTTCTTGATTTTACTAGCTCACTTCCATAATTAGCTGGAAGTCCTCTCCACATATAGGGTATTTTGGCTTCCTGACATGTTGATTTAAAAATAATACAAAATAGGCCAGGCACAGTGGTGCACACCTGAAATCTTATCTACTTGAGAGGCTAAGGGAGGAGGACTGCAAATTGGAGGCCAGCCTTAGGAACTTAGAGAGACCCTGACTCAAAATAATAATAATAATAATAATGATAATAATAATAATAATGATGATTGGGCATGTAACTCAGTGGTATGGTGCTCCTGGGTTCAATTCCCAGTACCCCCCTGCAAACATACAAAACAAAACCCCAAACAAATTAATGGAAATTTCCTTGGTCAATAGAGTAGAACAGAGAATTCTTTCTAAACATTTGTCTTAAGGGACTTAAAGAAGGAGTATCATTAGAACAAAAACCTCAGTTTTAAAATGGACCATACACTTACTACGCAGAATTAAATGGACAAAGAAAAGGAAATCCTTTGCTTTCTATAACTGATGAAATCTTCGCCATGAATCCTTACTCTGGTGGGGGACAAGATGGCATTTTTAAAACATACCAAATAATGCTGTCTCAATATGTTTCTATTTGAATCGTCTCTTTTGAATGACTCAGGATATTTCAACTAACTTCTTTGTCTTTTAGAGATGTCTTTTCTTCTCCTTATTCATCTTTGAGATGTCACCTGTGTATGGAGAGTGACCGCTCACAGTGCGGTAGCGGGGGACCTCTGCCTGCAGACTGTCAGAGAGTCTTCACCAACTTCTGCTGTGAAGTCGCTAATCTGGTCTGGTTTCAGGAATATGATCAGCTGAGACATTTCCGGTTCCTTTAAGCTTATAATTTATTAGAACTCCTCCAAATTCTGGATTTGTTACATTTAGAAGCATCATCCCTGAACTCTGAAGCTTTCCTTCCCACTTGAGGACTCAGCTGCTCCACAGCATCCCAGCTCTTCTGTGCTGGCTCATCAAGACACTCCCTCTACTCGGAAGAAGGGGTTTCCTGCAGGCTCATCTACAGAGTCGCCTCCTTCTATGCACACAACAGTGTCGCTCCCCACCATGCTGGACCCAGCCCCCTACCCCCTGCTGGACTCTCTCTACCTGCAACCTGCTGTGCTATTCTGCTAGGGTTGCTATAACAGAATGCCATAGAAGTAGCTTCTCAACAACAGAAACTTATGTCCCCCTATTCTACAGGCTGAGAAGTCCAACCTGGAGGCACCAACAGGTTCTGTGTCTGATGAGGGCCTGTTTTTTTGCTTCATGATTCTCTGTCTCCACCTGTGACAGAAGGCAAAAAGTAATGTGCTAACTTTTTCTCTTTCTTTTTAAATAATTTATTTTTTATTGATTTTTAGGTGTGTGTGTGTGTGTGTGTGTGTGTGTGTGTGTGTAAACATTAGGATTCATTTTGACATAATTATAAAAGCATGGAACATAATTTGTCCTAATCCAATCCACAGTACTCCCCCCCCCATTTCCTTCCCTCTATGCTACTGATCTCTCTGCTACTTACATATAGTTATTTTTATTAGTGTTGTGTGGATATAAATAATGGTGAAATTCACTGTGGTATCATATATGTACATAGGAGAGTTGGGTCACATTCATTTCACTGTCTTTCCCTATCCTATCCCTCCTCCCTTCCCTTCAATCCCCTTTGTCTACTCTACTGATCTACCTTCTATTTTTTTTATTCCCCTCCCCCTTATTTGGATTAGCCTCCACATATCAGAGAAAACATTCAACCTTTGACTTTTTAAGAATGGCTTATTTCACTTACCATGATAGTCTCCAGTTCCATCCATTTACCAGCAAATGCCATTAAAGTCAGTCTTCTTTATGACTGGGTAATACTCCATTGTGTATATATACCACATTTTCTTTATCCACAGGAAACACCTGTGTTGGCTCCAAAACTTGGCTATTGTGAATTGTGTTGCTATAGACATTGATGTGGCTGCATCGCTGTAAGATACTGATTTAAAATCTCTTGGATATATACTAAGGAGTGGGTCATTTGGTCATTCCATTACTATTTTTTTTGAGGAATCTCCATACTGCTTTCCAAAGTGGTTGTGCTAATTTGCAGTTCTGCTAACAAAATGTGAGTGTATCCTTTTCTCCACATCTTCACCAACATTTATTGTTACTTGTATTCTTGATAATTGCCATTCTGACTAGAGTCATGAAATTTCAATGTGGTTTTAATTTGCATTTTCTTAATTGTTAGAGATGTTGAGCATTTTTCCACATATTTGATGACCATTTTTTTTTTTATTTTGAGAAGTATCTATTTAGTTCTTTTACCCATTTATTGAGTTATTTGTTTTTTGGGGTTGAGTTTTTTGAGTTCTTTGTAGATCCTGAATATTAATGCCCTATCTGGGGTGCAGGTGGTAAAGGTTTTCTTCTATTCTATAGGTTCTCTCGTCACACTCTTGATTGTTTTCTTTGCTGGGAAGAAGCTTTTAAATTTGATGCCATCCTACTTATTAACTTTAGGAGTCTTGTTAATAAAATCAGTTCCTATGCCAACGTGTTAAGAGTGTTGGGCCTACATTTTCTTCTAGCAGTTGCAGGATTTCTGGTCTAATTGCCAAGATGTTGATCCACTTTCAGTTGAGTTTTGCACAGAGAGATGGGCGTTAAATTTTATGCTACTACGTGTGGACTTCCAGTTTCCCCAGCATCATTTGATGAAGAGGCTCTCTTTTTCTCCAATGTATATTTTTGGCACTTTTGAGATAAATGTATTTATGTGGATTTTTCTCTGTGTTCTGTTCTGTTCCATTGGTGTTCATGTCTGTTTGGGTGCCAGTACCGTACTGTTTTTATTACTATATCTCTGTACTATAATTTGAGATCTGGTTTTGTGATGCTTCCTGCTTTGCTTTTCTCTCTAAGGATTACTTTGGCTATTCTGGGTCTTTTATTTTCCCAAATAAATTTCAAAACTGCTTTTTCTAGTTCCTAGCCATCTTTCTTGAGCCCCTTAATCCCATTTGTGATGTTCCTGCCATCATGGTCTAATTACCTCCTCAAGTCTCCACCTTCAGTGACAATTGCATGGGGGATTAGATTTCAACATACAATTTTTAGGGAACACAAACATTCACTTCTTATTCTGTTAAAGTGTAGGTAAGTGCTTTAAGGAAGATCTCAAACATCAAAATGAACTTATTGTATGTCTGCAATCCCAGCAACTCAGGAGACTGAGGCAGGAGACATGAGGCAAGCCTCAGCAACTTAAGAAGACCCTACCTCAAATAAAAAGGAAAGGGGATGTGTCTCAATGGTGAAGCACTTCTGAGTTCAATCCCCAGTAACCACCAGCACCACCCCTCAAAAAAAAGAAAGAAAGAGAAAAAGAAAAAAAAATGTATTGTGTTCTCCTCTGGTCAAGATTCTAGCCCAAGAGGAAGAAATTGATTCCCGAACACAGCTAGAGATGTTAGGTTTCTTTATTCCCCTTCTGTGTTCACTCTTCTCCCACATATCATTGGAGTAGAAGGGACAGGCTTTCTCCTTACTCAAGTTTCTGGCATAGATCTCCTCTAAGTCATTGTGTTCTTCATCCTGAAGTCACGAAGCCCCACAGCTCAGTCTAAGTGGTAGAAGAGGTATTATCATCAAGTTCTCCAACAAACTCCAAGATCTGGCATGGTAGGTTAGCCCTGCCTTTTAATATTAAGAGCTGCTAAGAGAGTTTTAGAAGTAAATCCTTTGCTCATTGTAGTCTTGCTTAAAATGCTTCTGTCTGGCTGAGAACTCTAAAACATCCTACTCTGAATCTTAAGGACAGAATATTTACTCCAACTGGTTCTTTAGATCTGAAATGATCTGAATCTTCCTCAAGGTGAATGGATGCACCTTTCAGAGTAAGAAGTAAGATTTCACATTAGAGAATGCAGAGAAAAGTTCCTGAAAAAATCCCACTTTTCCAAAATACAGTCATTTTTTGTAGCATTCCGCATTTTTATTATTCCCTTCCCTTTCTTTTCTTTTAATTACCTAAGTCAGAAAGTGAAACTACATTGAAAATTGAAAATATTTTTTGTAAGTGTGCTTAATGTATTTAATATATTTGGCTACATTTGTTCTCCTGATACCTTCTGAAAAAAGGACAGTACGCTAAAGTAGTTGGGAGTTTAATTTAGGTGCTAAAATCACAGAGCACTGGATTAAAATTCTTATCCTTAAACTTATTTCCCCGAGCAAATCATTTTTCCTTACCAAGCCTCTGTTTCCTCATCTCAAAAATCAAGATGATTAGATTTATATAATAAGATGGTTCCAAAGATGGCCTCAAGCATCTCAATATTAACGTTCCAAATTAAATTCTTGATTTTTCTGCTTCACAGGGCTATTCTTTCTTCCATCTTTCTATCTCAAAATGTCCAAGGCAAAACATCGTGGGCATCTGGTACTCCTCTCTATCTTATCACACCCAAATTTTCAGGAAGTCCTGTTTCTCAGCTAAATATTTGTAGAATCTGATCACACTTTATCATTCTTCACTTCTTGCACCTTTGTCCAAAGGAAAATTATCCTTCGCTTCTTAGGTTGGATGATCTAAGGTAGGTGTGGTATCAGAATATCTCAGTTGTTTAACATCCCAGAAGTTATTTCTCACTCTTGCTGAGTGGCTAGCTATCACCCAAGCAGTGATTCTATGGTTTGTCCTTCTGCACATCTTCAACGTTGGCATCTACAGCTAAAACAGAAGGAATGTGGATATTTGCACAAGAAGATCTCCTGGGCCAGATCTGGAAGCAATGTGCCTTACTGGTACTTGTAGAATATTAGACAGAGCTCAATCAGATGGTCACACCTAACTATAAGGAGGCTGAGAAACAGCCTAGCTGTGTGGTTGGAAGAAAGAAGACATGAGTTTGGTAAATAGCTCTCTGATTTCTGCCACTTGACTCCTAGACAGGAGTTATAAGCACTTCTATTTGATTTTCCTTCTTCCACCTTTATGTGTCTACAATTTTTTTTTCTCATGGTATCAATCTGATGATCCTTTTATAACTTAATTCAGATCATAATCTTCATTTGCTCAAAATCTTCCAATGGTGTTGTCCTTATTGTGACCTTGAGACTTTGTAAGGTTGACCTCCACTCACTTCCTTGTTTATTTCCTACTGTTTTCTCCTTTGCTCACTCTGCTGTAGCTACACTAACTTTCATACTCTCCCTCAAATGTGCAGAGAACCCTCTACCACAGAACTTTTGCATTATCTCAGAGCATACTTGCTTACTCCCTTCAAGTCCGAGTTCACCCTCCAGCCTATTAAAGTCTTCCTTAAATAGCCTAATATGGTACTCTTTACCTCATCCTGCTCCATCCCCTTTATTATCACTATTCATACACTATATGATTGTTTCTTTGCTTAATGCCTCTATTACAAGATTAGAATGCTTTCTTCCATTAGAGGAGAAAATTTATTTTATCCTCCTCCCCTTGGGACTAAGAACATGAGTGAAACAGGGGCTTGATGAATGTTACTTAACAAATAAAAAGGTGGATAAATTGTTAAGCCTGTAGCCTGTCGAAAGTAATCAACAAATGATATCATTGCTAAGATACCAGGGTTTTCTCCTCAATTGGAAAGAACATCGATGTTTAAAATCTTATTCATGTTTGAGTGTTTGTGAGTTTTCGGAAAAGAAGAGGCAACAATACAAGATTAATTTACTCCTTATGCTCTGATCATTCTTGACACAACTCTTCCTATTCTTTCATTAGCATGAGCAGGGAGAAAATGGTACGACAGGAAACATGAAAGTGAGCCAAGGCCACTTGTATAAAGGCCATGTTGAGACTTGGCAATAAACAAGAGAGAGGGAAATACATTAAAGGCTTTTGAAAAAAAAGAGGATCATGATCTGAGTGAAGTTTTCATGCTTATATTTTTGCTTCTATATATATATATATATATATATATATATATATATATATATATATATATATATTATACTCTACACCTGTGGAGTGAAGTGGAAATAGGAATACCAATGGGCAAAAAGGAAGAAAATAATTTATAGTTCAACTTGCTGTGAAGGAGGCCTGGCATGGTGGCACATACCTGCAACTCAGGAATTTAGGCAGGGGATTGTAAGTTTGAGGCCAGCCTGCGTACCTTAGTGAGACCTTGTCTCAAAATAAAAATTAAAAAGACTGGGTATATGGCTTAATGATACAATTCCCCTGGGTTCAATCTCCAGTACCAAAAAAAAAAAAAAAAAAAAAAAAGTAAAACTTAAGCAAACATATCTTGTGTCAAAATTAATAGTAGAACATAAAAGTCATAACCAAATGTAAGTAGTTCTGCTTGATTCGATGTGCTTCAGTCAACATAGTTTGAATGTGTCAGGGCCTCTATTTCTTAAACTAAACCAATAAAAATCCATAGGACCAGAAATAAGATGAGATAAATATGACTCTACTTTTTTAAGCTTATTTAGAAAAAAAAATAAAAGCATTTGCAAATATTTTAAACTTTGGAAAGCTTAGTATTCCATCTGACTTAGCTTATATAGAGGGAAAAAAATCTTACTCAAGAATAATCTATCAGAGGTCAAAGGTAGCTCTAGACTAGAAATTTTGAACTAAAAAAAATATATTTAAATGTGAATTTCAACTAGCTTATAAAAGAGCTTTAATACTCTGTGTCTTCAGAAATGATATATTTGATACCTTCATTAATCAGAATGTCAAAGGGCAGATCTGAGACTACTCAAAAAGTTTCAGATCTGGTTTTGTTCACAACTAAGCTAATTACTGGTACAAAATGAATTTCTAGACACAGCTAATTCTTAACAGGTTAAAAAAGACAGTCTTAAGACTTTGAATTTTAAACTGGTAATATTAAGACTTTTAATATGCATTTTACAGCTTTCTTCTGTAATATAAAAATCCATTCAAATCTATGAGACTTTGTGTATGTGTACTTACAGGCACTTGGCATAAATTAAGGGAGCAGTTGAGAAAAGTTTTACCACTTTCACTGTCACATTAAAGAAGATTCATTGAGAATTATAATATCAAACACACTGATTTTCAAAAAGTTTTGAACCTACTACTTCTAAGGCAAAGTACTTAAAAGGGAATCGGGCCACATGTTTAGAAACCATACTAATCTCCTTAGATCATCTGTTTACCAGATAATCAGTTGTCCCATCAGCCATCCTCAGACAATAACAATAAGAACCGATTACCCACATTCAATGATCCTCTCTTCAAAATGTCAGTCAAACTCCACCTAAGAGATACACTCAAGTTACAGCTGGATTGAACCTACAGAATATAATAAAAAATGGACCCAAGGGAGAATAATAACAGAGCCACAGAGAAGAGCAAACCTAATCACCCCAAAGGAACTCTGAGTACCAGGTGAGTAAACTGTCCATTCCAAAGAATTCTTATTAAGTTAAGAACAAATTTAAAGCTGGCATCCTGTAGACAAGTAGGAAAACAAACTTGGACTTTCGGGCTGGTTGACGTGGAGCACTTGAAGTCTGAGAGGTGCAGAGTAACAAGTCCCACCCTCCCTTGCTGCAGATGATTGATAGAGATGAGGAGAAGAGATAATTGGATGGGGCATAAACACTTAATGAGCTGACAACTTGCCACATATTGACCTCAAAGTGTGACACTGTGGAACACTTGCACCAGAATCTCCTGGAAAGCAGTTTTCAAAAGATTCACAAACCCCACCCTAGACTTCCTGGGTGGAATCTCTGGAAGTAGAGCTTTGGAATTTAGACTTTAAACACTCTCCCCAAGACCCACCTCACTGACCTGCATGGGAGCCATGGTCCAGGGTAAGTTTGGGTCTGCTCCCCGTACCTGGGAGCCCAGGTCTAACCCACATCCATCTTGAGACACTGCAGTCATCCCCATAGCCTTCCTTATGCAGTAACTTCTACCTTGGGACAACAGACAGGGCCTAGAAGCAATTGCATTTTGGAGCAGGTATCCCAAAGCCAGTGTAAGTCCCACCCTTTTAGTCCCATCTCTGAGAAACATTGCATCCATCTTGGGGCATCTCTACTGTTATCTCAAGTTATCTCCTGCTATTGCCACCACCTCCTATAGTTACAGTACCATCCATCCTGTGACACCTGCAGGGTCTGACAACCCAACACCAAAGTGAAGTATAGAAAATTTTCATGGGTACTACAAGATTATAAGGTAGAAACTGTAATACCTCAGACCCACACGGCAAGTAAGGAAATCACATAGACAACAAGGGAAGAAAGTGCCCCAAACAAACCAGGATACTACAATAAGAGAACTCGTGGACAGTGCAGTGGATGAAATGTCAGAGAAGGAGTTCAGAAGGTTCAAATTAAAATGATCTGTGAATTAAAGAATGACCTAAATGAGCAAATACATAAAAATTTGAACACTTCAACAAAGAGATAAGAGAGCAAATACAGACATCCATTGATGACATCAATAAACAGATAATGACCTAAATGAGCAAATACAGAACATCAGATAATGAAGACAAAGTATGCAATCTAGAAAAAAAAAGTTGACCACACAGTGAAGATGATACAGAATCATGAGAAGAACATTCAAGAATCATGAGACAGCATTAAAAGACCAAATCTAAGAGTTATTGGGATACAGGAAGGCACAGAGTTTCAAACCAAAGGAATGCACAATCTCTTCAATGAGATGATATCAGAAAATTTCCCAAACATGAAGAATAAATTCAAAAATCAAATATGAGAGGCTTATAGGACATGAAATGTACAAAATTACAACAGATATACACCAAGACACATTATAATGAAAATGCCTAGCACACAGAATAAGGATGTAATCTTAAAGACTGCAAAAGAGATAAATCAGATCACATATAGGAGTAGACCAATTTGTATCTTAGCAGATTTTTCTACCCAGACCCCCAAAGTCAGGAGATTTTGGAACAGCATATACCAAGCTCTGAAAGAAAATGAATGCCAACCAAGAATTTTACATCTAGCAAAATTAAGCTTTAGATTTGATGATGAAATAAAAACCTTCCATGATAAACAAATATTAAAAGATTTTACAACTAGAAAGCCTGCACTACAGAATATACTCGGCAAAATATTCCATGAAGAGAAAGTGAAAAATAACAAAGAAAATCAGCAAAGGGAGGTATTACATTAAAGGAAAAACTAATGAAAGAGAAACCAAGTCAAGTTAAAAACAAAAAATAAACAAAATTGGCTGGGAATACAAATCATGTCTCAATAATAACCCTGAATGTTAATGGCCTAAACTCACCACTCAAAAGACATAGACTTGTAGATTGGATTTTTTAAAAGACCCAATAATATGCGGTCACCAAGAGATTCATCTCTTGGGAAAAGACATCTAAATACTAAAAGTGAAAGGTTGGAAAAAAAGATACCACTCACATGGACTGCAGAAGCAAGCAGGGGTTTCCATCCTCATATAAAATAAAGTAGACTTCAAGCCAAAGTTAATCAACAGGGATAAAGAAGGATATTTCATACTGCTTAAGGGAACCATTCATGAACAAGACATAACCATAATGAATATATATGCCCCAAACAATAGAGCATCTACATTCATCAAACAAACTCGTCTCAAATTCAAGAGTCAAATAGACTACAACACAATAATTCTGGGAGACTTCAATACACTTCTTTCACCACTAGATAAATCTTCCCAACACAAGATGAACAAAGAAACTATAGAACTCAATAATACAATCAATAATTTAGACTTAACTAACATATATGGAATATTTCATCCTTCAATGAGAGAATATACTTTCTTCTCAGCAGCACATGGATCCTTCTGTAAAATAGACCATATTCTTTGCCATAAACCAACTCTTAGAAAATATAAAAAAGTAGAGAGGGCTGGGAATGTGGCTCAGGCGGTAGCGCGCTCGTCTGGCATGCGTCGGCCCGGGTTTGATCCTCAGCACCACATACCAACAAACATGTTGTGTCCGCCGAGAACTAAGAAATAAATATTAAAAATTCTCTCTCTCTCTCTCTCTCTCTCTCACTCTCTCTTTAAAAAAAAAAAAGTAGAGAAACTACCCTGCATTCTATCACATTATAATGGAATGAAATTAGAAGTCAATGATAAAATAAAAGCCACTCCAACACCTGGAGACTAAATAATAAGCTACTGAATAAACAATGGATTGCAAAGACATCAAGGAGGAGATTAAAAAATTCTTAGAGGTGAATGAGAACACTGATACAACATATAAAAATCTCTGGGACACTATGAAGGCAGTTCTAAAAAGAAAGTTCATTGCATGGAGTTCATTCCTTAAAAGAAGAAAAAGTCAACAAATAAATGACTTAACATCTCAAAGTCCTAGAAAAAGAAGAATGAACAAACACCAAAAGCAGTAGAAGACAGAAAAAAAAATTAAAATCAGAACTAAAATCAATGAAATTCAAACAATTAAAAAACTTGAGAAAACAAAGAGTTGGTTCTTTGACAAGACAAATAAAATTGATACACTCTTAGCCATGCTAATGAAGAGAAGAGAGAAAACTCAAATTACTAACATACATGATGAAAAAGGAAATATCACAACAGACACTACAGAAATACAGAAGATAATTAGAAATTATTTTGAAAACTTGTACTCCAATAAAATAGAAAATATCGAAGGCATTGACAAATTTCTGGAGTCATATGATTGGCCCAATTTGAATCAGGATGGTATAAACTAAATCAGATCAATTTCAAGCAATGAAATAGAAAACACCATCAGAAGCCTACAAATCAAGAAAAGCCCAGGACTGAGTGGGAACAAAACCAAGTTCCACAAGACCTTTATAAAAGAACTAATGCCAAATACTTTTCAATTTATTTCAGGAAATAGAAAAAGAGGAGCACTTCCAAACTCATTCTATAAGGCCAATATCATCCTGATTCCAAAACCAGGCAAAGATACATCAAAGAAAGAAACCAATAATCCAATCTCTGATGAACATAGATGCAAAAATTCTCAATAAAATTCTGGCAAATTGAATACAAAAACATATCAAAAACATAGTACACCACAATCAAGTGGGGTTCATCCCAGGGATGCAAGGTTGGTTCAACATATGGAAATCAATAAATATAATTCATCACATCAATAGACTTAATAATAAGAATCATATGATCATCTCAATAGATGCAGAAAAAAACATTTGACAAAATACAGCACCCTTTCATGTTCAAAACACTAGAAAGGGGCTAGGATTGTGGCTCAGCAGTAGAGTGCTTGCCTAGTATATGTGGGGCCCTGGATTTGATCCTGAGCATCAAATAAAAATAAATAAGTAAAATAAAGATATTGGGTCAAACTAAAACTAAAAAGAAAGAAAGAAAGAAAGAAAGAAAGAAAGAAAGAAAGAAAGAAAGAAAGAAAGAAAGAAAGAAAGAAAGACTAGGGCTAACAGAAACATATCTCAACATTGAAAAAACTATTTATGCTAAGCTCCAAGCCAACATCATTCTAAATGGAGAAAAACTGAAACCATTCCCTCTAAAAACTAGTACAAGACAGAGATGCCCTCTTTCACCACTTCTATTTAACATAGTTCTTGAAACACTGGCCAGAGCAATTAGACAGATGAAAGAAATTAAGGGGATATGGACATAAAGAAGAACTCAAATTAGCACTATTTGCCAATGATATGATTCTATACCCAGAAGACCCCAAAAATTGTACCAGACATCTCCTAGAACAAGTAAATGAATTCATTAAAGTAGCAGGATATAAAATCAACACCCATAAATCAAAGGCACTTCTATACATCAATGACAAATCCTCTGAAAGGGAAACAAGAAAAATTATGCCATTTACAATAGCCTCCAAAAAAGATACTTGGTAATAAACTTAGTGAAAGAGGTGAAAGACCTCTACAAAGAAAACTACAACCAAATGCTAAAGAAAGTAATTAAAGAAGACCTTCTAAGATGAAAAAATCTCCCTTGTTCTTGGATAGGCAGAATTAATATTGTCAAAATGACTATACTACCAAAAGCACTATACACATTTAATGCAATTCCAATCAAAATCCCAATGACATTCCTTATAGAAACAGAAAAAGCAGTCATTAAACACATCTGTAAAAATAAGAGACCCAGAATAGCTAAAGCAATCCTTCGCAAGAAAAATGAAGCAGGTGGCATCACTATACCAGACCTTAAACTGTACTACAGAGCAACAGTAACCAACACAGCATGGTATTGGCACCAAAATAGACTGGTACACCAATGGTACAGAATAGAGGACACAGAGACTAACTCACATAATTACAGATAGCTTATATTAGATAAAGGTGCCAAAAACATATATTGGAGAAAAGATAGCTTCTGGGTTTGAAAACTGGAAATCTATATGCAACAAAATAAAATTAAACTTCTATCTCTCACCATTCACAAAGCTCAATTCAAAGTGGATCAAGGACCTAGGTTGAAGCAGAGACACTGTGACTATTAGAAGAAAAAGTAGGCCCAAATCTCCATCTTGTGAGATTAGGCCCCAACTTCCTTAATAAGACTCCTATAGCGCAATAATTAACATTAAGAATCAATAAATGGGATGGATTCAAACTAAAAAGCTTCTTGTCAGCAAAAGAAACAATCAGTGAGATAAATAGAGAGCCTATAATTTGGGAACAAATTTTTACCACAAGCACATCAGATAGAGCACTATCTCTAGGATATATAAAGAACTCAAAAATCTTAACACCAAAAAAAAAACAATAATCCAATCAATAAATGGGCCAAGAAACTGAACAGACACTTCTCAGAAGAACATATACAATCAATCAACAAATATATGAAAAAAATGTTCAACATCTCTAATAATTAGAGAAATGCAAATCAAAACTACTCTAAGAGTTCATCTCACTCCAGTCAGAATGGCACCTCTTAAGAATACAAACATCAATAAGTGTTGGTAAGGTTGTGGGGAAAAAGGCACACTCATACATTGCTATTGGGACTGCAAATTGATGCAGCCAATATGGAAAGCAGTATGGAGAATCCTTAGAAAACTGGGAATGGAGCCACCATTTGACCCAGCTATCCTTCTCCTCAGTCTATATCCAAAGGATTTAAAAACAGCATACTACAGGAACACAACCACATCAGTGTTTATAGCAGCATAATTCATTATAGCTAAACTGTAAAACCAACCTAGATACCCTTCAGTAGATGAATGGATAAAGGAAATGTGGTATATATACACAATGAAATATTATTCAGCATTAAAAGTGGATAAAATCCATGGCATTTGCAGGTAAATGATGGCATTGTAGAATATAATACCAAGTGAAGTTAGCCAATCCCAAAAAAAGAAATGCTAAATGTTTTCTCTGATTTAAAGATGCTGATTCATAATGTGGTGGGGGTGAGGGAATGAGAGGATTAGATGAACTATAGATAGGACAAAGGGGAAAAGAGGAGAGAGAGGAAGGGAGGGGACAGGAGGGTAGGAAAGATGGTGGAATGAGATGGACATCATTATCCTAAGAACATGTATGAAGACACGAATAGTCTGACTCTACTTTGGTACAACCAGAGATATGAAAAATTGTGCTCTCTGTGTGTAATATAAATTGTAATGTATTCCTCTCTCATATATGACAAATTAAAATTTTTTAAAAATGAAAAAAAAATACTCTCCCCAGGTATCTTAGGCAAAGTTGCATTTGTGTACTAAGTTGTTCACCTGCATGGTTTCACTTAATCCTCCAGCAACATTATGAGGCTTGTGCTATTATTATCCTCTTCCTACAGACAGGAAACTGATGCAGAGAAGCTGACAAGCATGGTGGATCGGGTGGCACAGCCAGAATACAATCTTAGACATTCTGATTCTGGTTTCTAATCACTTTAGACCAGGGGCCTGCAAAACTTTCCTGCAAAAGATCCAGATAATAAAAATTTAAGATGCTTAGCTTCTCCCATCTCTGTTGCACCTACTCCAACCTGCCACAGACCATACATATAAACAGATTGCCATTACTGGGTGTTCCCATCAAACTTTACAAAAATGGGCCACAGGGAATGTCCACACCAGCTGCAGACCAAGCATTGCTTTTTGAAGTAGTGTTCAGAACTCACTTGCCAAATCAGAATTGCACAATTGAAGTATAACAACCTTACTCTATATCATTAACAAAGGGCTTCCCTCAAAGTTGTCTTTATTGCATGAACTCAGCTTCTGATAGTGAGTGTGCTGATTGCCTTCCAGACAAGCTGGGATATAGCTCAGTTGGCAGAGTGTTTGCCTTGCATGCACGAGGCCCTGGGTTCAATCTCCAGCAACACTAAAAATGAGTAAATAAATGGATGCAAGTTTTTAATCAGATTAAAAAGTCAACTAAACTCTATCAATTATTCTTACTGCTTCAGCATATAAATAATCAATAGCCATCCCCCAAATGTGGGGAAAGGATAGAAGTAAGATTACTTTTATTTCACTTTTATAAAAAACTTTTAGTGCATATTAATTATACAAAAGAGTGAGTTTCACTGTCATATTCAAATGTGTATATAATATATTTTTATATTCTTTCTACCATTCCTCCATAGCCCACCCTTACTCTCCTTCCTGCTCCCCTGGTCTCATTGATTCCCTTCCTTTCTCTAATATTCTCTCTTTTACATTCCTGCCTTCTTTTTTTTTTTTCTTTACAGATTCCATATATGAAAGAAAACATGTGGCACTTGTCTTCCTAAGTCTGGCTTATTTCACTTAACATGATGCTCCCTAGTTCCATCTATTTTCCCACATATGTCATGATTTGATTTTTCTTTATGGCTGAATAATATTCTTTCTTTATCTATTCAACTGTTGATGGGCAACTAAGCTGATTTCATAAATTGACCAATGAGAATTGTGCTATGATAATGTGAGTATGAAGATATCTCTGTAGTATGCTGAATTTCTTTCTTTACTTTTTCTTCATTCTCTGTCTTTTTTTTTTAGTACTGAGAATTGAACCCAGAGCTTTGCACATGCCCAAGGTCATACAATTAATAAAGGACTAAAACCTTCTCTCCAAGCATAAAATATTTTCTACATACTAGCAATCTATAAATCTGGTAAGTGGGCACTGACTCCATGATCTAAATGTGAATCATTTGGAAACCTGCTAAAATGCTGCTTTCAGGTCTCATCTCCAGAGACTGTGATTCAATATCTCTTGTATAATGCTTTCCAATTTATACAGAAAAGAAAAAAAAGAGCTGGAAGAGCACTTTGTATCTGCTTACTTCTTTGCTTTTTTTAGAAGGAAAAAATACATTGTGATATTATGTCTTTGATTCTAAGACAACACATATTATAAGACACACCATCAACTTAATAACAGTTTTTGAAGCAAAGTAGGAATCAATGCCACATTAAACATATACATTAGAGGCACTTTACATTTCAGTATGATTAAAATATGAATCCTAAACTTGTGAAAATAGGCATATAAGCTCTTTGGGAACTGTGAGCCTTTATATGTATGAAATAATTAAAGAATTATTCTGCTTGATGGCACTCTTATTAGTTGCAATTGGTTACTAATTAAATTATGTAGTCACAATTCCATTACATGATAGCTGACTCAATGAGTTCGGTCTCAGTATTTAGTCAGCACTTACATCAGTTGTCCATAGTCAGCATTAGGCAGATTGATATATTATTATAATAATCTTATGCCTAAAGCAGGGTGTCTCCATTTCTGGTGACAATGTGAATCGGAAAATTTTTTCTTTATAGGAGATGGTCCTGTGTACTGCAGGACGTTGAACATCATCTCTGGCCTCTGAACATGTCTTTACCACCAGGAACCCAAGTAGTAACAATCAAAAATGTTTCTGAGCTCAATAACCCTGGAAAGCAAAACCACTCCTTATTGAGAACCAGTTGTGCCAGGTTGAATAGTGGCCCCTTCCAAAAGTACTTTCACCAGACACTGACCTATAAATATGAACATATCTGAATAAGGGGCCACTATGTCTTTGCAGGTGTAGTTTGGATTTTCAAAGAAAAAACAAAACCTGGATTTTATGAGCATTCCCTTTTCCACATATCCTCGCCAACATTTATTATTACTTGTATTCTTAAGAATTGCCATTTTGACTGGAGTAAACTGGAATCTCGGTTTAGTTTTAATTTGCACTTCTCTAATTGTTAGAGATGTTGAATATTCTTTTATATATTTATTGACCATTTGCGTTTCTTCTTTTGAAGAGTATTTGTTTCATACTTTTGCCCATTTATTGATTGGGTTATTTGGGTTTTTTTTGGTACTAAGTTTTTTGAGTTCTTTGTATATTCTGGATATTAATGCACTGAGGTGAGGGTGGCAAAGTTTTTTTTTTCCCCATTTTGTAAATTCTCTCTTCACCCTCTTGTTTCTTTTGCTATGAAGAAGCTTTTTAGTTTGATGCCCTCTCATTTACTAATTCTTGATTTTACTTCATGCCCTTTAGGAGTCTTGTTAAGGAAGTTAGTTCCTGTGCTCATATGTTGAAGGGTTAGGCCTACCTTTTCTTCTTGTAGGTGCAAAGATCTAAATCTTTGATCTACTTAGAGTTGATTTTTGTGCAGGGTGAGAGATAGGAGTTAAATTTCATTCTACTACGTATGGATTTCCAGTTTTCCTAGCACCATTTATTAAAGAGTATGAGGTAACTGTATTTCTGTGGGTTTGTCGCTGTTTCTTCAAGGATGTGGAGAAAAGGGAACCCTCATACATTGCTGGTGGGACTACAAATTGGTGCAACCACTCTGGAAAGCAGTATTGAGATTCTTCAAAAAAACTAGAAATGGAACCACCATTTGAAGGAAATTTGGAAGGTACAAAAAGACAGGGAAAAGAGTGACAGAAAAGAGAGGCGCAGAGCCCTGTATTGAACCGCCACTGCCAGAAGCCAAGGAGAACCTCAGGCCACCAGAAACAGGAGGTGGCAAGGAAGGATTCTCCCTGGGATCCTGAAAAACCTGGAGTGTCCCTTTCTGGCCTCTGGAATTCTGAGAGAATGTTTCAGTTTTAAGCCACTAAGTTTGTAATAATTTGTTAAAATAGCCAAAAAAAAAAAACCAAATTGCTGCTGGTCTAAGAGAAAGGAAAACTTCGCTTTATGTTATATGTACTTATATTTAGCTGTAATTATATTTAATTACAAACGATAGAAATATAGTTTGTGCTAATTGGGCTTGCTTAGGGAAGGATTGGAGGTATCTGAAATAAGTCAGGAATGATCAGTCAGATTTTGCAAAGGTTAAGGATTCATGTAAGCTTTAGGGAAAAAATGGAAACAGATACTTACACATTGCCTGTTCTTTCTCTTTCTCTCCATTAGTTCCCTCTTCTCTCCATAGAGTAGCATGTTCTACATGGTTAGGACCAAGGCCACCAGATCTCCCAGACTCACATCTGGAGGAGTTCATGGACAATTATAACCCAGGGGCTAGAATGTCGCTCAGAGGTGGAGCCCCTAGATCCCCTCCCTGGCAACACACACACACACACACACACACACACACACACACAAAGGAAGGAAGAAAAGAAAATCTTACCCAGTCTTAGTCAAATGCTTGATCCTAGAACCATAAACTGTAGTATAAGGCACTGTCACATTAAAATTTTGTATTTCCCAGTACAATTATGTGAGTGGGATCACAAGGCCAGTAGTTTCCAGGAGAAAGGAAAATCTCTGGGCATCCAAACCCACATATATCTACCACGACACAGAAATCCATACTATTTTCTTAAAATATTATTTTCTTTTCAGTATATTTTTGAAAGCATCCTGCTAAACAACTGAATACATCATAGTTCTTCCCACTCTAAGCTTAAATCACTTGACCAGAGTTTAGATCTACACAGATAACCAAAAGAATCTTTAAAAGAATTTTCAGAGCACACACCTATAATTCAATCCAAGTCCACCTCTGCTTGGGAAGCTGAGGCAAGAGGATTGCAAGTTTTAGGCTGGCCTGGGTAATTTAAAGAGACTCTATCTCAAAAATAAATAAATAAATTGGTTAAATAAAAAGGTTGGAGATATGGCTCCGTGGTAGTGTGCTTGCCTTGCATGCATGAGACACTGGGTTCAATTAAAAAAAAAAAAAGAATTATGGGGCTGAGATTGTGGCTCAGCGGTAGAGTGCTTGCCTAGCACAGGCGGGACCTGGGTTCGATTCTTAGCACCACATAAAAAATAAAGGCGTCGTGTTGTGTCCATCTACAAAAAAAAAAAAAAGAGAGATTCTTTCTCTCTCTCTCTCTCTCTCTCTCTCTCTCTCTCTCTCTCTCTCTCCCCCCCCCCCCCTTAAAAAAGAATTAATAGAAAGTACAAATTGGACCATTTAAAGTAAAGACTTTTTCTTGCTATGCACAGGATCAAAGCCAAGATCTCTCACTCATGCTAGGCGAGCCCTTTACCACTGAGCTATATCCTCACCCAGCTATCTAATAACTTTTAGTGTTATGGGAGCCCAATAAATGAAAGAATAATTGAGCCTTCAACAAAATCCAAAGACCCCACAACAGAACTGCTTGAGGCTAAGTGTTCCAGCTCTTGACCTAAATAAAACAGGAACAATCACTCAGATGTCCTCAAAATAGAGCTGTTTCAACTTGATTAAAATGACCAAGTGATAGCCATCCTCTTTTGAATGAGAAACAAAAATAAGGTAGGGTGAAATTTTAAATTCTCCTCTATTTATTCTCTCTTCTTTATTAATCCATTATATCCAGCCCTTAAAGGCCCTGAATTTCATGCCTCATCAGTTTTAGTATAGCGGGTCCTTTCCCAGCCTGTGCTGACAATGCAGGTCCTTTGTCTCTGTGCCCTATTGGATTACAGAGATTAGTGGATCCATTTCCTAGGATCAGCCCAGCAATGGCTTCCCAACCTCAAACGGAGGTGATGGCCTCATGTCATGAAATTTAGCACCTTGTTTGGGCACTAGAAATGAGACTATAATTAGCAACATCTAAATATCACTTTCTGCCACAAGGAGTATTTTCCTCCCAGTACACTGTGATCGAAGAATATTTTTTTCCCAAATCCCAGAAGTCAACAGATACTCGGAAATGGAGGGAGTAAAAAGCAATCTTTTAAAAATACAGTCTTAAAAGTTTTTTAAATCATTGGCTTCTGCAACCGACAAAGAGCCCTTTGCTCAGTATTCAGTTATTATGATGGATTCAGAGGTGGGCCTGGGGTGCAAAGACTTCGGCTGCTGTGTGCACAGGTTAGATACTCCTTCAGGACCAGGGTCTTGTTCTTCCAGCTGCTGGGAGTGCAAGCTGCTAACTGCTGCCAGAAGAGTTTCTCTCTAGAACTTGCCCTTCACTGAGGGAAACAGCCTCAACCTCCTGCATCCATGATACATCCTGGACATAGACACAAAGGTCTATCACCTTACATCTATTTGGGACCCTCTAAAGGATCATTCCCGTCTAGAGGTCCCTATGCAGGGGGTGGGCTGAGGTCTCCATTGCTCCTACCTGGAGTCGGGGGTAATTCTCCCTCTGTTCACTGCGGTGCTGGCTTTCTGATTGACCCGTTCATGTTATTCCACAATCACTCCCCTGTTACACACCTGTGTTCACGTCTCTGCCTCTGAGTACCTGAGGCTCCCAAACCAAAACCCAGGGTCACCTTGAGAATCCTGGACCCCAAATCAGGGAATCTAAAACCACTGAGAAAATTGTTCTGGCAATACCCTGTGCTCGAAAGTTCCAAGCTAACCCTGAAGCTGCCTCTTCTTCGCAATCCTGTGAGTGAATATTTGAACTTTTGTACCATCACTAGTACTATAAAAGGAAAATGAGCTGAAAAGGAAAAAATAGGCACAAAGACAGAAAAGAGGAGGAAACGACGGAGGAGGAAGAGAAGCAAAGATGAAAGTAACCACCTAAATAAACTCAAACTCCGGTTTGCAGTTTTACACTTGTGAGAGCTTGTTTTAAGTCATTGCAATGGTTATTTTTAGAGTCCAATTACCCTTCATTGGGTGCTTCTCATGCTTGTGACTTTACATGTGCTATTTCTCAATTCAAAAATAATACTGCAGGGAAAACAATAATATCAGAGAGGTTAAGCGATTCTCTGAAGGGACCAGAGTCTATAAAGGACAAAACAGGAAGTTAATACCACCTTTGGCTCTAAACTCCATTGCCATTTTGCTAGTGTGGCACCTTCCTCCAGTAAGAAACACAGACCCACACCAGGAGCAAATTTTTGACTTTCTTTTGAAAGACAGCTGCTGTGTCTCTTGAGACTCTTTTCCCAGCCAGTGACAGAGACCCAATTCAAACTAGTTTAAACATAGAGAAAAGTATGTATTATGAATGAAGATACTAAGTTGTTTCATAGAACCCAAGAAGTGTATATGACTTCATCTCAGAGAAAGGGGGAAAAAAAAAAGAATTTCAACCAAGAGCAACACTGTCAGTATTACTTTTTCTATCAATACAGTCCAGGTTTTACTACATGTGAAAAACTACAGCAATATATGTTATGGTTCAGACCAGTCAGATGGGCCTTTTTTCTTTTTTTTTTTTTTTTGACCCAAGGAAAAAAATACATTCCACTTAATTAGCTAACCTTGAATCAATCGCCATGATCAGAGAGTTATCATGTAACATGATCATTTCTACTATATACTTCTTGTGAATTAGAAGCACCAAAAAGAGACAAGATTCTAGAAATTAGGGCAGGAGAGATGGGTGCTAATAATTATTACCATATATATTTATCATTTTGTTCACAGTCTATGATAGATTTGTACACTGTGAATCTTTCTGGTTATCTTTAGATACCTCCCAAATATCACCATACAACTAGTGTAATTCAGTGAAAGATGTCAGGCAGAGACCGGCTTAGAAAGAAGCTAAACTTACACTCTTTTCATTACAGAATTTCTTCTTTGTGAGAGGCAAAGGAAACAGAGTTTAAAAGAGGGGGAAGGAGAGTCAAGTCTGTTTTGGAAAGTAAACCCTTTCTTACCAAAGCAGGAAATTAATTTCTTCCTGATCATGATAACTGAAGGAGACCGAATAGAAAAAGAAAGTTATTTAAAAAAAAAAAAAAAACTTAAGATGCATTTTCCTCCCTAACAGTATTGTCCATGAAATCTTAAGAGAAATTAAGCAGAGTTCATGCTTCCTGTGGAAATGAGTAAATAATCAGATAGATACTTTACTGACATATACTTTAAAATATTTCCCCTCCACACTGGTCAAAGAGAGATGGCCAGGGGAGTCAGGGTCTCTCTCAACACCTTACCTGTAGAACTTTCCAGGCCCACCTTCAAGGTACACAAAAGGACAAAGGGGCCTTTCATTCTGTCCTCCCTAGAAGGACTTGAAGCTGAAAATGACTGTTGTTCCCTCTGTGGCACATATGTCTGATTATATGCATGCGCATGCATAATTAACCGCTTGCATTATGTATGAATCAGACCCTCCTCTCACTCAGCAACAGCTGGATAAATTTTTCCCTCCCTGTCCCCAGCACATGCCTGTGCCACATGCACCCCACACATAGGCACTGTGTACAATTGCCCTAATTTAGCAGAACCTAAGGACCACTATAGCTAGTGCAGTGTGTTTTTCGGGTAGAGTTGCTTTCCTTTTCTTAAAATGCGTTCTTCTTTCATATTTCACTGCTGCTATTTTACTAACAGAACAAAGAATCTGGCCAAACAAGTACCCCAGTAATCACCTCAATTCATTCTCACAACCAAAGACTTTTAAAAGTACTATTTTTTTTCAAGCTGTTGGTTGGATGGTCTCCCTGGAGACATGCTTTGCCAGGGGTAGGGATGTTCTGAGCCAAAAGAAACTAGGATAAAGGCTCCATTGGGTGGTTTTGCTTGTTGTTTTCCTTTGTTTCCAGATCCATTATCACCAAGTTCCTGCTCTCTTTTAGTGAAAATAAGGCATTGCCAAAAGAGACAGGAGAGAGAGAGAGACATCTGATCCCACTTCTGCAGTTCTGAAGTTGAAGAATGGTCTTAATGGCATTGTTTTAGAAATAAAAACTGCAAAGCCTACATAATGCTATAGCCACTGGCAAAATATTTAAATAAAACTAATATCAAACCAGTTGGGGATGAGAGGAACCAAATAATTGCCTAAATTTCACAATCCCCTCTGGATGCTTGCCATCCTACGAAATTGATTATGTGTCAGAAAAGAAGCATGATATGTTAGAAAATATCATGGGGACTGACTTTAAGTTTGTTTCACTCTGCTTAATGGAGGGCAATGTGTTTATGAGCCCATAAAACACCCCAATCTATGGGCTGAAAATATCCTACCCGATTGGACCCCAGACTTCCTACAAGAAAATCTCCTAGACTAAGCTCTTCCTGAAAATATTCCCCAAAGGAAAAAAAAAAAAAACTATAAACAATGGACTCCTGAAGATTCAGGGAAAACATAATAATCTTTGGTAAACTTGGCTGCCTGGTCAGGAAAGCCACATGAAGAATCTAATGACTGTTTTCTTGCTGAAATGTCCTCTATAACAGAGGTCAATCATTCCCTTTCTCCATCAAGCAGCTAGAAATAATAAGGACATACAGGTAATCTCCTTCTATATCTCGCCAAATTTCTGAGGTCAAAGCATTTATGCAGTAAGGTCTTTCAGTACGATTAACCGTGAAAATATCCAATATCAAAATAATTCTGAATCTCAAAACCAATTTGAGTTTTAATCTGAGTATTCAGGATATTCACCCTTGATACTGATGCATCCAACCATCAGTCCACCTTAAATTGGTCCAAATGATGAGGTCACTGACATGAAATGAAAGTCTGCGATGTGCTGTCACCATTGTTTGTATGACTTTTGTTTTGTTTTTCTCATTATCCCAGGACTTTGAGAGGGTGAACTGGGATCTGTTGGAAAGTTTTGAGGCCTCTAGCTCTTATATCTCCCTGACTTCCATTCTTTCAACAGTGTTGGGGGGATGGTGGAGAAAGTGGGAGTACTAGGGAGGCCAATTGGGAAAGAGGGATGCTACCGTAAGGTAGAACAGGAAAGAACTGCTCATCAACGTGTTCAGCCAGACCACCCTTGAAGATAAAGAGACGGTGAGTTTTAATTTTCAGAATTACCAACTCTCAACAGTTTTGAAGCCAAAAACACCCTCTATTTCGAGTATTAAGTAGGATATTGGATGGAGAGTGGGTACTTAGTACGGTGGTTGGTCCACGGTAAGTTCTTAGTAAATCTAAATTATATCTGCTATTTTTTTGATTCTCCTCTAGGACTATGCTGAATTGAAGTCTATCTGTTTTGAGCCCCACACCTGCCTCTTGGGTCTGCATCATAACCTTGCACTTCTAGATCCTGAAAAGATGCTAACTGGATGGATGAATCCAACAGAACTGTGGTGATATTCTAAGAACAAACCTGACAGATACTGTCGGTTGCTCCCATAGCCACATCCCCCTTATACTTTGCCAGTACGAACTTTGTCAAGATAGCAGAGGATGACATGTTTAAGAAATACTGAGCTTCCTCCAGAGTTCCTAGGGACTAGCTGAGCTGGATCATTGTTGATCCATTCTCCTTTGGTGGTGATGGTTGGAGGATGAGCATGAGATCCAATTCTGACCAATCAGACGTAAGAAGAAATTTGCTCAGTGGTATGTGGGGAAGATTTTCTTTGTCTCAGAGAGAGATATGAATGAAACACCACTACCAATTCTTCCCTCCCCTGATGATCTGCTCTGCCTTTGGGCTTTGCCATATGAAGATTTGGTGTGTTAGGTCCAGGCAATACAATATCATGTCACCCATGGGGAGGAGGGATGGCCGGAGAAGAACAAAGCAGCAGACTGGACCTTTGACAGAGTGAGCTGTTGTTTTAACCAACCCTACAATGATCAGGAGTTCTTACTATGTAGGATGATAATTCTCTTTTAATTAGATATCTTAGAGCAGGAAACATTCTGACACAAAGTCCACATCCTTCCTGTGAGGTTTACTGACCAACAGGGACCCTTTAGACTTCATCGTAAATCCCACTCTCCACCTACCCCAGTTCTATTTCCTCCCCTGAGCTACCTATGAGATTGTCTTTCGTAGCCTTGCAGACATGAACCATTCAGCCACCCAAATGATTCCTAATCCTGATTAGGCTTATGGTTGGCTTCCTTTCATCCTTCAAAATTCCCCTTAAAGCATACAGTATGTTTTCAAGGATATGCTGTAATTTAAAAAAAAAAAATCTATTTTCAGAAAGTCTTCAACAGTTAGATGTTTGGCCAGTTGCATAGGTGAAACACCAAGACTAAAGGGAACTTTAAGCATGGCAAAATATATCATCTGAAACAGTAAACTAGCTGGGTGCAGTGTCACACACCTGTGATCCCAGCTCCTTAAGAACATGAAACAGGAGGATCACAAGTCTGGGGCTAGCCTGGGCGATTTAGTAGCGGCCTGTCTCAAAATAATATAAAAAGGGCTGGGGGTGTGCTGAAGTCCGGCTGCAGCAAAATAACTGGGGGGTGACGAACAACTTGTGTACATTGATACAGCAGGAGTGAAAGCCGTTTTTCATAGGACAGGAGGGGTATATATACATTCCACACAGCTTATCTTAATTAACATAAACTAAATACAGCAGTCAACCAATAAAGAATCTCCACACTTAATGGCTCTCTGGCACCACCTCACAAACCACTCCCTCTGGCAAAATGCCAGGAGCCATCCCGACTTGTTTACAGACCCTAACAGGGGTGTAACTCAGTGATAGCATGCCTGCTTAGCATGGGTAAGGCCCTGATTTCAATCCCTAATACCACCAAAAAAAAAAAAAAAAGGAAATTTTATCTCTAATTAGGGGAGGGAATCACTAGAAACTCTGATATCCACAATTGATTGAATACTCTTGGATTTAAATGGATCTGGATATCATTATCTGTGATGAGTTTAATATAGTAACAAATTCTTTGTTGCTTATTTTTATATCAATGGAATGTAATGAAGTAATGGTCTACAACTTCTACAACTGGGCCTTAAGAGATCTGGAACTTCTATGTTCACATTTGGGATGCTTCTACTTGGAAACCCGGCTTTAATATTATAAGCAGTCCGAGTTACATACAGGACCAGGTGGAAGATAACATGGGTGTTCCTATCCACAGTTCCAGGGGCGCTCCCAGACAACAACAACCAGCAGCAACAGTCCTAAGAATCAGTCCTCTGGGATCCTGCAGTTCAGGTAATCCTCTGGATTACTACAGACCTTACTGACTCTACATGAAGCTGAAGAATCCCCCAGCTGAGACCAGTCATTGCTCAGAATCTGAGACATAATCAACAGTAGACATTGTATGTCTCTGCTAAATTTTAGAGTGCTTTGCTACATAGCAACAGATTATTGAAACAATATCCCAACCTTCAAAATTAAGTATCCAGGGACCTGCTGGTCCACCTCTTCACAGAAAGGAGGGAAAGGAACGAAACCCTAATGGTTGTACTTGCCAATTTCTGTGGTGTAAGTATCACCCCACCTGCCATCCATGGCTGATTTCAAACTACTAACATGATGCCGCCAACCCAGCTCACATGGTT
This sequence comes from Ictidomys tridecemlineatus, assembly GCF_052094955.1. NCBI lineage: Eukaryota > Metazoa > Chordata > Mammalia > Rodentia > Sciuridae > Ictidomys > Ictidomys tridecemlineatus. The sequence continues at coordinate 26,241,753 of NC_135482.1, forward strand.
CCTGAATATGAATTAGTTCTCACCAGCCTGAACAAACTAGCATGAGCCTTTCCATTGTTCTACCTTTTCATTAAAGTTACCCCTACAAAAGTTTTACTATTTTATTATGTACATACAGGTCTCAACTCTTTTCTGTTGTGTACTTCAAATAATAGTAAGCTTCTCATTTCCATGGTGCTTTTGGCTTATTGAAAAGAAAGGTTGGGAAGGTTGGGGGGCAGGGGTCTCATGAAAATCAAAGGAAGATCAGTATAGGAAAGGCACCAAGGATAGAAGTAGGAGAGGGAAGGGCAAGTACTACAGAGCGACATTGGCCAAGTTACAGTTATATCAGGTGCATGTGCAAATATCTAACAACAAATCATTACGTACAACAATAATGCACCAATAAAAATGTAGAAAGAAAAAAATAAATTACTTTTATCACACGTTGTCTATTTTAATTTTTACAAACATCATAGATATTGTACAACGGTGTAAAAAATGCAAATGCTTAAACTTTAAGAATGATTTACCAAATTTGAACCCCATTCTTTTCAAAGTCAGGAATCTTTGGCACTGCAGAAGTTTTATGGATTCCCCTACCAGTCACTATGACCCCCTTTCCCTCCACTTTTTCTAATATTGAGTGTATAATGCCTTTGAATACAAACAGATCAGAGGCTACATACAATTCATTGTCTGTTTTTTAAAAAGGTCTTTCTGCATAACCATCCAACAAACCAGTTAAATTCATTTACAAGTCTACTTGGAGCCTGCTTCTCACCCATTCTGAAGCTCAAAGTAACTTGGACTCTTAGTCTATGCTTTGAAGAAATCTAGTAATACAGAAAGCTGTCTGTGGGAGGTCTGTTCCTAGTTGTTTCCAAATAATCATTAAGAGGACATATGGTGACTTGAATTCATACCAACATTTCTGAGCCTATTCTTTTTTTTTTTTTTTTTTTTTTTTAGTGAACTAAAGGGTAGCATCAACTTGTAAGCATATTCAGAACTCTTCCATGTTAGGTTTTAATCATCTCAATACTTATGAAATGAATTAAAACTTGAGTTTTAAAAAAAAATTGCAAAAAGCTAGCTAAATCGAACATGCCAGGTTTAGGGTTTGGGGTTTTATATATATATATATATATATATATATATATATATATATATATATATATATATATATATGTTGCTCCTAAATGAAATGTTTCCAAGGGTATCCTATCACTTAAAAATTCTAGTTTTAGCATTTGCTTTTCCAGCATTTGTGAATCACAAACATGACTTTCAGAAAACAATTTACTACAGTGGCTGGGCTCTCCAGATTCCTGTAATTTGATTATAAATCTAGAATGTACTTTGTGTGTCAGTAAGTGTGTGCTGAGAAAGGACAGTTGGAAGGCAAGGGGCAGGAGCTATAGTATATCTTTCCTAAGTAACTAAGTAACAAAGGTTAGCATTACCTATTTACATTTACTTCTTCAGCATTTGAAAGCCTATATATCAAGGGCAAATTTTCACCATCTTGGTAACATTAGTCTCAGTAAATACTATTCCATGTGTGCCCCAGAGGAAAAGATCAAATTACCCTGACAAACTTAGACAGTTGAGAGATTTTAACTCTCTCTCTCTCTCTCTCTCTCTCTCTCTTTCACACACACACACACACACACACACACACACATACAAATACACACACACACACACACATCCCACACATAGACACAGAGCATAAATTGCTCTTAAGGAAATCTATAATGTTCTAAAATTAAATTATTCTACTTTTGAAGACATACTATTCTAGTGTGCACAGTAACAAAATCTTTTCCTTTGTCTTTTTAGAGAAGGGGAAAGGACTTCTTTAAAAAGCTATGGATTACAAACCTTTAATGGGATTTGAAAAATACCAGACTTGAGGGTAGTAAGTTGACGCCATTAAGAAAATTCAATAATATTCCTATTTTCTTATTATCATTGTGGCATCGGTTGCTTGGAGGGAAGTAATGAGATGAAGTTCTTTCCTACACATCAGCACCATTCTGAGCTCTCTTGGAAACTGTTTCTGCAGCAAAGAACAAGTGTAAAGCCACAGGTCAAGGACAGATTGTATTCTGTGTAACCAGACACACCGACTCTTGGCTGCCTAATCTTTAAGTGGAAAGTTGACACGTGGTTCTCTGACACAAGTTCGGATCTGACAAAGCAATACAATCTTCTCAAATAGGGTCACAATGGCTAGCAAATCTCGGTTATTTACTACTGAACTGGTTTTCAGAGTCAAGGGGCCTGTTTACTTTATACTAACGTAAAAATCCCTTTTCCCTTCCCTTCGTTTTCCAAAGTAAAAACAAATAATAATAGTAATTGGGGAATGTCTGCAATTTTTCCAAATTACAAACATCCTTCTGATTTTGTTTTCTAATTTGTACAACATAAATTATAAATGCATAGCTTTAAAAAATATATAATGCCACCTAGTCACAATTAATTCTTCTCAATTATAATTTTAAATATATCTATTTTCTTGGGAACCAGATTTTAGGGAACAAAATAAACTAATAAGACATACCAGCCCAAATGTAACATTCCTTCAGGATCTCAGTTTCCATGAACTTTTCTTGGTGAAAAATTAAACATACATCCACATCACTAAGGTGAAGGTGACCGATCAGTAAAAATCCCCGCTAAGGGCATTTCTTTAAGAGGGAGAGGATTTTCTCTTCAAACTCCAGCCTCACATACCTTGGAGCTGATGAATTCTGCACATCCCTGGGATTTGCAGGAGGTTACAGAACAAGATTACACACCCTGTTGATTTATTTACTGCAAGGACAATCAGGGCACAGAGGCAGCCTGAAACCAGAAACGTGTGGAAAGAGTCTACCCATGAAACACTTAAGGCTATTATTTAAACTGAGCATCCTTGTGTACATGGGAAATGAAGCCAATCAATTCTGGTTTTCTTTTTCATTGTCGTTGGTTTAATGTAATTTAGTCCGAGAGGATGAAAACTGGTACCTGACTTTGTTATTTACTAATATAAAACCAGGACAGAGAAAAAAAAAAATGAGTCCAGAGGTAGGGATTATATGCAGTTAAGTGATTTGCAAAGAATTATAAGAAGTAAAAGCTCTCAATTTGTGCAAAAAATGGAAGGCTGGGGTTTTCCTTTCCATATAGGATTAAACTGCAAATGTCACTTAACATTGAATGGCTTTAGAAATAATATCACACTGATTTTCTCAAGTGACTTCCCAGACTTTTTTTTTCCCCCTCCCAGTTCCTAGATAATTACGCTGAGGGCACTGTGAGCAGAGCAGTTAGCCAAACAGACTGCCCTCATGGAGTCTGTTTGACCTTGTAAGGAAAAGAGACATTAAAAGATGTAAAAGGACATAGATAATAAAAGAGTCATAAGCTGTGATAAAACTAGTAGAGGAAAAGGACTCTAAGAGAGTATATTACAGGCCCCGTATTTATGTGTTTGTTTACTTCCTCTATCAGACTGTGAGGTCCTTGACCAGAGGAATGTGTTATTGAAAATTAAAACAAGGGGCTGGGGATGTGGCTCAAGCGGTAGCGCGCTCGCCTGGCATGTGTGCGGCCCGGGTTCGATCCTCAGCACCATATACCAACAAAGATGTTGTGTCCACCGAAAACTAAAAAATAAATATTTAAAAATTCTCTCTCTCCTCCTAGCTGCAACTGGCTAGAAAGGGAAGCCTTGAATGTTCTAATGCACAGTAGGATAGCTATGGTTGACAACAATTAATTGTATACTTCAAAAAAGCCAATAGAGAGGATTTTGAATCTTCCTAGCACAAAGAAATGATGTTTGAGGTGATGAATATGACAACTACCTCGATTTGCTCATTATCTATCTTATACATGGATTGAAATATTACATTGTATCCAGTATATGACTATTATTATTAAACATAATTAGAGAAAATTTTTAATTAAAAATAAAATATATTTTTAAAACATGGTTTATTATTTTGTTTCCAATACCTTGCACAGTGTATACCACATAGTAGGTTTTTTATTATTATTATTGTTGTTGATTGTGTTGGTTAGGGTAAAACTACAGTTGCCCAAATTACTCACATAATCTTATAAAAATCGAGATTAACTTGGCAAGTATTAGTATATTGTTGTTGTTTTTATTGTTCTAATATCAGGGATTCAATCTAGGGGCACTTAAGTACTGAGCCATATCCACAGCCCTTTTCATGTTTTATTTTAAAATAGGGTCTTGCTAAGTTGCTTAGGACCTCACTAAGTTGCTGAGGCTGACTTTGAATTGCAATCTTCCTGCCTCAACCTCCAGAGCCACTAGGATAATAGGAGTGAACCACGATGCCCAGCTAGTATTAGTGTTCTAATATGAAAACAGGCGAAGGAGGCTAGATGGTTTGTTCAAATTCTCTTGGCTGATAAGATAGGATAAAATTATCTTTGAATTCTGGCACCAGAGGTTTTTCACCAAACCATTCTGTCTTTAGAAAAAAGTCATCAATGTAAAGAACAGAATTAGTAGTAATGAAACTTTGTTTTGTGCCTGTCAATAAATCTGGGGAAAAAAATGAGAAGACTTAAGCTGTTACAAATTAAATTTTTTTTAATATTTATTTTTTAGTTTTCAGCGGACACAACATCTTTGTTGGTATGTGGTGCTGAGGATCAAACCTGGGCCTCAAGCATGCCAGGTGAGCGTGCTACCACTTGAGCCACATCCCCAGCCCAAATTAAAATTTATCTAATTCATCCTCAAATTAAAATGGTATGATATCAAAGCCAAAAACTTGTCTCAAACTTTCACTTCTCCAGCAACCTATATTTAACCAGTTGAAATTCTTTTAAAATAACTTTCCTATTCAAACTTTGAAAGGGAAGATTTGCCTTTTAATGGAAAAAAAAATCTCCATTCCATTATCACAGAGATAAAATAAATCTTCACAAGCTTGGTTACTTATTTTTTATCTTAGCAGACTTTTTTTTTTTCCTAAACAGCTGTATATAGCATATAAAAAAGAAAGATTCCACGATTTATTTGAGGACAGACAGACTAAAAATGTCCACAAGGAGTGTCATAACAAATCACCATAGATGGGGTGACTTAGCAGAAACTCATTTCTCACAGTTCTGGATGCTGGGAAGTCCAAGAAAGTGCTGATGAGGCTGTTTTCCTGCCTCTTCTTCTTCTTGCACATAGCTCTTTTCTTGCCCTATCCTCACATGGTAGAAAACGATCTCTTGCTCTCTCTCTCTCTCTCTCTCTCTCTCTCTCTCTCTCTCTCTCTCTCCCCTCTCCGTCTCTCTCTCTCTCTCACCTCTCATCCTTTCCTGGGGACCCACTCAAAAGCCCCATCTTCAAATACTATGCCAGTGGGGGTCAGGGATTCATCATAGGAATTTTGAGGAAAGAGCATTCTGTCCATAACAGGAAGCATATCTAAAAGAAATTAAATGCATTCTAAAGAACACATGGACATCGAAAATAGACATTAAGTTACACTTCAAAATATTGACAAATGGACCAAAGATGATACTATCCTTGATCTTGAAGCACTGATTCTGAACAATAGAAATTACAGTTAGCAAAGCCCACAAAACACAAAGAGTGGTGGTTCATGCATTTGATTTTATTGGTAAAGAAATCAGAAATATTTAGATGCAAATAAATCAGCAGGAAGGACTGCTAAAGAAATCAGCAATATTATCAACACTGATATGACTGGCTGTGAAGAGACTTTTTTGTTTGTTTGTTTTTGATGGTGCTATGGATTGAACTCAGGAATTCAGGTGTGCTAGGTAGGTCAGCAAAATCTCCCATCATTGAAAAAGACTTTTAAATTTAACTTGAGCATCTTTATGCTGGAAGAATTCAAAAATCTCTGTTTTCATAGGACAAAGTACTTTATAAGAATAAACACATTTCAAATTTAACATTATTTTATTGACAATGTCTTCAGATTTATAACCAGGGATGGGGGCATAACTCAGAGATAAAATGTTTGCCTAGCATGCCTGAGACCTTTGTGGTGGTCCCCACCTCCATAAAGAAAACAAAATAAAATGAAAAAAAGCAAAATTATTACCAAAAAGGAAAAAATATTTTTAATTTTGTTATCTTCTACTCAAAATTAGCAAAAGTAAAAAAAAGAAAGGAAGTATTACAATGCCCCTGTAGTTCATTTCTTATGAATGCAGGGTTGATGACCAACATAATCACTGGATAATCAAAAATCTGTCCTGATTAATTGTGGTATTAAGGTTAAAATCCTGCACATGGTGTGCTTTGGGGTGGGGGTGTTTACTGGAGATGATTGAACATAGAGGTCCTCTAACTGAGCCACATTCCCAGCCTTTTTAAAAAAGATTTTGAAACAAAGTCTCCCTAAATTACCCAGGCTGGCCTCAAACATATGATTCTCCTGCCACAGCCTGCCAAGGACCTGGGATTACAGTTGTGAGTCACTGTGCTTAGCTACACACTATGTTTTTATGTCAATTTGTATCTTGCCTGCTTTTAAATAAGAATTATTGTGACAAAAAATAAAACGCCTCTATTAGTCAACCCAATCCTTCCGGGTTGCAGAAGTCAGAAATCCCAGACCATACTGACCAAAGCCCAAGGGAATTTATTGACCCACAGGTTGGAATTTGGACGTGGAGCTTAAACCATGCCCCATTGGGTTCATGAATTAAAAGACAGCGACCAAGCTCTATCTTCCTATCTTCCCGTCTCAGTCCAGATCTGCTTTTCTGTAGGTTGCCAACATTTCCAGGCACTCTATTCTGTAGGGGCAAGATGGCATCTAGAAGCTCTAATTTTCCCATCTAATCTTTTTTGACTACTGTAGAAAATTAACACAGTCATGCTAGCAAAATCATTTCAGTGTGACAGAACTGACTCCTATCATGTCATGTACTTATTTTGATCTAATTACTGTAACCAGGACAACAGAGCACATTGACCTGGCTTGGGTCATTTCTGCCCTTGGCTCTAAAAGCCTAGGATTAATCTCATCCAAAGCAAAAGACTGAGACTGGGGAAAAGGAAAGAATCAAGAAGTGTTGGGTTTCCATTATCACAAAAGGGGGGGACGCTTTCTGAGTAAGATGAATACTGAATACATCTACCAAGATCACAGTATAATAAAGCTGAATCACTGATAAATATTGAAAAGTAAAAGTCACATGTTAAAGGTGGTGATAGTCTGGGCAGGAAGTAGAGAGAGAAAAATATACAGTACACTAGAGAAACTTGGAATGGAAAAAACCTGGAAGGATCAAGTATAAAGCTTTGCTTTGAGCTTCCTGGAAGCCACGGCAAGAAGAGACTCCATGAATCATACAACTTTCCTGATTGAATGAGGGAGGCTCCCAGCTTCTCAAATCAGGTGATATAGATATCCTATAGATATTTTCTTCTGAACACTGAGAACAATCTGCCTTAAAGGCCCTTAAATAAGAATCACTGACCAACATAATGAGGTACTGTTTTCAAAAAGCAAGTTTTCAAATAGATGTGTTTTCACAGTTTTCCTGTGAAAGCCAAAGACAGAGCATTACACCGTGGCTCTGTGACATCAGTCATTAAAAGACTCAACTGATACAGTCCAAGCATGTAACCTAATGAAGGATTCAAAGGTAAGGGCCCAGTCAGGCCTGCCTGTAATCCCAGTGACTTGGGAGTCTGAGGTAGGAGGATTGCAAATTCAAGACCAACCTGAACAACCTAGCAAGACTCTGTCTCAAAATAAAAAAAAATGATAAGGGCTGCAATGGAGCTCAGTAGTAGAGCACCCCTGGGTTCAAGCCCAGGAGGACAAAAGGAAGAGGGCAATAATATCTATATTTTCAATTACATGTGAGAATTAAGTGGCATGTGAAAGTTCGTTTCACCCTTTAATTCTATAACGATAGACAATATTTTAATCAGGAAATGATAGTCTAGAATCTTCTAGATAAAATCAGATCGAATTTTTAAATATATTTTATAATTAATTACATAAATTGTTCAACTGATGAGCCATTGCATAGTAAAAGGCAATTCTGAGTATTTTGTTGCAACTCTAAATGAAAGTTGTTTTTTTTTTTTTTTTTACCCTTTTCTATTTTATTTTCTGTGGACCTGCCATCAACAAAAGAAATACTTGTTTTTATTCACTAAGTATTTTAAGGCAGCAGTCACAGCACTGGATAAAACCCTGTGGGTATCATTATTATCAATATGATCATTAGTTTATTGCACCATTACTTCTCCCTCTCAATACAACTTTTTGAGCATTGGCCAGACATGAAATGAAAGTCTTCTGCACACACTAAAAGCACAATCTGTGTGCTGAGAATGAGGAGAAGGGCCATTTTTATAAACCACCTCAAGAGTGATAAATCATTAGACTTTGCACTGGTCTCTATGCTGAGATTCTCAGGTGAAGAATGATATGGTAGAGTATCTTGATGAGCTCCTTGTAGATTCTAATGTTCCATTACTGCTTGTTCAGGATCAACTTAATGGTGTTCAGGTTGCTTCTCACATTTGTAGAGTATTATGAGCGTGTGTATGCTGTTGATGAATTGATATTTTTCTTGGAATGATCTCTTTGGTAGCTTATCAAAAGCAGCACCATTATTTTCCCCTCCAGTGAACCTAAATGAATGAGTAGAACATTCTTTCATAAGAGAGAACATATCTTCTATAATCTGTGGAATTTCTGAGAAACGTATTTTCTTAAGGAGAATACTAAGTTTGTGCTCCTACTTTAAATTAGTAAGTGATCACTGGGTTTCCAAGGATATTCTGTTTTGTACTTAAGTTCCCTAGCAATTCAATGACATCCGTCAGTTGAAATGAACCAGAATAAGATATGCGAGGGGTTTTCAGCTCTGGCTGTACATTGTAGTCACTGGCCTAAATATCAATGCCTAAATCTCATCCTTAGATATCCAAATTCAATTGGTCCAGGGAGAATCCTGTACATCAAGATTTTTTCATCCACTGATGTGTTCCCTGATGATTCTAAAGTGTAGACCAGATGGAGACTGGCTCATCTGGTGGTGTCAGTGAGACAGAGCATCACATATTTGAAGAAGAGAACTACCACTCAGGGTGAGTTGATGGATACATGATGGATACAGAGAACATCAGTAAGATAGACCAGCTGGGTCCCCAGCAACACTTACAAGGTTGGTGAAACTAACCACATAGAAAATTGTTGATTGTAAGAACTTTCACTATATCTGTTATTTTGGGGGAGGGTTGGAAAAGAAATGTATGCTATTTTGGTAGAGAAAGGCTTGTGTGGATTTTTCCCCCAATGTTTTTTTTATTATTATTTATTTGTTTGTTTCTTTCTTTCTTTGTAACTGTCAAAATCCAGAACAGGCACTTGAGAAAGTATCTATACCCACCATATTCTTTGGTCCCTCTCAACCCTTCTGGAAAGCACCAACTTCATTTTTTGATTCAGAGGTCTTTGGTCATAGTTTATACCATTGTATCCTGCAGAGTCTATTTTAATTGTCAGAATCAATAGGAAGAAGAAACCATAAGCATAATAAGAAATGAGCCCAAGGAAATCCTTTGGGGTTTTCTTTGCTTTCTTAAGTAGAATCCAACACATGGCCATGTCCTGCTGTGTTTGAGAAATCAAGCTCATTATGTCTCTTTGTTTGCTTTTTAAACCTGCTTTTTTATTTCCTTCAAATTTTTGTCCAGAGCTAAATTGATTCTGCACAGCAAAGATAAACTCTAATCTAGAAACTGAAAAGAAACTATTCAGATGGTTGAGGTACATATTTATAGGATTCCCAACTGGTTGCTGAGCCCTAGAAGAGCAACACCTAGCTTCTGGTGTATACAGTAGGCCTTTCTCCAGCTTATGAAAGGAGGGGTTTTCATATCCCCCAGGAAGCTTGTCAGGTCTGGTCTACAGCTGGCTGACATTTAGGCCTTTCCTTATATTTGCTTCTGACTTCCTAGATGAAATTTTGAGGTTAGATGTATAAATAATATGGAAGGAAGTAAATGCTTGAGGTCAATGTTTGCAGAAAAACCAGGGAGGGGATTTTTTTGCTAAAAGTTTTTGTGAAAAGCTACTCAACTTCCTACATAAGCCAAGATAAGGGGTTTTCACTGTTTTTTTGTTTCTTTCAATTTTTATAAAAACCACAAAAATGTACCTGATAATTCGAAGCAAAGAAATTTCCTGTTAGTCATTATGTTATCCCTATTTTGTTGTTGTTAAATTTTTTCAATGTGCTATATCACAACAGAAGACTTAGAAAATCAAAAGCACAGAAAAATAATTTCCCTCTCTAATAGTACTTAGGGGTCAACAAACAACAGGAAAGGCCACTAATAATCGTGTATTAACTGACTGCCTGAAGATTCCAGAGATTTTAATTTTCATAGGATTGATTTTTCTTTTGATAAGAGTCCTTAATATTTCATTTTCTCATATTTCAGCTTTTATTATTACTATATCTGCTAGGTATATAGTATGTAAAGGGAACTTAGACATGTAGCAGCAACTTTTCTCATAATATTATTGCCCCTTGATTCTAAATTTGGATCTTGTTAAACTATGGTAGATACGCAAGAATTTTCGGTTTGAAACAATAGCAACAAATTTTGGCTACTTGAGGCAATAATAAGATCTATTTCAGGGATATTGAGGTTATTTTGCAATGCAATTGCTCCCCCTCTTACCCGTGGTTTTGCTTTCCACAGTTTTAGTTACCTGGGATCAACTGCAGTCTGAAAATTTTAGTGGAAATTTTTTAAAATAATAATTTGTAAGTTTTAAATTGTATGCCAGTCTTAATAGCATGATAAACCATCACGTGCTCCTACCCAAGGAGTGAATGACCCCTTGGTCTGGCATATCCATTCTACATATTCTACTGGCACATTAGTTACTTAGTAGGCATCTCAGTTCTTTAGCAGACTGTTGCAGTTTCACAATGTTTTTGTTCAAGTAACCCTTATTTTACTTAAGAAAGTCTCCAAAACATAGAGATGCTGGCAATATTCAAACATGTATATGCTAAAGAGAAGATATATAATGCTTCTTTCAACTGAAAAAGAGAAAGTTCTTGACTTAATATGGGTTAAGAACTCCCTGTGGTTTGAGACATTCACTAGGTGTCTTGAAACATAACCCCCAAAGTGGAGGTAAGTCAACTGTGTGAGGACTGAGATGTGTCAAGCTGTCCTCTACTTTTAAAACAGCTTTCAATGACTCTGCCTCCTTGTGTCACCTCTGTCCCATGAATCCAGGCTAGATCTAGTGACCTCTAAGGGATAGAATATAGCAAAAGTGTTAAGAGTCTCCTCCAAGGCTAAGTTATGGAACACTGTGACTTCATTCTTGGTTGCATTTTCTTTTCCCATTGGATGGAAGCACATGTCATGCAGGGAGCTGAGAGACTTGTGTGGCAAGGCACTGAGGGCAAACTCTGGCCACACCTAGGGGAAAACTGAGGCTCTCAGTATAGCAGTCTGCAGGGAACTGAATCCTGCCCAAGATCATATGAGTGAGCTTGGAAAAGGTTCTTCCTCATTTGCAACTTCCTGTAAGACCACAGTCTCAGTAAGCACCTTGACCACAATCTCCTGAGAGACCATGAGAAGGAGGTTCCAATCAAGTCATGTCTAGACTCCCAACCCGCAGAAATCATGGGATTATTCATGGTATTTTGAAGCCATTTGTTTTATACTAATTCTTCATATAACAATAGATAAGGACCGTGTAGGGGGTTGACTATAGGACCATGTCGGGGAGTATAAATGTTTTTCTGTTCCTTGATTTTCTTGTTTTTCTAGGCATCTGTCTTATTCATCTCTCATTACCAAGCTACCTTGCCTGATCCTCTGTGTCCAAATTTAGCAATAGTTCCCGCATTTTCCTACCCTGAATTCTCACCTCTGAACCAATTGTCTACACCCCAGACAGAAGGGCAAGGAACAGATTTGTGATTATCTCTGCTTGTGTCAAGTGTACTGACATAGCAATTTTTTATAACAGCTAGGTAGACTAGAGTATTTAGTCTACAGTTATTTCAATATTTTTTTTCATTTTGGTCTATTGTTTATATAATTGAATTACTGACATGGTGAAACTCACGCTAACGGCGTAAAATAGAAAAATGGAACCTCTCTAACAACAACAAAAAAATTTCCACCAAGAAAATGCATCATATGAGACTTGAGATTTGTACGAGATGCATAACAAGAAGCAAAAAGTGACAGACGCTGACATTCTTGATTATTCAGGAAGGATATGGTTTGACATTTGAGACCAACTAAAGCTTCCTAACTGCATCACGTTGCAAACTCTTTTGGACCTCTGCTCTCTGCCCTTGTCCTACATATGTGGAAAAATTGATAACAACTCAGGCAGAGGGAAAAGAAAACCCAGATCAGTTTTTGTACCAAGATGATGAACATTTGTCAAGCCACAGCTGTATAATCTTGACAAATAAAACAGTCCCTACGGAACTGCCTACACCTACAAAAGCAGAACATTGTTATCAAACAACGTAGACAAAACAGAGTGACTTCGCCGCTCTATCTCCGGGAAACGAAACAGAACAAATTGTAAAAAATTATGTTATATCTTGACCACCAGACTTACTTCATGGGTGAAAAGCATTTTGTAAGAGTTAGCTCTGAAATCAGAGAAAATAAGCACAATTTATTGCTATTTAGATCTTCCAGGAGTACTGGTGAGAGTTAAAGACAGCATCTTGTTGGAAATGGCCATGGTAATGTGATCACGTGTACAGGATGCTGATGGGCAGTAAGTACTAAGTGCATGGGATGCCTATGAAATCAGAGATAGAGGAAGGAGGGGAGATGAGCATGCATTATCCACAGATAGCATAGCAAACTATTATTAGATACTTGGCTTAATCATTCCATCTGGGCTCACATCCTACCTTTGCCAAATACTAGAGATTTGGGACACATAATTTACATTCTGTGCGTCAGTTTCTTTATTTTTAAAGTCAGAAAATATTTAAGAGTACCTCTCTTTGCTGTACAGCTAAGGTAATTTATATACAGTGTCACAATGTCTAACACATAGCAAGCACTTGAATTATTAAAATCTATTATTATTAAGTACTTTAAAAAATTTGTGTTGCTGGATATTGACGTTCTCCTAAGTTCTTTACTCATCTACTCAAAGACCTCACAAGTTAGGTAACTGATCTATGATTGAATTCTAACCCCAGACCTTATTGCATTTTGTTGTTGTTATGGTTGTTGTATTGGGGATTGAATCCAAGGATGTTCTGCCACTGAGTTACATCCCCAGGCCTTTTTATTTTATTTTGATACAGGGTCTCACACTAAGTTGCCCAGACTGGCCTCAAACTTGAGCTCCTTCTGCCTCAGTCTCCCAAGTAACTCAGATTATATATAGGCAGTTATTTAATTTTTGCACTAGCTATTTAAACTCTCTCAATCCCAATGTCTTCATATGTTGGCTGGGGAAATGACTGTAGCAATGACATATAAAGTTATGACTTTGTACATGACATTATACACTCATTCGGTCTAATACATTTTTTTTTCATAGTTCTTAGGGAACCTAGAAGGGAAGGTGAGTTTGCAGTTCTTTTGCAATCATCAGAATCACAGCTGCCATCCAAATGGTGATACATTGGTTTCCTAGGGCTGCCGTAACAAATTACCACAGAGTAGATGACTTAATACAATGGGATATGTTCCATAGTTTTGGAGACCAGAAGTCAAGTCAAGGTGTCAGCAGGCCTGTGCAACCTCCAAAGACTCTAGAAGAGAATTTTTCCTTGATTCTTCTAGTTCCTGGTGATTCTTAGTGTTCTGAGTTTCTATCCATCTAATTCCAATCTCTCCTTCCATCTTTTCCTGACCATCCTCCTTTTGTCGGTCTGTCTCCAGTCTCTCTTTCCTTTCACTTATAAAGATTCCAGATGCCAATAGAATAGAACTTACATCCAGGATTATTTTACCTCAAAATTTTTAACTGATTATATCCATAAGAACCCTATTTTCAAGTATGTTACATTCTGAGATTCTGGACAGCTACTAATGGTTGGGGGCAGGACATATTTAATGTCCTAAAGTAGTGGTATACCACTTAGAGAAGTGCTTCCAACTCCATCTTGCCATTGTGACTACAATCTATGTCCTCACCCCATATTTTAGGAGTAGCTACTTTGTATCATACATAGTGTCAGGTTCCAGAACACAAGTGGTTCCTTTAAGGAATTCATAATATTTTGAGAATGTTGCCATTAAATAGGTTTTCTGATGATATATTTAAAACAAATGCATCATCCCTAGGTGGTCTGGGAGGGCTTTATAGAGTAGATAAAAACCTGACGTTCTCACAAGTTCTTTTTTTTTTAAGAGAGAGAATTTTTAATATTTATTTTTTAGTTTTCAGCAGACACAACATCTTTGTATGTGGCGCTGAGGATCGAACCCGGGCCACACGCATTCCAGGCAAGCACGCTACCTCTTAAGCCACATCCCCAGCGCCCTCACAAGTTCTTTACTCATCTACTCAAAGATGCATGACTGGAATGAAATGAAAGTGGGGGGTGGGGTTCAACTGACAGGCCACTCTTGCCGTCTCGGTTAAATAGGAGTAGGATGGTCTCTTGGTTGTCCAACATCTTGTTTCAAAGAATATTGTACCCAATAATTCAAAGAATGCACATCAATGTTCAGCAGATTAGAACCCTGGATTGTAGCATTAAGCTTAAAATAGAGGATTTATATTAAGTCTTATGTCTATGAAAAAAACATACATTTTATGATTTTTTAATTTTAATTTTTTTGTTCGACATATTAAAGTTGTACATTTTTGTGGGGTACAATGTGATATTTCAACCCATGTATACATTGTCCAGTAGTCAAATTAAGGTAATTAGCATACCTATCACCTTAAAATTTTTTCTAGCTTGTTTATTTTAAAGGGGGAAAATGTATTGCAAAACATACACATTTCTGATTATCGATTCTCAAAAGGTCACTGATTTCTAAGTTATTTGTTTAATTGATTACAGATGGCCATGATCTATGATGATATTTAGGCTCTATTTAAGGTTATGCTTCTTTGAAAGGGGACTTTAAAAATTAAATCTAATTTCATAGATGTAATAATTCTGAAGAGTCCCCTGCAGCTAAGTGGTAACTGAAACCTACATGTTAACTTGTTATTGCACCTTGTTTTGTGAGAATAACTTCAGAGGTGCAAGAACACTTATTTTCAGCACTTGGAATGTGTCAAATGTGTTATCTCGATTTCATGAAGTTCACCTACACCTCCCCCCATCCCACCTAGGTTCTTGGTGAGTAAGGTGATGTTTTCTGTGACAGAGGCTTTGTCTTCAGACCAAAAAAAAAAAAAAAAGGCATGAGCAAGGTGTACAGGTGTGTCCGTGTATATTCTAGTATATTTCAACTACAGCTGCTTATATCGGCAGGTGCTGCCTCCAGCTACTTCACCCAGAGTCAGGCTGTGGAGCTATATTGAGTATACCTTTGCTTACAGAAGGCTCTTGTGTCCACTAAAGAGTAATTATTAATATAAGATAATTAAACAGACATGACCTGGAGTTAAACTGTGAAGTTGGTAAACTTTCTCCTGATTCTTTGATTTCCCTTTGCTATATTCTCAAATGTCTGGATAAACTAGGAGAACACAAAGATTTTTAAGTGGGTCCCTAAACACTGATATATTTAATATTTAATGTTTTATTGCTTTAAGAATTAGGAAATGGTAAAGAACCAATAGGACTACTATGAAAAAAAAATATGCTACAATGACATTTTATTGCTTACAGAGAAGCAGAATTTTTCCAACTGATCTTCAAAGCTCAGTTTTACTTGTTCATTTTTTTAAGCCAAAGCCATATTTAAGATCTCTTTAAACTATAATGAAATGTAGGGACCCTCTTTCCAAAAGAATGCATAAATACAATTTGCAAATATTTGCAGTGGATACACACACCTTCCTGCCCAAACCTCCTTCCCTACGGATCAAGCCCTCTCCCCTTTTTTGGTATGGGGGGTTAGACCCAGGAACATTCTACCTCTGAGCTACATCCCTAGTCTTTATTTTACATTGAGACAGGATCTCACTAAATTGCCCAGGCTGCCCTTGAATTCACAATCCAATCCTCCACCTCAGCTCCCACATAGCTGGGATTACAGGCATGGAACACCAGGCTGGCTACCCTACTCTCTTAGTATTTAGACGGACCCCTCTCATGTTGGAATAGGGTGGAGTCTGGGGTCATGGTTGTCCTGCTTCCCCTCTATGTTGGCTGCTGTCCAAATGTCTTGGGTCTGTGCCGTCACTCTCTGCAGAGACCCACTGATCTTCTTACCGTACAGATTTGCCAGTCACTAGGAGAAAACACTGTGAGGAAAAACAAAAGGAGAATCATTCAAAAAATAACATTAGGGGAGTTACAAAACTTAACTCTTGGAAGGTCTTTACTCCCTTGATGAGACATTGTCCCTGGATGGCTGTTGGGGTTTTGGAGGGGGGGGTTGTTTTTCTTTTGAGAGGAATCTTCTCTGACTAACTTGTTAGTTGAGTGTTTCCCCTCTGTAGGTAGAACTCTGAGTGTTTTGAAAGTTATCTTGGGAGTGGCTTTATCTCAAATAAGTAATTTACATCCTGTAGACTAGGTGGCAACTATTGAATGGCTCAAGTTCCACCCAATTGGGGGGATTTTCTCATTTGATGGCCAGACAGAATCGTCTGATCTTTTCTCCAGAAAACAGATAAATGTCATGACCTTCTTACAAAATAAAACTTTTTTTTGTTGTTTTTTTTTTTTTCTTTTTGCAGCATTGGGAATTGAACCCAGAGCCTCACAAATGGCAGGCAAATGCTGAGCTTCACCTCTAGTTCTTTCTTGCAATCTATTTTGAGACAAGGTCTATCTGCATTGCCCAGGTTAGCTTCAACCTTGAGATCCTCCTTCCCCAGGCTCCTGAATAGTTGAAATTATTGATATATGCCACAGCATCTGGCAAAACCAATAATTTTATTTATTTTATTTTTTTGAGAACCTTGTAAGGGCACTGTCTTTGAGGAAAGGGTTCATTCATTCAAAACCCACTTAACTGCTAACCTAAAGTGAAAGACTGCAGACTACAAATAGAAAACTGATTTGAAAGAACAAAACTTACAAGGATCTCACCATCAAGGTTTTCATACTTTACTATCTACTTTCTTCTTTCACCCAATTTCATTGTCTAGCAGTCAGAAAATTTCTTCAGCTTTATGAGATCATTTTAAATTGCAGAACAGAGTATCACTGTGCTAATTTCATACCTCTTACCCACACTGTTTAGGTTGTCTACCTCCAGAGGTCCCCTTCTAGGGTTTTTATATTGAGCATTTAAAAAAGAATAAAACAGCATACCCATTTAAGTTTGTATTTCAGATAACTGATAAGTAATTTTTAGGTAAAGCATGTCCCAAATGTTGCATGAGATATACTTAAAACTATCCTGTATTTTATCTAGGACTCCTACCCCCATCTCAACCCTTCTTCATAAAATATTAGGTCTCAAGTTTATTGGCAATCCACAGATTTAAAAACCATCTTCTTTATTCTATAATCCAGGTCATGGAAGGAAACCACTCCCTGCCAGGTCGCATTTATTTGTTCCTCTCTGACATTGACCCTGTTAGCTGAATGGGACACATCAGCCATTGCTACTGGCCACATAGTGCTTGCCACATCTGTGGAATGTCTTTTCCCTTTTTCTCATTCATTTGAATTTTTGATTTTGTCTTTCAATAAACAAATTCTAAAGATTTAGGTCGTTTATCACCTGTCCTGGA
Organism: Ictidomys tridecemlineatus; assembly: GCF_052094955.1. Taxonomy (NCBI): domain Eukaryota; kingdom Metazoa; phylum Chordata; class Mammalia; order Rodentia; family Sciuridae; genus Ictidomys; species Ictidomys tridecemlineatus. Next base: position 26,259,611 of record NC_135482.1, read on the forward strand.
TGTAGGTTTCTCTTTGATTTCTGTGAAGAAACTCCATGAAGATAATGTTGGTAATTAGCAAACACCAAACTTTGCAGGATTTATGGCATCAAAACTATCAGACAAGTAACAACTGTAAGTTTCAACCTTCTCCTCTAGACAGCGAAGAAGAAAACCAAGGGAAGAACAAGCGATTTGCATGTCATTTCTTGTTGTTTCGCCTGCTTACAGTCTGGTAAAATTTAGAATGCATAAAATGAAGCCTGGAAAAATAGATTTCAGATTAGTTCCTCTCTGGCTGAGAACTGGCTATTCTGAGCTCAACAGATATCAGCTATCTTGGGAGCGAGGTGAACACCAGATGTGTAATTTATTTAATGTAACACGTTTATAGGTATACCATCATTCCAACTGATATCAATTTGATTTTAAATGCAACTGTAACTGAAATATGTTATCACTAATATCCAAAACCAGCAATTTCTAAAGTAGTTTAATATGCAGCTGCTTTAAAATGTGCTTGCAGATTAGCAAAATGTCAGAGTCTGCTTTCAAAGAAGGCTCTCTTCTGGGACACCATTCATTCTTGCTCATAACTTTAATATGATTACCTCCCACTGTAGCTACCTGGTTTTCTGTAACATTCTAAAGAGAAGTTAGCCACAGGGGAAAAAAAAAAAAAGGTGTATGGCCATCTCAGAGACAGGTAATGGATGTGGCAAATTTCATAAAATCTCCCTTCTCTGTTCATAAGATTACCATTTACTGACCTGGTGTGTAGATGCACAGGAAAATGGGGAATAGACCTGATGAACATTCTCCAAGTATGGAGTCTGAGACTAGAGCTTTGGTTTTGAAATCTCTATATGACTTCTTTGGGGTCAGAGATGTTTTAAAACCACTAATGAGCCTGTCCAGGCCCGGTAAATCAGCATGCATATATATTTGGAGTAGTCCAAGGGAGAGTTCTCCGATCTTAGACTTGAGGCAATAGAGAAATATGACCCTGAGTGAGAAATTCCCCTGTCCTCATGGTCACATTTGCAACTCAGGACAAGTCGCATTGCCTTTAATTATTTCTGATTGGGGCTTGTCCAAGAGTGGGCCAGTCCTGTTTTGATTATATCTGCTAGTTCTGATGATCTCGATTACTTTGTTAACTAAATTTTTAGCTAATTTAAATCTCTCTTTAATAGTTCACTTTTAGCAATGGAAAAGAGGAAGTGGCACCACAGAGAGGGGTCTGTCTGCCTCAGAGGTAGCTTTACAGGCTTCCTTCCTGCTCTTCAAATTATATCTTCTTGCCAGGCCTGGTACAGAATACCTAGGTTAAAATTATACATTCAGGTTATTTAAGAAGACCACAGGCTAAATTACTCTTCTGGAAATAAATGCAAAAAGTCTACAGCCTCTTGCAATTGCCAGAAAAGTCAGTCTGGGAGGCTGGCTTTGCCAGGTCTCCAGCAACTGCCACTGCCCCTGTGACTGTTTGCACTTTTCCTCCCTGCCCTCCCTTGTCATTTAATTACACCTGGAAATTATCTCTGTATCATCTTTGCCCATTTTTCTACTTGGGTGTGCATGCATGTTGTGTGTGTTTTAAATATTTTTTCCCCTGTGTTGTTGATCATGTTGGGATGTAGTATTCACTCTGCATTTGATCTCTGCAAGCAGAGAACAGACTCTGATAGGAAAATTTTTAGGTATGAAATCTAGTAGTCACCTATTCTTGCTACTTTTTCTGTGTAATATCAGTGTAAGATGTGTCCCTCTGAATAATGATTCTTATCTAAATGAGAAACGTGAAAGTTGCCTACCAGACTGAGGGTGTAGCTCAGTGATAGAACACTTACCTATAAAGTCCTAGGTTCAATCTTCAACACCACAGGATGGAGAGAGAGAGAGGGAGAGAGAGAGAGAGAGAGAGAGAGAGAGAGAGAGAGAGAGAAAGAGAGAGAGAGAAAGAGAGAGAGATACTGAACTCAAATATTGAGGGCTGACAGAAATAAAAAAGGTAAACAACCAAGTCACAAGTAGGGTCAGAATGCACAGAATGTAGCAGAAACTTCTGGAACAGTCCAAGCCAGGAGCATAAGTATCCCAAGAGCATTCTCCCTACCTTTCAACCTTGTTTCTCTTTGTTCTTCCTCACCCTCCAGAATCCACTGCCCCCCCCCCAGCCCTGTACTCTTTACATAATAGGAAAAATAATGACTACCAATGATCCCAGAATTTTACTTCAGCATGTAAAGTACAGAAGAGACACCAACTTGACTTCCAGTGTTTTCAGGTCCAAAAACGTCATTGGTCACACCCAGGTACCCACCATAACCATTCCTGCAGCGGTAGATGAAAATGAGAGGAAAAATGAGGAAACAGCAGGACCGTAGGGCTCCTGGCTGCGCATCACCATGTGATATACTCTCCGTGCCTTATCCTTGTTTTTTCAGTTCTGGGGATTGAACCCAGAGGCCCTCTGCTGCTGAGCTACATCTTCAGTCCTTTTTATTTTTTTCTCTTGATACAGGATCCCTCTAAATTGCCCAGACTCACCTTGAATTTATAATCCTCCTGCCTCAGCCTCCAGAGTTGCTTGGATTACAGATGTACATCGTTGCACTCAGCCATACGCTGTGTATTCTTTAAAATCTCCCAAGTTCCTGGATAGCTGGAATGAGTGGATTAATAATTTATATGTACACACACATACAATCATCTAATTTTCTCCTTAAAACCACAGTATTTTTGTATTGAAAAAAATTTACAATGCAGTTTACCAAAGAATTGTCAAGAGTGTCCCAATATACGTATATTTGTAGTTTAGTATGTGCCCTGCTATATCTATTTTCAGTAGTTTTCCTATTCTTTTAAAAACCAGATTATTGTTGTCATAGAAAGTCCTTTTTAAACTTAAATGTATCATATTTATTTCTCTACAACTTGTTCAATGTACGGATATAATAATTTTTTCTTTCCCCCGTTTTTCCCCCCAAATCCGTGTTTTCATGATCCTTCACGTATTTCATAGAAAAAAGAATTGCGGCAAGCAGGTCATGGTTTACTTGTGGGAGCAGGCTCTGCTGACACCAGGAAGCTCTGCTTGCAAGAGATGCTTTTGCACTTTTTTGCATTTGCAGGAGTGTGCACCAGTGCAGAGCCTCCAGTGGCCCAGGAGCAGTTGGGGAACATTTCAAGCTCACCTGAGGTCAGATGTCCAAAGCAAAGAGGCCACTTGGGCTGCTCCAGGGCATGTCTAGACATAGTAATTTTTACTGACTCTATGGAATTTCTCTAGTAGGGATAGTTCATAATTTATAGACTCTTTTTCTCATTGTTAGTAACCATTCAGGTTGTTTCTATTTAGGGGCTTTTACTCTAAAATGCTGCAATAAACATTTCTTTGACACACATGTGTGGAAATGTGTGTATGTGTGAATGTATATGTGTGTGTGTTTTATATACTGATTTTTCTTTTCTTTTTCTTTTTTGCCATGCTGGGAATCAAACCCAAGGCTTTACATGCTAGGCATGTAGTTCACCACTGAGCCCGTAGACTCTTGGGTTTGATCTAAAATGTTTTTTTATTTGCAAAAAATGATGTTTTGGGTCGGTAATGTAGCTTACTGGTAGAGCACTTGCTTAGCATGAGTAAAGACATGGGTTTGCTCCCCAACACTGAAAACAAAAAAACTATTTTTATTTATTTGTCTATTTTTTTCTTTTTGGCATGGGGGATTCAACCCAGGGATGCTATACTGCTGAGAGGCATCCCCAATCATTTTTATATTTGAGGCAGGATCTCACTAAATTGTTGAGGCTGGCCTCAAAACATGTGTGATCTCCCTGCCTTAACCTCCCAAGTTGCTGAAATTATGGTGTGCACCACTGCACCCAGCACCAGCTTAACTTTTAAAAAATAAAACTTCTGTAAAAGAGATTGTCAAAAGTGAGCTGTCAAAGTATACTCAGTTTTACATAATAAATTCTACCAATTACTTTTCAAAAAGATGAAGCTTATTATACTTCCATAAGCAAAGTAAGAGAATCGTTATTTCTCTATTACCACATCAGTATCAAACATTATTATTTTTTTCATAATCCATCAATTCAGTAGATGACCAATGGCATATTGTCTTGTTTTGCATTTTCCTGACTACCTCTAAAATTCCATATCTTTCACAACATTTATTATCCACCGCCCGTTCTTATATCATGCCTATGTTTTCTCATTTAGTTATTTTTTTCAACTTGTAAAAAACAATAACTAAGTTACAACAATTTTGGTTTAAACAATTGAGTATCGTTTTAACAAAACCAGTATTGTTGTTATGAGTTAAAAGTCAACTGGTATTCAAGAACTACGTATTGATTTGAGTGTATGTATCAATTTAATCATTACATTTAAATTTTTTACTTACTATATATTTACTGTTAATGTTATTCCTTTTTTCTCAAAAGTGTTACCAATTATTTGTGTTTTATTTTTCCACCTATCACTTTTATATTCATTTTGTTTATTACATGCCTTTTTGTTTTGCTTGTTTTTTACAGTGCTTAGGACAGAACCCAGGGCCTTGTGCATCATAGGCAAGCACTCCACCACTGAGCTACACCCAACCCTTTCAGTGCTGCTTATCCTAAAGAAACATCTGGTTTTGTTTTTGTCAGATGTGTTAACCTTCTCCTTGATGGAGTCTTGTCTTCCTAACTTAAGAAAGCTTTTCTTCCCCTCCTCAAGCCCCAGAATGACTATGCGTGTGTGTGTGTGTGTGTGTGTGTGTGTGTGTGTACCCACAAAACTCATAGATTGAAGCCCAGTTTCTAATATATTGGTATTTGGAGGTGGGGCCTTTGCAAGGTGATCAGCCATGAAGATTAGTCCTTCTGCAGGGGATTTGCACTCTTACAGAAAAGACCCAGAGACTCCTTTGAGCTTCTACCAGGTGAGGTGAGAGTAAGAAGGTGGCCCTTTGTGAAACAGGAATCCAATCAGGAAGTGAAGCAGACACAGAATCTGCTGGTACCTTGAGTATGAACTTCTCAAAGAAATAAATTTGTTGTTCATAGTCACTAGTCTGTGATATTGTGTTATAGCAGCATCACAGGACTAAAAAAGCTACCCTGGTGGACCTAATTTCCTAATTTTTAAAATTTCCTTTTATTTTACTAATGCAATCCAAATGGAATTTATTTTATGTATAATGTGTCAGCCTAACTGACATCTGAAGAACTGGTGTGCGGGGCAACATAAAATAAACAACTATCCACTCTCCAAAGTATTCCTTAGAAGATTGCTCTTTTGATGTGTAACTTTAGATCTTTTTCTATGCACATACAGTCCTTTGATTTGTGTGTGTTTACAAATACACACACAATTAAATGCTGTATATGTAGCATGATTCATTTTTATTTTATTTTCCTTCAGTTTTTTTTTTTTTTTGTAAAAGAGCTTAAAATATTGGAAAAGAACACCAAATCAGTTCTTATAGCTTTACTTCCTTCTCTTAAAAGCCATAACAGCATGCTATCTTAAGAATTGGCAAACCTGTCTCATTAAGGCATGACCAATTTACTTCTACCAGCTGAAGAAATCCCTAAAGTAAAATCTGGCTGTCCCAGTCCCCCAAATCCTGCTCTGAATCTTGGTCTCAATTTTCTGCAAAGTTCTTTACTCAACTCCCCTGAGATGAGCCATAGTCAAATCCCTCTATCTTCAAAAAGGAATTCCTTCTTGAGTGCCACTGGTACCAGGTGAGCCCCCAAAGTCTCTCCACATAACCGGCTGGCTTTTCCCTTCAAATCCTGCAGATCTGGCTTCTCCATTAATATTCTGCATGAAAAAAAGGAGGAGTATCTAAGGCACCACTGTTCTATTACTGGACTTTGGGGGCATTTTTAAATCTATCTAGGTGGGGATGAATGCAGTTAAAAATAACAGACTCTTGCAATATTTATTGATCTCTCATCAATCTTTGATTCCATAGATAGGTACCACTTAGCCAAGCCATGGTGATATGGATATTGATTCACAATTCTTAATCTTCCATCCGAGCTTTTACTGCCACAGAAACTCAATCAGAGTTCATCTGTTCCTCAGATATTTATTGATGCTACTATTTACCAAGCACTGTGTTAAGTGCTATAAATATATTGGTGAACAAAAAAGTTATAGGCATCTTTGAAAAAAATTCTACTACTAGGTGTGATTAAAAGCATTTTTTTTTTTGCCCTCAATTAGCTTTTGAAGTATCTATCCAAATATGTGACGCAGATTTCAAGCTTCCTTACTCCCTCCTGCCATAATAAAAAGAATACAGCGTCATTTCCTACCCAGAAGAGAAGGTTTTATTGTTTTGATTTGTTTGGGTACTGGGGATAAAGCCCAGGAGAGTGCTTTACCACTGAGCTACATCCCCAGAAGGGTTTTTTGTTTGTTTGTTTGTTTGAGACAGGGTCTTTCAGCTTGGGAGTCTGAGGCAGGAGGATTGTAAATTCAAAGTCATCCTCAACTTAGCAAGTCCTTAAACCTCTTATTGAGACCCTGTCTCAAAATTGAAAAATAAAAAAGGCTGGAGGTGTAGCTCAGTGGTAAAGCACACATGGGTTCAGTCCCCAGGAACAAACAAAAAAGAATGTCATTTAGTATTTAAGAAATATTTATTGAGCCCCAACAACAGTTAGACACTGTTCTGGGACATAGCTTGTAGGTGTTTTGTCCTCATTGTCACTGTTGCTGTTTATTTTGTGCCATGGACCCCTTTAGCACTCTGAAATGTATGAACTCTCCCAGGACAATGTTTTCATATATGTGTGAATGAGAATAAATTGTACTGTCAATGAAATTAATCATCTATTCCTTGATTAATAATGCTAATACTTACGAATCTTGCTAGTAACTCTTTTTGATAAAAACAACAATAACAAAACAAAAATACAACTGCATTAATTTTAATGGGAAACTTTACTGTGCAGCCCATCTGATCCTAAGACACCCCCAAAATTTTCAAAGATCATATGTGTTTGTGTGTATCTCCACAAACGTACATGTGGAATAGGTAAGTGTAAGTACAGGTGTAAGTAATAAATAAAGAATTTGAAAATAATGGAACATAGTAATCCAATGAAATTTTACTACCTTCATTATCTTAAGTCTATTTTACTACAACAGAATACCACAGACTAAATGGGTAAATTATAATGAACAGAATTCTATTTTGGCTCACAGTTTCAGAGATTGGGAAGCCTAAGAACAATGGTGCTGTCTCCAGTGAGAGTCTTCTTGCTGTGTTATATACCATGGCAAAAGTCAGAAGGGCAAGTTAGCATTGGCGAGAGGGTAGGAGCCAAGTATGGACCTTTGTATCAGGATCCACTCTCATAATAATGGCATTGATTCCTTTGGAGCCCTCATGATTTTATCCCTGCTTGAAGATCCTACCTCTTAACACAGTGGCAATTAAACTCCAACAAGAGTTTTAAAGAGCCATTCAAACCATAATGCTCTTCAAAGGAGAAAACCATGACTTATAATGGTCAAGGAGTGTAGATGGAAGGACTAAGAATTTGGACTAAGAATTAGAAAGTTCATTCTTCTTTCTGCACTATTTTCCTTTTTTTTTTTTCCACATACACACACATATTTTACTTCACTCTGTAGCATATCAAAGTGTTTATGTACATTGTCTTCAGGAAATTTTCAATATTTGAGGGGGAGCTCCTTATTCTTGAAGTTGATTTTGCTTAAGATATATTTCTAAAATTGTCTTTAGAGTAAAAATAAAAGTGAAACACAATTTGAACCATGTGGAGATGGAGCATGTCTACAACAGACCAAAGGATCATAAGAGATGATGTCCACCAGCAAAGCAAGTACATTTGGGTACATCCAAATAGGGCAGCCAGGTTAATCCAGTACTTTTGACTAGAAACTCTCTTCAGGGAATGAATAGTGTACATCTAGAATCATAATGTGGAGAAAATTTCTCATAGTATCCGTATTTAATATGTTTTGAGTGAAACAGCCCTTACACTAAAGATAAAAAGGAACGTTTTTCAATCATGATGTGATTTTTTTCAAGAGTTGTCTTGCTGAAAAGTTATTAGCCGAACATGTATCTTGTGAGGTGCTTCTTGCTCATGAACATAGTATTCTATCCACAAAACTTGAGAATCCACAGGTTCATCTAGGGATGAGAACAAAACAAAACACAACAAAAAAAAAAACCCTGAATTAAACAGATATGAACCTTTTCTTCTTGGGAACTGACATTCTTCAGACTCGGCACAGATGATCATTCCTTGCACAGGTCATCTCATTCAGCTCACATAAGGTACATTCTGTCCCTGGTCCATACTGGAATTCCAACACAGCGCAGTCCTCTTCAAAATCAAAGCTCAAGGGAAAACACTTATTCCATTAAAACCTGGTTTGCTTAGATGGTTAGTCTAACCTCCCGTATCTGCTACCATCATCATCTCTTTGACACAACTTGATCTGGGTGGGTGTAGGTAAAGTGATGTCCAAGGGCTGAATCTGCTTTCTCTCTACTTTTATTTTGTCAATAAGCTTTATTAAAGTATAGCCATGCTCTGATTTTCCTCAGCCGCTACTATTTGGATATGAGTCATCCCCCAAGAGGTTCATATGATGAAGCTTTGGTCCCCAGTAGGGAGTGTTGAAGTAATGACACCTTTAAGAGATGGAACGCAGAGGAAGGTAATTAGGTCCTGGGGACTCCACCCACATGCATGGGTTAATGCTGTCTTGTGGGAGTGAGTCAGGATTTGTAGAAGTGGATTAGGTCCCACAAGAGTGGGTTATTATAAAAATAAATAAATAAATAAGCCTGGCCCCTATCCAGTCTCTTTCTTCTTATTTCATCTTGTGATCTCTGCTGCATTGCTCCTTCCATGACAATGCCATTCACCATAAGGCCCTCACCAGTGCCAGCAGAGGCCAGGACCAGGCTCTTGAACCACCAGAACTGTGAACTAAATAAACCTCTATTCTTTGTAAAGTACCTCGCTTCAGGTATTTTGTTATAGCAATACAAAATAGACTAAAATAGCTGCTCCCATGTTGTAATAGCAGAGTTAAGTAGTTGTGACAAGATCCTCTAAGGCACAAAGTCAAAAATATCTATTCTCTGGCCCTGTATTAGAAAAAGGTTTACTTACTTAATCCAAATCTAGATACCTATAGCTTCAAGTATAGAGTTATTCAACATTTGAACCAATCTAAAGAAGCTTCTTAAGAGATGCAGATATCCTACAAAGCGAATAAGAGACAGATCTTCTCCTTTTAATTTCTGTAATTTCAGAGTGCTTTGTCCCCATTGCTCTGGTATTTGGTGCATATAACTCTTATGATAAAAATGTGATCTGTCATTCCTCAGCTTAAAATTCTTGGATGGCTCCCTCCTTATTCTTTAATAAGACTAATATCTTAAATGTAATTTACAAGATGCCTTGAACTCTGATCTCACTTGGTTTTCTAGCCTTAATTAGTGCATGTACTCCCCCCCACCCTAATATACACGCATATTTATTTTCCTTGTTAGGACCATAGGATCTACTCTGGACATATTTCTCTTGTCTTTGCAAATTTCTTTAGTTGGAGCATCGCTTTTCAAACTCCCACACCAATTAGGTCAGTTATTTTATTTATTTATTTATTTATTTATTTATAGTCAGGGCCTTGCTACGTTGCTCAGGTTGGCTTTGAACTTTTGGTCTTTCTGCCTCAGCCTACCAAATAGCTGGGATTACAGGAGTGCACCAGAAGTCTGGGATTTGGGATTATTTTTACTCATTCTTTGGATCTCCGCTATAAAAGTAACTGTTGTCTGACTTCCCTCTAGTCCATCTCCATTTTGATTAAATTTTTCAAAGCGCTCTGATTTCTTTTCCATGGGAGTTTTCAGAATGGCAAATAAGTCTGTTAATGTTATTTGCTTTATTCTGTCTTCTTAACAGATTTCACAAGGTATAGGGCCAGTTCAATGTGTTTATGGATTTATCTCCAGTATTTAGCTAACATCTCACACAGAGTAGGCAATCAGATTTATGGAATGAATTGATGCACAACATGGAACTTACACAGCTGACCCCTTGGCAGTGAACTTGTTCTCAACTGTTCATGGGAGAGTCAAAATAAGAGTGAACTGCCTGGTCCTTGTTCCCTTGGTTGCCTAAGAAAATGTAAAATTGACGGTTATGGAGGTGCATGCCTGAAACCCCAGGGTCTCCAGAGGCTGAGGCAGGAGGATCATAAAGATATACATGAGATATATAACAAGGAATATCTGTATGGTACAATCCACTAATGGATCTGAGTTTAATGCTAAAAAAATGTTTTTCTTTAATAGTATAGTTTTTAGTCAGTAAAAGCAATATGTTTTGTTGCATTTCTCTTTTTCTTGATACTAGAAAGTTTAAAAGTAAATTTATTGTTTATTTATAACAATTCTATCCAAACCTAGAATATTGGTTTAAAAAAAAAAAACAAAACTTTCTTTCTTCCTCCTTTTCATGGCTTATTATGTTTTTACTTTTTTAATCCTTTAAACATTTACTCCATGTCAAGTTGCCTCAACTTTCACATAATTGTTATCTTTTTTGTTTGTTTGGTTTTTGGTGGTGCTGGAAATTAAACCAGTACCTCATACTTGCTGAGCATGGACTCTACCACTGAGTTACATCCCTTGCCCTCATAATTATATCTTGAACCTATTTCAGACTCAATTTTTCTCAATGGAGTAAGTCCAGAAGAGCACATAAACAGCACCTTTAGGTCCATATCTGAATGTAGATCATATCTAAAGCTTCTAAAGGTCCCAACTAAAATTGGAAGTGGTTCAAAACCAACCTCAAATTGAAAATAGTTAGACCTAGGACAAATGTAACTATACTGAACAATGCAGACTGTTTTCTTATCATTAATACAACTCTTTATATAGCACTTACATTATAGTAGGTATTATAAGTAATATAGAGATGCACTCAAATATACGGGAGGCTGTGCCTAAGCTATATGTAAATGCTATATCGTTTTATATAAAGGACTTGAGCCTTAGCGGATCATGGTATCCTAGGTGTCCTGGAGCCAATCTTCTGTGGGTACTGAGGGAGGACTGCATATAACTGCTTTGGGAGGGAGAAGAGGGGTAGGGGAACAGCGGTGATCCTTGAAGTTATTTTTTAAAAACGGCAGAAAAATAAACTGAAGCAGGTTATCCATTGCTCATGAAATATAAATAGCCTATAAGTACACCGTGGCAACCACCAGGCAGAACTCTGCTCTCTGTGCCAGAACTGCGGGGTGTGCCCTTCCACATGGTGTCTGTCATGAGAGTGGGGACTTCCAAAGCCACATCTTGTTTCTCTGGTGGACTGCCTTGACTGCCCCTGCCCTCTGATGTCTGTCTGTCTGGGGCGAGGAGGTGAAATGAAACATCAGTTTAGGAGGTGGGGGTTTTACCATAAGTTTGCACTTTCTTCAGATGATTAAACAATGAGTGTTTATAAAATCAAGAAGAAAAAAAAAAAAAAAAACCTTCTCCCCTCAGAGTTTTCTTTTCAAAACCCTCTCTGTGCTCTCTGGCTAATTTATAAAGAGCCCCATAGGGTGCTTATTTTTATACACATATATTGCCAGAGTAGTTCCTGTTTTGGTTTAAATGGGTTCCTTCTTTTTAGTCAGATGAAAGAGAACTTTCTTTAAAAAGGTCTCGTCTGCTGATGCGTGGTTGTTAGAATGAGCCTAAATCAAGCTTCTGTTGAAGACTTAACTATTCAGTTTGATCCTCTTGGCTGAATTATCTGGGAGGTTTTGTCCTTCCATGGACTATGTAACTAGAGTGTCCTCATTACCCTCTTTTCTACCTGAAATGCGCAGCCCTGAGAACCACTCCAAAGTGAATGCCTTGAGGAAGGGGGGTTCCACCTCCTTTGGTTCACTTATTCTTAGGGCAGTTAGATGTTGGGGTACAGGAATTGGAGTGTGTCAGGCACCAAATGTAAATAAATGATTAATTCTGCAGTGGTAAAAGGCTAGAGGGAACTGCCTAGGTCTAACTGTGGGTAAAGGACATCTTAAAGGCTTTGGAGGTGGTAAAAGAATATCTGAAGAGGAAGAACCATGGAAAGGGATAGAAGAAGTAGCCTCCCAATGTTGCCCATGTTATAGTTTAGATCGACAATGTCCTCTGAGGACTTGGTGAGTTGAAGGCTTGGTTCCTAATGCAGCAGGGTTCAGAGACAGGGCTTTAAGGAAGTGATTGGATCCTGAGGGCTCTTGATCTTATCAGTGGATTAATCTGTTGATAGCTAATGGACTCTTGGGAGGTGGTAGAAACTGCAGGCAGGTGGAGCAAGGTTGGAGGAAGAGGTCACTTGGGGACTTGCCCTTGAGGAATATCTTGTCCTTGGCTCCTCCCCACTTTCTGTTTACTCCCTGCCATGAGGAGAGCAGCTTTCCCCTGCTACTCCCTTCTGCCATGATATTCTTCTTCATCTCAGGCCCAAAGTAATGGAACCTGTTGACCATGAACTGAAAACTCTGAAACCTTGAGCCAGAAGACACTTTCGCTCTTCCAAGTTGTTGTTAGCGCCAGATATATTAGTTTTCATTTTCATTTTTGAACTGGGTTTGAACCCAGGGGTGGTTTACCAGGAAGTCACATCCTTAATCCTTTCTGCTTTTTATTTTAAGATGGCGTCAATTGAGTTGCTAACAGTCTTGCCAAGGTACCCAGGCTGACCTTCAACTTGTCATCCTTCTGCCGCAGCTTCTTGAATCTGTTGTTTTATAGGCAACTGCCACAGCACCGGGTTGTGCCAGGTATTTTAGTCACAGCAACAAAAAGTTGACTAACACAGCTCAGGTCATCCTGGCCTGCAACTAGAAAATTAAGCTTTCTTAATAAGAGTTTTTCCTTAAGAGCCAATTCTGAGAAGATACAAAAGGATAAATAAGTAAACAGACAATGAATTCTCCATGCATGTTAAATAAAAATGGATGAAACTCATCCTAATGTGCCTAATGTGCACATGGCCTTGGGTTCGGTCCCCAGTACCAACAACAACAACAAAAAAGGGCCAGACACAAGAAACCAGATATTGCATGATTTTGTTTATATGAAATGTCCATTAAAAAAAAAATCTATAGAGACAGAAATTAGATTGGTGGTTTCATAAGGCTAAGGTGTGAGTTGCCTGTTTACTGGAGGGGTCATGAAAATGTTCTGAAACTGATTATAGTAAGGGTTGCATAGCCCTGTACATTTACTAAAAATCATTAAACTGAATAATCAAAGAGGAAGTGTTTTATGATATATAAAATATATTTCATTAAAACTTTAAAAATGGTGAGACTATCACCTGTTCAAAGGACTAAGGATAAAACTGTTTAAGCACAAAGATAGAGCACTCAGCTCTCATCTAAACATTGCACAGACAGCTCTGTTTCTGCAAGAGAGAAAACCAGGGAAAGAACTGTTCCTTGAGGGTTCTCAAGGCATACCTTTCCTGGTCAAGTCACTGGTTGAAAAAACAGAATGGGAACTATTTCCTGGGTTTGATCAGCATCACAATAAGATTCAAACTGGTTTTCAAAGAATAAGGATTTTGCTTTAGTGAAGGATTTAAAGAAAAGACTCACACTTAAAAAAAGGAAAGAAGGGAAGGAAGAAAAAGCATGCAAATAAGTAATGTTTTTAAACACATGCATTAATGCCAATAAGAGCATTCTTTGCTTTCACATTTAACTAAATCAATTAAGGGACTGGGAGGCTGTGAATATTATCTAGGCTGAAGATTACTTTTGTTTCACTTAGGGACTAGTATTGACTAAACAAGTGGATAAGAACACAAGATAATGGGAAGCCTGTCACTTTACTCCTGTCGGAAAATAAATGGCAATTTGATATAACAGTCACAATAACAAAAAATTTTTCTTTTCAGTACTGGGAATTGAACCTCAGGGCACTCCACCACTGAGCTATATCTCCAGGCCTTTTCTTATTTTTATTTTTTTGTTTTGAGACAGGGTCTTGCTAAGTTGCCCAGGCAGGCCTTGAAATTGTGATCCTCCTTTCTGAGCCTCCACAGTAGCTGGGATTACAGGTGCCCATGCCCAGGATATTTTCCCCTCTTTGGAAACTTTTACATAACTATATTACAGTATAATATTTTCAGGAATTTGGATCCCTGTCTAACTTGTGATGCCTCATAAATTGAATATATCCTAAATTACATTTTTCAGTGGGATTTCAATATTTGAATTCTTGCTGAAGTACATCCAAATGCCTGGCAGTCATCTTGTGTATTTATGTGCATAGGACCTCTACAGTTGTTTGTTGTATTTACTTTCACAAAACAAATGCCCTTTTAGTTGACAATCTAGTTTCACAGGAATGATGTAACATGACCTTAATACATTTAAAGGTCTAAATCAAGGTGTGGTTGTACATACCTATAACCAGTGACTACGGAGGCTCAGGCTGGAGGTTTGCAAGGTGCAGGCCAGCCTGGGCAACTTGGCTGTCTCAAAATAAATATAAAAAGAGCTGGTGATATAGTGCAGTGGTAGAACATCTCTTGGTTCAACCCCAGTACCACAAGCAAATACATAAAAACATTTAAATGCCAACTTACTTGAGATTTTAAATTCAAGATACCATAAAAAAAGACAAGTTGTTTGCTTTTCTGGGATGTGAAGACAAAAGCATAGAATACACCAGCATTTGATCAGCTAATTATTTTACCAAGCTTCTGAAACATTATTCTCTTTTGTTCAGTTTCTTTTCTTTTTCTTTTTCTTTTTTTTTTTTTTTTTTTGTACCAGGGACTGAACCCAGTGGTACTCAACCACTAAGCTACATCCCCAGTTCTTTTTATTTTTTATTTGAGACTGAAAAACCAGCCTCTACCTCAGAGCAAAGCCTGTCCAAGGAAGGGGGCATGACCCTTGTCCTTGGAAAGACCCACAGAGCACTCCTAGGCACATACCCACCCTGCTGATTTGTTTATCTACAAATAACAGGAGAGATCTGTGAAGCCAGGTGTCCCTGACTCAGTCAGGCTAGGTGAGGACCCATAGCAACCCCCTAGCAACCACCAATCAGCATGAGACAGGGAAAATACCTGGGATTCCAGGTGACCCCCCAGTAGTTTATGGTGGTTGATAACATGTGGGGAAACCATGTAATTCAGCACTTACACCCCTCGTGGCTTAAACCAATCAGTTCAAAAGAATCCCCCTCTTGTACTAACCAATCACCCCTACCCAATTTGTTCCCACCAGTGAATGTGCTAATCAATGTTAAGAGTTGTTGTTTGATTTTCCCGCAGTGTGTGATGATTTGCTAAGAGATGCTATGATGTATGTGGGGTCCCTGCCTTCCCCTAAAGATGCTGCAAACCCTGGGCTGGGGGCCTCTCAGCGTCACCAGTTGCTGTGTGCGCACGAAGGACCGAGCTAGCTAGCTCGCAATTAAAGCCTCTTTGCTGCTTACATTGATCTTGGTCTCTGGTGGTCTTTTGGGGGTCCTGAATTCGAGCATAACAAGACAAGGTCTCACTAAGTTGTTTTGGGTCTCACTAAGTTGCTGAGGCTGGCTTTAAATTTGCTCTTCTCCTGCCCAAGCCTTCCAAGCCAGCCATGCACCACCATACCTGGCTTATTCTCTCTCCCCCCCCCTTTTTTTTTTTTTTTTGTTGTTCTTTTTGTTCTTTTTAGATACACATGACAGTTGAGTGTATTTTTGACGTATTATACATATCTGGAGTAATGGCTTATTGTCTCTTAAGAGCAAAATGTGGACATAGTCACTAGACCAGATTATCTCTATTATTATTATTATCATTATGCCTAATGTCTACAAAACCAGAAAGAATGGAGTTTATTCAATGTAGAAACTCAGGGCAGCAAATAACAACTCACCCCAAACTTGGTTGATCTTTAAAGAAAGCTTTCATCTATTAAATTACTGTGTTAACTTTTTTCATTTAAGGGGAAGAGATTTCTATTTGAAGATAGTATAAACCTGGAAAAAGGTATTTGTTTGTTTTTCTGGTGCCGGGGATTGAACCCAGGGTTGCTCTACCACTGAGCTACATCCCTGGCCCTTTTTATTTTTCATCCTGAGACAGTGTTTGCTTTAGTTTCCCGGGTTGGCCTGGAGCTTTTGATCTACCCACCTCGGCATCTGGAGTAGCTGGGATTGTAGGCGTGGGCCACAGAGTCTGACTGTTGTTGTTTTTGAAAAAAAAAAAACAAAACAGAATTTTACCACTGCTTTTTCAAAATAATGGTTCCCAAACATTAGTGTCTAAATAGCTGGGACACATCCGCAGAATTTGTGATTCAGTAGGTCAAGGATGGAGCCAAAATTTTCATTTCTGATAAGTTCCCAAAGCTCTGCTTAGGCTGCTGGCCTGAGAAACATACTTGGGTCCCCACAGAGAAGTCCCAAGTCCCTGCCCTAGTCGTTTGAAGGGAATTAGAGGCCCACGTGTTCCATATTCACAAAGTTATGAATACAACAAGCCAGATTCATAAATTCATAACTTATAAGAAGTTTGTATGATTCTCAAGAGTCTGCAGTGTTCCGGGGATGATTTTGATCTCTTGCCTCTCTTCCTAAAGCACTGGTGGGCCTTCAATTTGGCCACTGGGTTGACTCAGGTAAACACGCAGTAAAGGGTACAGCTGGCCATCGGGATGTTGTCCTGGGAGACAGCGTAGGGGGTGGGAGCTTTACAAAGAGGCAAATTGATGGAGTCAGGAGGTTCTGCTCAGAGGAAGGAAAAGAAAATTCTGGCAGGACTCTGGTTTTCAGAAAAAAATCAATGAGAATTCCTGGGGGGGGCAGGAGATCAGATCCAACAGGGCTGTGCCTGAATGGACACAGAACTGTAACAGAGGTTCACTGACTATATCCCTTGTGGCTTTGAAACTTACATATTTTTTTTCTTTTTCCCAATCTTCTTTTCCCTGAACTTCTCCTCCTTGATTTTCTTTTTTATAACCTTCTCCTTCCTTATCTCTCCCTAATCTAATTTTCTCTGAATCACCTCTGTAAAAGCCCCCTGTTACTGCGGATGGGCAGAATCACAGCCTTTGGGACAGGATTCCCCCGTGTTTCTCCTTTGCTAGCAAAGCAATACACCTTCTTTTTCCTTTTTCTCAAAACCACGTCCTTGTTATTGGATTGGCACGGGGACAGGGACCAAGCTTTGGCAACAAAACCAGCCCTCCTTGCTGCCCTCCAGCCTTCCCGAGTTCCTCCCAGTGGTCACGAGTTTTGCCTGTGTTGCTGGGTGGGAGAGATAGCTGTTGGGCTCCCTAGTTCTTCCCACCAATTCATGCCAAAGGGGGAAGTGAAGAGTTTGAAATGGACTTAAATAGAAGTTATTTTTGCTGCTTTCTCTTATCTGCCCCTAGGGAAAGTTTTCATTCCAGTGAAATTATTTTATTTGGCAGATTAACTTTTTAATATACCTTTGATTCCTTTTTTTTTCAGGGAGTCTTTTAATAAATGCAGCTGTTTTTTTCCTGGGTATTTCAACTCCAAGATGTCTCCTTTGCTGCCTTGTCCCCTCCTTGTCCCCACTGTCTCTACTCATCTCCAATAGTATTCTAATTTTATCAGGTTTTATTCCTCATAGTCCATTTTAGAAGAGGTATCACTCCTGGAACTCCTACAGGGAGTTCATATTGCCAAAAGCTGGGTCTTTGTCCCCGATGCCAATCCATTAATGAGGACATGGTTTTGGAAAAAAAAAAAAAAAAAGGAAAAAGATGGTTTATTACTTTGCTAGCAAAGGAGTAACACAGGAGATTCCTGTCCCAAAGCCTGTGATTCTACTCATCCAAAGGAGAACAGGGGGCTGTAGAGGTGATTCAGAGAAAATGAGATTAAGGAGGAGTGATCAGGAAGGAGAAGGTGAGGGAAAAGAAGATCAGGGAAGAGAAGTTTTAGGGAAAAGAAGACTGGGGAAAAGAAAAAAAAAAACATGTAAGATTTTAAAGCCACAAGGTATATAGTCAAAGCATCATCAAATGAACCTCTATTACATTCAGAATTCAGATTTTCCAGTCTACAACGTGAGAGCTCAAATCTGTGTGGATCCTGGGAAAATTGCACATTTTCTTTAAGACTATCCTCATATATGAAATGCTGTCAGCTAAATAGGGGTTTATGGGAGAAATAGTGATAATGCTTCCAAAAACTTAGCATAGTGTCTGAAGCATCATTACTGATATTAATTTGTACTGTTGTTGCTGTTGTCCAATGCTTCACTCCTCTTTCACAATCCAAACCATATGAACTGCTTTAACAAGAAGAAGCCGAGCTTTGTCCAAAATCTGTATGTGTCACCTTCTGACGGCTGGTTCTTTCGCATTTTCTGAACCCCAGATCTATATCAGTTCAAATGGCTTGGGTTGTGCTCTTGGATTCAAATCTAAGCAAAGTTAAGATAAGGTTCCAGGGGGAGGGAACTAAAATTGTTCTCCTTTTTAGGGTGACTGAAGAATAAATAAATAAATAAAACATGATAAATAGATTTCAAGTTGAAGAGATAAGACCACAAGAAACACTAAATTATTTAAAGATTTAAATAAGAGTTGGAGACAAAAATAGAAGTCATTTCAACTTTACCTCTCTCCAATCCATCATCTTTGGGGCTTTCCAAAAACTAAATCTAATCATATCTCTTCTCTGCCCAAAATATCCCAAGTACCTTGTGTACCCTTCCATTACCAGTGTTTTCAACAATATTTATCAATGTTGGTTTACGCTTCTAAAATACTCAAAGACCAGGCCCCCCTCCCTTTTTTTCCTCCCATGGAGGCATAATCATAGATCCCCTTTCACTTTTTTGGGTTTTCTTTTTTTTTTTTTTTTAAGAAGAGAGAGAATTTTTAATATTTATATTTTAGTTTTCAGCAGACACAACATCTTTGTTTGTATGTGGTGCTGAGGATCGAACCCAGGCCACACGCATGCCAGGTAAGCGCGCTACCACTTGAGCCACATCCCCAGCCCAACTTTTTGGGTTTTCTTTGCCGATTTGCCCCCAAATGCATATTCAAAAATGAGTGCCTTTTCTCTAGCTGACATTCACACTCCAGAAAATTCTCCTGCTCTACTTTGGATTTGCTGGTTAAGCTTTAAATTTTCTGGACATCTATAAATGGGTTTATAATACAACAAACATAACTTCAGTGATACAGGCTGCCTCTGGCTCATTCTGGAAGTTGTCAGCCATGGATGTACCTTCAGGGGAGGGAAGGTCCAAAGGTTCTGGATGGAAAAAACATTCTAGATGGCATTAGACAGGGAGATAAAGAAGGTCTTCTGGGTAATTTTGTGACCTGTCATATAGCCATTTTTTTAAATCTTGGATTTTCCCAACAATAATCCAGGAATTCTATATCACTTAGATAAAATCGGAGATTTGAAGGACAGGAAGGATGCCTCAGGAGCACGGAATGACAGATAGAGTGCCAACAAGAGAGAGCAGTGCCCAAGAAAAAGACACCAGTGGGCAACTTGATATACAAAATATTAAAATATGCTGGTCATGGTGGCCCATGCCCATGAACCCAGTGACTTGGGAGGCTGAGGCTGGAGGATTGCAAGTTCAAAGCCAACCTCAACAACTTAGCAAGGCCCTAAGCAATTTAGTGAGACCCTGTCTCAAAGTAAAAAATGAAAATGGCTTGGGATGTGGCTCAGTGATTAAATTCCCAGGACCTAAAATAACAACAACAATAATAACAATAAAAAATATGCCGGCCAAGCATGAGGACAGATTAAGGGTTGCGAATGTAGCTTAATGGTAGAGCACGTCTGGTTCAATCCCCAATACTACAAAAACAAAAATGACAACAAAAAAGCAATTAAAGCATTGTGGTGTACTTTATAAATCCATACAATTTTTGTCAATTACAAAAAAATACTTGCACAATAATTTATGACAACCAGGGAAGAAGAAATGCACAGTCAGGTTACCTGGTGGTGTCCTCCAAATATGACTGCAAATATTAAGCAGCAAATAGCTATCTATATTGTTTTTCAGTTGAAAACTGGCAAGTAATCATTTTGGGGGGTTTTGTTTGTTTTTGTGTTGGTGGGGATCAAAGCTAGGGCCTTCCTTGGTAATGCTAGGCAAAGGCTCAGCCACTGAATTACACCTCAGCCCACCCAGGTGATGGTTTTGAATTCATTTCTGTGTCAATCTGTCTCTTCAACATCTTTCCTCAGCATTTACTATGTGTCAGGACCCATCGGATAAAATACTGAATGACATGCCGGCCCTCAAAGAGCCTAGAATTTTTAAGATTTTGGAAATCTTGGGAAGGGGACCCAAGTCTAAACACAAAATTAATTTATGTTTTATAGTCACCTTAGACAGGTATCCTGAATACAATTTTATACAATATTTTTAATATTCTGTGTATGACACAAGGTTTGTGTACACTGAACTATCGGAAAACAAAGAGGTTGCTGTCTCAGCTACCCAGGTAGACAGCCTCTGGTTAGGTTGACTTTGCCTTTGTTCCTGACTAGAGTTTCTAGGCTACAAATAAGTAATCATTTTCTTTTCCTCATTCACACACAAGCAATTAACAGTAAAAAAGGAAAAAAAAAGTTGTATCATTTTTCAATGAAAAAAATAGTGTTTGGGTAATAGTAGCAGCACAGTAGCATCACCTGTATTGGCTGTAAACAACAGCAGCAGCAAATAACCACAGCTCTCAGTATCCTTCCAAGATAAAAGAAACTGTACATTGAATATTTTTCCTTTCTTCTTTCTCTTCCTTCCTTCCTTCCTTCCTTCCTTCCTTTCTTTCTTTCTTTTCTTTTCTTTTCTTTTTTTTTTTAAGGTGAGTTGTAGGACAGAGAAGTGGCTCCTCTAGAGAAGGCTCTGTGCTGGGCGATATCTTTTTTTAAAATTCAAACTAAATTTATTTTTAAACTGATACATAAAAATAAAGCTTGCACATATTTGCCTATCTTGTGATGATTCAATATATGTATACATTGTATGATGTTTAAATCAGGTTATATGTTGTCTGACTTCTCAAACATTGATCATTTCTTTGTTTTTGAGATATTCAGGATCAAACTTAACTGAGCCACATTGGCAGTCCCATTTTTAGTTTATTTATGATAAAAACATTCAGAATCCTCTCTGGGTTCGATGGTGCATACCTGTAACCCCAGTGGCTCTGGAGGCTGAGGTAGGAGGATTCCCAAGTTCAACGCCAACCTCAGTAACTTAGCAAGGCCCTGAGCAACTTAGAAAGACCTTGTCTTAAAAAATAAAAATAAAAAAATAAATGGGCTGGGGCTGGGGATGTAGCTTAGTGGTTAAGCACTGCTGGATTCAATCCCTGGCACAAAAAAAAAGAAAAAAAAATCAAAATCCTTTCTTTCAGCTTTTGGGATATATGGTACATAATTGAAACTTTGTTTTACCCATGAGATTATGAAGAAATTGCATACCAGAATTTCTTGCTACTATCTAACTGTAACTTAGTCCCCTTTGATCATCCTTTCTCATCCCTCCCTTCCCCTTCTTCTCCCAGCCTCTGGTAACCACTGTTCTGTTCTCCACTTCTATCAGCTTTTCAATATTCCACATGAGTGAGATCATATGGTATTCACCTTTCTGTGACTAGCTTCTTCTTCACACAATGACCTCCAGTTCCATCTATATTGACACAAATGACAGGATTTTTTCCTTTTTTTGAATGGGTGAAATCCTATTCTACCATGTATGAATCTCACATTTTCTTTATCCATTCACCAGTTGTTGGACATTTAGGTTGATTCTACTTCTTGGCTATTATGATCAACACAGCAAAAAAATCTTGGGAGTATGGATGTCTCCTGGACATACTGAGTGCATTTCCTCTGGCTATATAATCAGTGGTGGGAATATGGGATCATGTGGTAGTTCTATTTTTAATTTTTGGTTTTTTTTTTAAATGTTTCCTCCAGTCATCTGCCTAATTAATAGTAGTTTTTGTCTTAGAAGTCTCTTTGCTTTTATCAACTCAGATCATTTGTTATGAATGTACACTGCTCTAGTCCTTCAAAAAAGCCTATTGCATATTTTTACCATGTCATTTATAGGCTCTTTTCTAGACTTTCTGACAGTGTTAATATCATCTTTATTATTATCACCATCATCTTGACTTAGGATTTTTTGTTTGTTTTTGGGTTTTGGTACTGTGTATGGATTGAACCCAGAAGCACTTTACCACTGATTCACATCCCTGGTCCTTTTTATTTTGAGACAGTTTCTCATGAAGTTACTTAGGGCCTCACTTAATTGCTGAGGCTGCCCTCAAATTTGCAATCCTCCTGCCTCAGCCTCTTGAGTAACTAGATTATAGGCATACTCTCTGTCGGGCTCTGATAAAGTACCTTGGGTTTTCTTATGTTACCTTAATCAACTTACTAAATGTTTGGTTTCCTTCCATTTTCAGCTCATGTTTATCTTTTTTGTTTTGTTCAGTGTCATGAGCTTTCTATGACACTAATGGACCAACTCAAAATACAATCAAGATCTTCATTTTTAGCTTTATGCAGCATTTTTCTATTTTCCATTAACTGTTTATTACTTTCAAGATAGAGCTTCAATAATGTGTCCTTCTGTTTCTTGAGGTCATGTGTAATAGTTGTTCCTTACTCTTCTGGAAGATGTTCCTCACTTTACACTGCTGTCCTCTTTCTCCAACAGCTTTGCTTTCCGCGGAGTGGATAAACATAAATGCTTCCCCTTTTCTCTTATTGGCCTTATCTAAATGAAAATCTGCAGGTTTTTTTGATGTTTTCAATAATATCTTCATACCACATTACAGAAAATAAAAACAAACAAACATACACAGTGGATAATGTACACAGGTCTTGGCCCAACATGGGGTATCATGGGGATCTGGCCGTTGGCTCCTTTGAGGTGCACAATTGGCATTTTGTTACCCTTTGTGGACATGCTTTTCAGGTAGGGAATGTTGAATAAACTGTATGTTGTGTGCCTGCCTTTTGACTGCCACCTGTCACATGAGGGGAGATATGGAATTTTCCACGTGGGATGTCATGTCACTTCACATTTTGGGTTTTGCAGCATTTAGAATTTCAGATTTTGGGATTAGTGATGCTCAGCCTGTATGATAAGCTCCAGAGCCAAGACAAGAAGAGTAGACCCTTAAAGAAAACTAGAGGATCGGGGCAAGGTTCTTGGAGAAAAAAATAACATTTATTCATAAAGGAAAACAGATGGTTGGTAAGTAAAGAATAAAGGGTAGAGGTACCCTAGGTGGTAGAAATAGAACATATCATGAATATCAAAATATCTTAATGTAGTGGTAACATACTCATAAATGAACAACTTAAAGATCTTCCAATGTAGGGCCATGATGAAATGCAACAGGTAATGTTTAATAACTTTAAATTTATTCAATTAAAAACATCATGCTGGGCTGAGGATGTAGGTTTTACCTTGCATTCTTGAGATCCTAGGTTGAATCCCCAGCAGTGCAAAACAAACAAATCATGCTTCATTCTGATACGGATTCCATTCCTATTTTGGGGGTGCTAAGCTGTCATCTTCTCAAATGAGTGACAGCACATGGTAATGTGATTTAAAAAAAAAAAACAACTTTTGCAAAATAAAAGGTTTTCAATTTTCTGTTGATCCCTAAAATTCTGAATGAAATAAAGTTCATTCCCCTATTCTATTTTTTTTTTAAAGAGAGAGTGAGAGAGGAGAGAAAGAGAGAGTATTTTTAACATTTATTTTTTAGTTCCCGGCAGACACAACATCTTTGTTTGTATGTGGTGCTGAGGATCGAACCTGGGTCGTACGCATGCCAGGCGACCGCGCTACCCTTGAGCCACATCCCCAGCCCTCATTCCCCTATTCTATACAAATATTTAATTTTCCTTCTTTTTGGTTAAAAAAAAATCACAATACTCAAAGTCTACAGGAAACTCTGATTTGTTAGTCCAGAGTTAACTGTTCTAGTAACATCTGAAATAAGGAAACATAAACCCTTGGCCTTTTGAAATTCTAGTTAACTGTCCAATATTTATAGAAAGTCCTTTCTGAACTGTTAAGCACCATTTTAAGGACCCAATGTTGGTGCTTCTTTTGCCAACTTATTTTGAAATCTGGCTTCATTTTTAAATTTTCTTTTCTTTCTTCCTCTCCTCCCCCTCCTTCCCTCCCTCCCTCCCTCTCTCCCCCCTCCCTCTCTCCCCCCTCCTCCTTTCCCCTCCCTCCCACCCTCCCTTTTTTCTCCCCTCTTCCCTCCCTCTCCCTCCCTCCTCTCTCCTCCCCCTTTCCCTCGTGTCTCTCTCCCCCCTCCTCCTTCACCCTCCCTCTCTCCCTCCCTCCCCCCCTCTCTCTTCCTTTCTCCCTCTCTCTCCCCCTCCTCACTCCCCCTCCCTCCCTTCCTCCCTCTCTCTCCCCCCTCCTACCTCCCCTTTCCTCCTTCCCTCCCTCCTTCTCCCCCCTCCTACCTCCCCCTCCCTCCCTACCTCCCTCTCGCTTTTTCTTCCTATCTACCTATCAGGGACTGAATCCAAGGGCACTTTACCACTAAGCCACATCTCCAGCTTTTTCTATTTTGAGACAGGGTCTAAGTTGCTGAGGCTGGGCTTGAACTTGAACCTCCTGAATAGCTGGGATTATAGGTGTGCACCACTATGCCTGACTTAATTTTGGGGGGGGGGGAGAGGGACAGAATTCTTAATACTTTAATGTTTAAATTTTATGTTTTAGAAATGAATTTGACAATATTATCAAATTACCTGATAATATAAACAGCTAATATATATTTCAGTGCTTATCTTGTGTTGGTCACACTAAGTAGTCTCTTGAAGTTCTCCCATTATTCCCCACAACAGTCTTTGTTTCATTTAGGAAGTTATCATGCAGAGAGGTTCAGTAACTTGCCTAAAGATACACAGCCAGGAGCTAGTTGTGTAAATAGTTAGTCTAACCCTGTAGTTCAGTATAACAAAATTATGAGAAAGTATCTTTGTAGTTCAAAATCTATCAGAAAATACCAGCTGTTTCCTAGAAGAGAAAAGCCTGAATAAACTTCTGAAAACGTTGCTAAATAAAGATATGTCTAGAATGGAAAACTACACATTAGCAATTAACACTACACTATCTAGGCTTGCATATAGAACCAATATTTATCTCCAATGTTTTGACTATATCTCAGATGAAATTAATTTTTATACCTTTATTTCTTAAAAGGTTAACTTAAGGTTGAAGATAGAAATATAGAATAATATTTTTTTAAAGAAATCTTCAGTGGAGGAAAATCCTCCACAAGTACATGAGTTAAACTTTGTTTCTGTTTAACTAATTTTTTTAATAAAGTTTATTTGTATGTGGTGCTGAAGATCAAACCTAGTGCCTCACATGTGGTAGGCAAGCACTCTACCATTGAGCTACAACCCCAGCCCCTGTTCAACTAATTTTATAAAGCTTTCAAAATGGGTCCTACTAGTGCTTGGGCAGGCAGTTTAAAATAGTGAGAGAACATGAACTGGGGAGAAGTCTGTGTTCACATCCTGGCATTTTGTTAACTTCATTATTTGTTTTGTAAATGAATCATTTAAGGTCAACCTCATTGGGAATCCAAATTAGAGATCAGGCTTGCAAGATATGATTCCTAATCTAGACTCAAATGACTAATAATGTAAGGGAAAAAAACAGAGCAGATGATTAAGGGTGGGTGGGGTTAGGAGGAATGCCAGAAGACCTAAGGCCATGACAGTTTCATGCATTTACTTTTGATGATCTCCTTTTAAAGTCTACTAAAAGAGGTTTCATGCCCCAAGTGAAATCATCATCACGGGATTTGTTTTAGTGCATTCAATCTGAGAAGTTTTGGAAGAAAAAAATATACCTATGTACCATTATTTCTGTATTTATTCAAAGACAATTAATATTTTCACAAATCAATACTTTTAATACTCTCTTTAAAGCATTAAGCTACATAACTACCTAATTTTTGTGTTAGTGAAAACAATAACCTAGACTTTAACCTTTCAAATCAAAGTTTTATATTTAATTTTTTAAAAGGCCCTTTCTCCTACTATTTTATAACAACTCCTTCTTTTGCTTCTTTTCTATACCCTTTGGCTCAGCATTAAAAAAAAAAAAAGTGGCATGTTTTGCAATATTGATGACCAACTAAGCTCAGGATATTTATTTCCATCTGGTAGAGTTCAACTTCTGCCTCTTGTTTGCTTTCTCCATCTGCCTGCCTGGCCTTCATCTTTTTTTTTTCCCCCTCCTCCTTAATGGAGTTCAGGTTAACCCTGTTTTAGGTCTAATCGTTTTAGCAGGCTCATGCCTTCTTACCACAATCTGTTTCCAAAAGAGTTTGCAAGTAGAGTTTCAAGTAAAATTAGATGTGTACTAAATACTCTCGAGATTCAAAAGTTTTTTTCTTTCATCTTTTTTTTTTTAAGATTAGTAGAACTCTAAGTATTAAACAGTATTTGAACTGGGTGGGGGGGGTTGTTGTTTTTGTCTATACACGTTTTTAAATGCATACGCAGACTTTTTAGTTTTCAGTTTGTTACAGGAGCCATGTTACATTTATGTTCAATGACTGGCTTTCCTATACACATTAAACTGGATTCGATAAAGTTTCAACTCTTCTTTAACTCCCAAAGTTACTGAAACCAGCAGCCACAAATGGCATTACTAACCTACTTATTTTGCAATTTAAACTTTGACAAAGACATTTCCTCATTCTTCTCCCTGTGTGGAGTAGAAACGGCTTCATGGCGTTGGCACCTTTTCTGAGAAGGGACTGGGATTCCCCAAAGATGTAGTCTGGTTTTTTGGGAAGGATACCTCATGAGAGCGATTTCCCTATCCTTTTCCCTGGTACCCTCACCTCTCGGTTCCTGCACATGAAAAGCCTTTACCCGCACCCCATCCCGCTGCACGCTCTTCCTGCGTGTGGAACTAGCCACGCAGATCCCGAGCGGGGATGACACGTAAACGACGAGTACGCAATGGGAAAGGAGCTATGGATTTGAGCCCGACCAGATCAGCCAGCGCGCGTGTAGACACATCTCACACAACACTAAGCCTCAAGCTCCAGTCAGGCAGCGCACTCCTTGCAAAAGGATGCGCTGGCCCAGGGCCTGGACTTGCCAAAGCGGGAAGGAGGAGCTACGGGGGAGGGCGGAGCTTTCACACGCGCACTCTCCCTATGTTTCCTTCTTCGCTCGGACCCAGCAACTTGGTCTCCGGCCGCCACTCGGGGTTTATTTGTTTACAAGCGGATTACGTCAGCTCCTCCCTCTCTTCCCGGTCTCTGGGCCCGCCCCCTGGGTCCTTTTTCCCGCCCCCTCAGGCTCCGAATCTGCTTGCGTCACAATGGTGCGATCTCCGGATTGGCTAGAGTCGGCCGTCACGCTCCAGCTACGCCACTTCCTTTCCGCGGCACTATAAAAAGTGCTGCACGGCGGCAGCATCTCTTCGCCCCTCGGAGCTGGAAATGCAACTCTTGGGATCTTTGGAGGCTACGGAGCTGGAGGCGGAGGCGGCTGGGGAGGTCCGAGCGATGTGACCGGGCCGCCATCGCTCGTCTCTTCCTCTCTCCTGCCGCCTCCTGTCTCCGAAATAACTTTTTTACTCTAAAGCAAGGGGAAAAAAAGTAGCCGTCCGCCCCTCACACCCTCCCTTCCTCTCAGCCGTCTGGTCTGTGAGGGAGCCCGGGGTGGCCGCTCCGCCGTCGGGGCCGCGCCGCCGAGCCCCGGCCGCCCCGGGCCGCCCCCGCCCGCCGCCCCCATGCATCCCTTTTACACCCGGGCTGCCACCATGATAGGCGAGATCGCCGCCGCGGTGTCCTTCATCTCCAAGTTCCTCCGCACCAAGGGGCTCACGAGCGAGCGACAGCTGCAGACCTTCAGCCAGAGCCTGCAAGAGCTGCTGGCAGGTGAGCGGGTCGCGGCTGGAGGGCGCGGGCAGCCGGGGCGTCGGGGTACGTGGGCCTCACATCCCGTGTCGGACCGGGCAGTTCGCACTCTGCACTCTGGTCCCGCGGCAGCACCTAGGTGGCCGCTAACGGCGGGTCCCGGCGAGGGTTTGGGGGCTGGAGTCGAGGGCGCCCCCTCACCTAGGCTTGCCAGCCAAGGGGGAGAAGAAACCAGACGCACAACAAAGAAACTAAAGCCGACGAGGCTGGAGTCGCGGTCCGAGGACCGTCGGTGGATTTGGGGACAAAGGAGCCGCGGGGCTGGGGTTGGTTCGACGTCCCCTCCCCCAAAGTCCTCCAACCGTTGCGGGGTCGGCGGCCCGGCCCCGGGGTGGGACGTGGTGCCGCTGCCCGGAGCTAGCTCGGGACCGACGTGCCGTCTCTCCGCACCCCCTGCCCCTGCCCATTAATCATCGGATTTGTCACCGGCACAATTACAGCCCTGCCCTGAGCGTGGTTTAGGGTTTCTTGTTTTTCCTCGCTTCGGGGTTAATAGTACGGTGCGTTTCTCTTTTCCAAAGCCATAAACTCCATTGTGTGTGGCTGGGGTGGGGTGGAGAAAGTAAACAGGTTCCCGCCTGGCCGTGGTGCGGTCCAGCGGTCCCCGGCTGGCCAGGCTGCGCGCCTTATTCTTGTTTTGGCGGCTCAACCGGTTGGTTCCTGGAGCTTGTTTTGTCCCACACTACTGTGTTATTTCTAAAACCTGCCCGCTTTTTCTCCATCATCGCGCGCGCACAGCAGTGAACACAATCATGCACATTTTTAGAAGTTGGTAGTTTTCCTTTTCGCTCTTCAAAGGAGCTTGCAGGAGGAAACTGAGAAGCTAACAGTACCGATCTAAGCATTGTTTCTCTGTTCTTTTCTTCTGTAGAACATTATAAACATCACTGGTTCCCTGAAAAGCCGTGCAAGGGATCAGGTTACCGTTGTATTCGCATCAACCATAAAATGGATCCTCTGATTGGACAGGCAGCACAGCGGATTGGACTGAGCAGTCAGGAGCTGTTCAGGCTTCTCCCAAGTGAACTCACACTCTGGGTTGACCCCTACGAAGTGTCCTACAGAATTGGAGAGGATGGCTCCATCTGTGTGCTGTATGAAGCCTCACCAGCAGGAGGTAGCACTCAAAACAGCACCAACGTGCAAATGGTAGACAGCAGAATCAGCTGTAAGGAGGAACTTCTCTTGGGCAGAACAAGCCCTTCCAAAAACTACAATATGATGACTGTATCGGGTTAAGATATAGTCTATGGATGGATCATCATATAATGGATGGATAAATTTGATTTTTGCTTTGGGTGGGCTCCTCTTGGGGATGGATTATGGAATTTAAACCATGTCACAGCTGTGAAGATCTGGCACAAGATAGAGTGGTAAAAAAAATTTTTTAAGTGACAGTGCCATAGTTTGGACAGTACCTTTCAATGATTTAATAGCCTGTGAGTCCAAGTAAATGATCACTTTATTTGCTAGGGAGTGAAGTCCTAGGGTGGTTTCAGTTTCTCCCAGACATACCTAAAATTTAACATCAATCCCTTTAAGGAAAATCTGTATTTCAAAAAACCTTTCTCTGCAGTAGATCTTGCAGAGGAATTTGCACTATTACACTTGAAAATTGTTGTTGATAACCTTTTTGGCAGCTCAGTAGGAAAGCTTGTTTTAAACATGGTAGTACTGGAAATTTTACAAGACTTTTACCTAGCACTTAAATATGTATAAATGTACATAAAGACAAACTAGTAAGCATGACCTGGGGAAATGGTCAGACCTTGTATTGTGTTTTTGGCTTTGGAAGTAGCAAGTGACCAGAATCTGCCATGGCAACAGGCTTTTAAAAAAGACCCTTAAAAAAGACACTGTCTCAACTGTGGTGTTAACACCAGCCAGCTCTCTGTACATTTGCTAGCTTGTAGTTTTCTAAGACTGAGTAAACTTCTTATTTTTAGAAAGTGGAGGTCTGGTTTGTAACTTTCCTTGTACTTAATTGGGTAAAAGTCTTTTCCACAAACCACCATCTATTTTGTGAACTTTGTTAGTCATCTTTTATTTGGTAAATTATGAACTGGTGTAAATTTGTACAGTTCATGTATATTGATTGTGGCAAAGTTGTACAGATTTCTATATTTTGGATGAGAAATTTTTCTTCTCTCTATAATAAATTGTTTCTTATCTTGGCATTTTAATCAATCTCTTGTCATGATTATAGAGGTTCAGCTAAATACTTTTCTTAAAAGACTTAGGTCCTATAAGGTATCTTAGTTGCACACTGGTCATGCTGTCTGTAAGAACATTGATGAGGAATGAGGGTGATCTGTCTATACATATTTAGGTGTTAGAGAAAACAGAAGTAACATTTTTTAAAATCTTGAATCAAAACATGGACACATTCACAGGCTAATGATCTCATGAAATGAGGATAAAAGACAAAGTGTAACATCTTCCAAAAAAGGGATATTCAAAGGATTATATTTCATTGCTTCCCTGTTGAAGTGAAGATATATATGTTCCATTCTGCCCACCTTTGAGAAACAGTTATTTTATCCCATGGATTTCTTGTTCAATTAGAAAATCCTAAGGCAGGTGATCCATACATAGTCTTAAGAGAACAGGCTAATCACCTCAGAGATTGGTTGCTTTTTGGTTTTCATCACCTGCAAGATTTACATAAAAATCCCTTAAGCTGGAATTCAACAAAAGGTATGTTTATGAATTTTTATTCTCAAAAAATTAAAATGCTGACCATTTCCTCATTTTTCAGACTTATTTCAGAAATTCTAAAAACCTAAATGAATATTGAGGATGCTGTATAGGTTAGTTGCTCCCTGTCCCACATATTAAAGACTCAGTGGAAATTCTTTGGTTTGAGAAGATAAGAAAGGAAATTTAAGTGGAAATTGAAAGTGCAGAAATTGGAATTTTGCTCTACAGTTAAATAAACAGTGACTTTGGGCAGGGGGATATACATGTAAACATTTACATTGGAAAGATATTAATACAGTTTGAAATACTTAAAAGTCAATAATCACTTGAAGTCAGTAATAACATTGAGAATTTTTTCCTACGTGTAAGATTAAATTTTCCCAATTTAGTAGACTATACCAAAATACACTGCTAAACATACCATGTGTTTAGAATACATGTTATTTCCCTGGACATTAGCAGGTCATTTCATGGAAATTTGAATTCTTACAACCACAACATATGGATTATTCTTGAGAATTGTCCAGTTTCTATTTTCAGTCATTTCAGTGAAAATATCCTCAGTGTTTGAAGCTCTAATTTACGATAAAAACAACAGTTTTTAAAAGGGTCTCACCTGCTGTTTATTAACTGCATATCATCCGGTAACTCCTTTGAAGCTAATTAATTGGTACAGTTTTGAATATTAAATCAATGGAACTTAAAAGTAAGGATTGAGTACCAAAAATTTTTTTCCATAAAACCTTTTCTCACACTTTTTGGTATTTAAAGAAAAAATGGTTAGAAGATAACAAAATGCTTATTTTGGAATAGAGGTGATATCTGGTATGTGAGGGACTATTTATTAGGTTCCTCTTTAAAAAAGGCTTGCAAACATCACTCATATTTAACATCCAGCTGTTTCCTGTGACTTGAACCTTATATTCCCCAGGCAATTGAGCCAAGCCTGTGTGTACAATACAGTAGCTGTTTGATATTTCTTGTTCACTGCTTCTGGGGAATGTTTTGCCTAGCTATTTTGACAAAAACATTGAGTGTCTGTCTGCTCTGTTCATGTGCAGGTGTATGCCAGACTGCCACATGTCATTTATACCAGTTGGGTTTTTTCCTTAATATAACAGTGGTATAATTTTTAAAAGGTTTTACACTGCTTGAGTTAAAAAGTAGCTCATTAGAAATCCTTTTAAGAAAGGATGCCTGCTTTCAAAATTATTAGTTGCTTTTGGCAGCAGGAATTCATAGTTATGATTGGCAATAAGTTTGAGGAATGTTACTTGCTAAGTTTATTTCTCCAAATGTAAATAGTGTCTTGCTTTGGAATGCTGAAACAAGGCTTGAAGTGGATTATATAGTAAAGTTACCCTAGTTCATGCAGTGTGGCTGTTACCTCTGTCATCTAGAATGGGAATTGTGTGGCCTTACTTATAGTATTTCTGTAATAGACCACCATAAAATGACTTTCAGTTACAGTTGCACAAGTAGTTCCCATACAGGTAATTAATTTTTGTTCTGCATAGGTGTTACATTAAGGAATAGGGCTTCATAGTTACAAGGAAGGAAGCAGTATTCCATGTCTAGTGTTAATGAAGGTTTCCAGGCTCCTTTTAATCTTAGGAATAAATAAATTTGCTATTAGGCTTTTATCACTTGATTTTTTACACTTGAGATTCTCTTAGTTTCCTCTTAATATCTGAAACAATTTTGCATATTAAAGTTTGAAGGTAATTCTCCTGTTTTAGCTTGTATTTCAGATGGTGTTGGAAAATGCTAGTGGTAAGCTATATGGAGACAATTTACCAATTATCTATGCTCCTAAAACTGCATAGATTGCTTATTTATCTGAAAGTATACAGACTACAGATAGTTTTAGTCACTGGAATTGATCTTTATTATATGTATGGCTGCTGTTGACATAACTAGTTTATTTTCATGATATATTTGGAACATGATATAATAATATGAAAAATTTTTTATAGTAAAATAGTTTGCTAATAGTTAGAGTTAAGATGCATATTTAAGGCCTTCAACCATTTTTTTCCATATTTTTATTGGTGCAGTATAATTGTACCAAATGGTGAGATCTGTTGCATATACATACATGCACATAATATAAGCATATAATTTGGCCAGAATTCCCCAGTATTTCTGACTTCCCTCCTTTGCCTCCCCTTTTCTTTACTTGACTGATTGTCCTACAGTTTTCATGATATTCCTCCTCTCCCCACCACCTCATTTACTTTAGTAAATGGGGACTGTACAGACCAGAGAAATCTGATGTTGTAATTTCTGACTGTGTAGATCTTGATATTTACATCCGAGAATATCAAAATGAACATGGTTATGAAGATATTAAATTTTGTTTGAGCTGCTCCTAAATAAACTTAAGTTTTATTAATAGGTTTAACAACCCTTTTTTCCCCCACAAATTTCCAGAGTAATAATAATCGAAACCAACTTTTTTAACTACAATTTTAAATTGGTTTAGCAATGTTTTTATGCATTGCTCTGTTTGTCAAGAAGGAATAACAAACCATAAGTCTTCCATTCATAGAATTCTAGTTTTCTTTCTTTTTTTTTTTTTTTTTTGTGCTTCCTGTTATGATTAACTAATCTAAAGCAGCATTTAGGAGTTCACTTCTGACTTACGTGATCTTTTTCATGATATTTACCACTTAAATGTTGATGTTGCAATATTCTTATATGTTTATAGGGAATAGTGACGCTGAAGGATGAAATGTTTTGAGTCTAGTCCAGGGTTGAATAAAAAGGGAAAGGATAGGGTGGTTATAGGTATACATCTAAACGTTTGTGCTACACAGTCTCTGGCAGAATTTGGGAAACCACTATTGTAGGGATTTTGTAATTCATGGGTCTGAAGCAAAGCATCCCTCTTGTTTTTTTTTATTTGAACATTCTGGTCAAAGTGTTAGTACAGCCTTATAGCCCCACTTTCAGAGGAGGTGTGGAGGAGGAACATAAAGTATACTCTGTAGACATTTTTAAAGAATATCAAACTGGGCGTTCATCTTTTCTGTCTCATTATTCTATAAAGAGAATATTTTTTATGCTATTATGAAACACTTGACAATTAGAGCCTATATTATGAAGGCCATTTATGACTGTTCCTAATGATAGAAGGATGGCTAAGTATAGGCCAGACCTCTAATATCCTAGACAGGAGAAAACAGTTGTCTTAATAGGATTTCTGTATTTGGAGAATATTACATTAAACATTACTTAGTTGAAATTGTTAGCATTGTTAGAAGACATTCACCTATCGGTACATTTAATTTGAATGATTCTTTAGATGGTCATTTCCAAAGTTTTTTTATAACATTCTCTTAAAATGTTTTTGCATATGTTTTCATGAAAATTACTGTATATTCAAAAACACATGGTATATATTACATAAGCAAATCTCCATATATTAGAATACACTAAAAATTTTATTGATATAGATGAATGTTCAAAATGTTTAGAGACTATTTCTCATCACTCATAGGTATTTACTCACCCAAGAATAATTCATAATTATGTTTTTTCTTAAAATGAGAAGAGAATTATAATTTTAGCTTACCAGTTCTTATTTGTAAAATTAAGTCATCTTAATAGCCAACAGATATCCAAAATTGAGTGTAATTGCTAATTCAAAGACAGTATTGTTCCTATATTTTCAAGAATGTATTGCTATGTGAAAATTCACATTTTATCTTTCGTAGAATTTTTTTGTAAAATATTAGGTACTTGGTGACATTGATATGTATGGTTCTAAGGGAACTGAATTATTGAAGTCATAGATTGGTAATTAAATTATTTTTAGTACTCATGGTTAAGCCAGAATTTCCTGTTTTCTTTTTGTTTTGAGCCATTCCTAAATTTTTGGACCTCATTTGAGAGGATTCCTAAAATGGACATAAGCCTTATTTCATTAGACTTGAAAATTGTACTCTTAAGTAGGATTGAATATATTTTCTAGTTTTCCTGATTTATGACTCTTTCATCCCCTCAAGTCAATAGATTGAATGAAGTTGTATTTCTTAGAATTGCACTTGGGAACCTTCAGGTTATCAGTACATATTCTTATTGAACCATTCAACAACTGGATGAGGTTGACAAGAAGGTTAGTATTTTTTAATCAGCATTTTATGGATATCAAAATCTAAGCTTAATTTTCCCTAATCCTGACAGCTAATGGACTATTTGAACAAAAAGCCTTTCTGAACCCAAAACTCGAGTGCTTAACTATTGGTATATCATTTTATTTTCCTTGTTGGAATATGTTTGAGTTCCCTTTACTACTTGACCATCTTTGGTCATTTTCAGTATGGAAACTCTGTCTGCCCAGGAGATGGATAACTGTACCACTAGGCTTCTTTCTTTGAGGAAGGTGGGATTTATTGTGAAGAATACTAGTCTTAGACTCAGAAGAATGAGTTGGAATCTTGGCTTGTGACTTTGGAGCAGTTAGCTAGTCAGTGTCTGAACCCATCACTCCATATATAAAAATGGGGGTAATAAATTTGTTCTCAAGATCAAATAAACATGAAAACATGAAAGGTTAGACTTTTTTGGAATTTGAATTCTTTATCAATTAAATATAGCAGACTTTTTTCCTTGAAAATTTTGACCATATTGTGATTGTATTTGATGTCTTGAAAGTCTGCTTTAGCCTGTGTGGCTACAAGAAAAATACTGTGTTTTTGAAATAATATAGGAAGAAAAATGAGTTGTCCTTTTGCAGTATGGAAATATAGATGACTTAGGGCTTGCGTATTTATTTTTACAGGTTTTTCCGAGTGGGTTTCTTAACGTGGTTTTCCTTTCCCCCCACCCCTCAATAAAATAGAAGGAATCCTTGGGATCCTTTGTCTATATTGAAGACACTTAAGTTTCAAGTTTAAGAAATAGCCCCACACATGTTAACAGTGTAGCCCTGTACAAAGCAGTTGTGCCTCCATTTTGTTGCTTAATCCTCTCTAACCATTTGCTATAGGAAGGAAGGAAGTTAACTTTTCCCAGGGTTTGCAATCCTTCAGGCCATTTGTTTTTGGCCATGCTTTTACAAGAGACTTTCAGTTATTTTCAAACAGGACTCAGTGGTGCCCAATCTCTTCTTAATCTAGAGTGGTGTGAGTACTTCCTTCACTGGAAAGAAAAGCTGCCTTTTATAAGTTATCAGTTGGGGTTTGAGTTTCTTCTTGTAATGTAACCTGATGCAACATTTGCCTGAATCACTAATAACGTAATTGATTTCCACCAGTCAATCATAAATGAGTCAGTGACCACGGGTTCCTTTGGTTTAAACTCAAGTCCTTTTCCCTACGTGATGATAATCCTCATTGAATACTTGCTGCTGGCTTGTATAGCATTACTGCATACCTTGGTGAGGTAGATACCCAGCCATCAGGGCTTCATGTTAATTTATTTTGCAATGATACAGGAAAGAAACAAAGGGCGCCATTCATAAAAGAACTTCAAGGGACTTGAAGGCAGAATTCCCTTTGGCCCTTCAGCAATCTTGCTTCTTACAAACCCCTGTGTGGTTCAGGACCTGCTTGGAGTTGTGTGTGGCTTTGTCATCAGGCAGTCACTGTGCTCCTGTTATGTTTAACATTGTGATGTGAAAATATGAGTTTGGAACTAATTAGAAGAAGGCTAGGTAGCCTGTGTTGTCCCTTGAGACACTAGTTATGGTTATAGAGTTGGGGTTGGAGCCTTTGTATGATATTGAAACACTAGATAAAAGCTCATTTCCTTGAGTCCCACTACCATTTAAGTCTCTGATTTTTTAATTCTCTTAGGATCTTTTCTGAGTGTTAAAATGACTGATGTTTCGTCCTGGGTCTGCCAGCTGTACCTCTCACGTTCATTGAAAAAATACTTGGAAGTGTCTGGGCCAAATGATTGCCTGGGTAAGCACTGTGGATGCAAAACTAAGTCACTGTCCCTGTTTTCAAGCAGTTTGGAGCTTGGTAGCAGAGAGCATTGCTAAGGAAAAGAAGATGGTGGAGTGGTATGGTGGATACGAATGCCATAGAAAACTTTCCCAGAAAAAGGGACCTAGAGCTGAAATCAGAGGTGATTTAAGTGGAGAAGGCAGGAAGAGGGAAATATATGCACAAACTCTGTCTGGACAGTGATTGTGAAGGGGAGGGGTTGAAGGAAGACCAGTGCCACTGAGGGTGGAGAGGAGCTTTGAGAGTGAGTCCAGGGGCAAGCTTTACGTAGAGTGGCCATATAATTTGATGGATAAATTAATTTATCAACCAAATTGTGACTTTTTGCAGTAAAAACGGATGCTGTTAATTAAGCGCAGACTATAAAACATCAGCCAGAATGTATACATATGGACACTTCCTTTTTTTTTGGTTATTTTAAAAAAATTTTTTAGATATATATGACAGTAGAGTGTATTTTGACATATTACACATACACGGAGTCTAACTTATTCTAATTAGGATTCACTTTACTTTCAAAAGCCATGTCTGTTAACAGTATTACCTGTTTTTGTTTTTTGTTTTGGGGGGATTGAACCTATGGTGCTTTACCACTGAGCTATATTCCCAGTCCTTTTTATTTATGTATTTTATTTATTTATTTATTTATTTATTTATAAAAATTTTATACCACATTTTCTTTCTTTTTTTTTTTTTTAAAGAGAGAGTGAGAATTTTTTAATATTTATTTTTTAGTTTTCAGTGGACACAACATCTTTGTTTGTATGTGGTGCTGAGGATAGAACCTGGGCCGCACGCATGCCAGGCGAGCGCGCTACCGCTTGAGCCACATCCCCAGCCCCTATTTATGTATTTATTTTTGAGGCAGAATTTTGCTAAATTGCTGAGGTGGGTCTCAAACTTGGTGATCCTCCTGCCTCAGCCTCTCAAGTCACAAGTAACTGCTGTTTAGTATTACCTCTTTTTGTTTTTTGGGTTTTTTGTTTTGTTTTGTTTTGGTACCAGGGATGGATGTTTAGCCATGGAGCCATATTCCCACCCCTTTTTATTTTTTATTTTGAGACAGGGTCTTGTTTAATTGCTGAGTCTAGCCTCAAATTTGCAATCCTCCTGCCTCAGCCTCCCAAGTTGCTGGGATTATAGGTGTGTACCACAGTGAGTGCAGCATTACTTCTTTTTAGAGGCTTAACAACTAGCAGTGTATGTTACTTCCTAGTTAATATATTAAGGAATTAGAATACTTTACCTCGTCCAAATGAACACAATTAATATTTAAAGAGTGTGTTTTCCCAGACAGCTATGTTATATGATTTGTTCTGGTATCCATTGAATGACTACTGTTTTTAAGGTTTGGCATAAAAAGATGGGCTTTACTCTGAGGTACTAGATGGACTAGAGTTATTTTAGAGTCACTGTCAATAGTGTATGAAAGAGTATAATTCAAATACATTGAATATTTTTCATTTATTTTTTGTTACGACATTTGTCATTTTTGCAAAAATGTTTTAGTTTCTAGTCTAAGCTTACATTTTAACTGTTACTTACCTCCTGACCATAACTTTCAAGTCTGAGTCATTTTTTTTTTCTTCAAATTGATGAGGAAATCTATATAGTTAAATAAACAGCTCAGGGAATTTTGCACACCCATATAATCCACACCCTGATCAAGATATAAAACATTTTTATTACCCCAGAAAATTCCCTTTGGGGGCACTTAAAATTTGATTTTTAAGAAATATGAGTGTGGAGCCAGAACT
This sequence comes from Ictidomys tridecemlineatus, assembly GCF_052094955.1. Lineage (NCBI taxonomy): Eukaryota > Metazoa > Chordata > Mammalia > Rodentia > Sciuridae > Ictidomys > Ictidomys tridecemlineatus. Next base: position 26,298,040 of record NC_135482.1, read on the forward strand.
CAAATTAGAAATGAGTTGTTTTTCTTCTCCTCTTTATAACTTTATTTTTGCTTCCTAAACATGCAGCAATAGTTACTTTAAACATGAAACAAACTGTCGCCAGAACAAACCATTGCCTTTCAACTAGTTATGATTTAGTGGTTACTAATATAGTACATCCCTACCCAATTTGTTATGTCTTTTTAGGCCTTTAAAGTGAGGAGTCAAGTCTTGAGTCATATCCCTAGCACTGACTCACAAACAGTCCTAAGATTTTGGAATCTCGGTCAATCGAAAAAGATTGTGATAATACCACATTTATATAATACTTCTCCATGCTCCTTTTTCTTAGCTTGATGAAGTTACTCTGTAGTGGCTTTTACAGATAGGAAGACCAGTGTCCAGCCTATATATGTAGCTAAGTCCCAGCCTTTAGCATTTCTTTTCATCTAGTTTTTAGCACCAATTGCCAAAGAACAGTTAGAATATTGACCTAAGTCACAACAAAATTTGTTGCAAAGTTGATTCAGCTGACTCATGGGTCACTAAAGATTCTTGAATCAGAGAAAGATTTGTCCCTCAATAGATTGTTCATAATTAGTTTGATCCACTGAGGGACAGTGATGGGGATGGGTTCATTCCTTTTTTTCTGGGTAGGTTTAATATTCTGATTGGAACCTGATCTGGAATCAGATCTTGAATAAACTACTTTTTTCTGAAAAGACAATGTGTTCTTCTTAGCAAATCCTCTGCTGCTAAAGCAATGGTGCTTTGGGACGGTGGTGGTGGTGGATGCCGGTGGTTTCTGGCATTTTTTTTTCTCTCAGTGCAATAATATTTAATATTTTCAGTATCAATTGTACTTTGTTTTTCTCCTCCATTCCATTTTAGAAAAAATGGCAAATCAGTGAAAAATGAAAGAGAGGTTAAAGCCATAATTGCTTAGTAGTAAAACTTGTCAACCTGTTGCCAATTGGAGAAGCCCTAATTGTGGATTTTACTCTGATATCACTAGCAGGTTCATTCTGTATTTTAAAAAAATAAGGGAAATGTCAATGTGTTGCTTCATTTTATGCATTTTGAGGACAGCTCCTCCTTCACTCCTATCTCAGGCTTTATACAGTCAAGTTTTCTGATGTCACTGGACCAGCGAACATCTCCCTGTTCTGCAACTCTGCTCTGTAAAATTCTATCCTGATGCTGCTGCCTCTTCCTGCAGACTTCCTGAGTGCCAGGACTGCATGTCTCCTTGCTGACTTCTCATCACAAGTCTGTAAATATAAACATTTGTTTTTACAGTCATCTTTGGTTCAAGACATTGTCTAATAGAAATGTTATCTAACTTGCCAAAAGTCATACAACTGTCGGCCTATTGAGGGCTACAATACAACTTTATACAAGGTCAACACCAGCTCCTAACCAATATCAGCCTCCTCAAGCACTCTTTTCTGATCCTGTTGCATTGTAACCATTAACATTTATATCTGGTTTTCTCATTAGACAGGAAGATGTTAAAGTCAGAAACTCTTAGACTGTAGCTTTAGAAGATGCTAAAATTAGATGAACAGATTGTTCATGCTTAAATATTTATTGAGCACCTACTATGTGGCCAAGTTGTTTTCGGCACTTGGAAATAACCAAACAAAAACCCCTGCTCTCAGAGAGGAAGGTAAACAAGGAAGGAAGATGTAGGATGTAGCAAACAGTGACAGGTGCTAAGGCACAGGACCTAGCTGTGGGTTCTAGAAAATTGCCCCCAGCATTATGTAGTATTCTGCATGGGCCCCAAGGAAAAGGGAGTTAGGGAGTTAGTGGCTGGGGTGGGGGGTAGGAGGGCAGGTTGCTATTTTAAGTAAAATAGAGAAGGCTTTAGTGATAAGGTGACATTTGAGCAGAAACTTGAAGGAAACCAGAGAAACAGCATAGGAGAAAAGGAGCATTCCATTCATTCACATTATTGAGTGAATTCCAAAAACCATTCAGATTCATCCACCCCTAAATATACAGTTGTACTTTGGCAATCGTGGACTCTATTATAAATAAGCCAACTAACCTGGTTTATGACAGTTATTTTTATTACCACTTTATACTTTCTGATTATTGCCACAGCACAGAAATCAACACTACTTTGATCATTTGAAAACCCAGTAGGATTTTTTAAATATTTTTTTAAATTTTTTTTTCTTATTTCCTCCTCCCCACCTTAGAGAGAGTTGCAAATCATAATAGATAGGTTGATAAGAAGTCCTGAACTTTGAAAAATACGTCTGATTTCTTTAGATTCCATATCTATAATAGGAAATGAGAAAGTGTTCAGTATAATGATAAAGATTTAGCTGCTTGCCCAGTATTTTGTTAGGATGCAGAGCTAGACAATCTAACAGACAAGTATTGGAAACAAAAAGAAATTTGTTTTTTCTCTGACATTTAGATTACTAGAGAATTCAGTTATCCAAACACCTATTCCTTTCAAAATCTGAGATCACAGTACAGGGTCTTGTTATCATTTAAAGCTCCTGGCCTTTTGTGTATGAGACTGAAGATAAAAGCAAGGGTACATTACTTTCATTGAATAGTCACTTAAAAATCATGGAACACTTCCTCTTTTTAAGGTACTGGCAGGTATATGGCCTATTCTTGAGTTAGAGAAAGTCCCAGGTGTTAAGATCTAAAAATGAATATTTATCTCGTTTCACTTACCCTTATCAAAGATGGGTGGAAAGGCACTTTTCCAAATACATTTTACCATGATTTCTGCCCCACTCATGCTCCCCAGCACAAGAAATAAAACTGTTTCCCTTCAAATAATGTGAAATGGGCTGTATCTGTCCAGTCTTGGTTGTTTTCTTTTTTTGCTGCATAAAAATTGGTTGAGTCCAAATCACTATGATGTACAGTTCTCTCTGACTCCGAGTGTCTGAGTGAGGCTAGAAAAGAGACAGAAGTGTTTTTCTGTGTTGAAGAAAGAACCCTCTTAAAGCTCCCAGATAAATATAAACAGATACTTCTGGCATTTGTCTAAAAACAGTGAGATTAGACGGTAGGGAGTAGGGGAAGGATTGAATGGGAAAAAAAGGGGGAGAAATACACTGAAAAGCAATAGTGATATTATGTAGAATTTCATGCAGAACTAGAAATTTTATGCAAACATTTTAAGCAAACATCAAAAATAATATGGGACCTTTTTTGGGTGGGGGATGGAGGTAAGTATATTCTTAAATTCCCAAACTTGTTCTAATAAATGCTGTCTAATTATATCAAAATTATCTTCAACACCAACATATGTATTTATCTAAATGATGATAGGCCCCCAGCCCAGATTCCCTAATGCTAAATTTGGGAACACAAGTAAAATAACTATGTTAATTTGAAACTTGAGTACCATGGATACAGAGAGTGATTATAGCCTTGCTAGTCTGCTAATAATTTTTGTTGCAATAATCTGTGGCATCTCTCCTGGAAGATTTCTCAGATTCATCAGTGCAGATCAAAGTTCACTCTCTTATCAAAATGCTGGCTGTGATACAGAGCCTGCAAAAGGTGTGTTTGCCCTTCTGTTTTCATGAGAGAAGTCCTGCCTTCATTTCTTAATGAGTGTCCCTTTGTTTTTCTTCTTCCCGCCTCCACACAATGAACTTGTTGACTTAGGAAAATACTCTGCTGCATAGGATGAAATAAAAACATCTAAATGTGTGGTTAGGCAAGCTTATTTTTAAACTCGACATTTGGTGCAACACTCTGTGTGTTAGGCAATAATTAAAGTTATGATAAAGCTAATTGAAATGGAACTACTTAGTTGGCTATTTCTGTAGTTCAAGGTTTTTTGAGTGTTTGGTAAAAATATATATCTTTCAGTGGTTTGAGTACAGTTGTTTGGTCAAATATAGTATTGTGTGTGTGTGTGTGTGTGTGTGTGTGTGTGTGTGTGTGTGAAGAATCACTAGAAATTTATTTCAAAAGAACAAAATACAGACTTGTGTGTATGTGTGGGGGTGTTTTATGTGTTTTCTGGGAGAGTAGGTGGGTAGAATTAACGTTGCAAAGAAGAGTAAAATTCAAGAGGGAAGCAAAGATTTGTGAACATTTATGTGTCACATGTATATGGCTCTGTCCTTTAAATTAGTACAAGTAAATAAATATGCTAATTAGGTTTAAAAGTTTGTTTTTTTTTTTTTTTAAGTGTGGTTTATTCTCATGCCTGGTCACCGAAAGTTACAGAGAAAAAAAAACGTGATTTCTTTACCACTGTGTGTCATCACATTAATAGAGTGTGTCCTTGTGTACGTAACAGGAAGTCTTACCCTTTTTGATTTAAACTGAAGCACCTGGCAAAGGATTATGAAGGATAGATTTTTCATAAATCACCAACTTTGGGAGAGTGCCTACTGTGCACAGGGACTTTCATTGCTACAGAGTTTTCTCTTCCTGCTGGAGAGGGTGACACACAGGGCACAAACTGACAAGTCACCAGCTACAGGCTGGCACTAAAGCACCAGAGCCTTGTTTTAGGAGGAGAAGGAGCAGGTGGAGCCTCATAGTGCAGAAAGAAGTGGGAACATCAGCATCCCACTTTAACATTGGACCTGGATCAAATGCCTGTTTCTTCCCACATTGTTATTGGTGTATTAAAATTGGGCGTCAGGGTGGGATTTGTTGTTACATGTTCTTACATGCACACAACGTAACAATATAGTTTGGCCAGTATCACTTCCAGTGTTTCTCCTTTCCTTCCTTCCTCCCCCTGGTCCCTTTCCTCTCTCTTAGTGATCCCACTTTAGTTCTCAAGAGATCTACTCTTTTCTTTTCCTTTTTCCTCTCTAGCTTCTACATACGAGGGAAAACATACAACTCTTGGCCTTCTGAGTTTGGCTCTTTTTCCTTAACATAATGGTCTCAAGTTCCATTCCTTTTCCTGCAAATGACATGATTTCATTCTTCTGTATGGCTGAATAGAACTCCATTGTGTATTTATACCACATTCTCTTTATCCATTCATCTGTTGATGGACACCTACACTGGTCCCGTCATTTCATTGTTGTGCTCTTATAAACATGTGTTAACTTTATGATGCTATGTTGACTGATATGATGACTTTAATTCTTTACAATAAATACTGAGGAGTGTAGTGAGGCCAGGTCACATGGTGGTTCCATGCCTAAATCTTTTGAGGAACCACCATACTGACTTCCATAGTGGCTCTTCTAATTTATCATCCCATCAACAGTGTAGAAATGTTCCTTTTTCTCCACATCCTCTCCAGCATTTATTATTGTCTATTCTTGATGGCTGCCATTTTGACTGGAATGAGATGAAATCTCAGCATAGTTTTGATCAAATGCCCATTTATAAATAAAACCATAATACTAGTGTGGAAGCACTCATCAGAGGGGTGCTGCATGGGTCACACCAGAAGGACATGAGGGAGACATCAAAGCTGCTGTGCTGGCACCCAACTGTTGTGTGGCCTTGTCTGACTGACAGCCTGCCTACCTGCCTTCCCTCCCTCTTTCCTACCTTCCTTCTGTCCCTCCTTCCTGCCTTCCCTCACACCTACCCTCCCCCCCTCTTTCTTTTCTTTCATTTTTTTCTTTCTCATCAAGTTCAAGTTCAGCCATTGGGATTTTGAATTGAAAAAACAATGGATGTCAACCCTTTAACTGTTTTGACAGACATGGCAAAAACACAACCAACTGTTCATTCCCATGGACATTCCCAGGTTACATGTGACTCCCCTATTCTCAGTGGCACTCCACTCCTTTCTCTCCCCAGAGAAAGCTTATTAGACTGTGAGAAGGTAAGAAGAGAAACAGTACTACAGGCTGGAACTCATGTATGCATGTGAAAAATTAACCCCATTTCAAGCAGAATCCCTCTGTATCTTCATAACTGTAGGGACCAACCCACTCCTCCTCTGGCCTGATAAGGTCAATGTCATTTGTAGGTTCTGGCACATTCCCAGGTGACACACCCTCTCTTCTGAACTCTGGACCTGAGCTCTGGCCTCTGCTGGATTAGGTCAGTTTGGTGACGGTTTTGCCAGCCTGCATGGCCTGTGCTTTCTGCATACTAGCCAGTTCTACGCTTGGCCTCCTCTTACCCAGAAAGGTTCATAGGAAGAGCATCTTCCTGTTCATCTGCCTTGGCTGAGGCTTACACTGAAGCAACATAACCATTTTGAATTAGGATTTTTTTTAATGCTTGGATTATTTCTGGATCTCAGACTACAGGTCATTCTCTGGTCCTTACCCTGTCCCCATTTCTCCCTTCACTTTCTCACCCCGCCTCCCTCCCCTCTCCCCTTCTTTCTCCCTCTTCCACTCCCTCCCCCCAGTCTCCTGTTTTCCCTTTCTTCCCAGCTTTGTCTCTTCGGCACTCAAAATTCCTAGGGGAACAAGAGACCAAAGCTGATGTTGCCTTTCTCTGTTCTCTACTAGAGAAAAAAACAGTGTCCTTTCTACAGTCATTTTCTAGGTGAAGTTGTCAGAGAAAGACAAGTAATGAAGAAGAGGGAGGCCAGATGAAGATTGAGGATAAGCAGAAAGGCTTCGGACAGGACACCTGCATTCGCCCAGACACCCAGAGAGAGCCTGAGGGCCAGGATGGTGGGTCTCAGGCACAGGCTGTGGAGTCAGAGATTTCCTGGTTGAATCCTGACTCCAACACTAGCAGTAGTGCCAAGGGGCAGAACACTTCATCCTCTCTACCAGTTCCCTTGCTGGTAAGATGAAGTCAACGACATATCTGATGTTCAATTCCAAAACTTCTGAAAACAGAATTTTTAATTTTTAATTTAATTTAATTTTTTAAAAAATCTAGGCTTGGCAAAGACTCTTTGGTCAGTAAAACCTGACCTGACGTGATATGACGCCATTTAATGTGTTCCTCATTCTTTTGTGTCTGTCCACACATTTGGGGGCAGGAAGATCAATGCATTGGAGTTCCAGTCCCCATGGAGGGGATGAATACTACACAGTGTATGCACCATATTGTCTTTCTAAAACCTGAAATGTGCTGAATTTCAAAAACACAACTGGTCCTTGGGGTATTAGATAAGGATATCTATCTCAGAGAGCATTTGGGATCATGAATGAATTAATGCCTGTGTGGGGATTAATGTAGGGACTGACACCTAATAAGTGCTGCCTGCTGTCACCATCCTTGGGTTGCAATCCCAAACGACCATGTGAATGCGTTCCCACATGTCTGTCTCCAGAAATAGCAATAAAAGTTTGTGACAGTCTTAGGAAGTACGTAATACCCACTAGTTTCCACATCAGCTTATTTTTTATCTATTTATGTCTGTCTAAAGTATTAAGATTGCCTCTGAGTTTTTTAAGATGCCTTCTCTGTGCCAACTTCACTTTTTTTTTTCTTTGTTTTCTTTGTGCTTTTTGAAATTTTTAAATTGTTTTCCTCTTTTTAATCTTCTCTACCTCACCCCAGTTTTTTAACTGAGGAAAATAGTATGTGTTTTTCTCTCTCCCTCTCCCCCACCCAGGGTGCCTCCCCCTGCCCTCTCAGGGATCCCAGGGTCTCAGAGAACTGGAGAGCTGATCACTCTGGAGGCTGTGTGAGCCCTCCTCTGAGAGTGGTGATTAATGGTGAAAAGATGCTAAATGTGAAACAGTCATTCAGCAAAGCTCTCAGGACATTTTTCTCAGGAGCCAGATGCTAAGAACTTCTCACAGGGACATCTCAGTGGATGAAATGGAAAATGAACATACAGTATATAAAACTCTGGATATAAATATAAGATGATTTGGGACCAGGGCAGAATGGTATTTTCTCCATATAAGCCTTCTTGCCTGAAGTAGGGAAAATTTTTTTTCCTGCATATAAACTTTGTAAGTTGAATATGAGGAAGAATAAATTGGTGCAGGCTTAGAGAGCTTAACTGAAATAAAAAATTAAAAACTTTGTCCGGTAGTGATATAATCAACACATCTTTCTATTATAAAAAAAAATGTTACTTAGTAAAAAATAACAAAACTGGCAAGAAGTTGTGTATTAATTTTGCTTGTCTATGTCAGTGTCCCCAAATTCCAATACAAGGGAGACCATCTTCTGAACATGCACTCCATTAAATAATTCCAATTGTTTTGTTGTTTTGCTGCTCTAAGGTGAATTCTCATAACCTATTCTAAGATCTGAGTTTCTTTGTTGTTACCTTCATTTAAAAAAAAATGTAGCAATGAGTGGAATGAATCCTTTTAAAAGTGAAAAAGAGTTGCAAACAACATCAGAAACCTCAAGTATTAATGACATTTTATGCATATGCATTCAATCACAAGTCATTTCTTTTTGGCAGTTATTTTAGAGGCCAGATGAATAAATTTGCCTTGCCTACAATTGTTATGAATTTTTTTTTTTAAATAGAATCCACACTTTTTCCTCTTTCATTGACCTGACTGTCCGGGTTCTATATGGCATGAGTCCCCTACCCCAATCATATTGCCTCAAATAGAGAATTTGTAGAAAATTAAGTACTCACATTTCCCTTCTGTAAGGGAAAGAAAGAAATCTCACAAGTTCTTTCCTCACTTTGTAATGGAAGAGTACAAGTAACCACATTTTTTTTTCTTGGCTGTCTCTGAGGAAGCCTGTCGCCCAAAGAATACACTGGAGAATCAACCAGTAATCCCCCGTCATCCGCTCTGAATTTCTTCCATCTCCAGGTGTGGTACCTAACAAGCAAAGTCTTGTCTCCCTTCAAACACAATATAATTTAATCTACTTTTGCTTCTTACTTTCCTTTCTGAATTTCTGAATCCTTTTGCTTCTTACATTTTTTCTCACTTGGTAATTGTTTTTATTTTGATTTTAGTGGAAAGGTAGATAGCTTCTGATATCTATATATCTATATATACATACCAAAACCCCATGCATAATAATTTTCTAAGGAACAAGGAGAAATTGGCTCTTTATTGAGTGATGTGTTTAGTAGAAAAAGAAATCAGGATCTGGGAAAAAAAAAACCTATATAGGAAAAGATCTGGGAAAATCTCAAAAGGACCTTGGTGGATTTTTTTTAATGTTCTTTTTTATAAAAAAAAAAAAAAAAAACTTTTAAAATTGATTTTAATTAAATACATATGACAGCAAAATGCATTTTGACTCATTGAACACAACTGCAGCACAACTTTACATTTCTCTGGTTGTACATGCTGTAGCGTCACACCATATATGCAGTCATACATGTACCTAGGGTAATGATGTCCATCGTCTTATTCCATCATCTTTCCTAACCCCATTCCCTCTCCCATTCCCACCCTCCCTTTTGACGGGACCTTGGTGGTTTTTAAACTTGGTTCTAGGCTGTTGTCATGTCCATTTTAGCCAATCCAGGCATGTTCTTTGTGACTCGGCCAATTTTCCCTTTCTTTTCTTTTAAACATGCATCAGTATCTGATTTTATGACTGTCGCCCAGGTAGGCAGGATGCAGCTAAGCCCTAATGAGAACTCAAAGGTGCTGAAGACAAGAGTCACAACCACCGGGAAAGACATTTATAAGCTGTAGCAGGACATTTTGTGACATGGTAAAGACAGAGTGGAACAAATTTACTAAGGGAGGAATAAGGGAAGGCTTCAAAAGTGGCAGCTGGAACCCATGGTGGGGTGAAAGAAGCCAAGAGTGAAAGGGAAATGATGTCAAGGCTGGAAAGTGAAGGCCACATACAGTGAAGAGGGGCCTCCAGTTTACCTAGAGCACAAGGTATGTGGATGAACTAAGGCCTTGTCCTTATGAGAAAAACCAAAAACAAAAACAAGGGCCTTCTGGTGAGGGAAGAATGTAAATAAACAATGAGTCCATTTTGCACTCTTGAGTTATGCCGAAAGTGCTTTAGAATCTGGAGGATGGAACTGTAACAGAAGATGTCAAGGGCTGGCTGGAAAGCTTCAGGGAGGTTTAAATCCAAAAGGAGGAGACTTCACTTTGCTCAATGAAAATAAGAAGGTGGCAGGTGACGTCACTATGGTAGAGCAAGTGCTTATGTGTGAGGCCCTGGGTTCAATCCCCAGCTCCTAAAATAAATGGATTAGAATAAATAAAAACGAGAAGAAAGAAACAACAAGAAGAAAACATATAGACAAGTTCTCCCTGTCCTTTGTATAAACTCGCAACCTTTCTAGGGTTTTCTAAGGAAATGTCAAGATCCTGCTAGACAGTGGTTCTCTCTTCTTTTTTTTTCTTTTTTTTTTATTATTATTATTTTATTTTTTTGGTTCTCTCTTCTTTACATTGAAGTGTGGGGAGGCTGAGTTCTACTTTTTCTTTCCTTAAGAATTTCTCTTGATGTTTTTCTCACCTGTTCTTACTGTCACCAATCATTTTTTTTATTCCTTTGTAAAAATTCTCTTTGCTTCTCTCCCAACCTGGATCTTCTAGAAATCACCAATGCTGTTTCAAAATTCAGAGGAAGCTCCCAGTCCATCATGGTTACAGGTTGACTAAGCAAAAAAGGGAGCTGCTCTAAAAGCAGGGCAGGAACCCTGCTTTTTTGTAGTGTGGCAGTCACCTGTCTACAAATGTGCACTGAGAGAGCTGTTGGATTACTCAGTTCTTTCACTTTCTAAATGTTTAATCTCCCAAAAAATTCTCCATCCCTCTGTGCCTCAATTTCCTTCTGTAATAGAAATAGCATAGTATCTACCCTACAGGATCTTTGTGAGAATTAAATGAGATAATCCACAGAAAACACTTGTCCACTTCACTAGGCCACTGGATGCCCAGTACCAAATTAAACATTATTTTTAGATGTGTCTGTTACATTTCCAGAAGAAACTAGCATTTGAATTAGTGGAACTGAATCAAGATCTCCCTTACCAATGTGATCAGGCATCATCTCTATTGAAGGCTGGAAGAGAACTAAAATGCAAAGGCAGGGTGAATTCTTGAGTTAAGACTTGCGTTTCTCTTACCGCTCTTACCGTTCATTTTCCTGGTTCTCAGGACTTTAGACTTAGACTGGAAAGTAAATCAACAGCTCTTCAGCTCTCAGGACTTTGAACTATACCACTGAATTTTCTGGGATGCCAGCTTACTACATTAGTACCTTTCATGGGATTTCTCAACCTCCAAAGTTGATTGAGATTTGAACACACACACACACACACACACACACACACACACACACACACACATTAGTCATGTATATGATATACATACATACATACATACATATGTATAGTATTATATTAGTATACATACATATGTTCACATTAGGATTCTCCAGAGGAACAGAATCAGTGGAATATATATGTAATTTTAAGAAGGGATCTATGAGATGAGCTTACATTATCAGTGGTTGACAGTGACCATCTGAAGGCTAGAAGCTGGGGAAGCTAGTAACTGCTCAGACCAAGAACCTGGAAGCCTTAGAACAAGAAGGACCAATTTGAAGCTGGAGGCCTGGAGGCCACCTAGAGAGTCGCTGGTACAAGTCTGTGTTCAAAGGCTGAAGAATGTGGCCTCTGCAAGGGATGGAGGCAACAAAAAATGTTCCCACTAAGAAGAGTTGAGAATGCACCCAAGCTTCCCTCTTCTCCTAATTTTATTCCATTCATGCTCTCAGTCCCTTGGACAGGGCTACCCACATTCAGGGAGGGTCTTTCCCACTCGGTTTACTGACCCATATCCCACTTGTCTCTGCAAACACTCTCACAGACACATTCAGAAGTGTGCTTTACCAGTGTTCTAGGCATCTCTCAATTCAGTCAAGTTGACCATCAAAACTGACCGTTTTGATTGACCACATCTTCTGTTTTTCTGGGGAACCTTGGCTACTGCGTGGTTTGCAGCCAACAACATTGGCATAGTCTGGGAATTTATTAGAAGTGCAGATTCATAGGTCCTCCCCCTGTCATTTTAACAAGGTTTCTGAATGAATCATATGCCAGATGCATGTTAGAGTATACAATTCCCTTATTTCCCACAAAAATCCATATTTATATGATGCTCCATCTACTATGAATAGGCCGTCTCATACCACACACTAAGAGAGAAATCTTTCAATGGAACAATGCTAATTTTAGCAAAGACAGAGGTCAGGTAGAACCAGCTGCATTTCACTTGGTGAAACGATTGTGAAATAAATGATACTTTCTAAGACCTATTCAGCAGCTCTTGGAGCAATGAGAGCTTGAAGGACAGATTCCTACCTTGAGTGTATACTTCCTGGTACCGTGTATGCAGAAAATAGAGACTTTCAAGGGCATTTTTTATTTGCCTTGCTGTTAGGGAGCAATCTAGATGAAAGTTGGGTTGGGGCAAGGAGGGATCTGGGAGTATCTGGGAGTCAAACATTTGAAAAAGTTGAATACATAGCAACAGGTCAGAAACAACCACCAACGAAAAGCCATTAAGCCAGGTGCTCACACACTGGCCTGGCTCTCTGTATCTTTTCACTTTGAAGGGGAGAGTGAACAGAATTTAGGAGATGTGTTTTTCCTCATGAGATTGACTGGGGTGAGGATTAAGAAATTTGTGCCCATAGGCACTTTCCACATAGGAGCTTTAGCTATGCACCTACTATCTACTCTTTTTTTCTCTATTGTCTGAAGAACTGAAAATTTATAATCTCTCAGTGTCCACATTTCCAGTCTTTGTTGTAAGGAACTATTCAATGGTACCAGGTAAACACTCAATAGATATGATGGTAGTCTACTAATGCAGTTGGGCTAATAATTTCAGAACCAGCAGAAATGGTGCTTAATCAAATACAAATAAGAAACAGGAAAAGTGGGACTTCCTTGTAAATCATTTTTTAAAAATAATGGAAAAGAAACACAACATGTAAAAGAAAATACACATTAGAAAAATAATTACCTTAGGAAATAAAAACAATGGATGAATTTCCTCTGTTCTCTCATGGAATTAAAGTCACAGTTAATAGAAAGGAAGGTTGTCATGCCTAAGAAAGAAATTCTGAGGGAAAATGGAATCAATTTTGAGATGAAAACTACATTAGAAGCAGAGAAGAGCAGAATTAGCATTGAAAAAAGATCACAGATATCATCACAACTCTGTGGTCACCCCCGCATCCAGCTCACAACCCCAACTAATTCAGAAGCAATAAATACTTCTTATGGACTAACCTTCTACCCTGAAGTTTCCCTACTTCCCATAATCCTACGCCTCTTCCTTATAGTCAGAGTAGGTTCACTGTAAACAATTAAGGCCTTTCTTGAACCAATTGTCATTATTAAAAAAAAAAAAAAAAAAAAAAAAAAAAAAAAGTGCCCTTAGTTTTAGTCCAGCAGACAATTTCCCACTTCTCCCTGGTCCTCTTTTGGTCTAGCATCTGGAATAGATCAATAAACCCTTTTGTTTCAGAGATTAAAACAAAAACAAAAAAAGATCAGAGATATAGAGAGTAAGCAGGAGAAGAAACCACCGAGAAGGCCCGAGAAGGCTGTAGAAAAATCCAAGGCAATGTAAATTTAAGTCAGAGCTCTTAGATATGGAGACCCCAGTTAGGCATGATTTGTGTACCACAGGTGAGAAAATAGCATGGGTTGGGGCTGAACAGGACATCAACATCTTGTAAACATACTGTTCTCCAAAAGAAACCAAAGCAAGTGGCAGAAGAAAACATCCAGATATTTATCACTGATTTATAGCTTAGAACATGCAAACATTTTTCTATGGATAGCACATTGTGAGAATATAAAGCAATAGATGAGAATAATAAGTTCCAAATTCAGGGGAGTGGCAACCTCAGGGGATTGGGGAATAGAATCTAAGATATGCACACATTGAGCTTCAACTACATTGATTATGTTCTTCTTCTTCTTTTCCATTTAAGGTATTAAGAGGATGGACGTTCATTGTATATTTATGTCTCTTTATTTTGTGCTGGTAGTGATGTGAGAGAATAGGTCTTCTCATGCTTTATAGATGGCAGTGTGAATTATGTTAAATTATTTCTGAAGCTCAGAGAACATCTTTTAAATTTGTGTTCTGAATTTCTTTTATTCAGGAAAGTGTTTTTCTATTATGTCATAAAATTTATACTGTGAAATACCTAATGTATACAATAAGATTGAAAGAGAACCTTTGAAATTCTAATTATAGTTGTATTAAATGTATATTCTTATTTATAAAGATTAATATTTAATGAGATTATGTCTTTCCAACTAGTGTAGTAAATATTATTACTTTCATTCATATTTTACATTTTTACATAAAATATATTTTTCTGATAGGGTCTTTTCTTTTTTTTTTATAAGAGGGTTTATTTTTGAGAGAGAGAGAATTTTTAATATTTTTTTTAGTTCTCGGCGGACACAACATCTTTGTTTGTATGCGGTGCTGAGGATCGAACCTGGACTGCACGCATGCCAGGCGAGCACGCTACCGCTTGAGCCACATCCCCAGCCCCGTCTTCTTATTTAATATATTTTCAGACACTTTTTGCTCTATATCTTTATTATGTCATGACACCACACTGGAAAATTCCATACTATAAAATATTGTTTCATGCACAAAATGATTAAGAATATCATTTAAAATTATCTTTAGGCTAAGATGTATGTGAAACATAAATTAATTTAAACTTGGGTCCCATCCCCAAGATATTTCATTAAGTATATGCTAATATTCCAAAATCTGAAGAAATCCCAAATTTGAAATACTTCAGGTCTCATTCATTTCAGATAAGGAATATTCAATCTCTATTGTATATATTTTTCTTGTATTTTTCTTGACAAATTTTCTTATTGACCCCAATATATTTTTTTTTATCTGGGCCTTTTGAGTTTTATAAACATATATAGTAAAAATTGTAAACAAACGTATCTCTTTTCTTCCATTTTTTTAAAATTTAGTTTTCTTGCATTACTCAAATTCTCTTAATTAATTTTGAAAAATATGTATGGTAAATGGAATTTCTAATGTGATTTGATTTTCATGGCAAAGACTTAAATTTTATTATATATAAAATATTTGGCTGCTGGTGGCATATAGCTATAATCTCAGATACTTGAAGCCTGAGGTGAGAGGATTGCTGAGTCCAGGAGTTCAAGGCTGATATAGTGAGACACCCATCTCCCCAAACATTCAATTTTTTTTTTCCTTTTTTTAGTGCTGGGGATTGAAGGTCCTTGTGCATGTAAAGCATGTGCTCTAACACTCAGCTACATCTCCAGTCCCCATTGTGGCTATATTATTAAAAGTTCCTTACTATATTTAGATTTCTTAAAATAAATATAAGAATAAGAAATAAAAATAAGAGTAAAATATATAGATAAATGACAAATGATAATATATTTTAATGTCATTCTCAGTTTTTTTAAAGAATTTTGGTAATAAATTTATTTAAAATATAGGTATATTTTAAAATATAAGTATAGCTACTGGCATAATATTTTTTCTTTGAATTTTTACTATAATAATTATGGTTTTCTGAAATGTACTTACTTGGTTGTATTGCTCTTTTAATACCTGACTACATTCATCATATAAATATTTTATTTAGAACATTTGCACTTATATTCAAAAGTAAATTATCTTTCTTGTGATTTTTTAAAATTATTCAATTCAGGTATGTTTGTTAATAGCTACTTCTGATCGTTTTTAATTGCCTTTGAGAGTTCAGAATATTTTGAATAAGATAAATATAATAGGAATTAAAAATATTTTTTTCAACATTCAGGTCTTTTTGGTGCCTGAGTTCAGAAAACAAAAGTTCAGATAGATACTACAATATCTGATTCACAGTCAGTTTCTGAGACTTGGATAGTAGCAATAACTAAGAAACCAAAGGATCTGTTAAAATTTTCTGATTTTTATTAAGCTACGAAGTTGCATGATAAGAATTGAGCTAGTGAGAAATACTATCTGAACTTCTGACATTTTGAAGGGTTACTTCATCTCTGCATTAAAACTTTCTGGGCCTATCCTCTTTTTAAGTTAATCTAGTTCTAATGGCAGGTCTTTGACAATATTCCAGCTTCTTAAGTCTCTTCATCTTTCTTTTCATTCTAGGATCAACTTTGATTATTGATATTTGGTATTAAATAATACAGTGTCATTAATTTTCACTAAGTTTTCTTTTTTCAATTTCTTATAGCAATTTTAATGTTTTTTTTTGTATCTGAACTTACATTTCAAGTCCCCAAATTCAATGTTGTATATTTTTTATTTCATTTTTAGATAAACTAGTCTTCTAGACTAGCTTTTAATATCCAAACATTTAAATTTTTGAAGTCATTTTGTTGACATGCAGTATTTATAGATAATGTGTGATTAATATTTCTGTTTTTAAAAATGTATTAAGATGAACCTAAGACAAAAATTTATACACATTAGCTCAGTAAAAATATTTGTGGGTCTGCAATGTACAAAGCACTGTTCTTCAGGCAGTATACCAGACAATTGAGTTTGCCTTACTCTTTAATTGAGCTTAGATTTTCATGGAACTACATAGGCTGTGAATAAATAAAAATATATTTTAGAGAACGGAATGCTACATGGTGACAAATATTGTGGATAAAAATCAAATGGGAAGGAAGCTGGTAGAGTTCCAATGTTGTGGGAGAAGTAGATAGTTGCAGTTTTAAATGAAATTTTCAATGAGGGCGGATTTCTTGGGTGAACATCTAAAGGAATTAAGGAATGGATCCTGAGAGTGGAGAAAAGAAGTTTTAGATAGACACAAATACAAACACAGCAAGATAGGATAGGAAATATTGGTAAGTGGTGCTATGATTTGAATCTGAAATGTCCCCCAAAGACTCATGTGTGGAAGGCTTGATTCCCAAAGAAGCAGTGTTCAGAGGTGAGACTCTTGGGAAGTGACTGGATCATGAGGCTCTGGCCTCATCAATGGATTGATCCTTTGATGGATTAATAATTTGATGGCAATATTGGAAAGTGGTGGAAACTATAGGAGGAGGGCCCAGCTGAAGGAAGCAGGTCGCTGAAGGAATGTCCTGGAAGGGTTAATCTTGTCACTGGCCCCTTTCTGCCCCTTGCTTCCCAGTGGTCATGAAAAGAGCAGCTTTCCTCTGCTGCGCCTTTCCGCTGTGTTATTTCTGCCTTGCTACAGGCCTAAAAGTAACGGAGCCAGTGGACACGGACTAAACCCTCTGAAACCATAAGTCAGAATAACTCTTTCCTCTTATAGGTTGTTTTCCTCAGGTATTTTGTCCCAGCAATACAAAGCTAATTAATGCAAGTGGTTCAGAATTTAGACTGGATGGTCATGGAAGCCCTTTCTGAAAATCAACGTTTTCATTAAGATTGAGGATCAGGTGGGCATGGTGGCACTCAACTGTAATCCCAGTGGCTTGGGAGGCTCAGGCAGGAGGATTATGCGTTCAAAGCCAGCTTCAGCAACTAAGGGAGGCCCTAAGCAACTCAGCGAGACCCTGTCTCTAAATAAAATATAAAAAAGGACTGGGGATGTGGCTCAGTAGTTAAGTGCCACTAGGTTCAACCTCCCCCGCAAAAAAAAAAAAAAAAAAATAATTGAGGAATTAGCATTTCAGATAGTGGGAAAAGCAAATATTTATCAACCATAAAAAAGAAAGACTAAATTACCTTCCTGTTTTCTCTAAAGAAACTTTATTAAAATGATTGCTATGTTGAAAAGCAATTAAAGGCATGGTCAAACTAAATAAGATAAGTCAGGCATTCATTAAAAATTGTATGTCATTTTTGCTTGTGAGTTATGGCTTTATCAGATTTTTAAAAATTTATAATTTTTTGATTTCTTTTGTTATTCTAAGTAAATATAAACTTTACAACTCATATATGAGTCTACTTTTAAGTGTTATTTAAGATGTACTTCCCAGTCTTAAATTGTGTGAGTTTTAGGCCACTTGTATCTTGGGTCTATCCTTAAAGTGTGATATTCTGTAAGTGGAGAAAGTGTTTAGGAGAGGAGGCATGTCAATGAATGGATTAACTTGGTACAAATAGGGCTGGAATGTAGCTCAGTGATATAGTGCTTGCTTTGTATGTGCAAGACCCTAGGTTCAATTCATAGCACCACAAAAATAAATTTCAAAAAATAATAAGTGATACTTGTCTTGTCAGCTTTTTCATCACTGTGACAAAAAGACCTGACAAAAACAGTGTACAGGAGGAAAAATTTATTTTGGCTTGCAATTCAGTCCATGGTCTACTGACTCCATAACTTTCAGCTGAAGGTGAGGCAGAACATCACGGCAGAAAGTGACGGTGGTGGAAAACAACTGAGGACCATGCAACCAGGAAACAGGGAGAGCAAGCTCTGCTCACCGGAGGGCAAAAAATTAACCCAAAGCCATGCCCCCAGTGACCCACCTCCTCCAGCCACACCTTATCTGCCTACAGTTACCACCCAGTTAATCCATATCAGTGGACTAATCCACAGATTAAGTTAAAGCTCACACAATCTAATCATTATACCTCTGAACCTTCTTGCATTGTCTCAAGTATGAACTTCTGGGGAACACCTGCTATCTAAACCATAACAGTACCCATAGATCTAGAACAACGAAGATGGTATTGATTAGATTTAGTAATATTTGGCTGTTGATAACTTGTATAAGAGCAGTTCCTATTAGTGATAGTGGAAGAAGCCTGTGTAAAATGGGTTCATGGGACAGTGAAAGAATTCTGGGTAGGAAGTGTGGACAACAATTTTCTAAGGGGCTAGAAAGAAATGAGTGGTAGCTGTTGGTGAAAGGAAGGAGGAAGACGGGGATGAGGCCAAGAGAGGATTTGTTTAGTAAAGAGGAGAAATAGCATGCTTCAATGGCAAAGAATAGATAGGGATAATGTCACGGGGAATAAAAGGGGTAAAATTTTTAAATATCATATTATTTGAATGACATTTATATTCTCTATATCCTTACATATTTCTATTTACTTGACCCGTCACACTCTCTTACAAAATTTACCACTATCACTGTGATTTTTATGAAAGTTACACCTGTCTTTGTCAGAGTTTTGCTTCCTGTATTTTGCTACTGCTCATTTTGGCATACAAGAATTTACTAATTTTACTTTTACACTTCCTAATATGTCTTTCCCCCCGCCCCGTTTAGTGGTCTTTCTCTTATATTCTTATCTAATTCTTTAATCTTGCCATTTCTGCTTTCTGTTTGCATATATTTAATTGGTATACTATTCCACGTTCCTTTTTTTCCGAACTGCTTTTTGTTATTTCCTTTTAGACATGTTTTCTGAATATAGCATTGAACTGGTGTATCCTTTAGAATAATTTGACTTTCAAATACTGCATATTGATTTAAGAAATGGAGTGAGATATATTTGCTCTTATAAAGATACAATATAGGGCTGATTTCAATTTTTTTCCGTGCTATTTAATTTCTCTCTGTTCTTTTAGTTTTGTGTTCCTTTGTTGGATTACTTGTCTTACGAAGAAAATGGTCAATGAGGTTTGCTTCCAGGATTTCAATGGGTTTATACCTTACAGGCCAGAAAGAGAATTCCCATTCTGGAAACCCTGGATGCTCTTGAATCATGTGCAGTATCCCCTAAATTTACTCTGACTGGTGGTGTAGTATACCATGCCATTTGGAGGCCAGGTCTGGGAAATTTACCATTGAACTAATCACTTTAATAAGGGGATTGTTATTATGAATAGTTTCAGTGAGTTACATCTCTAGCCTGTAACTGAAGTTTGAAATTCATTCCTATCCAAGCTGATGTGTCATTATTCAAGGAAAAAAAAGGGAGAAGGATGGATATTGTAAAGAAGATAGCATAATTCTCACTACTGGATTGGAATATAATTCTCTGTTTTCAAACACCAAATGCACAAACTGATAAAACGTGCCAGAAATAATTATAAACAATAAGTAAGATTGTTGTTACAACATTAATAATGGGAAAATTTAAAAACTATATTACATACAAAGAATAACTAATTAGAAAATATAATTGAAGAAAATATTCCACTTACTTTAAAAGTAAAAAAAACCATAGTGGAATAAAATTATTAAGAAACATGCATAATTTATATGAAAACATATAAAATTTAATTAAGATTTCTAAAATGTTTCCAGCTAGGAAAATTCAATATTATAAAGATTTTACTTCTTAATTACTCTCTATAATCATTGCAGTCTTAATCAAAATCAAAATGGTTTTTTTTTGTGTGTGTGTATATATTTGGACAGGGAGGCTTGCCAGTCAAGACAAGAGATTATAAGGTCCATGTTATAAAATTAACTTTTACTTTAGCTAGGAAATTTTAAAAACACAGGTTTTGGAGACTGTGTGGAAGAAGGAAGCCTTTTTTCATCATATATATTAAATATAAAGCTATAGGAGTTAAAAACAATGGAGTGAAGATAGAAAAAATAAATATAGCAAGTCAGTAGACAAGAACTTAAAATTCAGAAAAATCCTTAAGTAATATAAAATTTGCTTAGCATATTAAAGGGGTTTTGAATTTCTCATATTGTCTGGAAAGAGATAAATATACTCATTTACCTTAGAATTCAAGAAGTCTTCTGTTATAGTACATTTTGTCCTATTATAACAAAATAACTGAGATTAGGTAATTTGTTTGTTTGTTTTAATTAGTTACACATATCAGTACAATGATCTTGACATATCATACATTGAATCAAATGGGGTATAATTTCTCATTTTTCTGAGAAATGTACAGGTTGCAGAATTACATTGGTCATATAATAAATTTATTGACTCACAGTTATGGTGGATGGTTGTCCTATATGAAGTTGCCCAGCATCTGGAAAATGTCATCTTTCCATCATCCCATGGTAGAAGAGCAGAAGAGAAAAGAGAGGTGGGTAGAGAGAAAAAGGGCCAAAGTTCTGCTTTTATAAAGAACCCACTCCTGTGATAATGGCATTAGTCCAGCCTAATTACCTCTTAAAGTTTCTATTTCCTATTACACTTACAATTTCAACAGAGTTTGAGAGAGAACAAATATTCACGTTATAGCACTGTCTTATGCATGCTGCAATCTGTAAAGTAAGAATTTAATAATAATAATAGAAAATAACGAATAGCCAAAAAGGTAAGAGCGAGAGAATGGAATTACAAAAGTAATCAGTGAAAAGAAAGTATCTAAAAGGAAAAATAGATAGTATAGATAAAAAGCAAACAGGAAAATAGTAGACTCAACCCCTAATCATATCAATAATTACAATAAATGTAAATGGACTAAATAATGCAAATTAAAGACCAATATTGTAACACTGAATTTTAAGAAGCACAAGTAAGAACTAACTATACATTGTTTATAAAGGAAATGCCTAAAATACACAGAAGAGCTTAACAATAAAAGGATGAACCATTATATCATGTATAAACTTAACCAAAAGAAAGCTATTGTGGGGGCTGGAGATGTGGCTCAAGCGGTAGCATGCTTGTGGCCCAGTTTCGATCCTCAGCACCACATACAAAACAAAGATGTTGTGTCCGCCAATAACTAAAAAGTAAATAATAAAATTCTCTCTCTCTCTCCCCCCCCACTCTCTCTTTAAAAAAAAGAAAAAAAGAAAGCTATTGTGGTACTATCTTATGTGATTAAAAGCAGGCTTTTGAAACCTATAGAAGTTAAACTTGGTGACGAGAGAGAGAGAGAGAGAGAGAGAGAGAGAGAGAGAGAGAGAGAGAAAGAGAGAGAGAGAGAGAGCAGATTTATTATGTGAGCAAGGCTTTTGAGGTAACCTGGTTCTCTACGGAGTGCTGGGGGCAGAATATAGAGGTTTGTTAATGTGGAAAATCCATGTAGTAACATTGAACTTGAAAGATGGTACCAAATAGGTAAAACATGTCAAGATATTTTAATGGGGATTATGTGTCCATAGGTTTGGTCATGACCTTAAGCAACAAGAAGTTAGTATATCTATAGTTAGTCAAAAAGAAAAATCAGAATTCAACACTTGTCATTATCTACCCCATTAACATCTTTTAGATGATAGGTAAAAGTTCTATTTCTTATCTGCCATTACTCTAAAGTTTTCAATGAAATGATATATTTTCCTTAACCAACCTCAAATATTATGGTGGTAGTGAAGCGCCCTTAGTTTCCTTGGATTTAAATCCTACCCTCATATTCTGAATCCAGTTCTTTCTGGTAGTATGACAATGAGCAGAGACTCTCAATCAATCTGTGTCTTTGTTTCTTTATCTGTAAAATGAGAATAATAGAAGAATTTAACTAATAGGATTGTGGTGAGGATTAAGTGAGCTAATACCCATGCAATATGAGAAGAGTGAGTGATTCATAGCAAGTCAAAATAATGTCCATTATTTTTGTTACTTTTACAATTCTATTATGTGGAATATATATATATATATATATATATATATATATATTAAAATGCTGATTTTCTAAGTAAGAGAACATGAAATGAACAATCTAAAATATCCTTTCTTTCTGGTCTTGCTCTGTCCTTAACTCTTAATTATAAACCGGGAGCTTAGTAATGTGGGCATGGATTTCATATTTTCTGCTTGAAATACGTTTGCAGGAATCTGGCACATAATGATGTGCTAGTCACTGCGTTGGACACTGGAACTCAGTAAAACCTTTGAAAGAGCTTATAGACTGTGAATAAAGGATTTCCCTGTGGCGGGATATGGTAAACGGAAGAAGGCTTTATTCCAATACATAGAATGAGGACTGCCCTTGGATGCAGATGAGAGAGAAGGATGTTTTTGACTGAGGAAGGTTTCACAATGAATGGGACAGAAGTTAGACGTTGGGAAGGAGAGTCAGGAGAGGATGCTCCAGGGATAAAGAATAGCCTGAGTGCAGAGATAGAATGGTGTGAAAACACAAACCATGCTTGGGGAGGGGCAAAAGGTCCATTGTGTGGTCCATCAGATGAACAGAATGAGAAGGAGCATTTGGGAAGAGAAGTAGAACACACTTGAACTTTGTGACTGGTTTTCTAAGGAAGCTGAATGCTGCAAAACTATTTTAATGGCAATTATTTTAAAGTCATGCCTAAGATAATGGTTTTTGGTTTGTGGAATGTTCCCTGAGGAGTCCAGTGAGTTTTGATAGGTATTTAGGTTTAGACATGGAATTATTCTTTCTGAAGCTATTTTAAATGTGATCTCATACTTGTTGAACTGTGTCGGTATTTAGTTATGCAAACTGTGACTATAATAACAGTAATGAAAATAATAGCACGAGTAATAATAATGTTATCTAACAAACCTTTATTGACAGATTTTTATGTGCTGGGAATTATTGTAGAATCTTTTAATGTGGCTATATTTAGACTTCACAATCTTTATGAGACAGATCCTGTTACTGTATTTATCAAAAAACACTTTGTAAACCAGTAAAAGCACTATACCAATGATAATGATAGGTTGTATTATTTTCTTTACATGAACCTTAGGTCTCATTGACCTCTTGTTTTCTTTGAAAGCCCATTTTTTCTCTAGTTTTATGCTATAGGCTGGAGAGACAGAGAGAGACCAAAATGGAAGAAGCAGCAGAGAGAGAAAATATCCCAAGAAAGTATTATCCCTAACTGGTTACAATTTGAGTTTTTCTTTTTAAAACTTATTTAGAGGGGGAAAATGCAGCTATATCATATAACAATATTATTCCACCTTGCTCCGTGTGCCTGGGTTGAAACTTGTGCTGATTTAAAGATTCTAGAAGATGCTCTAGATTTCAAGCAGACTGGGATTCTATCTTCGGTACTTGCCTATCAAATAAGCACTATACCATTTCTTAATCATTCCTCTCCCCATTTAACACATTTGCAAGAAACCAGGGATCATCTCAAGAAAGTCTAACTTTCCACTTACACATACTTACATGGGGGTAGGAAGCGTAGAGTGAACATATGAGGCTCTCAAATAATTGTCAGAAAGAAGTCAGTGGACATCACTGTAAGAGTGGCATTAATTCTGTAGGAAAGTGAATGGATAATAATCAATTTAGGGATTTAAACTCAGATTCAAAATTAAAAATAAAAAAAAAACAAAAACAAAGGAAGGGTTTGCTTGAAGTTTCTATTTAATCCCCAGCAACTGTAGGTAGGTCTAAGATTTTTGTAAAAACAAGAGGAAAGGAATTATGTGTAATTTTCTCATCTGAGCAGGTCTTTTTCCCACGCCTCTGCAAATTTTGGCTACTTGGCATGTCAGCCAAATCCTACAGTGAACATCACCTTTGAAAAATCAGAATGGGAAAACCACAGAGCCCCACTTCTTCAAAACTCTGCACCAACAAATCCAGAATAATCATAGGAAATACCTCAACAGATTAAGTCATATCTAAAGCATAATTTTAAGACAGGCCAAAAGTAATTGATTCGCTTTCTAGGATAATTTGAGGACAAAGATTTATTTGACTTAAAGACAATGGTGTGGGTGTGTCACTCCTTCAACTTGAAAGCAAGAAGAGCGGGGACCTTATTATTTTATTTTTATTTTATTTTTTCTTTTTGCCAGCACGGTCTTGCCTCCTCTATTTTAGTACCTGTCACTGTCTGTTGCAATTCTCATTTTATTTACTTTATTTCTTTTACTTTATGAAGAAAAGAAACATGGCTCATACTTCTGGAGGTATAATGTGTCTGATGCAGGTTCCCGGAAGGGCCCTTCTGAGCTGTGTCACATTATGGTGGGAGGGAGGAGAGAGAGTGAGTGCATGAGAGAGATAGAGAGAGAGAGGAGAGAGAGAGGGAGAGAGAGACTCAAATTTCTTAGTTTAAATGCTTATCTCCATTATCAA
Source organism: Ictidomys tridecemlineatus (assembly GCF_052094955.1). Lineage (NCBI taxonomy): Eukaryota > Metazoa > Chordata > Mammalia > Rodentia > Sciuridae > Ictidomys > Ictidomys tridecemlineatus. The sequence continues at coordinate 26,322,715 of NC_135482.1, forward strand.
ACTGTGAGTTCCTTGGGAGCAGGGATCTCTTCTTATTTACCATTACAAAAGGTATTGTTACTATCTGCCCCAGAGTGTGAGTGTGGTAAGCCATCCGCCAGGGCAGCAGGAGCTAATTCACTCCAGGACAATAAAAGGACAGAAATAGTCACAAGTCCTGGATTCTGGTTCAAGCTCTGTTGTTAACTTAGTTTAAACAGTTGATTCAATGTTTCTGCAACTTCAGTTCAAGATTTCTTCTAGTAAATGTTTCTTTCTACAGCAAGACATAGTATTTTATAAAATGTGTGAAGCAGATGTTATGAATATACCAGAAACCTGAGTATCATGTACTATTTTTTTCCCCCCTTACTTTGCCAAAGATTTCAACTACACTCTATTCTGGCATATTTTGTCTCTTTTTCACTGAATCTTAGGGAGAAAAGAAATGAGGAAAAGAGTCATTGCGCGTTGAGGATATTTTGGGTCAGAGAATTTACTTCTAAGTGCTGGCTGCGAGGGGCCTCATTTCTCTGAGTTCAAATTCCATGCCAACTTAAAATAGCAAACTCGTCCCTTTACTGAGAAGGGTTATAATTCTACTACAGTTTGTCAGAGTGAAGAGAAAAACAGTGGGAGATGATAGATTAAGTTGGATTTTTCTGAGAAAATTTCAAACCTCAAGTTCATTATTGGGTAGCATCTACTAAAAATTTAAAATACATATGGCTGTCTAGATTGGTACCATCGTGTACAGGTGACAATTGCCCTAGACATTTTGTGTGCTTTGAAAAGATTACATAATTGCTGAACTGGCAGTTGCAAAAAATCATGCCTTCATGTGAGTTTACATCAGAATGGGAAGTGTCTTACTCAAAATTTCAGGCTTTTGCTCCTAGAGAGAAGGAAGGGGGTGAGGTGGGTGAGATTAGGAGGAAAAGTGCAAAAGTGGGGAAGAGCTTGTGCAAAGGGTGGAAAAATCACTGATGAGTTCATAAACACTCCCAGCGCACCAAGACAACCACATTTAAGACTGGAACCACAAAAACAACTACAACAACAACAACAGAACACACAAACCCAATCATCGGCCCTCGCTTCAGCAGAGAAGGCGATTGTCAATTGGTTTTCCTTCTTTTGTATTTTGAAGATTGATGTCAAAATAAAGGCAATGAGACACTCACATTATTTTCTTCCCTAATTTGTCAGTGGAAAATCAACTACCCAGAAAGCCGGATCTGGAGGGCGCTGTAGATGAGTTTCCTTTGACGTCTATCTCTAGGAGCCATCACTTCAGAACTTTATTTTTTTTTTCTCCTTAATTGTTAGAGAACTGTGAAGGGCTCAGAAATTTCTAACCAGAAATCATTTTAAAGAAGTCTCTGATGGAAAGCAGGGCGGGGGCGGGGGGTGGGGGGAAGAACTGGTCACCTATAATCTAAAATCAGCCGGGAGGATTTTTCAAAATAATCGATAAAAAAGTGTGCCTAGGAGAAGATATTAAGAAGTTATTTTATAAGGGAGTCTATTTAGGAGATTTCAAAGCCAGCTTCTTGACATTTCCCCAGAAAGCCTTGTTGCCTGGAAAGAATAAACTTTTAAATCCTTGTCTCCTCCTGTGTGTGTGTGTGTGTGTGTGTGTGTGTGTGTGTGTGAGAGAGAGAGAGAGAGAGAGAGAGAGAGAGAGAGAGAGAGAGAGAGAGAGAGAGAGAGTTGAGATTTTAAACAATTAAACAAAAAGACAAATGAGGGGTCCTTTGTCCTCCTTCTCTCTTCTATATCCTCCCCCCACCCCATTCTAGCCCAGGCAACCTTTGCTCTTGCTGGTCCAGGGCGGCTTGGCCTGTGCAAGACAAAAGATATACAAGATAATAACAGGGCAGTTGCTCTGTGGCCTTGCCCTTTATCAGGATTAACTGTTACACCAATAAGCAAAACAGGGTGCTGGGGTTTTTCCATCACTGGCCTTTCTGCTCCTGGGTGCCAGATGGCATTATGTCCATGACAAAAAAAAAAAAAAAAGTGCTGCAAGTTGTAATGTTGACCAGGCACTGTTACTTCCACTTGATCACACTGTTTGGGGCTGTCTTTGATGTACAAAACACTCCTAAGATAATGAAATGCGTTGGCAGCTGGCTAATGGCTGGGAAAGTGCAAACCCTGCATTGAACCCTTCCCATCAGACTATTCAATGGCTAGGTAACGTCAGGCCCACGCTGGAGCAGGCGCAGAGAGTCCTGTTGCCAGGCAGGCCAGGGACTTCTGGGCAAACGGCTGCAGAGGGGCGGCAGTTTTTTTCTCTCTTCAATAGATGTGGTCTGTGCCTGCAGCAAATGAGAAATAAATCCATCAAGGCCAAGCTCAGGCTTATTTTGAGCTGGCTGCTGGAATTTGCATAAGAACCTTGTGCATACAGGTAAACAAAGACTTCCTCCAAATACTCATGTGGAGGTGATATGAGAACTGTTGGTTTTTTTGTTTGTGTACAAAGTAGGGCCTCATCTTTATGCAAAAAAAAAAAAAAAAAAGGAGGGGGGTAGTCTTCTGAATTAAATTTGATTCTGCTGCTGCTGATCTTTTCACTGGCCTGATTCACTGGGAAAGTAGAGCATGCATAATTCAAGAGGGGCCTTGTCTTACCCCCTCTGTCTCTTACCACTCTACGGGCCAGTTCCTTGGAGATAGACCTTGGGTATCAAACCCCTTGGGGAGCCTTCCGGTGCTCCTGCACCCGCCCCCCCTCCCCCAACTTCACTGATTTGCTAGGGCTCTAATAGGGTAGCCACCGTCATTATTCCCCTTCTTCCCCAATCTAAGCAGAAATCCTCTCCATGTGAAAGGCCTCCTTTATCTCCAGTTTGCTCTTATCTGTGTTGTTTAGAATGTAAACTTGAGTCAGGAACTGTTTGAGGGGTCAGCAAACCACAGGCCAGCCTATATCCTGCCAACAAGCTAGAGAGTGTTTTTGTACGTTTGAATGATAGAAAAAAAAATTCTAGAGAAGAATATTTTGCGTCACATGATAACTATGAAATTCCAAGGTCAGTGTCCATTGGTAATGCTTGATTGGAACACTACCCTTCCTTTATAGACCGTCTCTGGCTGCTTTTGTGCCTCGGTGCAAGCCTCTGGCAGGTGCTTCAGAGCCTGACTGGCTCATTGAAACCTAAAGTGCTTACTACAAAAGTTTGACCCCCACTTGAAGCTCTTTGCAGAGCTTAATTCACGTCCTCCCTCCTAGGACCATTTCTAAAATCTGAGGATTAGTTTAGCTGGGTGAGAAGCTTTCCACCATATTAGTCTTCATCTTTACCTGAAAAAATAGTCATTAGTTGCTACCAGTTAAGACAATTTGTTTTCTAGCTTAAAATGGAACCAATTTTGAAGTTCTTTCTCAAGTTTCCCATTTTTGTACTCAGCCCCAGTCAACTCCCAGGTTGGTCTTTAAACACAAACTTCAGGTTTGAAATGCCCCAGGGTGTCTGTTCAGCCTGAGTGGAAATGTAAGGGGAAGCAGGGTGGATGTGAAGATAAAGCTTCTCCTGGTGGTCATTGTCACTTTCCAGGCCCCTGCCAATCCATCGGGCTGGGTTTGCAGCCCAAGGTTCCAAGCTTATCTGAACCAACAGAAATGAATCTGCCTGTTTTACAACTAGGGTCTGAGTTTCTGCCCTGAGCTCTGTCTTTGTTAATTCCAACAGTGTGTTTTTCAAAAGAAGTCATTGACCACCTTTTGGCTTCCTCCTCATCCTGTTTGTCAGGGTCTATGGGGCGTGTGGTCTCTAACTTCCTACCTACTCAACTTGATCATATGATACTGGGACTTTCTTTTTTTTGAAATTTAGCTTTTGCAAAATTGTTGGCCACAGCTGTTCTGGGTCTCTGAAATACAAACTCTGTCTTCATCAAAGTGGTTGGCTCTGTCAGGTAGATTACCGGTGATTCTTTTCCTCTCTGTGCTTTTCTGTTTCCTAAGTGGAATATGTTTCCTTCATATCAACAAGAAAGTTTAAAAGAATGTTCTAGAAGTATCAGTATGGTAGTAACCTTACTGACTGATGAATATTTAAATTCTTTCCTGCCTTTCATCTCTTCATAAAGAGAGTGCCTAGACTCGTGCAGACAATATTTAAGTCAATGAAACTAGATAGATCCACTCTTTTTAATATAACACAAAAATAATTATGTGTATAAGAAAATATCTGAGAGTGTGTTTTATTTACATTAAAGAATCAGAATTCCAGTTTCTGGTATGCTATACAAGGTAAGCAAGTGAAAAACTGAACAAATGAAGAAACAAAAATTTCTGGAATGATTAATGAAATTCTTAATAATGGCTATCTCTATAAGTAGTTTGTAGGGGGTAATAGGTACTTTTACTTTCTATTAAAGTTGTTTTTTTTTAATTATGATTATGTACCATTTTTAAAATGATAAAAATATTTGAGAATAATTCAAAAACTCCAATCTCATAACATATTTCCATAGATCTTTGAATATCTATTGATCCCACTCACATCTGCTCTTAATCAGCCCCTTACTCCACCCTCTCCCATAGCAAGAAACCCAGTCTCCTAAACTCTATGTCTCCCACTATGGAATATTTGGAACATGCTAGCGTTATAGCTCATCTGGGATGGGTAATGGCAGTTAAACCTCCCTTATGGTGTCAGAGTTTTGGATATTCATGAAAAGCCTTAAAAAAAAAAGAAAGAAAGAAAGAAAAATTGCCATTTTTTTCTAATATTTTGTTATTTGTGCTTATTGCACAATTTTGAATCCCCATGGAATCTGTGTGTATGTTATAAGATAATAATCTGGTGTAGCATGTTTTGACCACACTATTTTGTAATCAACACAAGTTAATGCTGACAGTTACAAGTGTATATGGTAAAATAAGTCATTAACTAGTTGCTTCCGGAAGAATAAAATCTTCTAGACAAATTTATATCTGCTGTATTTGACTTGGGGAAAATTTGACCTGGTAAAAACAATGGTCATGCCAGGCACAGTGGCACATGCCTGTAATTCCAGCAGCTCAGGAGGCTGAGGCAGGAGGATCACAAAGTTCAAAACCAGTCTCAGCAATTTAGAAAGGCCCCAAGCAACTAAGGGAGACTCTGTCTCTAAATAAAATATATAAAAGGTTTAGGGATGTGGCTCAGTGATTAAGCACCCCTGGGGTTCAATCCCCAATATCAACAAAACAACAACAACAACAAAAACCAACAATGGTCATAGAAGAAAACTAGGGGTGGCAGAAGTTTTAACTAATAAGATTTGAGAAGGATAAAACAATTTGCTGTAAATGATTAGAAACTTTATGTGAAAAGAATTTTGGTCTCAAGGAAAAATAATTTCAAAAAGATAAAACATAAATAGTGATAATTGGAAATGTTTTTAATTGACTAATTAGATAATTGATAAGGAAAAATAAAACTGATTTAATTCCAGAAAATTTCTCAAGGAAAATTAATCAGTGTTTGTGAATTGCCATTTAAAAGAATTGCATGGATAAAATCAAGGAAAATTAATTCTTTGGGGCCAAATTGGTAGAGCCAAAATTTTACTATTTATGGAGATCACACTTTATTTTTCTAAATGAGTTGCTCATTTTTCTGAGACCATGGGAAGCATGTAGGCAATAATCAATCTCTTCTCAAGTCTTTGAAGTGACCCTTTTCATAAAAGTGACCCTTTGCAGAATTCTCAGTACATGGATCTATGTCTGGATTATGCTGCATTTCAGTGACCTGCTTGCCTCATGTGCACCATTTAAAATATTATTGTAGATTTAAAATGAGGTTAAAGGGAGAAGCTTAGACAAATTAAATTGAGCAGAATCTGGTTGAGCAAAGAACAACTCACAAATTGGGCAGCCTTCAAGAGCAGGTGCAGAGAACTGGCATCTGTAAGGTGAACGGGTAGCATGGATAGACAGGAAATGGAAGTGAGGAATAGTTAGGCAGCTCTGCCGGTTACAGCTGCATGGTTTTCTTATTTGAACATGGTCTGGTTGGTTGGTAGCCTGTGACTGGGTCAAGCTGAGCTGCTGTGATTGGCCGAGACTCAACATTTGTTATAAAAATATATTCCTAAATGAGACTGTCAGTTAGTTTACCTAGTTTAAATAACTGTTGCAATTTGTTATATAAAGGACTCCAGTATGGAGCCATTTTTGGGCCAGAGTTTTAGTTTAATTTAATAGTAGTGTTGACAATAAGTTGACCAAGTACCCATTACAATTCCTTTTAAACATTTCCTTAGCTGTTGTCTCTCTTTACTGTTCCACAGAACCTTAGCATCATCTAGTTATAAATAGACCTGATTTTTATAACTCATTGACAAGCTTCACGCGGTAGATATTTTAGTTTTAATAATCTACTTGGCTGCTTTTTTTAAAAAATATAGAGATAAGGGTATATAGATATGTATGCATGTTACTCATGTTTGGTTTTGAGTTTTTAAATTAATCAAATTTATTTTTGGCTTCAGATCTTTTTATTTTGAGCCCTGTTATGACCTTTTGTTCCTCTCTTTTGAAGATAATTTTAGTTAGAATATTATATTTTTATATGTTCATTTCAAATAGGCTTGAGATCCTTAGCCCTCCTGCTGCTCCAATAGAATATAATTTTGGCACCTAGTTGGAAGTAAAAATGGCAAAGAAAGTTTTATGCATTTATTTATTTATTTTTGAAATTCAATCTGTACTCTGAGGGCTGGTGAAGAGCCAAGATATTTAAACAGCCTTGCTAGTGGGATTTCCCTATGTCTTCTTTCTCTTTTCCAAAGAAAAAGAATCTATTATTTATCCTGTCCTTTGCTGTGTCCTCTAAATTCTTGGATGAAATTCACAAGGAGCTTTTAAAGTCTATTTCCCCCTTTGATGATAGTTGGTGATTTGAATTTGCATTCTAATATGTCTTCTAAGAGGAGAGCCTTGACCTTCACAATGTTTTACTTTGAGAATTTGATACAAGATACTGACCGGTTCTTTAAACTGCAGCCTTGCTCATACATCACTTGTTTATGCTTTATTTTCAGATTAACCACATGGCCTTTGGTGTCTGGTGTTTATTTATTTATTTATTTATTTATATTTTTGCAAACTACTTTTCATGTATTAATCATATTCCATGAAGACAGAAATTTGGTCTAAATTCTATTCCATTCTATTCAGCATACAAAATAATGCCTGGCACTTAGAAAGCACCCATTAAATCCTTGTTTCCAAACACAACTTTCGAAGAATGCCAGATCAGAATGAGCTATTTGTCTGACCAAGATACCATTGCAGCATATCTGAATAAAACCCTCTTTATCTAAAATAAACCCTCTGATTCTTCTTATTCTAAAATTCGGCTATTCATGTCCTCCTCCTCATAATGTTCAGGCTCACAGCTTCTCCCTCCAACCCCACCTTACATCTATATCAAATTAGCCACCACATTGTTGATTCTACTTTCCAGAGCCTCTACAACCCTGGTTCACATCTTTTGGTTCCCATTGCCCTGGTTTACATCCAGCTCCCTCTCACTTGGCTCTTATCATTTCCCTTCATTGGAGGGCTCTCTCTACTCCCTTCTTTTCCAAAGTTTCTTTTGACATTGCTTCTCGAACAATCCATCCTTCAACAGGTCTGACCCTGTGACTACACACAAGTAATGAGTTCTTGTTTCCCAGAGAACACATTTAAGACTCTTGAGACTGTTTTGCATGCTCTTCCAGAATGTTCGGGGGTCCAGTGGTCATTTCTAGGTTAATCTGTATCCTCACCGCACATTATTATCCAGCTGGGGGTAGTGCACTATCATTCCCAGACACACCCTACAATCCCTTTGCTGCTGACCTTTGTTCCGTCTCTCTGTGCTCCAGCCACGCAGGCCTTCTCTCATTTGATCCCCCTCCATGACATCTCCCACCACCGCCTGTGCCAGCACTGCCCTCTTCGACTTGCCTCCCAGATGCACTTGGCTGAATAATTTTTGTCACTCATTCTCCCAGGTCTCATTCTGAAATGATATAGATATATGACGAAACCCAGGGCTGCACACATGCTCAGCACTCTACCATAGACCTCCACCTCCATCCCTTTTTATTTTTATTTTGAGATAGGCTCTAACTTGTTCAAGCTGGCCTTGAACTAGCCATCCTTCTGCCTCAACATTCCAGGTAGCTGAGTTGACAGGTGTGCACCACCACGCCCAGCTCCCAGTTCAATAAAAAGTGACCTTTCCATGATCCCATCACTCCCCATCTCCCACCTTTATAGACATAGCTTTGGTACCAAATAGTGCATAGTTCAACATTATATACATATTTGTGAGATCATTTGATGAAGAACTGTCTTCTCCACTTAGCTCTGTGAAGGAAGAGAACTAGGCCACTTTATTCACCATGATATCCCCTGAACCCAGCACAGGAGTGCCCACTAAATATCGAATGAAGAAGTGCCTGAATGCATCTATGAAAGGTCTATCCATGCTCCTTCCCAATCTTCTCCAGAAACCGTCCGTGCTCTCCATCCCACCTTTGAATTCATCTCTTTCTTCCCTTTATTCCTATCACTCCACTTCTTTAGTAGGTGATAGAACAATTAACAGAATAGCTCGGTTAACACAGGAAAAAATGGTCAGGATTGTATTTAAGGATGGTCACTAACACAAGCCTTTGTTCATAGGAGTGAGTCATTGAAGTTTATATAAGTCAGAGTCTTTGCTAAATTTGAAATGTTCAGAGTATTATATCAGGCTTCTAAGGATGCCAAGTGCGAGGCAGACACTCATCTGAAAGAATGCCCTTTGATTATACCTTAATCTTAACCTCTCAATGCAAAATGTGTGAGGGTGTTAATGAGGGAGACTGGGATGCAACTTGTGATGAATTCAGTGGGGACCCATGTGTGACTGATGTCCTAGGACTGATAGGTCAATGGTGTCATCTTTTCACATTCTTACTTGGATTTCTTTTGCACAGCTAACTTGATACTCTTGTTAACAGATGCTAGCAGATAGTGATAATCAAGAAATGGTGGGAAATAATGATTAGTAAATCTGTGTTTATCCTGTCAGGTGTACCCTACCTGGGGACACATGCCCTCTTGAAAAATTTTGAACTTTATTTATTAAATCTTCTCTAAGAAAAGGAAGAGTAATGCACAAGTTTTTTTTGTTTAGTTTAGTTTTGTTTTTATCAAGGCTGCAGGTCTACTGTTCTTAATTCTACTCAGGACCAAACAAGTTATCCATCAGCCTGGTTTTACCAGGCTTCCATTTTGACTAATGGATAGTCTATTTTATTTTTTAATTCATTTTTTTTGAGAAAAAAACGGGAAAAGAAGGTTTATTGTTTTGCTAACAAAGGAGAAACACAGGGAACTCCTGTCCCAAAGGATGTGATTCTTGGATAGTCTATTTTTTAAAAAAAAAAGATGTTCGAAAGGTGGTATCACACCATTAGGTTTGTACTGCCACAGAGAGTTTGGGGAATTTCCTGGGGCCTATGTGTAAATTTGGAGTCACAGGAAAGAACATGGGAAGGAACAGGAAACGCTGTGGTTATCCTCTATCCTGGAGTTGCCAAGGGGGGCAGGGGGTGGTGATGGTGTTAATGGGATCTTGCTGGACTGCATTAGGAGTACTTCCTTATCTTAACCGTTAAGTGTTGGGGTAGGTTTTAAGATCAAAGAATGGATTCCTTTGTCTTTCTTTGGAGAATGTGAGAAAACTAAAAGAGATCTTTCTTCTGAGGGTCAGAAAATGATCTCTCTGGGTGCTGAGACTCAGGCACACACTTCTCACTTTGAGAGCACAGCACCTGGTGTGTTTCTTAATTACTTCTTTGATCTAGGATCCTTTTTTGGAGGTAGGAGTATGCTACTCTGCCTAAGGGTTAAGGCCAGAAAGGGGAAAAAGTCAGACTCTGGTAGTCCAGAAGGAAAATCTGGGCTTTATTTATTTATTAATCTATCTACCTATTTATTTATTTATTTTTGTGCATTGCCGATCACCCTCTTAGTGGGGAGCCAGGATCTACCGATCAGAAAGAAAGACAGTAAGACTGGGTATAGTGCCACACACCTGTAATCCCAGCAACAGAGGAGACTGAGGCAGAAGGATCACAAGTTGAAGGCCAGCCTCAGCAATTTAGTGAGGCCCAAAGCCCTCAGGAAGGTGACATTTAAAGAAAGATCTGCAGAAAGGAATAGAGTTAACTATGTGGTTATCTGAGGAAACATGTATTTCAGGCAGAGGAACAGCAAGTTCAAAGGTGACTCTGAGACTACATTAGACAAGCAATTCATTGGTTCAATGTAGCTGAAAATTGAGAGGCTCAAGACTGACTTGAGGCAGTGGCCTCATAAAGAGATTGAGACACCATTATTTTCTCTGCTTTTTTCTCTGTGCTGGTTTAGTTCTTACATAGTTTGGTCTTTTGTGGCCATGAGATAGCTATAGCATTCATGGTTCTTACATCTTTGTACTACAAACTGTGAGGAGAGCTAAGGTCTTTGTTTCAGCATTATCAGCAAAAATCTCATTCTGCGTTTTTTTTGTTTTTTTTTTTTGCTCTGTTTGGGTCATTGCTTATTTCTGTACCAATCACTGTGGTCAGAGCAAATGCAGTGTACTGATTGTTTTATGTTTGTGTCACTTGCTTTACCAGCACAGCAGAGATGGAGAGAGTATGTATGTGTCTGCTTGGGTGAGGTGTGGGGGACAGTAGAAGGCAGGGAGGGGAGGAGACCCCCTGAGGGATACTGGGGCACCCAGAGAAGGTTAAATGGATTCTTGGATTGCAAAATCAGTGAGAGTCTATCATACTGTGCTTTTAACTTGAAAGAGATCCTTGGTAGAACTAGAGCTGGCACACACTTGCTGGTAAGGACCCTTTATCTCTGTTGAATCTGTTTTTTTTTTTTTTTTTTCTCTAAAATGAAGTGGTTGGTTTCATGACATTTAAAGTCATATCCTAATTTACACTGCTCAGTTTGACGAACTTTTAAAAGTCTTATATTTTTTTAAAAAAATCAGAATTATAAGTAAGTTCATTGAAGGAAAGTAAAGAATGGAGTGTTTGCTTTTTATTATGGCTGCTGATAACTGGCATAAGGGCCTATGCATGCCATCTGATAGAGGCTTAAAACGCAAGTTGTTTAGAAGCCAGTGTGATCAAGTCCAGATTCCTCTATGTTCTCATTTACTGTCTGCTTGATAAGCTATTGGGAGACAGATACAAGGAAAGGGTGTGTATCAGGAGCTCTGCTGGATCAAAGTCCAGCTGGGGGTGGAGAGACACAACTCTAAGAGTAGCTCCAGGAGCCTTGTTGGGTTGGCCTCCCTGATATTTTAATAACATGAACATAAGCTCTCCTGAAGTTGGATGGTGCTTGGAATCCATCTCTTGGACTTACAGGACTGCACAGTCCTTCTTTAGTGGTAAATCTGTCAGATTCACCTGAAGTACATGGACATTCCCATAGGCAGAATCTGGAGACTTTTCTGACGCTGCCAACTAGAAGTGACTTATAAGAATGCTCCTTCTGCTTGATATCTGAGCTTAACATTTTATATTGAATTTTATTTTACGTTTCTAGACATATGTGTCTGACGCTTGGCAATGCGTACGAGAAAGGTATCTCCTTCAAGCTTCCTGCATGATTTAGTCAACGCTTATATGATGACCTCCACGTGTCAGGAACAGTGCTCTTAGGGAACCCTTGGCCTGTCTCTGTGAATCTTCCCTTAGAAATTTCCATGTGCTTCAGCACAGAGTACAAAGATTACATAAGACTTTGTCCTTCTTATGGCAGATTCAGGGATTTATGCACTCTGGGCTTCTTAACTGAATTAAGATAAATTTTTATCCAGTCTCTCAACATCTTTGGGGTCCTATGAAGACCACTCACTTTTCTCCAGCAGTTATTTGTTTCACTTTAGAAAGGCAACTCTGCTGTCCCTCTTGGAAAGTCCCCACCCCACCCAAACATTCCCCTTATCATGGATTTGACACGGTTGATTCATCAGAGTAGTATTTGTCCCTGAAATATTTTTCTAAAGTAAAATATACCCGATGGTTGATTATAATACACTCTGATGTCAAAGTGGTCCCATATGCCAAGTATTATCATATCCTCTCAGTCAATCAGCGTGGACCCAGCCAACTATTGCACAAGTTTAGCTAATGAGAGCTATTCTGCTGTTCCTGAGTTAGGTGTGTCTGCATTGGATGATGTTTTTTCTACTGTAGTTTCTCTTTCTGCCACTTATTTGTGTTCTTTTCATGACTAACAAAAAAGCAACAGCAGTAAAATTGCTGCAAAGGAAGAAAATCATTCATAATAGGGGTTAGAAAGTAACTCTTACCAAGAAAATGAGAGGAGAACTGTGGGAGGCCAACCTTATGGGTGACTGAGTTACACTCCCCAGCTGAGTGCTGAGGCGCTCAGTCACAGAAATGGGTGTGTCTTGCTACAGCCCCATGGGTGAAGCTATGCTCACCTGTTCCTTTGTAATATAACCCTTTGCCCTGTTTAGGATAGAATCTTCCATGGAAGTGCCTTGTGTGGGTCCCCTCCTCTTACTGTGCCCTTGGCTGTGGCCTACCCAGGTGTCAATCAACCTGCTGACAGTGGACCTCATGAAGACAGACTCAGCCCCCTGAAACCTGACCCCTTGCCTCATTTGAACAGCTTCTCCTCAATAAAAGGGGTCAGCGCGTGCTCTCTCTCTCTCTCTCTCTCTCTCTCTCTCTCTCTCTCTCTCTTCTTGCGGACCCTTAAGGTCAGAGGAGCCATCACAGCAACCCCAAAGAAAAAGGTATTTGTGTCTCTTGTGTGGTTATTTCGTGCAGCCCAGTTAGTCCAGTTTAACTAGAGTGACCCCTGAGCCTTTTAGTCACGAGAACAGAAACCCGGCAGAGAACCAACCACTGAATAGGAGAAAATATTCACCAAAGACATAGCAGATAAAGATCTATTATCCAACATATAAAGGGACTCTTAAAACTCAACATTTTAAGAAAACAAACAACCCAATTAAAAATTAAGCAAAAGACCTAAAGACACCACACCAAAGAAGATATGCAGGTGGAAGACAGGCGTATGCTAAAATCATATGCCATCACAGAATTTCAAATTCAAATAACAATGAGATACCACCATACATCTACTAGTCTGGATAAAATCCAGAACACTGACATCATCAAGGGGTGCTGGTAAAGATGTGAACATCAGAAACTCTCATTCATTGCTAGCAGGAATGCAAAACAGGACAGCCACTTTGGGAGCGTTTGACAAAAGTAAACATACTCTTACCATGTGATACTCTTACCATGTGATTTAGCAATGAATTCTACAGTCTACCCAAGGGAACTGAAATCCACACACAACTTGCAAACAAATATTTACAGCAGCTGATTCGCTATTGCCAAAATGTAAAAGCACCCAAGATGTGCTGCCGTAAGTGAATGGATAAATAAACTGTGAAGCATATAGACAATTGAATATTATTTAATGCTAGAAACAAAATCGATATCAAGCCATGAAAAGGAGTTCTTCTGCATTTATTTATTTATTTTTATTTTTTTCCACATTCCAATGTATATTATTAAGTGAAAGAAACCAATGAAAAGACAATGAACTGTAGGATTCCAAGTATATGGCACCTGCAAAAGGCAAAACCAATGGAGAAAGTAAAGAACAGTGGTTGCCAGAGGTTGGGTGGTAATAAATACACAAAGCAGAGAGGATTTTTATGGCAGTGAAGTTTTTCTTTGTGACACTGAAAATGTAGATAAATGCGATAATGCCCTGTCTAAACCTATAGAAGTTACAACACCAAGATTGAACTCAAATGTAAACTATGGACTTTGGATAATAATGCTGTGTCAAAGCAGGACAGGTGGAATAGTGGGGAGGGCTGTGTGTGTGCTGGGGGGAGGCAAGCGCTCTCTGTGCCTCCTGATCAATTTTGTTTTGATCTTAAGACTGCTCTAAAAATAAAGCTCATTTTATTTTTTATTTATTTTTTTTTTTAATAACAGGGTCAAATGGTGGTTCCATTACTAGTTTTTTTTTTTTTTTTTTTTTTGAGAGAGAGGGAGAGAGAGAGAATTTTAATATTTATTTTTTAGTTTTCGGCAGATACAACATCTTTGTTGGTATGTGGTGCTGAGGATCGAACCCCAGCCGCATGCATGCCAGGCGAGCGCGCTACTGCTTGAGCCACATCCCCAGCCCCAATAAAGCTCATTTTAAAAATGCAAGTCTTACATTGAGGTGCTCTCATGCAGAAGCTCTTTGACATTATAAGGGACATCCTTGCCACAGCCTGGGAGGGGCCTAACATTCATCTCCATGGAAGTGAGAGACAAAACTCCAGGGTGACAAGGCATGCCTTTAGGGTCCTGATAAGCCCTGTGGTAGTCCCTGTTTAGGGCCATTTAGCCGGCAAGCCAGATTGTCTGGCCTTTCTCCTGTTTAGAGGAGTCATGCACTTATGCCCCTCACCCTGTGTCTATTTTGCAAAGACTGGGGAAGGAAACTGGAGAGGGACTAGCCCTCTTGAGTTTCTAAAAGACCTTGTTTGTAGATAGTCCTCCTCCCTTATCAGAGCTGGGCAGTATCAAGGCCAGCCTTATCAGGGAGGACAGCTGACAACAGCTGAAGTTGTGTTTACCAGTATGGCTGCCGCCCGGCAGCAAGGGTTTGTCCCTGGCAGTGACCATCCCTGCCCCATTGTGACTAAGCAAGGACCTGGAATACCATACTGAGTGACTTTGGCTAACAAAGACGGTAAAGCAATGGCAAACGTAAGATGATCGCACGTGTTGCTCCAGGTGGAACACTCTGTGTGTACATGGATTCTCTCCATCCTCAAAAGAAGAATTGCTAGCAGTACTTTCTGTATGTCAGGCATTGTTCTCTGAGCTTGAGGCATGCTATACTAATTGAATCATGATGAGAACCTAATGAGATGGTACCATTGTCTTTCCTGTTTTATAGATGAGGAACCTGAGGCTTAGAGAAACAGCAACCTGCTTCATATCACACAGCTGCTAAGCAGTGTAGGGAATAATTAAACTCAAGGTTAGCGTGACTCCAGAATAGTCCTTTAATCATAGTTGAGCAGAATCGATGTATTGTAATTTTATTTAGCTCCAAGATAATTTGCAAAAATAAATTGCGTATAGAAATCCATCACAGCCACCGTGAATACAAATTCCCTCCCTTGTCCTTAGTGTGCCATATGTTCTTGGCTAATGAGAAATAGCCAATTAACTGTATCATTCACTCTGAATCAATTCAAGTGATTGCCTCCAATGATGATGATGATTGTTGAAGCCTAGAAAAGAAAGCACAAGGCAATGTTGGAGAAGTGGCAAGAGAAGTGGGGTGACCATCAGAAAGATTTTACAGGTTGCCATAAACTTGGAGAGTTTTCCCAGCGCAAGAACTGGCCTACAGTTTGCAGACACCTGATCTGATCAGTCCATTGGGATATTCAATTTCTCTATGATGGGCTCCTAGAAACTCCTTTAAAACCCAGAACATCAGTTTATCAATATGCAAGGAAAATTATAACTGTCAGGGGAAACAGGGCCTCTCATCATTGGGTCAGAGTATGATCTTCCTGCTTTGCAGAAAGTCAAATTATAACTATAATTAAGTTGCTAGATGAATATGGGATTGAACCAAGGGAACTCTTTTCTAAAATGCAAATATTTAAAGGTCATAATAGTTGGATACATTCCATTTCACTGCAAGGAGAAATGCTTCACCAAAGAGCAGCTAGCATGAATCTTTGGGCTTGAGTCACATATTGGCCACTATACTCTTAGCTCTGGGTAGAGCTTGCCCCTGTGAATTATTTAGATGTGAATGACAGAAAAATCCCAAACAAAATAAATGCTTATTTCTTTTTTTAAATGTCTTTGCATTTATATTAGATAACTACACATTTTTGGTACACAAATAGCATTAAAAAATACCTGTTTCTCAGGTCATTTTCAGCATTATTGAGCTGGAAATTACAAATAAAAATTTTGTATATTTAAGGTATACAACTTGATATTTTGATGAATTATGCATTGATAAATAATCAACACAATCAAGTTAATTAAAATAGCCACCACCACACAGTTACTATTTTATTTTTGTGGGTGTGAGAACATTGAAGGTATACTGAAATGGATCACATTTTTTTTCCCTTTTTTTAAATGCCATTATACATGTACTGTTTTTTGCATTACAATTCTTAATACACATATATAACACATTTTTTCATATCTTTGTTTGTATATATAAAGTATGTTGACACCCAATTCAAGTCTTCATACATGTACTTTGTATAATGATGACCATCTCATTCCACCATCCTTGCTAATCCCCTTCCCTCTTCCTTTCCCTCCCATCCCTCTTCCTTATCTAGAATTAATCTAATCCTCCCATGCTCCCTCTCCCTATCCCACTATGAGTCACCCCCATTATATCAGAGAAAACATTCTGCATTTGTTTTTTTGGAATTGGCTGACTTCACTTAGCATTATCTTCTCCAACTCTATCCATTTACTTGCAAATGCCATGATTTTGTTCTTTTTAATGCTGAATAATATTCCATTTTGTATAAATGCTACATTTTTTTTTAATCCATTACTCCACTGAAGGACATCTAGGTTGGCTCCACAGTTTAGCTATTGTGAATTGTGCTGCTATAAACATTGATGTGGCTGCGTCCCTGTAGTATGCTGTTTTTAGATCCTTTGGGTATAGTCCAAGAAGAGAGATAGCTGGGTCAAATGATGGTTCCATTCCCAGATTTCCAAGGAATCTCCATATTGCTTCCCAAATTGGCTGCATCAATTTGCAGTCCCACCAGCAATGATCCTTGGTCCTTTTGATTTATTTATTTATTTTTTAAATTTTTAGACTGGGTACAGTTAAGTTGACTTAAACTTCTGCCTCAGCCTCCTAGTTGCTGGGATTGCAGATGTGTGCCACCAAGCCTAGCATAGTCCAGAATTGAATTCCAAGGCTCCTTGCAAATAAATCTGGAAAATTAAGACTGTCCTGCAGAGCCAAATGTTCTGCCAAAAATCAGGGGACAGCTGGGCGTGGTAGTACATGCCTGTAATCACAGCAACTTGGGAGGCTAAGGCTAGAGGCTCACAAATTTGAGGCAGGACTAAGCAACTTAGTGAGACCCTGTGACAAAGTAAAAAAAATAACTCAATGGTAGAGGGCCCCTGGGTTAAATCCCCTACCCTACTCCCCCCCCAAAAAAAATCAGGGACAAAGTGAGTAATGGCTATTGGGTGAGAGGTATCTAAAACTGTTCTCTCAGGGCTCTGACCCCAGCCCTCACTGTGTCAGGGAGGAGAGGTGCGATCCTAACCATGAACGTGACGCAGCCAATCCTGCTGATATCTTCTACATTATGCTGATC
Source organism: Ictidomys tridecemlineatus (assembly GCF_052094955.1). Lineage (NCBI taxonomy): Eukaryota > Metazoa > Chordata > Mammalia > Rodentia > Sciuridae > Ictidomys > Ictidomys tridecemlineatus. The sequence goes on from NC_135482.1 coordinate 26,340,141, forward strand.
ACTTTGGAGTGATCTCTGCAGCCACTAAAACTGAACTGAGAGGAAAGTCCTGGAGTCTAGGTTCTGCCATCTCATGATGCTATTTTTCCGCACCCCTGACCTAGTAAGGAGAAGTGCATTATTAATTGTGTACTTTAAAAGTCCCCCATTTGAGAATTAAGGTCTCTGTCCTGGAGACTGATACCCAACCCTTCCAATTTGCTTTGTGCCAACTCATAATATGACGAGTGAAAAATCTTGCACCAACGGCTCCAGCTGCTGCTGTGCCTTGGGTTCTTCTCTCACTTGTGATGCCCCAGCAGTTCTGAATGTGAACTGTGTGGCTTTCTGTACTTGTTTGGAGGACATGGGATGCCTAGCAGTCTGCACAAATAACAGAATTATTTTCTGTCCTCTGCATCTTTATTTGCCCCCCTGCATCTACTCCTTTTCTATATTCATCTGTACAGTATATTCGTTCCTGTGTATTGAAATGCTTCTGATCAGTTAAGCCCAGTCTGCTGGCCTGAGCATTCTCTATTCCAGTTCTTCAAGGGCCACTTTTTTCTCCTTTCCACTTTATTTTGAACTATATGATGATACTCTGTTTTTAACAGAAAAACACATTTATTAAAGACGAATATTAGAGAAAGTACTGCTTTAGATTTGTATGCCTCAGCAGCAAGATAGTTAGGCCTTTCCATCTCTTTTCTCTACCTTCGTTTAGTATTGACATAATATTTAAGGAATATATGAGGTTGCATGAACAGAATTTATGCAATAAAGAACTACTTAAAAAATTGATTGTGTCTTTGAACATTGCAATACCCAAGGAGCATAATGTACTTTATTTTTTGACATGGAAGAACTAAAATTTGCTTTTAAAGTATTCCTCTGACCAAATGAAAGTTTTTTATATTTCAAGAATTTCACTGTGTACTACAGCAGGAAATGAAAAGCTACCGGAGGAACTGAAGGAAAAAAAAAAACAACTATGGGTCTGGAAAGAAATTAATATATAGCAAATGAAGTGCTTTTCTCTGATCCCTCTTTCTGCAAATTGCATGGTCTGCTTTGGAAACACTGAATTTCCCTTATTGCTACACGACTTCATCTAGCAATAGTGCATTGAGAAGAGTAAATTGCAATAGTTTTAAAGAAGAATGAAGAGGAAATATCATAACAATAAAAGGAAGAATCACCTCTGCCAATAATACATTTTGTACTTGTTGACTGAAAGAATGTTCCATTGTCAGCTAGATCTCACTGAAATCTACCTTTGATGGAAAAGAGTAAGTACTGTTTCAAAGCTAACCACATTTCTGAGACATAGCTCCTCTTCTTTAAAAAAAAAAATGCCCAGAAATGGGGACATTTTACTATGTAACTAAAAATGCCAAATCAGAATGCCTGATAATTTATTGTCTTTAAATCTGATTTTTTTTTAAAAAAAGAATTTCTAGTGAGATATCTGATCTCAGGAATTTAATCTTCTTTAAAAAACAAAATCAAATTTAGACACACAACTAGCACTCCTCTAAGTGGAATAAATGTCATTTAAATCCATCTCGGCCTGTTCTTTCATAGATGTACCGAGTGCTTTCTTTAGCTTTATTCTGTTTGCTTTCTCCTTGAGTCAGTCCTGTTTTCATTTGCTATCTGAGCTAGATTGGACTTGTGGTCTCTAATTGGAGCATAAGCTTCTTATCTCTCCATCCCAAATCACTCCAGGCATGATTGCCAGAATGCCTCTCTTCAAGCACCAGGGTATTTTATATAATAGGCTTCATGGTCTGACCCAGGTTTCCTTTCCAGCTACTCTTCCTACCACTCCCCACCCTGTTCCCTAGGACCGCCATACCCAGTTACTTGCTGTCTCACCCCAGGTTACCTGCATTCCCACCTTGGTGCCACTGCACAGCTGCTGAGAGCCCTCCTAGTCCCTACAGAAGTCCTTCCACCCTTTCAGTCTCAGAGTCAGCTTCCCTCCTCTGCATCCTGTAGCCTCTGCCTTGGGAATGGTCCCTGGTTCCTCAGTGTCGTCTGCACACATTTCAGTTCACTTTTAAAATTCTCCAATTTAATTCATAGTTTGAACCCTATTCAACCTCTTAGGACCTCGGCTCTGGTGGGTCAGGATACTTTTCCTACCTTTCCTCTGGGATTATGTTTAAACCTATGCCATTTGGACCATTGATCTAGACTGATGGCTGTAACATCACTTTCATCACATCTTTGGAGGACCCTCAGATTCAGCAAACCTCCCAGCTTTGTCGTCTTTTTGGGGCCTCTGACAATTTATATTCCTGAGGAAATGTAATGCAGTGGATGGTGCCATGGGTGGAGGGTGGGAGGAGGCCTATGAGAAGACTTACTCTAACCCCATCCTGTTGTCTCTGAGTTCCCAGGGAATAGGCTTTTGAAACTCAAAAACTTTCAGTCTATCTTTTGCTATAATATCCTTTTGGCAAAGATTCCCACGATACTGAAATGATGCCAAAACATGGAGTTCTAAATAAGAAATGGTGCTAAATGTTTCAAAATGTCATTCTACTATGATAGTGCTTTCTCTTTTTTTTTGTTTTAAAATAGATGTATTGAATGATATTGACCAAATTGTATTGTGATATTGTGTGCATGTATATTCCACCATTATGTACAAATATAATGCACCCATACAGATGTGGAAAAAATAGATTAAAAAAAATCTTTCTCCTTCACTAGACTGTGAGCTAATACTTTTCTTTCGTTAACTCTAAATCATGACAGAACCCCAGAGAAAAGATGGAGGAAGGACTCTGATTTACCTGAATGTAGGTATCTCCCAACATGTACAATGAAGGGTCAGAAGGTGAATTAAATTGAGTAATAGAAAAAAATTATATGAGCTGAAATATGTACCGATGGCATCAAATAAGGGTATGTCTAGGGCCCCAGGATGTTAGTGCAGAGAGGAGAGTAGAATCTCAACCTCTGGTAAGTGAACTCATCAGTTATATGATTAATGCTACCAGTTTTCATTTAGCTAATAGTGCCTACCATCTACCAGGTGCAAGTCAATTTGCTCAGTCATTTTACAAAGGAGTCATTGTTTCCCCTACTTAGACTTGAAGAAAGCAACAGAGACTTCCAACATCATTCCAACACAGGTTATAGCTGTTTGATCCCAAATTCTTAGTGCTTCCCTCTGCTCAGACTGTATAATCAATTTTGTTTAACTTATGACATGATTATGGGTTCAAGATCCAGTGTGAGATGTGTGTATGTGTGTATGTGTGTGTGCATGTGTGTATACAGTCAGTCCTCCAGATCCATAAACTTGATATCTGTACATTCAATGAACACTGAATCAAAACTATTCAGAAAAAAAAAATCGTGTCTAAAAACACAGACTTTTTTCTTGTCATTATTTCTAAACAATACAGTATAATAAATATTTGCATAGCACATTATATTAGGTATTGTAAGTGACATAGAGATGAATTAAGGTATATCAAAGGATGTACAAGGGTTGTATGTAGATACTGTACCATTTTATATAAAGGACTTGTGCATCCTCAGATTTTGTATTTTCAACAGTCTTGGTGTGTGTGTGTGTGTGTGTGTGTGTGTGTGTGTGTGTGTGTGTGTGTGAGAGAGAGAGAGAGAGAGAGAGAGAGAGAGAGAGAGAGAGAGACCTTTGCTCTATGGGGAATTAAATGTGTTTTTCAGCCATCAGAAAGGAAAGAGTTCAAATATGGTTCCTTGCCCTGGTATGCGTAGCATTTTGGTGAAGTCATTCTCTGAGAAGCTTATTGATTCATCTAATATTTACTACCTCACTTATTACTAAAAGCAGGGTGCAGTCTCACCATTTACACTTGGGATCTTGGTATGTTTTAGCCAAATGTTTAATTTATCATTTAGGCCATTTAGGTGTTGTTGGGAATGAAGAAAAAAATGTGTGAATTATGTGGAGATAAATGTTTGCTTTCTGCACTGCCTGGCAAGATGGCGGCAGTAATTTTTTTTTTTCTTCACAAATAAAATATGTAATTGTGTAGATATTTCAAGCAGCTTGTTTATATTTTCCCCCAGGGTTTAACTTTCTTAGATATCTAAAATACTCTGAGGGGAGGGAGGGAATGCTATAAATTTTTACAATCAGACATTGTCCCTGTTTCCCAGGCAAATTCAATGCACCTTCTGTTGAGTAATTGGAATCCAAGAAGTTACATGGAGTGTTTTAACAAAACACGAGTGAATGGTATTTATAGCAGAATGTCAGAGGTTTGGAAACTCAAACTATTTATGTGAGAAAAAGTGATAAAAAGATACCATGAGAGATCAGAGCATATTGACTCGGTTACAGAACCTGGCATTCAACACACAGGTTAACGTGAGTAAATATTTCCAGAGGACTGGCCCCACACCCTGTCTATTTTAGCTCAGGGGCTGGGGTTGGGGCTCATGGTAGAGTGCTCCCTTGCATGTGCAAGGCCATGGGTTTGGTCATCCTCAGCACCACGTAAAAATAAATAAAATAAAGGTATTGTGTCCAACTACAACTAAAAATAAATATTAAAAAAGTATAGCTCAAAGTGGAATCATATTTTTTTATTTCTAATTTGGATTAATTTTTATAGGAAAAAGCCATTTGATGAGTTATGAGTGAGCCTCAGATTGGGTCATTTGTGTACTAACACCCCCTTTTTATAAAAGGCAATGTGTCTACATATGTTTGTCTGCATGGTGTGTGTGTGTGTGTGTGCGTGTATGTGTGCACACATGCACAAGTGTGTCCTTAGGACATCTGAGCTCCTAGCGTTTGATAAATGTAGTAACTCCACACTCAAGGTCACCACACTCACTGCACAGTGTCAAGAGCCCAAGGCTCTTGTGGTCTTGCTACTAGAACCAGATGGGTGAGGCTGGGCTGTGCAGAGTGGAATGAGGAAGAGGAAAGGGCAGATTATGGTTTACAAAGCTCTGTGAACTCTCCATTACCCCTCACATTTTTTTTTTTTTTAGAGAGAGAGAGAGAGAATTTTTTAATATTTATTTCTTAGTTTTCAGCGGACACAACATCTTTCTTTGTATGTGGTGCTGAGGATCGAATCCGGGCCGAACACATGCCAGGCGAGCGCGCTACCGCTTGAGCCACATCCCCAGCCCTCACATTTATTCTTAAAGCAGTGCTTGATGAAGATTTGCTCATATGAAAACATAAAGATGCCTGTTTCCCTCCCCTCTTCCCAGGTATTTGTTTTAATTTTTCATTGTGTCAATTGGTTTTAATTTCTTTTAATATTTTCAGGTTGCTTTTTCTTTCATGTGAGTGAGAGTTGTGGTTTTCTTTCTTTTTCTTTTTCTTCTTCTTCTTCTTTTTTTTTTTTTTTTTTTAGAGACAGGGTTTCACTGAGTTGCTTAGAGCCTCATCATTGCTGAGGCTGGCTTTGAACTTGCCATCCTCCTGCCTCAGCCTCCCGAGTTGCTGGGATTACAGGCATGCACCACCATGCTGGGCTCCTCCTCCTCCTCCTTCTCCTCCTCCTCCTCCTCCTTCTCCTTCTTCTTCTCCTTCTTCTTCTTGCAACTGAACAGCCAAAATGTCTATGTCTTTATCCCTAAAACCTGCAAAAGTGAGATTGTGTATTCTTATGTGGCAAAAGGGACTTTGACAATGTGATTAATTTTAAGGACCTTGAAACAGGAATTGTTTAGGTGAATTCATCAACAATAGGCATCTGTATTTGCTCATATGAAAATTCAAGCAAATACAGAGCCTTCCTATGCTATCTGAGAGACAAGTGTGAGAGCAGAAGCAGGGCTGGAGAGATGCTATATATCGCTGGCTTTGAAGACAGAGGGAGGCTACAAACTAAGGATTGTGGGTAGCTTCCATAACTTGAAAAGGCAAGATTTTTTTTTTTTTTTCCTAGAACCCTACAGAAAGGTGTCTAGCCCGGCTCATTCCTTGATTTTAGCCTTGTGAGACCTGTGTCAGTCTTCTGACCTTAATACTGTAAGATGATAAATTTGTGTTGACAAGGTGGTAAGAGGGTAAACTAAGTTTGTGCTAATTTGTTATGACAGCAATAGATAATAAATATAGTCCTGCTGTTAAAACTGTTAAGGAATTTAAAGCTATATCACTTACATTAGCGTACAAATTTAAATTTATTTTATAGTTGTTGATGGGACTTTATTTTTATTTATTTATATGTGGTGCTGAGAATCGAACCTAGTGCCTCACACATGTGAGGCCAGCGCTCTACCACTGAACCATGACCCCAGCACATAAAATTGTTTTTAAAATATTTTTTTAGTTGTTGATGGACCTTTATTTTATTCATTTATTTATATGGAGTGCTGAGAATTGAACCCAGTGCCTCATACATGTGAAGCAAATGCTCTACTACTGAGCCACGACCCCAGCCCTATACAAAATATTTTTAAATTTTATATAATGCATGATTTTTGAGAAGGTACCTATGGATCTTAAGTGTTCTGGAGTCCCAGAATGGGAAACTTTTTTTATGTTTACATTTAAAAAGAAGTAGACTGGAGGGCCCATAGATTGTTTTCATGGTGGGTTTGTTGGGGTGAACTTGTAAGTTCCTTAATTGCTTCAAACTTGTTTTGAAGCAATTAATTAAGGAAACACAGGTATCTTTTTGAGAAACAGATATCATTTTGCAAAACAAGTATCTTTTCCCATGGGCCCAGCCACTTTCCTTTATAGAGATTTAAACTCATCACCCTCAGTACTTGGGTTATCAGTAGTAGCCTCTCTATGATACATATTTTACAATGCATTCTGTAATCACAAGAACTTATGTCTTTCTTTCATAATTTAGGATTTTCCTGTTTAGGAGTAAAAGAGCTGATTGGTTCACTTGCAGTGAGATTCTTCTATCTAATAAAAATGTAGCTAGTTTTTCTTAGTAATACTTTGAACTGTAGCTGTGTTATCTCTTGGAATATTTCACTTGTATCATGTGGAAAAATATGCATCTCATTCATACAGTGTTATTTGTCTTCTGCCCATCTAAATTCATTGATAATAAAAAAAAAAACGAGAGAGATTGAGAGAAAGAATATATAATAGGTCAAGAAAGGATCTTGAGAGGTCATCTCTTTCATTAGAAAGGACTGTATCTACAGAATTCTGAACAGATAAATATATATCCTAGGGATGGAAATGGAATTTCTCTCCCCCTAAGGGAGCCTTAAATATATTTCAGTTATCTCATTTGCATGAGTCATTTACATTGATTTCCATGAGCCATTCCTAGGTCTCTATTCTTCATATAACCCTTGACTTAACAAAACCCTTCTCCCTCTCTTTCTCTCTCTCTTCCCCTTATTTATTATTCATTTGATTCATATCAAGAGCCTACGCTGGGAATGGTCCCATGCAAGGCATTATGAGAATCTCTGAGAAATAAAGCACACAGCCCTATTCCAAAGAAATGACAGTCTCTTGGGGAAGCCACAGTGTGGACCTAAGTCCCAAATGACTACACAAGAAGTGTTTATGAGATACTGTATAATGAAGGGTTAATGAAGGATGATAACAATAGATAAAGTGTGAACAATGGTGATGACGGAATAGACAACTGTGAAGGACCTATTCTATCTAAGGTTCCTGTGTATGTTATCTCTTAATTCTCAGCAAACTTTTGAAAGGGATATTTCCATCCCTGTTTGTAAAATTACAAAATGGAGCTTAGTAATCAAGTGGGCTCAGATTCTTCTGAGCCTAAACCCCTGCTCCTTGCATTGGGCTACACTGTCTTTGACAGGCTATCATGGAAGGAAACACTCTGTGAACTGAAATGTTCTGGAAGGACTTAGCCATGCTTAGATCCATTCATTGAGCATTTTCTCCGTTCCAGGTTCATCCTCCCACACTATAAATGAGGAAACGGAGCTACAAGGGAGGCTAATTTGCCTGAGGACACATGTTAAGTTAGGGGTAGAGCCAGGATATGGATTCACGTGATCTCATTCCAGTGCAACACTGCTTCCTTGGTACTGTGTGGCCAACAGGGTTATAGTACTGAGTGGTGTTAAGAAGAGCTTTTCAGCCATTACAGAAAAACATGGAGAGAAAGCAGTAAGTGATACCAACGAAGTATGATAGCTATTCTGATTGAGGAAGTAGCAGGCTGTGGGAATACAGAAAAGGGTTTCTAACTCAGACAAGAAAGAACCTGGACTTGCTTCTCTAAGGAATGACCCAAACCTGTGGGGCCATTTTGAGATAGCCCGGTGAAGAAGAAAAGAGCCAGAGCAATGAGGTGGTAAAATGGTAGCCATCCCTTAATTTGGTGGTTGGTTCGGGAATTGGCTAATTTCTTTTATTACCCATTCAAGACACCCACTGGTTATTCCTTAACTTCATTGAGGTCTTGAGTCCGTTGGCACCTTCTTATTGAAGTCTTTCCTAGCCAGTTTATTTAAAAATGACACCACCAATTTCTCTTCAAGACGTCTTTATTCTCCACGATATCTAACTGACCACATTATTTATTTATTGTTTTTTAATCGCCTATTTGCTCCATAGCATAGTTTTTTAAAAATTTGTTTGTTTGTTTTTGTTTCCTGTTTTGTCTTCTTCTGTATCTCAAGCACCTGGGACAGCACTGACAGTGTGGTGGCCACTCTATGAACACTTGCTGAGCGAGCGATGAATGGAGTGGTTCACCTTTCCACAGACTCCTGGCTTCCTGACTGCTGTCCCACGTGAATCAGGAGCTCTCACTGGGACTTACCAAAGTTCTGACTCCATGATGCTCTGCTGCAGAGGTTCTGGGAGCCCTCACGCCATGTGAGAGCCCTCCTACCTCTTAAAAGACTGTTCTTCATCACCCTAAACTCTACCAGAGAGTTGTAGCCAACTTTTGGGGGCAGAGGATCTTAGCTTTAGTTTCCACCCATCACCTGCATGTTGGCAAACTTTTCTCCTTGACCAAATTTTAGTTAGGCTCCTTTGAACCCTCTTCTTGCTTGGCTTCAACGTTGGCCTATTGTAACCAGTTTCAGGATAATGGATGTAATCTGGAATAACATTCGTACATGTATGTAATTTCCAAATTATGTAATTTGGAATATTAATCCTGCCACGTCACTTTAGCAAGAATCCCCCACTCTTGGTAATTTTTTGCCTACTGATTTCCTTATTCTTTTTCTTGGATATAAAATTCCTAACCATCTTTGTTGTATTGGAAGTTAAATCCAATCTCTCTCCCCAATTGCAGTAGTCCTGAAAAACGTCTCCTTTGCTGCTTTTATCAAATGTCCTGTGCCGTTTTTTTTTTTTTTTTTTTTTTTTTTTTTTTTTTAAACAGCATTCTCTTGGATTTCTTCTTTCTTTTGAAAAAGTTTATTTCTAGATCTTTTTGTCCAGTCAGTCCTTTGGGCTCACCCCTGTGGTACATTCTTCTGCCATGGTGTTTGTTATGTCAACATTGAACAATATACTTTACTTTCTCTTAAACTAGTAAGACCTTTGGCCGTCTGTTGCCTAAACATATTTAAGTCCACAAGAAAGGTTTAATATATCATAGCCACAAGATATAGCCTATGTTGTCTCAGTTTGTAAGCTTATATTATTTTCTCAGTCCATTTTACAAACATAAGTTGGAAGTTGGTCCTTTGCTTCTTTAATTTAAATCTAAATTAGAGGTGGTGAAACAAGGGATATTGCCTACTTCCTAAGATTTTTATTGCAAAGGAATATAAAGGCATTGGAGGTAGGAGAAATTCAGAGGCGGGGTGTGGGAGAAGAGATGGAGTATTGAATAGAATGAGCGAGCATATTAGGAGTCTGACCAAGAATCTGCAGAACAAGATGGTTGTTCTAACCCTCCCTCATGGAGATCAAAGAGACTTGGAATTCTGTTGCTCTGGTGATGTGCTACTAATGTGAAAAGAGTTTGATCATGGTTATCAGGGGACTTTGGAAATAGTTTTTGGATTCACTGACTAATGGGTAAAGTCTGTTCATGTAGTACTGTGATGGTCCTTCTGCCAGGAGTGATGGTCCTTCTGCCAGGAGAGAAAAAGTGTACCATCTCAGAACTGGAAAGAACACTTCAGGTAGATATCAATGATTTTGCCTGCCTGATGTGACTGGAACAGGATTTTGTACAGTGATGGCCATGCCTAGAAGAGGCCAAGAAGACCAAGATCGGAGTAGATACATGCTCCTGGCTATCATTTCTATGCTAACCTCATTCCAGTCCTTGGACGCAGGCAAGCTTTATTTGAAATTTCCTTGCTGCAGAAGCAATGATTTAAGGTTCTTTTTAGATGGTCTTTTCTTCCTTCAGTATCAATTGAGAAAAAAAAAAAGAGTCTTTCCATCAGTTGGGTATTTCCTTGATATTTGAGCAGACAATTAACATGAAATTCCTGAATGCCAAATATGTAATTTGGAATAAGATATTAAAGAGGATTTCAACAGTGTCATAACTGTTGAATTTCAGTGTAACTGTTTCCATGTGTGCCTACTGATGAATCAACCTATATTCACTTGTTTCATTAAAAGCATTTTTTTTTTCTTTTCACAGTTGTTTTGTTTTTGTATTACATTTGTGTTTCTCCTCATCATACCACATAAAATCTCCTATTTCCCAAGAGAGCTCATGAATGAGAAAGAAGAAGGTGCAAAGCCAAGAAGGGTTGAATACAGTCAGTTGGATACAGCGCCAGGACTCTCCTCCAGGGAAGGGCTAGCAAGGGTGGAGTGCACAGTAGGAGCAAAAAGTTGCTGAATCACACAGGCGCTTTTGTTCCCACACTGGGATAAGAAAATCTCGGCAGAGAGAAGAAAGTTTGTTTGTGAGAGTCTTTCCCGGGGTCGCTGGGATGTCTAAACCACTCCCTGTAGTGGTTTACACTCACAGCAACACGACATCTGGCAACTGGACTCTTAAAAATTCTTCTCTTTGACTCCTGCCATGACTGCTCCATCCAGAGCATTTCACGAGTGGTTTGTCGTATGTACCAGGCAATTTTTTTTTTTTTTTTTTTTTAGACATAAGGATTGATTTATGAGTCCCTGCTCTATGGAGCTTACAACCTAGTAGAAGCTGAGAAGTGGAGAAGACAAGCATTCATCAAAGAAGCCAATAAACAAATTTGATGATTTCTGATGGTATTTACAAAGAAATAGATCTGGAATTATGTCTGAGAAAGATGAAGGTAAGGTGAAAGGGGGAATATTCTGGAAGAAGGGCCGGAATGTACAAAAAAAAAAAAAAAGCATTTGAGAACTCTCTTGTGAATCATGGCAAAAGTTCTGACATCACCAGGAAGGCAGGAACCTCTAGTCCTCTGGTGTTTCAAAACTAGGGAAACACCAGGCCCCAGGCAGCTTTCCCCTAATTAAGGAAAAAGAGTGGCAATTTGCCTTGTGTCTTCTATTGTCATCTCTGTCTCTACCCACTTTTTGAACAATCTCATCTTTAGGGGCAGCTACATACACAGTCCCCACACACACACAAAAATGCCTAATAAAAGCATTTGAAAAACTTCTGTAAATCACTCTAGAAATAACATCATCATTACAATAAAGAGAAAAAAAAATGCTGTATCTGGATAAATTTTCGTACATTAATTCAGTGATTCTGTTCTGGGAGTGGCTTTGCTCCCCTCCTCCTTCTTCCTAGGGGGTGGTTGGCAATTTTATCTGGAGACAGTTTTGGTTGCCACAACATGGGGGATGAGGAATTTAATGAGTAGAGGTCAGAACTACTGCTAAACATGCGACAGGGCACAGGACTGACTCCCACAAAAAGAATTATCTAGACCCACATTACATGTTGAATCAAGGCTCTTTTAAGTTTTCTTATCACCCTCAGTCCCCAATATTGCAAGGTACAGAGTGGGTTCAGACTTTCTGGAGCTTGCTAATCTCCCGCATCTATGACTGCGTTTCAAATCTCAGTTCTTTGACTTCCTAGATATGTGACTGAAGGTGGGGTGGGACGATGGGCATGTTCCTTAACAATCTGTGTCTTCATTTCCTGATCTGTAAAATGGAAGTAATCACAGCTCAACCTCATAAAGTTATATTGAGGAAAATGTAAAACATTTGATTATTTTATTTATTTTTCTTTAGAATTTTTAATATTTATCTTTATTTTTCGGCGGACACAACATCTTTGTTTGTATGTGGTGCTGAGGATCGAACCCGGGCCGCACGCATGCCAGGCGAGTGCACTACCACTTGAGCCACATCCCCAGCCCAAACATTTGATTATTAATAGAGTTTGGTAGACAATGATCACTCAATAGATGTTTAATATTAATGCTTTCTGTTGCTGTGGCCTGCTTTCTGGAGTATAATTGGCGCAGATCAAAGGAGCAGGTGGAGATGACCTACGTTAGCGTACCCTGTTCCCCCACTTCAGCCAGGCATCCTGCTGGGGGATGTGGAGATGGCTGTCAAACATTGTAGAAGTTCTCTCCATGGGTGCAGCAACATAACGACCAGAAAAGCAGCAGAGACATATGTTATTTGCTTGAAGGAAGAGCTAATGTTTTGAGGATTCACTAAAGTATTTTGGCTATTTGAATGTGTCATTGCACCCTTAACTGCTGACTCCTGAGCATTGTTCAAACTGCATTTGAGGCATCTTTGGTACCTTCTAGAAGGCTAATTAAGCTGCTTAGAGATAAACTTCAAAGGGAGAAGGAGGTGTGAACCATTACTGGGTGAGAAGAATATTTGAACCTGGGTGTGTTCAGTAGCAGAGGACCTCCATGTGTCCTTATCAGAGGTATGCTTAGTATGACTAGCCAAGAGGTAAGTCTTTTGTTTGAACCGAGCCTGTTAGGTGGCAGAAGTCATCCCCCATGGCAACAGTTTCCAGGGGATCTTTCCAGAACTGCAAAGAGGCTCTGATTTTGTTATTGACAGATCCAGATCCTCCGTTTTTATTAACATTGTGCTCATATTGTATTTTTTTCTGCAATTTGTCATAGTTAGACAGAAAGAAATCCTCTGCATTCTGATACTTTTCTTAGATTCCTGCCATCTTTGCAGAGCTTACTGATATGGATCAGTTGAAGTCCCATTGTCATATTGAACTTCTCACTCCCTGATTGAAGTAATTTAAGAGCCTCAACGTTTGTAGGAAAAATCCCTGAGGAAACTGACCAGAGATAGGAACATAAATTGTCATTTGTTTATAATCAAATTCATTCCTCTTTAATACATTTTGTATTGGAAGCTGCCAAATCTAGCCTCAGCTTTCTGTTCTGCCTGCAACCTGGACACAGAAGCGCCCCATTCATACATCCCTTCTAGTGACAGATTCCTTGCCAGGAACTCCCAGCGTGCACTGCCATCTGCTCAGCTCTCAGTGGCTCGAACCCACCCTGCTTCCTAAATTAATGTTAAAAGCCATTTTCTGAAGGCCAATCCTAGTCTTTTAGGCCACTGCTAACTCCAGCCTCATTTCAGGTATCAGGATCCATCCACTATTTTCTAAGAAGAAACAACAGTAAAAAGCCAGGAAATCAAACCTACCTATGTAAGTGGACAGCCCAAATTAGCTGTTTGTTTTTTTTCCCTTGAAAACAGGGGCTGCAGTCTGAAGGCATGCATACATTGCAAAGAGAACATCTGAATCTAATTTGATTATTTGTTATCGATTTAAGCTGGAGGACTCTTTAGAGGCAAATCCTTTTTCTGCTCTTTTCTTCATCAAGTACTGTGGCCTGTCCAGGTGGAGTCCTCAACTCAAGACCTTTGGGGAGAAAAGTCTGCAGATCAATAGCTCCTAATTTTTCTTTCTATTTAGCATTTGAGTAGAATTAGGCATTTGATTTTTCCTTTTCAGTATTAGGGATCAAACCCAGGGCCTTGTGCATATTAGGCAAGTACTCTACCACTAAGCTACACCCCCAGCTCAGACACTTACTTTTATGTTGGAAGATTCTTCTCTTTGCTATGAAGATGTTGTGCAGAAGAAGGGGAAGAGAAGGGGGGTGTGGTTGTTGGTATTGACCTTGAGAAAACCTAAGTGTAGGAGTTTCCTGGGGCTATTTTAATGAAGCACTACAAACCAGGTGGTTTAAGCAACAAAATTTTATTATGTTGTAGTTCTAGAAGCCAGAAGTTCAAGATCAAGGAGGTGGCAGGATTGGTTCTTCCTGAAACCTAGGAGGGAGAATCTGTTTTATGTTTCTTTCCTGGATTCTGATAATCAGCTGCCAATCTTTGGCATTCCTTGGCTTATAGATGCATTGTCCCAATTTCTGTTTTCATGTTCACATGGCATTTTGTGTGTGTGTGTGTGTGTGTGTGTGTCTTCCTATGTGTCCAAATTTTCCCCTTTTATGTTGCATTAGTATCTATCGTAATTTCATATAAGACCTTATTTTCATATAAGGTTGTAAACACAGGAACTGAGAATTAGGACATCAACATGTTTTGGGGAGAAACAATTCAACCCATATCACTAGGATTGACTGAAGCTTGTAAAAGCTGTGGTCTTCTTTCTTCTTTGCATGCAGATCCCAACATGCATACTCTTTTTGTGGCTTAGCCATCATCCTCGATGAGCCAGCTTGTACCCTTCTGTCTTCCGTGTCTCACATTACTGCATTTCCTTATATCATTTTTAAACGACTTTGTTGCTTTCAGTGTATTTCCTCATATAAATGACAATACATGGGATTTGGAAAAGATCAACAAAATAAAACTTGATTTTATTTCCAGCACGAGAAACGGATCAAAATCTTATGATGCTTAAGTGTGTAGAAAATAGTAGGAGTTGTTTCTGAGTCCTCACTGGTTATTTTTTCCATGATCCTTGCACTCATGGCTCTTTCACACTGTCCTGTGCACACATTCATAAGATGCTAAAGAACACATGCACACACACTTAGACACATATACACATAGAGAAAGCAGAGTTCTTTCAAAGAAGTTTGTATTCCGTCCTCAACACAGCTCACTGGGTGTTGGCTTTAATTTCTCACATGTGGTAGTAACCTCCTTCGAGTTCCACTTGTTTTTTTTCTAATTTTTTTTTCTATTAACTCCCATAGGCAGATGGCTGTATTAAACGTCCAACCAGCTATATGCCAGCATCAGAGCAAGAAGAAGATAAACTGCTACTGATTTCCCCCAGAGTAAACCTCTTTTATCTCAAAGAGCTGATTTGCCAGTGGGGTTGAGTAAACCTTGGAGTTGCAACACAGATGAGGCACAAAGTTCACCACCAACGTAAAACAGCCAACCCAGTTCTGCTTTTTAATGTCTTCTAAACTGACGGAACTGAGCAATATAAACAAGGGTGAGGCAATAGCCTCAGGGGAATAAGAGCCGTGTTATATTGACAACTAATGAGTGAACAACTATTTTATCATCCTTATGTGCAGAATCCAATTTTGTTTATATGTCTCCAAAGTTTATTGGGAAATACGGGACAAGAAGAGAAAAGCTATGTGGAAATTATAAGAGAGACATTCATTGTTTATTTCTTGCTTGGTCAAATGATTCATGGGCTTACAGAATTAGAAAAACCCTTTCGAGAGCAACAAGTTCAATTTCCTTGTTTACTTATGTCCTCAAATACTGGTAAATTAAATGGCGATATGGTCTCATGCAGAGAGCTTAGAGGCTTTGGGTTCAAGGCTCTCACTTTGTACAATAAGAGATAAAAATTCCTAGTTTAGAGGTTGTTATGAAGTCTGAGAGCAGAGTTCCCAAATGGCCACTTAATGAGTTACCTTCTCTCCTTTGACCAGAGTCACTTGGTCAATTAGTCACAGAGGAGGGACTAGACCTCTTAATTCCTTGTCTCACCTCTGCCCATTGTTATCTCAGTGTATGTAGGATTAGATTCTTGAAATCTCCCAAAGAACTCCAAAAACATCTTTTCAGTTAGTTGTCTTCAGTGGCCCCTCCAGCAAGTTTACCAGAGCTGCTAATAATTAACCAAAGGGAGTGACTGGATGGAAACTTTTTCAGGACTCTCCAGAGTGAACCTTGCCAAAAATGGTGTGGGAGGAAGCCAGAACAGGGCAGGGAAGGGGAGGTCGGGACCCTGCAAAAACACAACGTGTGCAACTGAAGGTCTTAGCTTTTGGACAGACTGAGTTGTGTGACTCAATGGAGCTTCATTTGTGTTATTTACAGAGTGAAGATCTAGTTCAGGGTCCAAATTCACAGCAGTGGGACCCACGTTCTGGATTTCCTCAGTAGCTTTTACTTGATGCAATAAATTAGTAACTCCTTTCTGTAGTCCTCTTTTAACTTGATCTTCCTGGGGAGACTCACACAGTCAATATGGAAAGGACATGGAGTAGAGACTCATGGTATTTGAACATAAAGCACTTTGTTGTTGACGCTCTGGTTCTTGGCATGTCTTCATGAAAGCTGGTCATCAAAAAGTGCGAATCAAAGAATTAGATATGAAAATAGAAAACTCACAACCCCTATCTTCTGTCTAAAACATTAGTGTGGGATATTTGCTGCCTGCTGGTGTAAGGCTGCTAATTAAAGACTGCTTTTGTGGTCTTTTCCTTGTTTGCTTTTATGGACAAGTTCAGGTCAGGTAGAATTGCGGTGTCATTGAAACTCCCCTTTTCCCAGGAGGGGTCAGAATCTCACCCCATGGTGGTATCCAAGGAAGGCCACACAATTTTATTTTATTTATTTATTTATTTTTTAAATTTTTCACCTTGTTTCAGAATAAGAGGTCAAAATGCACTAGGGGCCAAACAAATTGTTAGCTAGCCCCAACTACCAATCCAGTCTGTCGTGGCCACCAGCAAATCCTCAGGAGCTAAAGTTATGCAGAAGGTGTTCACTGCCTTCTTTCTAAACACATGAGCGTCAGCAAGGCTATGAGAAGGGCGGTTGTCCTTGACTTAGATGAAATCTCGCCAACTCTGGCTAGTTGGGTAGACCAAGCTTTATACATGGTATCCTGTTAAATTCTATCTTCTAGACGCAGACACCACAGGGGGAAATCAAGATCACAAAATAAGCAAATAAAACCATTTTATTTTAATTTTTCTAACATTCCATTTCTAAATTAATGAAGGAATAAAATTTGAATCTCCTCTTGTTGAGAATAAGGATATTAACATCGCCTGAGTCAGGCTGTTGCGAGGATTAATGAGTCTGTACATGTTTAGAACTGCCTGCCAAGGGCAAGGGCTCAATAAACCCTAGGTATTTATATTGATGTTGTCATGGTTTGAGTTTGGTTTTAGAGTAGATTTTCAATCTTCTTGTAATTTCCCATATACATAAGCTTGCATGTAGTGCTGCATAAATGCATATATGTTATCTCACACACATATTTATTTGCTCTTTAGAGAAGTGTCTTGCTAGTTGTTGTTTAGCTTCTGCTTCCCTCTCTTTTCTCCTTGCATTCGCTTGGCACCCCTCCAGGGCATTGAATTCTTGTTAGTGACCTAAAATGTATTTGTATATTTCTCCCCTTGTTTATATAATCATATATACACATTTTTCATTTAATCATATGTACACATTTTTCACTTAATCATATACACATTTTTCATTTACATGTATGGTGAAGGTTTGGTTACTATTAGTACCCAACAATGTATATTCTCTGCATTTTTTTTTTAATTTTAAAGTGGAACTTAACAGAAATCCTTCTTAAGCAACTATTTTGCTCTCATGAGTCTCTTTGGAGTGGCTGCTACTCATCCATGCTTGGATACTGTGTCCCTCTCCTTTCCATGCTCTAAAGCCACTCCCACAAAGTGTTCTTTTACACAGGCCTTATGTTCTGTTGATTTGTGGGAGGAACTGAGGAGAGAAACTTGAGGGATAAATGGCACATGCATTTTTGTTAAATATATGTTAGTGATTTTCCATAACTATTTTTACATTTAAAATATTCTCAGCAATCATTTCTCTACATAAATATGATCAAGAGAGGTTATTGATTATTTCAGTTTTTACTAGATAGCTATACATCATTATTACTTTAATTTACAGCTCCCTGACTATGATATAACGCGCGCCATTTTTCTTCTGTTTGTAGCCATTTGGGTTTGCTCCTCTGTGCATTTCCTATTCTAATTCTTCATTCCTTTTTTATTTATTTATTTTTAGTTTGTTGCTATGGATTAAATGAGTGAAAGGAAGTTCTTGGGTCAGAAAATTAATCCCCAATGCAGAAGTGTTGGGAGACAGGCCAAATGGGAGGTTTTTAAATCAAGAAGTATCTGCCTTCATAAATGGATTTATGTCATTATTGCAAGAATGGGTTTGCTTTAAAAGTGACTTTGTCCCCCTTTGGTCCTCTCCTGCTCCTTCTGTCTTCCACCATGGGATGAAGCAGTCAATCACCTGTTACCAGCACTTGATATTGAAATTCCAGCCTCCAAAAAGAGTAGATTTCTATTGTTTATAAGTTATCCAGTCTGTGGTTTTCCGTCATAGGTGCAGAAAGCAAACTAAGACAGTTCATCGTCTTTGTTTTTGTCAATTTGTAAAGAACAATAAATAAATAAATAAAAGCTTAGTGTCATCTCTGCTACAAATATTTCCAATCTTATCATTTGTCTGTTGACTTTGTTATTGAAGCTTTGTTTTGCCCAAAAGTTTAATTATATGGTAAAATTTTCTATATGGTAACATTTTCATCTTTTTAAATATCTTCTGTACTTGCTCAAGAAAGTCTTCTTCCACCTGTAGATTGTACATATATGTACATATGATATCTAGGGAACATTTGGAAAATGATTGATTTGGAATCTGTACTTACATATTAGCTTTCCATATATGTGTCAATTGGTTCTCAATATGTGTATGTATAGACACACCATATATATGTGTATTCACATTTTTATAAACATGCATAAATACATATATTCATGTGTGTAGGTGTATATCCAATCATTGGTTCCCTATTTATTTTCACTAATTTCTACTGTTGCCTACATATTCCATAAGCAATTTGATTCAGGTGTCAAAGAGAGCTTTGAGTCAATTGTGGAGGAGAAGAAAGCTAACTGCAACTATAGATTTCAAGTTAACTATAGATTCTAAATCCAAGCATTTTGAGCCTGTAACACCATACTTCATTTCATTTTTAAAAAATGAATCACAATCTTTTTCAGAGAGTATCTCTTTATCCATTCATCTATGGAAGGGCACCTAAGTTGGTTTCATAGTTTAGCTATTGTGAATTGAGCTGCTATAAACATTGATGTGGCTGCATCACTGTAGTATGCTGATTTTAAGTCTTTTGGGTATAAACCTAGAAGCAGAAAGACTGGGTCAAAGGATGATTCCATTCCAAGTTTTCTGAGGAATCTCCATACTGCTTTTCAGAGTGATTGCACCAATTTGCGGTCCCACCAGCAATGTATGAGTGTACCTTTTCCCCACATCCTCACCAACACTTACTGTTGCTTGTGTTCTTGATAACTGCCATTCTGACTGGAGTGAGATAAACTCTCAGTGTAGTTTTGATTTTCATTTCTCTGGTTGCCAGAGATGTTGAACATTTAGCCCATTCATTGATTGAGTTATTTCGCTTTTTTGGTGTTAAGTTTTTTGAGTTCTTTATATATCCCGGAGAATAGTGCTCTATTTAATGTGTATGTGGTAAAAATTTGCTCCCATTCTGCAGGCTCTCTCATCACCTCATTGATTGTTTCTTTTGCTGAGAAGAAGCTTTTTAGTTTGAATCCATCCCATTGATTGATTATTGATTTTATTTTGATTTTATTTATTGTACTTTAGGAGTCTTGTTAAGGAAGTTGGGGCCTAATTTGTCGTGATGATTTTTTGGCCCTACTTTTTCTTCTATTAGGTGCAGGGTCTCTGGTCTTATTCCTAGGTCCTCGATCCACTTTGAGCTGAGTTTCGTGCATGGTAAGAGATAAGGGCTTAATTTCATTTTGTTGAGTATGGATTTTCAGTTTTTCTGGCACCATTTTTTGAAGAGGCTATTTTCTCTAATATATATTTTTGACACTTTTGTCTAGTATGACAGTCTGTGTTTTTTGATTGATGAGTTTAAGGTATTAATGTTTAATGTTATTATTGAGATATGATTTGTTTTCCCAGTCGTTTGAGTTTATATCTAGTTTTTAATTTGAACTAGTTTCTCCTTTGATTGAGCATTCTTTTAGTATAGTTCCTCCCTTTACCAGTTTTCATTTTTTAAAAAAAAATTTCATCTTCATAGAATATTTTGTTGAGAAGGTTCTGTAGTGCAGGCTTTCTGGTTGCAAATTCTTTTAACTTTTATTTATCATGGAAGGTTTTGTTTTTCATTTTCAAATCTGAAGATTAATTTTCTGGATATAGGATTCTAGGTTGGCATTCATTTTCTTTCAGAGCTTGGTATATGTTATTTTAAGACCTCCAAGCTTTGAGGGTCTGGATTGAGAAATCAGCTGAGATCTGAATTGGTCTCCCCCTATATGTAATCTGACATTTTTCTCTCACAGCCTTTAAAATTTTTTCCTTATTCTGTATGCTAGGCATTTTCATTATAATGTGCCTTGTTGTTGGTCTCTTTAATTTTGTACATTTGGGGTCCTGTAAGCCTCTTGTATTTGATTTTCCATTTCATTCATTAGATCTGGGAAATTTTCTGATGTTATTGTATCAAAAAGATGGTGCATTCCTTGGGTTTGTATCTCCACACCTTTATCTATCCTGATAAATCTTAAAATTTGGTCTTTTCATGTTATCTCATAGTTCTTGGAAATTTTGTTCATGGTTTCTTAACATCTTCTCTCTGTGATCACCTCTGTTTCCAAGATGATATATTTTGTCTTCATTGCCTGAGGTTCTGTCTTCCAAGTGGTCTAGCCTGTTGGTGATGCTTTCTGTTGAATTTTTAATTTAGTTTATTGTTTCTTTCTTTTTGAGGATTTCTATCTGTTTGTTTTGTTCAGAATATCTGCCTCTTTATTGAAGTGATTGTCCACTTCTTATATTTTCTCTTTGATTTCATTCCATATACCATTCTTTATTTTACAGATCAGTTTAACTATGTACATTCTAAACTCCTTCTCTGACATTTCTTCCACTGTGGTGTGGATGGATTCTGTTATTTGAGTGTCTTGGTTTGCTTGGGGCAATTTGTTCCCTTGCTTTTTCATGTTGTTTGTGTATCTACCCATCTAACAGTGTGGATCTGAGGCAGTAGCATTTCTGACCCGTGAACTTATAGTGTCCCTGAAAGTATCCAGTACCTCACTGTTTAGGGGAAGACAAATAATTACAACAACCAATGCAAAAATAATACATCATTAAACCAAATAGTTCCTACTATGATGTGTACAATGTTAATTATCACAATAAACAGAAATGATATGCTCAGTTATTGCCTATAATAAAAAGAGCAAGTTTGCAAAAGGGTTTATAGTTTCAAATGGTGGACAGTGAGAGAAAAGGAGTGATATAGGATGTGATGCTTATGAAGGAGAAGGGGATAAGACAAAGGGAAAGATTAAAGGAAGAGTGAAAGAGAAAAACAGAGATTGGCTGTTAGAAGAAAAGAGAGAAGCAGGGGAAAAAAGAGAAGGTACATATAAAGTAAAAATTTTAAAAAGTTAAAAATAAATATAAAAGAACATAAAACAAAACTAAAATATACTAAAAAAATCCTAGTTAACAAAAAAAATAATCCATGTAGAATAACTGGCTTCAAAAATGCCAGAAATGAGAAAAAATATGAAACTGTATAAATGTTCATGTATCATCAAGGTCACAATTAAACAGAAAAAGAAGAAAAAAAAAGAAAGGAAAAATCTTGATGAAGATTTTTAAAGAATTCTTACTGTTGGAGTTCAAAATATTCTCAACTTCTCTTCTCAGTACTTTTAGGTGGGATCTTTTGAGGTGTGAGAGGTAATCCCGAAGGCGGAAATCCTAGAGGCAGTGTTTAGGCTTAGATAGGCTCCAGGCTCTTCTCTGAATGCCAGTTGGTCTGAAGATTTTAAAACAGTGCCCAATACTTGCTGGCCCATTCTGGAAGACTTTATCCCAGGGATCTTCCCTGGGTTCCACTAGAATTTTGGGGGAGCCAATTCTTAGTCCCCTGTGTCACCTGTGGACCCCATGTTTCCTGGCTCAGTCTCCAAACAATCTGTACTATCCCCATCCTTGTGAGTTCCTGGCCAGATGTGTCTTTCCTAGGGGTCCTGCAAGCAGTCAGATTGGAGGAGGAGGGGTAGATCCAGCTGGGTTTCTGAGGCTACTTGTTTCCTGTGTAAACTTCTCTCCATGTTTGATTTTTCTTCTGGTCACTTAAGCACACTCTGTATTTTGCAGGGTGTGTTTACTGGGCGTGTATTTGAGACCAAACTCAGGTTTGTCAGGAATAGGCTTCCTGAGCTGTGAGTCCCCATACAGTGACTGCCAAATGGTTCCTTCCTTTGTTTTCCACAGGCTGCCTGGAGTGATGGTGGCTTCTTCCCCACACATGGATATGGTGCTGCATGTCTTTCAGGTTTGTTGAGTATTGTCCTTGGTCTCTAAATGCTCCATACCCAAACATGCCTAGGCTTCCCCAAAATGTGTGTTCCTAATTCCCTCATCCCTCTACTGTGCTCATAGAGGGACCTCTCTGGTTGGAGCTTCTGGACCCTCTGCAGCTACAGATGTGCCACTGGGGATTTCTTCTTTGTTTTATTATATCCAACCTCCTATGTACCTGGTCTACTTTGAAGGTCCAGTTTTAAGTTCCATTAAGGTACCTGCCCCTCCCCCCTTTCTTTTTGTTAACCCACCTTGAAGAGAAGCTGCCCGTCTGCTTTCTTGGCTTTACATCAAGGAGCAGCCAGGAATGTGAACTCCTCTATTCCACCATCTTGGGTGAGTCTCCCTCTTAATTTCTTTTCTTCAAATGTCCTGTGTGCTAATGTTGGTTATAGAGACCCAATTTTACTTATTTCTGGACAAAAGCTGTGGATATTTGCCAGCAATGCCAGCACAATTGTAGAGTTGCATCCAAGCATATCACAGAAGCACAATTACTTATTATGAAACATTTCCTATGAATCTGGGTTCATGGACCTTGAATTCTATTTAAAGTCATCGGGGGAAAAAGCAGGGCACAACAATTTCATTATTTAATATGAAATATGATGTACAGCAATGATGCTCTCTCTCCTTAGTCAGATCTCATTCTCATTAGTGACTAAAGGCTGATGTTTCTTTATGGGCTTTCCATTTGGTGACCTTAATAAAAAGACCAAGGCAAAAACTCTAGCTTGTTCATCTATCTTCCTCTCACTGCTCTAAGAGAAGCATCAAGGAAGTGCCTTTTCTACAAATCAAGTCCCTATTCAGTGCCAAAACACTTTAAGAAGCAGAATTCCATAGGTAGATGCCCCTCCCCAAGACAGCTTTACAGTCCTCAGGACATTTTGCGGGGAGAGATGGAGGACATGCTATGATATTTTATTATATAAGGCCTGTCTTTTTCTTTGTTTGCTGTACTTAAGCAAAATAGATCTGTTTCTTCTCAGCACATGAACTTATAGCATCATAGGATCTTAGAATTGTAAGGGGCATTATAATTCAGGTTGGGTCACATCAAACTCCAGCTAAATGCTTCATTTCTTTCTTCATTTCCCAAATTATCAGTTGTTTTAAAGGAAGACAGGATTCTTTAGATGCCTGGACTCAGTTTCAGGCCTTACTTCTTCCTCTGAACTTTGTTTCCCTGGTTTTGCCAGGAGGACTTTCCAGGGGTGGGGCTTTGTGTGAGAACACATTGGTGCCCTTCATTTTGGAGGGAGGTGATCACTCACAGCAGGGGATTTTTGCTTCATGGAAGGAGCATGTATGAGTCCATTTTTTTTTTTTTTTTTCCTACTCAGCACAGCTGGTAGTTCCCTGCTGACTGGTGTTTGTTTTGAAGTCACGTGGCAAAGGGGGTTTCTGCCAATGTTTACTCATTACACATTCAAATATGACACCCCGACGCCCATTCACAGGAGAGCGTCAGTGTTGCTACCCAGTTCTCCTGCCAGAAATGGAAAGTTTATTCCCAGAGTGAAAGTTGCTTTTTTTTTTGTTGTGGTTGTTGGTTTTGTTTTTTTTTCTGAAATGCAGAAGGTTTAGCATTCGACAGGGGTAATTTAGAATTGTTCCTTTTGCAATATTAAATGTATTTTTATATTATTTAAGATGACTGCTTGGCTGATTATACTTAAAATATCTCTCCATCAGTACTGCATTTATTAGAGAAGAACCTCACAGGACGAGGAAAGTAAGCTCACAGTCACTTTACATGAAATACAGTGACATAAATTGAAACACTCTGACTCTTCTTTAGGGCCCCTCCCTGTAGAAAATACACCTATGTGCACAAGGCCATGTGACTTGCTTTAGCCAATGAACTGAGAGTGAAAGCCACTTTCTATCAGAAGCCCCAGGAGACAATGTGGGGGCTATAATTGAGACTTTTTCATCCTGCCACTGTGACTGGAAATGTTCCAGACAGAGGCTGCGCTGTCAGCTGGGGGTTTCTGAAGCAAACACAGAGTAGGTCACAGCTCATGTGGAATATGAGCAAGAAATCAAGCTTGACTACTGTGAATTTTTGAGATCTGAGCACCCCTTATTACTGCAATGTAACCTGGCTTACTCTTTCTACTGCAGATTATATACCAGAAATAGCAGAAAGAACCCAAGTCCAAATGCTGCTTCTGCCATTTAATCATGAGGTGAACTTGGACATTTCTGAAGTACCAATGACTTTTGCAACTTGCACCCATTTCTTCTTCTGAGAAATGAGCATAGTAGCTGGCACCTTCCTGGTGGGGCTAAAATGGTATCACTTAAGTCGTAGCACAGAAAAGGACCACACCCTATGTATGTACAGGAATGGCACTATGAAAGCTGGATTTTTTTTCTCTTTTGGTAAGTTGTATGCACTGATTTTCATCTCTTTTCAACTATCTAATAAATAAATGTTCTGAGGTGTATATTATTGTAAAGTTATGTAAACAGTCTAGCACAGCTATTCATATATACTTGGCTGAGAATGGCACTTCTGACTGTGGGGCACTTTTCCTTTTAAACTTCCAGCTTTGGGATGGACACACATGGAGTAGTGCTGACCCATTAGATACTTGCCTGGCCATGCCAATCAGCCCGATAATGTTTTCTGAGACATGAGCATCTCATGTTCTGGCCACTTTGTTTTCCCATTCTGAGAGAACATTCTAAGTAACAGAGAAAACTGTTATTTATTTTGGTGGAAGAATTAGGTAGTGGAAACAGCATTAGCTTTAGAATCAAAGTTGGCACGCAGTAGTCACTCAGTGAATATTTGTTGAATAAGTGGATGTATCAACTGAAATCTGGTCAATCAGTTCTAGCCATGTGATGTTACAAAAGTTGACTTAATTTCTCTGAGGTTAATTTTCTCACCTGTAACAAACTAAATAATAATCGCTACTCTGTAGGATTTTTTTTAAAGCGTTAATGAAATGGATTGATGAAAGTGTTCAGTAAAGATTGAATAAATGTGAACCTTTGGTTTATTAGCCATGTTATACCCTGGAACAGGTGGCCAGCATATAGAAATAAAAGAATGAGCCTTTGGCTTTGTTTGCAGGGTTTCATTAATGAGGTTTCTAGATATCTTCTGGAAAAAAAAATCAATAGCATTTTGATAAGACCATACTTCTTTGCCACAGAAGCAATTCCATATGAGTGCACCGAGGAAAGCATTTAAAATGCTTTTGATACACAAAAGCTTCAAGGGCTCTGCCTTTGGAAAGCTTTTCTACAAAAGGAACTACACTGTCTCCCATGGCCGGATTTCTAGATTGGTTTCCCATCCCTTCTCAACTGCACTGCCTTTATCTCTTAGAGCGGCCTGTATCTGCCTCTTTAATATTTTTGCAGGTGCTTGAAAGACCTTTCTGCGGGTTTTTCTCAATATCAAACTTAGAAATTTATATGAGCAACAATAAGATGGATGGTAAAACTTTTAAAGGATCTGCTGCATCAACCAAAACAGAAGAGGTTTCGTATGGCTGAATACCTGTTATACACCTGGAGCTTTTCGGTGTTTAGAATTTCATTTAATCCTCACAGCAACCCTGTAAATATAAGTGGTTTCATATATTTATTTATTTATTTTTTTGCAGTGGAGATTATAAAATGAAGACATGAAGGTACAAAGAAGTTTAGGAATTTGCCCAACATCACATAAGCAATAAGTGCCGTCACTGGGAATCGAATGCCAGTCAGTTTCATTCCAAAATCATGTTCTTCCTGGCCCTCCCCACTGACTCCTGAGTACTCACTGATCCTCTGCATGATGCAACAAAGAAGTCTGACAGCTCCCGGGTGTTGTGGAGAGAGCAGAAGTACCTGGGTTCTCACACCAGCAATGTCATTTACTAATTATGTGGCCTTGGGCAGATTACTTATCATCTCTGAGCCTCAAGTGCCTCATTAGTAAAAAGAGGAAAATCACCCCTTTCAGTCTGCCATTGTGAAAATCAGAGACGATATAGATAGAGTGCTTGGCAGAGAGGAGATATTCAATGCATGCATATCACTGATGTTATTGTTATTGTTATCCTGAATAAATGCATCCCTGAACTGGATGATGAACCCCACAGAACTGCACTTAGTAAGTACCCAAGGGGTGACACAGGTATCATGTATACTTGAAAGGAAGTGCAAGGGGAAGATTGTTTCTTACTGAAACAACCGAGACCCGATTGCAACTTAGATCTGTTACAAGCCTATAAAGTCCACCAGGGTAGGAATGGGGGCCTGCTTCTCTTAGCATTGTCTTTCTAGGATTTAGGATATTAGGCAGCATCAAACAGGTGTTAAATAAACGTGTGTCGATGAAGTGAAGGAAAGTGGATCCTTGATGGATTTTGAAGGAGCATAAAGGAGGCTGGAGGGAATACAAAAGTGAATTAAAAATGTGATCAGAAAACATAGCATTTACAGGAAACAGAAAGTGAAATGATATGCCTAGAGAAAAGATATATTTAGAGAAGTAAATCGAGAGGTCAGAGAAAATGGGAATTTAAGATATGGCATGACCATCAGTGATCTATTTTCTGCAGTGGGTTAGAAGAGAAGCTAATTCAATAATCAGGCAATGAAGAGACCAGTGGTTGTCCTTATAAGGTTATTGTAGTGCTGCTGATCTAGTTGCTGTGAGTATTAAATGAACTATTACACACGAAGAGCCTGGCACAGCGCCTGCCACATAGCAGGCACATAGTGAATTAGTTACTACTAATATTGAATTACTTTTTGTCATTTTGTGACATTTTGGTGGGTGATGATAGCAGAAGCCACATTGTGGTAGTTGGAGCAACAAACCAGAGAGCTCACAGATACTGACACCAATGAAGAACATGTAGGTATGAAGCACGGCCCAAGCCCTCCATGGGAGCCAGAACTGAAATGTCCTGTTGTCCTCCTCTGTTCCCTGGAACACTGACATGTCCCTCAAGCATCTTATTGCCAGGTGCAGAGTCAAGGTCTCAATAATGAGTACATAACCAGCCAATTTTGAAAGCCCATATTGTGGACTTCTTCCTGTGGCACTCCCCAAACCCAGCCAGTTTCTCTCCTGCACCCAGATGCTATCCTGAGGGTAAAAAAGGAGTAGATACACCTAGGTCCTGCCCATTATCCAAATGTGATTGAGGTACCTAATGTAGCTTTGTTTCATCAAACTGAGATGACGAGATTGGATTAAAAATTCACTTTTATTTTTTTCCCCTTGTTTCCAGCAGGTCTTAGGAATGGGAATAGGGAAGTTGTAGACTAAGTAGAGAGGAATTTTAGAACAAATGCTCCTTGCATAACTGAGTATTGTGTTAGCGATTTTATGGCCTCACTATGCAAGTGCTTAACTATAACACCAGTTAGGAGGTTATAAAGAGCACATAAGTGCTGTGGGAATTTGAAGGGATTACTTCAGTGAATTGGGAACAGTTTTG
The DNA here is from genome assembly GCF_052094955.1 of Ictidomys tridecemlineatus. Classification (NCBI taxonomy): domain Eukaryota; kingdom Metazoa; phylum Chordata; class Mammalia; order Rodentia; family Sciuridae; genus Ictidomys; species Ictidomys tridecemlineatus. The sequence continues at coordinate 26,368,071 of NC_135482.1, forward strand.
TGAAGGAGAAAGAACTGGAGCTATTTTTTTTCTCCAAAAAAAAAAAAAAATTAGAACATATTGAAAAATGGAAAGATTCATAGAATGAACCCCCACATGAACTTCCACGAGATTCCATATGTAGTACTCTCTTGGTGTATTTGCTTGCCCTTCATACAAAATATATATGCATCCATATACATTCTTATATATGAAAGGCGTATTTTTTTCAGGGCCATCAGAGAGCAAGTTGCAGACGTCATGTCACTTCGTTCCTAAATACTTTGGAGTGTCTCTTGTGGATGAGGTTCTCCTGCATAACCACAACACCATTATCATGATCACCAAAGGAAACTGAGGAATCGATTGGGATTTGGAAGAAGGGTAGGGTTTGGAAGTTGGTGATCAGCCAAAGGGCAGAGGACACTAGACCCAAGACAGCTCTCGTGCCCTCCATTTGATGGTCCAGCAGGCTCAAGTGATTTGCTAAAGGCCACAAAAGTAGTTGGGAAAGAAGTGGGACTAGAAACCACATTTCCTGATTCCTTTTGCATTGCTCCCCACCACCCTCCTGTTCTTGGCACGATGCTGTATTTAGAATGTGACACTCTTGGCTTTACACAGGGGCACCTTGAACTCCATCTCAGTTAAAAAAAGATTGTTGTACAGCACCTTTCCATGTGGATTTCCGCGATGTTGCCAAGTGCATCCTGCCAGTTCTCCTGTAAGATCGAGATTTTAAACAGGTGGAGAAATAGAAATAAGGATGACTAACTGCACATGAAGTCATGGAAAAAGCCAGGAGTAATATTCCAGGTTCCTGAAGAAAAAAAACCCCAAAAAACCAAAACAGTGCTATAGCCTGAGCTGGCATCCACTTTCTTGCCCTGTGGCCTTTGGGGCCTGGGTGCCCCTCCTTCCCCCTTGTTCTGCTTCCCACAGTAATAGAGGAGGAACCAGCAGATGTGGGTGTGGAGCTTGCTGGGCTGTGAATCAGGACACTTGTATGCTGGTCTGGCTCCACTCCTGACTCTTCCTGTGACTTTAGACAGTGGTTCTCAACCAGGGGTGACTTGGCTCCCCTGGGGCATATTTGGCCATGCCTGAATATCCTTTTGGTTGCTGCTAGTGACATCTCGGTAGAGGTTAAGAATGCACTCAACATTCCGCCTCACACTGGACAGACCCCACTACCAAAGCTTATTCAGTCCAACATGCCCATAGCACTGAGGTTTAAAGACACTCTGCTTTCGACAACGCATTTATTTTATCCAGGTCCTAATAGTTTCGCTTTGAAATGGGCGCGTATGGGCTAGCTCAGTGGTCTTTGACCCTGAGCATGCTCCAGAATTCCCTGGGATGCTTGTTAAAAAGTTATGGGTTCCTGTTCCCTTCAGGGACCCCATAAATGATACACAAAGTTTACACCTTGAGCAGTTCTGTGCTGGGTGGTTCCTAAGATCCTTCTTAGCTCACCTGTTTTCCAATTCCGAAAGTGCTGATGCATAACCAAGGTACTTCAAGTTCCTACCTGAACACAGGATGAATATGCAAATAGGAAACGATAATCTTACTTAAATCTGCACACATCCCTACACTCCCTTGGGCCCCATATGGTCAGGTACATTGTGGTGAGACTTGAAACCCAGTTCTTTTTGCCCTTCCTTTGAAGTCTGTGCACCCACTGACACCTGGTGTGGACAATGTTCTAAGTATGGGGCAGTACCACTTATGCTGGAACACCTGGTGTTGACAGTACATGATGGCACACCCATATCCCCATAAATTCAAGTGTCAACTCTCCAAGCGCCTTTTCAGAGGTATTTTGTAGCACAAAACCATCATCGGGCATGGATTAGTATGTAGGGCACTATCAAAGAAGCCATAGACATACTTGTTTATCATAGAATTTGGAAAGGAAAAGAAAGAATCCTTTTGAATCATGTGTTATCTGACGAGAAGGGCAAGGTTGGGTGTGCTGCTACTGTCGTTGAAAGTGTGACTCCAAGTGTCCTCATGCCTATTAATCATTGAGCATCTTCTGGGAGTCAGATGACATGCTCATGTGTCATCACTTAACTCTCAAAGAGCCCTACAAGGAAGAAGTTATTATTTTTTTTACCATTTACAAAACAAGGAAACCTCAGTTCAGAGACATTTAGTGACTTGTCCAATATCACACTTGGTAAGTGGCAGAATCAACTTATCAACCCAGACTGTTTGATTGCAAAACCCTGTCCTCTGTCATTATTGCTTAACTACTCCTGTGAGGATTTGCTGACTACAGAAGTGCAGAGACAGGGAAAGTCAAGAACACCAGACCAAATAGCTTCCTATATGGCCTATCCCCAAACACTTATTATATATAGGTAATCAGGCTTGAGTTTTACTTGAAGCTTATTTGAATATATTGGGGTAAGATGCAATGTCTACTTATTTCCTTAAGTATTTAAACTTCTTCTGCAATATTAGTATCTTCTAAGGAAGCAGGATTTAAATAAGCCTTTTATGTATATGCATTTATTCTTATAAAACCTCACATCAGAACTACTGAATTAGAGTCTCTGAGTATAGTGCTTAAAGTTTTTTGCTCCATCAATCTTCAAACATTCTACCAATAGGACCCCTATTGTTTTCTTTTCTTTTTCTGTTCTTTTTTGGTTGAGGATATTTTCTCTATAAGGCTTCAATTCAAATGCAAACATGTTATATACAAGCGGTGACACAGTGAATCACTGCCTCAACCAATATACTGGTGTGGGCAGAGGTCAGATGTGATCTGACCCCTGCCCACACCAGTATATTGGAAGCAAGCAAGCAAACAAACAAAACCTCTGTAGTATGTATGAATAGATGTGAAGATACATCTTTGAGAAGTCTATGCATCTTATCCAAAGTGTAGTCAACAGAGAATCTGGCTGGGTCCTTGTGAGAAATTCTAAGAAATCTCTTATTACCTTTATTACTGAGAACATGGGAATTGGATTTTGGAAAACTTAAATAACAAAGGGGTAGATTAGAAGGAAACACAAAAGGTAAATCCTTTTATTTTGCTTAGATTAATTGATGGTAGGGACATCGCTATATGTTTCAAAGGATTTTAAGTTCAAATTCTAATGCTAATCAACAATTTATTAGGTATTTTGTTAAATACACGACTGCGGAATGCATTACAATTCTTAATACACATCTAGAGCACATAGGTGTATTTTTAAAAGAAATAGAGATTAGAGTTTTTACTCTGCTTTTGCCACAAAAAGAATAATACTGTGCCATGTATGCTATCTGATTGGAGTGATTATTCTGTTGGCAAATAAATGTGCATTTACCATTGGCTATAGACTACTTTTTATCAAAAACAGTAATGCTGCATCTTTGTTATTTTCTTTCTAGCATTTAGAATCTTTAAATGGACAGCTCATCTCTTTTCACCTTTGCCTTCCCTGTTTTATTTTGTTTGTATCTCTGTAATAGCATTGACAAAGTTCTGTTGCCATCTATTTGCTATGCATTGGCTTTAGTATATAGTGAGAAGACCTAAGGATTGGAAACTAAGTACTATTCACTTTGGTATACCCACTGAATGGCATAGAGAAAGCATTTACTAAACATATCAAATGAATAAGCAATGTATTTAAAATTTTTTTGTAGTTGTAGATGGACAAAATACCTTTTATTTTGTTCATTTATATGTGGTGCTAAGGATTGAACCCAGTGCCTCACCCATGCTAGGCAAGTGCTTTTCCACTGAGTTACAGCCTCAGCCCAGCCAATGTATTTTCAATCTAAGGGAAGTCAGGCTTAGGTAGATTCTCATTAGCCACAAAATTATTAGAAACACAATTTTTAAAAAATTTTTATATGAAGGTAATTCTGTTGATCTTTTGTCAATACGAAATGACAACATGGAGTGGGGTTATTTATTAGGAGCATTAAGGGATTAGTAGAGTTCAAGTCACACATTTAACCTGGGTTTCTTATAGTCACATGTAGTTTAATTAATTTTTTTTTTAAGCACTGGGGATTAAACCCAGGGCCTTGCACTTTCCTAGGTAAGTGGAATATCATTGAGTTTAAAAATTAGTCTTTATAAAAAGTCTTTATAAAGTACATATAATCTTTATAATAATATTTTGTTTTGAGACAGGGTCTTGGTATGTTGCCCAGTTTGGTGTTGAACTTGTGATCCTCTTTGCCTCAGTCTCCCAAGTACCTGAGATTTCAGGTGTATATCATGGTGCCCAGCCTAGTCACATGAATTTTAGATTGATACCTTCTACTGTTTTAAGATTGGATCTTTAATTTCTATTTTCCTATTTATCTTTGAATATAAAGGCAAGACATGATTATTACAGAAAAATATAGACATGTATCAAACAGAGTTCTGTAGGTATAAGTGATAGAAACCAACAAGAACTAATTTTTCCAAAAAATAAAATTCACTGAAAAGATATAAGGAGAATTCCAGAATGAACAGGAGGACAGAGGACTAGTTTAAGGAATAGGCTAAGAAGAAGGGCAGCTCTAGGGATTAATGTGGTGAGAATTTGTTTGCCTAACACAGGCACCAGTATAAATTAAATAAAAACTACCATTTCAATATATCTCAGCTGAGAATCTTATCAGTTTGTCCTTGGATGCCACAAGTTTCTGGGCTTGTACTAAGCTATTGAGAAAAAAAAATATGGCCAAGGGACCAGCAGGGACTTTCTTCAGCATCACTAATGGGAAGCAAGAAACCTTGATTATTATCCCATCAAGATGTGCACATGAGGAAATGATTCTCCAAAAGGATTTGGGGGTACTAGTGGAGAGTAGAGAAAAAAAATTAATGATCTAAACTATAATCATGCTACCACATAATGATAACATTTGGTGTTCTTTGTTTTCTTTCTAGACTGTATTTTAATCATAACTATGAAAACCAGATTAGGAACTTACTGTTTATAATTTTATGTATAACTTTAAAAAAATTTAAGGTATGAGTATTTCCTCATTTAACATACTTCAAAAGCACCCTAATAATAGCACAAAGCTTTATTTTTGTCCATTCTGTGGCATATGGAACTAGTCTGTAGAAAGACATTTTGGTAATTTTTCAGATCTCTATTATTCTAACATAGTGACAAAGTGACAAAATGGGCTTGGGTGTCTGGGGTAACTCTAAAATTTACTTATACCATCCCCTAGTTAAGGGCTCTTAGGTAAATATCTGACTTCTGAATACTAGTGTCTTTATCATAAAATAAGGATACTAATATTACCCTACAGATTTGGACAGTGTATGGATTCATCTTGACATGAGTACAGCCATCTTGAGTCATAACCACCATAATTGACCCAGAGTATCCCGAGTTCTTTTTTTCCTGCTTCGTTTCCCAACAAACTATAAATACACAAAACCGTTAGGAGTGGAATGTGGAGCTTTCCAACCAGATCTGCTAGAAGGGATCAAGAGAGGATATTGCTTTTTAAGTGACAGAGGAGGTCTGAATAAGTTTTCAGGCTGAGGAAAAGAAGACCGTGAAGAGGGAGGAATGACAGAGATAAGAAAAAAGGGAGAATTCCTTCATTGTTCACTTCTTTCATTTGTTTGTTTATTTAACAAAGTGGAAGTGAAGTGCCTACTATGTGCTAGGAACTGTTCTATGCACTGGATACAGCAATGATCACGACAGGTCAGGCTGTACTTTCACCAGAGGGTATGTGCTAATAGGAGAAAGCTGACAATAAATAATAATGACACAATGGCAACACCAGACAAGTAACTTAGGAAAGAAATATTAGGGGACAAACAGTGTTCATCACGCCTCAAATAGAGTCATTGTTTTGTAATGAGGGACTCATTTAGATTGGACAGTTGCGCCTAAGAAGCTGATATTTAAGCTGAGGACTACATGACAAGGAGGGTACAATTGTGTGAAGATCAGTAGAAAGAGATTCAAGTAGAAAGAATGGAAAGTTCAAAGGCTCCAAGATGAACTTGGCACATTTAGGAAACACAAAGAAGGCTAAGATAATGGATAAGGGGAAGATTTAGAGCTGCCATCAGAAAGGAAAGCAGAGGCCAGATCTTGAAGGATACTGTAGGCCAAGGTTTTATTCCAGGTGGGAACAGAAGAGAGTGACAGGACGATATGCATGTTTTGAAAGGGTCATTCTGGCTGCCGTGGGGAATTATTGTTAGGTGATAGAAGCAGAAGATGGGGGACCAGTTCAAGAAGTGATTGCTGTAGTCAAAACAGGTCGTGGCGTGGCTTGGACTAGGAGAGAGAAGACCTGAAGTGGGTGAAATCAGACCAAAGGTCAGAGTAGAAAAAGGTCAGGTGGATGAATTGGAAGCGTGGGAAAAGAGTCAAAAAGGGCTCATTGCTGAAGGACTAGGCAGATTTTGTTACTGAAATAGTGATGAGTGGGAGATCTGTGTAAATCAAGAGTTTTACCCTGAGCATGGTAAGGAGAAGACTGATGGAGAAATCACTTGGAAGAGCATGTTTATTTCCAGTCCTATCTCTAGCTCTAGAATTGCTATTGGATCTGCAAGTCTCCACGTTTTGAAAGTAATAACAATTTGGACTATCCACTTCTTGACCTTGGTCACTGTGTCTTGTGCTCATTTGACCATCCATCTGTTTCCTGGTTCTGCCTCTGACTTCCTCATCTAGTTCTACAAAATCATTTATCCTTTCTTTTTACTTCTTACCCAGCCCCCCTCATTTGAATCTCAGCTCTGCAGACTTCCTTGATTTCAATGTTAGGCTCAGCTTCAAGATAGTTCATCAGTGATTACAGGAATTCCTTACCCTGTTTCACCATTCTCTAGACCCAGCCCTGGAGAACGTTTTCCTATCCACCACCTGCTTTCCCTTAACACAGGGGGAAGAAAATTCAGCTATTTATAATCTATTAAAACTACTAGGTCTGTTAGGTAAATTCAGTCAATGGTTTATGCATTTCATGGTTGTTATTCTTAAGAAAATCCTCTTCTGTTCCAAGGACTATTTTAAACCAATTCATTGTTAGGAGTTTTATAAACATGGCTGGGTTTAGATGTTCACTAAGCTGGAACACTGATATGACCCTGTTTCAAGTGACCATCTTCTGACACTTGAACCTTTGGAAATCCTCCTAACTGGTCTCTCTGTCAAATCAATGCATTCTCCACAATGTAGCCAGGGTAATTTCTACCACATAAACCTGACCCATCCCCTATTTGTGTTTTACCAATGTCTTTTGAGTAAAGTCTGCTTATCCTAGCAAATCTTAGCAGAGACATTGGTGATTCCCAAATGGTTCACATGCTCCCTACATTGTTATCCTCTCTTTCTGTTGTTAGGGTCTTTGTGACTAGTGCTGGTCAGCAGGGGATAAGGGTGTCACTTGGGGTCTGAACCTTCCTCAGTGAAGGTTCCTTCCATGGCTTTCCATCATCTTGCTCATTATACACCATTGCAACTGTCTTCAAACAAATTTATCTGTCTTGCTGGTCTATTGGTTTTGCCAGAATTCAGATACTATCTTTCTTGTGTGTCACTAGATATCTGGCCCCAGAACAGATTTGACATTTAGTAGGGACTCAGTAAATATTTGTTGAATGATGGAATGACTGTTTGAGTGAATGAATGATTAATAGTAGAAACACAAAGGCAAATGGGAGAGATATTACAAACAAAAGGGGGAGATGTAGTATACAGTAAGGTATACAATCCAGTATGCAAGAAGTATAGTTGGTGTGTTAGTCAGCTGTGCAGCACTGTAACAAAATATTTGAGAAAAGCAACTTAGAAGAGGAAAGATTTGTTTTGGCTCACAGTTTCAGAGGTTTCTATGCATGATCAGCTAGTTCCATTGCTTTTAGAACTGTGGTGAGGCAGAAAAAACATGGCGGAAGGGCATGGTGGAACAAAGTTGCTCATCTCATGGCAGTCAGAAAAACAAAAGGAGAGAAAGGGGACAAAGACAAGATGTAATCTTCCAGTTCATGCTCCCAAGGAAACACTCCCTTCAGCTAGCTTCTACCTCCTACAGTTTCCATTACCTCCCAATAATCCATTCAGCTATGTATCCATTAATGTATTAAAACACTGACGAAGTTAGAACGCTCAGGATAGAATCACTTCCAAAGAGCTCCACCTCTGAACTTTGTAGCATTGGGAACCAAGCTTTCAACACATGCACTTTTGGGAGGACATTCCAGATCTAAATGATTACAGCTGGCCTAGCTTTGCAGCATCCTAGGTAGCCATATAAAATACTGACAGCAACTGGACCTTCTCATCTGTCCTCGGTGATATTTAATTACTTAATGAAAATAAAATCTTTCTGCTTTAAGAATCCCTGATGGCTTCCTCCTGCATGTAGGGTGAAGTCCAAATACCTTAGCGCTAAAGCATGTGTCAACTGAAGGCTGGATTTTGTCTTTCCTCATCTCCTACCAACTCCTTCGTGTGTCCCTGTGCATGCTCTGCTGAAATCAGAACAAATGCTTTGAATGCTCTGAAATAGTGTGTGAAAGCCACATCTTGGCCACTTAGCCAAGTCTTACTTATATTTTAAGTTTCAGCTTAAATATCACCTCCTCTGTGAAGATAATTCAAATCCCCCAGGGTTAGCTGCTCAGCAATTTTGGTTCTGGAGATGCAGTGTCTGTAGTGTGTGTTATGGAAGTGAGCTTCTATGAGTAGATACTATGAATAATTTACTCATCTTTTCCTTCCTATCGTAGTGTTTAACCAAGACAGCAGCTCTGGGAATCTTAGCTTATTGAGTGAATAAGGGTTGAGTACAGAGAGAACAAATAAATAAAGAGGCGTCACCGAAACAAAGCTGGAACATTACAAGCAATGCAATTTCCTTTTTTTTTTTGTTGTTGTTGTTTAAAAATACTCACTTTTATTGAGTGAGTACTCAGGCAATGGGAGTGTGTAAAAATTTTTCTTCTAAAAATCTATTTTTCTGGGCAGGGTGGTGCATTTTGGGAGGCTGAGGCAGGAGGATCTCCAGTTAGAGTCTAGCCTGGCAAACTTAGTGAGACCCTCTCTCAAAATTAATTTCCACAACAGTAACAACAAAAGAGCTGGAGATGTGTGGCTCAGTGGTAGAGTGCCATCATACTGTGGTGGTGGTGGTGGTGGTGGTGGTAGGGGGACGGGGTCCTGGGTGCTATCTCCAGGACCAAAGAAAGGAAGAAATAAAAGTAAAAATTCGTTTTTTACTTTCATGTTTTCTCTTGGGACTGGCTAGATTTCAACATGCAGTATATTTCATATTCCATTGCTATTTATGGTTTGGTAGCAGAATTTTTATTCAGAGTACACGTACTTTTGATTACTGTCAAGTAGAAAATAGATTTTCCCAATTACCTGAAAATGTATGTTCTGAATATTTTTTAAAAATTGAGCTTTTCTAAAAGTTTCTTTCCTTTTTTGAGACACATAGAATTTTGCCATTTTCCCTATATTGAAGACACAGAAGTTTTAGTTTATATTGATCTTCCAATTTTAAGTGTTCTATGAATTAAAACAAACAAAGAAAAAAACAACAAAACAACAACAACAAAACCCCTCAAACAACCTGTTTTGTACATTTGGCCTTGAGCACTAGGGAAATTCCTTTCCTCCTTCCTCATTGAGGATAATAGGGTGACAGGTTATGAGTCTTGACAGCTTTCCAAGATTGTGTCCCTGGTGCAGGATGTGAGGCTGATAAAACCCCACACAGCTCAGAAGGAGTGGGTGGCTTCTTAATCACCTATTTTGAAATGCTAACCTAAACACCAGGGCTGGTTTTGGTGAGGTGCCTGTCTAGTGCCCCTGTCCCTGTTGACACTCAACTGAGAACCTGATACCTCTCCCTGAGAGGTGACTTCAGGGACTTAGAAGACTTTAAGGAGTAATTGTTCAAGCCTTGAAATAGCCCAGGAATAAATAATGTTTTGAGGTACAACATGGGCAGCTTAGAATCTCTAACTAGGGGAAGGTTCTTGAAAATTTTAGGAACTTCTCACCCCTTTTGGATCTGTCTAGGGGTTCATCAGGATCATCATGAAATAGACATATAGATGTCAGTAGGAGAAGAAGGTTGCTGGTTTCCATTATGCATGATCTAGAACTGTCATCCTGACATATTTCAGTTTAACGTGGCTGAAAGATTCCTAACATAATCTTAAAGTCGTCAAGAACAATTTGCAGGTACGTGTGTGTGCATGATTGCACGTGTGTGCATGAAAGTGTACCTGCATTTGTGTGTGCATGTGTATGTACATGTGTGTGTGCATGAGTGCATGTGTCCATGTGTGTATGAATGCATGCATATGCATGTATATATGTTTCCTTACATATATATTTTCATTCCAGGAGGACAATTGGCTTACAGGTGTAAAAGTTCTGTGTTTTCCTCTGTTAGGGTTTTTGTTACACTCAACAGGCCTTTTGTCTAATGCATTGACACGTTAATGAAAAACAAAAGGCAGTTTCATCAAAAGAGACAAGATTACTGGAATCATAAATGGAGACCATCAGGGAGGCTAGCAACAATAATAATAATAAATTGCAGCGATTGTCCACAGAAACCTGCTTTTCTAAGGTACTTTTGATAATTACCTGTCAATGTTTCAGTGTCAACACCCACTCTTTTGAATTGATGGAGCCTATTTATAATCACTTGAAATTCTTGTGTTTGCCTCTTGAAGTGCATTCATTCCCAGGTATGACTAGGGCAGGGGTTATTTTCTTTTTCTAGGTAAGGAAAGTGGCCTTGTTTGAGTTTGATACATATAAGCATTGCTTTTGGGTAGAAGGGAAGCCAAACAAAATTTAACAAAGAAGCATCAGCTGCCCTGGAAAAGCAGACGAGAACATTAGCTGGCCAGGGTGCAGGTTAAGTTGTGTTTGTCTCCAACCTGACACTTGTCCTTCTCTCTGTCAAACTCTGGTAGAGCCTAACTTGTTACATCTATCTATCCAGGCACTGTGTTCAACAGGGGAGATGGGGGAAAAAAAAAGAAATCTAGTGAAATCTATGTTAGGAGTGTAGGAACTTTAGGGGTTATTATTTGTTTGACCACTAGCATCCAAAGAGACTATGTATAACATACCTAGCCTGACTGTGTTAGAGATGAAGAAACATAATCACAGAAAGGGTAAGTAAATTATTTAAGATCACACAGATAGTTAGGGGGGTAAGTGATGAGCCAAATTTTAAACCCAATTCTCAGATGGATTTTTTTTGTTACTATTAAGCTTTAGTGTGCATCCATAAGTGAGACAAGGTTATAATCATGGAATGTTAAGAGCTTAAAAAAGAAGGAATTACATCCAGTTTGAGGGATAAGAGTAGGACTTTGTGGAGAAGGTGAATTGTAGCTGGGGAGGATTAAACTCAGTGAGGTAGAAACATATCATGGAGGTCTTTGTGGAAGGAACCACAGAACAGGGTCCAGAAGATGCTGTGATAAACGTGTGGTGGCATGGTTTGTAGTCGGTTTGTCACAAGGTCATTAGTACCAAAGCCTAGGAGGAATGGGAAACAGAATGGCTTAAATCAGCCAGGAAGACCTCACTAGTGGGAGAACAGCATTTAGGTGGAGCTTCTGTTGGACCTGGCCTCTCCCTTAATCTTTTTCTCCCAAGTTTTGATTTTCTACCTCCTATTGCGTGCCTTCTAACTCTATATATGTTCTAGTTCTCTCTTCAAGGAGAGGCCCATCTTTGCATCTAATATTTCCATTCCTATGGCCATTGGCCGGCACAAAATAAAATAGAAAAATGCCCAGAATTCTAAATACAGTATAAAATATGGTACAATCCCCCAGCTCCCCACCATTCCTCATGTTTTAAACAACTGGGTATTTCCCAAATGGAAGCTCATGGATCCTACATATAGATTCCACACCTAGCTAGAGCTGTTAGCAGCTATATTCATGTATAACTCAACTAATGTAATTACTAGATTTTACCAAAACCAATTTTATATTTTGCTAAATGTATATACGGTTATTACTAAAATTGCCACTGACATTCATGCGTTCTTTTGGTAATTCTTTCTTTATTTAATGGTGCCAGTAATGTGAACTATTCCATCCACCTTTAACCAGCAGAGACCAGGCTCACGATGTCAGCCTGCAGGATGAGAGCAGGCTGCAATTTCCCACTTTCTTGCTGCATGTGGGTTGCCTCCTAGTGAGGTTTCCAGGCTTCCATTCCACTCAACAGCCTTGGATCTCAGGAGTTCCACTCCTAGGCAGAGTCTCATTTCCAGAGATGTTGCCTTTGCATAATTTTACAGCTGGGGATATCTGTAGCTCAGATAAATCAAATAAGTTTGTGCCTCTGCACAAATAAAATCTTGTGCCCTTTTCCCCAGGCCCCCATCACCCTGTTATAACCATTGCTTGGGCTCTGGTTCTTTCTCAGACCTCCTCACCATATTGCTTTTCATGCTTAAAAATAACTTAGGCATCCAGCATTACCACTGCTAGGTATATAGATCCAAAGGAAATGAAATCAGTATATCAAAGAGACTTCTGGAGCCAAGTGCAGTGTTGTTCACCTAGAATTCCAGCAAGTGAGAGGCTGAGGCAGGAAAGTCACAAGTTCAAGACAAGCCTCAGCAATTTAGTGAGACCCTCCGAAACTTAGAACTCTGTATTGAAATAAAAAATGAAAACCAAAGGACTGGGGGATGTAGCTCAATGGTAAACATGCCTGGGTTCAATCCTCAGCATCAAAACAAAAACATACAAAACCCACATCTGTACTCCAATGTTTATTGGGGCACTATTCACAGTAGCCAAATTATGGAATCAATTTCAATGATCATCCAACAAGACGAAGGGATAAAATGTGGCATATAATATACGCAATGGGATATTATTTAATCATAAAAAGGAAACTAATCTTGATATTTGCAACAACATAGATGAACCCAAAGAACATTTTACTAAGTAAAATAAATACTGAACGATCCCATTCATATGTGAAATCTAAAAAGGTTGATTTTGATGATGCATCAGTTAGATTTAATCATAATGAATATATCCTTTAATATATATTATACATGATGAATGCATACAATTTTACATGTCAATTAAAAGATAATTGGGGGGAAAAAAGGAAAAGAGAAAGAACTTTGGCTTTGCAGTTATTTTCTACCCCTCCTCTATATTCCTTGCTAGGAACTTGAGACCTGTAGTTATCAGCACTGGTGGTAGTGAAGGGGAGGAGCTACAGCCGCAGGTGAACTGGGCTCAGCTGTTTCTGTTCCATTCAATGTCCAGCCACCCCCATCACCTGCCTGGTCAGCTGAAGGAGTCTTCTATACAAGTTCCTCTGCTTTCTTTCCTACCTCCTATTTTATCTCCATAGAGTGGGTAGAATAATCACATAGTTGGTTATTATTTTTTTAATCTAAAAGCAATATGTGTATATAGTTTTTTAAAAAGGAGTCAAGCTCAAAAGTCCATATGATGAAAACTAAGACTCTCAGATAAGTGAGCCCTCTGGTCCCCAAGGATGTCTTCCTATAAGCACACACATTTGCAGTTGATTTTGTGGTTTTCAGAAATAGTCTGTGTATAAGTGTATGCTATGGTTTAGATATTAGGTATCCCCTAAAAGCTCACGTGTGAGACAATGCAAGAAAGTTTTGAAGAAAAATGAGTGGGTTATGAGAGCCTTAACCCAATCAGTGAATTAATCACCTGATGGTATTAACTGAGTGGTCACTAAAGGTGGGTAGGGTGCGGCTGGAGGAAGTGGACATTGGGGGTGTGCCTTTGGGGTATACGTTTTGTATCTGGTAAGCGAAGTCTCTCTGCTTCCTGGTGTAATATTTTGAGCCACTTGTCTGGACCCCATCCTTCCATCCTGATGTCCATCCTCAAGCCCTGAGGTACCGAGCTGGCTGTCTATTGGCTCAGATCTCAAACATGGTTTTTAAAGTGCCTGTGTGATCTACCAGCCTCTTCCCTGACTGTGAAACTCTGCCTGATGTCCTCCTCCTCTTCATTTTTTATTTTCCACACCAGACACATTAGATCCTCAAACATCTTATCTTACCGCCTAAGATTTTTTGCACGTGTTTTCTTGTTGACCAGAGTAGCTTTCTCTTTGACATGAAAGTTTTGGTTGCTTCTTTCATATACTTACCGTCCACTCTTAGCAGTCATGTGGTTTGGATGGAATAGACTTACCCTAAAATATATAGGTCCACAAATCCATCCTTCTTTCCACAGTGATTGGTTTAGGCATCTCCTGATGACAAGGATTAGTTTGGAGATGACTTAATGAGCATTAAAAGGAACTCCGTCTTTCTCTGAATGTGAATAAGCACAGTGTGGTTGTTCCTGGGAGACATTATCATGAGAGAAACTAGGAGACGGATAGCTAAAGTCTCTGAGAAACAAAGTCAGTGCCTGGATCTAATTGTTCCTGAAGCTGTTAAGAGCTCAGTGACCAATAAATATCTTTGTGTTTTAAGCAGATTTGCATTGGGCTTTCTCTGACAGTCCAGACAACTTAAAGCATCATGATCCATGCTCCTCTTCCTCCCACCATTCTCTTATCTGGCTAACTTTTGCCCAGTCTTAAATGTTACTTCCTCAAAGAAGCTTTTCCTGACTTTCTAAGACATAGTTCTGTCTTCCTTTCTTTGTTTTCCTTGTATTGAAGTCTTTTCCTCCTGTACACTTGTCACAATTATAATGGGTGATTATATTTAATATCCTTCTACCATGGACTGTCAATCAGTGACAGTGTGCCATGTCTGTCTGGTTCACAGCTCTTGACCCAAGCTCTGACATGTACCTCCTGAATCCCCAGAATATGTTACTAGCTAAAATCCAATTTCTGTCAGTGAATCTAATCTCCATGGAGAGGATGTGTGGGTTATGTTTAAGAGCTCCATTCCAATGCAGGTCAGAATCCTGGATCAGAAGCCTCAATCCTCTATGTTACTATTTTTGTTTTGTTTGTTTGAGAGAAGTTACTGAAAATTTTCAGTAACTTTAAGCTTCCATTTCTTTGTTTTTAAAATGAGGATTATAACAGTATCTGATCCATGGGGTAATTGTGAGAACTGAATGTCATGATGCATGTAGTATGTCTACTGCAATAATAAGTACTCAATATTTTATATCACATAGTAAATAATAAAGATATCACATGATAATCCCACATGTAGCTATCGGTTATCATTATTACAATTGGATTTCCACTTCTTGAATCGCAAAATCCGATTTCTCTTAATTCTGCTCCAGTGCTTTTGAGGGGCCTTTCTTATGAATGATTTAACAATTTACATAGAATTGACCGAATGCTAGATTTTTAAAAATTATTATTATTTCTACTTGATTCAGGTTCTTGTGTAATCGGGTTCGTTGGAACAACTATTATTCTTCAAAAACGAAAATGGATTTGGAGGAGTATTTATATTGATTTATTGTTGGTTGTTTGTTGAAATGTAAATAGCCCTGAACGTGCCACTCACTGGGAAAGGACAGTGCTTTTCATAACGGACAAAATCGCCTTGTTTCACTTTAATAACCTGCTTGTGGTCAAACCAGTCATGGGATTCCTCAAACACTGAAGAATGCCTGCTATTGTCATTTGCATGTCAATGAACAGACGTTCTCTGCTCCTTGCCATTTATTACACAGCACTGCCGGTTTCCTAACTTGGGGACTGCTCTGTTTAGATGCGAAATGCTCATGTCTACCTCTTTCAAACACACAGCGTGTCCCAAGCACAGGCAACAGCTGCTGAGGCGGTTCTCCCACTTCTCTGTTGTGTTTTTGTGGAAGTTGTAAGGGTGAGAAATAGGTTGCCCACCCCGATATTATATGGGCATATATGTATGTCTTTCTTTCATAGCTTTATGCTGTGAACAATCATTTTGAGTTTTCAAATTGGATTCACGTAAGAATAAAAATAGAGCATGGGATTACCCAGGAAATCCAGACTTTAAAATTCCAAAGAAAACAACCTAGAACTGATTCCTCCACTTATCATCCCATTTCTGCCAACACCTTTTCCCAGAGTTGGAAATGGTCTTTCTGTTCGACTGACTTGGAAAGAAATGGCATGTTATCTCTCCCGGAAGGGCCACTGAGGGAAATGAGGTTGAATGCAGAGTTTTGTGATTCTAGATGGATGCCCAGAGCAGCACAGAAAGTGGGGACTGCAAATTGAATGATGATCATCCCTAGCCTTCCTTGTCTAGTCCTAGAATAATTCCTTTAATCATGGTTTTAAGAGACCTTAATTGCCATGTAGCATTTAATAGCAGTTTCACCAGAGTCACAATATGGACATGGATTTAGTATTCAGAGAGGTTTAGTGGGAATGGGAAGCTAAAGACACTGTCTCCCAGCCCTCTCAGGCTAGTTATTGTGTTCCATCCTGTGAAAAAACTAATTTTGGTAAATACCTGTATGTCCCCAGATTTTTGTTGTTGTTCAATTGAAAATTGATTATCACCACCCCTAGTGGCACATCCCTTATAAGCCTAGTGGCTCCAGAGGATCCATCGTAGGAGGATGGTAAGTTCAAAGCCAGCCTTAACAACGTAGCGAGGCCCTAAGCAACTTAGCCAGACCCTGTCTCAAAATAAAACATAAAAAGGGCTGGAGATGTGGCTCAGTGGTTTTACGCTCCTGGGTTCAATCCCTGGTACTAAACAACAACAAAAATGATAAAAAAGAAAATTGATTATCAATATTATACTCTTTCTTAGAAAAAATCAAGAACTCACATTCACACACAGGAAATAGCAATGATCATAGATGTTTTCTGCCTGGGACTGTTCTAGATTCCATCTGGGAATTAAGTCGGCTAACTCTCTTCCACAACCATACAACGAGAGACATAATATTATTATCCAATTTTTTTCTGTTGAGCCGCTGAGGCAAGGAGCCGTCCAATGACTTGCCCATGGCAGAAGTGCGTATGTGAAAAGCACCGTCTGTCTCTGCTACGGACGTGTGATACTAACCAGAGGCAGCAGCTGCTAAGGCAGTTAACCAGCTTCCCTACTGTGATTTGTGGAAATTATAATGGAAAGAAATAAGTGGACTTCCCCCACTATCTTGCTATACAGATTCAAGTAAATGCTGGAGCTACTAATGAAAACATTAATAACCCCTATTAATTGAGTGCTTCCTAAGTTCCACCACCACTTTTCTATGGGCTTTCTGTGTAGAGAGGATTCCCAACTTGACAATGGCTTGACTTAATGATTTTTTTGACTTTCAGATAGTATAAAAGTGATATGCACTCAATAGAAACTTTAGTTTATATTTTGAATTTTAATCTTTTCCCAAGTGCTGCAACCCGGCTGGGCACAGAATCACAAGCCACTCAAGCAGGAACAAAATTTTATTTTTAAAAAGGCCGCCAATGCCCCGTGCGTGCCAGGCTAGCAAGCTGGTCCACATATGTGGGGGGCCGGACTTCCCCCCCCCGAATTCCCGCCTACTATCCTTCCCCAACCAATGGGAACTCTCTGGGAGTCCCGTAACATGAGTCCCATAGCAGAAAGAGGTGAACAGCAGGAGTCCAATTTCCATATGAATGTAAATCTTAACATAATCATATCATCTCAATGGCTAGCTGGCAGTCACCTTAACCAAAGGTGCCATGCATCATAATACTTTGCTGTGGCTCCTAGCACCCAAGCTAGTGCCATGGTGTGACATTCTCTGATAGCTGGACATGGCAGTGAGCTCATACCCAGGTGATCACAAGAGTGAACAACCGGTCATTTGCAGTGTCCTGAGTTGCCAGTGTTTTCTGGATACAAGTATTCAATAAATTTCATGAGATATTCAGCACTTTATTATAAAACAGCCTTTGTCTTGGGCACGATGGCAAATGCTTGCATTCACAGCTACTCAGGAGTTTGGGGCCAGAGGATAGTTCAAGCCCAAGAGTTCAAGGACAGCATGGGTAATGAAGTGAGACCTGGTTCAATAAAACATATAATAAAATAAACAATCAGATACTATGTATAAGTAAAATTAGGCTTTGTTGTTAAATGGTTGTACACAACTTCTAGCTAATGTCAGTGTTCTGGGCATGTTTAGGTTGGGCTAGGCTGAGCCATGATGTTTGGTAGGTTAGGTGTGTGAAATGAACTTTGACTTATGATCTTTTCAATTTATGGTGAATTTATTGGAAAGTAAGTTGAGGAGCATCTGTCTTAGTCCTTACAAAAGGCTCAAGAGAGTTATTTTTATGCTTATTTTGGGGGTGATGGTTTCTAAGGCAGACAGAGGGAACGCTGAGCCCTAACTCATTTCTGGAAAATAAGAGAGCAGGGATTTGAACTCCTGAACTTGTGTGATCACCACTAATCGGTAGCTCCTCTAGATGGGAAAACTCTTCCTCCAGGCCTCTGGGAGAATGGTGTGGGCCCCCACACTGTGGTGGCTGCCAAGGGCACGAGCTCACCTATTGGGTTTCTTCTTCTTCTGCCAAACCTCAGGATCTTTCCTGAGATCCCTTCCCTCCATCCCACACAGGCTCCCCTGCTCCAATTTCTTTAAGAGCTGACTTGGGCTTGTTGGCAGCTGGCCAACTGAGAGCCTACTTCACAACAACATGGAGCGGGAGCAAATGAGTTAATATGTTCCAGATACTTACATATTTTTGGCATAGAATCTAACCAATATAATCACAGCTTATTATCTTTCACAGGCCACAATCATTCTTTTATTCGTTCAATAAACATTGAGTGGCTGTGATGGCCTGGGCACGGTGCTTTAGGCTGACATTAGTATTTGCGATGGAGTGTTTTGGAAATGCAATGCCCCATTCATCCGAGGGGCTTTAATGGTGAAAGCCTTTGGCACTCTGGCCAGCAGGCTTTTTGGCTCTTCTCAAGTCTCATTAATTCAATGGCCATTGACTGCTTATCTGAACGGCTGGTCTCACTGGCACCACCTTTGAAAAAAAAGTGGTAGGATTTGATTCCATTGTCAAAGAAGGGAAGAAAATGACTTGTCTGGGGTTAGATGACTCCACCCCCACCCCCAATTCTACAGGATGGCATTTTTCAGACGGAAAAAACAAAATTTATAAAATGAAACATAACCGATAGGAAATTCTGCTTCCAAAGAGAATTTTCCATTTGCCTCTATGATGAAATCAGGACAATGTTCTTGTCATTTTTTTTTCTTTTTTTTTCTAGTTGGTTTGTTTCAATGACGGGTTTTTTTTTTTTTTCTTTTGTCTACTTCCAGCCCATTAGGAAGCCTGCTTCTTTGGACAGGACCTGCCCCTGCATACAGCATTGTTTAGTTTTAGCTTCTGAACCTTGTCTCGGAATCTCATACAGGACGTCTGGGTTCTGCTGGTGCTTTTCTTGGTGGAGAGTCCTCTCTGACTCCAAAACAACCAATTTTGAAGCCATGAACATTTCGGGGACTCGGAGCTGCAAAACACACAACACACAGCGTTTTTTGAGATCTAATGAAGACTCTGTCAGGCCTGATTTGGATCTTTTTAATGAGGGTCTGATTGAATTTGCCATCTCCACAACAGTTGTGGGTCTTTGGGGCCAGTCAATGAGTTCCTTCCCTGTTCTGCACAGGGGCACCGATGGCCTTGACTTGTCAGCACCAACAGTGGTGTGCCACAAGTTGTCAGGGGCCACACATTTGGTGGATGACTTACTAGGTCATCTCAGATAAGCCCGTTGAATCTTTCTGTGTTTGGGGTTTTCCGTCTGAGAACACAGGATCACACACACTGGACTTCTCTGGAAAGTGCTCCGAGGGAGGACAGAGGTGTGCTGCCTAAGGGGCTCTTGTGAAAGAGCTTTGCTTCACTTCTCATTAGAAAGAGTGTCATCTTGAGGTGGTTTAGCAACTTTTTGGCAGGATGGTCCGAGGAAAAGGACTTGCTGAAGAAACATCAGAGCCAAAGGAAGGGAGGGTCCTTCCTGGTATTTCCTCTATTTCCTAGTGGACTTCTCCAAGGGCTCCTGGCTACTGTTATTTCTCTAGGAAAACCTGAAGTTGGAAGGACACCTTTTGTGAGTCCCGAATTAAATGTAGCCACAATTGAAAAAAGACGTTTCTATGTGCTCAGCTTCAAATCATCAATGATCAACAACCTCTTGGTGGTGGTTTGGTTCTTTCGCTCCGAGGAGACGACTTCAGTGTGGAAGGTGGCCCTGTAGCTGCTTGTCATTCAGAGCACATAAACCCAATGGTGCCCGTGTTGCCAGTCCTTGGAGTTCTGGAGGTCAGTACCCTCTGGTTTTGTCCTTCTATGTTATGATCCAGATGGCCTTAGATCTCCAAGAGCAGATATGCTTTTTTTTTTTTTTATTGTTCCTATTTCTTTTTTTTATTATATAATTTATTTATTTTTTTTATTGGTTGTTCACAACATTACAAAGCTCTTGACATATCATATTTCATACATTAGATTGAAGTGGGTTATGAACTCCCAATTTTACCCCAAATGCAGATTGCAGAATCACATCGGTTACACATCCACAATTTTACATAATGCCCAATTAGTAATTGTTGTATTCTGCTACCTTTCCTTTCCCCTACTATCCCCCCAGATATGCTTTGTAAACAAAATCAACATTTACTTTGGGGTGATTAAAACGGTTCCAGTAAATTCCCTTAATAAGAACCCTGCGTGGAAATACCTGAAGTCGGAGAATGGTGTTGCTTCCAATAACTTGCAGTTCCTGCATTTCCAAACACGAGTTGAAAACTTTTCGGGGATGTAAGTGAAACTTAGTGGAACCCTTTATTTCCCAATTACTATCTTGCTTACCTATTCTTCCCCACCCCTTTGAAACTACCAGAGTGAGGCCTGTTCCTTCATCTGTGTGAACTTCCCACTGGCCACCCCCACGATTCTGAAAACCATCCTGTTTCCTCCAAGGGAATCATCAGATCTCAGAGTGTGATTGCTGCATGGTGGTGGGCTGTTCTTCTCTGCCTGGGCCTGCCCACGTTTCCTTACAGAAATGTAAACAGAGGTGCTGCAGTTTTGCCCCAGAGCTGAGGGTGGGACTTTGTGTCAGTAACATCCCCAAAGGGAGACAGGAAACATTGCTCCTCCCCCTGATGGATTTGCAGGAGGAGGGGCTCTCACTGTTCTTGAGAACAATGAGGGCTCTTTGGGGGTAAAAAGCCACCTAGTAAGAGCTGTGACAATTTTTCAGTCTGTGTTACTCCATCCTTTAGAAATTGCCAGCAATGTCATTTCTGCCTGTCTCATGAGGAAATAGTTATGTGGTTAGAGCTTTAAATCAACAGTTAGGTTTATAGTGTAGTGTTTATACCAGCTCAGAACCCGAATGGATCTAAACACCCAGTCAGAAGAATCTGATAAAATGAATTATGAGGTCCATCTCTCTCTCTCTTTTTCAGATATATATATATATATATATATTTCTACCATTTAAAAATGGGGATGTAAAACAGTGGCTTTGAAAAACAAATTTGTATTAGAGATACCTTTGAAAAGCTTTAGTGAAAGCTAGAAGCCCTCCCCCAGAAAAAATATTCATATGGTCAGCATTTTCATATCATATCAGGAAATTTCAACAAATACTTGTCCGTCACTAGAAGGTTAAGGATTCTTAACATATAGAACTGAGATAAATCATATTTAATAATTTGGATGAATGGAGTAGTAGCACAAACAGGTTACAAAAGAGTATAATCCTGTCTTTGTGAAAAAATAAATAAACCCCACTAAATATGTAAAGAGAAAGCTTTGAAAGGCAGACTGTGAAGAGGTTAGCCAGGGCTTCTCTGGGCTGATATTATCCTTTCTTTTTCTCTTCTGCCCTCCATTGTTCTTTCATTTCTTTGTTCTCTTCTTCTTTCTTTTTTTCCCCCCTCCCTTTATTTTTTGCTTACTTATATCTTCTAACCTTTCTACAATTAACATAAAACTGCTTTGGTAAGAAGAAATATGTCAGACAAGTTTGTTTGGATTTCTTTTGAAAAAGGGCTGTCCTCCCTCTGGCCAGTGTGTTAGAAAACCGGGGGACATTTTTAGCTCCTTTTTTTTTTTTTATTCAGTAAGTGATGAAATTCGAGGAGAAAGGGACATTAGAATGAAGGGCCACTATTTCGGAGTGAGATTTAATTAGGACCATATGAAAGGAGAAGAAACAGTTTGATGGGCTTCTCTTTAACATGAAGTACAGGAAAAAAAAAAACAACATAAGAAAAACTCAAACTGAATCAGAACAAATTCATACATCTCAAAACCATGCACAGTGACCCAGAAAAGCTTTTCTATGGGTGGCCCTTTGGCTTGACATCAAGAAGAGCTGCATTTCCCTTCCCCTAAGTCCTCTGGGGTATCTACTGCAGCTTGATGCCTTGGGGGATGGTGGGTCAGAGGTCTATTCCCAGAGTTCCTATTTCTTTTGCCTTAGAAGGGGTCTGGGAGAAGTCTTTCCATTTTTGAAGACCTTGTTCTCTCAATTGGAAGGTGAAATTGGCACTTTTCTCTGCAAGTGTTTAAGAACAGAGAAGTTCATTTTTGGACCACGAGGACATTTGCTCAGCACTCACACCCACTTTCTTGAGTGATAGGGTGACTTCATCTCCCTTTGGGAGACTCTCATCTCACACTCTGAATTGCTGTGGCCTGAGTGGGGCTGGCATCAGCCTCCATCCAGTCTCAGGATGACACACGACTCAAGCTCGGTCAGTTAGGGATGCCCCTCTCTCTCTGTCTCTTTCCCTCTGTCTCTGCCACAATGTTGGGCTCAGAGATGGGTCTATTGACCCATTAGTGAAATACAAAGAGAACTTTTGATAGAGCCAGCATTTCTCAGCTGGGAGAATATAAGCCTATAATTGTTGAGGAACCTGCAGAAGAATGAAGGCCAAACAGCCCAGCAGAGCCACGTGAAGGAAGAAGGTGGGGTGAATATCAAGTTCTGGGACTTCCTTTGGGCCCAAGATCTACATGTGCCTAAATCAAATTTGGCAATCATTTCCATTTTTTTTAAGCCATTTTGAGTTAAGTTTGTTTCCCTTACGACCAACTGGGTTCTGATTAATATGTTTATTTCATAATAAAAATAACAATTGAGTGCTTCTCAAGTGACAGACACTGTAAATCCTTGCCATGCATTTTCAGTCAGTTCTCCCATAAGTGAATTAAAGGAAACAGGTTCAGAAAGGTTAAGCCACATGCATGAGATCCCTCCAACAATAGTCATAGATCCAGATGCAAACCCAGATATGTCTGATTCTAAAATCCCATCTCAACCAGCATGGTATCAGCTCAGCAGTGACCCGTGATCGAAGTCAGGCCCAACAGCCGGTGGACTGCACAGTGGGATCATTTGTTTTTTTTAACTGCTATTTACAGAGGGGTGCACTCAGGCTCACAAATGAGCACCTACTGAGCATGTGCAATCCTAGGGGTCAAACTCTTCACCTTCAGGTTCCTTATCAGTGCCTCCTTTTGTTATCTTGTTTTGCTTTCTGAGTACCAGAACAAGGTTCAACAGAAGAATCCCACCTGCTTCTGTGTCTTCATTTTGCAGCCTAAGAGTGGGTGAAATGTCTGACACACACCCTACAAGTGCTTCAACCACAAAAGAGCAGAGCTGGGTGGGGTTCTATAAATCCAGAGTGGGCTTTCTTTCCATTAATAAAATGAAAATAAGGAGGTCTGTCATTTCAGTACTGCTCTTCTCTAGGGTAGGGTTTGCTTACATTTTATAGAACACAAGAGTTCTCTCTTGAAAATGAAAGAAAACAAGGTAAGCACTAGCCTGGGAAATATGGTTTTGAGTCTACCTCGGAGGTTTGTGCTGTACTCATAACATCCTGTTCTTCTCGACTGGTTGTGATGTGGTTGATAGCAGCTCCTGCCCAGGGTGTGAACAGCTGAGCTCAGTTTTCATAGAGATGTTGATGGTAAGGAGGAGGAAATGAGCCACTTCTCCCTGCCCCTTTGTCACTCTGACAGTTAAGGATGGGTAGAGCCAGGTGCTTTGATAGTACACTTTCTATTTTACTTAAAATTAGGTCTTTCATTCCTTTGGGATATTTGGTAAACTAAGATTTTACTGGGAACCCAAAAAGTATTAGTAAATAGAAAAACTACAAAAAAAATTAAAAAGGAAAGAAAAGAAATCATGTGGTTATCAAAGGAGGAAACTGCTGATCTGTTGAGCCTTGCTCCTGTAGAGTCAGGGAAAGAAGAGTGGCTATTGAGGAAAGATGGGGGGTGGGGAAGAGGGGAGGCCTGATACTGAGAAAAAAGTAAGTATAAGTGAAACCATTTACCTTCCTAGACAATGAGATTTCAGACTGCTGATCTACTCCCTAAATGTTTTTTTTTTTGTACAATATGTTTGTGTAAGCTTTTAAGTGGACTTTGTGTCTAAAACTTACATCTATTGCAAGGATGTAAATGTAATAAAGAATAACATCTCACTTCTGTGGTCAGGGAGTTGACCTACAATTAGCTCACAAGTAGAATAGGATTGACTTCTGCAGGTCACATAAAAAAGACAACGTTTCCCTTCTGTCTTCTCAATCGAGTCACAAAGTCACTGCTTGGCCATCCAGGAGCTAGGCAAAACAGCAGGGTGTGTCTTTTGATGGTTTCTGTTAGAGAGCACAATGGATGTACAGTGATTGTATTTCTCATCAGGTAGTTGCAAACCTTGCCTCATCACTGCAAGAAAGTGCTTTTTAAAGGCTTTCTAAAAAAGTTCAAGGGAAGTTCAAGAAAATGCTTTAAGAAGAATAGAGAGATCTTTCGTCAAACTGATACCTACTGAATAGAAATACATCAGAACAAGGTCCGGCCATCTGTAATTTTATGGAGGTGAATCTTATAATGAACTGGGGAGACACTGTTCTAGACTCCCCTCACTGGGATAGATAAACTCATCAGATTATCAGCTTCTGCCACTCATTCATTGAAATCTGGAGACATGACTCCTGGGCAGGCCAGTTCTGTCTTCTGTTAGGGGCCCAGGTAGGAAGTAGAAGTTCAAGATTAGAAGAGAATGAGGGTAGTGAAATGACAGCTGATGCGAATAGTCACATGCCCATTGATTCATTCAATCATTTAATTAACTGCCATTAATTGAGCAAAAACCAATACTTGTCAAGCACGGTGCCAGGTGGTGGGAAACAAATTTACCTTAGGGACAGTCACAGTTCTATGGTACATAAAAAAAAAAAATTATACAGAGAGGGAATGATCAGCTCTCTCTGGATGGGAGGAGAAGATGTGATAGGAAATCATAGAACAGGTAACACCTGAACAAGGCGTTGAAGAATGAAAGGGAGATGATTTGCCTGGGAAATGGGCACAATCTTAGACTGAGGCAATAGCTTGAACAAGGACACAGAAAGGCCTGGTGGGTCTAAACAAGTCTGTGCAATTTGCTAGTACAGTGTGAGAGAGAAAAGTGGTGGGCTGTGATTTGGTGATCTGGCAGCATGCACACCATGCAGCGTCTTGAATGCCTGCTTTGGTTTTAGGGGAAAGCACTTGGCACAACTCAAAGACCTGAACTCATAAACAGGGAGCAGAAGAAAATAGAGGTTGCTGTTAAAGACACAGGTGAGTAGGAGCATACTCTGGCTTTCATTATGCCCATACCTTGAGATTGGGGTTGTAGGAGTTTACCTCTAAAATATGCTCCATATAATAATATGGCAACTCATGACTTTTAGGGAATTGCTTTGCTTTTTTCCTAAGCTGAAGAATATGCTTTAAAAAGAGAAAAGAGAAAAGAAAAGAAAACCACTTCTAGCTTCAATTTTAAAATGCCTTAATTTGAGAGACCATTAGTCATGAAGGTGTTTCCATAGCAAATGTGTGTGGGATGTCCTAGCTTTGTTGGCAATGGTTCAAGGGAACTTATATCATTAAATTGGGACAAGGCCTGGCATGATGGCTAGAAAATTCATGGCACTGTTCCCATAGCATGAGGCCTCCATTTAAGGGCAAGATAAAGGAAAGGCAAAGAGCAAGAGGAGAAATGCTGGAATGAAAACAAGTAACAAAGGAAAGATAAAAATGGAAATCACAGTTCAGTGTGAATAATAGGAATGCAAATGGTGCCACTAAAATAGGAAGGAACATTACTTTTCAAAAAGGCAAAGCAAAGGAAAATTGTAGTAGCAAAAGCATTTTGCATGGTAAAATTGTACACTGTGTATGCCTCTCAGAAGCAAAGCCACCTACTCTAATTTTTCCCAGCACGATGCCGTGATGCTGTGAACTTGGTGAGTCATTTTATGAAGATTTACTACAAAGCCCCAATCTGCATATTTTTTTTATAATACATTTCGATTAAATCTTTTTTTTTTTTTCCAGCAGTAGTCCAAATAGCCCATTTTATGGCCAAAATTTCTCATCTGGGCTGGGATGTAATGCACTTTAAAAAAAAAATCAGTAAGTTTATGAAATGATCCCTAGGGCTTTTTATTAAGTTAAAAAATATTGTGGGGAGAAGTGTCTATAGTATGCTAGCCTTTAAGAAAAAGTAATCTGAATATAAATTTGCTTGCATTAAAAAAAATCACAGAAAATGTTTATTCATGGGAGAGCGAGGAAATGGATTGGAAGACACAGAAGCTAGATGTGTCTGAATATATTTTGTTTTTGTTTTTGTTTCAAAAGCATATAAATATTTAACATGATTATAAAAAATTGATCATAAAATGAAGCAATTTTTTTTTAATTTGAAAGGAAAATGATATAAATGAAACCAAATCTCAAATGAGTGGCTTAATCTCATGCAGAAATTATTTCAAGTGACGCAGTCTATAGATATACCCTAAGAAAAATGGATAATTCACTGTTGGTGGGAATGTAAATTAGTACAGCTAGTATGGAAAACAATTTGGAGGTTCCTTAAAATACTAGACGTAGAAATACTATTTGATCCAGCAATCCCATTGCTGAGGTTATAGCCAAATGAAAGAAAATCAGCCTGTCAAAGAGATATTTGTACCCCCATGTCTATTATTATTCTTAGCAGCCAGAACACGGAATCAGCCTAAATGTCCATCAGCGGATGAAGGATAAAGAATATGGCATATGTACCCAATGGTGTATTACTCAGCCATAAAAAAAATGAAATCTTGTCATTTGTGATGACATGGTTAAGCCTGGGGGACGTTATGTTAGTTGAAGTAGTCTAGCACAGAATGGCAAACATTCTTTGTTCTCATTCATATGTGGAAGTTTATCAGCAAATTGATTTCAAAGGAGCAAAGTGTAGAACTGAGGTTACTGAAGGTTGGGAAGGGTGGGGTGGTGATTGGCGAATGGTACAAAATTATATCCATAGAAGACAAATAAGTTCTAGTTTTCCATAACACAGTAGGGTGACTATAGTTAGTGATAATTTGTTATATATCCTAAAATAGAAGAGAGAATTTTGAATGTTAGCACCACAAGGAAGTGATAAATATCTAAGGTGATGGATATGCTAATTATCCTGATTTGAATATCACTTATTATTGAAATATCACACTGTACACCATAAAATGTACAATTAGTATGTTCAATTAAAAAGAAATCAAGCTGTTTTCTTAATATTATTGTTGGCGATAATATTGTTTTTGTTTACTTCCTTTCCTCCCTTTCATCATTTTTTTCTTCCTTAAAGATAGAAATATTTGGCCATCAATAAAATAGTACCTGCAATAAATTGAAACACATCAAGTATATTTAAACCTATAGAGATATTGAGACACACGTGTGTAGGTACATCTCAAAAGCCAAAGACCATTGGTCATCTTTGGAGGGTGTTGGATAAATAATTCACAAATTTGAGAACCAGCAAATGAAGGGACAACATTGAAAATGTTTTTTTTTCTGTATATACTATATCACTGGGTAACCAAATAGAAAATAATTTGATTTGAATCAGAAAAATGAAGCAAAATTTGTAGATAATTAAAGGAATGTTAACAATGATTGAATAGTTAGCAATACTTTGTACTTACTGCTAATTATTTTTATTTTTGATAATTAATTGTGGTTATATATAAGAAAATATTCTTATCTTTGAAATGTGTATATGGGGGTGGTATACACTAAGCAATGTGATATCTTGAGTTTGCTTTAAAATAACAGTGATATTGAGGGGTGGGGTATTAGGTGAGGGTATATATAAAACAGAATTGACCAGAGGTTTATAATTATTGAAGGTGATACATGGCATTTATGATCCTATTATTTTATTTTTGCATATATTCGAATTTTTCACTTAAACAGCTTCAAATAGATTAATTGCTTTGCTCATCTTTCTGGCCCTGTAGCCTGATAATCCTGCTTTCCAGTGTATTTTTATGTTCACGTGGGCAAGTGTTCAATAAATGTGTGGAGACCAGCGTTCTGTTGTTGTTGACAGAGTCTCTGTAGCATTATTCAATGTTCTCATTCTGGATGATGATTGGACCAGTAGAGAAATTGATTCTCAGCCAGTTAGTAGGTAGGTAACTCCTTGTGAGCAGTCATGAACTTTCAGACATCTGAGGTCTGGAGTACTTTTTTGAATTACAAGAAAGCGTTGCTTCTCAACCCAACTGCTCCCAAATTGGCATGATATAGCCTCGTGACTAGTTTAATTAAATGCAGAGAGACTCAATCATTAATTATTTTACCAGAAAGCAGTTGAGCTTATGATTACCTTTGTTTCTTTATCAGCCAAACTCATGTTTCAGTACATCGAGTTAGGTCACTCGGGGGTATTTGCTGTCATTCTGAAGGCTTTAATCTGTATAATCCTTCAATTATGATACATTTTCTTATATGAATTCATTGGTAGCTCCTGCCAGGTTTATTTCTTCTGAAAGAATAATTCTCATCTCTGATCTCCTGAACTGATCCTGAATTGTCCTCCCCCCACTTATGATTGCTTTCCACCTCTATTATTCTCCTCTAATTCCTGTGCAGTTTCTACACAGGAAATTGTGCTTTTAATTCTGTTTACTTAATTTCTTTTGTTTCTGCAGACAGAAAGAATTCTTTTTTTTTAAAAATTTATTTATTTTTTTTTTATTGTTGGTCTTTCAAAACATTACATCTTTCTTAATATATCATGTTTCACAATTTGATTCAGAATGGTTGTGAACTTCCATTATTACCCTGTATACAGATTGCTGAATCACATCGGTTACATCAGTTACATTTCCATTGATTTACACATTGCCATTCTAGTGTCTGATGAATTCTGCTCTCTAACCTATCATCTACTATCCCCCCACCCCTCCCCTCCCCTCCCCTCTTCTCTCTCGACCACCTCTACTGTAAAACATTTATTCCACTTGTTTGTATGTGGTGCTGAGGATCGAACCCGGCCAGAAAGAATTCTTCATTTTATTTCTGGTGGTTTCTTTAAAAAAGAGAGAGAGAGAGAGAGAGAATCATACTGTTCAATCACTTATTTCATGGATAAAATATCTTCCAATGTTTATCTCCCAGTGTCATTTCTTAAAAGTTTTCTTCTGCTCTCTGAATTATCTCTGTTTCTGCAGTTTTGTGTATTCATTGTTGTTGTTATTGCTACTATTTTTGTCTTCGCTTCTCATATTTGCTAATCCTTGGTTGGCTATTCACATCTAAGAATGATGCTCTAAATAGCTGTTGATTGCTGTGTGCATTGAGGCTGAGTCTTATTGACTGCTGAACTTCTTAGTAACCGGAGTAGACAGAGTTTTCTGTTTTTTTTAACTGGGGATCCCCAAAGGTGACATTTAAAAATATTTAATGTCTTATATGGTCTAGATGTCATTTCAGTCAGAGGAGACATCCAGCCAGTCAGGATGCATTAACCATAAAGGGCTCATATAAAAATACTGTATATATAGTCTGAATTCAACCCTATAAGTAGGGTTTTCCTTTGGGCCTAATGGTTTCCTTAGAGAGGGCTTTTTCAGACTCCTGTCTTGGTGAAATGGAAATAATAATCCTGCTGCTGAGGTTGGAGGGGTTCCGAATTTTAATGCAGTCTTTCGTTGAATCTGCTCTATTCCTTGTCCCTGAAACACAGAACTTTTGTGATTCAATGTTTTCAGAATCTTTTTTTTTTTCTTCTTCTGGTCTTCTTCGGGTAGGTATGAAGTAATCACCTAGTTACTGGTATGGGGAAAATTTTGGGGTTCTTATGTCTTTACCATTTTCAGAGATGAAACTCCAATTGATTCCAATCATTCTGGGTTTCTTTTGTGTAAATTGTCTTGCTTCCTGGTTGTCAGTCCCTTTTTTAAACATTAAGTTAGCCTCTCCCAAACTATTAAATCAGTTACCCCTTATCCAAACACTTTCTTCTCTTTTTTGGTCCGGTGTCTTGGTCTTCATCTTTCTCTTTTTATTTTACAAACCTCATCTGCTATCATTTCTTTTCCAATTCTCTTTGCTCTTATTGGTTTCAAACATCTGTTTGTTTATGTATATGTATGTGAGCGTGCTATGTGGGTGTTTAATTTCCTTTAAAGTTTTTAGCAGTATTCTAAAAGGAAATAAAATAAATCTGTAAAGCTAATCCATTATGTTTAACTAGAAGTTTTATTTTAAGTTTGTAAGATCTTTCTTCAAACATAATTAGTTTTTGACTGCAGAGTTCATCAGCATTTGTATGTTCCCAGAAAGCAAAATGAGAGTGATAAGTATTTTCATTTTCCTCTGCCTGACCACCTTCAAATTTGGGATCATTTGAAATTTTAATTTCAAATCATAATAAAAATAATAACTTTTACTAGTAGGCACCAATGATTTGAAATGATTTAAACTGAACAATACACATTTAATTGTTTTTCTCTTGCCATGATTTCTTAAATCCCATATCATTCTTTTTCTGGCTTCTTAGTTGGAGGATGTATAAATGCTTGTACTCATTTGAATCGATTCAGATTATAGGAGCTTGTCTGCAATGACTGTGGGGACAGAACAGGACAGCCTAGCAGGAGGAGATGGAACCTCTCACTGTCCTCCAGGGTATCATCACTAGGTCCCTGTGATAGTGAATGGCCCCCTCTCTTTGGTCTCAGGGCTGGTACTAATCTGCTTTAGCCTGTGGGCAATCTCTGTTCTCTGGGCTGGCTGACCAGGCAGTTGCTCGAAATGCACTGCACGGATTAATCTCGGAGACAACTGTTCCTTCACATCCTTCTGCCAGAAGTTCCCGTAATCCCTGTCATCTCCACACTGCTTCTCTCCTCGGAGTTTTTCTGTTGTCTTATTTTGCCAAGAACTTGATGCTCTCTCTTCTGTATCTTCTTTTATGATGATCTCAACATCTTTGTTGTTGACATCACGATTTCTTCTTTGCCAGTGCTGTCTGAATGTGTTTAATATATTCAGTCATGTCAGAATAATTGGGACGGGAAAGAAAGTGTGTTCAGTCTGCTGTTTGTTCCTATTTGTATACACACACTCTCACACACGCACAGTATAATGTTCCTGTTAACCAACTTGTCTACTATTGTTTACTGTTTCAAAAAGAAAATTGACTTAGTTTTTCCGTCTTTTGATCTTATCATTTTTTAAAAAATGTTTATCTTTCATTTTGCTTAGTATGATCCAACCTGAAATCCTTTATAACAAGCCTCAAATAAAACAACAACAGAATCTTAACTCTGATATTCACTTATTGCATATACTCTGTCAGGTGTCAAAGAATGCGTCTGTAAAGACGTGGTCACATAAAAGAGCCGAAAACTTTTTTTTTTTTTTATTGGTTGTTCACAACATTACAAAGCTCTTGACATATCATATTTCATACATTAGATTGAAGTGGGTTATGAACTCCCAATTTTTACCCCAAATGCAGATTGCAGAATCACATCGGTTACACATCCACATTTTTACATAATGCCCTATTAGTAACTGTTGTATTCTGCTACCTTTCCTATCCCCTACTATTCCCCCAAGAGCCGAAAACTTTTGATCAAAGAAAGTCAGGTTGTCCAAAACAGTTTTCTTCCTAGGGGGTATTTTTATTTTATTTATTTTATTATTTTTTAAGAATAGTTTTCTGTAAATGTACTAATCTTAAAAGGTCTATGTTTCTTCAGGGAGACTGATACTTGTTCTTCCCATATTTTTCATTGGTGATCACCCTGTTATCTGCAACTTTATTACTAAATTCATTTTTTGGCATTTTTACCCGTATAGAGAATAATTGATATATTTTTTTTTAGAAAATTAGGTTTTCTATAAAATAGATTATTTTTAAAGAAGTATAGCTATGCTGTTTAAATGTTACAGGTTGGATGCGAGGTGTCCCCCAAAAGCTCATGTGTGAGACAATGCAAAAGGTTTAGAGGAGAAGTGATCCCTGATGGGATTTTTTTTCTTTAATTTTTATTGTTGGTTGTTTAAAACATTACATAGTTCTTGACATATCATATTTCATACATTTGATTCAAGTGGGTTATGAACTCCCATTTTTACCCCGTATACAGATTGCAGCATCACCTCAGTTACACATCCACTGTTTTACATATTGCTATACTAGTGTCTGTTGTATTCTGCTGCCTTTCCTATCCTCTACTATCCCCCATCCCCTCCCCTCCCATCGTCTCTCTCTACCCCATCTACTTTAATTCATTTCTCCCCCTTGTTTTTTTCCCCCTTTCCCCTAACTTCCTCTTGTATGTCATTTTGTATAACCATGAGGGTCTCCTTCCATTTCCATGCAATTTCCCTTCTCTCTCCTTTTCCCTCCCACCTCTCACCCCTGTTTAATGTTAATCTTCTTCTCATGCTCTTCCTCCCAACTCTGTTCTTAGTTACTCTCCTTATATCAAAGAAAACATTTGGCATTTGTTTTTTAGGGATTGGCTAGCTTCACTTAGCGTAATCTGCTCTAATGCCATCCATTTCCCTCCAAATTCTATGATTTTGTCATTTTTTAATTCAGAGTAATACTCCATTGTGTATAAATGCCACATTTTTTTTATCCATTCATCTATTGAAGGGCATCTAGGTTGGTTCCACAGTCTTGCTATTGTGAGTTGTGCTGCTATGAACATCCATGAAGCAGTGTCCCTGTAGCATGCTCTTTTTAGGTCTTTAGGGAATAGACCCAGAAGGGGAATAGCTGTCAAATGATGGTTCCATTCCCAGCTTTCCAAGAAATCTCCATACTGCTTTCCAAATTGGCCATACCAATTTGCAG
Organism: Ictidomys tridecemlineatus; assembly: GCF_052094955.1. Lineage (NCBI taxonomy): Eukaryota > Metazoa > Chordata > Mammalia > Rodentia > Sciuridae > Ictidomys > Ictidomys tridecemlineatus. Next base: position 26,401,209 of record NC_135482.1, read on the forward strand.
TCCCACCAGCAATGTACAAGTGTACCCTTTTCCCCACATCCTCGCCAGCACTTGTTGTTGTTTGACTTCAGAATGGCTGCCAATCTTACTGGAGTGAGATGGTATCTTAGGGTGGTTTTGATTTGCATTTCTCTGACTGCTAGAGATGGTGAGCATTTTTTCATGTACTTGTTGATTGATTGTATGTCCTCCTCTGAGAAGTGTCTGTTCAGGTCCTTGGCCCATTTGTTGATTGGGTTATTCGTTTTCTTATGGTTTAATTTTTTGAGTTCTTTGTATACTCTGGATATTAGGGCTCTATCTGAAGTGTGAGGAGTAAAGATTTGTTCCCAGGATGTAGGCTCCCTATTTACCTCTCTTATTGTTTCTTTTGCTGAGAAAAAACTTTTTAGTTTGAGTAAGTCCCATTTGTTAATTCTAGTTATTAACTCTTGTGCTATGGGTGTCCTATTGAGGAATTTGGAGCCCGACCTCACAGTATGTAGATCGTAGCCAACTTTTTTTTGTATCAGATGCCGTGTCTCTGATTTGATATTAAGCTCCTTGATCCATTTTGAGTTAACTTTTGTGCATGGTGAGAGAAAGGGATTCAGTTTCATTTTGTTGCATATGGATTTCCAATTTTCCAAGCACCATTTGTTGAAGATGCTATTTTTTTCTCGATTTCATGCTTTTAGCTCCTTTATCAAATATAAGATAGTTGTAGTTTTGTGGATTGGTTTCTGCATCCTCTATTCTGTACCATTGGTCCACCCGCCTGTTTTGATACCAGTACCATGCCGTTTTTGTTACTATTGCTCTGTAATATAGTTTGAAATCTGGTATTGCTATACCGCCTGATTCACACTTCCTGCTTAGAGTTGTTTTTGCTATTCTGGGTCTTTTATTTTTCCATATGAATTTCATGATTGCTTTATCTATTTCAACAAGAAATGCCATTGGGATTTTGATTGGCATTGCATTAAACCTATAGAGAACTTTTGGTAATATCGCCATTTTGATGATGTTAGTTCTGCCTATCCGTGAACAGGGTATATTTTTCCATCTTCTAAGATCTTCTTCTATTTCTCTCTTTAGGGTTCTGTAGTTTTCATTGTATAAGTCTTTCACCTCTTTTGTTAGGTTGATTCCCAAGTATTTTATTTTTTTTGAGGATATTGTGAATGGAGTGGTTGTCCTCATTTCCATTTCAGAGTATTTCTTGCTGATATACAGGAATGCCTTTGATTTATGCGTGTTGATTTTATATCCTGCCACTTTGCTGAATTCATTTATTAGCTCTAATAGTTTCTTTGTAGACCCTTTTGGGTCTGCTAGGTATAGAATCATGTCAGCTGCAAATAGTGACAATTTAAGTTCTTCTTTTCCTATTTTTATGCCTTTAATTTTTTTTTGTCTGTCTAATTGCTCTGGCCAGTGTTTTGAGAACTATGTTGAACAGAAGTGGTGAGAGAGGGCATCCCTGCCTTATTCCAGATTTTAGAGGGAATGCCTTCAATTTTTCTCCATTCAGAATCATGCTAGCCTGAGGCTTAGCATAGATTGCTTTTACAATGTTGAGGTAAGTTACTGTTATCCCTAGTTTTTTTTAGAGTTTTGAACATAAAGGGATGCTGTACTTTGTCGAATGCTTTTTCTGCATCTATCGAGATGATCATATGGTTCTTATCTTTACGTCTATTGATGTGGTGAATAACATTTATTATTTCCGTATATTGAACCATCCTTGCATCCCAGGGATGAATCCTACTTGATCATGGTGCACAATTTTTTTGATATGTTTTTGTATCCGATTCTCCAGAATTTTATTGAGGATTTTTGCATCTAGGTTCATTAGAGATATTGGTCTGTAGTTTTCTTTCTTTGAAGTGTCTTTGTCTGGTTTAGGAATCAGGGTGATGTTGGCCTCATAGAATGAATTTGGAAGTTCTCCCTCTTTTTCTATTTCCTGAAATAGCTTGAAAAGTATTGGTATTAGTTCCTCTTTAAAGGTTTTGTAAAACTCCGCTGTATACCCATCCGGTCCTGGGCTTTTCTTAGTTGGTAGTCTTTTGATGGTTTCTTCTATTTCCTCAATTGATATTGGTCTGTTTAGGTTGTCTATATCCTCCTGACTCAATCTGGGCAGATCATATGTCTTAAGAAATTTATCGATGCCTTCACTATTTTCTATTTTATTGGAGTATAAGGATTCAAAATAATTTCTGATTATCTTCTGTATTTCTGAAATGTCAGTTGTGATATTGCCTTTTTCATCCCGTATGCTAGTAATTTGAGTTCTCTCTCTTCTTCTCTTTGTTAGCATGGCTAAGGGTCTGTCGATTTTATTTATTTTTTCAAAGAACCAACTTTTAGTTTTGTCAATTTTTTCAATTGTTTCTTTTGCTTCAATTTCATTAATTTTAGCTCTATTTTAATTATTTCTTGCCTTCTCCTTCTTTTGCTATTGTTTTGCTCTTCTTTTTCTAGGATTTTGAGATGAAGTATGAGATCATTTATTTGTTGGTTTTTTTTCTTTTTTTAAGGAATGAACTCCAAGCGATGAATTTTCCTCTTAGAACTGCTTTCAATGTGTCCCATAGATTCCAATATGTTGTGTCTGTGTTTTCATTTATCTCTAAGAATTTTTTAATTTCCTCCTTGATGTCTTCTATAACCCATTGATCATTCAGTAACCTATTGTTCATTCTCCAAGTGATGCATGATTTTTCCTTCCTTCTTTTATCGTTGATTTTCAGTTTCATTCCATTATGATCAGATAAGATGCATGGTATTATCTCTACTCCTTTATACTGGCTAAGAGTTGCCCTGTGACATAATATATGATCTATTTTTGAGAAGGATCCATGTGCTGCTGAGAAAAAAGTGTAACTGCTTGATGTTGGGTGATATATTCTATATATATGTCAATTAAGTCTAGGTTATTAATTGTGTTATTGAGTTCTATAGTTTCCTTATTCAACTTTTGTTTGGAAGATCTGTCCAGTGGTGAGAGAGGTGTGTTGAAGTCTCCCATGATTATTGTATGGTGATCTATTAGACTCTTAAACTTGAGAAGAGTTTGTTTGATGAACATAGCTGCACCATTGTTTGGGGCATATATATTTATGATTGTTATGTCTTGTTGATGTATGGTTCCCTTGAGCAGTATGTAGTGTCCCTCTTTATCCCTTTTAATTAACTTTGGCTTGAAATCTATTTTATTTGATATGAGTATGGACACTCCTGCTTGTTTTTGAAGTCCATATGAGTGATATGATTTTTCCCAACCTTTCACCTTCAGTCTGTGTATGTCTTTTCCTATCAAATGCGTCTCCTGTAGGCAGCATATTGTTGGGTCTTGTTTTGTGATCCATTCTACTAGCCTGTGTCTCTTAATTGGTGAGTTTAAGCCATTAACATTTAGGGTTATTATTGAGATATGGGTTGTTCTTCCAGCCATATTTGTTTATTTATGTTACTTAACATGATTTGTTTTTTTTGTTTTTGATTATTTTTCCCCCCTTTACTGTACTACCTCCCACTGTTGGTTTTCATTGTTATTTTCCTTTTCCTCTTCCTGTAATGTTTTGCAGAGGATGTTTTGAAGAGATGGTTTTCTAGCTGCAAATTCGTTTAACTTTTGTTTATCGTGGAAGGTTTTAATTTCATCTTCCATCCTGAAGCTTAATTTCGCTGGATACACAATTCTTGGTTGGAACCCATTTTCTTTCAGTGTTTGAAATATGTTATTCCAGGATCTTCTAGCTTTCAGAGTCTGTGTTGAAAGATCAGCTGTTATCCTGATTGGTTTACCCCTAAATGTAATCTGCTTCCTTTCTCTTGTAGCTTTTGAAATTCTCTTCTTATTCTGTATGTTGGGCATCTTCATTATAATGTGTCTAGGTGTGAATCTCTTATGATTGTGCACATTCAGCATCCTGTAGGCTTCTAGGATTTGGGATTCTGTCTCATTCTTCAAGTCTGGGAAGTTTTCTCGTATTATTTCATTGAATAGATTGTTCATTCCTTTGGTTTGGACCTCTATACCTTCCTGTATCCCAATGACTCTTAGGTTTGGTCTCTTTATGTTATCTCATATCTTGGATGTTCTGCTCATGGTTTCTTAACACTCTTGCTGAGCTGTCTATGTTCTTTTCAAGTTGAAATACTTTGTCTTCATTGTCTGATGTTCTATCTTCTAAGTGTTCTACTTTGCTGGTACTATTCTCAATTGAGTTTTTAAGTTGGTTTATTGCTTCCTGCATTTCTAGGATTTCTGTTTGTTTTTTATAACCTCTATCTCCCTGTATAATTGATCTTTTGCTTCTTGGATTTGTTTATGTAATTCATTGTCGAAGTGATCTTTCATTGTCTGATTTTGCTATCTAATGTCTTCCTTGAGACTCCAGATCATCTGAAGCATGTATATCCTGAATTCTTTATCTGACATTCCATCTGCTGCAGATATTACCTCTTCTAACGTTGAGTTGACCTGCATTGCTTGTGGTCCTTTCTTTCCTTGTCTTTTCATACTGCTCACGTTTCTTTCTGCTTGGTGAAACTGTTGTGTTATTGACTTTTCCCCCTATATATCAATGTGCCTACCACGCCGGCAGGCCGCTGGGCCTGTTCTGCCGGTCGGTAGCAGGTCTGCCTACCTTGCAGGTGCGGTCGGTGGTTCTGCCCCTCCACGGGCCACTGGGCCTCTGTGTGTTGGTTGCAGGTCTGTCTACCTTGCAGGCGCGGGGGACAGCTCTGCCCCTCTGCGGGTTGCTGGGCCTGTTCTGCTGGTGGGTCGCAGTTCCGCCTACCTTGCAGGCAAGGGCGGCGGCTCTGTCCTTCCCCCAACCGGGGCTATGTATCTACCACGCTGTCGGGCCCCTGGGCCTGTTCTGCTGGTGGTCGCAGGACCGCCTACCTAGCAGGCAAGGGCGGTGGCTCTGCCCCTCCCCCAACCGGGGCAATGCATCTCCCCTGATGGGATTAACTGAGTGGTTACTGAAGGTAGGAAGGGTGTGACTGGAGGAGGTAGGCATGGGGGGGAATCCCTTTTGGGTATATATTTTTTTATCTGGAGAGTGGAGTCTCTCTCTCTCTTCTTTCTGATCACCATGTGAGATGCTTCCTCTGCCACACTCTTCTGCCACGATGTTTTTCCTCACCTGAAGCCCTGAAGAATGGAGCTGGCCTTCTATGGACTGAGGCCTCAGAAACAGTGAGCCCTCAAATACACTTTTCTTTCTCTAAAATTGTTCTTGTCAGGTCACAACAGCAAAAAAGCTGATTAAAACATTAAGGTTTGCTGTTTTCATTTATTGGTGTCAAATTATTGCTTTCGTGACAGAATCCCACCTCTGAAATTATAATGATAAATCTAGGAACATAAGTTAATTTATAGAATTTCATTTCAGACACTCTGTGGTAGGGTTAGCATGATTGCATTGTTTGAAATAAATGCATGCCAAGAAGCCTGGTGCACCTAAATGACTTGCTTCTTTCTTTCAAGAAACCTATTGAAAAGTCTACTATCATTGCTTCTACCAATTCAGAAAGACTGATCAGTGCATAAACAACATTTGGTTAAGCAGAAAGATCTTCACATGTTTAAAATGTTCATGGGTGGAGGTCTATTTATTGGGAACAGGTTTACACTAGCATTTCATAACCTATCTGATTCCTGGGCTCTTGGCAAGATGTTTTTCCTTTAATGTACATGATTTATGTAATAGTACACATATGATTCATGTATACTTCTAGACTTGGCATGGAGCCTGTTTTGCTGTGTATATTATTGTCTTACCAGATCTCTCTGTCCCTGGGACCCACACCAAGTCTTGTTTAGATTTTAGGGAAAATAAGGGCATTTTGCTGCTGTTACAAAATAATCATTGCAAGTGTTTCAGTGTTTACATGAGATAACAGTCCTGCAGAAAGAAATGCCAGTTATTTCTTCACAGCTGTGTGGCACCACCCAGCAGCCAGAGAAGGTGGAGTAGGTTTCACAGCTCTTTCCTCCTGCTACGCTTTAAGCCATGTGACTCAAGCTAAGATGACACCAAATTTCAGGAGATAGAAATGTGTTCTTAGAACAGGGAATGTACATATTAAATTTCTGTCTTGCTTTTGAAGAAATTTACACTTAAAATTTATTTTTTCAGTTGTCTCTTTTCTTCATCAACTCTAGCTGAGTTTATGCTATTTGAGTATATAAAATAAATTAAGTTGCTAAAATAAACCCTGAATAACTACAGAACATACATGAATGTCACCTTGGAAAAAAATTTTTTCCTTGCCATAAACTAAGTATAATAATACAATATTAGTCCTTGAAAGAGTTCTTGTCTGTTCCACTTGGGCTTTTATGTTTAAACACTAAACACTTTTTCGTATAATATCAATCTCACAAGTACAAGCAAAGTATTTTGGGTAATTGTGCTTTGTCTGAAAGCTGTTCGTTAAGTTGAATTAACAAAGAACAGATTTTTCTTTCTGTTTGCTATATAGCACTAGAGGAAAACTTGATTACTGTATACAATCATGACCTGCATAATGACACTTTTATCAGCTATGGGCTGTGTATATGATGGTGGTCCCATGGATTACATTGCTAAGTGACATTATGGTTGTCATAGTTTGTGCACTTTATAATGTGTGTACGACAAAATTCCATAGCGACATATTCTTCAGAATGTGTCCCTATCATGAAGCAATGAATAGTTGAAAACTTTGCCTTTAAGATTTTTTTTTTAGTCATGTTCATGTGTATGTGTGTGTGTTTTTGTGTGTGTGTGTATATGTGTGTGTGAGAGACACAGAGAGAGTATTTTAAAAGCAAACTACTACCTCTATGCCTTTGGTAAATTAGCACTCTTAAAAAAAAAAAAAAGAACAGGTACCTTGCAACTTGTTTTGGAAGGGGGAGCACAGAATCAGGAAATCTGAGTTCTCCTTCCACCACTGATATGCCTCTGGGTGTGATGTTGAAGAAACATTTTCTGGGACTTGGCTTCCTGATCTTAAAATGAGAGACAATAGGATTTTATTACAAAACGGCTTCCCAACTCTCAAATTTCACAATTCTCTGAAATAAAATGAGTTTTCTTAGTTCACTGATCCTTACAAAATAAAATGATAATGTTTAGTAGTCATAACCATTGGAATGATTTGTTATATCATTTTCTTCTCCAGAAGAAAGGCATGCGAATTGTAGTTTGTCCTACAGGACTCAGTCTACATTGAGAAATATTTTTTTTTTCTTCTCCATCCACTTAGCAAGCCTTATCATTTTGGAACGTATTTTCAATCTTTTGGATATTGTAATCAAAATTGCAATTAGACCTGTTTACCAAAATCAACACATCATATAATAAAGATTTAAAAATTATTTTCTCTGAGAGGAATAATATAGTTTGTACATATATATATATATATATATATATATATATATATATATATATCTATTTTATTATCTGTCTTCATATCAGACATAAGTTTCAGGAAGCAGGGATCACTTCTGTTTAGTTCACAATTACATCCTTGAGTTTAGCATGGAGGCTGCCCAGCTCCTAGAGTGTATTACATGAAGGAAGAAATTTAGTTGATCAGGCTGACTAGGGTGGTTCTATATCAGAGACCATATGTCATCATGGAATCATCCCAGAATTGTCCATAAAGAAAATATATGGCTCACATGAAGTCTATCTGAGTTCTTTGGTTTGTATGGCTGATGGGGCCACATTTTTTTTTTATTTTTTTATTTTCGAAGCTATTGATGTTCTCCTTTTCGGAGGAGAATGGAGATGGCATTGATCTGTCATGATCAATTTTTCACCACCCCTAGGTGTGAGAGAGTTTTTAGACGTTTCCTGTATGGGCTTTGATCTGTAGAGAAAGGCTATTTATAAACCAGACTTCAGCAGCCACCTTGTGAGGTCTCTTTTGTCCCTTTCATGTGAACTTCGATGACTTCATATTAGTCCCTAACCTCCATTTACTGAAGTACTTGGCCGAGCCATCTGACTCATCACCCTGTACAAGGACAGTGTGACTCACACCAATAAGCCGGAAGCAGGCCTGAATCGAGGCAAGGCTAGAGTCAGGACACAACTAATAGATGCTGGAAGTGTTGACGGAAACCACTGTTGCAGAGGAACAATGCGGGCTGAGCTTCAGTCCCCGGCTATGACATCATGACCGAGAGGTGAGCACTCCCTTGCATCAGATATTTTGGTTGTTTGTTTTATAATTTTCTTTCAAAAATCCTGTTAACTGTGCAATGCTTAGATGCTAGCAATACAGTGATACTTGTTTGAAGAATTCTGCCAGGATTAGGGTTGGGTAGTGTTGAAAGCAAAATAATCTCAAATCCCCTTCCTTTCATTCTTTTATTCCCTCCCTCCCTCCCTCCCTCCCTCCCTCTTTCTCTCTCTTCTTCCCTCCCTTTTTTCTTGCCTCCCTTCCTTGCGTCTTTCTTTCCATCAGGGTGTTACAGTGAACGAGCTTGAGTTTGAGTCAGGCAGTTTTAGTTATTATCTAGAATCTTGATTGACTTGGCCATTTTCTTTCGAATCACTTTAACCTCTCTGAGGCTCGGTTTCCTACCTGTTAAAAGGCAGATAATACATCGCAGTGTTGTTGGGAGGCTTAAGTAATATCTTATGGGTAGCTGCTATTTGTTAAACACCAAATAAATGCATTATCTAAAGGAGTCTTCACAATAACTTTTCAAGTAAAGTGTGTGGTACATGGTGGGTGACATAAATAACAAGGTGAGGGTCACCATACCTTTCACCTCCACAGTTGCTGCTACCAAAGTGAAACATGTCAGTCACTCACATAGTCATTCAACACGCATTCCTTGAGAAACTTCTATGTACCAGGTATTCTAGATTACTCAGGGGAAAATGAAGGGCCAAGAATAAGGAAAAATTACTAACTTTGAAGGGTGATAATTAGCAGAGATTATAAATACACACCATCATCACTGTGAAGAGTACTCTGAGAACAAGAAATGCAGACTGGGTGTGGTAGGATGGGCCCTGGATTCCAATTTGGGGAATTGAAAGAGGTTTCCCTGGAGAAAAAAAATCACACATTCACACTGAAAAAGGAAGGACAAATAAGTGGGAATTAGAGGTTAGAGTGTGTTCTAGAGAACTGTATATGCAAAAAGCTATTGGGTTGAGAGGGGCTTCGATCCTGGAGAGAAATCAAAAGCGGTTCCTTCTGGAATTTGAAGCGATGAATGATGAGAGTAGAAGCTAGTGATAAGCAGGACTTCCGGGTCACAGGAGGGCTAGGGATCCATCTCAGGGATACCTTGTAATAGCTGTTACTGAGTTCTCAGTCTCCGTCCCTTATCTTAGTTTGGGGACAAGAGCCCTACTGTGCTGCTGACCACCTGGACCTCTGATATGAGTGGGCAGAGGGTGATGTGGCTAACCCCACCCTTGTGTAATCTCTTGCCTGTGTTCTTGCTTCTGAGAGACAAAGGCTAGTTACGGGGCTGGATGTTGTGGGTCAGTTGGCTCTCTCTATCGTCCCTACCCTAATCTGAGAAGTACTGAGCTATGGCTCCAGGATGTTCTCATTCAGGCTCCTTATAGCCAGCACTGTACAGTCAGGAGCGCCCTCAGAGCAAGGTGCAGAATCAGTCAGCTCTCACACCACATGGCCTTCGGGAATCTCCATGCCGTTGGAAAACCTGAGCAAGACAGACTCTGCGACATGATAGCCTAATTACCATTTCCCTTTTCTTGGGAGGGGAGAGAGAAATGACATATAGATTGCCCAGCTAGATCAATGAGTGAGGTGGAAGACTGATTCATTTATTGACTCACAGAGAGTTTTTCCTTGAGCCAGTGCAACAGAAAGGACCATCCTTGTAGCTGGGTCTGCCCTGGAGTGCTGAGAAGTCTGAACTGTGCCCAAGGCTCAGAGTCAGAAAAGCAAGGAGGTGTTTTACAACGCGTCCCTCCATGCTCACCTTGCTCTTGTGCAGGCATACCAGAGATAATTAACCCTGAGGAAGGAGACCCTGTATTCATTGTCCATGTGCAGACATTTTAAGAGTGAAAGGGGCTGCTTTTAATTGGTATATTGGGATGCCAGGCATAAACTGGGAATGTTTTAGGCCAACCAGACATATGGTTGCCCTAACCATATGACTACCTAGTAGTCATTGGCCTGATGACGACTCCCTAGTTGGTGCTATCTGTGCTTAAGGAGAGATCCTAGGGCCAAGATGTTTCTGGATCTTTTTTTTTTTTTTTTGCATCTATTTTTTTTTTCACATTCTCAAAGGCAGTTTTTGGAACATTCTTCATTTTTTGAGATCCTTATGTTTCTGAGAGGTCAGTGTTAGCCAATTTAATCCAAGACAACTGATTTCTATTCAAAGCAGAGGAAGGGAGTGGTTAAAATGGACAGTTTGAAGGGAAGATAATTTTGAAAAGGACAACTTCAGCTGTATCTTCAGGCTCCTTATAGTCCTTTGGTAATTAGAATGCGCAGGCTGAGACATCATTTTTAAAATCATCTTACCCATAAATCATCTATCACACATTATTAGCTCGGATGACACCAGTCTACATGAGTGGGGATCATTATTTTTGTTATTATTGTTTGTCCAGAGGGGTGACAAGGAAGAATATGCATCACACTCACCTGCCAGACAAGAGTTAAGCAGGTGCTTTTTTTTTTGATTTATAAGGTGTTTCCTTCTAAACATATTTCTTAGTAAAACAATTTTTCAAATGTAATTTTTCCTTGAAGCCAACCCCATCGCTGATGTAGTATTTTCCTGCACCTCAAATTAAGTAGGCCATGGGAGAATTTGGTGACCAAGTGTCACTATCACTTGGCATTACAGTGTAATATAATATAGTGTAGTATCGTATCATATCATATCGTATCATATCATATCATATCATATCATATCCTTTTTAGTATTCTGTAGCAGAGGCTCTCAGTTGAGGGTGGTTTTGCTCTCAGTGGACTTTGATCATGTTCCACACGGCTTTGCTTGCTCCCACAGGGGTGGGTGCTATTGGCATCTAGTTTTTAGGGGCCAGTGATGTTGCTAAACATATTAGAAAGGCACAGGACAGGCCCCCCCCCCCAAGCAAATTCATTATCTGGATGTAAATGCCAATAATGCTGAACTTAAGAAACTCCTCTGTAACATCTTAATCCTTAATTTATTCATCCAACCAATATTTACTGAGAACCCACTATGTCCCAGCAGTTAGAATGCTGAGGATATTGGGGTGAACAAAACTGGAGGAAAAGTTTTCACTTTTGTTTTTCTTTGGATTCTAATAGGAGGAGCAGATAAGAAAGAAGATAAATAACTAAAATATTGAGCATATCAGAAAGTTATGTGTAGAAGGCAAAAATAAAAAAATAAAAAAATAAAAAAAAAATACAGCTGAGCAGAGTGTGTGGGGGAATGTCAGTAGAGAACAGTGAGATTGAAGCCTGAGGTCACTTGCCAAGGTAAGTGCATTTCTCACTGATGGCGGATGAAGGATCTGAGTGAAGGACTGAGAGATAAGGCTAGGACTCCAGGTTGGATGTTTCTGACTCTTTGGTGATCTAAAATGTTATTTCCACTAAGCTGTTTTATATATTATTGCCAGAAGCCAGGGTTGTCCTTGCTTCCTTTTGATGAAGTTCCTCTTTCTTAACTCACTGATAACCACCTTCAGCCCTACCCAAAAGCCTTCATTTCTAGCATCTATGCTTTTGTTGCTCAGAACATTTCTGGACTGTATCCTCGTCCTAGACTCATTACCATCATTAAATGCACTCAACTCAATGCTCTCTTCTGTTGAAACAAGAAAAACAAAATCGAGCTTGGGATGTAGCTTAATGGTAGAGAACAACCCAGCATGTGTGAGGCTCTGGATTCTATCCCCATCCCTGAAAAAAAAAAAAAAAAAAGACAACAATAACAAAAACAACAAAACATAAAAATGAAAAGAAAAAGTCCCAAAGGCCCAATCTTAACCCTAAATGCTCCTCTGGCCTCATTTCTCCTTCCTTTCATAGGTAAGTATAAAAAGATGTTCCGACACGTCGCCGAAGAATAAATATGATCGGCCAACAAATATATGAAAAAATGTTCGACATCTCTAGCAATTAGAGAAATGCAAATTAAAACTACACTGAGATTTCATCTCAGTCCAGTCAAAGTGGCAATTATCAAGGATATAAGCAACAATAAATGTTGGTGAGGATGTGGGAAAAAGGCACATTCATACATTGCTGGTGGGACTGCAAATTGGTGCAACCACTATGGAGAGCAGTATGGAGATTCCTCCAAAAACTTGGAATGGAACTACCATTTGACCCAGTCATCCCACTCCATGGCCTATATCCAAAGGATGTAAAATCAGCATTCTATAGTGATGCAGCCACATCAATGTTTATAGCAGCTTAATTCACAATAGCTAAACTATGGAATCAACCTAGGTGCCCTTCAACAGATGAATGGATAAAGAAAATGTGGCACATATACACAATGGAATATTGCTTAACCTTAAAGAAGAGTGAAGTTATGGCATTTGCTGGTAAATGAATGGAACTGGAGAATATTATGCTAAGTGAAATAAGTCAATCCCAAAAAACAAAACGCAGAATGTTTTCTCTGATAGGCAGATGCTAACAGTAAGGAAGGTGGTGGGGAAAAAAATAGAAGTATTTGGATTAGACAAAGGGGAATGAGGGGAAGGGAGGGGAAATGGGAACAGGTAATGTAGTAGAATGAATTGTACCTTGCTATCCTATGTGTGCATATGATCACACGATGTAATTCTACATCATGTACAATCAGAAGAATGAGTTATACTCCATGATTGTATATGTCAAAATACATCCTACTGTCCTGTATAACCAATAAGAACTAATAAAAAAGAAATATTCTCCATATGTGCTTTCTCCGTTCTTTACACTCCCCAATTGACTTGTAATGGGGTAAACCGTCCCTTGAGGTCACCAGTGATCCCATGAACTCCACCTGTGCAGGCTGTTTAGTCGGTGGCTCTTTCTTCCTAGGTCCCAGCCGCAGCGATTGCTGCCCAGGCCCATTCTCTGTTTGGACCTCACCTGCTTCCTCTCCCTTGACTTCCATCTCGTAGCTCTCTGGGGTTTCCGTCTTCCTCTGACTTCTCCTTCCAGGGAACCTTCATGGGTTCCTCTGTCACTCCTTGACTCAAGGTGTCCCCCAGCATCCGGTCCTCTGCTTTCTTTCCTCATCAACTGCGGCTTGTACAGAAGTTTTGTTTAGAGAAATCCGAAGCCCTGTGACATAGTTTGTCATTTGCCTAGACACGGGTGTGATGCGGTGCAGGGAAGGTGTGATGTGTGGGCACGAGGACCATCTCCGAGGGGAATGCAGCAAAGTAGCCACTATTTTCTCCCTTTACAGCTCAGGACCCTGCTCAGAGTCCACAATGCTACCCTCAGCTGGATGCTGGCCAGAGCACAGCAAAAGGATGGTAAGAGCTCTCTAATGGGTCTCTTTCGTCCCAGTTGTAGCTCTTTCTTTTGCTCTTGAACCTGGTCATGACCCAGATTCCACCCCTTCATCTTTCATGACATAGCCCCCCTCCACTCATGTTTTCATGCTACTGCACAGTTCTCTATCTGCCTGCACTTCCTCCCCTCCCCACCCCTGCTCCACACAGTTGACCTTGGGAAGTCCTTCTCATTCTGCAAGGCTTACCGCAAACATCACTTTTGTGTCCCTTTCTAGATTTCTAGAAAAAATTTTTATCTCATATATATACTCTCATGCCACCTGCATCCAATTAGGTTGTACATTCCTTTAGGGAATATAGAGGAAGACTCAAGAGCAAAGTTTCTATCCTCAAGAAAGTGGCTCCATAAAGCAAGTATTCACTGTTTTCTTATTTTACAGCTTCCTTGATGCTCCAAAATCCAAATTTTAAAATGTCTGATACTAACTTGCTGCGTGACTCTGTATGTTTCACTTAATGTCTCTGAGCTATCATTTTATCAAACCATATTCTGGCAAATAATATTCTCATTCTAACTCAAAGAAATATATAAAATTCTTTGAGCGTTTGGCAAAAAGATGCTATAAACCAAAGACAAAATACATGATTATTCACTGAAGATTCTATGTAACATTTTTTTATTGTCAGACATTTTATTCAGATCCCAACAAAGTGTAACTATTTCCAAAGAAAAATGTGACCTCTATATATCTTTAAAATTTGAAGCCACTCATAACATAACAAAACTTTGCCACATAATTTTTTTTCTTGTGCGTGAGATAGTCACTCATCTTTTTCTTCCCTTTGTTCCTAATTTTTTTAAAAAAACCTGAAGATTTGCCTTTTACTTCCTTTCCCTTTCTTTCCCCCCTGAAGGGAAAGCATCTCATGTCAGAGGCAGAAGTAGATAAAAAGTTTAAAATTATGTGCTAGATCTTGATCTAAATTTCTCTTAAATCACCAGTAGCACTGTCATGGCCTGAAGAAAAGAAAGTGAATCAATGATGACGGAGGAGTTTGAAGAAAAAAAGATGTGAAGACGAATGCTGGCTAAATTCATTTACTTCATTGTTCTAAATTTTAGGACTCAAATTAATTTCTAGATTATTTTGGTGAAATGGGAAAATGTAAATGTGTGCCAGTGAATAATTGTAAAAGTAAATAACACAAGGGGTGGAATTTTCCACCAGAATCTCACAAAAGTGGGCATTTTTGTTTCCTAGGGAAAACATCCATGAAACTAGCTTCATTCATGGCAAACTGAAGTCTATATAGTATGGGTAGGGGAAAGAGGGAGAGAGAGAGAGAGAGAGAGAGAGAGAGAGAGAGAGAGAATATGAATATGGATTTACTGATTGCATACCTGTGCTATGTGTTCATCTAACTTAACTTCATTTAATAGTTTACTTCAATAGCTCTATGAAGCTTATTTTTTTGTGCTAAACCAGCTAGAGTTCACTGCAGTTAGTAGTAAGTAGAGTCAAATGAGGAACCTATGGTTTTCTGGCTTCAACACCAAACCACATTGATGTCCTATCATATAGAAAATAAGTGTCATGGCCTTATGCAATTTATAATCCAGAAAAGAAATCCAAATGTCTCTGTAAGACGCAGAGGTGGTGCCACATATTTACCCTTTAAATCCTATAAAATAACTCCATGTATACAGTTATGAACGGTCAGCCACACTGTTGGGAGGGCACTGTTTTGTTTCCCCGGGCGGTGACATAGAAATGGAGATGCTACTTTGCTAACTTTTTAAAAAATTTCCCCCAGCGTAACATGTCACACGATTCAACCTCTTCACTCGCTGTGCAAATTTGGTAAGATATTTTATTTATCTTAGGTTCAGTTTCCATTTGCAAAATTGAGATGATGATCTTTTCCTTGTAGGCCTGCTCTAAGAACTTAAGAGGAGAGAGAAGATGGGAGGGGACGGGAGGGGAGCGGGGATAGTAGAGGATAGGAAAGGCAGCAGAATACAACAGACACTAGTATGGCAATATGTAAAAACGTGGATGTGTAACCAATGTGATTCTGCAATCTGTATACGGAGTAAAAATGGGAGTTCATAACCCACTTGAATCAAATGTATGAAATATGATATGTCAAGAGCTTTGTAATGTTTTGAACAACTAATAATAATAATAAAAAAGAAATTCCTAATTGACTAAACTACTTAAATGCTTTAATAGCATCCTCTACAAATCTAAGGTACTCAATTACTCATTAAAACAAACAATAATGGTAAAAAAAAAAAAGAACTTAAGAGTTACTTGGATTGTACGTAGTCCTCAAAAAATGGTGGTTATGATGGTTTGTGGCAGTCATTATTGGCATGTATTTAGATGCATTTGGAGAACTTTGATGGGAGATCTGACTGTGACCCTTAATGGGGCTGCTTCTATACTCACTGACCAATGGTGCTTGCTATGGTTTGGATCTAAAAGTGTCCCCCAAAAGCTATGTGTTAGGAAACAGAGCTGTGTTCAGAGGTGAAAAGATTGGGGGATGAGGCCTGTACTTCATCAGTGGATTAATCAACTTGATGGATTAGTGATCTGAATGAACTACAGGGTGATAACTGTAGGCAGGTGAGAATGGAAAGAGGTAGGTCACTGGGGGCGTGCCTTTAGGCACTATATCTTGTCCCTGGCTCTCTCTCTCTCTCTCTCTCTCTCTCTCTCTCTCTCTCTCTCTCCTTCCTGACTGCCATGAACTGAACAGTTTTTGTCCTCCACCACCCACTTCCACCATGATGTTCTGCCTCACCTCAAGCCTAGCACAATGAAGATGATGGACCAGGGGCTGAATCTCTGAAACAGTAAGCCAAAACGATATTTTTCATTTCTAAATTGTTCTTTTGTTGTTGTTGTTGTTGGTACTAGAAATTAAATTCAGGGGTGTTCAACCACTAAGCTACATTCCTATCCGTATTTTGTATTTTACTTAGAGACAAGGTCTCACTGAGTTGTTTAGAGCCTCACTTTTGCTAAGGCTGGCTTTGAACTTGCAATCCTCCTGCCTCAGCCTCCTGAGTTGCTGAGATTACAGGTGTGCACCATGATGCCCGGACTAAGATGTTCTTGTCAGGTATTTTGGTCACAGTAATGTAAAGCTGACTAACAGAGTGCTGGGCCACATGATGTGTGCACCAAAGTGCTAAGTAATTGGGTATGTATAGAACAGATAGCAGGGAGGGGAGATAATGGAAAGAAGGAACCAAGAGTTCTTCTAAAAGAACAGTTCACCATTGGTATTTGCCGGCTCTGTATCTGTAGATTTAACCAACTGCAGACCAAAAATATTGAAAGAAAAATTGTGTTTGACTGAACGTGTACAGATTTTCCTTTTCATTATTCCCTAGACAATGAAGTATAACAACTTTTCACATAACGTATACGTTATGTTAGATATTATAAGTAATCTGTGCAGATTATATGCAAATGCTGTTCCATTTTACATAAAGGACTTGAATATTGGGATCCTGGAACCAATCTACCTGATACCAAGGAGCAATGACCTTTGCAAAATCAAGCCAAGGAAATGGCAGGGATCTATGGAAAGGAAATGGGAAGGGGCTGGCATGAGACCTGAATTTTTTTTTTCTTTTCTTAATTGAATAATTCCTGGACCACTGGTCACAGAATTCTCCTTCTGGGGAATTCTCTTTCAAAGAACTCGCCTTACAAACACAAATTACAAAATAATGGCATATGTTTTCTCTCCCTTATTTCATTCTTTAATGTAATACCTTTAAAGAAGAAGCTGTTTCACGTAAACCTGATTAACTCTGAAGAGAGTGATAATCCATCCAAACCAATCCAAATGAAGGTAAAAGGAATAATCAGGCTTCCATTATGCAAAATGGTGCTCAGTTAATTTATTGCATTGCGCTGAATAATAAGCTGTTAGGCTCCACATGGCTTTTTTCACGTTAAATCAAATTGCTTATTGCTGCTAGAGCTTATTTCATATCGCATAAAATTTGGATATATTATAATGGAGTAGATATTAGTCCATTATAAGAGACAGGTTTAAGTGCTTCATTTATAGAATCCCTCCACTTGGAAAATGGTAAGGGAGAAGAAGAAATGCAAACAAGGTAATGGACAGAGGGGATTTATGTACATTGCTTGATGGGCCAGCTCTGCCTTGGTGACTGTGGTTGCTGTGCACAGGACCCAGTGCGTTGGAGAAAAATCAGCATTTCTAGTGGAAAGAAAATCCAGAGCGAGTTTATGTTCTTTCTCAGGGAAGTGTTGACATTTTAATTACTTTCTGTTTTCTTTGGAGCTGCATTTGAGAGTTGAAAGCAAGTTAGAAAAATAAGAATTAGCTTTATTAGAAATAAGAGGAATTGACATGTAGACCCCAGTTGGAAAGGGTTGAGGCTGGGTTCTTGACAATATGAAGTCTGCAGCAGGACCCAGAATCCAAGAAAACTCAGCCGCTCAAAGCTAACTGGAAGAGTTCCTGCTTGGTCAGGGCTTATCATCCCGGAGAGCAGACTGTGCCTCTGTGTGCAATCTAATCTTTTCCGGATGTGCTTCACTTTTTAATGTTTTTTTTTTTTCTTTTAAACTTTGGTCTTTCTGTAAAGAGGAGTTTGTGAGGGTAAGTAAGATCGAGATACAAAAAAAGAAAATGGTCAGAGGGAGTTGGAATGAGCTGGGGAAATTGATAGTCTTAGAATTAATTTGGAAGATAATATAATTGTCTTTTGATATTTCATAAAAGAAAAATATCCGTGGAGGCGAGGTCGGAACGGAGTAATTGGCTTTAGGAGATATGATATATTTGCACTTTTCCTCCCTGCACCTGGAGTCGCCTGGAATTGATTAAATAAATATTTAACAAACCAGGACGCCTACATGTATGTTCCAGGATCAGCAATCTAAAAATAGTAACTCAGCACAAGATGGAAATTAAAAACCCTCTAATCAACATCTTTGTGGTGCTCGAAAGGGTGGTAACCTGAGGGTGTCAGCCCTGCCTGCCCCTTGCCTGCCCCCTCCCCAGTGTGGAAACACCATCAGGTTCAGACCAGCCAGTTCAGTAATGAACAGATAAATCTGGTCCCTTAAATAACCTAGTGTCTACTGCATGCCAGGTACTCTAAATATACTTTTAAAATTTTCAGAAAATCATATAATATGACGTTGTCTCTATAATAAATATTATTATTTGTTTTACAATCGAAACTGAGGCTTGGTCAGGTAGAGACCATTTCTCAGTTATGTAAACTTTTATTCTAAAACATTTCAGACATATACAAAAGAATATAAAATATAATGAGCCACCAAAATTCCTTACTTCACCACTCAGGGATGGTCGCATGCAACTGTACCAGTCCCACCCCATATATGACTTCATTGCATCACGTATCTTCCAGTGTGTGTCTCTAAGAGGTAGGGATTCTCAACAATAAAATAAACACAATAACTTTATCACACCTACAAACATTGCCAGTAAGTCATCATTTCAGGAAACATGTAGTCAGTTTGACTGTATATTCCCAATTGTTTTACAATCTACTAATTTAGGTTTAATCACAATCTATTAACTTTAGATCCAAGCCCTACATTCCGATTGCTTGATTTGTCTCTCAAGGCTTCCTTTAATATATGTGTTCCTTTTTCATCTCCTATTTTTTCTTAGAATCACTCTTTGGTTGAGAAAATGAGATTGTTTTTCCAGGACAATTTCGAATAAGCTGGATTTTCTTGATTCCATTTCCTGAGGAGTTCTCAAACATATTCATCACCTTGTCCTTTGTATTTCCTGTAAAATTACAGTTAGAATTGGAGATTTTATCTGATTCTGGTTCCACATTTTGGTAATACTACTTCTTAAGTAGTGATATTTCCGTAAATAGAAGTGTGTGTGTGTGTGTGTGTGTGTGTGTGTGTGAGAGAGAGAGAGAGAGAGAGAGAGAGAGAGAGAGAGAGAGAGAGAGAGATTATCAACTCTTAAAAATGTTTATGTGAATCCATTAATGCATTAGTTATAAAAATTGTTGATATCTTAATTTTATAATTTTTTTAAAAAACTTTATTTTCTAGAGCAGTTTTAGGTTCACAAGAAATTGAGTGGAATGTAGGTAACATTCCCACATAATCCACTCTATATAATCTCATTATCCCCCATGACCAACATCACTCCCCAGAGTAGGTGCTTATTTATGAAAACCAATAAACCTGTATTGACCCATGCTTACCACTCAGAGTTGATATTTTCATTAAAGCTCACAATAGTACATTCTATGTGTTTTGACAAATATAGAATGATACATATCCACAAATGATTTTCTTTTCATTTATTGAATTTCCTCTATGGGGAGAAACTTCACCCCTCATTAACATTTGGTTAGCTGAGAAATCCAGATGAATGTATTCTCATTATTATTATTATTTATTCTAGCACAGTCACTAGCAGAGGAAGGGGATACAATACACACGTCTTCATAAATTGAATTGTATTTGATTCATATTAGAATTTTCTCCAAAGAACCTGTACAGGACAAAGGAGGACACCACAGTATTAACAAAGACTAGAACTTAGTTCCATGAAAAAGCTTAAAAGAATCAAATCTCAGTAAAGCCTCTCAGTACTAAAGTGAACACGGAGGCACTAGTGAATCACACAATTCTGGTATGGCCCCTGGCCAAGTCTCATCAATATTCACCAAAGTATTCTTTCCCAAACACAGGGAAAGAAAGAAAGAAAGAAAAGAGGGACAATTTCTGAATCACTCCCTCCAACCACGGAAATGATTTTAATTACCAATTCATCTGTTGGCAGACTCTTCTGGCAGATGTACCTGCAAGTTGGAAAGATAACAAATGAACCCATTCCTTACTCCAGAGTTGACACTGATAGTGCGGACTGAATTTGCTCTCAGAAAAGAATCCTGGGCAACAATACATCTGGCACTCTGCTCGAGGAATTTGTCATGTCGTTGACATGTTCAGCCTCCATTGTCCATACCACCCCGGCAGCAGGTCCTTTATGTTTCAATGAAATTGCAGTCTGAATTAATATAATTAGAATGTAACTGCTATTCACTGCACACACACACTCCTTATTTCCAGGAGTACAGATCTGATAGCATATCTGTGCTCAAAATCTTTCCATGATGGCTGAAGGGGAGCGAGCAGAGAGGGGAATGATAGAACATTCACTAGTTCATCAACCTTATAAAGTATGAGCTAATGGAAATATAGGAGGAGAGAAAGGAAGTCCTGACCTTGGCATGTCTAAAGATAAATATCTGTCAAGTTTCCTAGCCTGGATAGCACTGTTATAAAATATGTACTATAGTCCGTCTGAATTGAGAGAAAGAAGTGAACTAGGAAAGACCAGTTATCTTCCAAAAGACAATTATAGGATGTAGAGTGGATAATTCATGGATAGAATTACAGAATGGAGAGGTGGATGGACAACTTCCTTCTTTCTTTCATGTTTTGCTTTGAGCAGTGGATGTCACTCACCAAGCAACTGTCATCAAGTGAATAATGATTTTTTTTTTTACTAGAATCTTGAATTTCAGTCTTCATTAATTTTCTGTTCTTACAAATTCTTGATATGGTAGAAAAGGACATCAACAACTTTTTTTCTTTTCTTTTCTTTTTTAAAATAAGATAGACTCACATTCTCTTAATTGAGTTTGAGTTTTCACTTGGATGATCCATTGGAGGGAAGCACTGCCCTGACATTATCAGTATGTTGGCTTGAGTTCATGGTTTTGGCCTCTTTTCTTCTCTGGAGAACTGTGCAACTTGTGTACTGGATGCTGTTTGCCTCCAAATTCTATATGGAATCCCTAACCTCCCATCTGATGGTATTTGGAGGTAGGGACCTTGGGGAAGCCATTGGATTTGAATGAGGCCATGAGGATAGGCCCCCATGACGAGATTTGTGTCCTTATAAGAAGAGGAAAAAAGAGATCAGATTGCTGTCTCTGTCCCCCTCCACCAAATGAGAATACAGCTAGAATGCAATGGTCTGCAAGCCAGGAAGACAGACCTAACAAAGGACATCAACTGACTTGCACCTTGATCTAGGATTTCCCTGCCTTAAATACTGTGAGAAATAATTGTCTGTTGCTTAAGCTACCACCCGATCTGTACCATTTTGTTATGATGGCCTGAGCTAAGACTGTGCATGGTGTAATTTGAGCGTGTGCCCTAAAGGTTCAAGTGTTGAAGGATTAGCCTTCAAAGTGGTAGCACTGAGGTGGTAGAAATCTTTTAGATGTAAGTCTCAGTGCAAGGTGATCAGGGCTGAGGGAGGCATTGTCCTTGGAAAGGATTCATGCTGGTTTTACAGAGTAGTCAGTTTTTGAGAGGGTGAGTTGTTATACAAAGAGCAAACCTGGAACCTGAATCCCTCTTGCTTTCTGTCTCACTATGTGATATCTTCCGTATACTCTCCTGCGATTGTTAGCATCTTGAAAACATCAACAATAATTCCTTGCCTTCATGCTGTCCTGTGAAGCATTAACTTTCTCTCCCTAAATTTGAAGGAACTGTCCACCATTTTACATTAACTAGCCCAGGGGTTTTCAGAATTAGGTGTGTTTCGGAATCCTATGTGGTGGCTGGGGGCATTGGAAGAGGATTTATTAAAATGCCAATGCCTGAATCCCTTCTAGATCTACAGAATCAGAGTTCTCAGCTGTGGTGCCCAAATTTTGTGAGTTGAAACCCACTCCAACTGCTTTGGACTTGACACCTCTAGGCTGATATTCTCTTTCACAGGTACAATATTCAAATTTACTATACTAGCAGATATTTCTATAGATGATAAGCATCATTTCCAAAAAATATATATATTTAATGTATATAAGTGGAGGTCTGTTTAAGAAGTTTTGAGAGGGGCCTATCAGAATACTTGTGGGGCTACTGTGACCCTCTCCAATGTATACATTCTTTTTCTCCTTTGTTAACAGCATGCTTAGTTTCCCAATCTGACTGTTCACTCTGAGTTAGATAGAAAATTTGACATCTCACATTTTCAGGCAATTTACTTTGCAAATTAACACAATAGAGATTTATATTTTAGTGTTGAAATCCTTTAATAAAGTAAATAATTGTCTCTCTTTCCAGTATATTTGTCTTATTACTCTGGATGCTTAATCATAGAATTATGTGTTATAAACATGTGTTTAGGCATCCAAATGTATGCACAGATGGAAAATCTCAAGCTTACATTCCCCAAAAGTGGACACTCATGAGGTCTTGCCTTTGTTTTCTCCAAGGACTATCCAAATCAGAGTTCAATGAAGGAGGTTTAGGGAAATCTCGTCCCTAGTCTCCTCGTTTCCACCCACAGCAGGCTCTGTCTTTATGATTTAGTGGCCTTCAGAGAATTCTCATGGGGGTGGATAGGAAGTGGATTGGGCATGGACTTGGGTTCCTATCTGCTGTTTGACCAGTGGATTTTTGGATAGACTTGTCATGCAGAAAATAGCTTGATTTATTCCCGAGTGGTAGTAGAGACAGACTCCCAGGACCCGGCTGCCCCTTAACACCCCAGAGGACTTTATTCTAAATAACTCAATAAACTGATTAGTAGAGCTACTAGGCATAATAAGTATACTCCAAAAAAAGATCTTTTTTTTTTTCCAATTACAAAAGTAGTGCATACTCCTTGAAAAGAATACTAGAGGGGAAGGGAGAAAATGTAGGAAAGATAAGAAGGGAGAAAGTCCTCGCTGAAGTGCTGACTTGACAGTCAAAGGCCTGTGGACTAGAACCCAGCCTTCCTTGTCATCTGCTTTTGAGTCAGTTATGCCACACGTCTGGGCATCCTTCTCATCTGTGAAATGGGAACCACGTCTCCTGCAGGGTCAGGGTGTGTTAAAGCACACTCTGGGGAAGGGTTTAGTGAAATGACTGGAGTGGAGGGAGCAGCTGTAACACCATACACCAGAGAGAACAGTGTTGTCGTGGCTGGTAGCAAGGGGTGGTGGTTACTGAGTATGTCCTTTCTGGGCAAGCAGACTTGACTTTGAACCCCTTTTGCTTGTCGGCAGAGTTATTGCTATTGGTATTCCTAGTGTTCTAGTCAGCTTTTTCATTGCTGTGGCTAAAAGAACTGAACAGAACAGTTTTAGGGGAAGAAAAGTTTATGTGGGGGCTCACGGTTTCATGAGATCTCAGTCCATAGACAGCAGGCTCCATTCCTTAGGGATCAGGGTGAGGCTGAACATCATGGCAGAGAGTGTGGTAGAGGAAAGTGGCTAATGATGATCAGAAAGCAGATAGAGACTCCACTCTCCAGATACAAATTAGATACCCCAGAGCTATGCCCCCAATGAACCACTTCCTGCAGCTACACCCCACCTGCCTCAGGTTCCCACTTAATTAATCCCATTACTGCTTAGGTTAAGGCTATAACCCAGTGGTTTTGTCCTCTAAACCTTCTCGCATTGTGTCATGTAAGTTTTTTGGGGATACCACATCTAAATCATAACACAAAGCATTAAAGCTATATCTTTTTTTTTTTTTTTTTGGTACCAGGGGTGCTTAACCACTGAGTGACTTCCCCAGCTCTTTTTATATTTTGTTTTGAGACAGGGTCTCTCTAAGTTGCTAGAGTCTCACTAAGTTCCTGAGGATGGCTTTGAACTTGCAATCCTCCTGCCTCAGCCTACCGAGCTACTGAGTGTATCACATTTTTTAAAGAAATTTTTGAGCTCTCTTAATATTATGATTATCAAAAATAGATTTCAATTACATCTGTTTTCACAATGTATTAACTGAAATCCCCTAATCCTTGCCTTAACCTTACAAGCATTTTTCTTAGTTTGTAAGAATGATTAAAAAAATAAAAAAATAAAACCCTCAGAAACAATTAATGTTTCTAAGAAAGTAAAAAAAAAAATCTTTGCGGCAATGTTTCATTTTATCA
The DNA here is from genome assembly GCF_052094955.1 of Ictidomys tridecemlineatus. Taxonomy (NCBI): domain Eukaryota; kingdom Metazoa; phylum Chordata; class Mammalia; order Rodentia; family Sciuridae; genus Ictidomys; species Ictidomys tridecemlineatus. The sequence continues at coordinate 26,425,628 of NC_135482.1, forward strand.
TCATATTTTTCCTGAGAAACCAATGAAGAATGGCAGTTTTATATGTAAAACAGTAGTTAGCCTTTATACGGCTGACATTTTTTCTAAAAGCCTAGAAATATTTCACATTTGAAGAAAAACACCCGGTTCCCATGTTGGATCCGATTAAAATTCAAATCTATATTAGCATCTCATTACTGTTTGAAAAAGCCAACTGCACACTAATGGAAAATGCCCAGCGTCTGCCAGCCCTGCTTTCCCCTGGTTCCTTAGCAAGGCTGTCCTGGGACCTGGGAGGGCGGGGCCACAGTTACATCCTGGTTAAAACAGCAGCCTGAATGCTGGCCCTCAGTTTTGGTTTTTCCTTCCTTTTCCCTCTTCCATCCCTGCATTGTTTCAGCTGCCAGTCTCGCAGTATTTTCTTTCATGCAAGGGAAAAGGAAGGGCAAAAATGACTTTGAAAGAATAACATTTCTTTCTCTGCACTTAAATAGAACACTCAACACAGAACATCCTGTGTTTCCTTTTAATGGATGACACGCTGACTTGGTGGTGAGCTGACTAAACACCAGACGTTCAGATAGGTGTTCTTGCAGTCACACTTACCCGCTGGAGAACACTCTGCTCGGTTATTTTAAGTGACGATCTGTCTTCTTCCGGGCCCTCTGGTTCTTCTTATCCCCCCATGACTTTTCTCTGTTATACTTATCACCTTCTGACGTGTGTTTATTATGGTTTTTGTTTATTCTCTGACTTCCCTGGTCATAGGTAAATACCACAGGAGCAAGCATCTCTGTTTTGCTAGCTGTTGGATTCCTTCTAAAAACAGGACCAGGCCCAAAGTAGGCACTTAATAAATATTTGCAGCTGCAACAAATAAACTAGTTCCTACCTCAGTGTTCTCTCCTGTACAATTGGGGGAAAATAATAGATAAAAAAATATGTTATGAACACATTCTATAAATATATTTAAGCCTAGTAGATACATTGGAGATCACAGGTCTATTTGGTTGTGTAGTTGGATAAGAAATAAATGAGTTGGATGAAAGAGCAACATTCCCTTGTCATTCTGTTCTCCTATTCGGCTTTATTTTTCTTTCAACACCGAGTCCCCACATTTAATATAATACATAGGTCTTTGTTTTTGTCTGCCTCTCCTTAGTAGAATGTTAAATTGTTTTTTTTTTGTTTGTTTGTTTGTTTTTTTTGGTATGGGGGGTGGGTACCAGGGATTGAACTCAGGGGCACTAGACCACTGAGCCACATCCCCAGCCCTATTTTGTATTTTGTTTAGAGACAGGGTCTCACTGAGTTGCTTAGCATCTCTGTTTTGCTGAGGTTGGCTTTGAACTAGCAATCCTCCTACCTCAGCCTCCAGAGCCACTGGGATTACAGGCATGCGCCATAACACCCAGCCAAATGTTAAGTTTTATAAGGGCAGGATCTTGGGTGTTTTGTTCTCCATTGCTGAGGCCAGTGTGTGACCCAGAGCAAGCACCAAAGACACAAATATGCAAATATTTCCGTGAGTGTATTCACTCCAGACTGTATCTACCCCTGGCCCTGACTCGATCAGGATTTGTGGTGTGATTGGTCACTAAGATGTAGGTACTGCTGAGGCGAATGATGGATGGGGAGATGAGAAAGGAAACAAGATGATACTGATATTTTAAGTATTTCAATCACAGTGACAACCTATGGGTATGGTGGGAGAACAGACAGGATCTGGCACTTAGTAGCTGTTAGCTATCACCACCATCATTATCATAAACCATATTAGCATCCAGGTGTTGGCACATTAGAGCTTATGGGCCAAATCCAGACTGTTGTCTATTCTTATAAATAAAGTTTTATTGAACATAGCTCATTCATTTTCTTTTTGTCTATGGCTGTTTTCATTCTAAAACAGCAGAATTGAGTAGCTACAGAGAATGTATGGGTTGTAAAACCCAAAATATTTAGCATCTGGCCCTTTACAGAAAAGGTACTTGAACACTCTTCTAGAATATTGGTCTGTTTCCAATATAACTAAGCCTAGAGCCAATTAGGCATGGTCCACGGAGAAGTTTGATCTTCATTCTGAAATGGGAATATAGAAACTAAGTATTTACAAACTTCTATAACAATTTGTCATTGAAAACCCAGTGAATGATTTTGGTTTATACAAAAATGTTGCTTTATGACAGTTTGGAAATTGAAAAGGATCTGCCCTTTCCTAGAGGAATGGGTCTGTTTTGTAATGGGATGTTGATCATATCAGTAACTTTAGTAAGTTATGTTCATGTTGGTTTTAGATGAAAACATCTGGAAGCACATCAGGTGGGAGTGACAAGCGTGTCTTAAGATTGCAAGTGACCTGGGAAGGTTGATGAACAAGCACATTAATAACATCGTGAAAATGGATTTTCTATGTAGATGAATGGTTCAGCCAGCCACAGTTCACTTACCAGCTAATATAGTTGTAATGTGTTGCTTGGTATGGAGAGAAGGCAGTCACTTTAGGGTGTTCAGGATGTTTCATGCACATATATAAATAAATTCTCTTTTGGTAAGTATGTTTTAAGTTGATACATCACCTTCTTTGAATAAATAAATTCTCTTTTGGTAAGTATGTTTTAAGTTGATATATCATCTTCTTTGAATAGAAAGTCATCAATTTTTCCTGAAATCTGGCGAAACAACAGTTATATGACCAGCCTTATGTTTTGTTGCATGTGCATGTAAACAAAAAAAAAGAAAGAAAAAAAGAAAAAGCAGACTGACTTTTTCCTTTTCTGTTTTAGAATCGGTTCCAAACAGTCAAGCCTGCCAGAAAAAACAGACAAACTCTCAAGAACAACAATGCCTATTATGTGTGGTGGAGGAGCCGCCAGATTTTGATTACCGGCCAGACATTAACTCCTTTGGTGTCTCATGCAAGAAATGCCAAGTCTGAATCCAGATATTTTTCAGAATAGCATGAGATCTGCAATTTACAGTGTCTTCTGAAAAAAAAAAGGCAACTGAGAGAAGGTAGTGCAAGTTAAAGACCACATCTCCTGGTTTCTCGAATTCTGCCATGACTCTTCCTGGTAAACGGACAGACTGAGTACCTGTGCTCTTCCTTTTTCAGGCCTTAGGTTGTGGGCCAGAAGCATGTTACTGTACCCACCTGTCCCACCTGTGTTGTCTTGATGTCTAAAGGACTGTTGAATTCTGCTGCCATCGAGAAAATGCGTGGATTCCTGGAGGCCACCTCTTACAGTAAAACTGTGAGAAAGAAGAATCCTTGCAAACTCTGTGATCAGCATCCCCTCCCATCCCCCCATAGACTCCCTGAAGGCTGTCAGACTCCATCCTGCTTTGAGATCTCGGATAAAGCAGAGAGCAATGCGATTTTCAGAGGGAGGATGATAATATAAGTATTTAGACCATCGTGTGTGTGTATATCCTACGTGTGTATAAATACTGAATATTTATTTTAGTATTTCATTTGTTCTTTCATTTACTCTTTAATACATATTTACGGAGAGTCCTCTGTGCGGTGGATGTGGATAACCAAGTAAGGTAGAATCACAATGTCTACCTTTTAGCCAGATCTTATTGCATATCAGCATTGTGTTAAACATTTTACATTCAAATGCATGAATGCACTTAATCCTTAAAAAAAACAAAACAAAACAAAAACAAAAACAAACCTTGAAGAAACAGCTCTATTTTACATCTTAGTAAATGGACTCCCAGAAAACTCAAGGGCACACATGTAGTCAATATCAGAGTAGGATGCACATACAGGTATGTTTGATGCAAAATGCATTTCCCTATTTACTTTGATGTTGTCTTCCCAAAGATGAATCAAAAGATAAAACCACATTAACTTTCTTTCTCGGAATTCCCCTTCTGTTTGGTGAGGAAAGAAACGCATGTGATCGAATTCTGTTGAAGGGGGGAGAAGGTAGGAGAGGGTAGAGAAGCCTCTGTGGCTGGAAATTCACTCAGCAGAGGGAAAGAGAGAGAGATTTTGGCTGAGTGTGTCTTTGTTGGGTTATCAAGAGAACTGAACTCACCCAGAGGCAGAGATATTTCTGGCTCAAAGAGTAATTCTGTCACACAGAATGGAGGGACTGGTCAGTGGGAAATCCTTTAAGGCTGTTTCTCCACTTAATTGCCCTTATCTTTTCCTTCTTTTCATTCTTAGGTTATTTCCAGTCCTTACTAAAAGAGGACGCAGGGAGACTGTGAACTCAGCCAGGTGGAAGTGATAACGATTTTAGAGAAACCACAGGAGAAGGAAAAGCTCCTCCAACCATCTTCTCACTACCACAATGGGACCCGTACGGATTAACTCTTTCAAGGATGGAAATAAAAATGCAAGTTTTAGGTAGGTTTTAGTGTTGTGTGGAGGGAAAAACAAGGACTGATCTATTTGGTTCTCTTCACTTGATTCACCCTGAAGGGCTTGCTGCCCTAAAGATAAGTGGACAGATGAAGAAAAGTAGTGTCCCCAGATACCCCCATGAAGCCAATGCTCTCTGAAAGGAAGCAGCCACACATTCAGCCCAGGGAGAACTTTTTGCATCCAGGAGAGTGATTTGGGTCAAAGGAAAGGAGAACAGTGACATTACTGCCAGACTGCTTCTCTAACTAAGCCTTTAGCTCTTCTGTTCAGGACAAATGGGAATCCGCCAGCATAGATGTGACCTGTCCTGTCTGCTGGCAACCACAGTATCATAATTCACTGGAGTTTCACTTTAAGAATTTTAAGAATTACCTGTGAGATTTTGAGGGTCAATATTTTAGACTATCATCACTATTGGACTATTCATTTGAATACTTCTGGGGTTTATGCCTCTTTTCAAAAGAAATATTGGGCTTCCCTATATTCATTACAAAGTCTTTCTAGTCTTCAAATCCTCCTGTAAAGTGTCTCTTCTCTAGTCTTTTAAGTGTACCGTATGACTGAATATGATGATGGGATATTTACATGTATCCTTGTCTATTGTGTCAAAGATCATTAAAAAAAAAAAAAGCCTGTCGTTAAAGCCCCCAAGTGATTGGATTGGCATGAGGAACAGGAATGGGGCTGGCATGGAAGAGAGGATCTGACTCTGGGATTTCATGAAATCCAAAACAATAGGACAGCTGCTTTTCCATAAACAGATTATTATTATTATTTCTACCTAGACAGCTTGATAGCAGCCATTATCTTCTTTCTGGGTGTCTTATCAAGTTCCGGCTGTGTGCAGCATGGGCGATAAGGAATGAGGAATGTCACCCATGGGATTGCCAAGGATTATTTCTATGCACTGCTGGTCAGCAACGGCCAGGCCCTCAAAACTGAAAAGGAGCCCTATTGTTCATGCGGGCAGTTGCTATTCTGACGACACCAAGAGAGCAGAAGGAGGATGTATTTGCCATTGTGTGTAAGATTGAAATTTCATGACTCTCAGCTAAAGTTCAAGCGGTCTTGATTTTGAAAAGCATAGTCATTGTGGAATATCTTTGAAGAGGGAGAAGACAAGGGGAGGAAAGAAGAATGAAATGAGTTCAGAGCTCTTCAGAACTATGAGAGAGCATAAAGAAAGAAGAGAGGTGTAACACTCTCAAACACTGGAACTTAAAATGCTAGGCATCCGGGCCTCAGAGGAATTGAGCAGCATCCTATAACCATGACTTGTGCTCTAGTTGCTTAATGTAAAGACTCCAGGCTTCATTACTCATCAGAAAATAGCCAATTTGCTGGATTTCTGTTTCATTGTCTCAGTTTCATCCCAAATTCTTGAACACAATCAATCTGTTGATATTAAATTTTTTTTTCCTTTTCTCTTCAATGAAGAAATGAATATTTTATTAGAGAAATGCTGGCTCTGAATGTTAGAGAAAAAAAAATAGGATCTCTTTGAATTTTTATTTCAGCATTAGAGCTTCCCAACCTTTTATCTTCTTAGAGAAAAGACTGCATTAGAAGAATATGAAAACTCAAACGTACAACGAACCCACACTATGTTCATATAGAATTCCCCCAAAGGGTTCTGAGTGCTTCAGCCTTCTTGGTGCGCAGTTTTAGGGTCATGCTGACAGTATAATGTAAGCCGCTTGGAAGTGGGCCAAATCAAATTTTTCCAACATTTTAAAATCGCTCTTCTGAAATTGGAATTTCAAATGAATAAAATACTTTGCTCTTATATCAATAGCTTCAGAAAAAAAAAAAAGAACCCAGTCACAGAATCATTAAGATGAAGCCTAGAAGAAAGGGCAAAGGAAAGGGCAAAGAGAGGGCACGAAGAAGTCAGGAGGACTTGGGAGGAGAGAAGGGGCTTTTACTCCCCTGTGGAGAGCCCGATTCCAGCAGGGCCAGGACCTGGTTTCTGTGTTTCTGCAGTAGCTCACATGGAGTAAACACGCAGGAGGTATCTGTCGGCTTCAGTGTTAAGATCTCTGAAGGAACATCACCCTAACTAAACAAGTTGTTTTCGTTTTTCAGCCTTTAATCATTTAGTCAGAAGCCTAGATTATCTTTAACACAAATGTGAAATATCTTGTTAAAAATCCAGAGTCTAATTCAGAAACCTTGGGCTAGACTCTGAGACTCTGCTGAGACTCCCAGACCATCCTTTCCGTGGATTGCACTCTGAGTAACCGGGTATTGGGATCAGGCATGGTGGCTTGGGCCAGGAGCCATGAGCTCTGAGTTCTAGTCTCTGACATGAACCATCTGTGCTTTCAAGCCAGTCGACTGGCTTTCCGGGCTTCAGCCTCACTACCTGGATAATGAGTGGACAGATCTATATAATTTCTAAAGTTCTTATTAGCCTTAATATTTTAAAAGAAAGAGAGAATCCCCAGTCTCATTCTGTCCCTCAAAATCTAGGGAGGCTGAATCACGCCCTTCTGAAGCTGCATAGAGAATTTGACATAAATGCCCAGTGCTTCATCTGATCCCCTGGTTTCGAGTACAGTGATTTTTCCACTCTCATTTTTTAATCATTAATTTTTAATGAAATACCTACAATTTGTATGATGCAAGGCCAAGTGCCTGGAATACAAAGATGAGTAAGTTAGAATTATTACAAAATCCCTTGCTTGATTAACATGCCATAAGGTGACAACCAAGAATCTAATCAATGTCAATGCATAATGTTCATGTTAATATGCTAGGCTTTCCTTCTTTATGATATTACACATACACATATTTTATATGTTTATGTATTAGTTCTGTGGATCAAACCCTGAGCCTTGCACATGGATGTGACATATTAATGGCTACAATAGACTGCTTGAATATGATCCTAATTCTCTACCTCTTTTCATGCCCATTCATTCTTTTTTGCTCATGTCAAAAGGTGGCATGTCTTTCTCCAGTCCTTGAATTTGGGCTGGGACTGTGACTTGTTCTGGCCCACTCTATGCAACAGAAAGAACAACGTGCCAGCTCTAAGCTCAGGCTGTCCACGTTTGTTTCCTCTCTTGGACTCCTGCTGCTGTCACAGGAACAAACCTGGGAAAACCTGGTGGACAAAGGATCAGAAGAAATGACAGTTGTCCCAGCAGAGGCCAACCTGATCAGGCTACAGGTGGTCATCCCACAAATGTGTGTGAAAGTCCAGCCAAGCAGGGAGTAAATTGCTAACCCAACCCAAGATAACCACAGATGTACAAGTGAACTGGGCTGAGAGCAGAACTGCCCAGCTGACCCAGAAACTTGGAAGCAATAAAAATGCTTGTTAGAGTCACTAAACTTGGCGTGATCTGTTATGCAGCATAGCAGAGTGATATGAGGGCCTTCTGAACACAGAACGTGAACTCAAATAAATGGGTCTGGTTTGTATTCTCCCTGGAGCACAGTAGGTAAGATATTGTGGGGGTAGCTCAGAGTTTGCTACTTATTCCATGACTTTGAAAGAAAGGAAGAAGTTAACTCACAATTATTTTTAGTTTACTGGTAACAGAGAGATGTGTTCTATGAAAGGAAGGAGTTCTCTGTTTAGAGGGTAAGAAGCATAAAAACAGGGCCAAGATCTGAGATCAGGAAAAAAAAAAAGAATTTCTGAATTCTGGATTTGCTGTGTATATGTGTACAAACACACACACACACACACACACACACACACACACACACAGAGACCCACACACATATTACCCAGAGCTTCAGTCTTATTCCTGATAGCTATCTGACTTCCTTGAAAGGTGTTCATGAGAACCAACAGATGTGGTAAATATCAAAATGCTCTATAAAATTCTAAACAATATTCCAGTGTTGTTACATTTGAAGATTCTACTCAGTTTGCTTTATTTTTTATATGATTGTATCTAATCTTCATTTGAGAAGTTATAAATCCCTTTCTAACTCTAATGATACCTACTATATATACATTTCAGTTTTCTAGTTGCTTTTGTATAAATTACTTCATTTTTGATTCTCTAATGATGTCCTGAATAGCATATTTTTAAATTTTCTCATTTTGCACATGAGGAACCTCTACTGTCTTCTAAATGGTGGAATTTACAAAAGGGAGATCATGGATAAGGTTTTCTCAAGCAGAAATACCACAATCCTGGAGTTTTCTTTAAAAGAGTCAAACCTGATGAATCCATCAGATCTTTGACTTTTGTCGTCTCGTGTAAACCTGACCTAGCATTACAATTTTTTTATTTATCCCAATTCTTTTCATAATAGCCAATGTTCTGTGAAATGTCATTCTTTTTCTTCCCAAGACATTTTTAAAAGGAGAAAAACATAATGGCTACTCTGAAACTGCATCTTAGCTCAGGATTTATATTTTTAAACCATCAAATTGTCTATATAATGAAGTTAGTGGACTGAACATATAATTAAATCAGAGACTTTAGCTAAGAATTTTTATTTACAATTATGTAGTTGTTTTGGCTGATGATGTAGATATAGGTAGAGAAAGATTATACCTAAAATACTACAAAGGCCTAACTCTCTTATTGGCTGGACACAGACTATTGATTTAAGTTTATTTAACCCAACAATTTTAGAGTTAATTAAAATTCTAATTAATTTTCCTTTCTCTACTTAATTTCAAGTCCTATAGTTAATTTGAATATTTCTTATAACAGTTCCAGTTGTATCACATTTTGATACTGTGAAAGGTAATTTCTATTTTGACTACATTATAATAGCTCATTATAATGAGAACCCAACTTCTAAGTATTTAATTGGCTTAACTTATATAATTTTAATTGGTTTAACTCATATAATTTTCACAAGATCCCCATCAGGATAAGGTTTATCATTATCCCCATTTTTTAGATGTAGTAACTGAGGCACAGAGAGATGAAATGATTGCTCAAAATCATATGGCTGGTCAGTGACAGAGCTAGATTTTTAGCTCAGGTAATTTGAATAGGAAATTTTTATAATATATGACATACTATTTGTTTCATTGTCAGCCCTTCTTTAAGTCAGATACCAAGAAAAATGATATGTATCCATCTAGCTATGGCAATGCTATATCATCAAAAATTATATGTGTTCACAAGCCATCTGGGGACTTGTGGTAATCCATCTCCAGTAGGATATTTTCCCATGTATTAGAAATATTAAGGGAAATAAAATAAGTTGAAGAATATTACCCCTTATTGAACTTGAAGTTTTAAGGGAAAGGATAATCTTTTGGGGGGTGAGGGCAAAGACAGAGTTGGTTCTATAAATTCTTAAGGTCATGGTAGGGAGGGAATTGATAGTAACCCTTGAATTTACTTCAAGACACAGTTGTGTCTTCTACCCCTTGAAATATGAATTGTCTCTAAACTCAATTTCTCAACTTGAAAAGGCTAGGCCACTCCAAAATATCTTCTCAGTCTTTTCTGAATAACCTGGTGGATAAGTGATATCTCTTTCCACATCAATCCAGATGTACAACTCAACCCCTTTATAGGGTTCCTCAAGAAATCCAATCTATACTACTTATGGTTTTGAATTGTGTGCCACAAGAATTCAGTTGGTGAAGTCTTAACCTTCAGTCCTCAGAATGTGACCTTATTTGGAAACAGTGCTGTTTCAAGTGTAAATAGTTGAAATGAGGTCATATTGGAAGAGGGTAAGCCCTTTGTTCAGAATGACTGTTGTCCTAATAAAAAGGGGAAGTTTAGACCCACACAGATGCAGACGCAGGGAGAACCCCCCAGGAGGATGGAGACAGAGATCAGTGACACTTTTACTCCCCGAGGACTGTCAAGACTGTGAGAGAGCACCATCAGCTGGAAGACGGGAGTTATGGTTTGGATGTGAGGCATCCTCCAAAAGCTCACAGGTGAGACAATGTAAGAAGGTTCGGAGGAGAAATGATTGGGTTATATGAGTCTTAACCTAATCAATGAATTAATCTCCTGATAGGGATAAACTTTGTGGGAATTAAAGTGGTAGGGTGTGGCTGGAAGAAGTGAGAATTGGGGTGTGGCTTTGGGGTATATGTTTGTATCTGGCAAGTGGAGACCTCTCTCTGTTTTCTGATTATGAAAATGAGAAGTGAGCTGCTTCCTTTCACTACACTTTTCCACCATGACGTCATTTTGCCTTACCTCTGGCCCCGAGGAATGGAATCTGCTATCCATGGATTGAGATCTCTGAAACTGTGAGCCCACAAATAAACTTTTCCTTCTGTACAGTTGTTCTGGTTGGGTCTTTTTAGTCACAAGCAGTGAAAAAACTGAGTAAAACAACAGGCATGGAGCCCTTTGTGCCACCCCCTCCACCAACAAACACCTTGATCCTGAATTTCTAACCTCCCGAACGGTGGGAATGAAGTATGTTGTTTAAATCACTCAGTTTGAAGTACTTTGTTAGGGTGGCCCTGACAAATCAACACAACACCCAATGTGTCCCAAGCTGGGAGATTTTACTGGAGAGATCTGGGAGGAGGTACATCACGGGGAAGAATCACATCACACAGATCTCAGCATTTCCCTAGTTAAATCATTCCACCTCTCTCCATTCCCTCTTCTTCTCCACCCCTCCAACCTGAGTTAATCCCCAAATGTCAAGATTTGAATTTGTCTCACTGTTTTTCTCCTTTTCAGAGTAGCTTTCTCTCCTCTTTGAAGTTATGGCAGCAACCAACATCCAGGTCCTGGAGCTCGGCTTCTAGCCCAAGCATTAATCAAACTACATACCTAACACAAATAGTCCATTCACTTAGAGGAATTCCTGTGCAGAATGTAATTGTCAAAATATTTTCTAGGTGGCCTGGTTTCAAATCTCAGTGGCACACAATTCAAAACTGCATGAACTCAATGACTTCACTTCTTGAAAATGAGGATGATGGTAACATTCCATAATGTCTGTCTCAAGTTTTATGCTCCCCCAAATAGACATTTGTGTTCAGATAGTTCACTGGGGAAGACTTCCAGAAATAGCACTGTAAGGGCCTGAGAGGTGCAGGATGGGGCACAGAAGGAGGCTGGGTAGTGACACAGGTGGAACGGAGGCCTTGGCCCACTCCATGGGGAGCTGTAGAGCTGGATGGTCTTTCTGAGTGGCCACAGAGCAAGGGGCTGGGTCTTTGTTCACTCTCACCCACAACTAATCATTGGAAATATGCTGCCCCTGGTGAGTGGTCGTAATCTTAGATGAAGCATTTTCCTTGACTGAAAGCAATTTCAGAGAGCAACTCAGATCTGAGCATTCATTTTGCCAATTTTGGCTAGGTGGCTGAGGAAGTGAGGGTCTTGGTCCTGTCATCAGTCATCAGGAGATACATCACAGTATTTACTACAGGACTATTGTGAGCACTGAATAAGTTAATATACAAAATATGCTTTGAATAGTACCTGGCACATGGTAAGTGCTGCATAAATGACAGTTGTCACTATATTCAAGACTCATATGTGCAATCCTTTAGTTTGTATAGAAGCATATAGATTTGTAAAAGAATTTTAAGTAGATTTGGACCCCAATAAAGGCTCTATGGGTGAGTGAAGTACATATGTAATCCACAATAATATATATTAAGAAATTAGTGTTCAGAGCAGTTCAATAACTTGTCTAATGTTGCTCAGTTAGTGGGCTCACATATTTTCAATTCCTCTTCTCTCTCTACCTCACAGCTAATTTTTAAAACCACACTCATGTATAAACCCGCCTTTATCAACTTTAATTTTAGAATGGACTGTTTTAAGGACTTAAAGCTCTGCAGTGCCCTAGTTTAGAACAGATACAGCATGAATAACCTTGCTTCCTTGGTCCTGCCCTGAGCCATGCTGAAGTTGCAAAGCTGGCCTGTGGGAAGGTTGACCAGTTGACTGTAAGAGCCCTCCTGAAGCCATCTGTACTCAGCAGACTCTGTGTTTTCATGTATGTCTGGCTCTCCACTCTGAGGACCTCATTTTGTGTTGAGAGTAGGGTAGATTTTCAGGGGAAGAGCACACTAAACAGACAAGACTGAAGTTTAAGCCAGAATCCTACTCAATTAAGTTGCCAAATTTCTTGAATCCCCAGAGCCTCTTTATAGTCAAACTATAAGCATTTACTTGCTGAGAATCAAATCAGCACAATGGAATTTGGTTTATCTTAAAAGATATACCTCAACTAAAATAACTGGAACCCTTTTCCTGTACTGTAGGATTACCTACCAAATCTGCCCCAGTGGTTTTGCCAGGTGACCAAAGGCCTCCTCTCATGTGGTTAGGGTTGTGCATGTGCTGAGGTCTTCTTCTCTGGGAACTTCATTTTTCTGTGTTCCATGCTTGACCACTTACCCTTCTGAGATCATTACATTAATAACTATATTATTATTATTAATAACACTGGCTAGATGGCTATTCTGCCTCCTTGGAGAAATTTTGCATATCCCTGTGCCAATTTCATAGCCTGTCTCTCAGAGGGCGATATTATGTCCCCATCCGAAGAGGCAGCAGAGTGAGCTGGACATTCAGAGCTCAGGCTGTCAATGTGTTCCAGCTTGCTTCTGTTCTGGACTTTTTGTTGAAGATTGAAGATCGATATTTTGAGATAAATGAACATATGCTGTGAGGTTATGATATGGTAATGACTTTGATATTACCCTTGGACAGCCTTGGGTGACATGACATGTTGATTGTGTGACCTGGGACAAGTTGCTTTATCTCTGTGTGCTTCTACTTCTTTATAGAAGTAATAGAGGTGTACTACTCTAGACTTTGCAGCGTTGTTTAATGATTTAAGGAAATCATTCATAGAAAGCCCTTGGAAGAGTGTCTGGCAAGAAATAATGGCTAATTCAATCTTAATTATTATTGCATACAAGGTAATTATCCCAGTAGACATTTATTGAGTATTTATGCATTCCAGATATTATTGAACTTCTTACCTGAACATCACTGGAAACTTCCAAAGCTCAGTAGCATGAAAACTATTTCAATTCTATTTTATAGATAAGGCAATGGAGACAGAGAGGTAAGAAATCGCAGCAAAGGGGCAGAGCAGGTGACCTGGGGAAATGAGCCTACTGCTGCTATGTGTCATTTACATGTTCTAGTCTTGCAAGGAAGGAAGCATTGAAACTACTCCCTAAAAGAGAGTACATTCTTTAGGAACATGGTTTCACCAACTGGGATCCTATAACGCTTCTTCCAATGCCACAAGAAAGAAACTGGAAATTCTCAAGTCACCAAGAAGCTGGAGCTCTGGCATGTATAGATTTCCTTTTCTGTGTCTCCAGGCTGCCTATCTCAGCAACTGAGCAGTACTGTGACCTGGATTCCCTTTATCTGCAACTGCCCCAATATGCAGTTCTCTGACTCTTCACTGAAGTTCCCAGCATAAGCTGTCACCAGTTCCCTATCTTTCTTCCTGTGGGCATCATATCGTGCTTGCCCAACTGCATGTCTTCCAAGCATAGGCAATTAGGATGTCCCATCTTGTGCCTCACTGCCTACTCTCCTCCAAGGCTAGGGCCGAAGGAAGTGTTTCATAGGTCTTCATATCTCTCAGGTTGCCTGTTTGATAGTTCTTAATTGGAGAAAACCCATTTAAGCCTTAGATCACAAAAGACATAACTGGAATAAAGCCCATGTCTCCTGACTACCTTCTTCATTATAGTTGGGGTTGGAGCTAGTGATTTGGGCGGAAACTACACTGATGTACATAGGGCCTGGAATCTGACAGCTGAGGCTCCTGCAAAGTGCTTCTGCACAAAATAATAAAGGATTCCAGGAGCCAAAGACCAAGTCTGGGTCCCCTTAAAATAGAGTAAGTCCATATACCAGTGCTGATTCATAAAACTACAGGGTCAGAGGAGCAAGGGGTAGGGATTGAGGTTGAACTGCATAAAAACAGTTTGCAGTTAAAAGAGTTTGGAGGACATTTAGACCAAGACTGGAAAGAGGGGGGTCCAAAGGACTCTCCTAGATTTCACAGCCCTTTTAATGCACCTCTCTCAGAAGTGTGGTGCGTAGGGTGGATGGGGAGGTTCAAGCCGGTTTCAAGGGCTGTGATCAGTGAGACAGCCTCAGATGCTTTTTCTTTACCACCTTCATCACCTCATCATCTCAAGTCTTAAACACGGGTGTTATGTTTAGTTGTAGAGAAGACTCTTCTAGATCTTTTCAATCTGTTAAAGATTGTTGGGACTTTTTGTTGAAGATTGAAGATAGCTATTTTGAGATAAATGAACATATGCTGTGAGGTTCTGATATGGTAATGACTTTGATATTACCCTTGGACAGCCTTGGGTGACATGAAAGTGTATTGACACCTCAGGTTCTGACCTTTGCATATGCTGTCCTTTCTGTAGTTTGGATCATTTTCTTTCTTTAAGACACATCTGGAGCATCCTTTGGCTTTGTGATTCTTGTGCTATGTCTGCATGGTAACAAGAATACCTGATGTTTATTGAGTGTTAATTATGCATCAGGCACAACCAATTTGGGAAGTATTATTATCTCAATTTAATAGATGAGAAAATAGGTTTTTTTTTGTAAGATAATAATTATCCCAAGGTAATTTCTGGAAACAAAAATTCAAATTCAGAGAAGCCAAATATAACCACTATGTAAACTGCCTGCAGCTCATGCATCAATCTGTTCATTCATCCATACTGCAAATATTCATTGGATGCTTCCTACATAGAAGGAACCACTCTCATCCCTGGGGATACAACACAGAAGACACAGCTTCAGTCTCAGCCCACATGGTTTTACATTCTATTGGGGGAGGATGATAATAAACAATACATGTATAAATAAGTAATATGATTCCAGGAATTATAAGTGCAGAGAAGAAAAATATTAAAGAGGGAGTTACCTTCCTAAATGATAGAGGGGTGAAAAACTGCTCTGAGGAGATACATAAGATTACAGACCTGAATAAATGACATCTTTAGCACACCAAAAAGTGTGACTTCGTTTTTGCAAGCAGGACTTGGTTTTATTTTTGTATCCCCAACATGCTTCTGGATTTATAGTACTCAAAAGATGATCATATGATGAAAAGAGAATCAGGACTATGAACACCAAACAACAGCTAGAAATTCACATTAGGCATAGGGAGAAATGAATGAGAGCATTGGCCTGGATTTTAACTGGAGGAGACTGCAGTGGGGAGATTTCCTCTGGACTCCTTGTATTTCAAGGACCAATGACTTTCTGGCCAAGAAATACATGCTATTCCCTCGCCGCTGTGTTTTCTGTGGCTTGCATTTTTATTGGTTAAATATATTTCAATCCACAATCCACAGCAGGGAGCTTTGGTCTGCTTTCTTTTCTTCCAGGAACTTTACAAATAGGAATGATTGCATCTGTCTACTGAATATTCCTGTAACTGCTGGCAGCACCAAAGATCTTAAAAGCTAAAATGATCAAAAAAGGAAGGAGTTCTGAAACTGTATTTAAGTCAGGTACAGCTCAATAATTTCATTACCTCACAACAGCTCTGGAAAAGAGCTCAATTTTATTAGTGAATGACAACCATGGGGGAATGGAAGCTCTTGTAGTTTCTTGGTGATAGAAAGGAGGGCTTGGATATTTATTCAGATTTTATTTATCTTGTTTGTCTTATAGGTATTAGGATACTCCAAACAAATAACCAATTCTCTATTCAAATCAATAAGAAATCTGAAGACTGACTTTGCAAACAGTGTCAAATTTCAGAAAGTAGTCCCTAACTGAATGGACCTAATGAAATAATAGAAGAAAAAAAGTAAAGGGGTATTTGCAATTTTTATTTAGTTTAGTTGTTTTGCATTTCAATATCAAATGTTTGAACCTCATGTTGAGCCTCTTAGTCTTTGAACAGGATCACAAGTGGACTGGAGAGAGAGAGCCCAGGGTCAGATGGCAGGGATGGAGTTGGGAATGGAGGAGAGATGTTCCACACGTGGTCTGCATAGAGTTGTTGAACTTTGATGTGGAAGCACCATCTTGGGTGTTGCCAAAATTTAGCACACTTTTAAATATTCTGATCAGTCTTAAAAGTACACTCTTTCCCCTTCATTTTTTTTTTCTCCTCCTCCACATCTCTGCTTTACTGCCTGCATATTGAAACACTGAACACACCCAGTCAGATGCCAGACAGGGCTGTCTCAGGGTCTAAAATTACCCACCCAGTGTGCCATTGATTAAAACCATCCCTTGGAGCCCATCCAAAAGTCCAACTCAGAGAGTTTGAAATAAGTATATGATTCTCTTTATAGTCTGACATGCAAATTATGAATTTAACTTTTAATGAAAGGCATTTGAATATTTTATTTCCTAGTCTGGCAAGAAATAATAACTTCAGGATGGGAAGTAGGTGCCACTCCCTCCTCATGAGGCCACGACAGGTGTCATTTATCAGTCTGGCCACTCCCTTCCATGTGTCTGGCCTTGGTCTCAGAACACTTTGCAACATTGTGCTCCAGGTGGCAACTCCCAAACTGGTCATATTAGGCTCATAATTGACATCTTTGGCATTCTGTTTAACTCACTACACATACAAGAGCAGGAAACTGATAACCTCGTCCTACCTGTGTGACATATCTTAAAAAATAATATATTTAATATTAATAAAAACAGAGTTTGCATAGTTAAACAAGATTGCATAGTTGTCTTGGCTTGGGAAAACAAATATCAAAATGAACTGTTGTGGGCTGGGGATGTGGCTCAAGCGATAGCACGCTCGCCTGGCATGCGTGCGGCCCGGGTTCGATCCTCAGCACCACATACAAACAAGGATGTTGTGTCCACTGAGAACTAAAAAATAAATATTAAAAAAAATTCTCTCAAAATGAACTGTTGTTTGTATTGTAAACATATGTATTAGAATAGATTTTTGTAAAAACCCTTTAGTGTTGAGAATAATGATGGTATGGATTTCAGAAAATGCAAACAAATCAGTTATGGAGTTTGGTAAAGGCAATTGGTAGCTCTAGGATACAAAAAGCATTAGAAAGTGTGGAGGGATGTGTAGAGAAGGACAAGGAAAGGGGGAATAAGTCAGTTCTTTCCTTCCCTGTGGGCCATCTCTCTCTGTCCCTGTCCCTCTCCTTTTCTCTCTTTCTTTCATACACATGAGTAAAACTTTACATGGCCATAAAGTATGTCTTATATATGGAGAGAGTCTTCATTCATCCATTTTATGTCAAATTATATTCTCAGTTTTTCTGGAAAAGACAGAAAGGGTAAATAGAAAAGAATTTTAGAGTCAAAGGCCTTTTTGTGAAAGCCTGGTGCTGCCGATGGTGCTTTCCTGCAGAAATCTGGGAAAATAATTTACCATCTTGGAGCCTTGGTTTCCTCAGGAAAATGGCTGGCAGTAATGAAAAGCTAATAATATTTACCTTAAAGGTTTTTATGAGAATTAAAATGAATGAACTTTTCTGGCAACATTTGAAAACAATAAAGCACTGACAAATATGGGCAATTTTTGATAAATGATGAGGGGAATACTCATAAAATTCTAAATCACACAGTAGCTATCGTTATACATCAACATTCCTGTGAATATTTTTAAATTTTCAATTAAAAGTTTTAAAATATAAAACTTTTGTATTCTGTGTTTCTTATAGAGGCAATATCATTGAACTTGGGTAATGTTTTATATTAATTCTATTTCCTCTGAGTATCTTTATAACTATATATATATAATCATATATATATATATATATATATATATATATGCACTATACACACACACACACACACACACACACAACTTTATATACTACTCAATGTAGATTCAGTAGCGACTTCTGTTGACTTTGTATTAGGAGCCGTGTGGCAGTCTCTATTGGTTGGCCCACATACATCTTGTGAACTTCAGAAAAAACTAAGCAGTGCCTTATCTCTCTGTTTTTCTAAAGTTAATTTGGATTCAACTTGGTGCTTTTGTGGTCTACTGATAGCCAATTAAACAGCAATCTGTTTATTTAATGTTTAGTCTAGGCCCATGGACTAAATTAATCCTCCCACAAACAATCCTCTCACAAACCTGGGTCCCTCACTGAATTCTTCCTCCATTCTCTTTTCTTTAGAATAATTGTGGACACAAGTCATTTTTACTGTCTGTACCAATGAAAGTAGAGCTCAGTTACAGCTTATCCAAAGGCAAGATGCACTGTCAGAAGCATCTCGAAGGTACATGCATGGAATCCAAGAGGAATTTTCTATGCCCATATTTGTTAGTGCCTTAGCATTTTCAAGGATCCCCACCAAAGTGTTATCTCCCTGAGAACTAAGAAGCACTTCCATCTTGCATCTTCATTGCTATGGTTTGGATTTTAGGTGTCCCCAAAAAGCTCACTTGTTAGACAATTCAGGAAGGTTTAGAGAAGAAATGATGAGTTCGTAAGAGCCTTAACCCAATCAGTGAATTAATCATCTGATGGGATTAATTGAGCAGTGACTGAAGGCAGGTAGGGTTTGACTGGAGGGGATGGACATTGGGGGCAAGGCTTTGAGCTCTATATTTGTATCTGGCCAGTGGAGTTTCTCTCTCTGCTTCCTGATCACTGTGTGAAGGCTTCCCTCTGCCACACTCTTCCTCCATGATGTTCAGCCTCACCTTGAGCCTCATGGAATGGTCCCTGCTGTCTATGAACTGAGACTTCTGAAACTGTGAGCCCTTAAATAAACATTTATTTCTCTATAATTGTTTTGGTCAAGTCATTTAGTTCCAGCAGTGAAAAAGCTGACTAAAACAACCCCTCACGTCTTGACTGTTTTGCTGGTGGATCGTGACTCTACCCAGCTCTGTGCCTGATGCCACAGTTTGTTTCTTTCATCTTCTGGGGTACTGTCAGTTAACAGCCTGGCTGCACTTCTGAACCACACTGTGCCATTAGTTGAGTCGGTAGTGTTCCCCAGGAATGATCCTTGAGGCTTTTCAGAATTGCATTCTACTGTGTCTCAGTATGTGACTATAGTATTCTAACATTTAATTGGATTGTACAGGTTCCAGAACATAAGGAAGCATTTATAGTTTTCATCCCTTCTGTAGATTTCTCCTGCAATTGAATCTTGGATGAGTAGGATTAACTGGTGTAAGGGAAGCCAATTGCTGTCATCAGGACTGCTGATGGAATTGAGTGCCCATGGCTGACCTCTGCCTTCACACCTGCCTTCTTCTTCTCCAGTGTGGATGTTGGACTCCAGTATCGACGCACCCAACTTTATGGACCTAGATTGACATACAATATTTAAGACAATGTAAGCACTGTTGTAGGGCTTTAGGGCTTTTGGACTTTATGCTTTTCATCTTTAAGACACAAGAGAAAATCAGAATGGAGAGAAGCTATGAATGAGAACTTTCATCTTCTGTGTCCATGTTCAGCTTCTTCCCTGATCCCAGTGCATCATGGGAATGAAAAACATGGCACCTTACTCTTCTGCTGCTCCTCCTCATCATGTATGGTATGCGGATTTCCAACTCAGGTGAAAAAAAACAACGGATTTGGACTAGGTATTGACTTAATTTTACTTATTTTAAATAAATTTTTACCATTTGCCATTTACCAATTTTTATCATTTACATAGACAGGTAACTACTTCCTCTTAGCCCAAAAGCTCAGCATGACAATAACAATAAGAACTTGACATGAAGATTTGTGTCTATGTGAAAAAAATCCAGTTTTAAATGAAGGAGAGGCAGAGTCCAGCATTCTGAAGAGTTGGTAAGTTGTGTATGGTAATGAATGCACCCTGCACAAGAAGCTGGCACTGCTCTGTATCTTGAAAATGATACAAATTGTTCCACAGTGTCACTGATCTCCAAATATGCTAAGCAATTTCTGCATCAAGGCCTGTATCTTCTCTGCTCTTCCCTTTACCTGAAATACTTTCCACCCAACCATTTCTCTGAATCCACAGATAATAGCATCTTCCCATCATTTCTAATCATTCTCTTTCTCTCTTACTCTGTTATTTTTTTTTTAGAATGCAACTCCACCTGCATATTGTACATGTATTTGGCTTATCAATTTGCAGTCTCCCCTCACTAGAAAGTATCTCTTCTCTGTTGAATTCCAACAGTCTGGAACAATGCTGGCCACATCATGGGCTCTCTAACATTATTGGCATAAATGAATACTTGCAGTCTGAAGGTATCATCCCATAACCTTGTAACATTAAGTTTATCTATGGCCTAGAAGATCTGGCATGTCCTTTCAGAAAAATTAATAGTCGCCATATCTTACAACTTACTGAGTGCCATTTTCTAGTCACTTTTTATATCATATCATTTTATCTTTATAAGAATCCTCTAACACTGGTTTTATCTCCAATTGAGAGGGTGAGTAAAAGGTAGTTCACAGAAGTCTAGCAAAGTGGCAAAGGCCACAGTTATGAAAAGGGGGAAGCTATGTCACTATGTCACATTCTCATGACTCCTAGATGAAGTTTATATCATTTCACCTGGCTACTTCTCAGAATAAGAGCAAAAAGAGCAGAATGTTTCACCAGTTAATGAGCAAAACTTTGCTTAATGAGTGCTAGTTAATTTCTAAGGTTAGCTAACTAGGTAACTAAGACCCGACTTGGAATTCTAGCTCCAGCCTTGGAAAGGATAAGATATTGAGCATAGTATTTTCTTTAAAATCAACTTTGTGGAGGTGTAACTTATATATAATAATACATACTCAAGTGTACAGTTTTAATGAATTTGGACAAATTTATATGCTATGTAACAGCACAATCAAGATACAAAATACAAGGCATTATAAAATATCGAACAGTTCCATCACCTATTAAAGTTCCCTAGTGTCCTTTTACAGTCCAGCCCTTGATGCCCCATGTCCCCAGACCCCAGGAAACTACTGATATGCTTTGGATCTCTTTGTATTAGTTTGCATTTTCTAGAACTTCCTATTAGTAAAATCGGGCAGTGAGTACTCTTTGCACTGCTTTTTCTGCCCAGCAGCAGCTTCAAAGATCTGTCCCTGTTGTGTGTATCAGCAGGTCATTCTTTCTCATTGCTGAATGTGTCCCATACTCCTTTCTGTGAGTGAAACACAAGTGGAAAAATACAATGTAGAGTTATATTAAAATTGTATGGAATATTTTAATACATTTTTCTGCTGATGGATCTTTGATTGTTTCCAGCTTGAGCTGTTATTGATAAGCTGCTATGAATATTTGCATGAGTCATTTGCAGGAGTCTTTGTGTGGACATAGGTTTTATTTCTCTTCAGTGAATACTTGAGAATGGAATTACGAGGTTGCCCATGTTAAAATGGCAAGTCTGTAATTAACTTTATAAAAACTGCCAAAATGTCTTCAAAAGTAGTTGTACTATTGAGATATCTCTTAGTGTTGTATTGCTTATTTGTAAACTAAAGGTGTTTGATTAGATAATCTCTAAACTCTAGGATTTATTGTGTTAAATTTCTGGCCTCTGCCTGTTCTGAGCTACTATCACTTTATTATTTCTCCTTTTTATTTTGCATATCTTAATTTCCAGCACTTTACCTTGTTCTTCTTAATGATGATGATGATGATGATGATGATGATAATGGAGGAAAGCTATTTGTGTCAGATGCAATGCAAAATGCTAAAAAGAATTTGCTCTTTTAGGTTTTATAGTAGTATCAGCAGTACTCTTTTCATAATCTGTCTTGGCAATGAAGAGACAGAGGCTCAGAGAAGTGAAGTAACAAACCCCAAGTTAACAAACCTACTAACTGGCCAATCTACTGGGCCACTTCTCAGTTTCTGAACTCCCAGCCTTTACTTTGGTATTCAATTTCCCACTTCTGCTTTTTTTAGAGAAAGATCTCTTTGCCTAGATGAAGTCTGGACCTATCAGTTTCTTGGTGTTGTTCACCAGTTTTTCTCCCATATCCTGGCATGATATCCGTGTTCAATGACCCAATAACTTTCCAGAAGGCAAAAAAAAAAAAAAAAAGTAATTTAGAGAGTGAGGCAGGCTTATGATCATCTTACTTATGTCAGCTCCATTAAGTTTTCATTAACAGTCAAAATGGGGTTTCTCAAGTCAGCATAATACCAGTAAGCTTTGCTTTGGGAAAAAAAAAAGAAATGCTTAACTAATAAGATCTCTTGTCTACCTTTTATCTGAATCTAGAGAGTCCAGTCATTTCAAAGCATCTTAGAGGTCATTGCCAATTTTGCACTGAACAATTAGCATTCTCCTTCTCATCAAGTGGTGAAATTACCATGCTAGCTCTTTGCAGGAATCAGAACATGTCATTGGCTCTTCAGGTTTCTCTGTGCAGTCATCATTAGGCACAACACGGACTCAGATATTAAGTATTATCATTTAGATTAGTAAAGGATTGTGTGAGTATTCTGAGCATTTCCCATTCAATTATTTTTCAGGATAATCTTAAGAGGCAAAAGTTGATACTGTATCAATTTCATTCTTCACATGCCAGCATAATGCCTAAGCTACATTATGTGGCTTGTGAGCAAACCATTTCTCATCTCCACATTATTTACAGTGCTAATCAACCAGTAACACTTAAAAAATTATTGACTCTAAAAAGTCTTGATGAGAGTTCTGAAATTGCTTTCCTGAAGTGACCTCTGTGTCAGTCTTCACTTGTAACCTCGAGGAATTAACTGAAATCCCAACTCCTCCTCTTGTCTTTTGTTTTCATGAGTCTTATTCTTTGCATTTCTAGGTCATTTATAATCACGCTTAGACAATTTTAATTTAACTATGCATTGTATTTTTCCACTTGTGTTTCACTCACAGAAAGGAGGAGTGAGAATACTAAATTCAAAAACTGGCTGCACCACTTGAGAACAATGGGTAAGTTCCACATCCTCTGTGTGCCGCAATTTCCCCACCTTACACAGCAGAGAGTAGCGTTCGCAATTTATAGCTGTAATAGCTGTTTCCTGAGTTCCTTGCAAGCAATAGATGATAAAAATGTATGAAAACTAGTATGTAGTAAATGCTAAATAAGTGGTAGTCCTTCGTTCCTTCTTCTTCCTCATGCATACATGCTAAAAACTCTCTGAGGTATAGTTATGCCTTATGCCTCTGGAAATATTGTATCCATTCTAGGATTTAGTGAACTTCTAATTGGTACCTACTCTGCACTTGTTTCTATATGTGGTCATGAACAAACCAATTGTCTCTCTTCTTGTGGCCATATGGTTTAGCAGAGGTTATAGACTCGAGGTAAATGAAAATGTGATTATACGGTTTCATCACCACTTGGAACATCAGGGAATTCTCTGTACTATTAATAAAATCAAGTATGTAAAGCAATTTACTCAGGAACGCTGTTGGAGAATAGAAAAGTTATACTTATGATGGTGCCTCTTCTCACTCTCTGGCCTTCATATTTGTACATCTTTCACATTTCCCTTACAAATATTTTGGAATTCAACAGATGCCTACTATAGACAGAAACTAGTTTATTTCTATTTTTTATAATTATGTTACTGTTGTTGTTTCAAAGGGTTCTGTGGTAAAAAATGTAATACTTATCCAGTACATGCTTGTAATCCCAGTGGCTTGAGAGGCTGAGACAGGAGGATGGTGAGTTCAAAGGCAGCGTTAGCAACAATGATGAAGTAACTCAGTGAGACCTTGTCTCTAAATAAAATATAAAATAGAACTGGGGATGTGACTCACTAGTTCGGTGCCCCTAAGTTCAATTTCTGGTACACCTCTGCCAAAAAAAAAAAAAAAAAAAAAGAAAGAAAGAAAGATAATATTTAATAGTTAAAGTTTCAGTGTTAGAGTTATTTGACTTTTTTTTTTTCGTTTTTTTTTCTCATTCCCAAGTTTTCTGATTGTCTGACATCACCATGGCTCTTTCTGTGATTATTACCCAGTATATTTGTGTATCTATGTTCCTTGACTTAAGCACTGTGCTAGGAACCTGCAATGATTCTATATGGAAGAAACATAATTTAGATAGGGAAACATTTAACTGAAAAGATAATCTGAAATGCAGAGCTAGTCTTTGTTTGGTAAAATGAGGCTGAAAGAAACTAAAATTACTAGATAAACTATAAAATGCATTCATAAAAACATAGAAGTTCTAACCTGGGATAGTCAGGATGGTTTTTGATTTAGAATAGAGAGTGGTAAGCAAATCATTGCTTTGGCCTTAAAGACATCTACCAATCTAAATTAAATTAAGCTGCTGAATACGGTTGGCTGTGTTGAAGAACTCAGTACAGAGGCAAACGGAAGTAAACCTTCAGAGCCTGCCAAGGTTGCCTAATGAGTAATAAAGGTGGTAGTGTCTGTTCCCACTCCTAGGACACCCGATTTGGGTACCATTGGACACGTTGGTCAGTAGAAGCCAACTGAAGTGAGAAACCTAAGATGTGAATAAATTGAACCAAAATACTTATTGTGGAGAGAGAAGAAAATTTCTAAATGAAGCAATGGACTTGACCAAATGTTCAGACCAGAGAGGACAGTTTCAAAATGGAGAGTGGGAGGTGAAACAGAACTTCTTTTTGGAGCTGGGGTTTGAGCAGCTGGATTTTATAAAAGATAAGCCAGACTAATCATATATATATATATAAATCAATAATGAAAGGGAGGACTAGTCAGTGTGTAAGGCTGGAATTGTAAGCAATGTTTACTAAAAAAGTGAAATTTGGCCCCTATTTCACTTCTCATACCCATAATTCCTGCTGCATTAAACAGTTAAAGGTAAAATGTCTAGCTATTACAGAGAGAGAGAGAGAGAGAGAGAGAGAGAGAGAGAGAGAGAGAGAGAGAGAGAGAGAGAGAGAGAGAGAGAGAGAGAGAGAGAGAGAGAGAGAGAGAGAGAATCCTCAAACAGAAAAGGTATTTTGCATTTCTTGAACAGGGAAGATTTTCTATGTCTAAAAGCAATGATAAATTCCAAGAAGAAAAGATTAAGAGAAGCAATATTATCAAAAGTCCCTCTCCCCCTATTTTTCTAATAAAGTACAAAATTTGAAAGGCAAAAAATTATTGGAAATGAACCTGCAATATATATAACCGAGGGATAATATTCTGATACACACAGAACACATAAAAATTAAAATATTAAAATTAAAATGTTAAATTAAATTAAAATATTAAGGTTATAATAGTCAGTGAACATTGAGACTGTATAAAAGGGATATAACTAGATAATAAATGAATATGATAATATGATAACATTAGATGATATTCACTCTATATCATCTATGCTGGGCACCATGCTGTGTATTTGCACATATTCTTTAACTTAATCTTTAGAACCGTGAAAGCTAGGTTCTATTTTGAGCCCTAGTTTATAGATACACAAATAGGCAGAGAGGGGCCAGGTGGCCTTAGGGATAAGTTTTACATTTCAATTTCTTTTGTGTTTACTGAATTTAGTCTGTTGTTATTCTCATTATCTTTATCAAAAGAGTATTAATAAATATTTGTTGTTCATCATAGTGTACAAAAACAATCTCAGACTCATTCCATTTGCACAAATATTATTTTTTTAGCACATTCTAGCATATTGGAGATGATGTGAACAAATAGACATAAATTGCTGAACTAGAATATAATATTATTAAAATGCCAATCATGTATTTTATGGGATCTGGTGAAAAAAATCATAAAAGATCTTTTTTATGGAAATTTATTTGGAACCTAGCTAAAAATGTTATAAAAAATTCAGAGAAATAAAAGAGAAAATCTTTTATATGTTGTGCGTGTATGCATTTTCCTGGCATAGGTTTTTGAAACACATTTTTAAAGCATTTAAAACAATTGTGTACCTATTACCTTTATTTTTAGCTCTTGAAGAGAGTGTGATTTTTCAATTAACTTTACAAAAATCTATATGCATTGTGAGGATATGGTAAATATATTTGATAGAAGATAAATTAAGAAGATTTTATTTATTGAAGCTGAGAAAAAAAATAAAACTTGCAAACAAATTGGTTCCAACATCTGTCATGTTTGGACAGAGTGTTTAAACCACAGTTTGAATACAAATGGAGTTTTGGCTGGCAAACAAGTTCTTATTTCAGAAATAGTTTACCTCAAAAACATTTTGAGGATAAACGATTTTTTTTTTTTTTTTTTTTTTTACCTTTTCCAAACATTCATGCTAATTCAAGCATGGGCAAGTTTATAAGCAGAAAGGAGAAAGCTCTTGGAAAAAAAAATGGATTGAAGATACTAGAGAGAAAATTGCACTACTATTATCCCAGCATGGAGCCTTCTGGATTTGATTTCTCCTGTTCCTTCATCACTCTTATCAAATCAACCAGTCCTATAAATTCTTTGTCTACAATGTCTCCCAGTTTTCCCTATTTGCATTTGCTAGCTTCCTTATTTGGATTTTGACCCCCTTACTCCTGGGCTATGATACTAAATATTTCATTTCCTCATTTCTGGTTTCTCTTACCTTCAGACACAGATTTTCCTTCAAGGACCACTTTCCCCATCTCTTTCCTGCACAGAATTTTTATTGCTTTCTCCTTGCCTCTAAATTCAGCTCCTTAGATGACACTGGAGATTCACACATCTGATTGGCTACTCCAGACATCTGGTGTAATTTGTCTACTTTTCCAGACTTGTTTCCAGCACTCCTGGATGCCAAGACATACTCGTGTACTGCCTACTTATTATTCTCCAAGTGTGTTTTACATTTTTTTTTTCTGGCTGTATGGTTTTGTTCAAGAAATTATCAATTTTCTTAAATTTGGTTTTCCAGTTTTAAAACATATAGGTAAAGTCTCATAACTTTTTTTCTAGATTCTTGAACCTGGGTGTTGTATGTCCTAACCCACCTGGTGCCCTCTAAATAGACTCTATTGTTTTAGAATAGCTTTAGATTCACTGAAAAAATTGAACAGAAAGTATAGAGAATTCCATGTATTCACCCTGTCCCCACACACTCACAGCTGTCCCCACTGGCAACATCCCCTTTCAAAATGGTGCCTTTGTTACAATCTGCTAAACTGTGCACAGGTGCCTTAATATTATCCAAAGTTGGTAGTTGAAGGTAGAGTCCAATCTTGGTATTGTACATTTTGTGAGTCTGGACAATTTATAATGACATATATCCTCCATTATAGTATCACACAGGACAGTTTCACTGCCTTAAAGATCTTCAGTCTATAATTCTTATTTTTCTTTCCCCCACTAACTCCTGACAACCACCCATCTTTTTACTGTCTCTACAGTTTTGCCTTTTCTGGACACCCTATAGTACAAACCATGCCATGTATAGCCTTTTCATATTAGCTTATATTTTTCACTTAGTAATATGCATTTAAGCTTCCTCACTATATTTTCATGGCTTGAAAGGTCATTTCTTTTTAGCATTGAATAGTATTCCATTATCTTGATATATCACAGTTTATCCACTTACCTGTTGAAGAACATTTTCATTGCTCCCAAGTGTTGGCAATTATAAATGCAGCTGCTATATGTATGTGTATGTTTTTGTGTGGATATAAGTTTTTAATTCATTTTGGGTAAATACTAACAAGTACTATTGCTGGATTATGCGGTTTTGTAAAAAACTGTCAAACTGCCCTCCAAATTGGCTGTGCCATTTTTCATTCCAACTTGGAATGAATGAGAATTTCTGTTGCTCTATATCCTCAGCAGGATTTGGTTCTGGGGTTTCCCCATCATTTTCAGAATTTTTATACAATTTGGTCTAAAAAGTTTCCATGTACCTGATAGCTTTGGGTGACTAGTTTGGCAAGTTCAAGATTAAATAAATTAGTCATACTTTGGTAACATAAATCTAAATTTGAAATTTCCAATTTTTCTTAATTTTTTTTTTTTTTTAGTTTTCGGCAGACACAACATCTTCGTTTGTATGTGGTGCTGAGTATTGAACCCGGGCTGCACACATGCCAGGTGAGCGCGCTACCACTTGAGCCACATCCCCAGCCCACCAATATTTTTTGAAATAAAAAAATTAAAATATCCATTACTAATGATTGTATAGATACAATAAACTGCTATAAGGTCTATGTGAAAGTTGTTTTGAGCAAATTTTAGAAACAATAAGGTATTTCAATTTTGAAAAATATATTTTCATTTTTACTTTAACCAGTGCATTTAGTTATGTATTTGTAATTATTGTAGGGATCAAGAAATTGGGAAATGCATCTTTTTATTTTATACCCTGAACCCTATAAAATAAATTCTCAATAGATATTTATTAAGTGAAATATTCTTACCACTTTACATGCTTACGTTTTTGATGAATACTCCTGAGGTATGTGTACACTCTAATAACACATGAACGTAATTTGTGAGGCTCCATCAACTAGCCTTACTAGAGTGCCATGGGGTTAGTTTTTATTTCAGAAAATAAATGAAATTTGGCCTCAGTCAAATGGATGATGACTGCCAACGTTGAGTACAGCAGATCTTGTCACTTAGTCCACTGATTTTAATGTCAGTTGGCTTTGGAGACATCCCCATGGACACATCCAGAAATAATATTTTACCAGTGGAATATCCTTTGTCCAGTCAAGTGTACACCTGAAATTATTCATCATATGACCCTATTACAAGCTCTCTCATACAATTTTAAATAACAAGCAGGCATAAACATAAAAATAAGTAATAATAATATCACATATTTAGTTAGATCAGAAACACTCCTACCATCTAGTTTTGAGTATAGAAATCTGGGATGTTGCTCCTGCTCTAACAACAGCAGCAACAATCTTTAGAACCATAATTTTTCTTGAATTTTTCACAGACTGATAACAGGGGTATCTAATTAGCCAAAAATCTGAAGAAAGACAGTACCTTAAAGGAGAGGTAGGAGTGAGGACAGTGACTTACATGGGTTCTGACTTACGTGGGCACAAGTTTATATGGACATTGGTTTGCCTGATGCAGAACAAGGGAGGAAGTCAGTGATATCACAGAAATGAATAAAATCATTTCAGAAAAAAAATTAATTGAATTGTTAAGGACCATGGGTGGCTTTCTGAGAATATAGAACTCATGGGAGCTATAGATGCAGGCAGATTTTCATTTACTATGTGTGTTCTTCTCTATAGATCACAATGTATGCTTTTGAGAAAGATTGTGGGTGGAACAGGAGACTGAAAATATTGATTTATTGGTGTAGGGTAAGGGAAAAGGACAATAACCTTTGTGGAGAAGACGCTAAGCTTGGTCTTGATCCTTCTCTCATATGTCTTCTGTATCTAGATAGATAGATAGATAGATAGATAGATAGATAGATAGATAGATAAATAAATAAATAAATAAATAAATAAATAAATCTTTCACCATTGAGGAATGAGAAAAATTGCTATTGCTCCCCATGAAGGAACTTGATAAAAACATCACTAGGGAAAGAGCAAAAATCCATCCTGCACACAGATTACTAGAGATCTCCTAGTGTTAGGGAGAGAAAGAGTCACTGAAAAATTCCTGCATCCAACAACCCAGGGACATAGGACCTGCATAAGATAGAATGCAAACCCCCAAGAGAGAAAACTCCCCTTTGTGACTTGAACACCAATTAGCAAGTGTCATGCAACATGTCAGCACACTGTACCACTGTGATTGTTAAAAGAGCATAGAAAAGGACCCTCAGGAGGCACAACATTATAGAGAAAGTTGAAACCTGAGTTTGAAACAGAAACATTGGGAAAAAATAGTCTAAGCACAAAAAATATTAAAGGAGTTTGAAACTGGTGGCACTCTGAGGATAATCATAGCAATATTATAATCCAACCTGAGCTCAATTCATGAGTAGATTAATTCATCCACCTCCATGCCCCCCAAACAACAACAAAATGCAGAGGGCCAGCCTTGTCCATTTGCAAACTTAAATTATGTTTCATTCATTACTCTTGTCTTATGCACAATGTCCAACTCTCAACTAAAAATTATGAGATACACAAAAAGAAAAAAAAAATCTACCCATTGTCAAGAGATAGAGCAATTCCAGAGTTAAATATGGTCAGGTATTGGAAACATCAGACAAGAAATTTAAAATTACTATGATTATTTCATGAAAGAATCCAGTGAAATAGGTGGACAAAAGTCATGAATAGCTAGGGAATTTCACCAGTCAGATGGAAATGCTATGAAAGAATCAAATAAAAAATCACAGGGAAAAA
Organism: Ictidomys tridecemlineatus; assembly: GCF_052094955.1. NCBI lineage: Eukaryota > Metazoa > Chordata > Mammalia > Rodentia > Sciuridae > Ictidomys > Ictidomys tridecemlineatus. Next base: position 26,456,060 of record NC_135482.1, read on the forward strand.
CATAGTAACAATTAATGAATGTCTTTGACAGGATTATCAGTAGACTGGTTACATCCAAGAGAAGGACTGGGGAACTCAACAGGAGTTTAACAGAAATGACTCAAAACACAAAGAGAGAGAGAAGTAAAAAAAAAAAAAAAGAAGAAGAAAAACATATGAGGGCTGTGAATAATATAGAATAGTCTAGCACAGGTGTAATAAAAATCTTAGAAAAAGAAAAAATAGGGAGAAGATAATCTTGAAAAGTAAGAGACAGAGAATTCTTATCAGAAAGAATACAAATCAGAAGAGAATGCAACAGCACCTTTAATTACAAAAATGTTAAAGTCCTTCAGATAGAAGGATCATGATACCACACAGAAACTTGGATCTATAGAGATGAAGAACACTGAAAATAGTAAACACAAAGTAAAATAAAATTTTTTAAAAAATATTTTTATCTAATAAATAATTATTCATTTAAAGCAAAACAGAGCTAATCTATTCATTGTATTTAACATGTATAATATCTGACTATCATAGCCTAAATAATGGGAAGAAAGACTTGGTAGTATACAGTTGTAAGGTTTATACACTATAAGAAAAATGTTAAATTGTTGAAAGTTAGATTATGATTAATTGAAGAGTTATATTTTAAACTTAGACCAACCACTGAAAAAAATTCAGAAAAAAATAGGATCAGATATATATTCTTTCTGGTTGTTCACTTTATTCAGCATAAAAATATTGTCATTCTGTTTTTATGATTTGATTTCCATTTGTAGAACACTTTTCTTTTTATAGCCTCTTTTTAGGTTTGTCTTCAATAACTTCATATTAGAGATAGATATTTTAAAGGGTAAATATATATTACATTGATGATCTGTGAAAATGAAATGCAAGAAAATAAAATGGGACAAAAACAAAGTGATATCATAATTATACTGAAAACTACATCAGTTATCTGCATTTGAGGATTCAAGATGCAAAGAACTGATTTAAACAAGAAACTTGAAAAATGAAAATACTGGTGGGAAAATATCTTTGCAATATTCCCTTTCTGTGAGCACATGAAACACATTTGATTTGCAATATAAACAGCAGATCTTTTCATCAAGGAAAGGAGTTAATGTGTACAAACACATGATACATCAAAGGGTGGAAAAGCCATATGCTTATTCTAATAAAATATAGAATGAACATATAATAAGAGGTGCTTATTGACAATCCCAGCCCAGAAAGAAAAGAAAGCAATGCTCAAACAAGGTTTTCATTTGGCCTTGCTACATTCATATTCACTGGGCCTAAATTTTAATAAAATATACATAAAAAGTGGAGGCAAAATTTGGCAATTAACTATAACATTCACTTATTTGTCCATCTGGGTCACTTTATGATGGTGTTCCTTTTTTTGATTTTCTTAGAACTTAATTTTAATGGGAAGTTAGAGTTGGCAAAAGGTGGATTTTAAAAATAACATGAAATTAGTTTGACTCTCCATTTAGTCTGTTGTTTTGATAAGGGACACAAAATATTCAAGTTTAACTAAATTTGGCCAATATGGTACAGGATTTGGAGTTAGGCTGGATTTGAGTGTATACTTGTGCAAGTTGCTTGAAATTTTTGAACTTCATCTTCCAATGGGTAAGATACTTAGCAATTTTTCTGAATTCATTACTAAGTCCAGGCAGAATATCTGGCATGATGCTTGTCCTTCAGCACATGATAGGTATTAATGGCATCAAGGGATGACAGCCTGGATCCAGACAAGTTTCCAATGCTCCTGATTTGAAGAACAAATTCTGAGGGGTCTTAGGTGGCTCCTTCTCCCTTTCTGTTTTTTGATTTCTTCATCTCTAAAATGAGGAATATGAAATAGATGAGAAGTTTAAACATTTTTCTAATGGCAAAACCCTTCATGCAAATAAAATCTTAGTCAAATGTCAATGTTTGAAAACGATACAAGCAAAACTGTTTGAGTTGAATTAAGTGTGGAGTAGGATTGACCTCCTCCTGCCTCACCACTCCCTGGGGCTGCCTGAGGGCCCTCATGGGACATTGTGGACTCAACAGAAACTAGGAGGAGACAATTCCAAGATGCCTGAGAACAAGGTTTCTTGTCCTACTATTGTTTGCACAATGCATTATTAGCTGGATGACTTTTTATAAAAACAACTAGGTATTTAGTTTCTCTCAGAATGGGACCAACAGTAGTCTTTAAAACAAAACTAATAGATGGATGTAGTTTATTTTCATGAGTAAGTAAATTTAGTTATTTAATCCCTTTCATAGAACTCATTATATCAATGATTGAATTAAAGCATCATAACAACTTGGTATAGTTAGAAACTTCTAGTCAGGTCCATACAACCAAACTACTATAACTGGGAATGTGGAGACAATATATATAGACATTTTTATCTATCACTTCATTTTCATAAGAAAGGTATCATTAAATTCATGCTGAGCAAAATAGAATTCCTAAGGTGAATAAGGTTAATTACTATTTTAGTGGAATATTCTCAATTCTAAATAAAATTCAAAATTGCCAGTATATTCTAGGTTCTGTGCTCATTTTACTCTCAAATAATCCTTTGTGAGATGTGTCCTTATTTCCTTTTTATAGATGCAGAAAATATAACTCATGTTTAAGGAACTTACCTGAATTTGTATTGGCTATTAAGTCCCAAGGCCCATGTTTGAGTGCAAATTTTGTCATTCTACATCTATCCTCTTTTTGCTCAGCTTATAAGAACTAGTGCAAATTCAGACAGCATAATGCACAAGCTTTTATTTACTAAGAATATGTTCTCACTGTTTTGCTTGAGAATTGTAAGTAGTTCAGAGAAGTTCTCTGAATCATTCGATGACACACAGTTAATAAGTATTCAGGATGCCCTGGATTTTTCAAAGGCATAATGGGTAAATATTCTTCATGTTTTAAATGTAGTGAAAACATTTGCATTCTGATATTAATATTTATTGATTTTTTTGAGGTTCAATGAATAGTTCTCATGATAATTTGTAAGTCTTCAGAGAAACCCTGCATTCATAAATAACAAATTGTGTCATTATCCACATCTGTTCTCATTTTCTATAGGCTTAAAAATCTCTATTCATTATGGGAGCCAAAAGAAATGGATACCCACCAGAGTCTGTCAGATTCTGGCCCATTTCTTCACTTAATTCTTTATTTGAGAATGCAATGCTTATCCAAAATAAATAAGGGACCTACTAAACTGCAGTGATTAGCATGCAATGAGTCTCAGATTCCATTTACTGATGGAAATCAAACAATATCTAACATTTTAGCAGTACTATTGTGATGTCAGCTGCCCGATTAGGCTGTTAAAACTGCAGGAGTTACTACTTTAATATCACATTAGCACATCATTAGCTCAAACCATGCCATAGCAGTATGAAAATTAGCAATTTTCATTTTTCAAAAGCGACAATATGAACTTTTCCTGCTGCTTAAATTTGTTTTATGTGTGTGTGTGTGTGTGTGTGTGTGTGTGTGTGTGTGTGTGGTGTGTTTTGGAAGGGGGGTGGTGATAGAAAATGCATAGAACAGTTATATTTTAAATTAATAATAAGTTGCTTTTACAAAGTATGTGTATATCCAGAAATTAAAGTTTAGGTATATTTTTAAAATAAAAAAATTAAGATAATATTTTCTAGTTGTCAATGTACCTTTATATATATATATATATATTATATATATAATATATATATATATATATTTCTGAGAATCAAACCCAGTAACTCACACATGCCAGGCAAGCACTCTATCACTGAGCCACAACCCCAGCCCACATTTTAAATACATTTTTGTTAACTGCTTGAAAATCTTTTTTGTTGTAGGGTGGGTGAGAAATAAAGAGGCAAATAGACAAATAAGCAAAACATAAATAAAACTCCCTTACTTTATAGTTTGAAATTACTTACTGAAGCCATGTTAAAAATAACTTTTGAATAAATGAATAAAAATTACGATCATCATCTACTAACAATGTGGCAAAATGCCTTTTTAAAAATTTGCGCAATGTATTCTGTTTTATTTTTATTATGATTTTGAGTTGTGCAATGTTTTGTAATTCTGAAAGCACTTTAACATATATTATAATTATTTCAGTTTCACTTAATCATATTATATGGTCAGGGCAAATATCTGTTTCTTCATTTCATGGATGAGGAAATTGGATTTTTCTTTTCCTAGATCACACTAATCCTCTTATATTATTTGCTGTTTATGTGACTTTGGAAGAACATTCCTGTTCTATAACTCAGTTGCTACATCTATAAAATGGAAATAACAAGTAGATATGTCTTTCAAAATTGTTACAATGAATAAAGGAGACATTCCATAAAAAACTCTTGGCACAGTGATTGGAATAGGGCATCTATCTATAAATGTTCACCTGCTATTTTTTTCTTATTGATTTTTTTAAATTTTATTTTTTAAATTGATTTTATTTTTTTAAATACATGACAGTGGAATGAATTACAATTCTTATTACACATATAGAGCACAATTTTTCATATCTTTGTATTTAAAGTATGCTCATGCCAATTCATGGACTTTTTTGCATTACAATTCTTATTACACATATACATAAAATTTACAATTTTTCATAGCTCTGTTTGTATATAAAGTAGGTTGACATCCAGTTCGAGCCTTCATACATGTACTTTGGATAATGATGTCCATCACATTCCACCATCATTGCTAATCCCCGGCCTCCTCCTTTTCCCTCCCTCCCCTCTTCCTTATCTAGAGTTCATCTATTCCTCCCATGTTCCTCCTCCCTACCCCACTATGAGTCAGCCTCCTTATTTCAGCATTTGTTTTTTTGGAGGATTGGCTAACTTCACTTAGCATTATCTTCTCCAACGCCATCCATTTACCTGCAAATGTCATGATTTTATTTTCTTTTATTGCTGAGAAAAATTCCATTGTGTATATATACCACATTTTTTTTTTATCCATTCATCCACTGAAGGGCATCTAGGTTGGCTCCAGAGCTTAGCTATTGTGAATTGTGCTTCTATAAACATTGATGTGGCTGTATTCTTATTGATTTTTGAGGAACAAATTGGCAAAGACAACCATATTATAGAAAATAATTGAAATTTCTGTCATACTATCAGTTTTTGCATTTCTCTGGCCAGAAGACCTGAAAAGAACAACTTATAGGAGGTAAAGTTTAATTTGTTTCATGGTTTCAGAGGTTCAACCCATGGTTGGCTGACTCCGTATCTCTGGGCCTGAAGTAAAGCAGAACATCGTGCAGAAGGATATGATGAAGTAATGCAGCTCAGGACACGGCAATCAGTAAGTGTGAGTGCACGTGAGACAGCACTTCTCACCAGAGATAAAATATAAACTCTAAAGTCACACCCCCAGAGACTACTTCCTTCATTTACACTCTACCTACCTCCTGTTACCAGCCAGTTAATCCATCAATGGATTCACACACTTACTAGGTTACACCTCTAATGATCTAATCATTTAATCTGTGAAAATTCTTGCATTGTCTCACATGAGAGCTTTTGGGGGACACCCTGTGTCTAAACCATAACAACTAAGTGTCAAGAACACTTCTATAATGCCTGTCTAATGTTAAATGCCAATATATTTTCTTTAGATTGGTTTAGTTGCTCATAATTGCTTCTTGTTCCCTTAACTCTTGGGGTTCCTGTCCTTCCTCGTCTATGTATTCATTAGTACTTCTTTCGTGAGGATCTATGAGTGGTAAAGTTAGTCATACTTTGTGCATCTGAGAAATTTCCTTTTTTTTTTCATTCCTCAATGATGGTTTTGGTGAGGACACTCTTGTTGCCAGGGTGGACTTCGATGTCCATTTGATTGTCTTGGTTGAAATGCTGTCTTTTCTCTCTGCTAATGTTTAGGATCCTCTCTGTATTCTTGCTACTCTGCACTTTAGCTATTATGCCCCAGTGTATACAGAGACTTATTTACTCTGTTTAATATCAGGCAACTGCTTTGAATTGGACACTCACATATTTATTGAAGTTAATTCTACTTTAAATGTGTTTCCCTATTTCCTCTGATATTTTCTATTAAATATATACCAAAACTTCTCAGGCTATGCTTCATGTCCCTTAACTGTTCAGCCATATTTTTCTATCATTTATTTCATTGAATATTTCACCTGAATCTGAATGATTATTGTAGACATATGTTTGTATGTTCTCCCTTTAACTTTGCCTGTCTACTTATTATCTTTAATTTCTACTTGGTCCTTTGAAATCTGCCAATCCTTTCTTTATTAAATGATTAATTGTTTTTAGGTTATTTTCTCTTCCTTTATCTCCTTGAAAGTTTAACCATATTTAGTTTAAAATTGCATTCTCTTTGCTCTATTTTGTGTTTCCTTGGTGTATTTTCTCCTGTTTCTTCTGATTCTTTCTCATTTGAAAAAACAAATTGGCCAAAAAAATCTTGTACTTTCTTTCCTGTGAGCACATTTTGAAGTGAAAAATGTTATGATTTGTCATAAGTGTTATAAACATTTTATAGAGGCAACATCATGAACCCTGGGGAATGCAAGAGTCTCAGATCAGTGTCTGCTCAAGTTCTGAGCTTAAAATTTTCACAATCAGGGTTGCATAGAAATTCAGCTTGCACAGAGGCTACAGGCTGAAGGTTACAAGCTTAGGTGGCTGACTCAGTTTTTATCCATGGACTTGAAAGACTTTGGTCCTGCTTGTTAGGGGTCAGTAAAAGGAAATGGAAAACCCATGAGAATACTGTGACCTTGTATTCAGCAACATGTACCAACAATTCAGAACAGGATGCTGTCACCTCTGTTCAGAGGCAGCATCTAGTCAAAAGTCCCCAAGTTTCTGCTGCTAATTCTTGCTTTAAAATGTACCAGGATGGAAGACTTTGTCCTTGTGAGATCAGTATATCTGTGGCTTTTCCCTCCAAGATCCAGAGTTTAGGTGAATATCTGGTTCATGTTTGTTTTTCTTTGCATAATTGAGATTATGCAAACTAGACTTTAAAAAATACACTTTTGTGTTTGCAATGATAGGACAACCATTATGGGGTGTGATGTTAAGGGGTCCGAAAAATCCTGTGGCCTTAAACCCTTTCTAGTCAATGTTTTCTTGCAGATTTCTGATATTCTGGCATTGGAAGTTTATTTATTTATATATTTTTAGATCTGATGGACAGATGTCAACTGTTAACAGGTGAGCAGAGGTTAGGTATTAATGCGATGTCACTCAGTAATGCCTCACCTTCAACAGCATCATAGATGGTCTTCCTGCTTTCAACTCTGCTAATTTCCAACAGTGGCAGATACCAGCTTAAGGGAGTACAAGGAGACTGAGGTAGCTAGAAAAGAATGAGTGGGTAGTGAATAGAGAGGTGCAGATGACAGTCCCAAGGAGAATTCAACTCCATGTAATCACATGCTCTGAGTAATGGTGCAAAGGCTGAAATCATGATTTGAGGATCACAGGGGTGTGTAGTTGAGTCTCTCATTCAGTAGTAGTTAGTGGGCATGGAACACATTGCTTGATGCCTTGGATTTTCAGTGTTTGATGTGTATTGTGTAGTGATTAATACATTAATTCTCCCTGATCCATGGTTTAGTTTTTTGTAGTTTCCATTACCTGAAATCAATTATGATCTTAAAATATTAATTAGAAAACTCTAGCAATAAACAATTCATTAGTTTTAAATTGTGCTTTGTTCTGAGCACTATAATGAAATCTCATGCCTTCTTGCTCTGTCCTGCCTAGGACATGAATCTTCCCTTTGTCTAGTGTATCCATGTTGTATGCACTATTCACCCATTAGACACTTATTATTCCTCTTGCTTATCAGATTCACTTTCCATGTATGGCAGTGTTTATGTTCAAGTAAAGCTTATGTGGTTGCCCAATACTCTGTCACAATGCTGTGTTGTTTACCTCACTTCATCCCAATATGTAGAATTTGTGTTATCTCACTCATATCATGAGAATAAGGGTGAGGAGTACAATAACCTATTTTGAGTGGCAGAGTAAGAAAAAGACCACATTTACATAACTTTTGTTACAGTATATTACTATTATAGTTGTTGTTTTATTAATAGCTGTTTTGAATCTCTTACTGTGCCTAATTTATACATAAAACTTTATCATAAGTGTATGTGTATAGGAAAGAAAAAGTTTGTATAGGATTAGTTACTATCCTGTTTTGGGCATCCACTGGGCATAGTCCAAAGATAAGGGGGGCGGTATTGTTCTTACTCCATAGATCATTGTGATGAATGAATGAAAACTATGAAAATGGTGTGTAGTAATTGGTCTCTCCTTCCTCCCACCTCTGCCATTTTAATCAATACATAAGCCCTTGAAAGCAACGTTTTTCATAGCCTTTTCTATAAAAATGGCTTTGGCAGTAGCAAGGCCAACAACCTGAAATGCTGTTTTGAGTAAATTGTTAGAAATAAGATCTACTAAACCATGATAGCATTCATATCAAGTTTCAGCAGGACTACTTAGATATAGTAAGCCTATTGGTGTAGTTACTCAGTTGGTGCAAATATAATGTCTGGTGCATAATAGGTGCCAAATAAATACTTATTGAATGAATGCTTGCAGAAACAACTTCCATAAGTACAATTTTTATGGCTTGAAAAAATTGTAAGAATTAGCTATATTTATTTGTTTCTTATGGTTATTAATATTCTATGTGTCCTTAAAAAACAATATTTTTTTTACATGAAGAGTTACTCAGGACACAGTTGTATCCTTTAATTATTTTTAAATTAGAAAACACTGAAGTTAAAATCTGACACCCTGTGAATTTAAGTTCAAAGACCCATTTGCAGGCATTCTACTTTCTAACTGCCACCACTTTAAAGCAATTAGGAAGTTTTTAGCATCATGATGTCTACTATTCTTAATCTATATGGTTATAATATTCAAAATATGGAACTCTGTGCTTGACACAAAATTACTAAAATTTAGAAAATAAATAATTAAATTAGAAAATAGATAGTATGAAAAAATAGCCAGAAACTCTTGACCATTTTTAAATTATTTTTTTCTTAAACTTTTGAAGGAACAGAAGGAAGAAGTAGGTTTTTCAAAGATAAATTACATGGAGAAACTGATTTTCATTCATGGTAAACAATGCGTTCATGGCAAATTATGGCCACTAGTGCAGGGGATGGGTAAAAATGAGCTAAAAATGAAAAAAAAAATAAAGAAAAATAGCATTAATTACAAGTAATTTGTCTACTAATACAGTGGAACCTATGCATTCTTCAAGTTTGTAGCATTGTATTCTCGTATAAAAGTACGTTAAATAAATTAGTAGAAAAGTTTTGAATCTCCCTCTTTATAGTGTAAAAATACAAAAGCCTTGTCTTTTAAGAAGTACAATATTTTCATTAGCTGTGGAATTAGTACACAAATGGTATGAGTGATGTGCCATTAATATTGTTTTCATCAGGTTATGTTAGCTACAGGTAATTAACATGGCACCAAATAGGAAGAAGGTAGAGGGAAGGGGTGGGAACCTGGCAGTGTAAGACTGGAATTCCTGACTCTACTTTGTGGATGAGAAGCTTTGTGTTTCTTTGCTTCTTCCCCTGAAAAATGAGGACACTAAGGCCTCCTTCACAGAGTTTGAAGAGGATTAAATAACACCTGACATTTTGTAATTGGATCTCAAAGAACAGTCTCCCTGGACCAGTAGCATGGGCACCACCTAGGAATTTGCTAGAAATGCAAACTCTTGGGCCTCACTAGAGACCTGTTCTATCAGAAACTCTAGGAATTGAGGTCTAGCAACTTGCCCTTTAACAAACCTTCCAGGTGACTCAGCTGCCTCCACAGGTTAAGAACAATCATTCCAAAGTGCTATACAAGTGTCAGGCATTGTTGTTCCATGATGGTCGAAGACCTAAGATACCAACCAGTCTTAAATTATATTTTCTCACTGGGCCTTTCTCTGCCTGCAATTTGCAGAACCAATAAACAAGTGTAGAGTAAAGAACAATGTCCCCAAACAAAGAACAAGAATAAAACAAAGGTGCTTCAGTATTGCTTGCCCCTGAATTACCTGCTTGATAACCAGTGCATCATCTGGGATGGAACTTTGCCCATGATTGCACATTTTCTCTGGAATGAGATGCTTGGGCTCTTGGGTAGCCACACCTTTGGTAGGACCGTGAGTGGTTTAAGGAGCTGTCACCAAGAAGAAAGAAAATTGCCTCAGTTAAAATTTGTCCTCTTAGTTGCTTGGATGCTCATTTTATTAAAAGACACATTTTTATTAAAAGCTCCTAAGCTAAAACATGAGGATGGTTTAGAGTAGGCTGTTTTGTAAGTGTAATGGGAATAAAAAGGACTAGACCTTCCTGTTGCTATCACCAGGGCAAAAGAAGTGGAGATACATTTTTGACTAGTTTTCATTGGCTGCTGTCTGAAATACTTGGAATAGCCTTTGCTCTGCAGCCCCATCTCAGAAACACTCTGTGCCATACTCTGTGGCAAATATTTTGAGGTGTCATCTCAGTGTGTATGAACACTGGTGATTTTCACTGATGAAGAAAAATGGCACAAAGAAGGTAATTAACTTGTCTCAAGACACAAAGTCAGTACTTGTCTGAGGCAGAATTTTAAGGATACATCCATGGTGTTGTGGTGTTGGCCAATTTGACAGGTTTTATTGTCTTCTATTACTTGGAAGAATCTAAGCATTCATGATAGTTATATCAGTATATCAGAAAAATGTTTAATCCTATTTGATGAATACATGTTTTTTTTTTCTTTGTTCAATTCCTGCTTCTCTATAATCAGCTACCTCTCAACCTCATCCATGAGGTACCAGTTATAGAGCTCTGACAGTCATTTAAATCAGTAAGACTCTTTGTGCCAGTAATAAATTGGATCACAATAGGTTTCTGACACAAATTAATTCAATAAGTGTTGATCTTGTAGGAAAGTTTGGGACTAGAGCAGCAGTTGGTTCCAATGTAGACTAAAAGAAAGAGACAACAGATATTGAGATAAAATTAGATGATCTGAGAAGAGATAATCTCAAGAATATACCAGTCCTTCTAATATCAATGCTCCTCAGATTCTTCCACAAACTAGAGGGTGGTGGAACACTTTCAAATTCATTTTATGAAGTCAGCATCACAGTCATACCAAAACCAGATAAGAACACATTAAGGGAAGAAAACTACAGACCAATATCTCAGGTAAACTTAAATGCAAAAAATCCATAATAAAATATTAGCAAATTTTATTCAACAAAATATTAAGAATACATCATGATCATGTTGGTTGTATCCCAAGATTGTTTTACGTATGTAAATCAAAAATTATAATTCACTATATAAGTAGAATTAAGGACAAAAATCACTTAGACATTTCAATAGATGCAGAGAAAGCCTTTGGAAACTTTTAGCACCCATTCTTGATAAGAACCCTGAAGAAACTAGGGATAGAAGGAACCCACATAACATCGTAAAGGCTCTATATGAGCAATCCAAAGCCAACATCATAGTGAATGGGGAGAAACTGAAAGTATTTCCATTAAAATATGGAAATGATTTTCATTCTTACCACTTCTACTTAATATAGTAGTAGAAATTCTAACCGGAGCAATTGGGCAAGAGAAGGAAATAAAAGGAAAAAAATAGGAAAAGAAGTCAAGTTATCACGGTTTGCAGATGATATGATCCTATAATTAGAAGATCCAAAAGTTCCACTAAAAGACTATTAGATCTAATAAACAAATTCAGCAAAGTAGCAGGTTACAAAATGAACATACAAAATCAATAAGTTTCCTATATACCAACAACGAATCTACTTAGAAAGAAATCAGGAAAACATTTCTATTCAAGTAGCCTTGGAAAACAAAACAAAACAAACAAAAACCCTAGGGACAAATCTAACCAGGAGTGAAAGACCTCTACAATTAAAACTATAGATTATTTTAGTATAGAAAGAAATTGAAGAAGAACTCAGAAGATGGAAAGACCTCCCATGTTCATGGATAAGCAGAATTAATATTGTTAAAATGGCCATACTACCAAAAGCAATATATAGATTCAGTGCAATCCCCAGTACAATACCAATGACATTCTTCACAGAACTAGGAAAACCATCCTAAAATTCATTGGAAAAATAAAAGATCCAGAATAGCCAAAGCAACTCTAAACCAAAAGAGCAATGCTAGAGGCATCACAATACCTGATTTCAAGTTATACAATATAGCTATAGTAACAAAAACTATATGGTACTGGCCTAAAAACAGATAGTACAGAATGGTGCAGAATAGAAGACACATAGATGAACCCAAACAGATACAGTCCTCAGATCCTTGACAAAGATGCCAAAAACATAACTGGAGAAAAGACAAACTTTTTAACAAATGGTGTTGGAAAAAAACTGCTTATCCATGTGTGGAAGAATGAGACTAGATCCTTATCTCTCATCCTGCACAAAATCAGCTCAAAAATGGATCAAAGGCCTAGGAATTAGACCTTGAAGCTTCTTGAAGAAAATGTATGGTCAACCCTCCACTATATAGGTACAGACAACAACTTTCTAAATAAAACTCCTAATGCTCAGGAAATAAAGTCAAGAGTTAATAAATGAGATGGCATCACATTTAAAAAGCTTCTGCACAGCAAAGGAAACAATCAGGAATGTGAAGAGAGAACCCATAGAATGGGAGAAAATCTTGGCTTGCTACTCTTCTGATACAGGATTAACACCCAGAATATATAAAGAACTTTAAAAAGTTAACCACAAAAGGCCCCCAAATAACCCAATAAATAAATGGGCTAATGAACTAGACTGATGTTCCTCAAAAGAAGAGATACAAATGGCCAACAAATATATATAAAAAAATGTTCAACATAATTAGAAACTAGGGAAATGCAAATCAAAACTCACCTAAGATTTCATCTCACACCTGTCAGAATGGCAATAAGCAAGAATACAAACAATAATAAGTGCTGGAGAGAGTGTGGAGAAAAAGGAAGACTTTTACACTGTTGAAGGGATTGCAAATTAGTCCAACCACTATGAAAATTAGGATGGAGTTTTCTCAAAAGACTAGAAATGGAAACACCATATGATATGATCCAGCCATACCACTCCTTGGTATTTATGCTAAAGAATTAAAGTCATCATACTATAGTGATACATACACACCCATGTTTATAGCAGCACAAATCACAATAGTTTAACTATGGAACCAGGCTGGGGGTCCATCACAGATTAATGGATAAAATTGTGGTATTTATACACAGCAGAGTTTTATTCAGTCATAAAAAAAATAAAATTGCGTTATTTGTAGGAAAATGGCTGGCAGATGAGACCATTATGTTAAGTGAAATAAACCAACTCAGAAGGTCAAAGATCATGTGTTCTCTCATATGTAGAAGCTAGAGAGGAAAAAAAGGAAAAGAAGGATGGTGGAGGGGTTTTGTGAAATTGATGGAAAATTAGTAGAATAAAGTGACTGAGGGAGGGAGGAGGGAAAGACAAAAGGAAATACTAGGGGATAATATTGGCCAAATTATATTGTTATATTATTTGCATGTACAAATATATAACAACATATCCCCACGTTATGTATGACTACAATGCACCAATACAAATATGAAAAAAGAAATGAATATTCTAGTTCTTGGTCCCATGTGCCTTCTGAAGTTCTTGTTCTTGTTTCTTAGGACATTCTTGTAGCGTTGTAATGAATTATCCTGTACCCACATAAGCTAGGCTCAATGGTTACCAGTTGTCTGTAATCTATTATCTCATTGTTGATGAGCAATATCTGCAGGCAATGCTCACAGAAGATTTTTGTATCCACGGACTACTTTCTTTGACTGTCCAGGACCTTTCAGCGTCTTGCCAGCTCCATTCCTTTTTCTTTCCTGTGTAATAAACTTTGTTGCTTGAGTGTTCAGTTATATATTTAGTGGTTTCTTCACTCCTCTCTCTCCGTCTCCACATACCTGAACATTGCTCTACCCAAACCCCTCTCCTGTCCACAAATGCTATGTGAATCTTACCAATATTCATTTTTAAAATATTTTGTCAAGTTCAAGATTCTGAAAAGCTTCCAGTCATTTTCCTCAAACACCATTACTATGGTTTGGAATTTACTGTTTAGAACTTTGAATGACCTTCTTAGTGGCTTATGTAGTTAAAAGTCAGTGCCAATTCCCTATAGTGAAAACTTGAAACATTACAGTCTCATCTGCTTTCCTCTTTGAATGTATTCAAAATCCCATTAGATACTAAGACTGATGTGTTCCATCCCACAGCCCTTCATGGGTAAACCATGTTTAGAAATAGAGCTTTGGAAACTCAGATTTAGAAGATACCCAACATTTTCTAAATGCAGGAGATTCCACATAACTTTTTGGTTATCAAATCTCTTCAAAGACTGTCAGTGATGGAGAATTACACAATTGTATAAAGGATTATTTCCTTCTCTGAATACATACATACCTTTTGATTATACCCAAATTCTGCTGCATGGGTTACCTTAGAGCAAATATAATCACTGTGTGGAGAGCTCTGCCTCTGAATTCTTTGTTCCATTAAGCTCTCCAAATGATTTCATCAAATGAGCTTATCGAGTTATTTTCATTTAATATTCTTCTTTTGAACATGAAATTCTTTCACAAAGACTTTCATGTAGCCCTTCAAAATTGAACATAATAAATGAAGTATGACCTCTATGTCTATCCCAATATGAGAGATGAGGACCACGTTTATATTCCTGACACCTTTATCATCTTATTGGATCTGTTTCATATGCTATGTTATCAAGTATTAATATGGATGAAAACAAGAGGCTTAAGGCACTGTCTTGAAGCTGAGTCTTGTATTGCCATGGTGTAAAACAAGAAGTTCAGGACTTACGTAACTACGGTAAGATATCATTGAGGAAACTGGTTGCCTTCAATTCTTGCTGTACCCTTACCCTGTCTTATCTAGACTTCTCTTCATTTTCTCTCCATTTTTTAAAAGAATAGGATGAGATGACTCTCTTTTTTTATCAAAGCTAGTCTCTACACCCATGGAATTCACTTGCTTTTTCCTCTCTAGGACTTAGTATCATTTATTCATTTATTTATTTCTCTTTTACTGGCTCTGCCACATCTGCCTCTAAACTGAATCAAATCTCTTCGATTACATATGAAACAGAATCTCATTTTAGTTACTACCTTATCTTTCTTTTATTACAAAGCTTCTTAAGGAAGTACAAGCTACACTTACCTCTCATTTATATTTTAAAATACACTTTAATTTGTCTTCCATCTCAACCACTCTGCTGAAATTGTGCCCATTAAGTCTAACAATCGGTTTGCCTGTGAAATTTCGAAGGTCCTTTTAAAATTCTCATCTTAATGGATTTCTGCATTGCATTCAATACTGAAAATCACTTCGTTCTTAAAATTTGCTGTTTCTATGGCTTCTATGACCCAAGACTCATGTAGATTTCCCTGTAGCTTGCTGATCATCCTTTCCTATTTCTCTATGAATTTTATTTATTTATTTATTTATTTATTTTTATATATCACATCGGAATGCATTACAATTCTTATTACACATATAGAGCACAATTTTTCATATCTCGGTTGTATACACAGTATATTGTATACACAGTATATTCACACCAATTCGTGTCTTCATATCTGTACTTTGGGTAGTAATGATCATCACTTTCCACCATCATTTCTAACCCCACGCCCCCTCCCTTCCCCTCCAACCCCTCTGGCTTATCTAGAGTTCGCCTATTCTCCCCATTCTCCCATTCTCTATCCCACTATGAATTAGCCTTCTTATATCAGAGAAAACATTCGGCATTTGTTTTTTTTTTTTTTTTGGATTGGCTAAATTCACTTAGCATTAGCTTCTCTAATTCCATCTATTTACCTGCAAATCATGATTTTTTTTTCTCTTTTATTGCTGAGTAATATTCTGAATGGATTTCTTTTACTCCTTCTTCCTTAAGCCCTGGGGTGCCCTCAATAGCACTGCGTAATCGTGGGTCAGATCTTTCACTCCTCTCAACTGATTCCATGCCTGCAGTCTTTCCCTTTCCTCTTTCTTTTTCCCCATCACATTCTTCACAACACTGGCAGAGTGATCACATGAAATACAATCCTGAACATGCTGCTTTCTTGTAAAATCTCTGCATTCACTCCCCAAGCCTACGTGGTAAAGTTACGCTCTTCCTCCGTGGGTTTACAGTCTGCATAACTCTCCTTCTTTAGCAGCCTTTCTTCCATCTTTCTCCCCAGCATTTTGGAGATCAGGATTTTCTGCATGCACGCACTATTGCAGTTTTACCTATGTGTTTTTTTCTCATGCTATGTCCTCTGACTGGAATATAGTCTGTAGCTTAAGGGCCCATCTCAATGGGATACTTTCTTTTCACCTTTCACTCCCTATTGGAGTGAATTAAATGCTGCTTTTCTGCACTTATTTGAATACACCTATCTTCATACTTTTTTTCACCCTATGGATCTCACTCCTTAACTTGGCATGTATTATGAGTTATTGAAATATGCCATCCTTTTATATTTTGTAATGTTGCATTTCCTTGTAAAGGACCTAAATGAATAATTAATGATTGCATGAAACTTTTGCTATTCAGATCTTTCTACATTTTTATAAACAACATTCTACAATTTGTTTTAGTCCAATATTCCAGGCTGCCCTGCTCTTTTTAATTTTTTAGTTGACCCTCAGTGCTATTTATCTATTAGCCATTGTTTGTGGTACTGACGAATCAGATTTCAAGCCACCTTAGTCTTTACTCAAATAATTAAAGAAAATAAGTAAGATGGATTCTACAATAGAATCAAAGAGCTGGTGAGTGGTATTCTTACTTAGGAGTGTCATGTTTTTCTTTTTTCACAAATTGCAAAAAGAAAGCCATCTTTGCCAAATAACTGTTCAGTTACAGATTGGGCTTATATATTGACTTCAGTCTGTCTTTTATCTCCTCCTTTGCAAATACTTTGTCTAATGTCTCCATTAAAAGACAATGTAAAATACATCTTTAATGGAATCTGTGCTATAGCGACAATCTCAATCTTTCATCTCTGGATGCCAAAGAAAGAATATGAGGAAAAAGGTAATATGAGTTAAATAAACTTAATTTTTAATGAAGAATATAAGAACATGGCCAATTTCCATTGGTTACATTAATGTCCCTATAATAGTAATTGCAAAATACACTTTCTATTTATGATAACTCCACAGAAAAATAGTCCAATATTACAATATAAAGTCACACATTTTAGAATCACATAAAACATTTTGATGTTGACCGAAGAAAACTAAATATTAATCATATTAGTTGAATCTGCATATGTACCAGGAACTTTTCTCAGAGTTTTACACACATGTATTTATTACTAAGAATAACTCTATAAAAGAAATATTATTACCTGCTTTTCAGATTAGATACTGAAGCACAGAGAGGTTAAATAACTTGTCCAAGGTTATGTAGTTAGTAAGTTGTATGGTTAATCAGGCTGGGTTCTAGAAGATTCTCTGGTTGATAGAAAATTCTAATCCTTATTATCTTACTTAACAGATAGTCATGCTCAGCTTAGAAAGCAATGTTATCATGTTCAATACATTATACCAGTATAAATGATGGAAACCTTAGTGGATGGAGAAGAAAAAAAAGAAAAGAAAATTCTATGTCGTATTTTGTTTCTGATGAGTTAAGAAAGGAATTTTGAATAGTAAAGGCCAATCGTTATCTTCTTTATCATAGTCATCATCATTGGCTTCATTGTGGTAGGAAATGATCTACCCCTTTCTCAATATGTCTCCCTTGGCCTATAAATGGAAACTTGGCCTTCTTGAGTATATTAGGAAAATAACATGGGTGTTCCCCTCCACCTCCACCCACCTTACCTTCACCCCTCCCTGCCCAGGGAGCTGTGAATCATATGCCTGGAGGATAGCTGCACCCAACGGAGAGTCCCATGGCCCCTCCTTTCTCTAATTGGCGATCTTGTCTATTCTGTATCCAAATCTTATTCTCATATGTGGGTGAATTATTTACTCATGGCTTCTCCGTTCTGTCTTGGGTAGCTAATACTATTTCAGGGTGAGAGGAATATAAAACTACTTTGTTCAGGAATGTCAGCTAAAATTCTGTAATTTCTAAATCTAGACTTAAAGGTAGAGCAATGCGCGTTTTACTCAGTATTCCTTGACCAACTGCCATGTGGCATACAGTATTGTAGAAACTGAAATGGCAGTGATTCGGCCTCCGGAGGACCCAAAGGAACAACAACAACAGCAAAAAAAGTGTTGACCATATCAGATTTAGGAAGAAAAATTAAGCTGGTGAAAGGGAATGGGAGAGGGCAGTGTGGGTGGAATGGTGGAACTTTGTCAAGGAGGGACCAGAGAAAGCTACTTTGTTAGCTTGATTTGAGCAGAGAATAGAAAGACCACAGTGAGGCAAGCCCACCCTTGCCATCTTATGAAGAGATACAGGAGGACAGTGTGGCTGGAGCAGAGTGAGGAAAGGGGGAAAAGGCAACAAGAGAGAAAGAAGAAGAAAACTAGTTCACGCAGGACCTTACGGAGCAAAGGGAGGAATTTGAATTTTGCTTTTCTAGAGATGGGAAATAAGGATTTTGAGCCTCAGAGTAACGTGATCTGACTTGTGCATTTAAAAGAGGTTCTGAATTTACTGTGGACTGTAGACACACACCTTGGGGGAGACTGTGGACCTACCCAGGAGGCTCCTGTGAGTTCAGCTGAGAGATGAAGTAGCTTAAGTCAGAAAGGTAGTGGTGGAGGTGGTAAGAATTGATGTGCTTTAAACGTACCTTGAAGCTAATGGCAACATAATGTGCTGTTAATTTGAGTGGAGTGTTTGACACTGGCCATGTGGTATTTCATTTGAAAAATTTAAAAATATTTTAAAAATTAATTTTATTGTAAAAATTTAAATAGGCTCATAATTAGAAAGACTAGTAAAATGAACTCCATATATACATTGCCCCGATTCTGCACATTGATAATTTAACACGCTTGCTTTAATTATCTGCTTTGAATACTTTTAATTTGCTAAACTATTCTAAATCAAGGTAGAAATCATGGGGGGTAACTTGGAGATCAGGAGAGGATATCAAGGTAGAAACCTGGAGATCAGGAGAGGATATCAAAGGCGAGTACTGGATGTTGTAGCCTGATGTTATGCAGATATGCAGGGAGAATGATCTGGAACTCCATAATGAAGAATGAGAAGTGTAGCTACCCTAATACCTTTAGGGCTACCATAATAATTGTGCATGGTGAGCTGATGTGGAAAACAGTCAACTCCCATGAGGCCTGCAGGGAAGGTGGTGTGCTTAGGGGTGATCTGGTCTCTGCTAACACAAAAAAGGTGAAAGGATCATTCAGAGAAGTGACTGAGGATATATTGGATTTGGAGGATAAGGACTGTGGGTTCTAGGAGGTGTACTAAAGGGCCTCAGGAGAAATGAAAACAGAAATCCAGTGTTCTGGCTGTGTGAGGCTTAAATGAGGAAGGTGAGGGTAAACCTGGGATTCTGAGATTCTTGTGGTAGAGGACATAAGAATAGCAAAAGTGGTTTCTAGGCAAAAAAAAAAAAATGGCAACAAAGCTGTGAGCTTTAGAATGCAGGAAGTTCTGATTATCAGAAGCCCTGTTTAGTGACTATTGATACATACCAAGGGTTTGGGGACAGTTTAATCTGAGTGCACTTCATTAACTCCTGTGGGGTCCTGAGTGGATGAGCTGGTCACGCAATCTCGTTCCAACACATATTGAAGTAAACATATAACTTTTAAAACACATTTCCATACTCTAAATTATTTTCCATATATCTTCTCATGTACCACACTTTAAGAATCATTGCTCAATATTACCTCGGAACCACCTTCATCATGGATCAATACCCAGGAATGCCATGAGTTCAAATAGCTTTGGAGGTAATTTTGGTGAATATCTCCACACTGAGTATTATAAAAATGCAAAGCTGAGTGGACCACGGTTTCTCAAGGCATTTGCAACCTGGGAAAAACAGATACACAAGTAATCACCTATGATAGAAGAGAGAAAAAAAAATATTTTGTGCAGGAAAAAAAGTGATGAGTTCTGAGTGTGGAAGGATCCTAAGACAGGGATTGGGGTGCTGCTCTGCAAGAAGTGGAATGTTACCCAAGCTTTGATGGAGAGATGGGATGTCTTTATAAAGGGGATGAGTGAATGGTTCATGCAGAAGGAAGGGCTTCACAAGTTGTGATGGTGTAAATGTGTCTGATCTTTGTCCACCCAATCATAAGACAAGAAGTATTACCTTTGATTCTCTTCTCCCTGCCTTCCATGATGTCTATAACCAAATCTTATTGGTAACACTGTTATAAGTCTCTCTCTCTCTCTCTCTCTCTCTCTCTCTCTCTCTATATATATATATATATATATATATATATATATATATATATATATATATATATATATATTATAGGTGCATTATATCCATCACCCACTCTCTTCTGTTCCTCTGCCACTTCTTCAGTTCAGGCTCACTTCTCCTCATTTCCTTTTCCCTAGGCAGCTGCAACTGACTTCTCACTGGTTTCCTTGTTTGTGATTTATGCTCATTCTAATTACTCTTAGACACTGTCACTAGAACTGTCATTGCCAAATGTAAAACTGACAATGCTTTGAGCATCGATTATTGAATAGATCTTCTGTCCCTCTGTCAGTTACTCAAGGCCTTTCAACATTTCATCTCAACCCTCTTTCTGCCCTGATTCCTGGCCTTGTATTTTCTGAGTCACCATGTACTTTACCAGAATAAACAATTTTGCTCCCTAAATAATGCCTTAGTTTTTTCCTGAGTCTGCATCTTTGTTGAAATTACCAATCCCAGCCTTCAGGGTCTTTTCTTTACTTAACTGATCCTCTGAGGCCAAATTCAATGTTATTTCCTTCTGGGAAGCTTCTTCCAGCCCCTACTCGTGTCAAAATAAATCACTCTTTAGATATTGCTTTTGCCATGTAGACCACGCTTTGTATTATAATAATTTACATTCATTCCCATTTCTCCACTGGACCTGACCTCCTTGGAAGAAAAGGTCATATTTTGGTTATTCTAGACCCAGCAAATATTCCCCTCAGGATCTAGCAAAGTGCCTTTTCCATTTCTGGTTCTCTTTACACGAGTGCATAAAATCATTTTCTTTCACTTGTAAGGTACGCTGTCTTCTAGAAGCAAACCTCAATAAATTTTAAAGCATCCTTGTCATGACATATAGTCTGACATAGTACTGAAAGTCACTGAATGTGGTTAATTATATGATGAGTTATAAAATTTAGGTCATAGCATGTCCAAGCAGGTGGTTAGTTTATCATTGGGAGATTCACAGCTTTGACTTCCTTGTAGACATGAGACATTTCTTCTTATTATTATTCTTTTTAATTTTGTTTTTGCTATGCCCATTTTTCAAAATGTTTTTCTTTATAACTTGAAGAAAGCATGTCATACTTAAAAATAAATTATCTGACTCAGTCAAAAATGCAAGATTAGGCTGAAAATATTTTCAGCTTTTAAAAATAGGACACATTGAGAACCTAGGAACAGTGATGTTACATTGGGGTGAAGATATATTAAATAGACTAAAACATAGTGTCTTTTGATTGAGTGCATTTTCAGCATCTGGTTTTATATATGAAGTGTTCACCCTGGACCAAGATTCTCATTACAGCTTAACCGAGATGATGAACTGAACGTCGAATTAGGTACGGGAGAGCAAATCATCATGTTTCTAGTCTAAGTCTGATTCATTCAGCTCCTAAATTCCTTCCCCTTTGACATTAAAAGAAAATAGTAATTGAGTATTACGTACATGAACGATGAGACTAATAATGAAATCATTAGCCATTTCAGTCATATGATTTCTTGCCCTGAATGCCTTTTTAAACATACTTTGCTGTGACTCATTATGTGAAGCATATAAAATATTTAAACATTGAAACCAACATCAGATCCAGATTTGTGCTTTAAAATTATGTAAATTTTAACAAGGGGAAGTTCTAAACTTTTTCCATAATTTAGTCAATTAAGAAATACCTAACCGATTTTTATGTACTTCCACCCTCATCTACCTAGCCCCCAAACTTGAAAAATCTGTTGTCATAGCAGACATTAAACAACAGAGAAGATATATTTTTGTCTATTAAAGGAGTGTGTATACACATACAGAGCACACCTCTTCAATCATTAAAGGTTAGGGCTGTAGCACAGCGGCAGAGCGCTTGCCCAGCATGCGTGAGGCATTGGGTTCCATCCTCAGCACCACATAAAAATAAGCAAATAGAATAAAAGCACTTTGTCTACAACTTAAAAAAATTTTTTTAAAAAGTTACTTTGGCTTTGGGACAAATAAATAGTTAAAGGCACAGAAAGATGCTTGTTCAGACGTTCTATTCAAAAGTCATTTTTTTTTTCAATTACACAGTAACACAGAGCAGGGTTGACTTTTTCTAATATGATATGGAGATATCTTGGATAGTAAAACCAAGGTTTATTTGTATTTAAAAAATAAATTAAATTGGAATCCATAATTTTGTTATTTACTGATAGCATGATGCTCTTGCAAATGTTTCCTATCCTAACGTTCTGCATTTTCTTTTGTTTGTGTAAATGCAATAGATTTTTTTTCCATTGTTACTTACTGAGAATACACCAAACCCTAGATGAAAACCTTGTATCAAAAATATGAAGAATAAAATAAAGACTTTTATGGGGAGAATATTTGTTTCCTGAAATAATAATTATATAATTTAAATTTAATTTTTATAGTTAAAATATACTTCGTGAGTATGGGAAGTAGGATGAAAATATAAGGCAAGATAAATGTTTGCCTTAAAAGTTGTTCTATTATGTATAAAGGTGAAGCCAAGGATGTTATTTTTAGAAATCATGTCAAATGAGGACTAGAGGAGCTGGGGATTTTGCCCTGAGAAACAGATGACCAAAGGGAGGCAAAAATTTCCGCTATTTAAAAGCTTCCCTGGAGGAGGAGGAACAGGCCTGTTTTGTATTACAGGGACTCTGTCTCCTGAGTACTGCAGTTTCTGGGCCTACCTCTTCCTGTTAACATTGGGGTGTGTGCAAATTAAGGAGAAACCAAATCTGGTGAAGGAGAGGCAGGTGGCCAGGGTGTGAAATCACATCTAGAGTTTTAATGATGGCCTTGCCCTTTATTCTAGTACTTCCACCAAATCTTATTAACAGTAGTGATGGCAACAATAACGACAGGGGAGTAATAGCTTTCTCTAAGGACTTTAGAGCCTGAATGTATTTAAAAATAAATGTACCCTGACAATAAAGCAGCAACCAGTCTTGGATTATTTTATTTAGTCATTAAAAAAAAAATCTTACCTACAAGCACAAATATATTTTCATATGAAAAAAAAAAAGACAATCTTAAAATACTGATAAAGCTAGAATGATTCAGCCTCTTAGACAAAGGTAAGATTTCAGGGAATCAATAGGGCTCTTTTGAGACAGATATAAAAGGAGTCTCACAAACAAGCTGAGGTTTTAATGGGCTTCATTATATTGTTCAACCAAAATTAAAAATCTGAGTAGTTTTTAAAATCTCTTATTATCATCATTTTTCCTAGTAGAGCTGCTCCTTTGCTCTTCTGTCCTCTCTGGGTCTGGCTGATTTTATTTGAGACGGTGTTAGGAAGAACCAAAGCAAAATATCTGTTTTAACATGAACCCAAAATATCCAGCAATGACATAATTTGAAGTGAAGCACGATATTCAACATTGACAATGGTTATTTCCAATCCTGGTCTTGTGGATGCTTCCTTCCTATATACTTCCTGTAGGAGTATATAGGAAAATCATTTAGGAGAAGGTCACATTTAGTGTCAATCTATTTCTCCAGTGTTACTTATGAATATCTCTTAGTTTGTGTCACAAGAAAAACTTTTGATAAAGGTTTTGCAGTTGCTCACACAAAGTTTCTGTCCAATCTTGCAAATGTATTTGTACCAGAGAGTTTTTAAGAGCCTGGTAAATATATATTGGCATATTTACTAAAATTCATTTGATCTATTTGTCTATATGCTAAGAGAAATCAGAAAATCTTTTTTCTTCTTCTTTCTTCTTCAATATTTCTGCATGGAATTACATTTTTGTAATCAATTGCTTATCAGTATTTTCTGTTACATGTCTTACAACACTCTGCCAGTGGTTGTTTTGAGATGCAGAGTAGTTGGATACATAATCTATTGCATGTATCAGGGAATTCAGTGAAAAATAGATATTTTATATAATTAGACAGGCAAATATTTTTAGACTCAAGGAAGCACAAATATGAAAAGGCAAATATGATAAATTGCCTAAATGAAATTTTTCTGCTATCCATATGAAACATTAAAAATAAAAAAGTATGATACAGGCTGAGAGAAAATATTTTCAATATATGTGGATATCAGATGAAAGATTTATACCTATAATATATAAAGAGCCACTACATATCAATAGTAAAAGACAAGAACCCAGTAAGAAATAGGAAAAAGACTAATAAGATTTGAAGAGCCATTTCACAAAGCAAGGCATATAAATGGATGATAAGCATATTACAGGTGATCAGCTTCAGTAGTAAGCTGGGAAATGAACATTAAGCCACAGTGAATTACCACTGCACATCAATTAGGATAGTGAAAATTAAAGATGTAATGTGGAATAAGTAGAGCTTCAAGCATTGATAGCAGGGGAGAAACATGATGAAACCACTTTAGGATACTGTACACCATTTTTTATAAAGTCATACAGAAACATACCACAGGAGCCAGAAATTCTAGTTACCAAAAAAAAAAAAAAGATCAAAATAGGTATTCATAAGAAGACTTGCACATAAATATTCACAGCAACTTCATTCATAAAAGGCTTTACCTGGAAATAGTAAAAATGTTCATCAACAGGAGAATGAATAAAGTATTTGGTTATAAGTATTACCCAAATAATCAAGTTGGGGTACTACTCAATAGAAAAGGAGCAAACCATTAACAAATTTTAAAAAATAGGCAAATTATACAAATATTATGTTTAGCTAAAGAAACCAGATTAAAAGAGTATATTATATATGATTCTCATTGTACAGAATCGATGAAACCATGACATGAATCTATGTAGATAAAAATTAGAACAGTATGAGTCTATATTTGGAAAAAGTTTTGATTTGAAAGCAGCACAGAGATTGCTTTTCTTGCTAGAAATACTCTATATTTTGATTTTGATATGGCTTTCAAGAATTGATTCATTGTCAAAATTCACCGAACTGTATGCTCAAGTTCTCTTCATTTTAATGTGCATATATTATACTTTAATTTAAAAAGGACATGTTAAAGAAAGCAATAAGGTGAATGAGGAGGAAGAAGGTAAACATGTAAGGGTCAGATGGAGAACAGGGAGTAGTGAGAGATACGACTGGAGGGCCATTGATGTTAGCTAAAGGCCTAGGTTTTTCTTTATTTATAAATGTGTTGTGAAAGAGGTCTTACAGAAGGAGTAAAATAATGACAGCCATGGCCTAGAGATATCCACCTTGGTCACTTGTGAGGAATAAGGGAGTGTGCTGGGGAGAGATTAGGATCTAAGATGCAGAATCAGGAAAGAACAGGAGGTAGTAAATTTGAGAGATTTCCACAAATGAACAATCCACAGATTTAGTAATAGGATTAGCACAGGGAAGGAGATTAAGAAGGAAAAGTTTTAGGGCCTAGCACAGGGCTCTGGCACATAGCAGGGGCTCTATAATTATCAAGAAAGTTTTAAGAAATGAATAAATGAATTATAGGAAACTACAGCCTGAGTAATTGGAATAAGTTTGGTGCTATTGATAGAAACAGTAAATATGGAGAAGGAATTGGCTGGGAGAAATGGATGAGTGAGATTTTATTTTAGACGTGTTTTTATGTAGTTGTCTACTGGACACCTAGGGAGGAGAAAATAGAATGGGCAACTGGAAACATTGGTCTGAACATCTGGAAAGAGTTCAGGGTTGGATATAGAGGTTTTAGGAGCACTAATGCACATAGGATATCAGAATTGTGGGGCCAGATGAGATCATGAATGGGTACTTTGGAAAGGAGAGAAGAGGTTTGAGAGATAAATCTTGGAAGGGTGGGAATGAAATGCAGGCCACCAGGGAGCCCGAATAAGTGAGAGGACTAGGGGCAGAATGGGGCATGCTTAAAGACATATAGGGCTTCCTGGAGGGTTGGTCCCCAGGTTCCACAATCCAGGAAGAAAAGATGGATAGAAGGAATAGACAACAAATAGAAGAAACACAGGGCACCAATAGACAGAAGCACAAGTTTCTTTTTTCTATTAATTAAAAAAAAAAAAAAAACAGAACCCAATGTGAGACCATTTTCATTTTTCATATTGGCAAAGATTTAGAAAAAAAGTATCATAGATGGATAGAAGTCAGAATTTCTGGGATGCTATCGAATAGTACGATGACAAGAGATGCCGATAATGTACTGTGTATTTCAAAAAGCCAGATGAAATGAGTTGGAATCTTTTTAGCATAAAGAAATGATAAATGTTTGAGGAGATATGTTTAACCAATTTAAACAGCACACATATGGTACGACCTAAAATGTTTAAATTTTATGTCTTTATGTATCAGTTAAAAATACATTTAAAAAAAAGACTGAAAATATGTAACATTGTCCCAGCTGGGCTGGAGAGCAGTGGTATGTAGGAATAAAGGGCAAATGCATATGGGGGTTTCTATAGGGTGGACACTGGTTTACCTGCTACAACAAAAATTCCAATACTGTGACTTTGCTCTTGACCTAGGGGTCATTATTGATCCTTCCTTTTTCCTCCCCTTCCCCACATTCTGTTCCACAGCATGTCATGCAGACTATACTTTGAAATACATTTAGAAGCCATGCACTTCTCTAGATTTTACTGTTACCCTCTTGGATTACAGCATTATTGTTTTTGTTTAGTTTTTTTTTTTTTTTGGTAACATAGCCCATTACATCTTTTAAAAAAAATTTGTTCTAATTGATTATATATGATAGTAGAATGCATTTTGACACATTGTATGCAAAATGGAGCACAACTTCTTCCTCTGGCTGAACATGGTGCAGAGTCACATTGGTAGAGTAATCATACATGTATATAGGGAAATAATGTCTGTCTCATTTACACCGTCCTTCCCATCTCCACACCTCCTCCCTTCCCCTCACTCCTTTCTGCACAATCCAAAGTTTCTTTATTTTTCCCTACTTCCCTCCAAACACCATTATGGATCAGCATCCACTTATCAGAGAAAACATTCAGCCTTTGGGTTTTTTTGGATTTGGCTTATTTCACTTAGCATGGTATTCTCAGCTCTTTCCATTTACCTGCAAAGGCCATAATTTCATTCTTCTTTATGGCTGAATAATGTTCTATTGTGTATATGTACCACATTTTATTTATCCATTCATCTGTTGAAGGGCATCTAAGTTGATTCTATAGTTCAGCTATTGTGAATTGAGGTACTATAAACACTGAGTGGCTGCATCACTGTAGTATGCTGATTTTACCTCCTTTGCATATAAACCGAGGAGTGTGATAATTGGGCCAAATGGTGGTTCCATTCCAAGTGTCCTGAGGACTTTCCAAACTGCTTCAGGTAACTTTTATTCTGGCACCTTTTCTTGCTTCTACTCACAGATTTCTACAGTCTGCACATTCTCCATAGTGCAATCAGAGAGAGAGAGAGAGAGAGAGAGAGAGAGAGAGAGAGAGAGATCTTTTGATGTAAATTATAAGATGTCAAAATTTCTGCTTAAAATTACATAGTATCTTTGAATTGAGCTTACAGGAAAATTTAGGCTTCAAGGTTTTACGTTTTCTGACCTGGCTCCTCTCCTGCCTGCTTCTCAAAGCTTGCATTTTTCTCTTAATGGCTATTGGCTTGCTTCTAACTTGAAGGCAAGTCCTATTGTCATTTTGGGGTAGAGGAAACTTCTCGCCACTCTCAGATTAGCTTTTTCAGCTTCAGGTCATGGCAAACTGTTCTGATCAGTTGTCACAGATACATCAAAGAAGGCTTTCAGTTCCAAAAGTTCTAATTCTGTGATGAATCCCCTTATTTTCATGCAGATGGATTCTACCCCTTCTCCAGAGGATTCCTTACCCACATGGCCCTGTTTCAGAGGCACCACAATTTTGTCAGTTGTGAAATTTAGAACAAGCCCTAATTCTAGGTCTCTGCCTTATGTTCATGGAACACCTCAAGTTAAATTTATATTTTCATGACTTTGCTTCCTTTTCTGGACCCTGTCTCGTCTCCAAATTGTTAGTGGTTTTTGCTGTTCTCATTTGAGTTGCCACATGATTATGGGAACCCTACAAACTTGGAGAGGAACTAGTTATTAGATGGGGCACATAGAGTTCGGAACAACTTATTAACTGCTGGGTGGGGCTCACTCAAACCTAGCAAGCTCAGACGACAGCCCTTCTGTTTGGATCTACCCTGGGGAAGAGGCTTAGCTAGCAGTTCTTTAAAGAGTCCAGGATTTAGTGCCAGGTGTTTTCCTTGTAAAACAGCTGACCAGTTTTACTCAGTGCAGTCAGAGTCTTGGGTTGCCTCCCACAAGGAAAAACTGGTCACCCATTTCAGTTAGTACTGTAGGAAACTTTCCTTGTGACCTAAAATGGTTTTGTGAAACAAGAGAAGAACCTACCAACTGAGTTTTGAACATTTAATATATATATAAAATTTACTATTTGCACTATTTTAGAGTGTAGAACTCATTCATAATACTGTGTAATTACTACTACCATTTAGTTCCAGAACAGTTTCAGTACCCCAGAGTAAACCTGGTGCCCATTAGGCAATCATTTTTACTTTCTCCATTACCCTAGCTGCTGGAAACTACAAATCTGTTTTCTGTTTTTATAGATTTGCTTATTCTGGATAGTTTAAACAAATGTAATCATATAATATGTGGCCTATTATCTGCTTCATTCACTTTATGCATGTATTTAAGAGACATTTTTTGTGGTATGTATTACTACTAATTACTTTTTATAGTTGCAAAATATTCCATCGTATGGGTATGCTACATCTTGTGTATGCATTCATCTGTTGGTACATTTGAGTTGTTTCTACCTTTAGGCTAGAATGAGTATCAGCATACATGTTTTTTAACATCTATTTTTAATTCTTTTTGGTGCATTCCAATGATTAGAATCGCTGGCTACATTGTACTTCTATGTTTAATTTTATTGAGGAACCACTGAACTTTTTTTTTTTGTTGTTGTTGTTATAGTGGCTAAAGAATTCAGCGTGCTGCTAGTAATTTATGAAGGTAAGTTTTGAAGAATTTTAAGAATGTTTTATAAATGTGCCTAACCCTTTTAGTGAATCATTAAAAGGCATTCCAATAGTAAAAAAAAAAAAAAAAAAAAAAAAAAAAGAAAAAGAAAAAGAAAACTGAGTCATGCTTTTAAAATGTTGTGAATTTATCTCCTTCTCCTTGAGTGAATTCTCTCTTTCCTGGGGATAAAAATTGACCAGGATGGCTAATCATGAGTCAAGTCTCAAAAGTTCTGAGAGCTGTGTGGTAGGGGAACCATATGTAAGATTCTCTAGATAGTGTTTTGAAACTGTCAGACCTCAGCTGTTCAGAATACAACCTCACCTTTTCTGTTACTGAATTCCACTTAGCTCTGGTGATACCATTTTTTTTTTTTTTTATGTTAAGAACCTCTTAACCTTGCCACTGAAAAGTAATATGGCCTTTTCTGGTTTAAACAGCAAGGGAAAGTCATCTAAAAGTCAAATCACCTACCAAGGTTGTTCCCAGGCTGGCACTCTTTACCCTCCCCCCTCTATTCTGGGAAGTCACCATCCTCACCACACTGGGGGAGGGGTGTTTGCTCCATGCCCAGTTCCCAGGTCCCTACTTCTCCTGCTTGGTCTTCCAATATGAACTTTGTCCTTTTTATAAACTGTGTGAAAGACACCACCATAACCTTGCCTCTGTCCTGTGGAAACAAGATAAGGATCCCCTGAAACTTATTTTCTCAGATTGTCAGCCTCATCGAATCCCCTGTACCACTCACCATTTATATTCCAGAGCATTTCCCCATCACTCTACCTCCTTAACTGGAAACCAAGTTCATTGGTCTGATGCAATGTTAGGTGGTCACTCTATTTTCAGGTAGTAGGGCATGATTTGAGCTCATTAAGCCTAAATAATGGTGCTGGTTGATGTCCTATAGATAAGAAGTCAAATCCACAACTAGGATAAGTGTTGGCAAGTCAAAATTAATCTTTGTTCCTTCCAGGATAGAAGAGGTCCAATGGAGTCAATTTATAACACTAAGGGGATTGTTAGTCTCCTTGGGGGATGTGACTATAAAAGTGGATAAGCATCCATCAATACTGATGGCAAATTGGACATTTATAGTTGCTTTGTTGAGCAGAAACCCATGACTGAGGGTCAGTGCATAGCTCTTTGCCTTCATGGTTCTACCTTTATAGACTTATTGTGCCATCTCTGGGATAGCTCAAGGCAGAGGCTGACCAATGTCAACTGGTAAGTCATTCTCTCTATTTGGACATTTAGTGCCTCTTCTTTGAGTATTGTCTATATTTGAGGTGATATAAAATAAAAATGAAAAAATCTGTTTTGAGTCTAAAGTTCAATCCATATATTTTCATCTCAGAACTTTTGGTCCCTGATCCTCATTATTTATTTTCATAAAACAATAAGCAGATGAGCTATTTGTTGATTCTGTGCATATTTTATATTAGGACACTTCTTTTTCCACATATAAAGAGATCAGGTCCAGTGGGGAGAATTTCACCTCACACACTTCACCTTCAAGACCGTCACTGAATGGAAAACATAGTGTGGTAAAAATCCGTTTTTTTAAAAAAATTTATAACCACATGCTGACCCACATTCAGGACATAAAATAGCCCATTCATGAATGAAGCTAGACATGTTCCTTCCTTTATCCACTTTCCCCAGCAAAAGTCATTAATGGAATCATGATAGATGATACAGATCTACCTCCTTGTGTCTTACTTGTGAACCTCTGGCTCTCCTTTGGATTTGATCCCAGATATTTTACTTCCAGCTTGTGATAGATGGCTTCTGCCAATTTGGTGTGTCTGGCAGAACCCAGCTCCTACAGAGAATTTGTGGATTCGTGGCGAAGTTGTGCTTCATAGTCAGGCACTTAGTCTTTCCCAGGGCCGAGAACATTCTTAAGTGATTTTTGAAAGGTGTATAGTTCTCTTTCATTCATGTCATGGCCTTGTTTTAAAACTATTAAGCTGAATCTTCTATTGGGCTTTATTCTTTTCTCACCTATCTATCTATTGAACAGGATCTGCTGAAGCAAGTGATCCAAATGTGAGATTATCTATACCATTGCCCACCTATGGTATAGATGCTCACCTTGTTGCTGGGAGAGCCAATTATGGCCCTTGACCCAACACAAAGCTGGTCATCTTTCTTGTCACCTCATTTATGTGTAAAAAAAAATATTCAGATGCAATTTACCTCTAGGAATGAGACAGGAACTTGGTTGAAGTGGCCCTTCTCAGTGGAGAACAATTTCTAGTAAGGCTGATCAGAAGCTGCTAGCAATCTCAGCATTAAGGATGGTTGTTGAGGAATAAGTCTCTGTAGCATCCAAATGGACTCTAGTAGCAGATAACTGAGTCTGCTATGGCCTCAAGTTGGTAGGATGAAGATGGAGGCCTGACATGTCAACAACAAAAATAGAAGCCACAGAGAGTGGAACAATATCAGAAATGTGCTGAAAAAAAATCACTGTCAAGGCTCTCACTCTAGTTTGGATCTTTAATGTCCCCCAGAGGCCCATGTCTTGAAGGCTTGAACCCCAAGATGGTACTAATGGGAAGAGATGGAGGAGATGGAGCCTCTCAGAAAGTTCTTAGGTCATTGGGAGCCTGCCCTTGACTGGGCCCCTTGCCCCTTGCCCCTTGTCTCTCTCTCTCTCTCTCTCTCTCTCTCTCTCTCTCTCTCTCTCTCTCTCTCTCTCTCGTTTCCCTACCATGAAGTGAAGAATTTGCTATGTCCCATGCTTTCTTTTTCTTTTGAACCCATGGATTTAATTTTTTATTATTTTTCAACATATATATTGTATGTGTGTTACATATATTGGATACATATATATTTTTGTTTGTTTATGGCACTGAGGATCAAAATCTGGGCCTCATACATGCTAGGTAAGTGCTCTACCACTGAACTACAGCCCCAGCCCAAGAAACTAGACATTTTTCTTGTTCTTTTTAGGTACACATGACAGTAGATTTTATTTTGGCATATTATACATACATGGAGTATAACTTACTCTAATTAGTCTCCCATTCTTGTGGTTGTACATGATGTGGAGTTATGCTGGTTGAATATTCATATAGGAATGTAGGAAAGTTATATCTGATTCATTCTACTGTATGCCCCATACTTTCTGCCATTGAAGACTGGCACACCAACCAGAACCCTAAAAAATCGAGTCAATCCAATCATGGAAAGGAACCTGTGAAGCTATGAGCCAAAATAAACCTTGTCTCTTTATAAGTTTTCCAAAGCATTTTGCTATAGTTATGCAAAGCTAACTAATGTATTACTATTTTATATTCCTCTAGTATCCTGTATGAATGAATGAGAGATAAAATCATTTTCAGGCAAACGAAGAGGAAAAAAAAGTGTTTGCCTCCAATGACCTCTCCTCAAAGCAATTATTTCTAATGGATATACTTTAAGAAGAAGGAAAATAGCCTGAAATGGATGCAAGAAGAAATGAACAGAGAATATGGTTCACAGGTGTGATAATTCAAGTGAATACTGGTAAAATAAAATAGCATTAATAATGACTTGTCAGCTTTATTTAACAATCTTTTAAAAATTGTTAATATCTGAAATATATGTATAGCACTTAAACATAGAGTTTGATGCTTCAAAGAAGTCAAAGTAAAAAAGTAACATGGGTGTAAATTTGTGCAAAAATCATGCTGCAGACAAAGTATAGTGGCTTCTCTAAAATGAACCAAGAAACAAAGGCAAACAAAAAACAGGAAAAAAAGGAAGAAGGGTACACAAACAAATATTACCAAATACCATAAAAATAAACAGCTTTAAATATAGATCATCACATGGAAATCCACATCCTTGCAGCCATTTTTTGTGATTATTATTTAATAATAGATGATTTAAAAAGTAAATAAATAAGACACGGGGGTTAAATTACATTTTTCCTATTTTTCCCCTTTAAGAGATCATTCCACACAACTTGTCTGGTATATATTGATTGAAAACCAATAGACAGATGGAAATTACTCCATCTGTCAGCAAAATGCAAACACCTCTGGAGTGAAACCAAGCAGCTGCTTAAATGCTCAGAGCTTCGCTAGACAAAGAGGTCCTCTTCCTGAACACAGGCTCTGTTTACACCATTCCAACGACTCACTCAGGGAAAAGCACAGTCTTCCAGGTTGTGTAAACACAGCCATTATTTATAAGGAGCTTTATAAGAAGTCCTAAGATTAACTAGTTCTCAGCTGAGGAATTACTGAATACTAGAGCGAATGAGTGTGTGTGTGTGTGGGGGGGGCGGTGATTGGTGAATTCAGAATTGTTTGCATTTGTAGGTCACACTTTAAAAATGTACAATAGCTCAGTCTCCCTCTTTTGCAAAATAAACTCTGAAACTTGGAATAGTCTTAGAATCTTGACAGAATTTGTAAAGCAACCTACTTACGGCATAAAGAAATTAGCAGATGTTTTCCATATAAATAAAGTCTAACCTTTGTCAGTATTCCTTAGTTATTTCTTTTTCAAGGGAAATTGGGTGGCATGTAGGTTCTAGCTTCTGCCTGGGTTTGCAAACCAGCTCCACCATCAGCTGCCTAAATGACATTGTGTAAGGTACTTCTCCCTGACCCTAGTTTTCAAATCTGTCAAGTGGCAAAAATATACCACACAGAATAGTTGTGAGGCTTACCACAATTCTAAAAATATAAACTATTTGGTGTAGTACTTGCCATTCAGCACTCAATACAGTTACTTATTATTTTTATACCACGAGATATTTTTCTGGGTTTAATATCAATGATCCTCCATTACTTAATATTCAGCTCTGATAGCTTTTAGCAATGAAGTTGTTCTTTTTTTTCACATAGATTTTTGAAAAATGAAAACTGCTGCCAGTCACTAAGTTCATCCTAATAACAACTGAGGTGTTCAATAGTGAATTATTTTAATTACTCCTGACTGTACCTTATAGTTAATGTATAGCTTCAGGCATCCTGGGAAGCTGTGCTGTTTAAAACCAGCCACTTCATAGTTAGGATTCTGGCAGGACAACAGTGACAATTCAAACTGGGTAACAGAGGAGACTTTAATAAAGGATTATTTACAAAGTTGTAGGCAGGGATTAGGAAGAAAAAGTGATAAGGAAGCACCCTGGAGTTAATAAACCTGCGAGAGCAGTTACCGACTCTAAGCCTGAGTGGGCAGGAAGTGTGTGACTATGGTACATGGTGTGGAGAGCTGTACAGACAGCCTGCTGACAGGGGCTCTGACCTTTGGTGGAGAGACAGAGCTAATGCTGCCATCTGGCCAGGAAAGAGCTGGAAAAAATACCCAAAGCTCTCGCCCTCCCTGTTCTTCCACTCCCTTTTCAGAGCTTTCAATTGACCAGACCCCACCAGCTGCCAAAGTCCATGATGCCTGCTGAGGAGGTCCATGCAGCTCAGTCTTCTAGAGCACAGAACAGTGAAAAATGGGTTCAGAGGAACAACTAGAAAGCAACCAGAATTGTGCTTTCTGCGGTTTTCCTATAGCTAATTTAGGAACTGTTAAAAATCTCCTGAAAATAAGTTGTAATACCAGAATCTCTCTCTACTGGACTAGGTGGTATGGAGTGCTGGTCCCAAGGAGCATGCTTCAGCTTCTAGAATGCCCACAAAGTGGTTCCATAAGGAAAGCACAGGCTTGACTTCAGATCATTTCCACGTGGAGACAGGATAGGTTTTCACTGGTTACAAATCCAGTGAATTAGCCTTAGTGACCTTCCAACCATGAAGTCCCCCAAATTAGAACAACAACCTGATCATCACCTACAAAATCGACAAAGATCATGTTTAGGAGGAAAGAGTCAGATTTTTAAATTCACATGAAGTAACTCAATAAGTGCTATAACACCTATAATTTGGGTCAGTTTGCTTTGATAGGTGAAATGGAGGATCCATGGAAGCTATGTTTAGTGTTCTCCAGCCCCAGTAGAACCTTGAGATCACTAGGCTGCAGTCCCGGTGATGGGTTGACTGCAGCCTAGTCAGAGACCCTAAGTCCTCAAGGGTGAGCAAGGACAATCAGTCTCCAAAAGGGATTCACCTGCCTTCCAGGAGCTAAGATTATCCCGGCTGCTTGATCCCCAGAAATTGTATGAGACAATAGCTTTTGTTGTTATTCCACAATGGATACTTCTCACAATATTCAAGATGTTTTGTAAAAAGGCATTCATTGAAACTGAAAGAGGAGTAGTCTTGAGAAGAATGAGCTTGAAGTCCAGGAAAAATGGAACTAAATCATCTGGGAAAAGCAAATTCAGCTACATTGTATAATCAGAGCAAAAAAAAAAAAAAAAAAGAACTGATGCATATTTTGTCTGTCTATCTGTCTATCTATCTATCTATTTTTCTTTCTATCTATCTATCTATCTATCTATCTATCTATGGCATCAGGCATTAAACTCAGGACTGCTTAATCACTAAGCCACATCCCCAGCCCTCCCCTCCCTTTTTAAATTTTGAGACAGAGTCTCCTTCAATTGCTTACGGCCTCACCAAGTTGCTGAGGCTGATTTTGAACTTGTGATCCTCCTGCTTCAGTTCCCTAGGCTGCTGGGATTAGAGGTA
This sequence comes from Ictidomys tridecemlineatus, assembly GCF_052094955.1. Lineage (NCBI taxonomy): Eukaryota > Metazoa > Chordata > Mammalia > Rodentia > Sciuridae > Ictidomys > Ictidomys tridecemlineatus. Next base: position 26,492,045 of record NC_135482.1, read on the forward strand.
TGCCTCATCATGACCAGCTATTTAAAAAAAAGATATAGCTGCTAACAGGGGGTGAAGAAACATTTACTGAGAGTACGGTCTGTTTATTATTTATTCTATGACAGAATTCTATGGCTCTGTGAGATACATCTTTATTAGGTAGGGAAACACTTGTGGGATGGGAAATAGAGATACCCACGCAGCATCACACAGAGAGGAGAACACAGGACCAGGATTAGAGCCCAAGCCAGTCTGACTCCACAGTTTGCTTTCTTTCTGTGCCCCTATGTTCTAAAGAAAGGGAATACTGAACAAGAGAGGTTATATTGAGAGATGAATTCAGATAAACCAAACAGTTAGGGAGAAAAAAATTTCAGCCTTTTGAAGCAGGGGGAAATGGCCTACAGCATAAACAAAAGAAACCACCGGCAGAAACAGATGACTGATCAGAAGGAGGAAGCCAAGCTGGCCTCCCTAGAGAATGAAAGATATTTTGGTGATAACAGAGGTTAGAGGGAAAGAAGCTCCACCTGTAGCTTTCTGTTCAAGGCCAGTGGAAGCAGGTGGAGCATGAGTGGTTCTATTCATTTGCTGGTCTATTCTCCTCACTCATGACTAACAATGCACAAGGAAAAGCAGCAACATGAAAATATGGACACAGATAACTGCTTGGCTCAGGGCAGATGGGGAGAAGAGCAGGGCTCATAAATTCCTCCAGGAGGAGAGTGAGAGAGTCAAGGAACAATTTGCCAAGAGTGTACCACTTGGTGCCATGGCTTTCTATGCCGAGTGTTAATATGGTCCACCTAAAATGAAAGCCACACCAAATAAAATTTAAGAATGGATGTATTCTTGTGTTACTTGTAGTACTGAAAGAATATGTTGTAGGAAACAGGTTCAGAGACCTTAAGTTTTGGGAAAAGTTTTTTAAACAACAGGACTTAGTGGGTAGAGTGGTTAAATAATAAAGTCCTAGATATAGCTGTGCTAGAGCAGAGGAGGGAGTTTCATAGAACAACCTAGGAAGAGTTATGACTGCCACATTTTGGCCTGAGAAAATTTTACTTTTTGACCTGACTCCCAATAGAATTAGAATATCAGCCCTTGCTCAGTAAACCAAGTGATATCAGTTTTTTTTGATACCATAGGGTAGAAAAATAATATAGAATCCTAAGAGTGCACAGCTCTAGCAAAATCAGTTCAGACTTGTACATAAGGTCAGACCCTCAGCAGTTTTGCTAGCCTATTGGTTGGTCTTAGAAATACTATCTTAGGTTGGCCTCCCATCAGAAAAAGGAGTCTAAACACATCTTTTACATAAATAGTTTGCTTGGGGATGTGCTCTCAGGAGCCATGCATGAGTGGGAGACTGGGAAGGGTCAAGTAGGGAAGGATGGATGGCTAAAATAAGAATATGTTACCCAGGCCGTTGGTATCTTGAGGGCCATATAGAATACACCTCTGAGTTTACAGTGAATGAGAAAGAGAAGCTGGCATTTATTCACTGTCTCTAGCTGTTATGGTTTGAATGTGTGATGTCCTCCAAAAGCTCTCATGTGAGACAATGAAAGAAGGTGTGGAGGAGAAACGATAGGATTATAGCCTTAACCCAACCAGTGAATCAATCCCTGATGGGATTAACTGAGTAGTAGCTGAAGGCAGGTGAGGTATAGCTGGAGGAAGTTGTTCATTGGGGGCGAGGCTATGGGGTATATATATTTTGTATCTGGAGAGAAGAGTCTCTGTCTGCTTCCTGATTACCATAGGAGCTGCTTCCCTCTGCCATATTTTTCCGCCATGTTATTCTTCCTCACCTGGAGACCTGAGGAAAAAAGCCAGCTGTCTATAGATTGAGACTTCTGAAATTGTGAGCCCCTAAATAAACCCTTCCTCCTTTACAGTTGTTCTGGTCAGGTCCTTAGTCACAGCAGTGAGAAAAGCTGGCTAAAACACCAGCTCTGCATTGACCAAGGTGGCCCCATACAGTGCCAATTTTGCAGATTTATGCAGGCAGAAGTAACAGACAGATATTTGGTGGGCATTCCATATCAGGAGAAGTCCAAGGGCAGGAAGTAAGAGAACTCGGTGCAACTGAGAAAGGGTGCTGACAGATTTTAGCTTCCTGAAGGAGATTGTGGCTGCCATGGGTGGAATAAAAGATGTAAGGTGAGGCTCAAGAAGTGCTTAATATCAACATCATCAGAAAAATTCGCCTAAGATGAAAATCTTGAAACCAAAAATAATGTAAGCACTCTGTGACAAAGAAACATGACCCCGCCACCATGACACTGGTGCATGGCGCACAAAATACTCAAATGAGTATTAAAGATAATATATTGACTTTATTTATTTATTTAAAGTTGTGTCTCTCTTTGCATTGCTAGGATGTCCTCCAACTCAGATCTTCCTACCTCCATCTCCTAAGTTGATGGGATGACAGGAATGTGCTACCATGCCTGGCTTGAAAGATGACATATTTTAATTGAATGATTAATTATCTTTCTCATTTTACTAACTCCTGTTTAGGGATGAAAGTGGAAAGGACTCAATCTCCTGTTACTTCTCATTTGTCATTTGTTTTATGAAAATATATTTAAATACTTGGGGTTCACTCGTGGACCACATCCCCAAGTAAACTACCTTCATAAGAATATGTTTAGTTAGTTGTTTAAATATTCTTATGTAGTTACCATTTCAGTGAATGGGTTCAGTAATTTTCATCAAATTATTCTGCAGTACTTTTTAAGTTCTAACTCCTCCCCCACCAGTTCCTCCTCCCCCACAAATGCATATAGATATTTTTCAATACCCAAATTGGTTGAATTGGTTGGACTACAGTAAATATTGCAGTGCTCTCAGAAAGAAAAATCAGATAAGCACATTTTCCACAGATTGGGGTTTCAGGCTGTGTGTGCTCTGTGTTATGATAACCACCTTTGTGGGTTCCTAAAATAGGATTGCTTCCCTGAGCTTACATTAAATCATACTGGGTGGTCTCCTCAATTCAGAACAAATGCCAGTCAGAAGGAAACATAGGGAAAAAAATTCTTTTTTTTTTTTTGTTCAAATAGAAATTTTTAAAAAACAAACCATTTATTGTATATCTTCTATTTGCTTTATCTACAGATTTTTCAAATTTCCAAAAAGCACATGAAAAAAGATTTTATTGTCTCTGCTTTTACAGGAGAGCAAATGGAGGCCAAATGAGGTGAGTTGCTGAAGTTCTCGTGATCAGAAAGAAGCAGAGCCAAGATTTAAATGCAGGCAAGCCTGGCTCCGAAGCTTGGTTCTCTCTCTGCACCTGGGGTCTTGTCACATGCTTTGTGCTAGTCTTCCTGGAAATTAAGCACCTCCATCTACTGCCCCTCACTTCCTTATGTAATAACCTGGAGGATAGGGAGAGCCATCTGTTTCAGAAATAACATATTTGTGTCCATAAGGCAATAGGTTGGCAGAGAGAAGGATTATGACATTGCCATTTGGCATTCCTGACTTACTCTGCATTTATATAATAGAAATATATTGTTCAACATGTTGATCTCACAAGCGTTCCATTATCATTGATTCTGAAATAAGCATGGTCAGGGACATCATGTACAGAATAAGGAATCCTTATTTGTGGGATGATGTCAGGTAGGAGGAGTTTTTCACTCCTACTTGAAGTATTAGCTACCAGATGACTTCATGAAGAAAAGATACTTTGATACTGAAGTCCATGAAGGAGAAAACAAGCAAGTTAGAAAATCTTAGGGGTTGATCTTAAGAATGTGCAATCACAAGATGATTTAAAGATCTGGAATAAGAACAGTGGTTCCAAAAGAAGGTTGATTATCCAAATTCACCAGAAGAGTATCTTTACATACTTGAACTGACTTTAAGCAGTCTCCAAAAAGAGGCTCAGGCATTTGCACATTAAAATTTTCCTGTAATTATTCTAATGATCAGCCTCAGTTTAGAACCATGATTAAAAATTTGTAAACTAGTATATGGGGAGCCCACATGTGATTTTAAAATTTTGAAGAATAAGCTTGTATTTTTCCTTTATGTTCAAGACAAATGCTCAAAACAGTGTAGATTTTCAGTAGAATTTCTTGTCAATAACGATTTAGAAATACTTTCATCGATAATAAGTCACCTAATGATGAAAAAGTAAGGCAGATGTCAATTGGTTTATCTCAATCAATTACACTTTAATGGGAAAGAAAAAAAAAGCCCTCATGAAGTGGTTAAGTGTGGACTAAGAATTTACATCAGCCATTTAATAAAAGAAGAATTTAAAAACAAATAAGAGGCTGGGCACGAAGGTGCACTCCTGTAATCCCAGCAGTTTGGGAGACCAAGACAGGAGGATCCTGAGTTCAAAGCCAGCCTTAGCAAAATTGAAGTGCTAAGCAACTCAGTGAGACCCTGTCTCTAAGTGAAATTCAAAATAGGGCTGGGGAATGTGGCTTAGTGGTCACATTGAAATGCCCCTGACTTCAATCCCTGGTACAAAAAAAAAAAAAAAATCAAAACAAGTAAAAGCGGGATTCCAGTTGTTTCTTAGGTACTTTTGAGAAAGATGGCCCTTGTGGACCTCGGCTGCCAGTGCTGAAGTTGGGGAGCTCATCCAGGTTTATCTGGTCTATGTCTATTCCACTAATAACAGCCTCACCTCCCACCTTAGAGAAGGAGACGTTAGTCCACTTTTAAGCATACAACATATGGAGGAGATTACTCTGAAATGTAGTTTCCAGATTCTCCTCTGCTATACAGGTGTGGCAAGAAAGAAGTGGCAACAAAGAAGCCAACATGATCCTTAAGTGCTTACACTAGGAAACATAATGGAAATAAATAAGCTGAGTACTTACATTAGTTGAGATTCACTCTGGAAAACAAACTTTAGTAGGTATCTTAACAGAGAAAATTTAATATAGGGAGTTTGTTAGTCAGGTGGTAGAACACTACAAAGGGATAAAGGACTCATTAGATGGAATCCTGACCAAATTTAAAAAAAAAGAAGTGCTACTCCCTGTGGACTGGAGAAATAAATAGAACCTGGGATCAGGAAGCTAATCAGGACCTAGAAGCTTTATGGAGAAGCCCAAGGAATAGGACTGGGAATCCCAAGGAAGGTGCCACCTATGTGGTCACTGCTGGTATTTCAGGATCCTGGAGGCAGGACTTCACAGATTGGGGCTTTAATCTCTGAAGAGAGGCCACTACCCAATTGGTACTACTACCTCAGAAGTTGGGTAGAGGTTCTGTGAGTCTGAGACTAAGACACATAAACAGTTGGCACTGTCTAGCTGTGCCGGGGAAGGGACACAAGAATACTGTTAGTTGGAGCATCCCAATGAGCTGAAATCTTATTGACTATGTATTAATGACTACTCCCAGGGTAAAAGGCCATGGTGGGGTGACTTAATAGGAAAAATTTTAAAAAAGCATAATGAACAAGTTTCTTCTCCTTGTTTCCTGCTCCCCAAAGTCTCCCCATGGTTTTTCCGATTAATTGAAATGCACGTTAGGCTTGCTGACAAGGAGACACATCATCCAGATAGCAGTTGTCACAAAGCAGAGTATATAAGGAGTGCATTTGGAATCCAACACTCAACATACCATTCAGTGGAAAAAGTTTGAAAAATAGCAATAGAATAGGCTAATAGAAATTATAGGGTATAAATATAATAAAGGAAAGAGCAGAAATAAATAAGATATGCCCCTTTGCAAAACAAAATTTTGAGTTTTTTTTTTAATTAACAAAGTAAAACCCTGACAGAATTGAGTACAAAAAAAGGGGAGAAACAAGAGACAGTATTTCAAATGAAAACAATATTAAGTAAAAATGCAGCAAAGTTAATCCAGTGAAAATGTGAACAACTATATGTCAACAAGTTTGGAACTAGATAAAATAGGCATATGGTAGAACAATGCAATTAATAAAATTGGCCCATAAAGATATAGAAACTTGAGCCTCTAAAGGATTAATAAAACTGAAGCAGTAGTTGAAACTATTCGCATACCCCACAAAATTTTAAAACTCTAGAATCAGACCCTTTCAAGAAACAGATAATCCCTGTTGTTTGCTTACATTGGGTTTTATATCCTTAATTGTTGTAAACATTTCATACATCTCTGTTTTATGTGTCATTTCAAATTTTACTTGTCATGTCCATTTCTTCAATGAAGATATATTTCCTCCAGAGACGGTTGACCTCTGAATCTGCTTCTGCTTTTACAAGTAGCTGCTTTAAGTCTTTAGGATCAGCAGCAGAAGGGGCTTCTCTACCTTGGCTCAGTCTCCAGCAGTAGCATTGTTACTGGGATGCATGCCGAGCAGGGGAGGTTCCTACTCATCTCCCTCTTGTTCCATTCAAACTTCCCCTTCTAGATCTGCCCTGGATAACTTTTGGAAAATCATAAATGCCTTCCTTAATTGACTGTGCCAAATAGCCTTTCCTGATTAAGTTATCTGTGAACACTGGGAGCTGAGGAAGAGGTTTAGGGATGTGAAGGAGCTGGTCTACCCGGAGACATGCTCCGATGGAGCTGGGCCAAGATACATAGTTTTGTTCATTTGTTTATGGAATACATGAGATTACTCTTGGAGTCATCCAGGTGAATTTCAAACATAATGGTGTGAAGCTTTTACAGATATTGTATATCAGAGAAATACTGTATATTGTGAACCTATAAGTTAATTGTGACCCTGGGAACCTGGATTATACAAATATATGATAGCCTTAGTTCCTCTTTTAGTTTTGAGATGATCTTTGAAAAAATTCAAAATTTTTTTATTTGTTCTTTTTAGTTTTACATGATAATAGAACATATTTTGACATACCATACATACATAAAGCATAACTTCCCATTTTTGTGGTTGCACATAAGGTGGAGTTGCAATAGTATTGTGTTCATATATAAATAAAGGAAAGTTGTGCCCAATGAATTTTACTGACTTTCCCATTCTCATCCCTTCTCCCATCCTGCCACTCATCCTATCCAATCGTGTGAACCTCCATTCCTCCCTCCCTGCCCCCACCTATTGTGAGTCACCATCTGTGCACCAGAGAGAACATTTGGCCTTTGTTTTTTTTGTGTGTGTGTGTGATTGGCTTATTTCACTTAACATGATAGCCTCTTGTTTCACTCATTTACCAGAAAATACCATCATTTCATTCTTCTTTATGGCTGAGTAATATTTTATTATGTGTATGTACCACATTTTTTTAATCCCTTTTTCTGTTGAAGGGCACCTAAGTTGGTTCCATGGGTTAGGTATTGTGATTTGAGCTGCTATGAACATTGATATGGCCTTGTCATTATAGTATGATGACTTTAAGTCCTCTGGGATTAAAGTGATAAGTGGGATAACTGAGTCAAATGGTGGTTCCATTGCAAGTTTTCTAAGGAATCTCCATAATACTTTCCAGAGTGGTTGCATCAATTTGCAGTCCAACCAGCAATGTACCTTTCCCCCCACATCCTTGCTGTTATGGTTTGGATGTGAGGTGTCCCCCAAAAACTCATGTGTAAGACAATGCAAGAAGGTTCAGAGAAGAAATGATTGAGTTATGTGATCCTTAACTCAGTGATTGAATTAATCACCTGATGGGGTTTATTGAGTGCTGAGGGGGGAGTTGAAGGGTGGAGTAGGGCTGGAGGAGGTGAGGTGCTAGAGGCATGCTTTTGGGGTACATATTTTGTATCTGGTGAGTGGAGTCTCTCTCTCTCTCTCTCTCTCTCTCTCTCTCTCTCTCTCTGCATCCTGATCATCATGTGAACTGATTCCCTCTGCCATACTCTTCTGTCATGATGTTCAGCCTCACCTTGAGCCCTGAGGAATGGAGTCTGCTCTCAATGAACTAACCCCTCTGGAACTGTGAGCCCCCAAATAAACTTTTCCTCCTCTATAGTTTTTCTGGTTGGGTTCTTTTAGTCACCATGGCAAAAAAGCTGACTAAAACACTAGTCAATTTTTATTGTTATTTGTATTCTTTTTATTTTTTATACCTTTATTCAAATCATGTTTTTTTTAAATTTTTAAATTTTTTATTGTTGGTCATTCAAAACATTACATAGTTCTTAATATATCATATTTCACAGTTTGATTTAAGTGGGTTATGAACTCCCAATTTTACCCCGTATACAGATTGTTGTATCACATCAGTTACCCTTCCATTGATTGACATATTGCCGTTCTAGTGACTGACGTATTCTGCTGTCTATCCTATTCTCTACTATCCCCCCTCCGCTCCCCTCCCCTTTTCTCTCTCTACCCCCTCTACTGTAAATCATTTCTTCCACTTGTATTATCTTGTCTTACCCCTCCTTTCCTCTTATATGTAATTTTGTATATCCCTGAGGATCACCTTCCATTTCCATGCACTTTCCCTTCTCGCTCCCTTTCCCTCCCACCTCTCATCCCTGTTTAATGTTAATCTTCTTCTCCAGCTCTTCGTCCCTACCCTGTCCTTGGTTACTCCCCTTATATCAAAGGAGTCATTTGGCATTTGTTTTTTAAAGATTGACTAGCTTCACTTAGCATAATCTGCTCTAATGCCATCCATTTCCCTCCAAATTCTATGATTTTGTCATTTTTTAATGCAGAGTAATACTCCATTGTGTATAAATGCCACATTTTTTTTTTATCCATTCATCTATTGAAGGGCATCTAGGTTGGTTCCACAATCTTGCTATCGTGAATTGTGCTGCTATGAACATCGATGTAGCAGTGTCCCTGTAGCATGCTCTTATTAGGTCTTTAGGGAATAGACCCAGAAGGGGAATAGCTGGGTCAAATGGTGGTTCCATTCCCAGCTTTCCAAGAAATCTCCATACTGCTTTCCAAATTGGCTGCACCAATTTGCAGTCCCCCCAACAATGAACAAGTGTACCCTTTTCCCCACATCCTCGCCAGCACTTATTGTTGTTTGACTTCATAATGGCTGCCAATCTTACTGGAGTGAGATGGTATCTTAGGGTGGTTTTGATTTGCATTTCTCTGACTGCTAGTGATGGTGAGCATTTTTTCATGTACTTATTGATTGATTGTATGTCCTCCTCTGAGAAGTTCTGTTCAGGTCCTTGGCCCATTTATTGATTGGGTTATTTGTTATCTTATTGTCTAATTTTTTGAGTTCTTTGTATATTCTGGATATTAGGGCTCTATCTGAAGTGTGTGGAGTAAAGATTTGTTCCCAGGATGTAGGCTCCCTGTTATTTGTATTCTTGATAATTGCCATTCTCCCTGGAGTGAGATGAAATCTCAGTGTAGTTTTAACTTGTATTTCTCTAATTGCTAGAGATGTTGAACATATTTTAATATGTTTGTTGATTGATTGTATTTCTTCTGTGAGGTGTCTATTCAGTTCCTTAGCCTATTTATTGATCGGGTTATTTATTTAATTTTTGGTGATAAATTTTTCAACTTCTTTATATATCCAGGAGATTAGTGCTAAATCTGAGGTGCAGGTGGTAAAGATTTTCTCCCATTCTGTAGGCTCATTCTTCATATTGTTTATTTTTTCTTGTGCTGTGAAGAAGCTTTTCATTTTCTATCTTCCCATTTACTGATTTTACTTTTTGCACTTTAGGAGTCTTGTTGAGGAATTGGTTCCTCAGCTGAGATGATAGAGATTTGGGCCTACTTTTTCTTCTAATAGGCATAGGGTCTCTGGTCTAATGCCAAGGTTCTTGATCCACGTTGAGCTGAGTATTGTGCAAGGTGAGAGACAGGAAACTAATTTCATTTTGTTACTTATGGATTTCTAGTTTTCAGCATCATTGAAGAGGATATCTTTTCTCCAACTCATGTTTATGGCATCTTTGTCTAGTATGAGATAACTATATTTATGTGGGTTTGTCTCTGTGCCTTCTATTATGCACCATTGGCCTTCATGCCTGTTTTGGTGCCAATACCATGCTGTTTTTGTTACTATAGCTCAGTAGTATAATTTAAGATCTGGTATAGTAATGCCATCTGCTTCAATTTTCTTGCTAAGTATTGATTTAGCTATTCTGGATTTCTTATTTTCCCAGATGAATTTCATGCCTGCTTTTGCTATTTCTATGAAGAATGTCATTGGGATATTGATTAGAATTGCATTAAATCTGTATAGTGCTTTTGGTAGTATGGGCATTTTGACGATATTAATTCTGCCTATTTAAAAACATGGGAGATCTTTCTATTTTCTAAGGTCTTCTTCAATTTCTTTCTTTAGAGTTCTGTAGTTTTCAGAGTTCAGAGGTTTTTCACCTCTTTGGTTAGATTGATTCCCTATGCTTCTGTATTCAGGTGTCTTGGATCTTTGTTCTGGATCCAGTTGATCTCAAATCCAGTTCTTTTTTTTCTTGTGTTTCAATTCTATGTAATGCTTTTTGGTGTTCCCATAGCACATCACATACCCTGGAGAAGCAATTTACAAAATGGAGCCGCAGTACTTAGAAATATTAATTCCACTATAATGGGAACAGTCTCTTCCCAGGGTACAGTGCTTTTGCTGTATGATCAGGCCCATTGAAAGAGCAGCATAGCAAAGATATCTGTTAAATTCTTATCTGTGGGTCAGGATATTAAAATGCCAGGTAATTGGAGCTTCTCTTTAGAAACAGTAATAACTATTGCATTGAAAACTGACCTAGTGGTAAATGAGAAAACAGCAAGCCAGGTGGGTTTGTATCATTTCGCTTAATTCTATGTTCTACTCAATTTACCAAGAAAAAGTAAATTATGTTTGAGAATCAGTCATGCAATATTACTGGCCACTTTTCATAAAAATTGATTACCTGTCAGTTCTTTGAAGTTTTAACCCTGTATGCCACGGTAATATTTTAGGATAGTGCTATGAGCCAGAGTTATGCAGGCATATCCGAGGACCCACAAAGGCCTGCCCTCCTCCATATATTGTGTGCACCCACAGTCTTCCTGTGTTTCTGAAAGGGCTGCTTTGGTTCACCACTCAAAAGTCTTCTGAAGATGACAAATTATTTACCCTTGCCATTTGCCTGTTCTGTCATCATTGGTGAGAAATGTTCAGTTTACAAATCAGAACAGTGTTGTTTTATTCATTAATTACTTTCTGTTATCACCTGGAGACAACCTAAGTCTGGGTGACTCTGCCACATGAGTAGGTAGTAAGAGCACTAGTGGTAATGTGATCGTGGCTTGGATTGAGGTACAACTTGCATAAAGTGAACCTGTGTTCAGTGTTCAGTTCAATGAAATTTTACATGTGTCTAAGTCACTACCACCCATAGGCGCTCTCCTGTTTTTTTCTCAGTCAGTATCCAGCTCTGTCTTCCCTCCTACACATCCCAAGAGGTAAACACTGTTCTGACTTTTATCATCACAAGTTGGTTTTTCCAATTTTAGAACTTCTTATACATGCAATCTTTCAGTAGGACTCTTTAGTGTCTCACTTTTTAAACCACACATTATTTCCGTGAGATTTTTTGATGTTCTTGCATTTATCACTAGCTTGCTTTTTTTCACTACTCTTTATTCTTCTATGAATATACCACAATGTATCCATTCTACTATTAATGATTATTTAGGTTACTTTTGGTTTTTGACTATTTTCAATAAAGCTGTTATTAACATTCCTCTATATGGAGCTTGGTGAACATATGTGCTCTTTTCTTTTAGATATGTGCCAAGAAGTGGAATTGCTGGATCATGGGATAAATTTTTGTTTAGCTTTAGTGAAAAATGCCCAACTGTTCACTATAAGAATAATTTTGATATGAAGTGTACTGGTGGTTCTCTGCTGGCCCATGTAGATATATTTTCTATCTTACTCTGTGTCCTGATTCACCTTAGTTCGCTTCCACTTTGGATCATGATTGAATTCAAGCAATGAGGAGCAAAAAGATATGACAGTGTATTTATTCCCTCTGATCTCTCCATATGTCACCTCCATTGACAGTGGCTCCATTCTTTATAGCCACTGCTCTTTTTGGATGGCCCTCTTCCAAGGCTCCTACTTTGACTAGTCCATCAACACTGTCTTTTTCTGTGCCTTTTTAGATCCAGTGGGTTATTATAGATTCCCATTTTTGCTAATTCCTCAGTGATTTTTCTCCATTTTGTCCATTGCTCTTGGTCAATCAATTAGAAAACTGAGATTGCTATCTTGTAGTGATTGTGACTCAGATTGAAGAGAGGATGAGTGTGTTGTAGCATACCAGAAAGTTCTGCTTCCCATGAAAATTGGCACAGGAAAGAGACTATACTAAAAGTAGTTACTAAGGGTAATTCACTCAGTAAATACATAGAGTGTGGGACTACATCTCTAGGCAATGTAAATACAATGCACCCATTCTCAAGTTTTGTTGACAAGAAGATCTTAAATTTGATTCTGACTATATGCAACTCTGTTACTCTTAATTTCCTATCTGTATAAAATGGAGATGATGAGTTTATCTGTTTCAAGTTGAACAGAGACTCAACCACCACCAAATTTCCAAAGCATCACATAGTAAAGAAAATCAAGGTAGCCACACACCAAGTGAGATAGAGGTTTTGTGATTTCATTGAAGGAATTCATGCATCATTGAAGAGTTACCAGGAGAGATTCTCTGTTGTTTGGTAAGGAGAGGGCTACTAGGGGTTGAACCAGGGGCCTCACTCTTGCCAGACAAGCACTCTACTCTGCCAGTAAGCCATATCACCAGCAGTCAGGGAGGGGATTCTTGAATTATGGTGAACCTTAGAGTCTGCAGCTACCAACCAAGGATAGAGAGGTTTGTTTCAGGAGTGAAAGTCTATCATAGTAGTTAAGACAAAGCAAAGCCAGGTCTGAGTAGCAATTTAGACCCTCCATTATTAGCTATATGCTCTTGAACCACTGATGAACATTTCCTAGTCCACTATAAGTGGGGATAATCATTCTTATGCCTTTTCTGGTAGCAATTTTAATGCTTTCTCATTCACACATGACAAGATACGTGCACGCACGCACACACACACACACACACACACACACACAGATATGGTCCTTTCTACCTCAGCTAAGTATTGCTTTTAGCTCTCAGGAAACAAAAAATGGAAATAGAAGTCAGATCTAAAGGTAACTGCTGTGAGGATGAGGCTGTAAGTAGATGTGTTGGGGCAGGGAGAAAGATGCTTGGGAAGGTCTGGGGATGGTGGTGCTGAGGACTGATATCTGTGACTCCTGAGTCTCATTCCAGGATACAGAATTAGAATGTGATACATCTGAATAGAAGATGCCTAAGAGGCAATTCATCAGAGTATGTCACCTAGATTGTCTGCAGGGTTATTTTGTTTGGTTTTTCTTTGAACAGCAGTCGTTTGAATGTAAGTTCCCCTTTCAAAAGTTCAGATCTCTATGCCTACCATCTTCTTTTTGTTCATCTTAAAGACATAAAGTCCAGCTCAGTCCTCATCTCTGTGTGTATGTGTGAGTCTTTATTATATCCACACATGCACACACAATCACATATTGTTAGGAACTGAGTTATTTCAAAGCAAGGCCTGACAGTAATTAGCTAGAATAGAAGCAAGAACAAATAAAGAGCTTTCTAAAAAAATATATATGATTTCCATCTGTGGGCATGCATACCAGAGCAAAAAGATTCTGAAGACAGCGACAGCTTTGGACAAACTCTAATAACCCTTAAGGGTACGGAAACAGGCAAGGAAGCAAACAGTGTGATTGTGGAGTCCTGCTGGTGATTGAGAAAATTCTAATTCAAAAACAAGAAGTATTTTTCAAAGGTCTTCTGACAGAGCCGACAGCTCCTCAAGCTGTCAGAGGCTCTCTAGAGACCCTAATGAGCTCTTCCTTGTCAGGTGTTTCTGTCTAAACAAGAAATTGCTAGTCTCTCTATCTGCCACCCCACCGCGAGTGCACCTACTTTTGCTTATGCATCGTATAAATTATTGTTGAATGCAAACACTTGTTCAGGTTGATCAGTAGGTTGTTTCTGTCAACCTCCATCAATGTGGTCTTTAATGTGTAAATGATTTACCAGCAGGGATGGTGTGTAACAGGTGGTCAGAGAGTGATTTTCTACTGATAAACTGATAGGTATCCTAAGGAAAATGCTACAACTACCTTCAGGACTCAACATTCCAGAAGCTTTTCTGAATGGTCAAAGTACCTTATCTTAATGGAAAATAATATGTAATATAACTAATTACAATTGAGGGCAATAAAGATGACATCTCAGAGAAAGAATGCTTCTTTAAATATCTCTAAAAATCTCTCCAGTTCTTCACTGTAATATTCAAAATGCTTGCCTAGTTCTCTACAAAGAGATTGCCATTTCAGTTTTAGGAGTCAGAAACCCTTTTTAAAATCGGCTTCTGTTTAGATGATACAAAGAGCAACATTTTCTAGAGTAAATTTTTTTTTTCTAATTTCATTGGGTTCCTTGGGAAAAAACCCTGCACTGGCTTTTTCTTTTCTCCACATTAAGTGGTGTTTTCCCATCCTAACTGTCAATATTCTTCTCCAATGTGGTATGGGTGATCGATAGCATGGATCAAGCTCCTTTCGGTTTTCTTTCCCTACATCCACAACTTCTCCTGTCATCTGATGAGTCATTAATATATTTAGAATTATCTCCTACTCTGTCATAAGATTTCCTTTGCTTTTATCATCCTGAGACACTTCAATTCTCTTGGTAAGTTTGCTGCAGATGTTTGAAAAGGAAAGAAGATACCCATTTCATGAAAAAATAAATAAATAATGAAACAACCACACAAAAATCAAAATAATCCTTAAATCAGCCATTTTCTTCAAAGTTAGCTTCCACAACCAAACCAAACCAAACCAAACAAAAACAACAAACCAAAAACAAAAACAAAACAAAACAAAAATAAAGAGGAGGAAGAGAAGAGAAAGAAAAACAAAAGTTGAGGGGAATACAAAAAGAAATCATTGTTTACATTTCATAATCTGAAGCTTGACTTTTGAATGGCCAAGTCATCTCTTATCTATAGTAGTCCTCCTATAGATAATAATTATAATTCTACGCATTTTTTTTTAAGAAAAAAATCCTTACAATACCATAGAATGAAGAAAATCAGGCAAATGTTAGAGGGGTGTTGATACTTGGGTGAATGGAATGGCATCTGTGACTACTACATTTCTGGGATTGGTACAGTCTTTCTGGGCTGCAAAAATAGATCTGAAAAATCCAGCTGTTAACAAAGTCAAGGAGAGATTCAAGAAAGCACAGAGTGAGAGCGAGAAGCTCCAGTTCTTATGTAAATTCTGCCCAAATTTCAAACCCACTCCCAAACCATGCATTTGTAAGGTAGAGCTTCAGGAGTCCAACCAAGAATAAACAATTTCATTTGCCTTTCTGAAGACAGCATTTTCAGTTTGAAACCAACCAAATTATTTGCTCGTTAAAATGAAAATGACAAAACTCATTCTCATTTCATTCTTTATGTTTAGGACACAGTTCAAAATTAATTGATGCACAAGAATTTGAGAAAACTATGAATGAGTCTCAAAAGAAAAGATTATCAACCAAGACTGACCCCGAGAATAAACAGATGTTGGATTCACAGACTAAGGAGTTTAAAGCAACTGGTATTGGTAGGCACAATAAAATAAAGAAAATTGTGTTCACAAGAAATGAAAAATAGAGATCTTAGTAGTAAAATTGAAAAATTCCAAAGAATCATATATAGGTTCTTTGAAAATGTGAAATCTGTTCATGAAAATGGGAGAGTACAGGATGGGACCAGGGTGAGGGAAGAGTGGAGGAAAAGGGGATGTACTGGGGAATACAACAGATCAAATTATATTGCTATGTTGTGTTCAAGTATGAGAATGTAATGACAAGTGCCACCATTATGTACAATTATAATAAATACATATGAAAGAAAAAAGTGAATATGAAAACTGAAATTGAAATAGATCAGATGAAACAACAGAAGAGTGACCACATAGAAATTAAATTAGTAAACTTTAATACAGATTAATATAAATTACTCAGTCTGAGGATCAATTGAAAAAGAGTTCCAGGAACCCATAGATCAGTGTAAAAAAAGCGTAACATTTGTGTGATTGGAGTTTCAAAGGAAAGGGGTAAAGAATGAGTCAGGAAATATGTAGAAAGAAATAACGGGCAAAAAAAATATGTACCAGAATATTTAGTGAAAGATGCAGGTCGTCAGATGTAAGAAGCTTGGTGTTTCCAACAATAACAACAACAACAACAACAACACAAAAATCAAAGAAAGCTGTGCCTGTTTAAAACATGATCAATCTGCTGGAAACAAAACTTGAAAATCTTGAAAGTGGAATAAAAAAAGACAAAGTAAAACAATGATTAAAACAATGATTAAATTTTACTAATTTCTAAACAACAACAACAAAAACCTTAAAGGCCAGAAGACAGTAGAACAACATCTTTCAAAGTGTTGAAAGAACAACTTGAGCCAAGAATTCTATACCCAGCAAGGAAAAATAAAAAAAAAAAATCACTAGGAGATCTGTGTTATTAAAAAACAAACAAACAAACAACAACAACAACAACAAAAACCTGGTAAATTCTTAAGTCTCAGGGGGAATTGATAGCATTCACTTCCAAAGGAATAAAGCACATCAGAAAATGTCTGGATAAGCAAAAACTATTTTTTACATGATTTCTCAAAGTTTATATGACTATTTAAATGGAATGCTATAATATTTTTCTATGAGATTCCCACAGTTTGAAAATGTAATGCATGTGATAATCATGGTATAAAGGAAGAAGATGGAGAGAATTGTACAGATCTACATGACTGAAAATCTGCTTTGTTTTATGTAGAATGGCACAATGTTAACTTTAAGAAAACTGAAAAGTTAACTATGTACATTTTCTTTCAAAAGCAATAATCAAAAAGTAATGCAAAGAAGTAGGGCTAAAAAAACAATAGACTCAAATTTATTTAAAATTTGGATCAGAAAATAATTGAAAATACCTGATTCAGAACAATTTGATTGTCTTTTGCAATACTGAATGTATGATTTGGGCTGGGGATATAGCTCAGTTGGTAGAGTGCTTGCCTCACATGCACAAGGCCCTGGATTCAATCCCCAGCACCACGAAGAAAGAAAAAAAATATGAATTAATGAAGAAAATAATGCATCAGAAGACTTGTCATGATTTAAGATGAAACAGAATATTCTGGATTAAGAATACTCTTAATTGGATTAAGACTTATAGGGTCGGGTTAAATGAATTTGTGGTTGAGGACTTTGGATCTAGCTGTTAATATTGAGTGAAATAAGAAAACCATTCTGTCTTTCCCATGAGAATCACTTTGACCTTATTTCCCTTCTACCATATTTAGTGTACTCCTGGAAAGTTTCTGTCTCTTCATTGTTCCCATCCACATTCTCGGAGCAAATCTAGAAGCTTGAGGTGGGGAAGGGTTGTGGATATCACTGGGAAAATAAACCAATGGACCTAAAATTCCTATAACATTCATGGATTAATTTATCTTCTTATAAGAATAGATTAAAATAAACAATTATAATCATTATTTTAAGCAAAAATGATGATCAAGGTCACTAAAATCTCACCTGTAAGATATCTGCCTATCTCATTTAGAAATGATAAATAACATATGCAGATTCCTTTTTACCTTAGAATTTTTTGGATATGTCTGTATCTTTGCACATAATATTCATATTTATGTGCATACACTAAAGAGAAATGTGTGTATTTCTATCTAAAATAAAGCAAAAATTGCAGTACCATGATTTCACCATGGGCAGAGGACATAGTCAGATTTTGCCATAGGTGGTCGGCTTTCCATCTGGGTTTACAGGCTATTTTAAAGGGTTAGAACACTCTCCTTCTCTCGTGGAATAGCTTCTTGGTGTTTCCTGCAGAGAATTAATTATCAAGTTCCCATAACCTCTCTATTCACATCTTCCTGCTGCTTCTTGCCCTATTCGTGAATAAGAAATCCCAAATTCTGGGCTTAGAACAATATGAAATAGTTGAAAGTGTGTATGAGGAATTTCTAGATGCTATTTAAACATTTTATTAACTATGGAATAAATGCATAGGAAATCTTTTCCCTTGTCTCAATTGGTCTGAAATTTGCATCTCTTGCTTTAATGAATGTAGGTATGTTTCGACCCCAAAGAGAGGAGGACTTGTTTCTATGACTTGTTGATTCTGCCTAGAATTTAATCCTAAGCATGAAGGATGCAGTAAAGTATAATAAATGAAAGTGTACATAAATTTCTGTTCCATTCTATTCCTAGCTGCTGTGATCCTAACTTCTTCAACTCTTGATGTTCTCATCTTTAAAATACAGTGATGATTTTATCTATATCATAGGTTGACAGTAAATATAAAATCAAATAGACCAGTTCAAGTACTTGATGTAATGCCTAGCACATGGTAAGTAGTCTATGAATCTTAGTTGCTATTATCATATGTCTGTCTATTTGACTTTTTCCATCTCAAGAAATCTCCTTTTGGTCCTTTTGGGAAGAAACCAAAGTCACCGTTAACTCATTCCATCAAGCATCCATTAATAATGCAGATAGACAGGTTCAAGTTTTATAGCCAGAAGCCCAAATTACCCAGAACCATCTTGTCCAAAAGAGGATAAAAGTCAGCAGGTTGAATTTTTTCCAAACTTCAGCTTGTAGCCTGGAGCATCTTGGGTCTCAGCTACTTCAGCAGAAGCTTAACTTTAGCTGCCTTTCTTTCCTTTTCTTTCTTTCTTTTTTAATAAGCTACTTTCCATTCAATGATGAAAGAGTGTCAAGATAATGTATTCTGAAATGGATTTTTGGGTTATTCAAGTTATAAATGCACAGGAAGTAACAAAAAATTGTGAAAATAGTCATTGGTTGAATCTCATATTTCCTAGTCTTTATATAAGCATATCCTACAAATCTACAAATGACTTAAATATTTCAATAAGATGAACATAAAACTTCCAAAATACAATTAATCTAAAACATGTGTATTTGGTAATATTTAATCAAAGTCCATCATAATCAGAGAGATTAAATAATGAAAAATTCTTCTCTGGGTAGTGATTCCAACTCTTTCATTTCAGTTTAAAGACATCATCTTATCTTTCCTTTGTACCTTGTCAAGATGTCCTTTCACTTATTTATCTTTCAATAAAATTCCACTGTCCTCACCCCTAATCATCAGAAGACACCCTTTGGGTATCTTTCCAATTTACAGCAATTATTTTTCTCGGGGAACTGGCTTTACTAATGGGAAACACCTAGGGAGTTTACTCAGAAATCATGTTTGCCCTGTGTAATCCTGGTTTCCTAGTGAAAGCCAATTGACCAGAGGTGGACTCCTTATCAAAACTGAACCAATCAGTCCATCCCAGAGATTTGGACCTGGAAACAAGAGAACATCTCTGGAGTCATGGATGAATAATGACATATTAAAATGTTACAAAGATTTAGACTCAGAAGAAATGGAAACTGTGGGAACAAAGTAGCACAGAAAGCCAGTTAGGGGACTAGAAGAAAACTGAAGCAGAAGTAAAAGCAGAATATGTAACTTGTGTTTCAGGCAACTTTCTAGGACATAGTTTTGGTCTTCTCTTGAGAACCAGCTATAATTCTGCTCCTTATTTATTCATTCAATAACTCATTTACTATACATTTTTAAATGTCTACTAGGTTCCAGACATTATGCAAAGCATTTTGCGTACTTTATTCCAATGAATCTTTTTTTCTAAGTCTAAACCACAATCAACCCACCAATGAACCAACCAACCAAGGACAATGGTAAATGTCTAATACATCAAGACAATATCTTGGTAAAACTTGGAGACTTTAGTCTGGCTATTGTTGCAAGTTTTCAAGTAAATTTACAATTGATTTATAACTATTCTCAGCTAGGTGATCTGAAATACATGTTTCTATTTATAAAATGCAGTTCCATCTTCTAATATTGCACTGACTAGCAAATGATCACCTCTGGTTATTATTATGACCCATTTAAAGTTTTATGTAATCATTGGAGAAATCTTATGGGAGAAAGAAAATTCACAGGATAGCACAAAGAGCAATTGTAATGTTTACTTGTGAAATACCAATGAGTTGAGGGTGTAAAGCTACTAGTACCTAATGCCTTATGACAAAAGAAAAAATATCTCTTGACCTACTATTTCCTAACCTACATCTATAATAGCATAACAGAATATATCCATGAATAACACTCTCCAGGGAAAATACATTTTTAGATTATCCTAAATGCAAGATGTGGAGAAATTATAATTTGTCCAATGAGTAGTTAACTTTACAAAAGAAAAGAATGCTTATATTTAGGTAAGAGATGTAAGTTACTCATCAGGGAACTGATGGTTCGTTTTCATTGAAGTTACATGAATGTTAATTTTAGATCAAGAAATTCAACATTTATTATTTATTCATATTAAATACAAGCTAAGGTAACACGAGATATTGTGATAGGGAAGGTATAATAGTCATTTATACTGCCTCAGTCCTATTTCTTAACATTCATTTAGTTTTTAATGCATGGCATGTCTTTCAAATATTACCTTATCAAAGGGTTTTGTCCTTACTGCTGAATTTCATAGATTCCTTCTGTTTCATTTAGAGAAAGATTTGATTTCCTTTCATACCTTTAAGACCATACCAAATCTGCATTAGTCAGCTTTCTGTTACTGTGAGAAAATACCTGAGATAATTAGCAAACACCAAGGAAAGGCTTAATTTGGCTCATAGTTTCAGAGGCTTGAATCCATACTTGCTTGGGCATGTTGCCTTCTGGCAGCACAGTAAATGGCAAGAGCACATAGCAAACGGTCTCCTAACTTCAAGGTGATCAAGAAGCAAAGAAAGAGGAAGGAACTGCATCACAATCACATGGGTCTTTGGGGGACACTTCAGATCCATATCATTGTAGCTTCTTAAATTAGCCTTTCTTTCCAGTCTCACTTTTTGCCTACACTTTCTCCTGGCTTCTAAGTGATGTTCAAAGTAATTCAAGAGAAAGAAATAATTGCATTGTTTTGCTAGAACTTCCATAGCAAATTACCATGGTCCAGACTGGTTAAACAAAAGAAATAAATTTTCTCATAGATCTGGATGCTAGAAGTCCAAGATCAATGTGTTAGCAGGGTTAGTTTCTTCTGCAGTCCTTTTTCTTGGCTGATAGATGCTGTCTTCCTCTAATGTCTTCATATGGTTTTCCTTTATATGGTATCTTTGTCCTGATTTATTCTTTTTTTTTTTTTTATTGTTGGTCGTTCAAAACATTACACAGTTCTTAATACATCATCTTTCACAGTTTGATTCAAGTGGGTTATGAACTCCCAACTTTACCCCGTATACAGATTGCTGTTTCACATCAGTTTACCCTTCCATTGATTGACATATTGCCTTTCTAGTGTCTGATGTATTCTGCTGTCTGTCCTATTCTCTACTATCCCCCCTCCCCTCCCCTCCCCTCCCCTCCCCTTTTCTCATCCCTGTTTAATGTAAATCTTCTTCTCAAGTCTTATAAGGACACCAGTTATATTGGATGAGGGCTCATACACATCACTTTACTTTACCTTAATTAATCCTTTAAAAGCCTCATTTCTAAATACAGTGACATTCTGATCTACTGAACATCAACATACAAATTTTGTGGAGGCTGTAATTCAGCCCATCCCAACCGACTTCTTTGAACACTGATAAATATGCTCTGTCAAGTTTGGACATGCTGGTGTCAAAGTCAGAAGAGGGTTGGGTGTCCTAAGGCAACAAAAGAGGTACAAATTCAATGGCCTATAGAAGATTTTGGTGTGATTGGATCTTGAGCATTCTGTGTCCTTGGCCACATAGATTTCAATAGGAGGTCTCATGACCATATTCTCCCCAAAGACACCTTCAGGGAATCAAAATAGGAGAGGAGCATAGCAGAGGAGGACCTGATAGTTACACAGTTACCAGCAGGTTGCCAGGGTAGGCTCAGGATTCTCCAGAAAGTAGGGAGCAATTGGAGGAGTCCTCAGGAGGAAACTCCCAGTACTATCCCCATGGATAGTGGGTCTTGTGAAAAGCGGCAGTGTAACAAATTCTTTCCTTTCCATTTGTCATAAACTATCCAATAAAATGACTATGCCAATTAGCAAGCGACACGGTGGATTAGGGAAGTACTACTGAGGAATTTAGAAGCAAATATTTGTAGATGATTCTTAAAAATGTTTTTGAATAAATAAATAAATACTTCATTGTCTGATTCAGGCAAAGATCCAGAGAATTCATCATGCCATTGAAATAAAAATAAGAGATCGAGAACATCGTGAAAGACTTAGAAAGCCTTCCCCAAGTACAGCAATAACAACTCATCTTTAAATGAACTATTTCCTTATGTAGGAAAATAATAACCTAAAATAAATAAAGGTAAATAAAAACAGTGGATTTTTAAAACAAAACAACAGTGTGATAACGGGCTGTCCCAGGTCCATGTCTAAATTTTCCCCAAAGAAGAGAATGTTTAAGTGTTTCTCACCCCAGTTGGAATCCTGTTTTGTTCCCATTGTTTGTGGAGAATTTAAAAAACTTCTTGGATATTGATGTTTCTCTGAAAAAACAAAATGCAGCAGCAGATCAAAGGCTTTTCCTGGGCTTTTTAGAACAGCTGATTTGTACCTACTAAGGCAAGTGCCAGACCCGTGCTTTCAGATTTTTGTAGAGCCAAGTGTGTTTTTGATTCCACCTTGGAGTCGCCAGACTTTCATGAGTCTTTACTTAGTCCTAGCCTGAGCCATGTTTAGATCAGGACATTTGATGGAAAATATCTTTAGCGTTAGAAAGGGTTCCTGTCTTTCCTCTTTAATCTGCAATTCTCTCATTAGTCAACTGGGGTCTGCTTATGATACAATCCTTGTGGTGCAGTTAACTGAGATTTGGAAGCTGTGACTATTGCAGGGGAAATTTCACAATTCCACCTAAAAACAGTCAATAGCATCATCTGGCTCCCAAACTCCTTTATTTTTATTCTTTTTTAAATTGTTTTAAAAGAGAGAGAGAGAATTTTAACATTTATCTTTTTAGTTATCGGCAGACACAACATCTTTGTTTGTATGTGATGCTGAGGATTGAACCCGGGCCGCACACATGCCAGGCGAGCCTACTACCGCTTGAGCCGCATCCCCAGCCCCGCAAACTCCTTTAAAGGGAAAGTTGCATAGCTATGATTTTTGTACTGTGCAATAATGATGTTTGTGGGGGTTTGGAGCTGGCAGGGGGCATTTGCTTTATTCTTTATTGATTGAAAAGTTGACAGGTAAATAAAATTTCTAGAAGAAACATTCTTCTTTTTAAAGAAAATTTTATAATAATTAGACATGCCCTGGGATTTATTGGCAGAACAATTAAAAACTTAAGATTTGTATGTTAATCTCTGTGGGAATTTGGTATTTTGGAGATGATTTCCTAGATTTAAACATCAGGGGATGATTTTAAAAATTACTTCTGTGTCCTAATTTTTAACTGAACTGTATCTAGAGATAACATGAGTTGTTCTCCCCTTTTATTAGGACATTTCAACCTGCTATTGAGTCATTCTTACTATTTGTTAAGACACAGACAATCAAGGCAATTCAGGTCTTTTGGACATGCTATTTTTAGAATCCATTTACCTACAATTGAGGTGGCATGACATCTGTTTTTCAAATAATGGAATAACATGAAGCTTTATCAATAATGCTACTTTTCAGGGAAGACATGTCTTGGAATAGAAAAAAAAATGCATTCTGTGAGTTTTCCAATTTTAATAACAACTTTGAATTTAATGACAAGTTTAAATTAAGTTTATGCTTAATTCTACTCTCTGAGTTATTCATTACCATGCAGCCTAGACACACAATTAAACTCCTGTGAATAACACATATTCCAACTTGCACATCAATGAATGACTTTGGCAAGTCTTTCACCCTGCTCTGAACTCAGGGTACCTAATCTTTCTGATAAGGGATTAGACAAGATTCTCAGTTATGGCGGCACATCCAAAGTAGACCTGGTTTCTGTCCCTCTAGGTCAGCTCCAGCGTCTCTATCTACAAGGTAATTCCCTTGTGCAGTGAAGGTTGACAACTACCCAACTAGATAATGTTAGCCTGCTAGCACTGCTATTTTAAGATGTGATAATTTTTCTTATATCATAGTAGGTCATCCATCTTTATTACTGGAGATGGAATTGGCATGGTTGTGCCATAATGGTGAGATTTTTGAAGTGAGGATTGGAAGTTTGTCCTGCTTTCTGTGTGAGAGCCCCTCCAAGGCTGTGTGTGGATGTGGGAGAAGGGGCCAAAGCAGGAGAAAAGTAGCACAGAAGGGAAAGCAGACTGGAGAGGATACCATCCACTATTCAGGAGACTGGGGTAACAATCACTAAAACAAAGTGGCAGGATCAGTACTGAAGGGTCAGCGTTTCAGATACAATGACATTTACTCAGCGGAATCTGAAAATCATAGGATTTCTAAAAAGGAAGAAGCTAAATTGTCCAAGTAAATACAGAGGCATTTTCTTGAATTATGAAAGAACCCAGGCCTATAGAATCGGAGGACGAAATGATGCTGTTGGAAGAAAAATTAAAAGTTCAGCATCTCTGCAACCTGACCTATAGATTTCCAGAAATAAAGTAAGGTCTGAGCCTTTTAGTGACTTCTTCCAGATGTTTCCTCTGCATAAATAATCATATAAAATATTCAGCAACCTATCCATGGATATGTTAATTAAATTAAAGTTACCAGGATCATATTACAATGCTGTTCTGTGACTTTCTTCTTCTTTTTTTTTCTTTCTAATTTTTTGAAAAGATATAAGATATATTCCAAATCACGTCAGTGTCTCTCATTCCTTGAGGGGCTATTTGGTATTTTTGTTGTAAAGACGTTCCATGCCAGTTGTCTCATAATGGACTTTGCAATCATTTTAATTCTTAGTATACATGAAATATTCAGTTGTGAACATACTTGTTCCTAGGTGTTTGATCAATTGTATGGCTATCTCTGGAGAGTAGGTCCAGTGATTTAAAATACTTGGAACAAAAGGATTTACAATGTAAATAAATTTCCAAGTTTTTCTTCCAAACTGTGATATTGCTTTAGAAGGCTGTCAAAGACTAAATGACATTTCTGTTTTGTCAGAACCTAAGGGAATATCCGTGTGTTGGACTTTTTGCCATTTTGATGAAGAAATTGTTATTGTGCAGCCTTAATTTGCATTTCTTTAATTATTAATACAATTTTTCAAAATAAGAAAATTTGAAGAGAGAGTCTCACCTACCCACATCAAGAACAAAAAACTTACATAAGGTTTGTACTTAGATGGTAATGAAAAGAAACAACTGAAAGGATATATTGGAGGAATTTAGACAGAACGCAGGCATTAATTTGCATTTTCTAATCAGAACTGCATTTATTTTTCTCTTTGTCCTTTGTGGTTCTCCAATTTGAATATTCAGCAGGAGGAGAAGAAGGCAGACTGAATGCTTAGATTTAACAACAATAGTTAAATGTATTCTTTTCTTGTGATTCTGCTCCATCTTTCTAAGGTGGAACATTTCAAGTAGAGCAAATCTTAATTTTGAATTCAGATGGCTCACTGCTGAAATCATTAGGAACACAGTGGAAAACGGGAAACTTCTCAGAATATTTTACCTCTGAAGACAAACGGGGGCACTTCCAAAGAGCATTAGCATGACGTGGATCCATGCATCACTGTCAATCACATTCTGTCCACCTTCCCCCAAGCCTTGTGGACGCCAAGGTGAATGGATGCCCTACATTGAGGATAGCACTCAACATGAACTTCCTGTGCGAGCTGGCCGGCACCATGTTTTTCCAAAATGATCTGTCCGGGCACATTTGTTCTCTCACCAGGCTCTCCTTTTTCCTTTTTCCTGTCCTCCCCTTCTCTTCCCTTCCAAGCCTCTCATCACTCTTCTGGCAGAATCTTTCCTAGCCACAGGGAGCAACCTTCTTCAGCCAGCACAGTCGCACATTTGTCTCCTGGGATGCCCATCAAGGGGCGCATCCTCCATTCACTGTAGCCCCATCCCTTGGTATCCTCATTCCTTTTCTCTCTCCTCCTCCCTGCTCCACCTCAACCAGACTCTTTCCTTTTGTCCTACATTAGTTTATCAAAAATCCGCTCCATTAGTCAACTGTGAAGGTCCAAGCACATGCACTTGGATCAAGCCAAGGCTCTTGGCGCCGCCAAGCAGAGTAGTATGCATGATGAATTATGAAACCCCCTTCTTGACGAGTTTAGAATCTCTGGTTCTGCCAGGGCACTGGACCAATGAATGAGAACATGTGTGACAAATCAGAGAATCTTTCTTGGGAAATGCTTGGGAAGAGAAATCTATAGTGGACTACTGTGACTGACTGAATATCTGATAAAGGTCCCTCTGGGGGTGACCTGAAAATAAGCCAATTCTTATTTCTCTTTTAAATTGAGGGACTTCTTAAGATTTAACTAATGTAGTCAGATTTGATTTCTAAAGCTCCCACAACAAACTCTTTTTATTTTTTTTAATATAGTTTTCTATGGTATCTTTGTGCATGAGTTAAATATCTATTGCTGCCATTAGCACAAATATGCATTTGATGAATAGGATTAATGTTTTCATGTAGTTTAGACAGCAAACAGCATATTTCTTGCAAGCCTCTCTGTCTCTGGGGGTTGGCTGTGCAGGACTTACTGTTCTGCTTCAAAAGGGGTTTCCATTTGGACCTCATCCTACTCATTTTTTGTGTGTCTTGTAACATGTATAGCGAGACGTGCTTATAGGTGCACGAGAAGGATCTGAACATAATTATATTCTGGCCATGCTCTGAGCCACATCTGACAACCTCACCAACAATTCTATTTTTAAAAAAAACAGGTTGTAGACAGATGACTCACTGTCTTGTGTCATGCACTGAAGAGTTGATAATTAGGGAGCCCCACCATTAGAGTTAGGTAAACTTTAGTTACTATCACAGACTGCCTAGGAATACTATCAGTATTTATTATGAAGGTCTTGCCATCCTCAAAGATTTTTTTTTCCAACTCTAGGAGGAAAATCATTTTTAAGTACTACTAAGTCTCTACCACCTTGTAGTTTCTGTTTGATTACAGTGAGGGGAAGCTTGCAGAGATTCTGTGGACTGAAATAGCTGGAAATGATAAGAATGGAGGGGAAATTTAGGAACAATTAGGATTAAAATCGTACAAAAATAGTAGGGAATCTTGGTCCAGGATTTCTACAAGTGGTGAGTTTATCCAGGTTTTCTCCCTCTCATTCTCTTGTTATCACAAGACTGAGAACCTGGGTTGGTTGACCAGTCACATTCAGCATGCGATATACATACTCACTCACAGGAACACTGCTCTCATTTCTCAACACTCATGAATTATTCAACTGGGTTCTTTTCTCCGTGCGCTACGTACAGATTCTCCTTCTTAAAATCATAAAGGAGGAGAGACCTTTCTCTTCTTTTCCTTTTACCTTCCTTTCTAGATGATAATTACTAGAAACAGTTGAATGCTGATTAAAGTCTCTTTTAATTAGCTTGAGACAGATATCTCACAAGAGGGATCGCCTCTTCGTGACACTTAAAGTCCATTGTCTGCTTCGTCCCTACCCAATGCTGTGTCCACACTGGGATAAAAATTACTACAAGTCTACAGAACCACTTGTATTTGTTACTTTCTCCATTCAGGGAGAGGATGATTTTACTTCTTTTGACTTTAATCACAGACTATTTCAATTTAAACTTAAATATTGATGCTGTTTTTGACCTGGTAATCTTGGATTAACACTTTATCCTGTGGTTATTAGTTTATGATAATAGTTTATCTGTCCCCTTAAACATATATGGAAGAAAAAAGTAGAACAGCAACATTTCAGCAAAACCAGAAAAAATTATAAGATTTTGAGGCTAAGTGTTCTATGGGTTTTTTTCCTGCTATATCCTTAGAGCATGGTACCCTATAAGTGTTCTCCCAAGTATCTGTCAAATGAACTGGGAGATGATAAATACTGAGACAACTTGTTCCTTCTTGTCTCTTCTTTATCATCAATCAAGTCTAACTTTTTCTGTAATGGCCAGATAGTAAACATTTTATGTTTTGTGGGTTATACAGTTTCTGTTACAATTCTTTGACTCTGCCAGCATGATAGCAGCTGTAGACAAATATATCTGTAAAAATAAATTTGAGTCTGTTGCAATAAAACTTTATTTATAAAAAGAGGTGACAGGCTGGATTTGGCCTATAGGTGAAAGTTTGCTGACATCTGTCATAGACCCATGTCTCCCTACAAAATGTGAATGTGATGTTTATCTGAATTAACTTCTGAATGGCATGGTGGAGGGATGAGCAGAGGGA
Source organism: Ictidomys tridecemlineatus (assembly GCF_052094955.1). NCBI lineage: Eukaryota > Metazoa > Chordata > Mammalia > Rodentia > Sciuridae > Ictidomys > Ictidomys tridecemlineatus. Next base: position 26,520,361 of record NC_135482.1, read on the forward strand.
TCAGTAGTAACAAATATAGACCTTCACTCTCCATACTCCTGCTCATTAACATCCCGGTGGAAAATATGCATAGCTTCTTTTTTAATCCAAAAGTTTGTGAACAATCTCAGGGAAGCTTCAGTGTCATTCCAGTGTCAGCTATTGCCAATTGCAAATAGCATCAGGAGAAAATTAATGATGTTCAGGTTTTTTGATTGTTTATCAAAAATTAAGTGGAAATCACAAGTAGGGGATATTCTCCAAGAAAGCATCTTCCTGGGTTCCATTTTCCAGAGAGACAGTCCCTCAGGGGAATGGGTTTATGATTCACAGGGTAGCTCCCCTAGGGGTTAAAGAGTGAGTTTGAACATTACCCTGGGGCCATTGGGGTTCCAAATAAGAAATTTCAAGACACAAAATGTGAGAACCGCATGAAACCTCTGGAATCAAAAGGAGGTGAATGATGAGTCTGTCGTTCTGATTAGAATTTAAATCCAGGGACAGTTTCTCTCTCAATATGGACTAAACACACTGTACAGAGGTCACCTACTGTCCACCCTTAAGTGTAAGAGCAAAGGCAGAGGAGTTTCCAGAGCTGGTAGAAAGCATCCTGCAGTCAGGCAAAGGGTTGGTCAGGGAGCACTGGTTGCTGGTAAGATCTCTGAGACTCTGGGTCTCTGAAAGGTTTGCTTGCCTCATGTGTTTTCAGGGATTCACTGGTGTGACCCTTTGGCCAGAAAGAAGAGGAGGTTTCCATGAACATAACTGCTAAATTGTCTAGTTCAGATGCAAATAAACAGCAAAGGCAGAAGCAGCACATAAACACAGAGAGGTTATTCTTGATGGAAAAATATGTATTTGGTATTTCTAACCTTTTTTTTTGTTTGTTTCTTTTCCCTTTCACTGAATTCCTTTCTTTTACCTCTTTTAAATTTTTACCTGTTCAGTCATAGAATATTTTCCTGTTTCATAAAGTGTCTCTTTCCTTTCATAGTGCAAAAGGATCTTTTAAACATATATTATGCTTGTTTTTCATATATAATTTTTTCTATTCTTTGACTCACTCTCTCTTATCTCCCAGACTATTTATCCCTTTCTCAAGTGCTAGTCATCCTTCATGATTCAGCCCAGCTATCACTTCCTCCTCCAGAGAGTCCTGCCCTACTTTGTGAGCCTCCCCAGGCGTAGAGATTGTACATATGTGCCTATCATTGCCTTCATGAAATCATATGATGGTTATCTATTAGTTAGTTCTTTGTATTGAATCATCCTTGACACCCCACCTAAGCCCTGTGCCTTTTATGTCTTTAGTCGTTAGTAGAATGAATAGGATTTGGCACTAAGGCTCATGGAGGTCAAACATGATCACAGATAGAGAGGTAAGAAGTGACAGATGGAGGATTCCAGCCTGAGTGCACCCCAGCTCCCTAAACCACTGCCTGTTCAGATCAACCTACTTTCATACTTTAGTAATGCCTGGCCATCTGCAGCAGACAGTTAGGTAAGAACAATATTCAGCCCTTTCTCCTGGGGGTTTCAGCTTTTTCCCTATTTTCATGTTCCCAGCCAAAGTAACCATCTGGTTCCTCAAAGTCAATCCCCCATTGGAGCCCAGGAACGTCCCTGGGTGCTTCTTAGACTCTGCTAGTTTCTTGCACAGATTTCTCTTGTGGGGATTATCTCTTCTCTCTATCCCTCCCCTGACATTCTAACTCCAAATGTCAAAATCTTCTGTAGAGCTCCTTCTACAAAACTCCAGAAACTATAGCTGCTCTGTTCAGGCCTCTCTCTCTCTCTCTCTCTCTCTAATAGAATTTTTTTTTTAAAAAACTTTTAGTTGTAAATGGTTCTTTTATTTTATTGATTTATATGCGGTGCTGAGGATTGAACCCAGGCTCTACCACTGAGCTACAACTCCAGCCCCAGGCCTCTTTTTAATCGCATAAAGCTGTTAATACAGGATACATAGAAATGATCTTCGGGTTGACTGATAGTCACATAGGCACTGCTGTTTTTTCCAGCATTAGGAGAACCTATGTAACTACCCATACTTGTGATATTCTGGTTTTCCTAGTATTATTCAGGAAAATAGATTCATGGTTCACTTTAAACACACACACACACACACACATACACCCCTCTGGGGCCACTCACCCCATAAGACATCTTCTATTTCAGTGTTAGACTTGCTTGAGAAAGAAGCAAGCGGATACTGATGTCATCAGCATGCATTAAGCCAGCTCTGTCTAGTGGAATTTTCTGTCATGATGTTAATATTCTATATTCATGGTGTCCAATATAATAGTCACCATCCCCTTGTGGTTGTAGAGCCCTTGAAATGTGGTTAGTGTGGCTGAGGAACTGCCATTTTTATTCCATCCCATGTATTGAGGTTAGTTTAAACTTAAGTAGCCCCACATGGCTAGTGGCCACTGTACTGGCTTGAAGCTTGAAGCTGCTCCCCTGACTTCAATATGGAGGTTTAGAACAATCTTACTATTGAGTGTTTGAATGGCAACAAATCAACACATACAATTGATTTTGTTTTATTAGAATACCTTTCCATAATTTCCCGCTTGAGGATAACCTTGATAATAACTCTTGAAAAACCTTGTGGAAGGGGAAAAGGACTTATCAATTATATGAAAAGGGATTCTCAAGTATAATCTGTATATTCCATTATTTTTTTTCACAAATCTTCCAAAGTTGTGTTGTATGTATGAAGGCAGATAATTCATACTTTATGTGGAAGCTCACCAGAGGCTTAGACAAGGGTGATTGGGGACAGAGTCTTGAGTTCAGGTAGAAGCACATGGGACCTTGGGTAAATCAATCTCTTCACATTTATGATTTTTCATCTAAATTAGAAATGATAATAATACCTACTCAAACTATCCCACAGGGCGTCTGTGGCTAAATGAGGTAATGTAGAGACAATCACCTTGAAAAATGCTTTGCGGATGATGCTTACTGTTGAAATTGTAATTAATATCATCATTCTGTAATCCTTCCAGGGGGATCCAGTGTGAATAGCAACAACATGGGCAAGGAACCCCTCCTTCCTCACTGTCTGTTATAAAGTAATTTTGAAATACAAAGAAATTGTACTTTCGTGCCTGGTACAGAAAGAGGGATCGATTTCATGTTAATTCACAGAAATATTTGTGGGAGTGTTTTAGTGGACGCTACAGTTCTAAAAGCCAACCTGGATTTGAAAACCAAATTGTAACTTTCATGATTTTCATTTCTGATTAAACTGTCTCAACTGTAAGTTTTCCCAAGAAAATCATATTTCATAAAATTATGGTAAACGTTTCCCTTCATTTCTCATAACTCACCCAGTATCTTGTTTTACGATCTCCTGTGCCCTGGCCAGAGCCTCCAAGGCAAGTGAATGGCCAAATTGGGGAAGTGAAGCGTTGAGTCAAATGGAGAAGATCACCACATTTGGTCAAGTTGATCATGGAAACCATTATCATTCACACTTACAGAAATAATAATAATTTTAGACACAATATTCATTTGTTCTTCTTATTATTATTGCTGTTGCAGTTGGGTGTGTCAATTCATACCCAATGACTGAAAAGTGTTCCCAAATGGGGGGGGGCACATACACCCTTTTCTCATTTTCTCTACATTGCGATTATCTAAGAGAATTTCCAACTTCTTTTACTCCATCCAGAGCACTTTTTAAAAGAAAGAAAACTTATTTCTTATGGTCACCTGCTAAAGTTTTTTAAATTTAAATTTCACACTTCTAGCTACAATGTTTTATTTATATTTTCTAATTTCTGGGCTAAAATATAAACATTCTTTTGTTTGACAAATATATGTAATGGTTTCTAAGCCAGTCTATTTCAGTTTCTATAATGCATATGAAATAATTGAAATGTTGATTTTATTTGTAAGCATTTAGTAATGAAGGTGCTATTTATTCTAAACAACAAATGCGAGAAGGCCTTGGCGATCCAGTCTAGTTTCTGCCAGTTTGAGTTTCTATACTTTAATATTCTTTTCCAAGCCTGGAGTCTAGATGTTTTATGGTTTGTATATGAATATACTTTTAAAATATTATGCCATTCTAAAATATACACCGTGAACATTCATAACCGAAGCCTTTCACGTGGTATAAAAGTCTCTGAAATGTAACGTGAGTGAAAGTTCCAGCATAAATTAATGTCAGCTGGGTTAGATCAAATGTTATATACATTGTGGAGATGTGTTTTAATTGTGAAGATTTGTGTCAGTTGATCTAAGATAGAACATGCTTTTAAGACTGCAGGAGAATGAAACTGAACATTGCGCCTCCTTCTAACTTGACAGAAAATCTCAAAGGGCTGAAACAACTATGAGAGTATAGCTAAACTGTATTCAAAGAAAATATAGCGGCTTTACTTATGTTCAGACATTCCCATAATTATTCCTTGGAAACAAACCTGATGTTTCAAGCCCCTGCATCGACTATTTTTGGAATCGCTACCATATTATGGTTTATTGGAAGCCTTGTGAGTGGCAGACATTGTCATTAGCACAGCATCTCATTTAATTCTCAGCCACCCTTTTGTGATGTGGGCTACGATCTTCAGTTTATGTACTGAGGAAACCGGAGCGCAAAGAGGCTTGATCAAATTAGCAGACAAAATAGTTTTAGCAACCAGAGATGTGGTATGGTTAGATTTTCCATTTTTTTTTTTGATGGTTGAAAGAAATGGAATTTGTGGAAAACAAAACAAAACAAAAACAAAAACAAAAACCCACACAGTACCATGTGGTGCCCTATTCACCATTTAAAGGAAGATTGTGGATAAGGTCTACATTCCCGCTTGCATATCTTCTCTCCTAAGTTCATACTTTCCCTGCAAAGTTTTACTAGTACTCCAAGGTTGAGTCCAAATTCTACCTCTCTCTCATGTCCCAGAATGAATGCTCACTTTTCTTATGTTCCTTTATTGTCTGTATTTCTACCAGAACACCAGCAATAGTGCACTTATTAAATGAAAGGAGATTTATTGACTACCTCTTTGTACTTGGAACAACAGTGATGATGATATCTCTGCTTGAGTGTAGGAACATTTGCCCTCCTCTTTTTTGTGTCTCTCAGGCATGTATCAGAGAGACTTGCTCATAGGTACACCAGGAGGAATCTGAACAGAATTATATTCTGAGGCACATCTAACAACCTCACCAACAATTTCATTTTTAACCAAACAGGTTTGTAGACAGATAACTCACTTAGGATACTGTCTTGTGTCATGTATTGAAGAGTTCATAATTAGGGAGCCCCACCATTAGAGTTAGGTATACTTTAGTTACTATCACAGACTGCCTTGGAATACTGTCAGTATTTATTATGAAGGTTTTGCCATTCTCAAAAGGTTTTTTTTTTTTTTTTTTCAACTTTGGGGGAAAATCATTTTTTAAGTACTACTAAGTCTCTACCACCTTGCAGAGATTTTGTGGACTGAAATGGCAGGAGATGATAAGAATGGAGAAAAAAGGAGCTACAACATCCAAAAGCAATTAAGCCTAATAAGAATTAAAATTATATAAAAATAATAAGGAATCTTGAGGAATTCCTGGATACTGAGAACCCATGATGTGCACAGTTAGCTATAACCTAGCATCATCCTATGTATTCAGTAATTAAAATATTAAGTAATTTAATTTGGGGGAATATCAAGAGAGGCTACTTGTCTATCCATCTAGCCAGACCAGAAAGCCTACTAAGAACCTCAAAGTCATTCCCACAGGTCAGACAACAACCAGGTTCCATGGAAGAACATGTGGAAATTAATAATTAGACTTATATTCATGCATCCTGTTGAAAATAATCATTTATTAAATGCAATTTTTAAAATATAGGCATAAAATTCTAGTATTTATGTAGTCTCAGGCTGACTTCTTGCCGAGAATAGCAAGATGTGTAATTTCGACATTTTCTGAAGTGCAGACCAATGTGGAATTACTCATGCCTATTCTAATTAAGGTAGAAAATCTCACTTGGAAACAAACTGGTAACTAAACTTGGTGATAGATATTGAAATTATTTTGCCAGCTATAAAATTTATAATACTTCTATTTTATATTTATTTTTTAGTTGTAGTTGGACACATATCTTTATTTTATTTATTTATTTATTTATTTATATATGGTGCTAAGGATCGAACCCAGGGCCTTGCACATGCTAGGTGAGCACTCTACTATTGAGCCATAGCCCCAGCCCCTCTAATACTTCTTGACTAAGAATGGTCTTCTGTGTTATTTATTTTTATTTATTAAGCTCAGGCCATAAATAAATAATAAGTTTCAATCTCCTACATTTGAATAGAGCTTATAAATTCTTCAAAATATTTTCACCTCTCAAGGAGAAATTAGTATTTATTTAGAGTGTCAGTTGTGTAGGATTTTTATGTGTCATCTAATTTTATTCACAAAATAACTCTTTCAGATATGGTTCCTCTTATTCTTGTGGCAGAAATTAGAACACAACAAGTATGTTTTGGTGTGCTGGAGGTTAAACCCAGGGCCTAGAGTACACTAGATGAGTGGTCTACCTTAGAGCTACATTACCAGTCCTCAGAAATATTTGGATCTTGTTCAAGTTTTGTACCAGCTAACACCAGAGATGATATTCAAAGTTAAGTTTTTCTGATTTTAAAGGTCTGGCAATTTCCCATTTGAAATCAATAACAAGGAATTGTAGTGATTTTCCCAATGTTGTAATTCATGGTGGATTAGAATCCAGACTTTCCATCTTTTACTATTACCATATGTTCTATTACTCTATGCTTCAGGCATAGATATTAGAAAGTCAAGATTAACTTCTATTGTTTAAAGATTTTCATTTTCTTTTGAAGGTTATATTTGGTTCAAATAGGAAAATATGCCTCCAACAACCACATACCTAACCAGAAATTCTATATAAAGCCTGAAGCAAGTGTCTGAATAATTAACCTATATGATATAAACCCTTTTTCATATGGTCATGCTATGTACAGTAACTGTTATCTTAAGCATCACTTTACCGATCAGGAAGTATGCCTCTGAAAAATCTTTCCCCCTGAAACTCCCTAAGATTGCATAAATGCTATCTTTGGGCTCTTGCAACCTTCTGATAAGAGCTGTCCCTTGGAGTTAAATTGTATTCAGTGAAATTGTCAACTTTCTAAGAAACAGGGACTGTCTTCTTTGCACTTGATTTCCTGAATCTCCAATATTAATGTAAACATTATAATGTACATATTTGAGTAACTTGGTTGGAGAAAGCTTTGGAACACAGCATGCAAATCTATAGTACATTCTCTGGACTAATATCTGTCAAAGCTTCCAAGACAACACTCTTATATAGGTAGGTTTTAATGATTAGCTGTATTCAACCAGAGAGGAATTAAAGCAGCAGATGTCCTTTTCAGAGTCTGCTTCCTTGGATATACATGCCTAGCCCCCGAAGTGTGGTCCTATATATCTACTCCTTAGAATTTAGTAAAATCAGGGAATAATCTATTGAGTTCATTGGGCTAATAGGAATCAAAGTGAAGTAGTAAACAAGTTTGAAAATTTTTGAGTTTCAACTCTTAGATGCAACCGAACACAAACTTTTTTTTTATGTTTTTATTTCAAAAATTTTTTATTGTAAACACCGTGTACTGCCCTTCCTCAGGTCAATGAAACCAGAGACAGAAACTGGAGATGTTTGTTTGTTGAGGCTCAGACCCAGATGGCATTTAGTAGGTTACTGTTGCAATGTTCTAAATGGTACTACAGTGCATGTATGAGTCAGTGTGTCTCTGAAAATACCTCATATCCAGGGACTGGATGGGTCATGCTAAGTAAGCATTAGCAATATCAGATAATTACAAACAAACAAAAAAATCTAATCTCTCAACAATCTCAATATCCAGGCCAAGGAATCTGGGAGGTATTGGCTTACGGGTATTTACAGCTGGGTACCTTCTTAAGCAGCAATTAGCTCTTTGATGGCATGGATCCAACTGAGGAAATGCAGAGTTCAACCTAGAAATGGTCACCTGTTTCTATCCTTTGTGTTTAGGGTCTAGAGTGCCACTTACGAAAAAAATCTTTGTTTCATAAAGTATTTCAATTTACATATTTTCCTATTTGCCTGTTGCCTGTGATAGTAGCTCAAAAATCTTGATGACTCAAACTTTCCAGTGCTAGGAATGTGATTTGAAAAAGTTGTCTATATAATTCAGTCCAGAAACAGTTGATGTTTTATCAAGATGAGATGGCCACATGAGATAAGTGCAAAAATGCAAATATTCTCCTGATGAGGGAAAGAGTTTAATAGAAGCAGGATCAGTTTGACCAAAGCCCTATTCTATAGACCTTTTATAAGGGGGATCTACCAGTCATGTGAATTCTAAAACATTTTTTCCATGGAATAATGGAGTAGTGCCTGAAGTCTGTGCTAGACCAGGGTAAGTTCATTTTGACTAAAATGAAAAATAATAAAAGAATGTCAGAATTTAAAGAAGCCCTCTCAAACAATTAAGACTGCCTTCCTGAGAACTATGTTAAACCCTGATAAAACATTTGTCAGAAATGGGTATCACTTATCTGGCACTTCTAGGACTTGGTATATTTCTGAATAATTTCTCAACTGTGGCTGAGATCTAAATATTGTGTTCATTTTTCAGAAATTAAAATATTAAAGCCTACATTCAAGTGTAAGATACTAAACAGAATATTTTTTAAACTAAGTTTTCAATATATTCCAGAACAGGATTGAAATGTTTCTTTGTTTTCCATTTAAACAGATTTGTGTGTTTAATTTATACTATTCCCCCCAAAAAAGTATAATGGATCATTCTTAAGATTTAGAAAGGATTTTTAAATTTTTTTTCACAAAAAGCATTAGATAAAATTACAGAATAGTCTCTTGACAGCCAATCCAACACTTAGCATCAAACTCAGCATGGTTCTGATTAAACTCTCTTCCATTGGTTTTTTGCATGAGAATATTAATTTTTGAAAGCACATTTTCCCTTCATAATGCTTTATTTAAATGATACAAAAAACAAGAAGTACCCACTGACTTTTGTGAGACTAGTGCTGCACAGTGAGAGGTTTGAAATATATAATTTGCATATTTATATATATATATCTCTATATATCAATCTATCTATCTATCTATCTATAGATATATTTTTTTAAATAGAATATATAGGCTGTGAAAGAAAAGGAAGCAATGAATGGACCCAGGCCTGTGGTGCGTGGTGCTGTGCTTATCTTCAGGGAAGTGTCACGTATTTCATGTCAAACTGGTTAAAGACACTGCTTTAAAATGGCATGTGGTTCATTGGGAATCGTTAATTTCCATACATATATTCCTTTGGTTTTCCCTAAGGGGAAACAAAATATCCATCCTTTTTCAGAACTCCAGGGAATAACATGGGGCCCTGAAGCATGAGGACTCTGTAACCAGCTGAATTATGTCTTGGGCACAGATTTCATTATTCAGTGATAACCTATCTGTCTAGCTCTCTGTGACTAGTAAGTTCTTACCACTGTATAACCGGGTCAGTAGTTTAGTTCTGATTGAAATACATGTTCAATTAGGAGATTTCTCTTTTAGACCTGTAATTAATAGTGATGGTTTACCAAGAGCTTTCAATTTGAGGGCAATTCTTTATTTACATCATCGATGGAATATTTTTTTAAAAAAACATAGTTTTGAGGATGCAATGTTCCCAGGAAACATATCCAAGTAAGTATTTGAAAGGTTTAATGTCAGGATTCCTACGTGGTTTATGAGAACTGCTTTTTTAAATTTCTATAAAATCACATATGAGTGTTAACATTTCAGTGAATAAGATGTTCTATTGTGTAAAACAATGAGTTTCCAGCTTTTATGCTGCAATACATTTCCAGATCAAACCATTTCATTTTTTATTAAGTAACTATAGGAACAATTACTGTAATAGTTGTGGATTGACACCACACCTTTACATGTCTCAGTTTACCCATCTGTACAATGAGGAATGTTGTTATGAAGGTTGACTGAGAAATATGTGTAATTACCAGCCCACACTAGAATAGCAAATCTCATTGATATTACACATTTACATTGCTTAGGACTCTTGTCACTTTGACAGAGCTACACATGGGGTCAAGTGGAACATTTTTTCCCAGGTAATCAAGCCTGCAAAGAAATAAATAACACTGCTCACTGAATGACTCTCCATTAGGAAGGTAAGAAATACAGCTCTGGTGTTCTTGGTGAAATAGTGCTAATGACGAATACACTCTTATTTTCCTCTCTCAGAAAACCTACAATTATACTCTGAGGTCAGTTTGACTTAAATCTAGTTTCTGGTCATCAGGGCGCAGTGTTGAATACTTTAAAAAATTTAGAATTCTGCAAAAGAAGAAAACTTTGAATAAGGCAGTTAAATTCATATAAAACTGTAGCATTGACTATTGTGCTTTCTCATTAAATGATCTTTTGTCCTTGTATCTGATAATAGTACGGAGAAAGGCTTTTTTTTTTTTTTTAAAAAATTGATTGAATAACTCAAAGACAAATGCTTTATATTTTCCTGGGCACATTTAATATTTGGGAAAAACAATTTAAAAGTCAGATTTTTATATTGTAAGTGATTAGATTATTTCTTCTATTTCTTGTATATTTTTTCCTCTGCATATAACATGTTATGTTGGTCAAATACCCCATCCTCTGAATTTTTAAAATGAAATACACACACACACACACACACACACACACACACACATATATATATATATATACATCATATATATTTATATTGTATGTATCTTTATAGATATATAAATGTAAACATATATACATAAAGATACATATATGCATATATATTAAAGAATCATATGGTATCGACCTAGTTGCAGAGTACAGAAATTTTCAGAATGAATTGGCGGAGATACAAAGCTGGTTATGTGGCTGAAGGGAATGCTCATGGCCATCCTAGCTCAGTGGCCAGCAGTTGTTTCTTCTATAGCTCTTGTTCACAATATGCAACATTCAACCAGTTCAGACTCTTTGTAGTCCAACCCCTCATCACAGATAAGCATCAATAGTTAGATGTTTTGTTTTGCTTTCGAAACTTGTCAGGCAAATCTCTAAAGCTTTGTCTCCATTATTTTCTTGTTATTTCTCATTGTATTTGTGTTGGCAGTGTTCAATGGGTTTTAAACAGTATATCCGAAAAGAATTTTTTATAAAACCCCTTTTATTAATCTATGAATCTAGTGGTCGATTATGTCTTGTCTCCTGATTCATATAAACCAGGGATTTGGGCTCAGGCCTGTCTCTAAAGCTCACAGTTATTTCCTCATGTTCCTGCTATTCTTTCTAGAATAACACAAGAAAAATGTAAGCCAAGAAATAAAATCCTCACCTTTGTATGGTTCTGTGTCTTTTCCTCATCCTTCCCCTTCTTTCCCCATTAGGCCTTCCATCTGTTTTTGCAACATATGTATTTTGAGGTTTTCATTCTTGCTTTTGAGGCTTTTCATATCTGGTCTCACATCCTACTCTGGTTAACCCTTCACTGAGTGTTACTCTTCTGGCCATAATTTCCCTTCAGAGAAGAAACCATCAATGTGGATAGCAGGAGAAATGTCACATGTCTGCTATTGTACAGTGTGAACTTCATGTTCACTTGGTTTCCGTGTCATCTTCTGCAAAATGATCTGGGGTTGGTGATCCAATTTTAGAAATCTTTTAAACCCTACTCAAGAAGGTGCTAGAAACTGTATGTCAGACTGGCGTACCTGGATTGGAAGTCTTGTTTTAGTATCTACTATTGCTGTGACATGTTCTATTCTTTCATCTCTTAGAGCCTTACTTTGCTCATCAGCAGCATGGACAGAACAATTTTCCCTTCAGATTAATGTTTTTTAAAATTAAGTGAGAAACACAGACATAACACCAAAAGATGACCTAATACATTCTAAGTGTTCAACAACTACTGGTTGTTACTACTAGGCATTTCCATTGTCTTACATTAGATTTATAAAGTGCTTTCACTTATGATATTTCAATTAATCATAGCAGAAATCCTGATATCAAGATGAATAATGAGGCCCAGAAAAGTTAATTGATTTAATCACAATTAACTGTCAGTAACAAATCAAGAAGTGGAACTCATGTCTCCCCAGTGTTCCTTCAACTAAATAAACAGCAATATATTTAAAATACAATTAGTTTTTTTAAGAGAGAGAGAGAGAGAGAGAGAGAGAGAGAGAGAGAGAATTTTTTAAATATTTATTTTTAGTTTTCGGCGGACACAACATCTTTGTTGGTATGTGGTGCTGAGGATCGAACCTGGGCCGCACGCATGCCAGGCAAGCATGCTACCGCTTGAGCCACATCCCCAGCCCAACAATACAATTAGTTTTTCATATATTTAGTTTTTAGTTGTAGTTGGACACAACACCTTTATTTTAATGTGGTGCTGAGGATTGAACCCAGGGCGCTCTACTGCTGAGCCACAACCCCAGCCCACAATTAATTTTTTTTATGGCTTATATTGCAGATGTTTTGATCTTTATGAGATTTTGTAGGACACTCTACTGATGTAATAGGTTATTATTTTGTGCTCCATGGTTACTAAGAATCATGATGTGTTTACCGAACTACCTAATCTAGGAGCAATGTCCATATTCATATAAAACTGAGTAAACTTGGGTAAAGTCTAAAGTGAAAGCATATTCTACTGTGTTTGTCACCCATACTTTGCAGGTTTTCTGAAGATATAGGTTGGGTAGTGAAATGGTCCCTTGTAAATTTCTTTTGAGGTTTAGTATGCAAATAAAAGCTGTGGATTTATGTGGCACTCCCAGGAAATTCTGCAACTGTAAGATGAACTGAGAGTATGTGTGTGTGTGTGTGTGTGTGTGTGTGTGTGTGTTTGGGTCTAACCATAAGCATACAGAAAGCATCGGCAGTCACCTTTGGAAAGCTACACTAATACGTTACTGTTCAAACACATTAATGAAAATTCCCACCTAAATGTTTACTTGGAGGAAGAGGTTCAATTGCAGGCCTTACTGACTTGGCCTTTTTACTGAAAAAGAAAGAGTGCTTTTTGTGCTTATGAGGGTAAGAATACGGATAAGCTCAGAAAGCTTCTTCTTTCCTTTGCTGTTCCTGTGACATCTCCTGATCCACACCTGGCAATTCTCTATGAGGAGAACTTGCAGAGGAAGAGAGTATAGGGCAGACAATCAGAAGGCAGAAGGAGAGGAAGAGAATTGGAGTGGGAAGTGCATTTGAAAAACTATGAAAATGGGAAGATTCGTTTATTTCTTTTAAAGAATTTCCTTTTTTTTAAGTTGTAGATGGACACAATACCTTTATTTTGTTTATTTATTTTTTTTATGTGGCACTGAGGATCAAACTCGATGCTGCATACATGCTAGGTGAGCATTCTACCACTGAGCCACAACCCCAGCCCCTTATTTATTTTTTTGATGATGATAAAAAGGTACTACTTGGTGGAAATATAATTAAAGATCAGCCAGGACCCAACCAGAGCAGAGCCATCAAAAAATTTTCTGCCTTCATCCTTGGTTAACCAGACTTATTATTTTTGTTTCTCCCATAAAAGGTACTACTAGTTATTGAATGCGTGGTTTATGTCAGATAGAGTTCTAAATACTTCTACTGCATCATTATTTTCTTCTCATAGCAATTGGAATAGTCCTGTGTGGTGGATGTCTTGATTCCTGTTTTATAGATGTCTAGAAAGTTTATATAGTTTTCATAGAGCAGATTGGTTGAATGGTCATGGTTTGAACACATTTCTGCCTTGTTTTGGAACTTGAAATCTTGACCACTGTGCTCATCAGCATCTGTTGGGGATGCGTGTGATGGTTAGGTACCCAGACATTTGATCAACCATCGTTTTAGATATTTCTGTGAAGGGATTTTTAGATGAGGCTGATATTTAATCAGTTAATGTTGAGTAAACAGCTTAACTTTGATCTTTATGAGATGTTCTAGGACGCTCTGTTGATATAGGAGGTGTTATTATTTTGTGCGCCAGGGTTACTAAAAATAATCACGATATATTTACTGAACTACCTAATCTAGGAGCAATGTCCATATTCATTTAAAACTGAATAAACTTGGGTAAAGTCTAAAGTGAAATCATATTCTATATAATGTGCATGGGCCTCATCAGGTCAGTGAAAGGCCTTAACAGAAACTCTGACCTTGCCAGAAAAAGAGGGAATTCCAAGAGCAGACAGCATCCTCACGTGAACACCAACATTGATTCTTCCCTAGGTCTCATCTCCAGCCTGTTGGCCCATCCCACAGATTTTGGACTGGTCAGGCTCCATAATCATGTATACCAATCCCTTGAAGTAAATCTCTGTATGTACGCATATCCTGTTATTTCTCCTTCTCTGAAGAACCCTGACTGATACGGAGCATGTTTTCATTTGCCTTTCATTTGGGTGAGTTAACTAAAGGATGAGGTAGAATGTGTTTGTCTGCTGTTGCTCTGTGGGTCAGGGGATCCAGGTGGGTGTCATTAGCCTCTGAGACCTTTCTCCAGGGTTGGCACAGTGGTTAAGAGCAGGTCGACCTTTTCTTCTCTAAGGCAGTACCTGGACTCACCAGCATACAATGGAGCATGTTATCCTGTATTTATAAATACATTTTAGTTTATCTTGGAAATAAATTCAGAAATTCGCCCACAATTAGTGCATGTGTGATACATAGCTCCTTATAGAAAACTAACATTTTTTAAAAAGTCCATTAGAGGCCAGGTGGATGACAGACTCTTTCCATGTCCAAAATACTGTGTTATCTTTTGCCTCTCACAAACAACTCTAGCAAAACTAATGGTTGCTCCTAATTTTCCAGGTGAGAAAACTGATACTCAAAAGATAGTTGGGAGCATGGGAGGATTAGATTAACTCTAGATAGGGAAAAGGGGTGGAAGGGAAAGGGAGGGGGAAGGGTATTAGTAAGTATGGTGGAATGTGATGGTCATCATTATACAAAGTACATGTATGAAGACTTGAATTGGGAGTCAACATACCTTATATACAAACAGAGATAAGAAAAATTGTGGTATATATATGTATTAAGAATTGTAATGCAAAAAAAGTACACGTTTAATGGCAAAAAATAAAGACAGTTGGTAAGTTGTATTAGGTAAGAAGAAAAGCTTGGATTTCAACCATATCTGTTTGATTTCAGAGTGCATCTTTTGGGCAGCTAAGGTTAGGACCTTCTTTAATACAGTATGTCTTCCTGAAAATAAGCACAATATTTTAAAGTATGAAAATCACATAGAAAATACTCTATTATCAAAGACTAAAAAGTAATATAGCATTCCTAATTAAATTCTGATATTAGAATAATCTTTGATAATGTACTTCCATTACTTCATGCTATTCTTTAATTGTTTTCTTTCAAAGTTGGCCTGATAACTATCTGGTGCTATTTTATTATGATGATTTTACTTCTGCTTAAATAATATTGGATTTACAAAATTTACAATTCACGATAGAATTGTTTTCATTTATTCATAGTCATTCATTTAGTATACATAGGAATAGAATACAATAAAACAAACTCAGCTTTACAAACCAAAATAAGAATTTTTCTAAATCTGAATGGTTAACAAGCAAGTTCTACCACTGGATAATTTTGAGCATTTCTTCATTTATCAGTTAGTGTACAGTGGACGTTAATGTGTAGTGCATGAATATATGTTAGTATTTTCATATGACTACTTGCTTAATGTTGGAGACTAACTTGCAAAAGTCAGAGATCACCATCTTCTTTTTTTTAATGTTGATGGATCTTTATTTTATTCATTTATTTATATGTGGTGATGAGAATTGAACCCAGTACCTCACACATGGTAGGCAAGAGCTCTACCACTGAGCCATAACCCCAGCTTGTCTTCTTTTTATAAAATTTTTTATTTATCCTGCTTCCCAACATAAATTATCTTTCAGACTTTTGGAATTCAGTTTGGTTAGGCTGCAGTTTATTACAAAAGTGGATTAAGAAAAGTTAAAACCAAGGAATGAACATAAGTAAAATTTAGAACATTTTGTAAAATCTCCTCGATAGTTTCCAAGTCACAAGCATATTTTTACCAACTTTGTTTCCCACCATATTGAACTCACCAACTTGAACGGAGACCACCATGGTTGAAAATTCATGAATTTCCATGGTACAGCATTGCCTCTAACTAATATCTCTGGGCCATATTTTCTCTTTGTCCTGGAAATCAGTGTGACTGAGTAAACTGAGGCCTGAAAACCTTTAGGCCACGTTTAGAGCAATCAGACTGTGGTGAACAGACAATTGTGGGATCGGCCTACCCAACACAGAATGGAGAACGTGGGAGCTGTGGCACTTCTGAACGTGGAGATGTTTTGCCAAGGTGCGTGTTGTCACCATTTCAGTGAGTGCCATAGAGACTGGGAAGCGTTGTAAAAACCCATAGTGAGCTGGTACCAAGGGATGAGTTTGTGACCTTTACCCAAGGTGAACAAGGTACTACCAAAGAGAGACCATAAAAGATTCAAATGTGAACCAAAGGGACATTACAACCTAGAACAAACAGGATAAGCTTCTCCATAGCCTTGGTTTATTTCCAGTAAGCCCTTTCTTTCCTCTCCTACCCAACTAACATGTTCAATTCAAAATAAAGAGCTCAATATAAACCCCTACATTGATCCAGTGATCTGATTATTATTTTTGCCTATTAGAGGAAATGGATACAGTTCCAAAACAGTGCATCCAAGTCAAACATAACCATGGCTTTATATCCACAACATTTTGTAATCTCAGGAAATCAACCAGAACAAAATGTCTAATTTGTGTAAAGTTCAAGTGGACTTTAATATTACAGACACTCTGTGGCATTCCCTGCAAGTCAATTTGAAGAATGCAAATGAAATAGATGAGATTTCTTCAAAGAGAAGAGTGTTTAATTGATATAAATGATTTGGTGTGTTGAATTACCATTTGTTCTGTGGCTTAGCTTCTCAGCATGTTGGGGGAATGAGCCTGGTCCCCATTTGGTGGAATACTGCAGAACTGATATGCACATCTTTCTGCTAAAAAACAGCAGACGTCTTTTGGATGATGGAAAGAGGCATATCCGCTTTGATACAGTTCTTCAAGGGAGAACTTGGGTGAGTGAAAGGCTACAGGATGTGGGTGTCTGGCTCACAGGGAGAGGCGGCCTCATCAGGCACGCGTTGACATCAGTGACAGCAGGGACATTTTCCTTGGGTTTCACATGAAGCGTAACTGAGCCTACTGCTGTGAGTCTCACGGCACAGGGCATCAAGCAAGGCTTTGTGCTGTGGCATCTCTTGTGGCCCTGCCATCCACAGGACCTTACAGGGAATCTGTGTTGTCAACCAGCCTTTCCCCTTTGTGACCTGCCCTGTCATCTAGCTGTTTTCACTGTCATGCCAAGACTTGGTTCACAAGGAGCTATAGTTTGCTGGGAAAGGCGAGCTCATGGCCAGCTACCTGAAAGACAGGCACTGCCCTTACTTCCCTCTCTTGTTCCAACCTCCTCAAGGTAAGTGCAAGGTACTGTCCCTAAAACATGGTAGGGCTGGTGGTGATGGAGGCATGCACCTTCCTAGGGCCACCATGACCCACCACATAGACTTCATGTGACACAGGTCACAGTTATATGAGGCCCTGAAGCTAATTAAATTAATTCCAGAAACACTTTAATGCAAAATATTAAGTGTTTGTTGAGCTCACATGATGGTTATGAGAAACAGTTCTTTGAGGCTGTGGAGTGGAGGAAACACCTTGTCATTAGCTGTGAATTGGAAGACACTTAGCTTCTAGAGGTCACCCACTTGTCCTTGCTACCTGATCCCTCCATAGGTTATATCACAGCCTGTTAGTTTGCTTTATATCTGAGGCCAATAGAAGCACATCCCTCTGGTATTTTACCTTCTCTGGAAGCAATCGCCTGATTAGCCAGGCCTACCAAGAAGAATCTCTCTTTTGATTAACTCAAAGTCAAGTGATCAGTAACCAGAGAGGTTCTCTCACAGGCACTGTCTCTGCCCACCTTCAAGAGAAAGGTATTATGGCAGGCTGGTTGTTATGCTTTGGATATGAGCTTCTTTTCTGCCATATTCTTCTGCCAGGATATTCTGCCTCATTTGCACTCACTCGGCCCACCGTGGACTAAAAGCCTGGCACTAAATTTCTTAAACCATGAACCAAAATAAACTTTCATTCCTCTAGGTTGTTCTTATCAGGTATTTGTGTCACAGTGATGAAGTGTTAACTAAAACACAGGTATACAGGAAATCAGAATCCTGGGGGCGATCTTGAGATTCTTCCTACTGCAGTAGTCCTAGAAAAAGTTGAAAGGCATCCAAAACTCAAATTTTCTGTAGATTTTTCCACTTATCTACCCAGTTTGGGTCCCTATTGATACAATTTAAAAAATAAATCTTTTAATGGGATAATGACCTTCATAGAGATGATCATCCTTCAGGGCCTGTGGTGGATAGGAATTCTGAAGAACCCAATTCTGGGGATGTACAAGTTCATTTATGAAATGGTAGAACATTTGCATATAACCTACACATATCCTCCTTTGTGCTTTAAATTATTGGTAGCTTACTTTTAGTACCTAACACAATGTAAATGCTATGTAAGTAGTTGCTGTACTGAATTATTCAGAGAACTGTTTAAGGACCAGAAAAAAGCCTGTATGTGTTTAGTGCAGATGCAATATTTTAAAATATTTTCAATCCATGGATGGCTAAATCATGAAAGCAGAACTCACATAAGGAGGGCTTGCTGTGTGTCTAAAAATGGTCCTCACACTGCTTTAGGGGTACAGCTTCGGTGTAAAGGATCTTGCCAGCCACCCTCAGGAGGCCACAATTGTTCTCTAGGACAGAGCATGGAAACATGTGTCAAATCTCCCAGAAGGTAAGAAATACAATGGGATTTGCTTTTTGTCCTGGGCCCAGGTGATGCACAATCTGGCCTCAAACCAACTACTCATTTGTATTTTAATTATCCTAAACAAATGACTTACAATTAAATAACTTCATTTAAAAAGTTTTTACTATGGAACAATCCAAACTCATGGAAGTACACAGACCTGTGCTCTGTCTCCTCATGTACTTAGCTGTCACCCAACTTCAGGAGCTAGCACCCTTCACTCATGCTTTTCCCCCTAAACCACCTCTCTCCTGGTCTCCTCCCATTTATGACTACTTCTTTATTTAGTTCTTTTGGGGGAAAAATTTATACACACTAAAATGCTAAAATTGATCTTAACTCGAATCTTGGCTAATGCATATACCCCATAACCCATGCCTCATTAAAATATAGAATATATTTTGTCACCTCAGAACCAATAACAACAACAAAGTCTGTTCCGTGTCTGTCCCTCCCATCTCTCTTCCCAATTTCTTTTTTTTAATTATTAGTTGTTCAAAACATTACATAGTTCTTGACATATCATATTTCATACATTTGATTCAAGTGGGTTATGAACTCCCATTTTTACCCCGTATACAGATTGCAGAATCACATCGGTTACACATACATGTTTTTTACATATTGCCATACTAGTGTCTGTTGTATTCTGCTGCCTTTCCTATCCTCTGCTATCCCCCCTCCCCTCCCCTCCCCTCCCCTCTTCTCTCTCTACCCCATCTACTGTAATTCATTTCTCCCCCTTGTTTTTTTTTCCCTACCCCTCACTTCCTCTTGTAGGTAATTTTGTATAACCCTGAGGGTCTCCTTCCATTTCCATGCAATTTCCCATCTCTCTCCCTTTTCCTCCCACCTCTCATCCCTGTTTAATGTTAATCTTCT
The DNA here is from genome assembly GCF_052094955.1 of Ictidomys tridecemlineatus. NCBI lineage: Eukaryota > Metazoa > Chordata > Mammalia > Rodentia > Sciuridae > Ictidomys > Ictidomys tridecemlineatus. The sequence continues at coordinate 26,540,192 of NC_135482.1, forward strand.
TCTCATGCTCTTCCTCCCTACTCTGTTCTTAGTTACTCTCCTTATATCAAAGAAGACATTTGGCATTTGTTTTTTAGGGATTGGCTAACTTCACTTAGCATAATCTGCTCTAATGCCATCCATTTCCCTCCAAATGTCATGATTTTGTCATTTTTTAGTGCTAAGTAATACTCCATTGTGTATAAATGCCACATTTTTTTTATCCATTCATCTATTGAAGGGCATCTAAGTTGGTTCCACAGTCTAGCTATTGTGAATTGTGCTGCTATGAACATTGATGTAGCTGTATCCCTATAATATGCTCTTTTAAGGTCTTTGGGGAATAATCTGAGAAGGGGAATAGCTGGGTCAAATGGTGGTTCCATTCCCAGTTTTCCGAGGAATCTCCATACTGCTTTCCAAATTGGCTGCACCAATTTGCAGTCCCACCAACAATGTACAAGTGTACCCTTTCCCCACATCCTCGCCAGCACTTGTTGTTGTTTGACTTCATAATGGCTGCCATTCTTACTGGAGTGAGATGGTACCTTAGGGTGGTTTTAATTTGCATTTCTCTGATTGCTAGAGATGGTGAGCATTTTTTCATGAACTTCTTGATTGATTGTATAACCTCCTCTGAGAAGTGTCTGTTCAGGTCCTTGGCCCATTTGTTGATTGGGTTATTTGTTTCTTCACAATTTCTTAACCCATAGATTAGTTTTGCCACTTTTAATACTTTATAATGAAATGGTACAGTATGAACTCTGTTTTTAAAAATACATGTATATCTTTAGTTATGGATGGACATAATATCTTTATTTTTATGTGTTGTTAAATATCGAACCCAGGGCCTCACACCTGCTAGGCAAACGCTCTACCACTGAGCCACAACCCTAGCCCAAGCATGTATTCTCTTGTGTCTGGCTTTTATTTTTTACAGCATAAGGTCTGGGAGATGCATTTAAGTCATAAAGTGCATTTGCAGCTTGTTTCTTCGCATTACTAAGTAGTATTCCATTGAAATAATGTACCAATTTACTACAGTTCTTTACCTGGTTGTTTTCAGTTTGGGCTATTATAAATCAAGCTGTTATGTACATTTTTACATATTTTTTTTTCTGTGGTTGTGCATTTTCTTATTAGCTAAATATACAGGAGCAAGATTGCTGAAGCCAATGGACAGGAACATGTATAAATTTATTAGGAACAGCCAAACTTTATTTTTGTGTAGCATTTTACACTTCCATCAGCAATGTATGGAGGTCACAGCTGCTCTCCACCCTGCACCAGAGCTTGGCATTGCCAGGCCTGAGTGCAGTCGTTTGGGTGGGTGCATACCAGTGTCTCATTGTGGTTTCAACTTGGATTTCCCTGATGACTAATGGTGTTGGATAATCACATTTACATGTGATTACTTAAGAGTATTCGTTTCAGTATCACATAATCCTATATCAAATCCCTGCTGCTTTTATTCCTGACAAGATTCTTGACTTCTTTGCAAAAGGAGTATACTTCTGCACATATGAATATACCATAATGAATTCCACCATTATGTATATAATTATAAGGTACCGGTAAAAAAAAAAAAAATTAAAGGGATCTGCTTCTAGTATCTCTTCTCTGGGATTGATGGAAAAGTTAAGTGAGATAATTCATTTAGAGTTCTTAGCAAAGTACATACCCAGCAAATAGAAGTTTTATTATTCAAGAAGACTATTGAATAAACTGCACTATGGACACCCTAATAGGTTGGCTATTGTCATTATTTTAAAGTAGAGGAAATCGAAGGAGGGAATTTTTGGAACACACAGAGATCACCATCCCAAACACCCATCCCTTTCTCCCTGTACCTATAGTGTAGCCAAGCCTGTCTCTGTCCTTGGTGACATCTGCTGCGGCACCCCAGAACATCCTGTACTGCTTGGTCTCGGCTCCCCATCTCAGCCTGTTTCTCTCTAAATCAATGCACGTGACTCCCAGGCTAGAGCTTCCTCTATAGATTTTTTTTTTCAATGTTGCTTCACAGAATGTAGTGTGCCCGTGACTGCACTTCTCTTTTCTCTTCCCCAATCTCCAGTTTCCTCTTTTCGTTATTTTCAACATATACCATATTAAAAAGACTCCTCTCCCTCCTTTTCTTCCTCCTTCTTCTTTAGAAAAATGGCAGGTCAAAGTGACTCTTAGAAGAAGTGTCCATTTAAGGTAGGAGAGAGGGAATATATCTTTTGGAGGATAAGGGAAGAAAAATGAGTTCTGTTTTCTCAAATGGTTTTGAGTCAATTTCACTAAGCGTTAAGGTAGGTGGTAACGCACTTCTTCCTGCCTCTATTCCCAACATAGTGTGAGGTGCATCAGGACAGCCAGGATCTTGGAAGAGGGCAGGAAATGGCTCAAAGAATATCCCAGGTGATCGATAACCTCCTAAAATCTCTTTGAGATGCTTTAGAACCAGAATCAGAAGTGAGTGAAATACAGAGTCTGGAGCTTTCCAGAAAATATAAGAAATGGCTGAAGCCGCTCAGAGGTTTGAAGGTGAGTGGCCAGCAAAACAGGAGGAGCAAAGTCAGGAGGAGACATTGCTGCCCTGGAAGGGAAGGGGATGAAAAAGGATAGGAAACACTTCCAAGAAGAGAAGTGGAAAGAAGGATAAAAAAAATAGGTCAGCAGAACTGGAAGCTATGAGGTCATTGGTGATTCTTCATGACAGGTGCGTTGGTCTGTACTGTGGGGGGTGGAGACTGAAAGAGCAAGGAGAAGATAAATGAGTTCGGATCTCTTCTTTAAGAAATTATTTAAGAAGTAGAGCACAGAGGAGAGAAGAAGAGTGGAAAGATGACATCTAACTGTGGGCGAATTACTTGTCTGGGCCTCGGTTTCTATAAAATAGAAATTTTATACATATCCCATTGGATTTGGTGAGGACTGAAATATTTAACAGCTATCACATGCTTGAAACAGTTCAGAACCCTGAGAAGTACTCAAAGATGTCCACAATTATTATATTATTAAAGGAGAATACAGCAACATCTTCTTCTTACCCAAAGGTCAAGGATCATTAAATCTGACCCTTCCCTTATTTTATTGCCAATACTCATTATTCCATTTAGGTGCCTCTTTCAGATACCAGATCCATTATTCCCTAATTCAATTCCAATTGCTCCTCAGCTCAGCAATGACACAAAAAAAATTCTTTAATCTTTGAAAAGTTTTTTTTTCCTTCCAGTAGCTACAAGACTATGATAACATAAATAAATAAACAAGTAATAAACAAATGGATAGATAGATAGATAAATACACAAGTAAATAAAAAAATTAACAAAAACCCACACAATTGGTGGAGAAGTTATTGGGAACCTGGAAAGAAATGGTATTTGTTCTCATCGACCTGTGTTTCAAAGTAAATTGGAAGCAGCCCTCCATGTTCTGAGCCTAATACTTTTCTCTCTCCTTCGTCTTTCTTCTCCTCGACTGTCATTTTCAGTGCTATTTTACAAGGTTTCTCGGGTAAGGGTCTATATTTTCCAAAGTCTTGGAGTCTTGCTTCTTACTCAGCACCCCTTGCCCTCCTTGCCATTTTGAAATGCTGCCTCCTGTGTCTACTTAATCACAAAGCCGATGTGGAATCCTGGGCAATTGAGAGGACAATGAATAGAAACAGGTGACGTGGTGTAAGAACTTCATGTGGTACCAAGACATCAACCCAGTGCAAGACTTGGTGTGCACACATCCGCCACTCCCCAGCCTGAGCTTCCACAGGGAGCAAATGCATCTAAGTTTTCTATCAGAGAAGAACTCAGCTGCATCCACTTCAAAGTGGTTTCTGATTCATTTTAGCTCCATTTTTTGACAGGATTCATTGATGGAGAATCACTCTGCTTCAAATAAAGGGGACTGGGACTTGGAGATGGCTATAACATCCTAATGCAAATGACATGTTTACTTAAGTGCAATTAGAGTTTGCTGATGCTGTACCCTACGTGAGACTTAAGGGAAGCACATACTTACCTAAGAATGTAAGGTCAGAGAGGGATGTCAAATCCTAAAGAGTTAGTCCCGTGGGGTTCACAAATTTTGTGAATACTACAATATATGAATGGAGTGGGGGTTTTTCTGTGTTTTGTAGAGGGCCAAAACATGGACCAGCTAATTGATTTTTTTTCTTCACCTTGAAAGGACAAGAGCCTTCATATGTACAGTAAATAGTGTTTTTGCTGTACCAATATTGTTGTTTCAACAACTCTTGCTCTGACACATGCTATCTATCCGCCTGCCTCTGAGTATGGGCTCCCAGCCCCCAGTAGGAAAGAAGAGTTTCCTCTGCAGAGTTACCAGCACTTCTCTCACACCTCTGTCCAGATGGTCTTCCAACCAGGAACACAATCTGCACAAAGAACTGCGCTCTTACTGTGCTTACTGACAATGGAATTTCCAACATGGGGAGTGGCAGGCTGTGATGCACAGTTTGATATCACCTCCCTAAGGGCTTGGTAGCCTCTTATTGTAAAAGGTCATAGTCACATTCTTTATGGAAAAACACCTGTGCCAGCCTTTGTCAGAATAGCTTTTATTCCAAAGTCATATGTCTGTTCCCAACTAGAAATGACTTCCATTTCAAGATTTGGGATGGAGAGCAACATTGCCTGTGATTAATATATGGAAAACATGTTTTAGCCAGGCACAGTGTAATCCAGCCTACTTGAGAGTGACCCTGGGTTAACACACACAAAAAAACCAAAAAAAAAAAAAAAAAAACCCCAAAACCAAAAAAATCCACGTTTTTTTGTTGTACTTGGCTTTGTATACACTTGCATGGAGTTTTAACATATACACACTTTTGCTTTCAGGGTCTACGGTGTGCAATAATAAACTTAGCTTCAATTCACTCAAGGAAGGTTCCTCTATTTCTTGAATTCCTTTTTTTTCCACAGGAGCAAGAATCATATAGCAAATCATTCTGTCTACAGCAAAACCAGAGTCCTTACAAGTTAGAGGTATGTTTCAGAGAGAACTTGATTAGGCTTAAGCCTAGGGGACCAAAGGCAGATAGTTCCCATGGAGATGGGTTTTTAGCAAGAAGGAATCCTGAGGTCAAGGTGGCAACTCTGAGTAATTTCATTGATTATTTGAAGTGGGTGTGTAAATGTATTATAATCAGGGAACTTATGGCCATGTGATGATTTGCATTTTAATTTTTTTTAAGATTTCCCTTCAAACGGAAGCTTTGCTTCCACTGCAGAGAGGCATCAAGGGCCCCCTTGGGCAGAAAGCTTTGTATTTTTATGATGGTTGGAAGAACCAGAATAGTGAATGTTGGTTCACGATTTCAATGTAGAGATTTCAATATTTTATTGTAGGGTTCAAAATTAAATACCCACTTTCTACTGACCCAACCATGAAAAACTAGGATATTCTTCTACATTTATAGATGATTACTGAGAACTACAACTGGCAAATATTCTGACATGAATAATCTTAAGTAGCACACATATACATTTATTTGTTTTAAAAGGCAGTTTTTTTTAGGAATTAGAATGTGTCAGTGTTTAGGTTTTCCATCAACTTTTCATTTAGTGTCAACCCATAACAAATCTAGGTGAGGTAGTGAACTGACCCAAAAGCATCTTTCTCTCTGTGCTCACCTCTTCCTGTCTACTCTTTAGCTGATACCTCTTCTGTCCCCCTGAGATTTTCCTCCAGAATCAACACCTGCAAAATGATCTTGCACACGAGTGATATTTAGGATGTTGTAAGTCCATTTATAAAGACAGTGGGAGGCTGAGTCTGGCACCCATTGCTCCCTCCCCAAGACAATAGCTGCCCACAAAGTGTTAGCCCTAGGGAGCAGTGGGCAGCAGTTTTCCCCGGGGTTTGGGGAGAGCTTGGTTCCAGCTCTCCTGGAACACTTTTAGTTGTAGGGGTTCAGAGGTACTGAACTCCTTCCCATGCATGAACAGTATTTAATTTCTGTATCATGATTGATTAGTTTATTCCTTCACTTTAGAACATTACCATTGGTACAGAAATCCTTCGTGATTGATGGGGGACATGTTCCAAGACCCCAGTGGATGATTGAAGTTGTGAATAATTCTGATACCTGTTTTGGAAATCAGGATCTGGTCTTTGTTTCTCCAGTGTTGATGATTAAACACCCAATAATGGCCAAGGCAATCGTAGAAAGTAAGTTTTATGTAAGAGAACAATATAGATGGAGATAGACTTCTTGGGAGAGCAGGGGACCCAGAGCTGGGTATCCTTGGGAGTGGGTGTGTCTTGCATTTTAATGTATCTCAGGATTCCTCTCACTCCCTACCTGATTAGTGCCTAAAGGCAGGAAAAACATGTGTGTGTGGGGGTCAGTGGGGGTGGTGGGAGGTATGTGTGGGGGTTGGGGATGTCCTCAAACTCTTCATGAAGGAGCAATTCCCCAGACCCCAGATGTGTTAGCAACCCGTTTTCTTTTCTTTGATAATTAACCAATTAACCCTCATCTCTCCCACCCATCATTTACTATCTGTGCCGACCACCTGTCCCTCATGCAGTCTTGCTTCCAAATCTTATATGTACTGTTTTTCCTATACATATATACTTGTGATAAAGTTTAAATTATAATTTAGGTAAAGTAAGAGATTAACAGCAACAAATAAGAATGAAACAGAACAATGAAGACAAAATATTGCAATGAAAGTTATGTGAATGTGGTCTCTTTCTTGAAATATCTGATTGTACTGTACTCACTGTTCTTCTTTGATGATGTGAGATGATATAGCTCCTACATGATGAGATAAAGTGAGGTTAATGATGTAGGCACCCAGAAGTAGCATTAGGCTACTACATAGGGTTACTTGAAGATAAGCACTGTGATACTGCAGTAGTTGATCTAATAACAAAGACAGCTACTAAGTGACAGATGGGTGGTTAGTGTATATAGCATGGATCCACATCATAACCTGGATTGGACAGAAGAGGATGACATGAGATTTTACCACACTACTCAGAGTGTCACACAATTTAAAACTATATGAATTGTTTATTTTTACAATTTTTCATCTAATTGTTTGATTAATTGTTTTCATATACAGTTAATGATGGGTAACTGAATCACATCAAGCCAAATTGCAGCTAAGGAGGGCTTTACTTTTACTGAAGTAAAAATAAATTTAGAACCTAGTCACTAATTTGTGGGACATGGAAAGGGTGGCAGAGGGAATAGCTGGGATTCCAGTAGAGGCTCCAATATTTAGTTATGTGGAAGATACAAAGCCATAGAGCCAGTTCGAGGCTTATCTGTTCTGCCACCTCTCCTTGTCCAAGGCTACAGTTTCCCATCACGTGCAGCCCTAGGTATCAGTGGGCTTCACTTGTTGCAAAGGTCTGTGAGTACCACTGGTGGACCAAGTTCCATTCTACTCTTTGGACTTCAACAGTGAGCTCTGAGACTGACTACAGGGTCAGGAGAGACTCAGGAGCCTAATGGAAGCAGGAAGGCTCACTTAAAGCCAGAGCCTTCCTGCCCTTGCTTTTGCTAGTGAAACCCTCACTTAAAGGAGTCTTTAGAAGCTTGTTCTTTACTTCCCATCTTTGGTCTTCTTTGTAGCTAAGATCAGACATGTGACCTAATTCTAATTGCTCTGTCTAAGGGGAGAGGGAGAGAATTTCTTGTGGCTATTTTCAAGTGGCCTCCCTATATGTAGGAGACTGGATACAGATAAATCAGTATTTCATTATAAACAATACAGAGAGTATTAACAGTCTGAAAAATTGGATTCAACATCAGACTTTATTGCTTTCTTATTGTGGGACCTGGGGCAACTGTCCTTAATACGTCTGAATCTTGCTGAAACTTCTACTTCATCCACAGGAGCTTTGCTGTGCTACATTCTAACTGTGTGGCCACTTCATTTGTTTTCTGTGTTAGTCTGAGAACATCTTGGGAGAAAGGGCTGCTGCATCTACAGTAAGTCCACAGAGTACCAGAGCATGATACAATAAGAAAAGTCATTCAAATAAATGAATTAATTATAAGAGACCAGTTCCTATGACTTTTATATTATTTCTACTTCTCAAGTGACTGAGAATTTTGTGATATGCTGTTGAATTGCAACATGAATGGCTCTTCCTTAGTAAGAATAGAATAAAAAAATTGACACAGAGGAGCCTGACATATATTAAGTACTTTATTAAGACAGTTTAAAAAGATGATAGTAGCATGACCTGAATTCTATAACTAGAAGTGGGAAGGATCTAGGGAATTAATTGTAGGTCTGCAGGGATCCATCACTCTCTAGAGAACCCATTTCATTTATGTATGGAAATCTGAGCAACATTTCCTCATGAAAGGTTTGATTTTCAAATACAATTCAAGTGGTTGTTTTAGATACTGAAGCTATACTTTAAATTTAAAACCATTTCATCTGTAGAGAGGTATGCATCCAGACTAGCCAACGACAGCTACAATCCATGATATTTCTACAACCTTGACCTGTGTAACCAGGTGTTTCCTGCTCACCCGCTCTCATATGCAATCTCAATCTTACAACACCAAGGGCTGAAATCATTTCATATACTAGATTAAACGTAGATTTGGATATAATACATTGCAAAATCCACTGAGATGATCACATACAATTTAACTTTGCAAACTAAAATTGAGATATAACTAGCACCTTTATGAAAGCATGCAGGAGGGAATGGTCTCCAATCACCTTTTCAGTTTATCATAATGATCTTAAAAGCACATCTCTTAGAGTGGACAAGAAGGGCTAACAGGCCAAAAGGGAAAAGTTGACATTTCTGATAGAATTATTTTTCTTACAATCCTAAATGGAAGCTGGGAGCTGACCAGAACAATTTGAGAAAAGTAAGTAGGAGACCATGTCTTCAAAATCGAAAGCCTCCTTTACCTACTTGTTACAATTTCAATTATTCCATTTTATTTATTTATTTTATTGTTCAATTTTTAGCAAGCTTTGTTTGGTGCCCTAAGATCCTATTCTTGTTCAACTCCTCATTATACAACTCCTTATTCTTGTTCAACAAAAGACACATGTCTTCACCTGTTTCTATTCTTGAATCCCTCCTGGAGAAATAATGGAGCAAACAGCACTTTTATTAAACAATATGCCAATTTTCAAAAGCACATACCATCCACCACCTCACCAAATAACAAAGACTTTTGTTGCAAAGTTTGCACTGTCATTCTTTTGCCTCTGTGCCACACAAAACATTCTGAGGCCATGACAACAGGATACTGATGATCACCTGAGAGTGCTGTTCAGTGTGTTCAAATTCCCTTTCCAGTATTCTTAGTAAAGTGGGGGTAGGGCATGCCGTGACAAAGCACATTGAAAGAGGAGGGTCAACAATGGATATTATAGTGCCCGTGTGGTTACTCAGGGCTTGAATATGAAATGCTTCTTGCAAAAAAATAAGTCACAGCCAGTTAAAATCTGCCATTCATAGTTGATGCAGGGAAGTGCTGTTATCCAATATCTAAAATGAGTAGGGACTGATTCCAGGCAAAGTTTTTTTTTATATATTTTTTATTTCCATGGCTATTGTTCTGTCTACAATCACCATAGAACGGACATGCAGGAGATATAGCAGCAGATTCAGCAGTAGTAGTTAGAGGAAACTTTGTCCATTCTTCCCTGGCTGCACAGCAAACACTATTAAAGGCAGGGGAAGCCATTTGTTCATGAATATACATTCGATACTTATAAATGCTTTGTGCCATGAATATTTATCTTTTTCATGGATTGCAGCTGTTGTGTATTAAAAGCTATTAACAGGTTGGAAACCATCCTTTAGAAACCTGTGCCTGTCATTGGTGTGCAAAACCATCCCTAGAAATTTATCTTTTCCCTCCTCTCTCTTTTGTGGAAATGACAGAGTATTCCTGGGGTTTATAATGAGGGTTAGTCCTTTCATAGATAGAGGAAAAGATTTGATAAAAATGGAAGGCAGTTTTCTTAGGTTTATTTAAACTTATTTAAACTTTATTTTGTAACTTAAGTTGTTTGGGTGATATTACATCACACGCAGCGTTTTGTCTACCAACTGGTCTGCAGGTTTTGAAGAATGTTCTATTGTTAACAGAGCTGAAAACATCAGACATTAAATATGAAGTAATTGTCAGGGTGGAGAATATCAGATGATTTCTATCACCACAGTTGGGAATCTTTAAGCCTGTGGATATTCTTGTTCTTTTGGATGGAATAAATAGGTTTTTTTTTTCAGACTTAATTCTTGTACTATTTCATGTGTTCTATAATTGAGCAATTCTTGACTCTTCTTTTTCCCCAAACAACAATGTTCTCTCATGCCTCAGGATGCTTCTTAATTCTGTTCTCCTTGTCTGGAATATTTTCTCTCCAACAATTCCTAGCACCCCATCGGGCTCTCCATTTAGTCCATTTCTCCTGAAGAACTAGTTCAAACATTTGTTTCTGGGGGTATCTTGTAACATCTTCTATGACCCACCCCTGTTTCTATGAACCACTTCTGCCAATGCCCACTCTCAGGGTTAACCTCTTTTCTGGATCCTTCTGCTGTGTTTCTATGGAATATCATACAGGCACTTACTGTTTTGATATTATTCGTTTTGGAGTCTCTCTCCTTCAGGAGGAAGAAAGTTTCTTGAACACAAGAAAAGGTCTGTGTTACTAAATTTTTTCCATCACGATGACAAAATAAGTCTACTTGCGCAAAGTAAAGATCTCTTTTAGCTCACAGTCTTCGAGTTCTCAGTCCATGTTTAGTTGACGCCGTTACTTCTGGGCCTGTGATGGGGCAGCATGGCAGCAATGCGCAGTACAGGAAGCTGCTCCTCTGATGGCAGCCAGGAAGCAAAGGAGGGACAAGATATGATCGAGGTCTTCACGGTCCCTCCAACCATCTTATGGCAGGAAGACTTCCAAATGGGCCCTGCCTCTTTTAGTTTCTACCTCTTTTAATTGGTCCATGACATGGGGATCAAGTCTACAATACATGGGCCTTTCAAGGACACTCATCTAAGGTCCAACACACATATGACTCTACTACAGCTAATGAAGTATTTAACACTAATTCTTTGCTCAATATATCCTTCTACTCAATAGGGTGGATACAGTAAATATCTGTGAAAGATATTTTGCTCATCCTGTAACCCAATATACAGAGCCAAATGATAGATACTCTTTCCTTTTTTACAATTTTCTCTTTTTCCTGTCTTCTCTTTGTGTTCAACTCTTCTTGTTCCACTCTGAATTCTCCATGGAAAAGGACAACAGGGGTCAGAATTTGCTACTCACCAAACACACACACACACACAAACAACAGAAAAATCTACTCATTCCCTATTGTTCTTAACCTATCCCAAACTGCAGAAAAGATGAACTGCTATGAAATACACAAGGACTTCTGATTTCTAAGAGTTCATAATGTATGTTGTTATAATCCTTTGCTTTTATATGTTATGTAATTTTAGTAGAATGAAACCTAAGTTTTCGGGTGTTTGATATCTATCAGTGATGATACTAAATGTGTTTATTTATTGCTCCCCCTATTCAATGCTCATTCCTATAATTTAGTTTTCTCTGATATGGAAAATATGCCTTGGACTACTCTGAATATGGATCCACTTACAGGTTGTGAAAAATTTAAAAAGTGTCTTCAAATACTTTTCTTCTCTAACTCTGTGCCCTTTGCAATGTGACCTGGTACTTCTTCTAATGCAAAATTAAAAATGATGTCTTTACTCCTTGAATTTGGACTGACTAATAAAATGTGCTAGAGCAAATACTGTCTACATTCTGAACCTTAATCTTTTGCCTTTGTCATCTTGGGACTCTGCAACCAAATTGTGATAAAGCCCAAACTTGCCTAACAGAAGATAAAAGGGATGTGAAAAGAAGCCCAAGTCATCTGAAATGTCCCAGAAGTGATCATCATAAACCAGCCCAACCTAGCAAGTCAGCCAGCTGAACCACAGATGTATGAGCAAACTAAAAGATAAGTCATGACTATCACAAAGGCAATCATCAATAAATTGGTGCACTAAATGCATGGTTTAAGCTATAAAATATGAGGTAATTTGTTACACAGCAAAAGCTAACTGATACAATGACAGGACATAAGAGGTTCTGGTAATTCTAGCAAAATTTCATACTGAGTCAAAATAAAATAAATATCAGGGGTAATACAGAATTATGGATTACTGTGAAACAATTTCCACTGGTTCTGACTGTACCTATTCTCTCCGATCTGGCTTAAGGTGGCTTTCATAATGTTCATTTACTTCGGCATGATGTTTCTGCCTCTACTTCCAATGGACTTTTTCTCTACTAAGTAGTTCCTTAAGGTTTCTGGGATAGGCAGGTTAGTTCTAGTCTCTCCTACCAATATCTTCCACCAAAGTTTTCTGCTCCTGTGGTTTAGACAAGTATCCTCAATTTGAGTTTTGGGGGAGAGGCAACAATACTAGCATTAGCTATTTTATTTGCTGAGTAATTTGACTATGGTCTGCCCCTCCAATTTTACGTGTTGAAAACTTAATCTCCAAAGCAACAGTGTTGACAGGTGGGACCTTTGGAGGTAAGTAGGTCATAAGAGCTCTGCTCTCATTAATAGATTAATTTTATCACAGGAATGGATTTGTTATGCAAATAGGTTCACTGTCATGACAGTGGGTTGCTGGAAAAGCAAGTTTGGCCCTCTCTTGTGCCCCCCCACTTCTCTCTCTCTCTTTCTCTCTTGCTTTCTTGATGTCTTCTGCCATCAGAAGCAAGAAAGTCTTCATTATATGTCAATCTCTCCAGCTTGGACTTCTCAGTCTTCAGAACTGTAAGAAATCATCTCTGTCTTTATTAGCCAGTCTTGGACATTTTGTTACAGAAGCATAAAATTGACTAAGACAACTTTATGTTCATAAAGTCATTGAACCTTTATTATAATTTAGGCAGTAAGAACCAGAAGACTAAGCTGAGAGGTAGGGAGCATGAAAGGGGATTATGAAGTGCCTGAGAGAGATATGAGAGAGTTCATAATTCAGGAAGGGCTGGTTACCAGGGGACATAGAATTCAGGCCAGGCCTTAATATGAGGAAAAATAGGCCAAAAGCAATATTCAAAGAGAAATCTACTGACACTAGGATGGTCGTTACTTGTCCTCTTTTCTATTTTCAGGTGCTTGGCTCTGCCACAGTCAATATGTCCAGGCCCGGGCTTATAGGTATGTTCTGCCAACGAGAGAGACTAAGTACTGATATGCCTATTGTTTGGTAGAATGTGAAAGTCTCAGCCTTTTAGTACATTTTTATATCATGTGTGTTAATAAAATTTCCTGAGGATGTCTATCCAAAATAGAGTGACATTCATTCTCTCTTCTCAGTAAATATCTTTTCCCCTTTTGAACAGTAAGTAGAACTCACCTGGAACAAACCAGAATGTTGCTTGTTTGGTAGACAAATACCTCATACACTGGGCAGGAAACTTTCTTTCTTGGTTATCCGGATTACCCAGCTAACACTGGGTCCCATTCTGGGAATACAATCTTCATCAATGTTCAATTTTTCTTCAAAATGTATTCAGTGTAGCATATTGCTTGGAAAAGTTCTTTTATTGACCAGTGATCCAAATCTCTACATTTACTGGGCTTATTCATTTCCCTTTATTCAGGCTAAAGATAAAGACCTTCTGGAGAACTCATTTGTACTAAGTTCAGTAATCCCATACTACTTTGGGGTTTACAAATTAAATTGGACCTAGCGTTACATCTTTCCTTAGCTATTTCTGTTTAAACTTGAAATTTCTTTACTCAATTTCTCAGAGAGGGGTATTGCTCTCATCTGGATTTTATCCAAGATTGCTAACAACTCTGTAATCATAAAGTCCGCATTTGATTTAGAAATTCAAATGGTGTTTTAGGAAAGTCCTTTAATGCCATCGATTTGATTCCAATCAGTGAAATCAAAATTATTTTTCATTTATTAATTATACTAAAGATATTAAGAGATACTAACAAGAAATTTTTGGCACTTGTGTATGTGTATGTAAGTCTGGATAAAGATCTATGAACACAGATGTACTATATATATCCCTGTCTAGATAGATACAACATTATGTACATTTGCATGTTGTTTACATCTGTCTATCTATCATCTATCATTATCATCTACCATCATCATCATCATCATCTCTTTTGGTGTGTATGTATAAATAGATGTCTTTACATATGCAAATGACTTATGATTATTGATATTAAAAGAAATGAGAAAAGTCCAGGCAGGTTTCTACTTAGGGACCAATTATTAATTCCTTTTACTCCTCTTGCCTTTCTCTTTCATGTCGAGAGTTTAGCTATTTCACTGTTCATTTAAAATGTCCTCCAGGGGAAGAAGATGAGCTCTTAGCATCTAGTGCAATGTGCAGGGCTCCAGGGATACGCGTTAAGTGTCTGTTGACAATGACAATGATAAAATTCAAATCAGTTAATTGGATCTGCGTCTATTACTAATGTCTGTGGAAGTTTGCATTGAATATAGGTTAAAAAATTGGATTTTTCTTTCCTTTAATAAAGATTCTCCTTTTATGGATGAGAATACTCATGTAGAGAGCTTTTCTCTCCCATTTCTGTCAGCTCTGGTTGGAGGCATAGAATAGTCTGGGCCTGGGTGGAGACAGCAGGCAGGGGTGACTGGGGATTGTGGTCTGTGCGGAAACATGGTCTTCTCTGCCTATTATTCCTTTACTTGAAGGTTACCATTTGGGATAGTATTCCTTCTAGCCTTTGCTATTTAGGCTTATGCAAGAAACTGTAGAAACAGAAGAATATTTCAAAGAGGAGAAGTGTCCTAACTCAAAGGGAGCATTTCAGCAAATTGTTGAAGGGCGTATGTCAGCAAGCCAAATGAACTGGAATGTCTTTAGGAAAGTCCTTTAATGCCAGGTAGAGATGCTTTCTTTTCTGTCTCAGCCAAGATAGGCCAAATATTAAACCCTGAAATGGAAGTGGGTGGATTATGAGATGCCTGAGAATGAGAACTTGGAGGAAGACAAACTCCGCCCATCTTATAATGCTATGGGAGCCCCTCAGTGCAGCAAGAGAAGTTCACTTCATTTTCATAGGTGAGAAGTTTTCCCTTTTGTTTCTCAAATTTTTCTTCATTGTCTTCTGCATTAATTTCAGTAACAATTTTTGGTGCTTATTGACCTTAATGGCAAATACAAGTTAAAATAGAAGTTTGATCCCTATGGCACATCTACATTCCTTATAAAGTAATTCCCATTGCATTGTTGAATGAATCCAAGCTAGTCTGGGAATACAGGACAACTGATTAGTTGGCAAATAACGCTACTACTAATAATGTGCATTTTATTTAAAAAGTAAGTTTTGTAAGATTCAAAACCAATTTCCCAAATCTAAGATTAATTTCATGAAATATATATGAGTTTGTGCTCAGAGACATTAAGGGGAAATTTATTCAGGAGAAAGTTGTTTATTTTATGTTACCCCCAAATTCCATGTTAAAATACTTCCTACTTGTTTCAAATGTCATTTTTTTTTTTTGCATTAAATGAGCCTGTTATTGACAGACACAATTCTCTTTGCTTCACCTACCATTACCTGGCTTCTTTTCTTTGTTTAAATCCTTTTATTTCCCTTAGAATTTTATGCCTATCAAATTTAAAGAAGCCTTATGGTTTTTAATTTCCACAAGATCTCCAAAATGCTAAATGCATCCCAAACTTCTATTTTTATTGTCTTTGCCTAAAAATGAAAAGAACACGCACGCACACACACACACACACACTTACTACAAACAAGAATTCCAGTGGTTTTGTTTTCCGTGAAAGAAAATACTTAAAGAGGAAGAAGAGAGAAAACTGGAGTTTATACTGGAATCTTAGCAATCAATAACTAACACCCCTCTCATTCCTGCCTGAGTTTAAAACTCTCTGAGAAATGAAAGTCACAGTGATCATCACAATGTGAGCTTTATTTCTGATCAAGATCAGTTGGAAAACATGAACTATATGTATAGAAAAATAGTCTTTATTATTTCATACCCTGGATGGGATAGATGTGCCAATCTGTTCACTAGGCAGAGGAAGAATGAGCTCTCCTGACCTGGAAATTTTTAGGGAAATTTTTAGGGTGGGTGCCTCTGCCAATTTCATAGTTACCAGAAGCACAGACCACTTCTTTCTTCAAAGTTTACTGGTCTCCCAAGAGACTTAGAAGACCCAGTACAGAAGAGTGGTCCCAGTTCCTTCTTTCACCTTGCCAATCACATAAAGAGGAGAGAGGGAGCCAAGGGAATGGGAAAGAGGCCTGAGTCTGTCTAGCAGTAGTGATCCCTCCTTAGGAAGAGCTCAAGACAAGGAAAAGGAGTAGTCTCTGATCTCTGAGCCCCACTGTCTAAATTTAATTAGGACACTCAATTTTCTGTAGGCCTTTGGCACACACCATGGTAACTCTGAACTATTCCTGGTTTGCTGATGTCTTTCAAAATCATTCTTTGGTTAGTTCTGAGCACCTGGCTCTTGGGAAAGAGTACATTTTGTTCTATCTTAGCTGACCCAGAATGGACCCAGATCTGGGTGCTTTCAGAAGAGAAACTTTATATTGATCACAAAAATGAAAGGCAATAAAACCTATTAGATCATCTGCTTCCTGCTCATCCTAAGTCCAGGGAATATGGGCTGCTTATTTTCTTGAGCTTCTATTGTCTAGCAGAAAAGCAACTAAATAAAGCTTCCTCAGAAATAGATACAGAGGGGCACATTATGTGTCAGTGTGCATGGTTCAGAAATGTTTCCAGAGAACATGAAGCAGAATGCAAATGTATCAAAAGAAACCTGTAATGGGAAGGATTTTTCTTCTTTCCATTAAACCAAATTTAATTACTTAATTAACTTCATACCTAATATGCTCAAGTCATATCCAAAATTCTAATGTTCATTTTTTATTTTTCTAAAATTATTCTCATCAGAAACATTTTGCATGTAAGATTTTTCAATGAAAACAAACTGTTGCAAATCAAGTTTTAAAATTCATATCAATAACTTAACTATAGCATCTACAGTTGGAAGTTCTCTTATATAGTCAATATATCTACCAAGTTCATTTATTCTAAATCAAATATTACAGAAAGAAATTTTATCAAAGATATGTTTCTGTCAAGTTTTAGTCAATCACAAGTTTATTGTGTAAAATTTTTGTTTTGTATCATTTCAATATTAAGAGCAAATTGAATAAAAGAAAATAGATTTATTCCTTAGCTAATTCTTAAGAAAAAAAATCAAGCAATTCACTTCTGCTATATCAGAATTGCTGCATTGTAAAGGACTACACATCTCTGTCATTAGCTGGGAAGTCCTCTACAATGTACATATTTCTGAATATTTTCTACAATTTTGGGTATTGCATAATAAAATTCCCAGTCTTTTTTTTCATTTGGGATAACTTCCATTTTTTTATTAGTTGCTCATGACAATACAATGATCTTGACATATCATACATTTGAATCAAATGGGGTATAATTTCTCATTTTTCCAAGTGTACAGGTTGCAGAATCACATTGGTTATACAGACACGTATGTACATAC
The DNA here is from genome assembly GCF_052094955.1 of Ictidomys tridecemlineatus. NCBI lineage: Eukaryota > Metazoa > Chordata > Mammalia > Rodentia > Sciuridae > Ictidomys > Ictidomys tridecemlineatus. The sequence continues at coordinate 26,557,756 of NC_135482.1, forward strand.
AGCAATATTAGTGTCTATTTTATTCTGTAGCCCTTCCTATCCCCCCTTCCTCGCCCCTCCCCTCCCATCACCTCTCTCTACCCAATCTAATGTGACACATTTCTTTTTTTCTCCCCCTCACATCATCATACATGTATTTTGTATAACGATGAGGGTCTCCTTCCATCTTTAAATTCCCAGTCTTAATCAGTTTTGGCTGGGGCTTCTATAACAAATATATGTAGACACAGGTATGCCCATAGGTTTCTAATAGTTATGGAGGCAGGGAAATCCAAGTTCAATATCAATAGGTGTGGTATCTGATGAGGGCATTTCCTGGTGATTTGCAGATGGTAGCAAGATATCTTTTCATTGCATCTTCATGTGGCAGAAAGCATAGGGAGAGAGGATCACTATTGCATTTATGCAGATGCTAATCCCATCATGGAGACTCTACCCTTATGAGCAATTCATCTACCAAAGACCTCACTTCCCAGAATTGTTACATGGGTCTTCAGCATATGAATTTAGTGGTAGTGGTTGGGACTGAAACATTCATTCCATAGTGTATCCCTTCTGCTTGTTGAGAGGAGAGAAAAATGGCAGATTTAAAATGTTTTACTTTGTATTTATCAATATTTGAGAGACAATAGGTAGCAATGTTAAAAGAACAAGAACCAACTCTCTTCTCTTTGATTCCCTAATATTTCCCTCTCTATTCCCTAAGCTTCTTAGCTCTGCCTAAGTTTCTCCTGCTCATCATCTTACTCTTCTGAAACTCTTCCACCCTGTGTGTCTCTTTCCCCTGTCCTCTTTCTGCATGCTATTGGCTCTTCCTTCTTTCTCTCACCCCCCAAGTCTCACACACTGACCCTGACAGCTCCCTATAGAGCTATTTACCCATACTTTCTCCTGCCACCATCTCTTACCAAGAGTTGTTTATCAGAGTGCTCAGTGTCAGCAGATGAAGGCTCAAGAAGAAAAATTCTTACCTCTGCCACTCACATCCCACCTGGATCACACAATCAAAACTGAAACAGTTTGTGGAACTCTTAACACTTATGGCTTTAAAAGCAGCTCTGAATATAGTTGATTATATGGGGCAAGAGGATAGATGATAGCATCCAGGAGGCCCTGGCCTGATCCAGGAGCTCAGATTTACTGGACGCCTGTTGGGTGTTTGGAGCTGTATTCAGTGATTTCACCCTTCAGTCCCTGAAATCTAGTTTCTGTCTTCTTTGAAGATGATGGAAGTTTTGTGGTGTTGGGCTGAGTTTCTGCAAGATTTTAGAATTCTTTCTGTTATTATCAACTATAAACTAGGCTTATTTGTCTTACCAGTTTAGTAATTTATGGTATATTTAGAGTTGTGTAACCACCACCACAATGTAATTTTAGAACATTTTCAAAATCCCTAATAGAAACCCTAACCCATATCTATTAGCAGGACTTCTCCATCCCACCATTCCAGCCCTGGGCAACTATTCTATTTTCTGTCTCCATGGATTCGCCTGTTCACCATATTTCAAATAAATGGAATTATACAACATCTGGTCTTTTGTGACTGGCTTTTTTTTTTTTTGCTTAGCATAATGTATTCAAGGTTAATTCATGTTGTAGCGTTATCAGTTTCTCATTCTTTTTATTGCTCAATGATATATGTTTGAATGGATAGGATGATATATTTTCTTTATCCATTCATCAGCTGATAGACATTTAAGCTGCTTCCACTTTTTACTATTATAAATAATGATGTTGTGAACGTTCACTAATGAGTTTTTATATGGACCCATGTTTGCATGTCTCTTGGGTATATCTGGGATTGGCATTGATGTGTCTCGTGATGAGTCCTGGTTACTATTTTGTGAAGCTGCCAAACTGATTTCCAAAAAGCATCTGCACTCTTTTATATCCTCAAGCAATGTATAAGACTTCTGGTTTGTCCTCACTGACCTACGTCTGCCTCTGGCCATTTTAGTGTGTGTGAGATGGTGACATCATCCTGGTTTTGATTCGCATTTTCCTCATGATGACCATGTAGACAATCTTTTCATGTGAGTATTAGCCATTTATATGTTATTAATAAAAGTATTTATTCAAATCCTTGACTTACTTTTAAATTGTGTTGTCTTTGATTATTAAGTTATTAAGAGTTCTTTTGTATGTTCTACATACAAATCCTTTGTCATAAATGCTTTGGGAATACCTTGTGACCATTCTGCTCTTGTCCTTCCATATTCTAGATGGTGTTATTTTTTAACTTTGGTAAAGATTTACTCCTTGGTTTTCTTAGTTTGTTAGTTCTAGCTCTCCTATTTATGTGTGTGATCTATTTAAGTTTTTTTTTTAAAAAAAAAAAACATGTTGTAAGGTAAGAATTCAGCTTCTTTTTTTGGTATGTACATATCCAGTTGAGTTGTCTTAGAATAATTATTCCAGGTCAATTGACCACAAGTGAAGCATTTTTTCCCCTCTGGATTCAATTATTTTGACCTGTATGTCTAAGTTTTACTGGCAACACATTGTTTTGATTACTGTATATTTATAGTAAGTGTAGAAAATGGGAAATGTGACATCTCCAAATTTGTTCTTTTATTTCCATGTTGTTTTGACTGCTCTGAATCCCTTTAATTTCTACATGAATTTTAGAAATATCTTGTTAATTCCTACAAGAAATCCAGATGAAATTCTCATAAAGAAGCCCATTAACTTTATAGATCAATTTGGGGACTATTTCATCCAAACAATACTGTTTTCTTATCTGTAATGTAGAATGTCTTTATTTATTTTTAAATTTCTTTAGAAGATGTTTAATATTTTTCAGTGTGGGGGTTTTATGCTTAAAAACTTATTCCTGAATATTTTATATGTTTTGCTGTTATAAGAGCCATAATTTTCTTAATTTTATTTTTAGGTTATTTATTGCTAACAGATGCAAATAAAATAGACTTTTGTCTCTTGAGTTTGTATCTAGGAACAGTGTTGAACTTGTTCATTCTAATTGTGTGTGTGTGTGTGTGTGTGTGTGTGTGTGTGTGAGAGAGAGAGAGAATTCCTTTGGATTTCATATGTATAAGATCATTTTGTCAGTCAGATTTCCATCACTATAAACAAAATACCTGAGAAAAATCCACTTATAAAGAGGAAAGGTTTATTTTGGCTCAGTGTTTTGGAGGTTCTAGTTGGACCCATGACTTTGGGCCTGTGGTAAGGGAGCACCTCATGGTGGGAGCGTATACAGGAAAAACACTGCTCACCTCATAGCCAGGATCAGAGAAAGAAGGGCCCCAGATCCCACTATGCTCTTCAAGGGAATGTTTCCAGTTACGTAGAATGTCCCACTGGGCTCCGTCTAGTAAAGATCCCACTACTTCCAAGTAGCCTCACTCCAGGGAGCAACCATTAATGCGTGGGTCTTCGGGGGACATTCATAATCTAAACTATAGCAATCATGTTTCCTGGAAATGGAAATAATTTTACTTCCTCCTTTCCAATATTATGTTCTTTCTTTTTTTTTAACCTGATTATTCTCACCATAAAATTTAGTATAATGTTGATTACAAATGTTAAGAGTCTACATTCTTATCTTGTTTTTGATCTTAATGGAGAATATTGGTTTCCACTAAGTGTGTTTTGCTTAATGTCTTTTATCAGGTTAAAGAGGTTCCCTATATTTGTAATTTTTGAGTCTTTTCAGCAAAACAAAGATGTGGGATTTTGTCAGCAGCTTTTTCTGACTCTATTGAGCAGATTCAGTTAGTATTTGTCCTCAATTGTTTCATTGGTTGATTTTCAGCCTTGCATTCCTGAAATAAATTGCTTTTAATCATGGAATATAATACCTATGGTATGTTGCTGAAATATTTTGTGTGCAGGTATTTTGTTGAGAATTTTTCCATCCTTGTTCATAAAATATGTTGGTATTTGACTCTCTTTGCTTTTATGGTGTTTGTTTTATTTGGGTATCAAGATAATACTGGACTTATATAAAGAGTTTTTTTTGTAACATTTCCCTTCTCTTTTGTTGGAAAAGTTTTTGAAAAATTGGTACTGATTCTTTAAATGTTTGATCCAATTCACCTAAGAAGTCATCCAGTTATGGGTTTATGTTTGTTGATTAATAATCAGTTTCCTTACTTATTATATGTCTTTGTAGACATATTCTCTGTGTTCTTAAGTCAGTTTTGGTATCTTAGGTTTCGGTATGCTGTTATCTTTTCATTTGTTCATTTCATCTTGATAAAGTAGTTTACTTTATATTTCCTTTTATTTTTTTTAAGGTTATTAAAAAAATGATGTCCCTTCTTTTATTCTTGATTTAGTAATTTATGTTTTTTTTTCTTTTTGTTTGGTTACTTTAGCTAAATATTTGCAAAGTTTTGACCTTTACAAAGCACCAACATTTTCTGTCAATTTTCTCTATATTATTATATTCTATTCTTACTTGTAATTCCTTATTTTATTTGGCTTAACTTTAGTTTTTCCAACATTTTCTATTTTCTTGAGGAGAAAAAATAGGTTTTGGTATGCTGTTATCTTTTCATTTATCTCAAAGTCTTTTTCTAATTTTCCTTATGCATTCTACTTGACTATTGGTTATCTGGGAGTATGTTTTAAAATTGTTATGTATTTATGGATTTCCCAAATTTTCAACTGTTTTTGATTTCTAATGTAATTGATCATAGTCAGAGAACATATTTTGCAGTTTTAAAATTTTTAAAAATATGTTGAGGCTCGTTTTACACCCTACAATATCTACTGTCTTGGGGAATATTCCATATACTCCTAGGAAGAATGGGTACCTTTCTGTTGTCAGATAGGGGCCCTTTAGAATTATGTTAGGTCTAGTTGGTTTAAATTCAGCTTTGTATTTTCTTACTCATTTTCTGGTTATTTGTCATTTTGTTTCTTGAAAGTCAGGTATTGAAGTCTCTAAGTATTTTGGATTGTCTGTTTCTCCCCTTAATTCTGTCAGTTTTGCTTCATACATTTTGGAGCAATGTTGTTACATGCATTTATGGAACACATTACACATGTTCCTTATAAGTGTATTGTTGAAAATTGACTCACTTGCTATTGACAAATATCTGTCATTATATTTAGTGAATTTTTTATCTTTAAGTCTAATTTTTCTCCTATTATTATAGACACTCCAGATCTAATTTAGTCATTGCTTGCATGGTATTTACTTTTACATGCTTTTATTTTCAGTCTAGTTGTATCTTTTAAGCTAAAGTGTGTCTCTTTTAGACAGTATATAGCTGTCATATACTCTATCATATGCAACTGTCACATAGAAGAGTAAGATATCCATGCTTCTTAAAAGTATATGACAGCTATATATTATTTTTCTGTTTGCGTTTTTTCTTTTTTTTTTTTAAAGAAAGAGTGAGAGAGAGTGAGAAAGAGGGAGAGAGAGAGAGAACTTTAATATTTATTTTTCAGTATTTGGCGGACACAGCATCTTTGTCTGTATGTGGTGCTGAGGATCGAACCCGGGCTGCACGCATGCCAGGCGAGCGCGCTACCACTTGAGCCACATCTCCAGCCCTGTTTGCGTTTTTTCTAATCTTTGTTTTTTGATTGGGATGTAAAATCTATCTACAGTTAATATAATTACTGATGAGGTGGGATTTAATTCTAATATTTTTCTTTTTGATTTCTGTATGTGTTCTTGTTGTTGTTTATCAACTTTTTATTTGCTGTTTTCTTTTTTTCTCAAATAGATATTCCTTCTTGTTATGGTTTAGATATGAGACATTTCTGAAAAGCTCATGTGTGTGACAATGCAAAAAAGTTTACAGGGAAAATGATTGGGTTCTGAGTGCCTTAACCTAATCAGTTCATTAATCCACTTGAATGGATGAGCTGGGTGGTAACTGTAGGTAGGTAGGGTGTGGCTGGAGGAGGTGGATCCCTTAGTGTGCCTTTTGGGTTGTTATGGTTTGGATGTGGGGTGTCCTCCAAAAGCTCACATGTGAGACAATTCAAGAAGGTTTAGGGGAGAAATGATTGGGTTATAATCAGTGAATTAATCCCTTATGGTGTTAACTGAGTGGTAACTGGAGGCAGGTGGGGTGTGACTGAAGGAAGTGGTTCATTGGAGGCGTGGCAATGGGGTATATCTGTTGTATCTGGAAAAGTGGAGTCTCAGTCTCTCTCCCTCCCTCCCTCCCTCTCCCTTACTCCCTCTCCCTCTTTTCCTCTCTCTCTCTCCCTCTTTTCCTCTCTCCCTCTCCTCCCTCTCTTTCTCACCTCCCTCTCCCTCTCTCCCTCTTCTCTCTCTCCTCCCTTTCTCTTCTCCCTCTCCCTCTCCTCACTCTTTCTCTCCTCCCTCTCCCTCTCCCTCCCCTCCCTCTCCCTCTCTCCCTCCCCTCCCTCTCCCTCTCTCCCTCTCTTTCTCTCCTCCCTCTCCCTCTCCCTCTTATATTTAGTGAATTTTTAATCTTTAAGTCTAATTTTTTCTCCTATTATTATAGACACTCCAGATCTAATTTAGTTATTGCTTGCATGGTATTTACTTTTATATGTTTTTATTTTCAGTCTAGTTGTATTTTTTAAGCTAAAGTGTGTCTCTTTTAGACAGTATATAGCTGTCTCTCCTCCCTCTCTTTCTCTCCTCCTTCTCCCTCTCTCTCTCTTTCTCTCATCCCTCTCCCTCTCTCCCTCTCTTTCTCTCCTCCCTCTCCCTCTTTCCCTCTCTCTTTCTTTCTCTCTCTCCCTCCCCTCTCCTTTCTGATCATCATGTGAGCTGCTTCCCTCAGCCACACTCTTCTGCCACGGTGTTCTGCCTGGAGGAATGGAGCTGGCCTTCCATGGAGTAAGACCTCTGAAACTGTAAGCCCTCAAATAAACTTTTCCTCCTTTATAATTGTGCTGGTCGGGTCCTTTAGTCAAAGAGGTGAAAAAGCTGACTAAAATAGGGGTTTACAGTTTGTCCCTGGTGAACCAAGCTTAGTCTCTCTCTGCTTCCTAATTGTCATGTCCTGAGCCGCTTTCCTCCATCATATGTTTCGCCTCACCTCTGGCCAAGAGCAATGGAGTCAGCCACCTGTGGACTGAAACCTCTGAAACCAAGAGCCCCCAAATAAACTTTTCCTCTTCCTTTAGTCACGGTCGTGAAAAAAATGACTAAAACACTTATGAAACTTTTTCATTCCCTTTTAGTTTCTTTTTCTATATTTATTTTGGATGATATTTTTAACAGTTGTTTTAGGGATTACTAATTAGCATCTGAATTCAAACCATCTAGCTTTGATTAACATTAATTTTATTTCAATAAAATACAAAATCATTGCATGTGTCTGCCTTTGTTCCCTTTATTGTACCTTTGCCATGTAAACACGACATCTTTGGATTATATAAGCCCGTGAACACAATTTTATAATATTTCATTAGGCACTTGTTGTAAAAAGGAGAATTGCAAACAAATATACAATTACATTGGGTTTTGTAATTGTATATTTGTTTGCAATTGTATATTTGTTTTGTAATTGTATATTTATTTGAGCTCTATTTCTTTAGGTAAATTCACTTACTAGTCAGTGTCTTTATTTCAGATTTAAGGATATTCATTACATATTCTTTATATCCATATATAAGACATTATATACATATATAATAAAGTCTTTTTATATATGCATATGTATTTTTATATTCTTTTCTTTGGTACCAGGGATTGAACTCGGGGGCACTTGGCCACTGAGCCACATTTTATTTTATTTTTTGTACTTTATTTAGAGACAGGGTCTCACTGAGTGGCTTAGTGCTTCACTGTTGCTGAGGCTGGCTTTGAATTTGTGATCCTCCTGCCTCAGCCTCTCGAGTCACTGGGATTACAGGCATGTGCCACTGTGCCCTGCTTCATTATATTTTGTACAGGGTAGAACTGCAATGATTCTTCTAAAGTTTAGTTATCTTGGAAGGGCTTACTTTCTCCTTCAATTCTGAAAGAGTATAGATAAATGTGGAACTCTTGGTTGATAATCTTTTTCTCTCAACACTTTGAAGATACTACTCTTCTATTGCCCATAGTTTCTGATGAGAAGTTTTTCACTTTTCTCTTGCTGCTTTCAACACTTTCGCTTTGCTTTTGACTTTAATCTGTTTTACTATAATGTGTTGAGCTTTGAATTTATATTACATGAGTTCATTTAGCTCCTTGTATGTATAAATTCATATCTTTCATCATATTTGGGACATGTTTGGCTACTATTCTTCAAATGTTTTTCTATTATTTTCTTTCTTTCCTTTCTGGGCCTTTCATTATAAATATATTGGAATGCTTGATGGTATCCCACAGGTCACACATATTTTATTTTCATCAGTCTTTTTCTGCTTCTTAGGTTGCATAATCTGATATCTTCAAATTTGATATATTTCTTTTGCCCTTGAAGATCAAATTGATCATTGTGTCTCTGTACAGAATTTTTTTTGTTTCAACTTCAAAATTTATATCAGGTTTATTTCTATAATTTCTATTCTAGCTAACTCTGTTGAGTCTGATACTTCCTCATGATAAGATACTGTTAGGTTTTCTTTAATTCTTAGACTTAGTCTCCTCTAATGCTTAAACATTCTGAAGTAGCTGACTAAAATCTTTGTACTAAGTTTGAAATCTGAGCCCTCCCAAGCATTTCATGTAGCCTGATGTTTTTCTCCTTTTTGTGTGGTATACTTTATTACTTTATTTTGTTTTTCCATGTCTCCTATTTATTTGTTGAAATGTGGATATTTGATATAACCTACTATCCTTTTTTTTTTTTGCTTGTTCAGTAAATGTCGTAGGCAAATTCCGTTAACACATATTCCTGTAGCATATGGCTGTAGAGTTCTCTGTTAGCTTTTTTGTTGATTTGTTTTTTAAGATAGTTCTCATTTTTATTTTTAGCTTTTGTTGCTAAGAGGGTCTCACCTGAATCAGGATTATTTAATGGCTAATGAACTGCAGAGTAGTTAGAAGTTCTGTTTAAACATCTTACTTGTAAATCTCTCAACATTGCAGAGTTCTGTGTGAGAAAGGAACCCTTCAAACACCACACAAGTTTATAAGACAGATTTAGCTCTCAATTCCTGCTTATGTAGGTCATCAGTGTCAGTGAGAGGGGAAGGACTGGCAGCTTCTCCATTCACATGTATTTTCTGGTTATACACACAACCTTATAAATGCAATAACTTCTAATATCCTCAGGGATGTATTTGAGATTTTCAAACTCCTCCATGGTCCTCTGATTCTCTTGCATTTTCTTTAAACTCCTGACTAGACTATTATTTGTTATAACTTCAAATTACGAACTCAACCAGATTCTGCCAGAACTTTGATATTTCGGTAATATACTGGGTGTAGGCCTTTCCTTTTTCCTGCTAAGTTGAGCTCTGAGTCATACCAAATAGCCAACACATTCTGAGAATGGAACTTTTTAGGGAGCTTCAATTTCTTAAAGGATAATTTTTTGGGGGGAGGAGATAATTTTTATATAACTCCAAAAAAAAAAAAAAAGCGATCGGATTTCTCCCCTTTTCAGTGATGTTGTCAATTTTAGGTTACCATGTTACCTAAATAGAGAATGAAGGTGAATGTGGACACCCCTCTGTTAAAATACTTAAGCCCATTGTCTCATCCAGGTTCTAGATTTCCTCTAGTTCTGTGGCTTTTTCACTTTGCTCTGTGGCTATTTGTCAGGCTTATAAAATGGTTGATTTTATTTGTTTTGTCTGCATTTTCTTTGTTTTAGACAGGAAGCCGATTCACTGGGGTCTTCACCATTTTAGAAGTCTATCTGCTTGAGTCAATTACTGAGCCAAATTTTAAAAAAATGAATAAAGTACCATACATAAAAATAAAGCACACTGAAGATTTATTTTTTGATTCACAATGCAGAAAACAGGCAGGTGATATAACTGGTTCAAGGGAGAATCCATAAAGAGATGAATTTGTAGATTAAGAATATAGAGATGAATATGCAAATTGAAGCAGACTGTTTTTTGAGGAGTATGGATGGAATTCATTTGCTTGTGCATAGTCAAAAAATTATTTTGCATTGTTATCAGTTATCTACAATTCCAAGTTACAAAATAGCTCCTATTGAATCAGAATCCAATAAAGCAGAAAAGTTTGTTATAGAAATGCATAGTTTTCCATGGATGCATAAATTATTTCCTACAAACTGGCAATAACACTTTCAGAAAAAATACACTTTAAACTACTGGAGGACAGATGGCATAGAAGGTTTTTAAAGTTGATTTTTATTTGGCCAAACTTTAACCAAAACACAGATCAGAGTGACAAGGCATTGGTACTCTTAACTCCCCAAGTACCACCTTGTAATCAGCAAACAGTTCAATTTGGAAGACTCTTATACCCACCAAAATTCAAGTATGAGATGATTTTTCAAATTTCAGGCCAGAAAATTACTGCTTGCTTTTTACTTTATGAAATGGGTATAGCTATAACAGCTATGTCAAGCATGCAGAGAAGACCAATGTTGTTATGACTTCCAAAATACTTAACATGGTGTCCTGAGTAATTAATCAACATTCCAAATCTTGTTTGACACACAGTTCATGTCTTTAATTACAAAACAGAAATATACTTTTTGGTTCAACTTTCTAAATCCTAATGTAGATTTTCTTATAATAAAATAATAATCATAGCAGTAATAAAATAAGTACATATATAAACATAAAAGCCACCCAGATGAAATATTGTCTTTCTAGATTTTTAATTCAGGCTAGTTGTACACACTTAAAACAGACTTGCTATTTGAGACATTATTCTATTTTGAATTTTTAGAAAGCCTGGTTCCTATTGTCAAACATGGGATGACAGGTTGAATGATGAGGAAAAGAAATCTATGTTGTTGTACTTATTCTAATAATTGCAATCAGTGTAAGATGACAGAAGGCATTTTCTTTATAGAAATCATTGATCATTGGCTGGAGTTGGAGGAGCATATTGGGTAATCTTGGTGTGTTATTGGTGCATAATTGCAAACTTTGGCTGAGGGAAACACACATCCACCAACAGAAATGGCCATTGAGTTTTGAATACTTGGAAAAACATTTTGACTCTTGCATTAGGAGGTTGAGATTGAAAAAGAAGCACTTTAACTCACTTTAAGAAGTAATCTTGAAAACAAAGAAATTTCAGCCTATAAGGGGTTCTGGTAGGTTAAAAATGATCCCCTACAGACACCAAGACCTAACTCCTGGAACTTGTAAATGTTATAGACCTGAGATGAAAAGAGTGTTTGTAAATATGACAAAAGACCTTGAGATGTAGAGATTATTCTGGAACATCAGGGTGGGCTCTAAATACAATCACAGGTTGCCTTGTCAGAGATCAACAGAGGAAGATTTGACACCATACAACAGAGAGAAGGTAAAGACAAGACCAAGCAAAGACCTATCTGAAGATGTTTACCTTGAAGATTGGAGTGATGCAGTCACAAGACATGGATTGCTAGAAACCTCAGAAACTAAAAGACACTAGGAATGAACTCTCCTTTAGAAAATCTAGAGAGTGTAGCCCTGCAACATCTTGATTTCAGTCCCTTGATATTGACATCAGATTTCAGGTGTTGAAATCCCCCAAATTGGGAAACAATATATTTCTGCTGTTTATGTCACCGAGTTCATAGTCTATGGTTTAGATATAAGATGTCTCTGAAGAGCTTCTGTATTATTGCAGGAATATTCAGAGGTGAAATGATTAGATTATGAGAGCTGTAACTAATCGGCCCTTTTGGTGGGTTAATAATTTGGAAGGACTAACGTTCTGGGTGGTACTGTGGTCGTATGGGGTGTAGCTAGAGGAAGTGAGTCATGGGAGGGTGCCCTTAGGGATTGTATCTTCTCCTCCTGGCTCCTCTTTTTCTCTCTCCATGAGGTAAGCAGCTTTTCTTCACCACACCCTTGTGCCATAGTGCTCTACCTTGCCTTAGGCGCAAAGTGATGGAATTGGCTGACCATGGTCTCAACCTCTGAAATTGTAATCCCAAAATAAATTTTTCTCCTATAAATTGACCTAATAGGGTGTTTTGGTCACAGTGACAGAAAGTCGACTAACATATCATTCTAGTCTACAAAATATCATCCCAAACTTTGTAGCGTAAAACCATCACTATTTATTTATGCTTATAAATTTTACGGAACAGAAATTGGGCCAAGGTATAATCAGATGGTTTCATCTGTCCCATGGTAGATGGGGCCTTGCTAAGAAGTTAAAAATGGCTAAGGGGCTGGAGTCTTACATAATCATCTCTGAGAACATGACTGAAGACTTTAACAACTCAGAAGACAGGCTTACCTCGGATGGTTGTCTAGAATCCCTCCTTGATATAACCTCATAATACGGTTTCTCATGACATGGTGGCTAGGTTCCAAGGGGGATACTTTTAGAGGGAGTATGGAGGCACTGAGAATTCAAAGTCACATGCCAGTTCCATTATAACCCATGATACAGAATACTGAACAACTTAGCAAGATTCAAGGAGAAGGTTCATAGGCTCAGGCTTTTTAAAAATGTGCAAAGACTTGCTGCAGAAGAGAATATGTGCATGGCAGATATTGTGTGGCTATCTATTCAAAGTGCAATTATGTACCTTCATTAGAGTATAGTCGCTTTTTTACCTGGATATCATCTGGTCTAAATACAAGTTTAAGAAATTTAGTCTATTTATATGACCAATGCCAAGCACTCAATAAATGCCTGATGAGGGAATAAAGTTTAAAAAGAAAGAGAGAAAAGAATGTGAAAAAGAAAGAAAGAACCTGGAGATTAACTAATCCTGCTGGCTTTATAACAAGTGAGAATTTCTTCTAAAGTAAAAGTGTGGGGCTTTATCTTAACCTAATCTTCCCTTCTGCTTTCAATTTCTTTTCTATTCAGCTAAGACCCAAACATTCATCATTCCAATGGCTCTTTGCCATGACCTTCAGTTCCCATTTTTTATTTCTACTTCGTCTTGGTAAAATTCTGCCCCTAGATCAACTTAACCATTTATGTTTCTGCTTGTACTCTATGAAACATTGATCATTTCAAGATAAAATTCCATGGACTTTCAGGATGTCATTTCAAGTTCACGGCTGATATTTCTGCTAGTCAGTTTGAGCAGGTCTGTAGGTGGGCTGGCTTGGCTCCAAGCTTTGGTTCATCTGCCATTTCTCCCTGTAAGGTCCAGGCTAAAGAGGCAGAAACTGTCTGAAGCATGTTCTCATGGTAGAGGTCAGAGACACCCAGAGACCCTGAATAGAAATATGAACTGCCTTTAAGACTAGGATGACAGCTGGCGCACCGTCCTTCTGCCATTGTTCAGAGCTAGGCAAATGTCATGAAGTTAAGACGTCTACTTTCCATGTAGATAGAGGCTGAAAAATGATATAAAATACCTCCCTGTTTTTCTAAGCTTTCTCTGCAGTCTCTTTTACTATGTGTCTCCAGTTGGTGTTTTCCCTAACTTTCCCAAAAGCCATTTATAATTTTCTTCAAGATTCCAATCTTTTCATTAACTCACCCTTATTCTGAGACAATAATGTAATATTCAGCTTCAAAGATAAATTAGAGATCTTTCAGCAGGAACTGTCTTAACTGTGAGAGCATTGTTACAACACCCCCTTATCTGCATGCATCCCTTCTTCATGGTCTTTGTTAATTTTAATGCTAATCTTTCCTCCTCTTCTCTGGATCCTATCCCCTGTGATCTTCTCTGAGCTTGACACGATTAATTACATCATTTTTAACTTTAAATTATTCTTTTCTTTTTAGTAGAATGACCACAAGGAAGTATAAACTGTGAAAAATGTCCAATATTCTATCATGCATTATTTTATGATAGGAAGATATTGTTTTGAAAGAGGAAAAAGCTGAAAGGGATTCAGAATATAATGAAGCAACAGGATAATTGAAAGAAGCAAGTGGTGTGAACACCTGTTTGGTATGATTCAAACTGATACAATAAATTCTTATATTTTATTCTCTGCAAAATAGGAACTGTAGAATGCTCAGGATGGTGGTTGAAATATCAAGAAAATTTTTCTCGGATGCTTTCACTCCTAGATCTTAATAGAGTAATCTTTTGCTAAACCAACTCAGGGGAGATGATGAATTTGTTTTGTATTGCTGAGTATCAGATCATCATAAACTTAGGGACTTATATATATATATTTTCTAGTCATTTATTTGGGTCAGGAGTCTGAGTATGGCATAATTGGGTCCTCTGTTCAGAGTCTTAGCAGATGATGGGGTGGGGTCCATAATCTATTTAAAGCTTAGATTATCTTCTTAGTTCACTGGTTGTTGGCAGAGCCTCAGTCCTTATAGCTGTGGGAGAGAAGTCCCTGTTTTATTTCTGGATAGAGGTTATCTTCAAGTTTTGCCACTTGGTCTTTTTGATAGGCAGTTCACAATATAGTTATTTATGTCTTTCGGGATGATAGGAGATTCTATTTTGCTTGGAAATTCCTTTTTTGGGAATGCCTGGACTCTATCATAAATGGTTCACCTGATTAAATTATACCCACTCAGGCAAATCACTCTTGATTAACTAAAAATTACTTTAACCACACCTAAAAAATTCCTTCTCCTTTTCCATGTAATATAAAGTAACATAAGAGTGAATCACATCATATTCTCCAGTTTCACCTACACTCAAGAGGATTACAGAAGGTGTGTACACTGGGGCAGATCTTGGGGTCTAATGTACAATTGTCCCACCATATATTTAGAACTACCAGGTTACCCTGCAATGCAATCTATACATTTTAGAGATGCCATATTTGTTTTCTTAATGATAATTCATTTTTAGTTTTGGTAAGTATTAAAAATGACTGTAGAAATAAAGTAAATAAAAGCTTTGTATTTGTTTTTATTTTATCTACTAAATAATTCATGACTATAAACCATCTAGATTTTTCTTTACCTTTACTCTTAGGAAATTCCTTAGTGTCTGCTAGGTTGAATTTTTTTTTTCTTGGATTATATCTTTTTCCTTTCTGGTTTATTTCCTCATTTTAATATTGCATATCCTCCAGTAGTATCCTGAAAGCAAGTTCAAGGAAAATAAACATTTTGAACTCATGTTTACCTGAAAATACCTTTATCCTAGTTTAATATTTTACATAGTTTGGCAGGATATAAAATCCCAATTTGAATATAATTTTTCTTTGGAATTTTATGAACATTGTTCCAGTCTTTTCTAGGTTCTAATGTGGCTATGAGAAGCCCAAGGTCATTCTGATGTTATTCCTTAGTTCTGATATGTTCTAGTCTTGCTAGCTGTTTTCAGATTTGTCTTCAGTGTTCTAAGAATTTATGATGACTTATTCTATACCATTAGTCTACATGTCTATTTTTGTATCAGTACCATGTTGTTTTTGTTACTATAGCTCTATAGTATAGTTTAAGGTCTGGTATTGTGATGCTTCCTGATTCACTCTTCTTGCTGAGAATTGCTTTGTCTTACTTTTCCAAATGAATATCATGATTGCTTTCTCTATTTCTATGAGAAATGATGTTGGGATGATTGGAATTGCATTGAAGCACTTTGGGTAGTATGGCCATTTTGACAATATTAATTCTGCCTATCAAAGAGTATTAGAGATCTTTCCGTCTTCCTTAGATTCCTTCAATTTCTTTCTTCAGTATTCTGTAATTTTTATTGTAGAGTTCTTTCATCTCTTTTGTTAAACTTATTCCCAAGTAGTTTTATTTTTCTTTCTTTCTTTTTTTTTTTTTTAGTCTACTGTGAATGGGGTAGTTTTCCTAATTTCTCTTTCAGAGGATTCCTCACTGATGTGTAGAAATGCATTTGATTTATGGGTATTGATTTTATATTCTGCTACTTGGCTGCATTTATTTATTAATTCTAGAAGTTTTCTGATGGAATTTTTTAGATCCTCTAAGTATAGAATCATGTCATCGGCAAATACTGATGATGATTCGAGTTCTTCTTTTCCTATTCCTATCCCTTTAATTTCTTTCATTTGTCTAATTGCTCTGGCTAGAGTTTCAAGAACTATGTTAACTAGAAGTGGTGAAAGAAGGCATCCCTGTCTTTTTCCAGTTTTTAGAGGGAATGCTTCCAAATTTTCTACATTTAGAATGATACTGGCCTTGCTTATAGCATAGATAGCTTTTACAGTGTTGAGGTATGTTCCTATAATTTTATATCCTGTCAAACTATGTGCCTCTATCTTTAGTTTTTTCTAATGTTTTGAGATTCATTAGAAAATTTGGAATGGAACCACCATTTGACCCAGCTATCCCACAGTTTGGGTTACACCCAAAGAACCTAAAAATAGCATACTACAGTGACACATTCACATCAATGTTTATAATGGCACAATTCACAATAGATAAACTGTGGAATCAAACAAGATGCCCTTCAATAAATGAATGGATAAAGAAACTGTGGTATGTATGCACAAAATGAAATATTAGTCAGCATTAAAATAGAATAAAATTATGGCATTTGCAGTAAATGGATGGAGTTGGAGAATATGCTGGGCAAAGTAAGCCAATCCCCTAAAACCAAAGGCCAAATGTTTTTTTCTGATAAGTGGGTGCTAATTTATAATGGAGGAGGGCATGAGATGAGTGGAGGAACTTTGGGTAAAGGGAGGATAAGAGGGGGAATGGAGTTAGAAAAGATGGTAGAATAAGATGGGCATCATTACATGTATGATTGAGGTACATATATGATTGCACAAGTGGTGTGATCCTACTTTTTGTACAACCAGAGAAGTAAAAATTGTGCTCCATTTGTATACAATGAATCAAAGAGCATTCTGCTGTCATGTATAACTGATTAGAACAAATAAAAATTATTAGAAATTTAAAAAGTTATAATATTATGATAATAATAATTTATCATATATATCTCCTTAACAATGAATAAACACCTTATGTAAATTGCATTGTTGGCAAAAAGAACTTATATGACCTGCAATGGTGGGAAACTTAAAAAAATATATATTTTCTGCTAGCTTGGCACTTTTAACTCCTAACTTGAAAACTTTTCTAGTATTATTTCTTGCTAATTTTTTCCCTCCATGTTTTTTTCCTGTTGTTTCTTTGTAGAGCTCCTTGTAATCAACTAATAAGATTTCTGTGTTAATCCTGTGATTGTTTTTCCTCATATTTTCACATTTTTATCTTTTCATTTGTTCCTTGACTTTATTTCCAATTCTTCTTTAATAATTTTAAGTTTAGCTATATTTTCTAATTTCTAGGAACTTTTTCTTTTTCCCTGAATTTTGTTCTACAGTACCATGTTTCGTCTCAAGGATACAATAGTTCTCTTTATCTCTTTGGGAATATTAGTGTTATTATTTTAATAATGTTTTTCTCCTTTCATTGTCTATTCAGTATTTCATGTTGAATAGTCTCTTCAAATTCTTGCTTTTCCTTAGGGTCCAAAAATATTGACCATAATGGACACTGTGTACTTGGACATGGCTTCTTGAACATTGGATCTGCTTTAGGTTGTTCATGTGGGGATAATAAAATTTCAATGTGTAATTCTCAAATTTCAAATCTTTCCAGATATGTATATGTGATAATACTTGAAATTCAATTTGTTGAAGACTAATAGTAACCTCTAATTTAATAGAGTTGTTAATTTCCACTTGGTTCAGCTAGAATACTTAAATTTGCTTTTTACCCTACTTTTGTCCCCCAACTTGTATCGTTTCTGATTTGATTTTTCTACAGACTAAATCCTAATCTCTTAAGCTGAGAAGAAGTATTTATCAAAAATAAAGCTATCTTATTTGGTTCTTATTGTCACTGCCAGGGTCTCACTGGTCGGAACTCAGGTTAAGTTGCTTGTTCAGATGGCCAAGCCTGGGGAGGCGGCAGCCACCCTCCCTGGGAAGCACTAAAGTGCCGAAGTGTCTGTTGGAATCTCCCAGAACATTGCTTTTAATAAAGGACACACTGGTCTTTAGCTTCCAGAGCAATTCTTCTGAAACCTGCAATCACAGCCTGGATTAATAAAATGTTTCAAAGCACAGTGGCCAGCAAGCCAACCAAGCAGCCAGTCTGGCCTCCTGCTGTGGCAATGGTGTGCTCTGCAGCCAGGTGTCCAGTTTCCTGCAATCACTAGGTGATTCTGACATCTAAGTAAACGTCTTTACCTAGGAGAGCTGCTAATTCACCTCTTTTGATCACGGTTTTAAGAGATCATACCACATGTGTCTTAACTGTCCTTTTCTCGATTTGTGTACATGAATGAATCGTACACCTTGGCCAGAGCTCAGAGCTGGGAACAAGGCTTCCATATCTGCCATCCAGAAGCTGGAACCCAGTTGGGGGTCTGACCAATGACTCAGCCAGTCCTGTCACTGGCCTCCTGCAGCCTGCCTCCCTCAGCAAGTGAAGGATCCTGGCTGCAGTCCTTGGTTACAGGCTGAGGCCTCTGGTCTTCTGGGTCAAGGCCAAGTGATGCTACCTTGGTTTTCTCGCCTTTCACCTTGTGGCACCAAGGTACCCATGGCCACTGTGGGGACAGGCCATGCTGGGCACTTATGGTCACAATGTCTACACCATGATTGCCCTCCATTCACCCCCAAGTTCTATGACTCCAGTTTAGTTGCCAGGCAGAATCTACCATGTAGTTGGATGGCATTGGTATTCTACCATAGGTGTGAGTCTTTTCCACCTTGTGCACCCCTGGGTCTTCATAGGAACCCACTTCTGTGCCCTAATGCAGACATGCCCCCACAGTGACTGTGTGCTGGGAGAAGCTGTGACGGCAGGCCCTGTGACCCTATCGCAGTACCAAATGTCCACATGGGCATATGATAGTTTTCTTGTGGCTTATTCATTCACTTAAGTGCTTCTGAGAAAAATAGTTCCATGTAATCCATGTACTGAGTTTTATTTAATTTTTCAAAGAGGGTTTTTAACTTTTAGGTATAAAAGAAGTTTTTTTTTTTTGTTTGTTTCTAAGAACTTTTTTTTAATGAACAAATCGAGCATTACCAAGAAATCAAAACAATAAAAAATAAAATAAGGCTATGTTAAAATTTTTGCTGTGTCAAACCCTACCCATCATCTCTGTTTTTGCATAATTTTCTTCCCACTTTTGGAGGTTCAGTTGATTGTATCTCCTTGACAAATTTGATTTCCATTTCTTTAAATTATTTTATACCAAATACATCTTTTCCAGATGTGTTAATATTTCTTTTCTCTGTCATTTTCATTTGTCTTATTCTTGGTCTAGCGCGTGTATTTCCTTAAAGAAATCTTTTCTGACGCTGCAGTGGGGTTTTTAG
Organism: Ictidomys tridecemlineatus; assembly: GCF_052094955.1. Taxonomy (NCBI): domain Eukaryota; kingdom Metazoa; phylum Chordata; class Mammalia; order Rodentia; family Sciuridae; genus Ictidomys; species Ictidomys tridecemlineatus. The sequence continues at coordinate 26,577,010 of NC_135482.1, forward strand.
TGGGGTTGTAAAAGGAAGTAGAGCTTACAGATTATAATTCATTTTTTCCATTGCTTTTCTGGCATTCAGATTCTAACAATTTCTGGTCTATTCACATGTGTATCTCAATGACAGCTGGACATCTTGGCTGCAGATGCATCACAGGGACTTTAACACTCTCGGTCTCAAAGCTCTCCTTGTATTTTACTGACCTTACAAATAACATTAGTATTCTCTGCTGCTGGCACCATAATCTCGGGTATCATTTGACTCTTTCTTCTTCTTATATAATCAAATTAATTTTGTCAAAATCTCCATCCACAGTATCTCCTGACCATCCTTGAAATGTGTCACTTTGCTCCCATTTCCGTGGACATTGATCTGGTTCAATTTCTCTTTATGTCTTACTAGCATTGCTGCCTTGTCTCTCCAGAACGTTTCCATTACTGAAGGGTTACTTCTTTCAATTCCATCCTTCTTGATTCCACTACTGGCATTATAAGAATCTGCTTAAAACCTGTGAATGTCCCTGATAGGTATTGTTTATTACTCTATGCCAAATGCTGCATTTTATTTTGGGCATATGGTATTCGCAAGAGAGAGATTTGGTTCTCTTTCCTCATGGAGCTTATAGTCTAATGAAAGAAATGGCTTTTAACAGATAACTATAGATATCAATGTTTAGGAATAATTTATTAAAAGAAGCATAAAGGAAGAACAGTGGGTGATATGAAAGATGATAACTAGGCCCTTGCATAGCAAGGAGAGTAAAGAGAGAACTTTTCAGAGGTAGGATCACTTAAATTCTGCCTTTAAGGAATAGAGACTAATTGCAAACCAGGAGTGGAAAGTTGGAAAGGGTAGTGAAAAGACAGAAGAGACATATAAGAAAAGATTTCCAGATGGATGATCTGGCTTCCATGTGAAGACTGTAAGGTAGACAGAATCTAATTTCAGTTTCTTAGGTTCATTCTAATTGCATTTACAAATAATGAATCTGAATATTCAAGGCTGGAAGGCGGTGATTTTATGGTTTTGTGTTCTTGCCAAGAAAAGGCAGTGGCTTAGACTCTAAGGAAACTGGTATCCAAGCTAAGAGGGTACATTTAGGATATATTTAGGTATAGAAAAGACATCAACTGATAAATGAAGTAGTTCTAATGCTTTGAAAACATCTCGGTTTTTGGATCATGAAACAACATGGGTAGAAAAGGATACTGAAAAGACAAGCAAGAGCACTCTTAGTTAGGTTTGAATTGGCACTTGTTAATGCGCTTCTGGACTTAGATTAAGGGTCTGGAGAAGTCAAACATCTGACATCCACTGATATAGAGACAATATTTAAAAGGATGAGTATAGAAGAGAAGTTAGCAAATTCTGAACACAAAGAAAGAATGCTCAGAGCAGAGCCATGGAAAATTGTAGCAATGAGAGGTTAAATAGAGAAAGATGAACCACAAAAGTGTATGGAGAAGGAACTAAAGAAGGAAGAACACTGACATCAGCTGGAGTGATGGTTCCATGATGAAGTAAATGCCAAGAACAGAGATTCCGCCAAAGAGTTAGGAGGAGCTGTTGATGTGGAATACTGCTGAGAGGTCAAAACTGTCTGAGAAGTCTCCCTTCATTCCTGCCACAGAATGGTCAGCTACAAATTGACCACAGCAAGAGTTTTAGTAGCATACTGAGAAAAGTTAGCATGAAATTAGTTGAAAAGTTCATAAGAAGCAGGAAGCAAGAAATTTTCTCAGTCCTTTAGCTATGGAGAAGAGGCAAGAGAAAGGATGGTGCCTGGAGACAGCTATCAGGTTAGGGAATTTTGTTTATTTCGAAAGTTTGCTATAGTTGCTAACATCTTCGAATGCTGATAAAGAAAGATCTAATACACAAAAGAGGTAACCTGATGAATCAGATATAAGGATTTTTTTTTAAAACTAATGAAAAGAAGGTTCCTGAAAGAGTGGGAGAGTATAGTACCCACAGCACAGGTGGAGAGGTAAATCTTAGAAAGGGAAGAAATGTTGATTCTGTAGTTACAGGGCAGGGGAGAAGGGAGATGTATTCATACAAGACAGTGTGTGGATGTGGTTAAGGGAAAGGAAAGTCTGTACTGAGAGGCTGGGACTTAGAGAAAGTGAGGCTAAAAACTTCCTGGAGATATGTGTTTAGACTGCTAAGTGGTGCTGAGAGATGTGTTGAAGTTGGTAATCCTGAATTTTTAATTATGTCAATTATTCTAGTTATATAATTTACCTCTAAAATCCAAACTCCTTCGCATAATGATTCTTAACTGGTAATTTTCATCAAAATTACATGAGAGCTTTCCCCTATCCCTCAGGCCTAATGATTCAAAATTTCAGGCTATGAGGCCTCCCACATGTTCTCTTCACAACTTCCAGCATATTTTTTTTCCTCATTTTTCATGCACAGAACCACTGTTTTGTCATAACATCTATGTCCCTGGTTGGGCTGCTTTCTAACCTGTCTTTCTTTACTTACCTTTGCTGCTTGCTTTGAACCACACATGTCCCTAATAACATGTTACATGTTCTGAGCACCCTTACAAAACAATGTGCCATTTCATCATTTCACCTCTAGTGACCTTGAATGGAGAGCTAAATGAGTATCACATCTTAATTACTCATAAAATTTAATCCTACATTATTGCTGTAGAGCACACACCCATTCCTACATGCTTTTCTATATTTCTTACTGACTAGGGCTCTGGCCAGAACTATTTGCTGCTTTAATGAAAGGCAATTCAGATCATTGAATATCTTGGCAGCACTGGTAGAAGCACAGAACGGAATGTTCTATGTAGTCTCAAATCAGGGTACCAGTCTAACGAAGATAGGAGAAGAAAACCAAGCCAAATGAAAGTCAAGGGGGTCTGAAAGCTACGGATTTATGGAGTGCCAAGGGGCATGGTGCTTCCAAGAGACATGACAGAAGCTCTCAGCATGGGGAGAAAGCAATTGAGTGGGTCAAGTGCTGCAGACAGTCATATCAGATAAGCACTAACAATTATCCATCAGCGTTGGAAATGTGAAAGTCCTTGATGACCTTTGTGAGAGCAGCTCCAGCGGAGTCAGGGAACAAAAGCTAGATCACAGCAGGGTAAGGAGTAAATTGCTTATTAGGAAGTAGAGCTAGCAAGAAGCAGGGAAATTCTTCAAGAAGCCTGTCAGTAAAATGAGTGAAGGTAGAGGGGAATCTGGGGTCACAAAGAAGCAGGTAAATGGATGGAGTTAGAGAAGATAATGCTAAGTGAAGTTAGCCCATCCTTAAAAACCAAATGCTGCTGAATGTTTTCTTTGATATAAGGAGGCTGATTCATAAGAGGATAGGGAGAGGAATAGACGAACTCTAGATAGGGCAGAGGGGTTGGAGAGGAAGGGAGGGGGCATGGGGTAATTAATGATTAATTAATCATTAATCATAAATGTGACTGTAATGAAAATGTTGAATGGGATGATCATTATTATCCAAAGTAAAGGTATGAAGACACTAATTGGTGTGCAAATATTGTGTATACAACCAGAGATATGAAAAATTGTGCTCTATATATGTAATAAGAATTGTAATGCATTCCGCTGTCATATATAAATAAAAATAAAAAAGAAGTATTTCATTATTCAATTGGAGAGACTTAACTCTCCATATGCACTTGAACATGTACATAAATTTTAGGAAAGATTCAAGAGAGAGGGAAAAAGGGAATAATAGTGGAGAGAGAGAGAAAGAAAAGCAGGAGGAGAAGAAAAGATGGAGATGGAGGAGGAGGAGGAGGAGGGGGAGGAGGAGGAGGAGGAGGAGGAGGAGGAGGGGGAGGAGAAATGAGGTCTCTGAGAAGTTGTTAATGACAGGAGAGAGAGACAGAGGGAGCTTTAAACAGAAAGAGAAACTTCTTTTTCTCTAAGAAAGGCAAAGATTCTAGAAGAATGGAAGTAGATTGCACTCTAGAAACACAAAGGCTAAGGTAGAAAGCACTGACTGTTGTTTTATGGGCTTACCCACGTGATCAAGTAGAACACAATGTCCATTTGTATGGGAAAGGAGGAGGCATCAAGTCAGGTTTTAGGGAGAAGTGACATTTTAAATATAGCCTCTGAAGGAATAAGGGAAGGGAAATGGTAATTAACACAAGGAGAAGAAGTCTGTTAAGAGCGGGGATTCAAGACCATGAATCTAAATGTTCCTGGTTATAGGATTTTATAGGTTATAGCTAGCAGCTCCCAGCATCGAGGTTTCTGCCTCTATGTATAGACATTTATATGAGGCACTGTTCTTTAAGTTTCAATGATATACAGCAGTATCTTCTCATAGGGATAGGTTCATTTTCAAGTTCATAATAAATGCCAATTTTGATTCTTCCAAGGACCTTGCTAGGAGGATTCATCACAGATTCCACAAATGAAATGGTCATGATATATATCATCTAAGAAACCCTGCATATTGTACTGCCTAAACAGATGGCACAGCTCTGCAATGTAAGCAGCAATACCCTCACCAGCTGCTGATCTTGTTGGCAGAACTGTAATCACTACACAATGGCTGGTGGTTGCTAATGAAAAGTGTATCTAAAATAATCCCATGAGTTCCAGGAATGGTGAGATATACATTGTTTAGGAAATGTTGGGGTAAAAAAGTTACTTCATTACTGTATTTGTTTGAGCTGCAGAGAAAATATGTTTGGGTGTGCTTTAAAGTAGAAAAAAGACTCATTTTGTAACAGGTAGGAAGACTTCTGACTAGATGCCTCTGCTATGCCCTAAAACCTGAACTTCACTTTGGCATCAGTGATATTTTCCTATACTTGAATGTTTTAGCTTTTTCTTCTTCTTTTTCTTCTATTATTCTTGAAATTTAGGGGATCTTCATGCTTATGTCCTGGGTCTTCTCTTTCTGTATACTGCTAATGCCTAGGTCATCTTTGCTTCCACTTAAATTGCCTATCTGCTGTCACCCATGGGAGCTGAGAAGCGAGATCTGAAATTTAGAAGTGAGGTAGACACTAAAAACATGCCTGGAAACAGGTAGGTCAACTTACAGAAGAAGCCATGCCCTCTCTCTCTCTCCTCTGTTTGATTAAACCATTGCACATGTATGCAGTCTTAACCCTAATGAAGCTAATAACAACTAAAAATAATTGTGTTAGTCAGTTTTCTATCACTATGACGATATACCTGAGATAATTAACTTGTAAAAAATATAGGTTTATTTTGGATCACAGTTTTAGAGGTTTGAGTTCATGATGGGTCCTATGGCTTTGGACCCAGCAGTGAGGCAGTACAGAGTGTGTGGTAGAGCAAAACCCCTCACCTCATGGCCAGCAAGCCAGACAGAAAAAAGCCAAGAGTTTTACTATCCCCTTCAAGGGCATGTCCCCAGTGACCTAAAGACCTCCCACTAGGTTCCGCCTTTTAAAGGTTTCCCCAGCTCCCAATGGTAACAAATTGGGAACTAAGTCTCTAGTGAATGTTTTTTTGGGGGTTATTAACTATCCGATTGATAACAATAATCATTAACAAGTTATTCTATATTCTATATGTCATACACTGTTCTAAACATTCTAAATATATCAACCATTTTATCCAAACCCAAACTCGTGTCCGCATTCTGGAAATCTGTGCACATACATTTACCTTCTTTAGTAGACATTAAAATCTTTCCAGGAGAGAAAAGTTCTATCATTGATATTTTTTATACCCTTTGGGACTTCTTATACTTCTAGCATTTAATATATGATAAACATAATCACTGAAGGACAAAAGAAAAAAGGATCCACATTTTTTTTTTAAAGTTGAAACTAATTTTTTTATGCTTTTTCAAGTAGAATATAGGTTGTTTTAGGGGTAGGATTTTTGTTTGTTTGCTTGTTTGATTGTTTTCCTCCACATGGCTTTCTGATGAAGACTCAATACTTGTTTGTTGACTGATTGACTAAGCTGAGAATCTTGGGGGCTAATGCAAAGTGGGAATTTTCTGAGTGCTGGCTGCATCCCTCTCCACAGATCTGGTGTCAATTATGTTGTTTGGTTCTTTGGATGTGATTTTAGTATTTTATATGATTTGGAGAGTGATTGCCAGGTATGTGCACTCCATTGCCCATTTCTGCTTGTGGCTGTGATTAACGACTCATCCTCCAATTATTTCTCTTCAATTCATGCCATCTACCACTCTGGCATTATGGTGGATGTCCTTTTGTCTACCAAAGATAACATGTTATATACATTAAAGATGCTTTAAAAAAAAGTTGTGCGTAAATAGTGGACACTTTAAATGGATGCACATCCTCTAATCTATTTTAAGGAATGATTCAATTTATAAAAATATAAAATTTCTATTGATGGATGACAATATAACTATACCAGGAATAATCACCAGTCTCCACTGGTGAAACTGGAGAAGTAAGATATTTAAGTGATACAGATTGAATGTTTTTATTTGGCTAAGGATTATTTATTGTTTAAACTGATTTGAAGTTGATCTGTGAGGAGATCTGTGAGGAGATGCAACTGGAATATCAATTTTCATTTCCTATAAAGCAACCTAACAATTCTGTGCTGATTAGTACATAGTAAAATATAGTTGAAATGAGTTCCCAAAACAAATCTATCTCTAATTTTTGCCAAAAATAAGAGCAAATACTAATTACAAAAAGGAAAGCTCTTTGTTTTGAGATGCTAGTAATTGGGTTTTGACTACATGATTCCTACATTTTTCTCCAATGGGACTATATTATCATTCAAGATATGAATATATCCTCATTATCCTGGGCGAGGTGCCACAGGTCCCCCAAGCAATATATAGAAGCATCCCTTGAATTTGGTCTGGAACCAACTGTTTCTTGTGATTCTGTTTTTTCAATATTTCACTTCCTGTTCTCTCATTTCTGACACCTAGCAAAAAATGGGTGAGTGTGTTGATACTTGATACCTGATGGAAGAAAACACACATCTCAGGCCATGCCCCATGACTCTTTCAGACAGGTTGAAGAGTGATTTGTATTTCCATATGGAGAGCATGGGATGAATTGTAGATGTCCTCTGCTACCCCTTCATATGGCATTTAGTAGAAGAGTGATTTATAGCTTCCCAAGGAGCTTTTATCCAGTGGCATTCTTTTAACAGTGTGTCTTTCAGGAATTAAATGAATCCCTTCACAACAGAAAACACAGAGAAATTCACAACTTTTTCAAGGTCTGTAATGTTGATTTGTGTATTTCAGTTCCAAAAGAAGCATAAAGACATTTTAAAGCACAATAAATATTTTTTAAAAAAGTCTATGCCCACCCTAAGAACAGATTCTGATATAATTCAGGTCCAAATAAAGAGTTCTATTTTCTCAAAAAGTTAAGCCTCCAACAAATTGGAACTAATTTCTATATGTAAAGGAAAAGATCAGCAACATTCTGAAAATATCCCTTGTCCTTGAGATTGACTAACACCCACTTTGGAATAGCTGGAGTTATAAGGTGGTAAAACTGTCAGCAAGTCAATCAGTGATTTGGGCCAAATTGTTCAAAAAAAGTTCTCTAACTATAGTGTCTATGGAAAAACCTAACATTCTAGAAACCTAATTATAATGTCTTTGTTTAGAAACACCTTTCCATCCAGAGTCAATTGTTGCTTAGTACAATTGTCGAATAAACCTATTGGAAAACCATCAGACAACAAGCCTATAAAGAAATAACTTATTCAGTAGACAGTTTGCTGCCAACCAAGACCTCAAGAAAATGTCATTTTATATGCATTTGAACAAAACAATGAAAAGTTTGATAATATCAGTTGTGTGAGAAATGTGGATCAATAAGTTCTCATACATTGTAGGGGAGAGGATAAATGGTATTACCACTCTGGAAAAAACAATTTGGCATTATCTTGTGAAAATAAACATTCATTTATTTTATGATTTATCAATTCTTCTTGTAGATATAAACTCAAGTGACACACTTGGCCAATGTGTGCTGGAAGATATATATATATAAATCTTCATTTAGGAATTATGAACAATGTTGTGATTTTATATTTATAAAAATCTTTAAAACGTGAATAACTACCAAGAAGAGAATGGCTTAAAAAGTCATTCACAAATGTGTTGTTATACAGTATCAAAAATGAATAAGTCACAACTACATGCAACAAGAATATCATAGTTATTGTTGAGAGTCAAGGAAATCTCAGAAGTTGTAAAGAACATACTGATGTGATTTTTTTTTCCTCTTTGGAGTGCCGGACACCAAAGTCAGGTCTTTGCACATGCTGGAAAAGTGTCTTAACACTCAGCTACCTCCCTAGTACCAACACAGTAGCCCTTTAAAAAATGCAAAAATATCTCAGCATAAAAGTATTGCTTAAAAATATTGCTTGAGCTTATATATATGATAACATTATTATTATTATTTAAAAGCAAGGCATCTTTGGTTGGGCTGATATAGCAAAATACCATGGTCTGAATGGCTCATCAGTAATATAAATTTATATCTGAGCGTGCTGGAGGCTGGAAATCCAAGGTTAGAGGGCCATGATCAGCTTCTGGTGAAGGGCCCTTTACAGGTCAGCTGACTCTTGTTCTGTGCTCACCTAGTAGGGAGCAGAGAGGGGAAGCCAGCTCTCATGAGTCTTCTAAGGGGACTGATCCATTCACAAAGGTTCCACCCTCATAATATCAATAGTCTCTCCAACACTCCATCTCCTGATGTCATTGTATAGGAATGGGATTTCAACATGTATCTTGGGGGAAATGCAAACATTTAGTCTATAACACAAGGGAATAAAAATGCAAAAGCAGGATGATGGAGAACTTGGAATAGAGAATTAGTAGAACAAGATGGAGTGGAACAGATACCTCATTAGTGTTGCCATGTGAACAAATGGCCTGAGCATTGGTTTCACAGATGTTTATCACTTATTGAAGAGAACGAATGAACATGTAAGTAGAAGAGCTGAATAAATAAGAGGCACAAGGAATCTTTATATACTCATGATATATGAAAACAGACCTTCAAATGGGTATTTGTGTTTGGGCATTGTACAATCTAAAGCCATTGATAAATATGAACAATCACAGAATATGTGGGGCACAATGAGGAACTTCTTTTTATTTTTTAAGTTTGTTCTTTTTTTAGTTATACATGACAATAGAATATATTTTGACATATCATACATACATGAAGTACATCTTCCCATTCTTTTGGTTGTACATGATGTGGAATTGCACTGGTTGTATATGAATATATGAACATAGGAGAGTAATGTCTAATTCATTCTGCTATTTTTCCTATTTTCATTCCTCCTCCCTTCCCTTCATTCCCCTTTGTCTAATCCAAAGTACTTCTAGTCTTCCCTACCGCCCCCCTTATTGTGAATTTGCATCTGCATATCAGAGAAAATATTTGACCTTTGGTTTATTATTGGCTTATTTTATTTCATTTATTGGCATATGCCAAAATTCCATTTCTCTTTATGGCTGAGTAATAGTCCATTGTGTATATATACTACATTTTCTTTATTCATTCATCTATTGAAGGGCACTTGGCTGATTCCATAGTTCAATTATTGTGAAATGAGCTGCTATAGACATTGATATGGCAGTGTCACTAAAATATGCTGATTTTAAATCCTTTGGATATATACCAAGGAGTGGGATAACTGGGTCAAGTGGTGGTTTCAGTCTAGATTTTATGAGGAATCTCCATACTTCTTTCCAGAGTGGTCGCACCAATTTGCAGTCCTACCAACAATGTATGAGTGTACCTTTATCCCCACATCCTCACCAGCATTTATTTTTATTTGTATTCTTGGTAATTGCCATTCTGACTGGAGTGAGATGAAATCTTGGTGAGATTTTAATTTGCATTTCTCTAAATACTAGAGATGTTGAACCTTTTTTTATATATGTTTGTTGGCCAATTGAATATCTTCTTCAGTGAAGATATCACTTGACTATTAAATCTAGACTTCACTGGGATTTTGTTTTGGGTGAGAAGATTGGCACAAATATTTCCTTCCAGGGAGGACATTTTGGTAACATAATTATGGATCAATATGTCAAGAGTGATTGGTTCTACAGTTATGTAACTGTAATTTACATAATGTTAAGTTTGTATATTTTGATGAAGGTTTTGTTTCTTAGGACTTTATGTCAACTACACCATAATACTTATATATATACATATATATATATATATATACACACACACACACACACACATATATACACACATATACATAAATACATATACACATATGTGTATGTATATATATGTATGTATATATATACATATATATATATTCCATCTTGCTAACAGAATTGCTGCATTCTGTGTGACATATTATTACTAATACTGCCCATCAAGATCCATAGTGACCTGGACTAAATGATACAGAAAAACAAATCAGTCATTTACATTTCATTTACATTTCATTCAGATCATCTTGATTTGGACAATTTAAACTCCTAAACTCTAAGCTTAGAGCCCTATTTCAGTAGGCAGTTATATTCTTCATAAATATAATTCAGTATTTTTAGTTCCCTTGACTCATGGGAAAGTCCCCAAGCAATCAAAATTTATGGTTGGGATTTTAATTGAGGCATCAAAATGATTAGGGTCTGATTTCTCCCCCCCCGTCTTTTTTTCTGTGCGTGTGTACATGCATGCCTATGTGTGTGTGTGGTGTGTGTATGTGTTTGTGTGTGTACATTTGGGAGGACAAAGATATAGGTGAGAATGGGAATATGTTTGAAAACCTATCCAATCAACAGGAACAACAGCACATTTCCTCCACCTTCAGTCTTTATTGCAAATTGAATGGTTTAGAAAATGTCTGTTATATATATATATATTGTTTTAGTCTCCTTTATGAAGATGTTGGAACCATGGGGCAGGGGTTATTGCTTACCATTGGATTGCAATGCCAGCTCCAGTGCCAGGCACTAAATATTTGCTGAATGAATGACTAGGCTCTCATTAGGCAAAGCAGTGACTTTAGCAATCAATCTACTTAAATGACATTATTTACTTGCTGAAAATGTGCTTTCCACATTGGCTCAGATCTTTAATTTATACGGGGCACTTTGCCACACTGCCCTTTCACAGATCACCTTCCAAACACTCCCATGGCTTCTCTGACCTCCTTCTCACATGGAGACACGTTGAAAAGCAAAACCAAGTGCAGCTATTTTCATTTAACAGCCCTGCCCTGCCCTACTCTACCCCTACTTCTAAATTGCAATTCTTTGATTTTTCACTACAAAGCTAACATGCCTCAGCCTGGTCTGTGATTCTATAAACTCTTTAGCTTTAGGTTATAAACAGCGCTGCAATTCAAGTGGAGTCTTGTCTGCCTGTTTACTAGGCTGCTTTTGAGATTGTTCAAACCCAAACAGCCAGGGGAGAGATGGAGACTTAAATTTGTTTCAGGCTTCCATGCCTGGAGGCAAGGCAGACTCTCAGTTTCCCAGGGACAGACTGCTCAACATTTTCAGGTGAGCAGAAAAGACTTTGTGTGCAGGCCATAGAGTTTTCCCAACAAGTAGGATCACACACTCCATCGGCAGCTTACCTGTCAAGCACTGAGTGAGACCCACCTACCCAGGGAGTTGAGCAACTCTTTGCTTGTTTAATACTTTAATCCTCAGTCAGTTAAACAGGGGCCCAAACACACCTAACAGAAAGTACAACAAACAATCGGCATGCCAAACTTGATGGGACTTTTGCTTGCTTTTCTCTGCCATCTCCTTCCCCAGTCCCTACTGGAATAACAAGTTCTCTGTAGCTCTCTCTGTTACCCTGGAATCTGTTGCTCTTGGGACAAAAGGCTAAAATCAGGGTAAATTGAGTTGTTATGCAAGACTGAAACCAGTTGTTTCAAAGAATGATTTTCCTGCAAGAATTAAGTTTGAAATTCTAATGTGATAAGTGGTATAAGATGGGGAAAAAAAATCACTGTTTTTGTTAACTATATCTAAGGAATGCTGGTGCACTGAATGTATCCTAAACCAATTTAATTTAATTCAATTTACTTCAGTAATTATTTAGGAACACCCATGATAAAGCCTTGAATTGAGCTATATTTTAGACATGGTAGGGAAAGAAAAAAAAAAGGATTCTTCTTAGGATGTACACAGTTTAAGGGTTTCCTGATTCACATAGGCTAGCTAATGCTTGTGGTTAACAGAGACCAGTACATAACGGAAATTCAGTGAAATGTGTGTTGTTGCATTACTGTTGTGTTACTTCTAATATGGTGTTGTGCTGAAAGTCAATAGAGTGTTGTCAATATAGATAGCCCTCTATCACCACTTTGTGTCAAGTGTTATAGGAATGCCTAGATAATTTTATGGTGCTAGGGAAGGCACACATAAAAATAAAGCAATACAGGTACTGATTCTTGAATAGTGATCCTGTTGTAGTAAGCAGGGAAGGACATTTAGACCTAAGGAGTGGCACATTCAAAACATCCATGGCACGAAGAAGCAGCCAATCTGGTGGTAAGCAGTCTTTAGATCTTTCTTGGCAGGCCAGACACATTTGGCCAGAGAACTGTCCACAGCAGCCTGGTCCAGACCTAATAATCCCAGCCCAGGTCCAGACCAGACTAGGGCAGCTCCAGCAGTGTAACCAGAGAGAGGATTTAAAACGCTTAAAAAATGCAGCCAAAGTAAGCAGAAAGTGAGGCCAGTGGTCCAGTTGGAAGAGCCGGCTCAAGCCACAGCTGAGGCAAGGAATGGGTAAGGTGGCCGTAGAGAGTCAACGGGGTTTCAAAGCAGGGCCAAAGGAAGGTCTGGAAATAGGTCAGCTGGATCCTTTTCATACAGAGCATGCTTAACATTGGCATCACTGAAAATAAACACAAAGAGCAAAAGAATGGGTTGGGAAGGAATAGTAAGTTCTAAGTAGTAGATGATAAGAACTTGAAACAAGACTGTGTTCCTGAGGGCAAGTTTAAGAAAAGTTGGGGAGGCAGAATACATCACTCCTGATGAACAGTGATTTTGTGGTTGAGAAGGCAGACGTAGGAAATGCTCCGAATGTGCCCGGGGCCAACACTTGGCAAAGTGCACAATGTACCTGGAACTTTGGGGCTGATGCTGGGTCACCTGATAGCTAGAACTCCTGGGTCAGGGAACCTAGGGATGGTGGCAGTGTTCTCCTTGCTCATTCTCATTCTTAGTTACGAATCCATGTGGATTTGTGTTTTCCATCACCTCAACCTCAACTTCTGCTGAGTTAGAGGTCCCACTTCTCAGTGGGGGAATGTTCCCAATGGGTGACAGGTAGGGGTGTGGCTGAACTTGAAAATATGACTCGCCACTACCATGTCCATTACCATGTCACTTTGAGGTCTTTATATTACTGACTCTGAATGCAAAGATTCAGGGTACAATGACCCTGACATAAGTAAAGGTGATCAGTTACAAAAAAAAAAAAAAAGAATATAAATCCAGAGGATGAATAAATTTGATAAAGTTAAGAAATGCAAAGATAAAAGTCCAAAAGATGGGTTTTTAATCAGGCAACACAATTATTTTCCTCTTAATAGGGATGTATAAGAATGTCAGCAAGCTGCATATTATTGTACTGTGTAAAAATGTTTACAAATATCCTTTTGAAAGTATCTCTGTTGGGTGAGAAATGGTGCATCTACATTCAGTCTAATTGTATTTTTATCAGACTTGGTGATCTTGTCTAATCTGGATTTTTAATAAATAATAATAAAGGAAATTAGAAAATAGCTCTTGATAGCTAGCATCCATATTCTTCTTAATGCCCTTCGAAAATATTTTTTTCTTGTATATTTAAACCATATCATTTAGAGTCATGATACTTTTGGAATTCAAAATATTTTTAGTATAATGATTAAAACTAATAAACATACTCAGGGAGAGTTAAATAGATTCAACTTCATTGTCTTGACCATGTGCCTCTTTTTGTCTTGACCATCCTGCCTCTTTTTCTAGATTCAATTTATATTTCAGGATAGACATAAATACAGTCAGATAATGAAAGGCTACAAAATATCAGTTTGATTTATAAGGCCCAACTTTTTTTCTAAGTAGTATTTCTGCTTCCATTCCCCAGCAGAGGGAATAATTTAGTTTAAATGGTGTTCTGCTGAAAGTCAATATAGTGTTGCAACTAAGAATAGGAGTTCTGGAATCAGATTCATTTGGATGTTAAGGTCTAGGCATGGTGCTAGCTGTGTTATCATGTTTAAGTTCATTAACCTCTCTGGGCTTCAGCTTCTTTATGTGTAAAGAGATAATAACAGGATTTATTTACCTCTTAGGTTTTTGCAAAAATGAGATGAGCTAGTGCAAGAAAAATAGTTACCCAATTTGAAGAATATGATGAATGTTTGATAACCAAACCCCTTCTGTTAATTTTATAGTATAGCATCTGTGGTAGTTGTAAAAATAATAGTAGTAGTAATTGTTGTTGTTAAAAATTAATTTTACAAACAGTAAACCATGACTTTCAAAGACACATAAAAATTAACTCATGTAAAAGACTTTGTGTTACTAATCAATGAAGGAGCTAAGTAGATGCTATCACTGGTTTGAAAGAGAATCCAAAGAATAGACATATTTGAGGATTCAGAGTATTCAAAAGGATGTGAAAAGAGAGACCAGACCAGCACCCTCCATAGTTGAGGAGGGAGAAAAGACTACCCACAGGGCAGAACTTACCTGTCTATACACCAGATTTCCTTTGCAAAATTGTACTCAGTTATCTACAGCTTATGGAGTTGTAGAATGGCTGTTATAGAAAAAACATTTAAAAAATATTTTTATTTGTTCTCTTTAGTTATACATGACAACAGAATGTTTTTTGCCATATCATACATACACAGAGCATAACTTCTCTTTCTTGCAGCTGTATATGATGTGGAATTTCATTGGTCATATAAGAATATATGAACCTAGGAAATGTATGTCAGATTCACTCTACTGTCTTTCCTATTCTCATGTCCCCTTCCTTCCCTTCATTCTGTCCTGTCCAATCCAGTTAACTTCTATTCTTCCCTATCCCACCTTATTGTGTGTTAGCAGCTGCATATCAGAGAGAACATTCAGCTTTTCTCTTTATGGCTGAGTATTGTGTATATTCTATTGTGTGGGGGTTGGTGAGACTTGAGGAAAATGGGGCCCAGGTGGAAGAGGTGGGTCATTGAAGGGTGTATCTTGCCCTTGACTACTTTCTCTCTCGCTCTCGCTCTCTGGCTCTCTGGCTCTCTCTTTCTGCTCCCTGGATACCATGAGGTGAGCAGCCTCCTCTGCCACACACTCCTACTATCATTATATCTTTGTCTCATCTCAAGGCCCAAAGCAATGGAGCCAGCTAGGATAACTGTGGACTGAAACTTCTCAAACTGCAAACCAAAATAAATCTTTCTTTCCTAAGTCGATTTTTCTCGGGTATTTTATCACAGTGACAAAGGCTATTTAAACTGCCTCTCTGAGTTTTGTTTTCCTTCTCTGTGAAATCAGGCATTGAAACAAAGGTTCTCCAAACTTTCGTCCTGGACTCAACATCTGTAGACAGACAGAGATGAAGTATTGATGGGAATTTTAATGCAATGTGTTCTGTGGATAATCTACCCATGGATAATTGAGACTTGGCTACAAATGAGCAGTGTGATTTGAGTTACTGACTTAACAAATCTCAGCAAATGACAAGTCATTAGGGCCTTTGAAATGTCACCCATTTTACTGTGTATATTTAATGAAATGCTAATGTAATTTTGCTAAATATGCAGTACTTATCATTACATGTGATGGATTGGAGATATGAGTTTTCACTGGTAGTAAACTGTCATAGAAATAATGATTAAGCACCAGGATTATGGGAACACCTACCTTTTGTATTAGAAAGTTCTTCCCCCCCCCCACCAAAGCTTGTGTCAGTATAATTGACAAAAGAGGCAAATGTGAAGTAAAGGATGTGTGTTGAAAGCATGATTTAAGAACATTCAACTCTAACTCTGCTTGCGTGGCACCAGCCAGGTGGGCAATAGCTGCCCCAGGGCATTGTGGGTACTGACATGAATTTAGTATGTGATTGTCTTAATGCTGCACAACCAATTACCTAGATATTTGCATAACTGTTAGACTGTAAAAGGTTCCCTTTTGTACAATAATTATTTATAATGAAATAAATTTTAATAAAATATTTATGATAAAGTTAATAAAATATTTCCTATAAAATATACAGAAAACCAAATAAATATGTGCTTTGATGAGTTATTATAATGCACCCATCCCTTAAATGAAGATACAGAATTTTGATAGTTATCCATGAGACCCTTCAGGTACTACATTATCACAGCACTCTTTCTTCTTCCTAAGTGAAACCACTACCTTGTACTTGAACCATTTCCTTTCAATTTTTTTTTTTCTGTTTGATTTTGTTTTGTTTTGGTACCAGGAATTGAACCCAGGGGCGATTAACTACTGAGCTACCTCCCCTACACTTTTTTAAAATTTAGAGACAGGGTCTCTCTGAGTTGCTTAGGGCCTTGTTAAATTGCTGAGGCTGGCCTCCTGAGGCACTAGGATTACAGGCATGTGCCACCACACTGGCTCTTTCATTTCCTTATAGTTTTGTCACCCAAGTGACATCTTGAAGTTCAGTTTGGGCTGCTTTTTTATTTTCCCCCTAAACATTCTAAACATTTCTCTCCATCTTCATTCCTTTTGAAAACATTTGATTTTGTTTTGTTTTTATAATTTATTGGTGGCAGAACATGGGTCATTTGATTCACAGAATGTCCAATACTCTGAATTTCCTGTAAATAGGTAATGAGTTACCTAGGCTGAAGTTCTCTTTTGAAGGTGAGGGGATGCAGACACCAGCGGCAATGAAGAGCCTGCTAATGTGTGTTTGTGATGCTGGTTGCCATGATGCTTCATGCTGAGATCCTCAAATCTACTGCTCATGTTCTGGGCTTGATTTCTTATATAGGTGACCATTTTAAATCCATGTATAGATTGCTCATAGATTGAGACTGTGTGTCCTTGTTGTGTTATTAAGCTGGGTGTATTTATATTATTTCTATAACTTTAACCCATGTCATCTTTACCTTTCCTGTTTCACCCCAGACTATGATTCTACAGGGACTCCGAATGACTCTGGGAAAGCTCAGTTGAAACTACTAAAATGGCATTTGCAGGTAAATGGATGGAGTTGTAGAATATAATGCTGAGTGAAGTTAGTTAATCCCAAAAAACCAAATGCCTAATGTTTTCTCTGATATTAAGAAGGCTGATTCATAGTGGGGTTGGGAGGGGGAGCATGGGAAGATTATACAAACTCTAGATAGGGGAAAGGAGAGGGAAGGGAAAGGAGGGGGAAAGAGTTGTAAAAAAGATGGTGGAATGAGATGCATCATTACCCTAAGTACATTTAAGAAAACACGAATGGTGTGAAGATACTTTGTATACAACCAGAGATATGAAAAATTGTGCCGTATACGTGTAATATGAATTGGAATGCATTCTGCTGTCATATAGAACAAATTAGAATAAAAAATTTAAAAATGGGTTTCTAAATTGGTTCCCCACATTTAGAGATGTTGTGAATGTTCATAACAAATCTTTTCAATAACATCTCTTTCAATATGTCAAATTAGGACAATTAATTTTGAGCCAAGTTCTGGGGTAAAACAATCAAGTTGTTATTGTCATGAATATTTCCTGAATTGATAAGTTGTTATTGTCATGAATATTTCCTGAATTGATATTCAGGTTCAGCAAATTTGCTTAGCACTTACTTTGTGTAAGAGAGAATCCCAAATGAACTGCTCTGGTATTCTGGAATTGAGAACCTTCTCAAGTGAAGGACATACTACAGAATACAACATACACTAGTATGGCAGTATGTAAAAAAGTGGATGTGTAACCTATGTGATTCTGCAATCTGTATACGGGGTAAAAATGGGAGTTCATAACCCACTTGAATCAAATATGTGAAATATGATATGTCAAGAACTATGTAATGTTTTGAACAACCAATAATAAAAAAAAAGAATTGTAATGCATTCCACTGTCATATATAAATAAATAAAATAAACAAATAAATACAAAGGGGAAAAATGTATGAAATATGATATGTCAAGAGCTTTGTAATGTTTTGGACAACTAATAATAAATAAATAAATAAAAATTTAAAAAGGACACACTATACACTACAAAATGTCAATCTCAGAAAAGAAATGTTTACCTTGAGCTTGATTTGAGTCTTATTCAGTGTCATATACTATTTAATTCTATAGTTACTGAGAAAAAAATGAATGTTTTCCAGCCTCCTGTTCTCAAATTTGAAGATACACATTGTATAGAGCTAAGCTTAGCTGCTTCCTTCAACAGGGTTTCTCAACATTGGTACTGTGAGAAGGTATCCAAATTGGCTGGATGATTCTGTATCGGGGGATCTCCTGTATACAACAGGACATTTAGCAGTGTGCCTAGGCCCGACCCATAGATCCAATAAACCCTCTTCACAAGCTGTGACAATCAAATATATAATCAAATATTGCCAAACATCTCCTGGAGGCAGGAATCTCTTCTCATTGACAATTCTGTTCCAAAAAATTCAAAAGCATGGATGTAATGTGCTTAGAAGAAAGAATAATCTGTCTGTAGTTGCACATAAAATACCCTAATTTTAATAACATTTTGAAATGATGGCACTGCAGAAGAAAATGTATAAATACATTTATGTAGAAATACACTTATGTTTAGATAATATTTAATATCTCTAAATTATTGAGATTAAAAAACTCTGTAATTCTTGCTTATATTATTTATACACATTTGGTATGTAAACCACAGAAAGAACTCAAGAAAGAAGAAAGTTTTCTGTAATCATCTCTTACAAATCTAGCTCTTATTTAAAATTGAGGTTCATTAAGAGAGTATATCTATTCTAGCTATTCAAGTCCTTATACCATTTAGCTATAGAGTTATATTATAGACACAAATTAACAGACAGTATCAAACACATTTTGTGGTGTTTGGTACATTGTGTCATGTACATGGCTACACTTCTTTAATGTGATTTCCCAAATATTTATTCCTCTTTCTTGAAACATTTTTTATTTTATTTTTAAAAACTTACATTTACTTTTAACTGATACATAAAAATTAAACCAGGTTTGGTGGCATGTGCCTGTAGTCTCAGCTACAGGCACATGCTAAGGCAGGAGTTTACTTGGGTCTAGAAATTTGAGGCCAGAGTGGCAACACGGAAAAAAGCTATCTTCAACAAGCAGATAAACAAATAAACAATCCCATGTGCATGTTAGTGGGGTGCCTGGAGATGTTTTAATAAATATATATATTTGGTAATGCTTAAGTCATGTTAAACCAATCTATCTCCTCAAACATTTATCATTTCTTTATGATGAAAACATTCAAAACCATTTCTTCCACCTTTTGCAACATACAGTACATTACTATTCTCTACATTTTGAAGCAAATCTCGGGCATCTCATTTTCATCCATAAATAGCTATACACATACATTTCTAAAAGTTAGGAATTTAAAAGGACACTATCCACAATACCTCAATGTATCTCTTCAAGAATAAATAATTTCTTAAAATTATAAAATTTCCTAAAATTAGCTGATTACTGATTAAAGGAAGTGAGCACATGTTCAATCTAAATTCCTGCGCCACACTGTATTTTACCAACAAATGACTTTAAGAAGCTAGAGAACAGAAATGCAAACAAAAGTTCCAATTTCTTGAAGGCAGTATGTTTCACACAAGTCTTTTACAATTGTTTCCTGGACCAAACCAGGGGGATTATTTTAGGAGTTTTTTTTTCTGCTTTTCTATTCTCATGGTAGCCCCCTGGTGGCCACATGGGCAGTGCAAGCTTTCCCTGGCTGTATGTAAAGTGTGTGTGTGTGTGTGTGTGTGTGTGTGTGTGTGTGTGTGTGTGTGTGTAAACACCATGGAGAGGAGAAGAGGAGAGAAGAAGAGAGACTTTGAGAAAGTGCGAGAGAGGGAATGCTAATGTATTTCTTTCCCCACAGACAGAAATACTCTTAGGTCCACTTAAAGCTGTTAGAGTCTCTATGTCTGGTCTCAGCTATGGAAGAGCCAGAGATTTTGATTAGATGCAGCCTGGTACAGAAACCAGAAGACTATGGACAGAGCTCTCCATAGGTCAACTCTCTAGGTGAATTTGGGCTTTAGTTTCTGATTTTTAAAATAAGAAAGCATAATACATGAACTGCGGGTCCCCTTTTAATCCTCCTGAATGCTTAAATTCTATAAAATAGAAACTGTCTCCTCCAGTGGATCCCTCAGAAGGCAAATGTCACGTCACTGTTCAGTATAAGGTGTTCTGAATTGGAAATGCCTGGCTAGACATGCACAAATTTCGCTATCTTTTGATGAAACCCTTGAAATGCTTTATTTTGCAGAATTTCAATTTATAAATATGTATTCATTCAAAAAATGTTTACAGAAAATCTACCCTACTAACTATTAGAGTGAGAATGAGGAGAGGAGAAAACCATAGGGGAAACATACGTAATCTCTCTTTAAAGTATATTTTAATTTGTGGATGAAGAGATTAGCAACCTATGACCCACTTTGAAAACATATTTAAAATCAACAAAATGAATCATTGAATAGTTATTTGGACTCTAGCAGCAGTTAGCTCATGCTGCTATGTAGAAACACAAACGTGTACACACACATGTGCACACAGAGTTATTTGCAATGTGTCTTCTTCACCCATTGTGAGTATGCAGTAACAATAATAGGGATACAGGCTGAGCCAGGTGTATTAGATGTATTATCTCATTTCTTCATTATAATAATGCAGCGAGAGAAGCATTGTTATTATCTTCATTTTATATCTGAGTAAATGAAAGTACCCCAAATCCAAATTACTTACTCAAAGAACCAGTGAGAGATGTAATGGAGATATCACCCCCCACCCCAGCTAATTTTTTCCTCAGCACAGTCCACTACTTTTGGCTCATTTTCTAGTTGGACTGTTGTGATACTTAGGTCAAGAACCACTGTTTTGGAGGCAAGTGCTAATCACTTTTTTTAGTCCTAGGGTATTAAATAGCAATGCATTGAAAATATTTCATTCCTTAAGATTTTTTATAAAAGTACTCAATGGAAGAAGATTTACAAGCAATCAAGATTAGCAATAGAACATTAATGAATATAGTCTTTATTGTGATAACATATTATTTTTATTGCAATAAGTTATTCAGTAAATCTATGCTGGTAACATATTTAAAGCATCCAGTGTAGTGTTAACTATATGCACAATATTGTACTGAGCTCTCTGGAACTTTTTCATGTGCAGTGACCAAAGCTCTGTACCCACTGAGCAACAACATTCCATTTCCTCTTTCTCCAGCTCCTCAGAACTATCAATTTACTTTTTATTTCTATGAGCTTAACTACTTTAGATACTTCATGTAAGTGAAATTTTGCAATACTTCTCCTTATGCCTTCCTTCACTTTGAAAGATATCTTCAAAGTGTACCCATGTTGCTACACATTGCAGAATTTCCTTATTCTTCAAGGCTGAGTAATACTCCTTTGCATGTATATACCATATTTTCTTCACCCATTCATCCTTAGTGGACATTTAGGTTGCTTTTAGCTGTTGGTTTTATGAATAATACTGCAATAAATATAAGCCTGCAAATATTTATTCAAGATCTCATTTTTAATTCTTTTGGATAAATTCCCAGAAGGAGGCTTGATGGATCCCATGACAGTTCTATTTATAATTTTTGAGGCACTTTCATACTATTCTTCATAATGGCTGCACCATTTACAATCCCATCGACAGTGCATAAGGATAAAGTTTCTTTACATTCTCACCAATACTTGTCATTATCTTTTTTTTAAAGACAGGCGCTTTTTTTGGGGGGGGGTAACTTTTTATTCTATGTATTTATTTTTATGTGGTGCTGAGGATCAAACCCAGTGCCTCCCATGTGCTAGGCAAGCGCTCTGCCACTGAGCCACAATATCAGCCCTTATTTTTTTTTCTTTTTAACAGTGTCTATTCTAACAGGTATGAAGTGACAGGTAATATCTCATTGTTACTCTGATTTATATTTCCCTGATTATTAGTGACATTGAGCATCTTTACATATACCACTTGATCATTTATATGTCCTGCTTGGAGAACTGTTTACATTAGTGAGTATTTACTTTGCCTTTTGAAGCAAAGTTTACTCTTCTGCATGAAAAAAAAAGTTAAATTAATTTAATTTGGAATAATGAGCATGTATTAAAAATGCTGTGGAACATATGTTGAACCTATGGGGATGTATATGTTCCCAATATTGAAAAGTAGATTAAACAACAGAAAATGTGGGAAAAAAAGTCATCTATACTCAAACTCTATTATCAGGCAAATTCTGAGATGTGTTATAGTGTTGGTTATTAGTTATGGTAGGGGTGCAACCAAGAGGAGTCACCAAGAGCCATTGGTTAATCACATACAAATTTGATTGGATGAGAATTTTCATAGAGATCTGAAGCTCAGAAAAGTCAAGTCACATGTCCAAGGTCAGTGCAAGTTGATCAGTATTTGAACTGAATCCCAAACCTATGATCTTTTCTACCACCCCATTTTGCATTCACTATTTTGGGAATTGAAAATACTTCAGAGAATTTTTACTTTAGAGCTGAATCAACAAAGGATGGATCTGTGTTGAACATTAGGGAAGAAATGGTCTTTCGCTGATCTTTCTGCTATCTCTGTGATCTGCCTTAGGAATAAGCCTGGGACCTGAAGAGAACAGCGGAGGGGGACCTCTCTGAAGTACAAGTTAAAAGCTCCCTTTACCTCTAGGTCACTCTTTAGCTCGCAAGAACCTCCTCGTATTTAGGAAGGGAGGTTTCTAATTAGTCAGCGGGCATACATAACTCTTCCTCTGTACTGACCCATTCTCATTTTCCATGGACCTCAGACCCCCACGTTCATCTGGAGTAATTGCCCTTCAGTGAACCTCTAATAGCTACTGATAACAATTTTTGGTCTGTCTCCTGAGCTTTCAGCTATTTTTCTAATTCTCAAATGCAAATGATCCTTCATTGATTCTAAGGGCAACATTTGGAGTTACACAGTTACTAAGCAGATAAGGATTATGAAGCTGGGTGCAGAGGCAAGAACTTTAGCACCACCAGAGACCCCCAAGCTAAACATATGTTGTAAACAGGATTTGAGAGTTCTGGAGGGAAAGTGCCCTTGCCTAAGGAGGCTGGTCATGGGTGGTGGATGGCCTCTGAGTGTTTATTTCCATCGGGAGTTGTTAGCAGAGGTGAGTTTCTCATTAGAATCAGCTATGGAAACTCAACAGATTTATAATGTCTCCATTCATTCATTTTTTAGCCAACAAACATTTAGAGGCTAGAGAACATTGCAGAGGTTAGCATAAAGTTCTGTTTCATCCAGTTATATCCAGAAGAAGGGAAATTGCATTTCCCTTCTCCATGAAGCACAAGGTCAAGATTGTGAGGGAAGCATGGGAACCTGCCAGCTCACCCAGCCTTCTCCTGACCACACACTGAGAATACCTCATCTTCTTATCTGAAATGTAGGGGAAATAATGGATGCCTCTATGGAAATGCCTAATCACTGGTCCTTTTAAAAGAACAACTTCAAGCAAATTAAATTTAGCAGAGTTTATTTGAGCAAGCAAAGAAATGATTCGTGATTTGGGCGACACTCAGAACCAGAGGTTCAGAGAGCTCCACCAGGCAGCTTGAGCAGAGAGCTTTTACTGGTCCAATATGGGAGCAAAGTTAAAAAATCATCTGATTGGCTACAGCTTGGTGCTGAACTTTATTTGAGGATGCAGTGACCTCCTGCATCTATACTCAAACTCTATTATCAGGCATTTGTCATCCTGGGGCATAGTGTGATGAGTTGACTGCCTGTAATTGGCTAAAGCGTGGCTGTTTATGATTGTCTGAAACTCTGCTATTTGTAATAAAAATATACTCCTAAGCAAGGTTCAGTTTGTCACTTAAGAATTCAAACCACAGAAAGAGCCTCAGACCAGTGACTCTGGTACCACCTGGGGTTTACATAGATACCCTTTGGAAAGCAATGTTGGGTGGTGAGAGGTCCAGAAGAGAGGCAGACATTGTTCTGAATCCTAACTGCCACTAGCTGTGTGATTGGAGGCACGTAATTTTGTCTCTTAATTCTTAGTTTATTCATTTAAAAGATAACATATGTTAATGCATGGGTTTTACAAGCAGGTAAGTTAGATAAATGTTGTGGGTCTTTCTATTACATTGCTTGGCACTTGATATGTTCCTAGTGAATTGCATTTCCCTTCTCCATGAAGCACAAGAACAAAGGGAATTTGAGGTAGTATGTGAATTCAGCACAAACTGAATTTCCCCCTAGTGGGAATAAACAATGGACTTAGGCAATATTACTTAAATCTATGATAAAATTGGGATGAATAATATTGGCAGATGATACTCTACATATTTGAAAAGAAAATCAATTTTAAAAATTTATCAGTGCATTCTTTCAGAAAACTTTCTTGGAGTTCTTACCGTGTTTATATAACTGAACTGAACCGGAAACTAGGTGGTGAAGATGATTAAAGTAGTATAAGAGATAATGTGACCTAAGAGAAGTATGCAAATAAACTAGGATTGAAGGGCTTAAGGGAAAAAAAAAACATTATTTCAAACTGGCAGAATCAAGATGTGCTTTATAGAAAGAAATGTCTTCTAAAAAAACCACACTTTATAGCACAAGTTGAATTTCACAGAAAAGAAATTCAGAGAAATATGTTTCGGTGACGGCCTGAACCAAAGTGGGAGAACCCAGAATTAAAATGAGAAATGGGATGGCTCAGTTTGATGGGCGGCCCCCAGATTCCATGGATGTGTGGACCGTGTGGATCCCCAGGGTCTGTTGTCATCATCTTGAAATTTTTAACAATTTTTTTTGTGTCCGCTTTTTTTTATTTGCATTTAGAACTGGACTTGGAAAATCATGTAGCTGATCCTGACTGGAGGAAAAAAATAATTTTTGAAAATTTGTATTTAAAATAGAAATCCTGAAATCCTCTATAATCTTAAATGTCAGAGTAAAAACCCTTAATTTTATTGAGCTGGGGAAAAAAGAGAGCTTTGAACTAAGAAATGACATGACTAGGGTTATGTGTGAACCAACAGGAGTGTTTTGTGTGTTGGGTGAGAACAGAAGATGCTAGGGGCAGGGAAACAGGAGGTCACTGCTGGGATTGCCACATGTCCCTGTTTCCATAGGGTTGCCCTTATGACAGCTACCCCAGGATAATTATTAATAGTGCCCTCTTTCATCACAAACATCCAATTTTCCATGATAAATTGTTTGGTCATTCACAAAGTCTGGATCTTAAATGGCCCCCAAAAGCCTTTGCATTAAAAGATTGGTCCCCAGAGTAGTGGCATCAGAAGGAAACTTTTAAGGGGTGAAACATAATGGATGGTCTTTAGGTCGGTGAGGCCATGCCCTTGAAGGGGAGTGTGGGACCCCACGCTCTTCCTCTTTCTTTTCCTCTGGGCTATGAGATGAGTGCATATGCAATCCCACTGTGATGTGCTGCCTCACCCCAACCCCAATCAATAGGGTCAATTGATCATGGACTAGAACTTCCAATATAATGAATTAAAACAAAACAAAACAAAAAACCTTTCCTCTTTTAAGTTAATTATCTCAGATTTTTTTTTTTAGAGAGAGAAAGCTAACACAATCACCTAATTTATTTTGATAGTCAAGGTAAATTAAATCCTGAATTTGGATGACAGCAGGACGTGGCCATCATTAGATTATAGAGAAGCAAAAATAGAGATATATCAAAAATTATCAAATTGTGAATCTGAATCTCCCTTTTAACATAATAATATTCTGCAGATGCCTCTGTGCTAGTAGTTGAACTTTTAGTATCTATTGCTTGAGAAAATTTATAATGACATAAAATTATTCTGAATCGAGTGTACACAAATATATATCTGTTTTATTAATTGTTAGACATTTGAAGAGGAATATCATATATCTGAGGGACATAGTAAATGTCTCCCCATGCTATATGTCCCTTTTAGATTGTGGCTTTCTTACAAAATTCTAGTCCTCTTTCCATAAAAATAATGCATGGCTTAGGATGGAGGAATCCTTAACTTACAGTTAAAGCTCAAATTCATTAGCATGGCATTCAAGGAATTTAGTAGAATCAAAAGGAGAACCTGTATGTTACAATTAAAAAAAAAATCACCAACAGATGGTTGACTGCCCACCATGGCAGTAACTTACAGCATTTGTATTTGTGGTGTGTGTATGGTGGGGGGGATTTGTGTGTCAGGGCAGAATAAGTGGATGTGGCTTTGTGCTTCATAAAGCTTCACTTTAATAACAGAAATATCTGATTTTATTTATGGAGGGGGTAAGAACATATGTCCTTTGAAATATTTTTGAAATCCATCATGGTAGAAAGAATTTTGTAGAATTCCAGCTTTAAATCTTTGGATCTACAGTGTACCAGTGTTGTGAATTTAAGCAGTTCTTGAACTTCACTGTGGATTATGGATGCCACTCCGCAAGCTGTCATGAGGGTTAAAGTAGGCGTAGCATATGAAATGCTTAAAAAACTCTAAATGAGTAGTTCTCCAACTTTTGCATACATCAAAGTCACTTGGCTTGTTAAAACACAGATCGTTGGGCCCCACCCCCAGAGTTTGTGATTTGGTAGAATTTGCATTTAGCAAATCATTGCCTGGGATTTTGATACTGCTTCTGGAGTGACCACATGTTGAGAACCATTGCTCTCAGCAAATGTAAGTCTTATTGGTAAAGTTAAAAGAATAACTCCCAACTGCCTATAAGATAGATTCTCGGGGGAAGTTGCACATTATAAAATCAAAGAAACATAGAATTATGAAACAAAGCAATGCATGCAACTTAATATTTTACTAGAAAAGGAATATCTTGGCTATGTGAAGTAAAGAATAAAGATGGCTATGAATCATCTGTGGCTTCATGCAAACTGAAGCCAAGGATTATACTTTCAGCTTAATTTCAACTTTATAATGATATTCTTTAATTACTGTATGGGACCAAACATGAAGAAGCAGCACTGTGAAATTAATACTGACAACACTGGGCTTGTCAGGGCTCTACAGATTAGCCAGCATTTTACTGCATCAATAAAGGAATGGGGAAATAAAATTAAAAACTGATAGTGAATGGAATTACTTATTGGAAGCTAGTGATTATGTCAAGCTGTCACTCCCACAGACGGATTAAGCACAGAAAGACAACCAGATAAATTATAAACCACTCTACGAAGCCCGTATCCATCTAGTCCACAGGCTGGGTGACAATGGGAATCTGAAATCGACTTGGTCATGGCAGATTTGGGTTGCATGATTAGCATTTCATAGACTCTGAGCATCTTGAGGAGTAGAGATCAAAAAGACCTTAGAGGTCATGTGAGATTAGATTTCACTTTTTCAGGCATTATACTGAATTATTCAATCTAAAATGGAAAAAAATAATAAAGGTTTTTCCCCTTTTTCAAAAAAAATGACTGCAATTCAATTTAGAGAAAAAATAATACTGCTACATAATATACCTAACACACATTGAATCATAGAAATCACCTTATAATATAGCAAGGGCAGTTCTCTGCACTTTTGAATAGGCAATGTTCATTTTAGTTTTCCTTTCCTTTTCTTTAATTATCTATTTTCTTCCTCTTCTTTTGATCAGTGTTTTTTTTTTTTTTTTTTTTTTTTTTTGTAATCTAAACTTTTAGGTTACCCCAAATCTCCTTAAAGTTGGCTGGAGCAAAGATCCATTTCATTTTTTTTTTTTTTTTTGTATTTGTTCTTTTTAGTTTCACATGACAGTGGAATCTATTTTGATATATTTATACAAAGACAGATATCAACTGACTTCTAAGAAAATTATGGCTGATAACACAAGGTCTTGGCTGTGACAGAAACCAGCCTGCGCTTTCTTCTGTATAGGTGTAAGAAATTATAGATTCATGAGCCAGATGTGCAGGGGTGCACCTCTGTAATCCCAGCAGATCTGCAGGCTGAGGCAGGAGTGCCAAGGGCCAATGTCTCGGCTTGGCACCAGAATCACGAGCCACCACACAGCTTTGTAGATTCAAACAGCAATTCTTTATTCCAGCTCTCACACCGCCTCCACACAGGTCCAGGGGCAAACACGTTCTGCCGTCTCCCGCACAAACCACCTACTCCACGAGGCTATCTCCAAATCCCATTTTAATCTCACGAGAACTCAACGGGAACAAGCAGCAGGAACACCCTAATCCCAGCAATAATCTTCAACTTCCAACTTCCCTAAAACCCATTATCTTAAACTGGCAACGCCTTAAACTCAAGGAGCCGGTTACTTCCTCAAACCTGATCAGCTCTAAACCCGGATCCGCCTAGGTCCTTGAGCAAGGTCACCTCATTAAAGCATGCATGCAATGTCCCATCAAATGTCCTCTAAGCAGCATGGGGTACGCTTGGCAAGGAAATTTCGATGCGTCATTCCTACTTGGTAATGGCCCTCAGCACAGGAGGATTGTGAGTTCAAAGTCAGCCTCAGCAAAAGTGAGGTGCTAAGCAACTCAGTGAGACCCCGTCTCTAAATAAAATACAAAATAAGGCTGGGAATATAGCCCAAGGGTCCAGTGTCTCTGAGTTCAATCCCAAGTACCAAAAAAAAAAAAAAAAAAAAAAAGAGAGAAAGAAAGAAAGAAAGAAAGAAAGAAAAACAGAAGAAATTATAGATTCGTGGAACCTTAGATTGAGCATGACTTTGGTAAATTTCTACTACCTTGTCAAGGCATGGCAGTGCATGAGTCCCTGGCTTCATTGAAGTTTTACTATTGCAATTCTGACTTTTCTTTTCTGTTCTTTAAATCACAGTCAAGCTTAGGATTTTATTGGAAGAGGTCCTTCATATTAGCTATGAGACATGCTTATATTGTGGCTTGTCCTTTTGGAAGACTGTAAAATCTGGTGTATTCATTTTAAGATAGAATGCTGAGCACCAAAAGCTGAAGCAGGATGTAACTTCACCCTGAAGAAAAGGAGAAGGAGATTATGGGCTGAGGACATCAAAAATCCAATTGATGATGGAATCTCCATAGAATGAGAACGAGCCTGAATGGTTAAGTCCAGCTTGGATCAAGAGTGTTCTCTTTCAGATAGTGGATGCAATCAGACCCCCTTCTGCCATTTTGGAGTTTAATGGTTAGATCTTAACAAATATAGTGGAACTCGGAATCTTAACAGATATGTTTCTAAATCTGGTATGACAGCCACCCTTCTCTGTTTGGCTAGAATTCTCAGTGGAGGAAAGAATAGAACAACTGGACCTTTTTCTTTTCTTTAAGAACTTTCTGTCAAATAATTTCATTGTATTTGTCAATTTATCCTAGCAATCTTCTGACTTCCCCTTCAGTAATCTCAAAACTTGGGCTAAGACATGAAATCTTCTAGTTAGATGGGTTCCCTGTTCATCTAGAGAACAGCATCTCTGATTTTGGGTCTACATCCTCATTACTCACCACAAAGGTCCACTCAGACTTTCTTGTAGCCTTCTGTGGGTGGAGCTCTATATTTCATTTTAGCTCAGGCTTATTGTTGGAGCATTCTTTAAAATGAAAATAAACTCTCCCCTCCTTGTGCCAGAGAAAGTGAAGTGGATCCACCCTCTTAATGCACCGAGTGTGACTTCTCTAAATGCTGTGCGTACTTATTGTATAAAGTAGTTATACCTCCTCACCACTCACTAACTTTGCACTAAACCCTCATGCTAATGATAGGTCGTATTATTATGCCTGTTTCACAGATGTGAAAGAAGTTTTGAGAAGATTAAGTACTTTGCTGAAGTTTTCATGGGATTTCAATGAAGAAACTGGCATTTGCAATCAGGATGTCTTTATTGACCTCTAGGAAAACTACCTTTGATCTAGTTTTGGCAAATGCTTTCCCTCTCTATACTCTGGGTGATTTGTAGTCTTTTTTTTTTTTTAAGAGGTGCCAGTGGCATTCATTCAGAACCAGGGACCCAGGAACTTTGATACATACAAAACACAATTCAATGTATGGAAAAAGGTTCACTGCTGGTGGGACTGCAAATTGGTGCAACTACTCTGGAAAGTAGTATGGAGATTCCTCAGAAAACTTGGAATGGAACCACCACTTGACCCAGTTATTCCACTCCTAAGCATATGCCCAAAGGACTTAAAATCACATACTATTTTGATGTGTCCACATCAAAGTTTATAGCAGCTCAATTCCCAATAGCCAAGCTGTGGAACAAACTGACTCAGAATGTTTCTTAAGTATCATTTAACAAGTTAATACAGCTAAACATACTTCCTAATAGGGGAAAAGATAAATGAAAGTCAATGGAAGATATACTTGGTAGAATCTAGGGAGCTATCGAGCTTATAAGTGATGCATTAACAGGTTTTTATTCAATGTCATTATAAGAAATTGATCTCAGATGGTAGAAAATGGAAGTGCTGATGGAAATCCTAGACTCACCCATACCCAAGCATGTATTTTTCAGTTCTTTCCAGCTCACCTCCCACTTACTGTCAGAGCAATAAGAAAACATGCAAATTAGGAAAAAAAATGTTGTAAGCTCTTCAAGAAGCATTCCAATTCAAGTGAGGAAGACAGATTTTTTTTAAGCTTTCAATTTGAAGTTTACAGATAAAATATACAGAGAAAATAAAATATATTAGTATGTGTCTTAAAAAAAAGCTTTCAACCTGTGCTCTCTGAGTGATCTGATGATAAACTAAAAAGGCAAAAATGAAAAACAAAACAAAACTTTATCTGGGAAAAACCTCTTTATGTGGATATCTCTCTTTCTCTCTGTCTCTCTCCTCCTGTGTGTGTGTGTGTGTGTGTGTGTGTGTGTGTGTGTGTATGTGTGATGTATAACTCATTATTTTCCATGCAGGCTTCTAATATTCTCAGAATTATTTAAAAGAAGTAATTAGTGGAATATATTAAAGATACAAAGAAAACAAAGCAGTGGCAGCAAATAGATGAAATAAGCTTCATGTTCAATACTTAAAAATCAAATATAAAGGAATCCTAATGGCAAAGGAAATATCTCAAAGGTAATTTTAAAGCTGAGTTAGTATTAATAAATCCATATGTGTCTTACACTGAAGATTTTCTTAAGAAACTAAACAATCAACACAGGAAATAGTTATTTCCTTTCTGACTGCCAGAATTCATGGGATGAGAGATTAAAAACATGAAGTGCGGAGTATTTTTGGACTTTCCCTTATAGGAGTCATTGTAGGTAGTATGGGGATTCAATGTTTTCTGCCTTGGGGTTATTGTTGGGCCTAATGGATTATGTTATAATTACTATCCAGACCAAAATCTATGACCCTCCCACCAAAAAAAAAAGTTGTAAGGTATAATTTCTAAGACTCTAAGACAAAATAATGCCTTTATGTATATAACCTCTCCGGAAAAAAAAAATAGAACATCCCAAATATTCAAAACAAAGCACAGTCTAGATTTTAACTGCACACCATCTAGTAATCTTTGCCATAATATTGAGTGAGAATAAAATAAGCTACCATGAATAAAATAAGCTACCATGGTGCTCGTGTATTTGTTTCATTATGGTTAGTTAACTACTCATTTGGAATTACAGATTGACAACCAGTGTCACCACTGGAAGCAAATATTCTAGCAGCTACATTAAGGTTTGATTTTTCTATAAGATATTTTCCAGAGGGAAGGGGAAAGAACCGAGAGCCCACAACATGAAATTGAGAAGACACCTGTCACAGTGGCCAAACCTCCAGTAGGCTGAATAATGATTATGAATCTATTACTGTTGATATATTACATAAAGCTGTGGGAATAGAGAGCTTTTCAAATTACACAGAGAGTAATCAACTGCCGACAGCAATAGCCCCAGGCTCTCACACCTGCTGCATGCCTCTCTCGGGAAAATGCACATGTCCAAGCCCAGCATGACCGACAAGATGGAGGAATTTTCTCTCACCTTTATTTTTGAACTTGAAATGGCAAATGATCAATGAAAAGTAAATCACTGATTATTCAATCTCGGTATAGGGATGGTAGGAACCATGTTCAAGTCCTGATGTTGGAACCATCTTGTACCTGCATTCCTTCGTATCTCAAGCCCAATTACTAAAACATGCACTCTTGGGAGCGCTCTTTCTCTCCTTAGTCTCTATTCTACAAATCACATACATGCTTTAACAAAATTCAAAATAAAAATTCTACTGCAAGGAGAGAGAGTGAAGTAGGGGGATAGAAAGATGGAGCATATGAACGAGAGAAATGTATAGGGTGTCTTTAGAATTTTGCATAAAATTCTCAGAGAGAAACAGTTTTTATTATGAAAATGAAAATTTAGTTGTAGGTTCAGGAAACTATTTTTAAAAAAATGATGAGCTACCACGTGTTGTTTCTTATAGCTAGGGGAAGAATTCTTTAGGGCCCAAAGATTTAATACCTGACTTCCCACTCAGTACACAGCACCTTGTCTATCCTTTAAAAGTACAGCTGTTAATATTGATGAGAGGTTAAGGTCATCCAGTTTTCTGTGTGGCCTTCAATCACATTTGCATTGTACCTGTACAAAAAATGATAACTGGTACCTGTTTTAGTCATCTTTTTTTTTTCTGCTGTGACTAAAAGGTCTGAGCAGAACAAATTTAAAGGAGGAAAAGTTTATTTGGAGGCTCACATTTTCAGAGGTCTCAATCCACAGACAGCAGATTCCATTCCTCAGGGCTCATGGCAGATGAGTGTGGCAAAGGGAAGCAGCTCACATAGCTCATATGTTGATCAGGAAGGAGAGAGAGGAGAGAGAGAGAGAGAGAGAGAGAGAGAGAGAGAGAGAGAGAGAGAGAGAGAGAGAGAGAGATCGATCTCTACTTGCCAGATACAAATATGTACCCAAAGTCCTGCCCCAATTCCCACCTCCTCCAGCCATACCCCACCACTTCAGTTACTACTCAATTAATCCCTATCAGGGGATTAAATCACTGATTGGGTTAAGACTCTTACAACCCAGTCATTTCTCCTCTGAATCTTCTTGCATTGTCTCACACATGAGCTTTGGGGTCACCTCACATCCAAACCATAACAGTACCACTTTATCTTCTTTACATAAATTTGAAAGTGGCATCTCCTCTTCCTTTGAATATGCTATTATAAGTCATAAATTAACAACAAATGTATAAATTGGTTGTGACTAACATATGCAGTACTCTCTAGAGATGTGAACTCTGCCACTCGAACAACTGAATGCAGTTATTTTGATAAGTTGCTTGTGCTTGGTTTTCCTAATTCCAATGGATTGGTTATTGGCAATCCCTCACTATGCTAAGTTCACAGACATACCTTTTGATCTGTGTTTTCACTGGCCTGACACCTATAGTCACACTAGTCTTCACAGGAGGTGATACCAGCGGTATTTGTGACAGACATTCATCACCTCCTTCCCTGTTAGTATACTTCTTGCACTTTCTGTCTGATCCCATCCCAGTTCCTGACACCTGTCTCCTCCTCTTATATGCTTTTGTTTACAGAAAGTTCTTGTCAATTATCAAGTTAGAGTTCCTGCATCATATAGACTCATGTAAATAAGCACATGCACACCAATGAAAGGTCATTTTCTAATGATAAAACTACTGAAAATTAGAATAAAAAGATGAGAGGACCATGCCATAAAAACTATACCCTGAGATATCTGCAATTTTTTTTTAATGGAGGAAGCCTAGCAAATACTCAAATAGGGTCACAATGGCATCCTTAAGCCTAGTCTAAAATGATTGTAATTCAGAAAATCCAAACTGCTTGCAAGAGAGAGAACAAGAATGTTCAGGGTTTATCCTGTACTACCTGGTAGAGATGGCTCCTTGGTACTAGAGATCTGACCTCTATGTTTAGGTAGAACTCTTCTTTGCTCACGGTGGGTAGGACAATTCATGTGGCCATGGTTATCTGCTGGAATTGACCCTGTTTTCATCAGTGTATAATTTGGTCTCCTGAGTAGTCTTATCACATCCAGAATCAGTCTTGAGTCTGGATTTAGGTCTGGATTTCACTGCGTGAAAACTGAAGCTAAGGCTTGTGATTTTGTTGGTTTTGTTATTGTTCTAGCTTTTCCTCTGAAGGTTTGATAATTAAGTCTACTGAAAGAAACTGACAATAGATAGTAAGAGGAGAATAGAGACATATTCTTTACTGTGCATAGGTACATGGAGAGCCATACAAAACATAAATCTCAATAAAAAGAAGGAGATTGAAATGCCCTCTTCATGGGGGAATGAAAGGTGAGGGAGGGTGGTTATAAGCCCACTTGAAGAGTGGGGAGAATCATTTTTAGTGAGAAAGATGAACCTCCCCCCCGCCCCCGGCTTTCTTTCTTTCTTTTTTTTTTTAGCCTGGGTAAGCTCTGTATTTAACTGCAAGAATCTTGACTGTGACAAATCTATAATTCTGAATTTTTACTAATACACCTAATCTTCTCATTCATTACTTCAGTCAACCAAATTTCCATGGTAAATGCATTCCAAACTCATATGTGACCTAGGGAAAGTCACTTACAAGACTCTTAGTACAATGGGGGAAATCATTCACAGAGGGTTCATGAAAATGGAGTGAGTTAATACATAGAGTCTGAATAATAGCACTTGGCACACATAGAAAGCACTAAATACACTTGCATTTTATAATTATGTATATACAATATTACTGTTGTTAGCGATGTTCTTTCTCTACGAAAAAACATATTTGGAACCCTCTTAATGTTTTAGCCTAACTTGTATTTCTAAAATGGAGTTTTAATTAGTATTTCCAACATCCCAGAGATAAATTCATTTATGAATCACTTTACTCATTCTTTCAAGCAACAAGTTATGGAGCACTCCCTATATTCATACATATTTCTATTTGTGGGAAGATTAGCAATAAGCCACTATCTAGAAACAATCTTATTTATGCTGCTCAGTTTGGGATTTTAATTAATAAGATGATTTCTGTTGATTTACATTTTATCTGCATTAATCATCCTCCAGCTTTAGAGAAGACGAAACTGATAAAAGGATGTTCTTTGAAGATAATTCTGTAGTATACACCTAGATGTCAATGTTTGCTTCATAAAGTGAAAGGGACAGAAAGGTGAGTGCATTTTAGGTTTTATAATTATGCATATGATTGAATTATTAAGAAGATGGACAAAATCCCACTAGGGATGGTAACATGCGCCTTCATCTTGATCCTTCTCTAAAAAGAGGGTTCTTTGATGCTTGTGAACATTTGTTCCAACTGGCCCACTGAGTATTTGAAGCTTATTCAAAGGTCACATTTTTGGGCAGGACTTCACTCAGACAGCCCAGATGGGCTAAAATACAAAGGAATGTAAATACTTGGAAGTTACGGCAGTTAAAGCAAGGATTTCTAGACTGATGTTAGATGTTGCTTAAACTTTAGAGAGTTTCACTTGGAAATGTCTTGAATAATTCTTAGGAGGGTCCAAAGGGCATTCTAAACTACCACCACCAATATACACAACAAAAACGAGCATGAACCAATAGGAGAAGAAAACTTTTCCCTGGGCAGTTCTAAACTTTTCTTTTAGAAATTACTGAAAGTATTACTGAAGTCAACATTCATCTCCCTAGTTCACCAAGAAAGCTAAGGACATTAAACTAAAGTTGAACACCAAAATATGATATCAGCGACTTTCGCATGTCATAAGTGGACATAATTGCACTTTTTTGGACACATTACACTTTAGGAGTTTCCAAGGTTCAGTCTTTTACTTTTCTGTACCATGACACAGTCTCCATTTCTCACCCTGTGGATCTCAGCTCTATCAGATTAATATATATATATATGTATGTATATATATATATAATTTTGTACTATATTCTTTTTTCTTATTTTTAAAATTTTATTTATTCTGAGGTGTTATATATGACAGCAGAATGCGATTAAATTCATAGTATAATATAGAGCATAGTTTTTCATGTTTCTGGTTGAACAGAAAGTAGAGTCACACCATTCCTGTCTTCATACATGTACTTAGGGTAATGATGTCCATCTCATTCCACCATCTCTCCTACCCCCATGGCTCCTCCCTTCCCCTCCCTCCCCTTTGCCCTATCTAAAGTTCCTCCATTTCTCCCATGCTCCCACCCATCCCCATTATGAATCAGCATCCACATATCAGAGAAAACATTAGGCATTTGGTTTTTTTTAGATGGGCTTACTTCACTTAGCATTATATTCTCCAACTCCAACCATCTACCTGCAAATGCCATGATTTTATTCTTCTTTAATGCTGAGTAATATTCCATTGTGTATATATACTGTATTTTCTTTATCCATTCATCTACTTCTTTCCTTTTCTGAATGAAATTAATAGATGAAAGAAGTAGCA
The DNA here is from genome assembly GCF_052094955.1 of Ictidomys tridecemlineatus. Taxonomy (NCBI): domain Eukaryota; kingdom Metazoa; phylum Chordata; class Mammalia; order Rodentia; family Sciuridae; genus Ictidomys; species Ictidomys tridecemlineatus. The sequence goes on from NC_135482.1 coordinate 26,613,483, forward strand.
ACAATGTAATTTTTAAAGCTCAATGCAATATTCTAGATTTAATAACTTCAAGATCTAAATGGAAAATAATTTTATTAAAATTATTTGCAAATGGGAGAAAATATAAAATTCCATATGATGCCTGCACTGAAATGTCTGAAAGGAGACACAAAAGTTATACAGGACCAGCTAAGCATTTTCAGGCCACTTAGCAGTCACAGTCACTAAATCCTCAGCACACTCATCATAGTGTAACCAAAAAAATGTCCCCCATGAAATTCTAAAACTTCCCAAAGTAGCCAGTACTACCCTCATTGCTATTTTTTACCAGTTCTGAAAGACAATTAAACCGTGATTCCAAATGACAACAGCTTAGTCAACTTATCAATGTTTAACATGGCATATTGTTTTTGTAATCATCTTTTTAAATACAAACGGTCCAATTCATGTCTTCATACATATACTTAGGATAATAATGTCCACCACATTTCACTGTCATTGCTAACCCCCTGCCCCCTCTCTTTCCCTCCCATCCCTCTGCCCTATCTAGAGTTCATACTTTATATACAAAGAGAGATATGAAGAATTGTGCTCTATATATGTGTAATAAGAATTGTAATGCATTCTGTTGTATGAATGCTAAAAAATAAAATAAATTAAAAATAAATTTCAATAAAGTTTAAAATTATTATGTGTATGTTAAAAAATAAGATCAATTTAAAAAAGAAAGTAAAAATGAATGAATGAATGAATGAATGAATGAATAAAAACGGTCCCAGAATTATGCTGCCTCCACTTATAAATTTCCAACTTTACAACAGTGCAAAAGTGATATCCATTCCAGGTAAACCACACTTTGAATGTTGCTCTTTTTAAGGCTAGTGATTCGTGATTAGATACTTTCTTGCAAAGCTAGGCAATGGCAGCAAGGCACAGTTCCACTCAATCATGAGGAATCTAAACTGTACTGTGTGGTAGGATAGCTGTATTAAATGCGTTTTCAACTCTGGTGTTTCTAATTTGTGATAGGTGTACTGGATGGGATATAATCCCATTATAAATTGAGAAAGCATTTGTTTATCAACAATTTCCACCTCTCCATAGTTCAGACACAATTGTTTCTAAAGAGTTGTTTATTTGGTATTTTTTATTTGCATAACTCCAGGCATAGATATAATGTAAACTAAATAATCTTTTTTAAGAAAATTTTCTTGTTTTAGAATAATATAAGATTAACACTCTTTTTTTTAATCAAGGATTAGTAAGTCTTAATATATCATTACACGTTACAGAGATTTCTCAAGAGCAAGGACTATTAAATGAAAACACTGGGAGTATCTATGCATTGATTTATTTCTATTTCCAGATAACCCTGATGAACCAGGGCAGTCCATGCACCAAGAAAAAAGTCCCAGTGTTATATAGGATCATAACATTTGAAAATATATGCTACAGGGGTCCAAATAGTTGCCATGTATAGTAACAAAAACTAGTGGAGTATAATGAGCAATTTTAATTGTAAGGTTGAGAGATGTCCATTTTAATTACAATTGTTTTCATACTCTATTTTGATTGCAAAAAAAGATATTTCCTATCTTCTAGTTTAGATGATTGGTCTAAGATCTATGTTTATATCTTTATCAGTATCTCTACCTATATTTAAAATATCAGTTGGTTTCTTTCTTTGTGGCAGCACATGGGAGATTCTGGTGCCTGAAACAGGATAAAAATGACCCAACCAGACACAGAACAACATTTTGAGTTGATTGTAAATCAACCAGCATATAAGTGGACTCTTCAGCAACATTCAGCAGTTCTTCTTCAGCAGTGACTTACGTTCCAACTACAGCTTCATGGATTATTTCTGAAGGCTACTGAGAAAGGAACACAGGCTAAAACTGGTATAATGCTCTGATGCCCTGAGGTGAACAAAACTCACACATCCAAGATTTTATTACCTTTATCAGATTTCCTGATCCCTAATACTATACTCTATGCAATTACTTGAAAACGATGTGCTTACAAATGAATCATTCTTAAAATAAAACAGGCATGGTATAGCTCAAGCCATGTTGCCACTTAAAGACATACAATAAAAAGCTTAAGTTTCAGCTAAGTAAAAGCACACAGTTTTTTTTTTCCTTTTTCTTTCTTTTTAAATCTCTGCATATTTGAATGTGGCAAATTTTATGGATTTTATTTGAGTAAATTAGTTATTTATTGGTGGTCATGGAGTTACTTGAAATCCCTATATAAAAAAAAAAAGTAGCAAAAATATTTTACTTTCCAACTTCAACCAAATGAGTTTAATTTGCATGCAACCAAAGTACTGAAAACTGTGCATTGCATGCAGCAGCTCTCCCAACATCAAAGACTCTCTAGAGATCAAAACAAAATCAAGTTCTGAGCAAGTGATTCTCTTATTCTCCTTCTTAATAGGCGTGTTTGTGTTTTCTCTCCTGGCGTTGGTCAATTGAAGCAATATCAAAGTCTGCAGATGCCATGGATGTTTGAATGACTCCATCTCATTCTCCAAGGTGGTGGAAATGTGAAAATTCTGACCCCTGAGCGTCTGCGATTGCTGGGGCCCTGAAGTTGCACTGAGAACGCAGGCCCTGGTACGAAAGCTGCTTTTCCCCACTCCTGCAGAGGGGTGCGATTGCTGTCAGAAGATTGGATTTATGTTGCGACACCTCCCCTTCCCTTTTAATTTTTTGGCATGAGATCAGCATGAAAATCACGATGTCCTTGTTAAGCCTGGCTGAGCCAAAGAATAATGACCTTTTTCGTGTTCTGTCATTTGTTGGGTGGGTTTGTCCCTGTCCTCTTGCTTTGTTTTCTCAGGGATCGGAGAATTCAGAAACCCATCAAACTGTAAGATCCTGGCTGGGTTAAAACCAGGCCAGGGTGGCCTAAGCAATGCTCGCACTTTTCAGAGATCATTATTTCGTGACAAAGATTGAAAGGAGCATAGAAAATAGCACAACGGGATTCAATGCACGTGACAAAAGGAAATGGTACAAAGTTTAATCCATTCCCATTACAGTCTCAAGATGGTAATCTCTTTGGATGCTGAGCCTAAGAATCTTTTTTTTTTCCCCCTACACGATGCATCATCAAGTTGCTTTCGAAGCAGGTCCGTAGGCTGGAGGGAGGCGGCACAAGTTATATAACATGCAATTTAAGATAATGGCCTTTGAAAGGGAGAAATTAATATAAACAGACGAGGCCAACAAAGCTTCAGTCATCTAGAAGGTAGTTTCAGTCACCACTGACATTAAACAATATCACCCCCACTGCGTCCACGCTATGTTTATTATCATTTAATTTCTTGCCCAAATCCGTGCTTTCTTATCGTGATGTCGCAGGGATTGTAAGCTCTGTTATGACTACAATCAGTAGAAAAAAATGCAATCATCTAAGCGGGTAACAAGATAAAGAAATTGAGCTCTCTGTCTTAACCTTTTAAATATTCTACCAAAAACATTAGCAAAAAAATGGAAGCTATAGCGTTTCCATAATTATCCCAGCACTGTCTTTGTTCTGGTAATGATAGAATCCATACTTTCAATTTGCAGTGCTTAATAATAGCAGCTGTCTTGTCTGCTCAACTGTGGGGTGTTAGGGCTCCCATAATTATTCATTTTCACTCACTTGACAGTGGGTGTTTCCTTGAAATATTTCAGGCCACATCAGAAGAAAGAATTTTAAAATCCTTTTAAGGGTTCCGTTATACATAACAATATTGAATTATGCATTAATAAAACAAATTTAATTGACTTGGAGGTGCACGAGCCCTAATTAACAATATACCTCAATACTGAGAACGGATGGCTATAGATCATCAGGCACACACAAAAGCAGACATAATGATTGTTATCATTAATGTATGAGGGTTTGTTGTCTTTCAGTCCTTAAAACCACACACTTTGCTTTTTCTTTCCCTCTTCCATGATGTTCTCTTCCTCACATCCTTCCTTCCACTTTTCCTTTTCCTCCATTTCTTATTTTTTTATAATATTTTTGGGAATAATTTTAATAGGTGTGCATAGATAGTACAGAGATTCTGATTTTCACCCAACCCTTATTATTTTTTTTTTTTTTGGTCAAACTTATTAACGGGAGGGTAGCTGAAAGGTAATTGGCAGAAGCAGAAATCTATCCATAGAAAATGCAAGCAGCACTCCATTTTTCTGATATGCATCAGCTAATTACAATAATAAATAAAATATGAATAAGGGGAATAAATAGGGTAAATCATTTTCCATTATTATTTATACTAAATGAAAGGATGGCTTCATAGTGAGAGATTATAGCCTGCGTGCATATGTATACGGCCACCAACAGCAGCAGGCCTTATCATTATGGGTGCAAATTGCGTGTTTCGGAGTGTGTTTATGTGTGCCAAGAGAGTGGTTCAAAAGATGAGGAAGGTAGTTTTATGGACAAGTCTGTAGAGATGCTGCACAAGATAAATGAACGAGAGGTTTGTATGACATAGTAGGGGCAGACACAGAAAGAGAGAGTGTGTGTGTGTGTGTGTGTGTGTGTGTGTGTGTGTGTGTAGGGGGTAGGGAAAGGGTGAGGAGGAATTCACAAGCAGTTAAAGGATGCTCTCAGGATATTTTTGCTCAAATGTTTATCCTCTTTACTGGTCCTTAATGTGAAAGAATGAGTCCTAGTGACAGTTGAGATAATGCCTCACATTATGGCTGGTCCTCTATGTTGACTCTGAGCAATTCACCCTGATTGATTTAAAAAAAAAAAACAAGTACTATATATTTTCTATAATTATAAAGTTGTAACTATTTAAATTTTGTACATACACTTTTAACTTAAAACATATAATTCCTTGTCATTATTACACAATTTTGAAAATTTTTAAGAGCGCTAAGAAGAAATAGTGACTCTTAGCAATTCAATGCATTTTATCTCAATTTATTTAATTCATTTTTCTACATTATACTTTATACTTGTCTTAATTATGGTTCATTATTGTTTGGTTATTTGACTTTTAAGTCAATTTGATTTTCATATCCAATTGTGAGACTAGGGTTCCAAGTAGTTCACAGACAATAGCATCTTTCTCTAAATCCTATAAAAATATTCTAGAAAATGCTTCTCACCATACAGAGGTAAATTTGTGGATATAACTACTGGCAAGCAATAAAGAGACCATTCCAAAGGTAGAAGGTTTCTACTGACTCTCAAACACATGTACGGCTTTGCTCCTTGATAAAGGACAGTATTATTTTAAATTGCAATTTTAGAACGTTAATTGCCAATTGTCAACTCACCTTTTCCCATGCCATTCTTACATGGAGTATAACATCATACACATTGCTATAGCTTTTCTCTTTTTGCAATCTCTGTAACCATCCTTTTAAAAGTTGACTCACAGGGGCTGAGGTTGTAGCTCAGTGGTAGAGAGCTTACCTAGCATGTGTGAGACACTGGGTTCATTTCTCAGCACCACATATAAATAAGTAAAATAAAAGTTCATTGGTGATTAAAAAATATTAAAAAAAAGTTGAGTCACCTGTGCTCCATGCAACCCTAGCACCATGATCAGTCTGTGCTCACATTTATTGAGTGAATGAATATGTTTACCTGTGAGGTAGATCAATGTCAGATATGGTCCAGAGAAACTGAAGTGCTATCAGTAGACTTTTAGAGGATGTCTCAGAGTTTCCAAACTATTCCAAGAATGAAGACTGCTGTGGACATCAGCCACCATCCCACTCCATAGCAGCACCATCAGTTTATTTAAGAAACACCAGCTTTCCTAAATATGCTACATGCAGATGATGCCTCTCAGGAGGGAAGCCACAATCCAGAATGTCTTTTCAGAGTCACTTAGACCCCAAATGTACTTTCCCTGAATATTAGAACAAGAGTAAGAATCAGGAACTATCCTCAAGTCTGATAGTCACTTGGAAGCACTACAGGTAGCATCTAAGTAGTTTGAGAGCAGTGAAATTCTCAGGTGTAGTATATGAACATTTCAATGCAAAATTATTTAAATGGAAATATAAAGTGAACATTGTGCAGAATTTTTGGAAAAGATGAGTATATTATGGAATTAACACCAAGTAGAACAGGGTGTTGGAATTTCTGAAGTCCGACACATCAGACTTTACTTGGTGAAATAGACTATGACCTCAAGATTAGGCAAGGGGAATTAAAATAGAGTAAAATGAAGTAAAATGAAGTAATTTGTATAGGCTAATGCACCTCACTCATGTCAAAGCACAATAATTAACTGAGAATCTGAGGCTTTCTTAAATTTTATATTCTCCCCAAATGGTTCTTAAGACTAGTGGTTCAAGATATTCATTTTAAGTTATTAAATACCTACTTATCCCCCTCCTTTTTTTTTTTTGGTACTAAGAATTGAACCCAGACACACTCAATCACTGAGTCACATCCCCAGCCCTTTTTCTTTTTTATTTTGATACAGGGTCTTACTAAGTTGCTGAGGCTGGCGCACCTGACATTTTTAGCACTTTTGATATGCTAAGAACTGTATGAGATACTGGAACCAAATATTGATGCCGACAGTTCAACATGCAGGTCTATGGAGCTTACAATTCAACAAGAAAGTGAGATAATCAAATACACAATTATTAGGAAGGGTGATTTTAGTTATGACAGACCAGATTTAGTGAGGACTCCGAGTACAGGTGTTTGGCACTCGGTATTTAGAAAAGCTTCTCATGCACAGTGATGGCTACACAATGACCGGACTAGAGGTCAAGTTTAGTACCTTAAAGCTGAGATGAGTGTCACAGAGGAATAAAACAAAGCAGAAGAACTAAAATAAAAATCACAGCACAGCCCAAAGCTGCAGGTTGAGAAATACATGAGTGACCTGACAAGGTGCAGAATGGGAAGAGATGTGTCTGCAGAACCCATCAAGCCTTATTTTCCATATATCCGGGGAAAGTTACTAGGTTACGTAATAATGGTCAATGAAATTTAGGAAACTTGTGTCATCCACGTAGGACTTCAGAGTCTTTACAACATGAATTAACATCACAAATGTATAGATTTCCTGAATAAATCACTGTTGTCTTTTTTTTTTTAAGGGGTACCCGGGATTGAACTCAGGGGCACTTGACCATGAGCCACATCCCCAGCCCTATTTTGTATTTTACTTAGAGACAGGGTCTCACTGAGTTGCTTAATGCCTTGCTTTTGCTGAGGCTGCCTTTGAACTCTCCATCCTCCTGCCTCAGCCTCCAGAGCCACTGGGATTAGAAGCTAGAACTGTGACCATCCCTCATTTTTCTTGACCCTTGATGAAAACAATGGTGTGACGGAAGGTGATCAAATGGGATGTAGTGTCAGTATTTGATTTCTTGGTATAATTCCACTGGGCTGAACCTATGTTACGGCATGTCCACTGCAGAATCTTGGCTAATTTCAAAACCTTCATTGTTTTCTAAGGGAGTTATTTGAATGTTGACCCCCATGCAGTGTAAAAGGCAGGTAGGCATCAACCCCATGGAACTCTAGAATTATTTTTATTTCTCATTCCTGGAGCTGTGTTTCACCCCATTAGGTGCAAGTTTTGAAGCTTTTGAAGGGTTCTACTATTTCAGGGGCTAATTCTCTTTGGGAGCCACAGTTACCACACCACAAAATTAATGAATGAGTAAATAAATATATAAATAAGTAAGAATATACCATAGCCAAGAGCCATTTATCTCGTTGGCAGAAAATCAATATACAGTGGTTCTGGAAATCGAGACCATTGAACTAAATTTTTGTTTACTTACTAGATGATTTCCATTTCTGCTGTCATCGGGATGGCAAAGGGAGAGCTTTTCCACCTCATAAAAACCCTTCATGGGTCATGCAATCTCTTTGTAATTATGTTCATTCACATGCTAAATTCTGCCCAAATGCATTTGACAGACTGCAGACAGCAAAGTAATAGAATGGTACAAAGAAATTCTGTGTATGATAATTATTTATTGATCTTCAAAGTGCATTGTATTTGGATCCATACTAGAACAAAGGCATGGATGTGTGGGAAGCTCATCATGATCATATTGAGAACAATGTGTACAAGTACATCTCCATGGCATAAGCCAGGGCTTAAATACTCTTGCTAGAAGAGTAAGATTTCCTTTGGTTTCAATTTTCTTTAATATATCACTGTTGAAATGTTAGTTGTTTCTTGTTTCATGCTAAAATCCAGATTCAAGAGTCTCCCTTTTAAATATTTCTTAGCACTGCAGCCATGGCATCAAACCCTGTTATGGCTTAAAATTTATTCACTTAAAAATTAAGATTATAAATGGATGATCATTTAAATAGTAATGGTTTAAAATTTCAGTTAGCAAAAGTTTCATTACACTAAAATTCTCTTTGATTTTTCCATTTATTTTGGAAACAGATCTGATCTATTTTAAGTGAAATTGTCTTGCTGTGACCATTGAAATGGTCCTGCTCAGGACATGTGCCGAGGGGTGTTATCATAGTTTACTCTGTTTGCCAGGAGTTTAGCAGATGTCTCATGGTAGCTATAACCCTCCACCTCATAGATACAGGAGTAAACAAAACATGTAACTTTAATTTCCATCAGACCAGTCCCCAATTTGAAGGTGCCATGTCTTATCTGAGATGCTTGAACTAGGTCCTCAAGCCAAGACATTATCTTTTAATAAGTCTAAAATAAGTTCTAAGAATTGTTATTTTTAACACGATTCCCTTTGGTTCTGATGCAAATGCTCCTTCAGCTTATAGATTTTTATCTTTGTATTCCTGGCATTAAACACAGCACCAATTATCAGACTCTTAAACTATTGGACTCCTAAAAAGCATAGTTTAAAATTAAAGAACTGAAATTTGATTGGGCAAGGAGCATAGTGTATTAGTGAGAACCCGATGGATTACACATTAGGGAAGAACACCACTAAAGTCTCAATTATTAACCTAACATAGGCCTCTTTCTCAGACTGATGGTCCAGGCCATTCTCAGAGACCACTAGTGTCCATGAAACTGCTCAGGGATCCAGGATGCTATTATGCAGCTTCACCTGATAGCTGCACATTCTAGCAGCTGTATGGCTTTCAAACTCACTATGCAAGGCAGAAAGGAAAAAGTGTAATGAACAGGTTTTTACTTGAAATCCATTGACCAGAAGCGGTGTGTGGTCTCACCAAACTGCAAAGTAGCTTGAATGTGTGATACTTTCTGTGTCCCCAGAAGGAAAGAAAAATCAAATAGTAATGAATGTTAGGAATCTTGATTTCTAGAGTAACAGGTACAAATTATTTATTTTTCATGTGCTGTTTATATGATTTTTGTTAAAGATAAACCTCAAAAACCATTCCTGGACTCTTCTACTCTAATGCCTCTGTTTTGGCCCAATAGACACAATATCTTTGAAAACATTTCCACAAAGACTTGTGTTAGTAAAAATATGATATAAATAATATTCACATATTAAAATCTAAGTTTTAGAGAGTTAAAAATTACACTCAGGGATTTGAACACATAGCAGAAAAGATCTCCAAGTTTGGTTGGTGGATAGATACTGAATCAAACTCTTGCAGATTTTATCACATAAGTGTCATTGACAGTTATTTTCCTGAGATGAAGTCTGTATTGTACATGCCAAATGACTCTGGATTGGGAATCCATATAAAATGATGACAATATACCTAAAAAGGTGGGAGGAGAAAGTTCTTGTGAAACCTCCTACACAAATATAGAAGGAGGATCCAGTGGGCAATTAAAAAATTAGCTTGAATACAAATTAATAACTGGCTTTTAAAATTTAGTCAAAAAATTCATTTAAAAAAGAATCTGAAACATATGCATTGGTTTTGTTAGAGAAAGCCTAGGAATGCTTGTGGTTCCTGTTGTGCAGGAAGGTGCAAGAAGAAATCCCAAAAATGTGTTAGGGAAGGAGGGAGGAGGTAATTTTCTGTCCAATCTTTAGGTAGGGATCAAATCAGACGTTGGTTATATTCAAAAAATATCTGAAGAAACCCATGTGCCCTGTATGCATTTCCTAGGTTTTGGGAGCTGCCATAGGCCCTCCATATTGTCACAGCCTACTGCTACCAAGGAACATGGGGCTGATAAAATATCCAAACCCTCTCTCTGGAGTCCTTCAATTTCTTTGTCCGGTGCAGGGAGCCTTCTGTGAAAACCACATGAGGATCTTCTCTTGGCACATAGCCAGAGTGATTTTAGGTTTAAGCTTGGGAACTATCTGTGGTTCTCCCAAGCAATAGATTGCCCTAGGCACATGACCTTAATCTTTGCTCTGCTAGAAAAATCTCTCATGGTCACTTTGGAGATGGATGCAACCCCTTGGAAACTGGCAGCCCACCTGTAAACTTTTTTGGAGAACATTCTATGGAAGGCCTTTGATGTCCCTGGCTATAAATAAAGCAGGCGTGGGCTCCATTTTGCCATTAGTATAGAAGCTTGATCCATATGATTGGCTTGCCCAACCTGCTCCAGGTTTTTGAAATTATTTTCTATGTCCTTTGGTTATTTCACCGTTCTATTTTTTTCCTAACTTTTATTTATCAGCCAGCCTATTTCACCCAGGGAAACTCCACTCCCGTTACTTATGTGGGATTCAGGTGAGATTCTAAAATCAGTGAACAGTATGCTGGAGCTTTTGAAGCCTTGGAGTGACACAATTTTGTTATTTTGTGAAGAAATGTGATAGCCAGAATGGCACTCACAGTAAGAATAGTACGTTTCCCCCAAAGTTTTAAGTAAATGGTTAAAAATATTCAATTAAGTATTACAAAACTGATATATAGTTTTTTATACAATTCAAACAAAAGGAGGCACCAAATTTTCTTCCCTAGCCTCCTTTTTAAATCTTAGATTTTAAGATCTCGTTTCTTGATGCATATTCTTCTAAACTTTTGCTGTCTATGTAAATACATACCTACAAGTAAGTGCTAATGTTTACATTTTTATTCATGTGTCATATAAATGCAAATTGACCTCCTATGAACTCAAGTATCATGAAAATAAGGAATGCCATTATTCAGTTTTATCCCTCATACCAAATACAGCATCTAGCTCTTTGTAGGTGCCTAATTAATTATCTGATGAATAAATGAGTATTCAATTAATAACACATTTTAGCTTTCTATGGGAGGCTTGTTATTTTGGTTGGCACATGGTATGTGTGCATATTTAGGGGTACAGTTCAATAACTTGATACATATATAGAACGTGTGATAATCAAATCAACATAATTAATATTTCCACCTTCTCAAACATTTATTACTTCTGTATGTAGGGAAACTTCAGGCTCTTCTTGTTGTTTGAAATGTAGCATAAATTGCTGTGGATTATAATTTCTCTGCTTTGCTGTAGAACACCAGACATAATTCCTCCTATCTAAAGTTTTCATTCGTTACCCATTTTAGCCTCTTTCTGTCCCTTTTACCCCCATTATTCTCAGTCTCTAATGATTACTATTCCACTCTTCTTTGGTAAATTTGAGTTTTTAAACTTTCACAAATGAGTGAAAACACGCAGTATTTGTCTTTCTGGGCAGGGATCATTTCACTTCACATGATATTTTCCAGTTCCAGCCCACTTGCTTTCTTATGTATGGCTGAACAATACCTCGTTGTTTGTATATACCTCATTTTCTTTATCCACTCATCTGCCAATGAGAGCTTGCTTGTTTCCATATCCTGAGTCTGGTTATCTTTAATGACAGTATAGTCTTTCATGAGACAAATATGCTGTAACGCTATTGATGAATATTTACTTTCTTTCTGTCCTTTCACTATTACAAGTGATATAAAAATAAGCATTCTTGAGAGCTTGTCTGGAGGTTCTAGCACAGTTACTCAGATACCCTCGACTGAAGAAGGATCCTCAGCTACAGGTTGGCCTCTGTGACTGGGTGTGCAGCTTTGGATGCCCAAGGAATTAGAGAGGGACACCTATCTAGCCAGCCAGGTCAGCCCAATCAACTCTGGTCATCAATGGAATGACAGATGTTAAATCCAGATTGCCCTTACGTCTGAAAACAAACATTCTTGGTCATAAATTAGGATGAAATTATGAAGGGCTGATTTTTCAAAATAGGATATTTAGTTTGAAGCCCTGGATGTTTCAAATGTTGACAGATACTACTACCATGGTTCTTCACCTTTATGGGAGAAATCACAGACCCACTTGATGATCTGATAAAAGCTAATGTGCCCTATCTCAATAAACTGTACCAATGTCCTATAGAATTTCAGAGGGACCTAGGCATGACTCTTAGGTTAAGAACCCCTGCTTTTTCTATCAACAATGGAAGTTGTTTCAATCATAAATGGTTTCACCCTCCTAGTTGCAGCATGATCGGCTCTTTCTCTTTCTTTCAGAAAAACAGATGTTCTCTGAAAGGAGAATTATGAGATCTTGAGACATTACATCTAATCTGTCTCATGCAAATTCTCTGTGCGGCTTACCCAATTTCAAAGGCACACGCTTGTGCCAGTGCAGCCATGTGACTTTAAGAAATCCCATAATCTGCCACATCAAAATTCCAAGGGAAGACATCTTTTCTTATGTCTTGCTTTGTGTTTCCCCGAATTCCTCCAGCTACAATGTATTAAAAACATCTTTTAAGAAAATGGGAAGCCATGTCTTTTTGTTTCCAATTTGAATTAAACAAGAACTTTAATTTGACCTAGCTCAAGTGTGAGGCTTGCCCTAAGTCATAAATGAGAACTTCAGGTGAAAACAGAGACCAATAGTTAGGTGAATACTTGGTCAGTCGACATGCAGAACGTGATCTCCTGGTGATCAATGACAAAGTCAGACCCGTCCATCCATGGGCTGTGGTCAAAGGAATTATTGTTTTATAATTCTTGGGTCATAATAAGAAACTAAGGTATGCCTGGGCTCAAACACCAGTCACCCTCTGTTACATGCACACCCTAACTTCTTAGTTCTCTGCTGGGGACAAAGGGGACCAAGGACAATTAATGCAATTAGTTTTATTGTCCATTTCCAGAGGAAACACAGCCCGAGCGAGAATATGAGATGCCCATTTTATCTGCCTTCAGGAGGAAGGATGCTTTCATTTAAGCGACTACAACTGATTTACAAGGGAGTAAAGTGCTCTTGGTTTACACATCCACGAATGATAGAGGCCTTTGCAACATTTGGATATAGCAGAGAGCTGACTTTGACATCTTTAGAGAGTGGAGTCACTTGGCTGGGCTCATTTCCTGGTTCCTGTGTTTTCATAGCACAGTTTCAAAGACAGTGTGAAGCCAACATACACTTAAAATTCTTGGTCTCTATCAAAACAAATCTGCCATTTCCTGCTTTACTTTTTCGGTGAGGTTCATTACAGTGCTAAATTTGAACCTCATTAAAGAATAAAGTCTACACCTGTCTTTAGATCAGTTCTCAAAACAAAAACTACTCTCCTGTTTTATAGTAAATGCTACTGTCTGCAAATTTGAAATCCATAATTAATATTATTGAGTAAAAATGTTACCAGACTTGAATTTGAAAAAAAAAAAAAAAAGAAAGAAGCAGTTCTTTGCCCACCACTCTTAAAAAATTATACTGGAATTTAGCTGAGGAAAAATAGTTAATGTCAAGAAAAAATTTTAATCAAGGCCCTTGCTATTCAAAGGGTGATTTTTGTGCCAATCCTATCACCTATACCCCAGGAGCTAATTAGAAATACAGGATCTCAGGAACCCCAGAATTACCAATCAGGACACACATATTCATAAGATTTCCAGGTGATTTGCATGCGCAGTTAAGTTTGAGAGAAACAGATCCAGGCCATGTTATGAAGCTACAGAGAGACACAGGAATGTTGCAGAGAGTGAAATTCTTGTGTGATGGATGCCAACTACCATATGTATTTACAATTCTCGAGATTACAAAACACCACGTTAATTCTTTGAGCAGGACAGGTGTGGAAGAGTGTGTCCTTGAAGAAATCTAATTGAAAAAGGAAAGTGAAATACACACCCAAGTTCTTCATGGCCATATTAAGATTCACATGTAGAAGACACTTCTTCAAAATGACCATCATGTTAACTCTTGTCTTCAGACAAGTATGTAAAATCAAAGGCTCAAAATAATGAGTTAAAACAGATTCTCTATGTTTTAGCTTAATTTGCCTAAATCGCTAATTAAATATATTGCTTATCAAAATTATCCTTTAGTAAATTTTATCAATTTAGTATGAAGAAAATAGGACTAACTTTTCTCATTTCTCTCTTTTTCTTAACAGAATTTCTGCAAAGCAATACTAAAATTGTACTAACATATTTAATAGATGTGGTTCAATGCTAGGCACTGTGTTAGGTGCTTGAAATACATCAGTGAATAGAAAGATTGACCTTATGGCATTTACTTTCTTATTAATAGACACAGGCCATAAATATTACAAAAGGGGTGGGATTGAATAAAGAATAGGGTTGTGAGTAGGTAAATGGTTACAACTTTAAATAAGATGATAATTTGCACATTTAGTATTGAGGGAAACTTAAAGGAAGTGAGAGAAGCAGGAGGAAGAATTCCTTTGAGATAAATGTCAATTCCTTCCATGTATGTTACTATTTTCTACATTTAAAGAAAAGCCAAGTTGGTGTGGGGATTGTTTTTTTCCTAACTTATAATCTGTTTGTTGATTCAGTGCTTTAGCAGTAAATATAATTCTATATATCCTTCTTTCTGGCTAGCCATACATTCAGCATCATGTTAACTCAGATTCTATTTTTCAGTTGCATCTGAATGCATAGACTTAAGATCCTTATATTAAGTGTGATTGCATCTAAAAATTAAATCTGTAACAATAACTTTATTATTGTTACAGAGTTAATTTTTATGCTTGTACATATTATTAATTTTTCTAATCCTGGACAGAGGTATTATTATCCTTGTTTTAGAGATTAAAAGACAGAGGGTTCAAAAAGGCAAGAGTCAAGTTCCAAGGTTAGAGAATATGTTAGTAATTCAAGCAAGAATTGAACTTGGTTCTCTCTGAAGCTACAGTCACAATCTTTTAATGAAGTCACCTCCCCAGCATACCATCAATTTGCACCCAATGCATTGTGTTGGGCTCTGTGCTCTTTTATATCATTATGAGTTTACTTACAACGTGCAATATGCTAATTTCTCTTTAGCAGACTTCATACATAACAACAACACAAAGGCTACTACACAGATATCTGAATCATTTCCTGGCCACTGAATTCTTACCCCCAAATAGATTGAGATCCTAAAATAGCTTTTATAGAAGAACGTTTTATAAGTCTTTTATCTATAACCAATAACCAGCTCCACACAATTATGTTCATTTATTGAATTCTTTCAATGAGGTAGAGATTACACTGTGTATTCCACAGATATAACTGTGTTTCATATTATCATTTCAGAGATGAGAAAACTGAGATCTATAGATGTTAGGTAGAATCTGTGATCTTAGACCTTAGGCACTACTAGTTCAGAGCCCCAGAAGCTTCTATATAAGAAAATGTTTAAGGAACTTAATCCAGAGACATTTAGGAAAAGTCCATCCCATCTGATGATGGCAAATTTGTGGGGTGGGCAAGAAGTAGGTATCTTTGATTCTGAGAATCAGGAGGAGAGTGAAAATTCTCAATCCTGTCCCTCTAGAAATCTGACCCAGAGTCTAAACACATTTTGTAGCCATATTCCAGCGAGGGAGGTCTAAGTGGCCCTGGTCATCATAAATATTCAGGCACACTGAGATGAAAATCGACATTAAAAACATAAAATTGCACTGTGTGTACATCTAAATACAATCACCTATTGATAACAGAAGCCCAAGTCATTAAGAATACATTTAAGGAAACAGAGATGTGTGCAGTACATGATAGGAAGCTTTTCATCTAAACCGTTAAACTGGAAGTCTTTATCTGGCAAGTTTTATGAACCCTACTGGAGAAGTACTTGATGTGGAATTCTTATTTCCTGACAAGCCTGGATAGATCAAGCCTAGCTGTGATAATGTTCATCTCTGCGTATTATAATGAAGCTGCTATGGTAACACCAGAAGTCATTTTTAAAATGTGCAATTTTAAAAGTTCATTTCTTAGAAAAAGATTAGCACAGCTGTAACACTCATAATAATCTAATGAGACTTAAAAAGAATGCTCTGATTAAAAAAGAGAGAGAGAGAGAGAGAGAGAGAGAGAGAGAGAGAGAGAGAGATTTCTCAGATTTCACAGTAACATAGCCCTCCTGAGAATGACGTAGTTCACCCATGACTTTCCTAATCAATGAAAGCAAGGGGACATTAGGTCAGAGACTTAATTAAATTTTGATGTGTGTAATTCAGCAGTAGGACTCATTCAGCTCCTTCTTAGCTCAGGATACTTGCTAAGTAAATCATGGAATCCCTTGCATAGAAAATTTTATGTACTTGTCATTTTCATGATTTAAGGAGGCAGGTACAATAAATGTTCTCAGCATTAGTTATTTTGTACGGATTGACAGTACTTTTTATCAGTGGTCACAGAATTTCAGACAAGGAAGGAAACTAATGTGATGGTTGGGGAATTGGGTTCATTTCCAAAGTTAAGACCCCCATCGCGTCAGCTTCACCCACCCACCCACGTCGAGCTTGACAAAAAGAAAAAGGCATAAATCAGTGCCCCTCGTCTCTGTACATTATTATGGAAAGTCCTCACTATTTTTTCCTAAGGGAGATTATAACTTTTATAAATTTAATTGGTTATTGGAGACTGAATCACAGGCAACTGATAAAGAGGCCTGGCATGCTGCAGGGAGCTTCTGTTGTCCCTGGGACCTCATGGGCACCAGAAGCAAGCATCCCCAGGGGCACTTAGTGACAGATTCTTGAAGCAGCAGGTTTAATTGGAACGTCTTTTCCTGCGCTTTCCTTGAAGGCTTATAATTTAGGATTAGAGCCATGGCTACAAATTCAAATAAGTCCAATTTAATAAACTTATAGCAGAAAGCTTTTTGTGGGCATACACTAATACAATTTTTTAAATCTATATGTAGAATTTCACTTCGTTTAGAAAATGGTGCTTTACAAAGTTTATGCAGACTTTTGACCTCACAAATGCCAAGTTCTGTCTTCCTTCCTTAGCTTCCTTTCCAAACCAAGAAACAGTGAGTTGGTGACTGATTTTACCTATTTAGTTAAAAAAGGGAAATAGTGAGACTATTAGGTCCACCCTACCCCCACTTTATTCTTACCACAATCAGTTGCATTGGGTATTTGATATTGTGTGGACAAAGTAATAGATATATTTTAAGTCATTGCTTTTGACTTTATGTCAAATCAGCCTTGCCATCAAGCATGATTTGGGGTCTCTGGATAATTTCTAGACATGCTGGTGGCTGTAGAATCAGATAGAAGTGGATGAGTTGCCTTGAAATTTATTCTGTGATATGCAGTAGGAACAAAATATAGAAAATCAAATTAGACCAATCAGCCTATGGAAGAGGTTCATAGGCATATTTGCTTGTCAAAGTTCTAAGAAATGCTAGCTTTGCTCTAAGAACAGGGACAGTGCTAATTCTGCCTCTAGGCATGTTTATCCTGAATCTTTCAAAAGCAGCATGCCTATTTCTTGGGGTGCTTCCTGCCTCCAGTAACTTAAATACTAAGTGACTGCAGGATTCTAGTTAACAGATGAAAGCAAGAACCAAGGGACCCAGAGTCATCACTAATTCGGTGCCCCATTTTATCCATAAGCTGCTAATGACTGGACAAACTCCACCCCCCACTTTCATAATTAATAGCAACGACTCCATTTGAGATTGCGTTGTGAGCACTGGGCCCCAGGGGTGAAAAAGACAGAAATCCTGTTTTGAGGAAACACACAAGCCAGTTTGGGCACCAACATGGAAGTGAACTATTCACTGCAGGAGTGGAAAGAGAAGAATGGACCCTCTTTCCGCACAGCAACAGGTTTCTCCATATCCAGGCACCTGGCTTCCCCATTCCACCTAGCAGTTTTCCAAATTTTACCTCTCAGTGACCTTCACCATCCTTATGAATGGTACCTGCCTCCAACAGACATGAAAAATCATAGATTTCCTCCATTTCTATCCCTTCCATCTCATTAACTTTACTGAGTTCCTTTCTTTTGAAGCTGTTCCTATCTCCTTGTAATCCATGGGCACAGCTGGTCTCCTTTAGACCCCTCTATCTCATGCTGCCATTCATCCTAGAACAATTTTGCAGGTTTGTCCAACGTGAACACTGGAACTCAAATATCAAACCCATTTTGTATCTTTTCTTTCTCTTATTTTTAATTTCTTTTTTCCCCTGCTTTTATATCTCTAATTTTCAAATAGATGTGCCCCCCCCTTAAGCAAAAGGTGGGGGGTAGCATAACTTTTCTTTAATGTTATTTATATTATCAAATTACTGCCATCTTCTCCGTGTCTTGTCTGTGTCTTTGAAGGATGTACATTTGTTAGCTCCATTTTCTTTAAATGCATATGACTCAAATCTTCCTCGTTGTAAAATGAATATGAAAAATTTGACAAAATGCTTCAGAGTCCTGAGAAGAGAAATGAACACCGTTCACAATCTTACCATCTAGAGAAAACTTCTAGAACGAGGAAGGCTTATTTGAGCAGTCTCTGGAGTTGGACTCTTAATTCTGGCTTCATAACAGACCACCTGATTAACTGGCCAAGCAACCTGATGACCCTGGGCCTTTGTTTCCCTGTTTGCAAGAGGTATGACCGTAGAGGATAGCTGTGAGGTCTGCACAGGTAAATGCCTGGGGAAACTGCACTGGTAATTAAACTGTATTTAAGTTAGTGCTTTTTATGGGTAATGTGAGTATTTCTAGCCTTTTCTCTGTGCATATATTTAAATAGGTTTTATTTGGGGTCTTGATGTATAAACTGTTTCATCGGCTTGGTTTCTCACTTGACATCCTTGTGTGTCTCCATGTCTCATGTCTCCTCTGTTCTGCAGCTTGACACCTGGAATTCAGCAACTTAGTCAGAGACAAACACCAATCCCTAATGACAAGCAAGGAGATGTCCCAGTTCCTGCCTTCCCTGATTTCCCTACCTTCCCTTACTGAAATTCCTTTCTTAACTTTGCTGACAGTGTTCTCACATTGTTCCTCTCCACATGGATTAGTCTCCTTAAGATGTGTGCTCTTTACTGTCAAACTGCTAACCAGCCTCAGTTCTCCAGAATACTAAAAGTGTATTTTTTTACTTTGTGTTCTGCTTCCTCCCTCACATATACTGCACACGCCTCAAGCTTAAATTTTTCAGAACGAACCTTATTTTCTTCTAAAATGGGTCTTCCATCCATTGTTCATCCCATCAAGTTAATGGCAGTGCCACCCACCCAACCATCTAAGTCATTTTAAAAGTTTTCTTTTCCCTGGAGGATACCTTACTCAAAGCACCTAACCTGGTGTAAAACTGAACACAGTGCATCCTTCACACCCCTGAATCTCTCAAAGCCATTTTTGCTCTTATTGTTTCTGCCTTAATGAGGGCTTCGGTGAGAAACAAGGAAGCTGTCCTTAGTTCCTGATTTCACTTCTTTTTCCACTTCAACCAGCTATGACCTCCTTTTACTGTGACCTCCTACTTGCCCCCACCTCCTCTGCCCTCTCAGATCTTAACATCTCCTGCTTGGGTTACTGTCATAACTTCTGGAGTGGCTTGAACAGTGTCTCACAGAAATGCATATCGACCCAGAATTTGGCTTGACTTGAAAATAGGCAATTTGAAGATGTTCTTAAGGTAAAGATGGAGATAAGATCATCATGGATTAGGGTGATCCTAAAACTGGAGGAGAAGGTCCTGTAAGAGATTGAAAAGAATACGGAGAGGCCCACAAGGAAGACTCCACATGAAGATGGAGATAGAGATTGGACTCATGGAGCCACAAGCCCTGGCATGATAGGGGCCACTGGAAACTAGAAAAAGCAAGGAAGAGTCTCCACTAAAGTGTGGTCCAGCTGACGCCTTGGTTAATCTATTGCTTTCAGTCATCAAGTGTGGGGTAATGTGTTATGGAAGCTCCCAATGAGTGTCCCCTACCAATTCACCTTCTGTGCTCTGGCAGAACTTTCAACCTCTTTAAGCCTCTGATTAATATCTTTCAATAAAACATGAATGGGCCTCTTCTCAGTATGGCCTTCTCTTATCTCCATCTGTGCACTTTAATACTTCAGATTACGTGTGGCTCCTGAACACAAGTTTTGCCCCACATCTGAGTCCTTTTAGAACTGTGCCTTTCTGCTTGGAACACCCCCATAGTTTTGGCCTCCTTATGCTCTTGGTCATCCATCACAACCCGGCCCATGTGTCTCCTCCTCTGTGTGCTCCTTCTTGACTTTCTCTGCCATCTTTGTATCTTGTAATTTTTTTTCTATAATTCTATTTTTTTACACATTGTAATTTTTAGTTAACAAACTTTAATTCATCTTCATTGTCTTAATTATTTTGGCAGAGGGCCAAACACCTTGTAGGTACTCAATATGTTTGTTGAATAAAAGAATTCCTCTTCCCTTATAAATTGCAACAAGGAAATGTGTTAATTTTAATTTTACAGAATTATCTTTGAGTCCTCTCTGAATCTTACTGTCTTGGTTCAAGTCATCATCTCCCCTAAATGGTTTTCTTGCTTGCTTTGTCCTGTCTTTCCATTTTGTTTTTCCTTCTGCTATTGATAGTATATTCATAAAACCCCTCTAGGACCGTGTGATTCTATCAGTTGGAAACTTATATAATTTCCCATTAGCTTCAGGATGAAGTTCACATTTGATGCCATGAATCACAAAGTTGTCCCAGTCTTTCTTGCTCCATTGATAATGCTGTTCTTCAATTCCATTAGATTTCCTGAAAATTCTTATACTTTTATCTATGTATGAGTCTTCATATCCTTGTTCCTCAGCTTTCTATTCCTAGAACAGTTTTCTTCCTAGTTTATGGAGCTCAAATGCTACCCCTTCTCTAAGATTTTTCTTAGGCTCTGGAGTTGGCATGAAGTGCATTATTCTCTCTCTTATCTTCCCACAAAACTCTGTCCTCATCCCTTCATTGGAATTTGACATGGTGTGCACAGTTGATGATGTGTGTGCCTCTCTCTGCCTCTTTAATCTGTTCCCACTCTGATAATGAAAGCTTGGAACATGGGACCTTCTACATAGACTGAAGAGCCAACACACTCTCTCAAAATGACTAAGTTTAAGTTAAGGAGTTTGCTGATTCCAGCCATAACATATAAATACATAAACATGCATGTGAACAATTGTGATGACTATTTTTAATTTCATGTGTCCGTTTGGCTGGGCCACAGTACCCTTTGCACTGATCCCAAACAAACATGAAGTTATTTGTCTCTCATTGGAACATTAAAATCAGGGGCTTCCTATAAAGCATATTGCCTCTTATAATGTGAATGGACCTCATCTGATCAGTTGAAAGCCTTAATTGAAAAAAGAACTCCCTGGAGAGAGAAGGAGTTTTGCTACTAGATTGTCTTCAAACTCAAACTGAAACTCCTTCTTGAGTCTCTAGCCTGCTGGCCTACCCTGCAGATTTGATACTTGGAGGCTTCCACAATTGTTGAGCCAATTCTTTAAAATCTCTGTCTATATATAGATACATTCTATTTGTTCCATTTCTCTGGTGAACACTGACTAATCCAACAGTCAACATATGTCTCCTCTTACCTGACACATTTCATTGATCCTTTTTTTTTTTTCTCACAAAAATTTCTACAGCACAATAAAACAAACCAAGTTATAAATGAAAGAGGTAAGTTTGGATTTGGAAACTTGTGTTTGTGTCCCAACAGCCATGGAGTCAACCAGAACTTGAGTTCAAATTCTGACTCTAGCAGCTAGGTGACCTTGATCAAGTTACTTACGTTCTTGTTTTTATCTGGGACTTCATTTGAGAATGGTGTTATGGTTTAGATGTGAGGTGTCTGAGCAGATTTCCTCTGCCACACCCTTTCACCATAGTGTTCTGCCTCACCTTGGGCCTGAGAAATGGAGTCAGCCATCTATGGACTGAGACCTCTGAAACTGTGTGCCCCAAATAAATGTTTCCTCCTCAACATTGTTCATGTCAGGTCTTTGGGTGACAGTGATAAAAAAGCTGTCTCAAACACATGGGGTTAGGGAGCCTACCTTATATGACTGCTGTTATGAAGATCAAACCAATGAAACATGGAAAGTATTTAAAAAGGTGGCTGGTACTACGAGTAAGCTCTGCAGCAAGTGTTCACTGAACGTCAGCTGTCACATTTACAAAGCCTCCTCTGTTTGCCTAATTGTTTCAGTTCCCTGATTTTCCTTTGTTAATCTACTACTGAAAAAATATGTATTGTATTTGCTTGTCTCCAGCTCCTGCAGTCTGGAAATTGACACACATAATGCATCCTTTACTATAAAGTTCAACTATTAGAGATTTTTGGATTGCTTATGCTGCTCGATATAGTGATAGTATGAACGTATTCATTGGGTGAAGTTTGTTTTAGTTGCATATTGTTTTAATAAACTGTCTACTTTGATTAGAGTATACAAGAACTATGAAAAGTTCAAATATAATGATAAAATAAAAGATATTTTTATTGAGTTATTCTACGATCAAGACAGAAAGCATTAATGAAGTAATTGCTTAAGGGAATAAAACTGTTGTTTCCAAGTTTGCTGGCTATTCTTCTCTGCCAAAGCATTGCTAGAGCTCTGTCTTTAGCTAAAATATATGCAAATGCATACATAATAAAAGCAAATCTTGGGTTTCCTTACTTCTGAAAGAAAACATTGTCTCAAAAAATAAATTTCAAAATAAATTTTGTTTATAGTTTGTCAATGCCAAATCACATGATGTGATGGTGATAGTGGAATTACTGGGTTTGTCTTATGAGAATGTGTTTGTGTTTCACCCTAATCTAAAACAAGACTAAAATCAGTTTTCATTTCTAGGCACACTCTCTACTTATTATTTAAGAAAGTGTTCCAGAATAGTGTTTAAAGAAAAGGAGTTAAGAGGAGGATTGTGTGGGGAGAGGCTGCATGTTTTCTCATGTGGATATGGTACACCATATGTGTGTGTACCCACAAATTCCATAAGGCATTGCTTTATCCTCATTACTTTGTGTTTTCCTCTGGTGGTATTAAATGTCTTTCGCCTCTTCTTGATAAAGCATCTTGTCCCCAAGCTATATACTAATGTTAAAAGGAACATTCCCCTCCTCTTTGAGTTTGTGGTAGATGGATGATGGAGACACTGTCCACCGTCTCTCATGTAGATTTCTCTTTAGATCATTACTAGTTATCTGGCATTCAAAGGCACTTGAAAGATGTAGATGAAACAATCTTCATTCTTTTTATCAGTGGCAAAAGAAGTTTTGATTTACAAATATATCAAGAAGTAGGTATGCACGTCACTGAAATAAATTCATAACTATCTAAAAATACATAAATATATATGATAATGATAACTAGGCATAAAGCAATATCAACTAGAAGAGCCCATATTCCTGAAGTTATTTAAGTCATCTCCTGTCTTCTAATCAGGCTTCATTAAGTCAATATAGATTGATGAGTGTTTAATCTCTCCTCTACATTCCAGGAAGGAAGATGCCTCATTTAAGGGTAATCATTACCTATGTATGTACATATATGCATATATATATATATATATATATATATATATATATATATATATATATATATTACTATTTAAGAAATTCAAATTAAGTTTGAACTTGATATGACCTCACATTAAATATTTGCCTTTTTTCTTTTACTTCCTACAGGACATTCTCATTATAATCCTGAGAAATTAGTATTGCTATCCCCATTTTACAGAAAGAAAAACATGAGGCATAGTTTTGCTCACATTCCACAGAGGGTTAACAACAACAACAACAGCAACAAAAAGTGCTTTTCTTTCTTTTCTTTTTTTTTTTTTTGCTTCTTGCTTTATTGAATGCCAGTTTTTTTTTTCCATCCATCCAATTCTTTCTAAAGACTTAATTGTTTGTCACAAAGCTATTTAGCTATTTTGAATGGAGGAAAATTCTCAGATGGCCTAATTTTTCACACCTTATCTTTTCCACCATAAACAAAGTCTCTAATGTTTGAATAAAAACTGCTTCTTATCACACTCCATTGATGCAATATGGTCACCACAGATTAATTTTGCCCTCATTGACAGTATTTTTGCATATACGTGTCAGTTTGGTTTGAAACCCTTGTGCTCGGCTGTTTTTTAGGCTTGCAGACTAATGGAGATGCATCTGGTGCATTTCCGCAAGTTTCAGATGACTTGAGAAACAAACCCAAAAGCTCTCTCTCGAATCTGAGCCCACTGGGTTCTGGGGTAGTTGTCTGCATCTATGATCAGCTCAATTTGGCTGCATAAGGAATGGGAGACGTTTCTGAATATTTCAGTTGAGCCCGTATTAGAAATGACCCAAGTCTCACCTTTAACTGGACTCTTCATCCTACATGTCTCTGTCCCTGCTTTTTACTCCTGCTCTATCCCCATATCAACTTTTCTCTCTTCTCAATGTTAACACCGTAGTATCTGAAGAGGGTTACTCTTACCAAAGCCCTTTCTCTCTGTGGCTGCTAAGCAGATGCTTATTTCTGTGTCTCCTCAAGCCTGATCTCTAATCGGGCCTTCTTTTTACTCGCTCTGATGCTCCAGTTTTTCATTTAGTGCAAAAGGAGTTTTCCCTAATATGCTCAACAGATGCTGCCTCCAAAAGCCATCTTCGCGGAGCGCCTGAAAATGCTCTATTGTGGAGCCTAGCATATATGCTAGAATATACAAACACAGCAATGCTTCTTTTCTTTATTGACTTGCACTGAAATCTGTGCCTCTGCTAAATAAAACCATTCCAATCTCAGGCTGCCCATGTGCTGAGACATTTGTGTCTCCTTTAAATTCATCAGGACTTCCCAGGTTTGCCTCCAACCATATTTTAACAGATAGTGTGCTGCCAAAACCCGATCAAACACTTTCCAAATCTTCTTGACAGCATTATTGATGACAGATGGTGAACCTCCACATTTCACCAACCATAGTATTAGGAAGAATGCTGCCTCAATAGGATTATGCAGTGGGACAGCATATGTAATCCCTGTTCCCCTCCTGACCCCTGCGAGTACATAAATATTTAGAAGATTTCCAAAATATCAGAAGAGCTATAATTGCACATGGTTTTATGCGAACTGTTTACTTACGGATACCCTTAGCTAAGGCCGAATTATTTATTTGCTTTTCTTTTCATAGGAATCTTGTCATTCTACTATATTTATAATGTACATTCTTAGAGGTTACCAAAGAAAGGCAAGCTAGTTTTCCATGAGTGAAAATGCTCTGAAAATAGATGTACTCAGGGTTTGAAAATGTGATTTCTCAGAAGTTCACTGTTTTTTTCCAGTTAGGATTTTTTTAACCAGAAATCAAATGATCTATTGTTTTTCCTAGTTACTGTGTTACTCTCTGTGAATGTTAATCCTTGGCCTGTAGGTATAAAAAGAGCATTTAATATTAGACAAAGCGTATTACTAATATAACTGCTTATGTAAAAAATTAGAAAGTATGGGACAGTTACAAATTTGGATAATTCTCTTGGGCACCAAAATATGCTATCGTGATAAAGAGCTTATTTTGAATGCTTGGAATGGCTGTTTCCTAATTTCCAAGTACATGCAAGTATTATTTTCCTAGATTATAAACTCCTTGAGGGTGAGGATTACATCTGTTTTGTTCACTTTTGAATTCCCAGAAATCATCACATACCACATTGCCACATCAGGCACTCAATAAATACATGATGGTTATTTGGTTGAATAGATAGATACATACATGAGTGGATTTATCTACCACTGAAAAGCACATTGTAGCATTTATGTTTTTCTAAAAAAATAATATAATGAGATTAGGGTATACTTTGTGTTTAAAAGTCTGGTTTTGATTTTAGTTATTAGCTTTAGAAAGCTGGAAGATTTTTAACATCTAAAATCTGAATTTCCTCATATTTAATATGAGAATAATAATTTTTTATGCCCGAAAAATAAAAAGGCCGTAGAGTCATGGTGTTCAACACACCGGCTTCCTTATTTCTGAATTTGTGTTTTCCACATAAGTCCCGTGCGGTCTTGCCCCAGGATTTTGTGAGGATTTGGTAAATTGACCCTTTTACCACTTAGAATTACACCTGAGACTTAGTAAGCACTCAAAACAAATGTAAGGTATTTTCGTTGTACAATCCTTTTTTTTTTCCTTTCTAGAGCCAAATGAATTTTTTTTACCATTTGTTTCTTACTGTGATTAATTTAATAGAAAAAGGGCAGTAATTGCAATTTAAGAGCTGTAAAATATGAATTCACTAGTTAAGCAATAAATGTGAAAGAAAAGGGATTTAGGGCTAGGAGAGGTGATAGAAAAATAACTCCTCAATGTAATAGGACTCTCTAGGAAAAAGATTAATTTGTTTCTTGTACCCACTTTGCTTATATATCCACTCAACCACATATACTGAGCCCTGGCTCTGTGGCAGGCCCTGCTCCAGGTGCAGCAAGCAATTACCAGAAATCCCAGCCTTCCACAATGCTTAGAATGGTGTGTGTGTGTGTGTGTGTGTGTGTGTGTGTGTGTGTGTGTAAAACAATGATAAGCACAATGAATAAATACATATTAAGTTAAATTCACGTCGGTAATTTGTTTTAAGGAAAAAAATAGCTCAGAGAGAAAATTTAGAGTATGTGTGTCCAAATGTCCTTAGAGGAGCCAGGAGAGTCCTTATTTGCACAGAGAATTTAGAGAGCAGGTCTAACAGAGATGAGGGAGTGAATCACGTTAGTGTCTTTGGAAAGAACAGCTGGACAGAGTGAGGAACAACTGCAAAGACTCATGTCTCATGAAAGAGTCATGCCACCTAACACTTCTCAGTGACAATAAGGAGGCCAGTCTTTCCAGAAGCAAGTTCCATGAGGAGTAGCCACAGAAGAAGTCAGAAAGGTTTATGGGGGTGGGTTTGATTGCGTCGGGTTCATAGGCCAATGGAGCAATTTTAGATTTCACTTGTAATGAGGTGGGGAGTCACTTGAATGTTTTTAGCAAAAGAATGAGATTATCTGATGAACATTTTAACAGAATGATTTTAGTAACTGTCTTGACGTTATACAATAAGTATGAGGAAGGTATCAATAGTCAGGTGGCTTTTGCAGTAATCCAGGTAACAGATTAGGTGCTCTTGGACTAAGGTATCACAGTGGAGACTGTCAACAGTAGATAAATTCAGAAGCTATTTGAAGTTAACATTAATAATATTTATTGACATATTAAGCTGTGTCTGTGTGTTGGAAGGACACACATATACCTCATTTAACCTTGAACTACCAGAAAGAGTTGCCATTAACTGTTCGGGAAGGCTGAAAGGGATAAGAATGAGGTAGACTGTTTTAGAGGGGGGAGAATGCTTAGTAAACAACTGTATTTACATATCCAAAATTCAGGATAGAAGCCTGGATTGAACAGTAGCATCTGGTAGTCATTGCCACTGTAAAGCCACAGAATATTATTGCTAAGGAAGTAGGTACAAGAAAAAAGAGAATATGCATTTGGGGAACACAATTCTTCCTATAACAGTCTATTCTCTGCTCTCCAAAATATTCATGTCCATGATATATAGTATATGTATAAAGTACCTCGATCTAATTCCAATTGTCAACTTTTACAGCAATGCACACTAAGTTCAAAATCTAATCTAAATATTATCAGCCCCCAAATACAAACTTCATCATGAAAATCAGGTATGGCTGAGATTCTAGGCATGACCTCTCCTAAGGAAAGTTTCCTGTTCATCTGTGGACACAAGAAACTTGAAAAGACATTAATTGCTTCCAAAACATAGGGGTGGTGCAGTCATGATGGCACCAATTTCTCAAGAGGAAGAAATTGAAAGGAATGAAAGGGTCGCCGCTTATAAGCAAGGTGGAGTTCTGCAGACTAGATTCCATTAGATCTCAAAATTCTGACAGTGCCGACTATGGTGGTCCATGCCTGTAATCCCAGCAGCTCAGGAGGCTGAGGCAGGAGGATGGTGAGTTCAAAGCCAGCCTCAGCAAAAGCAGAGTGCCAAGTAACTCAGTGAGAGAGACACTGTCTCTAAATAATACAAAAAAATAAATAAATAAAATAGGGCTGAGGATGTGGCTCAGTGGTTGAGTACTCCTGAGTTTATTAATCTCCGGTACCCCAAAATAAAAATGTCTGACAGTAATCGCTTGTGGCTTGCTTTCTAATCTCTGTGCCTCCTTGGCTGAACAGTCTCTTCCATTCCTCTTCTTCTCCTCCTTGGGAGTTTTGTTGGCTTCTGCCTCTTCATCACCTCTTGTCTCTGAGTCAATTTTCTTTTTGCTTTTTAATACAAATTTGCAGTGGAGTGGCTTTGTTGGCTCATTTCCTGACTGCAGAATTGTTTTGCAACATTCGAGAAGTTTGATCTATAAGGTTTACCATTACTCCTGGGCGTAGTCCTTCAGGGACCTCTAATAAAACCCAGAGTTGTACGTCAGGGCCTTTCCTCTTCTCTTCGGTACATACTGAACTCCAATTGCCACGTCCCTAACCCCTTGACACTTCTGAAAGTTTTGCTCCGTTTTTCAGATTTTTGGCCATCACTTTCAAGACTGACAAACATTTTGTGGTGAAACACAGAACTAAATGTTATATTTACTTCAAGCTGTTTATCTTCTCCAAAGATCTTGATCTC
This sequence comes from Ictidomys tridecemlineatus, assembly GCF_052094955.1. Classification (NCBI taxonomy): domain Eukaryota; kingdom Metazoa; phylum Chordata; class Mammalia; order Rodentia; family Sciuridae; genus Ictidomys; species Ictidomys tridecemlineatus. The sequence continues at coordinate 26,642,216 of NC_135482.1, forward strand.
TCACGTCTTTGCTGACTTGATAGCTCTCTTTAGCTTTTAAACGTTTTGCAAAAAATTATTTTGTTTGTATTTCGCAATTCTCTTTGGCAAAATTTCGTCATGGTTAGAGTTGAAAATATTCTTAAAGTCATAAATGGTATTTTACTGTGCATGCTATTCTAATAATTGATTATTTTTTTTCACTTTAAAATATATTGGAGAGTTTCATATATTGTATAAACTTTCCTTGTAGTTTTAATTACTCCATGATATTTTATGTGCCATGTTCTCTTTTGGTCATGATGCAACTCATATGCTGCACATGTCTCTTTTTGTTTTCATAATCAAAATTATTATATATAAAACAGAAAAGTCTAACTGATGATTTTGCTTTTTCACTATATAACTCTAGTTTATACTCCTGCTAATAGAGAAAGAATGAAGTTAATGATTTTTTTTTAATTAAGGTAGATACAATAAACTTTCAAAAGTTTATTTCCTACTGCTATTTTCACAAAAAATAAAACCTGACAGGATGTTTCTAATTGATTAATTTGGCAAATCGTTATTGTTCCAAACATGCTTTGGGGCAATGAAGAAATATCAAGGGGGAAGCTGACAAAGTCCCTGCTGTGTTGGAGATGATTCTGGGTGATATGAATTTGATCGCTTCAAGCAGCTTGATTTGGATGATGAGGCATTTTAAAGGCTATTTTATTTGGGCTCAATTTCTCTTACATTCTGTAACGGTTATGACTCTTTCTGAGAATTGAAATTTGCAACAAAATGTTTTAAACTTTTGTATAATTGTAAAAAGGCAATAAATAAAATGACTAATGTCAAGTTGGAAAAACATTTTAAAAACTGATAACGTAATGGTAAATATGAGAGGATTTTCATTAAAGTGAAAGAAGTGCCAATAATAGTTAACTCAAAAAAAGAGCAAATGGCACTAAAACTATTAAGATGCTTAAACTTGAAGATAATGACATATTTGTACATAAAAACCACACTGAGAGAACATTCTTCACTTATCAGATTGCCAAAAGTCAAGGACTTCAACCATAAAATTTTTTGCAGGAGTCTAGGGAAATGAGCTTTTTCTTTTATTGTTGCTGGGAATAAAAATGTCTTTTGAAGGGACCTTAGAAATTCCCAGAAAAAAATAGATGTCTTTATTCTTGTATGTAGCAATGCTTTCTAGGAATTTATCTGAAGATGTCTTCTCAAAAAGTACAAAATGACTTAAAAAATGTTCTCTTTAGTTAACAGTATATTTTGACATATTCATACAAACATGGAGTACATTTTGTTCTCATTAAGACCCTAGTCTTGTGGTTGTACAGGATGTGGAGATTCACTGTGCTTTATTCACATATGTATTTAGGAAAATTATATCAGAATTATTCACTGTCCTTTCTATTCCCACCCACCCCTTTTTTCTCTTCATTCCCTTTTGTCTAATAAACTGAACATAAGTTCTTGCCCTCCCCACCCTTAAAAAAAGGAATTGCAGGGATCCATACCTCTTAGGACTACTATGGGGATTAAATAATCTAGTAGATATATTGTGCTTAGAACTGTGTCTGGGCATAGAGTGGGTGCTGTGTGATGCAAATGAATCATTTTCATCAGTATTTGATTAAAACTGTAAAAAGAAAAAAATACAAACTACCTGTGGATAACAATATTGATTGTGACATTATCTAAAATAACAAAAGCCTAGGAACAACCTAAAAGTGCATCCATAGTGAGCTCATTCAATAAATTATAATATGACCACATGATAGAGAATAAATCCTTTGTAAAATGTCATGAGGAAGAACTCCATTTACTGATATTGGGTCACTTCAGGACATTTACTTAAGAAAACCAAAATGCTTGGAGAAACAAACAAACAAACAAAACAAGTTAAAATACTTACACTTCTCAAAGTGATCTGTAGATTTAATGCAATCTCTACCAAAATCCCAATGATATTTATTATGAAAATAGTAAAAGCATTCTGAAAATTTATGTAAAATCATAAAATACTCTGAATAACCACAGCCACTTTGAGCAGAATGTTATTCAAAATACACTACAAAGGATAAGAGAAGAAAAAAAGTGGAGTAAATAGAATAGAAACAAGATTTTTCTAGGTATAAATTGCATAATGTTTTCCACTTTGTAACTTATGATTTTTTACAAAATTAAATAAAAATAAAAATACTTACTAAAAATGAAATAAAAATTAAATGATTTAAATTTTATATCATGTGTAAAATAAGCACATAAATAAAAGATTATTTCATGTTGATTTTTAAAAAGGCTATTTTTACTGTACAGCTTTAACAAGACAAATTATATTTTAAAATATTTGACCAAATTAATAAATTTGTCTTTTTAAAGTTCTATCCTTGTTATTTTGACATATCATTAATATTTTGAGTAAGTGAAATATGGTAAAATTAAAGAAATCAATTTAATTCTGTAATTTGAAAGGCCAATTGGTAATATCACAGAATTCTTGTTAGTTTATATATGTGTGTGTGTGTGCGTGTGTGTGTGTGTGTGTGTGTGTGTCTACTGAAAAGACCTAGATGCAATGACAACTACTATGTGCATTTATAGTCTCTAAATATTATTTTTCTTAAAAGCATTTGAAAAATAATAATTTCACTGAAGGCTGGTTTTGCTAGGTTTGGAGACAGAGATGTATAAATGTCTAAAATGAATGGTGGTCACCTTTTTCTAGAGATCAAGGAAGTTCTTAAATAATAATATTATCATGTCAAAAGGTACAGGAGCCGATTCGAAAGAAGTCCCAATGGCCAAAAATGAGACAATCTGATATTGAATAATGTTATCTATAGTCAGTTGAAATACATTAAATATAAAAACATTCATGAGTCCATAATGATCCTCTAAAAGCCCTATTGTTAGTGGATGTCTGGTGATAATTATTCTAAAAATGGGAAAAAAAGTAAATACTGACTTTGATCTTATAGTATGAAATTTATTACACCATAACAATAAAGAACAGAATATTTTTTCTTTATCACAGAATTTTATTTCATGCACACAGAAGAAAATATTAGAATTATAGAATTAATATTGTTAAAATACTCATAGTTCTAAAAGTGATCTTTAGATTTAATGTAATTGCTATCAAAATCCCAATGACATTTATTATGACATAGTAAAAGCAATCTGAAAATTTACATAAAATCATGAAATAGCTTGGATAACCACAGCCACTTTGAGCAAGAACAAAACTGGAGGTATTGTACATCCTGATTTCAAATGTGTTACAAAGATTTAGTAAACAAAACAGTATGGTACTAAAAGAAAAACAGACATATATTCCATGCATTAGAATACAGAGCTCAGAAATATATCCATATACATAGAAAAAAAACCACAGAAATATATCTACATAGAAAACCACACAGAAAAACAATTACTTCATGTGATTTAAAATATGCTATTTTTACTGTATAGATCTAGCAGCATATATACTAAAGACACAATCTATTTTAAAACATTTGACTCAATTTAATAGACTTGCATATATAGTCAGCTGATCTTCAGCAAATGTAGCAAGAATACACAGTGAGAAAAGGACAATCTTTTCCATAAATGAAGTGAGAACTGGGTATGCACAGATAAGAGAGGGAAATTTAACCTTTATGTTGTACCATACACAAAAAATCAACTCAAAATGGATTAAAAATATGAATGCAAGATTTCAAATCATATAACTCTTAGAAGAAAACATGAAAAACAAATAAACAAACAAAAAACACGTCTGGAGATTGGTCTTGGCAATGACTTCTTGGATACCACACCAAAAGTAGAAGATATAGAAATAGACTAATGGGTGACATCAAATGAAAAACCTCCATCACAGCAAAGAAAACAACCAATGAAGTGAAAAGACAGCTTACAGAATGGGACAAAATATTTATAAAGTTTTAATAACCAAAATACTCAAGGAACTCAACAACAACAAAAAAACCCAATTACAAAATGGGCAAAGGAATTAATAGTCATTTCTCCAAAAAAAGACATATGAATGGTTAAGAAGAATATGAAAAGGTACTGAACATAGCTTATCAACGAACTACAAACAAACCCACAATGAGATATTATCACATGCTTATTATGATGGCTACCATAAAAAAATTTTAAAATGGTGGTGAGGATGTGGAGAAAATGGAAATTTTCTACAGTCTCTGGTGAGAATGCAAACCGGTAGAGCTACTTTATCAAATACTATGAAAGCTCATCAAAAAATTAAAAACTGACAAGCATGCAATCCTGCTTCTGGGTCTATAGCTAAAGGAAATGAAATTAAGCTCTCAAAGAAATATCTTTACTCCCATGCTAATTGCAACATTATTCACAATAGCCAAGGCATGGAAGCAACATAAATGTCTATTGCTGGATGAATAAAGTGGTACCTGTAATACCAGGGACTTGGAGGCTGAGGCAGGAGCATTGCAAGTTTGAGGATAGCCTTGGTAATTTAAAGACCCTCAGCAATTTACATGGGGATTTAGCCCAGAGAGTATGTTGCATCAGGCTTCAATCCATAGTATTGCAAAATTTCCAAAAATTTTAATAAATATTAAATTTATTAAATAAATATTTATATTTATTTATATAAATAATTATTAAATAAATATATAATATTTCCAAAAATATTAATAAAATAATAAAAAAGGAAGAAAATATTTACAATTGCAACAGTATGGGGGAAACTTAAATACATCTTTCATAAATAATGCAGACACAATAATCCAAGACAAATCCTATATAATACAACTTATATGATGAATCTCAACAGTTAAATCAACAGAAACAGAAATTATCAAGGTAATTGCTCTGAGTATAGTAAAGGAAGAAACAGGATTCAAATGGAACAAAATGTACGCAAGATGAATAACTTCTAGAGATCTATTAAACAGCAGAGCACTATAGTTAATAATATCATATTGTATCCTTAAAAAAATTAAAGGGTAGATCTTTAGATAAATGATCCTAGCACATCATCACCATAGGTTAAAAGGTGGGAGGAAACTTTTGGAGTTGATATTTGGGTTTATGACATAGAATATTCTGATGGTTCATGGATAAATACTTATCTCCAAAGTCATCAAGTTGGATAAACTAACTAAATAAAGCTTTTTGGATATCAATCATGCCTCAACAAAATAAAGGGGAAGAAAACTTTGTTGGCATTTTTATTGGGGAAGGGGAGAGAATCCCACCCTAGGTGATGATAGTTTATGGGTTCTAAAGCCTAGTGATGGAAAACATCATTAGATGGGGATGAATGGGGATGACAAAAGTGGAAGTTATGGCCAATTTTAACATTGGTTAGATTATAACAATCAGACACTATATATCTCCTCATGTGACAGATAAAATGATGACTATATAACACTAAGCATGTCTTAGTCTTACAAGAACATTAGGAGTCAAATCAGATTTCCAAAACAGAGAAGATGAAGAATAAATACTAAGATCTTATATGAATCAGTCCAATCCTGAATGTGAAATTTGCTCTAGGACAATAACCCAGCTTTAATGAATAAATGGCATGTGGTTATGGTTGGAGGAGGGCTCTTGGCAAGGGGGTGGGAGAGGGAGGCTGAAGAGGCACAGTAGATATAGTGCAGTATGATGTCATAAAGTGCATCCTGACCCAAATCCATTTTAAAAGATCATTGTGTTAGGATTTTCAGAAAAGAACACTTTGAATGCAATCAGGGAGATCTGAATGTAGATTGGGTAAAAAATGGCATTAAGAAACAATTATTAAAAAATTTTTAGTGTGAAAATCGCACCAATTATGTAAAAAAGTATCTTTATATTTATATTGAAATATTTATAGATGCAAAGCTTTAATTGGGGTATTTACATTAAAATAGTCCAACTAAAACAAGGAAACAAACAAAAAGTGTTGCTTAGATTAAAAATGATTGGCCAAATAATGATGATAATTGAAATTGGGCTCTTATGGTCCTATGCTCTCTTCATTTGTGGTTGTCAAAATTGCCATCATTATTTTTTACAACAATGTGTTATTGAACTTCTGATCCCTTTGGTCAATTTGTCAGTAAAATACAGTACTGAATTAATATTGGCTGCTGCATGGTGGTTACACAATAAATACAACTTTTGACTTGGTAATGTATTTTTATGGTGTAAAATTTAAAATAACATTTAAAAAGGGATACATACACTACATTTACCTTTGTTTCTATTCACCCAATTTCCTCTGATCTCTACATGTAATAACTCTGATATCTGTACATTACAACTATTCAGTTCTGCCACATCCTATTTTTACATTTGATTCTCTTGAGTTACCAGTTACATAATCAGATAATCATTAAAAAGAGATTTACTTCTTCCATTCCAATTTTTGACACTCTAACCTCTTACATAATTTTGTTGCAATGAGCCTCAGTATAATGTTAAATGGAAGAGTGACTATGGATACCTCACTATTTTTCTCAGGGCATCAGAAATGTCTGTGATTTTCCACTAATTAAAAAGGTGCAACCAAAAAGAAGACATTTTCCATAGTCTCTCCCTTTTTAAGGTGTCCTGTGGTATTTGATACAAAAATCATTATTATAATATTTAATTGTAAATTGCAATTTTTACCGTTATAAAATGTCTGTATTTTTTAAACGTTTTTCGGTCTTAGTTCTATCTGCTCTGATATGAAGATAATCAAAACTGATCATCTTTTGGTTCATACTTTCTTTCCTTAAACATCTTTTAGCTGTTCTCCACTATTTTTGGCACTAAAGGGTAAAAAATATCTGATACTAACTCTGTTTTTTTTTTCCATTATAAGAGTATGGATGCTCTTGTCTAATAATTGGTTATTCTGAAAATTTAAAAAATTAAAGTCAAATTCTCATCCAGACATTACTGATTTTAAAGAACAGATAAAAATATTCAAGAATGAATTTTTATCTTTATTGTCTACTAATTCTATTAGGCTACATCTTGGTGTTGAATGGTACCCCAATATATATCTTTGGTGCACACAACTTTTCTTGGTAGATAGTCAATATATAGATTCTCTTCTTCATTTAGCTGATGTTTAAATGATAATCAAAACCTTTTAGTCTATCGCATTTTTTTTCTTTCTCAGACCTTTCCATTGCCCATGCACTAAATTTTTTATTTGTATTTGTATCTTTCTCCTATTTTTTCGTCTTGTTTCATTGGGTGACTTCCTCTGGTCTCAGTGCCATCACTTACCCTCCTGCTTGCGGGCCTTGACAATTATTCTTCATTGTTGACATAGTTTTGTGTTTCTTTAGTGGTTCTGCCATTTCCATTTTAGCTTTTCTGGTTTTTTTGGCCGCCACTTCTTGTTGTGTGACTATGTCATCTCAACTCTTGCATTTCAGCTTTGTGCTGTTCCTTCATCACTGAAAATAATTCACTGCTATTTTTAAAACTCTTCTTGAAATCTAAGATTATAATTTTATCTGCTGTGTAGCAACATCTCTTGTAGGAACATCTAACATCTCTATAATTTTAATATTTTCCTTATACTATTTCTGTACATTTTTGTTTTTACCTTTTAGTCTTTTTAGTACTCATATTTAAGTGAAGACAAAATAGTGAATATGAAGTAGAGTAGGGTGATCAAGAAGAGCCTCCTAACTCATGGCTTGAGCTAGAATGGTATGGGAACCATTCAATTTAAAACAGGCTTCTCAGCCATTTAGTAGATTTAAGAGAGCAAATAAAAGTACACAGACGTGAAGTTTTGATGAATGTTAACCCTGTGTTTAAAATCATTTTCTTACAATTGCAGAATTTCTATGTTGGCAAGGTCTTCTTGCTTTTCAGAATCTAACCTAGCTCTGGAGGGCTTCCTCCTCCATCCCTGTGTCCCTTGCTCACATGGGTGGCTGCTGCTACCAAAGGACATAGGTCTTATTTTCTAGTGTGATCCATTTACTTTAATTAATTATTAACTTATTTTGTTACAAAGACTTGAACCCAGGGGTGCTTAACTATAGAGCAACATCCTCACCCCTCTTTATGTTTCATTTAGAGACAGGGTCTCACTAAGTTGCTTAGGGCCTTGCTAAATTCCTGCGGCTGGCTTTGAACGCTCCATCCTCCTGTCTCATCCTCCCAAACCACCGGGATGAGAGGCACGTGCCACCACGCCCCTGAGTTTTCATTTATTTTTAGAAAGTGGAGTTTCTAGGCACACTTGAAAAACATCAGCTCCTTTGAGCTTGTCTGTGGCATTCTTGTCTTCCTTCTGGCCCCAGGGATCATTAATTGCCCGGACACTGTTTGCAACACTTTGTCCCTGTTGGGGGACCCTGGCCTGTTTGGACAGCCATTTTGCTGTTGGTTTCCAGGACTGTCCTCTGCAGTGTCAGTGCTCCCTGGTCTTTCCTACCACTGGATCATGGCTGCTCTGGAGACTTCCTGCTGGTTCTGCCGGGTTCATGTTCTCGACTGCATCTACACACAATTTAAAGTTTGTAGATTATTTTCTCATCTTCTATTTTAAGTGAAGATGGAGTTTATGATATTTTTTTGTTCTTTTCCTTCTTGTTATCTTACTGCTCATTCCAAGATAAGTAGAAAGATTCAGAATCAAACTGACACTGTGTGCCAGCATCATAATTAATGTATTTATTTTTGTTCTAGTGACATGTGAAGCGTATTCCCACTTCAGTCAGGTAAACAAAGAATGGACTTTTCATATGGAAATACAAGACTCTCTAAAAGACAGATCCCCAAGCAGAATATATTCCCCACTGGTGAGTTTTCAAGATGTGCTTTGGACATAATTGAGAAAGGGAAGCTCCATAAGCTTGTTAGATAAGCAAATCTATGCAGAGAGTCTGTCACTCCCCGAGAAATGAAAACTGGGTAGAGGAAAAGAGTCAGATTTACATGTTACAAAAATGCTGTTCTTTATTTTAATCGACAGAATTGGATTAGACTCCAGCCTCAGCATGCATTTCCCATTGTTTTCTTTTTATATTAACTACAGGAGACTCATTAGAATTTCATGGATGTAATTGTTTCTGGGTTACATCCTCAATTAATGACTATAATTGAAAGATGGGATAGGACTGGGATGACGTGACTGTAATTTAAGTGTAAGATGTCTGGGCCTCTATTTACAATGCATTTGTTATTATTTTTTTTTCTACTGTGGGGGAGTATTTATGAGAGGCAGAAATAAATGCATTTCAAATAGCAATGTCTCAATCAAAACAATGAGCATATTGTGTGCTGGGTGTTGTTTTCCTGGGCTGTTTTGTGACTCTGAAGCCCTCGGCATGATATGTGTGCATATAAAGAGCTTGTGCTCAGATCTTCTGGGAGGACTTGGGGGAGGAGAACATACTTCAACAAAGGGGTGATAGAAGAGAGGCTATCGCTGCCCCTCTTCAGGGCTGTGTTAAAACAACTGTTTAAAACCCAGCAGCTCAGATTGCTCTTGTCAAGGATTCCCTAATCAGTTTTAGATTATGTCATGGGGAAAGAAAAGAGAAACTCTACCAATCCTTTAATTATGGCTCTTCTTCTCTGCTTCCCTCTCCTTATGTTCCCCCGTCAAAAGCAGATATTAACCTTATTAGCTTTTGGAGCTGGGTACTGCTGATTTTTGGCACACGAGCCTCGAGAGCAGCTGCAAGGGGCAGCTGAACAATTATCTGGGGTTAGCTGGGTTTCATCCAGACCCGGGGATCAAAGTCCTTAGACTGGAGCTCCTGGGTTCAGGGGTGTCTGTTACTGCTCTATCCATGTCAGCAGTGGACTGTGTAGTCTATTGTGTGTCTTTTTTTAGTAGTAATGACCTTTCTTTCTCTGCTAAATCTATTGAATTAGAGGGATTAGAGGGAATGGCAAAGGCAGCCATAGGATTGAGGGTGTGACAGCTGAACTGGAGAGGCCAAGACATGTGGCTGGACTAAACCACCATGCAAAGGAAAAGAACATGCGAGACAAAACAGGTATGAACAGCAGGTTGAGAGCCTGAGAGCCAAACAGGAAGGGCGGGGCCACTGATTCAGAGATGCCTCTATAACAACAGGGACATGTGGGCACCTATAAACCTTTGTATAGCTCTTCGGCTTGCACTACCAGCTCAGGAGTATCTCCTAATATGGGATATCTACTTCAAAAGCATAAGGGAGCTTGGAGGAATGCAATGGCCTCCCTGCTGATTGATGAGAATCAAAATTTCTGAGTGTAGGAAATTTTTCAAAGACCTCACGTGAACTTGGCAGACATGGGAGTTTAAGAAAGACTAGGGCAGAGGTAGTGAAGAATAGAAGGAATGGGAGCCATAGTGGGAAGCCAGATATGAGTCATGATTTGTACATTGAGTTTCTAAGGCCAAAATTCTCTCCTTTGACCAAGTTTAAATTGATAGGAAAAGGAAAGTGCTAGGATTTGGGTGGCTGATTCCCTGAGGAAGGGGCCATGATTTGGGATCCAGGTTTTGAATTGATTATTTGCCAAGATAGGGACATCTTTCAGAAAAATGGTGAAAGACAAAATATTTTTCATATTTTTAATCCAATATTCTAAACTCATCTCTTATTTTCTTCTCTGCTTCCTTCTCCTTATGTTTCCTTTTTTTCTTATACATTATTGTATATTATCTGTAATATATTCTTTTTTGTTAAATTGATATTTTTTAAATTTAGTTTGTGCTTAACCCACGACATTTTAAAATAATTGATACCGATTGATTTTGATTTTCTGATTCAAATTGATGCTTCTTTCTACCACCTCCTTCTTCCCACTGTCTAGGACCTGTCTATCTTATCTAAAACTTCATGCTTATTTGATTGGTCTGCTCAGCAGTGATTTCCTCATGATGTATCTTATATCACTCTCTCCCTTTTTGGAAACTTTAACTGTCCCTCTCCTTATTTTGTTGATGAGAAATGTCTTTGAAGTGTTCAAGTGAAATAGTGTAAAAATGAACAAATAAATATGAACATACCGATAGTACTAAAGACAGACACACGACAAGGATTAGTCTGTAGGTAGGATGGACAGGGATGAACCTCTTGATTTGGGAAGGTAGGAATGATGAGAAGGAGGCAATGGAAAGGACCAGTAAATGGGGATGGACCTGAAGGCCCTGGAAGGAAGGAGGACAAAATCAAGACAAAGACAAAGAAAACAAGCAGGAAGAGAAGTTGGCAAGGAAAAGAACCTGTTGGCTCTTAGAGCCCACCATGTACTCTAAGAGCAATGGAAGCCATGGGAGGGGATTCTGGGAGGAGGAACATGACCTAATCTTCAAGGGAATGTTCTGGAGAATCTCAACTAGCTGCAGCTTCCCTTATTTACTCCACTCTCATTTGCCTTTGAGTATGATATTATGCCTGGAAGATCACTCTCCCTAACCCAACGAGGTTTTTTTTTTTGTTGGTTTAATTTATTTCATCTTGTTTCCTTTTGACTCGAGATTCATCTGTAAAGAAAACATGATTAACTTTGCTTCATTCCACATTTCTTTTTTTTAATTTATATATGACAGTGGAATGCATTACAATTCTTATTACAAATATAGACCACAATTTTCCATATCTCTGGTTGTATACAAAGTATATTGACACCAATTTATGTCTTCATACCCTAATCTCCATCTTGTGGGATTAGGCCCCAATTTCCTTATTAAGACTTCAGTGGAGCAAGAATTAAAATCAAGAATCAATAAATGGGATGGGCTCAAACTAAAAAGTTTCTTCTCAGCAAAAGAAGGCATCTGTAAGGTGAATAGAGAGCCTAAATCTTGGGAATAAATCTTTAAGGTATATAAAGAACTCAAAAAACTAAGCACCAAAAAACTAAATAACCCAATCAATAAATGGGCCAAGGTCCTGAAGAGACACTTCTCAAAAGATGATGTACAATCAATCAACAAATATATGAAAATATGTTCATGGTCACTAGCAATTAGAAAAATGCAAATGAAAACTACTCTAAGATTTCATCTCACTCTAGTCAGAATGGCAACTATCAAGAATACAAACAACAATAAGTGTTGGTGAGGATGTGGGAAAAAAGGTACACTCATACATTGCTGGTGGGACTGCAAATTGGTGCAGCCAATATGGAAAGCAGTGTGGAGATTTCTTGGAAAATTGGGAATGGAACCACCATTTGACCCAGCTATCCCTCTCCTCGTCTATACTCAAAGGACTTAAAAACAGCACACTACAGGGACACAGCCACATCAATGTTTATAGCAGCACAATTCACAATAGCTAAACTGTGGAACCAACCTACATGCCCTTCAATAGATGAATGGATAAAAAAGTCACATTTATGCACAATGGAATATTACTCAGCAATAAAAGAGAATAAAATCATGGCATTTGCAGGCAAATGGATGGAGTTAGAGGAGATAATGCTAAATGAAGTTAACCAGTACCCCCCAAAATATGCCAAATGTTTTCTTTGATATAAGGAGGCTGATTCATAGTGGGGTTGGGAGGGGGAGCATGGGAGGAATAGATGAACTCTAGATAAGGCAGAGGGGTAGGAGGGGAAGAGAGGGGGAATGGGGTTATTAATGATGGTGGAATGTGATGATAATTGTTATCCAAAGTACAGGTATCATTCCATATCTCTTAAGCTCATTTGACCACACAATTTTTACATAAAATATCTAGAAATCAGTTGCTCCTATAACAAAAAAATCTCCTCTGACTAACTCACTGATGGCTGATTTTGTTGTTTGTTTCTATCTCTCTGTTCATGGTCAGTGTATCACTGCCAGTATAGTTTTTGTTTCATGGATCTAGAAAAGGTAACTTTTCCTAAGAATCTTACACTGATGTATATTGCGTACTGTCTCACGAGTCGACTCCCCTTTGTCTTTCAATGGTTGGCCTTGTCTTCTAAGCACTCTGTAGAGAGAGGGGCTTATAAATCTACATGAGGAGTATCACTCTTTACATTTTTAACTTTGCTTTTCACGAAATTACCAAATGGAAAGGAGCAGAATATTGCTCTGAGTTGCAGTGGTCTCAGTCCTGCCTTTCTCAATGCAATAAGAGTGCTAGGGACCATACATTCAAATAGCAATGACCTAGAAGTGTTACTTCTTGTACTTAAAAAACTAAACAAATCAAACAAACAAAAACAAAAATGGAGAAAAACTCTTAGTTTTTAAATTAGTCTATGTAACTGAGGTGCCTTTTACTTTCAGATGCCTCTTGGGTATTTTCTAATCTCTTTGCCTTCTGACACTGCAGCATTTTCAGGAGGGGATCCAAGCTACCATTAGGATCCAAGAAACAGCTAAAACCCCAAAGTAAACTGTGACTATTTCCTGCATTAGAAACACCTGTCCAGAACATTAAGTCAATTTTTATAGTGAGTTAGTAAAGCAATCCATGCCACAAAAAATTTCACGTGCCAGAAAGAAAAAGTATAAAAAGAACTGCATACATATTTTCGGGATACTTAAAATTAAAAGATACTAAAAGGTGTAAAAATGCCTTTGTTAGGAAAAAAAATCTCTAATCAGTAAGAGAATTGCTTGTTGTCAGTTGATTTCTTGATTATTTCTGAGAACGTTCTTGAAGACTCTGCACTTCTTGACGTTCTTGGTTTTCTAGTAGCCGAATCCACCACCACCATCTCTCTTTCTAGATTTGCTTTCAATGCTGTTCACATTTATATCAACAGAAGGGCACACCTTAAAAGCAAGCGATATTGCCACTTTAGGCAAATTCCTTTCCTAACATCAAAGATCTATTGCAGAAAACAGGTAGCATATGCTCATGTGGATGACTTACAGGCTTCCTGGGTGGACTTGTGAAGAATGCTGTTCTTTTCTATCCATTATTCAAGTGGAGGCCGAGTGTTAGAAATTTTAGGCCAAGAAAAGTCAAATTCACTCAGCGGAACCTTGGATCGCATCAAGTAATGAGGTAAACTCAAATATGGGTGCCAGAAATGAGCACGGCATGCCCTTGCCCTTGTAGGCCCCTGGTCATTTAATCTGCATGACGAACATATTCCTTAGGGTCATGGGGAAGGTCCTGCTGAATGATCCAGTTGACTTCAGGGTTCTCCAGCCCCTCTGTTCTGCTGCCGTGTCTGAGCACAGCACTGTTGCATCTGCCTTGCAGAACTGGAGGAATGTGGCTGGACACTTATTTTGCATTCACTGCCCCCACCACCCCTCATCAATGGCCAAGACAGAAAAATCTATGTAGTTCGGCAACTTGTCATGGTATTTCAAAGACTTACAGAATGAAAAGAGTACTATGAGTTTCTTCTTTGGTTTCTTTTCAAGAAATGTAATGAGCAGAAAGAATCTCTTTTTGGAGTGACAAATAACATAGGGTAGATTTATGGAGAGACTTTTTTGCAACTTTTCTACTGTTTCTTCAACCCTGTCTTCATTTGGGGCTGCTGACAAGAATTCACACATTCGTAGAATCCTTTAAGGCTTTTTTTTTTTTTTTTTTTTTTAGCTTTTTCCCCATCTCTCACTGCTTGTTCCTGAACATCTCCATTTTGAGTTTTGAAACGCTCATAGCTAATGTCCCCTCTGTCTTTAGGTTTCACTGCTGTGATCTGAGGAATAACTTTGCCATGGCGTTACTGCGGACTCCTCAGCACTCTTCTATCCACAGCAAGCACACAGTTCAGACAACTAGGAATATATCACAGGACTGCTGGGACCCAGAGGGTGGAAATGCTTTTCCTCGAGCAGAAATGATTTGGGACACATGCACCATGGTCCCTCTTGGTGACCAGATTCTATGCAAAGCTCCTCAGGGAAATGGAGGCTGGTGCTGCATGGGTTCACCTTCTGCTAATGCTGGCTACATCCTTGCTTTGGGTCTGTGGTGCACTGTATATCAGGGTGAGAACACATGGTAAAGGAGGCTGCTCACCTCAAGGCAGCCAGGAAGCAAAGAGCATGGTATAGTCATTCTTTGATGACTACCTTTGATATTAGTATTCTCAGAAAAGAAACAGAACAAAAGCACTAGCCTGTTTTCTGTGGTTATATCAAAATAAATGAGTCTGGATACGTTATTTTTTTAAAAGGTTTATTTAGCTCATGTTTTGGAGGCTGAAAGTCCAGGGTTTGTTTGTTCTCTGGTTAAGGGTCCCCTACTGAGTCACAACATGGCGAAGTAACAGATAAAAAATAGTCACATGCAGAAGCAGTTAAGTATATAAGCAGTTAAGTATAACAACTTCTCTCACAAGAAATAATGAACTCCGTGAGATACTTTAATCCTTTCTGAGGGTAATGCTTTCCTGACCTAAATGGCTTGTGTTAGGTCTTACCTCTTAAAAGTTCCAGCATTTGCTGTGGAAGCCAAGGAGCTGACAGTCCTGAAGAGGGTCAACCTGCATTTAGGATGGTGAAAAAGGACAGTCCAAGAAGGATGTGGTCAGAGAGAATGACTCATTTGAAGAAGGACCATAAATTAGCATTAACACTATGTTGTGGCTGGGCACAGTGGTACACACCTGTAATCCCAGCTACTTGGGAGGTCAAGGCAGGAGGATTGGAAGCCTGAAGCCAGTTTTGGCAAAGTAGGAAAAAAATGAAAAGGGCCAGGGATGTAACTCAGGGGGTACAGTGCTTCTAGGTTCAACCCCAAGTGTCAGGAGCCATCATTGGGTTGCATGTGGGTCACCACACATGGAAACCTAGTGGATAGAGACATCTTGTGTCTGGGAATGACCAGTGGACACTTCCTCTGGTCAATTGCCTAGGAACAATGTGAATCTCTATCCTGCTCTGCTGTGGCCCAAATAGCATCTGAGATGGGTGTGACCTGCCAAGATGTCAATCATCCTGCTGACTGCAAGACATCATGAAGCAAGACTCCACCTTTGAAACCTTATCCCTGCCTTTGATGTACCCCCTTAAATAAACCACCAGAGCCATCTTTTCTTTGTCTAGTTCCAGAACCCTGTGGACTAGATCTATCAGGCTTCACCCTGTATAAATATATTTCTGAATATTTGTGTTTTGTTATTTACTATATTTGAGATTTTAAGTTTTAGGATGGCTTACACCTTCCTGGGCAGGAAGAAGAACCCTGCAATGAGACACTGCCACCAACCCCAGTACAAAAAACAAAGAAACAAATAAATAGATACTTCTGCCCTGCAAAAAAAAATTTCCAGCATATTAATATCACCACACTGGAGATGAAACTGCCAGCCACATAAAGCTTTTGGAGCACACTCAAACCTTAAACAACATATGTAAACTAGTGTGTGTGTGTGTGTGTGTGTGTGTGTGTGTGTGTGTGTGTGTATGGGTATGTATACACATACATACATAACTCCCTTTGCACATACAGGGTAAGGTGGGGGATGGGGAGTGGAAAATTATGGAAGCTTGCAAGTCCAAAATCTGAAAGATGGGCTCTTATTTTGGACTAGGCAAAACCAATATTGCAGTTCAAGTCTAAGGCCATCAGACTTGGAGAATCTTGTAAAAAGCTCTTGATGTAGTTAGTGCTTCAAGGCTGTCTGCTGCAAAATTACCTCTTACTCAGGGAAAGTCAGCCTTTTGCTCTATTTATTCCTCAGCTGATAGGATGATGCCTAGCCACATCATGGAGTGCCCTTTGCTTTACTCAAGGTCCACCAATTTAAATGTCAATCTCATCCAAAGATTAACAGAAGCTTCTAGAGTAATGTTTAGTCATATATCTGGGCATCTTTTCTTAGCCAGAATGATGCATAAAATTAACCATCATATCTTTTTTACAGGACAAGAACAAGGAAGAAAACCAATTTTTTCATTTTTAAGTGAAATGTTTTCTACATATAATGATAGGTGGATTTGGATAGATGTAGTTTTTGATGCTTCCAGTAGGTCAGTAAACATGAGATCCACAACTTTCTCCTAACATTGGTCATGTTCATAAAACATACTCCTGAAATAAATCCTAAAGACATAGCAATCAGAGAAAAAAGTTAGGTAAGAAGAACAGACAGAGGGTAAGAGCTAAAAAGAACAGAAAAAAAGAGTGACAGAAATATACTGATAAGATTCACTAGTAATAGAGAACAGAGACAACTATTAGCAACCTATACTTTGCTGATGCAGGATGAGACAGAACATGAATACTTGATGATGAATTTTTTGTTGTTGTTGTTAAGAGAGAAGCTTTAATTGATCTGCACTTCATGCAAATGAATGATGTGGGTGAACCTTATCAGCATGCTGGAAGCTTACAATTATTCAAATTACATAAAGCCATCAAATTTGTGGAAATCAAAACAACAGAAAGAGCCATTAATTTCCATTCTATCCTTGAACATTCTAGGATTTTACCCACTTTTGTGCTGGGAAGGTACTTCAACCTTGAAATTAAACAGGGAACATGGTGTGGTGATTTCGTCACATGCTCACCATTTCGTTGTTTTAAAGGTGATCTAGGCAAATGTACATCATTGATATATGCACATTTTAGTGTGCAATCCAATTCTTTTTGTGTCTTGCATGATGGATTTGAAATTTCAGATAATTCTACTTAACAGGATATGTATTAATTAAGATCAGTTTAATAGTGGTGTTTTTAGAAGACTAAAAGAATGTTTAATTCCATTCTGAAAACTAGGATGAGTGGAAGAGGAATATGTTGGTCATGAAACATCTATGAATATCAACCTTCACAAACTGGATTTCCTCTCCCCCCTTTCCTTTACCTCTTCACACACCTGAATGTCAACAGCTTAAAATAGGGATCCCAACCAGAATTCTGGAACACCATTATGGAGAGATCCCCCAGTGAAAACAAGCTCTTTACTAAATTGGAGAGGAAATTCATGGCACAAGCATTTATACCCACTTCCTATTGAGTTGAGTTCCATTTATAATTTGACTACTAGAGCTACCTCCTGTATATCTCAAATGTGTCACTTAAAGATGCAGAGAAAATAACTTGATGATAAATTCTGCCCACAAAAGAGATATCAGGCTACGGGGCTGTGATGATCTGGGAAATCCACTGTCACTATAAGCTGCTTGGTCTGAGAAAAGCTGTCAGTCTTTCTGTGGTCACATTTCTTCATCTGTAGAACCAATACAGCTAGTGTTTATTGAAGTTGAATTATGTGATATGCCCTTTTTCATGATTTATTTTTCTTAATCTTCACAACTTAGGAAGTATGCATAATTATACACCCATTCTTTCCTTTGTAGAGGACATAACTGATATTTAGAGATGGCAACTATTGCCCAAGATCACACAAAACTCAGAAGCAGGATTTGAAAGAAAACTTACTATAGTACTTGACCTTAATTATAGGACTGACTGCCAGTTTATAATTAGCACCTACGTCATAATATTGTTCCTGGGATAAATTTATATTAAGCTTATAAAACCTATAACACAGGAACTTGAATATGGATGATAGCTTTACTATTTGGATATAGCAGCACTAACAATAAAGAGTTCTTAGGTAACCTTTTCATTAATCCTCTCTCAAAAATCCCTCATCTTTCTTCAGTGCTAATGAATCGGTAGCATCTAACAGGTATCTATCCATGTAATCGAACCCGTTTAATTGTTCCCTAATTAGCTCTTGAATGAATATGTCGTCTCCATAGTTTCGATTGCATGAGGCAGCATAGGAGAGTCAAGGAGTAACAGATTCTTGGTTAGAAGGCCAACCTGGCTTCTTAGTTCTTCCAGTGGACCTTCAGGACAAAACCTCAGAAGTTCAGTCTTTTTATTTCTAAAAAGGGAATGATAATGACTTTTCTTCACTCCTATCAGCACTAGAATAAAATTTAAATGAAAGAATAATCTGAAAGGCTTTATAAACACCATTGTGCCACAAAAGTGTGAAGTTGGTATTAGCAAGAGTTATGACATCCTTGCTATTATTTATCTTTTTTATGTGTCTATCCACATAAAGTTCAGTAATTTTTGATTTGTAAATGTAGAATATGTTGTGTGTGTGTGTGTGTGTGTGTGTATTGGTGAATAATTTAGAGACCACTGTTTTTCCTTCATAGTTTCTTTTTTTTCCTGAGATGAATGGTCTCATTCATATTTAGACCAAAATTTCAAATAGTTTTCAGGCAAGTATTTAGTTTCTAAAAGTTCCCATGAGCTGATTAACTTGTATAATTAATGTTTATGGAGGTAGGTTGGTTGATTTTGTTGCATTATTTGATTTTTGTTGTGCTTGGGATCAAACCCCGGGTCCAAGCATCCTACTCACACTCCCTCTCACTGAGTTATCTATCCAGCCCTGGTTAGTTGGTTTTAGATGTTGTCTAAGTTGAGATCCCTCAGAGGAAGGCTCAGGCAGGAATTTGAAGCTAAGAAGTGCACCCTGAAGTGTTCTCAGCTTCAACACCTGTGGTGGGAGATAAGGACGTATTGGGCAGAAGAGAAAAGTAGCCTCGGTCAGACTTAGGAAGAATCTTAGCAGATGCCATGGGGAATTCTAAAGTGGAACTCAGAGCTGTCTTGAAGTGAAAGAGAAGGACTGGGTTTTTGCAACTCTAAATCAACCAGTCTTGGTATGGACTGCCACAAATAGACTGACAGTCAGAAGCAGTGTTAGCAGCTGGGAAATTATGTCCATTAGTTCTTAAAAGGACCCTGGGAAGCAATGACAGCATCCACTACAGATGGACATATTTTTCTAGATCCATTTTTAAATCTTATCTACATGATGACAAATGGTCACGCAAATTTAGGTTAGTCATTATCTCATGAGTACCTCTGCCCATGTCTAGACAGAAATAACTTGCATAATATTACATTGAGGTTCATATTAGGTTAAAAATCTGAACCCAAGTTCATTGATCCTTGAATAGAGAAGATTCTAATTAAACTCTGCTAACAAGCTCAACCTGGCACCTGGAAAAAAAGTTTAATACACAGGACTTGCAAAGCTTGATGAAAGAATAAACAGTCATATAAAATTCAGGGTTTATATATAGCTAATGGCCACTTTATTAGTCTATATTCACAGTTACTTGAGCTATGAGTAAAAATAATAACTAATAATTATGGAATATTCACAACATATCAAACACTCTTTTGATATCACAATCATCCTATACAATGGGCATTATAAACCCTTGTTTTATGAAGGAGTAAAGGCTTAGAGAAGTTAAAACACATACTACAGTCATATAACTAGATAATAGTAAAAACTAGATAACGCTCTTAAATCTTTTAGTGGGAGTCATAGAGAAATTGGCATCCATGCTTTAATATTTATTCATTTCTTTAGTCAACTTTCTTATCAATGTGAGCAAAATACATGATTAGAGCTACTTAGAGGAGAGAAATTTTATTTGGGGTTTGTGGTTTCAGAGGTCTCAGCAATAAATGGTAAACTTCATTGCTTTGGGTCCAAAGTGAGGCAGCACATCATGGAGAAAGAACACAGCAGAGGCCAGCTGCTCAGCTTATGGAGGGGTCAGGAAGCAGAGAAAGAGAGAAAGGATGGTAGTGGCTTCGGGGAAGATGCACCTATCCAGGGCACACCCACAGTGAGCCACCTCCTCCAGCCATGTCCCACCTTCCTGCACTTACCACCCCGTCATTCAAACTAGGGTGGACTGATTAGGTTACAGCTCTCATAGTCTAATCATTTCACCTCTGAATATTTCTGTTTAACAGGATTTTAGGGGTAATACATTATATCCAAACCATAACATCTTCTTAACATTTTTTTTATCGTTGCCAGATGTATTTGTTTGCTCAGACTGGCTAAAAACAAAATATCCCAGATTGGGTGGCTTACAAGAATTGGCGAGAATGTTAATTTAATCAATGACTATTTCTTAAGTTCCTACAGTGTGTCTAGTTTTGTGCGACCCACTAGTGGTAGAGTAGGTAACCAGGCAGACTCTCTGCCAAACACTCAGACAGTGACAGATATTTATTAAGCACCTATTGTTTGTTAGGCATAAGAACAAAAGCTGAGAGCACAGCAATGAATAATATAAACTTTCTCTTCTTAAGGTGTTAATGCTTATAAAAAATACATTAGCAAATACGAACATTCCTACCACCAAAATGTGCTAAGAAAAAAAAGTAGGGAAATATGAGAAAGAGGGACTGGGGCAGTTTGGGAAATTTATCTGAGGAGTCAGAGAAGACACCTCTGGGAGGTGGGTATTTGAATTAAGAGCTGAGCAAGTAGAAGGAGGCAGTCATCCAAAGATCTGTGAGCAGAGAAGGGCTGCCAAGGGCAAGAACATTGACTAGGAATCATTTTAGATTGTTCCAGAAAGGGAATGAAAGTCATTTTTCCTAAAGTTTACAGACTAAGGGGAAATGAAAATAAAAATGTTGGGGGTATAAGTAGATAAGAGGTTTGACCTTTATCATTAAGCTACTTGAGAAATTTATTAAGGGAAATTACTTGAATATAAGTTTTAGAAATAACCCTCTGGATGCTATCTATAGGGCAATCTGTGGACAGAATCAGCAAGACCACTTAGATGGCTACTGTATGAATCTCAACAGAGGATGAAGAGTCTCTGGGGTAGGGTTATAGTAGTGGGATTGATGCGAAGGAACTGGAACACAGACATGTTTTAAAATTAGAGAAGAAAGAATTTTCTCATAAGCTAAATGCATGGTTTGAATGACAGACAGAAGGTATAATATCCCTCCATCAAAGAGCTCACAAGATAACACAAGGCATCACAGAAAGGGAGCAGTTTCAACTCACTTTGATAAGTTTATTCTTACAGTAAGAGTAAACTGGATGGAATTCTCAAAACCATTTGGGAAAACTTAAAGGAAGGTTATGGTTTCCTCAGGACTGGTGGGGATACATTTTTCATAGCTGATATTTTGTTCCCATTTCAAAAGCTGGTGTGCTTATGAGAAACAGCGTCCGGTTGGTTTTCTGCTCAGAGAGAACCTACATCACTGCTGTTTCATGTCTGCTGAAATACAATGGCTGCATATTATAGTATTGAGGAGCCAATTGATATTGGAAGCAGAATTCAAGACTGACACCTATACCTCTCTCTAATTCGAGATGAGCCAGATTTGAGGCAACTGGGTATTGCTTTTTTTTTTTTCCAAGTTGTTATATACTACATTCACCATATTATACAAGAAATCTGTTTTTTTTTTTTACACACTATAGTCACCATATTATACAAGAGATCTCTCTCTCTCTTTTTAAAAATATACCTTTATTTTATTTATTTGTTCTCATGTGGTGCTGAGGATGGAACCCAGAGCCTCATACGTGCCTCCGAGCCACAATCCCAGCCCCAGGTATTGCTTTCGAAAGGAATCCCATGCAAGAACATGATGGGCAGATACATAGTTCATCCAGGGCCAGTCTCTGAGATACTTCGTGCTGTAGAACTCTGGATCTCCCCGTACCAATGAATGTTCTCTCAAAATATGTAGTGGGCTTCCTCAGAAAGAACAAGAACCCAAGAGTTGTACTTGTATGTCTTCATAACCCCAGGTGACGTTTCCAGGGACTGCAGCATCTGCATCAGCATATAACAGAACTCGCAGTAGTGCAGACTTTGTCAGTGCTCCATGTTAATTGCAACAAGAGAGAAACATTGTTGTTGCCAAAACATCACAAAACTTCCTGTAAAACCTCAGCACATCTTACCTTTGTACAAGTACTTCATATGCTTGCCTTCAAATATGAGAAATTTAGTTTGACCTTGACCCAACATGGTGCCTCATCTTGCTGTTCTTCTGAGATTCTGACCACTTATTCATTCCTGAGTTTTCTTTAGAACCTCTTCTTGTATAAAATTTCTCCTGGCATTGGCATTGGCTATCCCATTAATGTGCTTACCAGGGCTCTATTTACTTTACCTCATCCTCATGATGTGATTCCAACATGCATTTTGTTAGTCTATGATTTACGGGGTGATTTCTGTGCTTTGTCTTATAAGGACGTGTTACATCTTTCAAGTAAGCTATGACCCCTTAGAAATCTGCCTGAAATTCAAATTGTTGTCATCATTTAGGATAGTGAGTTAAATGTAATAATTCATCTGCCTAATCATAGACTGGAAGTGAGAATAAAAATCAATATTTTCATAATCAAGTGTGCTTTTCTTTAAACAGAAACCTCCTAAATAAAATATTCAACATAAATATTGATTAAAGTCAGCAGTAAAAAAAAAGTACAGGAAAAGTAATGCAGCACAAGTTTAAAAATTACAATTGTGTAAGCACTGATTGGTGCATTTATAATTCTCTCAACCAAATGTGTGTGTGTGTGTGTGTGTGTGAGTGTGTGTGTCTGAATTAATTTCCATACCCTGATATCTACTCTAAGTTCATAAGATTTTCAGTGCTGTGCTCAGAAGTTAATAGCGTTTGGAAGCTTGATGTTTTGGACAGGTTTTTTAGAGAGAGACCCAAACCTTAATTGAGAGAAAAAGTAGCTAACGCTTCTGGAAATTCCCTCAGTTCTTTCCTTAAGCCTTTCAACTGCTTACCTAAGGCCACTATTTCATTCGACAAGAACAAAAAGCAAACTTCTTTGTAATATTTCTCATAAGGCGTCTTAAGGAAAAGAAATTAATATGCACCAATTTTCCTTTCTTTCCCTAGGACTAATTTAAGAAAGTTCTAGGTATTCTCTTATTAATTTCTGCTTTCACTCTATTTTTTCAAAAATAATCAGCAACCTTTTATAACATGTTAATTAATTTTAAAGATACTGCCACTCACTTGTAAAGACACTGAGCTCTACTGCCATGAAACTTTTAATATATCCTGAACAAATAACTTAATAACTGGTTAAGTGAAGCCAGAAAATGGCTTCCTTCAAAACAGCAACTGGTTTTCCAAGTGAAAATAATTATTTCTTTTAGTCTAGTACTGAATGAAAATCAAGATCATCAGTTTGGAGCATAAATAAAGCAAACTCTAGGTATCTTCAATCTTGATGAACGGAGTAATAAACATATTTAAGTCAAAAATAAATATTATGTGAAAAAGCTTGAAAGCTCACTGCGTCATTCCAGGTTTTGAAAGAGAAGGAACATCCATTAAAGCATTGTTTGAGTCAGCTTTCCCGCTACATGATCAAAAAAAAAAAAAAAACAATTAGAGGAGGAAAAGTTGATTTGGGGCCTCCTGGATTCAAAGGTCTGAGTCCATAGCTGGGCAACTCCATTTCTTGGGGCTTGAGGTGAAGCAGGACTTTCTGGCAGAAGGGTGTGGTAGCAGAAAGCAGCTATGAACATTTTTCAACATTATGATGGGGCAAAGTTGATAAGCATTCTGGAGTAACTGTACTTTGGATTTTGAATTTTGACCTTTTCCCCAGCTAGTGGCATGCATTTTGATACTCTTTCATGACGCTGGGCAGTGATAGAGAGCCATAGCTCTCAAGTCCATTCATACTTGTCAGTATATTGTATTGCTAAATTGTGATATTCAGTAGGTTCATACTGAAGGTTTAACCCAGGGATTCTTTAACACTGAGCTGTATTCCCAGTGCTTGTTGATTTTTGCATTGATACAGGGTCTCACTAAATTGCTTAGATCCTTTTTGAGTTGCTGAGGCTGACCTTAGATTTTTGATCCTCAAGTCTTAGCCTCCTGAGCCACTAAAATAACAGGTGCTACCACACCCGGCTAAATGCACTTTTGACCTAGGATATTTCCAACATATTATGAGTTTATCAGTATGTAACTCTATCATAAGGCAAAGAGGATCAGATTTCAACATTAGTGTCCAACCAAAACTAAATGCCTGCATCAGTCCTCATGTCCTGCCCCTCCACTTAAAAGTGAAGGCTGTGGGTGTGAGCTGAGGGAGCATGTGAGGTTCACCTAAATAAACCACAACTAATTAAACAGCCACCAGTAAAGATAAGACACTGTTGTTACTGTGTATTTTCCTGCTAAATGAGCTCTTAGATACTGCATCGAGTCTAATTTCTTTCTGCAGGTGATGTGCTGGATGCTTTTTGATAGTAAATGGGAAGAAAATCAAGAAAAAAAATATCATAGTACATTAGTCATTTGGACATGCATGCACTGGGATATAAAACAAAATACTGATATTCTAAATAGAGTTTTGTATTCATATATATATATATATATATATATAGCAAGTGGGGTGTGGCTGGAGGAAGTGGTTAATTGGGGCATGGTGATGGGGTATATATTTTGGATCTGGAGAGTAGAGTCTCTCTGTTTCCTGATCATTGTGATGTGAGCTGCTTCCCTCTGCCACCGTCTCCCACCATGATGTTCAGCCTCACCTTGAACCCTGAGGAATGAAACCAGTCTTCTATGTACTAAGACCTCTGAAACTGTGAGCTCTCAAATAAACCTTTTCTCCTCTATAATTGTATTGGTCAGATCCTTTAGTCACAACAGTGAAAAAGCAAATATATATATATATATATATATATATATATATATATATATAATAAAAAGAAAAAGCTAATATAAATATTATAGTCAACTTTTATATACATACATATATATGTATATATATAATTAATATACAATGAAATTACTCAGAAAATTTGGAGGAATATAGTAATTTTATCATAATCACACATTTTTTTTCTGAAAGGATTCACTTTCATGTAATTCAGTATTAGTTCTGCACAATGGTATCTTTCTAATACTAATTAGACAAAAATGTAGGCATTGTGATTGTATCATAGATTTATTTTAGATTGTGAATAGAAGTAGTTGCCTCTGTTGTAGATTTTCATTTTTGTTTGAAATTATTCATTACCAATATTTTTTGAGGAACATATTTAGAGTTGTTCATACTTGTGGTATGGGGGGGAGCATTAAATGTCACTGCCGGATTTTGGATATTTTTGTAGTTTGCATTTGTTTTAATGTTCACCTAGCTAAGTGATTATATGTCATAAAACAATAATCAAAAAGGTGATAAATACATTGATATTCTGATGTGGAAGGATTGACCTGATATGAGGATACTCAGGTGTGAATGCAAAGAGACTTTTAATAGTTGTTTTCTCTCTTAAATTTACCTGTGTGGCTCACCAATATCTGTTTATACTCATTGAACTATTTACAGATTTTGTTTTGTTTTGTTTTTGTAAATCAAAGGAAAGGAAGCAATTTTATTGGGGGTAGAAAAATAAGCATAGGAGAATATTATAGCTTTTACTTCCTCATACCCTCTTATTTTGTTGTTTCTGATTACTTAGTGTTAGAGAAGCTATTTTGATGACATACTTTGGAAATCAGTGTATAGTACATTTTGTTTTGGAATCTAGAGGAGAAAAACCAGCCAATAATTTGGAGAAGACGGTTCTTACCATCTATGCTCAAAAACCTTGTGGTTTTGTTAGCCTTGAGAGGCAGCCCACTGGGTGTACATGCTATTATTAGAGGGAACAGCAATGAACAGGCTCTGAAGTGATTTTTTGGCACCGTTTTTTCAAAGGAAGAGCCAAAGAAGAAGCAAACATGATGGGTGTCATAGCTGACAGTTTGCGTAGCAAACACATCCCATGTGTACTTTGAGAGACTTCCTGGAAAACATGGGAATTATAAAAAGATTGGTAATTCTGCATACATAGAATACAGTAAGAAAAGACATTGGTTCATTGATTATTTTTTGTGAACTCATTAGTATTTATAAGATGATATGGCCTGATATTTGGTGATTGCACATTTCAAACCCTGTGTTAGTTTTAATCCCATGGCTCTGATCATAGAAAAATAAAGCACAGATCCGAAAACATCATAGGGTTAGGATAGTTGGTGCTTGCTGTCTCAGTGACATGACACATAATGGTTTGTTTCTTAGGTGAAGTATGGGGCAGATAGGGTGTCTTCCATTCTGAAATACAGGACCTAACAATTACATTTCTCAATTCTGTCGGTTAGAGCTGCAATTTATAACTTCCTTATTCCACAATCCATTCTGTATCCCCTTTACCCTTATAGGTACCCCAGCAAGTCATGGTTCATTATCTGATAGGGCAACCCCAACTTTCATTCTTGAAGGGTCTCAGATAGGCTTCCGGAAGGAGAGAGAAGGACTTAGAATGTCTGGTGAACCCTAACCACTTTAGTATGATAGTTGAACACTTAAAGTTTAAAAAGAGATGCATAAGGCTGTGCAAATCAATTGTACCAAAGCTAAAAAACCAAACATTCAGGTTTACTTTTGGACTTTATAAGGTAGTTTTTGAGGGTCAATCCCATATTTTCTGTCAGAGTTTAAAAAGCAAAATAAGACAACCATTTGTTGTTGTTGTTGATGTTGTTGTTTTGCCTCAGGTTTGGGTGACTCTCCTCCCCATCCCATGGCTGATCCACATTGGCCATTTTAGGAATTCTCAGTCATTCTCACAACAGAGTATCTATTAACCAATGAGGAAGTCACCCAGGCCAGTCAGTAAAGCAGAAAATCATGAAAGACTTTAACATTATGTAGACCGGTCTGAGGAGTAGACAAGCCTATCACTCTCCACCAACATTCCTTTTTCAGGAAAAGTACCTATTTGGATTAAGCAATCAGAAACCAGTATTTCATGGGTTTATTCCATCTTTACTCATAGAACATGGTGCTGCCATTCAATAATCTGTGCCAAAATATCCATCAGACAGGTCTAAAATTGTAGGAATAATGCTTTTATATGGTTAAATATTCTTTCAGACTAAGCTATACATTGGGAATCTTGGAAAATTTCTTATTTATCCCTTTCCAAGCCACTCTCCCCCCCCCTAAAAAAAAAACTAAGTAAGAGTAATAGCCATGATAATAAATGAACTGAATAGCCACAGTTGAGTGAGAATAGATCTAAACCAGAAAGAGGAATAATTAGAAATCATACTGCCAAATGTATATGTATATATATCCCCATGTATGTGTACATATCCCCATATCTATCTATCTATCTATCTATATCTATCTATCTATCTACCTACCTATCTATCTATCTGGATTCTATCTCCAATTAGTGAAAGGATTTCCTGTTTTTTCTTTATTTCTATGTTACCTTCAAGTCCAGTTATTTCTACAGATAACAAAACTCTGTTAGCTTTAGTCAATTAAATAAAATAATTAGACTTATGCTTGTCATCGTATGTCAGAAATGAACAAATGGATTCACTACTAATTTTTTTCTACTAAATTCTCTTGGGCTTAGGATTAAGGTTTCATGGCCTTGAATCTATTAACCCACAGAGGAAGGTTATATCCAACACAACTTACTCCATTAAGGTGTGGCTAGTAGAGGTATTACGAAGTCACCTGGCTTTTATTAACTTTATGTTCTGTAGTTCAGCAAACTCAGGACAATGTACTTCATTATGAATATTTTTGGTGCAGGGACTGCTTGTTTGTTGACATATATTTTTGTAGAGAGTTGGATGTGCAACAAATTTACAGTTATTTTGAAATTAGATACAATCAAATCTCCATATAAGTTTTCCAATTTTCCTTAGCTTGTTCTTCTAACTTTTAAAAAAAAATTTTTAACTGAGTTTATTTATACTTAGTTCTGAAAGAATGTGGCTGATAGCACTGTTTTGTAACAATACAAATTTTCAGTCAATATGTCTTGGGTATGATCATTTCCTCCCCTACGCTACTTTTCTGCTTTGATGTTTCTGACTCCTTCTTTAGATAGGATTTCTTGTTATTTTCTTCTCTCTGATCAAAGAAATGTCACAAAGCCTGGGGATTTCATATCTTATTGTAAAGAAAATTCAAGGGTATGAAGGTCAGGAAAATTTAAAAGAAACATCTGAGTAATGCAGCTGTGTGGAGTTTGGTGATTCTTGAAACTTTATGTTATCACCTCCAGGAGTTATGACTGAGGCTAGCTCTAAATATCACAATATATTTCTTTGGTATTATATGCAATTGACCAAAAAAAATTCTTATATATCAGTTTGTGTTATATTTGCAACAACTGTAAACAAAGATGGTGCAGATATTTTTATTCTTATTTATCCACAATAAAACCAAGGCTAAGATTTAAATATGAGTGTTTTGCTAGTAGAAATGCATTGGAAATCATCTAATCGATTGTATTTTAAACAATTCCAGTTCAGGTTTATACAGGCAGGAAAGGACAGAACTGGGAGTCAGATGTTCCTAGCCAAAATACTTGAGTAAGAATGGAGACTCAAAAACAGGAGAAACCAGATATATTTGTGCAGTTCAAACATTAGAGTGAGATTATAAGTGAGCACTAGAGCTAGGGGGTCAGAGTGATCCAGTGAGACTAGAAATGGCTTCAACAAGCAGAAGAATCCTGGGTTGGTATGGAAAAGTAGAAACGGGCTATGAACTGAAACTGGGCTAAGTCAATGGGTTATATAGGGAGAAAGGTTCAGGGTTGGAATAGAAAATGCTGTCTCTTGATATAGAATTTCTGAGCTGTGAAAGGAAGAGAATTTGACCATTGGATTCACTCTGTTTAATTAATGTTTGACCCCGACAGATTCTAAGACCCTAAAGGGTAAAATTGGAGATGGAGAGCTAGTGTGGACTTAGGGATGGAATTTGTATAGCAAGACCAAGTACCAAGGTGGTGATAGGCCTCAATGGTACTGGAGCTCTGGTCAGTCCTGGGAGAGGGCAGGGAGTTGACTTACATAGGGTGAATGTAAAGGAAAAGCAAATTGATTTTCTATACTCACTCATAAAATATTTCTGACGTCAAATATGTGGGGGTGTTTTTCAGTTTTCCAATTATCAGAGGATACTGAGTGGGTAGGCTGCCAGTTAACTCAATTCTGACACAGACTACTTGAAATGGGTGCACACCCCACAGTGTGGGTCCCCAAACTATTCAGAACTTCTGTTTGTCTTGGCTCCAAATCAGAGGTTCCCACAATCTATTCCTTAGTTCTAGTAATTTGCTAAGTTTACCTATTATTACCAATTTACTATGGAGAATAATACTAAGGAAAGGAATTAACAGCCAGATAAATAAATATGTGGTATAAGGTTTGGAAGGGTTCTAATCATAGGAGTTTCTGTCCCCATAGAGTTTCTGATGTTTACTCTGCTGGCACATGGATACATTCACCAACCCAGAGGCTTTTTAATCCCTTAGTTTAGAATTTTAATGGAAGCTCCATCACAAAGACATGATGGATTACATCATTGGCCATAGGTGATTGAAAAATCTCCAGTCACTCCCTGCTGTGAAGAGATTGGGGGTTGGGTAAGGCTAAAAGTCCCACCCTCTAGTAACAGTGTTGGTTCCCCCTGACAACCAGGTCCCCATCTTTAGAGACTTTCCTAAATTACCTAATTAGCATAAACCCAGGTGTGGTTAAAAAGAACTTGTTATGAATAACAAAAGATGTTCCTTTCACCTTTTTTAGCTCTAAAGTTATTTCGGGAATTGTAAAACAAAGTAAAATATTATAACAAAAGATGCTCCTATTTCTCTGTTCTGAGTACTTAGGAACTATTACAAGGGTGTTAGGAGCTGTGGCCAGGAGCTGAAGACAAAGATCAAAATATATATTTCTTATTATCTCACAATATCTCAGAGACTCTCAGATGAATTGATGAAGTTGAATTAGGGAGGGCATCAGTAAAATACTTTTAGCTCTGAATTTCTTTCTTCCAAAGGTATTATCTTAGTTGATATTCTGTTGTTAACAGCAGAATAACTGAGACTGGGTAATTTACAAAGGAAAGAAATTTAGCTTATGGTTCTCGAGGCTGAAAAGCCAAGATCAGGTGGTTGCATCTGACAAGGGCCTTGTGCTGTCTTATAACATGGTAAACAGGTGGAAGGGCAAGGGGCAGCCTTGCTTTAATAACAATTGCTCTTTTGGTAACTTATCTAGTCCCAAAAATGAGTATGATTTCCTTTTAAAGATCTAATTACTTCTTACAGAACTCACCTCTCAACACCACCACAATACCAATCAAGTTTCAATATGAGTTTCAAAGGACAAACATTATTAAAACTACAGTAGATATTATGTATGTTTACCAAATTTATAAAAGAGATAGTGTAATAGTAGCCACTCACTGGGAAATTGTCCTTTGCAGAGTTGCTTGGCTCCTTCTGTCAAGATTTCTAAACTTTAAAGTTGAACCTGAATGATAAAGGTGATAACTATTAAATATTATCTTTAGATTTACAGAACCCAAAACATCTGGTGATCTTCATATACATAAAAGTATTATGTTTGTGTAAAACTGGCCCCAGGAGGTCAAAGTGGATTAGAATGTTTAAGTTCGGTGATAAAAACACAACCCAGCACATGTTCTTCCTGCCAATTTCCCCCTGTACTTCTTTTCTCTCCTTACAAAAGACCTTTCATGGACCTGATTTCTTTTAGATGCTCTTTTTTTTTTGGAGTGTGGTACACTGGAGGATAATATTTTCTTCCATTTTCTTAGGGTCATTAGATTTCCCTTCTGTCAATATTCATTTTCTAAGTATTGGCTTTTGAGTGGTGAGGAGATGGACTTGGGTCTGGCAACAGTAAAGTGGGGTTGTTTTGATTAAATATTGGGGATGAGGCAGAGTAAGTCTCCTCTTTCCAAGCCTTCAGTAACCCCTAAGTTACATTTAAGAATCCCTCATGTTCTGCAGAGAATTGTTTGAAAACACTATATTAGACAATTTCATACTTCTGCTAAAAAGTATTGGGAGGCTGAAACTCTAGACACAGGCAGAGTTTCAGGGACTGCACCTGCTAGACACAGGCAGACTTTTACATTTAACTAATCAGAGAAGAAGGGCATGTCATTGTCCCAGTTTATGATGCTTGTCTATACTTTGGAAATTATTTTATTATGGAGAAACAGATTCCAGTCTTATATGGCTCTTACTAAACTCTTAAATGTGGAATTCAATAGGGAATCAGGGCAAAAATATGGGTTCAAGCTAAAGTTCCTGCTTCTCAGTCAGACCATTTCATTGCTTTCTGAGGGAACCTAGTCCTGTGCTCCAGACAGCTCAAGAAATTGGATATTTCAGGATAGGCAGCATCTTCTGTCACATCAGGTTTCACTTTCTGGACACAGAGCAACTGAGTAAGTAGAGTAGGTAATACAGCTGCACAACGCACGTCTCCTCCCGCCCCTCACCCCTGATTTTATCAATTTCCTGAATTGCAGGGTCTTAGGTTTATCAGTCAATATAGTGATTGTTATGGCATTTATCATGCTGTTGGAGACTTGAGGAACCTAGAATCTGCAGCGCAGACTTGTTAATTTTTAGAATTTTGATCTTAGGTACGTTATGGTTGTTGGAGGAATAAACAAGTCACAGTAGCACTGTCCTTATTGTCAGGTGTGTAAATGCTATCTCTAAATTATAGGTACAAACATACCAGCAACTGTCATAGCACTAATACAATTTCTTATCTGTGGCTAGTGTTTTTGGCAGCAAAATCATACTATCATAGCAACAAAATAAATAATCATAATAAAGTAATCCTAATAAGCCCCTTTCTCAGAATAAGGAATCTTATATTCTATCCAGGAAACTTTGATCTCTCTCTAGGGTCAGATTCACATATTTGTGGGGGTTAGCAGAATGTTCTATTATGATCAATCCCAAAGTGTTCTATAGAAATAACTTTGTCAGCAACTTTCGTGAAGGGAAATAGAGAGAATGGAGTTAGGTTACTTGCTATATGTTAGGGACAGGCATGGGACAGCATTTTAATATTCTTGGAGACAAAATATTCTTGCCTGAGTTAACATCATTTATTGTCAGTGAAGTGTAGGGACCCTTTCTTTGCTTCTGATATAATGAATGGGTGACATCCAGCCTCTGAGGGCACACATTTTCATGGTGCATCAATATTCTCTTGCTTTTGCTGTTACTGACAGGAGATATATAATTGGCCTTTCCTCATTCATGAAGCTTTATCATTTGCAAGATTTCAGAGTTCAATAATAAGATATTTGATTGATAGGGGAAAACTAGAGTTTGAGGGAAACATATAATAGATCATCTATGATGTGGAATCTTACAATATTTTCTAGCAAAATATGATGGATCCCTCTGAATAAATTCAAACCAGGAAGAAACAATATTAAATAATGTTAAATATCGCAATGGAGTTTGGGATACCAAGGTTGATTGGGCTATTTGTTTTGTGATGTTCCCAAGGGTTATTTTGTTGAGAGTTTTGCCATTAAGTGGTCTAATTGTGTCAGTGGATGGGGGCCTTTTCAATTTGCATAATTTCCTCAAGGGACTGCAGCTGCTAATTTGGTGATTAATTATCCATATTACACATTGTTTATTTGACCATGCCTAGATTAATTTCTTTTTCCCAGCAAATCACATTTAGATATGAATTTGCATATCTTGATTACATTTTAATGTCTAAGCTATCATTGTCTCTTCCCTGGACACCTCATGAGATTATAGAAGAGTGCTCAAGCAGAGAATGATGGAATGTCTTAAATGACATTGCACATCAGTGGACAGATAATGCACATGACTTATTTTTAATGAAGAATGTGTTGTTTTGTAATCTAGTGAGTTATGACATCTAATGTACAATATATTTGTACTTTATTTCCATTTTACCAACAAATTTAAAAAATAGATTTTATTAACTTTTGGCATATTACTATAAATAAATACGTTTATCTCTTTGTGTGGGCAAATACTTTATTTATCTATAGTCCTGCATTGTTACCAAAAACTTGGAAGCTGTGTTAATGCTCAAGGTCTCTAATCAGCCAATCTCCCACCCAATTTTTCCAAACTTGAAAGTCACTGGGATTCTGGAGGCACTATAATATAATTTCCCTTAGAAAATTGAGAGATTGTGCCTCAATTTATTTTTTATCCAATAAAGTATCTTTTCTAGTGTTGTCATATTTGAAAAAGTAGATAATAATTAATATTTCTAGCTACATTTTATTGAGTACTGTATCAGTTCCATACCACATTGTTTTATTCGCATCACCTCCTTTTAATTTTTAATCTTTTCTTTATGAGGAAAATATTATTATACTAGTTTTACAGAGAGTTATGCAATTTAGAGACAGAGAGAGAATAATTCATTCAAGGTAAGATAACTAGGAATTTGTGGAGACAAAATTGGGAACTGTTTGATAGTGAGACTATGCTATTGTTCAACTGTATGGATACAGAATACTAAGTGATAAATTCTGTGAACAAATAAGAAATGAATGTCCCACTAAATGGAAGCAGAATGATAAATGGATTCATGTTCTTAATCACCTATGAATGAATGCTTTCAAAAACTGTATGCACATAGAATACTGAGTGAATGAATGAATGAATTGTGGCACAATATTCTTCTACATAAGAGATACAATCATATAAAGAAATCCATTCTCAACCTTCCATCCAAATGTCAAGACTAGAAATAAGAAGGTAAGATCTAAGACCTTTCAGAAGTAAGGATTGGCAGCCTTCAAGTGATGAGTAGGTTGTTTTTAGACTAATGGACAGGGCAAATGTATCCTTGACCTTCTTCTTTGTGCTGAACTCTTCCTAAACCCTATCTACTTAGTGGAGCATAGAAATTGATATTAAGAAAATCTGCATAAAATAGGAACTCCCGTTAACATTTTGGTTTTGGTATCTGCAGGTAAATAATAGTGAATGCCAAAGAACCCTACTGCTTAAATTGGGGAGGAGCTTTAGGATACACTGGCTTCAGCTTTCCTGTTTTTTCCTGATGAGAAATGCCTGAGGAACAAAGGCTCATTTCCACCTAGTGGGAAGTCCCAGGGCCTCATATGCTTGCTTTAGAGCCTACCCACATAAACACTTTTCCAGGGAAGTTTTCACCATTTCCCAGCCATGTAAAGATGTTAATCAAACCACTTAACTTCTCTTTATTTCAATTTCCCCACTTATAAAATGAAATACTAAGAGTATTAGTATATTTTTAATATATTAATTATGTATAATTTTAAATATACTTATGCATCACTATATAATTAATTTCAATATCAATGAAGTATTAATAAATAATAGTAATAATACAAAATTATTCTAACAAACATTACTGCTTATACACTACTTGGAATTTTGCCAGTCATTCAATATGCCCCATACTTTTATTTTCACAACAACTTTTAATGTTTTTGTTGTGAGCTGATGGTCTTATGAAGTTCTTTCAATTTGTTCTTACGGAATTGGCTTAAAAAATTCAAGTTCAGTATCTTTTCTTCCTGCTGTTTCTGGAATCCATGGTTCTTTTTCACCATATAAAATAATATTGAAATTAATCTATTTAATAAATATTTCCCATAAATGAAAATTCTTCAGTACTGACCTAAAAAAAACCCCTGTCATCCATATACAAAATGTGTGAATGAATAAATATAGAATATACATACTTATGATGGTCAATTTTTAACTTTATGTGTCAACTTGACTGGGCTGAGAAATGCACAGATAAAATAGTGTTTCTGTGTATGTCTGTCAGTTTGTTTCTGGAAGAGATTAGCATTTGCACTGAACAAAGTAGATTTGTCCTCCCCAATATGGGCATCATCCAATCCCTTAAAAAGACAGAGGAAGGATACATTCACTCTCTTCTTGAGCTAAAACATCCTTCTTGTTCTTCTCCTAGAAATCAGATCTCTTTGTTCTTGGACCTTTGGACTCTAAAACTGGTACCTGAGCTTTCCTCAGGCCTTCTGTTTCAGACTGGGAGCCATCTCACTGGCTCCCCAGTTGTCAGGCTTTAAGCTTGGACTGAACAACACCACTGGCTCTCCTGATTCTTCAGCTTGCAGATGGCAGACGGTGGGACTTCTTGACCTCCATAATCACATTAGCTAATTCTCATTGTAAATACATTGTGAGCATTCTGTATCCATGACTTCACTTCTGTGGACTCAATCAACTGTAGACCAAAAATATTTTAAAAATTTACAACTGCATTGAATACATGATAGATATTTTTTTCTTTTCATTGTTCTCTAGAAAATGTAGCATAATAGCTATTCACATAGCATTTATATTGTCTTAAGTATTATAAGTAATCTAGAGATTATTTAAAGGATACAGAAGTATATGTGTAGTTATAAGCACATACGGCATAATTTTATATAAGAAACTTGATCAACTATAGATTTTAGTATCTTCAGAGAGTCTTGGGACCAATACCTGGGAATAGCAAGGAGAAATTATATATATATATATATATATATATATATATATATATATATATATATATACTCTTTTGTTCTGATACTCTGGAGAAGAGTGCCTAATACAATTTGGAGGAGAAAAAGCTTGTTTTGATTGACAGTTTCAGAGATTTAGTCCATGGTCAGTCAACTCCATCACTCTGGGCCTGAGATGAGGCAGAACATCATGGCAAAAGGGTGTGATGGAGAAAAACTGCTTAACTCAGAGTTTCTGAGGGGTGGAGGAGGGAGGGAGAGGGAGAGATTGAAGTGCCAGGGAAAACCTGAAGGTATCTGAAGCCATGCCTCCAGTGACATACTTCCTCCATTTACACCCTATTTTCCTACAGTAACTCCCTAGTAGAGTAGTCCTTTCAAATTATTAATCTGTCAAATTTATTAATCCACTGATTAGGTTACAGCTCTCATAATCTAATCACTCCACTCTCTGAATATTCCTGCAGTAACACAGGAGCTTTTGTGGACACCTCATATTCAATCCCTAAAATGATCTAATCCCTAAAGATTAAGTAAAATCACAATAAAGACAAATAAAACAATGTTGAAACTGCCTATAGCAACTATGAATTGAAGTTATACATGGTAGAATAGCTTTGGAGCTGGTAGATGCTACTTAAATCTTCTTTCTACTTTGTGCTAAAGATAGTTAGAAGGTTGATTTAATTCCTTTAAGCATTGGAGTATTTTAGTGAGAACTAAATGCAAATATCTGGGGAAGCATTGCACATACAGTGTTGGGCATAGAGTAGGTGTCCTGTGTCCCCCAAACATTTCTTTCCTCTTTTATTCTTCCTTCATCTCTAGTGGTTCTCCTCCCTTTATCCTTTATTTCCTCCATTGCTCTTTTTCTTCCTTTCTTTTCTTCCTGTAATGCTCCTTTTTTTTCTTTCTTTCATCATCTCTTAATAGTTATGACCATATATCATAACCAATCTCTTGCTATCAGTATTCTCTTTTAAAATGTGTTCACCATTTTTTACAAGGTCTCTCTGAAAAAAAAATTGATTTATTTCTCAAACACTTTTTAATAATTTTCTTAGGATGCATTCTACTTGCCTCTCAAATCCTCTTGCTCTTGACTATGACTTTCATCCCCTCTCTGTACTTCCCATATCCTCTGCTTGCCTACATCACCTCTGCCAGTGCCTACCTGTCCTTCATTACCCAGGACTCCTCAGTATAGCTGGAGTGTGTCACAGAATCATAATGTATTCTCTATATTTTTCTCATTTTGTAACTTAAGTTTCATAACTACTTCATGATTTTTGTACATTCCTTGCTAAAAAAACTGAATATTTTAATTATCTTACAACTTCTTTGCATTTTGTGTGTTTCTATGTGTGTGTGTGTGTGTGTGTGTGTGTGTGTGTGTGTGTGTGTTTCTTGATGGTACTTCTTAGAAGGCAGTCTTAATTCTCTAAAAAAGTGGCCTATCTCCTAAATTTATATGTATTTAGTTAGATAATATTTATTTAATAAATGATCTGTGAGAGATGTCATAAATAAAAGGAATTCATTATGTTGTAGCTTTCATAATCTAATCACTTCATCCTCTGAATATTAGGTTTTTTTTTCTCTCATGAAACTGATATTCTATCAAGGGATTGGCAAAAAATACATAAACAGATAAATAAGCAAGTAGTAGATAGAAACTAGGCTACTTATCCCCTGAAGATTACGGTTTCTGCTTTAAGAAATGGTAAAATGTAGTTCTTCTCAGCCTTTTAGGACTTGTCTGTACATATTAGGCCATGCTCGTGTTCATTACAAGATTACAGCGTTCATGACAATCAAAATGGAAGGACTCTTAGATTAGATGCTGGGGGCCACAATTCTACACACAACTTACACAGATTAAGGTTTCGTCAATTATTCTCATTCAGTCCCCAGTGACCTCACCTATAAAATGAAGGAGTTGGTCTGAGTGATTGTAAAGGCTCATTTGAGCTTGGACCAGTACCTCTTTATGATCTGTGATGTGGCTGTTCATATATACAGGCTCCAGTGAATTTGTTCAAGCCTGCAGAGTAGCTTTGAAGATATTGTAACTGTCTTCTGGGAAGAGTTTTATTTTAATAACTATTAGGACAACAGGAACATTGTGTCTTTTAATAAATTTGTCTGTTCCCTGGTGCTGATAGTATCTTCTGAATATAAATTGTGCAATAGAATATAATAAAGCACCGTTTAGAATTGTTTTCATAATAGTACATGCCATAGTACTAGGCCATAAAATAAGAACCAAAAGTACATCTTGTTCTGTAAGCTCATAATTTTCAGCTGTCTAAAAATTGAGAGTAAAAAAGGAAATTAATAAGACAAAAACATTTCACAGCATGCTTGCACGGCTTTAAAGAAGATAATGTTCTTTTTAGAAAAAAAATCAGGAACTTCATTCTTTTAGAATTTGATAACTTAAAAAATAGCATATTTAATTGCTTTGTTTTTGTGAGTGATTGTCACTCCTCATTTATTTACTTATTTGCTTATTCTTTCATTCTCTTAACAAGCAGTCTTATGTGCCCATTTGTACTTTGAGATTAACAGATATGAAAATCCATTGGATCTTGAAAGAAAGGGTAGTCTCAGAAGCTTCTAGAGCATATAACTTTACAGCAAGAATAAGTAAATGTTTAACTGATGTTGGAACCCTTTAGTTTTGCCCACCTATGGGATTGGTTTGAAAGTGGTTTATTCTAGCAGAATTGCTCAATAACCTTTAGGAGATCATTAGTCATCACAGATGACTAATCATAGATATAAGAACTACATTAGGTACCAAAAGCAGTGTTGGTACAGTTCTGTTGATTGACTTTCTTTTCCATTGAGACTACAGGCATGGGTTTGATTTTTGTGAATGTAGATAATAATGGCATAAGTAGATCACTATTTAAGGTATACATAATTATGCCATGAGCTTCATACCTTTCATTATATTGCTATCACTTTACTGTGTTAGAGGTACAAAAAAGAAGAAATGGCCAGACCATTGTTGTCAAAATGCTAATACAGGAGGTTCACAGCTGGTGGTACTGACAGGTGCCAAGTTGTGATGATATGGAAACACAAAGGAATAGGAAGCAGCTTTGGAATTAAGTTCAAGAATACACTTTTCTGCTCCTTGAACACCGAGGCTCACTCCTTTGGGGCTTCCTTTGCACATGCTTTTCCTCTGTGTGGAATGATTTTCTCCAGGTATTTGATTCCTCACCCAGATTCTTCACTCCATTCATTTGTTTACCAAAATGCACCTTGTATTGAGGTTTTCTCAGGCTATTCTCCTTAAAATTGTGTCTTTATTTCATATTTCCCCTTCCTGTTCTGTGTTTTTCCTTGGCAATTACCACTGCCTAACGTAATTGATATTTTATTCACTTGTTTTACATCTTATCTATCTCTTCCATCTATGGAAAATAAGTTGTAAGTATATATAAGTGCTCTAAAGATGAATTATCTGGATAAAGATCTCAGGCATTCGATTTTGTATAAGCACAATCTGAAGATAATTTTCATCATAGAAATGCTTATATCCATTTCTTAAACCAAAGGCTATTGTACTGTAACAGAGAATTTTGGATAAAAGGCAAATTTACCTGGACATGCATGCAGCTATCACAGAAATAGCTTAGGCCTAGTTGATTTAAGAAATTCTCCCTAGGAAAGCATCATAAAACAAAGCATCATAAAATTTGGTTGCTGTCACAATGTGAAGCAAAGTTTCAATATAGATTATTCAGTTGTAGCTTCAAGTACAATTTCTTTAGTAGATAAGAAATCTGTGGTTCTGGCAAATATAGGGTAGATATATTTGTATATGTATGTGTATATATGTATATGTATATATACACATACACATACACACACATATATATGTATGTATATACTATATATCAATAAACGTCTGCACTTTCAAGTTGAAGTTAATATAATGAATGAAATTGTGTTTTCATCCATCAATACCGAGAAAGTGCTGTCCTTACAAATGAAAAACAAGGAAACATTAAGTTTATATTGAAATATCTTTAAGACAGTTGAATAATAACATGAGAGTGAGTAGGAAATCCTGAGAATCCTTTTAACACATATTTTCAGGACTTATTATGTGTCATCTAACTCTATCGTACCATATGGTATCTACTAAATATTACTGTGTCTACTAAATGTTGCTTTGTTATTGTACTGTAAGTGAAAGCCATATTAACAAGGATTGGGTTGCTTTCTCCATTGTTGATTGTGTTCCTGCTTATCTACCTCACATACCAGATCAAATAGGAAGCAATAATAAGCCCAAACTGGGGACAAATTCAAGAAACAATGATTCTGTGGGATCAATTGTGGGATGATCAGTGTTTCCAGCATCATGCAGCAGGGTGAGGATTTCCCCCAAGGACTTCCATATAGTTGATACAGAGGCGATCTGGTAACCTTCAGATAACTAGTCTTGGGATGATTTTTAGAAATTCATGGTCATTTCTAGATACTGGGAATACTATAGGGAAAAGTGCAGACACAAATGCCTTTCATTATGAAAATGGTATGGTACGGGTAATGGATGGATAAGTAAATATATATAGCATAACATAACATCAGAGATATAGATACTCTGGTCTGAAATTCTGTATCCCCTCAAATCTATCTGTTGCAATAGTCTTCAGTGTGGCAATATGAAGAGTTGGGGATTTGGGAGGTGATTAGGTCATGAGGACAGAACATTTGTCAGTGGGATTAGTGTCATCATGAAAGGAGCCTGAGGAAGCTAGTTCACCCCTTCTGCCATAAGAGGACACAGAAAGCATCATCTATAGGAAATGGGCCTCCCCAAACACAGAATCTGCTGATACTTTGATCTTGCACTTCAGAGCCTCCAGAACTGTAAGCAATATAGTTTTGTGGTTTATAAATCACTCAGTATAAGGTATTTTGTGAAGCAGCTGAAAAGGATTAAGAGTAGAAAATAATGAGACAACAACAGAGTAAAGGGAGGCTGCTCTTTTTTTCACATTTTTTTTATGAGAAGGAAAGAAATGATTTCTCTAAGGAAAAGGCTGGGAGAACAATTTGGTGAAATCATTTGTGGAATGCTGTAGGCAAGACTTCTCCAACCAGAGGGAATGCCAAGATTCTGGGGGTGATGGGGGAGGGAGAGCATTTTGCTGTATTTGAAGGACACCAGAAAGCTGGTGGAAGTGCTACTGCGGAAGAGCATGGGGTGTAGGGTTTTAGAAGTCATGGTCAAGCCTTTAGATTGAGTTCTAAGTAACTCAGAAAGCCGCGGGGTAGGAGGCTTTGGTTTGCAACACAGGGTGGATATATACTTCCTATTTTAAAGGATCATTCTAACTATTGTGTGCAAAGTACACTCTAAGGGATGCCAAGTGGGATTGGAAAACTAATTAGGATGCTATTCCATTGGTGCAGGGGAGACATGATGGTGGCTCACACCATGTGCAGTGGAGAACTGGGAGGAGCTCTGTGACTCTAAGGAGAGTGAGAGGAGGCAATTGGAAACATAGTGTAGGTTTATGACCTCACCTGTTGGCTGAGGTAGAAAATACTTGAGGATAGTGAAGCTTGGGGAATGCTGAAATGAAGAGTTTGTTTTAGGCTCATGACTTTCAACGTTAGGTACCCAACAATTAAGGACTAATGTCAAATGGACCATAGTATAGATGAGAGTGAAACTCAGAGGACTGGCCCATGGACAAAATATGAACCAAAACAAACAACAAACAAAATAAAATGAACTTGAAAATATCTGCATGTTGAGAAAAGAGAACTGTTAGGTGCTCCTATCTGATCCATCCAAAAATACAATGAAAGCAAGAGCTGGAGAGCTGTCAGGAAGAGTGAAATTTAGGTCCTACACAACTTAGTCCTCTGCAGGCTCACAGTGCAGAGTACTTACCAACACACTTTCAGACACAGGGCAGTGGGCTGCTTTCAGCTCTTACTCTTGGTACCTCATGAAGCAGGAGGCCCGTGGTGTAGGACCATTATTTACTGACAACACTACTGTAGGTCAGGTCAAGTATGTCCTTTACATCATGCATATGGGGTCCTGCAGTTCTGGCTGGCTGAGTCAATTAATGATAAGAGCTTTCCCCAAAAGAATTGAGTTTCAATTTTGCCAACATCTTCTTAAAACATTGATTCAAACAAGAAGGCCTTGGAGTTAATACATGAATGATTCTTAAACAGTGGCCGCAAGTCCAGCTTTGATTAGTGAGGGGACATCACCCTCTTTGGGTACTTGTAGCTTGTGCTAAACTCATATGCTATGGCAACCCGTTTTTTTCCTCTAAGAGAACAAAACATTTTGGACCTAAAAATACTTTCCTTTGATACCTCACTAATCCTCTTCTTCAATTTTAAATAACTGGTTTTAACTGGTTCATATCCCCAATGGGTTCATTGGGTCTTATCCTGTCTGTGTGCAATTAATCATTTATGCATATTGTCTTTTTTTGCAGCAAAGCTTCCTCCCCAGATTTATTAAGGCATAATTGACAAGTAAAAATCATATATATTTATGGTGCACAATATGATGTTTTGATATGTTTATATTGTGAGATGAATAAATCAAGTGAATTAACATATCCATCATTTTACATACTTGTCATCTTTTGTGGTGAGAATATTTAAGATTTATGTTCAACAATTTTCAAGTATACTATATATTTATAAGCTATAGTTACTTTAATTTACATTAGATTTCCCAAAATTATTTCTCCTGTCTAACTGAAATCTTTGTATACTTTAATCTTATCTCAACATTCTGCAACCTTCCACTCTCACAGATCCAGGCAACCATCATTACACCTTTTTCTGTCATTTTGATATCTTTAGATTCCACATACAAGTGAATTCTACATATGTCTTCCTGTGCCTGGCTTATTTTTCTTGACTTAATATTCTTTTTTTTTTTTTTTAAAGAGAGAGAGAGAGAGAGAGAGAGAGAGAGAGAGAAGGAGTGAGAGAGAATTTTTTTAATATTTATTTTTTAGTTTTCGGTGGGCACAACATCTTTTGTTTTTTTTGTATGTGGTGCTGAGGATCAACCGGGGCTGCATGCATGCCAGGCCAGCTTAACGCCAGAGCCACATCCCCAGCCCCGACTTAATATTCTTTAGGTTTATACATTTTATCATAAATGACAGTATTTTCTTCTTTTTAAGACTGAATAGTGTTCCATTATAGATATGTGCATTTTCTTTCCCTAGTCATCTATTCGTAGTGGCTCAGATTGTTTCCATACATTGGTTATTGTGAATGATGATGCAATGAACGTGAAAGTGTTGATATCTTTTCAAGTTATTGGTTGAATTTCCTTCAGATACATACTCAAAAATGAGATTGTGGGCTGGGGATGTAGCTCAATGGCAGAGCCTTGCAAAGCATGTGTGAGGCACTGGGTTCAATCCTTGGCACCATATATAACTAAAATAAAGGCATTTTGTCCATGTATAACTATAAAAAATTTAAATTAAAAAGATCTTTTTAAAAAGTGAGATTACTAGACCATATTGTAGTTCTATTTATAATTTTTTGAAGAACAATCACACTATTTTCTTTAGTGGTTACATCAGTTTACATTCCCATCAATGAGTACAAAGGTTTCCATTTTTCTAATATTTTCCAACACCTGGTACCTTGTTTTTTTCAAAAATAGCCCTTCTCACAGGTTTGAGGTCGTATATTATTTTAAAATATATCAGTTGTTCATTTATCTGTCTACTTTTCAGAAATGTCTATTTAGATATTTTGCCCATTTTTAAATTGGGCTACTTGTTTGGGGGGCTTCTTTTGCTATTTAGTTGTTTGTTTTGTATTTTCAATATTAATCCTATATCGGGGCTGGGGATGTGGCTCAAGCGGTAGTGCGCTCGCCTGGCATGCGTGCGGCCCGGGTTCGATCCTCCAGCACCACATACAAACAAAGATGTTGTGTCCGCCAATAACTAATAAATAAATATTAAAAAAATTAATCCTATATCATGTGTATGATTTGAAAACATGATTTTCCAATTTACTAGGTTGTCTCTTTACATAGTTGGTTGTT
Organism: Ictidomys tridecemlineatus; assembly: GCF_052094955.1. Lineage (NCBI taxonomy): Eukaryota > Metazoa > Chordata > Mammalia > Rodentia > Sciuridae > Ictidomys > Ictidomys tridecemlineatus. Next base: position 26,686,398 of record NC_135482.1, read on the forward strand.
TCCAATGCTGTGATGAGTTTTAATTTGAATAAGTTTTGTTTGTATTTTTGACTGTGCTTTTGGGATTATACTCAGAGAATAATAATTCTTATTATTATCTTAATAATAATAATTCATAGAAACATACTATGCTTTCTTCAGGTAGTTTTATAATCTCAGATCTTACATTTAAGTATTTGAATCATTTTAAATATATTTTTGTATAAGATGTGAAGCAAGGGAACAATATCATTATTCTTCATGTGGATATCCAGTTTTCCCAGTAAAATTTGTTAAGGAGATTGTTCTTTTCTCTTGTGTCTTCTTTGCATTTTGCCAAAGATCAATCGACTGTAAATGCATGGATTTATACAGAATAAGTTTTCTACTTTGTTTATTTGGTCTATGTGCTTTTAGGTTACTACAATGATGTATCGATTACTATAAATTTGTAATATGTTTTAAAATCAGGGAGTGCAATGCCTCTAGCTTAGGTCATATTGCTCAGGATGGCTATAGCTATTTAGGATTTTATGTATTTCCAAACAAATTTTATGATTTTTTTCATTTCTGTAGAAAATGTTATTGGGACTTTGATAGGGATTCCATTCATCCTTAGATCACTTTGAATAGTTATCATATTTTAACAATAGTAATTCCTTCAACCCATGAAAGTGATGTATCTTCTTATTTGTGTCTTCTTCTGTTTCTTTTATTAATGCTTTATAGTTTTTTAGGATATAGATTATTTACCTCCTTGTTTATTTTTTCCCTAAGTATTTTGTCTTATCTTTTGATTCTATTTAATTCTTTCCTTATTTATAGTTAAATATTTTGTTGTTAGCATTTAGAAATGCTACAAATATTTGTATGTTGATTTTGTATCCTGTGATTTTACGTAGTATTTAGTAGTTCTGACAGCATTTTGGTGGAATCTGAGATATTCTATATGCAAATATATATTATATACAAACAGAAACATTTTTACATCTTGCTTTCCAATTTGTCCTCTCTCCTTTCCCGGCCCCCTCGTTCTTTCTTTCTTTCTTTCTCTTGTCCAATTTCTCTGGCTAGGACTTCTAGTACCATATTGAAGAGAAGTGACAAGAGTGAGTATCATTACATTGTTCCTGAACTTAAAGAAAAAACTTCCATCTTTTCAGAATTAAGAATGTTAACTGTTACCTGCGGACTTGGTATACATGGCCTTTATTGTATTCAAGTACATTCTTTTTATATTTAATTTGTTGAGAGTTGTTCTCATGAAAGCATATGGAATTTTGTCAAATTATGATGCATAAAAGTATAGAAACTTAAAAAGTATAGAAATCAGATGATTTCTCTATTCCATTATTATGGGAGACCAACCTTGCAAGTGATTGAGTCATACTCCCCAGCTGGGTGCTGAGGCGCTCAGTCACAGAAATGTGGCAGAGCTTTCTCCACCCTTCTTGGGTGCGAGGGTCGGGTGTCTCATGCATGGGTGTGTCTTGCTACAGCCCCATGGGTGAAGCTATGCTCACCTGTTCCTTTGTAATATAATCCCTTGTCCTATTTAGGATAGAATCTTCCATGGAAGTGCCTTGTGTGTGTCCCCTCCTCTTACTGTGCCCTTGGGTGTGGCCTACCCAGGTGTCAGTCAACCTGCTGACAGTGGACATCATGAAGATAGACTCAGCCCCCTGAAACCTGACTCCTTGCCTCATTTGAATAGCTTCTCCTCAATAAAAGGGGTCAGCTTGTGCTCTCTCTCTCTCTCTCTCTCTTTCTCTCTCTATCTCTCTCTCTCTATCCCTCTCTCGTGGACCCCTAAGGTCAGAGGAGCCGTCACATTGACCCCAAACAAAAAGGTATTTGTGTCTCTTGTGTGTTTATTTTGCATAGCACAGTTAGCCCAGTTCAACTGGAGTGAGCCCTGAGCCTTTTAGTTGCGAACCAAAACCTGGCACATTATCTTAATATGGTACACTGTATTTATTGATTTGTCTATGTTGAAAAATCCTTATATCCTAAGGATAAATTCCACAATTGTAGTGTATGATCTTTTAAATCTACTATCAAATTGTATTTGCTGCTGTTTTGTGGATTATTGTGTTTATGTTCATGAGTGATATTAACTTGTGATTTTCTTTCTTTTTAGTATCCTTGTCTGGCTTTGTTACTAAGGTTATGCTATCTTCATAAAATTAATTTGGAAGGTTAATATTAATTTTTTTAAAAAATTATAGATTTACCTGTGAAGCTATTAGATCTTGGACTTTTGGGGGGTGGGCAAGTTTTGATTATGGATTCACTTTTCTCATTCATTATTGTTCTGTTCAGATTTTCTGTTTCTCCATAATTCAGTCTGGGTAGCCTGTATACTTCTAGAAATTTTGCCATTTCCTATGAGTTATCCAACTTGGTGGTGTGTAGCTGTTCATAGCAGTCTCTTTTAACCCTACTATTTCTATGGTATCTGTTGTAGTGTCTCCACTTTCATTTGAATATTTTTTCCCCTTAGTCTCTCTTGCTCAAGATTTGTTAATTTTGTTTTTCTTTCTTTTAAAAAATCCAACTTTTATTGTCAATGATCTGTATTATTTTCTAGATTCTATTTTATTTAATTCTATTCTGATGATTTGTTTCCTCTTTCTTCTGAATTAGGGCTATGTTTGTTCTTTTCCTACTTACTTGAGGTATGAAGTTATTTACTTTAGATGTTTCTTTTGTTTTTAATGTAGGCATTTACTACTACGATGTACCTGTATTTTATTTATATATATATGATGCTGAGAATTGAACCCAGTGCCTCACACATGCTAGGCAAGCACTCTACACTGAGCTACAACACACTTGGTCTTATTTTTATTTGTCTCAACATATTTTTCATTTTCCTTATGATTTTTACTTTTATTCATTTGTTGTTCATGAGCAAGTTATTCACTTTTGTGAACTGTGTGATTTTTCTCTTGTTACTGATTTCCAGTTTCACATCATTGTGGATAGAAAGGATACTGGATATTATTTCAGTCTTCTTAAATTCGTGAATTTTTTTAATGCCCTATTTTATGATCTATCCTTGACAACTTTTTACATTCTCTTGAAAAGAATATACATTCTTCTGCTATTGTTATTTGCTCTATTGTGTTGTTTAAATCAGCTCTTACTGATTTTGTGTTTGAATGATCTATCCATTGTTGAAAATGTTAAAGTTCCTATTAATCCTGGGTTGCATCTATTTCTTCCTTCAGGCCTATTAATATTCATGTTACATATTTAAATGCTCCACAATTGGGCACACATATACTAATTGTTATAGCTTCATAAAAAATAAACCCTTTATTATTATACAATTAACTTTTCTTGTCTCTAATGACAGTTTTTAACTTGAAATCTATTTGGTCTGATATAAATGTGGCTACCCCTGCTCTCTTTTGGTTAAAATTGTCATGAGACATCTTTTCCCATTCCTTCTGTTTCCATTTATATATGTCCTTAAAGCTAAAGTGAGTCTCTTACAGGCCAGACCTACAGTGGACTGGACCTGAAGCTTGGGTTAGGCCTGGAGGCTTGGTCCACAGTGATGACTTAATAGTCAGACCCATGAGGGTTAGTCTACAGTCTGGGCTGTGGGTGCTGACCGGGAAGGTACATCTTGGCTGGCCTGAATTCTGTGTCCATGGGGGTCAGTTTGACATGAAAACCCACATGACAGGCCTGGACACTGGGTCTGCTGGAGGCCAGAGCCATCAGAGCTGGCCTGGAGTCTTAATTTCTGCCTAGAACTGGAGTAGCCCTAATACTTGGTATCTTATGGGTTTCCGTGGTACCTGGGCTCCTGGCTTTGTCCTGGATTTCACTAAGGCTGGCCTAGAACTGGAGTCTACAACAAAGTCGATGATTAGTTTATTCTCCTTCCTCCCACACAAATGCTAACTCTTTCTACATTGTCCAGGTTTGTGGGAATGGGGAATGGTGACCTGGATAATGCTTCTATGCTACAATCAAGTGCTATAATCTTTTACCTGACTCCTCAGTTCATATATATATATATATATATATATATATATATATATATATATATGAATGGACAATTCTTCAAACCTGTTTTTCTCTGGGCTAAGAACTGGAAAGCTAGAAAGTCTTAGTCATCATCCCACCCACGTCACTCCCAGTATGAATTTCTTTCTTCAAGCATTGGCTGTTTTAATGGAAATAAAGGGATATCTATTCTAAGATGCTCAAATATGCTGATGGTCAAACCCCGTTTGGCTAGGAAGCATTTACCTTGAGGGAGCAACTTAATTGAATTTATACTGAGATATTTAATGGGCTATGTTTGGCCCTTGGAAATCTCACATGGGAGCCTACACCAAATCACTACACAAATGTCTCCTGTAGGAACAAATTCTTAAAAAATGAAGACACTAGGTCAAAGAGTTGGCACATTGAAAATGTGGTTTGTCCCCTGAAGACTTTTACTTATTATTATTTTATTCATTTTTTTTTTTCAGGGCTGAGGATCAAACTCAGGGCCTTGTACTTGGTAGGCAAACACCCTGCCCCTGAGCTAAATCCTCAACCCCAGACTGTTACTTATTTATGTTCTACCAATAGAATATTTACGTGGTTGTTTCCTCATTTCACAGGTGATCTTGGATACCAAAATTTCTTTTCATATTTATCAGATTTTTATTATTATCATAGTGCAAAAAACTTTCAGATACCCCTCCACTATTTTCCTAGAAAGATTTTTTTTTGTTATTATTGTATTTAATGTATGGTAACCCATATTTTTCTCTCATTTGCCTTTTTGTCCTAAAAGTTAAAGTGTATGTTTTCAGATCATGGCAAAATGATATGTACCATTGATTTGACTTTATTTGAGGAAGTTGATTTGATGTACAGGAATATCTTAGTCTTACTGACACACTTCATAAAAAGATTTGATTATACAAAGTTTTGGGCTTCTTTTGGATGGTGTTTTCAAGTTTGTGAGAGCAGATATAGATATTAAAATATCTTATTATATTTGTAAAGGCTGTTCAATCCATTGCTATGCTATTTCCCTTGGTATGAACAAAACTGATTTTATTGGAATATTTGCCAACCATAAGCTGTATCTATAGACAGTGTGTGTGCTTTATATTAAGCTACTTCAAAGCCTGTGTTAATAGAATCATCAAGTCCCTTCAGTACAGACATACTGTACTTGTAAATTGCTAGTGTATCCTTTTATCTTTCAAGATCTTCTGATGTGGAGAGTGGATAAAAGTTTGAAACCATTTTTAAAGACTCATTTAAAATTTCATCCATGTAGACACAGACTTTATTTGTATTTCTTTTACTCAAATGCCTTTTTTATTAGATTAGTCCACATCTTATCTTCCTTTTAATCTATTCCATGCATTCACATTTTAATTAGGTTTACCATTTTTGGATGTCGAGTAAACATGTAGCCTCTAATAAAGAATTAGATCTCCCTCTCAGCCCAATACAACAATTAAGAAGCATAGAAAAGGTGAAGGCCAGCTGTTCTAACTATTTTCTACAGAACAACTAACAATTCCCCAAAGGAAGAGGAATGGCTGATCTTATTTTAACATGATTTAAATAAGAAATAACACTTATTTAAGGGTAATTACATGCCAAATACAACTGCAAACATTTTGCATGTATGAACCTACTTTACTTTATGCACCCTACTTTTCAGATGAGGAGACTGAGGTCTAGATTAAGGCTAACATGTCTTGCTCAAATCAAATGGATTTTGCCTGGGTCATCTCTCTGAACCATTATGTTGTACTACAGAAAGAAGGAAGTTTGCTTTAAACAACACAGGATTAGCCTTTTGCCATATTTTCAGAAGACAAATGCAATTTAGTGAAATGAATATTTGCTATCCCTTCTCTCCATCACCATTATGCTGCATTAAAGATGTAGTTTTGCCCTTTGCTGTTTTGGTAAGTCAAAGGAGAGCCATCCCTGGGTCTGATTAAGATTTAGTAGCAAATATTAACTTGCAGAAATTGGCAATGATAAACTAATTTAGACTAAAAAGAGATTTTTTTCCCACTTGATAAGCAAGTGAGAAGAGAAAGGAGGATGAATACCCAAGAATTCAATCAGAGTATATTAAAATCCAACACAATAATTAAAACTTAATAAGCACCTAAAGCACACTAATGGAAAACAAATTTCTTTTAGGAAAGCATTCTAAGTAACTTCTTTCTCATTCTTTATGGAATCTTCCCAGCTTATGAACCCTAATAGCAATGAGAGTAGTAATAGTAATAGTGGCAATACTAGCTTAGCAGCAGCTGTGGTCACAGTAATAGTATCAGCATGGAATTTAGAATCAGATTGACTTGACTCTAAAAATCAAGATCTCCCACTCAATTATTTTTGAAGGTACAGAAATGAATCTATTCAAGTGCTAGTTTCTTTAACTAAAAAAGTAAATGTTAAAGCATTTATCTAATTAGATAGTTAGGGATAATTGAGATTATTAATATAATCACCTAGACTACACCTGATACAACAGGTCCTTAATATGATGTAATGCTAGTTTCTTCTCCCCTGCCCCATCTTGTTATTCTTTTTTCTTCAATTAGAATGGAAAGAGCAGGCTGTCTGATGGTTTGCAAAAACATTATTTGCTCTTCAAGATTGGCATGCTCTTGTTTGTATCTCCAATATCACCTATTCCCAAGATCTGAAATAATTATTGATGGGTGCAATATTTTAATTGGACAGGAAAAATAAGATCTAGTGTTTTATTGCACATTAGGATGACTATAGTTATAATAATGTATTGTGTATTTCAAAAGAGTCATAAGGGAGGAATTTGAATACTCTCACTAAAAATAAATTCCATATTTAAGTTGATGGATATGCTAATTACTTTGTCTTGATCATTACATAATATAATACATCATATTATCCCTGAAAATTATGCATATTTTTTACATAATAATAAAAAATTAAATACAAGAAATCAATAAATAAAATAATTATTGAGTGCTTTTTTTGTAGGATTGGTAAGGTCTTTCTACTGTTTCTTTGTTAGTTTAGGTACATGTAAAAATTATTTTTAAACACATATATTCAATTTTCTATTCTTTATAACAAATCATCATGGATACCAAATTTAAAAATTTCATGCACAAATACAATTTATTAGGCCTTCTATGCCTAATACTTTTATTTTATTTACATTTTTTTCCCATGACATTCAATAATAAGACAGTTGGAACTTTTCATTTATAGACTGAGATATGGTGTATATTTTGATGATGCCTGCGCAGTAATCATATTTTTGGTAATAAGTACAAGTGTCAACCTTTATTATTTATTTATTTTACAAAAGACCAATCAAGCATATGCATGGAATAAACGAATGATGTCAACTCAGTGCTGATTGGAAACAGTACTTTTCCTGGTTCCATATACTCTGTCATTGTCACACCCTTCCTCAAGTATACTGATAGAAAATGTTATCAGTCACTCCCCAGTCAATGCACCCAACAGAAACTGATTTTAGCTAATTCATGTAGAAAAATAAATAAATAAATAAAAATTAAAAAGGATATCATGGAGTTGGATGGTAAGTAGAGCAATGGGAAAGGTAATTAGAAGAATGGCAGGAAGATTGAAGAGTTGAGCTTTTGTGAAGGTGAGACTCAGGGAAAACTCCTGATTTTATGTAAAAAGAACTGTTCAGCATGGATGTTCTTCAGGTGATAATGTCTTCCTGCCCTTCATCACACACTCCTTGAGAGTTCAAGTCTTGCAAAATAGAATCTGGTTGTATTAGCTGGGGTTAGTTGGGGGAGGGGAGTGGGCAGGGCACAGTAAATAAGAGTCCCATCATGACTGTGCTCCATGGAGACAAGGTCATGCCATGAATTACTAAAAGAAGAAAAAAAGCGTGAATGGATGCTAAGCCAGCACAAATCTAGAAAAAAAAAAATACCCCATATGGAAAACAAGAAGTTCTTTCTGGCAATGACCCAATTGTTAGAAATCAAATTTTTATAAAATTGTATGCATGTTTTATAATAATTTTTTCAAAAATAATATTATTCAATATGAATTAGAATAATAGGTAATAAAAGATACTGAAGTAGCAATGTTTTTTAGCCATTCTTAGCTACAGTAGGAACAAAGGTGGATTTTATAATTCTGAGTGTGCCACAACCAGCTCTGACTTAGGGTTGATGATATTACCTCTCTGAATATCTAATTTTGTGAATATTTAAAATGAAGAAGTTGGGCAAGTATCTCTTTCAGGTGTCAATCACAACACAAAAGTGATCCCTTGCCCCCCAATTCCTTTTTCAATCCTATCCAAAGTTTACATGGTCAGTTAGGCTGGGGCTATGCCTTCTAGCTTTGGCCATAGGGAGCTGGATTAGCTTTTCTTGATTAACTCATCTTTAACAATAAAAAAAGGAAGTTCCATAATTATTCTCGGCAAGCATCCAAAAATATGCCTCACTACCCAGTTCCAATTAATAATGTGTGACTTGTTAAAAACAGATTTTGTTCATTTGAAGGTTTTAATAGCACCCAGTTTCAACTTAGTTCTCTTGGGAAAATATTTAGCGTGCATTTAACTAGCTTGACACATACAACTAATTAATTTGTCTAAAACAAAATATTATATGAATCATAAAGAACTAAAAATTGAAATAGTGCCAGAATTAAAGCTTGTACCCTATGCTTAATTAGCCTTGGTTGGTTTTTAGTTGTTGTTGTTCTTTTGGTCCTTATTTCTACTAAATAAGGTACGTAGAATAATATTATGTCATCTCCAGATAGAAAATTAAAAATTTATATAATTATGAAAGTGAGCTCTGTATGTATTTTTGGAAATTAATAGAGCTTTCAGAAATATGACTTTGAAGAGTTGTATTTAAATGACACAGATCAAATAGAGAGATTGTCAAACAAATGGGCCTCTATTATTCTCATTTTTAGCCCAAACCTGGAGATGCATAGAAGCAAGAGAAGGGTTGATGTAACTAAGTTAAATATTTGAAAGGCAAAACTTATTTTATATTCAATACTTTCTATTTTGGGGTATAGGTAAACTAATTAAACCTTCAATTCTTTTCTTCCTTTGATGTGACTATATATGTACTATCAAATATCTTGGGAAACAGAAATTCACTGTGTTCTAGTGTGAGAGGGTAACCATTCCTCAAAGTAGACAGAAGATGATTAGGCATAATGAGAGGAGAGAGGTAGATAGATTTTAGTCATGATGTTTCCCCAACCACTGTGCTACCTACTAGCATTGCCTTAGGAAGGTCATTGCCTACACACTAATCAAGGCAAGTTAGCTAAACAGCAATGCCACATCTGCTTTGGGGCTCATAGGATAATATGTAGCTTAGGTGGGGTTCAGATAAGACGTACAGGTAGACTGTCAGCCTCTGATCATTACTTCTTCTCCACACCTATTTCTCAAAAACAGAGGGTAAAAAAATTGTATTCCAGGAACATAATGTTGGTGGAAATTCAAGGTAATTCTTTGTGAGGTAGATTTGCCTGGGTTGAGTCTATAAAGCAAGAAGCCCTGTGTCTTGAGGTACATTCATTCCCAAGTCCCAAACTTATGGGAGTCTGCTAAGAAGGTAGTGAGCTACTTCGATTGCTTCTCCCTGTACTAATGTTGAATACTTCCAGAGAAAAGCATATCACAGGGAACCCAAACTACTTACCTGAGGAAGACAATCACTACACGGGACAGATAACACATTCAATAGCTTGCATTAGAAAAAGCAGAATTAACCAGAAGGAGAAGGCATTTATAAAATGTCTTCAAAAAGACATTTACATAGCCAGGAGTAAGCAGTTACACACAAGAACTAATTTGAAGTATTGTTGGCTGAAATAATTCTAACAAACAAGTCAACAGGATAAGTACTTGAAGAGTAAATTAGGGACCTGAAAGATCAAGTTTCAAAACTCTCTTAATACATTTTAGGAAGGGATTGGTAAGGGATCGAGAAATGAAAAAAAAAAATCAATATGGAGAGTTAAGTCATATGGAGGATAGAAGAAGTCTCAGCAGCAATACTATGGATTTCCCATAAGTGAGAGAAAGAATAATGAATGGGAGGAATTCGTTGAAGAAGTAACCTATTATTTTCTCAGATTACAAGAAAGAAAGCTCTCATTTTGAAGGAATCAATAGAAAGTCAAACAAAAGAGAACAAACAGAACAAAGTTAAACAAACAATAAAATCTCTAAAAACATTGAACTGAATTTTTTAAATTCAAGGGGTTCTAAAAGCTCATTAAAACTACTTTATGAAGAAGATTTTGATTGGTATCACTCTTCTCAAAGCATTCTAAAAGAGTGCAATGAAATATTTTCAAAGAAAAAGAAAGAAATTCTAACAGAATTTGATATTTGTTTAAATTCACACAAATGTAAGAGTAAGATATAAAGTTCTCAAGTTTATAAGATCCCAGAAACATTACTGCAGAAAGATGAGTTTTGACAAGAAGAATCTTGAAAAAGTAATCAATAGAAAGAATGAGGATTCTAGGGGATTGCCACAAGATATGTGGGAACCAACAATGAATAGAATTTAATACACTTTTAAGTAAATGCACATTAAAAATGTCTATCAATAGCAATTCACAATTGAAATTTTATGGTGCAATCAGAAGCAGAGCATATACTAAATTATCTTCTTTGTGAGGAAGATATAAATAATAATATTTAAGAAATTCATGTAAAATAAGAAACACAAATAAGAGTCTTCAATGATTTAAGTCCAATATTTTTCTTCAAAATGTAAAGAGCTTAATGTATGATTTTAATCAACCAAAAGCAGGATATGAGAAAGCAAAAATAAAGGAGTAGTGTGATAAATATGTAAGCTGAAATAAAACGCAGAAAATGGTAGAAATCATCTGTAACCACAGTAAATGTAAACCAATTCAACTTGCTGATCGAAAGTTTCTCGGAGTGGACTGAAATTGTGTTTTTGCCTAATAATTTTAGTTCTCCAAGAAATAGACTTTGGGGCAGAGATCTGTGAGCAGGAAGTCTAGGAAGTGCTCTGAAAAACCACACTTGTTGGCCTATGCCTGTAATCCCAGTGGCCGGGGAAGCTGAGACAGGAGGATCGCAAGTTCAAAGCCAGCCTCAGCAAAAGTGAGGCACTAAGCAACCCAGTGAGACCCTGTCTCTAAATAAAATACAAAAAAATAAAGAGGGGGAGTCTGGGGATATGTCTTATTGGTTAAGTGCCCCTGAGTTTAATCCCTGGTAACACCCCCTCCCCCCCAAAAAAAGAACCACACTGTGGGAAAGGAGAGAAAGAAGATTGAAGACAGGAAGAACCTGAGCCTGTGATCCAGTTTCAACAAAACCCTCAGCTCATTCCACAAGGAATTATTCTGAAGCTGGGATGTCCTTTCAGCTGTGTCTGAAATTGAGGCAAGTTGCTGGCACTTTATACAGTCACATTGACCAGATAGATATTGGGCGTGGGCTGACACTGAGAGGTGACCTTGAGTTAAGAGCTCCATTTGGCCAAGGGAAAATCCCTGGACTGGTTCTCAGCTGTGAGTCATAGACCAGTACCTCTGGCAGAGTGGGAGAAGGGAGTTTCTCAGTCCTGAAGAGGGGAAGGGAGGAGGGCAGCCCAGTTTAAAGGACAGTCTGCCCTTTGAGTCACCCAGTGTCAATTGCCTCATGAAGCGAGTTTATGTATCTCAGAGCAGATTCTCCAAAATTCCAGCTGGTAACCTTCTTCTGAGAAAATGGGACCACAGCTGCTACTCATCATCTTCCCGCACCCCTTCAAGTTCATGTAGCAGGTGTATGTGACACTAATGCCTATGGGCAGTCCAAGCCTCCAGGTGAGTCTGAGTTCATTCCCTGGCTGCTACACTACTTCTTTTATTGCCAAGATGGGAGAGGGTGATAACAAGAAATGCCACAGGAGATCACTAGGTGTCAAATATATTCTCTTCTGCTTCCAGGTGTCATAGCAGTCCTACGTCCCCATGATGACCAAGGTCAAATCTTCCCACCAGGATGTGTCACCTTTCCTGTCCTGATCAGCTGGTCTTTTCACCTGAGGAACCTGAAATAATTAGGTAGCATACAGCCACAGCTTAAAATTTCATGGAAGGATGGTGGCGCATTGCAGTAGAAGTGCTTCCCTCTGGGAACCAGAATCTCTAAATCCACAGAGCCTAGAACTCCAGAGATAAGAATCATGTATTTCCCGAGTGAATTGCTGAATGAAATGGTAAGCTGCTATTTTGGTCCTTGGATTTATGCAGGCCATTATGGTTTTAGATTAGATACTATTGCCTAGAAGATAAACCCTGTCCTTTCTGTGTACCCTCCCAAAGCTGGTAGCTCAGTTTATGGGTAGTGTAGACCACTGGTGGGATCAGTGTGTTCCATGGTATGGGAGGAACATGTCACCTCCTTTGTGTGAATGGAGTTTCTTCCACTGAAGTGTTACTATGTGAAATTCCTTGTTGTTCTAACAAAATTTGTAAGTCCTCATAGAGTGATGTGAACTGAAGCCACTTAGGCAAAGAGATTCAAATCCATGCCAAAAATAAGTGTCAGTATATTTCCAGGACAGAAGAAGTCCAATGTGGTTAATTTACTTGTTACTAGGTGTCAAGGAAGGGCTCTGTTGCTGGCAAGGTCGACATCCTGAAGTGGAAATACCCACAATTGATTACTTTTGATCATAGATAGCTTTTGTGCCAACACTGAGGTAGATACTGAAGCAGAATGATACCAACTGTCCAACTGCTTAATTTTTTAGTGCCTCTTCCATGGTAGACAGTCTTTGATAGGCATGAACATATACACAAATTCTCATGCTTTGCGAGAATTCTTGAATGTCTCTCCATGTGCCTCTTCTCAAGGCTTCCTTGTCATGGATCTGTCAATACTTTATTATTTAATACTCTTATTGATGCTTCCAGGCCATTTGCCACTGCCTATAAATATAAATATATTATTACCTCAGGACAGTTTCCTTCCACACCAAGTGGAAAGCCAGGTTCATTGCCCAAAGCTCTGCCTGGTGGCAGTGTTCATCCTCAACGCTGTCTCACAGGGAACCCAAATAATGTGGCTGGAGGGTAGCTGTAATCCATTTGTGGCCTTCATCGTCAGCATATTGAGCCAAGCCATTTTGAATCAAGTTTACACTTTATATCAGTATCCCCATGTGGAAGTTATTTCTTTTCTCCAGGTGGAATGAGTATACACCAAAGGGCAGCAGTCAAGGGTGACATGAGCGTCTAGACCACCTGCTCCTGAGCTTATTCATGTACTCTGTTGCAATGGAAGCTTAATTCCACAATAGCTAGCTATCGGCCCACACAGTCTGATCCACTTTGTGATTGACTTGCTGATGCTTGCCATAAATTCCCTAAGCATATTTTCCACCATAGGCACCTCTACTATCATAGATTCTTCTGGTGGCATGGCCCAAGAGGCAGGCATGTTTGCTCTGTAGCTCTTATACTTATTGTTATGTCTGTTCTTAGCCTAATTCAAACAGCAGTATCGCTTGGTAGATATTTGTGGTTGTTTTACAATAGTGGGATAGATGAGCTTTGATAGGTTCTCTGTTATTTTTGAAGGGATTTTGCAGCATTGCCCAAATCAGCATGTCCTTAAAATATTTATTAACATATAGATCCTTGCATCTTTTATAGCATGAGTAACCAACACCTTAAAAGTTCTTGTTTATCCTGTCAGTAAAAGTCTTGCTCATCCAGATGAAGATTCTACATTGAAAGAAAGTACTCAAAGAAATTTTGCAAAAATTCCACAGGGTCCAGGTCCCTTCAATCTCTATCATGAGAAAGGATGGGAGAGTTGGTATAAAGTGGTCCATCCCCTGTGAAGAAAATGTGCTTCCTTCTGATCCTGCTTCTGGTCCTGATTCCTAAGATGGATGGAAAATGATACACTTGTCAAATAAGTGGCTGCATAGCATGTACTTAGTCTAGGCTCATCTGTTCCAATAACTTTCCCTACAACTTGAACAGAAGCTACTTTTTGGTAACGTTTGGTTAGTCTATGTAATCCATCAAAATTTGTTTTTTTTGAAAGGACTTGGACTAGTGAATTAAGTAGAGATATGACAAGAGCCATTACCTGCGGGAAGTCATCTATGAGCCATGGTGAACTGGGCAATGTTCAAGCCATTAGGCAGGGAAGCCTGGTTTTGAGAACTCCCAGTCAGAACCCACTATTCTGAGAATGTCCAATTCACGTGGTGCCCTGTCCTGCTTCACAGTTCAAGTTCAAGCACCGCCTCCCAGAGATACGTGTAACTTGTCAAACGCCCATCAGTCTATTTACTGCAAAAGCCTCTGCCACACAAGAAACAAGCACCAAAACAAGACTCCTCCCATTGAAACCTTATCCTTGCCTTTGATGTACTACTCCCCCTTAAATAAAGAATTGGAGCCCCTTTTTCAGTTGTTCAGTTCTCGCTCCCTTCAGGACTGGAAGACCCATCAGATGCTCCGCTTTTTAAAATCTAACCTTTGGCTTTGTCTTATTTCTTGCTGATTAGTTCAGACTTTCAGTTTTCTCAGGCGGCTCACACCTCCTGGGCAGGAACCTGCTCTGTCCATGTGTTGGCCACCCTGTTATAATTACCTGTGTATCATTTAGTTCCTTCGGGGTGGCACCAATCTCTCTCTATCCGTGGGACACAATATTGCTTTGTGTTTATTATTTTTTTTCCTTGTCTTAGGGGTTAGGTATTTTTAGTCTTTCTCTTTGACTCCCCTACTCTGAGAATTTTCCCACCAGAGGAATTAATACATCTGTTCTGCCACCTAGCAAGTATGACCATTCTAGTAGCTGGGGAACTGACTCCATGAATGTATCTAAAACCCCAATGAACTTACTGTAAGCTGAATCTAGACCCTAACTCCATTAATTTGTCCTGTACATCCTCATTCCAACAGGGGCATGATGGTTATGTTTCACGTCCCCAAACTGTGAGTATCAACTCTCATTCAGTATTCAACATATTTTCTAATATCCGAGTAGTCTAAAAGTCCCCCTTCCTCCACTATAGAGCTATTTGCATCAATGGTTATAGTACCCTTTGAAGAAGGTCTAAGAGGATAAGTACAGTGCACGCTGGTGATGGTATTATAGACTACGTCCTCTTGTGGATCTGGCTTCTCCTTCAGTCATTCAGTTCTGGATTTAAAATCTGACTCAGATCTATAAAATGGTAAGGTCATGGTTTTTATTGGAGTGAATACCCTCAACTTCCTAATCACCCATCCTTGAATTATTTCGATTGCATAGATTGAGGAATAACCCATGTGGGTCGCCCATCCATCTTGCCTCTTGGGCACCATGTGTTGTATAAATACCTCCAGAACTCTGTGCAGGTCAGCTCTCCCCCACTCCACCCCCCCCCCCCCGTTCCCCATTTTCTGGCTGCCATTCAGACCTTGCTCCTTATTTCTGTAATTGTAGCCACCTGCCTTCTCAGAGTTAAACACCACCAGCTGGCTTCTATTATTTCGAGATCTTATCACATCCCACTCATATCAATTCTATCATAGTTCTTCTACCGCCAGATGGCGAGCTCCTCAGTGATGTTGATATACTGCTCAATGGTGCATTCCTAATGGTTTTGGAAAACCAAAGGTCTCTGCGTTCTCCCAAGAAACAGTGCAGGATGATAGGTTTTCTAGTTGTTTTACCTATCACTGGGGGAGGCTATAAGCTGAAAGGGGCATGTTATGGTTGGAGCAAGTGTCAGTCAGCAAGAGAATGCAAAGATCCAAGGTGCACAAAATGATCCAGATGGTATCTGTTGCAAAATAATTGACTTTATTTTCCTTAATAAATCAGTTCTTTCTTTCTCTTATATAATATATGTACAGCCAACTTTAACCCAGTGATGCTAACAAACAGGAAAATTAAAAACAAAAACCTTGAGCCAGATTCTTATTAGCATTAAACCCATCTACTTCTAATTTTATTTCTGAGTTATTAAAATCTTTAAATTTATTCTTTTAGAGAATAACATTAACTCTAGTATAAATTCCCGACTAAAAAGTAAGAAGCCTGGGTACTTGGATTCAAAGTCACAAAGATTTTGTCCTATATTTTATTCTAGATGCTTTATAGTTTTCAGTTCCACATTTAAGCTATGGCCAATTTTGGGCTAGTTTTTGTATATGGTGTGAGGTATGGATGTGATTTTATTTTATGCCACATAGAATCCAATTATTTATGCTGTGTTGAAAAGATAATTGTTTTTTTACTAAACTCTCTTCTCTCCTTTTGTTGAAAATCAAATGACTATCTACACATAAATACATTTATATGTATATGTATTTATTTCTGTACACTATTTTGTCACATTGATTTATTTACCTAACTTCATGCCAATACCACCCTGTCTTGATTACTAAAATTTTAACGTAAGTATTGAAATCAGGTAGGGTAAGTCCTCCAACATTCTTTATTTTCAAAGTTTTTTTGGGTGATATAAGTCCTTTACATTTTCATTCTAAAGGTACAACCAAATTGACAAGTTCTACACAAACCCCTCCCCTCAAAAAAAAAAAAAAACCCTTGTAGAGACTTGTATGGGGATTGGATTGAATGTATACATCAAATTGGAGAGATCTGATATCTTAATAATATTGATACTTTTAGTTCAGGAATATAATATATCTGTTCACTTATTTAGGTCTTCTGTAATTTTTCTCAGCAATAAGATGCAATTTTTGGTAAACAGTTTTGCATATATTTTGTGAGATATACCCTCCAGTGTTTCATGTTTTCTTGATGCTATTATAGACTGTATTTTTAAATTTCAATTTCTAGTTGTTCAATCAATGAGTTTATACAAGTATAACTTAACTTTCTACATTGATATTTTATCTCATAAAATTGGTAAATTGACTAATAACTAAAAGTTATTAGTTATAATAACTTTTTGATTGTTTCAACTTGGACAGTGATTTTTTTTTACTAATAAGGAATTTAACTTGTTTCTTTCTAGTCTAAATAATTTTTATTCCCGTTTACTGCCTTAGATAGAAAGTTCAGTACAATTTTGAATAAAAATGAGTGTGGATGTCCTTGTCTTGTACTTGATATTAAGAAATAAATTCAGTCTTCAAAATTAAGAATAATATAAGTTATGGGCTTATTATAGATAGAGAAAGGTTTTTATTTTCAGTGTGTTAAGAATTATTATTTTTAAAATATGGAATGATGTTGGATTTTGTCTATTTTTTGCATTTAATTAGATTATTATTTTTCTTTTTTAGTTTCTTAATGAAGTGATGGGCATGCATTTGTTTTCAAGTTTTTGACTAGACTTGTTCTGCTGAGGTAAACCCCTTGGCACTGATGTCCTATCTTTCAATTTAATACATCGGTGGTTTCGACCTGCTGACATTTTGTTGGGCATTTTTGCATCTTTGTTCAGGAAAAAAACATTCATCTGTTTCTTGTCACATTTTTCTTTGTTTGAGTTTCAGAAAAGCATTTGTTTCATGAAGAACTTGTAAAGCTTTTCCTCTGCTAACATTTTTCTGGTAGAATTTTAATTATTTATTTCTTTTCTGTTTGATAAACTTAACTCATAAATCTATGTAGGCCTGGAGCATTCTTTTTAAAAGACATTAATGTAAAATTTAATTTCTTCAATAAATATAGGAGTATTCAGGTTATCTGAGAAGATTCAAAGTTCACTTCAACCACTGACCAACTGATAGACTCACTTCTGAATATAATAGAGACAAAGGAGCACTTGCCAACACTAGAGACTTGTAAGGGACAGAGGAAAGAAAATAGAATAAAGTTAGTTTCGATGAGAATTTTTAAAATTTTACTTATGAATTATGGCAGTGGGAAAAATGATGTCAAGGGGTTTTCTTAGTCTAATTTTCTTAAATTTATAAGTTAGATTCTTATCAGATTTCATTAACTTCCATATGTCATATAAAAATAAAAAGCTAGATAGCTCACAGTTAGTAATACTGATATAATCAGGGTAACATAAATATAAAGAAATTAAAATCTTTTACTCATGAATTTTTTTTGAAACCTCATTTATATATTTATTCAATTGTTTTCTTAATGCATTCATAAAGGTAGTTATTCTCAACCACCGTTTACTCAAAGAAGTTTATGTGCAAGGCACTGTTCAAGGTTTGGAAATTTAATGCTAAAAATGTTAAAACCAGAATAAGGAATAAAATAAAAAATAAAAACATAAATCTATGGTCATCCAAGATTGCGATAAAATGAAGCCAGAAAATGGGGAAGATAATGATCTAGGAGCTTGCTGTAGATTGGGAGTTCAGACAGATATTAGTATGGACTTTAAGTTAAAACCTCAAGGATAAAAAAGAACTTGGCACAAACAAATTCTCACAAAGGAAACAATTCACGTTGGAATGAATGGGGGCCTATCTGAGGATCTCAGAAGCCAGTGAAGCTGGAGCAGACAGGGAATTGCAGCCAGGGGAAGATGAAGTAAGAAAAGGATCAAACATAAGAGGCCTTTTAGGCCAAAGTATCTTAGTGTAAGAGGAGGGCCTCAAGTAGAAAAGTGACATTCTATGATTGACGTGCTTAGGGGATTACCCCAGATAGTAGACTCAAGCAAGAGTGGAAAGAGGTAATCGGGTGACAGATGATGGTGGTTTGGAATAAAGTGACAGAAATGAAGACAAGCTGATAGGTATGTGCTGTAGGTTCACCTGAATAAGCAGAGGTGCTGGTGGATTGAATATGGAATTGGGGAACATCTCCCTTCAGTTCATTCTCAAACTTTTGGCCTTGGCAATGGTGCATGGTGCTGTCATTTTCTGAGATAGGAAGTATTAATAAGAAGATTTGAGGGAAAGGGAATAAAAACACCTTGTGGATATGTTAAATTTGGAGTCTCCAATGGATACTCCAATGGAAATGTCAAATATGCATCTATATGTCAATGCAGAGCTAGGGGGAAGCTATTCATTGATTTATTGATTCCACATGCACTTGTAAAGAACTATTATGTGTTAGGTAACTGTGTTAGCAGTGGGGATATTGATAAAAGGAAAAAGTAAGATCATCCCTTACTTTAAAACATTTGCTTTCTGGTGGGAGAAAAAGATATATAAAGGCATAATTACTATATAGTACAATAAGTAATATAATAAAGGGGAAGAACACTTTATATATAAGATGATGGCATAGTTGTTTCTGCTAAAGGGAGCCAGTAAAGGATTTAGTAAGAAGGGAGATTTTAGGGAACTGGAGTTGTGGCTCAGCAGTAGTGCACTTGCCTGGCATGTGTGAGGCCCTGGGTTTGATTCTCAGTACTGTATATAAATAAATAAAATAAAGGTCTATCAAAAACTAAAAAAAAAAAAATCTAAAAAATAGAAGTGACATTTTAACAGTTGCTTACAATTTTAAAGTTGGTAGTATTTTATCTTTAGTGCATACATGATGCCAATTGGCTAGAGTAGAACTTCTGAAAATAATCTTGTAAATGTGCATGAGATCATTGAAAGCTGAGCTTAGTACCTTCAGAAAAACAATATGGGAAATTATCTTCAAATATAAATAGAGACACATAGAAGAATCAATGAACTAACTTAACTGCATGGGCTAAATGTAGCACATTTCTCATATGTTGTATTTTGTCTGATTAGTTTTATGATATTTTTATAAAATACAATGAGTAGTTCAATGGACATCAATTTCCTTTTCATCTCCTTTAATATTGTCTAAGCAGGTGAGAATATTTCAAGGTGTATTTTAAAAATAGCACTAAGCGTTCATATCCTTCAGGTAGTTTCTTGGCCTCAAATATATACCAGATTTTATTTTTAAAAGCTTGCTACTATTATTATCTCTTCTACTTAATTATGGACTCTGTTAACTTCGTGTCCTACCTCTGTCTCTTTCTGCTTCACATATAGCCTTGAAAGCAGCAGTGAAACTGTTTGAAACCAAAAGTTTAATTGCATCCTGTGACCTCCTGGAAATTGTGAGGGCGGGAAGGAGATGAATGATTAGGTAGATAATTTTTTCTCTGCATTCCTGGTACAGAGTAAAGAAACAAGGAATCTCTACAAGGAGGATGCTTTCTGTCCCCTGTCTCCCTCCCCAGTTCCTTGCTAGCCCTTGGGATTATCCACAAAAGCCGATCACATCCTTCCACAGAGCAGGGGCTCTTCCCACCCTCTTGGTTCTGCAGAACCTGCCTCCTGCAGACCCTGGTTATTCACTGTGCTCTGGAGTGTAATCCCCATGGGGCTCTGAATTGTATGTGTTGTCCTCCTTTCCTGGGCTGTGAGAATATGCAACTAACAAACTGCTCTTTCGATCTCATCTATCCAGTGTTCAGCCATCCCCACAACCCTAGACGAAGATTTTCTCCATCACCATTGGAGTGAATAGGAGATAATTAAAACAAGTTGATACTGGAATACACACAGCTCTGTGCCCTGGCCTAGCACAGAGCACATTAAGAACAGGGAGAGTGTACCTTTACTACAAGAATAGTGATTGGATGGCAACTAATTGTTCAAGATAACCATAAGAAATATTTTTGGTTCCTATTGTACCATCTTAATCTTTCCTAAATGTCTTGGAAACTTGATGCTGCATGTCCAAGGCTCAAGTTTTCTTCCTGCCTTCTTGCTTTCACCATTTGGTCTAGTCCTTTACCTGTATCCTTTTTTTTTTTCATTCTCAATTCTGCATGAATTAGTTCTTTTTTAATGATACTCTTCTTCCTGGGTGTGTGTGTAAGGGGTGTGGGTGTCTTTCAAATGTATATATCAGTTGTTTTCACACTAAGCTACCATAGGAAAGGGGTCCAGAAATAAATTTTCTGCCCCATCAAATCTTTCCCATTCTCTTGTGGCCCTTGGCTTCTTCAACTATGATGCTTCAAGTTTGGGTTGGAGCCTATTCTTTGGGCATCAGATCCTGTCAAGTTCAATAGTTAAGATGCTTGTATGAGTCTCATCATTTTGTTTGGAGTATTATATATTTTCTATTGCACTGGGCAACTTTTCTTTAGAAATGTGAAAAAAAATTCCTTATAAATCCAAGCATCAGCTACAGGTATTACTTATATTTCTGCTTCTTGGAACAGCATGGTGAATCAAAAGTTGACTAACATCTATTAACCATACAGGTGTGCCTGAGACTATTCACACTATAGGCTGTGACCCAGCTGCAGTTCAGTCTCCAAGTGCATGGGATTTTTCAGGAAAATAAGAGTTAACATATCAACTTTGCAGCTATTGCATGCACATGCGTAGCCACCATAATCACACATGGTATACACATACAGCTACTCATCTCTTTCCCATTTTTACATAATCAATTTCTGCTTTATTCCCCATCTGCCTCCCCCACTGCAAAAAATATTCTATTTCCATTTAACTCTGATGGAAGATGTGCTCCCCTGTGTAGGGGACACCTGATTGTCCTATGAAATGGAGCTGCAGTGAAAATACTTTGCATTGTCAGTGAGGAAAAGATTGATTTTCTGCAAATGGAGTCAAATTGCAACTGAAAGTGATAGCCCCAGAACTGCCTTCCCCTTCTGTCGGACACTGATTGTCTCTCGATGTGCCAGCTTGTTATTGTATGGGCAGAGGGGAATTGCAGCTTGACGTAATTCATAGCAGTTTCACAAGGGGGAGAGATTGGAAAGAGAGATTGTCACGATGCTTTAATTGACAGAGGTTTGCAGCCCACAATGATGGCATGAGCCATTCGAAGAGGAAGGAAAGTATGTGTGGACTAATGTTACATTTAAATGTCACAGAGATCATTTTGAAAATGGTAAGAAACCCCATAATACCCAATTCTAGTCCAAGCAAGTATTTAAGAGAATTGTCTGTAGTAACATGACATTTCCCAGCTCAGATTTCGGTCTACCCTGAAGCTTTATGATAATTTAATTCCCTTTTGAGTCTTTGTAATGCCTTGGTGAATTTCCAAGGGCAGATTAAAGACAGTTCTTGGGGTATGGAATACATCACCATTACCCAAGTTAGGACATGGTAATTGGTACCAATGAATGAACGCATTTACTCTGGGAAGGTTCTGAGATCAAACAGGTCTAATGAAATTGTCTTAAAAGGATTCTTCACATCATTCTTAAAAAGTGTCTGTAACCCCATCAATTTACATTAAAAGTTTCTTTCGGCCTTCTGGAAAGATCAGGGTGGACATTTACTTTTCACAAATCCGAGTGGATGCCGTCCTCTATTACATAAGCTATGTGCATCCAAGCGTGCTCTCAGTCTCTGTTCATCTAAGACATTTTGCATTAAATATTGTAGACAATAGAGTTTTAATGGAGAAGGAAACTAAGGGAGATAGGAACAAAAACTTCCTCTTCTCAGGAAAGCACTTAATTGAATATTAAAATACATTGCAGAACAGGAGCTTTCTGCATCCACAGATTCAGGTTTTGAAGAGTGAATACAGTCATTGTCATGTCAGTGGTGTAAATCTTAGGTAAGACATAGCTCTCATCTTCCCTTCAGTTCCCAGTTGTTCCTTGACTTGGATGCCCTACCACTATGACCCTCACTCACAACAGATAACATTGTCCCTGTGCCTTGAAAAGACAGCAGTGGGAAGCAGAACCCTGCACACATGTCTTCTTCTCAACTCCCTTAACAGCAGCTTCTTGGAGAGGAGACCATGTGACTCTTCCTTCCCTGACTCTTCCTTCCTTCCATGATCTCCACCTGCTACCCCCCAGCTCCTCCCTACACTGTTCCACTGGAAAGTTTTCTACCATCAACAGTGACTTTCTCACCAGCAAATTAAACCAATATCCCCTGCATGGCAATACTGAAGGTTAGTGGCACCTGATTTTTAAATCCACTCTTCCTTTGTCTTCTGTTTTCTTCTAACCCCAAATACCATTTTCTCTTGTTTTAACTACCCCTCCCCCCCCACTTTTTTTTCCTAATATCTCAGATTTTCCCATTTCATTTTGCACCAAGATGTTCCCTATGCTTGCTTGAGATTGACGGGGGGGGGGGAGACATATATTTGACTCTAAGTATTCTTGAAGTCAAGCAATATGTGACCCCTTAATGCTGACACCTCTTCTCTGCCTTTTTAAAATGTGTGGTTACCCCTCTGTTACCATTTCCCCTCCAAGTCTCTACACAGGCATAGGGATAGAAAGTCGCTCAATCAATAATTGGTACATAGTAAATGCTTAATTAAAATCAGCTAATAATAGGTAGATTTAAATAAACTATTATAAATATTTTAAAGTTTTTTATAATTTGCTTTTGCCATTCATTCTGAATAGTGCTTCCCCCTCTTTAAACCAATTTAATTTACATCCAAATTGAAACTATCCATAAATTATCCTGTCATTTCTTTCTTCCTTCCTCTATATTAAATCATTTCTTTTTTTTTTTGGACTTTAGGTCAGTAGCTCTTTATATATTTCAACAGAGTACCAGTAAGCTTTTCCATAATTTCTTACATAATTAAAAAATACATAATTACATAAACGGGTGTCAAATATTTTATTGTAAAGGCAAAGGTATTGCTTAATGAAATGAAATTGGAAGTTACATATTTGCTTAATTTGGTCATTCAATTATTCTAAAAGCTACATTAGCAACAGAAATCACCATGTAAAGCATTTGTGGATTTAGTTTTCATCACAGACACAGAGTCTCACTCCAAAGCCTCTGAAAAGGTTGCTAATGAGACCAAAAAATGAGCCACATCCTCTGGCTGGCATAAGGAGAGCACAAGTATGAAAAAGGAAAAAAGAAAATATAGAGAAATCAAGCATTTAGGTTTGTCAGAGGACCAAAATTCAAGTTATACCTTCAGTACTGCTAGCTTGCTGATAGTACATTTAACATCTCTAAATGGGATTTTTTTTTTTTTTTTTTGGAAGGGGGCGAGATGTTGGATTCAGGAGATTAAACCTAGGGATATCTAAATGGGATTCTATGAATTGGGAAGAATTCCACATATTTCCTGGTAAGTGCTGAGTTGTTCTTTACAAACACTAAGTGCTGTATACATCTAAAAGGTTATTTAAACTATCTTCCATCCAATAAATATATATTATCTCCTGATTAAGTTAAATTGAACCACAGGAATCTCAATTGCCTTTTTCCTAAAAGACAACACCTTCATGGATCATGCAGATGGCTCCTATACTGCCTGAAGCAAACTGTTCTTACAGTCCTATTACATTATCTCCCTAAGTTTACTTTGTGCATCTATAAAACCTTGTTGAAGGAGTTGTAAGGAGTTATTGAGATACTACAGGTACCTGATTGACACATGGTAAACAGTCTACATCTCCACCTACTTTTCTTTTTTTCATTTCCAATAATTCTTTCATGTCCATCTTCAGGAACTTCTTATACTACCCTGTGTTCAAGCTCAGCAAGGTCACACTGTCTCATCCTTGCCTGCTTTCACTCCTCTCTGGGGAGCGTTTTTCTCTCATTTGCTTTTCTGCTCACGTTTGTCCTGCAAAAATATGTGTGCCTCCATAAAGACTGTTCACTTGTCTCCCCGATGTCTGTCACTCCCGACCGTGGAGGTGAGAACTTGATTTCTGTTTGGAATAAATAACTTCTATTCCAAAGCACTCTATGACTGTGTTAGCCAGTTTGATTTTTTTTTTTTTTTTTTACTATGGTTTAAAAAAATGGTAGGCAAGGTAGGACATCTGGCAACATTGGTCACTGTCCTTTAGGAAGGATGTTTCTTTTATAGTGCTAATGTTTGAAAAAAGTCTATAAAAAAAAGCACTTTCAAAAAATAAAGCAATATCTTTAAAACACGTCTAGACTTGAACTACTACAAAAATCTAAGGAGAACAAAGCTCCAGAAAGATGAGAAACTGTTGTTGTGCAAAGAATTCAACTTTAAGTTGCTTTTTAAATAACCGTCTTGATTTTAAAGTGTTCCATTCAGTAGCGTTAAGTACATTTACACAGTTTTACAACCAAGCTCCAGAATTTTTTTCTTCCTGCAAAACTAAAATTCTAAAATCCTTAATCCTTCATAGGTCTCTACTTGCCCTGTCTCCTCAGTCCTGTTTCTAAGAGTTTGACCATTCTGGGTAACTCAAATGAATGGAATCAAGCAGAATTTCTCTTCTTCCCTTGACTCTCCACCTCCCTCTCTCTCTCTTGTGGCTGGTTTGTTTCGCTTAGAGTTATTCAGATTTTCTTTATCTTCATGTTTTCATTGAGGCAGGTTTTGTGATTTTAGGAATTTGTCTCTTTCATCTATGTTATCACTGTGTCTTGGTGTACAGTGACTCATCCTCATCAACAGTTAATTCTGTAGAATCAGGATTAACATCTGATTTTAAAGAGTGGAACATTCTCTTTTTCCCCTCAGTCTGTCTAGGAAAGCATTGCCAATTTTGTTGTATTTTTAAATAACTTTAGTTCCATTGATTTCCTTTATTTATTTTTCTTCTTCTCAGTTTCATTTATCTCTGTTCTAGTAGGTATTATTTTCTTCCTTCTGCTTTTTCAAGACTACATTGTTTAATTTCCAAAAATTTGTGAATTTTAAAGTTTACCATCAGCTGTTGATTTTAATTTCTTCCCATTGTGGTCAGAGAAGATACTTTTGTAATAGCTATCTTCTAAAGCCTATTAAGACTTAATTTGTGGCTTTGATTAAATTTAGGATAATTTAATTTAAATTGAATTTAAACTCTAGAAAATTCTCATGACACTTGAGAAGAACATGCATTCTGTTTATTTATGTATTTATTTTTTCCTTCCTCTGGGGATTGAACCCAGGGGTACTCTACCACTGAGATACCTTCCCAGTCCTGTTTTTTAATTTTATTTTTAAGACATAATCTTGCAAAGTTACTGAGGTTGACCTCTAACTTGTGTACTGCCTGCTTGAGACCCCACGTCTCTGAAACTGTTGTTTTTTTGTAAAACATTCTGCATATGTTAGATGTAGTTGTTTTATTTTATGCTGTTTATGTGTTTTCTCATTTATTTATCTTCTATTTGATTATTCTATTTATTAATTATTAAATGGATTATTAAAATCTTTTAAAGATTATTGAATAACTGTCCATTTCTCTCCTTAATTATACAATATTTCTCATATTTTTATGGTCTACTAATAGGTATGTAAATGTTTGCACTTGTTATATCTTTGTGTTGTTTTGAAACTTTTATTCTTATATAGTGTTCTTCTTTGTCTGTTTTAAGTTCTATAAGTTTAAAGTTTATTTTGTGTTATTAGTACAGACATGCTATTCTCATTTAATTATATTCTCCTCTTTGACTTTCTGTGGTCAGTTTTCACTTCATTATAATATTTTCACCTTCAGAATTTATATTTTGATTCTTTTCACGTTTTCTATTTTTTATCAATATATACATTTCATTCATACATCATTTTATTTACTTTTTCCATATTTTCCTTTAAGATATTTATTTTAAAGATTTCGTCTTATAGAATCATCACTAAGTTGTTTTTGGAATTTTGTTTTTTTCTTAAAAAGGAGACATAATTTACTGTTTCTTTGTCTTTTAATTTTGTTATTGTTGAAAGTAGATATATAAAACCAAAAGTATGGTAATTATGAATAGAAGATTCTTTTCCACACCAAGTTTTTTTTCTCCCTTTCTTTCTTTTTTTCTTTTTTCTTTCTTTCTTTTTTTTTTTTTTTTTTTTTAATTGTCGAAGGCTCTCTCTGTGCCAAGAATACACAGGTGTAAATTGTAGGGCTTCTTAGGTCTTTTCTGAGCTAAATATTTCTCTGGAAATGCAAAACAACATTCTTAATATTCTCGTATGTTTGATTGCTTTTGAATATCCTAGCTTTTGTTGTTGTTGTTGTTACTGGAAATTGAACTCAGGGGCCCTCCACCACTGAGCCACATCCCAGGGCCTATTTTACATTTTATTTAGGGACAGGGTCTCCCTGAGTTACTAAGTGCCTTGCCATTGTTGAAGCTGGCTTTGAACTCTCAATCCTCCTGTCTCAGCCTCCAAAGCCGCTGGGATTACAGGCATGTGCCACTGAACCAGGCTGAATGTCCTAATCTTTAATATACAAATCCCAAGAGGGGATAAAACGTAAACTGAAGAGATTAGAAGGTACTCCCTCTTTCAGTCCTCTGGATGGGAGCTCAACCAATAGAGGAAGGACTGGCAACAATGATGGGAAATGCCAAAATAATGGCCTCACTCTTCACCTGTGAGTCAGAAGCAGTATGATCAGTCCTAAGAAAATAGATCCTCAGTATTTAAAGGACAGAGTTTTGTTTTATTTTATTTTTTTTTCACAGTGTGGCTCCCGCAAGTTGTGTGCAAATTTTTCTGAAATGAGCATATAGCTGCCTAACATGGGGCTGAAGCATGGGTGATGAACAGCTGCTACTGTGCACACAAAACTAACTAATCTATCGTTCAAGTTTTGCCCCTTGAACTTGCATGCCTCAAGTAGGTGCAAGAATTCCAGAGTGATTGCCTCAGAGAGATCCTACAAGCGTACTCTCATCCAGGTGGGGATGCTTCCCGTTCTACCTTCACCCCTGGATCCTTTATTCATTCTGTCTTTCAAAGATATTCCACATATTGCTTTAGTTAACACATTTCATCATAATTGTTTGTATATTTGCCTCTAGAGCAGACCCAAGGGACCTATTATCCTTCCCTTTGTTCTTGCTAAAATACTAGGGTATTCTTTTGAACAGTTTTATACCCATCTAAAGGCCTCTATTCTCCAGAATTCCCTGCTACTAAGACTAACCTCATGGCACAGTTCTAATCAGTGGAGTGAATGAAATATTATTGGTGATTATTAAATAATTTTGATTGTTGGTGTAAGTTGGCCTTCTTCATAACTGGATTTCTGTTGAGAAGCTAGACATAAAGCATCCATTTTGTAGTCATAAGGTAACCATAAAATGAAAGTCTTATAGAAAGAATTGTGAAATAAAAATGTAAAAAGGAAGCTATAGCAACATTATAGAGCTTGTTTATCATTCCTGAGTGTGCACTTTGGATTGTTTTAATACAAAAATTATCAACCTTTTTGGTAAAGCCAGAGTTTTCTAATTTTTTAACATTATAAAACACATAGAAAATTGAAATATTTGATAATTATATAGAAAAGTAAATTTATGGACAAAGTTGAATGTTCATAATGCTCTGTCTACTCTCAGGTAGAGAAATGGGGATCATAAACTTTTCATACCTATAACACATTGGCACAACATGGCCATATTTTACAGCACATCTGTTGGAAATCCCTGATAAACCATAATAGATTGTTCAGGCAGATGAACACAATTTCTTGTTGATTTAGTTTTTTTTTTTAGCTACATGATGAGATTATTCAGAGAAAAACTATCCACTGTTTACCTTGTTTCTCTATCACAACACAGTGCCAGAAACTTAGCAGTACCTCAAAAAATGTGTTTTAAGTAAGTAAAAAAGAAAAAAAAAATTCAATGGTCCAGACTGACTAGATTCTTCACAGTTCTGTTGATTTCTGATTCAAAGCCTTTACTCATTTTCTCTCTGCCTGGAAAAACTTGACTCCTATCCACATAGCCAAATTCTACTCATCACTTGGTATCCTTCTTCAGCCCACCTCTTCTGCGAAGCTGTTTTAAATATTGACTTTTAGGCAAATATCCTGAGATGGATTAGCTGCATCTTTTTAAAATATAGAACTAGGAGAGTTGCACACACCAAATTGGTCAGAATCTCTCTGAAGTCAGCGCTACGCTTTTCCAGAATTCCAAAATTCTTGGAACCACATACAAAGATACTACTATTCATCACAGAATTTTTACTGGATTTGATATGCAGCCCAGCTTATGAAGATGTTTTGATGGTAAAGTAGGATTCAGATGCTTTTATTTTCAGGCTTTTTATTTTCTTGAACAGTTTACTGCTATCTGACTCATCAACCTTTAGCATCGTGGAGAAGGGTCCACGTGTCTGGAAATATTTAGATGCCTCTAGATCAATGCTTACAGTGTTGTCCTGAACTCTAATTTTGACCTTGAACGATGGAATTATTTTTTGTTCACTCTGAAACTTCTTCCTTTGAGTGCTCATTTTTCCTTCTTCTTCTTCAGTATTTGGGGCAAAATATTTGCCCAGGTGTATCTGGTTAGGTGTACTTTTACACCACCCAAAGTCATTTCCACTTGTGTACATATATGCTATCAACTGGACTCTGATTAGACAGTCTGAAGTACTACCTTTCTACTGGGTTCCTTTAGTGGTTTTTGGAAAATTATACAGAAGGTAATTTGATTTTGCCACAAGGAACATTGCCACCTAACATAGCAAGTGCTTTTGTATAGTTAAGATTCCTTCAGTGGTTTCAATTTTTTTTTTTAATTTGTGATTTTTGTGCGAGGGATTGAAGCCAAGGCCACTTTACCACTGAACTATAATCCCAGTTCTTTTTTTTTTTTTTTGATTCTGAGACAGTCTTACAAAGTTACTGAGGGTCTTTCTAAGGTAATTTCCAATTTAATGTATGCATGATTTCTAGAATTTGTAGCCTATAAGGCTTTTGTTATTTGATGGGATTGAATAACTAATTTCTACTCATAAAAATGACAGAATTCTTAGAGATGGCAAAGAGGAGATAAGTATTGAAAAAATGAACACCGGTAAAAGGACCCAAAGTCTCTACCTTACCTTTTAAAATCTATGTGACTTTTGGCAGTAAATATGTTTATTTGAGACTTAGGTTTCTTACTTTTAAAATGAAGAGGGTTCTAAACTTATCTACAAGAACACGGTACAAGATTCACATAAAATATCCAAAGTACTTTGTAAACCTAAGAATTATTTTGAAAATCCAAGCTGTATTTTTTTTTTGTTATCTAGTAGCTACATATTGACCTTCATTTTCCCCACTAAGTGGGAATTAAACTGTTCATATTTTAGAGGCCCATTTTCTATTGGATTTGTTCAGTTTGCATTGAACAAATATTCTGAATCATTGAAATAATTTACCCCTCGACTAGCTCTGTGTTGGTTTGCTCCCAGTTTTGCCTCCCAGTTGAAGTATTTCTGTGCCATAATTTCTACTCCATGAGGAAGGAAATACTGACTTGATTTAAAGCTGAGGTGATAGCTTGGAACTTTTCCTTTACCTTCAAGGTAGACTAGATCAGTTCATAGAGGCTCTAAATCTGTGAGCATTTCAGCACTTAAGGCTTATTACTGGATTTGGTTGGATGTGTCCTATTTATTTACCCTTTTAGTTTCCAAATCTAGTAGTGTTCAATCCTGAAGGAGAAGTAGCTCCATTAAAATGTATTTAAAACAGACTACTCACTTACCATTGGCTAGTCTATTGCCCTGTAAAATTTGCAACTACTTGACTCAGGGTGAGATGTATCATTGGTTTCTTCTAAAAGGAAGCTCACAGGGCCTGTTTACCTATAATGCTGCCACATACACTCAACTTGCAACTGTTTTTGCATTCAGAGTCATAAGGCTTTCTGCAGGTATGGCTCTCAATCAGTTGTAAAATGCTTAAACAGATGGGACATTGTTATTAACATGGATAATATAGTTTCATTGTATTAGAGTTGCAAGTGATTTTCCAGATAATGGCTTAGACAAATGTTTGTGGAATCTGTCCAGTTAATCTACCAAAAATGCAGCCTGACTTTCAGAAGCAATTCTACTGTTATTGAATGTTTTCCATTAAATATTTAACTTCAGTGAATTTCTCACAAGATTGTTGAAGGACCTGTTCGTTTCTCATTGGAGTCGTTATTGTTGCATTATTTAGAATGATAGTTACCTTCAAAGACCCATTTTAAACTAAATAGCCACATGCTTTATTATATATCAGGTGACTCTTTAAAAAAAATACTCTGCAAAGATCTTTTAGAGGTCTCATGGAGTAAAGGTCAAAGGGTTGTTTGATAATTATTATATGAAATGCTGTAATAGGGACCCAAAGATTAAATTGTTTACTCTGCAAGCTATGAACTAGCTACAAAATGTAATATCATCTATTTATCCCATCAACAGATTGTCTCTTATGTAGCAGTCACTGTATTAGAGGATGATGACAAAAAAAAATAGAGAATTCAAGAAGATGAGAAAATGACTGAAGTTTACTCAGGACTATTTGTTGGACTGTACTATTTAATAGATGTATAACCTTGACTCAATTTTCCTATTGAAAAGGGAGGAATTATAACAATAAAAACCTCCAGAGTTGTTGGAAGAATTAAATGAGATATGGCTGTCTAGTACAAATGTAAGCTCTCTGTAGAGGGAGAAAAAGTCAAGCAAACAAAGAATCAAAACTAAGGTTTTGAAGAATTAGGCATTGTTTTAGTCAGCTATTTGCCAATGTGACCAAAAGACCTGACAAGAACAATGAAGATGAGGAAAAGTTTATTGGGGTTTATAGTTTCAGAGGTTTTGGTTCATAGAGGACCAACTCAATTGCTCTGGCCATAGATGAGGCACACCATCAAGGTAGAATGGTGTGGCAGAGGGAAACAGCTCAGGACATGACAATCTAGAAGAAGAGAGAGAGCATATCAGGGACAAAAAATACCTAAAAGGCACAGCCCCAGTGACCCAACTCCTCCAGCCGCACCCTACCTTCCTATAGTTACCATGCAGTTAATCTCTATTGGGGGATTTATGCACTGATTAATTAAGTTTAGGCTCACAAAACCCAATTATTTCTTGAATTATCTTATATATGAGCTTTTAGGGACACGAGAACAGGAGTCCAAAGTAGACATCACTTACAGCTTTCCCAAGATTTCTCAACGGATTAATACCTTAGCACCTTTCTTCAGATTTTATTAGTTCCTAGATTCTTTGTGACTCTTAACCTTCCTGACTTATTAATACCTGTGAGAATTTGGTAAACCACCATATCTACTCCTGGTTTGGGAAACTTGCTTTTCCGGCATTATATCCACCTCAGATTTTTTTTCTAAATTATAAAATATGTACACCAACACTAATACCCCTTCACCAACCAATAAGCAAAAGACCGTGAAAATAATCCCGGTTCTTTCCTGTTGTTGTTATAACCGATTACCATAAATTTAGTGGCGTAAAGCGACACCAGTTTATTAATGTGCAGTCATGGAGGTAAGAAATTTAATTTGGGCCAGGAAGTAAGCTCCTTCTGGAGACTCCAGGGAGACTCCTTTGCTTTGCCTTTCCAGCTTCCAGAGGCTGCCCATATTCATGGACATTGGCTCCCAATCAGTCCAACCTTAGCTTTTCTTGTCATATTGCATTGTCTGACTCTTAACTCTGCTGCCTCCCACAAGAGCCCTTGTGACTATCATAGTCCCATTTGGGTCCTCTGTAACATAACATATTCATAGGTTCCAGGAATTAAAACATGGCTATGTCTGGGAAGCCATTATTATTCTTACCACAATAGCATAGGAAGATGAAGAGAAATCTGATCAGGCAGTAAAAAATATGGCACTTTCTTTCAATAACCATGATCAAATTCATTAGGATCAACTGAGAAAAAAAGTTTAATGAAAAGTGTGAGTTATAGAATTTTGTTTGTAGAAATAGTATTTTTTAAAATAATAGTTTTGAATAAAATAAAAGTTGATCAGATCTAAGATAGCTGGAAAGGGCATAAGAGACATCGCTGATAAATTTGTCTTATAAAACATGCAGGAATATTTAGAAATTAGCATATAGATTCATAATGAAATAATCATAGTTTATTATTTGTTGTAGGAATTTAGAAATCACAGAGAAGTTTCTTGGATATTATTTTCTTCTTAATACACTGAACACCCTTACATGCTAGATGGGATGTAATTTGAACTCTGAGATTCTGTGGTATTGAATGAGAAGCTCAGGGTTGTAGGTTGGAATGCCAGTTGAGGGTTAGAGTGGCAAAGCTCAAGTTTGTGGACTCCAATGCTTGAGGGTACCAGATCCCCTTAGTCACTGAAAATTCCCTTTCAAGTCTTGTTTATAGTATAGAAGCTCCTTGACATTCTGGAAGGCCATACTCTAATCCTACAGAAAAATTTCTTAATTCACAAATAAGCACGGTTCTTATTTTCTTAATTCTAGTAGCACTTGTATTGCAAGCACGGATGTGAGTGGCTACTACCTTCCAGGTGACTCTTATTCCACCTTCTGTTACCACCACCTGAAAAACTATTGTCTTTTATTTTCTGGACCATTTCTAATAAAGGATCAAGTATTTTTTGATCACTTTTGAAAATGAGTTGCCTGAAATTGCTTTGAGGATTATTAATTGCTGTTGAATAAGGAACCATGCACCTGCAGCTATTCAGCACTGGATATGGCTTACCAGAAACTTCTCATGTGAAAGGCAGAAGCTCTGCAAACCAAATCTCCACTCAAGTGCATCTGCTTTTGGAAGGCTCCATGTGGGGTTTATGGTACATGTGCCATCCGTGTTCTCCTTCTTCAGTCTCTTCCCTTGAGGGTTCCTACTCAGGTCAGGGGTTTGATGCTCTCACTCCACTGAATACATTTTGTATGTATCGGGAAGTCAATGTTTTAGGTCAGACCAAGACAAGTATAGACCTAAAATTTGGTACAAAATCTTCAGTTATATCTGGTCTCAAGGATAATACCTTATCTATAAACTATCTCCAAAAGATCCCAGAGTGAAATTACATCATTCTCAATTTATTCTCTAGATATAACCAATTAGTACCCCGCTGTTTTCCTGGGGTAAGACAAAAATCTTCATTTTTATATAAAGGTAAAAAGTCCTGTTTATTGAGAGATAAAACAAACAACCAATAACAAAAATCACCAAACACTTTTCTGGGCTCTCTAATTTTATAGAGACTATGATTTAAATTTTGCCTATGCAAAACAAATCACTGTGTTTTAGGTCATAGGTTTCATGCCCACATAATCCACCTGAATATTTTTCAATCTTCTTCCAAATTTACTTAGCTAATTTCATAAGTACCCATTAGTAGGATCACAAATAGCTTATAAGTGAACTAAATTATCCAGGGAAATTTTCAGTCTAGTCTCTGTGTAGATCACTTCCGATCTGCTTATTGCAATTAGTCAAGTGCATCTAGGAAAACCCTTACTCCATCTACAACACCTTTTTCTCCACCCTCTTCACAAGCAGTTTGCTTTCATCTTGTTAAAAACAGGAAAAGCTGCTATTGCATCTTCTCGGAATAACTTATTTTTCCTTAATAAATTCCATCACGTATGTTACTATTCAGCCAGGGTTATGACTAAGGTGGAAAGGAACCAATGAAACAAAACATTTGCAAGGCACTCTATCATTTTGAAAGATTCCAGTTCCATAAGTCTTTATGACAGACTTGTGCTGTATTTTGTATCAACAGCTTGTCACATGGGTTCCAGTTCAGAGTATGGGTCATTATTTTCCAAATTGAATTTGCTTATCTCTCCCTTTATGGAAAACACTACCCAGGAAGCCAGCTCACACTGCTTTTAAGAGTATTCATCTGAACTCTATTTCTCTCTTTTTTAGAGCACTGTGCACTGGAATTAATAAAATAATGCATGTATATGATAAGATTTATTTTAATCAGACTCTTCTGTTCCTCTGATGCCTGAGACTTCAGGAAAAAACTTAAAACTTTGATTCTTTTCTCTATTTCACTTTGAAAACGCTCATTTTACTGACTTTTGCTGAAGATATATTTTTTTTTTTTAAAAAAGCCTTGCCATTTGGTTCCTTGATTATTTAAAAGTGTTAGGTCTGAGATCCATCCCCCCCTTTTTCCTCCCACATATTCTCAGAGCAAGTGACCTTGTTTCAAGCTGAATATAGTGCTTTGCTTTGATGTTTGCATCCCGCCATCTTGTACGCTCCCATTACTGTTGTCTGTTCTTATTGGTGTTGACGGACTCATCCCTAGGAAACAGCCAACCAAAGAAATTGCCCTAGGCCTAAAGTGCTGGGGACCTTCAGATTTTTATTAGTAGGCTGCAAATCAGAGCTGGAGTCAGGGTGAGCCAGAAGCATAAGGCCATGGCAGGGGAAATTCTCCGACAGAGGATACTGTCAGAACCACACATCTTTCAATGGTTTATCAACCTCACCTTCTACTCTACATCCTCCCTTCCCCCACAAAATGTAAGCAACACGATTTCCTCTGTGCATTTATGTATCCTGTGTATTAGGTTTGGTTTCAGGCAATTATCATCACATCTGGCTGTCTCTAGTTAAAGTGAAACTTATTGAGCTGTTATGGGGCTTACAATATTAATAGGAGGCCAAGTGTAGAAAAAAATGATATAAACTGGGGAAACTTGAGGGCTGGGTAATAGGAAGTATGTCAAAGGTCACGCTGCAGAATGTTTCTGCAGTAGCTGAGATGTCCATAAGGGCAGTTTTAGATGCAAAGTCCTAAGAACAAGATCTGAGTGACCACAGAAACTGTGTAGTCAAAACTGAGTTTTTGTTTGAATTGCAACATCTCTTCGGCTGACACCTCATGTTGAGAGAGGTAGGCCTATAGGTAATAGCCTTGGTAAGCAGTTGAATTGAAGTTCCCATTGGTCTCAATGACAGATCACCCTTATGAATAAGATAACATGCCCATCCTTCCTGTGACTCAGCATTTGGAAAGTGGTACTACACAAAGTTGGGAATTCCCAAAAGTTAAGAAGGGGGTGGGTAATTGAAAAGGAATTTAAATATTGGAAACATATTGAGAAAAATCCACTGCGTGCCTAGGAAACTAAAGATCTCCTTTGTTGTTTATTTGTGCTTTCATTTTCCCCTAGAATGAAACCACTCACAGGGTCAGAAAGAGGCCAAAAATAAAAAGGATTTCCCTACTTATGATTGGTGTGGTCTCCAACATGTCTAAGTTCAGTTCCCATAGAATTTCATAAGATTTCATGCAAGTGATATTATAGAAAAAAGATAAATTAGTGGTTTTAAGAACTAGGGAGACATTTTTACTATAGTGATTATAACATCTTTAGGAAGTGAAAATTGTACAAGTTGTATAATTTATGAATTGTGACATTTAATAACATGGAAGTTTAGACTAGATTTTGGTTTTGCTTAAATTAACTGCATTCATATTAGTAATAATATATTCTTGGTATAACTGGAATAATGTAGCAAAACATCATTTAGGTTTTTATTTTGAGTATTTGTAACCATTAAGTAGCTTCCTGATTAAAAACACAGGCTTTTAATTCCTATTCTTCCCTAATATCGCAGTAAAGGTAAAGAGTCAGAAATGGTAAACACACACACACACACTCACACACACACACACACATACACACACACACACACGTGTGTGTGTGTACGTGCAATAGGAGACCAGATTAGACTGAAATGACAATTTTAGCAGTAAATGGAAAGTGGAGGGAGGAGTTGGCAGACCTAGGAAAGCTATGTTGAAGTTCTAGGTGGAAAGAAAAACAAAATCTGTACTTAATTCTCTCTCCAGAATCCTGGAAGCTTCTGGAAGAGGGCATCATATAAAGCAGGAAAAGTTGTGAGGCTGCCATGAGGAAGGTTTCAGTCTTTCTGGAGGTAGGTAAGTTCTCTTTCCCTGGGGTGTACAGACAACATACTCAGTCATTCTAAGCCTAGCAGGAGACTGGGTGGATTTATACAGAATCAGAACAAGAGGCTCTGGGCTAAGGGGCAGAAGATAGAATAGAAAGCACAAGAGAGAAGTCAAACTGAACACAGAGTATTAGGTCAAAGTCTACACACCAAACTGCACAGCCCCAAGTTCCTGTCTATAGATTGGCATACACCACCACTAGGGGGTAGAAGGGTTCATCTCTGGGCAGATGTCAAGCTTGAGTGTAGGGTTTAGGGTTCCCAATATGAAATAAAAGGGTCCCTAAGAGATCATTGTTAAAGACAGCTCTCTCCATTGAAAGGCTCCATCTTCATTTCAACTTTTAATGCTTTAACTTATAAAATAAATGGACAACCAATGTTGTTTATTGAGAAAGATCCCCCCCCCAAAAAAAACCCCACTAAAGACCAAAGACAAAGAAAAAAGGAATTCAGAAAACATAGAATGAAGAGAACAGATGAAACCTAAAATTAAACTGTAATTTATATTCTCAGATAAATGAGAAGTCATTGCATCCAATAGGGTAGTAAAAATGGAACTGTCAGTTTAGTCAGATAAAGCTCTTGAAAACTAAAACTAGAAATATTAAAATAGAAATGGGAGTTTTATTGAAAGAGCTAGATTACAAAACTAAGGTACCCTCATAGATTCTAGAACATAGCAAAATGGGATTACAACAGGCATAGAAGGATTTTAGTCCTGGACATACAAACATAGTGAGAGGTTAAAAAACAAGAAAGAAATTAGAAATAAATAATCAAAAAAAAGTTTCAAGACTTAAGCACCCAAATATCCAGATCAAAAAAGAAACAAACAAACAAGGAAGAAAGGAAAGAAAGAAAGAAAGAAAGAAAGAAAGAAAGAAAGAAAGAAAGAAAGAAAGAAAGAAAGGAAGAAAGACCTAGCAAATGTTCAATGCAAGGTTTTTTCATAGTGATCACACTGAGGCCAAACATTAGAGTGTTTAAAATTACTTAAACATTTTTCAAATAACAAAATTAAATAGGTCACATCTAAGGAAATAATTTAGTATCATATTGAACTTCTGAAGAGAAATACTTCTCAGCCACAAATCAGGGAAGAAATGCTGATAAAATTCCAAATCTTCCAAAACCAGAAAAAGACATTACAAGAAGAAAAACTTGAGATAAATATCTCCCATGAACATAGATTTAAACATCCTCAATATATTAGCAAGTCAAAGCCAACTCTCTCTCTCTCTCTAATATATATATATATATATATATATATATATATATATCAAATATATCTGTCAGCAAACTAAGTAGAAAAGGATTCTTCAACTAGATGTAGAACATTAGCAACAACAACTACCACCACACCCAGAAAACATTTACCATCATGCATAATGGTGAGTATAACTAAATGCTTTCCCCCAACGAATAAATGTCCTTCTTGGTACTTTTATTCAACATTACAGTAAAAATTCTAGCTTATGCAATAAGACAAGAAAAGGAAATAAAAAGTATACAGATTCAGAGGGAAAACATAAAACTTCATCCATAGATGACATGATTATATAAAAAATATCTCAAAGATTTAACAAAAAAAATAAAATATTGACAGTATAACTGCTGGTGGGGATGTAGAGCAACAGGAACTCTTATTCTTTACTGGAAGGAACACAGAATGGTGTCCATTTGGAAGATGGTCTAGCAGTTTTTTAGAAAGCTAAACATAGTTTTATTATGCAATCCAGAAATCCAGTGTACAACCTTTGTGGATCCATTTGTTTTATTAAATAGTATGCACATATTACACATAAGTTTCCTCCATATCTTTTCATGGCTATATAGCTCATTATTTTTATTGCTGAATAATATTCTGTTGTTTGAATGTATTAGAGTTTAGTTATCCATTTGACATTTGAAATTCAAATCATGGGTACATACCTGTTGAATTCTAGACAATTGTCCCACAAACAGAATGAACTTACTCTTCCACAAGACTCCCCATTTTTTTTTTAAATCACTTGTAGGAGGGAGCAGGTTCAGGCTCGAGTCCAGAATGTTTCACTATCTAAATATGTTTTAGTAGAGTGGGGGTAGGAAGAGGTTTTTCAGAAAAAGTTTTTCATTCAAAGCATCTTGAGAATGGTTTCTCTTTCCTTGAAGGTTGTAAACTAAGAAATTATTTGACTTCTTCTTCAAACTCTTACTATGCAAGCACCGATGATCAATAATCACAATTTTTAATATAGGCAAATAGCAGGCCCAGAGAAGTTGCTGGTCAATAACAATTTTAAAATCCAAGCAAGCACCAGTTCATTCCAGTCTTTGATTAAGGTTTATTTCTATTTATTTCCATTTTCCACAACTGACTTTCAGTACTTCTTGATGAATCTTCTTCTTTTTCCTTAGAAATGCACTGTGTTTGGACTGAGTAGCTTTCTTAGTCTTCTTCCAGCTTTATAAACTTTGGGAAGTCCAACACCTCTTTTCAGTATAAGTGAACTCTGTCCAATACAGTTAAAGTCAGCAGTGTTTCTACCACTATAATTATCTTACAAGTTGACTTTCTTATATGAGTTACTTGATTCCATTGGATAAAACTCCTTGAGACAGGTAAAACTCTACTATATGTTAAGTATAAGGTTTTTCTAGGTAAGCTTTAAGATTCTTAAAGACCTTCATCTAGATAAGAGACTCAAAAATATAATCTTAAATGTTTCTGAGTTCACAAGGTGTCTTATGGTGTCCTTTGATATGATCTTTACCCTGGGACCATGTTTTCTTGGTAATGTCCTAGCTTTAGCCTCTGCCCTGAGACTATTTCTCAGTTTTACCTTCTTTTCGAGGAAAGACCATGATAATAACTGATCTTAATTTTCAACACATCAAGACCTGATTTCTTTATATTTCTTATAAATAAATTCTGTCTGGAGATGATAGTCACTTTTATTTTTTTGCTCTTCTTACTCCTCCAACACATTATCATAAGCAGCAATATGAACCCAGATGATATTTTTGACATTCTGCCTAGGAATCCCTTCAGCCATATTCACAAGTTCCCTAGGTACATGAGCTTCGATTCACATTACCCCAGGTGGCAATTTCACAAATGACTCTAAAAGTACACAATTCATATCTTCTTATCTCCAGTCTCAAAGGCAACATTTTCCCAGCTTTTCCAGAGTCTAGACTAGTTTCAAAAGTGAAAGAATTATGAAAGTATTACTAACTTCCCAAACAAATGAATGTCACTCATTTCAGATTTTCATTATAGCAACACTTGACCTTGAGACAATTATTTTATTTATTTACATCTGTTTATATTTTGAATTCTCGATGCACAACAAATACCCCAACACCTAATGAATTCAACCAACAATCATTTTATTTGTTTTAAAGTTCTGCAAGAAAGAAGCACTGCAGCTTAGAGGTTATTTTGATAGTCTTTCTCATAGGGGCTCATCTGTCTACTGTCCCCTGAATCCAGAAGAGGTTGGTTTAGATAAGGTGCTGCAAGACTTTCATCTCTCTGCCTCCATCTACTTTCTCCTGCTCCATGGCATTTCTCAATGTGAACTCTCCTTACACAACAACTCAGGGCTCAAAAGAGCAAAGAGTGGACACTGCGAGGTCATCTCAGGGCTTGGTCTTGTAATTATATAACATCACTTCTGATAATTTCTATTAGTGTCAGTGAGTCATAAAATAGACATAAACCACATTTAAAGGGAGGGCCCCATACAAGGGCATAAGCACTGGGAAATCTGATCAATTGGGGACCACCAATGTGAAAGGGTACCACATTCCATATTTAACCAAACAGTTTTCTGAAGACTCTAGCCTCGATATATGATTGAACCTTCCAATCCATTCTCTATTCAGTAACCAGGGCATCTTTCAAAAGTACAAATAAAATAATTTATTGCTTACAATTCTGTAGTGGATTTATATCACATTTAAAATGTTTTACAAGATCCCACATACTATATATATTTTTTTGTTTTTATTCTGCCATCCTAACTCTTCTCATTTTCCCTTAGGCGATAGCCACACCGACCTCCTTTCAGTTCCTTGAACATATTTAACTAATTCCTGCTTTGAGATCTTTGTACTAGCCATCACTTCTCCTTGCAATGTTCTTCTTTCAGGTATTTGTAGGTCTGAGCCCTTATCACCCAAACTTCAGCCTCAACAGGAAGACCTTGAAAGGGACTCTTTGTCAATTCAAACAAAGGTGATCCTTTGCCCTTCCTCAATACACAGGACTTAATGTTTCCTATTTAATTTTTATTTTCCTTTGCTCATTCAAATGTAAGATCCGTGGGGCAGGGACTATGTA
Organism: Ictidomys tridecemlineatus; assembly: GCF_052094955.1. NCBI lineage: Eukaryota > Metazoa > Chordata > Mammalia > Rodentia > Sciuridae > Ictidomys > Ictidomys tridecemlineatus. Next base: position 26,727,327 of record NC_135482.1, read on the forward strand.
TGCAGGGTCTAATATAGAATTTGTTATATAGTCACACATGTTTGTGTAAATCAATAAATGAGCATCCCTACTTGTGGTGATATTCTTACCACTATTGTTATGGTTGCTTATTTAAAATAGCAATTACAATAGAAATAGTTCAGAAGAAAAACTAAATGTTTCCATCAAAGATGGTTTCTGGATTAATTGTAGGGTCCTTGTGGCCAATCAAGTGGGTAGGGAGGGAAGATATATTCCCAAGAGGTCTCATCACACTCTCTCTTGGCCTACAACTGCATGAGACTTCCATGTCACTGGAATTAACTATTCTTGGTCCCAGTTTCCTATTTTTTTACAAGGCTATTAAAAATTAAAAATAGTATTATAGTGCTTGACAGAGGAATCACCTCTGAAAAATCAGCTGTCATTATGGTTAAGAAGAGAGGGAAAGAACCTCCAGTCCTGGAAGGGATCCTCACCTTTCATCCATCATCTATACGTTAGTCTCCAAATGCTGGACCATGAATGTAGTTAGTGTGTATTTTCTCATTATGGCACACATTAGTGTGTTTCTATTTATTTAAATAGAGATCTCCATCATGAAATGTATAGTAATAACAAGAATAAAAGTAATAACGTATAAGGAAATATTGTCTATGGGAAAATTTTACTTACAATTAAAATGGTTGCTGAATATATCATTTAAAAGCATAGCCAAATTACTTATTGTTAAAACTGATTTTAAAAATTGGGGCATTTCCATTTTTCCATAAATAACCTGTGACACCACCAGGCATTCTTTCAAATGGAAGGAAAATGCTAATATACTGGGATTATTTCCCAGCTCTGTCTTTTTTTTTTTTTTTGTCTTTGTGAGGTCTTCCCATATAGCCACACACTCATTTTCATGGGTGGCATTATCTCAAGTGTTTTTTATTCCTGAAATTTCATGTGCCAAGCACTTCATATAATTTTCAATCCTCATGACAACTGCAAGGCAGGTATTACAGCAGGGGAAGACAAACGTTCTCCTGCAAAGTGCCACAGAGTAAGTATCTTAGGCTCCTTGGCACATATGGTCCCTGTGGTAAACTTTTGCTGTTGTATCATGAAAGCAACATAGAAGGCAGAGAGAGACAGTATGCAAACAAATGGACATGGCCATATTCCAATAAAACTTTATTTATAAACCATAAAATTTAAATCCCATGCAGTGTTCACGTGTCGCAAAGAATTATTCTTTCTTTATTTCCAATACTTAGAAATATAAAAATCATTCTTAGTTTACAAGCCATACTAGATCTGGCCCACAGACCGTAGTTGACTCAACCCTATGGTGTATACTTTAGGAAACTGGAAGGTCATAGAGTCCCAGAACTTCCCCAAAGTGCCTCCCTCAACTATGGGGGAATCAGCACTCAAAACTCAGTAACTCTTTCTCAAACTTGTAGTAGACAGCTGTCTTCACTCTTATTTTTAAAATTAAGTCATAAACGCTAGTTCAATAAAAGCAGGGGTTCAGATCACTTTTTTTTTTTATCCTAGAAATCCAATTGCTACTTACAATATTACTTATATGGCTTAAAAAAATTCTATTTTAAATTCACATTTTTATTTGGGGATTATTTTATGTTCTGGGAACAGCCTAGAATCATATATATGCTCACATATGAAAACATATTTCTTCCTCCTACAAGCATTTAAATGATAGTGTTACAATTTCATCTGTGATGATTAATTTGTACCAATGTGTAAATAGATGCATTTTCTACTAAAAATCAGTTTCTTCTGTGACCTATTCATAGTGCCAACAGTTGCAATCCCTCACCCTTACCTCCCAGTTTGTGGGGAAAGAGGCTTGCTCATCAGCTAGACGGGAGACCACAGATTTCCCCTGGATGATTCAGAATGATCATAATCATTGCACAATGCTCTGGTCTGCCTCCTGTTAGTGTAACTATAACTATATAGCTGAATGAGCATCTGGGACAGAGCAGGGTACAAAATGATTTTCTCAAACCTGAAAAAACAAACAAATGCTTATGTTTCTGCCTGCTCCCCCCCCCACCCACTATGTCTTGGGCACCCCACTCCACAGATATTTTCTCTCTTGGGGAGGCATGGCCCCGTCTGTTTGCTGAAGCTCTACTCATTATCTTGAACTCTAAAAATCTAACCCTTCATAATTTAATTCAAAAGAGAGCATTGTTCCAAATCATCCATTATTTTCAACAAGGGCAAAATAATACAGGCTGTCCAGGGCCCTCGAACACGGGTAATTTATTGCTTTGAAATATTGGATTGAATGTGTTCCCCCAGGAAAGCATTCTTCAAAACCAAATATCAGGCACCACCGTGCAGGAATCAGACTGTAAATGATTAAAAACACGATGGATCACTGGTCAGTTGTTCAGTCTGTCTAGAATCATTATGCTTGGAAGAGAAGTTAAGAAGCTGGGAAAGGAAATCCTTTGAGGTCTATTCTCTATAAAGAAAGAGGATTAAAAAGAAAGCTGGGTCCTCCTCCCCCAACATCATAGACAGCGTATGTATATACACAGACAAACACACACACAGCCATATATTGCTCAAATAGCCCAGGGCTAAGGGTTAAGGATTATAATGGAAAAGATTTAAAAATACAAGTTTGAGCAATGATTTAAAACAGGGAAGAAAGAAGACCAAACACACGAGCATTATTTAATCCTATAAATTTGCTATCGTATGCTCTACATAAAGATGTAGGTAAGAGGCATTTGTTTGCTCACTGTTGTGGCTAGAAGCCTAGAAAAATAAATTTATTCAAGCATGCCAGTCTGTCTGCAAAGACTTCCATTTTGCCTTTTATGGAAATCTCGAACAAAGAAGAGTATCTTTGCTTCTGTCAGGAGAAGAGTTTCAATCAGACTGATGAATAAAAAGCAGAGCTGCCAAAAATGATCCATGGCAGGGTAAAGTTTAGGTGCCCAACTGCCCATTTTTCTATTAAAATATGTCATTAGCACTGGCCTGGACTGATAGAGCAGGGCGATACAGCACTCTAAATTGCTTCTTAATTTAAAAAATATCAATTCCAGGAAGAATTCTGTAACATAAAATGTAGACCCTCAGTATCATAAAACAGAGACTGTTCAGTATAGAAAAAGATTTGACTTTGTAGCCACTGAGTATAGGTTTATGCCATTTACATATTTGATAACTCTATGAGTATGCATGTCTCCCCTGGAATGAAGTCCAATAAAAAAAAAAAAACTTGTGGAATATTCATATCTTTTGTCTGAATAAAGGGGCCCAGTGCGGTCAAATTATTTTATTCAAAATGGGCATCTTCTAATATCTGATACTTCTAATGTTCTTAAATAGTTCTGAGACCTTAGAAAGTTCCATGAAACCTAGATAACATTTGTTGGATAGGCCCTCGCATTGTCACTGGGAATATCTGGGATAGAATGAATATGACTCCCTCAAACCACAGTCGCTGCAATCTTAAATCCTACACCTAAACTCTCCACATTCTCAGTGGAGAAACACAGAATTTGTAGGTTCTGAATAATATTTCCATAAAGTGACACCTGATGTTTGGATTATTATAGACAACAAACAAAACGACAATAAAAAGATATCTACAAGAGTGAAAAATACCCTTCAAATGCTGCTTCTGCTATGTTCTATCAAAGTTGTCTCTGGTGTATCCAAATAGCGTTAACTCCAATCTCCTAGTGGGCTGTTGCTTCCTTCTTTCGCATAGTACTTTGCTGTACCAGAGAAACAGCAAAAACCTGTTTTCAATACATATGAATTTGGATTATCATAAAAATAAAACAGAGAATAGGAGAGAAAGGAAACAGAGTACACCACACCAGAATGTCATTTTATTTTTGTCTAATTTCAAACTAATGGCTTTAAGTCCTTGTCTTCCTTGTTTATTTCTCAAAGATTGTTGTTTTAATAACCTATTGATATATATAGCAATTACCCATCACTTACTAGTTTAAAACAATAAGCATTTATTGATTCATAGTTCTTTGGACCAAGATTCCAGATGTGGCTGAGCTGGGTCATTCCGTCTTATGGTCCCTCATAAGGTTACAGCTAAGACGTGAGCCCAGGCTGCACCATCTGATGACTTTGATGAAGATCTGCTTCCAGAACAGATTACTCACGTGGCGCTGGCAGTTGGCAAAGAGCCTCATTTTCTCCCTGAAAAGTCCCTCTATGGAATTCTTACTTGTTATCTCAATATGGTGGCCTGCTTCCTCCAGGAAAATCAATCCAAAGCAGAAGCCACCAGACTGTAATGACCTAGCCTTAGAAGTCACACAGTTTTGAGAAATTAATTTCCTCACTATTCTATTGATTATTGTATTAGACAACTTTTTGTCTCTGTCACCAAAAATCCATGACAGGAAACACTTAGAAGAGAAAGAGCTCATTTGGGGCTCACAGTTTCAGAGGTTCAGAACACCAGGGTGGAAGAGTATTGTGAAAGAAAGCTCTTTAGCTCGTGGAAACTGGAAAGCAGAGAAAGAAAATGTTGTGCCAGAGAGAAAATATAAACCCCAAATTATGCACCAATGACCTACATCCTTTATCTATGTCCTGCTCACCTGCCTACAATTACTACCCTCTAATCCATTTAATTTCTTAATCCACCAAATAGATTAAGCCACTGATGAAGTTACAGCTCTCAGAATCTAATCATTTAACTTCTAAGCATTTCTGCATTAACATATGAGCTTTTGAGGGATATATTTCACATCTAAACCACAATATTTCACTCCTGGCTTCCAATAAGCTCATGTGATCGTGTAAATTGCATTAAATCTATCTCTAAGATTCCCAGAGTTGCTACAGTTCCAGCATTGCCCATGAGAAACCAGCCTCTACCTCAGAGCAAAGCCTGGCCAAGGAAGGGGGCATGACCCCTGTCCTTGGAAAGACCACAGAGCACTCCTAGGCACACACCCACTCTGCTGAGTTGTTTATCTGCAAATAACAGGAGAAGTCTGCAGAGGGGAAATAATTTCCTGTCTGTGGTGGGTGTGGTCTTCTGGATTCTTGAAATGCTCTTAAAATCGTTTCTATTGACTCTGAACAAAGTGCTTAGCTCCTCTTTAGTGATGGGAATCTATTCAACAATCACACCTTCTTTGGCCCAATCTTACATGTGCTTTTTTTTTTAATCAAACTGCAAGATTTAAAAATCTTTATTTTTAGGTTTATTTTATTTACTATTATTAGGTTCTTGCTTAGCATCTGGATGGCCGTCTTAAGAAACACTTTTGCTTTTCTGCCCAAAGGCCTTTCTGAGAAAGGCTCACCACTCCCTCATACCAACCCAACCCTTACCTGCTCACATTAGGACTCAGCAGGCTCTAATCCCAGAATCTCCCCCATAAAGGTCTTGAATCCCAAGCCTGTGTTGCCTCTCTCTCCTATAGACAGATGGCCTTTATTTGTCAGCTCTGACAAGTAAACTCTTGTGTGTATCTCTGCCTGGTCTCCGTCTTTCATGCCTTTCATTCTCACTTCCCTGTCTCCTGGTTTCTCACTTTCCTTTCACGATTGTTTTGTTTGTTTTTGTATTTATTTATTTATTTATTTATTTATTTATTTATTTATTTATTTATTTATTTATTTATTTATTTATATGGTACTGGGGATTGAACCCAGGGGTACTTATCCTACCCACTGAGCCACATCCCCACTCCTTTTTCTGTATTTTATTTAGAGATAGGGTCTCACTGAGTTGCTTAGGCCCTCACTAAGTTGTTGATGCTGAACTTGTGAACTTTGAACTTGTGTTCCTCCTGCCTCAGCCTCTTGAGTAGCTGGGATTACAGACATGTGCCACTTTATCTGGATAGATTTTAAAATCTTATCTGCTTTCTTCTCCCAATTCTCATGTCAAATCTGGCTAAAATCAGCCCAAAGCACTCATGCCATAGCCTGAATGCTGCATTGCCTTAAAATTTCCTCTGCCAGATTAATAAGTTCATCACCTTTAAATTCAGCCTCATAGAAAGTCTCAGGACATGGACAAAATGTACAGTTACTTGTGAAAATGTAACATAAATGGACTCTACTCCAGTTCCTAATAGAGTATTCATTTTCACTTGAAACTTTGTGAGTATTGTAAGGTCCTTGCTTAGCATCTGGACAGCCATCTTTAGTAACAGCCGCTATCTTAAGAAAAAGTTTTGCTTCCCCACCAAGGGCCTTTCTGAGAAAGGCTCACCACTCCCTCATATCAACCCAACTCTTAACAGCCCTCATCAGGATCTTCCCAGCTCTAATTTGTGATTCTGCCCCCATAAAACTCCCAGAACCCAAGTCTGGTTTTCCCCACTCCATCTATGGAGAGATGTGTCTTTACTTGTCAGCTCTGACAAATAAACTCTCCTGTGTATCTCTGCCTGGTCTCTGTCTTTCATTTGTAGCTCTCCTATCTCCCCGTTCCTCACTTTTCTTTCAAGCATAGTCTTTACTGTCCACATTTCTAACAGTATTCTGGTCTGAACTCTCAAAAGAAATGTTCATTAAGTTCTGCTAACAATATTTTAAGGCTTCTCCAACCTGTGTTTCCAAACTTTCCCAAATTTCTCCCACAAATCCGTTCCAAAGGTGTCTGAACAAAGTGGTTAGATTAGTCACAGCAAGGACCCTGCTTGTCAGTACCAATTGCTGTGGGTCAGCTTTCCATCTCTTTCCATCTCTGTGACTAACATACCTGAAAAGAACACTTTAGGGGAGGAAAATTTTCTCTTGGGCTCACAGTTTCAGAGGTCTCAGTCCATGGTCAACTGATTCTATTGCTCTGGGCATGAGGTAAGGCAGAATATAATGCCAGAAGGGCATAGCAGTGGGAAGCGTCTCAGCTCAAGGAAGCTGAGAGACAGAAAAAGAAAGCAAGGCATCAGAGAAAAAAATATAAACCCAAAGAACATGTTCTCAGGGACCTATTTTCTCCATCAAGGCCCCACTTTCCCACAGTAAGTAAACCTTTCACATTATTCATCTAACAAATGGAATAATCCAGGGATCAGGTCAGGGCTCTCATAATCTAATCATCTCACCCCTGAACATTATTACATTCACAAATGACATTTTTTGGGGGACGCTTCACATTCAAACCATAACATTTATACAAATGGTCCTGAGATAATATGGGAAGATTCCACAAGGGACAAAGACCAACACTGGGTTCATTGTGGAAGCTTCCCTGACAACTGTGTTCAGTTAGTTAGAATTATGTTGTGTCTAACATGGATATTTGCTTGATTTGGCTAAATGGGCTGTTTCATTTAAATCACCTAGTTATTGCCTACTTTAAACATACTATTGTTTTCTAAAGCACTGATCTTTATTATGATTTAAATAATAATGATGATTAATTTAGCTCTGTACTATTGATAATATTTTTATATGCATTATCTTATTTCATCACAAATCTCACTTTTCATAACTTAAAAAAATTTTTAATGACTTTAGCTTTATTATTTCATTGCATTTTTATAAAGAGTCTCACTATATTTTCCAGGCTGGCCTTGAACTCTGGATCTTCCTGCCTCAGCATCCTGAGTAGTTGGTATTTTAGGCATGTGCCTCGGTATCCAGCTGAATTGAACTGCAAAAAAAGAGTTGCAAAGATAATGAAAATAATTCTTTTCTCTCTTTGCATAGCTTCTCCTAATGCTGATCTCTTTCATAGTCAAAGTTCAGTTGTGAAATGAGAAATTAACATTGCCTAATCAACTTAGCAAGAATCTGTCTCAAAATTTAAAAAATAAAAATAAAATGGGGCTGGCAATATTGCCCAGTGGTTAAGCACCCCTAGATTCAATCCTTGGTATCAAAGAGAAAAATGAAATTAACATTGTTACATTATAATAAACTAAACTATAGATTTTATTCATATTTCTCCCATGCTTCTTGGTAACCATCCTTTTTTCTGTTATAGATAATAAACTAAGGTTGCAGAGCATTTACTAATCACATTCCTTATTATTCCTTATTATTATCAGTTACTCTGATCAGTGACTATTTCTCACTCTTTCTTTTTCACTCACAACTTTGACTTCTGTAAGAAGTAGTGGTCAGGTATTTTGTAGATTGACCTTCAATTTGAGCTTGCCTGATCATTTCTCACTAGACTGAAGTCATGGATTTTAAGAAATAATACCAGAGAGGTGATGCCACCTTCTCATGATACAATATGCCTTATTATCACTCCTGATGTTAATCGTGGTTACTTGATGAAGTTGCTCTCTGCCACTGTAAAATTACTGTCTTTCAATGTTCACGCTGTATTCTTCAAGGTGAGTCAATAAATCAAGTCCTATTTGAATGGGAGGAGAATCAAGCTCTACTTTCTGCAGTGAGATATGTCAAAGATTTTGCATGTTTAGTTAAAACCATCATGGAATTATTAATCATTTGGGTGAGAGACTGAGAAGCTAGGTGAATATCCTTCTTCTTAAAGGTTTGTCCACTAATTTTGACAGACATCAGTGGGTCTTGCTGTGGTATTCTAGTTCCTGCATTCCTTCTAAATGCATTCATTGCCACTATTCTTTAAAGAAGAGCCCACTTTATACTCCTCCATTTACTTGTGCATAGAATCCTTTTTTTATATCAGTATAAGCTCATGATTCTATGTTTTATGTATAGGCTTAAAACATAATATGATCATCACTTATTTTAGTGTTCAAATGGTAACACGTTTGGCTACTGGAAGTGTTTTAGGTTGCTGTCTGTGTCTTTTCCATGTGACATATCTCTCCCACACCTGTTTTTTATTTTTTAAAGTAGAATTTTATTTTTTAGAGTAGTTTCAGTTTCACATAAAATTGAGCATTGAGCAGAAGGTACAAAGAATTCCTGCATATCTCCTGCTCCTACGTAGCTTCCCCCATTATCAAAATCGCCCACCAGAATGGCATATTTGCTAGCACTTTCTTACTTTCTGGCATATATATATATATATATATATATATATATATATATATATATATATTTTTTTTTTTAAGCTTATCTCAAATTTTTTTTCTGCCCCAGTTCTGGAACTGTGATTTTTTTTCTTCAAGAGATTCTATTTCTTTTTTATTGGGGAGTGATATTTGGAAGCCAAAATCTGAACATTACTTTTGCTTATCGTTCTTGGGGCAATGAATGTGCAGTTACACTCCATGTGCTCAACTAGGGGCAAAGATCAAAAGTGGAGGGATTATTTTTCAGGTTTCTCCACTGCAACATTATTGATTTTCAGTTTCCAAATTCTGTTCTTTCAAGTGAGTCATTCAATCCAATCCTACTCAAATGGGAGAAGAATTAAGCTCTACCTTCTGGAGGAAGGAGTTTTAAAGATTTTGTAACTTTACCACTTTGCAGATAGAGATAAGAAGTACAGCTGCGTATTTCTTTTACTTTTGCTTGGTTTCTATATGCAAGGCACAGTACTTGGAATTATATAGCATTTCATCTTAAAATTACAGAAGCTTCATGGTAATGGTTCAGATTAACCTCATTGTATAAAGAAAGTAATAAAAACTCCAGGTTAATGCCACACACCAGAGAGGGGGAAACTGAGACTACAAACCAGCTTGGTGGACTTTGAATCATATACACTTTTCTTTGAGGCAGTTTATTTATTTATTCATTTTGCACAACTTTTTTAAAAATTAATTTATTCTAATTTTTTATACATGACAGACGAATGCATTTCAATTCATAGTATACATTTAGAGTACAATTTTTCATGTCTCTGGTTTTCCATAAAGTACAGTCACACCATTCATGCCTTTATACATTTACTTAGGGTAATGATGTCTATCTCATTCCATTGCCTTTCCTGTCCCAATTCCCCCTTCCTTCTTCTCCCTCCCCTTTGCCCTATCTACAGTTCCTCCGTTCTTCCAATGCCTAATCCCCACCCCCATTATGGATCAGCATCCACATATCAGAGAAAACATTTGGCCTTTGTTTTTTTGGGGATTGGCTTACTTCACTTAACATGATATTCTCCAATTGCATTCATTTACCTGCAAATGCCATGAGTTTATTCTCTTTCAATGATGAATAATATTCCATTGGGTATATATACCACAGTTTCTTTATCTATTCACTTATTGAAGGGCATTTAAGTTGGTTTCACAGTTTAGCTATTGTGAATTGCACTGCTATAAACATTGATGTGGCTATGTCCTTGTAGTACGCTGTTTTTAAGTCTTTTAGGTATAGACGGAGGAGAGAGATTGGGAATGGTATTCCATTCCCAATTTTCCAAGAAACTGAAGAACTATCTTTTTAATATGGATTTTGTATTCAACTTGCCAGAATTTTATTGAGAATTTTTGCATCTATGTTCACTAGAGATATTGGTCTGAAGTTTTCTTTCTTTGATGGGCCTTTATCTGGTTTTGGGATCAGGGTGATATTGGTCTCTTAGAATAAGTTTGGAAGTGTTCCCTCTTTTTCTATTTTATGAAATGATTTAAGGAGTATTAGTATTAATTATTCTTTGAAGATCTTGTAGAACTCAGCTTTGTATCCATCAGGCCCTGAGCTTTTTTTGTTGTTGTTGTTGGTAGGCTTCTGATGATGTCTTCTATTTCACTGCTTGAAATTGATCAGTTTTTCTTGTGTAATTCAATTTGGGCAAATCATATGACTCTAGAAATTTGTTGATGCTTTTATATTTTCTATTTTATTGTAGTAAAAATTTTCAAAATAATTTCTAATTATCTTTTGTATTTCTTTAGTGTCCATGATGATACTTCCTTTTTCATCATAGATGTTATTAATTTGAATTTTCTCTCTCTTTTTCTTCATTAGAATGGCTAAAGGTTTATCAATTTTATTTATTTTTTCAAAGAACCAACTTTGTGTTTTGTCAATTTTCAATTGTGTCTTTTGTTTCAATTTCATTGATTTCAGCTCTCATTTTAAGTATTTCCTGTTTTCTATTGCTTTTAGTGTTGATATGTTCTTTTTTTCTGGGGCTTTGAGATGTAATGTTAGGTAATTTATTTGTCAATTTTTTCTTCTTTTAAAGAATCAGCTCCATGCAATGAACTTTCCTCTTTGTACTGCATTCATAGTGTCCCAGAGATTTTGATATGTTGTATGAGTGTTCCCATTTACCTCTAAGAATTTTTTAATCTCCTCTTTAATGTCTTTCGTATCCCATTGTTTATTCAATAGCATATCATTTAGTCTCCAGGTATTGGAGTAGTTTCTATTTTCTATTTTCTCATAGCTTTCTAATTTCATTTCATTATGATCTGAAAGAATTCAGGGTAGTATCTCTACTTTTTTGCATTTGCTAAGACTTGCTTTGTGGCATAATATATAGCCTATTTTAGAGAAGGATCCATGTGCTGCTGAGAAGAAAACGTATTCACTGGTAGATGGATAAAATTATATATATATATAAATTTCTGTTAAGACTAAGTTATTTATTTTATTATTGAGTTCTATAGTTTCTTTGTTTAGCTTTTGTTTGGAAGATCAATTCAGTGGTGAAAGTGTGTAAAGTCACCCAGAATTTTTGTGTTGTAGGTCTATTTGGCGCTTGAACTTGAGAAGAATTTGTTTGATGAATGTAGTTGCTCCAAAGTTTGCTCCAAATTTATAATTGTTATGACTTGTTGATGTATGATTCTCTTAAGCAGTATGTAATATCCTCTTTATTCCTTCTGATTAACTTTGGCTTAAAGTCTACTTTATTTGATATGAGGATGGAAACCACTGCTTTTTTCTTCAGTCCACGTGAGTGGTATGTTTTTTCCCCAACCCTTCACCTTCAGTCTGTGGATGTCTTTTCCTATGAGATGAGCCTCTTGGAGGCAGCAGATTTTGGGGTCTTTATTTCTTTTAATTCAATCTGCCAGTCTATGTCTTTTGATTGGTGAGTTTAGGCCATTAACATTTAGGGTTATTATTGAGACATGGTTTGTACTTCCAGTCATTTTGGTTAATTTTTGGTAATTTAACTTGTTTTCTCCTTTGATTGGTTTTTCCTTTAGTCTAATACCTCCCTTTGGTGATTTTCATTGTTGTTTTCCATTTCCTCCTCATGGAATATTTTGTTGAGAATATTCTGTAGTCCTGGCTTTCTAGTTGTAAATTATTTTTAACTTTTGTTTATCATGAAAGGTTTTTATTTTATCATCAAAACTAAAGCTTAAGTTTGCTGGATATAAGATTCTTGGTTGGCATCAATTTTCTTTTAGAGCTTGGTATATGTTGTTCCAGGATCTTCTAGCTTTCAGGGACTGTGTTGAAAAATCTGCAGAGATCCTAATTGATTTCCCCCTATATATAATCAAATTCCTTTCTCTTGGGCTTTTAAAATTCTCTCTTATTCTGTATGCTAGGCATTTTCATTATAATGTGCCTTGGAGTATATCTGCTGTGATTTTGTACATTTGGTGTCCTGTAAGACTCTTTTATTTGATTTTCCAATTCATTCTTCATGTTTGGGAAAGTTTTTAATATTATTTTATTGAATAGATTGTTCATTTCTTTAGTTTGTAACTCTATGCCTTCCTCTATCCCAATAATTCTTAATTTTTGTCTTTTTATGTTATTATGTTATCCTATAATTCTTAAATGTTCTACTCGTTTTTTTACCATCTATACTGTGTGATCAACTTTATTTTCAAAATTATATATATATTTTATTATCTGAGTTTCTGTCCAAGTGATCTAATCTGTGATTCGTTCTATTGAGTTTTTAATTTGATTTATTGTTTCCTTCATTTCAAGGATTGCTTGTTTGTTTGTTTTTTTAAGAACCTCTATCTCCTTATGGAAGTAATCTTTTGCTTATGTAGCTTTTTATCAAAATGATCTTTTGATGCCTATTTGCTTTCTTTATTTCACAGAACATTTTAATCATGTACATCATGAGCTCCTTGTCTGTTATTTCTTCTGCTGTGTTGGCCATGGGTTATAATAATTTGGTATCTTTTTTTGTCTGGGGCACTTTCTTCTCTTGTTTTTTCATGTGTCTTCCCTTCTAGCCCTGTGGATCTGAGATATTACCATTTTACCCTATAGGCTTACAGTGTCCCTGCAGGGTTGGAAAACCTCTCCTTTAGGGGGAGAATAATATTAACAGATTCCAATACAAACAATATATACAGCCTTAAGCCAAATAACTGCTATTAAGATGTTTATGGTTTTGTCACAATATACAAAAACTTTGAGTTTAATTATTATCTACAATATAAACAGTAGGTTTTCAAAAGAGTCTACAGTTTCTGATAGTGGACAAAGAGAGAACCAGGGGTGGAGTGTAGGATGAGATGTTAAGGAGGTCGTAGGTGAGGATATAGAGTTATTAGATCTTAGTGTGAAAGACTAAAGAACTTGACTAGTCGCAGGAAAAAAGAGAGAAAGTCATTTTGGGGAGACAAATAAGTGGGAAGACCATAGAGAGAGTATAAAACACAAACAAACATAAAACTTAAGAAAAATAAAAAATTTAAAAATAGGAAATAAAATAATATACAACACAACTGCAATATACACTTCAGAGATCCTAGTCCTCAGTAGCCTAAATCATAAAAAGTACTTAGTTTCACAAATGTTGGGAATGTGAAGATGGGAAAAGAGAGAGAGGGAAAAAAATAAGAAGAAAAGAAAAAAGAGGAAAGAAAAAAAAATCTTGAAGAAAAATAAAAGGATTGTTTTTGTTGAATTTCAGTATCTTTCCTGCTTCCCTTCTCATCCAACAGGTGGGGTAGTCTGTTGTTTGCTGCTATCTCCATCCTCAAATGGTGAAGTTTATTAAGGTGGAAGGAATGGTCTTGGAGGCCAGCTCCTTGAGGTGGCATATAACACTTGCTGGTCTCTGATGGAAGACTGCACCCCAAAGATCTCCTTTGAGGCCTGCTCATGTGATGGGGGTCCCTGGTCTTATCTTCTTAGATTGCCTGTAGACCTTACAATTCCTGGTCTCTAATTTAGTCTCTAAACTGTATCTCACTCACCCACTCCTTTTCTACTTCCCAATCAGGAACCTCTCTCTCTCTGGAGGTCTTCTGGGTTCCACTCTGGAGGCTGCACACCCCTTGCAGAGAGCTGTTTTGTATTGGGCAGTTCAGGGCCAGGCTTTGTGAGCTATGGACTGCCCACATAGTTGCAAGCACTCTGCCCGGTTAGTGGCTTCAGGGTAGAGGGGGGAGTTGGGGACTATAAGTACTTTGATATCACTTCTAGGGGCAGGTGTCCCAATCTCCAGTTGCACCAACTAAAGATGGTGACAAAAGTGTCCCAAGATGGAGGTGACTGCTTTCAAAGATGAGTGTCTCGTTGGGTGGGGCCAGGTGGTAGTGTTTGGTGGTATGTTCAGAGATGTAGCTCTGTGGTATTCAGTATTGTGGCTGGCAGCTCTTCACAGACCCTGTGTCCTGTGTCCCCAGGTGCAGTCTACCACATGTAGGGGACTGTGGCAGTGGTTGCAGTGTCCCAAGATGGAGGCGACCAGGGAAACCCCACATTGGTAGGAGTGTGTCCACCGCATAGGAGTGGTGGACAGAGCTCCTGTGTGTGGGCAGTGGTGGGGTATCCTACACGGGAGTGGTGGCCGGAATTCCTTTGTGAGTGGGATGCTAGGGGTTCTGCACGGGTGCTAATGACAATGGTCCTGCATGGGTTCAGTAGCCAAAGGTCCTGCGTGGGCGAGTGGCATCCTGCCCACATGCTGAGGCCTGGGGACCTGTGTGGACATGGCAGCTGGAATTTCTATGCAGGAGCTGCTGTCAAGGGTTCTCTGTCTCTCACAGAGAAATGGTATTCCCACTACTAGAATCACAGGTCACGGAGCAACACAGAATGCAGCCTCCCTCTAGCCCACCATCTTGGATCCCCCTGAGGCAGTTTAAATAATGTTTTAGTCAGCCTGTTTTTGCTGCTGTGACTAAAGAACCCAACCAGCACAATTATAAAGGAGGAAGAGTTTATTTGAGGACTCATGGTTTCAGAGGTCTAAGCCCATACAAGGCTAACTCCATTCCTCAGGGCTTGAGGTGAGGCTGAACATCATGGCGGCAGAGGGTGGCAGAGGAATGCAGTTCACATCATGGCGATCAGGAAGGAGAGAGAGAGAGACTCCACTCTCCAGATAGAAAATATATACCCCTTAGCTATGCCTCCAATTAACCACTTCCTCCAGCCACCTGACTCCAGTTACCACTCAGTCAATCCCATCAGGGATTAATTCACTGATTGGGTTAAGACTCTCACAACCCAATAATTTTTCCTCTAAATCATCTTGCATTGTCTCACATGTGAGCTTGTGGGGGACACCTCACATCCAAACCATAACAAATAGTTGGACTTTTCCCCCTTCCATGTCCCTCTTTTTCTTTTTCTGTTCTTATATTCTTCCCCATTTTCTGTCCTCCCCTTAGAGTAATTGTACCATAAAATAATAGATGAATTGCGTGTACATTTAATGCATTGAGTCTAGTTAGTAGAACTACTGTGACTTTTGAAAAAAAGTTTAGCTTCAATTTTTACTTTCTCAGAAGTGTGATATTTGAATTGAGACCTACCAAGAAATTTTCTTCAAGAAATATGTAATATTATAATCCTTTATTCACCATTTCCATAGATATTCGTAATTGTGTTGTACATGGCCCAATTGTTGAGGCTTGGAATATACTGGAAGATGAAGTCAACAAAAGTGTGTGGAAGTTATCATTTACAATGGAAGAAAAACAGGGATAAAATATGATCAAATAAGACAAGCAAATCCTAGTTTATCAGGATAGTAAGAAATCCAGTTTATTAGAAGGAAAATCAAGAAAGGGAGGTTTTATAGTTTTAATCCAGGATGCTCCCCCAAATTCATGTGTTCAGAGGTGGGGATTTGGGGAGATGGTGTGGTCAGGAGGGCCTTTCACCACATCACTAGAGTCATCCAATGATGACTGAATCAACAACTGGGAGTGGGAATTACTTGGAAGGAGCTGGTCACTGGGGGCATGCTCTATAATGGTTTATCTTCTATCTGGCCCTTTTCCCTCTCTCTTTTTCTTGGTTGCCATGATCTCATGATGTTCTGCCTCACCTTAGGTTCAGAGCAGTGGGGCTGCCTGACTATGGACTGAATCTTCTTTTTTTTTTTTTTTTTTTTTTATTGGTTGTTCCAAACATTACAAAGCTCTTGACATTGGACTGAATCTTCTGAAAAATGGAGTCAAAATAAACCTTTTCTCCTTTAAGGTGCTTTTGTGAGGGTCACAGTAATGAAAGGGGATGAGAAGAGTCAGAGGGATCACAATCTCCAATAAACTGATATCAGTCTCACTTAAAAGGTCACAACTGATGGAGGAGTGTGGGCGTTGTGCGAGTGGTCTCCAAGAATTTCTGGGGGCAACACATTTTGTACAGGAAGAAAAATCAATGATCAAACAAATAGAAGGTCAGTGTGACATGAGCCAAATTAGCCTAAGAACAGATGATAAAGAATGGAGTGTTATGAGATGGGAGTAAAGTACATATAGAACTTTTGAGGTCCCGTAAAGGATGTGGCCTTACCTCTCAGCAATATGGGTGACATCAGAATGACATAAGCACAGAAGTGACATGACCTAACTTGAATTTCAAAATGACCACTCCACTTACTGAATGGAGAGTAGGGAGAATAGTTGGGATGCTCAGTGTAATGATTCAGCAATGGCTTAGAGAAGTGTGGTCAGTCTTTGGGTGGTGAAGATTTTCCAAATATTGAAGACAATTACAAATTGAGCCAAGAGGATTTTCTTAGCCATTACTTAATTAATGTAAAAGACAGGATTTCCAACAATTTATTATAAGCAACTGGAAAGAGGAAATTGTCAGCAAGGTAGGAAAACCTTTGGAGTAGGTGACAACTGGTTCAATTTTGGATGTGTTAGACACAGAATGTCTGTATATGATTTGAATGATGTGACATTTAATGAGCCTGGAGAAAATCAGAAGCTCTTTTACACAGAGAATTTGTTCTAGCTATATAACCTAGGCATCAGAGCCATGTCCTATTCCATGGAGGTCAAAGGTGAACCATGGGTGGCTGTGTATTCTGGAGAAATAGCAATCTCAAGATGAGCAAAATCTCCAAAATATCCACCACAGTGGATCACCCAACTCTAAATATATTTATGTTTTAAAATGTAATTTTTATTTCCCTTCATTATTACAATTTAAAAGAAGACTTTCTTTATTTTTGTTAACAATGAAATTTGATGGCAATTTTATATTCATCCTCAACCTACTTTATGTGTCAATGAGCATTTGTCTTTTCTGACTATTCAGGTCTAAATTTTATATTCTCTTTTCTGATGATCAGTCCTTATTGAAAAGAATTTCCAACAGAAATTACTTTTCCTTTTTTAAGAAGGTCAAATAAATAGATTTTACAGGAGCAATTACAAAGCCAGATAGAAGCTCATGTGCATACATGGACAATGATTTTTTTAAAAAAAGGAGAACATCCTGATGGTGAGATGGAATTATTTTTTTATCAGAGACTGCTTCTTCAAGGAGAACCTCCAACCTAGCTTTAAAGGAAATGAAGGTACTTTAAAAGGAAGGTCTGTTTGTAAGATTGCTTAGCCTGGGTATATGAGTACAATTCAAATGTGCATTTTTTTAAAGATAACTATAGATTTTCTCATTCTCTTTTACTTTCTATTTTCGATAAGCACACTATTTCTAACTCTCATGTAGTTTAAAACTAACCTAGACATATGTTGTTAATACTTTCGTGTATCAGGAGCCTAAAGGGTAGAAACAATTTTAACTTGAACTTTTTAATTGTGGTTTCCTGTCATTGCCTCTTTCCTGACCTCAGGAATTTTACAAAGCCAAAAGTTATGAATCATCCCCGACTCAAACCAAAAACCAGAGTGACGTGAAACAGATGATTGATGACAAAGAAAACCATGAGGTTCAGGGAACTATCCTCATCCTCTGGCATAAATTTTGGGGTGTCTCTATCATGCAATTGCAAAGACTGACAACTACAAAATAATAATTAAAATACAGGAAGGGGAATAATTTAAAAAAACAGTAAGCAAAATGTAATATGCTAGGATGTCTTTTCTCCATAAAAACGACTTAAGCCTTTGAGGACAGGCAGCATGTCAACCCCAGTAGAGAGGTAGATTATGGCAATAGTAGCCCTGTGAATATATTTAAATTGAATCATTATGACTCATTTTTTTACATGTTAATTTTGCAGTCTGAAAAAAGATCAACCCTATTTCTCTCATTGGGGGAGTATTTTCAGATGGCGGTTAAAAGGCTTTTTTTTTTTAACCCCCCCTTTCTTTTTCTTTCAACTGCTGCAGAGCAACTAGAAACAAATCTGTTCCTTGGAATAAATGTTCAGTCCATATGTTATTTTTCATGGTAACTGATGGAAGTGTGAAGTCCTCCTCAGTAAATTCTGCCTGCGGTCTTGCTCTACTTCCCCAGCCCCCACCTCCTGCCATATGTAACTCATCTTGGGCATGGTGAGAGTCATTCCTTTATCATTCGACTTTTGTAGCTTGCATTTTTCCTAGAGTAACATAAAATTTTAAAGAGAATCAGGAACAGTACAAAAAGTGCACCGACCACCTTCCCTGATCTGAAGGGCATTAGGGAGAAATGATGGGAAATGGAAAGAAAAAAGAAAAAAAATGCTACAGCTGTGAACACAAACCATGTTCCCCGGATCTCTGTGCAGTAGGAGGCAGAAGAACAACTGTCATGGGCTTTGGAAGCAGAGAGTCTTAATCAGCTCTTGGTGCCACCACCTAAGTATGTAAGCTAGGAAGTTCCTTAACCTGAGTCTGAATTTTATCATCTGTAGAAGGTGGTACCTAACCTCATGGTGTTAATGCAAGCATTTAACTAAGTGATTCAATTAAAATAACTAGCACATGGTAAGTGTTTAATAAATGTTGGTTTCCTTCTTTTTAACCTTTATCTGTCATTCCTGTTATTGATAAAAAAAACTCTGGTTTTTGTTTCAATGATTTATGAGCATTCAACCAAGACCGTGAATGTGGTCAAGGACTATTTAATGACAAAAGATTTAGCAGAAGTTTTCTTCTATACTAAAAAGCCAGCCAAAGTTGACTTCTCTTGGCAAAACTTCCCATGCTGCTCGTTGAAAACTTGGGAATTTGAATACAGACCAATATTTTAGGAGAAATTAACCCCAGGCCTAATGTTTTATGCTGAGAAAATAGTCTTTGATGTTTGAATAGGTCTGACTGTTATGCTGAGAGCCAAATGTGTGGGGTAAGACCCCTTGTGAATTGAAACATCAAAAAAGATTTGCATTAATTTCCTGCAAACCAAATATATAGAGTTTCATGCCGCTTTAATTGAAATGTAATAACTGTTTACAGATTTGACTATGCCATCACCACTGAGTAATTGCTTTTCCACACCAAGAAAATGGGGATGAAGTAAATGTGCCTAGAAGGGTTTGGAATTTGGAATTTCAATGAAATGTTTCTCAAATGACTGTTAGGAATGGTGTCTTCCATGTTTTGATCTCAGTCAGGGCTAGACCCCTATAGGGTCAAGTCACTGCTGACCTAGGATGCCCCAAAAGACCCTTCGTTATTGCAGCAAGACCTTTCAAAACAGGAGATTGAATTATTTCAAAATGTAGCATTTAGGGCAGTTTTTCATTGTTGGTTTTTCATATGTTGTGCATAGTACTGGGTTCAACAAATAAGAGGCATCTTTGCTTTTATTCATACTATGTGTGTTGGCGTCTCTGCTGACTGTAGAAGGACAGAATGCATTGAACAGTGACAAGCTTGAAGATCTCTGATGAATCCCCGTGCAATTTGTTCATTGAGAAAACGCTCAAGAATCATTTATAATGGAATAATGACCAAGTCTGCTCAAAGCAACTGAAAATGTCATGTTTTTAATGAAAATAAAAACAAAGCAGTACTTGGGAAACAACATAATAAGAGCTTTACTTCATCCTCAGGCCCAAAGACTTCAGGATATCTTTATAAATGGAAAATGATCAGGCCAAAAGGGGAAAAAAAATATAGCTTTAGAGAATGTTATAAAAAAGAATACTTTGTAAGAGAAAGAATCTGTCTTTTATGAGAATTTCTGAGAATCCTATGAAGCTTGTTTTACTTTTCTCCATGTTAAAGAAAAGGAGTCTAAAGCTCTAGAAAGTTAATTATTTTCCACAAAGAGAATAAGTTGCAAAGTATGGTCAACCCAGTTTTTACTTTCTCAAAAACCAGTGGTCTTCCTGAAAAAGTGGTTGATTTCAAAAATCAGTTTTTTTTAAATCAAAATATCTATCATAATTTTAAAGACAAAAAGTAGTTTATTGTTAGAAGATAACTTGAAGTTTAGGTCATTGTTTTCACATATTAAATGCTGCTGTTCGGAAGGTTTAAAAAATTGAGAGGATCATTGAAATACAGTAGGTAGTCTACAGGTTCCTATCCTAATAGATAAAAAATACAATGAGGATTTTCCCAAAGGCACTGTAAAAACAAGTGAAAACCAGTTAAAAGGAAGTTAAAAAATACCAGTTGTTTTCATATCAGGCTCAGTGGTACACACCAGCGGTTGGGGAGGCTGAGAGAGGAACATTGTGAGTTCAAAGGCAGCCTCAGCAAAAACAAGATGCTAAGCAACTCAGTGAGACCCTGTATCTAAACAAAATTCAAAATTGGGGTGGGTATGTGGCTCAACGGTTAAGTGTCTCTGAGTTCGATCCCCAGTAGCCCACCCTCCCACCAAAATAAATAAATATCAGAGTTTTTCATGATGACACTTCCTGGTAACAGAGCCATATTGTTCTAGCATGTGACTGTAAGCATATCTGAGTTGTAATGCCAGTTCCACTGGAGTAATAATAATAACCTTACTTTCTGCATGTGTAAAGTATCTATCTCACAATGTAGGGCAGTGCAGATGAGGGTTATAGTGTGGTTAACGTGTAGCAAGAATCCATTATTGATTTTTATTAATGCACTAACTCTAGCAATACTGATAACTAGCAAGCAAAAGAACAATTGCATATTTTCCAAATAAAAATAACGTCCTGTAAATTATTTTAGGTCTTTGTCAACACACCTCACAGGAACCATAAGAACATTTTCCAACTGCAAACATTGGAAAGGTATTTTTATAATGACTTTAAGATTTTTTGGTTTTAAAGCAGCTTGTATGGGGCATTCTAGAACAATGACATTTTTACATATGAAACACACCTTACCAGAGAATTTTTACATTGATTTTTATTCATTGCTATATTTCAGGTTTTCCTACCGCCTCCTTTGATATGAAGTACATGTGGTTAAATAGGAATCTTGAAAACCCATCAGCCAACATACTTAAAATAAATAGAAAATAGTAGGGCAGAGGTACCATGGAAGGCAAAATTATGCCCTTCTCCCAACCGAACATATCCAAATGCCAAAAAACTATGAAATGTTCCCATGCCTGGCACTTTGTAGATGTGATCAAGTCCAGATTATTGACATGGGAAGGAAGACTATCTTGTATTATCCCCATAGGCCCAGTGAAATCTTAAGAGTTTTTAATAAAAACAAGTCAGAGAATCTGCATCAGAAAAAAAAAGATGTGACCAGGGAAGCAGAAGAATTTCATGGCTGGAATAGGTCTTGAGCTGGAATGTGGAGACAGTTTCTAGAAGAGGGAAAAGGTGAAAAAGTGGGAGTGGAGATCTTCTAGAGTCCCCAGAATGAACACAGCCCTCTTTACACCTTGCCTTTCATCCCGTTGGAACCATTTTTGGACATCCAGAAAAGTAAGGCAATACATTTGTGTTGTTATAATCCACCAAATTTCTGCCTATTAACTCCAGCAGCAATAGAAAACTAATATAGTGCCTTTTCATTTTAAGTACCTATTATAGAGATATTAAAAGTTATTATAAAGATGAAAGCAACTTGTTTTTGTTTACACACACACACACACACACACACACACTTGTCAAAGATATGTCATAATAATATTATCTTACATGTTCTTTTACTTTAAACAACCGTGTATGAAATTGAGGATAAAATCATCTTAGAAACAAATAAAAGTGAAATAGATATGGTTGCATTACTCAGACTTTGAATGAAAAAAAAAATTCTCTTTCTTTTTTCAAAACCATTATTATAGGGTATTCAGTAACCTTAACCACAATCTAAAAATACTTGAGAAATTGAGTTCAATGCATTTTAAAGGAAAGGCTCCCTCCCCCCCCCCCGCCCCCATGGCATTTTCTACAGATTTTGGATCTTACTGCCCTAGGACATACATTTTCTTTTTTTTATTTTATTCAAACATGTTTTCAACAGCTGAAAGAAAAACTGAAAAAAATTAGAAGATTTATTTTGTGTTCTTCAGATGTGTCTCTTAAAATGGGAGAATGAAGAAGTGATTAAAACAAGTAACTAGTTTCTTGTCTTGTGATTAAGATGTCAAGAGCTTTGTAATGTTTTGAACAACCAATTAAAAAAAAAAGAAAGGCCACCTAACCTCAGAAAACAGTAAAAAAAAATTATAACAAAATGGATTTATGTGGCAAATATATTGCTTCCTAGGTTGATAAAATGAAACCCCAAAAATTAAAACCTTTTTTTCCCCCCTGTTGTTATTGGTAAAATGACTGTTGAAATAGGCCAGCTCTGTACATTGGATTCCATTATTTTATTTTGCTCATCGACCTCAAGCTAGTCATTGAAGTTGTTGTTTCTCATTCAAAACATAAGGGAGAAATCAACTTGCTTGTAAAAATAATTTTAAAGGGATTTACTAAAATATTTCAAGCATATAAACTGCTCCACAGACTATGTTCCATGCCTAAGCTGTTAAAATTAACATTGAGCTGTTGAAATTAACACACAAAGTGTCCTGAAACCATAACATTTTTGTTGGTCCCTAGAATAAGACTGATAAATGACCATGACAGAACTTTCGAATCTTTAACTCTGAGAATGAATTTTGCAGTCTCTGTGAATTCCAAAACCAAGTCCAATCCTGACTTAGTTTTATTTTCAGATAAATGTTGTGTGATAATCCAGGTAAGTAGTGCCTTGTAGTCATATGACTCGGAGATTCATTGTAGGTTAGAACTGGAGTGGATCTTAGCTGTAAGTTGGACACCTTGAATTTACATCCTAAGGCAGATGACTAGAAGTTCCCAGTTGTGCAGTTAGATTGGGGCAGGGCAGAAATTGAACCTTAGTCTACAGCTTGATGAAGTGTGCATTTCACAAACCACACTATTTCTCTTTGGAAGTATTTCCAGAAGGTGTAAGACCAAAAATATTATCCTTCATTTCTGAGATTGGTTCTTGTGGAGTTGTAAATGCCAGTTTTTCTAAGTTCCTTATTGCCTGGCCCATACTGCTAGCTAGAATAACAGTCTTAACTTCTAGTCCCCAGGTGGTACCTATTGAAGCCAAGTAGTTAGACTAGGGCAGAACAGTGACCAAGAGGGTCGTAAGGTTGGGGAAGAGGTTGGAAAGTGAAGAAAAGAAACCAAATCAGCAATGATTTAACACATTTTATATCCTTCTTTTCCTCCTAATAGGTAGCTCTTCCTAACTTTTGTTATTAAACTAGGATCAATTGGAGGACAAATTTCAAACTGTATTTACTTTTTTACTTACTTTTTTTTTCTTTATTCTCAACATACTAAACTCATAGTAAATTCAGTAAATTTGTTAAACGAATAAATGATTATATTTCCTCTTTATAAAGTGCCCCAGATTGTCTAGCTATAAATCCCAGCTCTACTAACTGCATATTAGCTGTGGAGCCATGGCGGCTAATTAACTTACCTGCCAGCATTTCCACAATTTGTAAAACGGGGTTAAAACAATATTTACATTTTAAGGTCATTTTGAGGATTAAGTCAATTTATATTTGTAAAGTGCTTAAACTTTGTTTTTGTAGGGGCGGTAAAGTTTTACTTATACCCTATTAGGGTTGTTGGCTGGACCTACACATTCAACTCATATAAGATGGATTCATAGGAGAAAATTTGATTGATAAAAGCTTTGTATGACTCAGGAGCCCTCTAAAGAAATGAAGACCCAGAGAAGCTGTTAGAGTAGAACACGTACATGCTAAATTGGACAAGTAATGAATTGTAAAAGTGACAGGGAAGGGGATTGGGCTCTGGTGATCAATCATAGGGAAGTGGCTGGAACAGGAAAGCTTGTTTGTAAGGTGGGGTGTTCAGGTTTCTCTGGGGCTTGACTCCCATCCCATCCCTGGTGATGAGAATGATCTCTTCCTCCCCCCTTACCTGGTTTCATCTCCTCCCAGGAAGCAAGAAGAGGCCAGGGTACTCCTCTTGCACTGTTGTTTTTCAAGTGTTTTTACCTCAAAATAATCCTTATGTCAAAATGACACATCCTTCACTTAGGATGTCATAACTTCTGAACAAAACTCTAGTTATTACCAATGGTTCCTACCTAGGAGTAAATTTTGTTCCACAAGGGACATCTGTCAATGTGTGGAGACATTTATGGTTGTCACAACTGAGGGAATGCTACTGGAATCTACAGGGTGGAGGCCAGAGATATGCTAAACACTCCACAATGCACAACACAGACCCCATGACAAATATTAAGACAGCTGGAATTATCTGGGGCAGAAGTATCCACCCCAAAGTATCACTTGGGCCAAATCTAAGGAAAAACACCTCAGGATTATGAGCTGTTGCTATTGCTGTTACTACTATTGCTGCCACGACACCTGAGTCTTTCTTTTAAAAATGTGTTGTTGTTTATTTGCAAATAGAGATACATCATTTATTTGTATTAGGTAATTATAAGAACAGCTTTTTGGAGAAAAAGGAATTTAGTAAAGTCTGATAACTTAATGCAAAATTTCTTCTTACAGATGATATGTTTAGTAGTTTCAGTTCAGAGTGGGACAAAATTAATGTTTTAAGAATACCATGAAAGCTGGTCAGAATCTTAGGTGTTAAAATTCAAAGTGAGTTTCAAAGGCCAGTTTAACATGCACATTCTCAAAGATCAGGAGACTGCATTTGTGACTTAATCAAAAGCATTCAAGTCTGCTAGTTGGATAATTAAGAATGTTATTTGATCACGTAAAACTCATGTTCATTAGGTTACTGATATCACTGAGGTCCTCAATGTGTGGCTATATTATATTTTTCTAATTTTTTAATTCAGCTGGCTCAGGGGAATGGAAATAGAAAGATGAAAGCAAGGAGTGAGAGAAGGAAATTGTATTCTACTCCATTGTAATCTCCCACTCTCTTTGGGATTAATTAGAGCTGGGAATTTTATTTGAAAGCATGTTTTAAATTTTACATGTTACAGTTAATTAATTCTGAAGAAGATTCCTCAGACTTTCTTTTCTTTGTCTGGTGTTATTTTCTACTATGAGTCTGAGAGATAGATACAGAGAGAAAAATGTTCACGATTAAAAATATGCACCGGTATATGCCACATCTGCATTTTTTTTATTGTAGGACAATGTTGATGTTATTAAAAAGACCATGTGTGAAGATCTTTCCAATTTTTAAAGCTGAAACATTTTTTCTGACCATAATTTAATCTTACACCAAGTGACATTCTCTATATAGTTTCAACATTTATATCTTAAAAAGTGTTAATTAGCTTTGTGTAGTTTATCACTGGGAAGAAAAAATGAGACTGGTGTGTTTTGAACGTGACTTTGGATAATCTTTAAAATATTTTAATCATGAAAAAGTTTAAAGTTCCACTTACTCTAACTTACTAATTTGTTGAAAACATCAGGTCATGCTGGGTGCAGTAGCACACGCCTGTAATCCCAATGGTTTGGGAGGCTGTGGCAGGAGAATCACGAGTTCAAAGCCAGCCTCAGTGACTGCAAGGCACTAAGCAACTCAGTGATATCTGGTCTCTAAATAAAATACAAAATAGGGGTTAGGGGTGTAGCTCAGTGGTCGAGTAATCCTGGGTTCAATCCCTGGTACCAAAAAAAAAAAAATGAAAAAGGAAAACATGAGGTCAATTTCCTTCTTTCTTTCTTTCTTTTTTTTCTTTTTTTTTTTTTTTGACTTTCTAACTAGGTCACCAAAATTTCCACCGCCATCTTCCTTTTCCCACTTTGCCCTCTTATCTTCCTTGTTGTGATGAAGTTCTGTGTCATTGGGATTTGAAAAGAGTTTAGAGACAAATGTCTTTACTAAAGGTATGGAAGCAAAGTCTATCATATGTGACTGATGACAGCATTTTGTGGAATTCTTCTCCAGGCCTGGTGATTATCTCTCCAGCATAATTCTTTATGATCTTTCATTAGAGATGGCAAAATCTCTCTCATGAGCAGGATCCTTCACAGATGGTCCCACCCACCTCCCACCTTCCTCTTCAGTTCCTCCTTCACTGGGACCTCGTCTCAGACTATAACTAGATAAACATCTCCCTCCACGTAATCCTCTCTTCCCTGACCACTTTGGTGAAAGTAAACCCCAGCCCTCATCAGGTTAAAACCTAACTCTCTATCTCTCCTTTACTTTCTTCATAGCACTCGCTGTCCTTCAAAACCCATGTCTACATTTCTGCTGTTTCACATGTATATTGCCAGTGTCATCCTTGCATAGTCTTGGGCCCATTAGGCTACTTTTTTTGGTTACATTATTGTTGTACCCTTTTGTCTAGATTGGCATTGGCACATTATAGGTATTTTTTATATTAGCATTTTTTTTGTTTTATTTCTATATTGCAAAATACAAAACAGAATAGTTTTTTAATGACTATTTATTCTCTCATGATTTCAGGTCAAAAGTCTAGCCAGGACTATCATATGTTTTCTGTTTAGAGTCTTATCAGAAAGAAATACAGGGATCACCCAGGCTGAGTTATTTTCTGGAGCTTGGGAATCCTATTTCAAGTTCACAGGGCTTTTGGTGGAATTCAATTCCATGTGGTTTTGCCACAGGGTCCTGTTCTCAGAGGGCTATTTACCAAGGGCTTCTTGGAGCTTCTGGGGACCTCCTGCAAACCCTTGTCATATAGGCCCTTCCTGAAGCCTTCTGTTTTGAACCTTTCCAACATATTCTGTTTGAACCACTATCACCTGATTAGTTCATGCCCTCCCACCCTCAAGGAGAAAGAATTATGCAGGAAATGAACACTAGGGGTACGTATCTTTGGTGCCAGTTTAGATTTCTGCCAACCCCATGCTCAATAAATTCTGAACTTATAAAGGGCTGCCATTATACGGATGTGACCAGTTTCTAAAATGAAAGTGCAAAATGTGAAGATAATAAATGACCATTTATTTAGCATGTACTAAGAAATACTTTCTTGTTTCTTTGTTTTAATCTAATGCTATTATGTATCTTTTTTAAAAAAACTATTTTCTTAGTTGTCAATGGACTCTGTTTATTTATTTATTTATACATGGTGCTGAGAATCGAACCCAGTGCCTCACACATGCTAGGCAAGTGTGTTACCACTGAGCCACAACCCCAGCCCTTATTTATCTTTTTAACTAAAATTTGAGGATTTGGTCTCTTTTAACTCTCAAATATAATTAATCTGAATTTAGTTTCCTGTTTAGGGGTACACATGTTCATAGACAATTAACCTTTCATTAGAAATGTAATATACTTTCTCATTTTAAACTACTCTCTCAAAAATGTTTATCTTGTTCTTCCAATTTTTAAAAAATTTTCTGTTAAGAATTTAGAAGATGTCATTGACAATACTGTCATTCTCTTGCATGTTTCCTTATTTGTCAGTGTTTTTCTCTCCAAAGTGAAAATACAAGCACAAATAAAGCTTTATTCCCAGTTATTGCTCATAGGTGTTTTTATCCTGTTAGACAGTAAACAAGAATGAGCAGGACTTTTGGACTTATCAGCCTTTGTTTGCATTTTGACTCTACTCTTTAAGTAATGAGAAGCATATCTTCCTTCCACATTAGTCTTTCGATATAATGGGAATAACAATGCTGAGCTAAAAATATTGGTGTAAAGAAAAATAAATCAACTATTTGCCAAAGTGCAATAGAGTAGGCCTCTAGTGAAAGTGAAATTTCTTTTCCCAGGTGGAAAACACAGCATAGACATGGGTACTGTTTCCATGAACATGATCCAAAGGTACTTGCTATTTTATCTGCTTTTAGCAGATTTCTAGACCCTTTTTTTAGAGCAACCAGGTCAGATAGTTTAGAACAGGCCCCGGGAATCTACATCTGAAATAAATACCCTAAATTGGTATTTGTGCACTAATGTTTGAAACCAAAGACAAGTATAGAAATAATTCATTAGGGAGAAATATAATGTATTTTTAATATATTTAAAGAGTTAGAAAATACATTTAATATCTTTAAAGAAATAATCATCATGTGAAAGCCCAAGTTTTACTCCTTGTTTAGTTAAAATCCACTTTCTACAGAATTCAGATCTGCAGATTCCAGACTGAATTAAAATACACATTGCATTGTTCCAAAGCTATTTTCACTTCTTTTTTTCTAGTGTATTGCAAATTGAAATTGCTTCATCCCTCCCACCACCCAGTGCCTGATAGTCCTGTCTCTATTTTCAACGAACAATATTCAAGAAGGCAAGTAAGAGCCACATTCTGACTCCTTGGTTTGACATGATAAAGATGTGTTTATTTCTATTCATTGATGTTTGGTCTTTTGATTAAAAGCAGAATAGTGATGATCACAAACTAACAGCAGCCTAATCTTCTACAAATGTGTGTATAGGATATGAGCATATTTGGGGAATAAAAAAAGATCAAGATGTGATTAAAATGGAAGGCGATTAGAAAATATTTTATTATATTTGAATATTCAAGCATATCCTGGAAAATCCACCAAATCCTGAGGTTCACTAAATGTTCGTATGCATAATTACACTACTGAATGAAGAATTAGGAAAAGCTCCTAGATGTTTCTCTTTTAGTGTTTCATGTTTCTACTGGTATCGATTAAATTCAGAAAGATGTCTCTCTTCCATAAGCCCTCCCCCCACCCTGACCTTGAACTGTCTCTAGCTCTTATTTTTGATTGGAACCATGTGCAGCAATATACTTTAGTAGGATGGAAGCTGATGGATGCAGAGCAGCATAACTGAGGCTCGTAAAAAGCTTTATTGCCATCGTCCTTTGAAACTGGTAGAGAATGTGGCCCATCTTCCACTGTGTCACATCAGCCCAGCAAATTATATTTTTTCCCTTCATGATAGACTGCAAAACGCCCAGATGTTTTTTTGTTTTATTTATTTATTTTTTTTCCCCAAAGCACAATCTGAAAATAATGAGACAAATTCTGGACACAACATGCTCTTGACAGAGGCCACTGAGTGGAAAGTGGAAGTTTGTGGAGGAGAATTAATGTGGCCAGATGCAGCCGCGAGAGCATGGCCTACCTCACTTCTGTGATTGTTGGGCCATTTGGATTTAGGTGATATCCATGCACCGATCAAAAATTATATTCTGAAATGAATGAGGCCATTTTAGAATTCTCAGTGATATGTGGCTTTGTTCTGGGATAGAATAAAAAAGGTGAGGGGGGTAGCTACTTACTTATGTGGGTTAAATTGCTCATAGGAGGATATGGATTTTAAACTACCATCATCCTCCCAAATGATATTGGTTCGTTTTAATTTTAAATAAGTAAAGGGATTCCAAAATTTCTTTAGTTGTTTCTATCATGATATTCAGAAGATCCTCTGTGACAATAAATGATAAAATTTATATAAAGATCTCGTACAGTTAATAAAATTAATAAATAAAGAACATAACAGTATTTAAAACTAATTTACAATTAATTGTATGCCAGGTTGCCTACTGAGGGAAGAGACTTTAGAGGCAGAATTATTAGCAAGTTTTGAACCACAGAACTTTAGAGAATTTGCTTAAATATTTGGGGCCTTGGGCTGGGGATGTGGCTCAAGCCGTAGCGCGCTTGCCTGGCATGCATGCGTCCTGGGTTCGATCCTCAGCACCACATACAAACAAAGATGCTGTGTCCACCGAGAGCTGAAAAATAAATATTAAAAAATTCTCTCTCTCTCTCTCTCTCTCTCTCTCTCTCTCTTTAAAAAAAAATATTTGGGGCCTTACTTTCTTCTCCTATACTATGAGTATAGAAATAACCACTTAGAGTTGTAGTGAAGAATATATATATAATACTTGCAATACTGTCTAGCATATCCTAAGTACTTAATAATTATTATTATCACCAATGTTAACCTTAACTTTCATCATTAACAATTAGTGATAGTGACAGGGAACAGACAGACATGAGTGGTGGGAACATGAGGTTAAGGAAATATAAGGAAGTAATTCTATAAAATGGTCCCACTGTGCTGAACTCCATATACTTTCTTGTTTTTGAAAAAAGCAATTTACCTGCAGCTCTGCCTGGCTTAAGTGAACAGGGTATGTTACATTCCTCAGCAAACAACCTGTTATCTACAGGAGAAATGCAGGCCTGAAATGCCGATAAGAACAACACAAGTTATGCTGGAAGGGGGCACTTTTGTGACACTTACATAGACCAGATGCAAGAACTCAGGGAGATAAGGATAATTCCCCCAATCATAAAACCTGTAAGAACAGGTTCTAATTAGAACCAGTAAGCCTGGTCACAGTGACCTAGCGTTGTCATGGCAGTGGGGACTTGAAAATCTGATGTCATTCTGTTGTCACTCTCAAGTCAAGAGGTGGGCTTGGGCAGGACTTTCTGGAAATTTGCTTGGGGCCTCCAATAAAACTGAAGGGCAGGAGAGGTACACCATCCTTCCCTCTGAGAGGACCCACTCTCTCCCTTGAGAGTGTCCCCTTTTCCCTCTCCCTGTCCCTTCTAATAAATTCATGCCCGTTACTCTGAGTAACATGTCTAAAATCTTTCTGGCATGATTGCAAGAATGAGACTGAAGGGGGCGGGGGCTTCTCCTTATCTCAGGTTTGCAGAAGGTCCATGTCCTATAACAATATCATTATCAATGTTAATGTTACTAGTTATTATTAATCATCACTCTGAATGCTGATGTTACCACTAACGATAGTTATCATTAGTGAACATATTATCATTATTGATAAAAATGATCACCACTGTAAGTAGTGATGATACAGGATACCTGTCATTATTTTTTAAACTTTCTCTCTTGTGATTGTAGAAAACTCTTTTTAAACCCTGGTCCTAGCTTCCTTTTATGAAGATGCTAAATTATACCAAGTCTAGAAAGAAAATATAAATTTCTTGAGATCATATGATCAATCATTGGTAGCACCAAGCAGAAGTTATCTGTCCATCACCAAACTATGAGGCATTACATATTATTATTAAACAAATATCTTTTTAAAATGTTACAAAGATAACTTCCATTTTCTAGTGTATGCTAAAATTTAAAAAAATTGTAAATTTAAGAGGCAGCTACTCATACAAACACCTGCACAAAAAATGGTTCTAGCACATTTCTTTATAATTGCGAACACTTGGAAGCAACCAAGGTATATACTCCAGTAGATGAAGGGTTGAATAAACTATAGTTTATCTAGAAAATGAACTGTTACTCAGCACAAAAAAAGAATGGGGCTGTCAGGCAATGAAAAGACAGGGAGAAAACTTCAGCACATATTATTATGTGAAAGAAGTCAATAGGAAGAGTCCACATTTTGTATGATTCCAACTATATAAGATTCTGGAGAAAGTAAAAAAGAAATCAGTGTTTGTCAAGAGTTGAGGGGAGGAGGTATAAGCAGGTAGAAAACAGAGGATTTTAAAGGCAGTGAAACTAGTCTGAATGGTTCTGTAAGATGGATCATGTTGCCAAGAATGAACCCTAATTTAAACTATGATCTTTGTTGAGAATGGTGTATCAATGCAGGGTCATCAATTGTAACAAATGTGCAACTCTGGTGAAGAATATTGATGGTGGGTGAAGTTGGCAAGGGTAATGGGAACTCTACTTTTTGCTTAATTTTGCTGTGAAACTACAATGGCATAAAAAATAAAGTCTTAGGGGAAAAAGGCAACTACTGATTGCTGGACTCCTTCCATGCCCAGTAGGGATCTTTCTCCTGTATCGAGATTCTTGTTTTCCCATTGAGAAACCTAAAAGTAGGTCTGCAGCTGGTTTCTTTCACTATAACAAAGTACATATGTATATGGAGAAGGGAATATGTGAATAGGGAGGTTCCTGTCAAATCTCTACCACCCTCCTGCAGCATTCTTAGTAAGTAGTTATGAGCATCCTGGGACACTGAAAGTAAGCTAGATAGGATCCAGGCAACATCCATGACAAAGATTCCATCCATTCATTTATTCATTATCAAATTGATCTCCCAGATAGTGTTCCAGGAATGGCGGAAGATGGTGGGGGGAGGGTTGGCACTGAAAAAAGGAAACAAATATTTCTGTTCACATGGAGCTTACAACTGCACAAGGAAGACAGAAGAATAACCAAGCAAACAAATACCATATAAATATTTATAAGTGTGAAGAGCTAGACTTTGCATGACAGAGAGTAACTGGGTGGTTCTATTAAATCTTATGATTAAGGAAGACTGCTTTGAACATGTGAGATCGGAATGAAAAGAAAGAAGAAGCTATGGAAAGGTTAGAGGGAAGTACATTCTGTGAAGAATGAAGAGTTAAAAAAAAAACGTCCCAGCATAGGATAGCTTGGAATTGCTGAGGTCTGTCTAAAAACCAGGATGGAAGGGGATGCTGCATACTATCTTCTAAGAAGAGCAGTAGAAAGTGTGTTTGGATTAGTAGATGGGGGCCAGATGAATGAGCTCCACAAGCCAAGTTTCCATTGCCAGATACCACTGTGAGTGGCAAGATAAGCCATCAAAGACAGTGGAATGATCTGATTTGCTTTATGACATTTTCAGTGATCCTGGTTGCTGTGTAAAGTATGGATTTTGATAACACAAGAGAAAGAATAGATCACTGAAAAACAAGCTAGAAGCTTATTATTAGGTTCCAGGTAAGTTGTGGGATGGATTGGATTGAAGGACTAATTAAAAAATACAGGGAAGTGAACAGATCTGGGGCTGAGCCTGTGAGGTAATGTTGATGCTCTTACCAAAGTGTTTTATGTAGATGCACTGAAAAAGAATGAAGGATGGCCATACTTCTAGTGGTCAAAGGTCAAAGTTTGCATATAGATTTCAATGTCAATAAGAAGCACAGCCAAGGTGGTACCTGAGCCTAGATACAGGATCCCATTGGGGATTTGGGGTGTTCCTGCCTGTGGAGCTGCTGAGGTGTGCAAGACAGAAAGTGTGCTCCCCATCTCTGGATGTTAACTCCCCTTCAATTCATGTGGGTCTACCTGATTCTGTTTCCTCATTTGGGGGTTCAATGACCTTTACCTCCTCAGTCTGATTCTCTACTGTCAGTGACCAAAGACATACTCCTAGTTTTAGGAGAGGTAGTCTGCTCTCTCACTCATTGCACATTCCCCCACACCTCCTGCCTAAGCACCCAGTTCTTCCGTTTCTCAGGTCTAGACTTCTAAACTAGAAATGCTACTCATGCTACAAATTTACTCCTTTTTGTTTTTACCCAGACAACCATCACTGCATCACAGATTCTGGACAGAAATTTAGGTTCATTGGCTGCCTACTATCTTCCATGAGTTTAAGAAAATATGCAGTGGAACTTGTTACTCTAATTTGTGTACCTCACTCAAGTTCAAGGATATGTGATAGGGGGACAAACAAGATTGCTGGGGTTCTATTTGAACTGGCGCACAGGATGCTTTCTAGAAAAAGAAGTCATCCAAGAGGTCCAGATGTAAACCTTTACTTGTGAACTGGGGGCCAATCTGAGAATAGAAGGGGCCTGGAGGGAGATAACAGCTTCTAGTGGTAGCAGCTTAACTATGAATTCTTAAGGAAACAGATGAATTATGGGGGTGAGGAGAGTGTACAAGAAGAAAAGAAGGAGAAAAGGATAGGAGACGAGGGGAGGGAAGACAAAGAAAACAGGAGAGAAAGAAAACAGAAGATGCATGCAGTGTGTTTATTCATATTACATATATAGGATGAGAAACCACAGAGATAAATGTCAGGGGGTAAGAAGAGGATAATTTGATTAGAGCAATACAATAGTTGCTGGTTATACAGTTCATATTCTAATCTGTCAAACCAGAAACTAAAATCTAAAAATCTTAATAACATTGCCAGATTTATATAACTAGAAAAAATTAAAAAGGAATTAATTTTTCAAAAATTATTCATGGGCCACTTACTATATGTATCTAGCATCATTTTAGGCATTGAGGATACATGTGACAGATGGTGCTGCTGACATAATGTAACGTATATGTGACAGCAAACAAAATGTATATGGTGCATCAGATGATGATAGATACTGCAGAAAAAATGGAACAAGTTTAGAGGAAGAGAATGGAGGGGACAGGAGGGACAAACTATGTCATTTTTTTTTTTAATCCAGGAAATTCTCTCCATTGAAGCACTTGATAATGTTATTGCACCAAAGCTTGAATAAATGTGTCTGGTCTACACACTTGATCCCAGAAAGCCTGGGTTGAACATATGTTCATTAAATATGTATGATTCCAGTGACCATGTAATTTTCTGGTTACAGCAATATCTTATTCATCATATACTCAATTCTGCACGTAAAATAATGTACAGTGTAGATGAGATCTGGAAGAAAATTTTCTTTAGGATATTAAAAATCATAAACCACACCAGTTTTTTACCTGCTTGAATTGAGGTAAAAAACTGGTGTGGTTTACGAGTTGTAGTACCAAATATAATATCGCAAATCAGGACCATACAATGAGAAAAAAATTATGAGGACATACAAAATCAGAAGTAATCTAGAAAACTGAGGTAGGTGATCGAAAGATAAGGAGTCGCTTACATTTGCTCTGTAATCGGAGACATTCTGGTGCCAAAACACCATTACTGATATTTTATTTTCCTTAACACCAAAGGAGACCTTTCAGATGTTTTTATTAAAATCGTTAATTCAGGCTCTCAGGTCTTATTGAATCAATTAAAGAGAATCTTGCTTGAATTTTCTTTAACTTTACAAATCAAAATACCAATTGTGTTTTCATCCCAAATAAGGAAATGAGTGGAAGCATATTGCTAGATATGGGGAATTGCTCATTTAATTGTGTCCTTGATAATTCCTTAAGTTTGAAAACTAAGAAATTGATATTTCTATAGACAAACAAGGATGTGATGCTAAAATATTACCAGGGAAATTGGCAGTAAACAGCCTCAAAAGTTGGGGTGGAATATTTTCTGAACCCTGTCACCTCTACCCTGGTTACCCAAGAACTAGGACCTACCATCTGTCATGGTGGGAATGAGACTCTAATTTCCTGTTGCAAAGCTTCTGGTTTCTATTCGGACCTTTTCATGCTATGAAATCTTGAATCTCTAGATCATTGCTTCCTCCTCTTTAAAATAAATGTTAGATATTTCTAAAATCTCTTTAAGTTCTAGTCATCCCAAGTCTTTATAAAAATCGTAAGAACATTTGAAGTCTCTGAAATAATAGAGTGCTTTTTGAGTCAGATAAACATGCATTTGAATCCTGATTCCTCAACTTTTTGTTGGCTAATAATTTTTTTTTCTATTTAAATTGATGACTAAAAACAGGTCATTTCTTAAAAGAATAAATGAGTTAATGATGAATGGAAGTACTTAGTTCAATGTCCAGAATTTAACTATTCAATAAATAAATATAGTCATGAGTTGTACAGAACATTTCCTTAGATTCCTGGTAGAAGTTGATCATTGTTCTATTCATCATATTGCCAAACAATATTATTTAAAAAAAATACAGAAATTAGAATGCCTACACAGTCAGCATTTTTAAGTTTAAAGAAAACATCCTCTTTGAATGAAGATGATGATGAGATGACAGGCGCTCGACTTCCGCCTAGCCAGGAGCTTCCTTGGGCTTCTTGTCACTAATAGTCCTTCCAAACCAGCAAGAGAAATCATCTTCAACGCAATGAAAAAATGCCCAGTTCTTAGCTTTTATCACATTTTCTGTTATCCTATAACCACGTGGCGAGGTCCAGACTCAAGGAGGGAAGATTCTAGCCACTCAGGGCCCTGGGTAAAGGAATTGAAATTTATGGCCACTATTTTCCAAAGAAACCTATCATAAATGTACGTGCTCTGTTTATTAAAGTTAGTTGCTATCTTAACATCCCTTTATAATGCTAAATATTTACTAACAGGAGTAAATAATTCCAGTCATCTTAACGTTTGCTTTTAAGAAAATCCTTTAGGCCACGAGTGGTGGTATGCACCTGTAATCCCAGCAGCTTTTTTTCTTTTTTCTTTTCTAACTTGATATATTTCAGCATCACATCCTAGTTACCAAAGTTTTCAAAAATGGTATCTCGAAGCTGGGCATAGTGGTGCATGCCTGTAATCTCAGCGGCTGGGGAGGCTGAGGCAGGAGGATCGCAAATTCAGTCAGCCTCAGCAACAGGGAGGCACTAAGCAACTCAGTGAGACCTGTCTCTAAACAAAATACAAAATAGGACTGGGGATGTGGCTCAGTGGTTGGGTGCCTCTGAGTTCAATCCCTGGTATACCCCCCTGAAAAAAAACATCCTTCAGAATTAACTCTGGTAAGTTACTCCTACCCTTTTTTTCTGTTGAATAACTCTGCAATATAAGCATTAAATTAATCAGGACATTGTGCATAAGAAAAATAGCATCTAAATATATTTTCTTGGGATATCTTGAAAACACTGGGATCTTTCTTCTTTTTCTTGATTTATACTTTCAACAGTATAAGGAATATAAAAATTTCAAATTAATAGCCTCTTCTTTTTTATATTGTAAAGCAACAATGAAGAAACCTATGGAAAATATTAGCAATTTGATTATAAGTATTTGTGTTTTTCTAATCTCTTTCAACAGTTCCAATGAGAACACAGATAAGGAAAAAAAAAATTTTAAGAGGCTCCCCTGTTTCTCTTACACGAGTAAAAAGGGGATATTAATAGTTAGAAAACAAGTCTGAAACTAGCAATAAGATGACTTCTCCAACTCTTCAGCTCTTCTCCACCTCCCCACCTTCCAAGTCCCTGGCATTATAAACCCAGCAGCAAGGAATTTACATGTATTTCATGTAAACTGGGTCTCAGACATTCTGTTAATTATGTAATAATATTGTCTCATTTATTTTCACTTTGTAGTTTATTATTTGGGATTCCAAATCTGCTGAACAGACTAGAACAAGAAGTGGTTTACACTTGGCATCATATGCCTTTTAGATTCTCAAACTATAAAAAGTAAATTGCATGGCTTTGTGGCTTTTCATTTATAACAGGGGACAATTATATACAGAACCATAATTATGTTATTCTCATGCCTGATGAGAATTTTTCCAAAAGTCTATAAAATATAAAATAATAAGCTTGAGGTTACTTCTTAATTTAATAGCTCATTTATTGCTGAGGGCCATTACCAAGTAGGAATGACGCATCGAAATTTCCTTGCCAAGCGTACCCCATGCTGCTTAGAGGACATTTGATGGAACATTGCATGCATGCTTTAATAAGGTGACCTTGCTCAAGGACCAAGGCGGATTCGGGTTTAGAGCTGATCAGGTTTGAGGAAGTAACCGGCTCCTTGAGTTTAAGGCGTTGCCAGTTTAAGATAATGGGTTTTAGGGAAGTTGGAAGTTGAAGATTATTGCTGGGATTAGGGTGTTCCTGCTGCTTGTTCCCATTGAGTTCTCGTGAGATTAAAATGGGTTTTGGAGATAGCCTCGTGAGTAGGTGGTTTGTGCGGGAGACAGGAGAACGCGTTTGCCCCTGGACCTGTGTGGAGGTGGTGTGAGAGCTGGAATAAAGAATTGCTGTTTGAACCTACAAAGCTGTGAGTGCCTCGTGATTCTGGTGCCAAGCCGAGACATTGGCCTTGGCATTATGGTGGTCCGTACGAGGGATGTCTGAAGCTTGGGGGTAAGTGAATTTGCTCGATCCTGAAGGAGAGCAAAAAAATGGGTGACCATTTCAAAAAACAACGTGTTCTTGTTTTGATTTATTTTGTTTTTATTTCAAGTTGCCTGTTCCTAGAACTTTCTCAGGCAAACTGGGGAAAATGGTTGACTCAAGGTTTGAATTTGTTCGCCTCTGAGGAAGAGAAATTGTTAGAGGAAGGAGGCACCCCAGTAAGACCAAGAACAGCTAGGGCATATGTTGATACAATACAAAAATGTAGCCCATGGCTTTTTAAAGACGGGTTATTAAGTATATCAATAGGACCATCATGGTATCCTGTAGAAGGATTTTTCTTGAACAAGAAAAAGATGGCTAGTTCTGTTTACTATACTTGTCTAAGATCTTGGTTTTTATAGACATCTGATTAATTTACAAAGCTAAAATGTTAAAATATCAACCACTAGATATGAAATCAAGTACTCTTTACTCTTTATTAAGTTCTATAAGGTAATATATTTAAACATTATGTGTGTTTTCATAAATTGGTGAATGGAAAAAGGTTTAATATTGCTTTGGTCTGTGTCTTTGCTGAAACAAGGTTACTAAGTGTTAAGATTCTATCATGTGTAATTTATATACAAAGAGTATAAGAAGTTTCAGTTGGGTTTCAATTACAGTATTATAGTACCTTAGAAAACATAAAAGTATTTTATCTTATTAAAGTGGAGTAATTTTATAAGGGTTGTTTCAGAATGTGAATTTATAAAAAGTATTAACGGTTAAAAAAGGGATATAAAAAGGTTCAAGATGTGGAAATATATTTTAATATAAAAGGTTAAAGGTTAAATAAATGTTTCTAGATGAGATAATCTCTGTATGGTAAAGTAAAAAGTTGTAAAAGGCCATTTTAAAAGATTTTGAGGAAACTAGACTTACTTTAAAAGCTTGAGAAAGGAAGAAAGAAGAAAAAAGGTATTTGTACATGGCAGATTGAGACAAAGCTTCTTAATGGAGTTAAAAAAAAAGCCTTTGGTTGAAGGGCAGCCATGTAAACTAATATTAAGCGATTTAAACAGAATCTAAGCCTCGTTTAAAAGAGTAAAGCTGTAGGTGGTGAAAAAGTACATTTAAAAGTACAGTATAGATGATAAATGAAATGCTTTAAAAGGTTAAATTGAAGGTTGTTGAGATACCTTCATGGCGGGAAAAAAAAGATTGCTTTACTCATCAAACTATTAAAATGTACTTATTAAACCAAAAAGAGGGAGATGAGATAATCTTTGTGTGGTAAAGTAAAAAGTTGTAAAATGTCTAAATAAGTTGCAAAAGGGTTTAAAAGGTTAAATTGAAGGTGGTTAAGATGCCTTCATGATGGAGAAAAAAAAAATATATAACCCATGAAAATGGGAAGATAATAAGATAAAAGATTTAGATAAAGAAGATTAAAAATTTGAAGTGGAAAACTTCAAAAACAGAAGTACAGGAAGGTAAAAAAAGAGAGAGAAGATGTAGAAAGATAAAAAAGATATAGGAAGATAAAAAAGATGTAGAAAGACAAGAATTTTAAGCCCACAAAATGGGAAACAAAAGAAAACTAGGAGAGAAAAAAGCAACTAAGGGTAAATATAAAAACCTTAGAAGAAAAGTAGAAGATAGAAATAAGATAGAAAATGGTTAAAAATGTCAAGTAAAGGTATTTCAGATAGAAAATACAAAAGGCTAAGACAACTATGGTTTAAAACCACATCTAAAAATTAAAAGGACTAAAGTAATTCTAAAAACTAAGGCAAAATGCTTTTGAAAGACTTAAATTTAAAAGGATCTTAAAGGGGTATATATCCCCCAAAGATAAACTTAAAATAACCCTTTTTTTTTTACTCTAAACTTTCTAAATTTGGAATCATCAGGACTTAGTGCTGCGGAAAGACATATGTATCCGAAAAATGTACATAAGCCTAAGGTACTTTGGAAAGATATTCTAACAGGACAATGGAAAGCTTCTGACCCAGTGTTTGTCTGGAGTCGGGGTTCTGTTTTTGTGTTTCTACAGGGAGAACATCAGCCGATTTGGATTCCAGAGACACTAACCAAAACAATTTCTACAGAAAAAGAAGATAATTTGACTCAAATCCAAAACAGCGATATCCAGAGCTCCAGCTTGGCTATTCTTACATCTGCAACAGTGATTAACCAGGGATAATGTCTCTTTAACATCATTACCAGAATTCCCATCTCCATCCCAGTGCCGGTGAAGACTAAGAAAACCAAACTACAGCTTCTATGATAGCTACCACAGTAAACTGTATAAACTGATGCATCAATGAATATAACTCAACAAGTAATGCTCAATCAAGGACTTGATTTACTTTGGGAGGAAATGGACATATTGATAGACTTCTCCGATTTGAACTGCCTGCAGAACTTGCCTGGACTATATATCAGTTGCATGCATTGTGAACTATCGTCTGGTGCAGCGAATTGTGGTACTGCTGGCATATTTTTGCTGATGGTGTCACCAGTGATGCAATTTCCTTGCCAGTGCACCCCATGTTAATTGTGGTAATGCTGACATCTTTGCTGATGGTGTCACCAGTGATGCAATTTTTCCAAAGGAGCCGTCAATTGGCTTGGTGTTGTGGCATTTCTGTATCTTCCTCCCTTCTACTAGTGATGGTCTAAAATTTGGGGGCCAACAGAGGTGAGGCAAGAACCTCACCCCCCCACTGGTGCTTAGGCCTATCCACAAGCATGGCTGAATGCTGGACCGGTAGTCAGCGACGGGTTGATCTGATTGCAGTGGATTCAACCTAAGACAGGGGACTGACGCCTAGAGGTCAGTTCATCCGA
Source organism: Ictidomys tridecemlineatus (assembly GCF_052094955.1). Lineage (NCBI taxonomy): Eukaryota > Metazoa > Chordata > Mammalia > Rodentia > Sciuridae > Ictidomys > Ictidomys tridecemlineatus. The sequence continues at coordinate 26,768,098 of NC_135482.1, forward strand.
TGACGGGTAAGAACCATATGTTGAATTGGACAACCTACCAGGCACGGTCCTAAGCCGCATTGCTTGTTGTTTAATTAATCAGAAGGGGGGAGATGCTGAGGGCCATTACTACGATGCGTCATTCCTACTTGGTAATGGCCCTCAGCAATTTATCAAAAATTTATATAGCATATATAATGTGATAGACACAGTCTAGACACTGGGAATAAAAGAAATGAATGGTGGGCAAAGGGCAGGATGCTAGGAATGGTTTTGCCCAGATACAGGCAATTAGAGGATGCCGTCGTCCACAAAGAATTTGAAGACAATAATAAAGGCAACCAAAAGTCAGTCTTTTGTTGTCATCATATACTGGCAATTGTAAACAAAGCCAGTGATAATATATTCCACCCCATCCCCAAATATGTTGTCAGTGAAAACAATTGCTGTAACTACTATTCAGATTTTATAACACACACACACATTCAAATTAACACTTTTTTATTATTTATTCTTTAATGATTTGATTGACACTCTAATCTACAGAGAAGTTAATTTGAAAAATTTCAATTTATACTGTTAGGCACACATCTGTGCATCCAACCCTCATGGCACTATAATATACCTTAATATAAACAACTGTTACTAAACATACAAGCTAGCGCATTATAAAGAAAGAGAACCTGAGTCACTACAAGCCTAGTTTTCTATGTGTATCTACTTGGAATTTTTATTTGTGATTAAATTTAAGATAGTGAAATAGAGTGTAAGCTCTCTGGTGTACTATATTAGGTTGGTAAGTGCAAATTTGAGTTCATCAGTAAGCATATTCGTTGCACTCTGTGATTATTATTGAAAATAATTTTGTCAAATGGGAGGATTTTAAAAAAATTATCTACCGAGGTGTCAAACATGCTAGAAGTGGCACAGAATAAAGTGCAATTAAAATGTATTTCTCAGCTTCAGGAGAGTGCAGTATACTAAAGAAAATGAACGTAAGAATGAGTAATTGCAATGCTGCATCAAACTCAGAATGGAGATTTGCACATAAGTCTCATCCATAGCCGAGTTGTTCCAGGCCAGTGATTAGTTTGCAGACAGGCTAAAGAAAGTGTCCAATGACAGTATGGGAGAAGTGGGATTTATCTGGGAAAGTTTATGAGAGATCAGTGACTGCTCCAAGGAGAGTTGAGACGAGACAGGCTGACATATAGCATCTCTGACCCTCATGGTACATGTCAAACAGTGCCTTGTAACCTTCATGGTATTTTGTCTATTGCAGCCTGGATGCATAGGTGATGCCTGTTCTTTCCATAGTGCTCTCAGTTCCACAACTAATCCCACTCAGAGAGAGGTTTTATACCTTAGACTGCAGAAGTGATCACATCACTGGCATTGGCTTGCTTAGTTTGCTTGTATGACCAGCATCCCAAAGAGTAACTGCCACAGTGAACATGTAAGAAAGTAGCTTGCTTTTGCCCAGATACAGCCAATTAGAGGATGCTGTAGTCCACAAAGAATTTGAAGACAATAATAAAGGCAACCAAAAGTCAGTCTTTGGTTGTCATCATATACTGGCAATTGTAAACAAAGCCAGTGATAATGTATTTCACCCCATCCCCAACTTTTCCAGGTTCCCAGTGTGCATGAGAGAAAGTCAGTGTCCTTCAAGATAATATGTCTCTGGGCTTTTTGACCCAAGCTTGCACTCATTTTTGCCTTAACTTGGCTAGGTTTTGGGGCACAGAAAGGGGGCACTCAAGAGTATAGTGTTTTTACTGTCCCCATTTACTTTAGGATGCAACACAGTACCCTGTTGGAAAGGAGAAAACATCAGTATAAATGGTTCTTCTTTAAAATTGCTCCAAACCAATTGACAGCAACCCTAAAATTCTCAGCAATTACCTTGGAAGGAGTTCCACTCTTCTTGCTATTATTTTCCCTCATACTAGGACCAAGAAGAAAGTTTCTCAGATTAGAACAATACATGTCAACTGCATGATTGCATTTCCATTCCCGTGTTATCTTTAATATTCTCTTCATTTAAGTGTGATAAAATGTATAGATGCAAATAAAAAGAACTGAGTAATTGTTAGCTAGACATATTTACTTCTTGGAAATCTTGTGTTTTATTATAATTTTCACACATCTCTTTGTGTATGTCTCTGTATGTACACATGTTTAATTTCAACTAAAATTTAAGACTGCATGCCAATCATTAACATGTCTCAATGCCAGAAAAGATATTCTTTTAGGGGAAATTTAAACAGGTTTGTTTAAATAAATGGATCGTAGTTAACTCTAAATTAAAGTATGCCATTTTTCTAAAAAATTCTTTATTTCTAACCTTTCTTGGAATGATATAAGTAAAATAAATCTTACACTTTTATTGTTTTTTTTTCTAAAATATGTTTTAACCAATATCATAGAATTTAAAAATATGTAATACACAGTAAGTAGCATGAGAAAGAAGTCTTGATGATATTGCAAAATCTAACAAACTTGATAAAATGAGATCAAAGATTAGAACATGAGCTGGGCACAGTGGAACATCCCTGCAATCCCAGCTACTTTGGGCAGGAGGGTTGCAAGTTCAAGGCCAGCCCCAGAAATTTATCAAGAAAGACTTTGTCTCAAATTAAAAAAAAAAAAATAAAAGAACTGGGGATGTATGTAGTTTGGTGACAGAGCTGCTACTTAGCATGCATGAGGCCCCCGACTGAGAAAAAAAGTTAGAACATAGTAGATGCAGAAATAAATTAAAACTAGAACTAATTTCTAGCCTTTTCTAAAAGTAGGTATGTGTGTATGTGTGTAAGTGTGTGTGTGTGTATGTGTGTGTGTGTGTGTGTGTGTGTGTGTAGGACACTGATTAACTGAAGACCAAAATATAATAAGAATCTACTTCTGTAGTATAGTAAAGGTAAAAGTAATGGCAATTAGGCAATGCCATAATATTTTAATATACCCCCTTTTTAAGTAATTCATATTTCTTTGGAAATCAGAGATCTCAAAAATCAATATTTAGAATGCACAGGACATAGAAAAATATTGGATTATTCAAACTCAAAGAGGAGATTCTGTGTTTTCTAATTAGTTAATAAAAAAAAATCTCTGCTTATGAGGTCTGTTTTTTGTACTAAATAATAGCAAAATATATAATGACATCAGAATGATGAACAAAAGTTAAATTGGATTTCTGTGCAAAAATACAAAGATAAATAAGTTGTGTTACTTTGCACAATGATTTTAATATCTAAACTTATAATTTTTTATGTGTCAAAATTTTTTCTTTGCATCTGATCATTTTTTTTGAAAAAACACAAGAGCCAGCTCTCATGATACTTGCCTTTAATCTTAGCTACTTGGGAAGACAGGGTAGGAAGATCACAAGTTCGAGGCCAACATGGGCAACTTAGCAAGACCCTGTTCAAAATTAAAGAAAATGAAAAGAACCAATAAAAAAAAAGAAAGAAAACAAATGGCTGGGGATGTGACTCAGTGATAGAGTGCCCCTCTGTTCATTTCCATCAACACATACACAAACACACATACACACACACACACACACACACACACACACACAAACACATGCAACCCTCCCCCTCCTTCCACAGGAACTAAGACTATCTGGGATCTGCTTTATAAATATACAAGGTAAGGACATAATCTCCTTAAATTTCCAGTAGCAAAATTAATTCTGTTTTCTAGGTGTTCAAGGTATTAGGCTTAAGATAGCTATTATAAGGGCCCCCAGAGAAGTAAGAAAACATGTTTTAGAGTAGATAGAAATGAATTGATATTGATTTCTTATTTCTTCTCATAGGAATTTGTCTAAATTCTCTCAGAGCAAACTTAACTCAAATACTATAAGACATAAATTTTCCCCTCATTAATATTTATTAGAAATGAGCAGTCAAAATATTTTTTCATGAAGAAGGATGGAAATATAAACCTTCATAAAAGCAGAATTTGCCAATAGCATTCTCTTCCTTGTTACTTACTCTTCAAAGATATCTCAATCTGGTTGTTGAGAGTTTATGTAAAGTAATACATGTTAAACTTAGTGTAAAGGATGCATTCTAACATTACAGCATTGATTTTATTCTATTACCAGTGTACGTTCTTATCCATTTGTCTCTACTTTGCTTTTGTTATATAAAATGTTAACCTTCTTCAGGCTTCCTGAGTGTGTTACAGTTAGCACTGGGTACACTATTTGTTTTTAGTCTTCAGAGACGGTGAAATCAATAGGAATCCAAGAATTCAGCTAAATGTGATCTCTTTTTATTCTATACACACAATGAAGTCTTCAATCAAAAAAATAGCTTATTTTCCAATGGCTGAGACCAACTGTAGACATGGTGCTGAAGCTCCATGGACTGGAGATGTTTTCATGATTTTTTTTCAGTGAGGTCTTAGGGGTTCCAAACTCTCAGACAAATTCTCGTGACTTTCCTTCAGAGCTGATGAGATCAGGAGTCCAATCAGAATTTCACACAATGTCCTCACAATAAAAAGAATTCAGAGTTGTAGGTTACTGGCTTTTAGAACTTGGAGTTCCAAATGTGAAATGTGGGTATTATAGTCTGGATATGAAATAACTACCAAAGGCACATTTATTAAAGTCTTGGTCCTCACCTAAAATATTACTGAGAGATGGTAGAACACTTAAGAGATGGATCCTAGTGAGAGAAGTTTAGGTCATTAGGTGCTTGCCATTGAAGTGGATATCAGGACCCCAGTCCCTTCCTTTTCTCCTCTTTCAGACACAACTATGAGGCAAAAAGACTTCCTCTGTGATGTGCTCCCACCATAAGGTACTGCTTGGCTACAGGTCCAAAGCAACAGAGATGGTAGTTCATGGACCGAAACCCCCAAAAGTGAGTCAAAATAAACTTTTTCTCTGTATAAACTGATTCTGTCTGTTATTTACAACAATGGAAAATTGACTAACACAGTGGTTTAAGTGAAAGACTAAGTCTGTTTAAATTCAATAATGGATAGGGTGTAGAGAAATCCCATCCTCAAACTCCCAACTATCCTGTGCAGATTCTAAATGTAGCTAAGAGATAAAGACCAGTAAGTCTTTATTTGAAAGTAGAAATTGGATCTCCTTTCACAGCAATTTTGGTTTATACTTGTTGCCCTATTGTGTTCCAAGGTGGGCACCCCATGAATAATAATAGTTATCATGGTTTGTGGTTTGTGCTTTTATTGTGTGCTAAGTTCTGTGTTAATGCCCTATACATTTTGTTTTCCTGAATTCTCACAGCAATGTATTCATATTTTCAGACAAGGAGGTTAAAGTTTAAGCATTCCTATTGGTTAAAAGGTGGTGTTTAAAAATGGATGTGTGCAGGGCTCAGTGGACCACACCTGTAATCCCAGGAGCCTGAGGCAGGAGGATCACAAGTTCAAAGCCATCCTCAGCAACACAGTGAGGCCCTAAGCAACTTAGTGAGACTGTGTCTCAAAATAAAAATAAAAGGGCTGGGATGTGGCTCAGTAGTTCAGTGCCCCTGGGTTCACTCTGTCCCAGTGTAGTCCTTCTGGGGGTTCGCATTCATCCTCACTGCCATACTTATGCTGTGTTTTCAGTCCTCAAACAGTGATATCTACTGTGATGTGGTCTCAGAGGAAACTGAGGAACTAAGTGTTCGCTAATGGAGGAAAGGCCACCCTTGGTATAAAATCGCAAAGAACTTGGCTGAGTTGTGTCTGGGTCCTAGAACTTTGTGAAAGGAAGAACTTGGGAAGTGACAAGCTGTCTAAGAGGTGGAACAGGAGTCAATGATTATTCCCAAACCTCAATACATGTTGTTTGACTTGTTAGGTTTGGGATTTATTGTGGTTCTATTACACCTTTCTTTTATCCAGTTGCTATCTGGCATGTCTCACCATTGTGACGTGGAAACACATGACTTATTAATTTCACAGCTCATAGCTAGAGGGTAAATTGTCTCACACATATGATGATATTTACATGAAACTTTCAACCTTAAGGTTCATGTTGGAACAAGTTCTGAATTTGAGGTGCTATTGAGAGAGAATAAATGCATTTTGTTCTTGAGAAGAACATGAATTTTAAGGGGTTGGGACACAAAGCTATAGTTTGAATAATGGTGTTCTCTCCAAAATTCATGTTGAAGCTTAATTTCCAATGCAATAGTAGTGAGAGGGGTGGCATTTGGGAGTGATTTAGAGGTGAGGGCAGAACCCTCATGAATGCAATGGGATGCTCTTCTAAATGGGCTTGGTGGCAGTGGTGCTTCCTTTGCACACTTTCCATCCCTTGGCCCTGGTGAAGATGCAGCAGGTTGACCCTCTGGAGGTTGCTGTAGTTAAGTTGCCATCTTGGGACTGGAGACCCAGGCACTCACCAGACACAGAAAATGCCAGTTCCTTAATCTCGGCTTCTCAGTCTCCAGAACCATGAGGAAATGAATTTCTGTTTATTATAAATTACCCAGTGTCATATATTTTGTTATAACAGCACAAATGGTCTGAATCATTTGGTTAATCCTTAAAATACAATTATTTTCTATATCATACAAGAATGTGTTATCACTTATGTAGATATAATTTTCTTAACAAATTCTAGTTACTGTATCTAGAATGGTTTCATGGAATGGTTTTGTGATTTTATTTAAATTATATTCACATTTCTGTGAGAAGATATATATAGTACTCGGGATTGAACTCAGGGGCACTTAACCACTGAACCTCATCCCTAGCAACATCCCCAGGATCTCATGACATTTCGTAGGACCTCATTAAATTTCTGAGGCTGGCTTTGAACTCGCTCTCTTCCTGTTCTAGCCTCCCAAGCCACTGAGATTACAGGGATGTGTCATGGCACTGGCTAGAAGTAATATTCTTCAGTTAACTATTATGAGTAGTGATCCCCAGGAATCTGACTCTCTCAGATGGGTTTGTCATCTGCATGCTAAAGACTATGTGACCTAGGCAAACTACTTAAACATCCTATTAAAATATACTAAAGTATTCAGATACATATGGACAGGTTAATGTCTTTTCAGTATGATTATCTTCCTAAATAACACCAGATCTGCAGTCTACTTTTATTGACTTCTCTTTTATACTCTGTGCTATGCTCCACCCAGAACCATAGGAATATATGCTCTTTGTTAAAAGATTACTTCTGGACCTCAGACTTTATCTGATATAAGGCAGGACCATCTATCAGCCCCATCCTTAAGACCTTTCGTCACTTTCTTTGTAAGATTGAGCCAGAACAATTCAGCCTGACACACACCCTTGATCCATGCGGGTGCCAGATCCTTGATTCCTGGACAGTCATTTTGTCTCCACTTGTCTCTCTGTTTCCAGGCTCTCAGAAGCATATACCCCCACCGTCAGGCCTTTGATTATCTTCCACCAACATTTATATGTTCACACCATAAGGCTGTATCATCTATAGAATGTTTACAAGAGGCAACAGAGTTTCAAAAAATGAAAAATATCATTACAGAATAGTAACAGTCCATATGTTCCTAAGATTATCATATACACAAGTGCTTGACTTTTTTTTTTTTTCCCTAAAGAATTTAAAACCTTATGTTCTTTTCTGGAACTCCAAGTAGTTATTGCATATTGCCTTTCACTGAAAAAATATGCATATTGCTGAGAAATAAGTAGAACATTTGCATTTCAATTTCCGAAACAAGGGGATGAATCGACTATTATGATTTTAGGAACAAAACATGTGGCAACGTGTGACAGTGATCTGAAAGACCAGTGATCCCCATTTTGATGGATAGAAGGACTCAGATAGCATTGATGTGAAAGCTCAAAGTCCTCTGAAAATGCAGTGCCTAGACTTAGCTCTTTGTTCCCTCACGCATCTGACAGGCATTGGTTAATGTCAGTGTCTTGATAACACATTTAGTGCAATCTCCTCCTCAGTGTGATTAGCTGTAATAGGGCTTCTGCTAGAAAGGTGTGCTTAATGTATTGTAAAGGGTCACAGATGGGAAGAATTAAGTCCATGATGCCCAGCTAGCTAGACTATGAAAGACATAATCCATATTTAATATCCTTTCTCATTAACGATAACAGTCACATATAAGCGATTCCAGTTAAGAACTAATCTAAAGCCGTAACAAAGTTAGATGGCATCCTTAATTATAGAAGGTAGGGCCCCATTAGTCCCTCCCACTATTGGTTGTTCACCAACTTTGTCAGAAATTAATGTGAGTCTTATGACAACAGGGTGCCTAAGGCAGATAGATGCTTAAGAAAAAAATATAGGAGGAATAAGTTTATTCCACCTCTTCAGCCCATTTTTTTAAAAGACATAATTTAAAAATTATCCAACATAAGGTCCATTTATGATTTTCCTTTAATTTCTAAAATTAGAGGCTGTTTGTTGGGAAATTTTATTCAGTATAAATGAAACCTCTTTTAAAAGATGACTATTTCTGAATCACCTGATTTTGCTCACTGGGACAAATTAAATTTACTTTATTTCCTCCTGGTAGGCTCTCTTGTTGTGGATAATACATTACAAAAATTATCTAATTCATTTGCTAATTTACAATGAGATCAATTATTATAAACCCAGAGTTTCTAGCCCTGAAAGATATTCTTCTCAAAGAAAACGTTGCATGAACAAGTTATAATGAAACTATCAAGATCCACACACTTGACTGTCTGTCTTATCACTTCTGATTTAGTAGTAATTTTCCATATGAGAGAGAGAGACTTTATGCTCACAGTTTTGCCAATTCTCTATCCCTCCTCCTTGTAGAATCAGCAGCCAAGTATGCATTCCTAACTGGCTTTATTCCTGTCATAAGTATTTCTTAGTCACCACACTGGTCAATAAGTTAGGAGTTAGAGAAGCACTTGTAAACAGATTCTGGCCTTAAATTCCAACCTTAGTAGTCTAGTAGGGAAGACAGCTTGTTCAATAAATACAAACACAACCATGTACAAAAATTGTCATGAATTTATACAAGGTAATTTATATAAATATCTAAATGTCTTTATGTTATAGTAAGCAGTGCTCTGAGTTAAACTGGGTGAAATGGTGAAGACATTTTTACATTAAATTAAATGTGGGACAAAAAAAGATGAATAAGATCTAATTGGAGAGAGGGAAGAAAATCTTACATAGGGAAGAGCACATGTATGTTCGTGGATGGTCATGAGCTTGGTGTCATCAGAAATCTGAAAGAAGATCTGAGTGGGTTTAAAAAAATAGTATTGTTCACATGATTAGTCCTGATGCAGAACTTACAATCAGGTGGCAAAGAATAAGTGCATATTTCTGTCCCACTATTGAACCTATTCTGGCCTAATATAGAAGTCTTATTTCACAGTTTTACCTGGCTTTGTGCCCAGCACCCATATACTCAGGGCCTTAGGACAAAGTGATATTCAATGCAACCACTGCAGTATGGATCCACATGATCTAATTCCACCAGCAAGCACATTTGGGGATAAACAGATGAAAATTCCCCAATTTATTAGTATTTTATCTCTTATCAATCAAACATCTTACATACTTAAAACCAATTTCCAAAGATCACAGTTAAGACAAGGAAATTTATTTTTAAATAGCATCTCTCTTCAAATTATCAGACAAGGTACTTTCAGGTGTAATGAAAATGAAGAAAATAAAAACACAAACAAAAAATATTTGCAAAAGGCACATCCAATAAATGACTGTTATCCAAAGGATACAAAGAACAGTTAAAAGTAACAACAAGGAAACAAAACAACAACAACAACAAAAAAAAAAACTTGATTTAAAAGATAGGCAGAGAGCTTAGCAAGGAGTATGTACATAGGAACATAGGAAAAGATGTTCAAAATCATATATTATTAGGAAAATGCAAAATTTTTAAAAAGAGATACTACTACCTACCTCTTAATGGGCAAAATCCAATATGCTAAGATCAAATTCTGGTGAGAATGTGAAACAAAGAACTCTCATTCATTGATGATGGGAATACAAAATGACACAGACACTTTAGAAGACAATCTGGCTTATCTTACAAAATCTGACATACTCTTACTATGTGAACCATCCATCACGCTCCTTGATATTTACCCAAATGAATTAAAAAGTTATGCCCACACAAACACTTGCGCAAGAACGTTTATGGCATTTATTCACAAGTGATAAATCTTGGAAATAATCAATGCATCCTTCAGTAAAGAAATGGATAAATCAACTGTGGTATATCTAAAACATGGACAAATAAAGCACAAATAATTCAGTACTGAAAAGGAATAAGCTATCAAGCCATGGGAATACAGAGAAAATTTTAATACATATCATCTGGTTCTAATTATATGACATTCTGGAAAAGGCAAAACTGTGCAGACAGTAAAAAGTTTAGTTGTTGCCCAGAAGTAAGTGGGTCCATGGGTAGGGAGTGGGAGGACAGGTGGAGCACAGAGGAATTTTAGGTCAGTGAAATTCTCCCATGCAGTACTACCATGGTGGACATGTGTCATTATACATTTGTCCAAACCTGTAGAGTGAAAAACACCAAGAATAAATCCTAATGTAAACTGTGGACTTTGAGTGGTAATGAAGAGTCAATGTAGGTTCAAGGATTTTTACAAATGTAACTCACTGGCATGGAATTGGGAGAGGCTGGGCTTGTGTGGAGACAGATGGTAGGATGGAAATCTTTGGGCTTTCTGCTCAAAGTCGCTTGAACCTAAAAATTCTATAAAAAATAAAGTTTACATTCAAGTATATTAAATGTTTTCATATATGTGTATTTTTTCCAAATATAAATATTACAAATTATAATAAATCTAATGAAGGAAAAGTAGAGGCAAGAGCATAACAATTTAAATTGAATATAATTTAAATCTTCAAGATGATAGCTGTTAGCTGGACAAAAATTAGGAAAGACAATTACGTCCAGAAGAAAAACAAACACGTGAAGCACTGAAACAGGAAAGCATTATTTAGCCAACGAGGTTTGTGTTCAGGAACACACTGTGGTGATGAATGTGATAAAGGAATTGGAGTGGGAACACTAATAGATATGAATTATTTTTCAGGCTCCCAGGCTATACGTCTTTGGTTTCATCCTCCTGTATTAGTGGAATATGTTTAATAAATATCATAACACAAATGAAAACATGTGGTAGCCTGTGGTGAACACTGGAAAAGGCTATGTGGTCGGTATTTCTTCATAGAGCATCCTGTAGCTACTATATTTACTAATTTGTGATATCAAGGGATGTTTTCATTCTTTGGTGTGTCACTTTTCATACACTGTTTCTGTATTTATACTGTCTACATAGTTTGGGATTTTGTTGTTGCTTTTACTTTTAGATATCAGCTATAGTCAGGAAACCTGCAGTGCAAAGATGCATTTTGCCTTTGGACTCCTCACTCTGACTGCACCTGTAACTTTCCGGGTGTTCTGCAAACCACCCTCAGGATGCATAATTCATAGAAGGACTCACTAAGAGATTCACGTCATGGTTTGCTAGAGGGAACCAGCCAAAGTTATGAGCCAGAGTTCACGTGGGTTCCACATAGAGCGCTCCCTTTTGCTCAGGCTGTCTTAACCTCCTAGCAAAGACAATGATAATGTGCAGAGAGTATTGCCAGTCTGGAACCTCACCAAAGCTTTGGTGTTTAGACCTTTTATTGAAGCTTCATTTCATAGGTATAATTGATTGATAATTGTCTACATGATTAAATGCAGTCTCCAATCATTTCCTACCATTCCCTAGAGATCAGGCTGATACTACATGGTCAGAGAGGCACACCATGGGTCACCTTGCTAGGAAAATGTATGAAATGTGGCCTTGGGAGCTCACCATGAATAACAAGATGCTTCTGTCACACTCAGTAAATTTCTTCTCCTTACTGACCTCCCAAGAATCTAGGTCAAAAGACAGACCTTTCTTTGGGGGAGGCTAATTTTTTTTTTCAGCCCTGGGGATCCAGACCAGAGCCTGTATATTGCTGGGCAAGTGTTCTACCTCTGGGTCATATTCCCAGTCCCCAGTTCTTTATGACATACTTTATTAATGGCATTTTCAATGCAAAAGTGTAGTTTTATACTAATTTCAAGAAAACAATGTAGTGCAGGCTCTAAGTGTTAAGCGTAGCACCAAGTCTGACAAATGGAGAATGGGGAGAGAAGAGTAAATGTACACACTCACACCCAGCTATTGCTATGAAGCAGTCAGAGTATCACCCCTATGGGCCACCTGGATCTACCATGATTATAATTGGAAAGGGATTAGTCATAGCACTGAACATATCAAAAAGTTTCCAGGCATGAAAAACAAATGGCAGTGTTGTCCAGTGAATCGTAACTTATATGAAATGAAATTGGAAGACAACATCAACCTTTTGTTTTGGTATTGAGGATTATAGAGATTGAACCCAGGGGCATTTAACCACTGAGCCTCATCACCAGCCCCTCTCCTTTTTTTGTATTTTTTTTTAAAGACAGGGTCTCATTGAATTGCTTAAGACCTCACTAAGTTGCTGAGGCTGGCATTGAACTCTCGATCCTCCTGCTTCAGCCTGCTGAGCTGCTGGGATTACAGGTGTGTGCTCCAGGCTCAAGATCAACCTTAGAACCTTTGAAATTTCTGTTAGCAGGATTCCATAGAAGTCAGATGGGCAAAGTCCCAGGAAAGGTAGACTAGGTGATAGTTATGGCAGATTCTCAGAGCTATAGCCAATGTGTATTATCTAATTAGACAAACTCCTTATATATTATATGCTTCACATTTCACTGAAAGAGAGAGAGAAGAAATCAGGACAAGATAAAGGGAGGAAAGTGAGTGGGGTAGGAAGCAAGAGAAAAAGAAAGAGGCAGAGAGAGAATAGGAGATGTTTCATTTATATTTTTGCAAATCTAAATTTTGATAAATTGGAACATCTAAAAAGATGCTATTTTAATTTCAACACATATGAAATGTGTTGCTTTATAGTTAGTGATATTTTGATTTATGAACTACATTTGTGTAAAAGCTAAACTTTAAAGTTTTAAAATGCAGCCTTCCTTAAGCCAACAGCAAGAGGATTTCTGGATGGCTCTGTTTTAAGAATGAATAAACAGGAGGACAATACAGACAGGAAAATGAAGACAGCATTCAAAGTTTAGCATCCATGAGTAAGCCCTAAATGAAATGAGATTGTTTATTATTTTTCATGGGAAAGAAATGATTTAAAAATTTTTGATAGAACATTATAAATGTTGATTATGTCTCGTTATCTTTCCTAGTTTCCAAAATACAATTATCAGACTGTTGAGAATAAATTGATATATGATAAACATTAAAAATTTTTAAAGGTAAAAAAAAAGCATGAACTGCAACTTTTATGTCCTTTTAAATGGGAACTGAAAAGGCAGTGCAGGTGCCTACTAGATGTCTTATTCAGATGTCAGAAGGGGCTCTTTGGGGAAGAGAGGTGAAGTTCATCTAAGCGTCCAATAAAAATAAAACATGAAAAAAACACATCTTGTGAGGCATAGAAAATAGAAAAATATTGATTGATGGTCCATTCAATCTGTATCTATTCTAAACTAGTATGTGTAAGAGAAGGTGCTGCTAGACACTGGGATGGGGCAATAAACAAATAAAAGGAGCTCCAGCACTCAGGGAGCTTATATTCTAGATGTTGAGATATGCTACATACAAATCATTGTGCAGATCATTATAGTTAGGATGTATCATTGAAAGAGAATTACAAGCTGCTGAAGAAAAACCCAGGTGGGAAATGTCACCAGGAGTGTATGTGTGTGTGAGTATACACATGTTTGTTTTGGGAGTAAGGGAACAATTAGAAGTGTTTTTTTCCAAAGAGTTGGTTTTTTAAGTCAAGACCAGAAGGATTAAAAGAAGCTAACCAAGGGAGAAAAACAAAAAGGGTAGTGAGGACAGCCTGGAACAGAAACTAAATATGCATATATGACTTCATGGTTGAGATTTAGAAAGCAAGAGGCATTGGAGCATAAAGTGAAGTTACTAATGTTGGCATGTGCCAGATAATACAGACCTGACGTGACCTGCTAATGACTCAGGCACTTTATTGTCAGTAATGTATGAAAAGACGTTAAGGATTATCCAAGTTGATCAGTGTTTTTAAAATATCACTCTGTCTATAAGATAGAGACCAGATAAAGCAGGATCAAAATGAAGTGTAAAAAGACCAATTAGAAGCGTGGGTTGGTAAACTGTAAAGCATATAATAGTATCTTGTACTGGACTGGCAGGGTCAACATGGAGAGGAGACAGATTTGGGAAACATTTTAGGAATTAACATTGACAGCACTTTAGTAATTGACAATATCAAGGCTCAGAAAAGATTAGTGCAAAAAATGGCTTATAGTTTTTTTTTTTGTTTGTTTTGATGTCTCATTCTGGAACTTAATATTTCAAAGGAAAACAAGAGTTGGTTATAATTTTTTTTTTTTTAAAAAGATGCTTGAATTTCTGACATAGAAATCTGACTCTGTGTTTTGATGTTTGTGAAGATGCCCTTCAATAGAATTAGACACACTTTTGGTAGACAGGATTCTGATTTTTCTAAGTGCTACATCAGATTCATTTCTTCAAAATTGGGGTCGAGGATAAGGGCAGCTGCGGGGGATGGGAAAAACAGGGGTCGGGTGGCAGTGTTGAAGTGTATCTGCTTGTCTCTTGGCAGTGACCTATATTGTGAAACTCTACTACCATTTCTGACAGTTTCATTAGACAAGTCAAGTTCAGGATTGTCTGGAAGGCTAAGCTCCTTTTACAAAGTCTTACAAATTGGCCTAGAAGTCTACCAAAGAATACATGCACAAAAGAGGCTAGGACTGCTATCCTTAGCTCTTAGCACCTTTTCAAAAAGGGTACATGTGTGGCTCACATTGCATTCTTCTGCCTTCGCCCATTGATGACAGCACGAAGATCCTCTCTCCATGTCAGTGCTTTGATCTGGAATTACCAACCTTAGAACTATTGGCCTTCAAATTTCAGTTGAGTATAAATTACCCAGTCTTAAAGATTTTGTTATAGCAGCAGAAAGCAAACTAAGACACAAGTTTCATGAATAGATAATATTTCTCATGTATTGTTACAAATCATTGGCTGAGGGAGTTAAGAACATTCTGTGTGACTCTGCTGAGACAACTCTTGATATCTTGGGCCTGGTTGCCTGTGAACTTTGCCCTGGGTGCCTTCTCTCTGTGGATTTTGATTTGCTTCCCTTCACTTAACTTCACCTTTTGTCATGAGTGTGACTGTAGACTGTCTTCATAGTGAGTCATCATACTTGGGATGATCCTGGGGATTCTTGACAAGCATATTCCTAGGGAACTTTATTTTGTTATCACCTAAGTTATTGCTCTTTGAAAGCACTGGGAACAATTAACAGTATAATAATTCATGAGAGCAATGATCATGTCATGTAATTGTGGTGGAGATTGTTTAGGACAATTGCAAATATAAAATCATCCCTTTACTGCATCTCCCATTTGCCAGATTCATGGGAGGTAGACAGAAAGATAACTGCAAACTACAATCCTGTTTTTTTTGTTTTTTGCATTTCATTAATGTAAGACCTTTAGATTTTATTTGTATTAAAGATTTTTTCATTGCTCTCATTCATATTTGGGGGTTATAGTTACACCATAAAGCTTTTTTTTTGAAAAGACTCTGGCATGTGAAATGTTTTATAAACAAGGCTAAAATACCTCATCAAAAATCACGGTTAAACAAACCAGATTCAGGAAGCAGCTGAAAACGGATCAAAGCTCCTGGGGCCACAGAAGATGGTACAGTATCAATAACGCTGTCAACCACACGTGATCCTGGACATGAGCTGTGATTATGGAAATGGCCGTGTCCCTTCATTGAGGTAATTACTAAGCCTCGTGGAGCACCTTGTGTATGAGGGGCCCAAGATTCTCATTACCTTCTGAAGGCTTTATTACTCTGCACAGATTTAGCACTCACTTGCTAATGCTCTGCTTTATCAAATTCTCATAAAATATCAATAACATGCCCTGAAGAATTCCCATTCCCTCCTTATGGAGCCATCATGAGGTCCTTTAATCTTGGGTTATTATTTTTCAGTTGAAACCCACTATGTTAGTCCGTAAGTGTATTCTTTGTCTCACCTGGCCCTTGGCCCATGATTTGATTGCCTGTGTGTGTTTGTGTGTGTACCTACTAAAATGTCCTTGGGTAAGGATAAAATTAATGGTGAATATTAGTTCAAACTCCACCTAAGATGACTTTTCGAAATTATTTTTAAGCTTTCTGACGCTTTGAAAATAAAAGTTCAATATTTACCAAGAGGTTATTACTTGCCCAATGCCATTCTAAATCTATTAAACATATTAACTCATCCAAACCTCCCAGTAGTTCCTGAGATAAAGTCCAGTCTCATATTTTTTATATTGATGAAGAAGCAAGACACAGAGGTGTGAAGCCACTTCCCTGAGGTCACACAACTACTGAGGGACAGAACCAGGGTGTCGGGACAGTCTGTTTCCTAAGCCCATGGGAATTACTGCCTCTGAGCACCCTTCCCTTGTGTTTTATCTTGGCTGTTGCTGTAACGCCTGGCCCCTTCCAATCACACTGCTCATCCCTGCTGCAGCTAGTCTGCCCACGCTTTCATCGCTGATTTGCCTGATCTTGTGCCTCCTCGTCCTGAGACGCTCTCCTCTTGTGCTCTTTCTTCCATGAAGCTTTTCACAGTCTGATAGGCAGCCTGAGAATCGCCATGCAATATGCGCGGGCACAATCATTGCCCGTGGGGCTCAGGCTGTGAACAAAGTGTGAAAGATTACTTCTGATTCCATTACTTCCAATAATTTAGACTGGCTTTCCCCAGTCTGAGGAAGAGGAACTAACCCCCACTCCAATCCAGATTTCTAACATCAAACAATGCAATTCCAAAAGACAAAAATTCTAACAAAGCAGGGCCCAGCCTTGCGTGGCCAGTGTTGAATCTGTGTTCAGACTTCAGGTCGTGTCAGACAGTTTTAAACACAAGCCGTCAGTTTCTAGTGGAAGGCTTTAGACCATTTTCCCTTCCAGTGAAATGATATAATCCTCATTAAAATGTTATCTTATGGTTCAGATGATGAGCAAGTACTGTATTCTCCGAATCCAAGAAGCCTGACATTTTGGAGGTGAATAAAATTCTTCTAACTACTCCATGTTTTGTTAACAAGAATCTCTCCAGCTTCTCAGCATAGAATTCTATTATTCTTTCTGTAGTTATGTAACTTTCTGGAAGCTTCTAAGTCACACTTTCTCAGTCTCCAGTTGCTTTGTCTCAGGAGTAAAATATATTTTGAGATGAATGGCAAAGTGTTTATGGTATAGCAATACCAATTTCTCATTCTCTAGATATCAGGAAGGTGGACCTGAAGGCAAATCTGTAGGTTTTCAAGTATGGTCTTCTCGTAAAGGACAGAAATTTTGAATTTTTTTGTCCTGTTTCCTAAGGAACTTTCCTAGTTCATGTCCCCAAATGTAACTTATATGAATAAATTAAAGAAATCACAACAGAAAGAAAAAAATTAATGATAAGACCAACCTACCTAACATATTTTTCAGAAAAATCAATTTTTTTTAAATGAATTTCACTTTATGACTACCTCTCAATTGTTTAGGTATGAATTATCTTGGAAATAGTAAGAAAACTTAGACATTAGCTAGAGACATTGGATTGGGGGAAAAAAGACATTATGTAATACTTGATGATGTTCTTTATTATATTAAAAATCCATAAAGTAAAATCATAAGATTGGGTCTTGCAAAGTCAACTTTAGATTTCACAAAGAAGGCTTACATAGAAGGTAGATTATGGAATTCACAGTTTGTAAAATTTATGATTCAGATCCCACTCACATTTCTTATGCATCTGTAATAATAAAATCATTCAGGTAGTAAGAAGGTAAATAATCAGAAAATATTCAGGTGGAGGGATGGGTGGACTCAACACTCACCTTACAAATAAGGTGATTTCTGATTATTCTTTCCCCCACTCTTATTTCTTCCCCTGAGCTCTAGATTCAAATATGTGTATCCACTTGGATGCTCAGTAGGTATTGCAAATGTAACTTATGGGAACATTTTCATTTCTTCCCTCTCATCTATTTTTCTCTGCTCTTACCACTCTGCAGACTTTCCAACATCCACATACCAGTTATTTACATGATCATATTTGATTTGTTCACCAGTCTTAAAACTGATACAACATCTGGGATTTCTTTCTTCAGCACCTCCCTCCACCCACTGTACCAAGCAGCCCTGGCACAAAGCTACTATCAACTCCTATTCCATTACTCAGTTTTATTTTCTTCAAATCACCTGTTATTACTGAAGTTATAATATGATATATATTTAATTGTTGAACAGCTTTCTTCCCCCAATAGAAGATATACACCATGAGACAGGGTGTTTGTTTGTTTTACTTATTTCTGTTTCCAGTAACAAGTATAGGTGTTGCCACACAGTTGAGTGCAAATAATATTTGTTGCACAAATGAACAAGTCAGATAATTTGCACAACCACTTTGTAAGATGAGTAGCACCAGCGCGGGAATTTCAGAGCTACAAAATTAGCTTTCTCAAATCATACTGGGTTGAACCCAGGACTCTTGACACAGTTTCTACTTTTATTTCCATCAATGACGACGGTTCCTCTCGAAAGTTTCTCCTTGGGAGGAGACAGTTGGATTGATGTTAAATAATGGCATCACTCAGTACATCCCCAACCTACCTTAAAAGGAAGTCAACTTCCCACATGCCTTCAACAGCAAACTGTGTCAGGAAAAAGACTTGAAGATTTATTACTGCCATGCAGAATGAGAACAACCCAGGAACTGCAAATTAACTGGACACAGTTTCGGTTCTGCTGTTCTCAAGAGCCCTTTGCTGAATGAGAAAATAAATGAGGAGAAAATGTAAGTGAAAAGGAGCAGCTTTCATCTGGGACACATAGCCAGTAGAATTGAAAACGCAGACATAAGCCCATCACTTTTAGAGAATTTCAGAGTCTGAAGAGCAGGGCTATTCAGGAAATGAGCTATTACTGCCCAAACAGAGAACAGTGTCAAGACAAGAGAGTATGTGGCTGCTGCTTTTTCGGCTGATTCATTTTAAATACCTTTGCCAAACTATCAAGTATGAATTGATGTCCCAGCAGGCATTAGTTGAATTCACTTTTCTAATGAATATCCGTGATAAAAATCTTGGGCTTTAAATGAAGTTCTAGGTTTATTTCTGTGATGGTAAGAAAGCAAGGACTCTTAATGCTTTTCACAGAAGGAACTTTTATATGGAAATATTACTCTGTAATATCATGTGACGTAGGGACTTCACATAAGAGAGGGTGACCCAGACATAGGCAGCAGAGATCCTGAAATAGTTGATGTTTTGTAAAATCTTGATAATTATCAATACCAGTAATGGATTTAGCACCAATTTTGTGGAATGACTAACAGTGAAGATAAATTTATTATACAATCAGTCAGGGATACCGTAGTCTCTTACGTGAAATAGATCCTAACTTATCCTCTACTCTTGCTTCTTCATAACACACTAATTCCTTCTGGAAAATTTCCCTTTAAGAGGTGACATGTCTAGTGCTTTCTAATCCAACAAGTTGCCTGTCTTTTGTTATTTCCAAGGGTTGGTTGTTTCCTTTGTTAATTCCCTAATGTTCTTTCTTTAAGTTACCTAGAGTCCTAGAGTTGGTTTCTGCCATTTGCAAATAAAGGATCCTAATTTTTACACTGAGTCCTGAAAGACATAGATTTATATTGTTGGAGGGCAATTTGACTACAGGAAATACACAGAAGTAGAGAATAACATAAAGACCTCTTTATTATTTTTTACTCTAGGAAGAATCTTAGCATTACTAAGGGCATCTATTAAATACTTGCTGTATACTAGATGAGTCTTAGAGATGAAAAATAAAATTCTAATCTTTGCTTTAGTTTTTTAAAGATAGCAGATTGATTCAAGAGCTGAAAAACCCAAAGAGTCCTATCAAAGAAATCATTCTTCACAAATCCACAAAAAAAAGAGGTGATAGAGAAAACAGTTGTGAAAGTTTGAAGCATTGAATTTCTTTCTCTCCTCACTGGACATTTTTAGTCAGGCAGGAACAGATGACTCTCCTACAGGGATCAGCACCAACCCCTGAACTCAGGGAAATTGGTGGGAGAGGTGATGAGATGCCACCTTCCCATGAGGCCAAAGGAAGGGCATCAGAACAAGGCAGAAACTTGCAAGAACTTAGATCTGCATTGGCTTAGTGAGAATGGGAAATCAATGTGTTTGGTGTGATGGTGCAGGTGGAAAGCGGGCGATGACTTGTGCCCCACACCTGGTGAGAGTCATGAAGTGCTGCGTGTATCTAGTAAGGTGGAATCACAGCCCTCAGAGGCCTTGAGCAATTGCCAAAACCAACCATTGATTATAATAGTATGAAGAATTTTGGTCTTGGTTAAGGCAACTCGAATTCCTTATTCTTATGACACTGGGAAGACCGTTCTATCTTCACTTCTCACGACCCTTTTTGATGCAGGTGAGGACACCTGGCCTATTTACACCTGATGAAATGACCTGGATTTTTTTCTACTTGGTATAAATGACATTTCTGGCTCACACCTGATATATGTCTGATGATCCTTTTCCTCTATGCTTTCCTAAGGATTCAAATAATTGATTCTTTAATCAACAGTTCAAGTTCATGTCATAGCACTTTAACTGTAAAATAATGTATTTCAGTAACAAATAAGATTTGAGAGTAAACATAACTCTGGTATAGTTTATTTTCTCTTGACCTCTTTAAATGAAACAAATAAAAATTCTTTTATTGGTTTGTTGGAATATGGAGATATAGCTCCATTTTAGACATAAAACATTTGGGAAAATTAAAATGAATTTAACATATTATTCTCGAATATATATGTATATATCATATGAAGAATATCAAGATATCGTTGAGGTACTTTTGCTATATGTTTAGTTTGGCTCATTCATTGGGGGCTTAGAATATTGAAGGACAGAGCAAAATTCAGTTGAAATTAAACTTAAAAATGATTATAAAATATCCAGATATCAAAGTACACAGTATTGAGAATCACAGAGTCTTTCATTAGCACATACACATACTCATAATCATCATAATCACACTTCTCAATTATGTACTGACTTAACATTTTACACTCAATTTTATATTCTGTTCATAAGAGGGGTGGATATAGTTCTGGTTTTGAGATTTTTTTCCCTCCCACAATATGAATAGATTAAAAATAGAAACAGTGTAAAATATATCAACATATGGAAAATGGGTAGGTTTGTTTGTTTTGTTTTTAAATTACAGTTTACAGGAGTTTCAGATCCACCACCCATATACTCACATTTGTGAGCTGTTATTACACTAGTTATTATGCTAATGGATAAACAGATGGGAACATGACATAGGGGCTTCCTAGAACCTGCTTTCCTTGGTTGTTTCTTTTGTGGTTCTAACAGTGCTGATTTCAAACAATAAGATTGCTACCCAATTATTTATTTCACTGATTTTGAGAAAAGGTAAATAAAATTTGTTGAATGCATACTTTATAGCCAACCATTCCTTAGAGAATGTATTTTTGCTATTCGGCTAAATATTTCCGGTACTGTCAAGAGGCAGGCATTACCTCTATGTTAGGAAACTGAGTCACAGACATTATCTAGCTTAGCAAAAGGGCTATCTAGCTTTAGTGGCACCAGGCTCCAAATCCAAATCTGTTTAACTACATGCTCTTTCCACTGCTTGCTAAATATTAATTTTTTTATCAAGTACCCCTAAAGGCAAAGGAGAGTGAATATATAGCCCTAGGGAATCTGGGGGTGTAGTTCAAAGGGAATCACAGTCAGTGTGAAATTTCTTTGAAGTTTCATCTTTTATCTTTAACATGCATACAGTCTACTCCATAATATATCTATATTTGTTTTAATATAAAGTATGTTTGTTTTCCCAACTCTTCAAGGGAAACTGAAGCCCCAAAAATATGCATTGTGTTTATCCTATGGCTTCGAGATTCTCCCGTGGGTATCTGCTATAAGAAGCACAGCCATTCACCGTACAATTTTTTTTTTAAATGAGCCATACAATTTTAACCCTATTGATTTCAATGTGAAATCTCAATTTCCCACAGTGGTTCTTTAGAAGTCGCTTAAAAAAATCTTTCTATGCTTTAATAGCACACTGAAGTCTCCTTTCATGGCATCTATCATACTTATAATTATTTTTACATTATCTTTGCCTCTTAAAGCTGTAAATTCCACAAAGTTGGGATTCTATGTGTTGGTTCCTTTCATATTCATAGCACCTATTGCAGTACCCAGAAGATAGTGTTACCAAATATAAATTTGCTACGTAAGTAATTCTTTTTTTTTTTTTTTTATACTGGGGATTGAACTCAGGGGCAGTTGACCACTGAGCTACATCCCAGCCTTATTTTGTATTTTATTTAGAGACAGGATCTCACTGAGTTGCTTGGTGTCTTGTTTTTGCTGAGACTGGCTTTGAACTCACAATCCTCTTGCTTCAGCCTCTGGAGCTGCTAAGGTTATATGCATGTGCCATCACGCCTGCCAATTGATGCATTTTATATGTAAAATCTTCTTATTTGTAAAATTAGACAATTAAATTAGTTACAGAGGAAATAATAATAAGACAATGATAAACTTCCCCTGGTTTCACAGTCTTATCTAGAATATGTAGGTGATCAGATGTCAGGTGCTCACCCTTGGATAAGTGTGCAATCCCCCATCTAGATAGGTAGGTGCTGGCTGAATATTAGCCATACTTTCAAAAGTCCCAAATTGACTTATACCAAGCTAGCATGGCAAACAACTTGGAAGCTCAGAAAGCTATCTTCACATCAGTTTGTTTGTTTGTTTGGTTGTTTTGCAAAGATAGCACAGTCCTCATTTAGCAATTGTGGGGTAGTAGATCTGATTAATAAGAAGTTCTCTTAGGCCCTGAGACAGCATGACCTTGGCAAGGTGCCACATCCTTAGGTAACTTGTTTCTGGGAATCTTCATACTCCTTCCTTGTAACATAGGAGTTCTTTTCTCTAGGCCTCATTAGGACTTGATATAAACTTTCTGAATGCATTTATCTGTAATTATTTAAGATTTGTTTTATATCTTAATACACCTGTTTATTTTACTTGAAAACCTTTATTTGAAGATCCTCTTAGAGACAAGCACTTCCTCTTAGTCAATTTGTTTCTGCAGCCTGGAGACGGGTACATAAAAATGCCCCATGAATGTTTCTGCACTTACTGAGTGAATAAGCTGTACCTCCATCTTCTAGGACTTTCTGGTTTTCATACAGGTTCTTTGGGATGAAGATGAATGTTCATTTGTATTAAATAATTACATGAGTAAGTGAAGTGATTTAATATTACCTGTGGTTACAGCTACCAAAAAGGGTGCAAGGTTGTGGTACCAGAAATACTAGAGTTCATGAACTTCATGAGATTCATATCCATTTTTGGCTTTATTGAACCTAGAAAAACTTTCTTTTCTTCCTCAAAGTGTCTTTCCCTTGTTAAAGGTCAGAGGTGGGTAAGGACAGCCCTGAGATTGCATAGGGGAAAAGAATGCTGTGAAGATGGTAAGCTGGCTTGAGATGGAGCTGTTTGGTTGGAGAATGTGCTTGCATTGCTTGGTTCCTTCTGGCCCTTGGTGTGTATAACAGCCAAATCCTTTAACAATCATGAATGGGCTGCTGCTATTGCTGTCTGCAGAACAGTATCAGAGCAATGCATCTCCTTTCTGTGCAAGGAGTTGGTCAAAGCAGTGCAGAATCAGCAAATTCCTGAGCATTTTCTTCCTACACTCCCTCCCTTTCCAAACTCCCAAGCTGATGGATTGTATCCTGGGGAGATTTCCATAGTGCTTCTCCTAAAGTGTGCAGTCAGGTCAGAAGACATCCCTGAGGGAGTAGGGTTATGGCTAGTTGCATTGAGCCTCATCTTTCCCATTTCTAAACTCGGTACTGCTGTTGTCATAGACTACTGACAATTAAAAGTTATCACTGCAAATACATTACAGAATAAAGAAGATGATATTAGCACCCTTAAACAAGTCTGAAAGACTATAAAAGGAGGCAAGCACAAATATTAGGTACAAACACTATAAGAGTTGGAACAGAGAAAACAGATAAGATTTTTTCAAAGATCTGCATTCAACTGGTGAGGGAAACTAAGTTGGAAGATCAGAGGGAAGAAGGAAAGAATAGAAGAAAGCTCAGCTAAGAGATGGTGTGTAGAAGTAGAAACTCTAAAAATGTATGGATGGAAAACTGACCTTAGGAATATGTACTTTGTTAAACCTCTGCAAAATATCCAAAGTGATGGGAATTCTCCACTCCTCCTCATCTCCTCCTCCTCCTCCTCTTCCTCCTCCTCCTCTTTCTCCTTCTCCTTCTCCTTCTCCTTCTCCTTCTCCTTCTCCTTCTCCTTCTCCTTCTCCTTCTCCTTCTCCTTCTCCTTCTTCTTCTTCTTCTTCTTCTTCTTCTTCTTCTTCTTCTTCTTCTCTCTCTCTCTCTCTCTCTCTCTCTCTCTCTCTCTCTCTTCTTATCTAATGTCAGACCTCAGCATTCTTCTGGACTCATCATCAGTAGTATTTAACACCCTTGATTTCCCCTCCTCCTTGAAACTCATCTCCACTCTGAACATGTGCTGGGTCTCCTCCTATCCACCCTCTGGTCACTCCTCATCTCCTCTGCTGGATTCTCTTCCTTTTCTCATCAAACTCTGCTTGTTGATGTGCCTCCCTGGGCCTTGGCCACTGGACCTTTTCTCTATGAATACTCACTGTCTTGAGGGTCTCATTCAATGTAGCATGCTGGTGACTCCTGAAGATGTACCTTTAGGCCCCAACAGTAGCCCTACTCTGATTCACATGTCCCCTGACACCAGCACTCACCATCCAAGTTCCTGTCATCATGTATGCTCACACTGGCCACACTCCATGTAGAGAGCTGTAGGCATTTCTCTAACATACAGGACTGCTCCCAGGCTGATCCTCCATGGCACCCACCTCGGCTCTCTGCCTTCCATGCCTTGTAGTGGACTGAATTGCAACTCTCACGATTCTTCTGTTGAAATTCTAACACCTGGGAATGAATATATATATATATATATATATATATATATATATATATATATATATGCATATATATATATATATATCCATATATATATGGAAATTTAACCCTTTATATATATAGTCTTTAAGGAAAGAACAGTAGTTATACAGATGGAGCCCAAATCTGATGAGACTGGTATCCTAAGAAAAGAGAGAGAGATCAGGGCTTGCTCACACTTGCTGTCTGTCCCTCTCTGTGGTGTGAGGACACAACAAGAAGGTAGCTGTCTGTCAGCTGGGAAGAGAGCCCTTATCAGAAACTGAACCCTTCCGTAAGCTTGATTTTGGACATTCCAGTTTCCAGAACTGTGAAAAAACAAATGTCTGTTGTTTAATCCACTTGGTCTGTTTCCTAAGCTAAGACATGCTTCTCCAGGACTCTGATGGCATTCTTTCACAACAAAGCATACTGCATACTAATTATTTGTTTACTTCTTTCTCTCCAACACAATTAAGAACTATTTGACTGCAAAGTCTCATTGTATTCTTTTTTTTTTCCACAACAATTTGCAAGTACCAATGCATAGTAGAAGTAAAGAAATAACTTTGCTATTGAATTAGCCTCCAGACTTGAGAAAGGGCACATTTTGTGAAACTCTGGATCTGACACATTTCTCAGACCGAAGATAGGTTACTTCCTACATAGGATGGGAGCTTAGGGAAACCAGCCATTAGGGCATTTTACTCAAAAGAATAACAACAGCTATTGTATTTGTTGATTATTTCAATTATTTGTTAAGGAAATCCTACTGTTTTGGGCTGAAAAGAAGGACAAGATAATTTTATTAGGAAAAAGATGAAGAACCACTCTTACCACTTACTTGGTCCTTGTGAATGATCTGAATTTTTAATACACAAGTATCCCGTTGGGCCCTTTCAGAAGTGGGGGCTTTAAATTCTAACCCACATACCTGAATTCAAGCATCCACATGTACCAGATAATGAGACAACATTTGAAAATACACTATTGAACATTAAAGAACAGAGTATCTACACTCACAGAACTGGTGACATCTGATCTAAGCAGCAACTTGTCTTTTATTTTGTTTTTGTAAATGTTGGGAATATGGAACAGATACAATGATTTTCTTTTAGCATAATTGCTATAAAAATGCCGTTCTGACAATAGTTAGCCAGCAGGTTTAGCTATTCCCAAGAACTAGTTTTAGATAATAAACCATTATAAGTGCCAAGATGAAGATGCACCTGCTGTATTCCTTAGCTGAGACATGTCATTTGATCTTTGTATTGCCACTGCATATCACTGTGGCTGGCATCCCAGCAGTGTTGAATAAATGTTTGTTGAAATTAACTGTCATCCTATTTCTTATAGCTGGAGAATACATGTTCAATTTATGTAGCAGTGGTGACAATTTATTTATATATAAATTGGAAAGAAACAGGTTTTATTCACAACTGTAAGTTATATCTAGGGGAAAAGTACCAATCAAAACACATATTTTATATTTAAATTAAAACTTTACCAAAGAGGTCAGCAACTTAATGTGACACTTTTCCTCATCTGTTTTTCTGGACTTAATGAGGGATACTATTGCCTTGTTCATATTAACCAGCCAAGAACTATAATAACTGTATGTGGAGTGACTGGTTGCTGAATTTAGCTAGGTGGTTGTTCAGTAGCACGTTTATTTGATTTAAGGTCTTGACACATGACACACTTCATGCTAACTTCTGGTGTGTTAAGAAGAAAAATGGAATACTTCTCAAATGCATTTGTTTCTCTCTCCCCCCTGTTTCAATCACCATCTCTCTACCCTAGACTAGAAGTACCCTACACACTTTCTCTGTCTTCTTTTCTATCCATCCTCAACAGTGCAGCCAAAGTGAACTTCTAAACATGCAAATAAAATCTGGATGCTCCTCCACCTAAAACCTTCATGAACTCCAATCACATGAAAGATCAAATCCCAAATTCTTAACCTTGTCCATAGAATTTGGTTTTACTCTGCAACATCATCTCTAACCCTATGCTCCTCACCCATTATTCTCCAGGTTTTCCCCTTCCTCTTTACATTTTAAATCTTGTTATTTCTACAGAAATTTGCACATTTGGTGTGCTTTGCGTGGAATGAAACATTTCAGATCCTGCCCCACTCACTGTTTTGAGACTTTAACTTCAGTGCAAATGTCATTTCTTTTGAGGGGCTTTTCTTTACTGTGCCCAACTTCCAAATCTACACTGAGTTCTGTTATGATAGCCTTTCACAGTACCCTCTATATCGCCTTTACAGAACTTAAGTTATAATTACACACTTTTAAATGTGTTTAATATCTATCTAGCTTTTGGAATAAATTGGGAGCTTCACTGTAGTGTTTAGTATAAAGCTGTCTTTTGAGATATTCGCATACTTGATGCCTCAAAGAAGCAGTAAAAATTTTTGGCACAGAAAATAAAAGCTATATCCATGGAGGGGATGAGCACCTGGGGAACACAACAATTGCAAAGGGAAATGAGAATACTGATGAGCATTTGGTAAATAAAGCAAACATGGCTTGAGTATAGGAAGAAAGCCACACACTAGCCAGGAGAATCTTAACAAGTCTAATTTAAATTATTTTACTTTATTTATTGATTGATTAATTGATATCAGGATTGAACCCAGATTTGCTGAAACCCTGAGCCACATCCCCAGCCCTTTTTTATTTTTTATTTGGAGAAACGGTCTCACTAAATTGCTTAGGGCCTTGCTAAGTTGCTGAGGCTGGCTTTGAATTTTTGATTGTCCTGCCTCAGCCTCCCAAGTTGCCGGGATTACAGGCATGTGTCACCATGCCTGGCATACTTTAAATTTTTATGTGATGAAGTCTTTAAGACAATCAAGCTTCCTGAATAAAAACAAAATGTTTAATTATGGCTAGTTTTCTGAGAGCTTACCAAATGGAACACTTTATATTCATTATTTCAGGCAGTCCTTTGCCTGATCCTGGGAGGAAGGTACCATCTGACCGAATAATAAAGAGCTGTGAGTGGCAAAACGAGGGTTTGAAAAGTCAAGCAGCCTGTTCCCACGTGAGTGGAGCCACCGTGCTATTATGCTGATTTGATTTTTAAAAGCCCGCATTGTAGAAAAATCCTCCATAATGATTTTGTTGAGTATCCTTCATGTACCAGGCACTCCTTTAGGCCCTGAGAATTCAGCAGTGATCCCAGATTGTCATCCCTGATAGCCTTTAGGTATGGGGACAAGGACTCTCTACACAAAGCAAAATCCACAGATACTCAAATCCCTTCTGCATGAAATCGGCAAATGTTCTCTCATGTACTTTACATCACTTCTATCCCTAGAACACCTAACATGATGCAAATGCTATAGAAATATGTGTTATACTGTGCTCTTTAGATAAGAAAATAAAAAAGTCTGCAGATGATCAGAAGTGATTTTTCTTGAATATTTTCAATTTGGCATTGCCTGAATCTTCAGCTGTGGAATCTGGGCTGGCTGTATTTCCACTGCTCTCAGGAAGCTTATTTTAGTAGCAATACATGATGAGCAGGTAAACAAAGAATTAATTTCAGAGACTGATCTTTATAAACAAAATGTAGCAAAGTCTTTCCAGCATAGATGGTTGTCGTAGAAGGAATCAAGTTTACATTGGATGATCAAGATGGGGATGTCTAAAAGAGCCATTGAGGCTTCAATGACCCGAGGGCCATTCAGGTCAAAGCCTGGGAGAGAAGAGGTTTGCAGGAGGAATCCTGGCAAAGACAAAAAAAAAAAAAAAAAGAAAGAAAGAAAATTCAGAGTCATGAAAGAAAGCCACTGTGCTAGAAGAGGCAAGGAGAAATCTAGAGAGGGCCTTAAAGATTTGGATAAGTAGTGTAAATTAAATCAGAAATTTCTTAGAAATTTAAGTTATAGGATTTTTCTGATTTCAATTTAACTTCATTATATGGTGATAACAGCCGTTGGTAAAATTGTGTTATGATATGACTTCAAAAGTACTGACATAATTTTATCAATCTTCTTTTTAGAAAAGAAGTAAAATTGTCTGTGGAAGGAGCATTCCTAGGGTCATCAGTCATTTATTCTAAGGGAGACTTTTTCTGAAACAAATCCTTATAACCCTGAAAAGATACCAAGGATTGAGTTTCCTAATGTTATGCCTAAACAATATGCAAAATAAGTTAGTCATGATATCTCGGTAAATAATAACTCTATTTTGAATAAATTGGATTTTTCTTTTGATATCCGAAAATTCAGCATTGATAAAAACCCTGAAACTTTTCCATATGCTCAGCTACATACTTTGTTGAGTTTTTGATTTAAAGTATATTTTCTCTCCAGCTACAGAAACTGCCATAGTTAGAGACATTTTGATAGACTTTATCATAAACAATAATAATCTACCATGAAAGGAAAAGTACCCTTTAATTTAGAAATGGTTAAAAAAAAAGAGAATATTCTCTGCATCTCTTCTTTTATATTTTATTTCAGTTAATGAAAAAAATGCAATTTCCCCATGAAATTATGGGACAGCTAAAAGTGTAAAGCAACATTAGCGAATGCAATAAAATATAATCTATGATTAATTATTGAGCACATATTCCTGAATTAGGCCCTACTGGAGGTTAGGGACATGAGCAACTTCACTGAGGGAGAAAATTGAATTTACCAGGCATAAGCTCTTTCCAGTGTCATGACTCAAACTTGACTATAATAATAATATAATAGCCATCATTTATTAAATGCATACTGTGCGTCCAGCATTGTGAAGTGATTTACATATATTATCACACTTGTTCTTGTAGAGCCCTTCAAAGGAAATATCATTACCTTCAATTTGTAGATGAGACCGGGGCTTCCTTCAGGTCAGGGCATCTGTCCACATTCTCACTCCTGGTCAATAGCAAAGTTGAACTCAGACACAGGCTATTGTGTGTACTGCTTCCTTTTATGGTTTGAGTTTCTGTTTCTTCTCAGCTTTTCCCTGGTACTAGTAATTCTGCATATTCCTTAAGTTCGATAATTTTTCAAGATTTTTATCTTTTTTAAAAGTAAGCATGGCCCTTTACAGAATTATCATATAGTTAGCTGTACATCATTTCTTTCAAAACTGGCCTTCTTTGCTTTGAAAAACAACTGTACTGAACCTGAGTTCTATGCCCTTGGAAAAAGAGCAGAGCTAAGCTCTCCAAGTCTCAGTTTCCTCATCTTCAAAGGTGGAAAGGATATAATGTGTATATCATGGGGCTGATATGAAATAATGCATTTTATAAAAAAAAAAAACTTTAAAATATTTTTCATACATATTCAAAATATTCTTCATTAAACCAGTGATTGGTATAATTTAATACTGTAAATTCATTAATTGCCTAAAGTTTAGAAATAAAAAACTTTTCAAATATTGAATTTAAAAATCATGGCGCTTTCGTAAACATGTCATTAATGAAAAAGAATATCCCAAATAATACTAGAGTATTTAAAATTTTTTTAATATTTATTTTTCCATTATTAACTTCAGTCTTTCTCCATTTTATTCCTCTGAATTTTGCCTTCTCCTGTTTTAATCGCTGACTCTAAAAGAAATGAAATGGAGTAGTTATTGAAATCTTATCTTTAAGGCAAAGAGCTTTCTGTCTCTCTCTTTCAATCTAAGTTGCGAATATGAAAAATAATTAAGGGCTCAATATGCCTGCCTGCTCAAGACAAGTTAGCAGGCCGATCCTCCTGTCAGAAAGATAATCTATTTCATCTCTGTGTTAATAGGATAATACTCAGCTACTGGAGCCAATAATTCCTGTCTAGTTTCTGCTGGTCAGTCTTCCCTTGTGAAACATTTGATGAAAAACATCGACAAACTGGAGTGGCCCCAGAGGAGAATTACCTGTTTATGCACATGGCAGACTTTAAATCCGCTATGTGAGACAGCCGCGAGTTTTGGAAGGCTTAACCTTGAAAGGAAAATACTGTCTGAAGAGCTGCCCATAGGAAGAGGAATCAATTCAACCTTTTAAAGTGTCCCCACAAGGGGAACATATTTCAAACCAATGCAGCACAAAATTTGCAGCATGAAATCCTCCCTTGTATGTGGAGTTGGCTTATTTGTGAGTTCACATTATGCAAGTTTACCATCAGTAAAATTTTCAAGAAGAAGCATTATGTCTCCTTACAGAGGAGGTTGGGGACTGGACTCCATCAGTATTTCTTATACTTTAATTTGGGAACAAATGACACTGTATTCACAAAATGGGAAATAGAATAGAAATGCATTTAATTTAATTTTGTGTAAAGACAGTTATGCTTGTAAAGAGCAGTCTTTGTTCTAAAATTGTATTCTTCTTTCTTTTTCAATTGTATAACTTCTTATCATGTGGGGATTAAAATTGTGACATAAAATCTCTCTGGCTCAAACTGTGGCCAAATGTCCTGGCATCTGTGCAATCCTGGGCTGTTTAATGTTTTTCTGAGACTCATTGTTCTTCACTGTATAATAGGAAGAATGCTGCTAACCATATAGGATGTTCTGAGGATGGAAAAATCATGATACCAGAAGGTTCTCTGCACACTCTTTGGTGCATAGTAAGCAATCGTTAAATGCCTACTTCCTTAGGGGATGGAATCTTGGTGAAAAGGAATTATGGTGTTGGTAGAAAGAGCTTTACATATTTAATTTATTCATTTTTCTATTGAATATGCTATATATTCATATAGTCCAAGATGCAAACTGTTTTAAAAGGTTTCATCCCTGCCACCAGGTATTTCTGATTTCTCTTCCTTCCTAACATTGGTTATTACCATGTTTCCTCTAATATACTTTCAGATGTATTTTATGCAATATATGCAAGTGCATATATGCACATGTATTCTGCTTCTCTTTTTTGCACAGCTAACTACACACAATATTCACTGTTCTCTGACTTATTTAAAAAATAACACAACTTGCTTATCATTGCATGACAGCATATAAAGAAGTTCACCATTATGTTCTGAATTCTATTGTATTGAGTTCTATTGATATTAAGCTATGCTAACTTGTTGACTAATCTCCTGGGTCTTTAGTTTTCTTTCAATATTTTACTATAAAAATCGATGTGCAATAAAGAACTTTGTACATAGCTTATTTCTTATATGGAGTTATCTGGAGGAAAGATTATGTAAAAGATTGTGTAGGTATTTGTTTTTAATTGTGATAGATTTTGCTATGTTACTCTTTGTTGGTGTTATCACATTGAAACTCCTACTAGCAATATATCCAAGTTTCTGGTACCTTCCTCCTTCATTACAATATTATCATACTCTTTGATCTATGTCTAAATAGAAGGTAAAAATGCTATCTCAGTTATACTTAATTTATATTTCTTTTGTGAGTAAAATTAAATGATTTTTTATGAATACATGTGGCAAGCAGAATTCTAAGATTTTCATTCTTGCCATAAAGAAAACCTAATTAAACACCAATTTAGTACTGTGATGAAAAGACTTTGCAGATGTAATTAAAGTTTCTATCTGCTGACCTTAAAATGGAGAGATTATCCAGGATTATCTCAGTGGGCCCAATCTAATCACAAAGTCCTTAAAAATAGAAGAAGAAGACAGGGGAGATGAGGCAGAAGGACTAGGCAGGTTGATTCAAGGCATGGAAAGAGCTCAACCAGCCATTTAGGGCTTTTAGGATGGAGTAAGAGGTCATGTGTCAATGAATATAAGATCCTGTAAACACAGAGTCGCATAGGCTCACCATCAGCAAGGAAATGGGGATCTCCCTGTCATAAAGACTTGGAAGACAATTCTGATAACGGGCATATGTTTGGAAGCTTCAGAACTTCATAATAAAAATGATGAATTTTGTGAATTTGAATGTATGTA
Source organism: Ictidomys tridecemlineatus (assembly GCF_052094955.1). NCBI lineage: Eukaryota > Metazoa > Chordata > Mammalia > Rodentia > Sciuridae > Ictidomys > Ictidomys tridecemlineatus. Next base: position 26,801,097 of record NC_135482.1, read on the forward strand.
AATTTTACCACAATAAGATGAAAAACACAGGAAAGCAGTGAAATATGTATTTTAAGTTAAAAGTGATAGAACATATCCTACAAACTTAGGAAAGAAATATGAGACATAAATTTTTATTACATCCTTTAAATGTAAGACAACTGACAATAAAATAAATTTTGAGTAGGGTGGACATCTGGGAATATTATCCACATGAGCCTTTCCTTAGGACTCTATTAGGAAATAAGCCCTTGCCACCACAAAATGATTACAGATACTTCATCATAAAGTCTATGGGAAGGGAATCAAATATCAAATTGAACTTTAGAAGATGAGAAAATAAAGGTAAAATTAACAGAATAGTATGAAAATATAATATTCCTTAAAAATATATTCTGCAATTATTAATAGGATGTTAGGAAAGGGAAAGAAATAATAAAAAGCAAAATTAGCTCCTTGATACTTTCCTAGTTATTATTAGGGGCTATAATGGAATAAGTTGAAATTCACAAATCAGGCAGAAGTTAAATATACTTAGAAAAATCATTTAAGCTAAAACTATGCCCACATTTAAAACTGGAAAAGCAAAAGAGTAAAGAAGAAAGAGAAGTGAAGAAGGAAACAGGTGTTGCTGCATTTCAACACTGCTTGTAGTAAAACCTATGTTTCCAAAGAAAGAGGTGTCTTAAGTGTATTACATGAAGGCATTACTTTAAAGGTAGCAAGTAGAACAAAAACAGGCACCTCTAAATACCCAAGGAAATGCCAAAACCGTAGACTAATCAAACCATCATGTGAAAGACATAAAAATAATATGAAACCATATTATAGAACTAAGAATCAACCTATTAGTAACATCAATCATGTAAATTTATTGGGCATATTAGAATAATACTTTTCAGTTTGGCTAACAAAGCAAAGTGCAACTCAGAGATATAGGAACAATTAATGTGAAGACATTTAGATGATTAAAGTGGAAAGGATTGGCAAAGAAATAATGGGCAAATGAAAGCACAAAGAAAATATGAGTCATGATGTTAATAACAGATAAAATAGAATTCAAGCAAATAAGAGCAGATTTCTTCAGATCCTTTTGCCAATTCAATATAAATAATGGTGTTTTCTCTTACTTTAAATCTATATAAGAAAGATGACTGATTAAATGGAATTCCCACATGACCAACTCTTGGCTTCAACTGTTATCAAAATTCTGCCATTTTTGTTTTAGCTCTACTTCTCCCCCACTCCCCAGTTCCCACTGGAGTATTCACTAGTCTTGGCTATCTTTTTATGTGTTGAATGTATATACCTTTAAATCCACAAATCATAATGCATATTTCTGACAAATGGATGCACTTCTTAATCTCACATCCCATTCAGATATATTCCCGTCACCCAGAAAGCTCTCTCATGCCCTTAGCCAATCAGCCTCTTCTCTCGCCAGAGACAACATCCTTTCACTTATTATTTTACTATGAATAGGTAGGTTCTAGAATCCTGCTTTAATGGAAGCATACACAATATGATATTTTACATCCTTTTTTTTCCACTTAGAATATTGTCTGATGTATTTATTACTGCTATTAGCTATGTTAGTAATTTGTTATTTTGGGTGGCTTATTATCATTTTATAGTTTAAATGTTATTTGTATATTCTTCTGTGAGTCATGAATAAAGCTAATATAAATATTCTTTTAGAACAACATTATTTTAATGGACAATTATCATTTCTACTCTATAAATACCTACAAATAAAGTTTTTGTGACCAGAGTACTTTTATAAGAAAACGACCAACATTTTCCCCCAATTTGGATCACTTACATCTTCACCATAATTTGTAGGTCTGGGTTCTCCACATCTTCCTAATATCTGGACTCATTGACACTTAAATTTTACCATTCTAGTAGAGGTATTGTGGTACCTAGCTGAGGTTTTAGCTTGTAAATTCCTAATCAAAAATAATTCTTTTTTCCTGGACCAGATATAAAAAAACTACATATTTTTTGAGCATCTATTTTTTTTTAAGAAAAAGAGAGAGAGAGAATTTCAATATTTATTTTTCAGTTTTTGGCAGACACAACATCTTTGTTTCTATGTGGTGCTGAGGATCGAACCTGGGCTGCACGCATGCCAGGCGAGTGCACTACTGCTTGAGCCATATCCCCAGCCCTTGAGCATCTATTTTTGAAGTTAGTGTGTGTATCAGGTACCATTTATTGTAGAAGTTCATTAGAAGGAGAAGCCAGAATTGGGGTATTTACATTTTTTTTTTAGATTTGGAATTTGTTGTGAAAACTTATTTACTCTATACCTTTTTCAAGTCAACGGATATGGTAGCTATGATATATTTTATGAATTAATAAAAATAGAGAAAATGTATGTTTTATGTTGCTGTCAGGAGACAAACCACTTCTTTCAACAACAGGGTATCATTCAGCCTCCCTCTGCTTCTTACAACAAAACCAGAATTAAGCTCCTGTGTGTGGTGGATGTTGTCACTCACTTTAAATGCTGCAAGCAGGTGCTTAGTTCTTATTTCAGAAAGTGACTTCAGAAAAGCCCCATGGTGTTGTGACATCTACAGTTTCCATGTTCTCTGCCACACTTTCGCTCCTTTGCTGATGCTTCTTACATTTTTTTTCCAAAATTTGGGAAAATTTTTTCCCCATTTTGTTGATTGTATGTTTTTTTACTTTTGTTTCATGACCTCCTTTCTGCTTTGCATGATTTTAGGGAAAAAAGAGGGAGATGCTAAATCTCAGCTGCCATCTCCAAACTAGTAGTGGTGTTGTTCCAGAGGCTTTTCAATATACAAAAAAAAAATTCTATGTTAATATCTTTCCTCTTTCTCTCTAGTTAATTTACTTTAAAAAGTTAATTCTATTTTTATATATTCCTAATCCTTGCTATTCAAAAGCCTGCAAAGTACAGGATAGGACAATGGGATTCTTTCCAGTTTTCATTTTTAACGTTTTCAGTGGTGGGGACTGAACTGTTTCCCTCCCCACTAGTAGTGGAGAGAGATGAATGCAAGCTGCCATTTGTCATAACAAAGATGTTTTCTGGGGGCTGAGCCATGGCTTGGTGAAGCACTCCTTCTGCTCAGCTCCTGAAGGCTCAAAGGCTTGTGTCTACCCTGGCAGACTCTTTAGTCAAGAGACAGTGCTGCTATTGTTTTTCTGACACAATGCTTGGCAGGAGTTTAGTTGTGTTTATTTGAAGTTGTAGAACAAAGTTTCTTCACCAGTGGCCACACAAACAGCCAGAGTTTTCAGTTCATTTAAAAGATATATAGACATATTTGGAGAATGAGTATGTTCATGTCCGTGTGTGAAAGTATATGCTGATGGTAGCTAGTTACCCTTCTCCCATGGACATTCAATCTCATAGTTTTCACACAAAGTTTAAGTAATATACTTTAGTAATGCAGTGTATGAGAAATACATATTTACAAGAATCATTTGACAAAGATTTGTAGATGGCTTTAAATAACAGACTTTCACAGAGCATTTCAAAAGAGTTGATGAATCCCACCCGCCTGCCGAAATTTTTATTTGGAAAAATTTAGGTACATATCAGTGGTATACTATGTGGTACCTACACAGGTATGTTTGGGTACTTCTAGAAGTTAGAAAATCCTCTGATATTGGTCACAACTAATCATTTGATAGTAGAAGCCAAGTTACTTCTGACTTCAGCTACAGAACAATCAGACTCTGTACTAGAATAGCACTTTCCTTAGGTTTCAAATGAGATCATCAATGACTGCAGTGAATGAATGATCCAGGAGGAGTATACATGCCTTTGCACACTGTTTAAAGATGTTTGAACAAGAGCAATGCTTTGGTGCTTGTTTTATGAGCAAAGTATGGCTGCAATTACAAAGGATAAGGAAAGCCCTCAGTTCTGCTGTGCATTCAGATACTAGATGTTCCCAGTTCCCTCAGATACTCAGATATTCTGCAAGTGTAACCCATGTAAGCAAATGCTGGAAATATTTCTCTATAAACTCATTCTCAAATTTGCTATATGCAACAAATTCTGTACTTTTCTCAGAACCAAAATATGAATATTTTGCTCATCTATTTCACAGTATCAAGGGGGAAAGTCAAGGGAAAGAAAATTATATTTGCTGAGAACCTAATGTGTCTTGGAACTTTCATTGAATTCTGAGCAATTAATTCAATTCAGAGTTTAATTGTTAGTGCATGTTAAAAGGCCCATGTTGTTTCCATTCTATTATTATATCCAGAGAAATAGAATTATTTATCTGAAGATTTGGGGTAAATATGAGAATAAAGCAAGGGAGCCCAGATGATCTTGAATCATGAATCATCCAGGATCTGTAAAATCCCAGTGATTTGCTCTATTTCCTTAGCTGTTTTAATTGACATAATCACAACTGAGTCAGGAACATTTAATTATTTAAATCCTAGGTTAATTTAAAGCCTCTGGCATATCCTGCCCTTTCTTTTCCTATTTATGCTCCACTTAAGGACTAAGGTTTCTAGCTTTTCTAGTGAAACACTTTTCTATCATTTGTAGACTTCCTCCCCTAAAGAATGCCAAAGGGGTGCTTTAAGTTCTACCCAGGATCTTCCCATTTGCATCACTGATGGCCAATACATGGGTGTTTTAATTTTCACGTGCATCATGGAACAGATGTGTTGTTCCTTTCTTATCTATTGGCTGTACATCCTGCCATCTACAACTTCAGAAACGTTTATCAAGTACAGTATAAACTGGTTCTATTCAAATGTGTACTTTTTTTTTGTTTAACAATTCTTCTGTCTTGGAATCTAAGCTATTTCCATCTTTTGTACAATTTTCCAACTATGCAAACCTTCCTGTTCCCTTGGTGACTTTGTCCCTCTTTCATAACTTCATGGCCAATCAAGATTTTCTCCCAAGAATTTAGAATCTTGAATAGAAAGGCCACAGTAGTTTTCCTAAACCAACTCTCAAGAGAAAAGTTTTACCAATTTCCATTGCTGAGACCCCCTGAACTACATTAGTTTATATTCTTCCAGAGACTTAGTTTGGTGGTTGCTTGAATTCCATGAGTTACCTAAATACAATTCTAACATATCTATCCTCTTGTGGTTTAAGGATAGCCATTACCTATTTTGATTACTTGCAACTAAACACATTTAAAATCACCATCCACTAATTCTTTTTTATTTATTTTTTTAAGTTGTTAATGGACCTTTATTTTATGTATTTGTATGTGGTGCTGAGAATCGAACCCAGTGCCTCACACATGCTAGGCAAGTGCACTACCACTGAGCCACAACCCCAGCCCACCATCCAATAATTCTTAATATTGTTTCCTATCCTGCTAAACAGAGCCGAACAAGAGAAGGGGAACATCTTATTCTTTTTACTTTCCTCCCATAAATCCCAGACTCCAGAATTGACTCTAAGCTTCCAGCTCATTTGCTGCCTGTACTGAGACTCAAGAAACAAACGCCCTTCCCAGGAAGTCCCTGAAAACCCCCAGTGGCAGCTCTGATGGTGCTGCCTCCACTGTTGCCCACAAATGAAAGGAACCGAGGGCAAGAGCAGGCTCCTGTAAGTCCTTCTTGTGTCTTCACAGGAGGGTTAGCTCCCTCAGGCCTTGTTACAGCTAAGAGAAGGAAACAGATGGTGAAACTTTATTATCCCTTCTCAGACTTTTCATTTCTCTAACAGCTTCATTATATGACATTAAATGGAACCCCTGTCTTTGGAAGAAAGTCTCAGGATAAAAGGGTAGGAACAGTAGTATTCAACTATGCCCCAGTTCCTTAGAAAAATCAGTCACCCCATCATTATCTCATGCCCAACATGCAATGGCACTGAGCCGTTAAAATACACACTGATCCCGGCTTAGTCAATAATATGGTCGTAAACTGCCTATGGCATTTACATGACCCACATTATTCACATTGTGTTTGTTTGAAAAGCATCCGTTGCAAATTGTGACTTCTCCCTGAACTTGTATGTTGGGCCCACCCTAAAGACAAGGCACTGACTCTGTTACTCTCTTTACCTCTTCTTGGCTTGACTTTCTTCCATGTTGATACCATTTCCAGGCCCTTCTTCTTTAACAGAAATAAAACAGCTGCCTAAAGCTTCAGATTTCTATTCTCATAGTTGAAGAGTGGCAATCAGAAGCATTCACTGATAGCAACAGTTTGACCCGAATCTTGGGTTTAAAGCTAATTGCCCCCAATAGGGCCAGGTGCCCATCTTCAAATCAGTCATGGCTGCAAGAGACACAGAAGAGGCTGGTTGGTTTAGCTCTGTGTCACATTATTTTCCTAGAAGTTGAAATTGGGGTCAGCTCAATTCAAATCAAACTGAATGGGAAGAAGCCAAATAAAGACCAAGCAGTTAAAAAAAAATCAATCAAAAGTAAGTTGAAGGGTTAAGAAGGCAGTTCTTTGTTTTAGAGGGGAAAAATATGCTAGTGCACCAAACACCAGATTGAAATTGTGAAGTTGTTTGTGCTAAGAAGCCTTGTTTGTCATGGCACTTAAAATAGTTTTTGTTAATAAAGTGTGTTTGTATGTATACAATTAAGTGCACACACATACATGTATGTGTATACATATTAACATACACACATTGTGTGTACAATATATTACATACATAAATGACTCACACATAATATCCATGTCTTAATTATTTCTTCTTCTACCTCATTCCTCTAGTTTAGGACCTATATATTTCCCAGGCAAGAGGCTAAATTTTAATGTCATTAAAATTCAGATGTCAAGTATTAAATATTTTTCACCCAGGCCAATAAATCATCACCAGACACAGCATTAGTCTTATTGTTTGTGTAATATACTTTCAAATAACTACAAATAATGCATTCACTCAAATATGTGATATATATATATATATATATATATATATATATATATAAACACAAATGTCTATGTATATGCACACTATGTGTGTATGTCTTTTTAAGGTGTGTGTGTGTGTGTGTGTGTGTGTGTGTGTGTGTTAGCCAAAGAAACCATATTATAGCGCAATTGCCAGGGAAAAATGTTTGCTGCTCCCTTTCCATATGGGAAGCATTTGTAAACCACTGCTTGGTTAAATCACTCTCCCAATTCCACTCTGAACATTTTGTTTACCTGGAGCTAAACAGATTGTTAAGAATCTACCAGACATACCTACATGCTCTAGTTAATTTGCTTGACAGTCAATTCATTTATGAACATGTCAAGCAACCTGAGATATTTGGGGGATCACTGCTTCCAAGAATCTCAACTCTAATTCAGATTTTGTACCACCATTTCCCAGAAATTAAAACAGAGAGGAGAAAAGCCAATTTTAATTTATTCCCTTCATTTCTTGGAAGAGTGATATTGGCCTCTTCTCCCTCCTTATCAAGTCTTACATAGCTTATTGCCACACACAGAGCACCTTGATTCACTCTAACTTTCTCAAATTTCTGTTTTCTGCTAAGGAATAGAAAGTAGTGTAATTCTTGATTCTGAGCTCTGTGCAGTATTTTGAAGTTAAAAGGTATAAAGTTCCTGGACTTTTTAACCCTCACACCAGAGCATGAAGCTATATATCTCTTTCTGCTTGTTCCAGCTCTATGAGCTGAAGAGGAAGTTAAGCAGACTTTTGTGGAGTCCTATGAGGGTTCAATACTAATCTTTACAGATTAAAGATGGTGTACAGGAGATGACTTTACTTAGTCTGAATGTTTCTTTCAATTGCAAACCTTCCCTGTTGGCTTGTGTGTGCATGGGCTCTGTCACTGAGCAGACAAGCTGCAGTAAGCTAAGCCACATGTTGGTGTAGAATGCACCCTCCTGTGAGCACCTACCTGTGAGCTCACATCTTCCCTTGCACACATGCACTTGACCTAAGGGTTGATTTTCCCTCTTTCTAAGGTTCTACTAAGACCCTGCAGTGGAGAAAGAATAGCTGGGAATGTAGCTGTGTGGACTATTTCAACCATAAACCTAAAATCTAATTTCAAGATTCAGAAAGGAAAGGAAATAATGCAATCCTCATTAGTTCAGATTAATGGATAGAATGAGGAAATGAACATAAAAGCCCTGGAACTGAATATTTGGCTACCTCCAACTAAAACTACTTTGGATTCATTTTTCTCCACATCTGTTTAGTGTAGAAATTTTGGGGAAAGGACAGAGTGGAGAGGATAGATAGAATTATCTGGATAAGTTATTATTTTACATTTTGTAATTATTGAGAGACAAAACCTAGCATTTTTAAAAATCCTCTAATTTAATTATAGACATTTGCTTCTCAAATTCCACTTAAAATAATTGCAGTCTAAATTTTAGAAGAAAAATGGACACATGTGCACAAAAATACATATTATGTGTACACATGCATACACACATATTTAATATTTTCTTCATTAGAACAACTCTAATGTTTTAATTCAATAAATTTGCATAAGAATTTGATTTATGCATAACACTGAGCTAGAATAAACAACCTGACATGAAGTTGTTATTGAGGATGATAAGTCACAAATTACATACTGAGAAAAACAGCAACATATATGATTTCTGTCATCATGATCATTGATATTCAGCTTTATAGCATTCGCTGACATATTCACTTAGTGAATATGAAAACTCAGTGAATGAAATAGGCTTGGTGCTATTTTTAACCCTATTTTTCAGAAGTGAAAAATGCGTAATTCGCCCAAGGCTGTGTGGTTAGGAAGTGGTGGAGCTAAAATGTCAGTAAGTCTTTGAAGGAAAATTCTATGCTTTTTTTCCATGATACCACAAAACTGATCAAATAACAACTGAAGGTCACCAAGTGCTTACAGAGGTACCTATTGTGTTATGGCTGTTCAGAGGTGAGAAAAGTATCACTGCAGGCTGAATGGGTGCAGGTGTACCACATTTATGGAACAGGACACTGTCCAGGGCTGCCCTGAACTTGAATGGCCTTGACAGCAAGTTCAGAGTCTCTAAAAGGGGTCTACTTGGAAAGAGTAAGAAAACAAAAATATCTCAGGGGAGAAGCATGCATAAAGCATGGGAAAAGGTAGAAAACGGGAGGCTTGGAATTGGAAGGCTGATATTCAAACAGTGAAGAACAAGGTTGAAAATGTAAGTCCAGGTCTCGTCATACCAGTGCCTGACTGTGGGCTAAGGAGACTGATCTAGTGCCATCCACTAGAAGTTTCTGTGATAGTGGAGACACTCTATCCCTGAGATATTCAGTGTCGTCACCACTAAGCACATGTGACTATTGAACACTGGAAATGTGGCTAGTGCAATGAAACAGCTGAATTCTTAATTTTTCTTTATTGTAATTAACTTAAATCCAAGTGAATACACGTGGCTGATGGCTTCTGTGTTAGATAACCTATCACTGAGATCATCTTCAGAAAAGTCATTAAATATCATCCAATTGGGGATGGTCAATTGACTATGTTTGAGTAAATTACAATGACTGTGCGAGATTTGTCTCTTAGGAGACATGCGGAACAGTTGGGTGAAGATTATTTCTATTGACTCGGATTTGAACGCACAAAAGTCTTAGATAGGAGGGGTGGCAATAAAAATGGAAATAAGAGAAACCACAAAGAAGCAAATTTATGGGTTTTGAGTTCTTATTCAACGTAAGATCAGTTTTCCTTCTTTTATGCCTGAAGGATAATGAAATAATTGAAAACAGAAATAGGTTAATAAGTTGAGGTGTTAAGGTGCAGATAATTTAATATTTTTAAAGGCATTTGTATAGTATCTAGAAACTGATCCATTAAATATCAAATGCAAGCAGGGTGTCAATTTTAGGGTACTTTATGAGGCAGCCAGTGTTGGATTTAAAGTATCTGTTTGGAAGTATCTGGAGACAGACCATGGTAAAGTCATGTGAGAAGCAAAGCTTGTGTTCTCATCCAGATTCTTCTTACTCCAGGTGGAGGGACTGTTTAATTGCATCATTGTCATATTCTCAAAAAATATGTGAGGGATAAACAACAGAACAGGAAAGAAGAGAGACCTTAGAAGTGAATCACACTCAGCTCCTATGAGGCTTGCATGGATGGACTGATAGATGCCTGCATCTTGAAGGTGTGGCTTTTCTATCATGATCTTCATCAATTAGCTTTGAAGCCTGTAGATGAGTGAGATTTGGCCCTTTTTTCCCCCCTGTGATATTTAATTCATTTAGCGTTGGTTGAACAATGTCTTTGTCCAAGAAACCATAGTCATAGGGATAGCTATGGGACCAAGCTCTCCCCTAAAGGAATCTATCATCTTTGGGGAACTCCAGGATGAAACACAAATATCTGTGTTGCAGTGAAGAAGGTATTGAAGTCCTTTATTGTATTTGAATCTCAAAGAGGATGGAAGAGATAAAACTTAAGAAAAATATCAGGAATGGGTTCGTGGAGAAACTATTTATTTTTCACCTTGCACGGAAGGAGATTTGAAGTTCTTTCATACGGAGATAAAGCATTCAGGACAAGAACAAGAAAGTAAAAAACAAGAAAGATTCTCTAAAGTCAGATTTTAGTGGGAAAAGGACAGCAAGCAGAAATAATTTAAAAATTAAATAGTTTTAATTGTGGAGATTTCTCTTAGGAAATTATAGATGGTACCTGAGTGAAAAAAAAAATAGTTGACTAGTGGCATCCTCTAAAAAGTCAATAAAGACTTTTCTGAGGAGGGGACTGTTCAACTTAGACCTGAAAGGGATGTGGGCATTAATTGAATAAAAGGGATTTGGAAAGTTGGCAAGAGGTTGAAGAGGTTGAAGTTTCCATGCATGTTCAAAGGTCCTGAGGCAGAAATAAACTTGCTTATCAAAGACCTTAAAAAAGTCAATATGGCTGGTATGCAGTAGTGAGAGGGTAGGTAGTGAGAGATCAAGTTCAGGAAGCAGGTTGGGACAATACTGGGAAAAAATCATGCAGGGCCTTGTGGTCCACTTGAAGCAATTTGACCTTCATCTGAAGGACAATGGAAAGCCATGAATTATTCCTGAAAGTAGGCGGTGTGAGGTTGAGGATACCATATCAAGCAGGGTTTTGATTTGCCAATAGTGTAAACAGCTTTAACTAGTTTAAGCAGAAAAAAAATATTAAAAATTTGAACTAGTTTCAGTAGAAAACTTAAATAAAAAGGATTAAGCAGTTTAAAGAGAAAATGAAATGATTGAAGAGTATTGGGGTAAGAGAATCAAGGTATAAATCCAGGGCTGTAGAATTGTTCCTTTCATACTCTACTGCAACTCCTTCTGCTCTGAGAAGGGAGCACAGATTCCATTGCTGAAGTTGGCTACAAGATGTCACCAACACTACTCATCTCAAGATGACACCATATTCCTTCTCCTTTGTTTTTATGTCACCACTTATAAATGAACCCCCATCCCCCCCAGGTTATTTCTGACACGTTATGCACCTTCTACCTTGGGCAAGTGTGGATTTCAAGATTGGAAAAGCCTCCATAAAGAAAAGCTACAAGCTGGGCTGGGTGTTGTATGCCTGTAATCCCAGAAGCCCTGGAATTTACCCAGGAGGGTGACTTCAAAGCCACCCTCAGCAACTTAGGGAAGCCCCTGTCTAAATAAAATATTTAAAAGTGCTAGAGGGCCAGGAGCTATGATGCATGCCTGTAATCCTGGTGGCTCCGGAGGCTGAGGCAGGAGGATTGGGAGTTCAAAGCCAGCCTCAGCAAAAATGAGGCACTACACAACTCACTAAGACCTTGTCTCTAAGGTCTTAAATACAAAGAAGGGCTGGGGATGTGGCTCAGTGGTTGAGTGCCCCAGGCTCAATTCCCAGTACCAAAAGAAAAAAAGAAAGAGAAAAAGAAACAAAAAGTCATTTAAAGTTCCTGGGTAACCGGAATGATGCAAATGGCAAATGTTTATAAGAGGCTACACTTAAGTTTATAGAAGTTATAAAAAAGTTTGAACCAAAAACCTATGACTGGAGCTGTATTTTGGAAGAATAAACACAACCATCACACACATCTAGTATCTGGATGCAAAACAGAAGCAAGAACTTTTAAAGGACCCACAAGAAATTGGCAAACAGAGTTGCTTTGGAGGAGTGAGATTTTTGTAATGGTAAAACTTTTCTAAACACTAACTTTTTGTTTGTATTATGTTTGCTTATTTTGTCTCAAGTTAAAAAAATAGCTAGTTAAAGAAAACAACTAGATGTGCTTCTATCTACACTCTAAAAAGAGAAAAGAAGTGAAAAGAGAAAAAGAAGAAATAATTATTCACTAAAAATAAATGAATAAAAAACCTATGCAGCAAGAACTTATAAATATTTGAGGTGATGTATGCTGTAATCAACTTATTATCCAAGGTATATATTTACCTAACCATCATATTTTACCCCCCCCAAATATGTACAATTATTTGGTCAATTAAGAATAAGTAAAACTAAAAATAATGTAAAACAAAACACACACATACACACACACAACCATTATATGAAGTCTGATGGGTGTGAAGTCTGTTAGGTGAATTTTGCAATATTTTAAGGAGGCAATAAGTTTCTCTGCTGGAGAATTGGCAACAGAAAGAACTTTACACATGTGAGAAGCATTTTGCACAAAATGAGAAAGATCGTGGATGATTGTTTTCAAACCAGTGTGACTATGAGAACAGTGAAATCAGAAAAAAAAACTTAATAAGTTTTGAAGATACTTTTTGCAAATGCAAATGAAGATATTCAGTGGGTAGTTGGAAATACTACTCTAAAAAGCAATGTGGTAGTTAGTCATAAAGTTAATACTCTTATGCATTATACTCCTTAAAAAACTGAAGTGTTCGTGGCTGGTGGGACTGCAAATTGGTGAGCAGTATGGAGACTCCTCAGAAAACTTGGAATGGAACCATCATTTGAGCTAGTTATCCCACTCTTCAGTTTATAGCCAAAGGACTTAAAATCAGCATACTACAGTGACATAGCCACATCAATGGTTATAGCAGTTCAATTCACAATTCACTATAGAAGCAAGCTAGATGCTCTTCAACAGATGAATAGATAAAGAAAATGTGGTACATATTCACAATAGAATATTGCTCTGCCTTAAAGAAGAATGAAATTATAGCATTTGCGGGTAAAAGAATGGAGCTAGAGAATATCTTGCTAAACAAAATAGGCAAACACCCCAAAACAAAGGCCAGAATGTTCTCTCTGATAAGTGGATGCTAATCCATAATGGGAGGTGGTGGTGAAAGAATGAAGAAACTTTGAAATGTGCAGAGGGGAAGGAGGGGAGGGGAGGGGATGTGGGGATGGGAAAGAAGGTGGACTAAGATGAACATTGTTACCCTTTATACACATATAATTATGCTATCATTGTAATTCTACAGCATGTTCAGCCAGAGAAGGAGAAGCCCTGTTCTATTTGTATACAACGTGTCAAAATGTATTCTACTATCATGTATAACTAACTAGAAGAAATTTTAAAATAAAATAAAACAAAAATTGAAACTGTAGCCATAATTATCCTTGCCCAATGAACTGTATGTGTGTGTGTGTGTGTGTGTGTGTGTGTGTGTGTGTGTGTTCAAAACTTACAAAAAACCAGAAACAGCTCAGGCATCCATCAACAACAGGACGGAAAAATATCCTTCCCTTCCCAATTGGTATATTCACACAGGAGAAAATCACTCAGAAATAAAAGGGAAGGACAACTGAGACATAACAGAAATAAGTTTCAAAACCATTCTACTGAGTGGAAGGATCAAGTCACTCAAGGGTGTATACTTTATGACTCTCTATATATGCACTTCTAGATCAGATATGGAAATATAGTAAGATAAATCAGAGCAATGGCTGCTTCCTGGGGGACAGGGAACAGGCACAGAGTGAAAAAAAACAGGTCTACTTCTTATTACAGGTGTGGATATGGACATTTGTCAAAACAGAACAGTTTTGAATGGTTGAACAATTAGGATCTGTGCATTTCATTATTTGTAAATCAGGTTTTAATGAAAACATAGATAATAAATGAAGAACCCTTATTTCAAATTAGAAATTTTATCAAAGTTAAAATTCTAGCAAGCACTTGTCTAAGTTTGAACAGCTAATTGAGCTTCAGTTTAACCTGGGCATCCAGAACTTCTCTAACCAAAGTTTCTGAAATGTAGAGAATAAATACTTGATACTTCTTTCCATCAATTTCTAATTCACGTGAAATTGTATTTTGATTTTAACTCCATTGATTTTTTTGATTAAACTAGAAATTTTATTTAATCTTTAATTTCTCTCTAATAATTTCATAATGTCAGGGAATTTATATTCACATTAGGAACATACATAGATTGTGATAGATTTCTAAATTTTTCTTTCCCCCTGGAGAGTCTTTATTCTTTTTATCACATGGATACCTAACATTGTCCTTTGATTTTAATGTTATTGGAGAACTTCTAACATGCTATGTGGATCAAGAGAGCTGAATAAAATTTGGATAAAAGAACAGAAAGCACATTTTTAACCTTAGTACAGAGCTTTCTGTTCAAACTTGATACTGCCTGAGGATGCCCAAGGTGAGGAGATTTGCCAGGATCCACACTAGTGGCTAATGGACCAGGAATTATGAGGACTAGTTAGCCAGTTCATTAGGTTCCTTTGTAAAACTGTATCCTCCCACTTAACCTTTAGTGATACAAAAGTGGTTTTGTTCTCCATCTGCAGATTCATGGTTTCTATATTAATGTAGAATTTGGGTAAGGTGGAGACACAGAGGTTTCTTTAGAGGTGATATTTCAAATCAGTAATGCTTAGGTTATCCATAAAAAGAATAAACAGAGAGTACTGAGGAAGGATTCTTAAAATGCATTATTTATAAAGACAGGAAAGAAGAAAAGGTGTCCATCTATGAAAAGAAGAGTTGGTCAGTGAGAGTCTGGAGACATTCTTGGAAGGGTAAAGACAGCTGAAAAATAGTATTGGGAATGTCAAGTCAGCCAGCTTCAACGATGCAGAGGTTTAAGAGGAGCACAAATCAGAATAGCAATTCCATGTTCTGTTAGCTATTCAATTACAAAATATTCAGGAATCTCCAAAGAGCTTCAAAACACATTGCCATTGTTCACTGATAGACTAGAGTCATTATTGGAAGAAATCTAAGCTCCTCAAGAGATATGGCTCTGTGCCCTTCACTTGTGAGTGCCAGGACCGGGACCCTGGGTAGCACTGAGCAAAGCATTTATGGGATAAAGGATCTGATCTTTCCTCACCATAATCTTGAGTAGATATTTTCCCTCTTTTGTTTCCTTACAAATAAAAAGACAAAGTACTTGGGTATGACCACCAAGACAAGTTCATGCTAGAATCAGACCCATTATAATGGGGAACTATGCTCTGTTCTGTGGCAGGAAGACACCCAAATCTCCTGTCCTCCTTCCCCTCCTTGGAGTCTTTGTTCAAATGTCAATTTTATAATCAGGACCACCTGGAAATTCCATTTAAAACTACACTTCCTCTAATGATCCTCACTCTGTTGTTTGTTCTTCACGGTGCCTATTACCTTCTAAAGTGTTATAACATCAACACATTGGCTGCATTTCTGGCTTATCATTGGTATAGAAAATGAGCTAGGAGAGAGCTATTCTTCTCAGCTTTATTCACAAACATGTTCCAGATGCTGGCAGAAGTGACTGGTATTAAGCAGATATTTAAAAAAACATATTTGTCTTAGAAACATAAAAAAAATGAATTTTATTTTTGGTCACAAAGTTTAATTGGGTTTTAGAGAATATAGCACTCAAGCTTTCTTACTGTTCACTGTTATAAAACCCCAAATCTAATCAATGAGTAAAAAACTAGTGGTACTCCTATTTCATTGCATGCTAACTACTTGGCAGAAAATGGCTCTAAAACATAATATATGTTAACATATGTAAAGTGGAAAGTGATTGATTTTCAAAACATTATTCATACATGTGTGACTTTAATTAGGAGGCTATAATATATACATTATGAATTTTCATGAAGCAACAAAGCCAGAATCTGGACTTGAGACTCAGCATGAAGAGGAATCTGAATTTCTTTTTCCTTTTCCAGGATCTATAAAATCTATATTTCCTTAAGATAGAATTTCCTCAGAAATAGCAAAATGAAACTGTAGTCAATAAAATTTCACCTTCAACGTTAACATAAAAAAACGTCCTACAATTCCACATTCTTTATTTTCTCCCAGAATTATGATGTAAGCGTATTTCCTCTGGTATTTCATACATGTATTTTTGGAGATATGCAATGTATACAAGAATATGTATCAAAAGACATTTATGTTTTTTGTTTTTCTTAAATTATCAATAGCTGTAAACTGTCCTAGGTTTGATTTTTTAATGCCAAAAAATATTTCAAGAAAATATTTTCTACAAAAATTAACAGAAAACATTTGAAATCTTAACTATATTAAATCCATGTAAAGAATTTTCTTCCATGTATGAACAAATTTTGCCATTTTGGAAATGTACATAGTAATAACTTTTTAAATTTGCTAACATTTCCACTTCTCTCCTACAGCACTTACATCTTACATAATATAATAATTACTAAATGTCTCATCATGGCTTCTTTAATTTATCACCTCTCAAAGAATTTGAATCTCCTAGAAGGCAATAACCTACCCAAATATTATCATTTCCCCCCTATTATTATTAAAAATAAAATATTCAAAAACATTTGTTTGGGGGCTGGGGTTGTGGCTCAGTGGCAGAGTGCTTGCCTAGCATGTGCGAGGTGCTGGGTTCAATCCTCACCACCACTTATAAATAAATAAATAAATAAATAAACAAACAAGTAAGTGAAATAAATGTATTGTGATCTAAAAAAAAAAGATTTAAAAACAAAACTCTTGTTTGTTCTAATAGTTATAAATTAATTAGTAGTACCCATTCAGTAAAGTAGCTCTACATATTTATGCAAACAGGGTTGTCATTATCATTATTTAAGCCAAAAAAATAGGTAATTATCCTAAAAAATCAGGAAGGTTTTTCTACATTTTGTGAAATATTAAATAATTTAATGTTGCTTCTTTTTAAAATTTCTTGATAATACACATGGCTTAGATTATTCAAAGTCATTAATATATGTGTACATATATATATACATACACATATTATGTCCAACTCTTAGTTATATGCTCTTAGAAACATTAGCATATGCTTTATTTTCACAATATTTTAAAAATATGATTGTCTTCATATTATAGATGAAAAACAGAGACTTAGAGAAATATAATTAATGTTCTATGGTCCTACTGGCAGTGCAATTAAAGTGAGGATTTAAATGCAAATCTCTAGAATACTACAAATTCAATTATCTTTCCAAAGTAACAAAGCTGACTCTCTCTCTTTCCCTCTCTCTCTCTCTTTCTCTCTCTCTCTCTCTCCATATATATATCAAGTAGAGTTGAATTTCAACCTTTTGACTCGGCCTACTCTGCACAGATAAATGTGATCTTTTTAAAGTTGGGGGATCAGATAATCTTCATCATCTACATCTTTTCATTCACTCTTAATTATGTTCCTTCTTGAACTACAAATTAGTAATATTCATATTTATTGTTTAACAATAAAAAAATCCCATAGTCTAAGTTCAACTTCATAGTATTTAGGTTATTTAATATTTGCCATGTGTTAGGCATATGCATAATATTCAAATATTTACTAAATCAAGGCTGTATGTTGATTTTCTCTGAAACTAAGATCATAGGTCAGTTAAAGTACTCCCTCCAAACACTAAATTATACAGCTGATTTCCAATGAGCTTCCATCAGGCTGTTTGAGTACATTTTCCACCGACTCTTCGGCATCTCTGATTTTATTGCACCTTTAGCAATTACAAAAATCAAGTTGAAAGCTCATTTGTACATATTCTCTCCATAAGCAGTTTCTGTAATAAATGTCAAAGCTTAAAGATTCATCAACATCTCCATACAAAGTGAGAATTGTAAGATAAAACTAGAATTTTTAATTATTACAAACCCTGATTGAAAATACCCACTTCTGGGTGTGCTCTTTTCACAACTGTAAAGGCCACTAGCGTGGGCTGCATCCTTTTGTAATCTGTGATTTTTGCCTTCTTCCATTCTGAGAAAATAAGCACTGAGGGGGGTCTAGTTTCCATCACTGAAATAGGACAATGGCTCTAATCTGCAATCTTCTAGTTTGTTGCAACTGTTCAAAGACCAATTTCAATTTAACTTGTCTGTTTTCCCTTGTCTCTCTATACAAAGCTGTTTTGATTGCAGGAGGGGTGGAGGTGGCAGTGAGACGCTGGTGGGGAAGGTAGGTATGTAAGTGTGTGTGTGTGTGTGTGTGTGTGTGTGTGTGTGTGTGTGTGTGCGCGCGCGCGCGCGCAGCATACATGGGCTGTATTTGTTAATCTGCTTATAAACCTAACAGATTTTTCAGCTGAAATTTGGCCAATGTTAATTGTACATGCAGAATTCATGCTGGGAAAATCTCCTTGGGGGAAAAAAAGGCAGAAAGCACAGCCGGCCTGTTATGTAAGATGTTTATTTTCATCCAAACCAACCCACCATACACAGTACAGAAACTAGGCCAGCGCTTCTGACCAGTGACATTACCTTGTCATCAGGAGAAAGTGGGAAAGGCTGGTCACCATATTGTTGATAAAGAGGGTAATTTCTCTTCATGATTGTTTTTCTTGTGGGAGCTTTATTTCTGGAGAGAGTGGAGAGATCTCATCTCCCTTTGATGCTAATTTCTTCAAATTCTATAATAAGAGTGAAGCTACCTGGAATTCAGTTCTTGTATAATGCACATAAATACTTATTGCAGTATCTTTTTCACAGGTCTCTAAACTTTATAGGATTGGACCATGATAGCAGAATATTGACCATCGTAAGGAAATTTGGGGGGAGGATATGTACTCATCATAATATTTAATCTTATATAGTACTTTATTCAGCATTAGGTAATTTGCTCTGCCGAAGGTTTTTCTCTGCTTAACCTACTTTGCATATATACATTTGAGTCGATGGTCATCATAATTATTT
Organism: Ictidomys tridecemlineatus; assembly: GCF_052094955.1. Lineage (NCBI taxonomy): Eukaryota > Metazoa > Chordata > Mammalia > Rodentia > Sciuridae > Ictidomys > Ictidomys tridecemlineatus. The sequence continues at coordinate 26,820,081 of NC_135482.1, forward strand.
CATGAATACTGAGAATTGAATGCACAGCTTTTAAAAAGTGTTTTAAGAAAATCATTATCTATACTATTATATAGACATTTTATAATTTGTAAAGAATGAAGGGGGTGAAATTGTGTGTGTGCGGTTTTTTTGTTTGTTTGTTTGTTTTTACTATTAATTCAAAACTAAAAAGAAACTGAAACCTTCATGCTGTTTACCATAAAGACTGAGTCAATTACTTAGAAAAATACTGCTTTTTTAATTAGAAAAAATAACAATTCTAAGTTTTATTTCGGATAGCTTTGTAAAAATTACTTTTTTTTTTTTCTGTTAAGGTACAATCTTCAGGATGACTCTAATTCACCTATTTTAAAATAAACAAGATTAAAATGCGTATTCTTGTTTCACTCTCCCTCTAGAGGAACTTAGTGGGTATTACAACTCAAATTTTAAAAAGAGAGAGAGAGAGAGAGAGAGAGAGAGAACTTCATATACCAGCAGGACTAATTTAAAAACAAACATGACACTGAGGTCTTGCCTTCATTTATTTTCAAATTAACTCAGTCCTAGAAGTCATTATCTTAAGTAGCTCTAAGTTTGCAGCATATTTTCTTTAAACCAAAAGTCAGTATCTTAAAATAGTTTTTTCTTTGAACAACAAAACCAAAATCTTAACCCTGGTAGATTCATTAGAAAAGAAAAATGTACTGAAAAATATTAGAATATAAGCTTATAACATAATGAATGGTATATGTTTATGACTCCAACAGTCTTGATTGGACTGTTCACATTTCATTTTCTCATAATTTTATGGGGATATTAGATACAATTTAATGAGGAAAAACTGAATATCACCATAAAAAGTAGCTTAGTAACCTGAAGATATGACAGTCAAATATTAGGATTCAGGCAAACATGCTTGTAGAAATTCAAAACCAACATCGATATAAGAAAGATCTCCCTTTAGTTGGGCTTAGTAGTTCACACCTGTAACTCCAGGATGACTTGGGAGGCTGAGGCAGGAGGATCTCAAGTTTGAGGCTAGCCATAGCAATTTAGTGAGAACCTATCTCAGAATAAACAAATAAAAAGAATGGAGATGTGATTCAGTGGAAAAGCAACCCTGGGTCCAATCCTCACTACATGAAAAAAAGGAAGGAAGGAGTTACCTTTCCTGCTATCTAAAAATATAAGTGGGTTGATTTGGGGACTACACTTACTCATTCAGAACCCATTTTGTCTATCAGTAAAATGGGAATAATTATTTCTCCTTCTAGTAGAAAAGGGACCAAATAAAATATATAAAGTGCTTGATGTGACTGAATCAGGGAAATTTTTTTTTCTCTTCCATTTTTGTAATTAAATGTCTCTGGTGTGTGCCAAGAAACACAAACAAAAGAAACAAACCATTCCAGAGATTTTCCTCCTATTTAAATCTATCTTTGTCTATGCTCTTTCTTTACATTTTAGAGTCATAACATGATTTTTGTCTTCAAAACGTTCTTGCAAGACTCTTAAAAGTTCAGTCACATGTACACAGTCCGAAAGACAGAAATCTGTGATTCTGTGTTTCAGTGTGTCTGTGGGACAGTGTTTGTAGAGGGTTGTAGGAGGAAAGGAACAGGTAGATCTGCACATTTTGATCTGCAAAGAAGTTTGGCATATAAAGTTTAAACAAGCAAGACAAGTGTTATCTTGTATATTCTAACTGTATTTTGGAAGCCTAAAAAATTATTCATGTGACTATTTCCAGGAAGGTGAGATTAGGAAGAGATCAAGAAAAATTTTCCTTTCTTTATATTACCTATTTATACCCAAAATAGGTAATTCACAGGGCATATTTTGATAATCTAAAAAGTAAATATTTCTCCTATTTCCAAATCCAATATCTCATATTCTTTCCCGAAGATACTCACTGCATAGTTTATTTTATCATCTTAAGATTTTTCTAGACATGATACATACATAAATGTATAAATACATTTGTATATATATTTTTATATATAAACATACATATATAATATATTCATACATATATATATATATACACACACACTAGATTATCTTTGTTTTCAGAGAGCAAATAGTTACAACTATGTCATTGCTCTTATGGGAAAGGCAGAATTAAGTTCTTACAAGTGTCAGATCTTGGTATTGTTATAATTGATCCATATGCAACCTTCTTTTAAGTGTATTTCTGTCAAAGACATTTATGATTTGTTACCAGTGAATTCATAGCAGTAGTCCCAATGGGAGGCCATGAGAAGTACTAGGGAATAAAATCTACCCAATTTTTCTACGTCTATGTATAAATACACCACAATGAAACCAATAGATGTATACTCATGCCTGAACAAAGTTTACCTAACACAAACATTCTCTTTAACACATATAATTGCAATCTTATGGTTGGGAACAATAGCATAACGCTTCAGCACCTTGTTTGGGCACCATTTAAAACAGTGCAATTAACACCAAAAACCACAAAAATGAAAAAATCTGATCCTAAATATATCATGAAAATTATATTTGTTTATAATAGGGAAACTGAAACAAAAAGCCAGAGTATTATGTTGCTTGATTTAGAACCATCTGCAAGTATTGATTTTGGAGTTACAAATAAATTTGAGCAAGTATAAGAATATATGAATAATAAGGACTAATCATATGTGTATGTATGTATGTTTGTTTTATAACACACCAGCCATTCATCACACACAGTATCCTGAACATTGTTTACCATATTTCTCCACTGTTAATAGCACAGACATCCTGAAGTAGACTGGGCTCAAATTCTGACACATTGCCCTTTACCAGCTGTGTGACCTTACACAGGTTCTCTAGCTTTCTGTGCCTCTGCTTATTTAAGTATAATATAGAAATTGCAAGACTATGTATTTAATGGCATTATTGTGAGGACCAAACAAGTTAATATATGAATAATATTCAGAATACAACTGAAACATCAAAAAACATTATGTATTGCTTCCATATTGTATTCCATATTGTATTGTATTCCATATTGGCCCATTTTCATTTTCTCATTGTTTTTCAAAAGAACCTAGTATTATATTATATGAATACAACACGATAATTTAACCTGGTACTCACTGAATACAGTGAGGTAACTTTCTATCTTTTGCTTCAGTGAGAATTAGAATACATTTCCACATGCATGTGTGGCAATCTGTCTCTATCTAGGCAAAGAGCTTGCTCAGTTTTAATTTTGATTTGTATTGCCACATTGTTCTTATGGGTTTGTTATAATCATTATGTCTAATCAGAAAATAAAATCCATTTCATTTCAATTAAAAGAGAAAAATAACAATTTTTACCTTACTTTCAGATGCAAATATTTGCTTTTTTTCCTAAGCTAAATCGAAAAATGATCTCATTGTTTACTATATAAGCAGTTAAAATAACATTTAATGACAGCTTTACACATTAACTATAGAAAAATTTACAACTATTTTATGAAAATTATATGAATTCTTTACAAGCCCAGGACTACTGAATATTTTGTCAGTCCAATAAAATTTTACCATCTCAGTTAAGTAGGAGTAAAGCTATCATTTCCTCTACATGATAGCCATCTTTGTGTTAGAAACTCTCTGATACATTTACTTGATTATTATATTACTTGGGAAATGAAATAGCAAGATCACAATAATTGATACTCTTTGCATTTTATAGGCACCAGTCCTGGCAGTCAAAATTTAGGAAAAAAACATTACATCTTTCTTAAAAGAATTTTTTAAATGCAAAAACACACTAATGATTTCCACAAAAGATACTGAGCCATACTCCCCATCTCAATAATTCAAATATATTCTGAATATTTCAATATTTCCACCTTGCTCATATCTGCCTTCCTCCCAACTCCTTACAGGGTAGGCATGACTGAATTTTTACTTTCTTTCACAACTCCTTCAGAGCAAATTTTATTTCACTTCTTATTTTTTTTTTTTTACCTTTTTCTTTAGAAACATTCATTAATCTCTTTACAAGCATACAAGCAAGCACTAAGGTATCTGGAATTCTGATTAAGGGCTCTGGAGACAATAGCCTCAAAAGAACTGAGCAGAGGTGAATTCTCAGTAAGGGAAGGGCATCCTGGAAGCTCTCCATACAACTGGGAAAAGATTCTAGAAAACACTCTGACTCACTCTTATTAGGAGAGTCAGAGGGACAGCAGCTGTGCAAAATTAGTACTGGTATCATCCTACCCTCCATTTTAAACTTTTCAAAAGATTTTTTTTTTTTTCCTGGTCAATTCCTCCTGAGAAGGGCGACCTAATCAGACATAATCTTTGCTTTTAGAGGTAACCATGGTGACTGGACAGGACAGAATATCTTTTCTCAGCACCATAAACACACATTTTGTAGGGTGCTACATAAGCCTGCAACTATCAGTCTTTCTTAGAGTGATACAACAAATAGGGAACATTGAAATTGTTCACAGCAATCAGAAATGATATTTCCCCATATTGATTTTTTTTTTCCTTTCCTTTTGCCCTTTCTGTGTCTGTGTCGTGTTTCTTTGAAGTATACATCAAGGCACAATGCTTATTACTGCAAGCAAAGTAGAGTGAATCTTTTTTGAAAAAAAAATGTGGATTAGAATAGTGAAAGATTTACCTGGTATTTATGTTCTGTGAAGTGACAGAACATTTCACTCACCAAGGCCAGCACATAACCGAGACTGTCAGAGACAATCAAGCAATTTGTGGTTAAATGAATATAAGAGCAGTCACTAATCACTGGGGTAGAAAAAGCAATGCACAATATATTTTTTTTTAAGTTTTTAATTGTAGATGGACACAATACCTTTATTTTATTTATTTATTTTGTGTGGTGCTGAGGATCCAGCCCTGTGTCTCACATGTGGCCACTGAGCCACTGAGCCAGAACCTGAGGTGCTGAGGATCCAGCCCTGTGTCTCACATGTGGCCCTCTGGCCACTGAGCCAGAACCTCAGCACATAATAATGTTTTTAGCTTCTTTTTTTTTTTAAAAAAAATAGAATTTATCTTTTTGAGGAATCTTGGGTTCATAATAAATTTGAATGGAGAGCCGAGTGTCCACATAACTCTTGGATCCCCTACAGCCTTCTATAGCATCAACAACCATGCCAGAGTAGAAATTTGTTATCAGATGAATTTGAACTGGCATGTCATTATCCCCCAAAGTCTTTAATTTACAGTGGGGTTCATTCTTGGGTTTGGACAAAAGTCTAATAACATGTATCCATCATCATAGTAAATTCAGAATAATTTCCTCTGTGTTTAATGAATTCATTCTTCCCCTTTAAGCCCTGGTAACCACTGCCTTTATAGTTTTGTCTTTTCCAAAATGTTCACAAAGTTGGAATCAAACACTACATGTAGACTTCTCATATGGTCTCATTTTTCTTTCATAATATACATTGAGATTTTAGCATTTTTCAAAGGAAATCCCATTTTCCTTTTCCACCATGTTGATTACTTCATTTTTCTAAGGCTTTGGAACAAAATGTAGCTGGTCAGAAAATGCCAAGCATAAAGTAGCTCAAAATTTGAAATCAGTCTCTCAGGTGACCAAAACCAAACAACAAACAAACAAACAAAAAACCCCAAAACACACAAAAAGAGGAACAAACAGAAATCACCACCAGCAGAGAAGACAAGAAGGCAGGAGAGGGTCTAGCCTACAACCTGGAGTACTTAAGCCTTAAAAGTAGATTGTAACAGGAGAGAGATGCAGAAGATGGGCTGGAGGACTTCTAACAGTCAGCCTGGATCTTTTTTGTGAAGAGTCCCTTCACAAAACTGCTTTTAAATTCTGAACCCTCCAAAGTGCACAAAGGTATTGTCCAAGGTTTGAAGAATTGAGGAGTCATTGCCTACATTCCCAACCAAATTGCCCAGAGAGAAGATTCAGTGTCCAGAGAGCTGTTAACATTCTCTTTCCTGGTGGACTGTGACTCAGTGCTAGATTTGAAGATCTTCAATCCCCTGATTAAAATTAATTACCTTCCCAGTGTCCTCAAAGCTATTTGTTTATGATGCGTGGGAGCAGACTAATCATTTTAGGTGTTGCATTACTATTATTTATGTACTAGTCCTTCCTCATTACAATGCAAATTTTTCTAGACAGGAATCTTGTTTTTCTTTAACTTTATGTTATGCAAAGTGCCTTAGCAACAGTAAATGTTCTATAAACACTGATAAAATTCAACTGAGTTTGAGTTTCTAGGTGTCAGATACGAGCTCCCCACAACCACAGAACAAGGTTATTCATGGATGGCAAAGTTTTATTTTTACCAGTTTTACCACTGTCTAGCAAAATGGATGTGGATGATATGAAAACAACATAGGTAAACATTTGGAAAGAGTATCTCTTTCCATTTCCATAGCTCCCCATAAGTCTTCCTGAGTTTTAGTTTACAAAAAAATCTAAACACTTAGGAGAAGGAATTTAAAGGGATAGACAGATTACCTTAAAATAAACAGGCACACACAAAAAAACAATCCCCATATAGAGTCCTTTGTGTTTGTGGGGGAGAAGTGGCAAATTAAACAGAGAGGTCCATGTGTCCAGAAGGCAGAGGAAGATTACATTGCAGTGCTCCTGGGTAGGCCATGAGACCCACAGAAAAAATGGCTGTGGGAATTTATGGCAGATGGCCCCCATATGCAGTATGGTAAGAAATTTCCATGTCTGAATTGTGGCTCAGATCAACAGAGAATCCCTGGATCTGAGGGGTACCGGCAGATGGAGATGATGGATGTTCCAGGGAAAATCAGTGTGGACAACAGACTGAAAAGCAGATTGCTTTGCCTCCCACACCTGCGTTCTCCACCCTTCCAACTCCCCTGCCTTTTGTAAGATCCTGGATCTGAAGCTATAGTATGATCACAGGGAAGAAAGCCTAAAAAGTTTACAAGGTTTAGTTTCCCTTAGTGGGTGGAGGAGGGGTTTTATGTAAGAAATTAGGTTGAAGTACAGCCAATAAATCGAGTTTTGCTCCTTAAGCCATTGCATGTGTAGACCTAGGTTTATACTTATTAGGGACAAAAATAAACTCTTCCTCATGGATCTCAGATCCTTTAAACAATAGGAGAGAGGAAGACGTAACTGAGCCAGCGCTTACCTGAAACACTGAAGTCAATAGAATTTAGCCATAAATTGCTTAGATCACGGGTCTCAAAATGTGTCTCTGTTTAGAATTAGGTGAAACTGTACAAAGTAAACAAGACTGAACTCTGGATGCTACTATCTGCACATTGGTATTTACTCATGAGAATTATTATTTCGAAGGACACAGTTCCCAGCCCAACAAAGGAATTGAGGCCATTGTCATGAAAGCATGATGTTCCAAGGGACAGCCGTGACACTGCTTTGCCAGGCCACGGTTGCTGTCACTCCCTTTGTGACTAGAGAACCGGATAAGAATGCTTGTTTTTGGATTTGTTTTTTTTTGATTTGGATTCCACCCCTTGGTGTTTCAAGAGAATTAAACAATGACTAGAATTGCACATTTTATCCAAGCACCCCAGCCTAAGCTACCACACTTATCTGTTAGTACAGGAACCTCTGCCTAGCTCCTATTTCATAAGAAAAAGGTGATGACCACTAATCATGGTCCCCATATACACAGACATATACAGTCATGCACCATATAATGCCTTTTCAGTCAACAAGAGCCCACATGTATTATGGGGGTCCAAATAAGCTTGTCTTGTTTGGCTATCTCTGTTTTTCTTACCTTACCCCAAAAGACATCTCTCCCTTCTGATAACTGCCATTCTTCTTATATATATATATATATATATATATATATATATATATATATATATATATATACTTTTCCTAAATCAGTCTGTGTCTCTGAAAAAAAATATTGCTTAGTGACATCAACATCATTAGCCATCTTAGTTTGTAAAACACACTCTGTATGTCACATAATGAAATCTCCAAACAACACATCTTTCAGGTGTAAACCATTGCTGAAGCACAACTGTATATACAGGTATGCCTGTTCATACACAAAACACATATGTATTCATATATATTCGAAAGATTCAGAAATACTCCTTTGGACCCCTTCTCCTATGCACTCTCTGATTTTACTCTGACCCAAACACTTTATCCTGGCAGATGAGATCATTCCTTGCCTCTTTTCCTGTCTTATTTCCAAGCCTAGCCCTTTCTTTTGAATGTGTGCTCCCACTGTGTTGGGTGACTTCCATTATTTAATCCTGCCCTGTTTGCACCCTTTCATATGCAGCTCACTTCCCTACATCTATATAAGATTTCTGATGAACAGAAAGGCTGACCGAAGCATCTTCCCTGTGTGTCCCAGACTTTCTTCTTCCCTGCCCCCAGGTAGAATTTCCTACTTTTTTCCCTCTGCCCTATTGTATCACACACAACATTAGTTCATTCATACATCAAACACTTAGTAAATATGTGTACTCTGTGCTGACTCTGCTAGGGGTTGCCCTACCACGGGAGGTGGTTATGCTCTTGGTGGCCATGCATAACAGTTGAACCTGTAGTTGAGTTGTGTCCTAGCTCTATTAAATTAAGGATCACTGAATATTCATTTTTGTGATTACAATACTTGGAATCTAGAGCCTAGAGGGCATTAAATAAATAAGTCAAATTCAATTTTTCCTCTTGCCCTTAATGACATAATGGAGTACACCAAGAGATTCTTATCTTTTTTTTCAAAAAAGAAACCACCTATTTAAATTTAAAAACTAATGTATATTTGTTATAAAAATTAAGCCATATGAAATGATGAACTCAATGACTTTCTTGCTATATCTAGTTTCACCAAGAAAATCAATGTTAATAATATGAACTTATTTCTCTACTCCTCATTGGAAGCTGCACAAACAAGCACAGAGATTTCATGTGCCTATTTTATAAAAACATAATACATACTTTTGTTTATAGTTTTCCTTCCTTCTTTCTTTCTTTTTTTCCTTTCCTGTAATTCTTTTGGGGGAAGTTTTAACTACAAATGCAATCTGTAATATAAACAACTCTAAAAACACAAGATGTAATAATATAGAATTATGTATACGTCTGCATGTATATGCATATATACTTAAATATGTATGTTTGTGTATGTATATACATGTGTATATATATATACTCATGTGTCATATATACATGTATACATAAGCATTTATTATAGGAAAATGGGTTAATTTAAAAAATAGTTTAAAAAACAATAGTTATTTATTAACCGTTATTGCTCAGAAAAATTCTAGACATTTAAGATTTTTCATCTCTAGTAACTCTCATAAGAAATTATGAGATTATTTTCATTTTATATTCGAGGAAACAAGAGACAAGAGATTTTGTAAATGGCAAACTTAGATAGTCTGACTCCATATACTGAGCTCTTAACTAATTTTTTTATGCTTTTAAGAAAGTCTTTAAATGAAGGATTATAAGAGAGATAGTACAAAAACAGTTATTTGAAAAAGAAGCTGAGGACTGGGGTTTAAACTCAGTAGTAGGACCTTTGCCCAGCCTGCATAGAGCACATGGACAAATTAATAACCCCCCCCCAAAAAAAATTGGCACTAAAATCAGCTAACACCAATAGAAAGTAGAGAAATGTTATAGGGACAGTTTGTCCTTATAAAAGTAGAGAATTAAAATATAATTAGAAACACAAAGCAATAATGGAACCAAATTCTCAGAAACATTAAATCAGCAATATATCAGTAAAATGAAACTTAAAAACAAACAAACAAAGGAAAAGCTGTTTCTGACCCTGGAAATACTAGAAAAGATGAAAACTATAAGGAAGAGTTTGCAAGATTTGAGGGTTGGAGAGTGGGGAATGCAAATGAAACACAAAAGCATAGAGCATTCCTCTCCTGACCAGCTAAATTGAATATCTACAACCAGAAAGTAGAACTACTCAAGTGCAATCTCTGACCTCAAGTACAAATTTTTGAGATTTTTCTTGACCATTTTTGAGTAAGATTACTGGTAAGCATCCCTTTGCACTAAAGGAATGTTAATTATAGGTAGAGTCTAAAGGGGGACCTAACCACGTATACATTTCATGTTGTTATTTGCCAGAGTCTTTTTTACATATATTTCTATTTATGAAATCTTGACAGACCAAATATGTGCCAGTTACTGTTCTAAAACCTTTCAATGTATTATCTCATTAAAGCAATACTTCAAAGATGACATTATTGGGGGAAGTACTGGGCCTACACTGGAACCAATTATATTCCATGCTTCTTTAATTATGTCTAAATGAACCACAAATACTACAATTATTATAATGCACAAATTAAAATATTTAAAATATTTTATTATTAATAATAGTAGAGTAAGGAATCAAAAGGGTTCAGGTAGTCAGACTCTAAGAAAAATTATCTTCATGCTTACTTTTGGGCAAAGAGTGACAATACAATCAGCCCTCTGTATCAAAGATTCTACATCTCCAAAATCAACCCACTGTGGGTCAAAAATATTTGGAAACCTGGACATTATAGTTATATATAAGAGTGAAATTCACTGTGATATATTTATATATACACATGACATAATTTGGTCAATTTCATTCCATAGTTCCTCCCCTTACTCATTCTTTTTCCTTCTCCCTCTGTCTCCTCCTTTTGTTTGTCCTATATTATATTTTTCTTTTTTTTTTTAATTTTTAAAAATTGTATTTTATTCAATTAACAGTGAATTTGAACATATACTCAAACACAGTATTAATTACTCATATTTCTCATTTGGAGGAGTTTCCTTTATACATTTTTAATTTTACTATTTTAATTGAGAAATTGATGAGACTCCTTGTACATTTATTGCTTGTCTTAGACATTTTAGATAATTCCCATCATCTGTATGTTAAGTTTGCTTAGATTTTCTTTTTTTTTTTTATTGGTTGTTCACAACATTACAAAGCTCTTGACATATCATATTTCATACATTAGATTGAAGTGGGTTATGAACTCCCAATTTTACCCCAAATGCAGATTGCAGAATCACGTCAGTTACACATCCACAATTTTACATAATGCCCAATTAGTAATTGTTGTATTCTGCTACCATTCCTATCCCATACTATCCCCCCTCCTCTATATTTTTCACAAGAAGTCCCCTGCCGCAGTCCGGCTGCAGCAAAATAACCGGGGGGTGATGAGCAACTTGTGTACATTGATACAGCAGGAGTGGGAGCCGTTTATTGTAGGACAGGAGGGGTATATATACATTCCACAGCTTATCTTAATTAACATAAACTAGATACAGCAGTCAACCAATAAGGAATCTCCACACTTAATGGCTCCCTGACGTTACTTCACTCCCTCTGGCAAAATGCCAGGCACCATCTTGACTTGTTTACAGACCCTAACAGTCCCCCCCACACCCGCTCTCTCTTTCTCTTTTGTCCTTAATTCTCTCTGTCTTCCATACATGAGAGAAAATATTCAATCATTGACTTTCTGAGTCTGGCTTATTTCACTTAGCATGATGTTCTCACTTACATTCTAAGCGACATTATAGGTAATTGATCTAAGAAATATAGGAAGGAATGTGAAAGTACTACTGTTTAATACAAGGAACTTGAGTATCCTGTATCTTAATATCTACTGGGAATCTTAGATGCTCTATGTATGTACCAGAAAATGATATAATTTCATTCATTTTCCTGACTGAGTAAAACTCCATTGTGTACATACATAACATGTTCATTATTTGTCTGTTGAGATATTCCAGTTTTATGTATAACTATAGTGCACCAATAAATAAATACAAGGAAGATCAGTCGAGTAGACGAAAGGAATTAAAGGGAGAGCGGGGATAGGAAAAGGGGAGTTACTGGGAATTAAAATGAAACAATTTATTTTGTATGTATTTATGAATGTGGCAATATGAATCCCATTGCTATGCATGCCTATAATGCACTAGTAAAAATAAACACTTATTTTAAACACTTCAAAATGAACAACACAACTTGAAAAAAAATTTGATCTATAACAACCATGTAGACATTTTTCTTCTTATTAATTTCTAAACAATCAATATACCAAATTTCACATGGCACTTACATTCTAAGCAACATTATAGGTAATCTAGGAATGATCTAAGGTATATAGGAATAAATGTGAAAGTACTACTGTTTAATACAAGGAATTGAGTATCCTGTATCTTAATATCTGCTGGGAATCCTAGAAAAAAAAATCCCATGAGTACCAAAGCATGACTGAGTTTACTATAGGCAAAGAGTCCTAAAGATTTTCAGCACTTTCCCATATTTTAACACACTTAATATTCAAACTATCTAATACTCCAAATTAAATGCTCCTTCAGAGGAACCCTTGCTATCACTATTTTACAAATAAGAAAACTAAGATTTAAGAGATGTTTAAATGATTTTCCCGAGATTTGATACCCAATGATAGGTGAGAAGGAGTCAAGCCTGGATCTTCTGATAACTACAATGCCACATTATCTTCTGTGCAACCAGAATCTTTTGTGATAATTTACCCAGAGTCTCCCTAGCAGCTGACATCAGGTCCGCAGACCATGCTGGAAGAATCTAAATTCATGCCAGGAGAGTGGTGGGTCAAGAGTGATCTGAGGAATAAAACTACCATGCCCCCATTTGAACTTACTACACAGCCTCATATAATTTTGGAAATTCAGCCTTGGGACTGTTAACAAGAAATTCAACTTTGGACTCTCTGAGTATAGTTTTATTTTGTTTCCTGTAAACTCCCTTCATCTGAACCATCCAGGCAGAATTCAATTTTCATCATGATCCAGACTGACACCAATGCATAAGTCATCTAAAAGTTATATCCATTATGTCTTATGGCACAGGGAGAGTTATTGCTTTTAATGTCATGTGTCTAGTCAAGGGCGCTACTTAAAAGCCTCAAAAGTGTAAAGGAGGGAAGTTTGGAGGGAGGGAGGGGGGGAGGGAGGAAGGAAGGAAGGAAAGAAGAAGGAAGGAAAAAAGGAAGGGAAGGGAAAAAGAAAAAGAAATAGAGGGAAGGGATAAAGTAGGGGAAAAGAAACTAACTTCCTACCCCAGGTGAGCTCTGAGGACGTGGAAGTGTTTAAACCTTTCTCCATTCCTTTATTCTGGAGGGAAATGCACATCCACAAGGGAGACTCAAAATTAAAATGGTTAACTGTTCCCTTTTAGTCAGTAGAAACTCCTCGGTTATTCCAAAAGAACTCTTTTATTTTCATTTCAACAGTTTCCCCCTCCCATCCCAGTTCTATTTGAACATCTGGAACGTTAGGCTTGCTTTCCAGTAAACCTGCCTAATAACTCACTCTGGGGTCTACGCCAGCCAGTGATGATGGTCCACCTTCAGTCTACTGATGTGCTCCTGTGTTCTCCATTCTTCCATTTGCTTCAAGTTTGCTTTGTGTTCGTTGGCTGTGAAGCATACAGAGCTGTATGTCATTAATTCCAGGGCTTGTTCTGAAATTTGCCCCTGAGACCATCTTTTCAATTGCCCTCCAACCTGAGACACAAAGCATTCGGTCTCTTATATTTTTCTATCAAAAGGGTTTACATTTATCATTACTTTTTTTTTCACATTTTTTTTCCAGAATAATGTCATCTGTTTGAGTTTTTATTTGACTTGTATGACCAAAGGATTCTGGGCCAGAGTAATTAAATGAAGCAAATGAAACATTTATTGACAGCAATATGTTATTGACTGAAGGGGGAGCATTTTAGCAGTAAAGATTTTTTTTCCACAAGTAATGCATTGCCATCTGTTCCCATTTCACACAAATCAGTACTGAGGGAAAAACATGGAAGGGAAAACTGGGTCAACATTTACATTTCAAGTCAGGTTAGATTTTGCTTTGTCAGTTTCTCTAGACTGGAAATCTAAAGGTTAAAAGATTATTTCAGGTATGGGCCAGGCAAGCTAGGAAATGGATCCTTCTGGGTAGTTCTAAGAAATTATGAAACCCAAATAGAGGTAAAACAATTACAGGGAAAAAATAATGTTTTCTAGGATCTAGGTCTGCCTGTAGACTTATGAGATCAAATAAATGAGAAAAATCATTTCAACTTGATAAATCTCTGTGTTCAAACAGCCCTTATTTTTCTAACTACTTGGTCCAAACATGTGTTTCTTATGGAGTTATTCATCTGTGGCCTAGAAATATCTTGTACTTTAAAAAAGATAAATCTCAAAGCATATAAATACCAAATATATACTATGTTTACCTTCCCTTCTTAAGGACTAATATGTTTCAAACTCATGGAGTGATCAAACTATGATCACTCAAGGGAGACAAACAAAATTAGGAAAGCAGATTTATCCTAACAGAATACTTTCAAAGATTCTGAGCCAGAAAATTCAACTCTCCCTTCTGACTCAGCACCTTCATTCTCTTCATGTGTGTTTGTGTGTGTGTGTGTGTGTGTGTGTGTGTGTTGGGAATAGCACTAAGTTAGAATCTCCTTCTGTGTTTCTTACTCATTATTAGGCCTAATTTACACCTAAAAATCTCTCTTCAGTCTGTAAATTTTATTCTTACATGTTAAAAATGATTTGATGTTGATAACCTTTTTGTTTTGTTTTTAAAATTATCATGGCTCAAATCTGCTTGAATTTCTTGTTTAACACTCTCCTAATGATATTTGAGGTGGATTTTGGTAAATAGACAATACATAATTCACTGTCAGCTTTATTTCATTCAGTTCCCTGTTGCATTTTTCCAAATTGCTGTTTGGATTAAATACAATTTTTTTTTATATTGGTGTGAAAGATCAACTGGTCAGTTTATAGGATTTTCTCCATATTGGGTTTTTTTCTTAATTCACCATCTACATGCATGCTTTACTCAGTTTTTGAATGTTGTGTTCTAAAAATGTCGAGTAGGTCAACTGTTTAACAGGATTATATTTTTACCAATATTTTGACCTACTGTCAGTTCATTTTATGCTGCCATAATATAAGAATACCCAACACTGGGTGACTTATAAAGATCAAGGATTTAATGGGTTATCATTCTGCATGCTCAGAAGTCTAAAATCATGGTACTTACATCTGACAAAGGCCTTATTAATGCATCACTCCATGGTGGAAAGCAAGTGAGAGAGAGTCAAAGGGGGCTGGACTCATTCTTCACCAGGACCCCACTCCTATGATAACCAAGAAACTCCATTAATTTAAAGTGAAAACATTAATCTCCTAATGAGAGAAGACAGCTTGTGACCCAATCAGCTCTTAAAGTTACCACCTTTCAACACTATTCCTTGATCACTTGGTAAATTTCTAAAACATAAACCTTGGGAGACACATTCACTCACTTTTTCTAAAAATTACTGAGGGTTATTAAAATCTCCAAATATGAAGCTGGTGCATTGAATACTCCTGTAATCCTACCAGCTTGTGGGGCAGAGGCAGGAGGATCAGAAGTCCAAGGCTACCTCAGCAAATTAGGGAGGTCCTAAATAACTTGGTGAGATCTTGTCTAGAAAAGCCAAGGAGAAGGGTCACTGGTAAAGTGATTCTGGGTTCAATCTCCAGTACCAAACTAATATAAATAAAATAACAAATACGATTTGATTTGCCTTTTCATCTTTTTTTTCTGTTTTTCATTTTTAATCTCTATGTTTTCAAGATTCTTTTTTAGTTTCATACACATTTAGGGTTTTTGTGGTTTCTTGGAAAGTTAAACATTTTATTATGAGGTATCTCTTTTGATTTCTGGTAATATTCCTCATTGTAAAGTCAAATTGGTCTGATATTAATTAATATTAATTTATCTACATCATCTCTCTTGCACTTGGTTTTAAAATATTTTAATTTCAACCCATTTGGACTTTATATTTTAAAAAAGTGTTTTAGAGAATTAACATGTAGTTAGTCCTGATTCCTTTATCCAATTTGAACAAAAAAATAGAGTGTTTAATCCAGTTACATTTTTAATATTCAATTGATTTTTATCCTTTTATTTTGAAAAATTTTTAGTTCATATAAAAGCTGTTGCACTACCCAGAGTTCACATGCATTCTATACATTGATAGTCCTATCAGTACAACTTTTAAATTAGTAAATTATCATTGATGGAGTACTAAATGAATTTATCAACCTACAAATGTTACTCAAATTTTCCACTGAAGTTTATTTTCCTTTCAAGATGCAATTCATGATCTTACAATGAGTTTTCTTATCGTGAGTATCCAATCTGTGATAGTTTCTATGTTAGTCCTTATATTTCATAACCTTGACATTCTTAATGAGCACTGACCAATTACTTTGTAAAACATTTGGATTTGTCTGATGTTTTCTCATGACCAGACTGATATTGTGGATTTTTTTGTTTTTGCAAAATACCACAATGCGTGTTCTACTCAGTTCATTATTTCAAGGAGTACAAGATTCTGATGTGTCTTATTGCTAGTGTGTTAGCCTTGATCGCTTGGTAAAGGAAGTTTCTAGTGAATTTCTCCACAATAAAGTTATTATATTTTTCTTTATAGAAAAAAGACCAACATCTTTGGGAAGTTACTGTGAGATGATGCCGAAATCTCCTTTCTCCTCAAACTTTTGCCCATTGATATTGGCATCGCTATTTGTTAGTGAGATATTTCAAATTTGTAAATACTGTTCTGACACATTTATTGCTGACTTCCAGAGAAGAAAGACCATTGTAGCATATATATACATACTGTCCTGTCATGTAAGGCATATAACCTAGCAGTACCACAGAACTACAAGCATCTGCAGTATAAAAAGGTGCCAAATGGAGCCCCTGGCAAGTGCCAATTGGAGAATCACAGCACAGACATCTAAGGTTATGAAACTAGGTCATGCCATCTGCAGCAGGGAACTTGTATACCATTTGAAAAGTGCTGCATGACATGTTACAAGGTCAAGGTAAAAACTGGGTATCTGAAAGGAAAATCAACCAACTTTCATGCACTGATTACAATGAGACCACTAAGATGTAAAGCAAGGAAGATGATCCGTAACTTACCATAAGATGATGTACATGTACATATGAGAGTGGAATTGAGTGGGCCATAGATTACAGTAATCTGTGCAAAGAGATATAACACCACTCCCTCAGCTTACACCCATGACTTTCATTCATTAATGAAGACTAATGTACAGAAGAGGAAAATCTCAACTGAGTTCATGAATGGGCCAAGATATGAGTGCATTTCTAGGCTGTACAGTATTTTCCATAAATGAATTTTTAATACCGTATTTTCAGTGGAAACTTGGCTAATAAAAGACAAGTTCAAAGATGTAACATGGAACCCTCTGGTCCTAATTCTTCACTGAACAGCATGATTTTTATTGTTTCTGAAATGAGATCATCTTTCCCTTCTGCTCTCACATTAACTAGATTTGCTGAATGATGTGACGTCATGGGCATTGGTCTGGGCTATGGCATGGTTTCCACTAACTGAGTTTTAAAATACATCCATTAGCATGCAGTGGAGGAAGATTTGATCTCATCATGCTATCAATCACTTGTTTTCCTGAGAAAATTGGAAATATGACAGGCAGCTGTGCTTTATCCATGTTTTCATGTATTCATATATCTTTCCCACTTCAAAGTTCTCAAAAGAGAAGTGAGATAATGTGATTAGGTAGCCAAGCAAATTCAACGTTCTGAAAACTAGGTCGTTGTTAAGATTAACTGATGAATTAAAAAGGGTTTAGAAAGGTGGTAAATTTTTGATTTGCATATTTCTCTGAAGAGTTTTGATTCTTGTCAAGTCTCCCTCCCACCTTTTATAGAGCATCAAGCCATAGCAGTACATCTAGCAATTTAGTAGTTGCAAATTACTCTTGCCTTCTTCTCTTTTTTTTTGACCTAGAGCAAATTATCAGTATTTCCACACTAGATTTATTTTCCATAATCCATCAACTGCATTGCTTTGGGGGCACTGAAAATGAGACAGGAGAGTGCTAATGTGACAGATGAGGACTGAAATAATTAAATAGTGCTCAGCACAAGGCTACTATACATCTCTTGGACTAGCCATCCTTTGAAAATGCCTTAACTGCCAATTAAATAAAGACCACTTAGTGTTGAACATTGTCAAATGTTCAACTCTTCCTTTGGCAATTTTGGCCTCATCAATGACATTTTCCGAGAGATAAATTAATAGCCTTCTAGTATAAGGGTGAACATAATTTATGCCATTTGGTTTCTTTAGTTCACTGGTTAGCACTTTGTTGTATGACATGTAAAGATTTGAGACACAGTTCTTCCTGGCAATTTGAAATATGAAGAAAAAACTGAAATAAATATTCTTCTACTCACTTATTTACTCAATCATTCATTCAATAAACAAGCTCACATATTGTGAGGAGAGAGGCACCTAAATACATGATGATAGTAGAACCAGTCCTTGTAACAACAGAGGTGTGTTCATGGTGCATATTTAGAACACAAAGAAAGGACTTTAGTACATAGGAGTAATCCTGAGAAGCGTCTTGACAGAGATGATGCCAGCAGCCATATTTTGATGAAGGAATTAGAACATCATCCAAATAAGGGGTAAGATGAACAGTAGCCTGGGTAAGGTGAGTTGTGGGGCAAAATGCAGGGCATTTCAAAAAGGAAGAAAAGTACATGGGAAATGAGTAGGGCATGGCTAGATGAAGACAATATGGAGGAAATTCAAAAGAAGTAGATTTTGAAAATGACACAAGATATATAGGGATACCAAAATTGAAATCACTTTTTTCCCTAGATTTTCTGTTGGCAACATTGTAGATGCATTATCTAAACTAATCATTTATTATTTGAGGTTTGAGGGGTGGAATTGGTATGGCTTGGCTTTGCTCCTGGTACCTAAATTGGCATTATGTTTGCCTAGGTAATAATCCGGCAATTCACCTGGGTGGAAGGGAGCTGGCATGGAAAGTACAGATGTAAAATGAGTCTGAAGTGTTTGGCAGGTTCCCGTCATGCATGCATCCTTGTCAATGGGCCAAAGTGTTTGTCCTTTACTGATGACAACAGGAGGTCAATGAAAATTTAATAAGTTTTAATAGAAAAGGGACATAAGATACTGATAAAAAGTCCTAGGGCCCTACTTACTTAATGCGCATTAAGTTCTAAGTCATAGATATGCAAGTTATGGTTAGGTAAAGGCAGAATAAATTTCCAAAGTCATTATTTTCATGTTTCTATATCTTTCTGCAGGCAAAGTTTTTTATTTTTATTATTTTGATCATAGTGGTTTTTTTTTTTCCTTTTGTAATGAAGAATGTTTTCCACTGGGACAAAGAATGTCAAAGCAGTTTCTGGTGGATGGTCAAACATACGAATAAAACAAAACACTTTTATCCTGAGCCTTCAATGTGCTCACTGCTGTACTTTCTTCTGGGAAATGTCAGTGAACATATCATGAAACAACTGCCTATAAAGGATTTAATGTAAGTAATTTTATAAGATAATCCTAAAGCCTGAACTGATTCATTTGATTAATTTACCATATAATTGCTTTATCTTCCATGAAAGACAATTCATAATGTTTTACTTTCTGAAATCCTATCTAAACAGTTGTAACTTTGATATATATCCAAAATATAATGTTTATACTCTTAATTTTACATTTTAAAGTACCCTTGGAAAGCTGGATGCAGACAAGTTATTCATATTACTTACTTAATCTTATGATTTTTTAGAAACATCAATTAAAGAACAACCACTTTATGAATCTAAAAAATACACACTCTCTTGACCAGTCAAATTAGTTTTTTATATAAACAAATTGTGGCTGAAGGTGGAGAACAAAATATCTCAGCAAAATCGCATATGTTGAACCATCAGTATTAATTACAAGGCTAGGTAAAATCAATCACGCAGCCTAATTAAATCTTAACATTTGCATTTACAGTTAGAATTGTGTGTAGTATCTGTATATATTGTTGTGAATATACATAGTTATAAGAAGTCAAATGGCACAGGGATGTCTAAGATAAAAAGTAAAATCCATCTTCCTTTCTCTCTTTTCCTAATCCCACACCAAGAGTGATGAATGTTACTTATCTAGTGTGCTATGGGCTGTTTTTTATTCTATGCATTCGTCAATCAATGTGGCTATGATATTTTTAAGCAGCGATAACACCAAGCATTCTTTTCTCTATCTTGCTTTCATTCATTCAAAATGCACCTGAAGACTTTTCATGTCAGTATCAATTAGAAATTCCATTTCCCTTAAAATGATTATGAAGTCATTCTTATTACAACAAAGCCTTTACTTACATAGATACTAGATGGCTGTTTGAATATTTCCTATTTGTATAGATTCTTATCAAAATTTTTATACAGTGCAAACTGTGCTGCTGCAGTGATCTTCTTTGTGTATATTTATGGTCAAATGAACAAGTGCACATGCTTTGATAGGATGAAATTGCTAGGTTAAAATTCATACATTTTTCAAATATTTCAAATGTTGTTAAACTACAAAATCATTTCTTTTTTTAAACTTTGATTTGTTATATATGACAACAGAATGCATTACAATTCATATTACAGATATATAGCCCATTTTTTTATATCTCTGGAAGTACACAAAGAAGAGTCACATTCTTCGTGTCTTCTTACATGTACTTAGGGTAATGATGACCATTTCTTCCAACAATGTATGAGAATTCTCATTTATCTACATCATTGCCAAGACTGGGTTTTATAAATGTTTTAAATTTTATATAATTGTGTGAACCAAGTGTATTATGGTATTGAAGAGATTGTGCATGGACTGTTTTTGTAACCAGAATTATTATTCATTGAAATTATGGGGATAAAAGAAGGATGAGTGGCAATGGAAAAAGATTTTGCTAAAACTTCTGCTGCTTATGTTGAATATAGTTATAGATAAAAATTCACTATTACATAAATATTCAGGTCTCCTATCAAATTATCACAAAAATAATATGCTAAAAAGTAGTTACATACCTCTATATCACACACTTCTGTTTTGTGCAATAATATAACTATAAAGTGAAATGTTATAATTAAGAAAAGCTCTTATCTTTTTTATTGTGCAGAAAATGTCATTGCTGTAAACTCATGCACAGCTGTTTGACTAATCAAGTATTACAGAAAATTTTGCTGATTCAGAGAATAATAGGGGTAAAATTATAGATTTACTCTTTTTGGAAGAAAATGTTATTATGAACCTTTATATATGCTGTTGAGTAATATAAGAGTCATACTTTATTTTGTATTTGGTTTGATATTTAAAAAATTAATAACTTCCTCATGGATATGATATTTTATTTTATTTTTAAACAAAAAGACAATCACTTAGCCATGTGGATTTCAGTCTTTTGTTGAAACTATCGTACACCATATGTCTTCAGGCTGATGTTCACAGGCAAATAGAAAAGCAATGTCATACGGAGAAGGATTATGTTTCTACCATAAACTGATAACCACCTAACCTAAGGAGTTACTTAAATCTTCCCTTGAGTGAAAAGGTAAAATAATGATGATAATTATAATCATGATCATGATCAATACAGGAGACCAAACAGCCAGTGATAATTCAGGGAAATAAAATGGGGATTCTTAATTTAGAAAACCCCCAAAGCTAGAAGGCAAATCTAGACTTACATGTCATACAAATTAATTTTACCCTTTATGAGTACTTTTTCCTATTAAGTTTTTTAAGTGCCTTCATTACTAAATTGTACACGAGCAGGTTAATTAAGCAAAACCTACATTTAAAATGTAGGAGTAAGGAATAAAAAGTTCTTGTGTGCTATTGCACAAAACGATGAGTATAGATAACAATAAAGTACTATGCATTTCAAAAGACTAGAAGGATCTTGAATGTTTTTACCATAAAGAAATGATACAAGGACTGGGTTTGTAGCTCAGTGGTAGAGCACTTGCCTAGCACATATGAGGCACTGGGTTTGTTCCCCAGCACCACTAAATAAACAAAATAAAGGTATTGTGTCCATCTACAACAATAACAACAACAAAAGAAATGATTCAGGAGATAATGATTCAAAAGAAGTGGTTCAGGAGATAAATAAGTTTAACCTGAATTAAACATCACATTACATAAGGCATACATTTATGTAAACATCACATGGTAACTCATCGATATTTACAAGTTTATGTTGTATATCTGTTAAAATCAATTTTATTAAAAATGTAAGAGTTTGAAAGACATATCAGAAATTCATACATAAACAGAGGGTGGGGGGAGCATACCTTGTAATCTGTAATCCCAGGGCCTCTGGAGGATGAGGCAGGAGGATCACAAGTTCAAAGCCAGCCTCAGCAACAAAGCAAAACTCTGTCTCAAAGTTAAAAAATATATATATATATATATGTTAAATATATATATATATATATATATATATATATATATATGCTGGGGATATGGTTCAGTGGTTAAGTGCCACTGGCTTCAATCCATATACAAGATTTATTGACATGTGTAAGATTTTTAATAGAAGAAGGCTAATGCTCTTCAGCAAAAAATAAATAAATAAAAAATAAAAAGTAACTTAAGCTAATAATTGTGAAGTCAAATAAATTTTTAATTTTATAATTTTTATTTTACTTTTGTTTTTGCAGTGCTGGATAAACCTAAGACCTCACATGCTAAACAACTACTCTACCACTGAGCTCCATCCCCCATCCTTTTCATTTAATTTTGAAATAAGTTCTCACTAAGTTACCAAGGGTGTGTTCATATTTTTGGTCCTCCTGCCTCAACCTCCCAAATAGCTTGGGATTATAGAGATGTGTGCCAATGGCACCTGGCCATATAATTGTTTTTAATGATTACAGACAGACAGCTATTCAGTGCTATACAAATAACCATAGTCAAAGTACTGATTCATCATAGGAATGAGAAACACACATCATTCATTCTTCTATTTATTTGTTTCTTAGATATAAATAAATACCTCTATTTATTTGTTTCTTAGATTCAATTAATGTGCTGGCACTTTGTAATGTATTGAAAGTCACTTTAAACAATTTGTTCTAGGATCAGTCTATTAGAAACTTCTTAATCTGAAGTTTCCCCTCAAATGCCTTCCGGATCCCAACTCTGACCTTACTTTAATAAACATTTTAACTGCCAAGAAGTATCCTCGTTATCTGTACCTTCATTATTCTCTATCTGCATCTAGAGACACCTAGGGCAACCTGGATTTCTTGTAGCATTTACTAATTCACCCAGATTGTCCCCTCCTCTTCTCAGATCCTCCTTTATGCTCAACATTCTCCTTGCATTGTTATCTAGCTACCAAACAAGATGTGGAATAATCTATTCCTATTTCAGGAAACCATCTCACATGTAGGTAATTATTCCAGGGAAGGTTTTGCTCTAAAAATTGGAATACATTTGGTGAAGCAGTAGCTACAAAATAAAACTCAGAATTTTTGAAAAAGCAAAAAAAAAAGTCCGTCACATGGACACAGATGAGCTGATCTTTACTTTTCTTGTTCTGTTTCAGGTGTTCATGCTTTCTTTCTGGCTTAGTCAAAGATCTTGGGAGTCCTAACTTCAAATACTTTTCACTCTGGCAAAAAAAAGCAACTACTTTTTGAAAATGGCCAAAAGTTCCTGATTTCGGTTTTTCACCTCTTAACAGACAATGGTATTACATTCATGGCTTTGCGGGAGGAAGGCTTTGAACCCAAGGTCAGGTACACAGGACCACCAATTTCAGCTTCTTAGGCACATCCCTCTAGAGGTCCAGGGAAACTGGAAAGAACCCAAAAGAGAAAATGTTTTAAACCCAGAAAAATATTTTCAAACATTTTGTGCTACTTTCTAAATACCGAGTAATTTGCAAGATTGATTTTGTTACCCCGGTAAAAATAGTTTACCTTTCTTAGAGTATATCTGTAAAGAGTTACATCAGTAACTCCAATGAATTTGGAAATATAAAGGAGGATTCAAAATATTTATATAGAAAATGTGATTCGAAAAGACTGAAATCACTTCTCACTAAATTTTCAAAATGAATATATATATACACACACATATTTATCTATAAACATATAAATATATATGTATATATACTCACACATATATACATACATACATATATGGCAGGGTAATTTATTCATTAAAATTTTAAGTTTAGATTGAGGCATTTCTAATATATCTGTAATTTTTTTTGTTCTGTCAAATGTATCTTACGGCACTAAAGTCTTGTTTTTGCATCTTCATTAACGTGATTGAACTTACACATCATTCTTTTTCAAAAACACTATTTTGAACTGTGATTACTCTGGCTATTTATTCTTCTCTAGCACATTTATCATTGAGTGATGATGGTGTTATTTCACATGCAAGCTCCAACACCATTTCAGGCCCTTTGACCTCCTTCAAATAGCTAATTCCCTGGGGCACCGAGGTGGTGGCAGAGTTGGCAGCACGTGACAAGGTGCTGAAAATTCTATTGAGTTCATTAGCTACTTAGCTGTCAAGGTCTCTATTTATATGCAAGACTGATTAAAGTTAATATAATTTAAATAGATTGAAGTGATTTATATGAAAAATTTAAAAGATTGTGATTCTTAAGGACAACTGTGGTTTTACATCTATGTATATTTTTATGACTGTTTTTTATTATTATACTATAAAATTAAATTTTCATTTTAATATTCCATAGTCATGGAAATATCAATAGTATCCAATGAAGATTTGTGGGAATGCTCATTTTGGAATTGTCTGAAAGAAAATCCAGTTGAAAGAAGAAATTTTCAATTATCTTTGTTAAATTTGTGTGTTGCCCCTGTGGTAAGCTAATTCTAAATGACCTTGCTCTTGCATAATTTCTCACTGAGTGTGGCTGGAACCTATGATTACAGGAGATATCAGTGCCATGATTATGTTACCTTATATGACTGAAGGATATTGAAAATGTGATAGAGTTAAGTTTCCAAATAAGCTTAAAATATGGGGATTCCCAGGTAAATTTGACATAACCATGTTAGCCTTCAGGGTCTAGGAGGACAGAGACAAAGTCAGGAAAGCACAGAGATTCAAGGTGCAATTGTTAATCTGAAGGTGGAGGGGGGCCTCCACCTTCAGATTAACAATTGCATTTATTAGTGCCAAAGAATAAATGTGGGAGAACTTTAGGATCTGACAGCAGCCCTTGACTGGCAGCTGAAAGCTTGCAAGGAAACACAGATTTCAATTCTACAAAAGGAAGGAACCAAAGTATGCCAACAAGAATGAGTTTGAAGTTGGGTTTTCCCTAGTGTCTCTGGCAAAAAAAAACAAAAAAAAACCAAAAAAAACCACAGCCCTGTAACAAGATGACTCAGTTTTAAGACACCTTGAGAAGTGAAACAGCTGTGTGATACCACACTTCAGGGCCTACATAACTATGAGCTAATAAACGGGTGGTGTTTTAAGTTGTTAAGTCTGTAGTACTTTGTTATCCAAAATCACCCCTTTCCCCAAATTATTTCAAATTATCCTTTTGTTTGCAAGGTTAAAAATAGTCTCCTTTTCTTCAGGTATCATCAATTTTGAGAAGTACTTTTTGCTTATAATATCATCTTCAAATGTTGTGACTTTGAGCTAATGTGGGAAACTTCTCTGAATATTCATACTCTATTCTGTTTCATGTATTCAATCTGAGTTTGAAATGTTCATTGATGCCCAGATAGGAAAACAAAATATATATATATATATATATATATATATATATATATATATATATATATATGCCATTAAAATTTCTCTCTGTTAAAATCCAGATTGGAAAAATAATAAATCTACTTGGCTTGCTTGGACGCATCATATTAATGCTAAATTTAATGCAGAAGATGAGCCTAGAAGCAAACAGAAATGTAATTCAAAGTAATTGAGCCCAGAAGAAATCACAAGGAAAATTGTAGGAATTGGAAAAGGAATTTCATGGAGAATGATACTTTTGAAGATACTATCTATTATCATCTAAACAGGGGAGATTCCAGAGAGAAGATTCAGGGGAAAATATTTCCTAACTTATAATAGAGGTGCTCACATTTTTTTTTTGATGTAAGAGAAGAATGGCATTCTCAGGAACCAGTTCCTTCATTTATTTATTTTTGGTTTGGTTTCAGATGAGTGAAATTAAAGAGTTATTTCCCTTTACACTAACTAACAGACAAGCCAGGAAACTTGCCTAGTGATGGTATAGAAGATAGGCCTTGCTTTTGATTTGTCAGTTAATTTTTCTCCCAGTTCAATATGCAATAGTAAATGCAACATTCACATTCAGAACAATAGATCTAAAAATCAGAAAGACTCATTCTCAAGGAAGAGCCTTCCATTGGGACTCTCCTTCAACAAGTTTTCTGATGCTCACTTCAAGATGACAGGTGGAGTATACCGAGCAACTTTTTGTGTTGTACATTAAAAGGTTCCTTCAGGCTTTCTCAGCTGCCCTGCAAAATGCTGCAATTTTTTTTTTTTGCTAGAAAAAAGGGCAGTTAAAGCATTCTTCTTCACAGCTAAATTTTGATTTAATTTAGTACAAGAGCTACGAGGAAAGCAGAACATTTGCAACATCTTTCATCTAAAAACTTCTAAGTTAAAATTACAGCAATTGACTAATGAGGTCAAGATTTACTTTCTGCGGATACAGCCCTGAGGAAAATTGCAGCATTTTGCAGGGAAGCTGAGAAAGCCTGAAGGATCCTTTTAAGGTGAAATACAAAGAAGTTGATCGGTATGCTCCACCTGTCATCTTGAAGGGAGCATCAGAAAACTTGCTAAAGGAGAGTCCCAATAGAATTCTCTTCCTTGAGAAAGAGTCATTCTGATTTTTTAGATCTATTGTTCTGAATGTGAATATTGCATTTACTAGAAATTCATAATGCTACAATGTCTTAAGAAAATTATTACGTGTTTTACTTCTCACAGAAAAGCCATTGGAATCAAAATTACTAAATATAATGACTGCATGACCTCTAGTAATAAGAGACACACACATTTATTATATACACACACACTTATACATATATAGTTTTTATTTTCTTGGCTTTGACTAGCATTCATTACAGAGACAACTCAGTACTTAGTCTTTACAAAGTGTTAATACACGGGAATGACTCTAACCTAAAGGAGTTACACTTGTAGAAGGAGCAACTTTGTCTCTTTTCTACTACCCTCTATATTTCTTTTTTTCCCCAATTTTTTTTCACATTTTTATTGGTGCATTATAATTGTACCCAACAATGGAATTTGTTGTCACATGTTCATACATGCACAACACATAACAATATAATTTGGCCAATATCACTCCCCAGCACTTACCCTCTCCTTCCCTACTTCCCACCCTTTGGTACCTTGCATCCAGTGATCTTCCTTTGATTTCCATGAGATCTGCCCACACTTTTTCTTTTCCCTCTCCAGCTTCCATTATTTCCAAACCTAATACTCATTCACTATTGCACTCATCAAATATTCATCAAATCTCCATTCAATAAAATATGGAATTAAACAGGTAAAGTCTCCTTTTATTTTTGCGTCTTGCCTAGTTTTTTATTTTTATTGAAGGAAATATCAACACAGTTTGGAGGATGAATTCGAAATTTAAACCCAGAAGTGAAATGTTTATTGGTAAAGTTTCAGTAATGCATGCAGAAATGAGTTTCTAAGGTTTCTGATCAAGATGAACTTATTGATAGAAGATTTTTTTTCCCCCAAGATTCTGGATTCAGTGTTTTGATCCTGACAGTGAGCCTGATGGTATCCCCTAAACAAAGTTAAAAGTATAGAGATTCCTCAAAATCCTCTTCCCAAATACCCCTGGACCAATCAGCATCTGGCTCTATGGTGCTTTATGATACTCAAAAGATGTGCATGGTTGGATAGTTGGTGGCACAGTTTACGGTACGGGATCTAGAAGTTTAAGCTGGATGGGTGTCTTCAGTTTTATACTACACTCAAAACTATGCTCCTCAGTGTTTCTTTCTCCTAAGAGTCTTCAAATGTATTGAATTTTAACTCACTTTCCATCTCACCCTTATGATTTTAAAGCAAAGTCACCTCTTTCTGGCAATGATAACTCTCCTGGAAGAAAGAAATCTTGGTTTGTTAATGGTAAAGTGGTCATATGTTCTGCTTTCTCCAGTTTAGTTCTTTAATCACATTATCTTGACTTTGTTAATAAGTTTATACAACCAACTCATTTAAGAAGCTCTGGTAAGTACTTCAGTGTTGGCTCCCAGATGATGATGCAATCCTAGCTTCAATCATAATATATATTGTTAATTATTTTGCTATATTATCAGGAATCCACCATGAAGCATAAATAATCTAGTTTTTTTTTTAAAGAGAGAATGAGAGAGGGAGAGAGCGAGAATTTTTTTTTAATATTTATTTTTTAGTTCTCGGCAGACAAAACATCTTTGTTGGTATTTGGTGCTGAGGATCGAACCCCGGCTGCACGCATGCCAGGCGAGTGCGCTACCGCTTGAGCCACATCCCCAGCCCAATAATATAGTTTTTTAAAAATCTAAAGTATCCCTCAAGACGACTTTGAATTGAATGAGTAGGTAGATCACCCTCACTGTGGGCCTATGCTAGTAAAAAATTGACTCTCCTTTAACCCATACTTGTGGTTTTATGAGAGTTTTTTCCATTTGAACATCAGACAGAGCAGAAAAATAGCTTGAACCCAAGTTACAGATGATTCTGCACTATAGAATGAAAACATCTGCAATTGCAATTCTGTGGTGTTACAACCCAAAGGATATAACGCAGGAAATAAACCTGATGAACAGAACTTAATGAATAACATCTCTTCTAAACCAATTTTTCCCAAATGAGAAATGATCAATGTGTCTAGATCACTGTCTGGAGACAGAAGTTTCACTACTGAAGAATGATGACAAAGAACATGTCCTATGTCTGGGCCATTCAAAATGTTGATAGCACTTGGGCCCATGAAAATATGCAAGAAAGTTGTGATCCTGTTCAGAAAGCTTTGAATGACTGTGTTGATGTTTTTTCTCATTTTGCAATGACCAGAATTTCTCTTCTTCAGCTACCTATAATATGCTCAGTGGACTCATGAAGACTGTGGCTATGATGTCAGAGATAGATGCACTTTCAACTAGAACAAATCTAGCTCTGACACCGTTAATGTCCCTTACAACACTTACAATTAATATAAAACCACTATTTTGTTTTCATTAAAAAGAGGATCATGGTACAAAACTTATTTGAGACACAATTAATATTGGAAAGAGCCATTTGGTTTGTATTTTTTCATTGAACTAGATGCTTATTCTAAATTTATAATTTCCTTATTAATCTTGCTCTTACCAGGACTTCCATTCAATAAATTTGCGTAAGGTAATCCTTATTTATGTTTCAAACAAGTAACTCCACTAACAGTGAGAAAAAGTAGACTAATGCCCATGAGATTCACTAGCTTACTAGTCCTGGAATTTTTAATTGAGTACTGATCTGCACCTGAAAAAGCTAGTTTATATGGAAAAAATAAACATGCAAAGAAATTAGAAAACAAAACAGTGTCCAAATCACCAAGGGGTTGGGAATAGAGCCTATTACTAAAACTAAATTCATGAGGCATGTATTAAAGTACTAAAAATAGTCTCGTTTCAGTAGCGGAATAAATTGTCCCATAAACTGCCATGGTTGATTTCACAAAATCTAAAATATAAAGACCCCAAAGAATCGAACCATTTCCAATTGAGCAACAGTTTTCAGAACACGGTTCATAGTGATTCTTATGAATAAAAATACATATACCCAGTACCCCAAAATTTAAAATATAGAATGACTAGGATCCAATAAAATATGATTAGGTGCAAAAAAGATTCAAGGAAATATAACCCATGATGAGAACACTCCATCCCTTTAAATTAATAAGGAAGTGACATGTATGATAGATTTATTAGGAAAAAATAAAATAGTTATAAATATATTCCATATGTTTAATAAGCTAGAAGAAAAATAGAACAGGTGAAGTAGAGGCATAAGAGCTATAAAAATGATGAAAAATTCTATAATTTGAAAGCCACAATGTCAGAGATAAAAATATGTCTGGACACTAAGGGAAAATTTGACAGTGAAAAATAAAAGATTCATGAATTTAAATGCACAGCAATGTAAACTGTTCAAAATAAAATGGGTAAAAAACAGGTTGATGATTGGTTCACTAAAATATCAGCAATTGATTGCATAATAATTTAAGCTGTCAAATATTCATGTAATTGGAGTTTTGAAGTAAGAGGAAAGGTACAATGGAAAGGAAAATCTGTGAAAATGGCTAAAAATTTTCCAGAGTTGATTAAAACCACAAAGTTGTGGCTACAAGAAGCACAGGAAAAGTAAGTCGGTCATGATCAAACTGTATCTAAAAGTTATTTTTTTTTAAAAGGAAAAGGCGGAGGAAAAAAGATGTTACATAGAGAAATAATGATAAAAATGATTGTGCTATTTCTTTTTTGGAAATAATGCAAACCAGAAGATAGTGGATCAATATCCGTAAGGTACTAAAACATGAGGACTATTTAAACTCTACTTTTAATCAAAAAAGAATAATTTATAACTAGAAGTGAAATACTGACACTTTATAAATGTAAAATCTGAAAGCATGGAGTACCAGAAGATTCAAAAATAAGGTACATTAAAAATAAGGACTCCAAACAGAAGGAAAATAATACCAGGTGGAATTTGGGCTTACACAAATGAAGAACACAGACATTGTAACTACAAAATGAAGATGTTTATTATTATATATCTCTTTTAAAAAATTCTATTTAACTATTTAAAGCAAACATGATAGTTATGCATTATGGGGGTTTATAGAATGTAGGATAAAAATAGCTCAGAGCTGGGGCAAAGGAACAAGTATACTAGGAGTACAATGTTGTACAGTTCTTTTTTTTTTTTTTTTTTGGTACAAAGGATTGAACTCAGGGGCACTCATCCACTGAGCCCTATCCCCAGCCCTATTTTGTATTTTGTGTTTTATTTAGAGACAGGGTCTCACTGAGTTGCTTAGCACCTTGCCATTGCTGAGGCTGGCTGTGAACTGGAGATCCTCCTGTCTCAGCCTCTCATGCTCCAGGGATTACAGGCACACACCACCAGGCCTGACTTATTGTACAGTTCTTATGCTAATGTGAAGTAGTGTAATGCCACTTGAAGATAGACTGATGAACTAAAGCAAAAAGTAAACATGAAAATAACATTAATCAGATAGCCACTAGAGAAGATAAAACAGAAATATAAAATATATGTGACCAAAAAAGAAGCAAAGGTAGGAAAATTTTAAAAAAGAAAAAGTCAAAAGAACAAAAATCAAAATAATATAATTATGTTAAGTATTAATGTGATAAGTACCATAATTAAGAAGCAGAGACTATCAATTGTATAAAAGCATAAAGCTTATCTGTATATGATCTATAAGAAACCAATTTCAAATATGAAGTGAGATAGATGCAAAGCAATATGGTATAGAAAAGATATAGGGTGTTCACACTAAACAAAAGAAAGCTGGAGTGACCATATTAGTATTAGACAAAGTAGGTTACTGAATTATAGATATTACCAAGCATAAAGGAGATCATGTCATAATGCAATACATAAACTGTAGAGTCATATACTATTAATGATAATGAACCTGCTGATAAAAATTCTTTCACGAGAAAACCACATGTCTAGATGGTTTCACTGGTGAATATCAAATATTCAAGGAAAAATGATGTTAATTCCACATAGATTATTCTACAAAGTTGAAAGAATGAATAATTACCAACTAATTCTGAGGTTATTATTACTAATACAAAAACCAAAGAAAAACAGTAGAAAAAAATGAAACTATAGACAAACAATATCCAAGAACTCACCTGTGAAAGTGTTAAAATATTTAGTGAAAGGATCTAACCAAGCATAAAATGGAGAATATATCACTACCAAATAAAATTTATCTCAGGAATGGTTGGCTTAGCATTCAAAATCCAATCAACTTAATTCCCCACATAATATTTTAAATTTGATTCATATAAAAGACATTGCCATTTTAATATTTGCAAAGTATTTGCAAACTTATGCATTCTATCTGAATAAAATTTTTCAGCAAAGTAGAAATAGAATGAGATTTTCTTAACTGGTTAAAAGGCATATAAGGATAATCTGTAGATAATATTACATGTAATATTGAAAATCTAAATGCTTTCTAGACCATGAATAGATAGGATTGTCTGCTTTCACTGCTACAATCAATTCCATAAAGCAAGAAAAATAAATAAAAGGCATTCATATTTGAAGGGAAAAAAATGAAACATGAAGATGCCGACTGTCTAAGCAGAAAATTCTCTGAAATGCATAAAAGACTAGTAGAACTAATATTTAATTTTTGCAAAATTTTAGGATTCCATGTGAAGACACAAACAAATCACTACCAACAAGCACTAAGAAAATAAAATATGTTAACAATACTATTTTAGCATAACGGGATCCAAACTGTGAAATACTTAGAAGTGCACAGATAAAATAAATGCAAATAAATATTGTATTACGAAAATTAAGAAAAATTAAAGACCTAAATAAGAGAAGCATCAAATTATGATCATAGACCAGAAGACTCAGTAATGGTAAAGTGTCAATTCTTCAAAAAGTTAACTTTTCATTCAAATCAATCCTCATAAAATTCCTGACAATTTTTAAATAGAATTTGGCAAGCATGTTATAAAAAAAATTGTAGAATCGCAAAAGATCTATAGTGGTCAAACTACTTTTAAAAGAAAGATTGATATTAGCTACATCCTATTCTAATTTCAACACTTATTATAAAGCTACAAATGATCAATAGAACACAAGAGAATGCAGTAAAAGAACCACCTGTATATGATCAATCGTTTTTAAACAATTGCCAAGTCACTTAAATGGAGGAAGAATTTTCTGTTCAACAGATTACTGCAGAACAATTAGACATTGATGAGTATATTAGTTTGCTAAAGCTGCTGTAAAAAGTACCACATATCAGATGGCTTAGAAATAACAGGAATTCATTGTCTAGCTTTTAGGGGATGGAGTCTGAATCCAGGTGTCAGCAGGATTAGTTCCTGCTTAGGACTCTTGAGGAAGGCCAAGCTTCTATTCTATCTCTTGGTGTTTGTGTGTTTGTTTTTGATTGTTTGCTTGTTTGAGTCAGCTTTTTTTTTCTTCTTTTGCTATGGTAACCAGAAGACCTGAAGAGAATAAGGTAGAGGAGGAGAACTTTATATGAAGCTCAGGGTTTCAGAGGTTTCCGTCCATAGAAGGAGGCTCCGTTGCTTTGGGCTGGAGGTGAGGCAGAACATTATGTAGAAGGTTATGGAAGAGGAGAGCAGCTTAGGACTTGGCAAACAGGAAGCATAGAGAACCGCGCTTATCAGGGTCAAAATATATTCCTTAAAGGCACAAGCCCAGTGATCCACCTCCTCCAGTTATACCCTACCTGCATTGAGAAACCTACTACCAAGGGAATTCATTCAAGTGGATTAATGCACTCATTAGGTTTAGGTTCTCATTGCCCAATCATTTCACCTCTAAATTTTCTCACATCATCTCACACATGAATTTTTTTAAGACACTTCAATAAACTATAACATTAGTAGTCAACTTGTGATATTCTTTGTTGTGTAGATACATCATCCCAATCTCTGCCTCCCTGTTGCCATGGAATTCCCTGAATGTATTTTTCTGTGGCCAACTTTCCCATTTTTATAAGGGTGCCAGTCACGTTGTATCAGTACCTCTTCATAATGATCTCATCTTTACTCAATAAATCTTAAAAGTTTCTATAAATAAATAAGATTATATTCATAGGTACTGTATGTACAGGGGTAGGAGATTTTGACTCCAACGTCTTTGGCAGGGGGACACATTCAACCATAATGAATTTTAATGTAGAACGTAAACCATATACAAAATATTGACTCCAATGGATGAGAGGTCTCAGTGTGAAATTTAGAAGCATAAAATTTTTAGAGGATAAAATGAAAGAAAATGTTTGTGATCTTTGGTTAAGAAGAGTCCTTCTTATACCTAACACCAGAAACACTATCCACAGATGAAAAGAAATGGACATCATCAAAATTAAAAACTTCTACTCTTCAAAACCCTACCATAAAAATGAAAAAAAAAATAGTCAAAGACCATGAAAAATTATTCTCTAGCTATATATCTAATAAAAGGCTTTTATTCAGAATAGATAAATCACTCCCAATTCATCAAGAAACCAAATAACCCAATTAAAAATGATCACACATTTAACAGACACTCTACTAATGAAGAAATACTTAAAGCAAATAAGTACATAAAAGATGCTTAACATCATTACTCATAAGGGAAATGTAAATTAAAACCATCATGAGATTCCAATACACACCTATTAGAATGCTTAGAATTAAAAAGTCTAATAATTTCGATGATACATGTGAAGCTGTCATACATAACTGGAGGAAATACAAAATGATACATCACCTTGGAAAAAAGTTTGGCAGTTTCTTAATAAATCAAGCATATACCTACTATGTGAATCCACCTACATTCCAGAGTATTTACCTAAGGGAAATGAAAGCAGATTCCCTTCAAAGACTTGTACACAAATGTTCTTTGCAGATTCTTTTGTGTGTATGGGGGAAGATTAGAAACAACTCAAATGTCAGCTAGCATGGAAATTAATAAATTTTAGTCCATCTAATAAAATTAATACTACTAAGCTATAAAAAGAAATTTTGGAACACACAATAAGAATGAAAGAAGCCAGGTTAAAAGATGGGCCTATAGTATGCCTCCATTCATATCAAATTCTAGAAAAATCCAAACAAATCTATAATGCTACAGTAGATAAGTAGGTGACGAGGGTTGGACGGAGAAATTATAGAGAAGTATGAGGAAATCACTAGAGGTGAAGGATATGTTTATTATCTTGATTTTAGTGGCAGTTTCACAACCTATATATCCATTAAACTTATCAAAGTGCAGTTTATTATATGAATTGCACTCATTAAAACTTTTTATAAAGGGGAACAAAAAATATTCAGATTCTGGAGTGGTAAAGTTATAACAGCACTGTGACCTGATGAAATTACTTAACTGCTTAGTCTCAGTTTTCCTATCCTCAATATGGGTAAAACTTAACGCATCCAACATGCAGTTTCCTTAAACAGTGCCTACCAAACAATAAGCGCTAAGAAATGTTGTTTCCGTTGTTAACAATGGCACCTGCAGAACCTATATTCTCAGGATCAACTCCAAAAACAAGTTTTTTCCTTTTTCAAATTGAAATATTCATTATATTTGTTCTATCTACCATATGATTTTTTTTCTAGTCTCCATGATTGGATCAAAAGTTTTATTACCATCATAACCCAAAGAGAATCCTGTATCAAATTAGAAACCCAGAAAGCCACAACTGAGTTGGTTCAGCTAACATGCCACTAGGCAAACATGTAACGAAGGGGCTGTAGTGTTGACAAAGCTGATCAACTACTTCCAAATAAATTCAGGGATTATGAAAAGAAGTAAAGGATATACCACAAGGTGACTTTTTCTACTATCTTGCCTGATGGTAGAAGTTGATAGAAGACTTTGAGGATATAAAATCAGCAGAATGGTCAAGGACTATATATGTACTTAAAATTTATTACATTAGTAATATCTGAAAGCAAGAAGACAAAGACAAAGAAATAGAAATACCATTTAATTGTTGCATATTCGATTTAAAAAAAGAATTGAATTCTTATCCTTATTCATTTTCAAAATGGTTATTTCTATTAAAGTATAATACATGAACATGCATATGATGTATATGGTAAAATGTGTACATCTTAAATGTGAAGATTGGTGTGATTTTAAAAATTGAACATATGTATGTAACTTGCAGAAGGCCATGACACAGAATATTACCAGCACCCTAGATGTCACCATTGGGCCCTTGCCCAGTCATTGAGTGCTTCCTATAATAGTTAGACAGCATTGAACTGAACCACTTTCATTTTAATTCTTTCTGAACTTGAAAAGTAAAAAAGTTACAAATGATATTCATTTTATGCCTGAATTTATTTGCTCATCTGTATCTGTAAGTAATATTTTTGCATTATTTCCAGGCTACTGTTCAGATTAAAAACTTACGTTTAGTTTCTGATAGCTTTACCATTTCATGCCTAGATGTGGTTCTCTATGAGTTTATTCTGCTTATAATAAGTAGAACTTTTTAAAATTATAACTGCTCTTTTCATCAGCTTTAGAAATTTTTTAGCCATTATATCCTCTCTCCTGCTTTTGCACCATCTCCAGCCTCCTCAAACCCCTCCCTTCTACATGTTAAGCATCATCACTGTGTGACTTTCGTGTCATTGTGTCCAAAAAGAGACCTCAACTCTTTTGAATTATTACTTTTTAATAAAAATCTGCATATTTCCCCCAATTTATCCTTCTGTTCTCTAATTATCTTTACTGTGTTAAGTCTATTACAATCATCCATCATGTGGTCAATGTCAGGTTTTTTAGAAACCCTATTGTATACATTTGGTTTTTAAATAGATTTTTGTTCTTTGTTGAAATTCTTCATCTTTTCACATATTTCTTTAATGATGACGATGATAATGACAATGAGTTTTTCTCTAAATATGGATCTTAATAATGTTAATAGTTGGACCACCTGTTGAACTGTTTTTAAAATGCTTTCTTTCTGTTTTAACCTTTTGGTTGTGCTTTCTGGCATATCTGATCATTTGTTTATTGAACTGTGGATGTTATGTATGAAATCTGCAGTCTTATGAATACTGTCCCTTACTTCCTAAAGGAGCGGCTTTATATTTGGCAAGCAGATACGTATTAAGTAAGTCACTTTAATCCAGATGAGGTGACACTCTTTCTGGTTGGCCTTTTTAAAGTTTCATTCCATGGCTAGGATTCTAATAGAGGTCTTTTTCTCCTTAGTGAAACTTTAGTTCTAATTTTGTCTCTCCAGTATTAAGGGACAGGCTTTTTGTTGTTTGTTTGTTTTTAAAGAATATCTGTTTATTCTTTTGGCCACTTTAACCCCTTGTCAACTGCTTTCTACTTTTCCTCCCGAGTCTCACTCTGTGCATTTACAATCTAGGAGTCAGAAATTGCCTCCAGGGGAAATTGACATATTAAATATGTTAAATCCCTTTAACATATTTAACTTCTAAGATCTTGACTTTTTCAAGTCCTTGTCACTTTACTTTTCCACTGATGCTTTTGATCTGTTCTTTTAGACATTTATCTAACATTCTCTGTAAGAAATGTTGTTTCAACCAGTTACTTTCCACAGACTTTGGTGGGTGTAATACATGCATGTATATATTTTAAGCCATTACCATATTTTCTACATGTCTTCTCAAATATACCTCACCAGGTATGCGGTGCATGGTGATGTTATAGCTTAAACATACCATTCAGTCTGGAGTAGTGCAATCTAATGTCAATATTATGTGAACCACATACACAATTTTAAAATTTCAAGTACTTATGTTAAAAAAGTAAAAAAATAACAAATAAAATGATATTCAATAATATTTTACTTACTTAAAATAAAATATATATTAAAACGTTACCATTTCAAAATGTTTTCAAAGTATAATGTATATTTTAACTTACAGCTCATCTCAATTCATATTAGCCCAATTTCAAGTGCTTGAAAGCTAGTCTCAGGTGATTTGTGGCTATCACACTGCCTTATGCACACCTATAAGTTACAGAACATTCAAGAGAGATGCAACACAACCACAGACAAATGTATGTTACATAGTGATATTGACTTGAATACTTCAATTTTTGTCTGCATTTGGGGAACAAATCTATATCTAACAAATCTATATCTAGTTTTACAAGGAATATTTCATCATGTTAGGTGGAAAAAAGTTGCACACAGCAACTTATTAATAGCTCAGCATGAATTGCCCCACCCTATTCGAAGAAACAACCCAATATTTATGATTCAATGAAAAGTAGGATTCAGTTTTCCTGGACTGAATCCCAAAGTATGAAATGCTCTCTTTGTGCATCCTTAAAGGTAGAAGTCAGACTTGAAACTCAGGCTGGACCAATCATGTCTTCTCACAACTCAGTATATTAAATTCTGAAATATTTTAAAAATATTCCCAGAATGTTTCAAGATATTATTAGAAGTAGACTTGACTGAGACAAAAGGGAGGATCAGGGTGACCTTGTGTGTGCAGTGTCATTCTAACCAGAGGATCTCTGGGTTGTAAGTGCACTAAAATTGCTATTTTCTTCACTTTGCTCTTGCAAATGTTCCAGGCTTTTC
Organism: Ictidomys tridecemlineatus; assembly: GCF_052094955.1. NCBI lineage: Eukaryota > Metazoa > Chordata > Mammalia > Rodentia > Sciuridae > Ictidomys > Ictidomys tridecemlineatus. The sequence continues at coordinate 26,858,342 of NC_135482.1, forward strand.
TGTGAATCCTTGACTTCCAGGGGTTTTGTGGATCCATGATTTCAATTTTTAGTACAACATGTGCATAAGTTTGGGAGCCAAATGAGCTTGAATACTAGCTTTCCTACTCAAGAACAGCCAGGACTGAGACATTTTTTTTACACTGTTTCCTCTTAGTTTCTTCATCTATAAGTAACAATAATAATTGTTCCTCTTGGGCTGTTAGGATATTTCAATGAGATAATCCATATGTTGTAAGCATTCTTATTATATGTGCTAGTTACATACTGAATATTCAGTTCCAGATAACTCAGTTCTTCTTATATATTAAAAAAAATTGTGTATGGAAGGTTTACTGTATCCCAGATTTTTTTCTCACATTTTTTTACTGGTGCATTATAGTGGTAATAACTGATGATATTTATTGTCACATATTCATAATCAAATTTTTAACAGTTCTCATGTTCTTTTTTTATCTAAAATTATCTAGGGATTGGGGTGTTGCTCAATGGTAGATATTTGACCTAGCAGGTGCAAGGCACTGGATTTGATCTCCAGCATTACACATACAACAAAAAATGTGTAAATTATCTTAATAAATTAAGAGTTTTCTGCCTTCCTATAATTTGGGAAAGGAGCTATACATAGAGAGAAAAAGCCCTACAAGTCTAAAATATCCTTGTGGTCTTGGATGTATCCTGCATTTTATTTCAAATATACATTCTTGAAATGAATTTAAAATTGTTTACATTAAGTAATGCACCTTGTTTATTTGTTGACTTTCAATGTACTTAGCACATAGCTCACTACCTGTCTACGAAATATAGAGAAAATGATACAACTTAATGCCAATAATAAAGCCCCAACAGGGGTATTACTATTTCCATTTCTAAGATTAAAAATTTATTCAGAGAAGTTATATAACTTGCCTAAAATTTCACAGCTGGTGTATATATTTTGCTTTGATTGTGAGTTGTATTTTTTTCTATAAGAGGGTATGAGATGGCCCTTAATTACTTGGCCTACAGTTCTTAAAAGATTTCTGCCTTTATCAGAGCATCCTTGATATTTTTGTATGGAAAGCCAAGTCTCAGAGAATACATGCCTCATAAATTCATTACATTTCACTGACGTTACCACTTTCTTAATCCTTCTTTCATCTTCTTCATTTTTTTCCATTCTTTTCTCAAGTTTGTGATCATAAATATTTCAATAACTGCAAACAATTCATTATTTAAATAGATTTCATCTAAAAGAATTCTGGAAATTTGCTTTAAGTAAATTTTTAAGGAGAGAGAATCATGACTCATCTTTTGAGAGAATGACTTCTAAATTCTCATCTTTGTGGCACTAACCAAGACAAATAAAATCAGGTTGAATAGAAGGCACTTGCTTTTTCCTAATGTCATTGTTTGGCTTTTCCAGAGATAGAGCTTATCTGATGATGTTGATAACGGCATAGAGTGGACTCAACACTTCCAGGAATTCAAATCAAAGATTAAATATCTAAATGTCTGCATCTTTTAATTCCCCATATTTGAAAAATTTTTTTTTGTCAGATGTTCTAAAACCTAGCAGAGGCATTGAAGCAGCAATGGGACTTTGCTGGCCAAGACCTCTTTGATAACACTTTGACTTCTAACAATGACCTTTTTGAATTCTCTTCTGCCCTCTCTAAATTATCCTAGGAAGTTTCTTATTTCACTTCTATTTAGATGGCACTCTTTGCCATTGATTTTTTTTTAAAATGACTTATCTTAAACACAAGGAATTAACTTCTTTGTCTTTCTCATAAATGAAAAGCATCTCTATGCTGAAGAAACAGTAGTCAGCCAATGTTTTCCACCTGCGGTGGCCTTTGCATAATGAACTTGTCATGAGAAGTAAAGTACCAGACTGATTATTGAAAAGTCATACTTATTAAAAAAAAGAGCAAAAGAAAAACGTACACCTCCTATCTTTTAGGAAGCGTAGATATCCTTCCATTTGCATTTCCTGTGATGTTATTCCAGGTAGAGTCTAATACTGGATGAATAACAATGATGAATAAAATGTGTTGCCAAGTGATAGTCAACTCATTCAAATCTCACTCATCCATCATTTAAGACTCATGCCAATCATGTTTAAGGAGTAAATAATAATCCTTTTTCTTTGCTTTCTGGATCGGTTTGAAAATATCTATGTATAATTCAAGAGAAATGAACAGGGAAAGGAAATGACAAGGTAACACATGCACAGTTATCAGCTCTGTCTTCCCTCTTTTTTAAAACATTTTATTGGTGCATCATAATTTTACATATTAAAGGGATTCTTTGAGATATGTTTGTACATGCATAACTCACAATTTGTTCTTTTATTTCTTCATATTCTGCCTCTTTCCCCAGGGATCCTACCTCTAGTCTGTTGGTCTCTCCTCTATTTTCATTGGGTCCCCTTTTCTTTCCATTTGTTCCTCTAGCTTCCGCATATGAGAGAAAATGCAGGACTCTGACTTTCTTATTCTGACTAATATCACTCACTTAGATTAATGTTCTTCAATTCCACCCATTTTTTTCTGCAACTCACATAACTTCACTCTTTTTTTTCCCCCTGTTTTTCCTTTTGGTACCAGGGATTGAACTCAGGGGCACGTGACCACTGAGCCACATCCCCAGCCATATTTTGTATTTTACTTAGTTGCTTAACAGCTTGCTTTTGCTGAGGCTGGCTTTGAACTCAAGATCCTCCTGCCTCTGCCTCCAGAGCCACTGAGAATACAGGCATGTGCCACTGTACCTAGCACTTTACTCTTGTTTATGGTTGAATAAAACATCATTGTATATATACACCATGTTTTCTTTATGTTGTCATCTGTTGATGGATACCTAGGCTAGTTTTATAATTTGACTATTGTGAATTGTGCTGCTATAAACATGGATGTGCATGTATTGCTACAGTACGGCCAGCTGAAAGTCTTCTAACATGATGGCGATGCTTATATGTGACAACCACATGCTTTGAATTAACAGAGCTCATGGAAAAGAGAAAATATTTATTTGAATATCTTGACCTTTGAGCTTTCTAATGCTCATCTTAAAATAGATTATCAACAGAAGAAAACATCTGTACAACTGAATGAATCATTTCCTCTTCTGGTGGACAAATATCTTCCCAGAACTCTGACCACTACAATGAGCTTCAAGCTAGCCATTCTGTATAGTAAGTCAAAAGTAAATTTGCCCTCTTATTCTGAACATATCTCCTATATTGTTCTGACATTCTCTCTCTCATGAAAACATGCCACAATTTGTGCAGTCACTGAAACCTGAATTCTACTCTTCCATCTTCATTAAGTCTCACATATAATTAAGCAACAAGCTGTGGGGCCTTAGCACTGTAAATAACTCTGCAATCCAACCACCTTTCTGTGCATCAAATGAGCGCTGTAATGCAGGTGGCTCACATACATCATGAAGCACATCATTTGCAAGGCTCTCTACCTTCAATTTTTCTTCTGCTTCTCCTCCAAACCATTCTCTACACCATGGAGTGATCATTTAGTTATATAAATCCCTGTTTGGAATCTAGTAGGAGGACCTTGTTGATCCTCCAGGTAAACAAGTGGCTACATAAAAGGATTTAGAGGCTCCGGATATCTATGCGTAGAATCACCTTTATCACCTGTAGTCAAAGTGCTGTATCTTTGCTTTTGGGTGCTTTCTGGTGCATTTCACTGCATGCAGCACCTGCCTTCCTGTCTTGGTCTCTTACTCATGCTTATGTTTCTCTCGTGGGACTTCATTTTCCCTGATACTCATGTTGTGGTCTTATGTCATTCTCTGGGCTTCAACAGCAAAACATAGTTCTCCTTTTGCAATAATTCTAACATTTATAATAGTTTCCTATTTATTCCTCTGTTTTTCTAATTAAACTGAAAATCACCACAGGATAAAAAGTATGCACTTCTTGTTTATTGCTGTATTTCCACATCTAACATATGGACAGGAATATAGAAAACATTTAGTAACTATCTGGTAAATGAATAGTCCAAGAACAAACAATTATTAAGATTTTAGATAAACAACTATATTTCTAAGAAGAAACATCTCAAAGTTCGAAGGCATTAGAAAAGAAATCTAGAAACACTTTAGAACCAAAATAATTGTTGAAAATTAGAATTGGGTAATTAGCAATAAAGAAAAATGTTTATGATTTTTTCCCCCAAGTATTTTACATAAGTCGGGACAAATAAGCAGCAGATGTTTTAGATCTTTAATTCAGACTCCTATAACCTCATCTAATAATTTCCTGATCTTTTCAATGTTAACAGTGTTAAAAACATCAAGGTGCCCCCCAAATCAAACACATGCTCAGAAGTGGGTGAGGAAGGTAAAACTTTATTTCTGCCAGAAAGGCATGCTATCCCTAAGCTGGCTCACAGTGTGCCTGCTTATAGCCCTATAGCAGAGCTGCCCCTCATCCTGATTAGAGGAATTGGGGCTACCATCTACATGATGGCTATTTTAAAATTGGGGTGGGCACCATGAACAGCCAGGGGAATGAGAAGTTGTGTTCTCCATTTGTGTACAATATATCAAAATGTATTCTACTGTAAAATTAATTAATTAATTAATTTAAAAAATCGGGACAGGCAAAGGGAAGGGCTGTAATTGTAATGGCTATAGTTGAGTTAAAAGCCTACAATTAAAAGGCTATATTCTGAAAATGAGCCACCAGACTTTCCATTTTTCATAACGGTAAGTATCTGTCTTGCTAAATGCCCAGGGAGAGAGAGAATTCCTCCTTAGCAGGTCTATCCTCTGGATTGCTTTCACAGGATCAGCAGATTTGCAGCTATACATCCCTCCTTTTTTCTAAAGTCCAAATTAGGCTTTTCTTCTTGACCAGATCAGATGCCTGATCCCACTTGTCCCCTATTCCAGTGGGCAAATCAAATCAATAATAGCTGGCATTATAAGTGTATTTGCTGGTATCACTTATTTTCACAGTAACCCTGAGAAACATTTGGTGCTGTTGCAATTGCTGTTGTTATTGTTATTATTACTATTATATTGATGAAGAAATTGAAGCTGAAAGATGTCTTCAATATCAAGTAGTTTGAATTCAAGCCATTGTTTTCGATGACATGATAGTGTATGTTACTTCCAGAGAATTTGAAATGAAATATGAAAAATGAAAATGAAAATATGTGCTGTCCCCAAGGAGTGTAACACTAAAAAGAATTTCATAGTGTCATCTTGACAGATATTGGATTATCAATTATAATGTGAGTAGTACTTTAATGGACACTAAATTAATTTATTTGAAGTCAAGGACAAAGGAGAATCATGATGCCCATGTTCAGATTTAAGTACCAAGTAAATTTATCACTTTACATGTATTATGTGTAGGAAATTAATTATAGATAACTCTTGAGTTTGTAAGCCACACAACAGATTATCTGAAAACTTTTAGTAGCTCAAAAATATGATTTATTATTTTTCACATCTGTGTGGTTTTTTTACAGGGTGGTTCTCCTGTAAATTCCCTGGACTTATGTGTGAAATGTTGCCTTCACATTTCAGGGGTCTAAACAAGGGGTCATAAAGAAAAATCCTTAATTTGATTTTTAGCCATAAGCTCCACATCACCTTGAGAATTTCTTAGTTGTCGGCAGCACTTCGGAAGAAAGATAGTTTTGTTTTTCAGCTTAGTAAATCTTGACTTTACACTATTTCCTCTAAATTCTGCTCACAAATCAAACAGTTAATCCTTGCTGTCTTTTCATTCCTTACCATGTGCAGCTAGAAGAAGCCAATTGGCACTTTTGGCATCCTATGCAGATGTAGGGATAAATAGCCAGGTCCACAAATTTATTAGGTTTATTCCCTGCCTTTCACATTATGGCAGGAAAGTCTTTTGACATTGTTATTCTCTGCAACATAATATGGGTCATCCCTTCTCTAACCTCCAGCATTTCTTGGCCATAGCATTTTCCTTTTAATTTCTTGCTGCATTTCAGCCTCTGTCATTGCTACATGGTTTAGGTTTTCAGAAGAAAACACCCCATTTCTCAGAGTCTAAACCAGTCAGTGTTCAGTCAAGGAAGAAGAACGATTTTGCGTATTGTGCTTTAGGGAAGATACTTTTAACCATTTTTTCAGAAGCATGAGGACAGAAGGGCAAGCTGGAGCCTACATGGAGAATCTCAGAAGCTGAGCATTTCCAGCCACTGAGGTGGGACTCTGAGGAGATGTCTATAGAGGGGTCTGTTGCTCCTAGTGGTCCCTAGGTAAGCACCTATTGATGGTGCTGGGCACATTGTGGGTCATAATTTTCAGAAGCCAAGATGAAGAGATGAATGTCTTTGACTATATGAACGATACAGTCAAAGACCAACAAGAAAGTCACCAGGTACATTTGCAACTGACGATTTTCACTTCGTCTGACCATGAAGACCTTCTTTGAGTAAAGCTGTCTGAATGTTGCCTTCCAAAGTTCTCATGCTTATTCCACTATCTCTTTCCCCCTGTCACCACAGTATGAGTCTTAGGAATTCTGGAAATGTATTTTCAGTTTGATCAAGTTGATAAAATGACTTGGAACAGGAGGTAAATAAATATTCTGGTCATGAAAGAAAGAGAACTTTCTATATCTTTATGCGGGTCTGGGAGTGCTTAAATTCCTAAGCAAGACCAAGGCCATAGTCATGTGTCTAACTACAAATAAAGAACCACAGGTGACCTTGGATGGTGACTGAGCTCATCTAAATTACCTTAAATCTTTATTTCCTCATTTACATATGTCAATAAGGATAGCATCTATTTGATGGAATTTTTGGAAGAATCATGCTTAATATGGCATAGAAGAATACTTGTTATTTTTAATAGGTGGATATTAATTGCTATTTTAAGAGGTGTTAAATAATATCATTCTTTTTTAAATGGTCTTAAAATGTTATCGAGATATGAAACTGTGAATATTCTCCATTCATTGCCAAAGAAATAGAGTTATATTCTTCGTGCTCTGATGGTGTATCCCTGTGGAAGAAGGGCTGTGTACATAAATGGCTGGAAGAAGGCATAATGGATAACAAATTCTATCTATAAGCATGTATTCCCTGACTTATACATTATACACGTGTTCCAGGTAAATGACTAAGGGTAGGCATAATGGACAATTGATTTTATAATAAGAAATACATTGCCTCACATATACTCTACATACATATCCTATGCAGATTTCTTATCTCATTATCAACCTGTTTGTTTGAAATATAACTGACAATGGCTACAATGTTTTAATAGAATAACTTACTGTCAGTGACCAAACATATTAACAAGAGCTGGAATGATTTTTTTTTTCTGGCTTTCTTAAAAGAATAATTTGCAATTTACTTTCTTTTTTATTATTGGATATTTGCAAGAATTAGAGTAGTACAGTTTTAGCTTTTATGACCCTCATACCACGGATGTTCCTTATGTAGGAAGACAAACGAGGGCTCTTTAACTTAGGGTGAATTTATAGAGAACCTTGAATGTCTCCGAATTAAACAGAAATAAATAGTTCCAAGAAGATTAAGAAAATAGCTAATGATAGCTTTTTCCAGTATATATTTTACTTCATTAACTTGTATATGTGGGTACAGTTATAACACCTTTTCTCTTATGTTATTTCCACATGTGCTTATGTGTCTCTTCTTCCTCATTCTTCTTATCACTTATATTTTTTTTTAAAAAAAATTGGGATTGTTCAAGAAGCTAAACTGTCAGTTTAGTGCCTGATCTTGTCCTAAACCTTCAGTGTAAATATAACACCAATATTAACTGTTGGTATTCATTCAAAATTTACTGCAACAATCCAACTTTATAGATAGTAAATCTGAGTTTTGTAACAACATTCCAATGGCTGACATTCTCATGGTTGCATCATTTGTTGAAACCTTGCTGAACTCCTCTTCCCAGGAATGTCTCATCTTCTGTATTTATTCATCACTATCATCATTGTGCTGTCCTATACTTGGATTATCCATCAGTTATTTCTCCAAAATGCTATCATTATAGTTTGGATATATGGTGTCTCCCAAAAACTCATGTGTGAGCCCATGCAAGAAAATTAAGAGGCAAAATGACTGGGTTACGAGAGATTTAATTCTGATTAAACCTTAATCCGCTTCTTAATTCAGAGATTAACTGGGTATTAATTGTAGGCAGGTGGAGTGTGGCTGGAGGACCTACGTTTCTGGGGGATGTGCCTTTAGGGTTTTTATATTTTGTCCCTGGTGAGCAGAATTATCTCTGCTTCCTCATGACATGTCCTGAGATGCTTTTCTCCATGACACTCTTCCTCTATGATATTCTGTCGCCCCTTCATTCTAGAACGATGGAGTCAGCTATGTACTGAGACCTCTGAAAATATGAGCCAAAATAAACTTTTCCTCTTCCTCATTGTTCTGGTAAGGTCTTTGCGTCACAGAGACAACAAACTGACTAAAACAGTCATCCACACAAATCATTTGTGGGTGAGGCAAATTTTACCAAGAAGGGTCCCAAGTGGCATCAATTCCCTAACTGTTTAATACTGTGTGTGTTAAATGGCCCTGCCCTGTTACTCAGAGTCTTATGGCCACCGGCGACCCGATGGGAATTTGTTAGTAAACACAGATTTTGAAGATCATTATCCTGCCATGTTGATCTATTTTCTTCCTCTCCTCCCCTACATCTCTCTCTCTTTCTCTCCCTCTCTCTCTTTCTCTCTCTCTCTCTCCTTTGTAAAGTGTAAGATCGGACTTTATGTCTTCTTCCTTACATGTTTTATTTCAAATTCCTGTTAAATTTTTGGACAGAGAAAAATATCTCTTTTTTTTGTAGAATCTTTCAAGAACCTGTCTTTAGGGCTCACATATCTAAAAATAGCATATCAAGGTATTTTCCTAAACAAAGATAGTTTTCTCCCTACGGGGAACTCTGAGCCAGCTGTTGACATTACAATTTATTTATCCTGCCACCTTTGCTTAAATAATAAATTCAATAAAGGCCTTTTGGGATTTAACTTCTCCAGGGAAAGGCATAAGTGACATGGCAGGAATATTATAATTTTTCTTAAAGTTGTTGGTCATGTTGATAATATATAATCCAGCTGTCGTAGAGCCCAGCACATTGTCAAAGAAGACCAGATTCATGGTAATGGTAATACATACTTGTTTTCTTCACATATATTCATGTGATTTTCACAAACACCTGTTCCAAACCAGAATCATTTGTCTTCAAATCCAGTTGTCATATATTTTCACTTTTTCCCTCACAGTAACCCCTTTCCTTATTTTCTTGAAGGTATTCATTTGGTTCTATAAATAAATCGGGTGATCTTCTAAAGATGGACAATTGAATAGGAAAAAAGGTAAAGATGCCAGGAGCACAGCCCATTGAAGCCAAGAACAATGTTGGCTAAGTTCACTTGTATCTTATTTGTATGTTTAATGATTATGATGTTTCTTTTTCAACATGGTGAGCCAGTGCTCGTCCTCGGTGTTGTGCTCACAGTTGAAATCTAAAAGGTCAGGAACAGTTTGGTCATAGTACTAGCAAGTACATTTTGATAGTGAGTCCATTGTGGGCAAAACCCCCTATGAAGAATCCATGGAAGAGATGCCAAGGAGTACATAAACCACACCACTCTTATGCATAGAATTGCTGTTCACGGGAAAATGAGGGCAAAAGTAAAACACCTTCCTTGTATACGCAACATATGTGAGTCACATACACATATGCATGTAGCTGTGCATTTTTGTCAATATATTTAACAGGTAATCAGATACCCAGCCTAATCCCTTGCCACAGCCAGGCAGTAACAGTGAGCTGCTTGTTGCTCTATATTGTGCCCCTGTGACATGCATTTTAACCCCAGAGTCCTTCATAATGAAACATTCTTTTCCAAGTAATGCTTTTCTATCCTGTAACATTCCTCCTTTGAGTCAAATTTTCAAGAACTTGGTTGGAGAAACATATTGACACACAGTCACATTATTCCTTGTATTTTGATTTCTCTTCACAGTGAGTTGTCACAACCAGAAGATGTCAGGTCATGTTTCCAAAATTCTATGGAGGTTACTAATCTGGCCAGTAGAGATCCATTAGTTTTCCTTCCCACAGTGACCTTTTTTTTTTTTTTATTAATCAGTTGTGAAAATTATATAATTATATAATTCTTCCCATAATCTCCCTTGCTGATTACAATTCCCTTCAGAACTCATCCTTCGGAGAAGCCTCTGCTGCAATTTCTAGACTGGCTTCAGAAATGAAATGGTGAGGCTGAGTTATATACTTTTGTAAAAGCAGATGGATCAATCACAGAATTCAGAACTTAATGCATTTCTCATCTTTCTCTTAACAGTTTCTGGTGGGCTCAGGTTATTTTTCTCTTTCTATTTGTTTCTTGCAATGCAGAAAAAAGGAGAATCACATTCTATATTCAGACTATAGGTATGTTTACTGAATTAAGCTGTTGTTGCAAGTTTGGGGTATTAGATTATCAACAAGTCCTATTTTTTTTCTCAATGCATAATTTATTTTTGCTTTACATTAGGTCATGAAAATTCATTCTCAAAAACACTCTGATATATCTGTTGCTTTCAGTGAGGACCATAGCATAAACTAAAATAAATAAACTTTATTTGGAAGATATAATACAAGGAAACATAAGGAAAGCTTACTCTCAAGTCTGTTCCTGATGGACACTGGTTTTCATATTTTTGCAGTTACCTGAACACACTATTTTACACACAAATGGTGAGAGGCTTCCTGAACTATCAAAGTTATTGAAACAAGTGAGAACCCAATTGCACATTTTCCCCCAAATCTTCTGTACACACACACACACACACACACACACACACACACACACACACATACACAGCTATTCACTCAAGATTAGAGATCAAACAACAAAGTTGGCATTGTGTGTCTGCTTTGTTCAAATACTATCTGCAGACCAGTTTCTCAAATTACTCTGTTTCCAACAGAACTAATTTTAAAATGAATCTCCCACCGACTTCAGGAGCTTTCATCTCTTTAGGATGGCAATGAAGCCTAAAAATTTGTGTGTGCCTGGTACACCAGAATGCTGAAGAATGAATTCTTGTGTCATCCCAGCCCAGCAGTGTTGAAATTCCTCCCTGGGTCCTGATCATCAATCCCTGGGAAACCTTTCAAAGGGTTTTCAGTGATAAGCTAAGAGAAAACAAGCCCCAGGAAAAACACCAAAATTCTATAGCTATATCATAAATGAAATTGCTCAGTATACAATTCCTTTATGTGCTGTGAATACAGAATATGATAGCTTTACAATTTTTGCCTTATATTTCTGTACACGGAATGCAAACTCAATTGCAGTGTGATAAGAAATAACACAGGAAGTTGCTGTAAACTTGACATCTCGGCATCCTAGAAAAATAATAAACTCTAAACAGCTTCCAGGAAATTAAGATGCTTTAAAATTGCTGGACAAGATGAGAAATTAATCCTCAGAAGAAAGCATACACACACACACAAACACACACACACAAACTAATTATGGCATAATTACTGCACAGCTGCTCCAGAAATTTGGAGGTACCCTGCCTTCTCTGTTGATCAAATGTAATCTGATTATGTTCCTTGCTTGAAGTATCTCTGGCCCTTCAATCTCCAAAAATAAATTCTCATTGACGTCTGACATTTCTAAATCTACTGACTAATTACTTTAAGAGTGGGATTTGTTTTGGATGCTTTTGTCATAATCCTTTCACTCATGTAGATAAGATCACAGTTGAGGTTAATCAATGGGATAAATTTCTATAGGAGCATGATCTATCAGAACCCTGCACTGTGCAATGGTCTTTCCTCTCCCCTGTTTATATTCTGACCAAGCATAGGCAACCACAGCTTTGTTCATTTACTCAGATATCCTTCTTTAGGGATGTTCATCTTCTCTTTCTTCACTGGATCTTTCTCCAGGTTTTTCTCCATTTCACTTTTCCAGTCCTACTTTGAAACATTTGTGTTTTTTCCTTGTTTCTGCCATCGATGCAGGTTTTCCTTATGTCCTTCCTCACACTTCCAAGAACTCAACACAGCCAGCTAGTTGCATCAAATTCTAAAGTACTTGGGAACATGCTTCCTCTCTCTCCACTTCAGATAGACAACACTAATGTTTTTTTGTGTCTGTGTGGTGCTAGTGATTGAACTCAGGACCTTGTGCATACAAGGCAAGCAATCTACCAACTGAGCTATACCCAACCCCTGAGACAGCTCTTACTCACGTTTGCTTGGACTTTAAAATATATGAAGTATTTTCATGTCTACAATGTTAGTCTTTACAACATTTAAAGATTTGTTATTAATTACTATTATTTGATAGGTAAAAAGATTAAGTGATATTCCTTAACAGGTACAAATAGCAGACTAAGGAGAGATTTGAAACTGTGTGTGTTTATTTTGAAAGTTTACTGGTATGTTCTGCATCACATGCCTCATTCAAACAAAAGCTTTAGATTACAATAATATGGTAAGGTGACTTAACAGTCACACAGCCCCTACAGAAATGAGCTTTGTAACTCTAGACAATAAATGATTTCTATCATTATCAATAGAAAGTCATTTGTAGAGAGTAGATACATGAATCAAAAATTGGTGGTCTGAATGTCATCATCTATCAAATCATATAAGAAATTAGGACCTAAACCAGACAGATTGGAATCCTACTCATAGCCACTGTTTATTAAAATCAATTAGGTAGTTTGTCTTTCTTGCCAAAAGCTGATAATTCAGATGATACAACACTTCTTTTAGGATGACTTGTATCAGCGGGAAGTCTTATCACATTAGATTTTAAATGCAGACACTTTCCTTGAAATAGCTGTGGAATGAATTGCTTTCCAAAGGTTTTTGCATAATTTTAATTTGCCTTTTTATTGCTATTAATGGACCATCTGTACCTGTGGTTTCCTATGAAATTTAAAAAGAACATACTGAGCAAGTATTATAATTTAAAATGCAGAAACATATAATTAAATAAGCCATGTCAAGTGGGATTTTAAAAAAAGTATATTGATAAGTCCTGAAAATCAGTAAAATCAGGATTTTAACATCGATGGTAGATGTTCAAAAATTTGAACTAGCAAACTCTAATTTTGGATTGACAACCTCATTGTTAGCATCCATTTTTCTGTTCAATTTGTGAAATCTAAAGGGACGACAATAAATAAACAAAAGTTTAATTCAAAATCAAACACTAGTTCTTTTAATTGGATTGAAGTTAGAAATCAGGAATAAGTGAGATCACATGAACTAATTTAAATTATCAACTGATTGTTGTTCTACTGTGGAGATTTGATGACATTGTATTGAAATTTGTATGGGATAATTGAAATCTTGAGGGGGAACTGAGATCATTAACAGTAATCATGATATTATTTCATAGACCTTTTTTTTAATTGTAAGCATTTTTTCTCAGTAATTAGGAATACTTCTTAATGTTCATTCATTCATTTATATATAACAGTCCTTTACATTTCATTAGTCCAAGTTTCATCACACGGCTACCCTAGTTGCTAGTTATTCTGGAAAATATCTTTACTGGGTATCATTGTGCTGATGGTTCCAACCTTAAACATATGTGAATTGCTACTGAAAGAGAGAAAAACCTTAGAGATATGGGAATTGTTGACAATTATCTGCCCCTTTATTACATCTTTCTCCGCACACACACAACACATATACCAATCTTGATAGAATCACACATGCCCTGTACATTTTCTGCATCCATTTTAAAGTCCAGAATCTCTTACTACTGTGAAGCATTCTTTTTATGACCCCTTATCTATAAACTAAGAGAAATAGTATCTTTCACTCCCACCTCCATCAACACACACTCAATGAAAGGGTAGAAACAAAATCCATTCATAGAAATGAAGTCTAGAGCCTCCAGCAGAGGCTATGTCCTGGTAGTTAGGAACATTGAAATATGCCCATTTGTGTATAATTCACCCCTAATTTTTCTCCCCGGGATGATTCTCATGGCCATATTTTCCCTGATGCCTAGAGTCCTCTGAAAATATGAATTTGCATATTTTATATTGTAGCCATATCTGAAGTGAGATTTAGAGGACAAACTCTTTTGGGGGGCTGTGTAATTTTTGCATCTTGTTGAATTGAGGAAACTTTTGGACAGCTGGGAACCTAGAGGCTTGCTTGTAGGGCAGCTTTATGACTTTTTCTCTCCCTTTCTCTGTTTATCTTTTTGTTCTCCTTCTCCTTCTTCTTCTCCTTCTTGTGTTTTTTCTTTTCTTTCTTTCTTTTTCTTTTCTTTTTTTTTTTTTTTTTTTGCTACTGTGACTAAAAGACTTGACCAGAACAATTGTAGAGGACGAAAAGTTTATTTGGGGGCTCACAGTTTCAGAAGTATAAGTCCATGGAAACAGACCCCATTTCTCAGGGCAGAACATAATGGCAGAAGAGTGTGGCAGAGGGAAGAAGCTCACATGATGATCAGGAAGTAGAGAGAGACTCCACTTGCCAGATGCAAAATATATACCCCAAAGGCACACCTACTACATCTACCTCCTCCAGCCACACCCTACCCTCCTTGAGATACCACTCAGTTAATCCCTATCAGGGGATTAATTCACTGTTCTGTTAAGGTCATCATAATCCAATCATTTATCCTCTGGAGCTTCTTGCATTGTCTCACATGTGAGTTTTTGGGGAACACCTCATATCCAAACCAGAATATAACACAATGTGAATTCCTTCAAAAAAATAGTGAGACTTCTATTTGTTCTCCAATCAGTTCCATATGAAAATGTTTTTTTTCTTCTACATGAGTTCTCCTAAATATTTCTTAGACCTGACTATTCTTCATGTCTGTTTTCTATGCTAAGATGAGGACCATCTTTCTGAAATGGGAGGCTACAGTAAGAAATTAATACAGCTTTATCCGATCTTTGTAGAGGTGTGAAGTTCCCAATATTTGTTGGAGAAGAACAAATAGGAGGCTTTTGAGAAAATCTCTGAGCACAGGCCTTATCTTCAGGTAACTGAGACACACAAGAAGAGGATTTCTTTTTTATGAGGTACCAGGTTTTTCAAGTTAGAGTTAAAACCTTTGTCAGAAATGGAAACCCTTAGCAAGGTCTACTACCTTCTAATTCTATTTGCATAATGACAATCCTTACTCAAGCTTTTCTCTTTTACAGTATTTGGCTGAAAGCATCCTAGGACTGCTAACATAGGCAGATATTTAGCATTTTCTTATCAACCTCCTTTAATGCAACATAATTTAGAGGTATAACCTTTTTGGTATAGTCAATAGTTTTATTAAATACTTTGCCATGCCATAACTAAGACCAAGTACTTTATTAGTTGAATTAATAGCTGAAGAATTATCATAAAGAAACCTCAAAATATAGGTTCTTTGACTAGATAGACTAATATTTCTGTTTCATCAGATTCCTAAAAACTCTCATTGACCAGTTGGCTATATCAACTTTAACATATGGCCTACATCTTTGAATCTGAGATCAAATATAGCTGCTGTTTTGGGCAAAAACTAGCAGAAACAAAAGTACAGGGCCAGCAGTTTTCTTTTTAAGGAAAAAATATAGAAATTTATTTTTAAGGAAATAATATAGAAATTTATTTTGAAAGAAACAATGTAGAAAGTGCAAATGTTTTTGTAATTTTCCTTTGGCCCAAAGATGTCACTTATTTTAAGGGAGAACCAGAAAACAGTCTTCCAGCTAAAAGGCCATGCTTGTAGGTCACCAAAGTAAATTTGGAATAACTTGGATAAAAAGAGAATGGCTATTAGAAGAGACAACTTTTTTCCATCATTTGTTTTTCTTTTGAGGAAAAAGTATAAGAAATGTTATCTTAAGACCTAAATATATAGGCCAATATGCCAATATTCTGATCAAATTTTATGACTATTAGTTTCCATTAATAGAACCCATTTCTAATGTGGAGGGAACTTTCTCTTCTAAATGGTGAAAGACTTCATATTTCCCATCAGTTATATAAAATAACTATCAATATTTTTTTCACTAACAGATTATTTTAGTTTTTTAGTCTACTTTTTATTATCTACTGGCACAAAGCATTTTCAAATGTTAAAATCTTCAACTTCTTTTAATCTAATTATTTCCAAACACATTAACTACTTCATTTTTGTAAAAGATGTGCTATTTGATTATTAAAAAATTACTGAGCAACTATTAAAGTAGCTAATGATTCATTTTGTCATTTTTATTTTTTCTAAACTTAATCTATCCTGATACATATATGCTTCATTTAGAATATTTCTTTTTTATTAAGACTGTTGTCAATTTATTTTCAGTTTCAAGTTTACTCAAAAGCTCTTAGTCATTTGAGCTCAAATTTCTGTCTATTCAAAGAACTTGTGTACTTGTTTCTCTACCATAAACAATATTTATTAAGCAGGTATTGGCATTTTATGGGCTAATTTCTTCACTTATTCTCCTACTCTTCTGTATCATTCACAACAGTGCTTTTAAAGCTGTGTTCTGCAGAGCCTTGGAATTCTGTATAGAAACCAATGCAGGAGAGAGATGAGGAGATGGATCTCTGGGCTCCTCTGAGATTTCTAATCCATATTACAGATCAAAGAACAATACTGTGTTACACTGAAGTTCTGCTGAAGACTTTCTTTGAGAAAAAGTTCTACTGCTTAAATGTGTGCTTAAAACACAATTAAAAATCAAAAATTCAGGAAGTTCTATGCTATTATTTCTAACTTCCTGCAATTGGGGCTGGGATGTGGCTCAAGTGGTAGCACGCTCGCCTGGCATGCATTCGGCCCAGGTTCGATCCTCAGCACCACATACCAACAAAGATGTTGTGTCTGCCGAAAACTAAAAAATAAAGAAAAAAAGAAAAAAAAAGCCCTGTCATGGAAAAATTAGGAGAAAAATAAAAGAACCAAATGGGACTTCCTGTGCTGGAAGCTCAAATAGCATCCTCTAAATGGTCTTCTCCAGACAAAAATGCAGAGTTAACTTTCTGTTCTTCTTTCTCAGAAATAAGCATAAAAACAAGTGAGTAATATTGTAAGTCCATCTTTTTACAAGCTTTGTATCTGTAGTTAGAAAAGTCACAATTTACTTGATAAAATAGGTGGACAGGTTGTGGTCATAGGTTGTGTTTGCATTGGCATGATAACCACTTACTATTGTCTAATTGTAGTAGAGAGGTGCCACTAAAAGGGGCTGGGAATATAGCTCAGTTGGTAGAGTGCTTGCCTAGAGTGCACAAGACCCTGGGTTCAATTCCTGGCCTCAAAAAAAACCAAAAACAACAACAACAACAAAAAAAAAAACAGCAGAGGTGACGCTAATTACAATGAAATAAGTCACAACCACTAAGTCATTTCTTAGCTCCTCTGTTGAGTGGTCACCTTGACTTATATTTCGCCTAGAGTTTCTTATAAACATTGTAAAAATATTATAGCTCCCCATATGGACAATTTCATAATTTACCAGTCTTGAAATTTAATGCACAGCAGTGAGGAGAATCATCTGGGCATGTTACCATTTGGACCTCTATTGTTTCAGCATATCCTTGTAATGATTAAATAAACAGTAAAAAGCAAGTTGGTACCTTTTGGAGTTTCTTCTTGAACTCAATTCCTGGAAAAAAAAAATCATGCCTTCTACTTACTTTTCTGAAAGAATATCTCTCTAATAAATATGCATTTTGAATTTTTTTCAGTTCACTACTATTGGGCAAGGTGGAGGCTGTTCAGGAAAATAAAAAAAAAATTTATGTTTTTCAAGCTTTTGAGCATTTTCTTTTAAGAATGGAGTAAATTTGCCAGGTGTGGTGGCATACACCCATAATCCCCGTAGCTTGGGAGGCTAAGGCAGGTGATTGCAACTTCAAAGCCAGCCTCAGCAACTTAGTGAGTCTTGAAGCAACTTAGCAAGAGAGCCTGTCTCAAAATAAAATTTTAAAAATAAAGATTGGAGGGTGACTGGGATGTGGCTCCTTGGTTAAGCAATCCTGGGTTAAATCCCTGATACAAAAAAAGAGAAAAGAAAAAAAAAAAGAATGGAATAAACTTAGCTCTTACTTTCCTTAGTTTTTATTGTGTAGATGGGGACAGTATGGGAGAGAGAAGAATAAAACAGAAGAGGAGTCTGGATCTTGATCCAGTTTACATTCTATTATTGTATTTGTCACCAATGGAACTTGAATGTCCTCATCTCTAAAGCAGCAGATAATATTTTTGAACTCCCTTGTTCAAACCATTTCCATTAATATTTTAGTTGGAAAATATTAATCACAATTATTAAGAAATTTATGCTCCATTCTCAAATAAATGAATTTAAAATGCAGTTTTTTTAAAAAAAAAGTTTATTAAATTGGAAAAAGTATCTGAGAACCCTAGTAACTCCATTCTTGATGTACACCCATTATATCAATTATGTTAATCTTTTAATACAAAAAAATCAACATTTACGCTTTCTTAAATGTCCATAACTCGGTCAAAGGAAAGTAACTTTTGTGTAGTTTTCCCTTTCCAAGCAATAGCTCTTGAAAAGAAGCTAATGAAAGTCATTGTTGGTTGAGATGGGTCATGTTTTGCTTTGATTTGTTCTATTAAAAAGGTATTAAGGGGAAACTAGAGACTTAATTTTACTTATTCATGAAGTTGCATATGCCAAATTGTATTTTAAAAGTAATGCATGATATTTTAAATTGTATCAGGCCATTTGCTCTTTTAGAATGGATACTGCTGATTAAATAAACTTAAATTTGTTTTTTAATCTTTAGAGGAGGGTTATGTGGTATTATTCAGTCATAGTTTATTCCAGTTGCTCACATTAAAGAGATATTTCAAACTCAGCCAAGTGCATATCTCTGTAATGCTCTGGAGAGCAGGCACTTGGCTCTTATTTTCTGGGACAGAGTTTCGAAAAGGCTTAAGGCATTTGTTTTAATTTTAATTCCTGAGGCCTTGAAAATAACATTCTGAATAGTTGGAGAAGGTTTTTCTACTGCAACAATAAGTTTTCTTGGAATCAGCCCAATGCTGCTGGTTGTCATTGATTAAAACAGTGGACTTACACCTCATGGCTGTTTAAGATACTATGTAGTCATTTATTTTAGTATAAATAAATTCAGGACCACTTTTTAAAAACCAGCAAGGAGAGATTTTGTTGTGATTTTTCTAAAATGATGAATATGGCTTTGAATGCTACCTGGAGAGAACCCCACTGTGTATAGAAAAACAGGCAGAATTCTTCAAAGCTTATTCCTGACAGATGTAACATAATCTTTCCCTCCACTGCCAATCTTGTGTATCATTTCTCTTATTTGAATGCAATGGTTTAGAATTCATTCATTACAGATTGTGGGGCATAATAAAAGGTAAATAATGTCTTTGCAGAGTTCTCTATAAGAGCTGTCTGAATTTATAGGAGTAAAATGTAATTACTAAATTAAGAAATGTACTTACTAATTTCAGTATAAATTTGGTTTTATTTTCATGTATGAAATGAAAGAAAATTCATAGAGATTGAATCTATATTTATTTGTCGAAGCATATGAATTTGTTTGAAATTCTTTCTGCTACACACCTGGGTACCACACATTCTGTATTCTTTGTTTTGAATATGAGTTTTGTTGGAAGAAAGCATACTTTGACACAATTTTACATTGTAGAGTGCAGTAGGGTTTGTCTCAGGTTATACAACAAGATGATTATAATATTTCCAACATTACGTGTAGGAACAGTTTAAATGCTATGGCAACTTCTGACCAGGCAGTGTCCCAGGTTATGGAGTAGGAAGCATCTCGAGTTAGACACTTGGTGTGAAGACACATCCTTCATATGGATGCTCAATCCATATTCAAAATGTTGCCTTACTCTAATCAGATGGTACCTGGATGATTTTCACACAATTGATTTGTGTACTCCTAGAGGAAATAATGGTTTAGATAGTGTAATAACTATCTTCTTTCTTATTTATCTCAGAACAATTTTAGGTGCAAGTATTTAATCCACCAGGCACTTAGAGCTAATAGACTGGACAGAGTAGTTCTAAGAGAATCTTTCCTTAGTTTCTAGCTTGAAATGAATATCTTCATACAGTATCACTTTCTAACTGTACAGGGTTTAGAGACTTTATGTAACCACAGTGAGTGAAAAAATGGAAGTCTATTGTAGTTTTGGTACATTTTTTCTATCTTCTCTATGAGCGCATGTGCACATATAATTGTTCTTGCTGTACATAATTTTAAAGTATATTCCTCATTATACCTACCACCAAACATTTTTTTGAAAATGTAATTTTAAACTGATGTAGGATTGAAATCAACCGAGCATAATTTTACACATAATAATGTAACAATAAAAGTTTTTCCAAGTTTTTGTAATATTAAAAAATTCAATGATCAATAACGTTGTATGTGAGCTCTGTCTGCATCTTTAATTATTTGTATTCAAAGATATTTCTAAAAATTGCATGGTCAAAACATTTCAGTAGTTTAACACTACTGGAAGATATTATTAAATGCTTTATGTGTGTAGTGAAGCATCTCAACCTTAAAGCAATTTATATTCTCCTTGATTGTTCATCTTATACCTTAGTTTCAATTTACCAGAGTTGACTACTAACATTACACACACACACACACACACACACACACACACACACACACACACACGCTCTCACACAAACACACATGTATGCCTGCAAGGATAACACTTTTAGGATTTGTTCTGAATTGGATGTGAATTATTCACGAAAACTCATGTGTAAAACAATGTATCAGAGTTTCGAGATTAAATTATTTGGTTATCAGAGTCTTAACCTGATCAGTGTATTAATCCATTGATAGGGATTAACTATGTGGTAACTATAGGCAAGTAGGGTATGAGTGGATGAGGTACGTCACTGAGGAGCATGTCTTTGGGGTATATATTTTGTCCCTGGAGAATGGAGTTTTCTCTCTTGGCTTCCAGTTGGCCATGTCCTGAGCCACTTTCCTGCCAAGATGTTCTGTCTCATCTCCTGCACAGAGCAATGGAGTTGGCCATTTATGGACTGAGACCACTGAAGCCATGAGACCCAAATACTTTTCCTCATCTAAAATTTTTCCAGTCTGATCTTTTGGTCACAGCAACAAAAAAGCTGACTAAAACAGGGGTTATTTATTCTAGTCATTATACTATTTTTTTCTTACTAATATTTAGTTTCATTAACTTAACTGACCTTTCCTATCAATAAATGAACAAGTCTCTGATTCTTTTTCGGTATGATGCATACCCTGGACTTTATATCTAGTATTTTTTTAAGCTACATGTTAACATATCAGTATATATGAAACTATCAATATGGTAAACTGTGTTCCTATGTGCGTTGTAGGGTGAACTTTACTATTACTAGACTTTTCTTGTCAAATTAAGCAAAAATAGAAACTGGAATAAAAGTTGCTATGTAAATTTGTATAATAAGAATTAAAGATTTATAATATCGACAATGAAAATACTCTTATTCATTGAAAAACAGAACCCCTTAATAATAAAGATTTCAAAGGACAAGACTCATTTTATTATTTGCTAATTATATTCAAATATGATCATATACTATTATAGATGTGTATGCTTCTAGATATCTAATTTAATCCACACATGCCTGCTCCCATAAAGTAGGAATAAAATTAATTCATTGGGATCTGACTCTTGGATTTGTCACACATTATCTTTATAACCATGATCAAGTTACTTAATTTGTATGATTCTATAATTTCTCATCCTTTAAATGAATAGAAGCCTGCTTCAAAGAACTTTTACTAAAAGTTTAAAAATAGAAATGAATATATGCATATCTTAGATAAAATAATGATACAAAAATGTTATTTTGCTTGAATCTTAATTTCTATGAGGTTTTAAAATCATCACTTTAGGGAAGACTTCTTTAAGGAAAAGCATGTTTACTACTTCAGAGGTTAAAATTTTCAGAAATATTATTTCTTTATAAATTATAATTCCTCAACTAGTCTTGAAGATAGTAGAGATTCCATTTCTTTCTAGAAATCTGAATTTTGTCAGTGTCACAATCACAAATTTTAATTCCTGTCATTTTAAATTAATTTCTGGTTTTCCAAAGACATCAGCACTTGGTCAGTTTCCACTTATTTTGGGAAAGTATCATCTGACACATACAAGAAAAACTCTAAAAGAATATTGAAGATTTACAAAGGTATCTCCTTTCCTGGCAAGTTATAGAGTGTTAATCATTTCTATACTCAAAGAGCCTTTAAAATGAACACTTTGTAGATTTCATTGGCGGTTTAACATTTTTCAAATTTTGCCTACAAACACAAAATTTTAAATTTGTTTCCTTTCACAGAGAAAAGGCATTTAAAAATAGAGAACATTTCATATAAAGTTCATGAAGACCCACCAGATGTTGATGACCATGTGCTCACTCTTCTTCCTTATATTCTTGTAACACAAACACAATCTTGTCATTCTCAGAATCACTTTGGAATTCTTTCACATTTAAGCTTGCAAGCTTTCTTGAGTGGAAATTTGGTGCCTTGGAAATTCATGGTAAGAAAATCCTTTGTGAACACTAAATAAAATACGAGAAAGAATAGAGTGAATAAAAGAAGATTAAATTGCAGCTAGAGGGAATTAAATGAGGCAGAGAAAACATTTTAAACTCATAAGTTTTGTTAGTTATTGAAATAGGTTCCCAGGGAGATATGTCTTTTTTTCTTTATACAAGTATTTTAGCAAATCTTCGGAAAATGGCTTAGATGGTCTTTATTTTTTCTAAACAGGAAATAATAAATGTTAATGAACAAACACTCCAATTTTTTTTTCTTTTAGTCAATGCCCAGTTTAGTTTGCAAATGGTCATTGTATCACTACTGGAGGCAGTGTTGAGCTCTAATAATTTGGTCAGTATTATCCATTCTCCTGTGAAAGTTGTACTTGAACTTTTTTTTTAACCACAATTCTAACTTCCTGTAGAAATTGTTCAATGCTAGCTACATTTTCTAGGACTTTATTCTTTGTTAATCATGCATCTCTAACTCCATGTAGTGCCATTTTGTATGGTGCTGTTTTGTATACTATTAATTTCTAAACAGTTAAACAATACAGTATGTTAGAAACCCATAAATGAAGATACTTTCAGATTTTTTTAAAAAATGAAAGAATTTCAATTTCTATGTAGAAATTGTTCAATAACCAAAGATTAAATCAATAACCAAAGACTACAAAGTCAGAGCCATAAAAATTAAGAAATATAGTGGGGATGCAGGGGGGAGCATGGGAGAAATAAACAACTTTTAGATAGCACAAAGGGGAGGGAGGGGAAGGGAAAGGGACTGAGGGTAGGAAAGACAGTGGAATGAGATTGACATCATTATCCTAAGTATATGTATGAAGACACGAATGGTGTGACTCTACTTTGGGTACAACCAGAAAATTGTGCTCCATATGTATACTAAGAATTGACATGCATTCTGCTATCGTGCATAACAAATTAGAATAAATAAAATTTATAAAATTAGGAAATTTATATTTTTGATCAAAGCAAGTAGTGTTCAGAAATAAATGTATTGTATATAACAATGCAGAGTAACAGATGCATTTTTATGATGCTGGTAGGCCAGACACTTTAAAAAATGTAATAATATAATAGAGAAAGTACATGTAAATCAAAAGTTATTTAAAAATTAACATTTGATAACAACAGTATTAGGATCCCAACATTCTACTAATTTTTACTTATTAATTAATTTATTTTTTTGTTTGGTTTTTGCTCAAGACTACTTCTTGTTTGCCTGATTATTTTTTATGGAAACCAGACATAATGAAATACTGAATTAGCATGGGAACAAGAGGATGTTGTCTTTGTGCAGAGAGGGAAGCATTACTGATGGAGTTTTTCTTAAAGGACTGAGAGAACATGATGTTGGCCTAAAAATGTTTAGGGATGATGGCTGATTGGCTCCCACTTCATTCTTATTTAAGGTGTGGTCCTTATAGATTTCAATTTCCTCCTCATGAATCGATGAATAGTGGTGCCCATCTCTCCAGTTCCATGTGGCTACCAAGCTCTGCAATGTCCCAATTCTTGAGCCACACTTTTGGCAGTCAGCCCCATAGCTAGCTAGCTAGTTAGAAACAGATAG
This sequence comes from Ictidomys tridecemlineatus, assembly GCF_052094955.1. NCBI lineage: Eukaryota > Metazoa > Chordata > Mammalia > Rodentia > Sciuridae > Ictidomys > Ictidomys tridecemlineatus. The sequence goes on from NC_135482.1 coordinate 26,882,509, forward strand.
ACCTCTACATATATATGGGTTTCTGTCTATCTATAGATCTTCAGTTCTGTTTTTCAAATCTGTTTCATTATTTTTGTTTGTTTATTGCTCCTTCCATGTGCTTTTGGTTTCCTCTTTTAAAATCATATTAAACATATTATGATTACTTTAATATGTTAACTCTAATTCTTGAAGCTGGTTTTCTGCTTATTCTGCTTCATGACTATCTTATGTAATGTTTAAAAACAATTGCAATGTCATATTTAAACTTTATTATGGGGAACTATTTGACGTTTGTATCAAAATGCATTCTTCTAAAGCAGTTTCTATTTCTCTTTTCTGGGAATATGGAACAGGGAGCACTATTAACCTGGCATAGAAGCTAAATCTAATTCTCTCCTAGAGGCTTCTCAGATTGTGAATTCATGGGATTAAAAAGTATGAAAGTCAAAGAATACTTGATTTCTCCCTATAAAAAAGTAACATTAAGGTAGACAAATATCCTTTCTGATCCCTTTTGTAGAGAATTGTCCTTTTTAATGGGTCACAATTTATCCAAGGACCTGGAATCTGTCTGACTTTCTCACCTTGAAAAGATTTAAGGCTTAGTTATTTTGCATTGTAATGCTATTTAAATCTCAAGTGGAATTAGAAGGTGCTGTTTTTCATGCTTGTTTACCTATATGGATACATGTTTCCATTTTTTTTTTTAACCTCTGAGGGAGTTAGCTTATTGCACTGAAATTTTAACCGTGCTTTTAAAGAATTTTCAAACCAATAGTTTATGGAATCTTTTCAGATGATTTGACAATGAGCATAAAGTAACTAGAGTAGAATGACTAAGACTCCATTCAGATCTTCAGCATCTTCTCCTTGGAGCTTTGGTAATTATCTTCTAAGTTGGGGTTTGGCAAACTATGGCCTGTGAACCTGAACTGGAACTTTACCTATTTTATAAATAACATTTCAATGAAACACAATCATTTTCATTTGTGATTTGCTTTGGAAAGGTGTACTTTGGACATCTGTTGTAGTGTGTAAGGGGGTGATATTTTTACTTTTTTTTTTTTCTATTTCTCTTTTCTCTCACTCTTTCTTCTTACCATGGCAAGGGCTTCCTGCCAAGGACTCAATCCAAAACTGTTAGTGTCTGAGTAAAAGCCAGTGTACAGGTTGACCCAACTCAAGGCTGCCCATGTTCCCTGCTCCCCACAGGCCTTCAGCTCATGGCCTGCACAACCACCCACACAAGGCTTTCTTGTCCTCTTTCCATAAGGTGGAGGTTCTGGTTTCAGTAAGAAGGCAGGCTTCAGCTCCCACATGCCACACACAGTACATGCAATCTCCTTTACCGTGACGGGAGTCAAGTTCTTGGTTCCCAATACCACCCCATTGCACTGCCCATACATTAATTGACGATTTCTCATTGCAGAGCCATAAATTTCTTATGTGAATCCCATCATATCTTATTCATATTTCACTCATGATTACCATGTGTTTAGAGCTGAAAGAATTAACAAAATGTGAAGTTGGTGTATTATTGTCTTTCCTAGAATTTAACTTCATGTAGTGCTTTCAAAGGGGATTTTTTTTTTTAATCTGCTTGTGGTTAGTATATCTTTCCTGGCTTCTCAAAAGGGATTTTCTTTCTTCAAGGGGGGGGGGAAGTGTGTTTAAAAAGTAGAAGAGACAATGGTAATGCACAATATGCATGTTCATATTATATACCTTAAAAACATAGTATATGAAATGTGAAATGCTTTCATTAGAATGTCATTATTGTCAGAAGCATTTGCTAATTACTAGGAGCATTCTGGAATACACAGAGAATGTTAAATTACTATGATCGTTGACTTTTGGAATACTTTTTCAAGAAATGTAAACCTTTGGGAGTGCTGAAGGAACATCTGTGGGACACTTGTTATTCAGCATGTGTCTAGAGGACAAGAGGGACAAATGACAAAAGCATTTAGCTGGGCAGTGAGTTCCTGCTGGAGTAGGGGGGCAGTGAGCAATGTGTAGTTACCCTCTTGGGCCTTTGCAGTGCAGAGAAATGATAGCACACCATCAAAGAGAACTCAGGACACAGAATATTCACCGATTACTGTGTTGGTTCACTGACAAACTCTTTATGCTTCAAACTGAAGGGACAGTCTGTATGTATGTATATATATATATATATATATATATATATATATATATATATATATATATATAGAGAGAGAGAGAGAGAGAGAGAGAGAGATAGATATATAGATAGATATAGATATATAGATATATACACACACACACACACACACACACACAAACACACATACACACATACTCACATTCTCTCTTGTGATGAGCATAGTGACACATGCCTGTAATCCCAGCAGCTTGAGAGGAAGAGGCAGGTTTTCAAGTTCAAAGCCAGCCTCAGCAGTTTAGCAAGCCTCTAAGCAATTTAGCAAGATCCTTTCTCAAAATAAAAAAAAAAATAAAAAGGGATAGGGATATGACTCGGTGCTTAAGTACCCCTGGATTTAATCCCTAGTATCAAAAAGGAAAAAAAAAAGGAGTTACCAATATATTCTCTCTTTCATAAGATTGTTATGTATTAAGGAAGCAGCAGACTACATATGGAGGTAGAAGCTGTATTGTTGACTCTGTCACTGATTAGCTCTGTGATCTTGGCCAACTCAATAAGATTCTCCATGCCTGTTTTCTCCTTGATAAAACTGGTAGACATTAGACTTCTTAAATATAAGGTTAATTCCAACGATAAAATGCTTTCTAGGCTGGTCCTGATGGTGCATGCCTGTAATCCCATCTACATGAGAGGCTGAGATGGAAGGGTCACAAGTTCAAGGCAAGCCTGGGCAGCATGATGAGATCTCATCTCAAAACAAACAAACAAAAATTTTTGTGCATGGCCTATGCATGGCCTTGTATCAGAGAAAGATCCATCACCCTCTCTTTTTCACCTGCAACAATACCTGGACCAGTGGTCTACAGGCAGTGCTTGCAAGATGCCTGGGAGGTCCTCTGATGGATATCAGTGCCCTAGAGAAGTTGGTAGAAGGGAAGCTCTCAAAGAACAGCTTCTCTAGTGCTCTTCTCTTGCTTCTTGCATGCAATTTCTATTTGTTCATGTGTGATATATTGTAAATTATTATTTGAAGAAAGAATTTTTCTATTTTAAAATATATTAAAACTTCTGATCAAAGCTGTTTGACAGGAATGGATCAATCATAGTAATGGAATAATTCTCCATTCAAAGCCTCTATTCAGCATCTTTTGTATACGACTGAAGTAAAAACTTTTGATTTTATGACAAGATCAAAGAAAGGGAAGTTTAGCATATTTTAGCAGACATGTTGGTATTAACTCACCTTATTTTACAGGCTACATACGTTTCCTTTAATAATTTAATGTAGAAGTTATCAAACTGGTTTGGATAAAGTAAAGTTATATAATTATGTGTTTTAAAAAAAAACAAAATGTGAAATCTTAGAGCTCTCTATCATGCTAGTTTGAATTGAATTACATATATATTCTTGAAAGATTAATCTTTATCTCAACATTCATGGTTCGATTTTTCATTGTACTTTAACAATGTCGTGGTTACTCATTGAAAAGGGCCCTACATTTGACCTTTTCATTTCCCTCACTTATAAAATGAGGATAAAGCATGCAATTGAAAAAAATTGCTAAATGGTTTAAATCATGTTTATAACCATGCAGGGAGGTTAAAGCATTCCGCTTAGTTCTTGGCACGTAGAAGACAGTACATGGTACTCATTATTGTAATCTATAGAAAAAGTTTTATCTGAGAATCTAAACTTCAATTTGAATCTATTCATTCTCTGAAGAGCTGTTTCACAAAATGCATTTTGCATAATGCCAACCCCTGAAAGTATGAAGTTCAATAAATTCAAGAAAACATTGAGCAAAATTTTTCCTTTCTGAAGATTTACCCTAGCCCATTAGAGACTCTAAGAAATCTTGAGGTCAAGGATTAACTTTGTCTAATCAAGAAGTTTCCAAACATATTGGAGCACAAAACCTCTTATAAAAATAACTTCCATTACTTTTCTTATAACTTGTGTGTTTTGCAGAACACATTTTGGAAAATACTGCCTATAATAAAATGAGTTTATTGCATAAAATCAAAACAATAATATGGGAATCATATCCTTGCCCCATTTTCCCATGCTATTTCATTTGAACTTTACTACACTCTGGAAGGTGGGCTAGGAAGGTATTATTATAGCTGCTTCACAATGAGAAAGCAGGCTGATGATTTGTGACAATGGAAAAAATTACACAGTCCGTAGGTAGTAGAACCAGGATTTATGGCCAGGTGTTCCAACATCTAGGCCAAAATCCACGCCCCTCTCCAAAACTTCTGCCTCCTCCTAATAAAATTATTCAAATGTCTGATGTGTGCACTGAGAATTTTATGCGTAAAAATTTGGGGGTTCAGATGTTCACAGACGTTCAGCCTTTTTCTTTCCCACAGAGGGAATTTAACTTACTGTTGTCCTGTTGTGTGCTACTACCTGTCACCTGTGTTGTCTCGGCTGGGCAGGACTGAGTGAATGAACAGCTGAGAAAGCATTATGGAAAAGGCAAACCTGAACCCTAAGCAGGTTTAAAAATAAAGAATCTTCCTTTCAAAATCCCAAGAGTATGCGTGTCTTTTTATATAAGATTAAAACAAATTAATTCAGCAATTTTTCCAACATGACAACATATAGGTGGAAGGATAAAAATAAAAATCATGATACCCCTATTTAGGAAGAGTCATTGCCATTTTTCCTCATATTTGGAGAAAATGAACTTGGATCTGGTAGTTCAGGAATCAAAGAGGAGCTTCTCATGAAAAGCAACCACAGAGGTGCATAAATTAAAGCTATGTTGTCAGTCAAGGTCAGAGACTATGGAGAATTGCATCTTGATCCAAGGTTGTTGAGATTTGGGTCATAGCTTCAGTAGTTGTGCAACAGCAAAATATGATCTCATAATTTTGATAAAGGCCCCTAAATATCTTATTAAATTCTACAGTCACGGCGAGTGTTACTAGCTGTGAGCCTTCAACTTCTTTGAATCTCACTATAAGCTGGGGAGGTTAGTGCCACTTTATAGGAAATTCAAATGAAATTTACAAGTAAATGTATCTTGCCCTACCTACAACTCAACAAAGGTGTTTTTACTTTTTAAAAAAAGAACCTGGTGAGGTAATTTCAATATTTCCTATTTAAACCAAGAATGAAGTAAAGCTCAGAGAGGTCAAAATGTATTTGAAGTCATGCAGCTATTAGAAAGTGGGCAGAAGGGTTCAATTAGATTTTATGAATCTCAGTAATCCCTACTTTACTGTATTCCCTTTTCTTGTTTATTTTCAAGGCATAAGGGATGGGCCTCATTTGAAATATTTATCAACTTTGCTTCATTTAGGACATTTGACAAAACTCTATGGTTTCATAAAGATCCTCCTTTATGAAGTTTTAATGATTAATTACATTTATATGTGATGCTGTAACTATATTGTGATCATTCCTTTCTTTGAAAATGTTGATGTACCAGTATGACTAGTGTGGCCTGGAAACTCAAGACTGTCCATTAGTTGATCATCTTTCTCTATTCTGACCACAATAGCTCTAAGTATAATAAAACTCAGAAGCAAATATTGGGAGCAAAGGAAAGTATTGATTAGCTCTTATGTGCTGTTTCACACAGAAGAAAATGCACAATTTTTTGGAGAAATCATTGCAAGAATTTCACACAGATGATGACTGATTCCATTTCATACGTGTACACAGTAAGCTGAAACACTTATTTGGGCAACTCTGTCCTTAGCTTACATACAGGAATCCTCACTTACTACAAGTTAATGGAAATTGGGGTGAATATGATCAGGACAACATGTATTTATGTACTCTCTACATACTGAGTTAAAATATTTTCTTGGATATAAACTTCATCTCTTCTACCATTTATTTCATACAATAGTTGAACACAGTCAAGAAAAGCATTATAAAATTATTTTTAATATTTGGATTTACTAGAGCTAAGGAATGAATGGGTTTACATGTAAGTTGACGATTTCAAGAAGTTTCTTTAAAGAATAAATATCTTATCCTTCAGTTAATAAGTATGAATAGATCATCTATTGTATACAAGTACTTTAATCAATGTTAAGGATACAATAATGGGAAAATTATGTATGGTCTCTAGTTTTCAAGGAATTTATTATTTTGTAGGAAAGATGGACGTGAATAACCATAAAATAAGTGCCAGGAAGAAGCATATGGAACACCATTTGAGAAGATCCAACTAAGTCTAGAGGGTTGGAGATGACTTCAATAATAAAGTGACCTTGAGACAGATAGTAAGTTAGTAAGGTGAAGCTTGGGAGAAGGAACACAGCAGTGTACTTGAAATCTCTGACAAGTAAAAAGTGTGGTCTACACAGGGGACTGAGTAGGGGCCATTCATTGCCGGAATTCAGAGAGAAAAGATGATGTTTATTTGTAATGAGAATTAGGATGGTGTGGAGGAGAGAGACCTAACAGGACCACATAAATCATAGTGAGAATTTTATGTAAGTAGAAAGGGATGACTTACAGTTGATAGACACTACATCTTATTTTGTTTGAAATATGTGATCAATATGTAAAACAATTGGACCAGCTTTAATTAAATTTCTATTATTATTATTAATTTCTATACAAACTGCCAGATTGACTGTACAGTTAATTCTGTAATTTGTGGTTGTTAAAACCACTTGTTCTACTGATTTTCATTATGGGATGTAGTAATTATTCAACATGTCATCTTTTTTTAATAAACTTCAGCAAACACATTCATTTAAAAAATGCATTGCTTTCTCCCACAGAAGAGATATAAAAAACCATTGAAACATAAATGTTCAGCTTAACGTGTTAATATGATTCTAAAATTTAGTGTGAAAAGCCTAAAATTAAAACCATCTTTGATTTTGTAAGAGTTTTTTATAACTTTGTCTTATGTTTTTATTTTGGTTCACAAAACAGGACATCTCATCTCACCTGTGGATGCCTGGTGTAATCATTTTCTTAACCATTACTTTCTTCCCAATCATCTCTTTAATAAGAAAGATTTCTGCAACAATTTTAGCAGGATCAATTATAGTATATTCTGTAAGTTTTTGGCTTACTGAATATGCTCTGGGATACGCAGAGGGCAGTTCTAGGATTTGGCAGCCACACTGCATATGAGAAAGGAATATGATATGAAAATGTAGCGTAGTCTCAATAAGTAATGTTTGTATAGCACATTTCCACTGAGAAAGCACATTAAAATGTGTGATTTTATGTGAGTAGTTAGCAACTTTGGGAGCTATAATAGTGACATTACTTCTATTTCATAGCCCAGGAAATTAAAGGTTAGAGGCAAAGTTCTGTGCTAAGAGATTCCTAGTAGTTGATCAATATGGTGAAATCCACCACTCTCCATTTATATTTTAGAGTTGGTAAGCAGACTTTGTAGAGGCATATATTACTTGTTTAATTACCTGTGTAATTATGTATCTGGCAGATTGGGAACTTTTCCCTCATCCCTAGAATCAAAATCTGTCCCCGAAGAGAGTTTCTAAGGACAGAGTGCATCATTTCACAGAGACATCTTTCCCCTTTGATGTCACTCATCGTTTTCAATCATCTCCTTGATTTATGAATGCTGTAAGCCTCAGATATTGATGAATTTTTAAAAATATGAATTTTTAGTATTTCTTTCCAACTATGTTCTTCTCTTGGTTTCCATGTTAGTGTTAGTGATGCACTATTCTTCCTGTCGATGAAGAAGATTTTATCCTCTCTGTGATTTTGAGACCCTTTCTTAATTCCCTCTGACATACAGAATGGATCAAGCCCAACATGTTTTAAAACAGCCTTGCTTGAAGTTGTTTCTTCCTTTCTTCTTTCTGAAGTAGCAATCTGGAGACATACCTCCAGTTTTCATGAATTCATGTTTTCAGAAAAAAAAAAGATTCAACTCTTACTCTCCAATTATTGTAATCTGCAACATGATGATTCTTAATGTTTCTTCAGTTTGGGTTACATGTTCACATACAAATGAGATGTTTAGGGTAAATTAATTGGATCATTTACCCACTGCATTAACATCTCATCTATACTCTGAGCATCTTCATGTAATGAAGAATTTTATTTACGTAGGGGGATTTTTCGGACACCTGAAGTATATTCCTTTATGCACCAACATTTTTGTTTTAACTCTTTCAACTAAAGAATATGGCTGACTATTTATCAGAAAAACAAATGGACGTCATTGTATCCTCTATTAATTCCTATATACTCTATTGGTTCTGTGGCTATTATAGAATATATTTTTTTATGTTATCTAGTTAATTATTTCGGGTATAGACAACTGCTTTCAGTTTTTGCAAGGTGAGTCTCTATCATTGTTGTATGCTTCTTTGAAATGAGGTACAGTGTGGAAGAAATTAAAGTAACAGCTATCATATTGTTCTCAGGATTCCTACTCCATTGTTAAGACAAAGGAGATTTTTTTATTTGGTCAATCTGTTGTACCTGGTTGCATAGTTCTTTGTTTCAACCTCCCTTAAATGAAGCTCCTTCCAGTGAGTTTACGTTGTGAGACCCCACAACAATTTCCCAGATGGAACTAAATATCCTTGAACCTCCATCACTAGAAATAGACTTAGATTAAGAGACTACCCCTACTAGAGATCTACAATATGCCCCCATTCCCTGACTTTTAAGATAGAATTATTGAGTATTTTCTTGATGTCTAAGCCTCTTCTTTAAAACAGCAAATAACTCTAAAGTACTGGGTTGGAATGGTATGCGCAAGAATTCCTATTATGTACAGGGCAACATGACCTTAAGCTAAATGAACTCAGAAAATGATGCTACTTGGAATCTTTCATTTACTTTTTTACAATTTTCTGCTCCCTTTCATCTTGCCACTCTGCGGATATTCCTTCCTACTGCCAGACGGTTTGCTATTATTTCTCTCCAGAAAGCAGAACAACCACTGTTATTATTCCCTCTGTATTGCACTGCATGTCTTTCTCAAGATATGTCCTTAATTAATCTTTATATATTTGCTGTTTTAAATTTGAAGTGATTTGCAAAATTTCATTGGGCCTAAAACAATTGTAAGTATTTCTTGAGGGAAGGACTGAGAGATCACCTCTGGATAAAGTGAAGAAGCTTCAGTTTCAAAATTTAATAAGCTTTTCTGGGTTCACCAAAGATTTGGGTACTTTTTCTTTTTTGACACTTTTTTTTTAAATTACTGATTTTCAGTTCTGTTCTGGTTAGTTGATTATACACAGAAAAGTTCTTTTAAAAAAAATGCTATTTTTACATCAAAGCATGTTTAGAAAAATTTTGATAAATCAAAAAGGAAATACCTATGAGATATTTGGGATAAAAATTATTCAGAGAGGACATCAAATGATAATATCATCAAATGATTAGAAAGATCACCTTTGTATCCCTTCTGCTTCAAATATGTTATTGATACTATAATTTCATGTCAAAAAATTAAAGTTTTTAAATGGCCACAAATTTAAATATTAACAAGCAGATATTTTCAAATATCCAAATACCTGACATTTAGTTTCATAGGGAAAAGGAAAAAAATTAAAAAAAAACAGATGTAGGTATCTAGAGTTGCCTTAGAAAAAAATCTGTCAGCTTTATGTTAGAAAAGAAAATTATGTGGACATAGTACCAAATTGAATATTTTTTAATATGCAAACAAAATCAAAATTTGAATATAATTCTTTTTTATCCATTTTGAAACTGACTTTATACTTTGGGAATTAAGAATCATTATTTCAACAGTTGTCCTTTTGAAAGTGATCACCAATGTATTTCTGGCTGAAAGTTTCTTACCAAGTTAAAATTGGGGAACCAAAGATGAGAGGAAGCCTCAGAGGTGCTCTATAAAGACAACAGTTACTTGTGTACTTTTAAAGGTGCTGCCTAACTGTGCTTGACCTCATGCAGGGTGACACTCCTTGGGGGACTGAGTCTGGAAGGAATTACTCCAGAGTAGTTTACAGAATTAAATCACTTTTCACAGTAGCGTGTACATCAACCATGCACCAAGTAAGGGGGACTTCTGGCCCATGATAATGGCCTATTCTGACCAGTAGGGGAAAGCAAGAACTTTTTCTAGCGGGGAGGGGATTCAGAGACTTGACAAAGTCAAAAAAAAAAAAAAAAAAAGAGGTAGAGATACACTAAAACTAGAATTCATCACTTTTCTCCCTCTAGGATTTTCTTTCTCCATAGAACACTGACTCAGGGTCACATCTTTACATAATTTTTTTCTTCTGACTTTGGGGAAAAAATTTCCATTGCCACTTCAGACCCTGCAAAAGGATCTTTGCTGACCTATATTATTGAGGAAGGAACAAAGGGATCACATATAAATAAAGTGAAGAAGATTTAGTGCCAAAATGTATAATGTGTCACATTCACAGGAAAGCAGACCACATTCAGATAGAATTTTTTTAGGGGCTCTATATAACACCATCTGATAGTAGAAATATTCATGGTTTCCTCAGTCTGTTATGTGTCTATATTAAATGCCAAAGGGCCTTGTCAGCTTAGGGCTTTATGGAGTCAACAAAAACATTCACTGATAAAACATAAAATATACATGTAGTTCTCAGTATGGACTGCCTTAGAATGCATGCCTTGCCTTCTGAGACTATCATCCATTCTTTTTTCAATAGGGATGGGGAATCAGATATTTTTATTCAATTTGGGAGAATCTTCCTGTGAAAGCAGAGTTTCTTTTGTCCCAACTTGCATCTTTTCCTGGCATGTCTACTTTTTTTTTTTTTTTTTTGATTCAGGATATCTCTTTCTAGCTGAATTCTTATTTCTGCTGTCTCAAAGTACCATTTCTATGTACAAAAGTTGTATGTTTTGATTTCTTCTGGAAACTTTGCTTCCTTCCAATGCATTCTGCAAACGGTTGCAGAGATTGTGATGTTTAAGCTTTCTGTTTCCCTAAGAATTTAAGTCTCCATTTCCTTTGCTGGCTGCATTGGTTTATTGTTTCTGATGAGAATGCTGTTTTAAATCTACTTTACCTTGAAAAGTTCCCACAAAATATGAATCCCCTTATTGTGCAAAATACAGTCACTTTTAGATTTCCTTTTCCTTCCAGCAGCAGTAGCTCAGAAGTAGCTCTAGGGAACTGATGGTTTAATCATTCCTTGTCCAGTATCACATGTGTTACACTAACATAATTGTTTTTCTATCAGATGGCCTTGTAACATAATCCAAGTGCTTTCAGCAACTACTTTGAAGGCAATGCCTATACAACATCATGCATCTGAATAAAGAGTAAGGGAATCTATTTCATTATAAAACAAAAAGTAACCAGCTTTGAGTCTTGGAATTAATTATGAATTTATGTTCCTTCCAGAGTGATTGTAAGTTAGATATGAAATACATGTGGTAATGTTTAACTCACACAAATTGGATTTAGTGGGCATACTATGGTCAAAAGGCATAAATTCAACAATCTTTTTTTAAGTGTAAATATTGGGTAAGGAATCCTGCAAGTTACAGTGTTGATCAAAACTTCTTTCTTTTAAAATATGTTTAATTGAAAAAAATGAAAAGTTCTGTACTTTAAAAAAAAAAAATTGAAAAGAGAGTCCAATCCTTGGCCCTGTCTTTGTATATGGATAAAATTTAGACTTCTTTGGGCATTAGGATTTTGCTCAAAGAACCGGTTACTTTGCCAAAAAAAAATTGGGACTTATTTTGCACCACCTAACTTGAGGAATTGGATCTGAAAGAGCTTGAAGGAGCCAAAGCAAGATCTCACATAACAGTAGGTAAAGATGGAGGAGGATAGACCTGAGGGGAGCAACCTGAAGTCCAACTTTGAGCCTCATCCTGAAGATTGACTTCATGGAATTTTTTAAAAATTTAGCAAATAACCAATTTTAATAATTTACTATATTCAAATGACTGCATACACTTTGTAATAACTCCTCTCAAAATAGGGCAGTTTCTGGTGTATGTTCTCCTATGACTGTTCTCAAATTATTTAAGAAAATAAAATTATTTGCCTGATGCTCAAAAACATTACATTTATACAAACAACAGATTATTCATAACTAGAAAATGATTTTAAGTAAAATGTCTCTGTTAAATATTGTTCACTCAGAAACAGAAATATTTGTTCCTTCTGAAAATATCTTCCACATGTATTATCAAAGAACATCACTTGGACTGGGATTGTGGACAGTGGGGGAGTGTTTCCCTAGCACATGTGGGGGCCTGAGTTCCATCCTCAGCGCCACATAAAAATAAGTAAACAAAATAAAGGCATTGTGTCCATCTACAACTAAAAAAAAACATTATCACTTCAATTCTGTGGAGACAGGAGCTATGAGCAGGAACAGAAGAAGCAGGATTTTATAAAAGATTCTACGAGACCTGTGTTCACAAGCCACACACTTTCATGGTAAAGTGTGTCAACGCAGGGGAGGAAATAGGGACTTTTTTTTTTCCTGTTTCTATGCAGGTCACAGAAGATTTGAAATAATATGATAATATTCTGTAATACGTATGATTTGCAGCTTCAGGGAAATCAAGAAGCTGTGCTAAGAAAAAAAATATGGCTAATGTTGTGTGGTAGCAAAGATGACAATTCATGAGTTCAAGAGAGAAACTCCTCAGAAGAAGGAAGAAATGTCAGGGAGTTCAAAACTTGATATTTAGCAGGAATGGGCAATGTGATTATTATTGCTACCAGTGTTGCAGTCATAATCATGTTTATTCATGTTGTATTCCTATTGATAATCACAGGCCCATACAGCCTAGTAAGACCTGCATATAACTGGAAATACAAGCTTATGGGAGAAATAATAAACCAGTCTAATTTATCATTGCATACCCAGAGGATGCAGGGATGTTTGGGGAAATGTGAAATATTTAAATCTAGTCGGTGTGTTGGGGACATGGAAATTCATAATGGGGAGAATATTGGTCAGATGAAGAATAAATGTCAAGTGCCCTGGTAAGGAGCTGAGCTTTGTTTCATGATAATTGGCAGCTACTGAAAATGTTTCAATTGGACTTATGAAGGAAGCCTAACACTTCTTATGGCATACATCTTGCTCCATTCAATGTTGAAACACGAATAAAGAACACAAAACAGTGAATTTAGTCTTTCAATCATAGAAAGAGAGAGAGACCAATACTTTCTACAATTCATACATATGTCCTCTTGGGAGGATTAATTTCAATGAAGTTACTTTGATTTGGAGAAGGGAATGGAACCTTAAAAGAAGAACCAAACTTGTTCACCTAAGCCCAAAGAGATTTGGATTAACATGGCGTTCTAGGTATGCTTCTCTAAGATCTGGAATTTACAAAACGTGAGAAGTCTTAGTCAAGAAGTTGGGGCTGTCTGGCTACTTTCAGGGTGACTAGTGTCAATCAATGTCTTCAAAGAATAATTACAAAACCACCTCAATATATATGCATAGAGCTTTTGTTCTTAATTTTTCTCAAATGTTTCTGAAAAAAAATAAGACCATCATTCTAGTTTCTATTCTGTACCAGTTTAATTTGTTGATGACTTATATCTATATAAAACATTTTTATAGGTAAAATCAAAACTAACATCATATTTCAGATTTTCCTCGTAAACTGTGTTATTTAGTTATTTAAAAGCCTAAATGTAAATTATTGAAATTATATTTACATGAAAGTACAAGTTTGTGTTGAAAAAATCGGTGAAAAGAAAAAATTGGGGTGAGTCAATCACTTAGCTGTTTTGGATATGGCATAGTGTGTCATGGGAAGAAAACGAATTTTGGAGTTAAGAGTTCTGCCTTTCAACAGGAGAACTTGTGAGCTATGTGTTTCTGGAAAATTCATTTAATTTTTATGGGATCAGAACATCCTTTATAAATTGTGATAAAATACCTATTGAGGAGATTTTTTAAGTTAATTAAATAACACATGGAAAAATACATTTCATATTGCATTGCTGATAGACAAAATGATTTGTTATTTTATTCCCTTTCAATTCTATATTAGCTAGTTGTTTGAATTTTTTAAATGAATGTTATTGGAGTTTCTTTTTCATTGCCAACATGTATACCTAGTAGTGCCTATATATTGCCACCATCAAAATGATTTTGAGATAATTTACATTATTAAAAACATTACAAAACAATTTTTAAAATTTTTAAAAATTATGTACAAAATAAATCTCAATAGGAAGATGAGAAAATAACTGGTATGAATTAATAAGTGAGTTTTTCAACATGTCTGTTAAAGCCATGCACCCTGCCCCCAAAAAACCTATCTTTCACATTTCTTATTTCTTGGTAATGCACATCTTCTACTTGGAACAACCAGGCTCTTTGATAATTTCTGTATACTTCCTTTACTTTTCTTCCTCCTAAAATACTTCCTTCCCCTGTAAAATTTGAATAAAGAACAACGAATCTGGGCGCAGTGGCACAGGACTGTAATCCCAGCAGCTAGGGAGGCTGAGGCAGGAGGATCACAAGTTCAAAGTCAGACTCAGCATTTTAGAAAGGCTCTATGCAACTTAATAAGATTCGTTTCTAAATAAAAAAGAAAAAAGGGCTGGGGATATGACTCAATGGTTAAGTGCCCCGGGTTCAATCCCCATAACAACAACAACAACAAATAAAAATTAAAAATGCTGATATATTTTGTACAGTCCCAGATGTAGATGTTTCCTTTTCCTCCTTTATATCCCTTTTACTCTGTCTTAGGAGTCATCAGGTATTAACCTGCCCAGTGTAGATCTCTTGCATTGGCTCATCTCCCTCCAATAATAATGCTGAATCGCAATCTTCCTGAAGTGTGAATTCAGTCATGTATCTCTGGCTGGCCTGTTGCACCCTGCAGAGTATTTTTGTTTTTCATTCATTATCTGAGTTAAATTACACTAAATGGAAATTTAATACCAAATCGTTCTCCGAGCTTCCTGACAACCCAGGGGAAAAAAAAATTAAATTGTATAATTTAGTAGTCCACTAAATAAAGCATAATAAGTTCATTTGGAAAGACTATCTTTTTTTCCTCCTTTGTTGTTTATAATTTGTAGAATGAATTTATCTCATAGGTCATTATACAAAATTATTTACATGATAATGGAACAATAAATGAAAGCATAGTTCTTTCTTCAAACACACACACACAAAAAAAATTCTTTGTGAGGATGAATTCCTCTTTTATTATACATCATTAAAATAATATGCTAAGCACCAATTTAACTTCAGGAAGATGAATGACATTATTCCGTAATGTTGTCTACTGATTATTTTTCTTAACCTTGGTCAGAGCCTGAAGAAAATGTAAGAGTCGGTGGTTAGCTTGTCTCTTTAAATCATACTACTTTAAGTAAAGTTTGACAAGACCTGGTTATTTGCAGTCAATTTGTGGCATAACTCTTTGACAAGTGCCCAAAGCGCATATATCTGTGTTGCTGATTAAAGAGCACAACAGGCGTCTTACATACCAGATGTGCAGATGACAGTTTAGAAATCTTCTGAACTGTTAGGGACCTGTTTTGCATTCTCACTCAGATAGACAGCTGTATAATTTCCAGAAAGCATAATGGTAGATGTAGAAGGTGTAGGTATTGCCTGTGTGGGGGCAGGGGAAATGGATTTTTCGAGAAAAATGGCACAGATAAAGGTTACTGGACCTTTAAGTTGGCTCAAGCGTTAGATATCCTAGAGTTTTGTCTCAAAATTTGGAAAAGAAAATTATGTTCTAAAGTACTTATTTTTATATGAATTATCAACTTATTGCTTTGACTAGAAAAACTATCACAGATGTTCTTGAAAAACCAAAACCAAACAGATGGAAAACTCCTTTCTTAGTAATAAGCAAAAGTATTTAAATGAGCCAAATGCTTTACGGAGAATAAAGACCTGTAATTCATGGATTCTCCTTTCTTTGTCCTTTTTCAGCAATAAATATTAGGTCAGATACCTCAAATTAGATCAAATACATCAAATTCTATGGAACTCCTGAATACAGTAACAATTTTTTCTTTCCTCTTTTTTTCTTTTCTTCTTTGCTCTCTTTATCTCTCTTTTTTTCCTTTCTTTGTACTTACTATCCTAGGCGCGAAGTGCTGTAGAAGGGCCAGTTGTAAATAAAATCAGAAAGGATTTCCTACTCTCCTTGGAGATTATAACTGACCTCTTTTCTAGTGGTTATCAATTTGCATTACAATTAACCTATCTGTCCTAGCCCAAGAGCTCAGTTGAGGATTGTACCACAAATGCAGGCATCCTATTTATGGTAGCAAAATCAATAGGTATGGCTGTGTTCTCACCATAACCCCTTCCAGCCCCAACCCCAAGTTACCTGTAAACTTTCATAGAGTACCACAGGGCTCCCTAGACTCCTCACCTCCTATGAATCTCTTCTAAACTAACCCCTGACTCCTTTTGGAAGATTATTTTGTTTATTGCTGTGTTTCAACAAAAGTTTCCTAACTAATAAAACAAGCCACTACCTAGGGCTAAAATGCAGAAGAATCATTGTGGTTATATATCACAGTGGCTCTTCACCTCTGCCCATCCTCTTTATGAAACACTGCAGCACGGACAACATTTACTTCCCTCTGTCTTACCCAGGCATGGACATAAATGTTCATGATTTTCATTCTGCAACCCCTACCCTTCCTACTGATGTGTAATCTGAGACATCATTTCAGTTATTCTCAGGACCTATAAGACCCCAACACTTTGCATTCATGGAATCAAAAAATTTTGCCCATTTTCCCTGTTTAATGAGCCTTATATTCTTAATAGTAACTAAAATCTTATGTAACCTTAAGTAAAAGGCTGATAGGAAGTACCAGTAGAAACTAGAGTTCCTTTGGCAGGAATTTTATAACTAATGAGGTGGAAATATTTGTTACTGCCTGAACATGTAAAGACAGAATTATTTTCAGGGAAACACTTGTTCTGTGTGTAAAAATAATCTTAAGAGCTTTAGAAAGAATTTTGTTTTTAGTAATTACGGACTAAGGAACTCACAGGACTCCTCCCACTTAGAAAACATGAAAAACTTATAAAAGTAACCAAATAATTCACTTAAAGTTTTAGAAAGCTAAACAGTTATTGAAAATCCAGTTTGAGATCAAGAGGAAGATAAAAACATATAAAAGTAAGAGGTAGACATTAGTTGGGGGAAGATTGTCCCCCAGAGATATTTACTTATAATGAAAGAATTGCAGTGGGCTGAAAGCTGAGTGCTACTATCACATGCCTTGTGTGGATGTAAATGAAGATTAGGGCACTGGATCTATGAGAGTGTGTATGGTACTGGTAAACAACCTACCATCTGCAAAAGGAAGACATTTAGGCAGCTGTGGAAGCAAGCCGTGAGTCATCTCAATCTCTGAAATCAGGTTGAAGAAATTCTAAATTTCTTGAGTCAGACATCTGGCAGAAACACACACACATTTATACATATACATACACACACATATATACATACTTATTGGCTAAATGCACAAAGTTATAAATAACAGGACTATGCCTATTAGCCCAACAAATAGACAAATAAAATCTAGGAAAGAATATAAATGTTTATAGCAATATTATTCATAGTGCCTAAAAATGAAAGATAATTCGAATACCAGCTAAAACATTTGGTTAAATAAATTAAAATATATCCATTTAATAAAATATGGTATTTCAATAAGAATAAACTATAACTACAAATAATATTATGAACAAATCTTACACATAAATCTTGAAGGAAAAAAGGTGGAAACAAAAGGGTACAACATGCTTTATAGTCTCTTTATGTAAACTCTCAACAGATAAGACTAATGTTGTTTTTAGAATACACAATAGTATCTGGAATGGAAGTTGCTAGGGTCTGCAGGGGAGCTAACTATGTTCTGTTTCTTGATCAGTTTGCAAGTTAAATGAGTGTCATGGTTCATAATTCTTTGTAGAGCTGTGCACTTATGACTCTTTTTCCCTTTTCCATAGGCATTTTATAATTCAATAATATGTACCCAACAGTAGATTCTATTTAAAACAGTATCCAAAAATATCAAATCACCAACTATAACTACAACAAAAATGTGCAAGCCCTCTTCACTGAACGCTACAAACTATTATTAAGAGAAATTAAGAGGACATGAATAATTAGGGAGACATACCATGTTCATGGTTTTGAAATTCATCACTGATACAATGCTTAATTAGTAAAACATTACTATATTTTGAGGTGTGCCTATGAGAGTATTTCCAGAAAAGACTAGTGTGTGAGTCTAAGTGGACTAAGGGGGGAAGATGCATCTTCAGTGTGTGTGCACATTAGCCAATTGACAGGGAGCCTGCAGAGAACAAAAATAGAGGAAAGGTATATGTGTCAATCTTTATCCCCAGCTGGGATACATTCTTTTCCTCCTGTTCTTGGACATAGGGACTCCAGGCATCTTGGCCTTTGAAATCCATGATTTATGCTCATGGTCTTGCCTCCCAGGACCTCAGATTTGGGGCTTCAGACTAAGAGTCATACCACTGGCTTCCCTGGTGTGAAGCCTTTGAACCTGGACTGAACCAGACTTCTAGAATTCCAGGGTCTCCAGCTTGCAGACAGCCTGTTGTGGACATCTTAGCTTCCATAATCACATGAGCCAATCTCCCTAACAAATCTTTTCTCCTGTATCTATATAAATCTACATCACTGTCTGTACCTATTTACCACTCCATTCATCCTATTGATCTCTTTCTCTGGAGGATGCTGATTAATATAAAAGATACTGCTTCATTCAAGTTGATGTTAAAATTAAATATATCCAAGGCAAAATCTCAATAAATATTTTCATAAAACATGACATTTCTTTTTTTTTATTTTAAAAGGAAAGAAAATAGCCAGGGCACTTTTACACAATAATAATAATTGTGCAGGGCTTATTTTAATAGTTACTAAGACTTATAAAGCATTGTTAATACAGTGTGATATTGATGCAAAGATAATATGAACTGACCAAAGAAAAACAACCAAATACTCCAAAGTGGAACCACATGTATATGAATGTGATGTTTTACGTTATTTTATTTAATTAATGTTACCTGTTCTTTTAAATATATGCTGCTGGAGCATTTAAATATATGTATTTTTAACAATTAGCACTTATCAAATAGCATTAATAGAATTTACCTTAAGTATATGTCTTTGACTTCTAAATGTGGAAAAGCAAAATAATAATGTTCCTAGATCAAAATATGATGTAAATGTAAAGACTTTGAGATGAGATTTCTTAAGTAGGACAAAAAATAAATAATACAAGAACATACTTTTATTTGTTAAAATTAAGAGCTTTAGCTTAGAAAAGATATGATTTAGAAGGCAAAAAAAAAGTAAACCAGGGAGTGAAAGAACATATTGCAATGTATATAGCTATCATGAATCTCGTATTTGGTATATGCAAAAAAAAAAATACTATTCATAAAAAAAGGAGAAAAATAAGACAATGGAAAAAATTCAAGTCTTGAATAAATGTTTCAGAAAAAAAGATAGCCAAATAAACTGATAAAAACGAACTAAATTCTTTAGTAATAAAGAAAATGAAAATTAAAGTCAAAATGAATTATTTCTATAGATCAAACAGAAAAACTAAATTTAAAGTTCAATGATACAAAGTATTGGGAAAAGTAGACCCACCTGTGGATGAAAAAAAAAAATGGTGGATTTCTTCTTCTGTCTTACCTGTTACAGAAGGCAAATATAATACTGTGTTCACATAGGTTTGTTTCTAAATGAAGTGACTATGTCTTGACTTTTGTTTTCTGTTAGACACCTTTTTTACTGGACAGGTTATTAATATAGAATATTTACTCCAAATCATAATTCCCCTATTATTATTTCATTTGAATTCTTAAGAAGCCTTCTCTCATTAACCTCTCCAGGTTTAATTAAATAATAATAATAATAATAATAATAATTCTCCTTCTCCTCCTCCTCCTCTTCCTCCTCCTCATCCTCCTTCTTCTCCTTCTTTTTGTTTGTTTATTTCAGTCTCCCATTATTAGATTTTGAGAAACTAGAGCCAAAGAAAGTAGTCTCCAGATCATTCCACAATGATTTTATTCTTACAATTTGTTATATAAAGTAAGGGCATATCCCCAAAATACAGATCCCCTCAAGTCCTTATTTGTTCAGAGTACAAAAATTTTGTATTTGATTTATAATCATCATAATCTCACTAGTTGATGATACTCACCTCCAATCAGAATATTTGAAAGAATATTTGAAGCCTATTTTCTTTTCCTCCTAAGGATGGATACAAAAAAAAAGAAAGAAAGAAAAGGGATTATTAAATAATCACTCATATTAATTTTTGATTAGAGGTATATATGTTGTTTCCTCCAGACTTATTCTTCAGAGAACAGTTTAATATCGTTATTGCATATCACAATAAACATTTATCATCTATTTATTTGTCTATTTTAGTTGTTCTAAAAATAATAAAGATTGCTGATAGAGATTATTTCCCTCTAGGAAGTCACGTGATAGCATCAGGAGAATGAGACAGAAAAATAAAATAGGATCTCAAAACAACTAGGGAAATATTTGATTTATTCATTAATTGAACAAAATGTTATGAAATGTCATTAAAATACAAGAAGTATCTTATATAGTAAGATCACACTTTTGAGATGTACATCAGTGAACAACAACAAAAACAATACCCCAAATTTGTGTAAAAGCAGTTAAATTTGTTGACAGTCGTGAAGGGAAGTAAAAGGCTTCCCAGAGACAGTGTCCATGGTTGCCCACTTCAGAAAAACTGGACCCATTCACCAAATTAATTTGCCTAAAACTAGACTGAGAAGAGAATATGAAAACCCCTGGATGCAGCTTGGCCTGCAAACTTAAGGAGTAAGGAAGATTGAGCTAAATCCGGAATCATGTAGGAACTCTTATAGCTGCAGGAAGCAGTCCTTCAAACAGGCAGGACACAGGAGAGGAACACTGCATGTGAGCATCCTTGCAGCATCAGTCTCAGGTATCTCAGAAAAGCAAATATTAAATAATTCATACACATAACTCTGAATTATATGGATAGCCATGGAAACCATGCTGGCTCTCCCATTGCATAAAATACTTGCCAATAGTTGGTTTTAGAAAGACTCACCTGTTTCAAAATGAGTCATCGTCATAAAGGAACTATTACAAAATCTCCTAGGAATGGGTTGCCACAGTGATCAAAGCTGTTTCTAGGTTTCTAAAGCAACAGTGATGATGTTCCCAGCAATGACATCCAGTATTTGATACTGGTGGTATCAGAAGACCAGCAACTATGTCTCACTCAAATGTCAGCAATGGTGTCTTCATGAGAGAATTTATTCGTGTGATTTTTTTTTCTTAGAGAATTTTTTTAATATTTATTTTTTAGTTTTCAGTGGACACAACATTTTTATTTTATTTTTATGTGGTGCTGAGGATCAAACCCAGCGCCCCACGCATTGCTTGAGCCACATCTGCAGACCCCTTCGTGTGATTTTTTAAAGCTGTTCTTAACAGCGAAGACTCTATTTCTATGACTCTCATCCCCATAGAGGTCTATAAGTCATCCAGCCTTCTTGAATATACTGTTCTTTTAAGTTAGGCAAAAATAGGCATTGATAGAGGTTTTTTAAAAAGATTTGTTTATACATGGGCACAATATCTTTATTTTGTTTATTTATTTTTATGTGGTGCTGAGGATCGAACCCAGGGTCTCATACGTGCACCGCTGAACCGCAACCCCAGACCCTTGAAAGTTTTGAGGGTAATTATGGCTAATTTAAGTCCAACCCTTAATCTATAGTGTGCACCTGTGGGATAGATGTGTCTAGATGAAACACAAGTACATAGAACTTGGTCATATTTGAAATTCATAATCTCAGCTGAGTCTTTAATGCTGTGAGAAATTCTGTTGTAGTAGATGAATCAAATTGTATTTATAGGGCTGGAGATGTGGCTCAAGCGGTAGCGAACTCGCCTGGCATGGGTGCGGCCAGGGTTCTATCCTCAGCACCACATACAAACAAAGATGTTGTGTCCACCAAAAACTAAGAAATAAATATTAAAATTTTCTCTTTCTCTCCCTCTCTCTCCCTCTTTAAAAAAAAATTGTATTTATATCCTTCCATATTGTCAAATGTGTAGGTTATTTCCAAGTTTTCACTGATAAAAAAAATTGCTGATAGACATTTTTCACTTAACTAAATTTGTGTCCTAACCATAATTATTTCCTTTGATTAATTTATTTTCTAGAATTAGAGTTCTGATTTCCATTATAATGGAGTAATGTTATAAGATAAACTTTCCTGCCATTTACATTTATTAAATCTGAACAAAATATAAAATGTAATCTTTGAAGACCCTGGAATACAACCACAGCAGTTAGGGACAGAAAGGACTGCCACCATTATAAGGAAAGAACCAAACTAGGTGAGTTTCACAATTACCCAGTTTTTCTGCTGAGTGCTTAGAGTTTTTCTGCTTTGTGAGGGAACAGACCCTAAGCAGAAAACAAGAGACCTACAGGGCCGAGGATACAAAATTAGAGTTTGAGACTGAAAGGGAAGGTGCAAATCAAATGACAGCACCCCAAAAAGGTAGAAGTTTCAAGAAAGTCCCCAAATTTCCGCTGATTCTTATCTAGATATTCATGGATTCTCAGTTTTGCATGCAAGAAAATTAACAGAAATTAGCAGCTGGGAAGAAAGATGGAACAAATTTTGGTATTTGCCTAGGTCTAAGGAAAGAGATTAGAGTTCAAGGTTGACTAAATCAGAAGCTCCTGCTTAGCACTCATGGTTCTTCACTGAGTTTCCAGAGTACCATTCCAAAATAATAAGGATAAAATAGAAACATCATAACTATTAACAAAACCAAAATCAACTCATGAAGGAATAAGATGATGTTCTAGTATTCTACTTGCCTTTCACAAGCAAACTGAATCTTTGGAAGAAGATGACATTATCGAAAGAGTATTCATGTTCAAAAAAATCTATTATTCTCAGTATCAAATTAAAAATAAAAAAAACCATGCTCAAATGCAGGGATAATTGAAAATAAACATAGACAAAAAAACGAACAATTGAAGCAGATCCAAAGGTGAATCAGACACTGGTGTTATTTATTAGGAGCGTTAAAATGACCACAGCTGAAATAGATCAAGAAAATAAATAACCACAATTGAAATAGTTTAAGAAAATAGAGCACAGAATGGGAAGCTTCAACAGACACTTAGAATCTAAAAAAAAAAAAAAGAAGAAAGAAAAGAAAAAGAAAAAGAAAAAAGAAAAAGGCAAAACAAAGGGAAACTTTGCACTACAAAATATTTTTTTAAATATTTTTAGTTGTAGATGGACACAATATATCTTTATTTATTTTTTTACGTGGTGCTGAGAATCGAACCCGGTGCCTCACACATGCTAGGCAAGCACTCTACTACTGAGCCACAACCCCAGCCCCTACACTACAAAATATAATGGCAGAATCAAGAATTCACTAAGTAGTGAGTAATTTATTAGCAGGTTAAAATTAGCAAAACAAAAAAATCAAAGAATCAGTTAAACAATAAAACTGTAGGAAATATCTAGAACCATGCATAGGGGGAGAAAGCATACACACACACACACACACACACACACACACACATACACACACACACACAAATAGCATAGGAAACATGCAAAATGCAGAGGTGGGGAAATCTATTCAACCCAAAAGGCAATTGTTGAAGAAATGTTGGCCGGGAATTTCCCAGATGTTATAAAGACAACCAACCCACAAATTTGAGAAGATAAACAGATTCCACACAGTATAAATAGAAAGAAAACCATACTTCGTGGGTACAACAAACTACAGAAAACCAATATACAGTGAAATCTTCAATGGTAGCCAGAGGAGGCGGGGGTGGGGGATAGTTCAAGAAATATAAGACTCAAGTGTTGTGAGTTTTAAGATTGTGATGTGAATTTTCCAACTACTTTCCAGAAATGCAGGACCTTTCCCCTATGGCATCAAATCCTTGTGGATCTTTAACATTTTGAGTTATAGAATGATTTTCTTTCTTTCTTTCCTTCTTTTTTCAAAGAAGGAGAATTTTTAAAGCTCTTTGACTTTTTCAATCTGCTTTGGTTTCTGAATAATGAAATGAATCTATTGGAACTTTTGGAGAGATTCAACCCTTGTGAAACTTTTAATGGACTTTGACTTTTTTTTTTTTGTCACTTAGACTTTACTTGGTAGGCTTCCCATGTGTACTGTGTGCTAGATTGTGTCCATATATATTTCACTTAAGGTTGATTTCATAAGTTTTTATGTTTATTGTTTTCTACCTCGAAGAACACACTTGTATGTATGTATATATATATACATACATATACACACACATATATATATGAAGTGTGTGTGTATTTAAATATTATATATATATATATATATATATATATATATATATATAAAGTGTGTGTGTGTGTATATTTAAATTCAAGCCACACTCAGTCATAGAATGGTTTATGCATTACAGTGAGTTTTCCAAGTAATTTTGATTTTATTGCATCTCTGGGTTTCATAACATGCCTTCAGGTGTCCTTGAAAGAAGTCGCTTTCATCTCTGTGTATTCAGATGCCCTCCTTTGGCTTCCATGGGCAGCAATTATGGTGTCTTGTATCATCTAGTCTCTTTGTACAGCCATCCCCATGAAGCTGAGATGCAAAAATTCTACCCCCAGTGATTTAGGTCTGGCCTCATTCCAAGCCTTAATTGATGGAGACTGTGTTCTGTATTTAGTATTCAGAATAAAGCAAAGCATTTCTCATGAAATAGTTCCAGGGGATGAAAATGACCTAGCTGCTTCAAACCTCACAGCAAAATGGAATTACCTCCTGGTCCAGGACTGAGGCTCCTCACCATGCTGACCACTTTCTCTTACCAAGCAATTGCCTAAGAGATCAACCAGGTGCATTTGGAAAATGTATAACCCTATTATGTATATACCATAAAGTGAAAAGGCAGGGTACAAAGTGTGATTTGCACACATTCAAATTATAAAAAATAATAATTAATAAAAGCATATGAAGAAAGCCTGGAAGGAACTTCCAAAATTATAACAGTAGTAGTTTGAATGCTAGAATAATAGGCGACTATTTTTCTTTTCACCATTTTACATGTTTCTTAGATCGTAGTTGTATTACCTTTATAATTAAACAATACATTTCCTTTAAAAATGATGTTAAAACATCTCTTTGATAAAGATTTTGGCAACCTACTTTTATAATCTCCTATCCTTAGCATTAGACCTAGAATTATAACAGTGGAATGTCATAATTAAGATCATAACATGTTAATAACCACACTGGGTTTTCTGACATTATGCCTTGCTTATTTTGCAATACCCTTCTTTTTAGCACCTGTACAAGTCAAACCTTTTAATTACATTTTGCATGAATGTCAGGCTATGTAATTGCCAGCAAGTTTCTGTATATGCATTTTTCTTGAGTTTGACTTCTTATAGCAATCCCAATGTGGTGAGAACACAGCATTTACCCAAGCAGGAAGACAAAGGAGTAATTGTGATTTCACTCTGTCACGAGGAATGCAATTTTCAAACCATCTTTTAAATCTTAGAAATGCCTGTGCGGCCAAAAGTAAGATTAATTTATCAAAATATGTGTAGATCTCATATGTAGCCTCTAGCCTATCTTCTAGACTACAAATGGAAAAATTATGAAAATTAAAAACTAATATAAAATATTTTTCTTTTATATGTATTTTTTTGCTTGACTCCAAAACAGATTTAGAAATAGAGACAGAATCAAATATTTTTAAGTGCGTTTACTCTATGTTCTTCCTGATATTGTTCTTTAACATTAAGCTTGTATGGTTTGAATACATATGGAAAATATCCATAGCATTTTTAAGTTAGTGTAGTTTTCATATTTTGCATGCATGGCTGGAAAAATATTCAGTTATCCTTAAGCTAAAATAAACTTACTTTTTTATAGACATCAATTGCACAAAAATATCCTATTCTTAAATGTCCTAGGATCAGGAACCACAGACAGTTTCCATCGAGAACACGACAGTTGTACAGTTACATAGCGGCATATTTCTTCTCTGTATTTCTGTAGTAAGGCTTGAAGAATAGTTTGCCTTTTTGGCAAGTTTATGCCAGTTTTCAAGGTCACATGACAGATATCCTAAATATAGACTTTTCTTGCCTGGAATGAGTATGCTAGGACCAATTAATAGTATAATATCATTTTCTTACTTAAAAACACTGAGCAGGTAATATCAAGTGACTTTTCATATGGTATGGCTTCAACTTCACACCATGCCACGGAAAGGAATGTGTCCCAACTTTTGCTACTCTGGGCTTTGTAATCTTGGATTATTTCATAGATTCATAGATAAGTAGTGCCAAAAGGAAGTTTTAAGCCAGTGATTTTGGATGAAGTTAAACACTTTCTTTCCCCACAAATAAATGTATAAAATCATAATACGTGAAATGATCTAAGTGGAGATTCTCCATCTGACTACATAGAAGGACTCTGAGTACCTCTTCGAATTCACTTTGTTATTTCTTCTTTCTCCTGAGTGTTGTTCACTATCTCAACAGAATAAAAGAAATCCTCAGGATAGGTTACAAACAGAGCATCTAATTCCAATCTCTCTCATATTACAGACAAGTCAACAAAATCCTAAAGAAAGAAAATAAAATAAAAGTTGCCATGGTGTATGTTCTATTAGTAAGGGAAGGAGGCAAAGTAAAAATCTAGGGCATTGCTGTTCCCATCAAAAATTATTGTTGTTTAATAGAATGTTCTCTTCATTTGCCTGAAAGTAATGAGAGGAAAGCGCAAAAGAATGTTTTTTTGTGTTTTTTTTTTTTTTTTTTTGCAAAAATAAACCCCTCAAAACCAATAAGTGAGCCTGGGACCTTACCAGACATTTGGAAAAAATCTTAGTGTGCTGTCCTGAGGGGACTGCAAAATATTCAGCTCAAGTACCCCTGTTGGATCCCTGGCTGCCACTGGAAACATGAATGCTTCATTGTGTACATCTGGATATCTCAGAGTACCAGAGGTATTTACAAGAGAGCTAGTTTCCAAGAACAAGAGCTGTGGCCAACTCAAATTGGAATGATGTTCTCCCAGACCCTCAATGTAGAGGACCTATGATGAAGATTGTGGTTGAGTTCTCTAAAGTGACAGAAATTATCAGGCACATGAAGCTCCACAAGCTCTGGGACTCTAGGTTATTCTGACTGCTTGAAAACTGCAGTGTGTCGTGGCATACATTCTCACTTCATGATATTTTCCATTTTTGATGTAAATAGAACAGTTGATTTCCTGTTATTCTATAGAGGAAGGCTCTTTTTTCTACCCACACATTAGTTATCTCATAGTGGAAGGTTGTACCAGCATTTAAAGAAATACAAAAGAAGTTAGTTACCACAATATGAAAATGATACAATGAGATTTTTGGGGTGTTTCTCCGAGTTTCATCACAGTCTGAAAGTTGAGATGATGGAAGGAGAGGTATTGTTGATTATCTAAGGGAGGAACAGATTCATCCTCAAGTGCACAAGTTCGTCCAGCTGTCCTCACTCCCAAGGGCCAATTTGAAGACAAATTTAGAGATTGCTTTGAGAGCAAATTTGATGAAGAGATTTAGTAAATACATATATGACTATCACATACCCTTTTCTCTTTTATCACATGGGGGAAACTTCTCAATAACCACTCAGAGACTGGAACGTGTATCAAAACAGGAGATTGACTTTTTCCTAACAGGCATCCAATCCCTAGCTAGATGCTTGTCAGTTACAAAAGCACATACCTCTGTCCATGCTTTTATACAACACACCTCCAGTTTGGCATGTGTTCACAACTTTGTGGAGCCTGAGAGAATGGTGCTTGTCTCTTGCCTAAAAGATTCTGAATTCAGGAGCAGGAGGGTCTAGAGAATGGACATAAAGGCAGGACACAGATAAGGAATGGAGTGAATGAGCCTCACTTGCAAAGCATGTCAAGGAAAGATGAATGAATTTTCACAGGAACCACCCAGAGTACCCAGACAAGTAGGTTGCCCTGAATACTTTTAAAATGACTCGGGAAAGGTGCCTGCCAAGAGGAAAAATGGAGGACCATTTTGATTTATTGCCAGTAGAGAGGGTGAGTTTAAGAAGTCTTAAGGGTCCATGGTTTATGTCACGAAAGGTGTGGTTCAGAGCTACCCAGTAAGGGGAGCTGTGTCCTAGGAAACACACTTTGCACTTTCTTAGCTCCTAGCCACCGAAGAGTTAAGATGAGGCACAGAAGAGATTTCAAGGACAGATTAAAATAGAAACAACAGCTTTCCGTACTTTTGGACTCTATAAGCTCTGATTAGACCCCAAATCATGTTTGAAATCAGTAGGGACAGAAAAGAATGAATGATTACTTTGTTTACCCTATTGAAGATGGTTTACTTGGTCTGCTAGTTATACTTCAGTAAACTTGTTTTATAGTGGAGGATACTGAAACTCAGAAAGATGATTGTCCCAAGGCCCAGACAGGGGAGATGACAAAGCAAAGCGTCTTGTGACTCCGAAATAAATTCCTTGAAAGAATACTACCTTCCCTTCATTGAGAGGCAGCCAAGAATTGGAGCACCATTCATGTATCCTACACTATCTTTTCCTTGTACATTTTCAAATGTATATCTTAGAATAATCAAATAGAAACATTGTGAATTTGGGATTTTTGTGGTACTCTCTGGGAGGTTGTGGTTAAGGGCCTTCACTTTCTTAAGTCTCTTTTTTTCTCATCTATAAAATGAGAAAATTAGACCATCTGAGTTCTAAATTCCTTTTCATATTTTATGAAGATATAATCGTAACTTGGAGAGAGAGAGAGAGAGAGAGAGAGAGAGAGAGAGAGAGAGAGAGAGAGAGAGAGAAAGAGAAAGAAAGAAGATAGGGGGCAGAGAAGAGGACAGGAGTGGGAGAGGAGGGAATTCAGAAAATATTCAAGTATGGATAAGATCCTGCATTCCTTGTATATTCTTCTGAAATTTGCACTTTTCAGGAAAGTCAGAGAATTGACTTAGGACTTCAAAATGTGACTTTGTTTCTATATTCTCTTCTTTCTCTTTCCCATTGCTTCTCTTAGAGGCACTACTAACCTAATTTTATAATAAAAAGAAAGCACATGATTTTAGGAGCTGGAAGCATTTCATCCTCTCTGGAAAGCATTCAGTTGTGGACAGTAAAGAAAATTCTGTGGCCTCTGAAAGCCTCCCTATAACTGAGTTCCCAGGGGAAATGGTGGTGTGGAGTTTAAAACACACACACACACACACACACACACACACACACACACAATGGGGATGAGACTGGGAAATTGTAACCTCAGATGGGTTTGTTGCTGCAGCTTTCAATCCTGTCACAATAAGTGTCATGAAGATGAATAAAGTTGGTGCCATCTTCTGTTTTCATTATCATCCGAGGGGCTGGGATCGGAAAGGATTCATTTTGTGCCACTGTCATTTCTCATTACTATCTTTGTCATGAGAGTGAATTATAACAGCCCTCAGATGCCAGCTATGGCTTTGCTCTCATTACAGACTTTCATTCTTGGGATGAAGATGGTAATAAGAGTGGAATGTCGTGTAAAAACAGAGCTCACTTTCATGACAGTTGGAAATTGGTGATGAAAATGGAAAATGGCAGAAAAAAATTAATCCCTTTTTTGTGGCAAAAATTGTCCTGCAAACAGCCTCTTGCACCCAAGGTATCCTTCACAGAGGCAATGACATAGCAGTGAAAGGGAAACAATGAGCAGCTTTTGGAGCCAATGAAGGGATTCTGAAACATCCATCTTGCTTGGTGCTTTGGAAATGTATCCCTTAATCCTGAATAATGTAACATCCATTTAGCTCCAAAAGTAATGTGATAGGCAATTAGGAGCATCTCTATTCTCCTTTCAGTGATGTGAATATCTCCATTACACACTGGCAAAAAGGCTGCACCAAATTTATGGAAGCCATTAGAATTTCTATATAGGGCACCTCGTGCACACACAGACACACACACATACACAATTCTGGAAAAGTATGCTCTGTCTCAACATTATATTGTCCCAAGGAAGGAATTCCACCTTCTGTTTTATACATTCTTGCATTGGTTGATATTTTTTAAAACTAGAATCCTTACCACTCCGAAATACAAACTTTACCATCCATATAAATGGTTCTGTATACCACTGAATTATTTTTTACAACTGGAGTCTGTTTATTGTCAATTGTATATACACATTCTCTAATTAAAACTGAAAGGGGGAAAGTACCATTTACGTCCAAATTTTATAATGAATGCCCTCAGTCTCCCTATTTTTTTTTTTACAGATTCTTTTTACTACTGTATTCCAACTGTGATGTTTTTCTTTTCCCACCCAGAGGTCATATCTTTTCAGAGGGAGGGCTAGAGCTTGCTAATGGTAGAAAGAACTTGGTGTGAAATGGTCTTTTCATTAGATTTCACTTAGAGCAGTCTACTTAATGTTTTATCATTTGCCAACATACATAAAAGATATTCAGTATTTATTCACTTTTCAACACATGTCATTGTTGAGAAAGGAACACAGGCATTTTAATATGCACATTGAGCACTGAAACATTTATAAGATGGTATGGAATACAGAAACATTTATTATGTGCACCTTGGTGTCTGGCATTCATTTGGGGTTGCTAAATGTTGACACAGTTGCCTGTGTTATATGGACAAGCCAGGGAAAGAGGCATGAGAGACCATTTTATTCGTAAGAAAAAAAAAGGTAATTTCGCTGTAAGAAATCACCTGAATTCACTTGGTTCCTTTTACTTTGGAGTAGTTCATAGCAGGGGCACATTTCAAATCTGGAAATCCTTTAAACTTACTTTAAGGGGCTGTGGTGGGGGATATAAAATGGTAATTGTTTGGAAGAAAGAAAAATTATTCTTTTAAACTAGTAGAATTTTAAAAGAGGAAATATTCAGAATATGTTTACATAGTTCTACCAAGTCACCGATGGAATAATCTCAATTAAAAATCTGCAATAGCATATTATCTTAAAGCTTTTTTTCTTTTTTCTAAAAACAGTTTTGTGTAACTGCTAGGAAGGGTGAAAACATAGAAACTTTCAAGCCATAGAAGGAAAGTTCATTTCAGTGTAAATATTATTAATCATGTTGGAAAAATAGTGCGGCATTTGCTTTTAAATATCAGTGTCCAGAGTTTCTATTTTAGTAGATTTGCAGCAAGGCCCAGTTATCTGTAGTTTTTAATTTGTATTGCATTTTTTAAAATTCTGATATATACCTGCATTGGCAGCCCCTGTTTTGAAGCTTTAATTCATAAAATATGAAGTAGCATGGTATTTATCTTTTCTATGGCTTTCTTGAACAAATTTTTGTTTTATGTTAATAATACTTGGGAGCCACGGGAGGTAGCGCTTGCAATCTCAGCAACTCACGAGGCTAAGACAAGTGGGTCATGAGTTCAAAGCCAGCCTCAGCAACAGCGAGTCACTGAGCAACTCAGTGGGACCCTGTCTCTAAATAAAAATACAAAATAGGGCTGGGATGTGGATCAGTGGTTGAGTGATACTGAGATTAATCCCCTGAACCAAAACAAAAAGAAAAATGCTCTTGATTCCAGCCATATATGTAAACATGTATGTGAGTATCTATTAGATGCCAAATGTCAAATTCTAGGGGGTTAAAATACAGTGATTACTGGGTATAACCAAAGACTTCAAGGAACTTACTCATCGGGAAGGGTGAGATAGAAAAACAAACACAGAAAATATTATGCTAATCATTGTTATTGCAGGAGAAAAATTCCTTCTCTATGAAGGTATAGTAAGAAGTAGATCTGGAAATGGCTTTCCCAAGCACAAAATGCTCAATCAAAGTATGAGTAAGTCAGGTGGGAAAAATTGGATAGAACAGCATGACCAAAGTAATAAGAGGTTTTTAGGATCAGATTGGAGGTTGAGCTATAAGTTTGGAACATAGTTATCATCGCTAACATATACAGTCCTTATCATGTGCCACAAACACTGATCTGAGGGTTTTATCATTTCATATTTACAACAACTGTAATGGTAGGCATTATGAGGATTACGAACCTTCTATAAAATGACTAGTTTTTGTAGATGTGGAAAACTGGACACAGAAACATTATAAGGAGGACTTTTACGAATATAAAGTAATTTTTAAAAAAATTTTTGGTACCAGGGGTTGAACTCAGGGGCACTTGACCACTGAGCCTCATCCTCAGCCCTATTTTATATTTTATTTAAAGACAGGATTTCTAAGCAACTCTAAGTGAGTTGTTTAGCACCTCACTTTTGCCAATGCTGGCTTTGAACTCATGGTCCTTCTGACTCAGCCTCAGGAGGCACTGGGATTATAGGCTTGCGCCACCAAACTGAATAAAGTAAATTTTTTTTAAGATAATGAAGATTCATTGGAAGATATTAAGCAAAGAAATTAGTGTCCAATATATGCCAAAATTCCACATGAGTGTACTTCACTTTTTATCTCAAGCATTTACCTGGAAAATTAAATATATTTCAAAAAGGAAGGCAGTAGAATGTAACTGTCTCAGTCCAATACTTGCTGAGCAAGATGCTCTATGAAAAAATATTGGTGTTTCATTTCTATTAAATTCAACAATTTTCTATATATGTACTTAATGCCTTGAGGTATGCTTAGCAATATGCAAAAAAAGAAAAAAAGAGGAATAAGTCTCAGAGCTTATCAACCAATTAGTTGCACAAACAATAATGTTAAGAAAGTGGAAATACCTTGTCAAAATATATTTATTAAGGTAATTTTTAATTTGTCTCATCAGTGTTTTCTATTTTCAGCATAAAATATTGCAATAGCAGCTTAGAATCATCTTTAGGTGCTTTATTTTCATTCTATTCTATCATACACTATGCAAAATTTAAAAGTTATTTCAGTTTCCAGGTGTATGATACTAGGATGTAAAAACATAATTGATTTTCACATGTTGATCACGCATCCTGTGACTTTTCTAATCTTATTTGTAATTTTAACAAGGTGATTTGTAGGTTATTTAAGATTCTGTTCATAGATGCCTGATTCTCTGCAGATATAATTTTCTTCCTTTTTAAAACAATATGCATTTTTATTTATTTATCATACCTTATAACATTGTCTAGGATTTCCTGTACAATGTCACATAAGATATGATAAAGTTACAGGACCTTTTACTGTTCACATTACGAGAAAAGTGCTATTCTTTGAACAAAGTTCACTGTTATTTGCAGATGTAATTCTATAAAATTAAGTAAGTTTCCTTCTACTTTTACATTGCTGTGAATTTTTGTTGTTGTTGTTGTAAATAGGTGTTAGCTTTTAAAAAATTATTCCATTGCATCTGTTCAGATAATATATTTTCTACTTTCCTGCTTTGATATGGTGAGTGAATGTTTGATTTTCAGATGATAAACTAGCCTTATATGCCAGGAATAAATGCCATTCTTCATGCTGCATTATTCTTTTCATATTTTTGAAACTTCGGTTTCCTAATCATTTCATAAATAATTTTTCATGCGAAGATGTTGGATCATGCCACATTTCCTTTTCTTGTTCTGCTTTTTTCTCTTTGTTCCCCCCCCCCCCCGCCCTCTTTCTTATTGGCCTGGTTTTCAGTTTTCTTTCCTTGTCATATCTTTGTCTGGTTTGGGTAGCTCAAACCTCATAAAATAAATTGGAAAATGTTCTCTCATCCTCCATTTTCTGAAGCAGTTTATGTAAAAGTGGTGTAATTCTTCTTTAAATGCTTCATAAAGTTCACACATACCTCTATCTATGCCTGGAATTTACCGTGGGGAAGACTTTTAACTACAAATTCTGAAAACATAGCAAATATTCAGTAACTTGCTATTCAAGTTACCTCCTTATTGGGTGAGCTTCTTTAGTTTCTTATTGGAATGAATTCATTCATTTCATTTGGAATTTCAAATTTATTGGTATAAGATTCATAATATATTATTATCCTTTTAAGCTATCTGTTATATATACATATATAAATTTATATATATGTGTGTGTGTGTGTGTGTGTATATATATATATATATATATATATATATATATTTCTTCATACATATCATTTTCTCCACCATTTTTCTTTTTCTCTTCATCATTTTGGATAAAATCTTTTCAATTTAATTGAGCTTCTGAAACAGTGAATTTTTAATTTGTTGATTTAACTTTCTTCTTCCTGTTTTATTTTGGTGTGTGTGTGTAGTGGGGGGGGGCGTTCAGTGATTGAATCTATGGACACTTTACCACTGTTCTGATTTTTTAGATTCCACATAAAAGTGAAGTTATGCAATATTTGTCTTTTTGTTTCTGGCTTGTACTTCCCCAGTCCTTTGTTTGTTTGTTTCCTTGTTTTGAGAAAGGGTATTACTAAGTTGCTCAGAGCCTTGCTAAATTGTTGAGGCTGGTCTTAAACTTGTGACCCTCTTGCCTAAGCCTGCTGAGCCTCTGGAATTACAGGTATGTGCCATCAAGCTCCGCTATTGTTGTTTTCAAAGTCATTAATTTCTGTTCTTTATTATTTTCTTCCTTTTAATTGCTTTGGTCATAATTTTC
Organism: Ictidomys tridecemlineatus; assembly: GCF_052094955.1. Classification (NCBI taxonomy): domain Eukaryota; kingdom Metazoa; phylum Chordata; class Mammalia; order Rodentia; family Sciuridae; genus Ictidomys; species Ictidomys tridecemlineatus. The sequence goes on from NC_135482.1 coordinate 26,917,222, forward strand.
TACTTTTTTGGAATTTTTTGACTCCCATTATTCCTTTTTTTGGTTTCATAGAAGTAAAATTGGCAAATTTGTGTAAATTTAAAGTATATGACATGATTTAAAGTACATATACATTATGGGATGATTACTACAATCACATTAGCTAATGCATCTGTCACATCACATAATTACAGACTTTTTACAGTAAGAACACTCAAATTCCAAATATACAATGTATTATTATTCACTGCATTCACTGTAATGCACTGTAGTTTCTTAAAACTCATTCACTTTGCAATCTAAAGTCTATACCTCTTGCCCAATATCTCCCCATTTCACCCCTAGCAAGCACTATTCCATGAGTTCTGCTTTTTTACATTTCACATAAAAGTGAAATGAAGCAATATTTGTCTTTGCATCAGTTAGAATAATGTCCTCTATGGTCATTCATATTTTTGAAAACAGCAAGATCTCCATTTTTAAGGCTAAATGATATATTATTGTACACATACAGGTATATACTGCATTTTCTTTATCTACTCTTCTGCCTAAAGATATAGCTATTATCTTAAAAACTTCAATTGAACATGAAGTACAGATTGCTGTGCAAGATACTTATTTCCTCTCCTAAATATATATCCAGAAATGCGATTGCTGCATCAGGTGGTTGTTTCATTTTTAATTTATTGATAAATTTCTGTACTGTTTTCTGTAATTACTGGACCATTTTACATTCCCACCATCAGTATATGGGTTTTTCTTTTGTCCACACTCTTACCAACACTCATTATCTCTTACCTTTTGGATAATTGCCATGCTAACACCTGTAAGGTGATCAATTGCTCATTGAGGTTTTCATTTGCATTTCTCTGGTGGTTACGGAGGTTGAGCACCTCTTCATGTACCTAAAACCCATTTATATATTTTCTTTGGAAAAAAAAAAGTCTATTTAAGTCTTTGCATTTTTTAAATCTGGCTGTTTTTCCCTTATTTTTTTTTTTTTTTTGCTATTCAGTTGTATGTGTCCCTTTTGTCTTTTGGATATTAAACCCTTATCAAATATATAATTTGTAAACATTTTCTCCCATTTTCTAGGTTATATTTTCATTTTGTTGATTATTCCCTTTGCTGTGTAGAAAACTTTCAGTTTGTTGTTGTCTCACTAGTTTATTTTTACTTTTACTGTCTGTGTTTGGGGATAATATCCAAAAAATTATTGTTTAAACCAATGTTAAGAAATTTTCTTCCTTATATCTTCTTCCAGGAGTTTTACAGATTTAGATTTTATGTGCATGTCCATAATTCTCTCTGAGCTTATTTTTGTGCATAGTATATGATAAGTGTTCAATTTCATTCTTTTTTATTTGAATATCCAGTTTTATCCATACCATTTTTTGACTGCCTTTTCCCAGTGTAAATTCTTGGCAACCTCAACAAATTATATATGTTAATCCTTATTAATGATACCTGTCACTGATACTTAATTAGAAGGTTTAAGTGATAAGTAGACATTTTATCATTGATTAAAATGTATGTGTGGATTTGTTTCTGAATGCTCTTTTTTGTTCCTTAAGTCTATTTATTTTTAGATAATACCATAGTGTTTTGATGACTATAACTTAATGAGGTAGTTTGAAGCCCAAAAGTGTGATTCCTTCAGTTATATTTTTCCCCCTCAGGATTGATTTGGCTATGCAAACACTTTTCTGCTTCATTCAAATGTTAAGAATTTTGTTTCTATTTCTATGAAAAAATGCCTTTGGTATTTTGAAAGGTTATGCATTTGATCTGTAAGTTGTTTTATATAGTATGAGCATTTTAACATATTGATTCTTTAAATCCAATCCAATGAACACTTTTCCATTCATGGGTATTACTATAATTGGGACTTTAAATGGTCCCCTCAGGCCCATGTGCTAAAAACTTGATTCCCAGGGAGATTGGGAATTTCATTTGGGATCTCTCTTGGGAAGTCATGGAACCTTTAAGAAGTAGGGCCTCTTGAGCAGTCCTCAGGCCAGTGGGGTCATGCTATTGAAGAGTGTAGTGGGACCCCAGACTCTTCTTTCTCTGTTTTGCTCCTGGGCCATCAGGCAATAGTTTTGCTCTGCTTTGTGCTCCCCAGCACGATTGCTGTCCCTCCACATGCCTAAAAGTGACAAGGCCAATTGGTCATGGACTGGAACCTCCAAAATAGATTATTTTTCTCCATACGTTGATTGTCTTGGGTACTTATCATAGCAGGAGAAAAATGACCAATATGTCCTCCTCAGATTCTTTCATAAACATGTAACCATTTTTAGTGTAGAGATCTCTCATGTCCTTGGTTGAATTTATTCTTAACTATTATTTTCAATGCCATTATAAATGGTATTATTTTCTCTTTTTTTGATAATTCATTTTTTAGTGGTTTATCAGCATTACTAGCTTTAAATTTCTATAAGAAGTTTTTAAAGAAATGGTACATTTACCCGTGTTCTTTTGATATAGAGGACAATTTCACATAAGAAAACCTGGATATTAATGACTAACACAAAGAATGATGAAGAAGACTCATGTTCTGAATGTGCAGATATTTTAAGAATATCATAAAGTAAATACATCTTTTTATGTAGACACCAGACATGTATTACCATAATTTAAGTTTAAGTACATCTAAAACATCTTGTTTAGAATTTGTAGTTAAAAGATTTAAGTGATAAGAAGACATTTTATCATTTGATTAAAATTTTTCTTAGCTGTGTATAAAATAAGCTGTGTCTTATAAGCAACGGTATAAAACTGAATAAAATATAGACTTTGTTAAATGTTCTGTCCATTTGTAATAAGTTTTTAACAAGTCCTAATAGATAGTTGTTTTAGTCACTTCAATTCTCTTTTGTGAACTCTTTTTCTTATAGGCAAAATTTTTTATTTGATTTAAAAACAGATTAATTTTCTCAAATCTATCTAAATATTTACTTAAATTTTTACATAGTTACTTTAACTTTTGATCATTTTATATGTTTTTCTCTGTGACGAAATAAGATTTCATATTTAACTCTAACAAATATTACCCACAATCACAGACCACCACATCCTGAAAGAAGAAAAGGAATAGATAAAGGTTGATTATTTTCTTCTTTAGAACAGATTATATTAGTTAGACATTACCATAGAAATGACATTTACCAACAATCTAAAGTTTTATGTTATATTTTAAATTATAAAATAAAGTATTATTGCTTTAGCAGAAACAACGACTACATAGATAAATTACTGGCTTAAGTGTAGTTGCATTGTTCCCTAAACCTAGGATCAAGATTTTAATGGTTAAGATAGAGGCTTTTGAAACAACTTATTTTCTTTTTGAATTTTGTTCAACCTCCTCCTTTTTTTGTGTAAGAGAAAGATTTCTCTCTCTATACCTGTCACTGATACTTATTTGACTCATAATTGCTACTCCTGTCAAAAGCTGCAGAGACTCTCAGATAATGGAAAGGCAATGTTGAAATGGGCTCGTCCTATGAAGTCAGAAATGGGAGTTTTTCTCAATTTCTTCCATTTACTAGCTGAGAGACTTTTAGCAAATTACCTAACCTCTCTGTTTATTTCTTTAACTGCTAGATGGGGCTTCAAATAATAACCTGTATATCCATAATTAGCATTTATAGACTACTTAGTATTCAGATAATACATTTAGCCCTCTCTGCATGAATCTTTTTTGGTTCTTACATGAAGCTAATGGAGAAGGTGCTGTTTTGACCTCCGTTTTATAGATGAGGGCACTGACAAGATCACTACAGAATTTGATAAAGTAATAATTATCATACTCTTATAGAGAGTCATCAATATGGTAATGATGATATGTCCAAGATGACAGAAGTGGTGGCAGTGATAACAATGACAAAGATACAATTTCCATATGTGGACATAATGCTCTCATCTTTGATGAATATTCATTTAACCTTTAGAAATATGATATTGACAGTTTATTTAGTAAATATTTATTGACAATCTTTTAGAGCCAGACCCTGAAGATTACAATACAAGACTAAGATATAAGGGTGTATTCAAAGAGTCCTTCAACTAATAGAAAAGGAAAACAAAAAGTATGATCAAGAGGAAAAGGTTAAGAGGAGGAATGATGGGGGTGGGAAGGAATGAAAAGGAAGAAAACATAAAAGGAAGGCAGGGTAATCATGTAGGAACCACACAGCTTCATTTAGACTGTGCAGTAGGAGAATGATCTCTGGGTCTAGTACAGGGCCTGCACCAGTGCCCATATTCAGGAATCAGGGGCTGGCAAGACACATAGAAATGGAGGAAGAGAGGAAGAGTTTTTCTTAAGGATGTATATATAGTGTTGCATAGCACACGTCAAACTCAAATCTAGCTTCACAGAAAATAACTTGCTGGATCACTGGTCCTAATTCACTAAAAAAAAAAAAAAATCTGTAAAAAGAACCCACGTGCTGCAGCACGTGTGTATACAATGGATACTATGACAAGATGCTAAATCATGAAATCCAGTGAGAAAGACAAGGATTATTATTTTCATTCATGCTGTTATCAGCACTCCTTTTTTTATATGCATATCTAAGGATTTGGGGGAACAACACCAACAACAACAAGAAATCATTTGGGAGGGATATGGAGAGAAACACAAGAGGGAGGGAGAAAAAAAACTACAGAAATATTACAGTAGCTTCCAGCTGCTTCCAATCCCTTGGAAAGAGATTTGATACAATTTTTTTTTCCAGGAAAAAATACGTGCATTCAATAGCTTTAGATGCACTTTATGCTGATACAGTTAATATGTCAAAATGCTCTGCCTCAAGCAAGAAGACAGAAAAGTGATGTCACACCACAAAGGGGCATCTTAATCCCATCTCTCCTTTGTTGCCCTCCAAGGAAATAGCATTATGTAAGCATCTGATTTGTATGGGAGAGGGGCAGCCTTGATTCCTCAGAAAGCTGTTTGCAATTCAATAAGCTCCAAGCACAATGTTGCCTTTCATATGATTCCTTATGGAGCTATTGATAATAATCATAGTAGTAATTTCCCCCAATGGAGAACATTGAGGGACTGATGAAAAATCAGACTTGTGTTTAAATTAGGGAACATACCAAGATCCAGAGAGCTCAGCCGTCCTATAGTATAATCTTTCTTGTGAGTTATGAAAGTTTCCAGAAAGGTCACTGGGTCAGGTGGAGGCAAGTTTGAATTAAAGGACTTGAAGTGAAAGCTGGAACAGTTTGAATTGTGAGGGAGAGAGGGAGGGAGGGAGGATGGGAAGAGGAAGAGGAACCCAGAAGGAGAAGGACAGAGACACAGAGCCAGAGATGGAGAAGACCCAGAGTCAGAAGACAAGGAAGAAAAGTTGCTTGGGAGAAATCGTGGAAGAGAAAAGCAACTTTACCACCCATGAGGTCAGAAGTTCATATGAAATTCATTAAATACTCATTTTCCTCATTACATTCTCAGCTTTCCCAGTGTACTGATTATGCCACAGGATCTTGTAAAACCTGGGATTCTTTTCATTTCCCATTCTGAATAGTTAAATAACAACCACCTCCTTTATAGTCCTGTAAATCTTAATCCTGTTTTCATCTGAGCCGAGTTGTTAAAAAGTTAATGATTAGAGCTGTTTCCTGCTTTGGCTTGCTTACTCTTTGACAGAAAACATGTGAGGTAAGGCTTTTCATGTGATGAGCATGGCTGTATGTCGCTTCATTTTCCAAGACAAGTGGCTATGCTTTGGGAAGCAACCTCTAGTTGAAACAGCTCTGCAAACGTGAAATAAGTGGCAGGGAATGCCTCTGTTCAATAAAAATTACACAAGTTTATTGTTTTGGACTAAGCTTCTGTGCTAGATCCCAATTGATCAGAAATCAAAATGGAGTCACACCCATATCACCAAACAAATGGAATTTTTACCCAACTTCTGACAAATCAGGAGAGAGAGAGAGAGAGAGAGAGAGAGAGAGAGAGAGAGAGAGAGAGAGAGAGAGAGAGAGAGAGAGAGAGAATATGAGAATATGCCAGGTGTGGTTATCCATACCTGTAATCCCAGTTACTCCAGAAGTTGAGGCAGGAGAATTTAAAGTTTGAGATCAGCATCAGGGACTTGATGAGGCCCTAAGCAACTTTAGTGAGATCCTGTCTCAAAATACAATATAGAAAGGGATGGGAATGTTGATCAGTTGATCAGGCCCCTGAGTTCAAACCCCGATACCAAAAAATAAATAAAAATTAAAAAGAGACCAGAGGCCTGTTTCAGTCAGCATATGATATAGTTCTTTCTGCTTTAATCCCTAACAAAAGATTACCTGAAATTAACCATCATTATTTTCCAATTGTTCTGTCTCCCTGTTTCCATCGCTTAAGGAAAGTTGCTTTGAAACAATCAATCCGTTTTTTGTTCTTTGTTTCTGCTTTCTTCAGCTCCCTCTGCTCAATTCATTAGAACACTTACTCTGTTTTATAGAATGAAGTGTTACCTGATTTTAGAATCACAAATAAAGTCATTCAAGATATTTAAACAAAACATGTAATTTTGGTTTTTTAACACCACTGACCTGGGGGGAGGATAAAAGTAGAGAAATGATGAAGACCTTGAGAACAGGGACCCTGTGTTTTGTAGCAATCACCACAGAGTCTAGCTTGGGACAATACACAGAAATGATGCTCCAGACTCATTATTATTCATTCAAAAGTGCAAACAGGTGCTTACATTGAAAACATGAAAAAAAAAGGAAAAAGATTTCTAACTTCAGTTTGCGTGAAGTAAAACTGCAGTAAACCAACATGAGAGTTGTAAATATCTTCACACATTATCCTCATGCAACTTTCATGTCCCAAATTCATTCTGAATGACATGCAGTATTTTAAACATATGAAAAATATATAAATTTGACTTTCTCAACTTGACATTCTTGACATTGTGAGTTACATTAATCATTGTGGTGGAGGTTATTCTCCTGAGTGTTACAGGATGATGGCGGTATCTTTGGCCTCTTTGAACAGGATGCCGGTAGCTACTTACTTCTTGCACTAACAATCAAAAATGTACCCTTTGGTGGAAAAACATTCCTGGTTGAGAAGCATTGCCATAGAATATTCAGGGTATTTTGTTTGTTTGTTTGTCACTTGAATTTTCTAATGTATGCAGTAAAAGTGGCAAATTGCTAAACTTCTGAAAACCATCCTCTCCTTCTATGGCAATATAAGCTCACTCACAATATAAGCTCATCTCATCTTCTGTGGGTAGATGTGGACATGTGGACTACACATAGTAACTAAGCTAATGAAGTGATGAGTAGCACTTTCAGCATTCGTGTTAAAATAAAGAGCATGTTCTGTCCTCTACCTTCCCTTTTATTTCTACTGTGAGCTGGGACAAGGACAGTAGTGATGCAACTTCAACAATGCAAGAAAAGCAATACCGTAGAGTAAGGACAGTAAAACAAGGACATAGAATTGGTTTGTCAGTGACAAATTCCAAGGATTTCTTTGCAGAACAGAACAACATCATCACTGTTAACTACCCACCTTGATACTCTTATGTGGAAAAGATAAAACTTTTTATTTTATTTAAGCCACTGTGGTTTGGACTTTCTTTGTTACTGAAACTTAACCTTTACTGTAACTGATAGATATTCTGTGCAATTCTGTGCATGTACATATTTTATACGAATGCTGTTCTGGTGAGGTTTCTACAGAGAAACAGAAGTGATAGATAAATAAACAATTAAAAATGATTTATTATGAGGGTTTGAGTCACATGGTTATGGAGGCTGAGAAGATTCATGATCTGCCACAAAGGAGCTGGATGCCCAGGAAAGCCAGTATTCATAGTTCTCAGCCAAACCTGAAGGCCTTCAAACCAGGGAACCAAAAACATAAGTCTTAGTCCTAGTTCAAAGGTCTGAGAACCAGAAACACTGATGTCCACAGGGAGGAAAAGGTGAATGTTCTAGCACAAGGAGAGAATGTGAATGCACCTTCAACTGCTTCTTTGTTCTAAACTTGCTCCAAGGATTAGATGGTGCCTGAATTGATCAGGATGATTTTCTTCACTCAGTCAATTTCAAATGCTAACTTCTCAAAATCACTCTCACAGACACACCTAGAAATAATGTTTGCCCAGCTGTCTAGTCAGCACTTAGTTCTAACAACCAAAATGACACATAAAAGTAATCATCACACAGAAGCTCATGCATGCATAGGATCAAACTGCAAAATTCTGGTGAGGCAAGACATTTTTAAAAAGCAAACAAAAATGCATTGTCCATATTATAATAATGACCTTTTCTTATTCATAAAGACTATGTTCCAAGACTCCAAGTAGATGCCTAAAATTGTGTATTATAAAATCCTGTATACTAATATTTTCCCACCCTATATCCATATGATATTGCTCAATTTCTAAATTAGGCACAGTAAGAGATTAACATCAACAACTAATAAATAAAATAGAATGATTATAACAATATATCATGATAAAAGTCAAGAAAGTGTGTTTTCACTCAAATAGCTTGTGTGCTGTCCACGCACTTCTTCTGATTATGCTTTGAGATGATGTTGTGCCTTGGTGACAAGATAGAACAAGGTGAATAATGTAGGTATTATGAAGCAGGTGAAGCTACTAAAAAAGTGTGACTTGAGCACAAGACCTGCAATACCATGATAGTAAACTCACAACAGTTGGATCCTAAGTTACCAAGGAGTAGCAGTCATTATTTGAGCCACTAGGACATTCTGTTTTAGTCAGAAACAGTTTGTCTAGGCACTGTCACCAAGACCATTCGCCAATTTCTGACATAACAGACAATCCACTCACCTGAATACTGAGCATGCCCTGGAAAGGAGTGCCATGTTTCTTTTACCATGTGCATGACGTCTCTGAAAAAAAAAAAAAAAAAAAAAAAAAACCTTAACAGAACTTAATTGTACTTTTTTAAAAAAAATATTTATTTTTAGTTGTACACAATAACTTTTATTTATTTATTTATTTATATGTGGTGCTGAGGATCGAACCCAGGACCTTGCATGTGTGAGGTGAGCGCTCTACTGCTGGGCCGTAACTCCAGCCCCATTGATTGTACTTTTAATGATTCATCTTTCTCTGTTCTTCCACCTATTTTCCAAAGGTTGTGATTTTGTATCAAACAGATTGTCCTCTTTTCTGAATTAAATCCTGCCTTCCAACATTTAAAATATAACATTTCTCTCCATCTAAGGAAACTAACATTTGAAAATACACTTTTATAAAATGGGCACATGATGATTCAAATATATTTTCTTAAGTCTAACTCAACCTACTTTATGCAAGTCAATATGCAGTACACCAAGTTCCTTGTATTCCTGAAAAATTTAACTATGTTAAACAAACAATTGACTGGGTATAATGTTTTTCTTTTCCTTGAAATTTATAATCTATAATACAGGAAAAAGTTATATATATTTTTTTGGGAGTTATAGTTACATCTAATTATAACAAAGTCTATAATTTCATATGCATTTACACAATAGTGAAATTTATCTTGAAACCTCACTATATCCACCTTTTACCAGATTTTTCAAATACAATTGATGTTCCAGTGAGCTGTACTCTAAACATTTCTCATACTTGAACTTGAAAATTAATTGTACTGAATCTTGGTATCAATTTCTCTTATTTCTTTCCTTTACAAATACCTCATCTTTTTTAAAAAATCATAAAAAATTTGATCCCCTCTTCAAAAAAGATTCTCTCTTCTTTTTTCTCCTGATCTATAGTTGCAAAAGACAGTGTCTTGTCATTTAATCTTGTCTTCTTGTGGTAATTCAATAATGTTAATTCTTTCCTTTGAAGAGGCTCAGTTCTTCTGTTACATCCATATTTAACTCTTTCATGGAGGCTGTAATGAAGCAGTGATTCACAATAGAGTTTAATTGTGAAAATATAATGCTAAATTTTTAAAAATAATTTAATTTTGATATTTTGCTAAAATATATGATAAACTTTCTCAATGAATTTCTGTGGTTGACTACCTAGATTTAGCCCAGTCTTTGCAGATTAAAAGCACAGTCTCTAACACATCTGCCTTCCTGCAGACGAATTTGGTGATGCTCAGGCTGCTTGTACTACTGAGGACTTACTACTGATTAAAGAGTTGTAATTGTCCCTTTAGATTTGATAGGTTACTGGAATGACACACAATAAATAAGTATAAGTATGAATACAATTTTATTATATAAAGGTTATGAACTAGCCAAGACATGGATATACAGGATGAGGACTGTAAAGTTTCTCAAAATGAAACATCTCAGGAAGCAGTGTCCTCAGGATGCATCACTGTCCTGGCTCATTAATAAATGATGAGTGACCAGGAAGCTCACTGGAGCCCCAACATCCAAAAATGTTATTATGTGTGATGACGTAGACATGTTGATTGAATCATGGACCATACCACAGAACTCAATCTGCAGTCTTTATTCCTTCCTCAGAGGTTAAAGGTCAGGATGAAGTCACATGGCTCCATGCTCCAACTCTCTTTTCACATGATTGATCTTCCTGGAATGGCCAACTCCCTTCTTGAAATGCCTATGGAACTGCCCTCAGTCATCTTATGAGCATTAACTAAGACATGTCCCAGGAACCCACCATGAATAACAAAAATCTCCAACTCAGGAAATGCCAAGGAATTAAAACTCCCTCCTAGGAACAGAAGACGGAGAGAATTTTTACTAAACAACAGTCCTTTTTAAATTTTTTTCATTTGTTTTAATTATTTATACATGACAGTAGAAAGCATTTATGCACTTTGATATATCATATCAAATGGGGTATAATTTCTCATTTTTCTGAGTGTACATGTTGCAGAATAATATTGGTTATGTAGTCACATATATACATACAGTAATAATGTCTGTTTCATTCTACTATCTTTCCTATCCTCACATCTCCTCCCCTCCCCTCCCATCACTTCCTTCTACCTAATCTAAGGTAACACTATTCTTCCCTAGTGCCCCCAAACCTTCGTATTGTGAATGAGCATTAAACAACAGTCCTTCTTTTAAAAGCAATTTTTATGTTATATGCCCACATCACTAAAATAATCATGAAGTGATTTCAATATTTTTTTTATATACTACTATTCTTTTCAGGAGGAAGAGCATAAAAGAAGTCTTTTTGGAGGAAAATGAACTAAGAATAAAGTATATGTGTCAAGAGCAGCCTTGAGCATAACTATAAGATAGTTAGACATTTGAGTTTTAGAACCTGAAAGAATTTCAGAGATTTTCTAATTCTACATCATTGCTCTGTGGAAATGAATAGGTCATGAGGATTAAGCAGTTTGCATGTGGTGGAAAACACAACTCAAAAATAAGAATTTAAATTCACATTTCCTAGCCCTTGTCACTGTACCGCTTGAGCACTCTTTAGAGCAAACTCTTCCTTAGGGTCCATACCTCCTGGTGTCCCTAATCTGCTCTCTCAGTTTTCCCATCTTTAGGGGAATTCATTATATTAAACTCTCTTCTTTCCCCTATGCCCCCCTCCTTCTCTCTCTCTCTCTCTCTCTCTCTCTCTCTCTCTCTCTCTCTCTCTCTCTCTCTCCACACACACACACACACACCACTCCACCTTGTTCTCCTTTTGCACTTCTCTCTCTCATTCTTCATTCTTTAGCAATTCCAATGAGCCAAAAAGAGTGACCTACAAACTCCCTTCCCTGCTAGTCCTGATCTCTGAAACCTGGCAAGGGCAAAAATGTGATAATTAAGTCATTTGCAGCTCTCCTAGCTATTCTGATACCTGAACTCAGCCCTTAAAATTAACCTTCTACTGGTGTTAATGAGGGAGATCTCAGGAATGAGGTCTTGGCACTTCTGTGTTCAGAGGGGGTCATGGATGCCATAGTAGGCAGGAGCTGAGTAATTTCTTTAAAGCTGCCTTTTGTGGATAGGATCATGAACTGAATGTGCTGCTTCATGTAATAGGAGAGTCACAATAAGAGAGATGTGCAGATGTGCCTGGAGCGTCATCTTAGAGTCTTTCCAATATTCCTCTCCTAGAGTAACCTTTCACAAATCAAGTTTTATGTGTAACGCAAGGCTGGGAGTCTGTCAGAGCCTCTCAGAGTGGCACGCTAGGGCTGCTGCCTCTCTTTCAACATAATCTCTAGCTACTCAATCCAGCCACTAGGCTTTGTACCTCCTCAGTCACATTATACTATTGAACATTTTCCACATGCTGTTCCTCCTGCTGGAATTCTCTCCAGCGAACTCTCCTGGCCCTACACAAACTCTTTGGAAAAACCAGTGTAAAAAATGACTTCATAGAATATTTCCTTAATACTTAGATCTGACTAAGATATTGACCTTCTGGTCCCTGTAAGCAATCTTTGAGATAGCACTTTGTATTCTGTGTATGGATGGGGTCATTAAGTAAGTGTGCTCCTCTCAAATGGATTGTGAGTTCCCCAAAGCCAAGGATCATTTGCTGTTTGGTTTTGTATTACCAAATCTTGGCACTTAGCATTCATTAATGATTGATGAATGAAGGAATGCCTATCATCCTCATCCACCTTCATCTTTCCTTGAGAATAATATAAAGGTTCTTTACGATATAGACTTTTAAAAATAGCATCCACTTTAGGTTTTGGAAAAGTATCTTCAGCAATATCTTCGTGTGTGTGAGTGTGTGTGCACATGAGAACACATCTCATTCTCTCCCTCACTTTCTCTTTAAATTCCCCCATATTCACCGGATATTATTTGGAAATTGAATTTGAAATCACAATTGTTTCCCCAAGGAACTTGCTGTGATCTTTGTTTTCAAGTATATAAACAATAGCATTTCAGGGTGATGTGAAAGGTAGATGTTAGAAATCCTTATTCTTTGCAGGGGCAAATATTTCAAAGGAGCTGCAAAAACACTCTCTGCAGTTACATCCACAAATGTGATCTTCTCTGTTATATTTTGACAAAATATACATGGAATTTTGGAAGTATCTTGAATAAATATATTATTATTATTATTAATATCTTAAAGGCCACTGTTTTCTCCTGGGCTTCTACTGTCAGGTCTTTATATCACAAATCCATCCCATAGTTTAGTCAATTCTATACAACACTCAGACTGTGGAAACAGAAGCCTGAGTTCATGACATTGTAAATTCTCCTGGAATCTATTGACAAAGCGTTGACAAAGCAGGCCTCCTGCCTCCTCTATAAAAGTCACCTCTGTAACTTGACCCTCACTTCCACCAGGCTAGAGTGTGTTGCTTGGATTTTTTTGTTTATTCGCTTTAAATTCATAAGTAATGGTTGAATTAGGAGAAATGAATAAGGTATGATGTAATATCTAGTTCTTCCATGAGTGACATTTCCCAGACAAGAATGTATGTTCAAAACTGAGACCATGGTATGAAATGTTAGTATGTGTGAGTGGATAAAGGAATGATTTGGAATTAAGACATAGAGAGCAAAAAAAAAAAAAAAACTGAAATTGAACAACCTACTTCAATGTAATTATTTTATCAACTATTTCAGTTTGACTTATCATATCAGAAAAGTGTAATAATAACTCAGCTGTTGGGCTTTGTATGCTACTCTTGCAGGTCAATAGGTGCTGCCTTTTAAAAGCTTGAGTACCCATTTTTGTATACACATGCATAGCTTCTCTGATTTTGAGACTTTAGCAGACCCCAGGGCACCCATAATAATGCTGGAAAATATTACATGGGCTATTGTAAAATGAGCACAATGGGAAAAATAAAGCAATACCCAAGATTTTTGCAAGAACTCTCCTACAAAAATTAATGAGAACTGAGAAATAGTGCTAGTTCCTCTCAAGAAGATTTAAAACTCAAGCAATGTTTTATTTTCTTCAACTAAAATAAGTTAACTTATTAAAAGTAGGTACAGTTGTAAATTTTTGGCATTTTTATGTAACAAATTGAAAATAGTTAATTTAAATGTTCTCTCTTTTTAAGACTGAAGTCTCAAATTTTAATATATCATAGATAGTAGTTTTGTTATATGTATCTCTGTGATTATTTAAGCATTAGATATATTATTATATAGAATATCCAGAATTTGGGAAAAGTTCTTAAGTCAAAATAGTGAGAGCTTTTAGATTCATATTGCCAAGACCTTAAGAGATTGTACAGTATTTAAGGTCAGGTCTAACGTCAATACCAAAGATTACAAGTTTCAATTATAATTTACATGTGGAATGTATCTTTATAAATGGCTGATTAATCATAATTTTCTATTAAATCATTTTTTTTCTCTTGAAAACTAAACCTTTACTATTCACACAGTCTCTTAGAACTATTGGATACTATAACTACCTTAATCATTAAAAATGTTAACATTCAGGTAATGTTGACAGGTAAGGCAATGACTTGATTGGCAGTACTATTGTGTTAGAGGTAGCATATTCTTTGAGGGAAAAATGTAATTTTTTTCTCAGCAGGGCTTTCAGTTTTCGAACTCTCATTCTCCAAATCTACTGTGTGATTCAATTGATTAGAGGAAGGGGAATGTATCCAAGAATACTGTGTCTTTCTGCTCATGTTGAATCCCAGAAGACCTCTGTAAGAGACAGTGGCTGGTTTGCAGGTCTTGGAGTAATTTAATTTGAAATCTTGGTGATCCTAATGATGAGCTCAAAGAAAGCTATAAATAGCAATAAGTGCTAAAAGAAAATCTGTATTTTACTGTTGATAGAGCATTTTGGTAAAAAGTCTCATCTTCCTCTGAATGTTCTGATGTAAAAAGGTTACAGATCACAGTATTCGTAAAGGTCAGCGAGGTTAGGAACACTTAGTTCTGCCAACGAAGTTGATGTGTGGTCTATGGGAAAAAATATTTAAACTTCAGGATTTGTACCTTCCCATATATGGAAAAGAAATAATAGCACTTAAGTATTTTTCAGTGTGTTGCAGTAATTAATTCATCTGAAAAGCTTTGAAATAAGCATCAAAGGGATTCACTTATGTGCTTTAGCTTTTGATTTTGTTTGTTGATGAAAGAGAACATGCTTTGTGGGAAGAAAAAATTTATTGATTATATAATGATAAAATTCTAGGCATTTTATTAAGTTTATTTTATTCCACTTTTAGAAATAGGAAAGGCTCCTTCCATTTTACCTAGATGTTGATGGAAAAAGTCCTAGAAATGGTGACCACCAACCTTGTAGCCAGCACCACCCCTAACTAAATGTGTACGATGTTACAGGTGCAAGATTGCATTGCAATGTATATTGGGGAAGTTTTCATGTTTACAAGATTTCCTGATGCCACTTATGGTTGACAATATCACTCAATTGATTAAAATGGGTTTGTCAGAGATGATTTCAAAAAAACATAACAGAAAACTCATGCTGGCTCTTGGCAGTAAAGGACAATCAGGCTCACTTGATTAAAAGTTTAGAAGTGAGAGTTTTTGTCAATTTCATTAGGCTGTGTATGTCACACAAAGAAATCTAAAATTGAGATGACATAAAATAAATGTTTCTCTGTCTTTCTTGTTACTTATCAGTAGATGCTATATTCTGCTCAATGGATCTTTCACTCTGGAATCCAGACTGAAGGAGGAGCCTCTGCCTAGAGTACTACAATACATAACATAAAATGGATATATTGGTAGAAATTTGGATGGGGGACCATATTTATGGGTTTTAACACTTTTTCTCAAAAGTTGCATGCATTTTCTTTAAGTCACTTATAACTGGTGAAAACATATTGCAGAACAAAGACTTCTGTCAATAGGGTGGGAAGGTATAATCCATATGTGAACAAGTAGTACATATTCTAGAATGATAATGGAACCTGTCATAGGTCCAGTTTGATCAGGGCCAGCAGCTTTTCTCTATGACTCTACCCTTTCCCC
This sequence comes from Ictidomys tridecemlineatus, assembly GCF_052094955.1. Lineage (NCBI taxonomy): Eukaryota > Metazoa > Chordata > Mammalia > Rodentia > Sciuridae > Ictidomys > Ictidomys tridecemlineatus. The sequence continues at coordinate 26,933,072 of NC_135482.1, forward strand.
TGTATTGGATTTGATCTCATGTCAGATTTCCACAAGGTGCTAAGCTGAAAAGCACTCCAAACCTCAGACATGAGAAGAAGAGGACTTCTCTTTTCCCAATCATCAGAAAAAGTTTCAGTTGTCATTTGGAGTGAGCCCATTTGGGTGACATGTTCAACGCAGAAATCATCATGGCTACAGAAGGCCAAAGTGGATTTTTTCAAGACCTAGAATTCAAATTGCCCTACGAGATGCAGGCTAAATATGGGATTGAGGTCCATTAATGCTTGCTGGAATACATGTGGCCCTGGGTACAATATCCAAGACTGCAATAAATTAATTAATTAACTAATGAAAATAAGAAAAGAGAATAAAGGACATTAAAGGTTCTGGACAATAACTCTTAGGAGCTAATGCACCCATGTGAAGGTCTTACCTAGTGTAGACCTAGTGTATGACTGACTAATGTGATGTTTGATAAAGTATTGTAAGAGTTTAGAGATGGCAGTGGTCACAGCTCAAGGTAGATTAAAAAATCTTTGTGGATCATGTAGCATTTAAGCTTGCATTTAGCATCTATATAGAATTTCCACATGGCGGATCTTTAGTAGACAAATGGTAATCATCTGAGGCTTACGGGATGATGTCTAACAAGGACACAGAGTTGGGAAAATCTGTGGTTTGTTCAGAAAATGGGAATAGACAAGCTTAGAGATGTGAAATCTCTCATTCACATCTCCTTCTACATATTTTTCCCCCAAGCTGAGAAAAGTCCCTTTACTGCATTGGCCAGATTTTCCACATTTGTGACTGTGGCTTGACCCCAGCTTCCTCCTCTCCGGTATTTCCTCAGTCTGAAAGAGAATGTACTGCATTCACACTTTTCAGGAATCCCTGCTTATTCAAACAAGGGATTTTTGAATACCTTTTATCTATTTTCCATGCTATTATCTATCTAACTTCTATGTTAATATTCCATCATTTTAAATACACTACAGGCATGAATAAAAAATATATAGTTTTATTAAAAGTATGCATAATTCTACTTTGCTGACTTAAGAGAAAAAATAACTCTCCCGAGTGGAATTAATTTTATTTCCAAATGAGCAATTAATAATGTATACTATAACATAACATACAGTATTCTTCATTTAGATTATATAAAATTCATTTCTTCTAATTAAATCATGCATTGTCAAAAAGTATATGTGCATTATTTATCGCTGATCTTGATTTCAAGAATGAAAATAATTTCATGCCATGGAGTAGTTTGGGTCTCCTTTGATAGGTTCTGACCTACTATGTTTAACATGAACTGGAAATATTAGTGAGCAAACTCATTCCACAGACCATTCACGTACCAAAATATTAAATGAAACATCTGAAAGTACCCAATGTAGAGTACCATTTCAGTTGCCTGTATTCAGTCTCTTTTTTCCTGATCTTTATAATAAGTTTTTTAATTCTTTGGTTTGAAATCTATTCCTAGTGATTTTCTGGTGATCTGTAGGCTTTGCATAGTGAATAGAACATGTTGAGTTTCTAATATAAAAGATTGGGTCAAAATTTTTGAAAAAGGACATAATAAGCATAGATTAAAAACAGCTAAGGAAAATAAAGGGAAATTCTCTGTTAAGAAAATATTGTATTTTGAGTCCGCACACTGAATGTGTTGTTAGGGTTTGTGGTTTGTGTATTTGCTGGCATTTTTAATTACTATTGAGTACTCATTCATATTGCAATTGCTGTACCAGTTGAAGGGAACACAGACTCTTTGGTACAATTGTGAGGACAGAGAGAACTTTCAAGAAGGCCCATGAGAATCCAGTGTAAGTCTTAGCTGTACAAAGGTTAATACTCCAGGAATTCCTGCATCCCTCAAAATATCTCTGGAAGTGTTTAAGCTAGGAAATATCAACCTATCGTCTTCAATGAATGATAGCTTCAAATAAATATCAAATGTGTTTAGTCAATATGACCTGTAAATTCCACTTTGACCCTATCAGTCTGATATTTTAAAAATGCTCAAAAATTATTTGAATTAAAGTAAATAAAATGTTTGGGTCATATGTCCAGTAGTGGAAAATTTTGCTTTGCGTCATAATGACCTCAAGGTTAATTCTTTTCAATCTCAGTTTGGATCTCATCATTCAGAACTACCAAAAATAAAATATAAAAACAAACTTGCATAATGGAAATTTTTATTCCTGGACATTCTGAATGAACTTTGACAGTATAAAAAAGTCAAAAACCTCAGATATATGGATGTTTGTCTGTAAAGTTTAAAACTGGAAGAAAAGACAAAAAGTTCCTTAAATTTGAATTTCAGTCAAGAAAAAGACTTTCTGAAAAACATAAGTAACTTTATTCCATAAGATAGCAAATTTTGCATGTATTTAAGAAATTAAAAATAAATTTCCAAAGAAAGCATATAATGATACGTACTTAGGAAAAACATGTATTTAAAAATCATTTAAAAGAAAAAAGAATTCACAGATCTATGTATAAAAGTGTTTTCTTATTTAGGATGCCTCTGTTTCTTTACAGAGTACTGTCATCATTGATGTTGTTCAATAATAAAAATGACTGAGCACAATATGCAGAACACTCTAGTACAATTTTTTGTCAGCCAGGCTTTCCTCTTACTTCACAGGAGTTGCCAGAAACTCTTTTGAGGACTAAATGGGATAATAGATTCACAATTGCCTTGTGAAAGTTTATGTACTAGTCAAATTTAGCTTGTTTTGCCTCACAGAAGACCAGTGTTAAGTGTCTTCTGAAGGTTAAGATGAAGCAAATTATCTTACATGACTATTATCTTATATGACTATTTTGTCCCCAGAAAATTCTTACAATTATTCTAGGCCTGTGTATATTGTTGAAAATGAAAAAAAATATATTGTCAATTATATACTCAAATAACTATTAGCTTAGACTTGCTATTACTTCAGGTTGCCAATTCCTTGGATTTGTTTGTCTATTTCTCCTATGGATATGGCGGTTTTTGCAAATTATGCTCTAGGTATGTAGACAAACTGAATTTGGAATAGAGGTGAAAGTACTGGTTTCCAGAAAAAAATGTTTTTGCCTGTGTTAGTCAGCTTTCCATTACTGTAACAAAATACCTGAGATAAGAAACTTAAAAGGAGGCATTGTTTATTTTGACTCACAATTTTAGAGGCTTTAGATCAGGATTACGTGGCCCAGTTACTTTGGGTCTATGGCAGTGCAGTACACCATTAGCAGCAGGAGATCATGTCAGAGGAAGATTTCTCTTCATAGTTGGCAGGGAAGCGGAAACAGGAGGGGCCAGAGTCCCATTGATGCCTTCAAGAACTAACTTCCATCCACTAGGCCCCAACTCTTAAATGTTCCACTATTTCCCAGGAGCTCCACTGGCCGATAACCAAATTTTTAGCAAAAGGGCCTTTGAAGAATATTTAAGATCACAGACTGTGACAATGCTTCCTATTTTATTGTCAGCACCCCTAAGAGCTCATTCCTTGGGGACCCTCCCACAATGACAGCTCTTTTTGCTGTTCCTTTGTGAAGGGTTGCTCACAGAACATCAACTCATGGACATGGTATCCTCTAGTGTATTTTTTTTTCCATTTCAGATGATTACCTTCTACCCTGGAACTTATCCAAGTCCTTTTCTACCACTCATAACAACATCGGGCACCCTTCTCCCTATCCTCCACCCACGCCTGGCATTTCATTACTCAGAGAAAGCTTAATGCCATCTGCAAACTGAGAAATTCAATTTAGAGAAGTTGAGAAAATGTGAAATATAATTGATCTTAGCACATTTCCAGTAGAACCCAGCTCTTAACCCTTTCATATCTATTTGAATAAAAGCTTTGGAATTCCCAAGTAATTTTATCTCTTTTAAACATACATGGTATCCAAAAGTTTTATACATTTTGATTTTTTAAAAATAACTTTAGCACATTCAATTTTTTAAAAGTATTTTATAATAAAAACATCATGTATCAAAGACTTATTGTGAGCTAAGAACTGTGCTTAATATTTTAATTTAATCCTACAGCTACCAGGGAAGTAGCTATTATGAATTCATTTTACTATTAAAAAGGCAGCATAGATTTGTACTTACCCAGGTATAAAAATCTACTAAAAGGTGAAGCAATAATTTGAATCCATCATCTGAATACTTATCAGTTAAATTTGCATAACTATAAATACTTTTTAAAATCTGTTATTTTCTTTTTGACAATAAGAAGGCACATATGTTTTAAACACTCAAATAGCACATATGTTTTAAACACTCATGGAAATGCATGTAAAAAGAAGTGCAAATTCTGTTTGACACAAAACTTTCAAACAGTAATTTAGGAGACTAATGAAGTCAGATCAATCTTGGCATTCAAATTATCTTTCTAATTTTCTCAGTTGTTTATAAACTAAAACATCTTGATGCACAAATAGGAAGTTTCAACCTTGTGTTTTTGTGTGTGTACAGACATACACAGAGCTAAATTACTCCCCCTCCCAAAGCAGCATAGAGCTAAAACCATCTTAATCATTAACACGTGTTTTCAAGTGTAAATATAGTCCCAGAGATGGTAAGAATGATTTTATGTTACATCCGGCACAAAAATGAATTAACCTGGCAAAAGAATTTAACATGCTAGTGGTCTACCATGTAAAATTTATGTATCACAGATTTGTGTGTCTTAATAATTTTTACTTAAAATATTAAATTAGAATAAAATGCAAAAATATCATAAAACACATTTAAGAACTAAGGTTCCATAGAAACCAATTATAAAATCATCCATCAAAACATCATGTCCACAACTAAAATTCCTTTAGAAAGGAAATGTGATCCTTTCAAATCTCTGCCTAACCTGCAGATTTTCACATCAGATAGCTGGCAAGCATCAGAAAAATTATGTGCAATCACATACACACACACATACACACATGCACACACACTACTCTAATAACCTGTAGCCAGCACACATCATAAGTATATTTGAAACATATTAATAAATATGTATGTTTATTAATGAATATGTGTTAACTATTGTGTTTTATATATATATGCATATATATATAATTTTTAAATTCTGGATTTTTACAGAAATATGGGAAATTCTTAAGCCAACAATTCATGATGGACTATATAGAAGGTAAGAATTTTATATGAAAAAAAAATTTATATAAAAAGAAAATATGGAAAGTTTGAAAGGAAATAACTCACAAATCAAGCAGTGAATTTTGGGTTAGCAGTTAAAATTTTATTCCTTGATAATGTTACCAATGGTTGTCAAACTTTCATTTTTTCTGTAAATACATTTTCTTTTTTTTGCCATTATACATGTACTTTTTTGCATTACAATTCTTATTACACATATATACCACAATTTTTCATATCTCTGTTTGTATATAAGGTATCTTGACACCCAATTCAAGTCTTCATACATGTAATTTGTATAATGATGACCATCACATTCCACCATCCTTGCTAATCCCCTTCCCCCTCCTTTTCCCTCCCACCCCTCTTCCTTATCTAGAATTAATCTATTTCTCCCATTCTCTCCCTCCCTACCCTACTCCACTATGAGTCATCCCCCTTGTAACAGAGAAAACATTAGGCATTTGTTTTTTGGGGATTGGCTGACTTCACTTAGCATTATCTTCTCCAACTCCGTCCATTTACCTGCAAATGCCATGATTTTGTTCTTTTTTAATGTTGACTAAAATTCCATTGGGTATAAATGCTACATTTTTTTTTATCCATTCATCCACTGAAGGACATCTAGGTTGGCTCCACAGTTTAGCTATTGTGAATTGTGCTGCTATAAACATTGATGTGGCTGTGTCCCTGTAATATGCTGTTTTTAAGTCCTTTGGGTATAGTCCGAGAAGAGGAATAGCTGGGTCAAATGGTGATTCCATTCCCAGATTTCCAAGGAATCTCCATACTGCTTTCCAAATTGGCTGCACCAAGTAAATACATTTTCTTATTGGCAGAGATTGCTCAATTAGAGAGCTATCTCTCCCTCTCTCCTCTCTCTCTCTCTCTCTCTCTCTCTCTCTCTCTCTCTCTCTCTCTCTCTCAAATAAATACACACACACACACATACATACACACTCAGAAATTGGTTGTTTTAAAAGAATTTGATCTTGGAAATTATAAATTAGATTCCATGGAAAATAGATTTTCAAGAAAGTTTGTGTTTGTTTGATGGATTGATTCTTCCTGGGACTTGAACTCAAAACTACAAATGATCCCCTGAACTAAGCCTCAAAGTAGTTTTGCCACTCAATTAAGTAAGAGATGGAAAGAAACCCTGTTGTTATGAATTGTATGGATAATAGAAGAGCCATGCTAACATATAAAAGGCAGCCCATTTCTTCATATTTTTAAGATGTTGACCTCACAACTATTGAGGGATTTAATGATCTTCTTTTGAATTCCAATGTGTTATTCTGGGTTGGTTCAGCTTTTATCATTCATTCTGTGACTGGATAGAATGAACTGCAGCACTGAAAAAAACACACACATGAGGAGCTAATTTAACTTCAGTCCCCATCAAGAAGGAGGAGGGTCTTGGTTTTATGCCAAATATGAAACTGAAGGGTGGCGTTGAGTTTTTCTTTTCAGCTAATCCTTTCAAATAATGGTTCTCTATGTGGGTTTTCCAGCTTGCTGGTGCTCCAAGAAATTCCTCTACAGCAGTCTGTATAACAGTACAATATGAGTCACAGAGGGGAAAAAAAGACAATTGTATAAAAAAACATGACTTATGCTATATAGAGAAGTTAAAAACTATGGTAAGACTTATTTAAAAATACTTTGATGAGGCTTTTTACTTTTTTTAAGTAGCAATGCCCAGCAAACTAGGTAGGCCATCTAAAAAGCCTTGACTCTTTGTAGTCTGAAAGGAAAATATTTGGAGGATTCTGAGCTTTATTTACAGAATTGATTACACATATTACAAAGTTTAACAACATTGAAAAAGGGAAATATAGATTCACAATGTCTTCCATGAAATTATCAAATTCATCTGTTTTGGAATTCTGAAAAAGATAATGTAGGACATATGCACCATTAGCACCAACAGTGATGTCTACCTGGGACAATATCCAATTAAACATACAAATACAGCAAAATATCTGAATACTCCCACTAAATGGGATAAAGAATATTAAATAACTGCATTTCCATTATTTCAGAGCATTTTGCCGACAAACCTTGTTTTTAGGGTAGTCTGAATTTCAGAACTGTAGTTAAGAGAGTATGAACCTCTTTGCCTATGGGGACTCCAAGATAGCATGTCCATGCACATTCACATCAGCATCTACAGAATGATATATTGGCATGTCTTAATCATCTTTGAGTTAGTGTCTGGCATGGTGTCTAACTTCTAAGCAAGTGTTAATATTTTAAATTGAATTGTTTAAGTAAAAACATTACTCTCAAGAACAGAACCAAAATAACTTCTGGGGAATGTTCAATGAGCAGTCACTGGAAAATAAGTTTAAAAACAAAACATGAGGTTTATTCACACACTGTAATTTGGTTGGGGTAGTAGGCTAAACTAAATGAGTTCTGCATTTCACAAGCATTGTGGCTCTTCAGGTATTTAAATGACCATGTTCTGTGCAATCAGTTATAGGTTCACATGGCCTATCCAATTTAGGAATCAAAAGAGCTAAAATGATGTATCAATATACATATAAAACAACAGGAATCTTTAATAATTAGTTTTTTTAAGATATTTGTCCTAAAAGTAGATCTTGTCTTGGAATATATCTCAGAAAGAAAGCCTCTTTTGGTCTAACACAAAACAACTAGGTATCAAGACTTTTCCTATTTAATTGTGAAAACAATTATTTTAAATTACTTTCTTTGATTGACTGGAGAGATGTCCTTCATGGCTCTGGACCACCAGCACCTTACAAATGCCATGGCTGTGAGATATGTCCCTTTAGACAGTGAACAATCTAGAAATGCAATTATCATCAGCTCTGAATCATGACAATGCCTAGTGAATTTCCTCTGAGCATCAAGATCTTTATCTTTCAGGAATTATAAATGTGTAGAGAAAATGTTAATACAGAGATTAATTTTTTATTTGCCTACCCTTGTTTATCATTCCTTCTGGACCATCTCTGTCACTCTACAATAGTAATCTTTCTCAGTGATTAATCCTCTTAATCATTTTAGTTCTTTTCTTAGAAATATCTATTGGTTCTACTTAGATTTAAAAAATAGTTCTTGTGTTTGAGATTTTTTTTTTTACTCTTATTCTGAACCTACCTATCTCATTTCAACCCTATGTGCCCCAGGTAAACCTGTGGCTTCAGTATCATTAACTCTTTGCCCTTCTAAAAACATCAAACTCTTAATTTTCTACCTTTGTACACAGTCATCTTTCTGTTTGTGACATTGTTTTGGTTTGGATGGGTGTCCCCAAAACTCCATAGGTAAATATTACTGCCATGGTGATAGTGTTCAGAGATGCTCAGGACTTTTAAGTGGTGGGGCCAACAGAGAGGTACTTGGGTCATTGAGAGTGTATCCCCAAGAAGGATGGTGGAACCCTAGCCATTCTCTCTCTATGCTTCCTGGCTTAAGATGTGAGCAACTTTTTCAAAATGTTCTCCTGCTTTACAAGGTGTCCAATTCAGTAGAATCACTCAATCTTCGTCTGGACGATCCAGAACAATGAACTAAAATAAACTTCTCTCTACATGTAGTCTATCAGGTATTTCCATAAACAGTATGAAGCTTACTAACACAGGTATATTCCACTCTTTCTCAAACTACTATTTATCTTCCAAGGAAAAGTTTAAATGTCACTTTCTGAGGCTGTTTTGTCTAATGACATCCCTCTGTATTCCTATAACATTTCTTGCATTCATAGACAGTTCACATTATTTTAAATATTTTATTGCTTTTCTCTCTCTTCTTAATTATCTTTGTATCTTCTCCAGAACATCTCATTTTGCCAAACACACTTCTGGTCCTCTATAAATATACCTGAATTCTTAAAAATGAATGTATTTCATGGATTCATAAACAAATTTTCCTTTGAATGTAGGTTGATTCATGTTGCAGTGTTTAATGATGGTACTCTACTGCAATAATGAGGAACTCTGTGTGATTTCCATTGAACAATGAGGCAGGTTGTCCTATAATTTTTACTTTTTTCTTTTTCTTTTACCTGTAGTTCTGGGGATTGTGATGTGAAATTTCTAAGCAAATACCACCATCTGTCATAATGAGAGAATTCACAGATCTATTTGAACAATTGAATTTGGAAAAGTCCTCTGACACATGATGTAGAATGGTCCAAATTGTAGGAAATGTCAGTAACTCAGGATATGAGAATAACAAAAACTTCTGTTAAACACAATTCTTAGGACACAAAACACCTTTTAAAAAAATAATGAGAACAAAGTCACTCAAGTCTTGTTTTCAAAGTAGATCTGAACTCAGTATTCTTGTGGCACACACTGAGCTGGTCCATGGAGCAGAAGAGTTTTCTGTGGAATGTTTCTCCTCTCCAGGCAGCAGAATGCTGGGCATCTTTAATATCCCATCTTGCTCACTGTCTCCTCCAACTGACAGGATATCTAAGCATAAACCAAGACACCTAGAGAACCAGAGCCTTTACCTAATTCATCCCATAAAAGATAAGATAGCTTCATCAACTCACAAGGCTTGTTCAAGATTTTCCATTTGGCATAATTGACTTGTCTCTTCTCATAATGTGGCAAACTCTTGTCTCTAAATTTCTATTTTAGCATTCTCATTTGTAGTTAGGAGAGTGTTAAACTCTTTTACTGAAGTTGATATAACAGCATAAACTCCTTTATCAAACCTTTCCCTTTTGGGAGTGGAAGGTGGTTGGCATACATATTTCTATTCTTCTACGCAACATTAATTCTATGTTTTTATTTCTGCAGTCTTGACAGAAAAAGAAAATTTATACTTTTGTTCTGATTTGAAATGATTTTGTTTCCCCAGAACTTATAGAATAAATCAAGAATATTTTAGAACTCCCATATGTTATATTGAAATAACAGGATCTAGTTTCTAGATGTTCCTATTAGGAATTAGGGTGTTCTAATTTTTTGTGGTTTTTACATAAGTATATTATTTTGAACACTCATAAAATTTTCCTCATGTAAAAATTCAACTTTTTCTATCTCTTAAATATGGACTTATTGAATTATTTTTATGTCATGACACAATATGTTTTTGTCTTCTATACTTTCATAAATCTAGAAGTCAGTGTGATTTCTCCAATTTCATTCTTTTTCTTGGAAATTCTAGGTTCTTAGCATTCCCTATGCATTTTAAAATCAACTTTTGAATTACTATACCAAATTCCTACTGGGATTTTGATGGGAATGGAATCTATAGATCAATTTGGGGAGAACAGACACCTTCATAATAATATATTCTTGGGGCAGGGGATGAGGCTCAGTGGTAGAGCACTTGTCCAGCATGTGCAAGGCCCTGGGTTCAACTCTCAGCACCACATAAAAACAAATAAATAAACTAAAGGTATTGTGTCCAAATACAACTAAAAACAATAATATATTCTTATCCAATCTTAACAATATTGGGCTTTGGAAGGAAATGAAGATAAAGCTATGGGCTTTTATTTAATCTCCTCACTGGAAGCTATGTTTATGATTTTTAATCTTTTTCCAAATTTAGTCTTCTTCTAACAGAAAGTTTCAATTTTTTGTTATGATATACAATGTCCAACTCACATAACACAGTCTTCTATCCTAACTAGTTGTCTTTCCTCCCCAACCAGATGATTGGAGCCAACCACCACCGTCATGTTTAGGGTGTTAACATGTTTCACTCTTACATGCTTGAGATCTAGTTTTATTTCCAGCTTCACACTACCAGTCCCTGGTGTTGCCCTTCCAATCAGAAGGTTCTTTCACTCTGTCATTCTCTTTTCCATCTTTCTCATATTTCACTACTTTGAAACTTCCTTCTTGTATTGAATTCCATGGATAATATTTTCTTCGTTTAGCTCCCAATTTCTTTATAACAATTGTAGGATCTAGCATAGTATTTTCTAAAAGGTATATCAGAAAGCACTAGTTTTCATGTTACCAATTGACAAAAAAATTAAAAATAAAGTAACAAATAGTCATATACATTAGGCAACTCAAGATCCATTAATGCAGAGATTTCAAAATGCTAATGTACATCATGTATCATGATATATTTTTTTTTAAAAAATGCGCAGTTTAAAAAACTTTTCTATGGACCCTTTTTCAGAACCTTTCCAAATGTTTGCAAAATCACCAGGATGGAGAATGGGGAGGTTGCTCAGTGGTAAGTGCAGGCATATCAGCTGAGCATGCACAAAAGCTTTTGGGTTTAATCTTTAGAATAAGAAGCAAAACAAAACACCAGATGGGTGATACAAGATCCAGTTGTGAGGCACTAAAAACAGCTATGCCACTGGTCACAGTGATTCATGTTTGTAATCCCAGCTATTTGGGAGGACTGAGGAAAGAGAATAACAAGTTCAAGGCTAGCCTGGGAAGCTTAGTTGAGATGACCCTCTCTTAAAAAGAAAAAAATAAATACAGCTGGGAGTGGAAGTGCATCTCTTTGGTAGAGCACTTGCCAAGCATGCACAAAGCCCTGGATTCAATCCTTAGTCCCCTCACCAAATGATTATCTTTCCATGTGCACAAAGCAAAGCACAGGAGCATTTGTGCTTGATAAATGAAGAGGGATGACATGTTCATTTTACATATGATTTATTTAACAAACTTTCTACATTGATTTCTGACATGGGTTTTTCCACTCACATGTTGTTTAATATTTATTTGGAAAATAAATATGCTTTTGATTTAGTTTTAGTATTGAAGGCCTGCAAATTTAATCAATATTAAATGAATATTAAAAACATATTTTTCTAGAATCAAAAGTATGAGGTACAGCACAGAAGGAAATATAGTTTTCCCCTATTAATCATTTAAAGATATTCAATATTTGTGCTGCCTGCTGGGTGATTTAGAACAATGAAATCTTTTCTAATATTTTCTCTATACTTAACCACAATAAATGGCCTAGAATTCAGTTTATTTGGCTATCAAGATGTAGAATTTTATAACATTTCAAGATAATAAATTATCTAAAATCCTTATTTACTGTGTTTTGATATGGGAGATGTTCTAAAGAACTGGGAGAAAGATTTTCATTGTAAAGCTGATTATACAACCATATCTTTAAAACAATGCATTAATAGATTTATGGTTAAAGAATTAATATTTGAGAGTATATGATGATTAACTGTAATAGCAGTTATTTCATAAAACACTAATCTTGGTGTAGCTATGAAAGTATTTTGTAAATATGAATAACCCATTAAATCTCAAGTTTTGAATTTTGTGAATATCTCAATGAAATTCCCACAGGTGTATTAAAATAGGTTGAAAATTATAATGTATAATGTATTATGTAGTTTATCATGAATCATCTTAAAATTAATAATATTAATGAATATTATCACTAATCATTTACTGACTACTTTTTCAAAAGACTAGAACTTGAAAAACCTAAATATTTATTTAAAGTTTCCATAAGTGGAATATTTGTTGCCATCTTTAACTGAAGCTTCAGTTGCTGTCTGAAAGTTTCTATCTTGCCCTGTTGATTTTGAGCTCGCCTGGCTAGCCCCCATGCAAATCCAATTGTTTATAATGTTGCAACAAGATATACCCTATTTGAATATATGCACACACTTTAAATATGAAATGTGTGTTTGCAGCTAGTTTTTGTCTAGAATAGGGAGGTAGAGATGGGAAAAGTTGATCAATGGGTACTAAGCTACAGTTAGATAAAAACAAGAAGCCCTGGGGTGCTCTTGTACAGTATGGTGTTATAGACACCAATGGTGTACTGTACATTTCAAAAGCCTAGAAGAAAAGATTTTGTAATTTTGCACTACAAAGAAATCATAAACTTTTGTAAGAAAAATGTAGTTAACCTGATTCTAACATTATATAATGTATACCTGTATCAAACATTACATGGTATTCCATTGATATGTATAATTTTTCTATTTTTATTTCAGCTGAAAACAAATTCAAAATACAAGAAAATCTTTTGTGTCTAATTGTAAAATCCATGTATTTCTTTTAGTTGAGGAATAATTGCAAGATAGTGTGTCTGTGTGTGTGTGTGTGTGTGTGTGTGTGTGTGAAAGTCTATATGCACCCACAACACTGGTTCTGTTTCTATGGAGAAACCCTGAGTGCTACAGAGCACACAGCCTTCTCTGTCCATCTCTTCCTGAAAGACACTATTCCTGAAGTCAGTATCCTTCCCTTCCCATCATTATCCAGCACAGAATCCTGCCTCTTTTTTTTTATAGAATTCATGACAATCTGCAAATTTATTAGATTTAATTTCTTAGAGTCACTGTAATTGACTGAAATTAAATTTTCTGAGGTTAGACTCTCTAACCTGACTGTCTCATTCACTAATTGAGGGTGTGGGGACCAGAACACACTCCCTGTGGAGGGTGTTGACCTCTCTGGGATGGCATTGACTTCACTTATTGATTCCTGGTGACTAATATGTCCCTAGGATATAACACAGAGCCTGTCTCATAAAAGATGGTTGGTTTACTGGATAAATGTAAAATAAATGAATTATCTCATTGAAACCTCATAAACCTTCTGTAACCATGGGGTGTATCATCCCAAACCTCAGGGAAATTAAATATTTTGCATCAGACAACACAAGTAGTAAGTGATGGATCTGGTATTTGAACCAAAATTGTCTTCTTACCAAAATCTGTTCTATTTCCTTTGCATTATGTTGACTAATTATTGAATGTGGAGGCTACAATGTGTTGGATCTCACTTAAGCATTGTTTTAGTCAGCTTTGCACCACTGTGTCCAAAAGAACTGACGTCAACAGTTTAAAAGAAGAAAAGTTTATTTTGGTTCTTGGTTTCAGAGGTTTAGTATGTAGTCACTGATGCCATAGCTCTGGGACCTAGGTGAGGCAGAACACCATGGCAGATGGGTGTGGTAGAGAAAAGCAGCTCGGGACTGGACAACCGGGAAGCAGAGAGAGAATGTTACTCTGAAAATTACTTGTATTGCCTCACACATGAGCTTCCGGTGTTAGAGTCTGTAAACAAGTCAAGATGGCACCTGGCATTTTGCCAGGGGGAGTGGTTTGTGAAGTAACACCAGGGAGCCATTAAGTGTGGAGATTCCTTATTGGTTGACTGCTGTATCTAGTTTATGTTAATTAAGATAAGCTGTGTGGAATGTATATATACCCCTCCTGTCCTACAATTAACGGCTCCCACTCCTGCTGTATCAATGTACACAAGTTGTTCGTCACTCCCCCGGTTATTTTGCTGCAGCCGGACTGCGGCATTCTGGGGGACATCTCCTATCTAATCCATGGCAAGCATGTGAAGAACATTCATAGTAATCATACACCATGATCTGGCATGGCAGCAGATATACTGTTACTCAGACATGTGCACACCAGTGGGTGAAGCAACTGTATGGGTGACACTCCTGATTGAGAAACTGGGAGGAGGACCCAGAGAGAAGGAATCCATTCAGGTGGGCCTTGAGTTGTGGAGTGACATTGTGAAGACCAGTTCAAACATAACAGTCAATAATGTCAAAGACATAGGCATTATCTGGTTATTAATGTTAGAGGAATGGTGACAAACGAGGTCGTTTTCAAGTGACATGTGTCGATGGGGAGGGAATATATATGACACCATTGTGTGAAATAATCTCAAATTATGGATTTAATCCTATAGATAGTTGTGGAAACCATTCTAGGTCATGCTTTGGGCTTGTTCCATACTGAAAATGTAAAATTTTATTTTCAAAAATGGTATCAATGTTAGACTTTGAAGGTAGAGAAATTAATAAATATCTTTGGAACAGAGGAAAATTCTCAAGAGACCTTTTTTTTTAGTATGTCATTCCAGTATTCTAAGAAACAGATGTGAATATAAGATTAAATGTGCATAGATTTTGTTATGGAATACAACTGAGAGAAAATAGGGATTAAACCAACCAGAAAATGTTCTGCAATTTGAATATACATAATGCAGGTCTGATCCCTAGGGAAGTAGAGAGGATGAGGGATTGAATGGATTTGACCTAAACTGCTCAACAACCTAAGGAATGATCAGCAAAATAATCCAGAATCCTTGTGTCAAAGGTGGCCATCAGAGGAGCTTCAAGTCTTGCAGGAGGACCTGCTTATCTCCCACTACTGGGCTGGCTGTGGCCTATGAGGGGCAAAGCAGCACTAGGGTCATTAGGCCACTATCTCTGTGTGCAGTTGGAGGTCTGTAAGATGCAGTCTTCAGTTACATACATTGGGTAGTGTGTGTCCCTATAGAATTAAAGCACCTTTCTTTCCTAATTTGCCGCAGCCCGGCTGGCTGGGCAAACTAACTGGGGGGTGATGAGGAACTTGTGTAGATTGATACAGCAGGAGTGGGAGCCGTTTATTGTGGGACAGGAGGGTGATATATACATTCCACACAGCTTATCTTAATTAACATAAACTAGATACAGCAGTCAACCAATAAGGAATCTCCACACTTAATGGCTCACTGGCATTACTTTACAAACCACTCCCTCTGGCAAAATGCCAGGCACCATCCTGACTTGTTTACAGACCCTAACACTAATTAATAATTTAGATTGGTGTCTTCTTGAAAACAATTACTTATTTTGGGGAGTGGTAGGTGATTTTGTGTACAATTATTTTTTCAACAAAAAGCTAATAAATTTATTTCACAATTAGACTTTACCAAGTTCTCTAACTGTGAAAAACTGACTGTTGAGTGTGCATTTGATGGTTTATAACTGAAGATGCATACTTCTCTTTTAAAAGAAAGATGTGAGCTACCAAATGGCGGTCCATGGAAGTGGGGAAAGGAGAGTTATGCTCTTCAAAACGCATTCTTTCTTCCCAATTATTATTTTTATGCCCATTTTGTTAAGGTATAATCTCAGCCTCAATGAAACAGAGAAGTAAAATAGATCAAATTCAACAAGGACTGGATTCTTTGTTCTGTCCCATGCTGCTTTTAGATCCTTATTGTGAGGTGACTGTGCATCTTTCAAGGGTTAAGGAAGAAGACATTGGTGTTCACAAGACAGAATCTCACTGTCTTCATAGCTTTTCTAGGTCAGTTTTGCTTCCTTTGAACTGTGCTGTCAATTTTGAAGCTTGGGGGCTAGGACCACAGGGAAATAAGTCAAAACCAGCTATAAAAGCAAACAGATCAAGAGTACTAAGAGGCTTCCCCCACACAGCCATTGACCCCGCCTGAAGGAGATAGACTATCTCCTCTTCCTCCTATGCTGATGTGAATGGATGGGAAATCCCACGCTCTTTTTCAGATTTGTTCTCTTGACTTTCATTCCTTCTGTGAACCTTCCAGATTCTGTGGTTCTTTAATGACTTGTTACTACATTGGTTCATAACACTATAACAAATTTTTCACATTTGTCATTCATTTGTTGGACACGTTATTTCTACTTACCACCTATGTGACAGATACTGTGTCAGGGCTGGGAATAACACGAAGTAGGTAAGTCTTGGTCACCACCATCAGAGAACCTGCTTTCCAGGGACAGCAGAGAAGCTGCACTTATCAAACTATTTCATGTTTTGCAGTATGCATTTATAAATAATCTTAACAAACTTTTCTATTTTTGAGCCCTCCTGCTCACCCTACCCCCAGCCCATACCCCTAAAACTGATTCTCCATACAGCTATCAGAATTGTTGCTCTCACTGTACCATCAAAACCATTCATCAACTCTAGACTTTCTTCAAACTCTAGCAGGTCCTACAAAGTTTTCTACGTGCCATGACCTAACATTCTAGCCTTATCTCTGGCCATTCCCCTTCCATTTTATTCTTCTGCCACACAGAAATGCTTTATGTTCTCTAAATTATTATACATGCAATCTCCTTTAAGAGAAATGTTTTGCTTCTGAAGCTCTTTCATCAGACAAACCCCTAGAATGCTTGCTTTCTCTTGGAAGAGACTGGTCATCTTTCCCCTGGAGAAACAATGATTGACTCATGCTATGGTGTATTTTGCATTGTTTACTGAAGCACATGTCACCTTTAGTTTGTTGAACTCCTTGAAGAGACCACATCTTTGTGTTTCTGAACTTTCAGTGCCCAGAAATGTTCTTTATACCTGGTACGGAATGAATAAATGGTGAGTTGAATATATTTAATTTGAATTAAGACTCTGGTGAAGAAAACTTAATTTTAATTATTTAGAATGAACATTAATCCCCATCCAGAAACATCATTTAATGGAACTAAATAAGGGTACCATATTCTCATTCTCTGCTGACTAAACATTTAGATGGAAATCTAATCAGAATAAGTCATATTGTATGAATTGTATATACGTATTTTTCAACATTTTGTTAATTCTGATTTGAGATAAAGACTGAACATTTGAAAATAAAATATAATGCATTATAAATGTTTATCATTTTGACATTTCAAGTGCTATATAATATGATTTACCTTAAAAATTCAGGATTTGGGCAAAACTTACCTTAGAGACAAATGGAAATCTCCACACTCTTAAAATAGCTGAATGTAGGCCACTCCTGAAGCTGTTTATTTTTACATGATATACAATGAAAACACTATAATTAAGAATGGGTAAACCCAGCTGTGCTTTGGGTCTATCAAATTTCTTAAAGTTGCTTTTTGACTATTTTGAGTCTGTGAAAACTAAAGTCTACTTTCCCAAGAATTTCCCCTCAATTTTTAAATCAGTGTTTATTTTAAAAGAAGTATAATCCATATGGTTTTGATTCCTCCACACTTAACTCATCCAAATGCAGTTTTGTAAGAACTATTTGAAGTCAAAAGCTTTTTGAAATTTTTATGAGCTTTCTTGTCTTTTTCCCTCTCAGAACAGGAAGCAATACTTTGCCAAATGTAAACAAAGTTAATCACCAAACAGTTTTATATCCTAAAATAATGAAACTGGATTGGGTGCCGAACTTGACAAAAATAGTCCTTTTATCCTCAGTAAAATTCTTGCCTAAGCTCACACAGAGGCTGCCTTCTCTGAAGGATAGCCCCAGGCAATACCAGCACTGTGCCATCCAGATTTCCAGATCCCGCTCAGCACAGCAGCTAGCCCACTGTTATTTCCCAGCCAGTTTACTTATAATATCTTTATCTTGTCACAGAAGCTACAAAAGAAGAGTATCAAATGTCGTGAGAACATACAAAATATTCGGGCATATAAATGGAGAAGCTGTGCTGTATCTCTGATTGAGCACTTCTTAGGATGGTCATACTTGACTAGAAAATCAAAGATAATAAGAATTCTTGCTCCCATGAATGCTCTCAGACTCACATGGAGAAGAGCCAGCAGCAAACTGTAGCCCACAGACTAAATTCAGCCTGCTAACTATTTTGTAAATAAAGTTTTATAGATGCAGCCACATTCATTTGTCTATATATTACTTGTGGATGCTTTTGCACTAAAATGGCCAAGTTGAGTAGTTTTAACAGAAACCATATGGTGGACAAAGCCTAAAATATTTACTTCCTGTCTTTTATAGAAAAAGATGGCTGACTCCTGACCCGGGTGACATGTGGCTAACTCTTAGCTTTTCTGCTTTGGCAATAATACAAAGGTCTCTGAATGTAATATTCTTACTCCTGATGAAGATTAGAAGAATATAGAGAGAGAGCTGTGTGTGCACACACACACATACAAAAGATCTTCCTCATTTGTAAAAATAAGATATTATTGAAAAATAAACAAACACATATGTTCCATGTTATTTTCATATATGATAACTGACATTTGCTGAAATTTCCAACTTCTAGATCTCTATGACCAAACATTACAGGGACTTGAACATGGTACATGTTTTTTCCATCACTAAAGCATTTATGGTGGCAATCTCTTTGGTAATGTTTTATCCCTCAATTATTATTATTATTGTTGTTGTTGTTATTATTATTATTATTATTATTTTAAAGAGAGAGGGAGAGAGAGAGAGGGAGAAAGAGAGGGAGAGAAAGGGAGAATTTTTTAATATTTATTTTGTTAGTATTTGGCGGACACAACATCTTTGTTTGTATGTGGTGCTGAGGATCGAACCCGGGCCGCATGCATGCCAGGTGAGCACACTACCACTTGAGCCACATCCCCAGCCCCAAATTATTATTATTATTGTTATTTTGATGCTGGGGCTTGAACTCAGGACCTTGTGCATATGAAGCAAGCACGCTATCAACTGAGCTATATCCACAGCTTTTATCCCTCAATTATTAAGAAACAGAAAAGTAATAATCAGACTTAATAATATTTCCTTTGTGCATGCCACTAATGCTGTAATTTTTTCATGCCTTATGTTTAATTCTCACAAAAACTGTCTTATTTTGCCACCATGGTTGTCAGTTTTCTCTTTTGTAAAATGAAGACATAATATTGCCCCCTTTGTAGAATGACTCTGAGTATATATCATACTTAGGAGAAGGCCTGTATCATCTGTTAAACCCTAAGATGACTCCTCCCCACAAATCCATCTGAGTCAACAGAGGTCAATATATTAAACTTATTTCAGTAAGGGAAATTTCATTCTATGATCTGAGGATAGGAGGTTCTCAGAAGGGGGCAAATCAGAAGGAGTACACACACACACACACACACACACACACACACACACACACCTATATAAGTGTACATATATATGCCATGATTCCAAATTTGTACATATCTTTATAGTTATATATCTTTATAGGTATATGTATGAATCTGGAATCATGGAATTAAAAATTTGGAGTGATAAATCTGAAATTAGAATTTGGAATAATAGTTTCACAAGGAGTCTTAAAAAATAGGAAATGAATTGTAACTGGGTAGTTTATAAGCATGAGAGTTAGGAACTGATAGGCATAGGGACATGACAGACTTTCTACAAGTTTTGTAGAGCAAGCGGAAACAGGAAACAATGTGGACTTCAGTATTTATATCAAATGTAGTAAGTACCAATATGTTTTACAAATTTATTATTATTAATATTAGTAGTAGTAGTAGTATCATTGTTTTACAGGTAAGGTACCTGAGACTTTGGAAGCTTAGATGATGTGTTCATGGTCACTCAATCCAGATAGCATTATTGCCTGCATTTTCTTCATATCTCAGTGCAATGATGAAGGTGTACAAGTAACAGATTTTTACTATATGCATCTATCTGCTGGTTCAAATGAGCCTTGTTCAGAAGAAAGAGAAAAATTGCATGTAGAATGAAAGTTCTTAATCTTAAAGTTTTTTCTCTCAGGACTCTGTTTGGAATCAGTAAGATTTGCTTCATCTGAGGTGGTGTGTGAATCGTGTAAGCAGCAGTGGTGGGTCGGGGGAGCTATGGCCATCATCCCCAACTCTTGCCCACCCCAAAACACAGAAAAGGCATTCACCAGGCAGTCAAGTTTATCAGATCTACAGGAAGCAAAAATACCAGCTGGCAGGTCAGATCTTTCTCCAAGGGAAACATCAGAGCTAAATATTTGCCAGGTTTTGAGTCTAGCCATGTTGGTTTAAGGTTATTTTTTTAAGATAGGAAATTGATTGGACTGGATAAAATTTATGGTAGAAAATTGGTAAACATGGCGAGGCAAGTGTCTTCAGTCAGTTCTGGTTAGTAAAATATTGCCTAATAAGTGAGCTATTTGACAGGGGAGCAATCTGTTGCCCTGAAAGAAGTACTGTTGTCTAGATGAGCAAACTATTTGCCCAAATTGGTTTGTACATATTCTATGAAGCTAGGACGGAAATTATTTATTGGTTATATTTTTATCTTCCTGGATGAGAATTTTCCTGGAACAAACACATAAGTCATGTTGACACAGGTGGGCTCAGTTCTCAGTCCTTGTAATTAAGACATGTGGCTATAGATGACTTCAGTTCTCCAAGTAATGAATTATACTTAGGTCGATGATTCTCATTACCAAGTCATCCCTTTTTCAAAATCCTCTTCGGCTGTATTAATCCTCTAATCAGTTGAGTTGTCCATAGATTTAAAAAATTCATTAGAATAAAAATTGTTAGGCCAACAAACCGACTTCACATTGATTTACCTTACTTGCAACATTCACATAGGATTGATAATTTATCAAATGCAAGCATTGATTCGTCTATTCTCTAAAATTTCACTACTTTGTAATGCTGTATTAACTTGGATAAATAACTTTTTAAAGCTAAATGTCTCCTAGTCAGTTTTGGTTTGTATATATCTGTGTACTTAATGTATATACACACATATATACATATAAGCTTATATTTTCTTCCTCTTAATAGTAAAATTAATGGGATACATCTGTTTTCTCATGCTGTGACTGGTTTACTGCTTTGAGTTTTACTTATAATTACTAAACAAAAAGAAATAAAAATTTAACAAAATCAATTATATGTAACTGTACCTGAGCAAACAAATTTCCTAAGCCCTGAGATTAATAGCAATAAGACTATAATGAGTTACACAGAGTTCAAAAGGGAATACAAGTATATTAGGCAATGACTAAATTGATATCACAAGGAAGGGAAGAAGGATATTAGGGAGAAAAGCAAAATTTTTAAAAAAATAATGAAAATCACTTTTAAGCAGATGTGCTAAAATATGATTAGGAGATTTTTTAAATGAAAGCAAGAAATCATGTAGAAAGGAAATGTCCCAACTTTTAAATATATTGACTCAAAATTACAAAATATTTACAATAAATCAAATTCACTAAGATAGCATACTGAAAAAGTAAAAAAAAAAAAGAACTAAGAAATGATCAATGATCAAGATTGATTAGAAGTCCAATAAAGAACTATTATGCAGAGACTATTTAAGTCAAGCAGACACGGATTAAAATTAAAAGTAAAATGCTAGAGTATATCTACCCAAATAATGTTATTATATTTTATTGTATTAATGTCATCTCTCTTTATTAAGCAACAAAGTTCTGTAGGTAAAATTGTCTATCAACTAAGCATTATCTTTCTGTTGTTGAATGTACAGAAAGAAATTTAAAGAGAAATGCAAATGAATGGCCCTTTCTTGGAATACAAAAAACAAACAAAATAATGAGGAGGATATAATCTGTATTCTAATAAGAACCATAGACATCTGACAAGCCACTACCAATTATATATTATAATTCATGTTAATAATAAATCAGCCTGTCTGTTTTTCCAGCTTTGTGTGTGTGCATTGCACTTACTGTAAAGTAGAGAGGAAACAAAGCCAGCAACTAGAAGCTGAAGCCAATCCTCTCAATATGGCAGCCAGAGACAGTTGACTAACTGCACCACATGGTCAGTGTTTTCTAGAAAGGCCACATCTCCCAGGCACCTCACAGCTGTCAGGGTCCACACATTGTGTGCCATCTCCCTATATGTTGGGGAACATCTCCTCAGTGGCTTTGTGGGCTTCTTGTCCTATAGGAAAACTTACAGAGGGAGGTGAATGAGATGAGTAAACCCTCATCACTGCAGTTGGTCTTGGGTTAGAAACTAGTGCTCATTCATTCTCTCCTCAACCATCAGGGGCTTACAGGAGACCTTGACCTAAACTATCCAATATGAGGAATCTGATCCCATACCTGTATGGCATGTGCTGTTGTTCACATCCATTCATAATTACAGCAGGATTCGAGATGTGGGACTTGAGGAGGTACTGAAGTTTCACACATTTTTCCCTAATTCGAAGTGTAAAAGCAGCCTCCTCCTACCATGGAGATTGATTACTCCTCCATGATGGGAACTTTTTTTCTTGCCATAAAGAATCTAAAGAGCACAGCAGTATATAGTTCAACATGACCCTTGCTGTTTCTCTAGCTAATGTGTACCTTCTTCTAGGGCAAGTTTCTTGGCTTTATCACCAAAGACATTTTGGCTTAGAAAAAAAACATTGTGATGGGAGGGTTGTTCTGTTCCTTGTCAGGATGTTTAGCATCATCACTGACCTCTACTTTCTAGAAGCAAATATTTCCCACCCAATCATGATGGTCATCAGGGCCACCTGATGCTATTCCCTGGATTTGGGACCCCATACATTCTTCCTGTTGGAACACAGGCAGAGTAGAGACGTCTGATTTAATTCCTATGCCACTTTATAAAGTTGGCACATCATCTTTTCTCATCCTTTCCTCTGAGCTAGGACTTCAGCTGGGTCTTGATAGCATGTTCCAGGTCTCTGAATCATTACTCTTTATTTGCACAGCATATGATGCTGTTCGTTGCTGTACATCTTTTACCCTGCTTTGGTGGCATGCTAAACTCTAGATGGACAGTGGCCTATATTGTAAATAAGCTTCTTGTGCTTGTAAAAAGATTCACACTCTAATTTTTCCTATCATTCATATTTGCGATATCATTGGGTCTTTTAAAACTTGCTACACTGTTGGCACCATAGACCAGACAAGAAGCAGAGATCTTTCCTGCTCTGGGCCCTACACAAGGTGGGAAACCTTCCATGACAATAGGTAAATGGTTCAGAGAAGGAATTTGAGGTGTATAATATGTTTCCACCATACCCATAAGAAGTCAGTGAGGACTTCTTATGTAGGAGATTTAAGAAGCAGCAATTTTGTCTTTTATTTTTGGGAACATCCCAGTATCGCCACAATAACTAAACACCAAAAAAACTACGTTGAAGTGTCAGGACTGAGAATTTTCATTTCCAACTCTCTAAAGCATATTTTGTCTTATCAAGATTTCTACTATAATAGACCCATCTTGCTCTCCCTGTCTAATCTGAATCCTGTTGTCAATATAATGATCCATACAATGTTTTGTGGGATGTATCAATGGTCCAGAGCTTCTCAGACTATATTATGTTGTAGGAGGGGAGTGTAGTTAACAGAGCCCTGATACAAAACTGCAAATTAGTTTTGATGCACATGCATGCAAACTTCTTGTAAATTTCTTTCTAATGGGAATACAAAAAATATGCATTTGTCAAGCCAAATATTCATGCCATAAACCCGAGGCCTTTTAATCTGTTTTAATAGTGATTTCACATTCAACACAATAACTGCAATAGGTATTAATAATTGTTTGTCTTGCAATAGTCATTAACCAAGATCTATCTTATTTCTGCTGGGGCTTCACTGGTTAATGAAACAGAAATATGAAAGTGATACTTTTTAATTGATGACACAAATGTTTTTCTGGCCTTCTACTTTGCAATGTGATACAGTTTCTAATTTCCTACCTTGGCTATGTAGGGTCAATTTTATAGGCTTCCAATTGCCTTTCTCACTGTGATAGTTCTTAGTTCACCAACTTATATTCTGGAGGGTACTATAAATGGCTAGTGTATCAATGACAATTATATATTCAAAGCCTCTTAAAATGATTGCAATGTGCATCTGTAGACACAAAGGTTACACTGTGAACTGGACTTCAGGCAGGATGGTCATAAGGATGCTTTGATATCTGGGTAGGAATGCAAGCTTCACCAGAGGTCCTTTGGAGAAGAATTAAGGGAATCATTGTGATATCTACTTGCTGCAATGTTGTAGGATCCTTAAAACTGAAGACCTAGCTATTTTTTTCAATCAGTAGGTTCCAGATCTGAAAATGTTCAGTAACTATAGAAAAAATTGTGATGTTTGATTTTGGAGACTGCCTTCAACTTCCTACTATTCCATTTCTTGACAATGTTTGGCTGTAGGTATGAATCGGAAGTCTACTTAATTGACTGTCTATTCTACTCTTATGGAAGTCATGATCTAATAATCACCTCCTTAATTCACTGGAGCTCACACCTCTCTGAGTGTCCCTCTGCTCTTCTTAAAGGTGATTGTGGTCCCTGGGCTTCTGGTAATTGAATGCTGCTACTTGGCCTCTATTTGTTGTAGTCTTGTTGTCTCCAAGGATGTTAACAAACCCAGCTCTGGTCTATAGCAAAAACAACTGCTGAACTCATCAGTGATGTTGTGCCACAATCACCAGTGTACTCATGATGGATTTGGTGCATGATATCCTCTGGAACCCACAAAATATAATCCTTAGCTGAGTCTTCTGACCTCATGTGTCTAAGTCCAGTGGGTCCACTTTCCTAAGCATCTTTATTCCTTTTCTTCTTTGCCAAAAAATATCAAGCCATATCACTTGCTCCATGTTGGACAACAATTTTAATCCTTATGGCCACAATGGCAGCAAGTTTGCCCATTCCAGCCTCCTCGACAAGCTTTTAAGCCATTCGTCATCAGAGAGTGCTTCCAACCCTGTGAATTCTTGCCCTCCTTGGTCAAGTCCCCTCAAAGATCCAAGGTTAATAAGTAAAGGCCAGGGTGGCCGTAAGAGCACAGAAAATTTTCAAGATAACCGAAGAGGGGGAAATCCTAACACATTCTGTGAGGCCAGCACTAATATGACAAGAAAATTCCAAAATTCATAGAAATTTAAAAATAAATCACAAGTATTTTTTAAAAAACTTTGGAAGAGTATAGTAAGATAGGAGAGTTTGCACTGACTTATCATAAATCTATAATCATGCAGATAACCCAAGTTTTGCATAAAGATAGACATATAAATCATTCTAATAAGATGGAGTCTAGAAATAAACCCAAGAATAAATGCTCAATTGATTTTAACCAACCAAAATTTAAAATCAATTTAGTAGGAAAAGGATAATTTTTTTTTTCAAAAATGGGTGCTGGAACATTGGATATCCATATGCAGAAGAAAACAAACAACAACAAAAAACCCATTTCTGTACTTTGGAACGATTATGAAAAATAACACAAAATGGATGATAAATCTATGAATATCATGTAAAATTTTAAAAGGTCTCTTAGGAAAATACTTATTGGCTATAATTCCAAATACATAATTAATTTAAAAAATTATAAACTGGACTTTATCAAAATTTTTAAAATAACCAAAAAAAAATTTGCACTATAAAAGTCACATCTTTCTCTATGAGAGAATGCCAATGTGACGAAGGTTTAGGAGCATCTCACCACCTAAGAGGATGAAACGATAAGCCATACACTGAGGAAATACTTGCAAATCACATGCCTCCTATAGCCAGACTCTAAAGAACATTCAAATTCCGTTATTAGGAATCAAACAATGCAAATTTTAAAAAATCTAAAGAAACAGGAAAATTATTTAAGCATATTTTTCCAAGAAGACATGTGGTAGGCAAAGAAGCAGAAAATTATGATAATGATGATGATGACCCAAAATAACGAATTTAGTAAATAAGACCTATTAAGCTAATTCTTACTCAGGTGGGATCACTGAATTTAACAAACTGTGCTGAAAGTTCTCTTTAACCTTTGAGCCAGAATTAAACTGTAAGCCTATGTTAGATTAAATATAGCTGTATTCTTTCTGCTATCCCTATTAGTTGTCTTAATTCATGAGTTTTATATTTGTGGTAGCAAATAGCGAAGTCAGGAATTATTTGGTTTATCTAAGCATAGAGACTGATTTAATATTTGCTCTGGGAACCCATAAATGTTATCTGCTGTTTTTGCAGTTTGTTTGTAATATTTCTTAGTTGTAAAAGTGCAAAGGTTTTCCCAAGGTGGAGGTAGGGGGATGGGGTGGAGTGGAGTGCTTCTTGAAAAACCCCTTAAAGGGGACCAAGAAACAATGTTTAGTTATTAACTCAAGTAGAAACAAAGTGGGTCCTGATTATTCACCAAACCATTTCTCTTAGAAATACTGGGCATCCCAGGGCTTAGATCAGAAATGCCAGGGGAGCTTGGTCCACAGAAGGCTAAAAAGTAGGTTCTGGAATAGACTTAAGCACTGTGGCCACTTGAGTTGAAGTCTTAGTAGCTTCCTTAAGCATTAGTGTTAACAAAGGAAAGGGGCAAACGATCTACTTGATCACTCAAAGACTTCTCAGCATTTGGCATTTGTAGATGAGGGATGCATTAAGGAAAGAGCAGACCTCATGTCTACTTTCTTGAATTTACACTTAAAGTTAGCCTTTGAAGTCATAAGGATAAGAATTTTTATACTTAGGCAATTTCTTACTCCAAATAACGTCGAGGTTGCTAGAACTTAAAATCATAGAAGCAAACCTTAACATAACATCAGGCCACATCAAGAGTATGTTGCCCAATGACCAAAATATTATCATTAATACATCCCAAGACTCTCAAAATTCCACTCCTGGCCAGGACCAGAAGCAAGTGATTTGGGTGAGCAAGGCAGTCCAGATAAACTCTTTATGTGTCTTTTACCAGTTTCCATGCCAAAACATCTTTCACAAAGAATGTAAACCATGCATTCAAATTGCTATAACTTGATGAGATTTCAACTCACTTTATTGGGAATCTCAGAACTTTAATGGAATAGGAAAGTTATGTGAAACAGAGATATTCAGATGTTTCCAGAAATTCAGGAAGTTTTATTCTCATTTCATTTTACTCAAGATAATTTTTAGACATGCTTTTATTTTATTTGGTTGATATTAATGTTAATTACTTTATTTACACACCAAATGGGCCCCAGCATTCTAACATATATTTCCTTGAGCATATTCATTATGAGAGATTCCTACTCTAATTCATTTTGAATGACTTTCTCAGAATTTGATATATTTGAATAGGGTACTGAAATAAAGGAATCATTTTCTGCCAAATATTTTCGTGTTAATAAATGTACCATTTTAGAGCTGTACAATATACTGCAAAAATTACTAGTAATCTAATGAGTACTTACTATGTGCAAAAAAGCATCAGTGATTACATACATAATTCATTTTGATCTTCAAAACAACCCTATAAAGAAGGAATTATTGATACTTTAAATAAATTAGGGGAAATCGAAATTTAGTAGAGTTCAGAAAACCATACAAAGTTCCCTTCATCTTAAACTCTGTACTCTATCCTTCAGCACATATAAAATTCCCTTGTTTTCAAAAAGCTAACATTCCCAAAACATGTTATTTCTTTTTTCATTGCTATTTCCATTCACAGTTTGGCCTAAGATTTGGACTATCTTTAGCTTTGATTGCTTGCAAAATTGGCAAATGAGTAACATGGGTAAGGGTAAGAGGATATGATGAAATTTCAACTCACTTTATTGGGAATCTCAGAACTTTAATGGAAAGAGTTTATTTCATATTTTAAAAGGAGGGTTTGTTCACCACGAATAGTTTTTTGTTGAAGAGTTCTCAGGCAGCAGTTAAACTTAGATGACCAATATAATTGCACACAATACAAGCTAAAGCACATTAGTCATCTTCTGTACAGAAGTAGAAACAGGTTTAGAGTAGTTGAGAAAAACAAGAGGAGTGATTTTCTCTACTATCTTGTTCTCTGTGAGATGTGCAAAGCAAAGATACGAAGTTCAACTCATAATACTAGATGGAATGGGGCCATATCTTCTGATTTTTGCATTTTTGATGTTCAAACACATGTACCTACAATCTTCTTAGTACAAAACTAAAATGATTCATTTTTATTTTGGACCATAAGCAATCAGTTTCTCTTTCTCTCTTTCTCCATCCACCCCCCTCCATATTTCAAGGTTATGGATTCAGTTAATATATTTAGGATGTAAACTTTCATAATACTTACCTCATTTTTTGATGTATAATACCAAAGCCCCCAAATAAATGCATGATTATAAAACTGAATTTATATCATGATTTGGGGTCATTGTATATTTGGATAAGATCATTTTGTAAGGAAGTGAGTCACAACCCTAAAATAATATCATCCACACAGGAATATATTTTCAGTGTTCATTTGAAAAGGAAACCACATATTTACACCATTTTTTAAAAAAATCTTTGCTTCATTATGGTTAAATGTGTTTTGTTTTAATAAATCATTTTTATTAGTGCATTGTAATTATACATGGTTGTGGGATACATTGTACATATTCACACATGCACATAAGATAATATGTTTAGTTTCATGTTTTTAAATGCTATGATGTAGTTATTTTAGATTTGCACTTTGAGATAGGATAGATTGTTAGGAATTTAGAAGAGACATGCTCTTTGTTATCAACAAAGAATGGAATGCTTGCTCCTGTGACAATTGAATGACCATTTTTTTTTCCTTTCAGAACAAAATTATTTATCATTAAGGAGAAACAGGAAGCCTGCTAGTAATATGAATGAGAAAACTTTACCTAATTAGGCAGGAGACTAGCTTTTATGAAGATCAACATCCTTGCATCCTGGCAAATTAATTTCTCCTAGCAGGAACCAGAAGGAAACTGGAAAGGGGATGTTGTCTCTATCGTCCACCAGAGTGTTATTATTTTTGTGATGGTGGGAGATAGCAGGAGTGAAGGTAAAGAAAGACAACCAGATTCTGCCTTTCATTAACTGAATTCTTGAAGTAAAACACCAGATAATATATTTATTATAATTCAGTATCTTACAAAAGTTGGAAGTTACATATGTGTTAGCAGAAGTTAGGGGCATACACAACTGTGTATAAGCATGTGTGTGTGTTAAACCTGTTTTCACACTGGCTATCAGGTTTTGCTCACTAAAAAGATGAACAAAAGGAATGTATATTTCATTGAGACAATCACAGCTATGAGAAGAAAGAAAAGATTATATCAAGGAAACATAAAGTTGCAAGACACTTTTTTCTGAACACTAGGGAAAATCTAGAAGTATATTAAAAGATTATAAAGGTAGAGGGAAAGTGAGTAAAGGAGTTTAGTACAAAAGCATTATTGATTCTTTCTTTAACCTTAAGCTCTCTCTCTCTCTCTCTCTCTCTCTCTCTCTCTCTCTATATATATATATATATATATATATATATATATATATATATATATATATATATATTTCTACATTTAACTCAGTCTTTACTTCTTACCAGAAGAACCAACTGATAATACTGATATTCTAAGTGATACATAGTATTACTGAATAAGGTAAAATTTTACAAGTGGATCATTTCCCACCCACCATACAATAAGGATCCGCACATACTTTGATGTAGGGCATGGAAAGAAGTCCAGTTGTTAAAATTTCATCATTGATGACTTTGGAGAATGTTGTATTGGGGGTGAATGTCCTAACCAGCATTCAAAAATAGAATGAGAAATACAGAGAAAGACAATGGAATTGACCAATTACTACTCACTTGCATTGTGGGTTATTGAGACACTAAGTGTAGTGAACAAATTGCTGAAATGTCAGCATGACAGCCAGAGGCATTCTGGGGTGTTGAGGTGGGTGGCAATAAAGAGTTTCTTATCTTCTCAAATAGACAGTCAACATAGTTGGAAAGGAGATTCAGGACAAACAGAGGTGTAAAGATGATTGGATGCTCAGTTGAAGATTTTCTTATCTTCATGTCAAAGATCTGTTTGCGGAAACTTAGGGCATGAAAATGTAGGATGGTAACATCTAAGTAAATTCTTCCATGAATCTACAACCTGAGAGTCTGAAGAGTAGGCCCACTATTCTCTACTAACAGCTAGATACTTTCTTATGCTAGAAGATACTTCAGAGCCTACTTCCACATAATGTAAATGGAACATGCCTCAGGAGTTGTTCCAAATTTCTTTCCTGGCTTTTAAGCTAAAAATTATAGTTAAATTCTAGCATAAACAAACTGAGGATAGAAACATACTGGGACCTATAAGTTAGTAAAGAGGTGATATATCCATGAAGCATCAAATATTGGTGAGCATGTGCTACAGAGGTAGTACGTGCGGGATTGGGACACCAGAAAAGCAAAAGTTTGTTGACATAGGGGAATTCTCTTGAAACATTAAATTTAATACCCTTGCAAAGACAGTAGAGCATCAAGGAAAATTTGATGCTAAGGTGTAGAGAAAATCATGGCAAGTTAAAATTTCTGGATGACCATGAAGATGATGGAAAAATAAAAGGAGTACAATGCTCAGGTAAGTGGGGATGTTGGAATGGAGTAATATAGTTCATAAAGAGCCCAAATGATGCATAATTCATGAAGGCCACAAGGAGTGAGATAAAATACCTGAAATACCTCTATTTTTAATCACGGTTTAGTCTGAGGGGCTGAGAGTAGAAATACAGTCACATAGCTTGGTATGTTAATAGCAATGGAGATGAAAGAGATCTGAAGAAATTAAGACTAGATGCCAGTGCATATCCACTGGAAATCAGGAAGATGCCATCACCGTACATGATTACCACCATTGAAGAAATGGTGAAAAGTCTTCATCTCCAAAGAGATCTTTTTCAAAAACAAAAAGATTAGAAATAATTTGCATTCACATGTACCCTCAGAAATATATGTTATTGTCTCTTGGCTATGTCAGCTCTCCTGCCTTTTGTCATCATGTACTTCCAAGAGATTAGAACCATTAGGAAATCTCATAGGACATCGACTTTCTTCACTAGTACAAGTTGTTCAAAACACTCTCAGAAAGAACTAGAACACTCAAAGATTATGTGACATGTGGGCTCAAAGTCACATAAAACCTACCAAGAATCAGGGCCCTGACACTTCTATTAAGATTTGAGGTAACACATGATCATACTCTTTGATACAGTGGACAAATTGATTGATCTTGCATTCCTATCACAAAAAAGGAAAGACCTTGATGTGAGTCTTCAAGCTCTGTAGGTGACCTGTTTCATACCTAATAAGAGTATCTGACCCATGTACTATATAGCTATATAGCTCAAAAACAATACTAGGGTCTAGTTGAACTCAGAGCAAGAAAAGGCTTTATAGAAGATTCATATGATCTAGCAGACCATGTATTATTGAAGGCATTCTGTCTATGGGAAAGATACAGTTTGGAGTATATACCAAGAGTTTATGGGAGAATCACAACATTGACTTCTGGGGGTTTGGATCAACCCCAGACTTCCTGCAGTTGAAAATGATGCACTTTTTTTTTTTAAAAGAAAAGGCTTCTTTCATACTTCTGATCACTGGAATCAAACAAGTGATCATGCACCATGGACTTCCCAATTCAGATTAACCCCAGAAGAACTAATATAAACTAGAAATTGTACATTCAGGATCTAGTCAATTATGGCCACAGAATATGAATAAAATGCATGAACAGGAAATTCAGCTCCCGTGTTATCCACACTGGTTGAACCACTGTCCTTTCCTTCATGTGTATTGATTCCATAAGACCAAGAGAAAGTATGAACTTGATTTATAGATGTTTCAGCTTATTATATGGGTGCAAGTTGAAACTATGTAGTAGCAACATTATAACAACAACCAGAAATGATTTTACTTAAAATAATGAGAGGAAATTTCCCAAATATTTAGAGCTTTTAGTCATGCTCTTGTCCTTCTATTTTATAAGGAATAAAAAGTGACCTGGGGTAAGACTATATATGGAATCATGGATGCATCACTACAAAAGAGGCATTGATCAGTCAAGTTTTTTTTTTTTCTCTTAAGTCTCAGCCAGTTGATATTAACCACAGCAGAATAAATGGACACATCACCTAGAGGCTATAATGACTGACATGAGAAAAGTCTCAGCCCAATGACATAGATTCTTACTTACCAGAGCTGTTTCTAAATGTCCAATCCATCATCTGTAGAGACCAATACTGAGCCCTTGTATGACGTAATTCCTTCAGAAGACCAACTTTCCATTTGGCTAAAAGTTGACAACATGGAAGCTCATCTATCTAGAAGGAGCCAGTGATTTGTTACTCTAAGAACTAACATCCATTCTAGGTGGGTTTGCCTCTCTTTGCTGTACATCTTCGGTCAACCTCACCATTGGGAGACTTTAGGAGTACATGATGTACAGACTTGGAATTCTGCACAAAACAATGAAAAAGAATCTACTTCACAAAAAAAGAGGTATCAGAGTGGGTCACGAAGACAGAGTATACTGTTGGTATCACGCACGATCCACTTAGAAACTGCCAATCTGATAAAGCATCAGAATGATGTACTCAAGGTTGAAGCAGAAGCACAAGGAGGCGATGGTCTGCAAAGGCTATGTACATGCTATTTAGACTTGGGATGCCATGGAGAATGCTATGAGGGAGAAAAACTGAGGACATCATGGCCAGAGCTTGCAGTGTAATGCTGGCAGTATACACAACAATGCTGAAGTCAGAGGCAGGCTGAAGTGATGTGACATAGGCCACCAAGTACTTGCATTAAATTCTATACATTCCTGAATTTTCCATCTCCACCATGAACCTGGCATGTCCCAGAGAGTTGCTGCCTCTTCAGTCTAGATCCCAGAATGTCATGAGGAGCTAGAGCCAGCAGAGTCCAGTTGAGCCCAACAGAGGGGAAGCCAGCTCAATTCCCCTGTAACATAAGCAAAAACTGAACATTGTGTCCTGCTGTCATCTGCATGTTTATGTCTCCCCCAAAATTAGTAAGTTGAAATTCTTACTTCCAAGATAATATTATTAGGAGGTGGAGCCTTTGGGAAGTGACAAGAACAAGGGAGAAGAGCCTCATGAAAAGGACTAGCATGTTTAAAAGAAGCCTGAGAAGACATGCCTCACCCCTTCTACCATGTGAGACTGGAGTGAGAAGAAGGCTGTGCAGAGGATGAGAGCCTTTACCAGGACCCAGACATGCTGACACCTTGATTTTGACTATATAGCTTCCACACTCTGAGAAATCAATTTCTCTTGTCTATAAGCCACTTCATTCATGGTATTTTATTATAGGAACCTAAACAGACTTAGATATCATAAGCCATTGATATTTTAAAGTTGCTAACTAAGATTTCACTAATACACTTACAAAGTTTGAGTTGAGGGTTATATAGATTTGTTTCCTTATTCTTTCACTTTAGTTTTTCACTTTACTGCCAGAAAGAAGTCAACAGAAAACTTGGCTTCGCTGGGTATAATAATATAGAATTTCTGTTATAAAATCATTAATGAGTATTTAAAAATTTAAAGAGAAAGGTGGTAGTTTTTTTAAATATATATATTTAAGGTGTAGAACATAATGCTTTCATATACTTGTACATAGTAAAATGATTACTCAACTGCTCTTTTAAAAAATAATCTAGACAGAGTACTGTGCTAGTCTATGATATTTACAACTTCAGAAACATTTCATAAATCATATTCTATGAACTTTATCTATTTAAAACATAATATCTCTAAAAACGATTTAAAAATATGTAATAAGAGCTCTTGGAAAAGCAATAAAGCATTTCAAAGACTATTATTTTTGCTGCCTTGGGAATTTTTGTTCATTATAAACCTCATCAAAATGTACTTTCATGAAAGAAATTCATCACTTAAAAATCAACAGTGGTAAACAAATATTTATTTAGTACTATTTTAAAATGATAGAAACCCAGTAATTAACTGGGCTTTTAAGTAAATAAAGATAGTCACTCAAGATAACTAGTAAAACTGTACATATAGAACAAACCAGAATGTAGTAGACAGCATAGAATTTCATAGAGTATTTCAACCTGTTTCCCAATAATACATAAACTTGATAATTATCACAAAAATGTTATTACCTACAGATGAAGTTCAAGTTGATATAATCTTTTAATCGTTAAACAAGAAAAACAATGTGAAATGAGACTGAGTAATTTGAATAAGATGTTTCTGTCCTGTAGAGACAAGTACACATTTGACACACTGTTGTTTGTCCAGTTTCTTTCATCAGATAAAAGCAGCTCCCCATTCTGGGCCCCCATAGTCTTTTAAAACCTCATGGAGCTAGGAGGGGCTCAAATTGAATATGCCTACTACTTTCCAAGTAAAGACAGAGAAATGATCAAGCATAAACTTCTGCTTAATGTTTTCAATGCATTTGGAGTTTAAAGCTCTATGCCCACCCAACTTGAAATTCAGCTCACGTAGATTTCCCATGATTGCTGCTCCTGGGGAGTTCTCTATGGCTTTTACCTCCCTTCCTCCTTGTCTCACAGAGGATCTTCTTCTTGTCATCCAAGCACTGAGATGGCCAATCTTGTTCTACTTTGCTAAGAATTTTCCTACTTTTAGGATGGAAAATCCAGCGTCCTCAGAAACTCCTTAGGCATGAGTAATCCAAGGCAGTTAGCCACCCTAACCCAGATCAGCTCCAATCTCATTTGTTTTTACTATATAATTTACCTTCAATAGTAGGGTTTGCAATGATGTTGGAAGAAAAAGAAAAGGAAGAAGGAATAATTGAGGATGTGAGAATGAGAAATGATAGAGAATATCCAAAAGCAATTAGGAATAAGAGGAAGGAGTAGATGCAGGATTCCCTTCTTTTAATGACAGTATTCCTCCTTCACAGCTAGCTTTCCTCAACTCTTCATTCTGATTATTGTCGCCCCTCACTCCTACGGTAATTGAGAACACCAGCCCTGGAGTCAGAATACCTGGATTCAACTCCACTTCTACACGTTGTGCATGGAGTGACCCTTTGTCCTCAACTACTCTGGATGAAAGCAGCACCCATGTCATAGAGTTGTAGCTAAGTTAGTTGATACATGCGAAGCACATAGAGTTGAATAATTTACCATTCTTACTCTCAACCAGCTCAGAATCCATGACAAAAAGTCTTTAGGAGCCTCAGCACTCCATGTCAGGCCCTGACAGGCTGACTTAGGTTTCTCACCACAGTGTGGCACTGTTTCAGGGAGCAACTGATTCTGGGTTTGAAACAACTTACAAAGAAACTATTGGAAAAGAACTTGATCATAAGCAGGCAGCTGCCTGTAGGCCAAATAAAATTTATATTGGATTTGTCATTCTCATGCTTTGTCGCTAGAGCTGATTGTATCTCAGAGCAAAAAATCTGGCGTAAACCTTTTGCTCATACATTTTTAATTTATGGATTCAAAAGTTTGGAATAACATTCAAAGTCACAGATGCTTATCTGAAACAAACCCAAAATATCTCAAGGTTTCCGTATCAGTAATAACCATCATAAAAAGTGTAGTTAGAAAGGAAAAACTCTTTGCCCCCCAAAAAAGAATAACAGATTATTTTTAATATTTACTGTGAGAAAAACTACTTCTAGATTTATAAACTATACATCACATTTATATGTATAGAGATTCAGAAATATTTTTATCATAATGGAAATTTAGGTTAAAAACGTGCACCTAAAATAATGAATGTTCCCCTTGAGGCACAGATTCAGTGATTTCTGGACATTATGATTTTCAAAACTAAAATTATTTCTAAAGAAGACACAATTTGGGGGTATAAAAGAGGAAACATCATGGCACTTGGGATGGGGCTTGGGATATTAGAGATAAAGAGAGCTTCTCCAGGTGCTATAGAAGATAATTCTGATAGTAGATCTGAGAAATAGGTTGCATACAATCCAAACCTGCTTCGTATGATAGGTAAATATACACTCTGGCAGAAAAGCTTTTATTTAGTAGAGGGCTAATTCACCAAGATAAGCAAATTTCACCAAGAAAGGCAGGTACAACTATGGATGACTCTGAAGAACAGAGTTCAATTAAACTCTGAAGATGGATGGCGAGAGTTTGTGGGTTTCTGGGTAGGTCAGTTTACAAACTGCATCTGCAATACTATTTGTGCATGAGAAATCATAAACTGAGTTTGTCATGTACTAAAAAAAATCACAGTAATTTCCAGTGTTGTAGACAGCAAGTATGTGTTTCAGATTTTTGATGTGAGACACAGAAGCTAAAGGTGGCATGAGCCAAGGGTATTAAATATAATACAACGAACGACCAGTGCAGGTGAGACAAAGCTGTGTGCTCTCAGTCCAAGAAGGGCAGATATTGGGAAATTATGGAGTACTGACGTAAAAATCTCTCCTAGAATGTCTTAATTCCTTTCCCTGTTAGTTTTGCAGAGGGAGGAGGGAATGTCAAAGTTGCAATCCTATTTTCTATCTGAAATCAAAACTGGAAGAGGGTTTGCCTATGTACTGAATGAATTTGTGGTTAATTATACTATTGGAGTTAATGAAGGAGAAATAAGCAACAAGCTGAATAAGAAATATAGGAATGCGTATCTGTGTCTACATTAAACCCAATTGGATGGGGTGGTAGTTTCATGAATTCTTTACTCACTAATTTCTTTGGTTTTAAAAACTTTCATCAAAATAATTTTGTTTGTAGGAAATTTGTCTGTCAATGTTTTATTCCTAGAAGGTTGCTTTTAAAGTAGGCATAGTTCTAATCTATATTTCACATTTACCTTTTAAAATCAATATCTCGTGTAACAACATGCCACCTCCCTCATGTCCCACTGCATGTCCCACTTCCTTGTACACCCACTCACCATGCTTTACAGTGGCTTGGTATATGCTGCTGCTTCTACTTTGGTCTCCTTTACCTATTCTTGGTCTGACATTTCTTAGTTATTCTACAAGTTCAAAACTAAATATCCTCTATCTGCAAAGCTTTCCATGGAATGTCCAAAGTGTCACCTATAATTCTTCTAGCATTTTGTGTATAGGTCCATCCTGACTGCACAATGCTGTATGGGCACCTGCTATACCAGCATCCCTGAGTCCTTCTATTCCTACAATGAACGACTTGTCTGCCTGTTCTAGTAGATTGAAGCCTCTCAAAAGAAATAATAATTTCTTAAGCTTTTATGTCTTTCTACCTCCTAATACAATACCTGAAAAACAACTTGACACTAGGGGAAAAAATTGGTTTCAGCTTATGTAAGTAATGTTTAACTGTTATGGATGCCAAGGACACTTGTGGTGGAGGATTCTTACATGGTGCTTGTGCTGACAGAGAAAGAGTTCCATGATTAATTATTGATGCTTGTCATAGGAGGAAGTTGGGGGTGGTAGCAAGCACACATACCGCTCTTTGCTGTTTTGTCACAGGTATTTTATAACTGTTGTTCAGAGAGAAAATATATGAGGAAATCCAGTAAGATATATCACCCAAAATTTATCCAGCAATATTAGATAAAAATTCTTTTTTTAAATTCCCAATAACACATATTACTTATAGAAATTATATAATTCACAGAGATATTCCTACATATGTAGACAACATACATGGATCATACCCACCCACTCTTCTTCTACCTTAACCCTCCCCTCTTTCTCATCTCATCCTCAACTACAACCACCACCCTCTTCCAATTCTCTAGACTCACTCTTCTACTTTTGGGTTGACTTATTATTTTTTAAATTTCCACACATGAGAAAAAAATGCAATACTTGAATTTCTGTGACTGGTTTATTTACTTAACATCCTCTAGTTCTATCGATTGCTACAAATGACAGGATCTCATTCTTCTTTATGGCTGAGAATACTTCATTGTGCATATACATCATGTTTTCTTTATCCATTCATCTGTTTTTAGGCAGCTAGACTTATTCCATATCTTAACTATTGTGAATAATGCCACAGTAAACATAAGCATGCAGGCCTCTCTTTTGTATGCTGATTTCATTTCCTTTGGATATATTCCCAGGACTGGGATCATTGGATCATATGGTAGATAAATTTTTAGTGTTTTGAGGAGCCTCTATACTATTTTCCATAATGGTGGTACTAATTTACATTCCTACTTACAATGTATAAGGATTCTTCTTTCTCTGCATGCTTACCAGCATACGTTATTTAATTTTTTAAATAATATCCATCCTAACTGGGATAGCATGGAATTTCAAGTTGTTGGGCTTTGCATTTCCATGATCTCTAACGATATTGAACATTTTTCACATAATTATTTTCTATTTATATTTCTCTTTTTGATAAATATCTGTTCTAATAATGTGCCAATTTTTCAAGTAAATTACTTGTTTTGTGTTGTTAAGTTTTTTGAGCTTTACCTATATTATGGATATTAACTGTAAGATGAATTCCTGTCAAAATAGCAATGGCATCCTTCACAGACAGAACTAGGAAAAAATCTTGAGATTCATATGGAAGCATCAAAAAACAGTGAAAAGCCAAAGTAATATTGAGCCAGAAGAACAAAGCCAGAGATATCATGTGCCTAGAACATGAAAATCTAGAGCATAGTAACCCACACAGTATGATACTGGATAAAAACAGACACAAAGACAGACAGAACAGAATAGGAAAATCTAGAAATAAATCCATGCATTTACAGTCAATGAATTTTCCACAAAGCTGTCAAAATATACATTGGAAAAAGAACAGCTTCTTCAATGAATGGTACTGGGAAAACTGGATATACATGTGTTAAAGACTAAAACATGACCCTATCTCTTGCATTGTACAAAAATTAACTCAGAGCGTACCATAGACTGTAATGGAAGATCTGAAATTCTGAAAATACTGAAGAAAAAGGAAAATTTATGATGGTATAGGAAATGACTTTCTGGATAAGGACTTGAAAAGCCCAGGAAATTAAAAATTAACAAAAAATATGACATCAAACTAAAAAGCCATACAGCAAAATAAACAATCTACAGAGAGAAGAGAAAATCTACAAAATGGGAGAAAATATTTGTAGGGGGTAAGAGTATAGCTCCATGTTAGAGCACAGGCTTAGCAGGAATAAGCCCATGAGTTCAATTCCTGGGGATAGGGAGGGAAGCACAAGGTAAAGCAAAAATAGATAAAATTTTGTTCACTGTATTTTATAACCACTGGTTGTAAGGATCAACCAACACACTACTATTATGTCACTGGTCACTCCATTTTTGTTTTATATGTAAATATTCATTTCTCATAGAAGGGAATCTAAAATTCAAAATCAATACAAACATCATAGTGTGCATAAAATAAATGCTATTTTCATGTTAGCAAATACTCGGGTTACCTGTTTCTTACAGTTACTTGACTAACAGCTTTACACAGCCTTAATATTACATATTCAGTTACAAGTAGGCCTTGGATGTCATACTATTTGACATACAAATAGACAAAAATAACTTGTAGTCCCTACTGGAACAGTGAGTGAATGGGGTGCTATTAGTAATTATGCTAAATAAGAGATGAAATGAGGTCCACTCTGGGGAATCTGGGATCTATAGTCATCTGCTTCATATAAATGCAATGCTAATTCTTTAGAAGGTTATATTAATTTATTGCTTTATATACAGCCAAAATTGTAATCCCATTTGATGCTCCGTGGCTACTTGGGGGCCCTGAATTATTGATGGTTAGATTTCCTTTGTAGGAAGCGGGTAACCAGGTTCTTGCTAATTCTGTGATCTTATATGTAATACTTTGGATTTCAGACTTACTATCTATAGTTTTCAGATCTATCTGTATTTCTCAGGATTCTAGATTCTTTTTATACTCATTCATAATCCATGAACACTTTGGCAAAATTAGCTCCAAAGTTGATTATGAATAACTCTGTTAATTATGAAATTTCTTAGCTTCAGGTCCTGGTGACCAGACTCCTTCATGCAGTGTAGCTGTGGAATCTTTTGTATCCCGTGCCTTCCATCTTGTAATTTCCTAGGTCTGACCAATTTCTTCCTGGAGCCAATATCTATCAAAATTCTGACTCCTCTTGAACTTTCAATCTCAAAATCTCACTTCTAAGCCAGTGTTCTTTCCAGATCTTGTAGTTCCATTTCCAAAATGAACAATAAAACATGATTGATATAGATAATACTTAGGAGGATTTCACTACAAAATTATCCAGGAAAGTACTTCAATTGTCAATTTTGTTTTTGTTTTTTTTTTTTTTTTTGCACAGGAAACAGGAGCCTGAATGATCCTTGCCAAATCTCTCAACTTAGTGTTATAAGACCTTTAAAATGTTTATTAAATGGAGGTTATAATAATGACAATCCTAGAGAGTGTTATGAAGTATAACCATAAAAGAGAGAATGGCCTGCTTATAATGCTAAATGAAAAATACTTGCTAGATTGTACCACGAATCAAATTACAAGATTGTACCACACGAATCAAATTCAGTAATGGTGAACATATTTGTTGGAAAATATAAAGTGTGTTTTCTGTATGATATAAATCTCAGATATGCCAAAAATGACTTTCGTACCACTTTTCCTAAATTAACCTACTTTTCATTCCAAGACCCATTTCCGCCATACCATCAAGGATCCTATAGCCTTCCCCCAAATAGGACCAGAGGTTGGGACTCTTACATCTCCCTGAAGACAGGAAAGAGGCTATCATCTCCCAAATAACATGGTCACACCTAATTTTCTCACTATCCAAGAGATCCCTTAGAAGTTTAGCAGCTCTGAGGTGCTTGCTTAGGATTCTGGGGTGGGAATCTTTGGTATGGTTAGGCACCTGGGTGTGGCCACAACTCCCTGTATCCATCACTCATGACACCTAATGTTGAACTCAGGAGTTGCCCTGACTCTCCTGCCTGGATCCAGGGACCAGCGCTCTGATTCCACTGTCTGGGGTCCATAGTCAGTGAGACCATCTCCTCTAGGAGAAGACTCTCAGCCTTGGCTTGTGTCAGACATTACTTGTCTTCCTTTTAATCATTGCGCTAGGCCTGGAAACCAAAGTCAGCAAGGCTTCTGCTCCTTACTTGACCACTTCCCCCTCTGAAGGGATGTACATGCTGCCTGGAGTCTGTCTGTTCCTCCCTGGAATGGAAAGCAGAGGCGAAAAGCAGAAGGGAAGCAAGGGAGAAAAGGGAAGAATAATAGTATTTTTAAAATATACAATTTATGCAGGCAATTGTGAAAGAGTTTATTTGAGTGATGACCAGCCACAAAAAAAACAAAAAACAAACAAACAAACAAAAAAAACACACTTTGCTTTCCTCAAAGGAAGATGAAGAGAGCAGTTTCCTATGTGCTTTGGGCCCAAGCCTCAGGACTGTAGCAGTGGATGGAAGAAGATGCTGTTATCATTCCCACCTCTTCTCTCACTGAGCACCCCAGTGTTGGCACAGTGGCAGCTGTCCCGGCTGGGGCTTGAGCAACTAAGCAGCATGACAAGTGCAGAGAGATAAGACAAGCGTACTCTTCTTTCCAAGACCTTTTCCTCCAAACCACCCCATTATGCTACTAACCTCACCTCTAGATTCCCTTCATGGATAGTTTTAGTGGCACATTTAAGATGAATTCCTTTAACTGGCTCTAAGCCCAAGTGATAAAGCAAAGACTGTAAAACTCACCAAAGTACCACAAGGAAGCAGAACCCACCTTCTTTCCAGACTTGCATGTTAAAAACTATGTATGCATGGTCCACTGAGGATTTAGTTGTTTTGGAATATAAGACCTAGGTGGGCTTTATTCTTTTCATCTTCTTACTTTCAAAGGAAACTATTATAAATTGAATGTAATAGAAAGAAAATGAAAACGCTTCCTTGTTTTTGTATTATTTGTTAGGTATGACACTCTATCCCACAGTCTCTCTTGTTTGCATTCATGTTTTATAGCAAAATATCAATTATTGGCTTATAAATGCAATTGCAACCAGCAATCAAAAAATGCAATATTTTATGAACACATCATGCATTTTATTTAACAGATAACTCTTCAAAAAGTATCACTCCTTTGTTAAACCTGGTGAGACAATAAAAGTATGATTTCATTTTACTAAATGATTGATTTTATCAGGTCTCGTGTACCACACTTAGAATAAAGGTTAGTTAAGATTTAAATTCATCATTTATTATAAAAACTGTGTTCAAGCAAAAAAAAAATGTGTTGAACTCATAGTTTTCTGGGAGAAGAACATGTAAACAATTTGCTATCTGCCTTTCTTCGCCAGTGGTGTTCTGGACTTGGTAACTTAGACAGATATCCTACAGAAGAGTTAAAAATGTGTGTTCTGTGTGTTTCCTAAGAAGTTGGAGACTAAAGCATCACCGCCATCTTTTATTTATCTTCTATACAATAAAACCAGTTTAAAGCCAAGGAACGGTTTACAGTCTCCTATGTGTTACATAATAGCTCGAGGTTACTGTCGCAACCTTCTGTCCTTTATGGCATTTCAGTTCCATGTGAAGTAATCTGTGTTGTTAAGGGATGTTCTGTCCCATAGTGATGACCATAAACCATGTTTAAGGATTTCAAACACCGACTCCTACTCCCTTTTGTCCTACCTGAAAGGCACCTACCAAACCCATTTTCTCCTTTCATTTCAGATTGAAGTGGGGAAGGCTGCTCTGAAGAGGGTCTTCCACTATGCAACAGTGACCCCTAGAGGCGCGATGGCTTGAAGGCGGTCACAACCTCCCCAAGCTCAGCTCCTCGCTGCAAACCAAGTCCCGCTTTATTTTGTTTATCCCGAAAGCTATCTCAGCGTTAATCGGCAACTGCCTTTATCTGAAGTATGTGGGCTGTATCTTTTGGCCAGAAACCAAAGCCCAACAGTTTCGGAAGCCTTACTACCTACTCTCTCTTGTTTTTGTGAGATTTAAAGGAATCGGGAACTAATTGCTTTCTCTTCATTAGCAAGTCAGCAGAGCAGACTTGCACACAGTCAAAAACACAACCCCTCTGATTGCTTTTTGTTTGGTTAGAGAAAACGCTTGAAACAGAAGTTAAACCTTCAGGAAGAAAGATGAAGGAGGAGGGTGGGGGGAAACGAACAAACTCTTAAAAG
Source organism: Ictidomys tridecemlineatus (assembly GCF_052094955.1). Lineage (NCBI taxonomy): Eukaryota > Metazoa > Chordata > Mammalia > Rodentia > Sciuridae > Ictidomys > Ictidomys tridecemlineatus. The sequence continues at coordinate 26,976,503 of NC_135482.1, forward strand.
CTTTTTCTTTTGGGTCTTGCAAATGTTTGTAAGTTAGGCACCCAGATGATTCATCCTATGAAACCCCAAGAGCTCCATTTGTTTTGTGGATTTCACTACCCCTTTGTTCTGCTTCAAACCTTTCAGAGGGCTGAAATGCATTATTACCTTGTTAAATCTCAACCAAAATCATTTCTACAGCCCGAAGCTGTTTTGACGTGGGTTGAGCATCTCACACACAAAAGAATTGCTTTTGTTCCCAGAAGCTCTCATTGGATGAATAGTCTTCGCTCTGAGCCAATCAGAAGGTAGTTGTTAGGCTGGGCCGGCTATTTTTAGCCTAACACGCAACAACACTTGGTCTTGGAGAGGGTAGTCTGGAGAATGAACGCCCGCCTAGTAAAAGCCAACAGCTGAATGCATTTTGGATGTCACGGGGTGTTTGACATTTTCTCTTTAATTCTTCGCACACTGTTACATTAACATGTGATTTTTGTAAACAACAATCTTAGAAACAGAGCTGTGTCTCCTTCCAGTTCTGAAAGATCCATTTAGGAAGGAGGGAGGAAAGTCTAAGAAATCGAATTTCTCTTAAATCCAAAATCAATGCACGACAGAGACGTGTATTTCATAAACACAAATAAATGCCAGTTACTCTAGAGAGAATACTGTGTTCTTTCCGAAGGATTTTTTGTAATTTTTCATCTTGAGTTAATAGAAAATTTCAAGGGCTTGCTCATCATAAATTATAAAAAGTCACAAAGTTCGTTTTTTCCCTTGCCCTTTAACTATGTATATAATTGTACAAACGTGTGTACACATGATGTGTAGCAATTAAAATCATAAATATTCAGTGTGTTTGATGTGTTGAGATAAAGGATTCTTTGGAGCATGTTCTTCATTTAAGCTATTACTCAGCAAGCACAAGAAGTATTTTTCCCCCAATGCACCTCAAGTGACAAGGCATTAAAATACACAATTTGTTGATTAAAATAAACAATATTTCCAGGAAATGAAAGTTGCCAAATGGGAAAAAGTGAGGCCCTAAACTTTTCTATGCTTCCCTTTGGAGATCTTTATAGAAGAAGGAAGAACCCAGTTTGAACCACAGTTTTACAACACAAAACAATTATATTGGCAGGAAGACATACTTCTTCCTGAAAAGAACAGACAAAGAAAAAAGACCCATCAGTGTCCAGTTCTCAAAAGAAGCTTTTGGTTGAAGATTTTACAGATATTTATTACTCAAGTTTGGAAATATGACCTTGCTTTTTGTTGTTGGTTAATATTAAGAAAAAAATCCTTTTTTTTTTTTTTTTTTTTTTTGACCCTCGTTGCCAGCCACGAAGGTGCCATTTAAATGTACTAACAGAAAATCTGGAACTTGGGAACACTGGAAGCTGGGAGATTTTAAGAAGGATCCCTTCCTGACACTGTACACATGGTTTTCTGTGGTTTCTGTAAGTAAGAATGGCCAAAGATACCATGGAATTCAAGGAAAGTTCTACCAGAATGGAGGGAGCACTGCAAAGTTTTGGGAGAATAGGGTCCTTGTTTGAAGCAATTCAGTTTACCATATGCAGGAAAAATGTCCCTTGGATTTCAGAAGGTGAATTGAGTGACTGCAATGAGGCACTTGGGGAAGAGATATCTTATTCTTTCCAACATCAATTTGGTACCCACTGGGACAGATTTTAAGAAGCTACATAATAGCTCCCAGGAGTTCAGCTAGGTTTCAGTAGACAACCAGCTGCTAACAATTTAGCTTAATATGAAGTCTTAGTAAATTAAAGGAATCTGATAAATCGAGACCCAGCACGATTTTTATTTGTTTGCTGTGGAATAGAATGTTGAACCCCAGCAGAAATTAACCTGGTACAATTTTTCTATTCAAGGCCCCCACTTTATTTTCTTATTTCCCTGTGCCAGGTGTTTCTGCTCCTGACTTGGTTATCTAGGTAATTCCTTATTTTTATGCTTGTCTGGTTAAAAAATAAATACATAGTAATAATAAAAATTTTAGAAGGCCGTTTGTTTCTAGTTCTTTCCATGTGTTTGTATTTAAGCTCCTGATGGCAAAAAAAAAAAAAAATAAGTTAAATAAAAGAGGTCTGTTATTCTTTGTCTCTTAACTGCTCTCCCTAGTATTTGGTTAGTCTTAATTTTGCATGGTCTACATTTTGTTTTCTGCAGGATCTGGTGCCCTTGGGGAGGAGAAATGTGTAACTGTGAGTTTGGCTGCATCTTCATGGGACTAGTAACCAGAAAAGGGGAGCGATGATGCCAGATTTCAGAAGGATACAGGGGATATTGAGTGACTGGAAACACTATAATGAGACTTTATTATTATTTTTTTAGTATATCTACAAACTCTCTTGTTACCAGTGATACTTACTGGAAAAAAAAAACACATTTATTAACTGACAGATAAAGATAATTGTTCTAATACTAACTAGGAAATGGTTGAAATTATTGGACTTTGGTACTCATACTACAAATTCATAGACCTAATAAGACAAAATTATAACAGTTCAAATATTAATTTTATTTGATGAAGCCAGCTTTTTTCTTAGGAGTAACAATTTGCCACGTACCTGGCAAAACTGTATTGGAAGTCAGCTCTGAGTACCTCTGGCATCTCCTGCTTTCTTCTCACCTCCAGGGGTCATGTTTCAAGTTCTGTTTCAATTTTCCAGTAGATTCAGCCTTCTCTCCTTGGGCCAACTCCCCTCCCCCTCAACACCCTTCACCCACCTCCCAGACTTACAGTTAGTAGTGAATACTTCTGATCCTTCTTTCTGTAAATTAAGTGAAAAACATAGCTGATCCTTCTAAAATAATTCATTCTCTTTCAGGGGTACGTATGTGTATGTGTGTGTTTCTTATTATGCCATTGAACACAAGTATATAGACAGTGCCTCAACATGCCACAGAACACATTCATTGTCACACATTGTCATTTTTGCAATCAGATTAACCTGAGGCCCCACAGAAAATCCATTCTATGAGTTACATCTGCTTTGTTCATAGTGCAAAATGTCCATATGAATAAATCTTCTTCTAGGCTTATTAGTTTCTCCTTGATTGGCATTATAACTGCCTGTCACTTGTCCCTTGACCTATTTTATCTTGTGAATGGTTCAACATTGAGAAGACCATTTGGGCAATGTTAATATGAAAACCTTAAAATATTAGAGACATATGCATAATTTACTGAAGAAATGAAAATACTGTTCTAAAAAAAATTTCAGGACTTTGTAAGAAATCAAAACCATTACTGATATGAGGATATCACAAGTTGGAATTAGGGGAAGTTTGAGGGAAAAGATTTAAGTTAGAGGGTGAATTCTTGCAAGGATGATTAATATTTGTAAATTTTAGTATGCTGGCTGCAGTGAAACTTGCAAATTGGAGCAACAACAATTTTAAAATATACCATCTAGGTTAGATTTTTATCTAGAAGCTTTGGAGAAAAGAAGATTTTGTTGTGACAAGCAATTCGAGATCAAGTATAAGTCCTTGCAATTTTTACAATTACGAAATAAAGATAAAAGAGACCATGGCTAATCATGGGAACAAAGGAAACTTCTGAATATTAAAAATAAAAATAGACCATGTGAAAGGAATTTATACTTCCTTAATTCTGGCTTTTGTAAAAAGATAAAAGCACTTGTGTATTTCTAATAGCTACTCTAAAACATATTTACTAAATGAGGAAGTAATTGTATTTACATGATGTTGTAAGAATAAACTCAATGATGTTTTCAAAAGTATGTACTGAAAAGTATAATGATAAAATTCAGAATAATAGAAGAAAATTAAAATGTTCCTGTATTTTTAATAAAACATCAGAGCTTATTATTATGTCTTCTACACTAAGAAAAAAAAATATTAGGAGAACACATGTGAAGGAGATGAGTGGAACAATAACAAATTGAACACTTGTTGGGAAAACATATTATCTTAGCAAATTGTTGGAATCTGTGACTACCAGCTGAACATTCTTTTCCATTGGCATCCAAAATAAGTAATCATGTGATAATTCATTGTTTAGTTAGATACCTAACTCTTCAGAAGGGCTGCATGTTGGTCACATAGCTATGAATTTTTTTAAACACAAAATATTATAGAACTCCTAAGTGTTATCATGGGAAGAAGAGGCAAAGGTGGCCACATATAGTGACACTCTCAGGAGTCCCCATCACAGTGCATGCCTAAAGGGTCTTATTTATGGCTGATCCTTCTAATGGTAACTCTCTTCTTTCATGCATCTTGAAAGCTTCTGTAATTCTTAAGTGAGGATGATTTATTGGTTACTTCTGACAGAACTAGCAAAGAATGCTTTTAAATTGTCCATTTAAAACCCATTAGAAAAAAAATGCTGTGAAAATCCCTTAACTTTTTTTGGGTGGGGTGGGGCTCAGTTGGCAGCCGGAACACCTCTGGCCTTTAGTGGAAACTTTAAAAGTAGAGCAACTGGTCATGTATTCATATATAACGGTGGGAAACACACTGTAATGGGATCCTAAATGGAACACATTACACTTATTCTATGAATGTATAATATGTCAAAATACACTCTACTATCATGTTTATCTAGAAAGAACAATTTTTTTTTAAAAAAAAAGAATCTCTAGGAAATGTAACCATGAAAATGAAGATCAGATATTTTATGAAAGTCTTAAAAAAAAAAAAACTACAGCCACTGCAGTTTTTCTTGATGCATGATGACTTTGGCTTGTTGTGGAAAGGCTTTTAGTTAATCAATGTGTTTTCCATTTAGATGTGGGAACTCCTGTCCATGCCAAGGTCAAGCTTTGTTCTTTCTTCACTTACTGACATGTCATTTCTATGATTCTTTTGGTTCAAATAATAAAATCAGTGACAAAATATTTTGTAGGACCCATGAGCCCATGGTCAGTGCCTGTGTGCCTCACTACATTTGTCAAATAAGCACATGCACTTTTCAGCAAATTACCCTCTAAAAGAGGTATTGGGCAGCCTTCTCCAAGACCTCACAGCTGCAGCACCTGAATGCTGGCTGATGGGGGCCGCTAGAGTCAGCATGGGGAAAGGAATTGTGATGCTTTGTGGAGGACGCAGTATTAAAACTTCACATCAATAGCAAAATACAACACAAATTGATGCTGGATGCAGTCACTGAAAGCTGGGATATTACTCTGTCACCATTGAAAAACATTACTCTTTACACAGTGAACAACCCCATTAGCCTTTAGGACTAAATCTTCATAAATCTTATCCCTGACTTTCTGCAAACTTTGCTATAAAAGTGCAGTCATTGATATCAAAAGGCAATGAGACAATTTGGGAAACTGCACATAAAAGCATCCTCTGACAGAGAATATATACCAAGCGTGGGCCTTCTACATGCTAAAGGCTAAGGAATGCTAGATAACCCTATTGATCTCCAGCCTTTTGCCCTGTTAGAATTTGTAGGACGACATAGTCAAAAGGTACCTGGGAGAAAAAAAAAATCAAATGCCATTAATCCAAAAAAAAGGAAAGTAGAACTCCTCTCTCCCTTTGATCTTTCTTAATTTCCTATTATTTTACAGAACTACTAGGAATTATGGCAAGTTCACAAGCTGGATTTTAGCTCCTGAGTTACATTGTGACCACTAGGTATGTTCATTCTAATAGGATCAGTCTAAGGGGACATACCCAACAGCCAGAACAAAGGAGGAGGTCAACTCAGAGACTTATCACTAGTACTTAGAAGTTTGTTTGTTTGTTTGTTTTTTCCTCTCTTGTATTATTTCTAGGAGGAAGAAATGAGTAGATCTACAAGAATTTGGGTAGAGCCACTGATAAAGTCAGAAAGAGCCTAGGTCACAATAACTATGAAAGGAGGTAAGTGACCACAGGTGTTTTCTCCAAGTAGAAAAGGTGACTATTCCCATGAGGGACATGATTATGGGCAACAATTCTAATGAAAAGTCTTTGGGGCAGTGGTGTGCATTGTTCTATCTTGATTTAGGGACTTGGACAGAAAGTGGGATTTGAAGCACACTCAGAGTAGATTTATTTTAAACTCTTGGTGACTTACCCTAGGTTATTGTAGGTATTTTCTTTTCTTATTTTATTTATTTATTTATTTATTTATTTATTTATTTATTTATTTAGTACTGGGAATTGAACTCAGGGACACCCGATCACTGAGCCACATTCCCAGCCCTATTTTATGTTTTATTTAGAGACAGGTGTCACTGAGTTGCTTAGCACCTCGCTTTTGCTGAGGCTGGCTTTGAACTCTCAATCCTCCTGCCTCAGCCTCATGAGTCTCTGGGATTACAGGCACACAGCATCACACTCTCGGCTATTGTAGGTATTTTCTTTCTAGACATTCACTCATTTAACACTGAAGTATCATGTAGAAGTGAAGAGACCTCCTGCTATTCTTAAGAGTTACTTTTTATTGAGATCGAGATGTAAGGATGCTTACCATGAGTAGTTAAATGCTCAAGTGAACATACGCTTCTGTGTAATAGGAGGATTGCAGAGGGATACTTAAGTCGACAACATTGCAAAGATTTTAAGCTAAGACCTGAAGTGTGAATAAGTATCAAATGGAAGAATGACAGTGGTGGAGTGAGGACAGAGAGGATGATACAAGCAGAAGAAACAGCATGTGCAAAGGCACAGAGGAAAAATATTCAAGAAAATAATTAATTAGGGTTGTTTAGTGGCAGGGAGTGGAAATGGAATAAAATGAAATCAGTAAAATGGGTCTGGATCATAAAAGCCTTATATGTGATTCTATAAATAGGATGACCATATAATAGTCCAAACCAGAGCGCTTTGGAGAGAGATAAGGCACTGTTAATAATTACCCTAAGACATAAGCCAGGAATATTCCTGTTGAACTGAGACATATGGTTACCCAGCTCCCAGCAAAGGGTGACATCAAAGAACTCAGAAGAGAAAAGTGGTGACACAATATGTTAAGGCCAGGTGTCACTATCACCTTCATGTCAGTATCAGGGCTGGTTTTATTTTCAGACAGGAAGAACCAGAGTTTAGGAAAAACAGAAACAAAAAACAAGAACTTTTCACTACTGTCCAGATTTTCCTCAGGGACTAAGGATAAACTCACTTGGGTGAGCAAACCCTCGAGGAGACTCCATCAATCCTGAATTAGTCCTTTTGGTTGCTATCACAGAATAGAATGGAGGGGCTAATAAACAACAGAAACTTATTTCTCCAGGCTCTGGTAGTCTGTACGTGGAGAGACCTGCTTTTTGTGAATGGCTGGCTTTTCACTGTCCTGAGGTAGAGGGGAGAAGGATGTCTCTTTATGATCTCATTCATGTGGGCTCCACCATCACACCGTCACTTAAGTGCTTAAAAGTCCAACATACGAATTTCAGGGGACATCTAGACACTCAGCTTACTCGTGTTTAAGAAATGACACTGCTTTGCTCTTTAGAGTCATAGAAACCAATCGTTGGTGAGCTGGTCAGTAAACAGGGTTAGCTACCCAATTGTCTGTCTCTCTCTCTTTCTTTGTTTTATTTTTATTTATTTATTTGTACTGAGGATTAAACCCAGGGGCAATTAACCAGAGCAACATCCCCAGCCCTTTTTTATATTTTATTTAGAGACGAGGTCTCACTGAGTTGCTCAGTACCTTGCTAACTTGCTGAAGCTGGCTTTGAACTTGCCATCCCCCTGCCTCAGCCTCCAGAAATGATGGGATTAAAGGCGTGCACCACCACTCCTGGCTTGTCTCACCATTTTATGAAAGTCCAAAAGAAATATAGGTAAGAGAAAGACTGGGGAGCTGGTGAGTCACTATTAATCTCTCTCTCAGGGATCCCTGAGCACCAATATTAGTGTAAACAGCAGCTCAGACAGAGTCATGCAGCCTACTGGGTCCTTGAACACTGCTCCCTGCAGTAATGTGTGGCTGAGACTGTGAGAGAGAGGTCTGGGGGAGAGGTGGGAGCATTTTAATGTACAGGACACATTAAAGCTTTAGGAAAATCACTCTTGTAAAGCGACTGAGCCCGCAGGGAGTACAGCTGTTTCTGCCCCTCTTGGAGTGTTTCAGTCATTCTGCCACAGCCTGGGCCAGCATCTTTCACTTTTATTTCTTCTGTCTCCTAAACTCTGATTTGTGATTTGAAGTTTTACCAGAGGAAAAATAATGGGTCTTGGAGGCTTCTCTGTTTTATATTTGCTTTCTGGCTCCCTTCTGTGTTCATTAGATAATGACCAGTTTTCTTAATGCCTCATTTTCACATCTTATTTTACATTTCTCTTTTTCAACCATACATTTTATGACAGTTCCCTGAGGCAAAATAACCCTAGCCAACGTTCCTATATAGCATTTTTGTATATATATCAAATCCGTATAAACAACATTATGGTTTTAGACATTTAGCCTTTTCTAAATGAGTACTGACTCTCCTGTTTATGTATTTTAAATTAGGCTTGGTACAACAAAATCTTTTGAAGCGTACTCGTATTTGAAAAATTATTCTCTTGATGAAAAGAATTCCCATTTTCATTCATTTATATATTACATGATTATTTGTTGAATCTCTATCATGTTTCTGGCCCTGTGGAAAATGTTGAGCATGTAGCAGTTTGAAAGACCCAATTCTTGCCTATAAAGCATTTGCATTTTTGTTTTGATGAGATGGAGTGGGGGATTGATAGAAATAAATAGGCTGTTTATAGAGAGAGATCTTTCTCAGAGTGGTCCCAGTACCAACAATGTCTGTATCATAGGGGACTTGTTAGAAATGCAAATTCTTGAGCCCAGCTCAGATCTGTTGACTAGTAATTCTGGAGTGTGACCCTGTGGCTTGTATTGAAGAGTCTTCTTTGTTTAAGAGACCTTGATGCACAATCCTATTTGAGAACCACTGCATTGCATTAAGATAGGACATCGTGTTGGTTAGAACTAGATGATATGTGGAAGAAAGACTCTCTGAATCCTGTGTGACTTCTCAAAGAAGTTATTTCTAAGTGGAAGATGGAAGGGTTGGTAGGGATTAGCCAGACAAAGATAAGATGGAAGTGATTATAAATTAGATCAGGTGATGGATAAGGTAGAGGTGAAGCACAACAGAGCTCCTTTATTCAGAAGGAGTTCAGAGAGGCTGCAACCTTGAACATGGACTTTTAACCTCCAGAAATGTGAGAAAATAAATTTCTTTCATTGGGTTTACCCAATTTGTGGCATTTAGTTATGTGGACCTTGTTATATGTTCAGGAAAAACAAATATATTCTATATGTCTGGGGACTATTCTTTCAGATCTCTCAATTTCATTTAAAAAGACCTCAAGGTTTTTCCACAATTGTTTTTTTTTCAAAATATGTTTTTTTGTAGTATTGTAGTATTTCAGATGTGGGCCTAAACCATAATGTGCAAAGAAAAGTTCTAAGTTGGTTCTTAGATCTTTTACTGGTGGGTTTGCTACTGCTGGTGAGCCAGGGACAAGGACAACTTCACAGAAGAGATGACATCTGGGCTGGGTTATGGAATTAAATTTAAAAAAATGTTTGTATGAGTATGACAAGGAATATTTAAAGAAGAATCTGAGGTGCAGAGAATAAAAATTGAAAGTGCTGGGGTAGATGTAGGTCCTTCCATATTCCTCTACATCTTGTTCTCTGCCCCCAGGAGACTTGACTGTATGTGTGCCCCACATCATTTTTGCTTTTTCTCTACTGTTTGGAATCCATCAATGGTAACATGAAGCACCACCAACATATTAAAAGAATTTTGGGAATTGAGGTCAGGGATTCAGTCCTTTTACTTTCTCCCTGCAAGGTTACTGCAGGGTTGATTCTTCTTTCCAAAGGTTACAGCTTTCAGGGTGACTTCAAACTCTCAAGTCCTGTGAATGCTACTTGTGCCCACTTTTAGACTGAGAAGGTAATAAATGCCATTGATGCGAGCCTCAGCAACTACACCTGCACTTTCTAGCTTCCTCTCATCTATCTGCATCTGAGTAGATGGCCCTGTTGTAAACTTCTCTCAAAAAACTGTCCCACTTGATGCATAATATTCTGATGGAACCCTGATTGATATAATTACATGACAGAACAATTGAGGAAAAAGCAAAAGTGCATTGTTACAGGTGGTTGGTTAGTTGTTAAGTGTGAGATTTAATTGATTTAATGATTTTCTCTGTCCCCCCATCCCTTCTTCCCTATTGAGATGAATGTATATTTAACATTATTAAGGATATACAGGATGCTTTGGAAGTTGTCTTTGGAAAACTAGGCATCTTTGAGATGAGGAAATTATCTATCTATCTATCTATCTATCTATTTATTTATTTATTGGGATACTCAGGGGCACTCAACCACTGAGCCATATCCCCAGCCCTTTTTTGTATTTTATTTAAAGACAGAGTCTCACTCAGTTGCTTAGTGCCTCACTGTTGCTGAGGCCGGCTTTGAACTCGAGATCCTCCTGCCCCAGCCTCCAGAGGAAATTATTTCATATCATATTTTTCTGTTATCCCCAAATAGACCTCCTAAAAACAAATCTGCAACAGTCCTCAGAAACCATCTGACATTATTCAGTGGTGCTAAAAACTGACTCATGGTCAAAATCACTACACTGCTCTCTCAAAATAAGTGAATTTATGTTACCTACACCTCCTCCTGGGGATTGTTCATGACAGTCTCAAGATTTTTGATTATTATTTTTTGATTATTATTTTAGGTTCCCTAGCATATGATTCTCATTAGAGGAGTGTGAGAACTAAGGACTTCAGAGTTTCTCTCACTTTCCCAACTCAGGCAAGACAGAGACAGATAACAGTCACTGCCCCCACTTCCTCTTATTGAGAATAAGGTAGATGGAGAAGTGGGAGAAATCAATAGTAACTTTGGAAAATGTTGAACACCCCCATTTGGGAAAAGATAACACTGAACAGAAATCCAGGGAAACAAAGTTGCCTTTTCCAATCTCCAAAGTTTTACATTTATCCAATGTTCTCTGGAACTTGCTCAGATGTTAAGACTCCCATCCTGTTGGTATGGACCTTTTGTATCAGTTGTTTCCAAGGATGAGGTGATACTGAGGCATTAACCAGTGTTATTTACAAACCCTGACTGCTGTTCCACAGGAAGAACTCAGTGTTCTGATAAGAGATGGAAATAGTCATTTCATAAATCAGATGATAAAGTCAAGTTATTGCTTTGAAGTCTTACTGATGTTTTCTAACTCATTTCCTAAGGATAGGAAACTTGCCAAAGCCTTCAAAAAAGATAAACAATATTTGTCCAGTAGAAATCCAGAGTCTGAAGATAATCAATTGACCAAATATTTTCTACTAAAAAATCATATAAAAACATTTAGATTGTAAAATATTCTCTTTATCAGCATAATTTGAACAATAAGGAATTACTTAGTATACTCTCCCTTTACTGAGAAAGTAAGGATAGATTTGAAAAATAGAAGTAGCTCAATAATTTTTAGCTTTAATGAACTTCTTTGGCTTGATAACTGAAAGCAGATATTTGTTTGGTGTTCTCCATTTTCTAAAAGTGAAACAGAAAAATTCTCTAACAGCAAAGTATAATTTAGAGTTGTAAATGATCTTTGGTTATAAATTACCAACTTATCTTCAGGAAGATTTCTCCATAATGATTCAGCTTGTTTGAGTCTTCATTATACAAAATACATGTAAGAAGATTTGAAGTTTGTATCAACATACCTTATATACAAATAGAGATATGAAAAATTGTGGTATATGTGTGTATTAAGAATTGTAATGCAAAAAAAAGAGTATATGTATAATGGCATGATTTGGCGTGAACATATTTTATATACAGAGTTAAGAAAACTTGTGCTGTAAATGGGTAATAATGTGTGTAATACATTCCACTATTGTCATGTATATAAAAAATAAATAAAACTTAAAAAGAGAGAGAGAGAGAATAAGAAGGTAGGGCTGGTATTCTCCAGAGAAAACAGGGAGGCCTGGTCAGTCTACCTTTGGCCAGTGCCTAAGATCTGAAGCACCTTCATATATTGATAAACATCATTGTCACCATTTAGGGAAATTTTTATTATTTATCCCTTGGCACCTCCAAACCCTCACAGAACTTTCCTCTGGGTTCTTAGTTGGAGAATTCCAGGTTCCCCTACTAACTTCAAACTTATTTATGTAGATCTCTGTTTCTGAATTCCTAAAACAAATACAATGATGCATCTCATAAGAGCACAAGGTATAGTTGCATATAGTTTTGCTTAAAAAAAGTACACAAATATAACACAATTTTTGGAAAATATTTGGCAATGAGTTATTTTTCCAGCAAACAAGGAAACCCTGTAGAAAACCATAAATCATGCAATTTCATATATTAAGACCTTAATTTCTCTTATTTAATTATCTTCAGTTTTGCAGGTTTAAAATCCCATGCCTCTTGGAAATGATCTCAGTCTTAAGGACTTTGTATGGAGTTGTAAGAAATACTTGATTTTACTCTTTTAATAAAAAGAGGATTTTTGAGCTCTGAAATCTTTTACAGTTCATCAATTGAGGATGACACATTCAAGTCACCTGCACTTGAAAAAAATAAAAATAAAAAATCTGTGTACATTGGATCTCTGTGACTTGTATTCAGGAATTTTGACCAAAAAAAAAAAAATTGCCTTATTGGCCACTTGATGTCACCATTGTTCTCTCTCAACTTGGGAAACAGGAGGCTTAAAAGCTTGGGACATAGGGGGAGAGGAGGAAATATAAAGAAATTATTTTTCCCTAACTGTATTATTATTAATAAACTTGAGAAAACTACTGCGGTATTTTATATGGCAAACTCCCCTTTTTCTGCCATTATTAATCTGTGGTTAAAGCAATGGAAATACTTTGAACATATTAAGATCACATTCATACTATTTTACTATTTGTCCAATTTCAAACAACAAATATAGATTTTTAAAGTTGTTTCGGAATTCTAAGTTTTAAGTCCTTTCCCTTTTCATTACAGATATACACTATTTACTTTAGAATTTTTTTTTTCCAAAAATAAAGTTACTCATCTACCTCTCATCTGTACAGTATCATAGATTGAATTTGGAACTAATTTGTAGAGGAAGAGTCTTTAAGAGAAGCAAGTGAGTAGAGCAGGGCAGGATAACGGGTCAGCTGAGCAAGGACATGTGTGTTCTCAGCTGCAAAAAAGCTTTGGCCTCACTCCTGGGAAGCTGTGGAGCATAAACTGCACCTCACAATAGGTCTTTGTTTTATTGGACTTTGTCACTGTAACCAAAGGACCTGACAAGAACAATTTTAGAGGAGGAAAAGTTTATTTGGCTTACAGTTTCAGACGTCTCAGTCCATAGACGGCCAACTCCATTACTCTGGGCCCAAGTGAGGCAGAACATCCTGGTGAAAGGTTGTGGAGGAGGAAAACAGCTTGGGCACGGCAGCAGTAAAGCAGGGAGACACAGAAACAAGTTCTAATCACTAGGGACAAAATTTATACCCCAAAGGCTTTGCCCACAGTGACCTCCATCATCCAGCTGCACCCTACCTGCCTACAATTACTACCCAGGTAATCCATTCAAATGCATGAATCTGGTGATTAGGTTAAGGGTCCAAAAGCCCAATTATTTCACCTCCAAAAATTCTTGCATTGTCTCCTACAGGAGGTTTGGGGGTCTCCATATATCTAAATCATAATAGTTCTGCACTGATGTAAGTACACCACCATTTTTATCCTTGGTCATTAGCCATGACATGTACAAGGATGAGGTAGAATGGACATAATCTCTCAGGCCGAGCATTACTGGCTTGCAGAGGGAAATTGCAGAAGGCCATAGCTGTGAGCTGTGACATCTAACTAAGTGGAAATATGTACATAGTCTATGCAACAGAGACCTGGTGTGGCAACAACTCGCTCTTTCCAGATAACAAGAACACTTAGTCATTCACTTCTGAGTTAAATAGTTGTCAGTTTAACAGAATATTAACTAGAAAAGCTATTTTCCTTCTCTTTATTTATTTATTATTCAAATTTTAAAAAGAATCAGCTTTTACCCAATAAGAAGGATCTAGGTTTTATTTCTGATCATATCTATAATGCCAAAAATTTAAAAAAAATATTAACTTTTCTGGGCCTTATTATTTTTTAAATATGTAAGTAAAATAATGAAAAAAATCAAGTTATAACAAATAACAATCAATTTCCTCAAATATATAGTAATTTTAATATGTCAGAAATTAACTATTAGCTCCATAAATGACATTAAGGTAATTTGTAGGGCAAAATTTCAAAACCACTAGAGCAGTTACAACTGGCAAAGATGAAATGCTTTCACTCTGCAAGACAGAATCTGGTCCTTTGACTTTGAAATCGCTTTTGACCCAACACATTTGGTAGGCAGATATTGTGATAACTCTCTCTTGTAAGATGTAACTGAGATCCCCAAATTTTGAGGGACTCACCTAAAATGGTACCTTTACTAGGAACAGCTAGGATTCTTATCATAAAACTAGAGTATTTTCACTAAAATCAGGTTCCTTGGTCTATTTAAGTTTTCTGATTAGTAAACTACCTATGTATTTTGAGTTAACTATTGATACTGAAAATATTTTCCTAGCCAATTTTTCTTGGTTGAAAAAGAAAGTTTGCCATGGACATCAGCTTCTAAAAGACCTTTTTTTTTCCCCTCATGGAAAGTGCCAGATGAGTAAATGGTAATGGCTTATGTCAATGTTCAGAGCATAGTTCTTGTTTATAGTTATGTATCATAACTATGTCCAAATCCTACTACTGCTTGGAAATTCAATTCCTCCAAATATTGTGGTTTTTAAAAACTGTACAACAGGGCTCTGAAAACTGCTTTCTGGTACTTGAAAAAAAAGGAAAAAAGTTACTTTTATCCATCTTCCTTTTCTCTTTCCTCAAATCCTATTTCTTTAGTCCTTTTTACATGGCCTTTTTCAGTTGGTTGGTGATCTCTTCGCCTTATTTCTTGATTCTCAATGCCAAGGGCTAAAACGGGACCATATTTCTCTTACTGCATGTGGCCTCATGACTTTAAAGGAAGTCTCAGTTCATGGGTGCAATATAGCTTTAAAATATTTCTGTTTTAAATTTAAACATGGTATACTGCTCCTATTTACTTTATGACTCATTAGGAATAAGAGGTCTGTTATTTTCCAGATTTTGTGGCCAGTTTTTCACCTACTGCTTTTCTGCTGTGTATGCACTTTCAGTTGCTGTATTTTATTCTTGCATTCCTCATTTGCTGTATTTTATTCTTGCATTCCTTGTGCTTCTTTAATTACTCTTCCGAGGACTCTGTTGATAGAGGCTGAGGAAGAGAGACCTGATGTTAGCAGGGGTAAAAGGATTTGGCTGTCTTTATATGACCTTACAAGATATCTGGTCTCAATTGTTGGTAAATACATAACTGAGTTCTCATTTGACTGAGGAATACAGAAAACCTCTTTCATCCTCAATTTTGAGTCCCACCAATTCCAAAGCAGCCGGAAATAGGACACACAATGTTTGTTTTTTTGATAGTGGGGATAGAACCAAGGGGTGCTTTACCACTGAACATATCTCTAGCTATTTTATTTTGTTTCATTTTTTATTTTGAGAGAGGGTTCCACTAAGTTGCTTTTTTTACTTGCTATGTTGAACATGTGATGCTCCTGTCTCAGCTGGCTTTGAATTTGAGACCCTCCTGTCTCAGCCTCCTGAGCCCCTGAGATTTCAGGCATGCACCATTGTGCCCAACAGTATACAAACAATTTTGTCATAAACACATGATTTTATTTCAGTGCTTTCTTTCTTTTTTTTTTTCTCTCTCTCTCTCTATTTTAATTCAGAGAAAATGAAACTCAAAAAATTTAAGTGACTTATCCAAAGTCACACAGAGGGTGGAGTTAGAATTGGTATTGAAGTTCAGGCTTCCCTGGCTCCATGCATTGCATACATTCAATAAGGTTTTCTGTCCAATGTCTTGGGAAATTTTTCTTTAGATTTTAGCATGTCTTAGATGAAACAACAGAATGTAAAATATACAAAGAAATTTGAGCTTGCCTCTATATGTGAGAGGATGGGGCCAAGAGCTTAGAAGAAGGTTCCTGACCCAGGAATGTCCTTTACCTCTTTTTGCACTCTATGAGGAATCCCCTGCCATCATTTGGGTGGGTGTGACCTTAGTAGGATGGATCTGGGATAAGGAACCTTATCCAGGAAGGAGTGAGTAAAATTAGAAATTTTTAAGACCTAAAGAAGAAACATCTTTAACTTCACATCCAGAGGATTAAATGGAATGGGGTGCAATAGGTAGAGTTCCTGATGGAAGGTACCAGCAGAAATCCTAAAATCATAATGGCTCAGCGGCAAGCTCAAGGCCATTGAGGCAGAGAACTTTAGGGTTCTGAGACCTGGGAGAGAGGTCTAGAAAATTGGGGACTGTGGCTTCCAGAGTTGTGGTCCATTGCCCCACAGATGGGTCATCTGAAGAGAGGGCTGCAGCTAGCATAGGAGTTGAGGTCAGGTGAGAATCCCAGTGTCTAGACTAAGGGTAGTACCAAGTATGGCACCTGTTTCTGGCAGCCAGCACAGGTTTTTAGTAAGCTACCCAGAGCATGACTGTGAAACCTACGCTGAGACTAACTTGATATTGTGAATCACATTTGGCACGTGAAACTTTCTCCCTATGCTTAACGCATGCAAATACGTGACCAAAGGTAGCCATAACAGTGAGTTTTCAAGATAAAGAGGGTAACAGTTGTTGGCCAAAATAAATAAATAAACTGAAGAAAAAAAATATTATGGGCATTCAATTTGACTGTTTGTTAATAGGTATCTTTGATTAAGTATTTACTGAACCACTTATTGTAAGGACAAAGTTATATACAACCTAGTAATATAACTTTGAAGACATTAATAAGAAGACATTAATGGTAAAAATACAAAGACAACGTACTGTGTTTCAAGAACTGGGCACAATTACAGATACTGAGGTTACTTACATCTTCAGCCAAAATATGTGGTCCCACCCTTATGCAGCCTTTAGGCACATAACTGACCTTAAACAATGAATTCTGGATAATAGCACAATATTAATAACAGAGTTGTGATCAGTGATTTTCATAAATTTTGGGGTGCTATCAAAGTATACATTATGGAATGACGTGTGTTCTAACCTATCATACCTCAGAATGTAAAAAAAAAATAAAGCTAAAATGAGGTCATTAGGGTAGACCTGACTTAATATGAATGTTCTGCTTATAGGAAGAGGAAATTAGGAAACAGGACCATGAAGAAATACAGGGATAAGAGGCATGCATAAGGCAAAGAGAGGCTTCAGAAGATACAAACCCTGCCAGAAGCTTGCTCTTGAACAATTTCTCACCCTCCAGAAAGGTGAAAAACTAAATTTCTGTTGTTTAAGCCATCCAATCTGTGGTATTTTGTTATATCAGTGCTATCAATCTCCTACTGTATGACATAATAAATCCATATTTAGGAAGGGGAAAGAGAAATAAGACATTTTTGAGTCCTAAGAAAGAAATGTCTGTGTCTGGACATTGAGGGGACTAAATGGAGTCAGGTGTGATAGGTAGAAT
Source organism: Ictidomys tridecemlineatus (assembly GCF_052094955.1). Classification (NCBI taxonomy): domain Eukaryota; kingdom Metazoa; phylum Chordata; class Mammalia; order Rodentia; family Sciuridae; genus Ictidomys; species Ictidomys tridecemlineatus. The sequence goes on from NC_135482.1 coordinate 26,994,068, forward strand.
TCATGACAGACAGTATGGACAGAGTTCCTGAAATAAAACAAACTGAACTGAGGACAAAGTCAAGGAAGTTGAACCGTAAAGAAAAAGCTGTCGAAGGCTTTTAAGATATGTGAAAATTTGATTTACTTCATATTCTATTTTTTAATCACTGAGCACACAATTTTACATTTAAATACTTGTAAAGTCCTAATATAACAAGAAAATTTAACATCAGAATCAGCATCCAGGAATCCAGCTTTGTTTATAGAGTGTATTTTTATCGTCACCTAGTGGTGGGATTCTGCATTGTTCTAGCATACACTTGATGCTGTGTGCACAGATACAGATTTAGAGTCATTCTCAAGTGGATTTATTCATTTTTTATTCCAAAGTTATTTGTTGATGTCATCTTGCATATACAGCACTGTTTTTTCTCTTACCTCTACATTTTGCTGTAATACATACAATATCCAAAATTATCAGTTGCTACCATTATTTGAGAGATTATCCCATTCTAGAAATTACACTAGGCAGATTTTATATTTAATGCCATTTGACCTTGATGACCAATTTCAAAGTTGTAATTCTCTTCTCAAGTGAAGAAAGTAAGACTCAGAGAGATAAGGTAATTCGCACGAATTACCATTCCCAGTAAAGCCTATTTCCATTCTGCTCGCCCACACAACATCATATTTTTTCCACTTTTTTATTGATGCATAATTATTAGTGAGATAATTAGTGAAATAATAGTGAGATTCATTGTGACATAGTCATATGTGCACGAAACAAAACAATATTTATTGGCCAATCTCATTTCCCACTCTCTCGTTTTCTCTTCCCTCTTCCTTCTTGCCTGGTTCCCTTACGCTACTAGTCTTCCTTCCATTTTCATAATATTTTCCCCACATATTCACACATATTTTTTTCTTATCTTCCACATGTAAGAGAAAAATATATGACTCCTGACTTTCTGAATTTTAGCTTATTTCAATTAACATAATTCTTTCAAGTTCCATTTATTTTTCTGCAAATGAAATAATTTCATGTTGCTTTATGGTTGAATAAAATCCCATTGTGTGTGTGTGTGTGTTTGTGTGTATGTATAAGTTTCTTTGTCCCATCATCCATAGATGAACACTCAGGCTGTTCCATAGTTTAATTTTTGTGAATAATGTAGTTGTACACAAGAGTGTACATGTATTGCTATAGTATGCTAACTTTAATTCTTAAGGATAAATATTGAGGCATAATATTATAGCTGGATCATGTGGTAGTTCCATTTCTAGTCTTTTGAGGAAGCTCCATACTGATTTTGATAATGGCTGTGCTAATTTGTAATCCCACTAACAGTATAAAAGTGTTTATTTCCTCCATACCCTCTCCAGCATTTATTATTATTTGTATTCTCAATGGCTGCCATTCTAACTGGAGGGAGATGTAGTCTCAGTGTAATTTTGATTTGAGTTTTCCTGATTGCTAATGATGCTGAACATTTTTTTTCATGTATTCATTGATCATTTGCGTTTCTTTTAAGAAGTATCTGTTTAATTCATTTGCCCATTGATAAAACTGGTAATTTGGGGTTTTGGAGTGGAATGTTTTTTGAGTTATTTGTATATTCTGGATGTTAGTTCCCCATTGAAAGAGTAGCTGGTAAAAATCTTCTCCAATTTTATACCACAAACATCTTAGACAATTCATTTATAAATTCATTTGTGTAACATATATTAACCTGTGGGTTGATACTTTATTGTATATGTCTGTGTGCATGCATGTGAATGAGTACACTTGTGTGTGTGTGTGTGTGTGTGTGTGTGTGTGAGAGAGAGAGAGAGAGAGAGAGAGAGAGAGAGAGAGAGAGAGAGAGAGAGAGAGAGAGAGATAGATACCCCTCTTACATGCCAGGGACAGTCTTATAAGGTTCATGTGTTGATTCATGAAATATTAATATACCATACACATGTTATGAAGAATGATTGACCAAAAGATGTGCTCCCTGCCTTTAGTGTGCTTAGAGTCAAATACGGTAGAGGGAAATTTTTCACATACCACACTACTAGTAAATTGCCATGATTATAAGCTGACATATACTTTCATAGAAATGAGTACTCAAATATACTTATATAATGGTTTTATTGCTTTTTTTTAGAGTTTAAAAGTCCCAAAGGATTTGCTGCGTCAGCTGAGATCTAAAGAATGAATGTAATCTAAACATGTATGTTGTTTAGAGAAGATAGTTGCAGGAACATGGGAGCAGGTAAGAGGAGTGCTCCTGATAACTGGACAGCGTGTGCAAATACCCTGTGGTCATAGAGAGGAATACACTGCCAGGAAAGAGAGAGAAGAGGTAATGTGGAGTCAAAGGTGATGGAAGTAGATAGATAAGGGGAAAGTCCACCATGTAGTCTGCCCATCAGGCAGTGTGAATATTTTCACCAGTGTCATGATACAAGAAACTCTATCCACATCTGACCACTGAGCAGATAAGTCTTAGCCAAATATTTAGAGAAGAAAAAAGTTACAATAGGCCAAGTGCAATTTCTGTAACACAATCTGAAAGCAAACCAAGCACAGAAAAAGCGCCTGACATTTCCTACTCTTTTGTCTGCCTTTGAAGCAGACATCTGCATAAATTAGGATCTTCCTGAAAGGTAAACACACACACACACACACACACACACACACACACATACACACACACACACACACACCAACCCAAACCAAGGAGAAATCCAGCAAAGCTGTTAAGAAAAATAATAAAATACAGATGTGTTGAGGCCTTCCTATGCTGAAGAACCTCTCTTACACACAGCACCCTGCATCCTGTGTCAAGTGCCCTTGGACAGTATACATTGCTCCTTATGTCATTACAGGAACAGCTCAGAGAACAAGATGCCAAGGTATCCACGTGTTAGACAGAATTAGCTTTTAACAGTTGAATTATCCCACCTTTAAACATTCCCAGTTCTCTGATTCCAAGGATTAAAGATGTGCAGTATGCAGATGATAAGAGATCTGTTGCAATGAATAGACAATAGGCCAGGTAAAGACTTAGGCATCAATGTCTGCTGAAGACGGAGACGTGAATCTTGCATTTGGAATTGATCAATAGCTTCCACTAAAAATCTTGGCCCAGATTGATCTGCAAGCACTTTTCTGGACAGCTTGCCCAAACCAGGTGTTGCAAACCAGCATGTTTCTTTCTTCTTTTCTTATTCTAAGCCCAAAACTCTCAGATATGCCATTCCACGAATGACTTCTGGTTTCTTCTGTCTACAGCTCACATTTTAGACTTTTGGTGACTTGCCAGACTGGCCTTTGCCTGAGAGTTATTGCCCTTTGTCATTGTCTTCTAAATTCAGGCTCAGCTCCTGGTACCTCCTTTTACCCTCCCTGGATATCCAGAACGTAGTATGGCAGATTTGACTAGTTGTTTTCTGAATATCCATTCTCTAATTCTGCTTTCATAATAGAACTAATAGACTCCAGGCAACAACAATGCAACCAATGCACCAATTACACATCTCAGCATTTATTTCAACCACATATAGACATCAGTTGTGACTGATGGTATTAAGAAAAGGGTTTAGTAAAGGCTCTTCATTCTCCTTAGTTTATACGGTCCCTTGGAAATGGAAGTTTTCCTGCCTGGGAATCATTTCACTGTCCTGGGCAGGGTATAGATAGGAAGGGGCATAGCCACTTGGAATCTAGTTAAGGGCCCGCAGGACGCAGGTGTATGGATTGTTAAGCCACATGTTCCTCTTCCACGGTGGTCAATTTTTTAGGACAGGAATATTAATGTGTGAAGGGGATATCCTTCTACCTCTCAGAACAGTTCCACATGGTGACACCTACTGGCATGCTCTCCTCTCCCTGTGCCTGAGTGTTAGGCTCTGAAGGACACTGCAGGTAGCAAAGGACAAGGCAGCTGAGAAGCTCTTCCTTCCCTGAACTAACAGTCCCAGATGAACTTGGATAACTAAGAAATCAAGGAAATCTCCTACAGGAGCCACAAAACCCAGAGAATGCCTTCAATTCCCTATGATTAGTGGGTCCAGTCACACTGGGGATCCTCAACAGTTTTTTCAGATGGAGTGACTTTTCCAGAGTGAGATATGTTCAGTGTTTCAGTGTTTCTCACAAGGTTTTGAGATATATGTTCAGTGTTTCTGAACTATATGTTCAGTGTTTCTCACAAGGTTTTGGCAAAAATGGCAATTACCAAGAGACCATTATAAGCCTTCAAAACAAGGAAGATGGCGCCTTGTGGTGTAGCTTCTTGTGTCCCTTCAGAGTCCTGTCAAGAGTAATTATGTCACTAACTAGATTGTCACTGCAAACTCATTCATATTCCCAATATTTTTTTTCTGTTAATTAATGAAAATTGTCAGACGTCAAATAAATAACTAAAAGCATCTTTTTATGAGTGAGAGAACCCCATGGGGAATATATTGGCGCAGTGTGTTTGCTTCAGTTTTGCCCTCACCTGCCAGGCATAGTGGGTAGCATCCTCCTCTCAAGGTCATCTGAAAAATACTATCCAAGGGCACTTGGCTCAGGATGCAGGGTGCTGTGTGTAAGAGAGGTTCTTCAGCATAGGAAGGCCTCCACACATCTGTATTTTATTATTTTTCTTAACAGCTTCCATGATAGCAGATGCCTAAAGACTACTGGAAGGAGAAACTGGGCCATTGATTAGTACATCCTTTTATTAGACCCCATAATTCCTTGATTTGGCAATGTGATCTTTCCAAGTTCTAACTGGAAACAAGGCAAATTGATATCCTTCTGCATTCTACAGGTCAGAAGTCTAACCCATATTCAAGGGAATGAAGAAGTAGTCCTGTGATTAGAGAAAATGTAAGTTTCACTGCAAAGCACATGAAACAAGGAGGTAGGTACAACTGGAACCCTGCCCACAATCAATCCATCTGCCACAGCATTATAGCACAATGTGCCCAGGGTGCAGCTAGAACATGCAGATATTTCAGTGTGAAAGATCAGGAGATATTTTCCAGATGATGTAATTTGGGGGCACAATCTTTAAGGATAGTTGTCATCGAAAATTTGAGGATGAGAGTGGTACTTGTAGGCAGAAAGGGTGACCTAAACAGCCTAAGAGTCAGAACACAAAAGTTGCGAATATTATAGTATTTGTGATGGTGAAATGAAAGATCACAGAGGCTCAAATAAATTGTTAAAATACAATTGTCTATGCATTTTGGAAAGTCCCTATTCCCTTAACCAATGGAATTTGCTTGCTTTTTAGAAAGAAGCCTTGTTATCTTGCTGTTTGACTAAGAAGTATGTTTTTCTGTTCTCCTTGACCAGCAGAGACATAGGAAGATATGTCTTAGAAGAATGTAATTTGAGACTTTCACTGTGCATGGAAATGTATTTTTGACAGAGTTGTCCTTACTCCCATGTTTTGAAGGACTAATGGACACTTTTGGGATAGCCCAGAAGGAAATCATTTATATGAATGATGTGTGTATAGATGGTCATCAATCAATCTGTCTAAAAAGCAATTCTCCAAGTGCCATGGTGAAAAAAGCTAGAAGGGATTTGAAAAGAGAAAACATGACTTTTAGGCCATTAAGGGGTTGTTTATATTCTTTAAGTAACAGATATGATGAGAGGGAGAGAGAAGAAAACTCCAACAGTCATTTACACATAGAACTAAAGGACAGATATGCAACATAGAAATCAATAGAGGCATTGGTCAAGATGTGTTATCATGAAGCCATTTGATGCTAATTATTTTCTATTGACTCTTTGGGTTATATGATACTCCACAACTTACAATGATTTTAGTTTTCATGGCAAACAAAATACCAAATTTTGTTATAAGTTATGAAATACTGACTGCAAGCTAAATTATTTTGTCAGAACTGAGATATTTTCATAACTATAGCTATTATTTCTTTAATAGTGTATTTCAGGGATTTAGCATTTCACATCTAGAATTTCCTCTTGCCAACTACCCGGGCACAAAACTTGTATTTAACTGAGATTTAACTCAAGTTTATATTTTCCTATGATATCCTTTTCTGTCTCTGCACCTCTTTCTTCCTCAGCTTGGCAGAAAAGAACTGAAGACTCTCCTTTTATGTGCTAGTACTAACTCTAGTCCCCATCTCTGACTTCTGCTTTGATATACGGTATCACAACATGCTGCACATGTTAGTGTTTGTCTTTGTTATTCGGCTGTCATTTGCTTAAGGGAAAGGTTGTTTTCATCATCTTTGTGATGACATAACAATTGCTCCATATGTGCCCCTGGAACTTGGCTGTGAACATATGAGTTACTCTCAATTGCAGGTGCAGCTTTGAATGTCAGGGCATTTGTTTCCATACCAAAATTTTAATAAGAATTTCTATTAACTTAGATTCATCTTAATAATTTCTTGTTTATAAAGCCCTTTCATATACTCTGTCATTCAACTCATACTTACAACAACCATAGAAACCCTATTTTTAATGTAAGAATACTCACTCGGGTTTGTAGGAAGTTATGTACCTCCATGTAAACTTGAAAATCAGGTAGTTAACCAATCTTATATTGCACACTGTTGAAGAAAATAGCGACTAAATGTGATGGTAGATGTGCAGTCAACGCCCTGTAACATAAAAGTAGGGTCTTTTGTTTTGGGTCTTTCATTTTTCTTGTTTATAAATAAGGGGGTACCCAAGGTGACCCCGGAATTTCTTTAAACTTGCATGAAACCCACAGGCTCACCTCCTCATTAAAATCTCAGCAATCGGCCTCTGCATCATCTGACCACTAGATGGCGGCGCAGCTTAACTCACTATCGTAGCCTGTAACACCGGAGAAATGCTGTGCTCAATGCAAATTCCCAGTCAGAAATGTTTGCAAATAGACATTGTATTATGGTTGAGAATTTGCCACCTCCCTTTTCAAATATGACCTCCTGGATTTCTCTAATGGGGAAAATGTTTGGGGATGCTAACTACCCCTCGGAGCAAGCAAGAGGGCCCCTCAATTTGAGGCAGAGCTAGTATACAGATCAGAAAGAAATTCATTTAAATGACCCAAAGTAAAGTGTAACATCCATGCCAGGACAAGCTCACCAACTTTAAGTCCATATGTAGATATATTGGGTCCTCACCAGATTCTAAAATCCATTATTACAAACACTGGGTTCATTTCACTCTTTAAAACACCCTAAAAAGTTAGAGTAAATAATGTGCCAAGCAAACCCCTGGGAATAAATCAATGTGACAGAATCTAGGGAAGACATAGTCATGCCTCTGGGAGAGTTCACAATCAGACTCATATATTCAGCGCATGCCTAATGAATACTTACGTTCCAGTCTCAGGTGTTAGGTCCTAGAGAAACAGCAGTAATAATGGCTACTATTATGTATTGGTTACTTAAACTCTGCAGGGCTCTCTAACTATTTAGCTCATTAAATCCTTATGAGAAACATCACACATTAAGGTTCTTAGCCTTCTGTGACCGATCATGGAAGGCAGGCTCAGAAAGGTTAAGACAGTTTGCTAAGATCATGACCAAGGTGAGTGACTCCTGTCTTATGATACTAGAAAGACAAGTATACCAAAAAAAGAAGAGAGGCAGACACCAGCAAATATAACACATGATTCCAGAGAACAAGCACAGTGAGGGACCCTTTCAGAGCAAATACTTGTGCTTTCTTGGTCCTTGAAATTTACCCTCACAGGTTCAGAGAAGGGAATAGGTGCGATTTCTGACTTGTCTCACAAAAATCATGGTCTGCAATTCTCCCATGACTGTGTGGTCTTCAGAGGATCACTTGATGATCTTTAATCCAGTCCATTTCTTACCTGTGGGAGGCCATCCTCGCACGTGATTTGAGTTACCTCCCTGGCTGGGTGAGAGGCCCTTAAGCACAGCTGTGTCAGAGCTTTCCCCACCCTTCTCCAGGTCCCAGGGCTTGTCCGTGGAGAGGCATGTCTGGCCACTACCCCAAAGACCCAATCGTCGCCCCTGACCTTGGGATGCTGCCCCTCTTAATCTTCATTGGATGAGATTTTCCCCAGAATTTTTTGTTCCCCAATAAAAGTCCACTCCCTGGCATGTTCTCTCTCTCTCTCTCAATAGCCTCTTCAGTAAATCTTGATACCATATTAGGTGGCTTGAGGCTGGAGCTAGGAGGAGCCGTCCTGGAGCTGGTTTTAAAGGTAATTAGAGTCTTGTTTCTTTAATTCAAAACTCCCTAACAGTTTCTCACGATTTGAACCTTCTTTCATGAAGCCAGCGCGGGTCACAGGCTAAACTTACCTAATGTGTCATCATTGCTACCTTTTCCTCTAGGAAATGTTATTTCATAGACAAAACCTCTCCACCTGTGCATAGGCTAGCAAAAAGGCAAGGAAGTCCCCCCAAAAAAATGATAAAACAAGACTCCCTCATTCTAACCTTCATTTTGGACCTCTGTTGAAACATAGTATTTTTAAAAGTTCATATTTTTTTCTATCAATGTGCCTAGATTTTAAGCTTGTCCTTAATTAGAATGTATTTGCTACGTGATTAACTTAAACATGAAATAATTCTATGAGATAGCAAAACACTACTACAACTTTTAGATATTCAATAACTAGTAGCTATGTATCCCAAGTTATTCTTATCCCATGGTATCTACTGTGGGGTATCACATTCTCATTTCTGCTCTCTTTGTTTTAGTTGCTGTTTATGTATGTACTTCAAACATCATACTTAAGTTTCCCCCAGTTTGATACATAAATTTGGCTTTATAGCCAGTACCTCTAGTAGAGTGTAGGCAATATGGCAGAGTAGTTGGATCCTCCACTCAGGAGGCAGACTTCCTGGGTTCTAATCAAAGTCCCAGTACATATTTTTATGGGTGAGCTTGTGCACAATACCTCAATATGCATCAATATGTCCATAAAGGACCATGATACATTTTCCTGTGCAACAAGAGTTATATTTATGATATACCTTATAGTGCTCAAGTAAAAATCACTAAACTAAGCAGTCAAAAAAAAGAAAGAAAGAGAGAGAGAAAACTGCTCCATGGAATTTTATTCTAGTAGCATATGTTGGAGGCAACCAAATAGGAACAATAAATAAGTAAATTACATAATTAGTTAGAAGACAAAATATACAATGGGAATAAATTAATCCAGGTGAGGGGAATTTACCACGCACTTTATGTACATTCTTAAATATGTTTATATTACTACAAATAGCTCAAGAGATTTTAATTTTAAGAATTTCTGACCCAATGACATGTAAATTATATTTTTTGTGTTCATTTTCATAACAATCCTGTCCTATAGAACAAGCATTATAATTTTACACATGAATAATCTAAAGCACAGAGGTGTGGAAGAAATTATCCAGAATCGATGTAATCTTGTTTTCTAACATCTGTTTCATTGCTTCTTTATCCCATGGTTAACAATTGAATATACCTAGAAGATAATAAATGTGATCTATGGCTTTATTTTATTACTAAACTATTCCATCCCAGTGAACTACTGACCACAAACTGTGAGGGAAATTCCAACTCATATGTTACGGAATATATTCCGAACATTGTATTTCTGTGCTTGTGGCAGCCAATGTTATGTATAGGGCTTGCAAAAGACCTACAAAGATCTATGCAGTACCATCAATCTCCAGCAGGGTGGGGCCTTTGTTGTAATTGATGAATCTACAGTTGACATTAGGAGTCACTCTTGTTGGTGTACTTTCTGTAAATTTAGCCAAATGCCTGTATCCATATTAAAGTGTTACACAAAATATTTTCATTGACCTCCAGAAACTCTGCTCTGCCAATTCATCCTTCCCCTCACCCGCTCCCTGAAAACCACTGATATTTTCACTATCTCCATAGTTTCACCTTTCCAGAATGTCATGTAGTTGGACTCATATTTAATTTCTTCTGTTTGGCTTCTTTCACTTAGTCATGTGCATTTAAGTTTCCTCCTTGTTTTTAAGGTCTGATGACACATTTATTTTTTTAGCACTGAATAATGTTCCATACTCTAAATTGTCACAGTTTATCCATTCACCTAATTAAGGACATCTTGGTTGCTTCTAAGATTTTGGCAATTATTAAGAAAGCACTGTAAACATCTATGTGCAGGTTTCTGTATGGACATAACTTTTCAGCTCCTGTGGGTAAATAGCAAGGAGTGTGATTGCTGAATTGTAAGGCCATGTTTAATTCTGTAATGGGCTGCCAGACTGCCCTTTCAAAGTGAATACAGCAACTTTCATTCCCAGCAGAAATGAATAAGAGTTGCTGTATTCCACATCTTTGACAGCATTTGGCGGTGTCAACTTTTGTGAGTTTTAGCCATTCTGATAGGTGTGCAATGGTATTTCATTCTTTTTCTAATTTGCATTTCCCTGATGGTAGATCACTATGGTATGAATGCTTGCGTTCTCCCCAAATTCTTCAGATGAGTTGCTAATCCCCAAGATGGTGAAGATGGTTTTGGAGGAGAACCTTTGGGGGTATGATTGAATCATGACAGTGAAGACCTTCTGAATGGAATGTGTGCCCTTTATTAAACAGACCCAAAGGAGCTCTTTTGATCTTTTCACCATTGAAGGACACGGTGAGAGGTCCACAGTCTACAACTCAGAAAAGGCCACTCACTAGAACCCAGCAATGCTGAAACCCTGAATTTGGCCTTCTTGGTCTCCAGAACTGTGAGAAACAGATTTTGCTTATTTTGTTAATAAGTTTGTGATATTTTGTTACTGTAGCTTGAATAGATTGACAAAAAATGTGGTGCATATTTCATATGCTTATTTGGCATCTGTATTTTTGGTGAAGTGTCAGTTGAGATATTTGGGCCATTATTTAATCTGGTTTTTTTTTATTATTTTTGAGTTTAAGAGTTCTTCATATATTTTGGAGAATAGTTCTTTCAGATATGTCTTTTGCAAATTTTTTTTCCCAGTGCACAGCTTGTCTTCTCAATTTCTTGACATTTTTCCTTTGTAGAGCATGTTCCAGCACCATTTGATAAAAAAAGAAAATAATAAAAAATAAACCAACCAACCAACAAACAAACAAAAAAAACCCACCTGTTTTTGCTGCTTTATATTTCTTAGCTCCTCCATCAAGGATCATCTGATTATGTTTATGTTGATGTGCTTTTGGATTCTCTATTCTCATCCATTGACCTTTTTACCTCTTCTTTTACTGCTCTGTTTTTATCACTGTAAGTTTCTTCCATAAACCATAAGTACCATATGCCTCTTATTTTCCTTAGAAATGTTTGTAATTTCTAATTTTGATTTCCTTTATTTATACCCAAAGAGTTACTGATAAGGTTATTTTAAAAAACTACATTCATACATATTTTGTAGACTTTAGCTTGTCAATTTCTTACGTGGTATTTGTTTCTGGAGTTCGTTGAGATTTTCTGTGTAGTTTACTTCATGGCCAATTTTACTATACATTTCATGAATAAAAATGATGTATCATGTTTGTATAAAATATTCTATTAAAAGTTTACTCTTCCTAATTACTTTTGGTAGTTCCTTATAAATTCATTCTGTTATTGCTTGTCAATTCTACTGCCTTACTGGCAGACTTACAATGTCTATTGGATATCAATTCCTGCTGAATATTAGTCCAAAGGTCAATATGTATAAGTGACTGATTTGAATATTCCCTTGTCTTAGAAATTGATTGATTTGGGGAAATGAAAAGAGCCCAGTGCTGGGCAAGGACATATGAGGGGTCCACTGAACAGGCTCTTATCTATATGTGACCCCTGAAATGGGGAACCCATCTGTGGCAATGAGGGAGGAGACTGGAACACATCTTTATAAGAGCAGAACAGAAGGAAGAAACAGAGCCTTGTTTTCCAGTGCTGCCCTTCAACCACTTTGCTAATCTAAGAATGTGACTGTCACAGGTGTTCATCAAGTTAGGGGTAAATTTCCCTTTTACTCAGAACATCCTATTGGACACAGTTTTTGGAACCAAAGTGAGAATCTGCAAATAACAGGTTTTATGATATAAAATTGACAAACTGTGATGGTCCGAAGGAACTTTTATTTTACTCCTGCAAAACCTTTGGTTACTATGATGCTTGTAATGAGTTGGGTTACAGACCATGTGCTATTTCAGGTGGAAATAAATAGCTATTTTTTACAGCATTCAATTTTGTCCTCGAAGTAGGATTGTCATATACAGCAAATAAAAACACAATTAAATTTGTAATTTGGAAGCTAAATTAAATTTGAATTTCAGATAAGTGATGACTACTTTTTTGTATGAATATTTCTAAATATTGGGATGTACCAATGTTTTTCTTTATTTTCTAAATTTTAAATGTAACTGAACACCCTGTGTGTGTGTGTGTGTGTATATATATATATATTTTTTTTTTTTCTGGCTGGAAAGTATTAGCCTGTACTGAAGGAAACTTTTATGAAAGTAAAGAAAAATGAAAACAAACAGTGGTCCTTTCGCCTCTGGCTTATAATCTAAAATTTAGAAAGAACAAGTAATTGAAGAATTCCAGGACTGAAAACAGAAAAAATTTTATCACAAACTAAAAGTACAGGAGGAATAGATCCACTTAACTGGCTTCCATTTCAGTAAAGGTGGCACCTATTACAGACACACTAGAAGCAGAGATTTCTCATTACAATTGTGCCTCTGTCTCCAAGTCTGATTTCTCAAGTGGCTCAAAATGCAGATATTAAACTGAAGGACAGAGGTTTGGGCAGAGTACAAAGAACAACACCTGGGAAACAAAAATTCTCAACGATTATAAATATTCCCTTTAGCTTTTCTTGTTGGACACGAACCTATTGTGGAGGATTTCTTTTTCCTTTATCCCTCTTTGTAATAAAAGCCCTTGTGACTGAATCCCTCCCCTCTGATGGAATGTGCATGCAATTTATGGGCCCAACTTCCACATCAACCTCTTTTCTTGGATGTAAGGACTGAAAACTGGAGTTTATAGCAACCATCTCCAACTCCTGACAGCTTATCACTTACAAGAAAGACTAATGTATGATTGTCTTGTAACATTTACTACATTTTAAGGTTACTTTCATTGCAACAGCTAACTAATACAGAAATTAGTGCCTGGATATTAATCATGAAAATCAATTAGTTAACAATCAGGCAGCAGATGTCAAACAGATAGTTATTGCAGCTTTGTGATCTGGTCACTTTTTTTATGTTTATGAAATTTTTTTTTATTGATTTGTTCAAAACATTACAGAGCTCATGATATATCATCTTTCATACATTTGACTCAATTGGGTTTTGAACTCCCATTTTTACCCCAAATACAAATTGCAGAATCACATCGGTTACACACTCACATTTTTACATAATGGCATATTAGTGACTGTTGTATTCTGCTACCATTCCAACCCCTACTATCCCCCCTCCCCTCCCCTCCCCTCCCATCTTCCCTCTCTATCTCCTCTGCTGTTGTTCAATTCTCTCCCCCTTTTTTTCCCTCCCCTTTGCCCCTCACAACCTCTTATAATTTTGTGTATCATTAAAGGTCTCCTACCATTTCCATATGCTTTCCCTTCTCTCTCCCTTTCTCTCCCCCCATTCGTCTTTGTTTACTGTTAGTCTTTTCCTCATGCTCTTCCTTCCTGTTTTGTTCTTAGTTGCTCTCTTTATATCAAAGAAGACATTTGGCATTTGTTTTTTAGGGCTTGGCTAGCTTCATTTAGCATAATCTGTTCTAATGCCATTCATTTCCCTGCAAATTCTATGATTTTGTCATTTCTTAGTGCTGCATAATACTCCATTGTGTATAGATGCCACATTTTTTTAATCCATTTATCTATTGAAGGGCATCTAGGTTGGTTCCACAGTCTAGCTATTGTGAATTGTGCCGCTATGATCATTGATGTGGCAGTATCCCTATAGTACGCTCTTTTAAGGTCCTCAGGGAATAGTCCAAGAAGGGTGATAGCTGGGTCAAATGGTGGATCCATTCCCAGCTTTCCCAGGAATCTCCATACTGCTTTCCAAATTGGCCTCACCAATTTGCAGTCCCACCAGCAGTGTACAAGTGTACCCTTTTCCCCACATCCTCGCCAACACTTGTTGTTGTTTGACTTCATAATGGCTGCCAATCTTACTGGAGTGAGATGGTATCTTAGGGTGGTTTTGATTTGCATTTCTCTGACTGCTAGAGATGGTGAGCATTTTTTCATGTACTTGTTGATTGATTGTATGTCCTCCTCTGAGAAGTGTCTGTTCAGGTCCTTGGCCCATTTGTTGATGGGGTTATTTGTTAGCTTATTGTTTAATTTTTTGAGTTCTTTGTATATTCTGGAGATTAGGGCTCTATCTGAGGTGTGAGGGGTAAAAATTTGTTCCCAGGATGTAGGCTCTCTATTTACCTCTTTTATTGTTTCTCTTGCTGAGAAAAAACTTTTTAGTTTAAGTAAGTCCCATTTGTTGATTCTTGTTATTAACTCTTGGGCTATGGGCGTCCTATTAAGGAATTTGGAGCCCGACCCCACAATATGTAGATCGTAGCCAACTTTTTCTTCTATCAGACGCAGTGTCTCTGATTTGATATCTAGCTCCTTGATCCATTTTGAGTTAACTTTTGTGCATGGCAAGAGAAAGGGATTCAGTTTCATTTTGTTGCATATGGATTTCCAATTTTCCCAGCAGCATTTGTTGAAGATGCTATCCTTTCTCCATTGCATGTTTTTAGCCCCTTTATCAAATATAAGATAGTTGTAACTCTGTGGATTAGTCTCTGTGTCCTCTATTCTGTACCATTGGTCCACCTGCCTGTTTTGGTACCAGTACCATGCTGTTTTTGTTCTATTGCTTTGTAGTACAGTTTGAACTCTGATATCGCTATACCTCCAGATTCACACTTCCTGCTTAGAATTGCTTTTGCTATTCTGGGTCTTTTGTTTTTCCATATGAATTTCATGATTGCTTTATCTATTTCTACAAGAAATGCCGTTGGGATTTTGATTGGCATTGCATTAAGCCTGTAGAGAACTTTGGGTAATATCACCATTTTGATGATGTTAGTTCTGCCTATCCATGAACAGGGTACATTTTTCCATCTTCTGAGATCTTCTTCTATCTCTCTCTTTAGGGTTCTGTAGTTTTCATTGTATAAATCTTTCACCTCTTTTGTTAGGTTGATTCCCAAGTATCTTATTTTCTTTGAGGATATTGTGAATGGAGTGGTTTTCCTTATTTCCATTTCAGAGGTTTTGTTGCTGATATACAGGAATGACTTTGATTTATGCTTGTTGATTTTATAACCTGCCACTTTGCTGAATTTATTTATTAACTCTAGCAACTTCTTTGTAGACCCTTTTGGGTCTGTTAAATATATTATCATGTCATCCACAAATAGCGATAATTTAATTTCTTCTTTTCCTATTTTTATGCCTTTAATTTCTTTTGTCTGTCTAATTGCTCTGGCTAGTACTTCGAGAACTAAATTGAATAGAAGTGGTGATAGAGGGCATCCCTGTCTTGTTCCAGATTTTAGAGGGAATGCCTTCAGTTTTTCTCCATTTAGGATGATGCTAGCCTGAGGTTTAGCATATATAGCTTTTACAATGTTGAGGTAATTTCCTGTTATCCCTAGTTTTTCTAGTGTTTTGAACATAAAGGGATGCTGTACTTTGTCAAATGCTTTTTCTGCATCTATTGAGATGATTATATGGTTCTTGTCTTTAAGTCTATTGATGTGGTGAATAACATTTATTGATTTCCGTATATTGAACCAGCCTTGCATCCCAGGGATGAATCCTACTTGATCATGGTGCACAAGTTTTTTGATATGCTTTTGTATTTGATTCGCCAGAATTTTATTGAGAATTTTTGCATCCAAGTTCATTAGAGATATTGGTCTGTAGTTTTCTTTCTTTGAAGTGTCTTTGTCTGGTTTCGGGATCAGAGTGATGTTGGCTTCATAGAATGAATTTGGAAGAGCTCCTTCTTTTTCTATTTCTTGAAATAGCTTGAAAAGTATTGGTATTAATTCTTCTTTGAAGGTTTTGTAGAACTCCACTGTATACCCATCCGGTCACTTTTGATATAAGAAAACACTTGGTAAAATTAGTACCTGTGATGGCTTGTCTACTAAGTGCTTAGCTATTCCAGGGCACAGTTGAAATAAAAAGAGAAGTGACTTTTCCAAATTCATATGGTTGGACTGGAACCTGAGTCTTCTTGTTCATTGTTCATTTAATTAAAATACAAAATAATATATTCCTCATCATCTCCCAAAACAAATATCCAATGGCTCTTCAGCTACATATCTGTTAAACTAAAAGGTATTCATTCCTATATGCTGTACCAATATTGAATCATTGTCTAAATATTTTATCATTGTCTTCCATTAATATAATAAATGTAAAAGTACATTTCTTTGGAGGATGTTGGCAAAGATTTTCTTCTTGATTAAACTCTAAACAGGTTCCTCTGCATTCTCTTCTCAATTAAGTCCTGACTTTTGAGCTTCCATGTTCATCTCTGCATTGTCCTGTCTTAGCAAGAATCTTACTAATTCAATTTAGCCAGAATTCCTCACCATTCATATCTGAGAATGGACAAATCCAGGTGATGTCTGATCACCTTGACCTGCCAACAACAAGAATCCAATTACCTTGTTTACACACCCCCACCATGATGTTTCTTTTGGGACATCTTTCATCACTGACTACTTACCTGAACCCTACGCACTGACTATACATTCCCACTTTTTCTTGTTAGGGATGAGATTGGGCTCAACTTCCCAATCATAGAATCCATTGCTTTGGCCTCTACATCTTTGTGATGGTCCTTATCATTCTTTCCCAAGTGTCATGAATATGTTTTTCTTTAACCCATTAAGTTCCAAGGTTTTAATTCTGTAAATATTTCAATAAAATTGTCACAGGTGATTTGAAATATGTGGGAAATCATAAGATCATATCAATGTTATTATATTAATGTCATAATCATATCATACAATTATATATAACATGCTATATTTTAGTTTTTATTCATGTTTCACATCTGGAATAATGGAACAAATTGGATTAATGAGAGTAATAGATAAAACTAGTCTTTACAACCTACTCCTCATTTTTGCTGTTTCTTTTACATATCAACCAATAATGTAAAACAGAGCTGAAAATGAGCACTGATTGTGTCTTTTCTCCCTGTAGTCTGCACCAAGCCCTCTCCCTTTTGCAAACAGCTGACATAGCTTAATCACAAGGATGATTCACACTGAGCCTCAACATCTTTCTCGACTCATCCTCTAAACAGCACTGCTTGTTAATAACACCAGCATAGAGTATGAACAAGAAGAGAAATGAAATTTATTAGGCTCACTGTGGGACACATTTAAGACACAAATGGCCCCAAAAGTGAAATCCACGTCCTCCTCACTCACACTGACTTGAAGGCAATTTCTGTTGTCTTTGCAAAGCCAGAAAAGGGCTTCTACCTCTTCCCACTGCAAAGGATAATTCTGTTTGATTTCCCATGAGGACCACCTATCTGAATTCCTAGGGTGTGGAATTTCATAGCAATTTTCTAGAATTAGAGTACCATTTCATTTTAGCAACTAACAGCACTGTCCTCAGTTCAAGTTGGTAAAGAATGCGATTGGAGAGCAAACATTCTGGAGTAACTACCATTTCGGGTTTGTAATTGTTCTCTGCAAACTTTAGATGTGGCAAAGTGTAGCTTTCTACCAGTGTAACTGACTGCCTACTTATTCCCAGCAGGCCTGCAAAACTCATCTTTGAAAAGTGAGGAGCCATTATCATTCGCTGCATTTTACTTTGGCATTTTGGCATCACCTTGGAATTTCCTCCCACTCTCTGTTATTCCAGTTTGCGCTGTGACTAGGGGCTGTTATTGCCATTATTTTGTTACTGCAAAGGAAAGAATGTTCTATTGCTTTTTAGGGAATATTTAGCAACCCAACTCCACAATTAGTGTGTTTAAGCATATGCCAAGTTTTGTTTTTTTTAAATTTATTTTACATTGAAGGGCCTTAAGTCCATATTTCAAAATAACTTTTTTTATTTTAAGAGTAGCTTTGCCAAAATTATTTAAATAACTCATCAGGAACTTCTTTTCTTTCTCTAAATAAATCAAAATATTTGTTTTCTTGAGGTCAAATTTAAATAAGGAAATGGGTGAAGCTTAGCAAAGATTAAATTATGTAGCTTGATGATATCTACTAGAAACCTATTGAATAATTTCATATTCTAGGTGAATTTAGGTATGAGAGTATTTTAAACATGATTCTTGATGCCTTTTCTGCAATACTATAGTTTTAGGAACAGAAAGAAAATGTTCAATTTGATTCAGTTTAAAGCATGATTTTTGATTAATTCAAGAATTAGAAAAAAAAGTATGTATATATTTTAAGATATCTTCATAATAAGAGAATTTCATTTGTGCATTTGGGTTGCAACCTTTTGAAACTGATAGCCCAGGCCTTTATGACATTCAGAAACCTAAACAAAGACTACCAGGAGCCCTTGGCCTCCAACTAAGGTTTCCAGGCCTGGGTACCATTAGAACTTCTGTGGAGACAGCAGCATTTACCCCAACAGTGTAATATTGGAGGCAGGAATCTGCAGGAGGTGAGGCATTTACATTTATTTTATGCAGCCCTTCCTTTAATTAAGAATTCTAACTGTATATATGGCATACTTTTTATATTTACCTTAAATTATTATACGAAAGGCTGGCGTGCATATA
Organism: Ictidomys tridecemlineatus; assembly: GCF_052094955.1. Taxonomy (NCBI): domain Eukaryota; kingdom Metazoa; phylum Chordata; class Mammalia; order Rodentia; family Sciuridae; genus Ictidomys; species Ictidomys tridecemlineatus. The sequence goes on from NC_135482.1 coordinate 27,012,776, forward strand.
ATTTAATGAAGTCCAAAATAGGATTCAGAGCAGCAGGATCCATAACTATTTCATAATCTTCACACATTAGTCATGTCATCTCTTATTACTTGGGTGCAAAATGAAGAAGCAGGGTCATTCCATAGATCTGAGTAGTTTAAAGTAAAGAGCAGAAAGCATGGAATTCAGACATAGGTTAGAATTTCAGCTCTGCCTCTTTTTCTATAGGCTCTTTTTATGTTTAGTTTTTGACAAATAAATTAGGGTAGGAATATCAACAATCCAAAAACTGTGAGAATTAAATGAGCAAATAAAATTCTAATTCCATAGAAAGGTAATAGAAGCTGTTAACCATTGCAGGTGTAACACTGTGTGTTTCTACTAATGTCTTCTCTTCCCCCCTACTACCATCATACATCCAAATCCCCAACTCCAACCAAATCTGTCTTCAGACTGATTGGTCCAGGTGAGACCTATGGATCCAGGAGCTTAAAAAAAGCAGGTGTTAGAAACAAAGCCCTCTTGGGGTATAAGGTGTGAGATGGCACAGAATAAGATCTGTGTTTTGGGGAAACACCTCCTTAGTTTCTTTTCTCAACTGTATCTATTACAATATTTTCATCCATCCATTCTTCATTAGTGTGGATTAGGTTTTGATTGTGCCAGGTATTTGTCCTTGTTCCTTAATCTATCTCCTTTCCAAGTTAGCATAGGCTGAAAATACATGTTGTGAGTCAAAGTGGTGAATATTTTCAGTGCCAATGGTTATATAATTATCATTTTCTCTAAACACCAAGGTGGCTTTCTTTGTTTAATTCCAGTCTATTATATGACATATGGTTTGTTTCAGATATTTTCTTCACACTTTCCTAATTAGACCCACATTGTGTTCCAACCTCGTCTTTAAAGTATCTTCTGAAATCGTTTTCTGGTTACTTGCATTTTTGAATGCGAACATAAGTCTATTCAAGTTTCTGTGACTTTTCTACACAGGCAAAATGAAATGTACTGACATATAATGGGAAGACAGAAGTCATGGTATTGGGGCAAATCACCATTTTAAAGAAGGAAAATCTAGGAGTCCCTAGGAGTCCTTGTCATACGTCCTTTATCCTGTGCTATTTATAAAATATTATGCAAAAGGCAGTCAGAATGAGGGAACATTGAATCTGATCCCAAACTTTTCAAGGATAAGTTGTGCAAGGGGATGTAACGGTTCTGGCCCTCAATTCTGTAACTTGAATAAAGAGAGTATAATGAAAAATAAAATTTGATAGACATAATGGAAACTTGGTAATTTATAACAAATACTAACAATTATCCTATCTTGGCTCAGACCACAAAAGCTGGTATGGCTGTGAGAAGACTTGGTTTGCAATTGAATCAGCAAACAGATAATGCACAGGTAAGCACTTGATTAGGGATACTATGGCAAGGGGGCATGGGAGCCTAGCTCCCTATTCCTTCATTTAGCCTCACAAGAGATGTGTTCTGGGTGAAAAGGTCAGATTCGGAATCTCTCATAGGAGGGGCGTTTACCAGGACAGAGGACCTGAGGACCAAAGGACTTCTGTTTTTTTGTTTTTTTTTTTTTTTACTTTTTTCCTAGATGGATGGGGATGGAGAGTCCATATATATCAATATGCAATTATCTTCCCTATTTCCATAAAAGAAAATCCTTGCTGCTAATGGATGCATTCAGAAACCATTTCTCCCGGTGTTATTAGGCCTTCTTGAATTTTCAGTCATCTGAACATTGTGTCCTACAAGGATCTTCTGTAAAAGGAGGACTCTAGCTTTGACTTCAGTCTCTTCAATTACTAAACTTAATGCATAGGGAAGATGAGGTATGTAGCAACCACCAAAATGGTAGTTATTAAACAAAGAGACACAGAACCAAGCATGAGTCCTGGGTAAACTGCATTATCACTGAGTTATTGCTACTGTGGTTATTGTTTTCCTTTAGATTCCTGCAACTTTTCAATAATGATCCTCTCTGAGCAGTCTCTCCTCACACCATATTTCCCTCTGCCCTGTATTAAACCCACCAAACCTACTTCATCCTCCATAAAAATACCCATCTGTCCGTAGCTTGCACTGCAGGAACCCACTTATCTACCTACCACCTTGTCCATTTCACAGACATCCAGATCTTCAAGACCAGTCTTCCAAAAGAGTCCCTCACCCTTTATAAAATATATGGCAGTACAACTTAGGAAAAGGACTGCTGACTTCAGAATCACACAGGGCTCAGAATGAATCTGGGTTTGTTGCTTGCTGGTGGGGGGTTTTAGAAAAATGATCTAATCTCTCTAAGTCATTGATTCCTCAAGAGTCAAATAGGCATGATGAAAACTGAGAGGCAAGTGTGAACATGGCTATAATTTTTAAATGATGTGCACATAGTAGGTTGTCAAAAAATTTGCATTTTCACATTTGCTTCAGTCTACAAGGTTGACAATTTCAGAAATAATATAGTAGGGATTCCATCTTAGAAACTTATCTATGACTGCCAGGACGGTAGTTCCCCTTTAACTGCAGTGGACATGCTGTAAGACCCCCAGTGGATACCCGAGAGTGTGAATAAAATCAACCCTATAACTAAATGCCTTTTCCATCTTAACTAAGTACTTAATGCACTTAATGAATTGCAATTTGAGGTTTAGCGGCACAACTAGAACAGATCTTTTTTCCTTTCTTCACAAATTCACAGATTAATAAAATGGTTCTTACTGTAGATCTTGGAAACCTCCACAGATGATATTTTTTTTTCCCTTAATATGCGGAGAACTTTCTTTTTACCTGAATTTTCACTTAAAGTCAACAGTTTCTCTTTTTCATATCTGAATTGCTAGCATCACTATTCTCACATTTTGGAGTCACTATTAGGTAATCAAGGATTAGTTGGACACAAGCACCAAGGTGTTGCAGCAATCAATTTGCAAACCAAAGCAGCTAAGTGACTGTCCGGCAGGTAGGGGTATACAATGTGGATGTCCCAGAAAAAGCTTTCATTCACATCCTGGTTGGGAAGGGGTGAGATGTGCATAATTTCACAATGCTACCTTGAATGGCGTGCTGTTTGCAATTTATGAATTGTTTATTTCCATAATTTTTCCTTTAATATGTTGGAATCATAGTTGACTGCAGGTACTAAAATCTTGGAAAACAAAACTGTGAGTAAGGGGACTATAGTACTTTCAGCTGCTCCTTGCCTCGTTGACTTCCATTTTCTACAAACTGTGGTCCAATTCTTGAAGAATTGAGATGGAAGATAAATTATCTCACATGACATATTTGCACACATTTCCTTCCTTCCTTCCTTCCTTCCTTTCTTCCTTCCTTCCTTCCTTCCTTCCTTCCTTTCTTCCTCCCTTCCTTCCTCCCTCCCTCCCTCCCTCCCTCCCTCCCTCCCTCCCTCCCTCCCTTCCTTCCTTCCTTCCTTCCTTCCTTCCTTCCTTCCATCCTTCCTTCGGTATTGGAGACTTAGGTGTGCTTTACCATTGAGCCACACTCACAGGCTTTTTTTGTTTGTTTGTTTTTATTTTTACTTTATTTTTTATCTATCACTAAACTGCTGATGCCCTCTCTAAGTTGCTGAGGCTGGTCTCACACTTGTGATCTTCCTTCCTTAGCTTTCTGAGTCACTGGGATTATCACCAGTGTGTCCCACTACAGACATTGTTTTTCAACAACAGTTCAATTGATATTTATTTTTTATAAAATAATTCTCACATATATTGACTGTATGCCACTGATTAGGCAAAAAGTGGACAATTATTTTTGTTTGATTTTGATATACTCTTATATCTAACAGCTTCAAGTTATGTTAAACTCTTGGATTACTTTGATCTTCATTGTATACATTTCTGAATGTTTGCATGTGGGGGCACGTTCATGGTAATTTTGATCTTCATTATATATATTTCTGAATGTTTGCATGTGGGGGCACATTCATGGTAATGGAAAACATTTAGGCAAAATTCATTTTCTTTTTCTTTTTTTAAAATTTGTTTTTTCCCCTTACATTGTTCTTTCTTTTGTTAGCACTGAGCATAATATATAGTTGCAAATACTTCATTTGCAGAAATATGTACCTAGAATATGTATGTGTTCTTTAAGATAAATGGAAATGACATGCAGCATGGATGCACACTCAGATTCTCTTTTGAAATTCTGAATATTAGATCCATTATACTATTCACCAGAATTATTTTACAACTTATACTCTGTAGGGGAATCTTTCTACTTCTGGGAAATGCATAATATTAATGGTTCCATTCACTTGGGGCAAATGGCCCTCTAAAACCAGCTAGGATTCATGGCAACCTACTTTGTCTAGGTTTATTTACTGTGTGCCTTGATGTCTTTTAGGTCTTCAAGAATTAAAAGAATTTTTACTAAATTAAGGGAATTATTGAAAATACTTTAGCAATTAAAACACCTAGTTTAGATGTGAATACAAGTTATCCTTCAATTTATGTGGTAATCTGAAGATTTGGTAAGTGCCTAATAAGACAACACTTGCAAATGCCCAGAAATGGAATAATGTGAAATGCATGGTGATATGTATATGAATAAATATGAATGAAGGAAACCTGATAAATCAATGAGACAATGAAAATATTGAGAGAAACCATAAACAAGAGAAAACAATAACAGCAAAGACTGAATACAAAACTTTGGCAATACTATATCCTCCATTTTAAAATAAAAAACTCTATAGCAGCATAGAAAAAAAATATGTTTAAGTCACTTTTAAAGCAAAAATAAATGCCAGCAAATGATGATTAAACTTCAGTCCAATTCTGTTAATTATAAGTACTTTTGAAAGAAGTTCAACCTTTTGTGAATTTGCCAAATAAAAATCAGCAATCTCTTAAGTATTTAATGTTTTCAGTGTTCATTGGGTTTTGAAAAATGGATAGATACTGCAGAAATTGATATTGAATCATATTTAGTGATAGAAATGTTCTGTAATATAGAGAGAATGTCTTATGGTTTCGATCCATTAATTCCCTGAGCACTTGAATTATCTTCAATAACAAAGCTGAGAAAATTCTTGACCATGTGGAATCCACAGTAATTTTTTTTTTCTACAAGGAAACATATAGGCCCTGAAACTCTGGGTATAAGGAGACAACATGGTCCAGTTACGTTTTATTTCTTATTCATAATTCTGAATTAAAAATGAATTGTTTGTTCAGGGATCATGTTGAAAATGACTTTTTAGAAAATTTTGTAGTTTAAGCCACATGATTCAGTGTCTTAAGCTATATATTCTAAGTAGAGCTAATTTAAACAGCTTCTCTTTCCGATGAGAATGGTAAATGTTGCATGGCTTCGATGGCCACGTATTTGTGGTATCTGTAATATCTTTACTAGGGGCCCCTCAATTCAATAAATGTCTCATAAATATTTTGGAAACTAACAGGTTAGGCTTTCCTGAGAATTTGTGTACTGTCTATGTCCGTATTAAAACTGGATAAAGAACAGCCTTACAATGAATTTGTAAAGCAAAGGAGGACCTAATAAACTTTATCCAGTTCCAGAACAGACATAATTTCTATACTGGCTGAATAAGGATTCAGCAGTTTCTTATTACGTTATCCTTACAATGTAGCTTTAAAGGTGATCTGTTTGTTATTATGAGTGTCTTAATGGAAAGATCTTCAGCGTATTTGAGTTCTTCATGGAGAAAAACCCAACAATGTAATTAATTCTATCCATTTTTTTTTATTTTCTTGGCTTTTTCCTCTAAATGGAGTTGTGTCTTTCTTCCCTTAACTTCTTGTTTTTAACCTATACTCTTTAAATTCATAATCAAAAAGGAAGAAGTATCATTTTTCTGTTTTGGAAGAGTAGATAGGTCTGCATACTTATCATTGAATTGAATTTCAATCATGCTTTTTACAACTGAAGTTAGGAAATCATCTTAAGCTAAAGCCTACATATGACCCATGAAGTGTCTGACAGAGGCAGAACAAAAGATACCAGTCATCATTTTTTTTTAGAATCTAGTTAACCAAAATAAAGTTTATAAATTTTTGCATTATCTTTATGTGTGCTTACTGCTTTGCATAAGAGCATATTTCTTTAACTTAGCCAGTATAAGGAATCTTCATGATGTGATTATTTTCATTTTTCCTGAAAAACATTGACATTGAAATATGCTAATAGCTTTATAAAGAGAAAAAAACCCTAAAAGCATATTATAAATAACAGCTTTATAGGAAGAAAATTCTTGACAATGTTTCTTACTACTTAGGTTGTACAGTAAGCTGAAAACGTGTATAAAGCTCATTGTTCAAATTGTTCTTGCAATGACAAGTATTGCTCACCAATCTAAACTGGTTCCCAGGGGAACTTTTCAAATATATGTCCTTTCTCTGTTTTTCTCATGTTGAAACTCAGCTGGTTCCTTTTATCCTTCTTATATTATTGAGCGGGTGATGAGAAATTGACACAAGCCCTTTGAAATTCTACACTTTAAATCTTAGAAGAACCAAGCTCAGTTCTATCATCTGTATTTGCCATTGCTGATCCAGATGGACACATTCAAACATGCATTAAAAATTGAAAAAAAAATCAAAAATATACAGCAATTACAATGGAATTTTCACAGTGGTATTAAATGTACTCAAAGATTAGAGACATATTGAAACTCAAAAAGTGTGAAAAGAAGTTGATGACATGTACTTAGGGGAATCAGAAGTAAAAATAATTTATTTTGCAAAAGGTTTTTAAATGTAAAGGGAGATAACATGTATTTGATTGAAGACAGTAAGCTGAGGGATCCTTATTATGTAAATCTGATTCTTAATATGCTCCATTCTAGCCATCTGGCTATTTCTTGAATATATACAAGCATACAATTGCTTTTGCTCTTTGTCATTTGCTGTCCTCCTTCCTGGAACAGTCTTCTTTAAGATATCCATGTGGTTCACTCTTTCACTTTGTATAGAAATGAATGCTCAAATGTCACCTTATTAAATGAACTTTCTGCCATTTTAAGACTAACTCCCCAATCAACACCTAATCTATTTTTCTTTTTCTTTTTTTGTAACGTTTATCATCACTTAAAATATATTTTGTCATTGTGCATTTAACAATGCCTAGATTGGTGCCTCTTCAGGTGTTCAATTTATACATGTTGAATAGATATGTTATGTGAATGAATATGTTATATATTATACATATAAAATCCAGTGAAATGCTTTCAATCTATCTCAAATATCACACTGATTCTTACTGAGTATGTAATTTTTTTAAAAAAGTAGAATAGAATGGTTTTGAAGAAAACTCCATATTTTAAAATACTATTTAAAAATAACTTTTTGAAGATTTTTATCTTCAAAGAGACAAGGATATCTTAGTGCTTATCATATAATTTGTTCTCATTTTATAATCCAAAACTTGTTTTGATTTACAGAATTCTGGTATGTAAACTTTCCTTTTTTTTTTTTTTTTGTATTGAACTTCATTAGCTCCTTATGATGTGTTCCAATATTCTCTTTCAGGTTTTCGTTTCATTTTAGGATTTTATTATTGTTTGGGGACTTCCTGTGTTTTCTGTGTTTGTCAGCTATTCATTACTGTGGCAAAATACCTGAGAATGACAATTTTAAAAAGAAATATTTATTTTGGCTCATGGTTTCAGTGTTTTCAGTCCATGGTCAGCAGAATCCATTTCTTTGGGCCTGAAGTGGACCATCTTGGTGGAAAGGGTTTGGAAGAGCAGAGCTGTTCATTAAAATAATGGTGGCCAATAAGTAGGGAAAAGGGGGAGGAACTGGTGACAAGATATAGTCCCCCAGGTAATGCCTCCAAGGATTCATGTTTTCAATTAGTGTTCCACTTCCTACATTTCTCATCACCTCCCAATAGTTATGAATTCATAACTATATTATGAATATATATATCAATTCATATTATGAATTGATGAGGTTAGAGCCCTCATGACTCAATCATTTCCAAAATCCCTACCTCTGGACATTGCTGCATTACAGAAATGAAACTTGAGGGACATTCCAGATCTGAATCATAAATGATAACAAATGAGTAGTTCTAAGCAACTAGACTGTACAGGAGCCATTCTGTCTACTTGACACATGTTTGAACACATCAAGCTTGTACTGGCAATCGAAAATCCTGACATATGTCTTTATAGATGACGCTAGTTGCCATTTGTGGGAAACCATTTATTAGTTATGACTTCTCATCTCAGAAGTCAACAAGTAGCATAAGAAGGAGAAGTAGGGATTATTCTAGGGTATAAATCCTAGAAGCTTCATTGAATTCTTATGTATTTACCTCAAGGACATAGGTTTTGTGTACTGAAGGATAACTTGTGGTAGAGAATTACAAATTTTAGATGAACTTTATCTCTCCTCATAAAAGTACCTTTTCAAAATCCTCTGATGTAACCACCTCACTTTACTATAACAAATTTTCATAGACTGAATGGTTTAAATAGCAAACATTGATTTATCACACTTTTAGAGGGTGGCAAGGGTCAAGGATCTGGTGTAGGTCAGATATCCGGTAAACACCAGCTTCAGAGTTTGCAGAGGACCGTGTACTTATTGCACATGGCAGAGAGCAGAGCGACCTCTCACCTCTCTTATAAGGCCTCAAATCCCATTCATGAGTGTTCCACCTTTAGGACCTAATTACTTTCCAAAGTCTGCATTTTCTAATATCATCTGAGTAGAAGTTAGGATTTCAATATATAACTTCTGAGAGACCATAAATACCCAGTTTATTACACATTCTTAATTCCGACGTATACTGTCACCATAATGACAGATAATCATAATAAACAGAAACAGATATTATCAAGCATACAGCAGGAGAGCAATTTGCAACTTTTATTGGAAACGCTTATCCAATGATCTTACATGCTCTTGATACATTGGGATATACAGAATGTGTCACTCAGCAATGGAAAACTCTTATTTTGATACGAGGATTCCCAAAGCATCAGGAAGTATCTCAAAACTACAAAAGCCTACCTAGCCTACCTTCTTTTTAGATTTAAAAAGAAATAGACCTTTAAACTCTATGGCATCATGAAGAGACTTTGAAACTTTTAAATAAAACTCATCCTGATCACCAAAAGTGATAAAAATCAAAATGAATAAATTTCACTGAAAATAAGGAATAACCAAGTTTTATAATAATTTTAATGCAAAACTGAAAGATGATTCAACATCAAGTTCATCCTCACACAAAAAAGTGAATTTCACTTCATGTTCTCTCTTCCTATTATTCCTGAAATTTGATTTTCCTGCATAATCCTTGCACTGTCAGGGTATTTTACAGGATTCAATTTACTAAAATTTGGTTAGAAGTTTTGTATGCATATTAGTGAAGAATATCTGTGTATGATATTATTTTATGCTAATGTCTTTATTTGTTTTTTTTTACTTTTCTAACTGTGCTAATTTATCTCAGCTAAGTGGTATTTATACTAGAAATATGAGGCTGATTCAGCTCTCAAAAATCAATCCATTTAATATACTATAAAAATACTGAAAAAGGTAAAACAAATGAATGTTTCAATCAATGCATCTCAGACAATCCAATATCCATTCTTGATAATACCTGTCAGCAAAGTAGGAAGAGGAGGTAACTTTTCAACCTGATACAGGACGTATATGAAAAGTATACAGTTATCATCATGTTTAATTGTGAAAGACTGAATGTTTCTCCAAATCAGGCGAAAGACAAGGATGTCTAGTTTCATCAATTCTGTTCAACATTGAAATGGGAAAAAAAGGCATCCCACTGAGAAAAGAAGAAGTTAATCTTTACTAAATTTGTATAAAAGAATATAATGAAATCCATGGAAGAGATATTGAAGTTTACAAATAAATTTAACCAGTTTGTAGAATAGATGACCAATATAATAAAAATCAGTTATATTTCTATATACTATCAACCAACAATTAAAATGAAAATTTTAAAAAATACAATATAAAAAATTAAAATATAAAGTTATTAGAAAAAAATCTGATAAAACTTGGAGCTATTAAAAAAAACACATAAAATGAATCTTAGAACTTAATATAACATTTTAAACTAGAGCTGTCTCTCCCGCTGGAACTGGCCTGCAATCTCCCTGGACTGTGTATTTTTTTTGCTTTACTCCAAAAGCTTTTTACTCTGGAAATGGTCTCGTTCTCCCTTGAATGTGTTTCTACTTTCCGGAATAAACCTTTGTCTGTGCCTCTGGCAAAGGTTTTTTGGTACCAGAGATTGAACCTCGGGGCTCTTAAACACTGAGTCACATCCACAGTATTTTTTGTTGTTTGTTTTTGATTTTTTTTTCTTTGAGAGAGGGTCTCACTAAGTTGCTTAGTGCTTTGCTAAGTTGCTGAGGCTGGCTTTGATTTTGCAATTCTCCTTTCTCGGCCTCCTGAGCTGCTGAGAGTTGAGGGGTGTGACACCACCCGCAGATTAAAAAAATTAAACTACAAAATTTCAAGAGGGGGAATTCTTGTGACCTTTAGTCAGCCTGGGATTTGCTGGATATGATACTTAAAGTATAATCCATGAAGGAGAAATTGATACATCAAATTGCATCAAAATGAAAAACTCTGCTTTTTCATAAGATGATGCTAAAGAAATGAAAAGGCACTGTATATAACCTTGGAGAAAACATTTGCAAAGCATAGATACGATAATAGCTATGTCTTCAGACTATATAAAGAGCTCTTAAAAGTGAATAAAAAAAACTAAAATTGGGCAGGAGATTTCATTAGGTTCTCTGTCAAATAACACATATGAATATAAAATAAATATATTAAAAGGTGCTCATTATCATCAATTATTTGGGGAATACAAAACCTGATGAGATAACTTTGTATGTTCAGTATTGGCAAGGTGATAGAGGAACTAGGACTGTCTTACATTCTGGTTAGGAGCATAAAATGGTATAATCACTTTGGAAAAAAGTTTGGAAGTTTATTAAATCTTTAAACTAAAACTATTTGACTCCTAATCATTTATTCAAGACAAATAAAATAAAATGTTTGTTAGCAAAATCTTGATCAACTAAAAGTGGATCAAACCTAAGCATTAGACCAGAGACCCTGTACCTTCTAGAAGAAAACGTAGGTCCAACTCTCTATCATATCAACTTAGGAACCAACTTCCTCAACAAGACTCCTAAAGAGCAAGAAGTAAAATCAAGAATCAATAAATGGTATGGTATCAAACTGAAAAGCTTCTTCACAACAAAGGAAACAATCAATAATGTGAAGAGAGAGCCTACAGAAATGGGAGAAAATCTTTGCCACCAGCACCTCAGATAAAGCATTAATCTCCAGGATATACAAAGAACTCAAAAAACTTAACACCAAAAGAACAAATAACCCAATTGATAAAGGAGCAAAGCAACTGAATAGGCACTTCACAGAAGAATAAATACCACTGGTCAACAAATATATGAAAAAATGTTCAACATTTCTAACAATTAAATAAATTCAAGTTAAAACTACACAAGATTCCATCTCACTCCAGACAAAATGGCAATTATAAAGTGTACAGTAACAATAAATACTGGTGAGGATGACAGGGAAATGTTCACTCATACATTGCTGGTGGCAATGCAAATTGGTGCAATCACTCTGGAAAGCGGTATAGAGATTCATCAGAAAACGTAGAATGGAATCACAATTTGACTCAGTTTTGCCACTCCAAGATGTATATACCCAAAGGACTTAAAATTAGCATACTATGGTGATGCAGCCACATCAATGCTTATAGCAGCTGAATTTACAATAGCTAAACAAAGGAATCAACCTAGGTGCCCTTCAATAGATGAATGGGCAAAGAAAATGTAGTATATATACATAATGAAATATTACTCAGTCATAAAGAAGAGTGAAATTGTGGCATTTGCCAGTAAATGAATGGAACGGAAAACTACCATGCTAAGTGGAATAAGCCAAGCCCCAAATCCCAAAGGTGGAATTTTCTCTGATATGCTGATGCTAACCCACAATAAGGGGGATTAGAGAAGTTCACTGGATTAGACAAAGGGGAATGAAGGGAAGGGAGAAGGGATGGGAATAGAAAAGACAATAAAATGAATGGGACATAACTTTCCTATGTTCATATATGAATACACCCCTAGTGAAACTCCACATCATGTAAGGCCACAAGAATGGGAAGTTATACACTATGTATGCATAATATATCAAATATACTCTACTACCGTGTGTATCTTAAAAGAAAGAAAATTAAAAATTAAAAAAATATTGTGCATGAATGTTCGTATCAGATCTATTTATAATGACTAAAACCTGGTAACAATCCAGTGTCCACCAGCAAAAGAATAGATAAATGAACTTATATATTTGTAGACTAGTCAGCCATGAAAAGAAATTTATGCTACAACATGAGTGTCACTTTCAGCAAAATAAGGGTGTTGAGTAAAACTAGCTATTTAAAATAGAAGATAGGGGACTGGGGATGTGGCTCAAGCGGTAGCACTCTCGCCTGGCATGCGTGTGGCCTGGGTTTGATCCTCAGCACCACACAGAAAGATGTTGTGTCTGCTGAAAACTAAAAAATAAATAAATAAATATTAAAATAGGATACAATGTATGATTCTTTTATCCACACAAAATTCTAGGAAATGAAAATTAACATACATTGGAAGAAAGAGATCAGTTGTTGCCTTGTATGGGAAGAAGGCAGAGAGCAACCAGAAAGTGACTACAAAGGCAGGAGGGGAATTTCAGAGGTGACAGGTTTGTTTAATGTCTTGAACATGATGATGAACTCATGGGTGTATATGTAAAGGCACTCACACATATGTGTTCATGTCCAAAGTTACCAACCTGGACACAGTAAATGTATGTAATTATTTTATGTCAAATGTCTCAATAATTCTTACAAAAATTAAAAAGCCCAAAGCAAAATAAAATCTCCACTATAAGGTCCATTATTCATGTCCCTGGATCTTTTGCTACAGGCGACCTCATGACTATCACTGGTTGTATTAGCTGGGTGGCACTGAGTCAAGGGCCCACTGTTGGATTTATCAGCTGTGGCTAGCCTCCATGTGTTGCCAGCCTGAACACTTCCATTTGACAAATTGCATTAGGTGGAAGGGCAGTGCTGGTTTTAGGCTGCATTCACCACTGAATACAAGGCAAAATGTAAAGGTCACCAAGAAGAGAGAAGAAATCAGTAACAGGGATCTGAATGTCCCTTGCCCTCTTGGCTGGTTCATGCATCCAATTCAATTGAGACCCTTAAACCTTCTCCCACACTATAATAACCCTGCAAATTCCAAGTTTCACAATCCACATTCCAGAAAAATTAAAGGGTCCTGAGATTTTGTATTTTGCTTTGAAACATGATGCTATATTTTACCAGGCACCTCATTTTTGTACAAACTTTTGGCAGCTGCTTAAGGCTCTTAATTAATGTTCCAGGAATTTACAATACTTCACGAGGGGACCAAGAATGTTAAGCTAATCACAAACCTTTTTAGCATTAGCCAGTGAAGAGATGCCTATTTTGCACTGGTAAATAATACACAGATTTCAATTCTCTTTGCTTCACACAATTTAGTTTTACTTTCTTAAAAACATTACTCCAGTAGAATGATTACTATTTATCTGTGATAACATATTTTACAAAGGTATTAAGATGATTGGAAAAGGGGAAAAATAAGATTAAACAAATGACAAAGCAGATATTAAACATTATTACTTCCATACATTTTTTGACCAAGCATTTCCTTTGTGCTAGGTATTTTACTGGGATAAGATGAATGCTATTGAACTAAAATCAGCCTGTTTCTTGCCTTGACAGAATTGATAGTACAGAAGTAGAATGCAGTTGAATATGCAGCCCAAACTCCAGCTCCTGCTGCTTCTTTTTCTTTTTCTCATACAAATGATCTTCAATCTATAAATACATTTTCTGTTCCGAATGTCATGAAACAACTAGGGATAAGAAATTTTAATTTTGGTATCAATATTATGTAAAGATAATCTCCACCCCCTGCAATTATCCATCTGCATCTTTTACTCTGTCCTCTTCCTTTCTATTTTACCATTTTCAATTTTTAATTTTGAAATAATTTCAGGCAAAATTTGCAAATCTGGTACAAATTATTCCCATATACTCTCACCAGACACCTCAAATGTGAACCTTTCACCATTCTTTTTCTCTCCTTCCCACCCACCCATGCCCTCCCTCTCCCTTTCTAAAAATAAGGATATGGATATAGATATAGACGAAAACACAACATAACCATAGATATATTTTTCCAAGTAGGGATATATTTTTCTAACATTATGGCCTTTGTACCAAATGCATTTGTGTAATTTTACATAACCACATTAAAATGAACGAAATCAGAAAACTAACATTAGCAACACTATAATCTGGAGACAATAGTCAAATTCTGTCAATCTTAACTCAAGTAGCATTTTTCACATAGTTTTATTGTTCTTTTCTGCTTTCTTTAATATGGAATAGATCTTAGTGTTTCTTTCTCATCCATGATTTGGATATTTTTGAAGAATATAGACCAGTTGTTTTATATAACATTCCCCAGGGTTGAGTTTGTCTGTTTCCTTATTTTTAAATTCAAGCTATGAATTTTGGGCCAAAATACCACAGAAATGATGTGTCTTTCTCAGTGCAACATGCTGTTGGACTGTGAAGCAATAGTTTAACATGGTCCATTTGGTAAAGGTAGTGTCTGCAAATTGTCTCTAATGTCCAGTTATTTTTTTTATTTGTAATCAGTGACTGTTATATTGAGTGCTACTTTGAGATTAGATTCACCTTGTTTATCACAATACATTTTTACTATACTCACTTGAGAACTCTTTCCTGAGACAACAATTACTAGAGTTGGATTCAAATAGTATTTTTATTTCTCTGATTTCTCCTATCTTTATTAGTTGGAATTTTAGTGTAAGGAAGAGTTTGCTTTCTCCCCCAGTAAAATGCTTCTCTGAGTTCTTTTCATTCATGTGTCCACCCACTTATGAATTTTTAAAATTTTTAATTGATCCATTGTATTATTTTCTGTAGTTTTGAAGAATTCCGTGATGTAGGCTTATTTTCATTTTTCTCACTTAGTTAAATTTTTACAAAAGATTTCTAGTGGTTAGGGAACAAGATCACAATATTATTTCTCCAAAAATAACTAAGTATGCTTGAGGGATTTAAAAAAAAAAGAGTTTTAAAATTACTCCTTTCTATGTGATTGAAAACTAAATTACATAAGAAAAAAAAAGGATAAGTCTATTCTTTAAAATCTGTTGTAGGCTCGTTTGTGAGGGAGGGATTCAATTTTCCAGAAATGACTCATCTCTTTAAATTAATCCACACATACTTATAATAAGCAAGTGTGTGGACTCTATGTTCTTCTCCTAATTTCTTTGTCAGTAGAACACCTCATTGAATTGCAGGCTGCAAATGTAAATCTCACAAGCCAGATTTGATATTCCCATCAGGATTGATTGGGTATCTGACTCAAGTCTCACTCTTTGTATGCATTTCAAATAAAAGATTTCTCTGTCTTCTCATAATCTCTTCACATCTTTCCATGGACTGATCTCATTTGAATATCCCAAATTTGAAATTTTAGTGACAGTATTCCAATTACTTGTTCAAAGTAGATATGGAGGCAAACTCTAAAGGGTCACAAATGAAATCAATGAAGTCAATTTAACCTAAATACATTGCAAAACAGCAGTGCTTACAAACATTCATCTTGAAATGTAGAAGAGGTCTTGGTTTTATATATTTTTCTATGTATACAAAAATTTTAAAATAAAAGACAATATAGTTAGAAATTCCCCCTTTCCAGTGCCTAATGTATGTCCCAGGTACTTTACACAAATATTCAAAAGTTTCATAAAATTGTAGAAGGTTCATGTGAATCTGTCATTCAGAGAGCTAAATTGAATTGAGGTCAAAGATAACAAGGGTAAGGTCTAGAAATCAAATCTAAGTTTGAAAAGGCCATATTTTCTCTCTGTATTCTATTGTTAATGTACTTTTTAGTAATAATGCTACAGAGGAATAAATATTATAGTTATGAAATCAAGAAGTAAAAGTTATAGGGGGTTCTGGGGCAGAAAAGGAAATTCTCAGAATACTTGAGTTGAAAGTGTTTATTTCACTTGGTTTTGTTATTCTTATCTATATTTTTCCTTGTAGTATCCATATATTTAAAAATCTGCATATATGATTAAACAATAAGCTATTTTAAAGCCTTAAGTCTGAGTGAGAATGATAACTAGGTGCTCTGTTCCCATATGATTACAACTAGTACCAACTTTTAAGCTGCCATATCTGTCACTAAAGCATGAACACACCAACTTGAATTTTCTGTTTCAAACAGCAGGTGGTGATGCTGAGTTATACTGGCAAGTTTTAGTGCTTAATTGTAGATACTTCTCTCTCTCTCTCTCTCTCTCTCTCTCTCTCTCTCTCTCTCTCTCTGTGTGTGTGTGTGTGTGAGTGTGTGTGTGTGTGTGTATACATACATATTTTTATTTTTCTTATAACTTGTTTTTTTATGTGGTGCTGAGGATTGAACCCAGTGCCTGCCTCACACATGCTAGGCAAATGCTTTATCACTGAGCCACAGCCTTACCCTTAGATACTGCTATATTGCTAAAAGCAATATATGACATATATTTTGATTTCACAACCATTTATATTATCCTGTAAATATTTACTTTATAGATGATATAGGTGATAAAATCATATTATTTTTAAATATTATGTATTCATAAATCTTATAGAGGAAAGAAAATGGTCATAAATATAAATAAAACACACACCATCTAAATAATTTAAAGTTCAGTTCTTCCTACAATTATTTAAATAATTTTAACATGTATTTTAGCAATAAATGTGGTTTAATATTAGAAATTAAATATTTACATCAAATATTCTCTAAATTTGTAATTATTATAAAAATAATATTGCTTAATGTCAACAACTAAAGGAATTTTTGTTGCTTACTAAAAGAATGAGCAGAAAAATAAAGCTTTTTTGCTTATTCAATTAATTTTAGTTGAATACAATGATTATTTTCAATCACTTTCTATTAAGATTACAATATATATATTCTATTGCATATCTATGTCCATTTCTGTTCTGTTGTCTTCAATGTCACTAAATAATTTATTTTGAGTCTCAGCTGTATTTTATCTCTTGGTTGGTTCCTAGTAAACCTTAGAAGGGGTTTGGCCAGAAGGTGAGATGGGATAAGGAAAAGGAGGATGTTGTATTCTATTAAAACTGTTGTTCTTATTGATGAAACAATATTTAAACATTGCATTCTTCTAGGCCATTCTAATAATTATGGTGAAAAATATTTGCATCATTTTCTCATAAGTTCCAGTACACACAGTGCAAAGGTAGTATTTATAGTCTTGAATGATTCCCAGACAACAGCAGACAGCAGAGGGCATCTCTAAATATCCTAATCACTTCCTTTGCAGAGCCTGCTTAATGCTGTGGGGAGACAGGTAGCTGAGAACCTTGTGAATGAGGTAGAGTCAGGTTGTTGGCAGGAACTAGGGGTTCTATGCAAGAAACCAAGCTTAAATCTGAGAAAGGAGTTAAAAAGAAGCAGAATTAGCATTAGTATTTAAAACACATTATCCCGAATTCTACAGAGTGGAGATGTGGGGACCACTTACATTTCACTTTAATTCCAATCTATACGACTTCAACATTTTTTATTTGGCCTTTGTGAAATTGGACCTGAAGTTTCAAGACAAGTTCACTGCCAATGGTTCTTCATTGTTGGTTGAGTCTATGGCAAAGTCGATAAATATTACAACCAATACTTTCAAATGTCTGCTCAAAGGGCTACTTCTAAAGAGAATGCTTAACCCAACTGAGCCTTCCATCTTATCCCTAGTCCCTGGCAGTTGTTATCACTTTGGAATAAAAAGCCAATAAGCATAGCAGTCAAAACTTCAGCTTATACTGAAATGAATGTGATTAACAGATAAACTGTTAAGTGTACTTTCAATTTCAAAATTCTTGCCTTTATTTAATACTGAATGTGTTATCCAAATATTAGCAGATTCAACTGTAATACACACACACACACACAAACATACACATGGATTATATGTAAAATATACGTATTATATATATCCATATCAGATATACATACATACACACATATCTGTATCTGTATATCTTCTTTTGTCTGCAAAATAGACAACTTAAACAGAAGCTCTGCTGGGTAGAAATTTGGGAATCAACTTTTCTTGAAATGTCTCAAAAAAACTATTAGGCACAGTATAGTTGAGAATCACTAGTTTGAATACTTTAATGAATGTTAATAAAAGCAACACTTTTGCAATATAAAGAAGTAACACAGATCTGGTGGGGAAAACAATATTTGTGAGGCTTGTATGATGCCTGCAAATCATGTGGCCCTCTTTATACAATAACATAAAAAAATTCAATTGCAAAATTAGATGCACTTCTGTTAGAGGAAGTTTACTCCTGAAGCGTGGACATTGAGGTCAACTTCAACTTTCACTAGCTTAGACATGTTTCTGAACCTTTCTGGATTGAGAATAATGACCTTGTGAAGTTCCCAAGACCAGAAGAGCAGTTAAACACCCTGCAGGTATAGAGGGTATGGCCCTCTTCATCTCCGACTACCTAGATCTGTGCAGCAGTGTGAAGTGAATAGAGAAGTAAGAGCAAGATGTTGAGATTCTCAATAGTACAATTAAACACACTTGCATCCTCTATTCTGCTCTGGATTTCTATAGAAACCCTTCACTCCTCCACATTCAAGGTTTAAGGAGCCTATGTTCAGTAAGTGACTGAATAAAAGACGATTGAATGAAAGAGTTAATGAATGAATGGGTATACATGGATGAGTGAAAGGAAAGGCTCATGTCCTACCAGCTACTATCCATAATACATATATCAATTGGGGAAAGCCTGGGAAGTGATTGTTTTTTGAGGAATCCAAAATTATTAACTCTATGTTAGGGTGAATGTGATTAAATGAGCTGAGTGGAGTTTATCCCTAAGAACCTCCTGGCACAAGTGCCTTTTTGAAAATCTTTGGAAGGAAGGGGCATGTGCTCATGAGAAGCAACATGAGAGTTTCTGGCTTGGAAACTTTCTAAAAGCTTAATAACTTTCTAAGCTATTACACAGTCACAAGATTTGGATTCCAATATTCAATCATGTGAGAAGTAAGATTCAAATTCTAAACACTCTGACTTTATTATACCCATTTTATACTACTACATAATTTTAGGAATCAGATTTTTTTTCCATTTTGTAAAAGTATTAGTAGACAGAAACATTCTGCCTTCTAACAGTGTGTCATTTAACAATATAAGATATTTTTAATTATATACATGGTGTTATATAACGTTTTTACCAGGGTCAAAATATGTTATAACAGGTTATAGATTTACTGGTCATAATACTATTTAATCACATTCTTCTCTCACACAACATGGCATAGTACGTGGAACCCAAGTTACACACACACACACACACACACACACACACACAAATCATGCACACATATTTGAATATATACAAATATATGTTTGCTTACATATATCTACTCCTTTAAAAACTATAAAAGAAATTTAATCACCATGTTTATATGCTTGCTTCTTCCAGTATATAAACAAATCCAAGGTAAAGTACATAATAGTTATCTAAAAATTTGACCAATTTGTAAACAACAACAACAACAACAACAAAAAACAACGGAAAACAATAAGAAATATTCTGGGTATGCAGGCTCATTTTAACTAAATATATATTATAATCTATAAGGATTTAATGGAAGCTACCCATCAGAGAAAATAAATTAATCAAATAATCATAATTAGCTTTTTCTCATTTTTTGCAGGCTGTTATTAGTCTTGCAGTGATAAGAACCCTGTTTTAGACTTTCTTATCAGAACAAATGTGCTTTATTTTGTGTGTGTGTGTGTGTGTGTGTGTGTGCATGTGTTTATGTTTACAAGCATGTGACTGTCTATACCTTGAAAGGTGTAGTGAGACTATCAAGGACCATTGCCTTTCCAGAACCAAAAAACTGGGTTTTAGGTATCCTGATCTTACTCTATAGGCATTTAAACACTTTAAAATATTTTATTTTTCTCTATTTCTGGTAATTCATCTCTTTTATACTGACATGGTAGTAGAATCTGAGGTCACGTGTTCTAGATGCATATGGTTGGTGATTGTTTCTTTTGCAACTTAAACTCACAAGAGCAACACCAGATGAAGTAAGTGGCCAAATTCCAGAAGTTCTATGCATCAGAGGATTAGATATAGAGATTCTAATTAGGAAAATAATATATTATTGTCTCTGAGCTATTGGAAGCTTGTGAAAAAAAAAGGTTACATTTCTTTGAAATATTTATATTTACTTTTGCTTGAAGTTCCAAAGTATTTTTGCAGACATGAGGTTTAAGGGATACCTTTAAAATGTCTCCCCTCACTTAATTTTTATGGTTAAAATGACTGTGGATTATTACTATTGATTTGATTCCCAAATCCTGGTAGATGTCCCCAAAATTAAAAAAAAAAAAAGATATTATAAAACTCCATACCCAAAAGTGCCCATTAGTTAGATCTGAGCATGCCAAGCTGTCAAACGATATTACAGTTATGATCTTTAAAGCATTCAGAAAAGCTGGATAACTTTGTGCAAAAAGCTGTATTTTATGGCTTTCTGCCTGTGCCAAAGGGTTTGTCCAACAGAAAGTACCCTGGTAAGCCTAATTATTACTGCACATATGGTACGTGGCATTATAAGCTATTCTGAGGTTTTGGGGAAAGAGAGAGCCATGAGTGACAATCTCAGTAGGGCGGGCCTAGGAATGTGAACTCCAGCTCTACCCTCCTCATGTTGGCAGAGCATAAAACACATAGTGCTGCTTGAGTAATCATCCTCTCACATCTTTACTTAATTTAAGGGCAAATGATTTTGATAAAATTTACAAGGTGGGGTAGAAAAGAGAGTGATATAAAAGTCAATGCAGCACATCTATATACAGTGAGGATTGTCCCCCAAAATATTATGCCTGCCATTTATAAGGGCAGCTTTCATTTAATACTTTAAAAACCATAGAAATTTTATTACGCTTTCTTTAGAGAATAATGAAAAATCGTATTTCTGCTACAGCTTAAGCATTAAAAAAAGATTTGATTCTCGTAGATGTGGGTGATTGCACAAACAAAAAAGTCTTGGGGGATTGAACTCAGAGGGACATGGAAGCCATCATCAGTCATCTATCAGAGTTGCTTGTTTGTTTTAGTCTATTACATTTGAAAAATTCTTCATAGAGAGAAAAGAACTTAAGGACATTAAGCAAAGAGGGTTGTTTTATGATTGTGGTTTCAATATACCCACCCAATGAGAACTGTCTAAGCCAACTATGGCTTCCTCAATTTGCTTTAAAATCAAGTTCAGACATCTCTCTTCCACCCCTTTTTAAAGGCCAGTTTTATTTATTGTTTAGTTGAAGATTTTTTGCTCAGTGGACATTTTAACAGTGGAGGACACTCCTTAATGTCTTGAAAGTGTTTATACATTTAAACCAGAAATTTTGCTTAAATCCTCTACCGAGTTTTGTGGGAAGTTTGATTCCATTCTCCAAGTTCACAAAGCCTAGCAAATTCATGGTACAACTTTGTCCCCTGATTCTGCAGAAAACAAATAAGTATATTCTTGTCAAACAAAATAAAAGGATTGGGCTCTTTGGTTTTACATTTTAAATACTAAAAACTACAACAAGAACAACAACAGCACTCCACTTTGTAGTTTAGGGTTATCTTATCCAGACTGAAATAAATGGAAGTAAATTCTTTGTATTTCTTGCAGATCTGTATTCATGGCCAAGTCTAAAATAGAAAACAACAATGTCATAATGTGCAATAGTGTTTTCTCCTTTTATTATTCAGAATTTTTTAAAAATTCTTGTAGTTGTAAGTAGACAGCATGCTTTTATTTTATTTGTTTATTTTTATGTGGTGCTGAGGATCGAACCCAGTGCCTCACACATGCAAGGCAAGCTCTCTGCCACTGAGCTCAGCCCCAACCATCAGAATGTTTTAAAATACAATCAGATATACTTATCTCTATTTTTAAAATGAAGAAAATGAAATACAGGTGTTAACTCAGCCTTTACTTACAGTTTTAAGTGAATTATTTATAAATCTCCTTGATATATAACTTGTAAAGATTGCAATGAGTTTTAAATGACATGTGACAGTTCATTTTTTGCTCTGAGAATAAAATAGAATTGATGGTCTTCAAATTTGGCTTCGCTCCTGCTATTTCTATTTTCTCCAAAAGGTGGCACTTGTGCAATCTCCTGCTTTATCAGGGTGCAGAGAACCAGGGGAGCCAGGGGGACCAGAGTGAAATTTCAAAATTCTTTTTCTTCAGCAATATCCAGGTGGCCAAGTCAGAAATCTGCATTTCTGCAACTACAGCTCCTTTATGCTCAAAACACTCTTCAAATAAGAGACACTTTGATTTTGTGAAAGAAAAACATGATTCCTGTCTTAGTTTGGTTTAAACTTTGGAGTTCTTAATCTCAAGTTTATTTTACAACCTTCTTCTCTCCTTTTGATCTTGACTCACATTTGAGCTCCCCCCCCTTTTTTAAAAAATAACCTTGATTCATCTGTATTTGTCCTCCTAGTTAAAATGCATAAGCAACACAGGAGTCTGTGTGGACTCTGTCTAAACAAACCTTCCTGGAAGCAGAAAACCAGAAGGATAAGTCTCTCAACTGGGAAAAATCTTTTAAGCTATGGTCAGATGAGAGAAGGTCACAGGCACAGAGGGAAAGGAAAACATGTTGGGGAGATCCTGATGGGGAGGCAAAAATTAACTTATGAGACTTAAATCAAACATGTATGTTATTCTCAGCAATTCATGTGCATTTGGTCCTAATAGCTTCAGCTAGAGAAAAAAAATATTAATGAAGTCCAACCAGTGCATTTTATAGATGAGAAAACCTAGATCCAGAAAGATAAGGAGTGTGTTCAGTGGAATTCATGCCTATTTCATTGAATTTTTAATTAAGTAAAATTAAAAATTTAGTTTTCCAATTGAATTAGGCCCATTTCAAGTATGCAGTGCTATATGTAGACAATGCCTATTGTACTGGACATGTAGAATTTTCTATCATTGCTTAAAGTTTTTTTTGGAGAGCCCTGTGATAGAAAATTAACCGTGGGGAGTAAAGAGAGTACAACACAGTTGGCTACCTGGAGTGATAGACTAATTCAGTGTACAATTGCTAAAAAATATTTGGTGTACATTTACTGAAGTTTGTAAGCAAATTTCCAAATAGCAATAAAAAATTATTAGGTTAATGTCATTTTATGCCCTTTCCCCTTCCCTTTACTGTCCACGTTTGCCTTCTATAGTGTTTTTTCCCTTTTTAGAGCTCAGTAAATCTTTGAGAACAAGGTTTCATTCCTCTTGTGTGCATTTTTTCAATTATATTTCACAATTTCTGTTGAATGTCTCCTGTGCAACAGGCATTGAGTTAGGCAGCTATAAGACAGATTCTGTGTGATAATGAAGCAGTCCTATAGGCACAAGCACATGTTTGCACAGCCCAGTAAAGGTAGGAAGGAGGTTCTTAGGAAGTAGCAAGTTAGTGTGATTAGCATAGTTGGATAGATTAGGAAATGAATGCTTAGTCTGAGGGGTTAAGTGAGTTTCCCAAAATAATTCAAATGATAAAAAGCATGTCCTTAGACCGAAATCCATGTTTTTGACTCTCAGCACGATGCATTTTATAATCTGTCCGTCACCAATCCCAGAGTAGAGATTGGGTTATGCCAATTTCCTAATTTCTTCCAAAACTCGCTAAAGAACCATAAAAGAAGTTGTGCCTTGCATGCATGGTACATTCTGTCTCCTTTTTCTAATTCCAACTTTTAGAATTTCCTTTCATATAAACAGAATGATATTTGCATTTTTATATAAACTTCTCTTTATACCTCTGAATTAAGTTCTAGAAGATCTCTGTATTGAATTATTCTGTGCTTGATATTTTTACAATACCTTGAACTCTTAGGGATTTTTAAAACTTAAATGCAAATTAAATGAGTGTACTCTCCAGTGCTGTACACACACACACACACACACACACACACACACACACACACACCTAGTAACATTGCTATGTTTTCTTATCCTAATCCCTGAATTTACCTTTCAGTATTTAACACTCACACACAGAGGTAGATGAATAGAATCACACTGTTTACAGGCAATCAGGGCAACAC
Source organism: Ictidomys tridecemlineatus (assembly GCF_052094955.1). NCBI lineage: Eukaryota > Metazoa > Chordata > Mammalia > Rodentia > Sciuridae > Ictidomys > Ictidomys tridecemlineatus. The sequence goes on from NC_135482.1 coordinate 27,037,076, forward strand.
TAGTAGCATACACCTTAACAGCTTGGACATTTCTCTTCCCTTTCCATATAAAAGCATAATTAATTTAGGCACATCTGAGTTCAGATGCTATCCTGACTCTAGGTCTTAATAGATTTTCTCTTTACAGATGCCCAAACTTGGAAATTTGGTAGCACCACCCATTACTCTTTCTGCCCCACCTATACCTAATAGTACTTAGTAGGACCTCTGTATGAATTTGTCAGGATGAACCCAACTACTATGAATAACTATAAAGCTCTAATAAAAATTTAAAATGAAGAAAAGAAGTTCCCTTTGGTAGATAATTTCCCTCATATGCACAGGTTATCAGAAAAATGATAATTTTTATACTTTGATTGTTTTTACATACTATGTATAATTGTAATTCTTTCAGTCAAAAAATGAAAGTGGTACTACAATTTTACAAAATAAAGCTAGCTAGAGATTATGCTTGTTTTCCTCAATAGAAACTCCCAGTAACATTGCCATGTTTTCTTATCCTAATCACTGAATTCATCAATCAGTATTTAATCTACTGAAGCTTTTCTGGAAGCTTTTCCCAGTCTTCATGGGACACTGCCCAATCTCACCATCGTTTTCATTTTGTCATATACTCTTGCCAGAACAAACACAAGCAAAACCAACCAACCAGTGAAAATCATCTTTTCTACTCTCAGTGGGTTGGTCATCTGCCTCTCTGATTCATCAGTTTTCTTTTGAAAAATCTTCCCATTTGTATCCACAATTCCTTTAATCCTTTCTTTCTTTCAGGATTTCCTTCTAATATTCAGAGTTTGAAGGTCCTCATAGCCCAAAGCACTATTCTATTGTTTTTTTCTTTTGTTTGTGTATTTCAGATACACTATTCTTGTACAACAAAAGCACATTCCTGTACTGAATTGTGTATACTCACCAGTGCAGTGGAACAAATGGACATTTTCATAGCAAAACACTTCCAGGCTGTGTGTACTTGGGCACATGACTTGAGTCCATTGTTACTATCCATTTTGTAATAAGAGATTTCCATTAAAGCAAAAGATCAATGGGTACTAAGTGATAGTTGGATAGGTGTACTATTGCACTCTATGATGACTATGTATAACAATATAGCGTACATTTCAAAAAGCTAGAAGATATGATTTGTAAAGCTTTTACCACAAAGAAATATTTAAACTTTTGGAAAACATATATGTTTAAATTGATTTAAACATGTCACAATATATACATGTGCTAAAACATCACTTGGTATCATTAACATTTACAATTTTTTTAAATATAGCTGTTAAAAATACATTAACAGACTTGGGTATAACTCAATGGCAGAGGGCTTGCCCAGCATTCACAAGGCCCTGAGTTTGATACCCTGCACAGCAATCCCCCAACAAAAATAAACAAATAAATAATGCAATTTCAAAGCCAAATAATGATAAAGATTTATCTTACTTGAACATAACTATATAGAATTTATTAACTTATTAATTGAAAGCAAATGGTTTTCATTGCTTCAAAAAAGTGACTTTAACTGGGACACTGGTGAATTTTTGCGCCTACACGGAAATTCTGTTAATCTCAAAGATGAAGTTGAATTGAAAGATGAATATACTGAGAAAGGGAGCAAACTTCTTTTCTGTTATTTTTTATTCAAATTTTTGATGGTACAGAACAATTATTTATAATTGTGGGATTTATTGTGACATATTCCATGTGGCACATATATAATCTGGTTAGTTTCATTCCCCAATAATGCCCCTGACTTCCCACCTCCTCCCCTAAACAGGTGTCTTTCTTCTACCTTCTGGTCTCCTTCCATATTTTTTGAGATTCCTTTTCCCTTCCATTTTTCTTTTGAGCGTCTACGTCTACATATGATCTAATGTTATTTAAATAGAAAAATTTCTAAACTCCCTTGCCTCAAATTTAGTTATAGAGTCAGTATTTTTTTGATGTTCCTTCTCAACAAAAATCATTGGAAATTAAAGGGAGACTGGGAAACTATAATTTTACTTGAGCTTGCCCAGATTAAAGGAGAGACAAAGTTCTGAACAAACTCTCCTTTGGCTAAAGACCAGAACCACTTAGTTCCAAATACCCACCTTTTTCCCCCTGCAAAACAACAACAAAAAAAGGAGTTCTTTATGAAGAAACAAATATTTTCATTGAACTCATTGATTATATTTAATGTGACAAATTTCAACGATCTCACATTATTAGGTAACATGAACTTGTAGAGTGTTTTTCTTTTTTTTTTCTCTCTCTTTATTTTTTTTTAACCTAGAATGGTGATTAAACAATTTCCTACCATAGCCATAGACCCACTGGATGCCAAAAACAGAAAACAAAAAAGAGCAAAAGGTGGATTAAAATGACATTGGCAAATTCTTTTATTTACAAAAATTGGAAAAAAAAAGAGAGAGAGACATTGTCTTTTATCTCTGAATATTTATATGTACAACATAAAATGAAGTCATGGAGACATGCCTATCTGTTTATTTTTCAAAATCCGTGGTGTCAACAGTTTTAGAAGTTTCCAGTAAAAACCAAGAATGAAGGCATTCCTGTGGGATGTAGTCAAATCAAGGAACTCTGGCCAAGTCTTAGAAATAAACAAAAATTTTGGCTTATTTTTTAGAAGAGTTTGAATCGTGCATCCAATTTTTATAATTTACAAACACCCTCTTGATTGATTATATGTGTATTTGATATGTGTATATTTAAGCTAAAATCACAATACTAAGGAGGCACTGATGAATGTGGAAACATTAATGACCTAAAGCACAACTCAGACGCTGGTGGCATTGACTGCAGACTAGCAATGGGAAGAGAATGTTAGAATATTGAGGCTAGGGAGAATCATTTTTATATGCATATAGTTTACTTGGACTTGGCTATGGACATGAAACCAAATCTCAAAGCCTATTTAACAGCTCCTGTCCTCTTAGTCTAAGATGAGCCTTCTCTGCCCATCTGGATCTTAGAAGGTTCGTTTTTGCAAACTGCCCCATCATGGCTCCACTGCTCATTGACTTCTGCTTAGAATCATCCAGTGATCCTGGGGCACTGAGAGAGGAAGCTAAGAGGAGAGAAAGTGTGCATTTCTTGCCCTGTTCTTCTCTTTATTAGCACATTGACCCTGGTACTCTTTTTTCCCCACTGGAAAGCCATTGCTTTGTAATTCTAATCCTCAATGGAAGTCAGTAACATTTCTTTCTCTTGTCACTTTGTTAATGGTTGTGAAGACTTTCCACTGTGCTAGTTCCTGCATGCCATACAATCCCTTCTTCACTACTTTTACAATTCTGATGCCTCAAGAAGTACTTTGTTGGTTGTTCATTTGAACCATCTGGAGTGAGTTCTATATCCTATCAAGACCCTAAATAATAAAAATGACTGTATACTTTAAAACTCGATATTAACATGAAGAAGAATGAAATTGAACCCTTAAACCACATCATATACAAAATCAATGCAAAATACATTAAATACTTAAACTTAAGGCATGAAATTATAAACCTACCTGTAGAAGGCATGTGTGGAAATCTCCACAGCATTGTTCTATATGATGATTTATTGGATATAGCCCTGAAAACACAGACAACAAAAGCAAACATAAACAAGTGGAATTACATCAAACTAGAAAGATTGTGCATAGCAAACAACAGAGGTAACCCATACATTAGCAAAAATACAGTCAGCCGTCCATACCTGTGAGCAATCCACAGATTCAACCAATTACAAATAGAAAATATTTTTAAAACTTGCATCTGTACCAAACATGTACAGATATTTTTTATTACTGTTTTCTAAATAATTCAACATGCTTATTATTTATAAGCATTTACATCGTCTTAGGTATTATAAGTAATCTAGAGGTGATTTAAGATATACTGGAGATTGTGTACAGGTGATATACAATAGCAATTTTTATAAGGGACTTGGGCACCATAGATCTTAATCCCTTCTGGAGTTTGAAAAAAAAATTCCCAAAGATCCAGAGTGTCACAATATTTGTAACTTATACATCTGATAAAGGATAATATCCAAAATATATAAAAAAACTCAAATTTTCACTACCAAGAACACAAAAGCATAATTAAGACATGAGCAAAGAAATTTGCTATGGTCTGAAACTTCTCAATTCACAAGTTGAAACTTAATCACTAATGCAATAATCCTTTAAGGTGAGCCCTTTAGGAGGTGATTAAGTGCTGAGGGCTTCTCCTAGCATTGAAGTCCTTGTTAAAGAGGCTCCACACAGGAGTTGACCATATTGTTCTTCTTCCTTCTACTATGGGAGTGCAGAGAGGCCCAGTGCCATCCTGGAAGCAGAAGCAGCACATTGATCTTGGACACCTCAGCATCCAGGACTGTGATAAATAGAAATTTATTATTTATAAATTACCCACAACTTGTGGTATTTGATTAGAGTAACACAAATGCAAAATCACAAAAGAGAGACCCAAAGAGTCATTTCTGAAAGAAAATACATGGGAGAGCCCAACAGATAAATGAAAAAGCACTATCTCTAATCATCAGGGGAATGGAAATTTAAATTACAATGAGATATCACCCCACACCTAGACTGGCTTGCCTAGAAGGTTAAAGATAATGAGTATTGGTGGGGAATTGGAGAATAGGGCTCTAGCAGACTGTTGGTGAAAATGTAAAATATTAATGCTATACTGAAAAACAGTATAGAGATTCTTCAACAAACTAAAAATACAATTTCCATATGATCTAGCAATCTTACTTATTGACGTATATGAACATACACATATACACATGTATGTATATATATTTATATATATGAAATTATATGCTGAGGAAATATCTGCACTCACATTTATTTTGGCATTATTCACAATAGCTAAAATATGAAAGCAAACTGAGTACTCACTACCAGAATAACTGATAAAGAAAATGTGGTATATATCCACAATGGAATTCTTACTACACAGCCTTATAAAGGAAGGAACTTCTTTAATTTGTGATGAATTAGCCTAGACATTAGGTTAAGTGAAGTAAGCTTGGCTCGGAAAGACAAACACTATACATTTTCACTTATATGCAGTACATTAAAAAAATAAAAAACAACATCACCAACCATCAGGGAAATGAAAATCAAACCACAATGGGATATTACCAACCTCCAGTTACAGTGACTATTATAAAAAATACAAAATGGAAGAATTACTATTGAAGATGTGAAAAAAAGGGAATCCTCGCATACAGTTGTTGGAAGTGTAAATTAATATAGCCACTATGACAATATGGTATGAACATTCCTCAAAAAACCTGAAAATACCATTACCACATTATCCTTCAAACCTACTATTGCTTATATATCCATAAAGCTTAAGTCTCTCTTTGGAAGAGACATTTACTTCAGAATTATTTACAATAGTCAATAAAATAAACAAGCAAAGTGTCAACCAACCAATGAATTGGTAAAGACTATGTGATATAGATACAATGAATTACTATTCAGCCTTCCAAAAGGAGGGAAATCCTATCACTTGTGACAACATGAATGAACTTGGGAGATATTACGTTAAGTGAAACAAGCCAGGCACAGGAGACAAGTGCCATATGACTTCACTTAGAATCTAAACTAGATGATATCATGTAAGTTGAGAGTACAATGCTGGTTACCAGAGGTTGGTGAGAGTAGGGGAAAGGGAGGCATGAGGGGAGGTTGATTAACTGCTACTCTTTATAGTTAGGAGAAAGAAGTTCTACTCTTCTGCACAACATTATAGATAACACTGTACTATATATATTTAAAGTTATAAGAAGTATTTGAGAAATTTTTCCCAAACTAACCCATAAATGTTTGAGGAGACAGATGGTCAAATTAATTCAAATATTATACAACGTGTACCTGTGTTGAAGCGTTGCATGGTATCCCATAAAGAAGTATAATTGTATGCATCATTTAGAAATCAAAAAATAAAGTAAGTACTAAAAATAAAAAGGAATTCATATTGATGACTTTATATTTTTTTTTAAATGTATGACATGTAAAAAAGGAAATAGAAAAGGTAATAGTAATTAAATTTGCTGATGGATCGCAATGAAGTAGGGATTTTAATTGTCTAAAATTTTAAGTACAGAAATAAGATACTGAGTGTGACTGTCAAAGGCCACTCATCAATGGAGTAGTTGAGGAAGAACTTGAGCTCTAGACAGGAGCTTTATAGAGATATAATCTTGGAGTCTGAACACTTTTGGGGAAAAGAAACAGTAAGGGGAAGGATATATCGTTTGATTCCCACTCTGTGTTGAGAAGTCCAGAAGCTACTCTCACACGCATTACTTCGTTTTTTTGTCCCCTGACAGCACTTGACACTGGTGTCCATTTGCTACTTACAAAACGCTTTCAAGAGTGTCTGGGTTCTGGGTTCCATGACACCATCTGTGCCTCTGGTGTCCCTCTTTTCTTTCTACACTCTCATTTTCCCTTGATGTCTTTTTCTTGCCAATTGAACTCTTCGTATCTGAGTGTTTTAGGTTTCCTTTTCATTTGTGTTCTTTCTAGTTGAGCTCATCCAACCAAGTGGCTTTTAAAATGCCAAAGGTATGCAGATGACCCCTTTCTTTGTTTATAACCTGCCCCTTCTCGGAAGTGTCATACCTGTGTGTTTGATTATCCTTCTCAACAACCTGTTTCTAAAAAGTGTCTCAAACTTAACTTGGCCAGAGAAACTTCCTTTATTTTTTTTTCCCTCAATATACTTTTCTCTTTGTCAACTCAGTTTAATTAAATAACATTATTGCCTGTTTCAAGGGATCAATCTAATAGTCAAACACTTATGATTCCCTCATCCCAATATCAAAACACCTGTACCTTTGTGAACTGTACATCCAGAACGTGTTCCAGTCTGTCTCTCCCTGCTCACTACCTTCATCTTTTGTACCTCAACCACTGTAATGTTTTCCCACCTGGTCTAGACTTTCCAGGCCCTGCTTTCCTTCAAGGATTTGTACACATGTTAGACAAAGTGATTATTTTAAAGATATTACACCACTTTACTGAGTAAAAAAAAGTCTTTATTAGATTCCAAACAAAATGCATTCTGATTCCTCCTTTGCCTGCAGAAAAAAACCCCTTCCATTAGTTGTTTTCTGTTGAATAAATGAATCCTATAGCAGGAGAGGAGTGTTTGGTCTTCATACTAGCTTTTTCTAAGTCATTCAATGACACCCTTTTACCAGTACAGAAATAGAGGCAAGATGGATGATATTTATATTTTCCTTTCCCTCCGGGGTCCTGAAATCAGCTAATAAGTGACCTTGTGATGATACTATATCACAAACAGCCAACATTTTCTGAATTATTTACAATGTGTTAGGCACGGTATGATGGTAGGCATTTTTTTTTCTTGTATTAGCTTAAAAATTGTTTTAGTGATAGTTTGAGGAAGACCCTGTGGTCTCCATTTGGTATCTAAGAAACAAGTGTCCCTCCCTCAGAGTCACAGTGCTGATTAGTTCAAAAGGTAGACCTCATACCAAGTCTGAAAATCTGAAACCTGCAGCCTTAACCACTTGGCTCCACAGTCTCATCGAGATGGTGCTATCTTTTCTTATTTCTCAAAATTATACACACAACCTGGTTTATTTTCTCTTTCAAGGAACTTGAACTTCTTTGATGGGGTTGAATATCATGGAGATGCTATTTGTAGATGAAAGGCAAAGATGGCAATTTTGTTCAAAACCTGGCAGGAGGACATTTACTTTGAATATGTAGTTTATTAAATAAGTAAACTTTTGACTGATATCTTGATCAAACTTGCTATGGTTTTTAATTTAAAAAATAGAGTTTATAATTTTAAAAAATTCATAACAAGGAAATGTAATTTATACATGAAGTTATGCTGTTACAAAATGTAACTATTTTGTAACTGCAGTTACAAAGGGAAATAGTTACATTTCAAATGGTTTGGATTCATACTGAGAAGAAAGAGCACAAAAATATTGTGTTAATACTTAACTGAGAAAGTCTATATAAGGATTGTGTCTCTCGTTCATGCCACAGGAGAAACATGTTATGATTACAAGTTGAGCAAAAATTGTTTAAAATTGTCATGGTCCTGGTTTAGTACAAATCTTACTGCTCTGACAATAGTAAGTACACTAATATACTCCAAGTTTGTTCCAAATTAATGTTTTGCAGAGCTATTTCCTTTTCGTGCCCATGGAAACCACAAAGGGAATATATTATTCCATTTATTTTTTAAAAATTGTGAATCAAGTTTTCTTCCTTGCCTTGTAAAACTCCTGCAAATAGATGTAAGAAGTTTAATAATTTGGTCCTTAAGGCATTTTAAACTGAAAACTATGTTCAGTGTTAGATTCTTATTTTAGTACTCTAAATTGATCCTTAAAAGACAACCAATAAATATCCAGATGTTATGAAAATATGCAAATATATAGGAAGAATAATTTTATGGGAATAATTTTCTTGTGTGAATTAAGAACTGATCCCCATGAATAGTCCCAGGAATTTTTATTTGGAAAATGTGTTGTACAACATCATTGTATGATAATTCCTTTGATGGCTATTATAAAAGACACCAGCTATGTCCATGTTCATAGTCTTCTAAAATCATTAGTTTTTTAAATTATACCTGGTGCTTGATTATTTTTGCTTTATCCTAATCATGAGAGTCATTGTACCTCTACCCCACCTCTCTGCATTTCTCCAAAATATCTTTAATGACATACACCACAACTAGTAATGAGTCAAGTAGTTATTTCTTTTGATTAATTTCCCCTCCCTTTCTCTGATAAAGTCTGCAATAGATTTGAGAACATTGAGTAATGACAGAATTGGATGTGGACCAAGTCCAATTAGAAGCTTAAAAATTTATAATGTAGCCTACCACACACGATTGGTCTTCTTTCCAGAGTATCCACTGCTGAAAATACCCTCAAAGTGAAGTTGTCCCCTTGATGACCCTCTCAACATGACTTGGTCTTTATGACTTGGAAATAAATATGACTATGACTTGTTCTTACCAACGTATCTGGAAGACATGAGATAGAAACTACTATTAAGCATGACTCCCATAACTCAATATTTTTTGTTTGATTGCTCAATCAGTCTTTTAGAAAGACTTGGAGACAGAAGGAATGAGAAAGTCTTCAGTATTTTATTGGACAATGATGAGAATGTGAGGATAAATACTGGGAAAGCCAGAAGAATCGTTCAGAGTTCAAGTACAGCTGAGCATCTGACAGAAATGGTCCTGGACTTAGAGGAGTTAGACTCTAAGTCCTTCTCCTGATAGGCCTCCTTCTTAGGCATTGTCCTTGGGTCTTATCTTCAGGTAGGAATTGCACAGTTTTAGGAATAATCTTCCCAGGTCAACTTAGTAAGAATCCCTGACCTTTATGTCTCATCAAATTGTTCATCTTCTGATATCCCCCAAGAGAAGTCTGAGAACCCAGTCTTGCCTTCAGCAGGAACCCTATTAGGTGAGTTTAGCCAGAATTTTCCCTTGTTTTGGTGTCTCCTTTTCCTAATTTTACATCTGTCAACAACACCCTTCCACCCTGCCCCACTACTCCTTGGCTATAAAATTTTATTTGTTTTTGTCATATTCATAATTAAATCCAGTTCTAGACTCAAGTCTCTTTTCCACTAGTGTAATAGTTCCTGGATAGAATCTGTTTTTAACTATTTAACTATCATCTAGCTCTGTTTTTTTTCTTCTTTATTTTAAGAGCTTCAAATATATTTTGAAGGAAGGTAGGAAGATGTATTGCTAATAAATGAATAAAAGTTATTGTTAAAGGAAACAGTTTTGTTTTTTGTTTTTGTTTTTTAAATGTGATCCAAAAGCACAGGCAAAAAAAAAACCAAAAATGGGTAAATGGGATTACATCAAACTAAGAACTTCTTCAGAGCAAAGGAACCAACAAACAGAGTGAGGAGACAACCCTATATAATCCAGGTATACTACCTCTGGGTAAAATACATAAAGGAAATGAAATCAGTCTATTGAAAAGACATCTGTACTAGTATGCTTATTGTGGCACAGTTCACAATATCCAAGATACAAAATCAATCTTGGTGTCCACAGGACAATGAATGGGTGTAGAAAACATGGTAATATGCACAATGGAGTATTATTTAACAATAAAAATAATGGCATCTTGTCATTTGCAGGAACATGAATGGAACTGAAGATCATGTTAAGTGAGTTAAATCAGCCACAGAAGAAAAAAACAAATATTGCATACAAGGAAGCTAAAATAGTTGATTTCATAGAGAGTAGAATAAGTGTTCTCTAGAGGGTAAGGATGGTAGCAGGAAGGGAGACAGAGAGAGGTTATAAAATAGATACTAATATAATTAGGAGGCTTAAGGAGTAGTGTTGTTTAGCACAACAGGATGACAACAGTTTACAAGAGGTATTATGCATTTCACAAAACCTAGAGGAGTTGAAGTTTCCTAACATGAAAAAATTATAAATGTCTGAGATGGAAATGATAATTATCTTGATTTAGTAATTATACCCTGTATGCATCTATCTATCAAAGTATGTCCCATAAATTTGTATAATTACTATGTACCAATTAAAAATTTAAATTAATCTGCAAAACTAAAAATTAATGAATGGATGAGTGAATGAATGAATGAATGAATGAATGAACAGGGTCAGAAGGGTAGAGAAGAACCAGTAGGGAAGGAAGGGATTTGCCTGCTCACTGAGGTGACAGGTAGGCATATTCCAGCATGTCTGTCATGGAGAAGTGGAAACTTCCCAACTTTCCCCAGATGAGTGTCCTTGTTATTTTTACTTCTGCAGACTCCTTTTTTTTCTACTCTGCTCCCTGTATCAAGCTTTCCAACTGGTTGGTCGTTGGTATCTGCCATTTACTCACTCTGTCACTTTATTTAACTATATTCTTTTTTATGTTTATTTTTCTAGCTTCTGGAAACAATCTCTATTCTTGTGATGCAATCCCTTCCCATCAGTCTTTAATATAGTTTGTTAGGATTTGCAAAAAAAAAAAAATGAACTGATGTCATCTTCTTCCTTCTTAATAGTGAATCATAAAAATAATACTGAAGTACAATTTGTAAATACACCCTTTGAATGCTGTTTTCTTTCCTTTTGGACGGACTCTTTCTGCCTTCCTCCTTTGACTCAGGATCTGTTCCTCCCCAACTCCTACACTGACTTCTCTGGTCATCTTTGTTCAAAGCCCAGCAGACACCACCTCATCTCTCAGAGATGCTTTTTCTCTAGTTGCTTTTGTCCTTCCTCTTCCTGTTTCTTCTTTCCTTCCCAGTGGATTCTTGTGGACTTGCCTCTTTTGTCTGCTCTTCTCAACAGTGTTCCTTTCTACAGTGAAATGACTTTCAGTCACCATAATGCTTCTTTTCATTTGGCTTTTTGTCTTGTCACCACCAGAAAAACAACGTACTTTCCTTTTTCTTCTGAAGCCATTCATCCTCCCTCCATTTCTCTTAATAGTTTTTGGGTCTTCTCTACATTGTTCAGGGAGCACAGTTTGCCTCTGTGTTCTCTATCTCCTCAAAATTTTCTCTGCTACAAGTTACTGGAAAACTTTGTTGTTGTTTTGTTTTGTTTTCCCAATCTGTTCTTGGCATTTCTTTATTTTTGTTTATTGGATTTTTGTTTGTTTTGTTTTGTTTTTACTATTGGTTTTATTCTGGATCATGTTGTTACTTCAAATTAATATTCTCTTATAATTGCCTGAATATATGTGTCTTCCTAACATTAATTCATGTGCTAAAATCCTAGCTCCCAAAGTGATGTTTTTAGGAAGTGGGGCCTTTGGAAGTAATTAGATCATGGGGTAGAGCCCTCATGAGTGAGATTTTAATGCCCTTAAAAAAGAGTTCATAGAGAAACTTTCTCTTCTACCACCATGTTGGGGCGCAGCTGGAAGACATCACCTATGAAGCAGAGAGAGGGCTCTCCCTAGACCATGAATCTGTTGGTATCTTGGACTTTCTTACTTCCAAGATTATGAGAAAGAAAATTCTGTTACTTGTAAGTTACCCAGTTTATGGCTTTTTTAATAGCAATCTAGAGGGACTAAGATCCTCCCTATTCAAATTCCAAATCAGTGTCCTATTGCAACATCTAACATGTCAGAATGACTGTCCTAGAGCCACTTTATTACCCTCCTAATCACCATGGAAACCACATGTCTTTCTACCTTGCTATCAACATGATTGTTTGACTACCACTATTAACTTTACCTGGAAGTTCTTAGAAATGCACATGCTTAAGTGAAACCACGAACATTGTGAATTGCAATATGGACTTTAGAAAGATTTGTCCATAACTTGTATTCATGGTAAAAACATTAGTAGCACTGATATGTACGTACATTCAAATTGGAGGAGATTCAAGAATCTGTTTCCCAAATCACATTGCCTCAAAGCCTGTTAACTTTTCTGGGAAGTCATATATAACTACTGTTCTTGAAATGTTATGCAAGAACTATTGCAATTTTTATGTCTAGGCTCTTTCTCCTAACTTATATTTACTAAATATTCTGCTTCCTGGAATGCATTTTGGTCACAGAAATGAACCATAAATGAGCAAGATCAGGCAATGTACTTTACTTCACAATTTACTAATAGAAAAACTGAGAAGAAAAAAATACATAATTTTCTTAGGATCATCCTGCTGATCACAAATACAATGAAAATATATACTCAAACTTTCCAAACCCTTGGTCTAAAATGTGTTGCATTACCATACTATTGCTTATTAATAGAACATATAAGGTCCTAAATACATTTTACTAGTTATGGTAATATTTTCTAATATTAAGACATGAGCTCCAGATTTTTGTCAAAGATTTGTTGAAAATGTCATAAAATTTGTAGCATTTTATCAATAATACGTTGAGAGAAAGTAATCAAAAGAAATTGCATCTTCAGAATTATATGCAAGAAACAGTACTATATTTCTTTAAAAATACATAAATTGTAATGGAGAAATTTCACAAGAAAGAAGTACATTAAGCTCACAAGTCTTTTATGGAATATTACTAAAACTATTCCTTTAAGCTACTATTGTCTATTCATCCATTTTTCTCAACTCTTTCCCCAACCCTCCCATCAGCTCACTCTGTTTCTCTTCAAATCAATGCAAATGTTATTACTTCTGTTTCAAATCTCCCTGTATCACAAACATTTTAAAATTTGATCTCAGAGGGAAATGGTTTGGGGGAAGAAATAGAAGCACACTGAGAGACATTAAAACCTTTATGAACATTCATAAAACATTGAGAACTATTTGTTTTCACAGTGAAAGTAGAATCATAGTCTAATTTATGAGTTCTACCAACTAGTCTCTAAATAATTAAATAACTTTTATGCCATAGTGGTATGTAAAATAAATCTATTAGCTAGTAATTTTGGCATGTAATTAGAAGATGAACATCTGTAGCTGAAAAAAAATTATGCTACTAATTTATAATTCAAAATTCCATTAAAATGCCTCCCTAGAATCTCCTCATTTCTCCATTGCTATAAAATTTTTTAATTATTTGCATACCACAATGTATGATATGGATATAAATGTTATGGATGAAATCCAAATAAAATATGTGCCATGTGGATTGAATATAGGATTGGTGGTCATATGTAGGGCCCAGTTTAAACTTTATATCTGCCACATATTGTGTAAGCTTGGATAAGTGATGGAGTGATCAGTTCTTCCTGGTTTGCTCCAGACTTTCATGGTTTTAAAACAGAAAATTCTGCATCTTGAGAACCCTTTGATTTCAGGTAAACAAGGACAGATGTCTACCAAAATAAATGACTTAGCTTTTCTAAGCTTCATTTACCTTACCAGAAATGTATACGTGTGAGATGAGATTTAGATCTTTGTCCCTTCACATATGCATGTACATTCTGCCACAGAAACCCAAAAGTTAATTCTCCAGGACATATGGTGAATGTAATAGACTAGTCGTAGTTATATGAGGAAGAAAAACATGACAAATTGAGCATCAGAAATTGCACTTTGGACACAAATAGTTTCTCCAGCTCCTGGAGTAAAGTCAAAACTTCCTTGGAAAATAAAATATAACCTTGACTTAGTAATGGTGAAAGGAGTCAAGGGTTTGTAATATTTCACAGTCTGGAAGTCAAGTTTACAGTGCTTCAGAGTAGACTGTTTTGGCAGTACTACTTAGTCCACAATTGAAATGAGGGAAACTGATGTCATTTTCCAGTGAATTTAACCGAGGTGCATGGGAGGATGTTCCTCAAACAAAATAATGTAGATGGCTCTGTGATTCATTTCCCGATCTCACCCAGTTAGGTTTTAGCAAGAGACTTTGTGTCATGTTGAGACTCCTGATTCCTGAGGGAGAGTTCCATTATTTAGTTGTTCTTGCTGTCCTGAAATAAGCACATGCTGGACTTTTCCACGTCGGGAAATGAATCAGAGGTCTTGCCTATGAATTTGTCATTCCTACTCATGAGGAATTCATGATGTAGGGGGGAAATTTAATGGTTAAAATACTATTCGATGCATACTAAGTCAAAGTCTTAATAGCACTATGGAGTAAAAAACGAAGAGTACTGTTTGCCCAAAGGAGTTAGGAGGGCTTTAATAGCTTGAAACACTGGAGTGGAATGTCACCAGGTGAGTTAGAATCCACTTAGCAGAGCAGAGCCAGTAAGGCATTCCCCAAAGGGAACAGTAGCACAGGCATCTTCAGGGAAGTGTAATGGTGGCAGAGAATTGGGATCATCAGAAAGATGGGCAGAAATGAGTTTGGAAAGACTTTTATAGCATTATTTGATACCATGTATACCTTTATCTTTTTCTCATATATCTCATAGGAAATATCAAAAGTTTTTAAAGAGAAAATTGAGAAGCTTGAGTTACTTGCTTTTGAACAACAACAAAAAAAAAAAAACAATATTGGTAGAAATGTAATGAAAGGATTAATGGAATGAAAAAGACTAAGGGTAGAAAACTCAGAAGACTATTGTATTTGACAGGAAAGACATGAAAACAGCCAAAGCAAGCTATGGGTTGTGGCAAAAGAGAAGACAGAGGGATTAAGCTGGACTTTTTTTCATGGGATTTTTGATTGCCCAAGGAGGAGTACTACTGGAAAGATTTGTTTGGGCAACTAGTCAGTTAGATGAAATTTTACTAGTTTAAACGATCTCTGTCACATCTGGAGAAACATAAAAGGAATCCGTGTTTGACCGTCAGAACCTTTGGGGACCATTGCGACTTTGAAAGCCTGAAGTTTAAAATAAGAATCGTGCTTCAGGAGGGAGAAAATGAGTGATCTTAGAGTCTGTGTTCTACTTGAATGAAGAAGTGGTTCCAGGAAGAACAGAATTTAGGTCATCAAGGTGAGGCTAGGGTACAGAAGTCAGATGGTGACAGTGGACTGGAGCAGAATGTGCACTTGGAAGTTGAAACGGGCTGCTTTCAAGTTGCAGGTAGGGCTGCTCTTTCACAGCGTCTCTTGCTCTCCAGGACTCGAAGCAATATTCAACATTGATCTTGGGTTAAATCTAGAGTCTTTGTAATTCAATAAAAGAACTGTCTCTTAGAGAACTGAGCCAGCAAATAGCACAGCACTATGGAAACGGGAATTCATGAAGAGAAAATTGTGCCTTTGGGTGCTGGCAAAGCATAAAGAACCTAGATGAAATCTTTAAGTAAACAGAAGTAGAGCAATGAACTGTGGTAAATTAATAGATAAAAGTGTCGTAAGTGGAAAGGACTTACCAAAATCCCCTTCTCAACTTTGTCTGCGCAGTCCTCTTGACATGACATAAATACTTGTAGGATGTAAATAACCATTAAAAGAAAAGAAAAGCTGGCATAGCCGGATCAATTTCAAGGGAGTTAATGACAGAGGACAAGAAACAACTGGTATTAGGAGGCCTACGTGGGAGAAGCTGAAAAGATGAGGTTACATGGGAAAGACAGAAAAGCACTATGGTTAGATCCATGAAGAAAATATTTTAGATTTTAGAAATAAAAATCCATGCTCATTGTAACAAATCAAACAGTTTTTTTAAAAAAAGTACAGGGGGATTGTGGTGGGAAGCAAGTTAAAAATTTCTCCAGCCCATCACCAGCCTCCTCCACTGGGGTACTTTCTTTATTCTGAGAGTGACTGACAGATTTTTTTGTGTGTGTGCAAACCAATATACAGATGAATTGTGTTTATGTGGCATTGTTCAGAATTCAAATATGACTGTATTTTTTTTCTGCAACTTTAGTTTTTCACTTCAGTGTATTATAGAATTTCTCCAGAGAAGTAGACAAAATTATTATTCCATAAATTAGGGGCACTCAGATTATTCCTATTGTTTGGCAACGTAAGCAATGGTGCAAAATCATAAATAAAAGTCTTGTACCTATGTTCTTACATGGGGTTCTATCATTTAAGTAGAGTCAAACAAAGGGCTTATGAAATTATAATATGTATTGCCAGAATTTCACATATTCCTCCATTTATTTTAGTTCTCTTTAATTTATCTCAATCATGTTATGTATTTTTCTATTACAAATCATGATCATCTTTCCTGCATTTTCCCAGCTATTGGATATTTTTATCTAACTGTGACTGATGTTTATTTTTAGAAAAATTATTTTCATATATTAATTTTTTTTATTTTTTTTATTTTTCATATATTAATCTTCTAACAAATTTTGTAAACTCATTTATATCTGATGTTTTATCTAATCAGATTTTCTATGCACCGACAACACTATCTGTCAAGACAGTTTTGATTCATTTTCTTTTTTTTAATTTATTTCTTTTTTAAAGAGAGAGAGAGAATTTTTAATATTTATTTTTTAGTTTTCGGCAGACACAACATCTTTGTTTGTATGTGGTGCTGAGGATCGAACCTGGGCCGCACGCATGCCAAGCCAGCACGCTACTGCTTGAGCCACATCCCCAGCCCAGTTTTGATTCATTTTCAAAGGTTATATTTTTAAAGGATTTTTATTGGAGAAATCTGCATGTGTGAATGTGCCAAACTATATGTATAGAGCTTGATTAACTATCACAAGTTGAACATATGAAAAAATTATTTCTAGGTGAGAAATAAAATATGACCTAAACATATATTAGCAATTTCCATTAAATTAGACATTTTAAAATGTTTTCTAACCTGTAGAAAAGAATTTATAGTACTGACCCTTAATTTAACAGTATCATACATGTATTAAATTGAGTTGTTCAAATACCCAGAACTAAAATAAACATATATATCAATCTCTCCATCTCTGTATATCTCAGAATGTAAAGGAAGCATTTATCCATACACATCTGTGTGTGTATGTATATATATCCATATATATATAATCTATATATTTACATATATCAATAAATTTATATCCTAATATATCTGAAAGCATCTGTACCACCTTTGTTAAATTAAGGAAATGAATAAATCATTGATACATGCATAGACCTATTACTTATTCTTTCCCTTTGGTTTACTCACCTATTTTTGCTATAATATTGTGTTTAGTTACAGTAGCTTTATAAGAAGACTTCAAACATAGTTCAGATTTTTAACTTTATTATCCTTTACAAGCTTGTTTTGGGCATCTTGACCCTTTTTTTTTTAATTTGCAATGAGAAAAAACATTTTTTTATTGGTTGTTCACACATTACAAAGCTCTTGACATATCATATTTCATACATTAGATTGAAGTGGGTTATGAACTCCCAATTTTACCCCAAATGCAGATTGTAGAATCACATCGGTTACACATCAACAATTTTACATAATAAAATGCCCTATTAGTAATCGTTGTATTCTGCTACCTTTCCTATCCCCTACTATCCCCCCTCCCCTTCCCTCCCATCTTCTCTCTCTACCCCATCTACTGCAATTCATTTCTCTCCTTGTTTATTTTCCCATTCCCCTCACAACCTCTTATATGTAATTTTGTATAGCAATGAGGGTCTCCCTTCATTTCCATGCAATTTCTCTTTTCTCTCCCTTTCCCTCCCATCTCATATTTCTGTTTAATGTTAATCTTTTCTTCCTGCTCTTCCTCCATGCTCTGTTCATAGTTGCTCTCATTATATCAAAGAAGACATTTGGTATTTGTTTTTTAGGGATTGGCTAGCTTCACTAAGCATAATGTGCTCTAGTGCCATCCATTTCCCTGCAAATTCCATGATTTTGTCATTTTTTAGTGCTGCGTAATATTCCATGGTGTATAAATGCCACATTTTTTTTTTATCCATTCATCTATTGAAGGGCATCTGGGTTGGTTCCACAGTCTAGCTATTGTGAATTGTGCTGCTATGAACATCGATGTGGCAGTATCCCTGTAGCATGCTCTTTTAAGGTCTTCAGGGAATAGTCTGAGAAGGGCTTTATCAGGGTCAAATGGTGGTTCCATTCCCAGCTTTCCCAGGAATCTCCATACTGCTTTCCAAATTGGCTGCACCAATTTGCAGTCCCACCAGCAATGTACAAGTGTACCCTTTTCTCCACATCCTCGCCAGCACTTGTTGTTTGACTTCATAGTGGCTGCCAATCTTACTGGAGTGAAATGGTATCTTAGGGTGGTTTTGATTTGCATTTCTCTGACTGCTAGAGATGGTGAGCATTTTTTCATGAACTTGTTGATTGATTGTATATCCTCCTCTACATCTTGTGGGGTCAGGCTCCAAATTCCTTAATAGGACACCCATAGCACAAGAGTTAATAACAAGAATCAACAAATGGGACTTACTTAAACTAAAATGTTTTTTCTCAGCAAGAGAAACAATAAGAGAGGTAAACAGGGAGCCTACATCCTGGGAACAAATTTTTACGCCTCACACTTCAGATAGAGCCCTAATATCCAGAGTATACAAAGAACTCAAAAAAATAGACAATAAGATAACAAATAACCCAATCAACAAATGGGCCAAGGACCTGAGCATCTTGACCCTTTATGGTCCATTTGAAGCTTATGGAGATAACTTCTTTTCCTGACTAAACAAAATTTGCTTGAGCACTTCATTGGGGTTGAGTTATATGTGTAATTTAATTAGGGAAATTGAAATAATGACAATATGGAGCGTTGTATTTTTTTATTATATTAGTAAGTCTTCAATAGCCCTATAAGTTCTTTGTTTTTCTACATTTTTCTTAATAGTAACTTTTGATTTCTTGCATAGGTATTGCTCATTTTCTGTAATGTCTTGATTAAATTATAAATTTAAATCCTTTTTATATTGTTTGTGTCACTGATTTTTTTTTTGCATGTTGATATTTTATCCAATAACCTTCGCAAATTTATTCAGTGATTTCTGATGATTTTTCTGTAGGTGTTTTGGCTTTTCAATAACACAATCATGACCTACTTAAATAATTAAGGTTTTTTCCCTTTGTTTATAGTCATCATGCCTTTTATTTTTCTTGTCATTTACATTAGCTAAAATATCTAATACGATGTAGGAAATTATCTTTTTTTTCAGTTTTCAAAGAAAAGCTTTTAATCTTCCTCCATTAACTACATAAACCTCATCAGAGCAAGAAAAGTGTTCTATTTATAATTTACTAAGAGGCTTTTCATCATAAATGCATTTTGAAGCTTTTCACATGCATTTGCTCCATCTGTTCATATAACGATGTTTTCTCATCTTCAATGAGGTAGATTATTAAAAATTTCTAAGTGTTGGGCAATCTGTACTTTCATCATTAGTCTATTTTGATTATATTATTAATGCACATTATTAACATGGGATGTAGTTGGCTTTTCATTTGTTGTTTTTCATATATAAAATTGGTTTGCAATTTGATTTTTAATTTATCTAAATTTAGTAAGTTTTTTATTAGTAGTCTCATAAAATAAGTTGGGAATGGTTTTCTTTTCTATTCTTTGACAGAGATTGATGTTCTGCATTCCTTTCCCCTGGCTTTTAGTTGTGCCAGTAACAGAAATTACCCAGTCTGCACAAGTTATTGTAAATGGATTGAATCATTGAATCATGTTCCCACCAAATTCATATGGGGTAACCTCAACCCCCATGGAGCTAAATTTGAAGACATCAACTTTGGGGGAGATTATGAAGGTTAATGAGATCATAAACTAAGGGTCCTAATCTGAAGATATCCTAAATCTTATAGAAGGAAGTGATACTGGCAATCTCTCTCTGCTCATACACAGAGAAAAGGCCTTTGCAGAAACCAACCATCCTGGCACCTTGACCTTTAATTTTTTGTTTGATTTTTGTGGTGCTGGGGTTTGAAGGTAGGGTCCCCTGCATGCAAGGCAAGCACTTTACCCTAAAGCCACATCCATAGCCCTTGAACTTTGATTTTTTACTTCTAAAACAATAAGAAAATTAACTGCTATTTAGCCACTCAATCAATAGTACATTTTAGGTCAGCCTGAATAGATAAGGTAGTCATTAGGAAGTAAAAGTAAAATTAAGTGGGACCAGAGAACTCTTCTGTTGACTTCCATGACACTTGATTCTCCACTCTGTGGCCACTTTTTCCTTGTATTTTTTGCCAGTTTGTCTCATATCTGCCTACCTGGCCTTTAAACATTAAGGGTAGTCATGATTCAATCTGAGGCCTTCTCCCATTCTTGCCCTATACTATACCATATTCCTCCGCCATCTTCTCTAGTGACATGCTTTTAAAATTTGTACCTCCATTCCATATAAGTTTTATTTTTTAATCCAGACTTAAATCTTACTGCATATATTGGATCTTCATTTTAAATCTTCACAAATTCCAGAATCTCAACTTGTCTATTCCTAGATAGGAAGAGTAAAGAAAGTCAAACTTTAAGGCAGGTGTGTAAATGTGATTGTAGGTACCATTGGCTGAGATATAGTGAAGGAAAATGTTTTTGAACAAAAAAGTCAAGAAATTAGAAAACGTTTTCTATGAGAACAGCGAAATGATCTAGGCAATGACATGAAATTGCAAATTGAAGAAATTTTTGAGCTAAGGAAAATATTTGATGCATATATATATATAAACACACACACACACACACACACACACACACACACACACACACACACACATATATATATATATATATATATATATATATATATATATATATATATGTATGTTTTTAAAGATTTAAAGATGCTGAGAAGTCAAGGGTGGGAAATGTCCAGTTGTTTGAGTATTACTGGGGTTATTTGAGTCCATATGACAATCCATTTTAATGGCAAAAACAGAATAGAAACCACAATGAAGAAGGTGAATAAGAGGATGGCCAAATTTAAAATCAAGCTATATTAGCTACTCTTCTCGTGTTATAATCTGATGGATAGAAGGCAGAGGAGAGAGGGCTTGTTCATTTTAACTATTTTAGAGCACAATTTGTGATTAATTTTCCTCTGAAATTTCTTTGTCTCTATAGACAGAATTCTTTGTCTCTATATCCTGTTCTGATAGACCTCCAGCACCACCTGTAACACCATTTGCTCCTCTTACCTTCCCTCATTGTTGTTTCAAATTACCATGTTTATTTAATGGAGAAATCTCATCCACTCTTCCCCTTTAATGGATTCTTCATGCAAATTCAATGTCATCTTTCATAAACACAAATTAATACATATTTAAAGTACTTTGATGTCTTCCCATTGTTCTTAACAGAAAGACAAAAATCCCTTATCTAATTCATTACACCTCCTGTGACGGATTCCTTCTTTGTTCTTTGACTTAATCCATCTCCTGATATTTCCATACTTTAATTTCAAGTGCACTGGATTTGTCTCAGTCCCCTGACCAGGCCAAGCTTGTCCACCCAACTCCAAACTTCAAGAATGATGGAATCAAATTCCTCTTGCTAAGTACACTTCCTCAGGCTCTCACAGGTACCTCATATTACCAAATATCGAATAAAGATTTCTTCAATGTATCAACAGCACTTCTTGTGCTTAAAACACATAGAAGGGAAAGGAAGAAATGAGGGCAAAGAAAGAATAGGAAAAAGCAGAGAGGAAGAGAAAAGGCATGAGCACAAAAGGAAGGTTAAAAAGATTGAAACAAGAAAGAGGGCAACAAGTATCATTTTTTCCCCAGATAAAAAACCCAAATCTTCAATGTAGCTCTATTTTGCACTACGTAAAGAAATATCTCTCTTGACAAAACTTGAAATTTTCTTCTGATCATCTGTTACACACTCTCCAATACATTGTTGTATCTGTAGCCTGCACTTGAACCTGGAAAGTTCACCTGCATTAACTGCTTGTGGATTAATCTGTTATTTCCTATATTCCCCTGACCACTAGAACTTTGAATTGCTATTGCTACCTTGTGGATCAAGTCTTCCTAGTCAAAGTCCAAATCATTTTTTAGAATATTTTATAAGTTTGTTTCTCAGCTTAAATCTTGCTTTTTTTTCTGAAAGTTTTTCCTTATAGCACTCTACTGAAGGATTAGCACTACAGGAATATATAAAAAAATATTGTTCTCTGTACACAGTATGAACTTATTAAATAAGAAACATTATTATTGCTGTTGTAGTTGTTCCTGTTTTAATATAATATTTGGAGAGATGGAGGAAAATATGTTTTGTTTTCTCACAAAATTCATTACTGAGCTACAAAGGGGAATTTAGAGTTGAATTTTAATAACAACTATGGGCCAAGAAGATTCAATAAACTACATTAACCAAATTCCTATTAGTTTTAAGCCACATCTGACTCACAAACAAAGGCACACTAGCAGTAATTAAGAAATTTGTTGTTAAATATTTTATTATCTTTGCAAATTTTTTTAAATGTCAGCCAACAGTCATCACAACACAAATTTATCTTTGTGGGGAGTTTAAAAAGATTAAGAAAACCTTTAGTGATGTATGTATCCTGAGTTCTCAGAGAGAAAGTGAAGAAGGGATGCATTTCTTTGAGAACATACAGAGACAGAGTAGAGCATTAATCAGACAGTGCTAGTTTCATTAAGGAGTGAGACTCTTCCTCTTGTTATCCATGCTTTTATTCACCTGAGGAGACAACTTCAAATCTTATTTTATTGGCTTTGACAAGAGATAGTCTTAAGAATAATGGCACATCCTTGGTTTTATTCTGAGGCAATTAGTCATATTTTCTAACAGATGGCCAAGATCTGAAACAAATAAAAAACTAAAATAATTTTTAGGACTTTATAAACAGGATATGTGATCAAATTTTGGAATCATTCAGAATCTATACATCTGTATATATGATAGATGTTTCCAGATTTCAAGTACGGTAGCACTCAGGCTTTACGTGGTTAATGCAAGCATTTCTCCGGAGGAATCTAAACAAACCATGTTTTAGATAATTAATTATAAATCTATGTTGTGGCTACTCTACAAATCTAATTTGAGAATAATTTCAAAATACTGAGTTAAGTTAATCATGATATAGAATATACCACATATTTTAATGGAAGGGAATAATTTATTCATCTAATACATATTGCATGTCTACCCTAAGAAACATGCATACTCATATGCCGAGTCCATCAGTGAAAACAACCATCTCTGGTGTTCTGCAGTCCAAGTCTGCAATGGGTGGAGAAACTAATAAGTACACAAACAAATCATATGTGTCAGAAAATCTTGAGTGGTATGAAAGAAATGTAAACATGGTGGGAGAGGAATTGGAAGTACCAGGAGCGCAGAAAGCTGATGATTGAGAAAGAATGTGAGCGAAAGCTCTGATGGAGTGGACCAAACCTGGAAGTGTAAGGAAGGTGGACACCAGATACCTGAAGGAAGAGCATTCCTAAGGGCAGAACCATGCAGGGCTGTGGGGGTTGATTAGGAAACTAGTGGGAACATGACCCTAACAGTGATTGGCTGTGCACTTTGAAGGACAAACTCAGTGGAGATGTGGGAAGTAAAGAAACCTCAAAAGTGAAAGGTTGTGTTTGTAGATAATAAACCATCATGAATCCCCACATGGGCAGCGTTGGGTATAGTGTCTGAACTAGCAGCTAAATTCTTTAAGGGATGAATGGATTCACCCTGAGCTTCATAGGTGCACACAACACAAACTTGGTGCATTTTGCTAATAGGACTCCCAGAGTAAGGAGTTTTATGGAGGAGAGAGGGAGGGTGACCTGAAATAAGCAGCTTCTGGAGGAGTAGAGAGGACACCTGGTTGGTGTGACCAGGAGAATAAAGGGCCAGGGCCAGGGATTTCAGGGATTTGAGGAGAAAACAGTCCCCACTGAGAGGACTGCAAAGCAAGAATTTCTTCAGGGATAAGAGAACTCATCCGAGCAACTGAACAAAGGCAGAGAGTCAAACTCAGAGGCACTGGATTTTGTGGATAACATACGGCAATCAGTTACAAAATACTCAGTAATTTGTCAACCTCAAAACAGATTTGTGGTTTGGCCTCCAAGATTTAATTTTTAAAATCCACACCCACAAATCACTTATCATATGTGTTCAGATTTAGAGGCAGAGATGCAAATGATGCCAAGTTTTCATGAATAGCCTAAACGTAAAATACTCAAGAGCCTTGGCTTTGCTTCAATTATAGAAATGATTGTAAACATTCTTTTAAATTTAATTTCATTTTTTCAGAAGAGGGGCTGTGAGCAGGCCTAAATGTAACAATCTATCAAAGTGCCCAAGGGGAAAAATGTAAAAAATGCCATAAAAAATATCCATATGGACAAGAAGAGAAATGATACTAAGAGGACTTTGGAGAGTTTCAACAGAAATTTTTCTAAATTCCAGGAAGTTTTCTTTGGAGAAATAGTGATGTCTTAAAACAGCTTCTTTTCTGGGATAGGAGCAATTTCTGGTCTTCTTATGTGACTTAGGGAGAAATAAATAATTCATTGTGGAAAAATCCTAGTTATCTAAAGACGACTCATTAGTAATGTCATGGTCTGTCAGGAAAATGGACACATGTCTTTTTTCTCATGACTCAGGGAATAAGTGGAGGAAAAATACAATTTTGGAAGAGCTGTTGGTTCAGCTCTTACCTCTATGTGAGCTTATATTTGTGTGCGTGTTAATAGGCATTTTTCCTACTTCCTCTTAAGCATTCTGGTAAATTTGTGCAATCCCTCCTTACTCAAGTCAGAGAATGACTCATGTTGCCCTCACATCCTCCATATTCTGGAAACACGATAAATATCTGAATCTTGAATTAACTTGAAAAACATGAGCCATTGTTATGTTCCAAATTTGTTATTATTTAATAAGTGAGTGATCAATAGTACTAAGAAAAGCTTCCAAGAGTAAAAAGGAGGGGGGGACTACCAGCAAAAAATTAAGTAAAGATAAGCCCAAATATAAATGCGATGTGGTTTGCATTTGTACCTGTCTTCTCTTTTACTTTGTAGACTTACTTGATATAAAAGATCCCAGCTCTGAAGAACACGGGGTTGATATTCTTGAATGTATGAAGTTACTGCCCCAAAGAAAAATTCCAACCTTCAAGTTTGATAGATGTAAAAACTAGCTTCCCAGTGGTTGAGAGAACTCATCGGTGGTCGAGTGCCAACATCATTTTCAAATAAGAGCCAACCAACCAAGTTGTTGACATCAATTTGTATCTTTACTAGAATTGGCCTTGAAATCATCAAAAAGGGTTAGATTTGAAATGTATTCTTATGCTTAAGAAAACATCTAATAGCTTTTCTTTTAAAACATCACCGGCAAAGATGTGCCTGCCCAAATCTCCCCCATTCTTCTTTCCAACACTACCCCAACCTCGCCTTTGACTTTGTAGGTGTTGACCTATATTTTTTCCTCCCTTGTCGTTATTCTAACCCATGACCTTTTGGCAACTCCATTTACATAAAAATGTCCAGAAATCTCTTGGCAACACCTCATCTTCAGCTGCAAGAGAGAAAATTGGGCTGTGAAAACTCAAGCTTTCTGTCTTAATCCCAGCCCTTAGTGGGGGCTGAGTAGAAGTGAGAAAGAGAAATCTTTGTTTTGTTCAAGATTTTCAGATTTAAAACAAAAGCAAAACAGACTAGTGAAATGTATTCACATTAAACTGCTTATGTTCAAGGATTTTGCTGGACCTTTGTTTTAGCTTAGATTTAAACAGAAATGAAAATTTCTCTTGGCTCTCACTCATTTAATAATTAATATTCTTTTGTTCTCTGGATCTTAGCAATTTTCTCACTGGCATGCCTATGAACGAGAGAAAGTCACTCAAGGAGAAGATCCTAACACTGAACTTCATAGAAGGTTGAGGAAAAAAGGGAACTACCATCTTCCAGAAGGTTCCTAACATGAGACAGAACACATCTTCTCTAATTAGCAAGAGCAGACTCAAGGCAAGCAGGCACCCTTCTGTTTACTCCAGAACTAGGAGAGGGACCAGCTGGCTCTCCCTCAAAGATAGCAAATGCTATTTATCGCTGTGAGAAAGAACCTTGCCAGATTAAACGTATTTGGAAAAAAAGAAGAAAGTTCACATTAGTATTTTTTCAAACCTCGACAAAAAATGGGTTTGTGAAAAGAAGATGCTCTGGAAATCAACTTATTTTTGAATTATCCAGCCTTTTGAATTTATTTTGAGGATTATAGAAGATAATTTTTATGTGTAAGCATGTGAATGAATATAGAATTCCACTTACCATATACAAGTCCAAAATATAACTCTGTACAGGCCAATGATGATGATGATGATAATGATGATGTTAATTCAAAAACTTGATTTTTGTTTTAAATCCAATTAACAGGACAGCCAGGCACTGTGGTGCATGCCTGTAATCCCAGCGGCTCAGGAGACTAAGGCAGGAAGATGACATGTTCAAAGCCAGCCTCAGCAATTTAGTTAGGCCCTAAGCAACTCAGTGAGACCCTGTCTCTAAATGAAATATAAAAAGGCTGGGGATGTGGCTCAGGAGTTAAGTGCCCCTGAGTTCAATCCCTGGGTTAAAAAAAAAAAAATTAACAGGAGAAGGGTATGGACTACTGGATTCTCATAGAGCATGTGGTACATTTAGAAAATAATTAAATATTAAATAGTTATAGTGTGTGTGTGTATATATATATATGTATCTGTATACATATATATACTATTAAAATGTTTTCTTTAGTATTCGTACATATGATGAATGAAGCAACTTCCATGAAAAATGAAAACTTAATGAGAGGTTCACACTATGAACAGAAAATAACAGGAGAAAAAGTCTAATCAAATCTCATTCCACAGCAGATTATTTTAATAACATAAATTACAGCAAAATGCAAGCTGATAAATCACTGACATAACAAGCTAGTTTTAGGCTTAAAAGTCACCTTTTCTATTGAATTAGAACAGAAAGAAAATCATCTCACAGGTTTCTAGGACCCCCTTGGCCACTGATGAATCCCAGCCCACTTTTACTGGGAGCCACTGTGCTGTTTGCATCATGAATGAAGTTAATCGATTCTCCAAAAAGTCACAGAAGGGCAAACCTTGGAAGTACCTTTCCATCTTGGTGCATTTCCACTGGCTCATGCTGCTTCTCTCCAAGTCCCCTTAAAGTGCAACTGGAACAGCTCTGGAAAGTTCCACAGAACCCTCTGAGATTACTTCTCTACAGTGGAAACTAGAAGACACAACAAAGGGAGTTTCACTTATCCGTATTCTTGTGAATCCTTTGACCAATTCACTATGAGTGCACATAGGATTTGTAATTTTTTACAAAAGTTTTCTTTGGTATCTTTCTCGCTATTCACAAGACAGTTGAGAACAAAATATTTTCTAATACTCTGGGAAGTTTTTCCTTCCATTTTTATACAATGAAAGACATCACACCAGATGTTGTTCTGAGCGTTTTACTCTTCTGCATAATTGTAACTCCCACACTATCTCTCTGCTCCATTTAAACAGTAAGAACTCCAAATACCATTTTTCTTCTTATTATTTTCTCATTCCCTCTGTTCTTTATCCTCCTCCCTTCTAACTACATAATGTGATGTCATGTTTCCACATTTCAGATATCGATGCTCATATACTGGAAAAGAGCAAAGTTGTGGCAGGATTAAATAAATGAACTGGGCCACTGAGAACACAAATGACAAAACACATTTTTTTTCTAGCTCTGGCATTTACAAATGTGGTTTTTTAATAAGGGCAGAAGGCAGGCTAGATGAAGTCATTTCCAGTACTAACACATAAAATATCTATTTTGAAAACTGATGGTACCCTTTAGTGACAAAAGACTACCAGCTTCCTATAGTAAGTTAATTGAAAACCTCCCTCTTAAGTGCTGTACACACTATTCTACTTGGGAGATTTCTTCTTTTATTTTCACATATTTTCTTCACCAAAGTCTTTCATCCCATATCAATTCAGATGGGAATTAAGTTGAAATAAAAAGAGACTCAATGTACTACCAAGTTACTTCCTTCTCCCAGGTTGGGCCAACTTCTCTCTTCCTCTTCCTCTGAATCCACATTTGTTGCGATTTAGTAACCCTTTTGAATGTACTGTTGTCATAGAAACATGTGTTCCTAGTTGACCTTTTGTTTTTCAAGGGGGAAAATAAACATGCCACCCACCATGGGGGCCCAACTACAGGCTATTCCCAGAGAAGTGCACCTGCCCAGCTGCAGATCAGTGTCTCAGGAGAGCAGTCATCTCCCTGTCCTGTTGGCAGCCACAGGCAGAGAGAATGGACGCCAGCTGTACTAGGGCTGGAGCTTCATGAACCTTTTCCTATTAGGCCATATCCTGTCTGTCTGTTAGGAGTGAAAGAACGCTTCGGGTCACATGAAGAACAGCAGTCTTATGCAATATAACCCCCAGAGCTCATCTTTTGAAAATAACAGCAGGCAGGCCACCTGAGGTGAAGGATAAGGAATAAAATCTTCCCCATTGGATGGAAATAGGCTGCATATTATAGGTTAGAATGCTTTAAGGGAGGAAAACCCTAATGTTTGTAAGTCCTGCAGACTGTGAATGGAGTTTATAATCAGAAGACACTTTGGGTATTTTGACTTAGACTCTAGACCCAAATAAAAGAGTCATGAAGGAAACATATCTTGGGCCTTCATGGTATGTATTAAAAAGATGCTCTCTGGGGAGATGCTGCTGGGAACCTTTGTATAACAGAGCAGCTGCCCAAGTGTATGAGGGTACCCTGCTGGAATATCTGTCTTTATATAAGGTATCTTAACTTAAATGTCAGGCTGAACACAGAACTCTTGTTTTTTTTTTCCACAACTCTTTTTCTCCTCCATAATTTTTGTCACTTTGATAAATGGGAGCTACACACAAAGTTGTTTAGGCCAAAATTCTTGAGGTCATTCTAGATCCTTCCCCTTCTCCTGGTGACACCCAATTCCATTTGCCACATATCGGCTGCTGGGAAGTTCTTGAAGCTCACCTCCTAAGTACTTCTGGAAAGGCCTTCTTCTGTTTTCACAGCCACTCCCAGTCTAAATCACCATTGCCTCTCATTGGTTCTAGAGCAGAAATCTCGCGTTCATCTCCTTGCCCCCTGTGTTTTGTTATTGTATTCTACTTTTCACACACAGCAACTAAATTCTTCTACAAAGCCAAATACACTAAGTCATTTCCCTACGAAAAGTCTTCAGTGTCTTTGAAATATTTCTAGAATTTAGTTCAACATCCTTACTGTGAACTAAAATATGCTACATGGTCTGACCCCTGCCGAGCTCTCTCCGTCCACCTCACACTACTACTGTCTGACTCCTGTACTCCCATTCTCTTCTCTCACACGTACCAAACTGATCTCTGCTCAGAGCTTTGAAGGTGCCAATCCTCTGCCAGATCTCTTCTTTCCCTAGAACATTTCCTAGTTCCCAGCATGTGCAACTTAATTTCAGTTAGCTCTGTGAGCTATCTAATGGCATGTCTTTGGAACAGCCTGAGAACACTTTTCATAATGGTCACAAAATTAAATTAATTAATTTAACTAAAACATTGAGAAAACTTGTTGCCAGGTACTATTATATCACCAGTTTATTTCCTCCATTACAGTTATTGTAATAAGAGCTTATCTAGTATTTCCCTACTTATTAGCTATTTCACCCCAATACAAAGTAAGGACTTTGACCTTGATTAAAACATTACTTGGCAACATAGTAGAGGCATTAAGTAAAATATAAATAAATAAATATTCCTGTACTTCAAGAAGTTTAATATGAGAAAGCCAATCTTAACTTTGTCATTGATGACAACTTGATATAGTTTGTTTTTTTTACTCTTTTTTTTATAGTTTCCTTATTTCCACAATTGAACCAATGCATAACTTAGGCTTTATGCAAAGGGGGAAAAATGAATTCATCTGTAGCTAGTTTTGTATGGGTCTACTCCTGATGATCTAGGGCTCTCAATTACCATTTGCCAAAGGATCCTTCCCAGGAAAGCACTTAGATTTGGTGCTTAAAGGGAGATTTAGAAATGATTTTCCCTCCCTGATTTGGGTGCAGAAGAGAGAATAAACAAGCTTGGACTCACTACAGGCTTCAGGGCATCTATATGTAGATTAGCATACCACACGCTGAGAATTCTCCTGGAACTGCACCCATGTCATCCAAACAGAACACACCCTTGACTGAGTTCAATTAGCTCCTGGGTGGTCTGGCACTAGAGTACTCTCATGGATAATTCAGGGTATTTTTCATGGTGTCATGCAGTAAAAAAAAAAGTAATAAAATATTAGCTCCTCCCATCATTACATTGTTAATGTTCAATAGAGCAATTTTAGTGATGATTTTCACAGATATTTTATCAGGAAAAAACACCTACTTATACCTAGACTTTCAATTAT
The DNA here is from genome assembly GCF_052094955.1 of Ictidomys tridecemlineatus. Taxonomy (NCBI): domain Eukaryota; kingdom Metazoa; phylum Chordata; class Mammalia; order Rodentia; family Sciuridae; genus Ictidomys; species Ictidomys tridecemlineatus. Next base: position 27,067,797 of record NC_135482.1, read on the forward strand.
TCTTCTATATTCAATGACAACAAACTTTCCACTATTGAATCTCGTTTTTTCTAACAATAAATTAAGTAAAATTACGTATTTTTTTTCACTTTACCTCTACAGGGATACTCAATAAAATTAGTTTTGCTTTATATATTTTGTGTCTACAAATAGTTTCACCCTTCAAATTATAAAATACATTCTCTTTTCCCTTCTTACTTTTAATGAGTCTCCATTCATGACAGATGCGGGTAATTTGCTCATTTTTAGCCCTTTACATGGTAATATACATTTGTTAATTCTAAGAGTCATTGATTTAATCCATTAGGAACCAGCATATGTTGTGTGATTCCTCTATCATGTCTCTTCCTAAGGTAGTCTCTCATTCTTACTATGGAATTCCATATTTGTATGAACTATCGATTCACAAACATTGGTTCTCTAAATTCTTAAAAAGAGTCAAATTGAAGTGTCAAAGTGTATATATGACGAAGAAGGAACCCAGAGGGCAAGATATTCAGATCTCTTGTCTCCTCTTCCCCCAACAAAGGTCTTCTTGGTCTGTTGGAATTTTTACATTGCTTATTCTGAAGAAATTGTTTCCACCCCACAAAAAGTTGAAAATTGCCATTTGATTCATGTCTTGTAAAGCTCTCAACAGCACCAGCCAGACAAGGACCTGTCTGAAGCAGGCTCAGCACACCTGTACTGCCCTAGGACCTTGAGTCTACAAAACTCCAGACTATGTATTTACACTTCTGAGACGTTTTTAAATGTGACAGTGGAACTCTGGCTTGTGGGAGCTCAGCACTCCCATGTATGTGTCTGGGATCTCTCTTTCTTCCAAACAGAATTGAAACCATTGTTGTTAGGGTGGACCATGTTCCTTGGTTCTTAATTGTAGTTAACCAAAATAGTAATCTACTGTTATGTCCTTTACACTTTTTATTTCCTCTCTTTTGCTTTTGATTATATTGCCCCTTAAGTCTAGTACTTCACAACTTTAATCCTTCATAACTAGTAGGATTCTAATCTGACATTGCTTATACTTCCAGACTTAACTAAAAATATCTTCTATGAAGCCCCTTATGATATTATCAGTCAGAAATAATTGTCACTTTTTGCTTAGTACATGCCTTGCACTTTTATGCAGGGCTAAAATCTTCTTGACTCATTTTATAACTGTTCTATGCAGTGCTCTTATATTTTAGCAATCATATCTTCTTCTACCCCAGTATTCCAGAACATTAGATGTTTCTTGCATTTAGTGAGTACTTAATAGATCACAATTTGGGATTTGGTAGAAAGATGAAAAGTCAGGATTCTAAATTTTAGGCATCGTTAATGATGTTAGGCTAACCTAAGTGAAAAAAAAAAGGAATTTAAAGTATATTAGGATTCATGCTTAAAAGTCACAAGAAAGATCTCCATAGTGACATCAAAGACTTGTCCCATAATGATCCTTGTGCAGCCACAAGGCACAGTGATAGCTGTTGTACAATGAAACTATGAATGCTGAAACTGGGAGAGTTTGATGAAATCATAGCTATGGCCTCTTCTGGAACTTGATGCATTTCAGTGGCTGCTCACCTATGGCAGAATGGATTGCTAGCCAGTCCTGCTTCTTTTCATTATATGCCTTTGGGTCAAAGAGTTAGAATTGCTGAGGTCACATCACATCTAAACAGAAATTGAATTCTAGCTACAGGGAGGTTGGGGGGGGGAAGGCATTTTGTTTCTGTGGAAGTCAGCCTCTTCCCCAACCAAGATGTACCAGGCAGAAAAGTGACTAAAATAAAAAAAAAAAACACTTTAGAAAATGGGTATATGAAATATATCTTATTACATGTATAATTTTTAATTTTGTACTTCAAAATCTATATTTATTGTAATAGCCACATCTTTGTTTTCTCAATTCTAAGGGAATCAATTGTCTCATTAATTTTCTATTTGCCTTAATGCACATGATTTGATTACTTTCAGTTTTGTCAGACTTCTTGCAAAACTTCATTTGTATTTCCTTCCAAGTGCAATCCAATTTTTTTTTGTATAAAACAAAGTGTCCTGCACTGAACTTATTTTATTTCACACTTTTTTTTAGCCATCTCTATAGGATTTCTTTGGTTATTCCCTGTTTGCATCAAAATGGCTTAATGTCAATTGATCAAAACAGTAACTGTTACCCATGATATAGGGATCACTTTTTCCTTACTACAAATGTCTTTGCTATACTTACTCTAGCTCAAACTCTAAAACCATCTACTACAATTTCTGCAACTGTTGAAATATCTCAATACTTTTCTATCAGGGCACAGCTGTGCCTTCATTTACTGTTTCATTATTGAAAATTTTTTCATTATTGAAAAAATTTGTATTTTTTTATATTACCCTAATTCATTGGCACTAATATATTCTCTAAAATCAATTCATGATCTCCCATCATCTGAAGCTTACATAAAAGCTTCTTTGGAAACTTGTACAAAATATTCTTTGGACCACAGATATGCTTATTGTTATAATTCTGTAACATAATTATCAAGATCCCTATATAATGATATGCTGGGCATTTCTTCTCATTCCTTATTAAGTGGGCTCATTATAGTATATTTTTTCCTAAAAGTTCATTCCAACAAACATTTGTTTAGAGGAAATATGAATCAAATTATTCTTGGTGTTAGGAATAGAAATTAGGTAAGACAATTAGATAAAACAAACTATTCACCATCACAAAAGTCATAGAAAAACAAGGGAGTAAGATACTGCATTAAATGTTACAACAATATGTAAAGAGTACAAGATTAAAAGTAGGTTCAAGATATTATAATACTATAGTGAGGGTGGAGAGGTGGACAGGTATCACACATTTTTGAGTGGACAATGTTTAACTTGGTTTTGCACAATGCATAGGAGCTTTCTATGGTTGAAAAAAAAAAGTTTATAGTAAAGAAGGAACAACATGCACAAAAAAAATCAAGCAGCAACAGTCTTAAATGCTAGGAGAATTTCCAGAAGTTCAATTAACAAGTTGGTGTGGCTGAACAAGTTATGTAGAAAATAAAGCAAGCAAGTTATTGGATGCCTGCCAAGGATGTTCAGCAGTAATTTTGCTCTAATCCTGCAGGTGATGTAAAGTTGCCGGAAAATTTTTATGGGAAAATGACAAGATGAGACTTATATTTTGCATTTATTAAAGAATTACCTCTTGGCAGCATGTGAAAGTAAAGATGGAGGAGGATAAGATTCAATGTAAGAAGACCAGTTGAATAGGAAACTACTGAAGTAGAACATTTAAAAGGTAATAAAAGCTTAGTAACTAAGGTAATGAGGAATAGATTTGATCCTCAAGTTCCTTGCTTGATTGAATATGTGCCTACAACCAAGACAGGAAATAAGAGACAAAAGTTCAATGATCATGAGATAAAGAATAACTTCCAGTGAGATATTTTTATGCAAATACCTAATAGAGAGTAGATTCTATAGGTTAAGCACATTACAGTAAAGTATAGAGTAGGGCTCCAATGTTGAAACTTACTGGCATGCAAGTTTTGGGAATTCAGTTTTCTTAAGAAAAAACATATAGGTGGAAAAGATATCTAATTTCAGAAATATAGAAGTTTGAATAGAAGACAAAAACAATTTCCAGAAAGCAAATCAGAAATGTAAGACGAGAACCAAAATAAAATGTCATAGAAAACAAGGGCAAAGAATGAATAATTAATAAATCTAACATCATAATGAGGTCCAGTCCTTTAGACTTAGCTATAAGATCATTTATTATTCCTGCCAATACCAGTTCAGTAATATATGAGTACAAGAGGCAAGCAAAGCATTTTTTTTTTCAAAATGCTGGCTGGAAAATATAGCATACTGGAGAAACTTGTCAAAGGTGAAGATTAAGAATCTAGTGAAGCTGAAAGGAAAATAAAAGTTTCAAAAGAAAAATGAATAAACCAACATCTAGAGACAAGATGAACAGGACAGATGGGCATTCTAGCCTCGAGAAAAATGTGTGAAATTTCTCTTTGTAGACTTGAGGGAAGAGAAGAAGATTCATGTGGATGGAGGTTCTATTATAATTTTAGAATGTGGAGACTTCTGGTCCTCAGTGGTGTCACATTTCTGTGTCAGGTGAAACACTGAAGTGGGCAACTGATAGGGTGCAGTTATAGGGTGTAGCCTAGACTAGACATATCTCATAGGAGAAATTAAAAGAAAATCTTATTAAAGAGTACAGAAATTCTTTCCATATTCATTGCAAGTTCCTCTGTCTTTATTTTAATGTCATTTCCCCCATCTCTATGTATTACAGAAGTTTAATTGATTTACTTATCTCTTGTTTATCATTTTCCTTCTTAGTTTATGCTCACCTGCTTTTCCTTACTCCTGTCTAGTCTGCCTCCAATTTTTAGGATTTCCTGTTTTTCCCCTTTTTCAAAATTTTGTGACAGTTGACATCCAGCAAGCTCCTGAGTGGGGGCAAAAGGGGACTACTCAGGCCTGGGAATAGCCAGGTTACAGCAGTACATACCTGTTGCCTCCTTAAGCAGGTTTTTTTTTTCTACTACTACATCTGAATGACTTGTGCTACATTGATCATACAGTGTTCTGTCTTTTCATTTACTTTTTCTAGCATTCTGAAATACTGCCTTAAACCTCCTACTGGTCCAACCTGTTCTTCTGCCTCTTCCTCATGACTGGCAGCCATACTGGATTTTTACTAGTTTCATTAAAAAAAAAATATATATATATATATATATATATATATATATATATATATATATATATATATATATATATATATATTTAGAGGAGATAGACATGCAGGGATTCTAGCCTCATCTCTCATTACCATGCCACCTAGAGAAGGATGTTCTGTCTCAAAAAATTGAATAACACATCCAAACTTCAATCCAATTAGTCTAATCTGAACAAATCACTTTAATTCAGAAACTGGGCTTCACCAGAATTGGCTTAGTTCTGGGTCATTGCCTACCTCACTCAGGTGATGAGGATAAATTGTACTAATTGTTTCAAACCAATTAGGTCTCACTTAGATCTGATGAGGTCAATATCATGTCAACCAAATCAGCCCTGATTGGATACTATGGAATCAATAAGATGCTTACTGCCATAGGCTCAGGGATACTGATGCTCAGTCTGTCTTTGGGGGAGCATCTCATGTGCAGTGCCAGATTCATGATTAGGTAATCCACATAGTCGCACACACAGTGTACCTAATACATAGCATATTATGTACACAATACATAAAAATGGTTTCAATTAATTACTGCATTTTTGTCCTTCCTTGTCTGAACCCACATGTGAAAAGGAATATTGCATCCTTTCTCTATTACTAGGACTTAGCATAAAGAGTATCTGTGAAGCTAAGAACTGACATTCACCTTTTCAAGACAGACCATTCTTTTGTATTCTCTCTTCATCACCTGTGGAGATGTACCTTGACCTCCAACTCCATTAAGGAAGCTGCATTTGTGATCCACCATATGGTCTTCGTGCAGTCTGCTTAATTTATTTAATAATCAGTGGAAGTGATAATAGTTATTGCTATTATTCATTGGCATATTCTGAAGGATCCTTTCTGTTTTTATGTATCGATGCTTGTTTATTTTTTACTATCATTTGTTATGAATTTAATAATAATATTTTAAAGTTTTATTATTCATTTTAACTATTTCAGTTTATCAAATTGACACTTTATAGTTCCTAAGCATTACAATAACAGACTATTGAAACTTATTTGGATTTATCCAAATTTTCAGTTCAAGACTTTTGAATGTGAGAATGTCATATGTTTCCATACTTCCTGCATGGTAGACTCTGGCTGCAGCGAGATCCCAGGGAATGGCTGTGCAAGGCTGTTACATGCAAGCAATGCCCTGCACACTGTGGGTGGTGTGTGTGTCAAGCACACCGCAGGCTCTATGAATGGTGCTTTATGTAGTTGTGCAGCCCCATAAAATGGAGAGCTGCTGGCAGACATCCACATTATTTCAGTATTTATATTTAAATGTTTATAAAGTATCTAGCATGAATGCATGTTTCTTTTAAGAAAAAAAAATAACCACAGAAGTGATAACTTAGTGCTCCTGAAAACACGATAAATTGATATAAACATAATTTAAATGTGGATATAAACTTTTAAATTACCAACATTTTAAAAATATAGTTGTGGCCCTGTCAACTGACAAATTTGACAAATATCAGAACACTGTGGCCTTGTCTCTGAACTCTTTTCCATCATTAGTCTATAAACTCAAGCATCTTGCACAAGGGCTATTCCAAACCCTCAATGTTTCTTTGTTTTGTTTTGTTTGTTTTCATGAATAAACAAAACCCTGAAGTAAATAATAGGAGTAACATGAATTTCTATTTTATTTATAACAAGACAGTGATTATGTTGTTGTTGTGAATGTTTTTCATTTCTTATTTGTCAAAAGAGAATCGTGACCTTAATTGGGAACCTGCACATGGGAGGAAGGAGACTATTCAGATAAGACAACCCACCAATGGTTGGATTTGTGTCTGGCTGGATATGATGACCCCTGAAAACCCCAAGCTTAATTATGGTTCCCGTTGAAGGGGAGGCATACACAGGCCAGGTCAAAAGGGTGGGATACTGATAAGCTCCAACTTTCCATAGACTATTGGCCTCATTCTCCTGGTCATTAAACTGGTAATGGGATCTCCATGCTTGACATGTGGAGTATATCTATGCTATAGATATATAGCATAAGGATGGCTACATGGAAGTCCATGAGCCCTCTGCAGCCCAATAAAATAGTTGCCCTGACCAAAGTGACTATGCAGTTATTTATTTGGAAAATACAGTCTTTTCTGCAATTGATAAACCACAGCCCACCCTCTTCACATGCCTGAAAAACAAATAACACAATTCATTTCCATTTTTGTCCTGGCAGTATATTAACTCTCTCAACCTCTGTCATGATGTAGTCCAAAGAGATAGAGGCCATCTGAATATCAATGGAAGGATCACACTGGTCCTTTTTACTGAAGACATTTTGCCATTCAGTCAGCATGAGCTGTCATTTACTAAGATTGTAGGGACTTTGGTAAGACATAAATTCTCCGAAGTATGAGATAAACTCTATGAGTATTCAAGGAAATGGCAATTCAGTAAAATATCACAGGAGTCAGTGACCAGGACCAGGTGAGATAACTCCTACAGTGTAAAATAAACTTTGCATCATGATACCTTATGGGAGAGAATGAAACACAATGCTTGGAGGGGCTTTTTGGGTTCCAGGGGCAACAGATTTCGCCTCTAGGTCTACTTCCTTGGTAAGTACACCATTGTTACACAAAGTCTACCAGATGTAAGAAAAGCCAAGAGCCGTAAAGGGCTCTACATCAAATTCAAGCTAATGCAGACATCCCTGTCATGTGGGCCATATGAGGTGGCAGTCCTGTTCTGTTTGAAGAATAAGTGCCTGAAAGAGTCACAGTATGATCTTGTGAGGATTCAGGAAGGGAATCATGGCATAGGCCCTGGAGTTTTGCAACATGATCATGATTATATCCTCAGGAGAAAATTAGCCTTTTGAGAAATAGGTCTGGGAAGTTACTGGGCTTTGGAAGACGTGCAACAATTAATCACATGGCATCAATTGACCATGACTCTAAAATTTTTACAATAGGCTCTGAGGTCTGTCTGACCTGCTAAGAATAATGACAGAAGAGCCCAGCAGCTGTCTTTTGTCAGGAAAAAAAATAGAATTGATTATGAGCAGGATCAGATCAGAGGGCTTTGTAAGTAGCTTGGTCAGGTAACTCTGATCCCTGTATTACCCACAAGAATTGCATCAGTGACCTTCCTTCAGTTTCCATAGCATCTATGGACATGTGAGTGTCATGTACAGATGGATAAATTAGGGGACAAAACCCAAGAATTTTTGTTGTTGTTGTTGTTGTTGTTTTTGGAGAAGTCAGCATGGTATGTGGGTATAAACCAAAAATAAATGTAGAAAGCATTAAAGGTTCAGTGGAAGTAAAAGGACTAGAAGATCAGAGATAAGGATGTACAAAGTAAAGGCCTGTGAATGGAAGTGTGTGAATCAGCAAGCAGTGTGATGATTTTTGTTATTACATGTTACTATCTATCAGAAAGCATCCACCCTAGAGGAGACACTGAACAACTGATAAGAATAAATGGTTCATAGATAATACTCCAGACACAGTGGTTACACAAAAAAATAGTAGACATGGTAGCAGTGATGGAACCTGTATATTGACCCAGTGGATTCCCATTTGCTAAGGCTAGAGAATACTCTGTCTAACCTATCCAGTCACGGGGACCAATACCAAGCACTTGGCAACTCATATACATTTTCAGACATGAGTTTTATTTTTCTACCAGTGAAGCTTCAAGCCACATTGCAATGTTACTGTCCAGTGAGTTATATAGTGCCAGACCTCTAAATAGAGAATTCTACACAGAATAGCATTTGACCAAAGGGAGCATTTCATAGCCAAGTAAATGCATGAGCAACCATGGAAACCACATAGTGTAGATTGCATCAAATACCACATCTGTACTATGAGTGGAAAGGTAAAGGCACAGTTGAGAGCCAGCTTGGAGAACATGCAGTGCTAGGATAGGGTGCTGCCCTCAAAGCTGCAGTATACACATTATATCAGAGGCCAGTGCATGTTGCTATGTTCTCACTAGGAGAAATATGTTGGTACAGGAAACAAGAGGTAAAAGAGAGGAGTGATCTGTGTTAATATTCTTCCAAATGACCAGTTAGGGAATGTTCACACATCCTGTCTCCTAAGTTTTGCGTTTTTTAGAGTGTGGGTTATTGGATCTACAAAGTGGCATATTTTGTCAGGTTATGCAACAGTGCTCCATTAAATTGTGAGCAGTACCTTCACCTAGGCACTTTTAAATCCTTTTGTCCAGTGTCTAGTTGGTAAAAAGAGGAGACACCATCTTGATCAGGGCAGTTGATAGCAAGAGGAGTTAATCTCCTTCCACTCAGTGAGGACATAGTAATATGTGTGAGACTCACAGTATCTGCTTGAGCATCTCTTGGTACTCCCGTGACTTATCATAATTTGGAATTGTGATGAGACCAACCCTAGCTTAAGACCCCTTAGGAATAGAGTTTATTTTACATCAAAAGGAGGCCACTAATCTGCCCCCAAAAAAGTTGAGGTGGAGGGAAACTAAGAAGGGATAATGGAGGAGGAAGAAAATGACATTTATTAGTTGCATCTCTGGGATCACTGCCGTAGTAGATGCTATAATTTGTCTCATATGCTTCTTTTACCCACAGGAAGAGGCCTGGCAGCACCATGGAGAAACTGTTCCCCAAATGCATGTGGAGAAGAGGATCTATGTAAAGTGAGGAGTATGCTGGGGCAGCTCTGGAGCAGCTAGACCTTCTGTGAGAAGGACAGGTAGTTTATAGCTTTAGCTGTGAAACTTTTTGATTAGTTACAAAGCTCACACTAAGGCCATGCTCTGTCAGGACTATGTCAATGAGAGAGCATGTCGATGATAGAGCAGAGCAGGTAAGAGGCCGTTCCTGTTCCATTCTTCACTAAGGGAGAGTCTTTCCTTGGGGGATCTCCATGGAGATGGCTGAGACTCTCCTAGATATGTCCTTTAGTTAGAAGCTCTTTCCACCTTTTCTTTTTTCTATGTATCAGGCCTACCCACCCATCTACTCTTGTTCTATCCTTCACTTTTTTTCAGGTGTTTACTTCAAAAAAATATCTTTCACTTCTGTCTTGCAGTTTCTATCTAGAAGACCTGAACTGACACAAAAGGCAAATCCAGAATCTTTCCTAATCTGTGGAGCAAGTGGAAATTGTACTAATTTTATGGAAATGTGGAAAGCAATCTTATTGCAACCTCATGATTTTCCCTGTCTCCTTGATCTCTCTGAAAATATGGGATAGAATATCCAGGCCTGATCCCACTGGCATGAATTGAGCCCAATAAGTAAACAGACTTTTAGTTACACAACAAATCATACTCTTTCTGTAGAAAATAATGCCAGATGAGTTTAATTCAGAAATCTTGAGTTGGTCTTCCGTGAGGGGAAAAACAAAAAAAGAAATAATGAATAAAAGTCAGGTTTAGGAAATTAAATTCTTGAGCAAAATCCTCTTTTAATTTCCCCTCAAACAAAACTCTTTGTGTAGTTTTGGCCAAAACATAAACTTGAAGATTTATATATTCACTAGAAACTCTCTCTGAAGTTTAAAATCTTCAACATCTTGAAGTGAATATATGGAGATCTCTACACTAAGCATTAATTAAATTTTATTATATTGCTGGATAATATATTAAAATGGCTATCAGGAGCCAGAAATGTGAATATGATTTTAATTTATTTTAAGTTATTAATAGAAAGGTTTAAGACCCAGCTCATAAAATTTCATGTTTCATAAGAAACTATTAAACATTCTAACTAATTTTAATGCTGGAATATTTATAATATACTCCTGATACAACATTAAAGAGTTAATTGTAATATTTACACTTGGTCTAAAGAAGCATGATATAAGCAAAGGAAATCTCCACTGGAGGTTTCACATTGGATCTCCATCTCAGTTCCACCACTAACAAATTACACTCATTTGAGCAAGTTTTCACCTCTCTCTGATCCAGTTTTCTCATCTGAAAAAAAAGTGAAGATATGAACTAGCTCAGTGGTTCTCAAAGTGATACTGAACAAACATTGGCACAATCTGGGTATTAACAATCTTCTTGGTGACTGAGTTGCTCAAAAAAATTTGAGAATCATTGCATTAGATAGCGTCCAAGGCCCTTCTTGCATCCAAACTGTTTTCATTCTATAATATCTTCCTCTTAAGTTCTTGCCTGGCATTTTATACTTCTCTTACTTCCTACATCACATATTTTATGGTAGATTTATTATTGCTCTTTTTTTTTCTTTTTGCATTCCTGGGGATTGAAACCAGAATCTCACACATGCTACACATGTGCTCTACCCTTGAGCTATATCCCCCAGGATTATTTTTAAAACATCTCTGATAAATGTGTCTTGGAAGGTAAGGATTTCATTTTACTTACTTTTATATCCAGGACAATGTCTAGTCCAGACCCATACACATATGCAATGCTTGGCAAATCTTTTTAAAATTGAATTCTTCATTAATTTTAATCTTCATTGGAAAACAAAGAGAAGTTTACAAATGAATTTACAAATGAGTTGAGCTGATTCCAGCTTGTGAGCAGGGAAATAAGAGAACTCAGGTGTAGAGAGCAGGAAGGCATCATTGTAAAGGCAAATTATAGAGATTAAGCTTGCATAGTCTGACCAGGGGAGGGAAGAGCTATTCAAAATCAATTACAGACAAATATTAACTTTTCAGGGTTTTGCACTGAGAAAGATCCTACTTGCAAAAGGATCTACTTACATCCTGTATATATAACACAGAGAATTGTAAGGAGTAAATGGTGCAAGCTGAGTCCTGATGAGTGTGTACACTGTAATATCTGGGAAAGAGAATATTGGGGAGACAATGTGGCATCCGCTAGGGATTGTGAAGAGAAGAATCACATTACAGAACATAAAAAGCTGAATGTTTTGACTATCAGAAAACTGTTTTATTTAGGTGCATCCAAAAACAGAAATGGTAAGAAATCACTAAGGCATGTAATTGAGGATGACTCAGGGATGGCCCAGTGATGGACATGAGGCAGGCTATTCTATCTATAAAGATGAAATCAGCCCTGAATTGTGTTGCTAACTGATGAAACCCTGGGACCCAATCAATAGGATAGATGACATTCTTACCTGAAACTTCTTCTCTTTACTTAATGAATATTGATAGGAATGATACTTATTTTTTATTGATGGATGGTTTAGGGAGGAATAATGATTTCTCAAAGAAGTGATATTATGAATATAACCCATTCTCTTCCCATGCAATATTATGTACCCTGCCTTTTCACCTGCTTCTTTCATGTGGTTTTGGCTGTGTGTCAGATGACATCCCTGAGTGGCGTTTTGCTCCTTCTTTCTTACTCTTCAATTAAGAGGGAATTGGGAAGCAACTTTCAGGCCATAGCCCTTCACATCAAGAGAAAAGAGTCTTCTGTTCAGGTCATGTTTGGTTCCAGTATAGAGGAAATAACAGCCTGTAAACCTGATGTCCAGCAACAGACTGAGTAATGGGGTTTGGATCTTTTCAGTCACTCATTCATTCTCCTCTTGTCCCAGGGCATAAAATCATCTAGAAAACCGAAAATCTATTAGAAGATTTGATGTTGTTCCAGTCTCCCTAGTCAAGGAGACTTAATGCCTGATATAGGACTTCATTTCATTGTTCTTTATCTCAAATAAATTTCTCTCCTGGGAAAGTAGGACTTTTAATTCAAATATGATAGAGTAGGGTAATAAAAAGTATTACTTTTTAAAAAAAATGATCTAATGTAGCTTGCATAATTTCATCTCCAAATTAACCTTATTTGTTTTCTTTGATTAAAGGAAATGTGTATCAGAAGTTTCATAAGTTTTTTATTTAACTTTCATAAAAATGATGTAAATCATACCTTTTTTTCAAATAAGAAAATAATTTTCACCTTGTAAACAATAAAATTCATCGATTCTAAGTAAAAAATGTATGATCTTTGATAGATATATGCATTCATGCAATAACCCCACAAGCATGATATGGAATCCTTTCATCTCCTTGTGCTTTTTTGTAGTGGCTCTCTTTCCCTACCTATAGCCATAACTAGGAACCATAATCTTATTCCTCTCAATAGTTTTATCTTTTTTAGGATTTCATAATCCATGCAGCATGCAGTATTTTTTCTTGAGATTCATCTACGTTATCATGTGCATCAGTAGCTCATTTAATTTTATTGCTCTGTAGCATTCAATTGCATAGATATGTAACATTTTGTTCCTTCATATACCAGTTGATAAGCCTCTGGGTTGCTTTGGATTTTTGGCTATTATATAAAGACATATAAACTTCTAAGTACAGTTGTTGTAAGAATGCATATTTAATAGCTCTTGGTAAAACACTTAAGAGTAGACTGTTAAAAACTGATAAATTAAGCTTCATAAAAATTAACAATCCTTTGCTTTTCAAAAGATATTTAATGAAATGAAAATGCATACCACAAAATGAAATATGGAGTGAAGCATGCATCTGATAAAGTAGTTCTGTTGAGAATATATAAAGAACCCTCATAATTCAAAAATAGGACAATCTGATTTTTTTAACACAAAGAACAAAATAATTCAGCAGATACTTGAGAAAATACATGAGTAGAAAATAAACCATGAAAATATGCTCAACATTATAAGCTATTAGGAAATAAAATTAAAACAAAATGAATTAAAATACTATCAGATTAGCTAATTTAAGATACTAATGACAACAAGTATTGGCAAGTATTTGGAGCAACCAGAACTCTCATGTACTGGTGGTGGGCATGCAAACTGCTATTGTCCCTTGGAAAAGAAGTGAGTTGGTACTTTCTTATACAGTTAAGCATGTATATGTTATAGTCATTTTATAAATTTAAGAATATTTTCATATTCTTCAAATCTTTTGAAATAAAATATATTCATTATTAATTTCTATTAATTACTGGGTGACTATTGGTGGATTCTACCACCAATACAATGAACAACAATTATTAATACAATTTTGTATTAATACACCACTAGGGCTCTGTTCCTTGGTTGTTGTTGTTTTTGTTGATATGATTTTCCCACAACAAATCAGGACAAAGAGTAATTTATGCATTAAATTATCGTAAGCTTTAGGAAACCAATTTCATTTAATTAGGCTCAAGTCTTCTATCTAGTCAATGATAGCCATTTAAATACTGTGAAAATGATAACTGTTAACATTGTTATTGTTGATCATAAAGAAAAATGATTTGTGTGGTATCCAGTGTCTGTTCTTCTGTCTACTTTCCATGCTTCTTTGAGTCATTTAACTCAATCAACAACATTAAAATAACAATGGGAAAAACACTAAAGAGTGAAATTTCCAATCTTATGTAATTTTACCAGAATTTTTCTTAACTTCAGTCTTTATAAATATGCCTTTAAATAAAAAAGAAAGAAGCAAAATTAATAATAATTTTGATGTGATCTTCAATCCTTCTGTATGTACTTTTCAAAAATAAAGGGAGTGTCTCTTGATAACAAATTCATTTAATATGTGATAATTTTCAATTCTTTGCTTTCAACAAAATTAAAGGAATGTCCACTTAAGCTGTTAATTCATTAAAATATTTAAGCAGATTATTATGTAATTTTTGGAATATAAATTTAAAGAAGCTTTAAAAATGTTAGGGTTTGTTCTAAATATTCTATTTTCTAATTTATATTTATGTTAAAATGGTTTGTGAACATTTTCTTTTATGAAAATAAGTTTTGGGTCTTTAAAAATATAACCTTAAAGATGTAACTTGCCCGGGATTGAACTCAGGAGCGCTTAACCACTGAGCAACATCCCCAGCCATTTCATATTTCATTTAGAAACAGGGTCTTGCTGAATTGCTCAGGGCTTTGCTCAGTTGCTGAAGCTAACTTTGAAATCACAATCCTCCTGCCTGAGCCTCCCATCCTGCTTGGATTACAGGTAAATGCCACTGTACCAGGCAGTCACATATTTTTATTGTTCTATCAGTTGACAGTGATACACAAAATATTTTAGCAGCTAGAGCCATATGATTCTAGAAAATTGAAAAAAGTACAAATTAAATAGCTATAGTTTATTCATAATATAAACTTAATTCTATTACATAACATCAAATCATATCACATACTAAATTATATGTTTAAATATATTTCAAATGTATAGAATCAAGTAATTACTTTTTGTTGCTGACATGGGGAAACCATAAAAATGTTTTCAAGTTTTAATGTATATTACATTTGAAAAACTTCAAATAATTGAAATGAAATATTAGTTTAAGGATTAGTAATATTAGTAAAAGGATTGAGGGACAACTCTAACTACATGCAAGTCTGTCCCTGTGCAAATGAATAAATAAAAGGGGATATTAATTACTTCAAAATTTAAATCTCACTGGCAACTTTTGACAGAGAGATACCTTTGTCTTATTTTTAAAACTCAGTATTTATGTTATACTAGAAATAAAATCCTTTGTCACTATATACATTTAAAATAAGAATTTTAGACATCAAACTTAAAATGATTCTTTGAAATATTTTTAGATCTTAAATGAGAAAAACAGAGCAGATCTGCACTTTATCCCACCCAACAGAGATAAGACATGCCATCTTGTATTATTTTGGACATTCTTCTGCCATAAAATAGGCAATTTTTTTAATGCTTTCTCTAGTTAAAATGAAGTTTCACGGTCCATGTAAATGGTTCTGAGACTGAGGTTGACAGTGAATGTTTAATGGATTATTTGTGTTTGGATGCATATTTCTCAGTGTTTTTATGTTTTCACACCGATATTCATTCTTATATTCTATCTATTGAAATTTAAGATCTCCATAAAGGGGAGTCAACATTGTTTTATAAAGAAAGAATAGCATTTGGGGAAATAGTCTCTCTCTGACAAAATAAAATAACCCTGTTACTCAGACAAGTCGTACGTACATTCATTGGAGCCAATCAATACTTTATGTGTAAAATCCAAGACAAATTCTGAAGTCCCTTCTGTCCCTAAATCTACATACTTTTCCTCCTGTGCTGTGTAGCTCTGCATGCTCTATTTCAATTGTCACTTATTTCTCATATAGTCACAGGAGAGAATGCACAGGCAGGGCTGCTGCCTCATTGTTCTGGCATGACTATGCCTTTGGCAGAAAGGAAAGAATAGTGATGGAAATCAGTTGATAGCTATCTAAATTACAGAGTTCATACACTTCATATTAAAATGAACTATATATATCCAGTAGCTATGCTTTTATTTTCAAAATGAGACAGAACATGCCTAAGAATCTTAACTCACTTGTCCAAGGTAACACAAAGCTATTATCAGAACTTGCTGTAGAAAGTAGTCTCAGTAGCAATCAAGTTCTTGTTCCCATCAATAATAATTAAGAATATAAGCTTCAAAGTCAAGCGCATCTGAATTCAAATCTCCACCATGGAGTTTTGGGAAAGCTAGTTATAGCATCCATTTAAAAAATTCCTTTCTGATATAATACACTAAAATCTTGATTCATAACATATTTTGAGGTTTTTAAAGAAGGATTGGAAAGTCTTAGGTACTTGGAAAAGAGATAAATAAGTCATTGCTATTATTATTGTATCATTCACACAGTGGTGAACATATCAAGCTGGTAATACTAAATTTACCTTAAAGTTATATCTAAAAAAAAATGACTCTCAAAAAATTATGTCTGTTTATTTTTTATTTTATGCTGGGATTGAATTCAGGAGTGCTTTTCCACTGAACTATATAACGGTCCTTTTTCTTTCTTATTTTGAGACAGGGCCTCACTAAGTTGCCCAAGATCTTATGATCCTCCTCCTATAGCCTCCCAAGTCACTAGGATTCCAGGCATTTACCATTGAGCCTGGTTATGCCTATCTACTTAACTTTTGAGCTTAAATTTTACTAAATATCGTGTCGATGGCAATGAGACCTACCATCTAAAATGTACTTATACATTAACTAATCTATCTATTTACAAATTCATCAGTTATCTAAAAATTCAAGAAACACATTTTTAAACATTGTTTGCTAGTCTCTGTGATGAGTGCTTGGAATCTACCCATGAATAAAGCATAATTCAGGTTCTATTTTTGATGAATTCTAAGTTGAGGTTTTGATTGAAAGGTTGAAATAAGTGTATGTGCCAGTCCTTACAGGATCTATTCATGGTGATACTATACCAAATTTAAGAAATTGTATTTGACTTGAATAGACATTTCTCAGAGAAAGAGAGAAAGATAGATCTACATAGATATAGATAGGTATACTATATATATATATAGATAGATAGATAGATAGAGAGAGAGAGAGAGAGAGAGAGAGAGAGAGAGAGAGAGAGAGAGAAATATCCAGCAGATATATAAAAAGAGAATCAGCATCACTAGGCACAGAGAAATGCAAATCAAAACTACAATGAGATGTCACCTCACACCTACCAGAGTAGGGCTATTATCAAAACAAACCAAAACAACAACAGCAACAACAACAAAATACAACAGTTATTAGCAAGGATGTGGAGAGATTGAAATCCTAATACACTGTCGGAAGAAATGCAAAAGTATGCAAACATGGCAAACAAAGTAGACATTTCTCAAAAATTAAAAAACAGAGCTATTATGTTTCAGTAATTTCTGAATTTTTATTCAAAATAGCTGAAATCAAGATCTCTAAGAGAGTTTACCTCTCCTGTGATCATTGTAGCCCTATTCAAAATAGTCAAGATGTGAAGATGACATGAATGGACAGATAAATGGATAAGAAAATGTGGTATACACATACGATGGAATATTATTCTTCCTTAAAAATAAGGAAATTCTGCAATGAGTCATGACATGGATGAACCTTGAGGACTTTATGACATAAGTCAGCTACAGAAAGACAAATGCTACATGACTCAATTTATATGAGGTATCTAGAATAGTCAAAATCATACAACGGATGGATTGGTTGGCAGTTTTCAGAGGTTAGGGGAAATAGCAAATCATAATCAACAGGCACGAAGTTTCAATTAAGCATGAAGAATAAGTTCTAGGGATCTGTTATACAACATGGTACCCATGGTCAGCTCTAATGTCTGGTACACTTAAAAATTTAAGGAAATAAAATTTATGTTAAGTGTCCTTACCATAATAAATTCAAATTAATAAAATAAAAAAGAAAAAGAGAAATTGCCTTTGTAACCCATGATACATATTATATATCCCTTGTCTTTTTTAAAAACTGTCTTACCTTATATAGTATTAACTGAAATATAATTAAAACTGTTATATCAGACTTTTCCTAAGTGATGAGAAAAATTCTCTACATAGAAGTTAAGCCTACTCCACCCATTTGAAAGAGATTATTGAACATGGTATTTAGCCGAATGGAGTGAAAAATGAGAGCACATGATTCTGCATGAAAGAAAAGCAGATTTACAGATTTCTCTGTGCTCAAAACAGTTTGAGTTTTGTAATCCAAGCTCTCCCAGATGTTCTCAGGGCAATCAAGTGAAAAATAAGGATATGAGGCAATGAAAGAACTATATTTCCTGGGAATTTGTTTCTTTATAACAAAATTCCTTTAAAGTAGTCGGTCAAAATCACTCAAGAACTGAAAATGTTTAGCATGGCTTCTAAAACCTCAGGCTTAGTGCTCTCCTTTTGGGAATTAACAAAGCTGCAGACCATTGTGGTTTGCCTCTTTTTTATAATGTCAGATTGCCAATTGGCATAGGTTGGGGTAAGAGAGGGCAATAAAGAATGTGGTTAGAATGATATAGTGGGATGGAAGGTTGGAAGCTACTAATAGAGCTCATACTTGAGGTCATTTTTAAAGATATTCTTGTAACTGTTGAGAGATAGGGGTGTAGGCTCATTCTGCATGTAGTTATCCAATTTCCCCAGCACCATTTATTGAAAAGCCTGTTCTTTCTTCAATGTATATTCTTAACAGGTTTGTTTGAAAATTGGTCGGTGGCAGATACTTCTAGGTTTTCTAGTTGGGAATTTTAATCAGTGGTTATGTGCCCCTAGGTTCAATTCCCAGGACCAGTATCAAAAACAAAATACAATAAAAAATATCCAAGAAAGAGCTGGGAATATAGCTGAGTGGTAAAATGTCCCTGGGTTCCATTCCTAGTAACACACACATACACACACAGTGAAACAATGTATACATGTAAATAAAACATTAATTAAAAGAGCAAAATTTATTTTTGTTTTTGAACAAACAGCACATTCTGTGGACTTTCCATAAACATCAGGAACTAATCTCTTACATAAGCCATTTCTATTATCTTTCCAAAGTTGAGATCATACACCAGGGAGATAGGGATGGGCTTTTTATTCCACACACGCCCTTTGTTGGCTGACTAAAATATATAAGTAAATATCTTACTCTGTTCGTTTTAGGAGCTGAAAAATGATTGTTTTTCATACCTATGAGAAGAATATACCTCTATAAAAAGTAAAGGTAGAGATTACTTTAAAATATTTTGGAGTATTTTATATAAAAAAAAAAACACAGTTGGGACAGAGTTTGCTGCCAGCCAAAGAACTGTTTTTAATTAAATCCTTGTTCAACATGCTTACTGCAGGATTTTCTTATTTTTCCTGTTATATAAAGATGTACTGATTCAGCAATTATTGAACGCTGGACACATTGTAAAACTTTCTTCTGAGATTACTTAGCCAACAAAATCAGCTGTGATTCATTAGATAATAATATTATCAGGGGCAATGTTCCCTATGTTATCCTTTAGTAATAGGCCTTTGGTGACTCTGGAATGTGAAAGCCCCAAATAAGAAAAGAAGCTTCTCATTTTACATATTATAGAAATCTTTGTAGTGAAATTGTAAAAAATATATTTGTATATGAAAGGCCAATGGGTCTATTAAATGGTGTAAAAGTTAGGTAAACCAGCTTCCATTCACAACTTAGTTAATCATTGCTTAATGATATACCCAAGAAAAGCCTCTATTACTCAATCCTTAGCACAAAAATTGAAGTCAACTATGTCTACTGAGAAGTACTATTCAATTTTCATACGATGTGTCCATGTTATAGAATTACACAACAATTTATTCTTAATGGGAATCACAAAGAACTATTTTTCAGCATCCTCTTAGACTCTTAGAGACTTTCATTTTTCCCACTGCCAAAGTTTGCTACTTCTTCTAGCTCCAAATTTGTGCAAGAGACTTTGTCACTAGTTATGTGGAATATATAAAATTTAATTTATATTATCATTGTACTTTCTGAAAAAGGATATTTGCAATAGTGAAAGAATAAATTCAAGATTACATTACCAGGTTTTCTAACTGTGAAGTAAGTACACCAGTATCTACATAATCCTCATTAAATAACAAAACCACTATTAAAGTTAGAAAATTAAAAAAAATATTTCTCAGAAATTTCTAGAATTTCTAGGCAGAAAATCTGCAGAAATATACAAGAAGTGAACAAGGTAATCCATTATAATAGTAAATTTACCATTTATAGAATGCTCCATCCAAAAACAATTAAATACATATTTTTTAAATACCCTTAAAATATTCACCAAGGTAGAGCAAGTACTGAGACATAAAGTTTAAAAGAATTCACATGATAAAGAGTATGTTCCCTGACTATAATGGAATTGAGCTAAAAATTAATAGCCGGTATATAACAAGACAATATCTGTACACTAGAAAATTAAACAATGCACTTCTTAATAATTCAGGGTTGAAATATGAACTCTCAGAGTAAATTAAAATTCATAGATCCAAATGGGATTAAAAAGGTAACATATAAAAATATGTAGGTTCTATCTAAAACTGTTTTGAGAGGAACAGTATTATATGAAAGTTTTGTGTTAAAAAAAGTCAGAGGTCTTAAATCAACAATCTAATGTTTAAC
This sequence comes from Ictidomys tridecemlineatus, assembly GCF_052094955.1. Classification (NCBI taxonomy): domain Eukaryota; kingdom Metazoa; phylum Chordata; class Mammalia; order Rodentia; family Sciuridae; genus Ictidomys; species Ictidomys tridecemlineatus. Next base: position 27,088,339 of record NC_135482.1, read on the forward strand.
TTCATAAAATGAAAATTAAAAGTCCACAGTAAAATAAGTACAAAGCCAGCAAAGAATGGAGTAATAAGGACAAAAGCAGAAATCAATGTGATCCAATTCTGTTCTCCACCTTAGAAACTGTTCCCTTATCCTCAATCAATAAATAGCATTGGATAATCCTTGATCCCAAAGAAAGGAAAGAAAATTGGAGAAAAATCAGTGAAACAAAAACTAGTTGTTTGGAAAAATACAGTTAATGAGTCTTCAGCAGAAGTAACAGAAATAAATAAAAGAGAAGATATGAGGTATAAATATCAGAAATGAAAAACATGTAACTATGATTCTTGCAACTCTTGAAAAGATAAGAAAGAAATACAGTGAAAAGTCTATGTTCATGAATTTAACATACACTAAAGGAACAATTCATTTAATGCCATAACTATAAAAATTAAAGTAACATACATAATTTGACTAGTCCTACAATCATTAAACAAATCAAATCAATAATTAAAAGACTTCCAAATTAAAAATCTCCATACATAGATGATTTCATTGGAGAATTCTGTCTGAATACAAATTTCATATAATGTCTTTTAGAAAAAGAAAAGGAGAAAAAATTTCACTGATATCAAAGGACAGTGGAAAAAAAGAAAGCTATAAAACTATATCCCTTTTGAGTCTGTGTATATGTGTGTGTGTGTGCATACACACATATTTGTATGTGTGTGTATATTATACAAATATATTTGTATATATAATACTTGTATATATGTATATATACATACAATGTATATGTATAAATATTATATATAAATATGTATAATTCCTATGTAAACTAATCCCACAATGTATAAAAAATTTTATTATGACTAAATGAGATGTATTTGATACAGAATGCTGATTCAAAATTCAAAAATCAATCAATATAATATAATATATCAGCAAGCTAAAGACAAAATGTATACAATTGATCAATTAAAACAGAAAAACTTGAAAAGAATCCAATACCAATTCAACATAAAATCTTTCAGGAAATTAGGATTACAGAATAATCTGTAATAAATAACCTCATGATAGCAAATATCATATAATAAAACCATTTATAGTTATCAATAGCTAACAATATAAACTGGGAAAAGTTGAAAGCTTTATTTCAAGAAATAAGAAAATATTGCCTACTTTCACTACTTTTATTAAACGCAGTGCTTGAGGTGTTATCCAGAGCTATCAGGCAAGAAAAACAAATAAAGGACATCTAAATAGGAAAAGAAGAATTTGAATAATCATAATTTGCATATAACATGACCTTATATATATAGAAGATCCCAAACAATACATCAAAATCTTATGATAAATGAAATTAGCAGAGTTAAATGATAAAAATTGACATAAAAATCAAAAGTGAATTTTCTGAAATAGAAATTGAGAAAGTAATGCTAGTCACAATAGCTACAGAAATATAAAATACCTAAGAATAAATTTAAGCAAAGTGGTAAAATTTAAATTTCTAATTTAAATTATAAAACATTAATGAAAGAGGACACACAAAAATGGAAACAACTTCCTCGAATATCAACAATTAAAATAATTGACAATATTAAAATGTTAGTAGTATTTAAAGTACTACAAATTTAATATAATTCCTATCAAAATGCCAATGATATGCTTCAAAACAAAAACAAAAACAAAAAACTGGAAAAAATGGTACTACAACCCCAAATACCCAAAGCCAATTTAAACAAAAAGAAGAAAGCAAAGACATTACGCTACCTCTCTTCAGAATATAGTAACAAACCAAAGCAATCAAAAAAACATGGTAGTGGCATAAATACAGACACAACAACCAATGGAACTAGAAATTGAAACCCAGATATAAATCCATGCATCTACAATCAATTGATTTTTCCTAAGCTGTCAAGATTAGGCATTGGAAAAAGAATAGTCTTTCTAATAGATGTGCTGAGAATATTGGTTAGCTGCATGCAAAATAATGAAACTGCACCTCTATCTCTCACCAATTACAAAAATCAACACAAAATGGTTTAAAGATTAAATATAAAACTTGTAACTATGAAATTCCTCAAAGATAATATCAGGGAAATTCTTAAGATCATCAGTATGAACAATGATTTTCTTTTCATATGTTACCCTAAAAGCACAGGAAACAAAAGCTAAAATATAAAAATGAGATTACAGCAAACTAAACACCTTTGGAATAGTAAAGGAAACAACCAATAGAGTGAAGATAATCAATGGAATTAAAGAAAATTTTTGCAAACTATACATCTGACAAGACACTTCTATCTATAATATATAAGGAGTATGAAAGCTCAATTGCAAAAACAGAATTACCCAACTAAAAAGTAAGCAAAAGACCTTAATAGATATTTCTTAAATGAAGACACTTCCCCCTTGCACAAAAATCAACTTAAAGTGGATCAAAGACTTAGGCAATAGAACAGAGACCCTGCACCTAATACAAGAAAAATCCCCAAATTTTTATTCACCATTTTGGTTTGGAACTGACTTCCTTAATAAGATTCCTAAAGCACAGTAAGTAAAATCAAGAATCAATAAATGGAATGGATTCAAACTAAAAATCTTCTTCTCAGTAAAAGAAACAATCAATAACATGAAGAGAGAGCCTAAGGAATGGAGAAAATCTTTACCATATGCACCTCAGAGCATTAATCTCCAGTATAAATAAAGAACTCAAAATATTTAATACCAAGAAAACAACTCAATAAGTAGACTAAGGAAATAAACAGACACTTCACAGAAGAAGAAATATAATTGATCAACAAATATACAAGAAAATCTTCAACATCTCTAGTAATTAGAGAAATGCAAATTAAAACTGCTCTAAGATTTTTTTCTCATTCCAGTCAGAATTCCAGTTATTAAGAATACAAGCAACCATAAATGTTGACAAGCATGTGGGGCAAAAGGTACAATCATACATTGTTGGTGGGACTGCAAAGTGATACAACCATTATGTAAAGAGTATGGAACTTCCTCAGAAAACTTAGAATGGAACCACGATTTGATGCAACTATCCACTCCTCAGTTTATACCCAAAGGACTTAAAATTGGCATACTACAGTGACACAGCCATGTCAATGTTTATATAACAGCTCAACTCACAATAGCTAAACTATGGGACGAACCTACATGCCTTTCAACAGAAGAATGGATAAAGAAAATGTGGCATATATACATAATGGGATATGTCTTAGCCTTAAAGATGAATGAAACTATGGCATTTGCCAGTAAATGGATGGAGCTAGAGAATACCATGCTAAGCAAAATAAGCCAATCCCCAAAACCAAAGCCTGAATATTTTCTCTGATATACAGATTCTAATTTATAATAAGGGGTAGGGAGATATGAAACAATAGAGATACTTTGGATTGGACAAAGTGAAGGAGTAAAGGGAGGGGAGGGGGTAGGGGATAGGAAGGATAGTAGAATGAATCAGACATTATTATCCTATATTCATATATGATTGCACAACTGGTTTGATTCTACATTATGTACAATCAGAAGAATGAGAAGTTATACTCCATTTATTGGGGTCAAAATGTGTTCTACTGGCATGTATCTCTAATTAGAACAAATTTAAAAATACCTGAAATATACACACACAAAAATGTAGAAATGTCAACCAGATATACAGAAAAATGTATTCCAACATCATTAAACTTGAGGTAAATGCAAATTAAATCCAGGAAGAGATGTTATCTTCTTAGCTACTATCAAAAAAGACAAAAAAAAACACTAAAAAAATACTGGAGGAGAACTGGATAAAAGAAAATTATTTTGCACTGTGGGTAGGAATGTAAATTAATACACCCATTATGAAAAATAGTAGGACGTTTTCTCTATAAACTAAACATAGCACTACCATATGATCCGGCTCTCCCACCACTTGGTATATATAAAATGGGAATGAAATCTGTATGCTTAAAAGACAGATGTACAGGCATGTTTATTGTGGCACGATCTCAATATCCAAACTATAAAATAATCTATGTGTTCACACATAGATAAATGAATAAAAAGATGCATATACACTGTATACTATTCAGCAATAAATAGAATCCAATCTTGTAATTTTCAATGACATGGATAGAACTGGAGATCAGGATGTTAAGTGAAATAAGCCAGACATAGAAAGACTAGTTCCATATGCTCTTATTCATATTTGGAATCTAAAACAGTTGATCTCACTTAAATTAGAATATAATGGTGGTAAGAATATGTGGTGGGGAGGATGAGTACAATGCATGAAGAAATGGGGAAAAGATAGTCAATAGATATTAAGTTACAGTTAAATAGCAGCAAGAAAAAAAAAGTGTGCTATTGAAGACTATGATAATTACAGGTAGCACTCATGTACTGTGCATTTTGAAAAGCTAGAAGAAAGCATCTAGAAAGTTTTTACCATAAATAAATGATAAATATTTGAGGAAAAAACATATGTTGCCTGATTTAAACATTTCACAATTATACATTTATTAAAACATAATAGTACACTATTCATGCACCAATTAAAATAAAATTAGTGAAAAAGGCAAACCATATGATTGAATTAATTTAAGCAGAAACATTTGAAATAATCCAAATCCTATTCAAGATAAAAATACTGAGCAAGTTAAAATTAAAGGAGATTTATGTCATGATAACAAACATCTAAAAGAAAGTTCTATGGCTAACATCATGTAATAGTCAAAGACTAAAAGTATTGACCCTAAGATCAGAAAAATCTCAAAGACATGTATTATCATTTCTTTTATTTAACACAGTACTAGAAGATCTGGCCACTATAATGAGGAAAAAATCAGTAAATAAATAAAATAAAATAATAATATTATAGGCATATAGATTGTAGCATCAGAAATAAAATTTTACCTTTTTACAAACATGATTTGTCCATGAAGAAAATCCTAAGATATGTATAAAGAGGTTCCTGGAACTATGAAGGTAGATAAGTAGATTGTAAAAGACAATAATGTGAATTCCTTCCAAATATAATGAAACTTATGTTTAAGCTAAAGAAAACATATAAGGAGCCTCTATGCTTAAGGTTCCAAAATACCATTGCAAGAAATCAGAGAAGACCTACATTAATGAAGATACACATTGTGCCCATGAACTGGAAGACTCCAGATGTAAATCACCCTCAAATTGATCTGTTTAGTGAAAATCTCATCAAGATTTCTGCAAACATAGTTAAGTATCTTCTAAAATTTATACGGAAACATACAAAACCAAAAGTTGATTTATCCATGTTAACCAAGACGGGTACTAGGGAAGGAACTATTCTGATATTGAGGCTTATTTTCTTGCTACAGTAAAGAAGACAGTGAATAATGGCTTATAGATATAAACATAAGTCAATGGGAAAGAACAGAAAGTCCATAAATAAACTCACACAGACTTTTCACAGAGGTTTAGAAGCTATTTGATGGATGGAAGATAGCATTTGAAACAACTACTGCAACTCTATACCCATAAGCAAAAACAAGCCTTGACTTCAACCTCACATTTTATTTATAAACAAAGTCAAAATAAATCACAGATTTAAATGTAAAAGTTTGGTAAATTTGATGTCATCAAAATTAATAACTTTGTGAAAGACCTATTGTGAGGATCAAAAGGTAAACCACAGATATAGAGAAAACATCTACAAACTAATATCTAAGGACTAATGTGTACAACTGATAATGAACTTTCAAAACTCAGCATCCAAAATAAAATAATTCAATTAGAAAATGGGCAAAAAAACAGAGCTGAAATTTCACTGATGAGGCTATAGAAATTGCAAAAACATAGGTGAAAATATATTCAATATCATTACATATCAAAGACATCCAAATTAAAACTATCTTTAGACATTACTACACAAATATCAGAATTGCAAAACTGAAAAAAAAAGATTAATGACAATACCAAATGCTGGAGAAAAGGCAGAGAAACTTGATCCATTATAAATTGCTGGACTGTGAAATGATTTAGCTTTTCTGGAAAAGTCTATTGGTTTCTTTAAACTTATAAGAAAGTCATTTTATATGAGGTCACTTTACAACCCAGGAATTGAATTCTTGGGAGTATATCCTAAAGAAATGAGAAGTAATATTCACACATAAGGAAAATCTGTACAGAAAGATTTATAGTAGCTTTATTCATAATAGTCAAAATGTAAAAGACAATTCAGATGTTTTGCAATGAGTGAATGGTCACAAATTGATGCATTTATGTCATGGAACACACACTATTCGGCAATAGAGATAAACAAATTACATTACTGATAAACATAATGACTCAGATAAGTATCAATTTATCAAAAGCCAATGCAAAAAATGTTACATATTGATGATTCCATTTATGTAGCATTCTTGAATGGACAAAATTATAGATACAGAGAAAAGATTACTGGTTACCAGATGTTGTGGATGGAAGGGCAGGTAGAAGAAGGCAGATGTTGTTAGGAAAGTACAACCAGAAATATGCTAACAATAAAAATTTATAAATAAATTAGGGGCTGAGGTTGTGGCTCAGAATGTTTGCCTAGCATGTGTGAGGCACTGGGTTTAATCCTCAGCACCACATAAAAATAAGTAAATAAATAAATTAAATAAAGGTGTTGTGTCCATCTACAACTATATTATATATATATATATATATATATATATATAAAATATATATAAATAAATAATATTTGTCTACAGTTTTTTTACAAAAGTGAAAGAAAAATTTAAAAGGATTTTTTAATACAATCATTTTCACAATTTTATTCTTTAAACTGATAAATAATAATTGTCATATTTATGGGAGCAATTCTTAAAATTATTGCTGAGGTAACAAAAGAAATAAAGAAACAAGAGATCCTATTAATGTAAAACAATAAATATCAATGTAAAACAATAAATATCAATGCACTCATTAATGGAAAATGCATATTCAATGATAAATAAACACGTACTCCCCTTGCAAGGAAAAAAAAAACTTTAGATGTGATACTCATATTTTCAGAAAGTATCAACCAGCAGTTCTTATTCTTGGAACGTTCCATGTGGTTATGTAACAACTGTCAATACATGCCAGTAGAGTTTGCCATAAAACTCAGTCCAATCTTGGCATCACAATTTCACAGGATTATAAAACATTTCAGAGTATTTAAAGGAATTTCAGAACATGATTAAAGAGTTGGAGGAAGACTCTAACTGAAAGCTAAGTTGTAGCATAGTTTGATGTAGAACAGAGAATGACACAAGGAAAGATCAAGTTTACTAGTAGGTTATTAACTAAAGACAGTAATTGGTGATTTTCTGACTATACAGAGAATGAAGAAAGGTGTCATCCATTTACTTATCCACCTGAAAAAATTTTAGCCCAATAATAAAACTACTTTACTGAGGGCACAATAAGAACTTAACATTATTTTACCCTTACATTACTAAATAGACAGTGTTGCACATTTATATAAAAGGAGACATGGTTCATGAGGCCTATAGAATACCAAATGAACAAAATTACAAAAGATCTACACCAAGACACATTATAATAAAGTTGCCTACCATACAGAATAAGGGGAGAATTTTAAAGGCCACAAGAGAGAAAAATCAGATTACATATAAGGGAAGACCAATTCGGATCTCATCAGATTTTTCAACCCAGTCTCTCAAAGCAAGGAGATCCTGGAACAAAATATACCAAGCTCGAAAAGATAATGGATGACAACCAAGAATCTTATAACCACCAGAATTAAGCTTCAGATTTGATGATGAAATAAAAACCTTCCATGATAAATAATAGCTAAAATAATTTACAGCAAGAAAGCCTGCACTACAGAACATTCTTGGCAAAATATTACACAAGGAAGAAATAAAAAGCAACAATAAAAATCTGCAAAGGGAAGAACTACAATAAAGGAAAAGCCAACTAAAGGAGAAACTAAGTCAAGTTAAACACCAAAAATAAACAAGATTGACTGAAAATACAAATCATGTCTCAATAATAACCCTGAATGTTAATGGCCTAAATTCACCAATCAAAAGACATAGATTAAATTAATTTTTAAAAGCCCAACCATATGCTGCCTTCAAGAGACTCATCTCATAGAAAAAGACATTACCAGGCTGAAAGTGAAAGGTTGGGATAAAATATACCATTCACATTGTCTGTATATACAAGTCCGGGGTTTCCAACCTCATATCAAATAAAATAGAATTCAAGCCAAAGTTAATCAAAAGGGATAAAGATGGACTTTTCATACTGCTTAAGGGAAACGTACGTCAACAAGCCATAAGAGTTATAAATATATATGCCCCAAACAATGGAGCATCTACCTTCACCAATCAAACTCTTCTCGAATTCAAGAATCAAATAGACCACAACACAATAACACACCTCTTTCACCACTGGATATATTTCATCTCACTCCAGTCAGAATGGCAATAATACAAACAACAATAAGTGTTGTTGAGGATGTGGGGAAAAAGGCACTCATACGTTGCTGGTGGGACTGCAAATTGGTGCAGCCAATATGGAAAGCAATATGGAGATTCCTTGGAAAACTTTGAATGGAACCACCATTTGACCCAGCTATCCCACTCCTCAGTTTATACCTAACGGACTTAAAAACAGCAGACTACAGGGACACAGCCACCTCAATGTTTGTAGCAGCACAATTCACAATAACTAAATTGTGAAATCAAACCAGATGCCTGTCAGTAAATGAATGGATAGGGAAACTTTTGTATATATACACAATGTATATATATACATTATTTAGCATTAAGAGAATAAAATCATGGCATTTGCAGGTAAACAGATGAAGCTGGAAATATAATGCTAGGTAAATTAAGCCAATCTCAAAAAACCAAAGTTGGAATGTTTTCTTTGATATGAGGATGCTGAATCATAATGGTGATGGGGGGTAGGGAGCATGAGAGGAATGGAGGAACTTTAGATAGGGCAAGGGGGAGGGAGGAGAAGGAAGGGAGAATGAGGGTAAGAAAGATGGAATGAATTAGACATCATTACCCTAAGTACATGTATGGGTACATGAATGGTGTGAAAATACTTTGTGTATAATCAGACTTCAAAAATTGTGCTCTTTGTGTTTAATATGAAATGAATTGTATTCCGCCATCATATATAACAAATTAGAATACATAAGTAATTTAATAAAAAACAAACTTTTGTTCTAATTAAGAATAGCTGATCTCAATTTCAGGTTTCTAAGCAACGTACCACATCAGAGATTGGCAAAATACAACCATGGGAAAAATCAGCCTTGGCCTGTTTTGTATCATCTAATAACTAAGAATGACTTGCATATATTTAACCATTTGAAGGCTAAAAATATCAAAAGAATGTCTCATGACAAGTAAATTTGTATGATTTGGAGTTGACAAGTTGGAACAGAGACTTTCTGGACCACAAATTTTGAAATGTTTTTTTACAGAAAAAATTTACTAACCTAAGCAGGAAAGTTCTCTATGTACTCTAAAGCTACATAAGATATTTTTTCAACTTTGTTCTAATCTAGGGAGTGGGGTATTACAAACCAGGGTATACAGTAATGGATAAATTTAGTGATATCTTAAAGATAGTAAAGCAAACTACACAGAATTAAGACTTTTTTGTACCTTTAAACACTAGAAAATATGTAATAAAACTGGGATTGGAATCTGATGTTTCTCAAGCCACTCCACAATTGGAACAGTCAGCAATTCACTACATTTAAGCTGGCTAGAACATGCAATCTGAATCAATGTGTGCCCAAATCATGCAGACCACCTTTTGTTTTCTAAGGTCTAAACTCACTTAAAAAATCATAAAATTAATTGCAAGGTGATTTTTCTGAAGATATTTCAAACAAATAAATACATTTACCAGAATGTTTTTCTCAGGAGACTGAGACAGGAGGATCATGAGTTCAAAGCCATCTTCAGCAACTTAGCAAGATCCTGAGCAACTCATTGAGACAGACATTTGTCTCTAAGTAAAATATTAAAAAGTGATGGGAATATGGCTCAGTAAACAGGCATCCCTGTGTTCAATCCTTGGTACAAAAAAAAGATATGCTATTAGTGTATTATTTTTTAAAAAATAATCTAAGGTGTCTACAGAAGAATTAAATGGAAAAAAAAAGTTATAATAGTCAAGGCTCTCTTTCACAACTCACAAGGAGATCCTAGGCTGAATAGTCACAATAATAAGGACAGTCCTTGGAAACTGCTCAAAATCTCTTCAAGAAACAGGGGGTTTGGGTAGAGATGAATGGAAGAGTAATTCCACTGTACTTTGCTTATTCTTTCCTTTATTTCTGAGATATTGTAGACTCACCTTCACATATTCCACATTTCCTAGAGGATCCTTCTGTTTAGTTTATATATGAGTGAATTCTTTTGCAATTAGACACTGTGAAGATTCCCATTCTTATTAACCAAACTGGTCTTTAAGAAGCGCTGTATTAGAGAAAGCTTGTAATCTTTGAAAATCTCTTGTGACTCAATCAAATATAATGGAACACTTATCCAAAGAAAGATTGCCTTTCTCTTTTTTTCATTTTTTTTCTCCATTCATCACATAAAATAAACAATCTCTAACTCTTTTACATGGCCACCCTGAAACGACAAATAACTCCGGAGGCTAATAAGATAAACATGATAATGGACATTGACCTTTTAGAAAATAACTCATCCTATTTACTCAATTAAGTAGTGTCTTATTTTCATGTGGTTTTGGCTTAAATTAGTTAGGAGGCAGAAAAGAGACATTTTTAGGACGATCAGCCATTTCATTCTGGCAGCACAAATGATTCCGGGTCTTCTTTTATGCAGTCAATAGAGCTAGAACTTGAGTGAGATTACTTATGGTGTAACAAGTACAGAAAGGAGATGAATTCTGATTGGGTTGGGGCTGGGAGAAGTCTTGAAATGATTCATTAGTGGCTTTAATAGTGGATGTTAAGAAATACCCCAAAAGTTCTGTTTTCTCTGTGACTAAGAGAGGATGTCTTGAGAGGTTCAGAAAAAGTTCACATTGCCCTGAACAAATATGTTTTCCATATTCATTGCCAGAATGGAGAGAAGCAGAAGGCCAAAAATTAGTGAAAAATTCTGATCTCACTTTGTGTTTCTGGACTTCCCTAGTGTAGAAAGCACCAAAAGTCATACTGGAGAGCTTCATGCTTTTTTCCCATTGTTTTTGCCAGAAGAGAAAAGTATTTCAGAAACTGTATGCTGGAGGTAACATCAGACTCCAAAATTTCCAATTTCTCCAAGCTCTCCACCACTGACACATTTTCATTTATCCATTTTAAAGAGTGAAATATTCCAAAAGAAAAAAGTGGAAATCATAGCTAACTGTAAAACAAATATTATTCATTTAGCAGTGAACATAATTTCTTTTCCCCCTATAGAAATGATGACTTAAAGATATATTTCTATTTAAACTTTAAAGTATAACTCTTTCCTCTGTCATGTAAATGTCACTAATTTAAAAATTCTACTACAATATAAACTTAAAGCATGTAAATGGCACTAATTTAAAAATTTTACTACAATATAAACTTATTCGAAACAATCCATAGAAATTTAAGCTGGGAGATGTTGAAACAATTTTAATTTCTTCAATTTCTGGATTTACATTCATTCCTTCGTTCATGCATTCATTCAGTCATTTATAGCAGATCCATGGAAAATTTTTACCAATGTAAAACACAGGGTGCTTTGTTTGCTCCATTCTACTATCATTTTTAAAATTCTCATGACACAAAGAAAATGATGTCATTGTTATGATTTTAGGCATAGGTGAAAAAAAATTATACCGATTGAGCTTCAAATTCTAGCTTTAACACAAATTAGCTGAGAAATTGTAGCAAGTTACTTATTTATAGTTTCCTTATCATGAACATGGGATAATTATCCACACTTCTCTTTGCAGTTACAGGCATTAAATATTCTAGAGAGTTATCCTGGCATCAGGCTCATGTGATCCATAAACAGTGGCTTCCTTTCCTCTGGCTATCTCTATCATTGTTTTCACAGATTATTTTTATTCTTTGCCTTCAAGACTGATAGTAATGATAATAATTATGTCATGAGATTATACTGTTTATATTGAGGGACAACAACTCGTAATATTGTCAGGGTCTAATAAATATTTACAGAATGAATGTCAAGTATTTTTTATTCAGAAGGGCTTACTTTGAACCTACAGTTCAAATGTTCAATGTCAAAATAACTACATGTGTTTTAGAGAGTTTACCATTTGTAGTTGGACTCAGCACTTGAATATTCTTTTTGTTTTCTTTTCTTTTTTATTTAATTTATTTAGTTTGGTTTTTTGTTCTAATTAGTTATACATAACAGCAGAATGCATTTCAATTCATTATACACAAATGGAGCACAACTTTTCATTTCTCTGGTTGTGCAAGATATAGAGTCACACCATTAGTGCAATCATATATGTACTTAGGGTAGTAGTGTCCATCTCATTGCATTTTCTTTCCCATCCCCATGCCTACTCCCCTCTTCTCATTCCCCTCTGCCCAATCTAAAGCTCCTTCATTCTTCTCTTCCCTTGCCCCCTTCCGCATTATGGATCAGCATCCACATATCAGAGTAAACATTTGGCCTTTGGTTTTTTGGGATTGGCTTATTTTGCTTAGCATGATACTCTCCACCTCCATCCATTTACATGAAAATGCGATAATTTTATTCTCTTTTAAAGCCAAGTAATATTTTATTGTATATACATACCACAGTTTCTTATCCATTCATCTACTGAAGAGCATCTAGATTACTTTCACAGTTTACTTATTGTTAATTGAACTGCTATAAACATTAATGTGGCTGCATCATTATAGTATGCTGATTTAAAATCTTTTGGGTATAGACCAAGGAGTAGGGTAGCTTGGTCAAATGATGGTTTCATTCCATGTTTTATGAGGAAACTCCATACTGCTTTCCAGAGTGGTTAAATTGGGACCAATTTGCAGTCCCACCAACAATGTATGAGTGTACCTTTTGCTCCACATCCTCATCAAAACTTATTGTTGCATGTATTCTTGATTATTGCCATTCTGACTGAAGTGAGATAAAATACTTTTGATTTGCATTTTTCTAATTGCTAGAGATGTTGAACATTTTTTCATATATTTCTTGATTGATCATATATCTTCTTTGAGAAGTGTCTGTTCAATTCCTTAGCCATTTATTGGTTAGGTTATTTGTTTTTTGGTGTTAAGATATTTGAATTATTTGTATATCCTGGAGATTAGTGCTCTACCTGATGTGCTTGTGGTAAAGATTCTCTCCCACTCTGTATGTTCTCTCTTCACACTATTGACTGTTTCCTTTACTGATGAGAAGTTTTTCATTTGGATCCATCCCATTTTTTGATTCTTGATTTTAGTTCTTGTGCTTTATGAGTCTTGTTAAGGAAATCAGGTCCTAATTCAACATAATGATGATATGGGCCTATTTTTTCTTTCACTAGGCACAGGATCTATGGTCTAATTTCTAGATCTTTTATCAACTTTGAGTTGAGTTTTGTGCATGGTGAGATATAGTGGCTTAATTTCATTTTGCTGCATATGGATTTCCAGTTTTCCCAGCACCATTTGTTGAAGAGGCTATCTTTTCTCTAATGTATTTTTTGGTGCCTTGTTTAGTATGAGATAAATGTATTTATGTGGGTTAGTCTCTGTGTCTTTTATTCTGTACCTTTGGTCTACATATCTATTTTGGTGCCAATACAATACCAATTATATTACTGTAGCTCTGTAGTATAGTTTAAGTTCTGGTATTGTGATGCTCCCTGCTTCATTCTTCTTGATAAGGATTGCTTTAGTTATTAGGGGTCTCTTATTTTTCTAAATGATGGTCATGATTTTTTTTTGAGTTCTATGAGGAATGCTACAGGGATTTTATTTGGAATTGCATTAAATCTGTATAATGCTTTTGGTAATATGGCCACTTTGACAATTAGACAGATGAAATAAATTAAAGGGTATGAATAGGAAAAGAAGAACTCAAACTATCACTATTTGCTGATGACATGTTCTACATTTAAAGGATCCAAAAAAATTCTAACAGAAAACTTCTAGAACTAATAGATGAATTCAGTAAAGTGGCAGGATATAAAATCAATACCCATAAATCAAGTGCATTTTCATATAGCAGTGATGAATCCTCTAAAAGAGAAATTAGAAAAATTACCCTGTTGCAATAGCGTAAACAAATAAAATAAAATACTTGAGAATCAATCCATAAAATTCTTGGGAAAGAGGTAAAAGATCTCTACAATAAAAACTACAGAACACTAAAAAAAGAAATTGAAGATGACCTCAGAAGATGGAAAGTTCTTCCAGGTTCTTGGATAGGAAGAATTAAAATTCTCAAAATGTCCATATTACCAAAAATGTTATACAGATTTAAATGTTGTTATGGTGCTCAAAAACAAATCACATTATCAATAATTCATGTCTAAACTGTAAACTCCACAGGTCAATACAAGCATCTAAACTGTTCAGCAATATATACCAAATGTTCCTCACTTTTTAGAGAGACTCAGTAAATACTCATTTCATGATTGATAAAATAAACAAATGAAGAAATGAAGAATTAAGATATACCATGGCTATTTGTCTTTCACAGTTCATATCTGTGCAGTCTGCTATGATATTTTGTTCGAAGTTTCACTTAATGTTTTTGTCTGCACTTTACCTTATGCTTTGGAAGTTACCTTGAAAATCCACTAGTCACTATGCTTAAGGAGATACAAAATCTGATCAATTTTTGCTAAACTATCTTTGATTGGCAGAATCTCGAAATTGATTTATCTGGCTTGATATTTATCTGCTAATGGAACTTAAGGCATGTATCAATGGAAATGTAAAATATAACAAGGATATTGTCCTTCAAAGTCAAGGTCCTAGTCCTTTAAGAAAGCAGACAACTGATCCACCCACACCTGGCTTTGCGGGGCCCAGGTGCACAACAGGCCTGGTCCACCCCTTTCCCGGTTTGGTAGACACTTGCCAGAGCCTAGCCTCTGGTGCAGGCCATCCCCTCTGACCAGTAGGCTACAGTGGGAGATCAAGCCCAGTGGCCCAGATCCACCCACATCTGCCTGTGCTGGACCAGGTGCACAGCAGGGTCAGTCCACCCCTCCCCAGGCAGGAAAGACACCCAATAGAGCCTACCATCAAGCTCAGGACTACTCCTTCCAACCAAGAGACTACCATAGGAGATTAAGCCCAGTGGCCCACATCCACCCACTTCAACTTATGCAGGTCCCAGATCCAGGATGCAGTAGCATTCATTGAGGGACACCAGCAGAGTCTGGAATCCCAACATCAAGGTGAAGTATAGACAATCTGCATGGGTACTACAAGAATATAGGGAAAAAACTGTAATATCTCAGATCCACACTGCAAGAAAGGAAGACACATAGATAACATGAAAAAAAAAATATATATATATATATATATATATATTTATATAATCTATAATAACAGAACCCATGGATGGCGAAGTTGATGAAATGTCAAAGAAGGAGTTCAGAAGGTTCTGAACTCCTTATCTGACATTAAAATGATTAAAATGATCTGTGAACTAAAGAATGACCTAAATGAGCAAATACAAGCAAAAACTGATCACTCCAACAATGAGATAAGAGAACAAATACAGGTAGCAAAAGATTACTTCAAGAGAGAGAGACTCTGAAAAAAAAAAGTCAGAAATCCTTGAAATGAAGGATACAATAAATCAAATAACAAACTTAATAGAAAGCATAACCAACAGACTAGATCACTTGGAAGAAAGAACTTCAGATAATGAAAACAAAGTATACAATCTGGAAAATAAAGTTGATAATACAGTGAAGAAAGTTAGAAACCATGAACAGAACATCCAAGAATTATGGGACAGCATCAAAAGACCAAATCTAAGAGTTATTGGGATAGAGGAAGGCACAGAGTTTCAAACCAAAAGAATGCACAATCTCTTCAATGAAATAATATCAGAAAATTTCCCAAGCATGAAGAACAAATTGGAAAAACAAATACAAGAGGCTTACACCACACCAAATGTACAAACTTACTATAAATCTATGCCAAGACACAAAATAATTAAAATGCCTAGCATACAGAATAAGGATAGAATCTTAAAAGCCACAAGAGAGAAGAATCAGATCATATATAGGGGGAGACCAATTTGAATCTCAGCAGATTTTTCAATCCAGACCCTCAAAGCCAGGAGATCATGGAACAACATATACCAAGCTCTGAAAGAAAATGATGCCAAACAAGAATCTTATATCCAGCAAAACTAAGCCTTAGATTTGATGATGAAATAAAAACCTTCCATTATAAACAAAAATTAAAAGAATTTACAGCTAGAAAGCCTGCATTACAGAACATCTTCAGCAAAATATTCCAAGAAGAGGAAATGAAAAACAATGATGAAAATCAGCAGAGAAAAGGATTATATCAAAGGAAAATCTAATTAGAGGAGAAACCAAGTCACATTAAATACCAAAAATAAACTGGGAATACAAATAATATCTCAATAATAACCCTGAATGTTAATAGCCTAAACTCAACAATCAAAAGAAATAGACAAGCAGATTGGATTAAAAAAAAAAAAAACACCCAACAATATGCTGTCTTCAAGAGACTCCTCTCATAGAAAAAGACATTCACAGACAGAAGGTGAAGTTTTGGGAAAAATCATATCACTCACATGGGCTGCAGAAGCAAGCAGGCTATTCCATCAAATAAAGTAGACTTCAAACTAAAGTCAATCAAAAAGGATAAAGAAGGACACTACATACTGCTCAAGAACACCATACACCAAGAAGACATAACAATTATAAATACATATGCCCCAAACAATGGAGTAGCTATGTTTATCAAACAAACTCTTCTCAAGTTCAAGAGTCAAATAGACCACAACACAATAATTCTGGGTGACTTTAACATACCTCTTCAACACTAGATAGATCTTCCAAACAAAATCTGAACAAAGAAACTGTAAAACTCAATAACACAATCAATAACTTAGACTTAACTGACATATCTGCCACTTGAGCAGCTCTGGCTTCATTAAAGAAGGTTCGATTCATGAGTAAATGCTAGGGAGTTTTAAATTAAAGAGACAAGACTCTTATTACCTTTAATACCAGCTCCAGGAAGGCTTCTCCTAGCTCCCGCCTCCAGCCACCTAATGCGGTGGTGAGGTTTACAGAAGAGATATATATATATATATATATATATATAGAGAGAGAGAGAGAGAGAGAGAGAGAGAGAGAGAGTGCACACCAGGGAGTGGACTTTTATTGGGGAACAAAAAATTCCACGGAAAATCCTATTCAATGAAGGTTAAGGGGGGCAGCATCCCAAGGTCAGGGGCGATGATTGGGTCTTTGGGTAGTGGCCAGACACGCATCTCCATGGACCAGCCCTTGGACCTGGGAAAGGATGGGGAAAGCTCTGACACAGCTGTGTCTAAGCGCCTCTCACCCAGCCAGGGAGGTAACTCAAATCACGTGCGAGGATGGCCTCCCACAGACATATGTAGAATATTCCATCCTTCAATGATAGAATATACTTTCTTCTCATCAGCACATAGATCCTTCTCTAAAATAGGCCATATACTATGCCACAAAACAACTCTTAGCAAATATAAAAAAGTAGAGATACTACCCTGCATTCCATCAGATCAGAATGGAATGAAAATAGAAATAAATGATAAAATAAGAAATAAAATCCACTCCAACACCTAGAGACTAAATAATGGATTATAGAAGACATCAATGAGGACATTAAAAATTTCTTAGAGGTGAATGAGAACACAGATACAACATATCAAAATCTCTGAGACACTATGAAGGCAGTTCTAAGAAGAAAGTTCATTGCATGGAGTTCATTCCTTAAAAGAAGAAAAGGTCAACAAATAAATGATTTAATACTACATCTCAGAGCTCTAGAAAAAGAAGAACAAACCAACACCAAAAGCAGCATAAGACAGGAACTAATTAGAATCAGAGCTTAAATCATTGAAATTAAACCAAAAAAAAAAAAAACTAAAAAAGTTGAGAGAACAAAAGTAGGTTCTTTGAAAAAATAAATAAAATTGACAGACCCTTAGTAATAATAATGAAGAAGAAGAGAGAAAACTCAAATCATTAACATATGTGATGAAAAAAGAAATATCACAACAGACACTATAGAAATACAGAAGATAATTAGAAATTATTTTGAAAACTTGTACTCCAATAAAATAGAAAATATCAAAGGCATCAACAAATTTCTAGAGTCTAATAATTTGCCCAAATTGAATCGGAGTGATATGCAAAATTTAAACAGATCAATTTCAAGTGATGAAATAAAGACACCATCAGAAGTCTACCAACCAAGAAAAGCCCAGGACCGGATGGATACACAGCTGAGTTCTACAAGACATTTAAAGAAGAACTAATACCAATACTGTCCAATTATTTCAGGAAATAGAAAAAGAGGCAACACTTGCAAACTCATTCTATGAGGCCAACATCACTGATTCGAAAACCAGGCAAAGACACATCAAAAAAAGAAAACTTTGGACCAATATCTCTAATGAACATAGATGCAAAAATTCTCAGTAGATTCTGGCAAATCAAATACAAAAAATATCAAAAAGATTGTGCATCATGATCAAGTAGGATTCATCCCAAGGATGCAAAGTTGGTTCAATATACGGAAATCAATAAATGTAATTTATCACATCAGTAGATTAAAGATAAAATCATATGATCATCTCAAAATATGCAGGAAGGGCATTAGGCAAAATACAGCACCACTTTATGTTCAAAACACTAGAAAAACTAGGAATAACGGGGACATATCTCAACATCATAAAGGCTATATGCTAAGCCCCAGAACAACATCATTCTAAATGTAGAAAACTTGAAGGCATTCCCTCTAAAAACTGGAACAAGACAGGGATGCCCTCTTTGACCACTTCTATTCAACATAGTTCTTGAAATACTGGTCAGAAAAATTAGACAGATGAAAGAAATTAGAGAGATACACATAGGAAAAGAAGAACTCAAATTGGCACTATTTGCTGATGATATGATTCTACACCTGGAAGACCCTAAAAATTCCACCAGTAAACTTCTAGAACTAGTAAATGAATTCAACAAAGTCACAGGATATAAAATCAACACCCATAAATCTGTATATCAGTAGCAATTCCTCAAAAAGGGAACAAGGAAAACTCGTTTTTAGGCCATTTTCAATAGCCTAAAAAAATACTTGGGAATCAACTTAATGAAAGAAGTGAAAGATATATATATTGAAAATTACAGAACCCTAAAGAAAGAAATCAAAGACAACCTTAGAATACGGAAAGATCTACCTTGTTTTTGGATAGGCAGTATTAATATTGTCAAAATGACCATACTTACAAAAGCACTATACAGATTCAATGCAATTTCTATCAAAAGACCAATGACATTCCTGATAGAAATAGAAAAAGCAATCATAAAATTCATCTGGAAAAATAAGAGACCCAGAATAGCTAAAGCAATCCTTAGCAGGAAGAGTGAAGCAGGTAGCATCGCTATACCAGACCTTAAACTATACTACAGAGCAATAGTAACAAAAACAGCATGGTCTTGGCACCAAAACAGCTGGTAGACCAATTGTACAGAATAGAGGACACAGAGACTCTATTACAATTTTACAAAATTACAATTTCTTATATTAGACAAAGGTGCCAAAAACACACACTGGAGAAAAGATAGTCTCCTCAACAAATGGTGCTGGAAAAACTGGAAATCCATGTACAACAAGATGAAATTAAACCCCTATCTCTCACCATGCACAAAATTCAACTCAAAATGGATCAAGGACTTAGGAATAAAACCAGAGACCCTAACAGAAGAAAAAGTAGGTCCTAATCTCCATCATGTGTGATTAGGCCTCAACTTCCTTAATAAGTTTCCTTTGGCATAAGAATTAAAATAAAAAATCAATAAATGAGATAGACTCAAACTAAAAAGTTTCTTCTCTGTAAAAGAAACACTCTGTAAGGTGAATAGAAAGAGCCTACATCTTAGGAGCAAATCTTTACCCCCCACACATCAGATAGAGCATTAATCTCTAGGGTATATAAAGAACTTCAAAAGCTAAACACCAAAAAAAAAAAAACAAACAAACAAACAAATTACCCGATTAATAAATGGGCCAAGGACCTGAAGAGACACTTCTCAGAAGAGGATATACAATCAATCAACAAATACGTGAAAAAATGTTCATCATTACTAGCAATTAGAGAAATGCAAATCAAAAGCTCTTTAAGATTTCATCTCACTCCAGTCAAAATGGTACTTTTTATGAAGACAAACAACAATAGGTGTTGGTGAGGATTTGGAGAAAAAGGTACACTCATACACTGCTGGTGGGATGGCAAATTTGTACAGATAATATGGAAAGCAGTATGGAGATTTTTTGAAAAATTGGGAATGGAACCACCATTTGACCCACTTATCCCTCTATACCCAAAGGACTTTTAAAAAAAGCATATTACAGGGACACAGCCACATCAATGTTTATAGCAGCACAATTCACAACAGCTAAACTGTGGAACCAACTTGGATGCCCTAAAATAGATGAATAGATTTAAAAATGTGGCATATATACACAATGGAATATTACTCAGCAATAAAAGAGAATAAAATCATGGTATTTGCAGGTAAATAGATGAAGTTGGAGAATATAACGCTAAGTGAAGTTAGCCAATCCCAAAAAACCAAATGCTGAATGTCTTGTTTGATATTAGGAGGCGGATTCATAGTGGGATAGGGAGAGGGAGCATGGGAGGAATATAAGAACTCTAGATAGGGCAGACAGGTTGGAGGGGAAGGCATGGGGCATGGGATTATTAATGATGTGGAATGCGATGATCATTATTATACGAAATACAGGTATAAAGACAGGAATTGATGTGAATATACTATGTATACAACCAGAGATATGAAAAATTGTGCTCTATATGTGTAATATGAATCATAGTGCATTCTGCTATCATATATAAATTTTAAAAAATAAAAAAAGAAAGCAGACAACCTAATGAAATTAAATCTAAATCTTAGAAGGAAAAATAAAACAATTATTATCTAACATTGAGTTATCATCTACCATAGGCCAATACATACTGGCTATGGGGTCCTCTCATATTATTCTACATAATTTTTAATAAATTTATTTAATCTGTTATAAAATATACAGAGTATGATTATAATCAGCAGTAATTATTTAATCACCTATAAAGATAATACATATTGATTGTTGGGATGGTGTCAAGCTCAGAATCTATGCAACATTTTGAATTACATCAAACATTTTTTATTCATTGGTATTAATATAATGACTGATGATAGTATTTGCTGGTAGGTTTAACTTTACTAATAATTATAACCTTATCCTGTTCACTGTATTCTACTCAGACATCCCTCCATCATATCGTATTTTTCAGTACTTTCAATAAAGGTGTGAAAGAGTCCTTCACCAAAACTGTACAATTCTGATTAGGAAGTATATGCATCCACTGAAGAAAAGTTAGACACAAAAGGAGAAAATAAACAGAGAAGTATAATTATATAGTCCCTGACAACTACCAGTGCAGTGAATCTTTTAACATTTAAATCTTTTTCTAAAATTTTATACATGTAAAGTCATCCCTTGCTATTCATAGAGAATTGATTCTAGGACCCCCTCAGATTTTACAGTCTGCAGGTACTCAAGACCCTTATATAAAATTCTGTAGGGTTTGCACGTCCTTCCATATAATTGAAATCATCTCTAGGTTACCTACAATATCTAACATAAAGCGAATACTCTGTAAATAATGATTATACTAAATTACTTAGAAAAATGACAAGAAAATAGTCTGTACACATTCAGAACAGATATAATTTGTTGAACATTTTTGATCTGTGTTTGGTTGGATATACAGAGTGGAGCCTAAATATATGAACAGCTGACTGTGTGTGTGTGTCACAATTGATATCATGTTATATATCTAGTGATGAGCCATGTGGTGGGTGATAATGTTATATCATTTCCTAGGTGTGTGGTAGGCTGCACCGCTAGGTTTGTGCAAGGCATTATAATGTTTACACAACAGCAAAACTATCTAATGAAATTTCTCAAATGTATCCTTGTTAGTAAGGAACACACAGCTTAATAGGTTTACATTTTATTTATTTTTATTGATTTAATATCATAAAATAATAGGAAAAACAACATTTATTAAAATTTTATAAACTTTTTATCAGCTATATAATATCCTGTGGTAGGACACTATCAACATTAATTTAACCCAAGCTCTGTCATTAAAAATTGGTGCTCTTTCCAATTATTTTCTATTTAATATTATGAATTATACCATAACTATCTTTGAATTGAAGGCCTTCCTATTTGTTCTCAAAGGGAAGGTCACCTATATGAAGGATATATTTTCTGAAGGACATCCTCTAATATATTTGATGATGTTCATCTCCTATTGGACTGCAGTGATAACAACAAACTTATTCTGTAAGTTCCTTGGTGAAGCATAAAAATATAGAACAGAGAAAGAAACATAATTTATATCATAAGCGACATTGAAATAAACGAGATGTTATGAATTCGGGATTAGCCAAAGTTCTAAATGATGAATACCAAATAAACGACAATCTATAGGGCTCAGGAGGGTAAAAGATCATTAAAGGGTTAGATGTCAATTTACTTTCAATTTCCACTCTTGTATTTTCACATGCAATATTTAATTTTATGTGCTATTTTATATTTGATAGTAAATGAATATGTATATTTCAAAATAGAATTAAAGTGATTTATTTTACATCTTTAATCCCAAGATAAGTGATTACAGAGTGATTTTAGTCAGTGCCAACTTCAACATCAAAAGCTTTAAAAAAAAATCTGACTAAGCTCCAAACTTTTCCAGCATATTAAGGATTTCTCTCTGCTAATTCCAATTAAGATTTCATATAATTGTCTCTCCAATAACGTGTTTTTCTACCAATGAGTACAGCTTGACGTATTATTCCAGATATTGATCCTTCTTGCTCACAGTACAACAAGACCATCAAAACATTTTAAAATCATAATTTTAAAACTTTAAATAAGTTATTAAAGCATCACATGAAGAAGCTGAGGTTTTGCTGATGAAACATTCACCTTATTTCTTCATCTTAATAGTTGCTTAAAAACATATTTCTCATTCCACAGATCAGTGTTCATGTGGAACCATGAAATAAACTATGATGACATACTTATATTGATATTAATTCTTTTTAACTTTAAAATCGATGTGGAAAACATTCTGAAGATATCAAGTTTTTATTTGCTTGTTCAAAACTCCCAGTAAACATTTTGATACTTAAGTGGTATATTTTGCAACACTGATTCAAGATTTTAAGAAGTCACCATTGATAATTGCAATTTTTGTTTATTTTGCTCAAGAGCTTTCACCAAGTCTGATTTTCTCTTTCTGGTCAAATGGTTGTTTTACATTTTCACCCTTAGCAATATTAATCCAGGGTATTACTGCATCTAACATTCTGGGAACTGGAATAAAGAAAAAAAAATCACCCTTTTCATTTTGTTGTTCTTTGTCAAGTAGTTGAATTTTCTGTATTATCAGAGAAGTACAAATGACCTGGACAATGCCTCGTGCTAATTCATGCAGAGTACCCACTGATACTTTAGGCTTTGCTCATTTTTTCAGAGAATTAAGAAATGCGGTCAGCTGATGTTTTGTCCTATTTGTTCTGTGTTCTTCCGTAGATTTAGAAAATTAATTTTTACTAAAATTAAAAAAATAAATTAAGATATTTTTGTCATTATTCTGATTGGACATCTCTTGTACCTATTTAGTTTTATTAATAACAGATTAGTACACATTTCCTACTAGATAGAAATCTAGTAAATGCTAACTATAAAATCTCTAGGAGCAGGAACAATTACATATGTCCAGGACAGTGATGATAAACTGAGTATTATCAACGTCATAATGTGTCATATGTAGACTACCCAAATTATCAATCATTAAATCTAGGACAGTATTGTGTGTGGAAGTGGATACTATTAAGAATTATACTGGACAACTTGTATTTTCCATGACTGCCTCTGACAAAGTAGGGCTTGTGTTGAACCTACTGTAAGGAACGCCCCCTATAGTTTCACTGTCTAAGCAAATTGGTAGATCATGTTTTTTGATCCCTGCCAATATGAAACAATTAGCCCAAACTGGCGAATGTAAAACTTACAAGAATAATTGTTCTACTCTTTGGCAACCAGAAAAAAAAAGTATTTTTAATTTATTGGTGAGTTCAGCATGTTGGCATATACTGAGCATTGTATCTGTTGGGATTCCTATTCCATAAATGGACCTGCAAGAAATAACATACGTCATGTCCTTCTTTAAATCAAAGTAAATTTGAAAATGAATCTCTTTCTCTCAGAGCTGGAAAAAAGCTAAATTTTAGTCATTAATTTTATCCTTTCTTTCCACTCAGGTTACCCAAGGTGCAAGGGCTATTGGGTACACTGGACCATCACTTAGATACCCTCTTGGAAGTCTCAGAGCAACTTGTTATTGGAACTTCCATCTTTCAATGTTCACTACAGAGCAAAGGGATGTTTGATAGGGCTGCAACCGCCCATGACAATGTGCAGCCTCTGCAATGTGTTTCCTGTCCATTTCCGTGGGGGAATCAGGCCCTACACCACTCACAATGTCAGTGAACCTTAACCTCTACTTTGGATGAAGGCAAAATTATACCCCTTCTCTGGCTCCTTTCTCTCTCTTCTTAGATATCCACAATGCCATTTTTAAGTTGCTTAGATTTTTCCAAAAAGAAAGAAAGAAAAATTGGGGCAAGATATAACATATAGCCTTATCCTGAGAGAAAACTGTGTGAAGAATCTTCCAACCTTCTTCAAGTGCAGGGGTGGAAGAAGAACAAATGGAAGATTAGTCTCTCAGTAGCTTAATATATGATTCTACCAATGTCCTCATGAAAAAAATCAGGTCTAACAGAGCGTCTTCTCAGATGCCACATAGTATCCTATGTTCTTTAATCTCTAATGGTCTAATATTTGTGATCTTTTGACTCTTCTTGTTCACAAGAAGGAAATGTGGGAGGGAAAGAGGGAGTGGGGGAGGGGAGAAGACAGGGTAGGGGAAGAGAGAGAGAGGACATTTTGAGGTACAAAAATAAAAAAGGAAACACAACCGTAATCTCTCTGACCCAATTCCCTTGATGTGGAAGTACTTTCCCTGGGAATTCAGAGCCTCTTTTTGCTTCACATGTCTATATCTAAAGTAGCATTTCAACATCATTTTCAAGTTTAAACCTCTACTTAGCATACTTTAGCATAGGCTGTTTTGGTTAAACCAAACCCCAATAATTTATACTTATCTCAGGGTCAATAACAACCTCATCTTCCAAAAAAACAAAAGGATAAACAAATAAAATAGATGGAATCTGTAGTTAAAGGTAGATGTTAGTTAACATACAAAGAAATCCACTGACCCACTCTTAGTGGGAAATGTCTATTTTTGGTACAAAATCTAAATGTCTTCTTCGTCTTGGATATGTACACTTATCAACCCCTTGGACACCAATAAGGAACAATAAAACAAAATGGTGTTTCTTCAAATGAATGCCATAGAAAAATGCATAGATATCTCTTCAGTACAAAAACATCTACACTGAAATGCCATGTTGGATTTTTTTTAATCTCATTCATTGTATATTCATTTGCTATTCTCTTAAAACAGTATTTTGTATGTTGATATTGGCTATTTTTCCTTTTTTTTTTTCTTGCTACTGTGAATTGAACTCTTGGGTACTTGACCACTGAGCCACATCCCCAGTCCTATTTTGTAATTTTTGTTTTTGTTTTTAAGAGACAGGATCTCACTGAATTGCTTTTACTGAGCTGGTTTTTAACTTGCAATCCTCCTGCTTCAGCCTCCTGAGCCTCTGGGATTATAGGAGTGCACTACCATGTCTGGCAATATTGGCTTCCTTAGGTGATTTTCCCTCCATAAATGTAATTCCATCTATTAATTTTTATGAAAAAAATTTGAAAAAAATTGGGTAATTTAATAGCTCTGATAGTAATAGGACACAAATCTTATAGCAAGATATATTGATCTATGTTAGTTATTATTTTAATAAAATTGGGTTTAATGCAGTCTGTTTCATTCAATAGCTAACTTTGATAGAGATAAACAAGACCAATAAGAACACATAGGTTGGAAAAATATATGTATATGTATATGTATATGAATGTGTATGAGTGTATGCATGTATGTGTGTGTGTGTGTGTGTGCAGATCTTAGATTACATGATATATTTATCTGATCCAATTGGCTCAAGTTGGATTAATTTAGATAGAATAAATAAGATGTTATATTAGATAGTTGTGCATAAGCATACAAAATTTAGGCAACTTTTACTTAAGAAGATATAGTTTTACTAGAATTTAAAGGATAAGAAATGAATAATTTGGGACTCAAAGCAAGATATACTAAAAATGATTAGTAAGAGTTTATCAGTGATGATGAGAGAAAAAAAATATTTTAAAAAGAACAAAGCAAAGGAAGCAATAGTAGAGCAATTTATGAAAGACTAGTGCTAGGAGTCTAAAAATAAAGACTGGTTAATTCAAATGACATTAAGGAAGTAACATAGAACTCAAAAGAGATGTTTAAAGCATTTGGGATTACTCAATTTATCAAATTAAAGAGAAATCATATACTATTGTAAGACAGTCATAAGGTATCAAAGGCTTAAAAGGATATGGAAATTTTCAGATGAGGAAAGGATTACTGAGATGCCAGTGTTTTCACATCAATTCAGAGGAAGTGGGAAATTCAGAGGGCATATTTCACAACTTGCAATTACCTCTGAACATTTTCTACAACTAAAGTACTGGAAAAGTTAAGTAAATCTTTCTGGAATGTTCAACAGAATATCTCACCATGAAGCTATGATCCAGTAAGTATATAGATAACTACTTTTTAATCAAAAGAACAGATACATTTTCCAAAAATTAATAGTTACTTAATTCTTAAATGATACCAAGGGCCCATTTAGAGTCATCTCATGCCAACAAATTTCTCCTTTGACCCAGATGGACACAGTTCGGCTGATAGCAGGTGCCCATGTGGTTTGGCCCAGAACCTTTCCTGTCTCCTGTATCACTGGTCCTTCCCACAGGAATTTGGACAAAGATAGAAGAATATAGTCCTCCAAGTTTCATGCTTATACCTTCTAAGACAAAAAAAAAAAAACACGAATGAATTATCAAAATTATTTATTCATTCAGCAAGCTTTTATTGTCTCCATGATTATTCTAAAGTTTGTGATGGCCTCCATTATATTTTTACTTCATTTTTAGCCTAATATTTTGAAGCATGTTTTTGTTTGTTTATTTGTTTTTGTACTGAGGATTTAGCCCAAGACCACTTTACCACTGAGCTATATACCCAACCCTTTTATTTTTTATTTTGAGACAGAATCTGGCTAAGTTGCTTAGGGCCTGGCTTAAAGGCTGAGACTGGCCTTGAGCTTAATCATCCTCCTGTCTCAGCCTACTAAGTCACTGGGAATATAGGGATGCAACACTGTTCTGGGCTAATACATGAACTCCTAAATATCCCATCTTTCATCTTCATTAATTGAAGGGTAAAGCTAAGCACTGAAACTGGACATTTTGGTAAAATTTCTGAACAATTTTTAAAATTCCTTAGATTCCTGTTGGATATAGCCGGAAATTCAGATTCCCTAGTATAGCATACAAAGCCCCCCTGACCTGTATCCATATTCTTCTGTAATCAAATCTCTAGTCACACCCTCTCTTCAGTTTTTACAACAGTTTGATAATCTCCCAAAGCAACAAAGCATCCTGTATCTACTCTTTGTCTCACTATTTATCATAGTAATTGTTTGACTTGTCCATGTCTTCTTAGGGGCAGAAACTATGCATTATTTTTTTTGAATATCTTAGTTCTAAGAATATGCTTTATCTGCCTCTACTATACCAATTATCATTTTCTATTTCTCAAAATTGTTTACTTGGGTTACTTACTACATTTTTATTTCTTAGAAGAGAATAGTGGTATTCTGTGTCATTTTTGCATTCCTAGAACTTAAGCAATATCAACTACATAGAAATGGCATAATATTTTGCTGAATATATTGATGGATCACAGAACATCCTTATAACTAAAAGTATCCTTGTAACTACTGATCTGCTCATAGATGTTCATCTATTTTCTCTTCATTGTAAACCTTTATTCAGTCCAGTGTTTATCACATCACCTGGTGAATGCTAATTACTTAAAATATATATGTTGAATAAATTAATTAGAACTTCCCTCAAGTCAAGTCAAATTCTATTTACTTCATATAATATATCTTGATCTCCATTCAGAAGTAATTTGTTCCTATGTTGAGTTACTCAAATAATTAATTTGGAATTCTTGACAATATATCTCTTTTCTATCTTGATTAGAAATTATTTAAATATATTCATTATTTTAAAATAAATGCTGTATCCTCGTTCAATAAATTTTCAACAGTTGTGATACAATATCACAATATGGGAAAAAAATAGTCAAGGTATCTAACTGAGGTTGATGCTGAAGACATGCAGATGCCATAAAACATGCATTCGCAAAGCTACAGAGCAAGTGTTGAGGACAAGGTAAGGACATATCAGCTAAATATGGTGAAATCTGTACATAGAAAGTGCCAAGGAGTACATAAAACACAGAATTTATTAGGCAACTACAAACGAGGGGTGCTTCCTATGAGGTAGAGCTTAGAACATTCTTTTAAATAATAATTACTTTAAAAAAATATGAAGCGGTAATCCCATGCAGGTTTATGGCACAACAGTACTACCAAAAAAGTTATAAGGAAGTACCAGCAGAGGGGTCTGG
Source organism: Ictidomys tridecemlineatus (assembly GCF_052094955.1). Lineage (NCBI taxonomy): Eukaryota > Metazoa > Chordata > Mammalia > Rodentia > Sciuridae > Ictidomys > Ictidomys tridecemlineatus. The sequence goes on from NC_135482.1 coordinate 27,117,348, forward strand.
CCTGGTAAGAAAAGCCACATAACAAATTTAAAATAAAATGAGGTTATATAAGGAAAAAAGGAGCAACAATAAGGAATAAACAACAAATGTTTTCAGGAATTCAGAGACTGTTGCTTATATTTGCAATAATTAATTCTTCTATTTTGATGGCTAAAGTATTACTGGGGTCTTAGAAAACTTTAGAAACTTCTCAGGGCTGCTGTAAGCAAAACGTCCATATTAGGAGCCAGAGGACTGCAAAACCATTGTCTTGGGTGGGGCATGGCAATCTAATGTGGTGAACCAAAATGCAAAACTATGCCAGAAAATAAAACTAATTTTTTTAAGCATTGTCCTTAAGTCCCATAGAATCACGAGGATGAAGCCATCATCTGTTTATTGGAATATAACAGAGAAGATAAGAGGTTTTCATCTGTCTTGGATAGATTCTTAAAAACTTGCTTCATTGAGTGGATCTACTTCAGTGAAAATCCAAATAGGAAATCAAATTCTTGTGAGATACAGGAAAAAGTATCATAAGAATGTGTCCCTGAAGAAAACAGAAAAATGTGTTCCATTGGGTTCTGATAAGAATTCAACAAGGAAAAGATATTGCAGTAAAACTGATTGCTTTGCTTTACTTCATTTTACTTTTGAACAACTAGCAGGAATTAATGGCCACAATAACAAAGCCCTGTTTTAAGCATATTCTGGTTTTTATGCAGTGAATACATTTCATGAAGACGTTAGCCTTTCCCCCAATTGCGGAAGGAAAAACAGATCTTTGCCAAATGGCTTTGGTTTGGGGGACACCCATCCCAGTCCACATCTGCTTGAGTAACTATTTATGTGAGTTGGAAAGTGGAAACAACCACCTCATTCAGTGACAATGTGCATGGATTGTGGGTATTCGGTGAAAGTTAAAAACCATCAGAGTTGGAAAGAATTTGGTCTGACAATGTTAGACAAATGTGTGTATTTAGAAATATAAGTCCACAAAAATAACCACTTGGAGTCTGTAAAAGTCAATCAAATCTTGTGATACGCAAGGCAGGTAGAAGTCATGCCAACTGTTCTGTGACAATGCTTGGAACCACACTGACTTTTTGAATCAAGTTCAAGAATAACAGTCAGGAATTCTGTTCTGTATCCCAGATGTGATGAAGTCTCTGGCTGAAAACAATGTACAAACAACACATGAAGTCAAAAACCTAAAATGAAATATTGAGAAAATCTGTTTGATTATGAAAATGTGTTTTACCTCAAAAACAGGAGCTAAAGGAAACTAATAGCACATTCATTCCACAAAGCGTTGCTAAGGCCGGGAAAATGAACTGTCAAAGTAACTGTCATGTAAAAAGATGGCCTCAAATACAAGGGACTTTTCTTTTACAACTCTTTTATTCATGTACAATCTATATTATCCATACCTTGTATACTATTCTCCATCTCATTTCCACCTCCTATTTTTAAATTGGCCTGATGTGTGCTTTATTTTTTACATAAATAATATATTATTGGTAAAGTTACAGTACTCTGAATCCTCCTATCCTTTCGCTTGCTGAAGGTACATCATGATCATGAATTTTGTATGTATCTTTTCTGTTCTTTTAAAGTATTTTTGTGTACATACATAGACACAAAAATATATGCTTGTGACCGTTGTATTATTAATAACATAATACTATAATTTTTCAGCCACATCACTTTACTAAATAATAGTTTCATATCTAGTATATGCCTTTTATTGAAAATCAGTCCTGTACCATAAAAATATATACAATTTATCCTTTTCCTCTGAAAGAATTTAGATTATTTTCATTTTTTCCACATTACTAAAATTCCTAGCATATATATTATGTAAATGTGCAAGTGGAGTATTGATTAATTTTCAAACAGTTTGCTGTTTGAAATTCAATTCAATCCTTCCACAAAACCTAAGTGTCTTGTTGCTTTATTGGTATCTTAAAAGTAATTATTCAAAACAGTTGAGGAATATTATCCACAAGAAGGGAGCTAGGATTATTATTTCTTTATCTATTGCTAATTGAAATATTGCTTATTTGTCTACATGCTGGCTTCCTTCCCAACCACTGGAATATAAATCCCATCAAGATAAGGAACCTTGATTTTCTTCCATATCTTTTTTAGGTTTCCTGCACCTGACACAGAAAGGTACTCAGTAAATACTTCTTAAATGAATAAAGAAAGGAATGGATAAATAAAGACAATTGTTCTGTATTTTACAGAACATAAAAGAGTGAAAAAAACTGTAACTTGATCTGGGGTTCCTTTCATGAATGATTTGATTATAGACAGTTCTGGGTTTGACTCCTCATCAAGTATCTGTATTTGCTCATGAGTAGAAGAGTTTTGGGACATGTGTATTGAATGGGCAGCCTTTGGATCATTTTAGGTATCACACATTTGTGGTTCTGAGAAAAAATGTAGAAGGTTCAAGTCAGTAAAATTCATTGGCTTGTTCTTATTTGGATTATTTTTAAAACTCTCAGTAAAAAGAATATGTCTTCACAGTTGCAGCCACTAGTTTTATGACACATCATGCACTTGAAAATATGAGTAATTAAAATAATATGAATAGCAGGTGCCTGAAGCCATGAGAATTGACCTAATTCTGAGAAGTTAGTTTAGCAATCTACTGTTTTTAGGATTCCTGGAGAAGTTGTTTTTCCTTTTATTCTATTTCATGGACATTGGATAAGACACGTAGAGTACTCTGCAGTTGGTATCAGCCTTTAATTTGTCATACATTTTATCTAAAGTATTGTCTTGAAAACAATTGACTCGTCCTAATACATGGAGAAATTTGTGCTGCTTATTAAATGCTGTAGTTAATTCAAATATATAAAAATTTTCTTTTTTTTAATCCTTATTCTAGCAGTTTTTGGAAAACACTAGCCAACTCTGTGTCCTTGTAAATTTAGTGTGACTAACAAGATCATTCTTTTACTAAAGATGTAGAATCTTTATGTCTTAGAAAAATCTATCTTGCAATAAGTTCTGGTGAGGTTTTGTAAGTGGTTGTATTGAATCTGGAGAACTCAAAAGACAATGATCCCTACAGGGCTGGGGATGTGGCTCAAGCTGTAGCGCGCTCGCCTGGCATGCGTGCGGCCCGGGTTCGATCCTCAGCACCACATACCAACAAAGATGTTGTGTCCGCCGAAAACTAAAAAATAAATATTAAAAAAAAATTCTCTCTTTTTTTTTTTTAAAAAAAAGACAATGATCTAGAATTCACTTTTCAATGAATACACATTTTCTATCAATTATTTAGGTTCATTCTACTTCTGCCAATCACAGTCAAGATGCTGAAATAAGGTTTCAGTTAGCTAATTCCGTTGGTCACTGTTTTACTAAGTCAAGCACAAAATAAACCAATATAAGACATCAAAAATTACACATATTCACATCTTAGACTTTATGGAAATAATACTTTATCAGTGTCACTGAACTCCTATCAACATAAAAAAAGAACAACAATGACATAAAAAATACTATGGAATGATATGGCAACTCTATAATATTTTGATTTTCTTAGAATCGCTCCTAGTTACTTATTACTAGAATTATTGATGAGTGTTTTAAACTGGCAAGAGTATTGTAATCTGTACTTACTTTATCAAAAATATATACTTTGTTAGCCCATAATATAAATTATAACAGCATAGTATATGCTAAATGAATTCTTTCTACTTATATTTTAATTTTTATATGGAAATATTCAAATGAAAAAAAGTGGAGAATAGCATAATGAACTTCATAAAACTATCATCAGCAGAGAGCCAACCTTGTTTCTTCTCTGTCTGTTCACATAGTTGATTCGACTCATTCCTTGTATAGACATTTTCTGCCTTGTATAGGCAGAAACATCACTGAGTGGATGGCAAGAAATCTGGGTCTGAGCTTTGCTCTACTCTGAAGAAGCCCTTTAGTCTCTGTAACTGACTTACTTCACCTACAACTTGAGATTTAGTGACCAAATACATTCAAGTTCTTTTTATTTTTTTTTCATTCTTGCTTATCACATCAGATAAACTATTTAAGTATATGTTGCATCAGTGTCCTTCAACGAACACACTACAATCTTGGTAACCTTTTTTTTTTTCCTAAGTGGATGCTTGGTAGAAAGCCTTCATGTTATGTCAGTGTTGACCTAAAGTTTGAAGAGGATGGGACATGCCACTATTTTACTCTGGGGAAAGCTAGCCACCATGTAAGGCTTTGGAGCACCATGAAATTACCTTACTGTGAGAAAGATAACCTAGTTTTGCACAAGGAGACCATGTGGGTGAGGCCATTTAAGTGGATGTTCAACTGTAGTCCCTGTTCCCAAAAGACCCACCCAGTTAGAGTTACTTCCAGCAGAGGCAAAAAGCATGACTTAGTAGCATAAATTATAAACATGTATTCTCCTTCAAACTTTCTGTGGTGTCTTACTTACTAATGTATTTCATGTGCCTCGTGCCTGACACGGAACAGGCACTCGGTTATCATTAAAATAAATTTTTGATGAATTAAAGATTAAACTCATATGTTATTCAAAGCATAGTGTTATGAAGATGGATAGCATTTTTTCTCATGTTTGTTGCCTATGTCATTATTTCTATTAAATACTTTGTTTCCCAAAAATGTGTTAAAATATTTAGGTAAAGAAAATTAAAAAAATATATATGAGGAATAAGAATGATTTGGGTTGAGAAAAGAGGAAATGAATGAAATGGAGGTCTGACATAAGACAGTTGAAAGTTTTCAGTGTTGAAAAGCAAAGCTTGGGTGAATTCAAGTGAGATATTTCTGAAGAATTGGGAGGAGGAACACATGAAGCAGTCAGGGTGCCTGATCCAGGAAAAATATGTGGCCTTCTCCAGAAAATCAAGCTAAGCAGGTTAAAGTTATAACATCTATGACTCTAGTCATTCTTACTTCTTTCAACATATGGTCAACAGATACAAACAGAATTTTGAAAAACAAAACAAAATATCCAACATCATCAAGGAATGAGGCTCTGTAGAACAAACCAGTGTCAAATGATCACCAAACATGGAAACAGTTGTGTATTTCCCAAGTAAGAGGACTTCCTTATTATTAAGTTCGGAAGAAAGAGCTACAATCAGAGTGGAAAACACTAAGAAGAACTATTTCTCTATAATTTCTGTACAATTACATTTCTATTAAAATAAGAATGATTTATTAATTAGTGTTTTTTAAGAATGTTACATATAAGATCATAAGTTTTTAGAGATTTCTATTCTTTAAGTAAGACATGTGTCCTTCTGTGGTCAAATAGATGATCCTTTCTACCTACCATAGTCTTTCTGGAAGAAACTATTTTGAACTTTTTCAATATTAAGTAACACATAAAAAAATAATGAAACATACATTTGAATTTCTACTCAGAAGTGTTTATATACCTATAGTGTGAACAAATGTTCAGTCACCCAAAGTTGACTTTGAATTAGATTACTATATCATGGTTTAATCCCATTTGATGATTGTATTTCACTCAAATGCAATGAAAAAAATCAGAGTGTTAAATGAACTCAAACTACTTTTGTATGGCAGCAAAGCTTTCTAACAAGATACCAGGTAAAGAAGAGTCACCTTATGGGAAAATAAAGAAGACACAATTTAACTTTGGGGGTTATTGTTCTATATAGGACATGTCTGAATTGCAGATTTGAATAAATGGCCAATACACTGTAAGCTAATTTACTCATTCATTTAATAAACATGTATTAAAGCTATTATATGTGCTAAGTCCCATTCTATGCACTCAAAATGAATCACTGAACAAAATAATTACTACTGAACATTATTAGTAATTGCAACTTACATTCTGGTGGAGGAGAGAGAATTAATAAAAATGACAAAATGCATATTCTTATAATAACAATGTGGAAATAATGTTGAGCATAATAAGGGTGTTATGTTTCAGGGTAAGATGGAGGAATAGGATCCTAAGCATATGGCCATGTTAAGCCTCATAAAACGGTGACTGAACAAAGAATAGTATAACATAAGGGAAGACTAGTTCAGTCAAAGGGAATTACTAATTCCACAAGGGAGGTAAAAATACTAATCTTGTCTGAGCCTCAGTAAGGAAGCAAATTCGTGGAGCAAATAAGGAAATAAGAGAAAAATCAGAAAATCAGATAAGTTATATGTTTGGTGATGACCGGCAGTGCTTCTGAAGCCCTTGTAAGTTTTTAAGAATTGTGATTTCTTTATTCTGTGCTGAGAATTGGTATGCTGTCAATTAGACTTTAGCACTCAGATTGCTGTACTAAGAACAGCCTCACCCCGGCTGACCCTGCTCCCCTCCAGCATACAAGCTAAAAGCCCTTGCCTCATGGCTTGTAATTTCGCCACTAGTCATTAGTCTTCTCATGATGCAGCTGCTCACATGATTCCAGACGGTTCTTTGGAACACATGGTCCTTATTTGTTTCATATTTTCTAATGCCATATAAATTAGTCATTAAAATAAAAAAAGCTTTTGGATAACCTAATAATCCAGATGTACCAAATGTAAATTTTTTACCACAACTTCTACCTTTACAGTCTCCATTGATAAGTCTGAAACATTGGAAATATTAATCAATTAATTAACGTCAATGTTTACTGCATCTCTGTGTGTCAGGCACTCTTCTACAATTTGGAGAGTCAACTGAAAACAACAACAACGTCAAAAAGTAGGATCCTGCTCTCACTGAGTTCTTGTTAAAATCCAAACAGTATCTGCAATATGAAATGTACATTTGATGTCTGGCTCTCATACACATAATTTAAATGTTACTTCTAAGTTAAAAAGTGGAGGAAATCATTAAGTATACTATACTCTTTCATAGATGCACCCAAGGTCACAGCTATTTTCAGATGCAGCTTTGTGTCCTTGAAAAGGAAGGATATTATTCTTACATTTGACACTTTTTTTTAGTAATAGTAATTCTAGTTTTATTTTTATTTCCTCTCTGTGGAGCTCATGTGAATGAAGGAAAGATAATCCTGGCTTTCCAAAATATGTCTCAGTTGAACTAATTCATAGGCATGACCAATGCTCCTGATCTTCAGAGATGAGTATGTGACTCAATTCAGGGCAATATGATAGGAGTAGATGTTTTCTGAGGGCTTTGGAAAAAGTTTTCTTCATCTACAAAGGCAGCTCCTCAGATATATGTTCTGTCTTCCCAGCCTGTGTAAATAAGAATCCCTGTAGCCACTAGTGGAGGATGAGCTCCATTTTATAAGCTCAAGTGAAAGGTGCCTTGTGTTGAAACAATTGAGAAAAACTACCAAAGTGACTTGGAAAGGAACTGGGTCTGTTGTGATGTCATGAGATGTTGGATCACATCTTGCCTAAAGTCTGACATACCTTTGCTCTTCAGTTACTCCAGTAGTCCTTCAGTTGTTTAAGTCTGAGGTTGTTGGGTGTGTGGGAGACTCCCTGCTGAAGTTAAGTTTCCATCCAGAATCCCTTACCTCTCCCCGTCCTCCCTCCTCACAGAACAGCACCAAGCCGAAGGCGCCAAATTCAAAGTTTTCTAGACCAATCCACACAGGACACAGTGTCTGCTCCCTGTTCCTGAGTCAACTTGCCAATCAGCACCCATCACATCACCTACACAACCCTTCTTAAGCCCAAGCTTGCAAGCTCAAGCTCTCTGCCCTCCTCCTCCCCTCTCTCTGTTCTCTGCCTCTTCTTTTCTTCCCCTTCAGGAAGCCCCCCAATAAAATCTCTTGGTTGAATCTCCTTCTGGGGTGAGTCACTGGCCTTTCAGAGGTCAAGTTGGGTTTGCTGTTATATCAACTCTATAGTCCTGTGTGATACTATATACACAAGAATCCTTCCTTGCAATAACAAAATATTAAAGAAGTTACAGATCTGGGAAGTCAGACAAGTGCTTTGACTTTAGGATTTGCATTCAATCCAATACATACTGGCTTTCAAAATTTAGGGACTGAAGCAAACAATATAATTGGAGAATTGCAAATCTTCGTATCTGGAATGTGGATATGGAAGGGTGGGAATAAATGAAACTAGAGATGAAATTAGGGATTATATTATAAAATAATATCATGCTCAAAAGTTTATATTTCCATTCTGAAAATCAGATTTCTTACAAAATGGAATTCAGTTTTTTATAATTCTTTTGTCTAAGACATTTCTAATTACCAGAAAACATTCATGTCAAGTATAAGCCAAGTACTGATATTAAATAATATCAACATAATTTGTGATTACCTCAAAAGAGAAGTAAAAATTTCTGGGGTTCATCTATTGAACATGTAGCTTGCAGTAATATAAAATGCATGACATGTATGAAACTTTGCTACATAGAGCTAACAACAACATCCTTAGAGAGTTTTACATAAGAACACCCTTTTTCCCCTACAAATGGAATATCTTAGATACAAACTTCAATGAATGATGAAGTCTGTAAAACAACACAATTGGATATAAATGATTTTATTTTGAATAAAAATATAAAACAAAAATTTCTTTAGTACAAAATACAAAATTGATTTCATTTATTAAATTTTTTAATACTCAAAATTTATTTTGACTGATTTGATTTATGTTCTATTTTTAAAATAACATTTTTCACAAGAATTCTCATTCATTGCTGGTGAGAATAAAAAATGTTACAATAAATTTGTAAGACAGTTTGACAGTCTTTCATAAAGCTAAACACGGGCTTAATACATAATCTAGCAATTTCTGAGCAATTGTGCTCATGGGTATTTACTCAAATGAGTTGAAATTTTCTGCTTGCACAGAAATGTTCCCCCAAAATATGTATAGTAGTTTTTTTCATAATTGCCAAATATTGGAAGCAGACAAATGTCTTTAAAAAGATAATGGATAACCAAAATGTGGCATACATATACTATGGAATATTATTTAGTAAAAAAGAAAATGAACTATCAGATTTCAAAGATATGAAAAAACCTTAAACCCAGGTTTCTAAGAGAAATAAACCATACAAAATACATGCCAAATGATTCAAAACATATGGCAATCTGAAGAAAAAAAAAAAACTATAGGGCCCAGTAAGTAGGAGGGGAGGGAAATGGGGTGAACAAGTGAAACAATTCACCTATCCACAGGCCATTTTCAGATTGTTATTCTATATGCTATTGTGCTGGTGGATCCCATTGCCTTCCCATGTTAACAGGAAAAGTCAGGACAGAGAATAATGAATATACTTTCTATAACTTCTCTAAGAAATTCAATCTATTATTAAACTTTATTTTTTGTAAAACAACAACAACATGTTAATTTAGGATACTTTTTTTCTTTGCAATATAAACCAAGGATAACCAAATTCTAAAATTAGAGGAAGTTCTAATACATTTCAGAATTCACAAGGTCTATGCATATTTGTTAATTTTAGAGACTCAGCTCTTCGAAGTTTAATAACTTTCCTTATGGGCAGGACCATACAAATGGAAATTTCTGCACTTGAGCTCGGTTCGCTTGACACATAGTTATAATGTTCTTCATTACACAAATGGACTGACCTAGTGGTTGAGAATGAGCCAATCATGTAAGACCAAGAGTTATGGGACTTTTTGCATAGCAAGAAAAATATGAATATTCATTTTCTATAATCCCATTTTCCAAAATAGTTCATATTTTGAAAATACACACATATACACAAACAAACATGCACACATCACTGCATGTGTGCTGCATACAAAAACATACTTAGATACAGAAACACCTAACAGAAACTTTTGGTGTGTTTTATATATATAAAAAACATGAATTCTCAAAGTAAGATAGAAGTTGCTTATTTTATAGGTTCATTAAATAGCATTTCTTTCAGTTGTGGGATGAAGCAGAGAATGATAGTTACTAAACAATTCCTAACTTCTGTTACTTGCTTCTGTTTAAAAACCTAGCATTTATGTATAATTTTGAAACTTGGCAGATCTTAAATCTGGACATGACAAATTTCAGCTGGAAAAACATGTTGTGAAAAATCTCTGAGATGTCACATCACAACTGGGGCCTCTGCTAAACCCTACAGCACAGCTGGACCATATTATTACATAGCTATTTTATTTGCATTCCTGAACCCTAAGGAGTAAGTGGAATTCCACCTGGTATATTATATCATTCTTCTTCTATGATGAGAATAAAATATTAAAAAACAAGTTAGACTGATCACTTAATGTTATCAGTCCAATTATGAAATAATATTTTCCTTTACTAACATAGCAAGGAACTATAACATCTCAAAAGAAGTAATAATCATGCATATCATTAGTTTAAAAAATTTAGAGTTAAAGATGATCCTTTATTTAATATACATTTAAAATAATTTAACTTTAAAATAGCTATTATTTGTTTAGTGTTATGTGAATTCTTTAAAGACTCAAAGATAGTCAAAATGGAACTCATGACCAAAATATTGGTATTCTCTAGGTTTAAGCATAGCAGTATTTATGTTGTCAGAAAATGGGGGAAAGGAGAGAGAGAGAAAAGTGGAGGAGGGGAATAGAAGGAGGAGAAAGAGGAAACAGCAGAAGAGAGGGAGGAGAAAGAGAAGAAGATAGTTGAGAAAAGGAATGAGTTTTCTCAAATTAATTTTAATTTATATAAACTCCTTACCTTTATGGGTGACAGAAGCACGGTAGCACAGCCCTGTAATCCCAGCTATTCAGGAGGGTGAGGTAGGATGATGGCAAGTTTGCGGCCAGTTTGGGCAACTTAGCAAGACCCTGTCTCAAAAAGTAAATAAATAAAAAAGGACTGGGAATATAGCTCAATGATAAAGCACCTAAGCTTAATCCTCAATTCTTCCCTCCCACATTTCATGTCTGTTACATGATTTCTACGTTTACAGCAGGGCAAGTATTAATAGCACAGTGCCACAAGAAAGCATATCGCTCACTGAGTTTAAGTGTGCTCTCTGAGCTAATGATCAGAAGGGACAAAGATCCGCATCAAACTTTTGCTTTAAATTATATATAAATGCTTCTAAAGCAATTGATAAGAGATGTTAAGAAAACACACTTTTTGCTCTTTAATTACACATACCATACCAATATTGTATTCTTTCTGAAGTAGTTTGGCGGATGAGACAATTTAAAAATACCAACCATTTTACATGAAAGAGAGTTCCTAAATTGAATTTGTTGATATAGAGGGCAGGTATTGACTGGTGACTTTTATTTAATAAATTCACCTTCTTCTATTCAGAATTTTCTATTAAGGACCCAGAAATGTGGTTAAATACTCTTGGTCCTCAAAAGTCCATTGTTGGGAGAGATTGTGAAGAAAAATGAAATGTGGGGAAGACAGATAGTCTAGCTGCTGGTCTCAGAGTTGCTGTACTAAAAATAACCCAATAGAGGCAAAGGAGGTGATGATTTTCTACTCCCAAATTGGACTGAGAAACTTTCTACCACAAGAACTTTTGTGTACTTGTAATCTTAAGACCCTAGAATATTGGGCTGGGGATGTGGCTCAAGTGGTAGCGCGCTCGTTTGGCATGCGTGCGGCCCGGGTTCGATCCTCAGCACCACATACCAACAAAGATGTTGAGTCCTCCGAGAACTGAAAAATAAACATTAAAAAATTCTCTCTCTCTCTCTCTCTCTCTCTCTCTCTCTCTCTCTCTCTCTCTCTCTCTCTCTTTAAAAAAAAGACCCTAGAATACAAAGAAGCATCCCATATTGCTTAGAAGGTCTTGTTGTCCACAGCCATAGGTCTTAATGGAAACCACCACCACATACTTGATGGAACATGGTAATTATTTACTTAACAAGCAGATCCAACAATCAGAATTCATCCAAGAAAGAGCAGAGACCTCAGTAGGAGAATGTTCAATTTAATACCATGCTGCCTGTACTTTTCTTTGCCCTTCTTGTTTGCTTCAAGCACATCTCAGTCCTGTCGAATGTCTTAGCCTATACTTCAACAACCTGTGTTATGGTGTTTTCTTTCTCTCTAGACCCATTGGGTCCAGCAAGTGGTATATACTATCAGCAGCTCAGAAGGAAGAGGGAAAATTTATAGCCATCCTTCAGCATGCACAGTTATTGGTTCTAGTATCACAATAATACCACAAACCAAAATCCACAAATGATCAAGTTGCTTATACCTATATAGGTTATACAAATATTTGCATAACCTATATTTTTAGTCAGCTTTTATGCTGTTGTGACTAAACCTTGACCAGAACTGTAGAGGAGGAAAAGTTTATTTGACAGCTCATGGTTTCAGAGGTCTCAGTTTATAGAGACCAAGATTCATTGTTCAGGGCTCAAGGTGAGGCTGAACATCGTGGCAGAAGAGTGTGACAGAGGGAAGAGGCTCACATGATGATCAGAAAACAGAGACAGAGAGAGACTTCATTTGCCAGATACAAAATATATATCCCCAAATGCATGCCATCAATGACCCTCTCCTTCCAGCCACATCTTACCAGTCTTCAGTTACCACTCAATTAATCCCATCAGGGGATTGATTCACAGTTGGGTAAAGGCTCATATAACCCAATTATGTCTCTTGTAAATCTTGCATTGTCTTATACATGAGCTGTTGGAGGACACTTCACATTCAAGCCACAACAACTGTCTACATGCTCCTGTACACTGGAAATCACCTCTAGATTGCTTATAGAATCTTTTAAATTTAAGTGCTATGTAAAAGTTGTTATAAAATACCCTTGGGGAAAATGACCAAAAAAAGTGTACACATGTTCAATACAGATTGCCGCAGTCTGGCTGGGCACAAAATCACGAGCCACTCACACCTTGTAGATTCAAACAGCAACTCTTTATTCTCGAACTGTCACCAGCACTTTACACACACGTTCTGGGCAAAATCCACGCTCTCCACCGGGCTCTGAATCCCAAATACTCTCTGAATCCCGCTGAAAACTCAATGGGAACTCAAGGAGAGGGTGCCTAGAGGCAGCAGGATATGCCCTATTCCCAGCAGGATACACCTTAAACCTGGAACAGCCCTAAACCCAAGGAGTGCCCTAAACCCTGATCCGCCCTAAACCCGGATCCGCCCTGGTCCTTGAGCAAGGTCACCTTACATGCAATGTCACTGCAAATGACCTGGGTCATGCCATGCGTCATTCCTACTTGGCAATGGCTCTCAGCAACAGATGCATTTTAAAAAATACTTTCAATCTGTGGTTTGTTGAATCTTAGGATGTGTAGCCTGTGGACAAGGAAGAAAGACCATATTGACCTTGTCATCCCCACTTTTTCACCAACTGTGATTGCATCACTGGCTATGTTCCTCCAAATCAGCCACAGCCTGAGTTTAGTGACGCCCTCCCCTCCCCAGATTATAGCTCTTCCTTGATTCTGGTAACAAGAGTCCTGCTTGCTACTGTTCTGGTTCTTGCATAACCAATCATTTCCTCTTGACTTCTTTATTGCCATTATAGCTTTGTAGCTTCATTATAGCTTCATTAGACGCTCTACAAAGCTATAAAGAGTCTTTTCAATCGATACTTTGAAGATGCTATTTCTGTTCAAACCCCATCAAATAGAAAGTAATAATAATATCTAATGAGTATTACTATATGGATATTACCATACTCCAAGGATTATATTAAGAAATAAAATGGAATTTTCAATCTTAGTGAAGTTGAATGACTTCCCTAAGGCCATGGATTTCATATAAATGAACTAGGACTTAAACTCAAGATATCTGACTATAGGTCTAGTCTCTTACATCACCCTACATCAAAAACTCACAAAACTCCTGAGCAAATAAGGAATCTGCATTTTAAAATGCTTAGAAAAAAATTGTCATTAAAAAATAACACCAGGACTTCCTTTTCAAGTTATTCTTACAAAAGGGTGAAATTTCCACATTATCCCTGGCTATTACAGCATAAGATGATACAGTAGGTATTCATGCTTCTTAAACTAACCATGTATATTTTTACATGTGGAAATTCTGGTTTTAACATTAGCTACGTGGTACTGTAATGCCTATGTAAATCTGCCCAACAACAAAGGAGTGAACGATACAACATCTGTCACTGTTTTTTCTCAAAAACTAATCCTACTGGGGCAGGCTGATCTCATCCTGTATTTGATGTCCTGAGAAACATTTACAGATTTGTAAAACTTATCACCAGCTGGTAACAGAAAATATCAGTTCTTACTTAGTGAAGTGGTTAGCTTTACCAGGAAAACCTTAAAATACCAGAAGTGTCTTGTCCATAAGTCATCTTTTTATTTTTAATGAAGCAAAATTTTATCTTAATGTTTCCTACTTATAATTATTAGAGATGTAATTATTAAACATTTTCTGCTAAAATTATGCCAAAATATATCACTATTTAATGGTAGGAACAATTGAATAAAAATTATGGCCAGAAATTCAAATTGTTATTATTCATTATAGGATTTGGGCAGTTTTATTCCCATTTTTAAGTCATTCCACATTAGTGGGGAAAAAAAAGATACATTATTCTGAGAGATAAGAGCATGTTGTTAAATTCAGTTCTGTTGTGTTCATGTTAAAACACAAGTGCTGTGCTTATAACAAAATTCAGTCTTATACATTTCAACTTGTACTTTCTCTAAGAAGTAGAAAAACCTGCACATGTAAATGAAGGTACAAATAAAACAATGAACAAACAAATTACCTATTAGACTAAACATTATTTTGTCCCACTCATTGAGACCTAATTAATCCAACAGTTGCCTTATATCACTGGTTGAAATTTCTAATTTACTTGATAATCCCCCTATTCATAGGAAAATGGGAGGAACTTCAGTTACTCAATAGCTATGATGTCTGAAATATTGACTCTTAATTACTTTAACCTTAAGGAGATTGTAGCATGTAGGTGAAGATGATTGACAGATAAGAATGAGGCCTTTGGCATGCGTGTTTGATCCCACTAGAGTGTGAATAGAAAGGGTATTGAATTTTTAGGAAATCATCTTGCATATAGAAGACACAATCACAGTATAAGTATACCAGCTTTATTGCTGATGAAACCTAGATTGAAGCAAGTTAGTGGTTTAGGTGAATGGCCAAATGGATTTAATTTGCTTTCTGTTCTTTATATCCATTTCCATTCCCACATTATCATAATTCAACAAGAAAAAATTTGAGGTCTGTAGAAGGCAAATCACTTGCCAGTGCTTGCTATTTCCTCTTGTTTTAGGATAGAAAGGGAAGGAAATAGAGTGTATGGGAAGGCGGCCAACAACTCCCTAGGGGGTTCTTCTTCCTGCTCAGGAAAGAAGAAATTAAAGTCTAGAGTAATTAGTGAAGAAAAAAGATAAAGTCAGAAAGATAGTTTCAAAAAGCTGGAGCCCTGATAGGTCCAGTCCATTCAGGAGCTGGAGCTAGACAATTAGAAAAAATGGTTCCTATGGTTTATTTCCCGGGGTATATCAAAGGCAGGGATGAGGTTTGAGGGGTGGAATCTTGCTTTATTATGCCTTGCAGTCAGCAAGTTGATTGGCATCTTGGCAAGTCACACCTATCTTAGAGGGGCTGAGTGGCTACAGCAGGTCACCCCATCTCTGGTGCTGTGTGGGACCTTTGACAGAGCAGAGGGGGAAGTTCACCTGCATCAGACTCTCTATCCCTGTGGCAGTGCCATGAGAAGTTCCCAGTGGCAGACCTATCTCCTCACTGGCTGCCATGCTGATGTAGTCCACAGACAGCCTACAGATGGCTCTCACAAATAGAAGAATTGCCCCGTGCTTACAAAATTAATGCAATTTAATTTATCTGGTTGAGCACAATGCTAGGTACATTGAATACATAATAGTTATCAGTACTACAAGGCAGATAAATTCTGATTTTTCTATTCAAGAAACTGAATTTTCAATAGATGATGATGATATGTGTCCAAGTATCAGAAAAGCAAGAAAGCAAATTTGGGTCAGACTGGATAGTAGGTAGAATAGTCCCCTACTCTGACCTGCCACAAAGATACACATATCTTGGTATCTTCATCCCTAAACCTATGAGTGTGTTATATTACATGAAAAACAGGAATTAAAGTAGGTGAAAGTAAGATTGCTAATTAGTTGACCACAAAATAGGGAGTGTATTCTGGGTTTTACAGGGGGTGCTCAATGCAATCACAAGTGGCCCATTTTAGTTAGTTTGTCACTGTCAACAAAGGACCTGAAAAGAAAAATATAGAGGAGTAAAAGGTTTATTTGAGGGCTTACAGCTTCAGAGTCCTCATTTCATAGATGGCAGACTCCAATGTTCTGGGCCCCAGGAGAAGCAGAACATCATGGTAGAAAAGTGTGAGGGAGGAAATCAGCACAGAACATGACAATTGGGAGGCAGAGACAACCCCACTCACCAGTGACAAAAAAATATACCTCAAAGGCATGTTCCAGGTGACTTACTTCCTCTAGCCACATCCTAACTGTGAGGCAGGTGTTACCACCCAGTTAATCCCTGTCAAGGTATTAATCCACTAGTTGGGTGACAACTGTCATTATCTAATAATTTCACCTCTGAACCTTCTTGCATTGTCTCACACATGAACTTTTTGGGGAACACCATGTTTCTAAACCATAATAGGGCCTTAAACATGGAAGAGGGAGGTATAAGAGTCAATGCCACAATGATATGTTATAAGAAACACTAGATTAGCTCTCTCTGGCTTGGAAGATGGACATAGGCTAAGAGCCATAGAACGTGGACAGCCTGGAGAGGGAAGTAAATAGACACCTTCATCTCAAGACGACTGAGGTCATTTCAGATTTCTGACTTCTAGGACTGTTGTTTTAACCCACTACATTTAGAAAAAAAAATTAAATTTATTCTCATTAGTTATACATGACAGTAGAATTCATTTCGACACATTGTCAACCCACTAAATTTAAGGGAATATAAAAGAATTTCAGCAGCAATACAGAACTAATACATACTATATAAAAAAGAACAAGGATTGAATTAAAGACAGGTTTAAAGACTGAGTTTGAAAGCAAGTCGGCAGGAACTTCTGATGTCGTACTTGAGTGGCAGGCAAACAAAAGATTTATTTGCTTCTGAGATACTTTGAGAAATGCCATAAAAAAGGTTTTAGAGAAAAGAGTATTGAAAGAATAAACCCTCTTACCTCGGTGAACTGCCTACTTTGGGAGAAACTGGATAAAACAACCAAGAAAAGAGCATTTCTAAAACAGCTTTTCATGAGCACATTGTGCTTCGTAGGCAATTTTAAACCACACTGTCATTCTGTGGCTCCGTCAGTAAAAATGGGTTGCAAAAATACAGATTACTCCAAAGCAAAATAACTCCAAAACAATGTATCATGTCCATTTAACTCTACCTTTTAATCTAACACTAAACCAAAACATTTTGTGAAAAAAAAATCCAACATTAAGGCTCACTTGTTCTATTTTAGAAACTAGTAAAAATGGCTATTAGTAGTTTTGGCTAATTATGGCCTCTGGGACATAAGATGCTCTTTTGAGATAGAACTGCCTCATGCCTATTCCATTTCGCATCAACCAGACATTCTAACCATGACCTACCTTGGAAGAGAACTAGCATCAACCAAAGGATGATAAAAATTGCTGTGGAATTCAGCTCAGAAAGCATCAGGAAATTATAAATAATATTTTAATCACATTTTGTTTTTTTCATGATAATTTATAGCAATGTATAAGAGTTTATCCATGCTACATTTTTTCCATTACTCCTTGAAAGTAACTCTGTAGGAGATATGCTATGCTTTGGCCCAGAATTCTAGATCCTTAGAAAACATTTTAGTTTTGGACTCACCCACACCTTGACCATCATTGTCTTTCCTTAAGTCTACAGGCTATGATTCAGAAAGAAGTCAAAAGAACTTCTGCCCCGTAAGACCACCACCTCTGTTTACTGGTCATTATCTGGACTTCTGAGATGGAACATAAAGGATCTGAATTTCTTTCCCTTCCAAAGATGGCAGGAGAAGCAGCTTATAAAACACATCTGAAACACACTCTTCAATGGGCTGAAAAGTCCCTGAAGTGAGCTCACGTGACCAGTGCTAAATATTTTAGTATGTATTCATTTACCAACTTGCTTACAAAATTTTGAGTAATCACCAAGGAGGAAAAAATGTGCATTGTAAATAAATGTGGTGTTAATAAATAGAAGGTGTTGGTTTTGCAAAATTACAAGTATTTCTGAAAAACTAAAATTTGAATATGGTCTCCTGACTCCAGGAAAGCCTCACTGAGATCAGGCACATGTGGATTTCAAAGTCTTTTAAGATGAATTTCTTATTTTAAAACTCTAAATGTACAGATTACATCTTATATCATTAATATAAGTAAAGTGGTTTTTTTCTCTTAATTAACCTCTATTGGCAACAATCCTCTCATACACTACATTCTCTAATATCAGAGAAAACAATTCTCTGGAGCTATTCTGAAGCCTTTTGCAGTTTAGAAAAAAAATGAATTTAAATAAATGAATATTGAGAGCCATTTATCTCATAATAATATTTCATTGTGTTTTAGTAAGTAATACCCCAATTTTATCTGAACAAACCTGAACATCCCAGGTCTTTTCTTCTCAGGGAAGCTAGAAATTACCTTAATGAACAACAGAAAGTTTCACTTTCATTAATGGCACATGGCTTTGTAAAGCTAATGTTCTTTTTTTAAGAATTAAAATTAAATTTTGAATTCTAATCTTTATTTACACCATAAATCAAGAAATTCTGTGTTTGTATGTCAATCAAAAAGAAAGAAGCAACAGCTTGGGTAATATTTAGTTATCTTCAGGGTATACTTTAATACAAGTGAAAACATGCAGTGATGTATCACTCCAAGGGCATAAATTATGCATCTTCATAATTTATAGCTTTATTATCCATACAAACACAATATAAAATTTAATTATTTTAGAGAATAACTAGATTTGGTCAATAATTACTTATGAAAAGCAAAAAAAGCTAAAAAAAAAAAGTCAATTAAGCCATAAGGAATTTGGCAATCTTGGTTTAGCAATTGGATTGTTCAAAAAATAAAGAATCTCTTGAACCATAAATTATTATGTACTTTCACTGAAAACTTGCTAAGTTTGCAAAAATGGAAATTGCATGTGTACAAGAAAAAGTGCATTCCATACCACCTTCTGTATTTTCGCATTTAACAATTAAGGCCTATCATGGAGAAACATGTAGCAGAACCACTTGGCACTAGATTTGACATTCACAGTTTCTCAAATTTCAACTTGTACCATTATTTCCAAATGATGTTGTACTTAAATCACAGGGATACAATGATGGAATTTAAAGGAAATCATGAACAGAACTCTATAAAGACACAACTAGTTTTAACTCCTATTTTTATATATGTTATTTTTTAAAACGTTAGCCCATGAAATGAAATCAACATCGGTTTCTGTAAAATTTTTGTAGACCCTGAAAATAAGGCTTTTATTTAGTGTAGTTTTTTTTTTAAGAATAGATACTTATAAGAACATTTAGCCAGTTCTTATATGTTGAATGTTATCATGATTAGTGTCATAGACCCAAATATCAATTTATGTATTAGTACAGTATCTTAATTCTTGAGAAAAACTTCCTAAATGAACTGTCTTGTGAGGGTAGAAACACATAAACTGATAAACAACGCATTTGAATGTTACAGCTGATTTGAGAAAAGTCTTTCCTGAGTACATGTCAGTGTGAATGACAAAAAAAAAAAAAAAGATACTATTTCTAGGGATCAAGACAATGGAAAATATGAAGTAAGACTTCTATGAGAATTTATATTTTAGGTGAATATTGACACAAGTGAATTTCACTAGTCAATGGAAAAGAACAAGATAAGAGCATGAACCAGGATGTACGTCCACAGCTGTGTGATGCATTTGGGACCCTTCAGATTGTTCACTGTGCCTGATCCTTACCTAGAGCATTGAAAGAGAGAAAAGAAGAAGAAGATGGAGATCTAAGCAAGGATGTAACGTTAATCTCATATCCCAGATGTTACAATTTGTGTTAATATCATCTAATAAGATAGCCACCAGTCATATGCAGTTACTCAAGTTAAAATTTTCATTATTTAAAATAACATAAAACAGTAACCACAGTTTAGATGCTTAATAGCCATATATGATAGAGTCCACCATTCAGAACAGTATGGATGTCAACCATGTGTATCACTGCAGAAAGTTTAATTAGTGTTGGATTGTATAGAATAGAAGTTACAAAGTTGAATGCAAAGTCATTTGAAAATAATAATTCAGCATGATTCAGACATACTGTGGCCAAAGGGGAAGAAACTTAACAGTAAAGACTATTTTTCTTCTCAAGGAATCACACGTGCTATGTTTAGATACCTTGTTCCCCAAAGGGCCATGTGATTAAGTCCTGCTTCGAAGGCTGTGGTATACTGAGAGGTGGTGAAACCTGTAGGAAATGGGGCGTAGTGGGAGGAGTTAGCTCTTGGGCCGGGGTCCCGAGGGGATATTGGAACCCAGCCCCTTTGGTGCTTTGTTTCCCTGTCACAATGGGGTGAGTTATTTCCTCTGCCATGTGTTCCTGCCATGATACACTGAGCTGACACAATCCCAAAGCAGCAGAGTTCAGTGACTATGGAGGGAAACTAGGAAACCATGAGCCAAAATAAACCTTTTTTTTCCTTTTAAGTTGATTATCTCAGTTATTTTGTCACCATATTGCAAACTGACTAACCCAAGGAAAAAAAACATCAGCAAGGCAGATTTGAAAATTCTGCCAGTTTGGACATTTCACAAACAATTTTATTTAAATTAATTCAAATTTCTACTGAAATGTTAGTTTAAAACGTCTTTCTGACATTTCTCCCATAATAATTCAACATTTATACAAAGCCATAGAAATGTGAAGAAGTTTCAAAACCTAAATCTATGAAACTTTAAAAATGTTTTCATTTGGAGCAGACCTTTAGAGAGGTACTTTAAGAGAAGACACTTCTAGGTAGACCTACAATGAAGTAGGTAACCATTCATGCAATCAGTGATTCACTCATCTGTCTACTGACTTAGCAAATTTTTTTAGGTACTTACTATTTACCAAGCAAGAACTATTTTGACCTTGAAGTTACAAAAATGAGCAAATTAATGAATTTAGGAACCAATTTAGATGTTAATATTTTGGGGAAATTATGTTCCATGGGATCATAAGAGAATATATTAGTAAAGTTTAAATATTTGGTAAGAAATTAAACAAATTTATTAACTGCTACTTTCTCACTAAATTTCATAAGAATGTTAACATATAAAATTTTAAAAATACATCAAAAAAATTAAGTACACATTAAGTAAAGCTGAAAGACAAAAAATCAACAAAAACAAAAATACAGTTGTGTTTCTATATACAAATAAAGGGAAAACTGAAAAGGAAATCAAGAAAATAATCCTTTCTAAAATAACAAAAAATAAAATAAAATAAAATACTTGATACTAAATGAGGAAAATAAAATATTTATGTTCTGAAAACTACAAAATATCGATGAAGGAATTTAAAGACACATGCAAAAAGTAGAAAGATTCTATGTTAGTGCTTTGTAAAACAATATTATTAAAATGTCCACACTATCCATAGTGTTGTATAAATTCAATACACTCTCTATCAAATTTCCAAATGGTTTATTTTACAGAAATAGAAAAATTTAAAATCTATGTGTATCCACAAGAGACCCCCTAATAGCTAAAGTATGAGAAAGAAGAGCAATATTGGTGGTATTCACACTTCCAATTTCAAAATACATTAGGAAATTATTTCCTGATTTCAAAATACATTAAGAGGGTACTTTATTCCAGTACTGCAGTATGTAACAAATTTAAAAGAACAGTGAGAATGGAAATAAGCCTAAAAATATATGATGATATTATCTTTGATAAAAATGCCAAGAAAACACAATCAGGAAAAATAATCTTTAACAAATGGCATTAGGAAAATTGGATATTTATATGGAAAAAAATCAAATCCTTTCATAAACAGGAAAATCAACTTGTCAAAATTAGATAAGTTAACTGGTAGACCTGAAACTGTAAACCTTCTAGAATAAAATATATGGGGAAAGCTGCTACGCTTGGTATTGACAATGAGTTCTTGGAGTTGACATCAAAAGCACAGGAACAAAGCAAATATAGATGGATGGAAATACATAAAACCAAAAGCATCCTTATAGCAAAGAAAATAAGGGTGAAAGGGCAATAGTGTGGGAGAAAATATTTGCTATTAATATGTATATATATATATATGAATATATATATATATGAATGGTAAAGAGTTAATACCAAAATTAAGTAAATACAAATTGTATAAATATTTTTCAGCTCAATTGTCAAGAACAAATAACCCTGTAAAAACATAGGCAAAGTACTTGAGTAGATATTTCTCCAAAGAAGAGAGACAAATGGCAGCAGGTATCTGAAAGATACTCAGAACCACTTACCAAGGAAAAGTTTAAGAAACTGAATATCAGTGACTTTTGTTTGACTCATAAGAAAATTCAGGTTTCAGGGAAAAACACCACAAATTTTTAAAAATTGGGTTAGAAAGGTGATTTCAGAGTCTTAGTCGAAATCCCCTTAACTGGATCAGATGTCACTGTAGCCATAAAAGAGAAGAAACCCTTAGTAATTTTTGTTAATTGCTGGGAGCTGAATGAACATGAGAAACTCATGGGTTTTACCACACCAAATTATTCCATTGACACTACTAGAAATTTGCCCTCATGGCTCTGGAATGGGGAGAGGAAAAGGGATAACTGTATAATACATTCAGTGTCTTCTCTGTAATAAAAATCACTCTCTGGGGAAAGAATTTACTAGTGTTCTGTTGAGGGAAATGATTTCCTGCTACTTTAGATCTTCTGAGATTCCTGTTTTACAAAACCAGAGGGGAAGTCATACCCAGGGAGACACAGCTGAGAAAGTCACAGCTCAAATATATGAGCCCTCTCCAGGAGTAAGATTTAATCATAAGTTTATAGATTGCTTTCCCCTCCCCATTCCTTATCGCACAATAGGGCTCCAGTATAATAACAGGGAATTATAGCGGTTAAGATCTTCTTTAGAGAGAAGGGTACTTAGGATGCCCTGAGCCAAACAGGGACACAAAACAAGCACTATAGGGAAATTTGAAGAATTTTTTTCACCTAAAGCCAAATCAAATATGGATATAGTTCAATTCCTAAGCAAAACTAGCATAAATCCTCACACTGAATTTCTATTTGCTTCATTTCCATCTCTTAATAAATATGCCTAGATTTTTTTAAACAACAAGAGATGAGGTATGCCAAAGAGCAAAAGATAAATAGCTTAAAATGAGAAGGTAAGCATCAGAAAGCAGAGTCATGTAAAACCTAGATGTTAGAGTTTAAAAAAAAAATACTATGATACTATTCTATGTGCTATAATGGAAAATGAAGAATACATGTAAGCACATTTAGGTAATGAAGGCAAAGATGGAAACTCTGAGATAAAGTCCAGCAGATACACTAGAAATCATAAATGCCATAAAATAATGTAGAATGCCTGTGGTAGGTTAATGAGACGATGAGACACATTTTAGGAAAGAATTGTGAATTTGAAGATACATCCATAGAAATTCCACAAACTGAAATTCAAAGAGAAAAAAGAATGGAAGGGGGAAACCCAACAGAGGATTCAAAAACTTTGGAACAATGTTAAAAGGTATCAAAATAGGCATGACTGGAATATCAGAAGGAGAAATATTTGAAGTAGCAGGGGTTGAAAACCTTTCTGAAACTAATGGTAGACACAAAACCATAGATGCAAGAAGCTCAGAGAACTCAAGGCAAGAGGAATACCAAAACAAAAACAATTTCTAGGAATATCATATTCAACTTTAGAATTCTTCTCTCCCCCTATAAACAAAAAGACAGGAAAAAAATAATTAAAAGAAACCAGAGGGGAAATTGCACTCTACTTAGAGAGTAACAATGAACTTCTTGCCACAGATCATGCAAGAAAGAAGGAAGTGGAATTAATAATTAAAGTGTTTTTTCTAGAAAAGAGAAAAGATTAAACAAAGTCAAGAATTCTATATCCACCAAAATTATCCTTCAAAGTCAATAAAAATACTTTAACAAATAAACAAAAACATAAAGAATTCATTGCCACTACAACTGCATGCAAACAATATTGAAAAAAAACTTTTGGTCAAGAAGAAAACAACAAAAACATGGATTTACATCAATAAAAAAGAGCATCAGAGAAACAAGTATATGAAGTTACAATAAAAATGTATTATTTTACTTAATCTCACTTTGTCTAAAATAAAATTCTTTAATAATAACAAGTTATTGTGTGATTATAGCATATAGATAAGTTAAAGGAATGACAACAATGTCATGTAAAATATACATTAGATAATCTAGGGAAACCACTACATTTAAAAGTATGCATATTCTAAAGACATAAGATGAAAGGAAATCACATAAGCTCACTTAAAACCAAAGAAAGTAGAAAAGATGAAAGTTTCCTCTAGTGAAATTCCTACAAGAAGGCTTTGTCTCAAGGTCTGCTTTCTGTTGAACTTGACATCTCTGATTGTAAATACACCGAAGAGTCCAAAGCAAGAAAAAATTAAAGTGAGCAATCTATCAATGGGACCACAGAAAATAGAGACTAGGTTCAACACACAAGACATAAGATTAGTGTACCTAACACACATTTGAATGACCTCAAAATGTAGAGAACTGGAGATATGTTTCTGATTCCAACAAACTAAAGGGGCTTCAGATGGAAAAATCTCATTTATCTGAATGCCTGAAACCTATTTTTATTTAATTATTACCCACATTAAGTTAAATACCATTGGTAATAGGTGGTGTCATTGTAGGTGTTATGTGGATGTTTAGTCTTATATATTTATCTAATGTATAATAGAAAATATAACCATTCTATTGTAATATGATTTAGCAGACTTTTTATTTAGAACAATAATCATGGTAATAGAAAATTATGAATTTGGTAATCAGCTGATTAAATTTTAATAATCACCGAGGTATGGGGAAAAGAGGTTGATTAGAAAAGCCATGGAGTGTGGAAAAAGAAGTGGGGAACAATAAAGAAGTGTAGATGGATGAAGTTTTGCAACTCAATGTGTGGCCATCTGGGGGTCAGCTGTGGAACTTTGAGGAGAACAATACTGGAAGAGGGCATGGTAAGCTGGAAGAACAGAGCTGTCCAAAATTAATATGAAGAGTTATTGAGCTGAGATGGGACTTGAACTTGATTCTGTGGCAATCTAAAGGGACTTTTGCCAGTGAATACAGAATCTTCTAATGTTTAAGGGACTGCAACATGGAAAAATCAAATGTGTGTGCCTTGGGGTTTGCAGAATTGTAGGTCCTCCAGAGCTAATATTTAAACATTGCTTAAGTTCATCATGGGCAATGCCTGTCCTAGACATGAGAGATACAACAGTGAACAAAAGGTACAATATCCCTACTTTTATGGCCCATGCATTCCATCAACCACATCTAAGTAGACTCAACTAAGTAGACTCAGTTTTGGGTGAACTGAATTATGATTTTTAACTGAAGAAATTTTTGTTTACTTTTGATTTTTTTTTCTAAAATTTTTGTAAGTGTTAAAATTATTTCTGTTGTTTAGCATTAAACATTTAAGAGTTTTGATTTTTAGAATTAAACATTCAAGATTTTTTAGTTTAAATTTTAAATGTTAGAAAAACTTTAGTGATACTATTTTTTGAAGAAGATATTAATAATTTTTTAGTATTTATAAAATAGCTAGTTTGCATAGGAAATATTTCTATTAAGACCAAAATTGTAATTTTTATTTGCCAAGTAAGTTTAGCAATATTTTAGAATCATAAAATATGTCCTTCTCCTGTGTCATAGATGTGCTGTGAAAAGACAGGTATGTTACCAATGCTCTATTTTCAGTACTGAATAGGGAGCTTAAATTATGTATGTATTATTAAAGACAGTAATTCCAAACACATCAGTTGGTTTTCAGATTTATCTGTAGTGGATAAGTTATAAACAAACATTTGGTGACATTCAAGTGTTCTTAATGAATTGTTTTCCACAGAAAATCTGTACATTGTGATTGTTGCATTTCTTTTTTGTACTTATTTTAATAAAGAATGTCAAGCATTTCAAAATTACTCTTTTAACATATTCATGGCAAACTATCAGCCCTACCCATCAAAATTTATTGATTGAACTCAGAAATGTGTTCCTATAAGTCCTTCCTCTAGAAGTCTTATAGTGCTGCCTCCTTCTTTGCCTTGATACTTTCTTCCCATTCTCCTCTCCTCCTATGTAATTTCAAAATGAAAATCTAGAAAAAAGGAAAGAAAGAAAGGAAGGATGGAAGGAAGGAAGGAAGGAAGGAAGGAAGGAAGGAAGGAAGGAAGGAAGGAAGGAAGGAAGGAAGGAAGAAAAGATTAGCTTTTCCCTAAATTAAAAACTTGCTTTGATTCCTGAAATGGGCAAATTTATGGAGACAGATAGAAGAGAGTTTACAAGTTCCTGAGGAGAGAAAGAAATACGGAATTGTTTAATTGGCACAGAGTTTCTGTATGGAAAGATGAAAAAGTCCTGGAAATGGATCCTGGTGATGGAGGTATGACACTGTACATGTCCTTAATCCCAATAATACAAGCACTTACATTGTGAAATGGTAAAATTAATGTTATGTGTACTAGTACCACAATTAGAAGTATACAAAATTTAAAACAAAGAAAAATTTGGAAACTACCAGATTTGTAATGGATTTATTGAATACTTGTTAATGTATTGCTATGTGTTACTTGTCAATGTTGGTGCGATCCCATTTTAACTGCCAGCTGGCAGCAGTTAAGATTTGCAACTACATCAAATCTAAAACAACAAAAAATCTCCACAGTATTTCCTCTAATCCCTGAGCAGCTTTCACTATGTGGTTTTACTCTCTTGGATAAGCACATAATGTTCTTATCATTCAGAGGATAAACAAATCACCTTTTTAGAGAATGTTTTGATAGCAGGAACTTCTATGGTTCTTGGCCGATGGGAGGAATTAAGCACTCTGCTTATGGTTGGATTTTTGTATTGTCTTGGACCATGAGTAATGCTGGGGGAAGTTCCTGAAACTGGCCTCCAGGAATGAAGACGTTTCATGAGAAGCCAATCTTTTGATGAAGAAAGCTCTAAAGAGATTTAAAACTGAAACACCAAATGTGATCATGGCCCAATTTTCTTTTGTTTTCCCCATAGGCTCATAATTATAAAGTAAGCTTGTCTGCTGGTGATTTAATGCCTTTTTAAATGATAAGCTTAGACATCAGTTCTGTGCAAAATGGTCACATAAATTATTTTCAGGAGGTACTATTTCCTCAGGTATTTGAAGTGGATTCATTCAAGATACAGGATGCTTTCCAAAAAAATAAAAGCACTCATGATTTCAATGGAAAGCATGTTTCACTTTGTTGTCATGTTAATATATACCTGCATTAAAAAGCTCATCTCATGAATTGCTAAAGAAATAACCTCAACGGGGCAAACTACAAGTGATAAACTACGACCAGGGAAGGGGCAGCTTGACTCAGATCAGATGGTTCTCAAGGGGCCACAAATATCTCAGAAAAGTTTCCTAAACGAAGTCATTATTTTACAGTATTGACATTAGAATAAAACTTTTCATTCGTTTGCTTTACTTGAATTCTGGAAGGTTGTACTCTGTGGTGGAGAATTTACTTTCCCTTGGATACAGGGCAAATTGAAAGAGAATATTTACAGACCAAATAGGTGCCCTGCAGTAAACACACAGCACAGACATGACCTGCATCTGAATGCTCGAAAGCAAACGGAACATAGCTTTTAGGCCAGAGTATGTATAAAAGGCAAGAAGAAGAAGAACAAAAATCTCTTAAAATCCTCAATCCTTTCTGAAATTTGAATGACTTAACACGAACTTACAGAATTCTTTTATGACAGGTTCTGTTCCAGACCCTTTTTTCCCACACAGACTCATTTTATCCTCAGATAGCTGCTATCATTATAGAGAAACTCTTTTAAGATTACACAGATTATCAGTGGCAGAGCTGTGAGTCAACCCTAAGCAATCTGGCCCCAGGGTCTGTGTACTCAACTATCACACTGCTGCCTCCCTTAAAACTGATAATAAGAAAACATCTTCATTAAAGGAAATGAAAAACACTGTGTGTTCTTTGCTTTCCCTAATTCACTAATTCATGTATTACACCTTATTCTGCTCCTTCTTGTCTTGAATTAAGCCTTGAGTTTTGTACTCACACATTTTTTTCTTTGCTTGCAAAAGACATATAACATGGCCATAGAAGCCTACTTTGACAGGTTTATAGTAGCAGCCCTTCCTTCCAGCTGCATAAGTCAACTAAGATGTAAAGAGGCAGGAGCAGGGCCCAAGAGGTGGCCTCCAGGTAGTGTCTGGGTTTTGTCTTTCTTTTCTGTAGTTTTCACTCACTTGCGTTACACTGCTCCAAAGCTGGTCTCATCTGTGAAAGTCACCTTTCTTCCCATTTAGTGAGATAAACTTTTGTTGAAGACAGGGTTATTTCCCATGTGAGAATTCTGTCAATCAGGGGAGGAGTCTACATTAATTGTTCCTTTCTTCTTTCATTCTTCAATTCAGACTGCATGATTCCCCAATTACTCATAGTAGGTTCGCTATCAGCACTACACATTATTTTTGTATCTTAAGAGTTGAACTCATAGAATATATTTATATTTATATTCCAATAAATTCCAACCATTGCATGCATCAAGAGATTTAGTCAACTCAGTTATTTTGTGGTTCTTTTCCTCATAAAGTTCTCCTTGGAGGAGATAACAATGCAGACAAAGCAGTCAACTCTTTCCTGGCTAACACTTAAATGATAGAAGCTGTTGGTTGGGTGGTATAGAGAACAGCTGGAGTGTATGCCTTCCTCACTCTTTAACTCTGTGCTTTTAAAATTGATTATGAATATTGTTTATGATGCCACCATACTAGAAGATTTATCATGAGCTTTAGTTGAGATAATGCACTTAAAGAATATATCTCAGTGTCTGACACGGAATAGGTACTCCAAACACATCTTTCATATATCACATCAGCTGTCTGAGTAGTATCCCTATTTCTACCTTGCTCATCTTGTTATTAAAATATTAAGCCAGGCACAGTGATGCTCGCCTACAATCCCAGAGATTCTGGAGGCTGAAGCAGGAGGATTGCAATTTCAAAGCCAGCCAAAGCAAAAGTGAAGCAGTAAGCAACTCAGTGAGACCCTGTCTCTAAATAAAATACAAAATAGCTCTGGGGATGTGGCTCAGTGGTTGAGTGCCCCCAAGTTCAATCCCCAGTACCAAAACCAAAAAAAAAAAAAGATATTAATACACTAAAGCAATAACCTCTCAACTAGATTCCTTGACTCACGTTTCACTACTATGAACATAGGTATAGAAATTGATTAGCTAAAATAAATAATTTTAACATGTTATTACCTCATTCAAGGACCTTTGATAATATCCAGCTTCCAGCACAGTAACTGGTATATTTTAATCACCAAATAAATATTTGCTGAGCAAACGAATGAATAGATGGATAAGTGCCCCACTGGAGACTTTCAAGTCCTTCCCCAGTGAGACTCTCTACTCATTTATTTTCTCATTTCTATAAACACTAAACAATCATTTAGTGTGTGACTTGAACATGTCATACAGCCTGGGAGGGTTTGAATATTCAAGAATGATAAAGGAGCTCATGGTTCCTTTCAAAGAAAAACATGTACTTCAACCACATTGATTTATTCATCTTTTGCTTTTTCATTTGCAAGATTATGTTAGCACAGTTTTGCCATTCTAAAAAGCCATTTCTCTCCTTTCATTCCATGCACATTCTTGTTATCCCTCAGGATCCAGCTGAAGTTAAACTCCCGCTCTACATAAATACCTACTTAACAGTCCTGTGTAAAGTGATCTCTCCCTCATTCCTCCTTCTCACTTGCTAAGACAATTACTCTTAATTACATCATACTTTACTTTGGACGGGAATCATACGTTATAACTTCTCTGGTATGCTAATACTAACATGTTATTATATAAATACATAGTTTTCAGCTCTATCTTCTCCTCCAGTGTAAATCCTTTGAAGTCATGTCCTTCGTGCTTAACTTTGTGTTTCTTAGTATCTTGCATAGGCCTTAATATTAATGCTATTTTCCCATAGTGGTTCCTCAATCAGTATTTTCTGATTGGTTGATGGATAGGTTACTGAAAAATTGCCTTGATTTTAACAAAGGAATATGTGCCTTCATCTAGAGAGTCAGTAAGTGTTGGCCTGTTGACCAAGTACAAATTGATTGTTCAATATTACAGGAAGAATAATTCGTCTCTTGATTGTGACTGAAAAAGATGCTCCAGAGCATTCCAGAAAAGAGTCAGAGAATAACAGAATTGATTATTTCCTTGCAGAGAAAGAAAGGCTTATATCTCTGTACCTTTTCCCTATCTCAATTCATTCTTTATCCTGACCGAGTCCCTATTCCTATTTCTCTATTAATGTTTAGCATAGTTATGCTGAAACTGGAGTCTCTGGTTCCTTACAAAGTTTGTCAATGAATTTCAGCAGCACCTACTTCTATAAAACATTGTCAGAAAGAAAGCCTGGCCATTATTTAATGACAAAAAGAGGGGGTTGAAACCCAGACTCATCAAACTGCACAGTGTTCTTTCTTCTCACTATAAAACAGTTTGGGTGTTTTCTTAGGTTGTTGATAGAACAACCACTAGGGGTACAGTATTGAGTTCTGTACTGGAATGTCCAAGGGAAAGTTTGTAACAATACCATCCATAAGAACAAGAACAGCAGAAACAACAACAAATGTGTATATGTTGTTGGAGATGCATCAGGCACAGCTCTAAACGATTTAAATATTAGCCTTTAAACCTCATCCAAACCCATGAAGAAAACAACACTAGGGCTATCCACAATTTATGGGCCAAAAGCCTGTGGAGCCAGACACAGTGGCACATGCTTTTAATTCCAGAAGCTCAGGAGGCTGAGGCAGGAGGATTCCAAGTTCAAAGCCAGCCTCTGCAACTTAGTGAGGCCCTAAGCAACTCAGTGAGACCCTGTCTCTAAATAAAATATAAAACAGAGACGGGGATGTGGCTCTGTGGTAAAGCGTCCCAGGGTTCAACCCTGGTACCAAAAAAAAAAAAAAAAAAAAAACCTGTGCAACAGAGAAATTTGTGTAAGGACACCATGGTGATGGGTTGGGGACACATAGCAGGGGAAGCAAAAGCGTCCTACACTAGGTTTTGTTTCAAGCCATCCTGCATTAAAGATTTCCCTAAATTCCACCTTAGTCATCTTCCTTGGCAGAGTGAGAAATCTATCTGGGGTGGCAAAACATACAGCCACATAATTCACTCCAACCCCTGACTTAACTTTGAAGTATCAGTCTAAGAATAGACCAGTCACATCAGGTTTGTGAAGATAATCACTTGCTTCCAGACCTCTTAGGAAATAAAAGGGTGTTAGAGGAGGCCTTTCTAGGCTCTGGCACTCTTCACTACCTTAATGTGTTGTAAAATTGAAGTCGCTTTCTTGAGATGTCAGTGAGAAAAAGTGAGTAGCCTTGAAATGAACTTTGACAGCATGAATAATATAGTTGCCCTGTTAGCTAGTGGGCTGTCAATAGAAATCACAGTTATAATAGTTTAGCAGAAGGTATGGTATCTGCTCCGAATTAAAATACTTCACATAAAGTATTTTAATTCAGAGCACTTTATTGTGTATATATATATATATATATATATATATATATATATATATATATTTTTTTTTTTTTTAATTTCAACCAAAGTTTCAGAGAACCCAGTGTTCAAACATTCCAAGTCAGGATGAAACTAAGCAATCTCTGTATAGACATTGATTCTAGCCTCAAAACTGTTCTAATTATGTTAGATTGTAAGAGACCTGGATTTTAATTCATTTAATTTTATTCGTTTGATTATTTATTTATTTATTTGCTGTCAGGGATTGAACCCAGTGGTGCTTAAAACTGAGCTACATCCCAAGCCTTTTTTTTTTTTTTTTAAACACAGGATCTCAGTAAGTTGCTTACAGCCTCACTAAGTTGCTGAGTCTGGCTTTGAACTCTTACCTCAGCCTCTTGAGCCTCTGGAACTACAGGAATGAGCCTCCCTGCCCAGCCACATATTACTTTTAAAGCAGGCAAAGAAATCAAAAGTCATCTATGTATATTTTTGCTTCACATACAAAACTCCATCAGTCATATGTGGCTTAATGAGGGCCAGAGAAATTAAATAAGTTCCCCGAGTTCATACCATCACAGGAAAAAAACAAAATATGAATCTCTACCATAATAGCCCTGCTTTTATAAAAGCAAAATGATCTGTATATCAAGGTTTATGTCTTTTTCTTCTTCTACTCCTGTTCTCCTTCTTCCACTTTTATTTACTAACTCTTTACCTCTACTTTCTTTTTTTCTCTCTTTTTTTTATTAGATACAAATATTGTTATAATTCATCATTATACATGTTAGTAGGGCTGGGTTTTGATAAGGAGCAAATCAGGGGTTGAACCAGACAATAATCATGGTATAGTCCACAGTCAATATTTGACTGTCCTTGCTAATTCATCAAGTATTTCTTCATAATTCACTATGTTATATGATTGTTGAGTGCAGGTACTTTAGAAATATGGACATGGCCTGTTTCCTTCCTAAGAGTAGAACATGTCCATAAATAATGAGACTGGGAGGAAGAAGTAACTGTATATCATCAAAAAGTCATAAATTCTATGCAAGGAGACCTCAGAAGAGGAAAATCAATTAAGTCCAGGTACGAGGAGTAGGGTGTTCACATGAATGTCAAAGAAAAACTTTTACATGCCTTTTTCTAAACTATCAGAATAACTGGGCATGGGAGTATGAGATATTAAGGATATAGGGAGTGGGGGTAAAAACGTGGGAGGCTAGGCTTGGGAAAAAGCCAAAATATAATGGAGTCACACCCACCCCCTTCCTTTGAATACCCATTAAAGAATTTAATTCCTTCAAGTTGCATCAGGGAAAAAGAATATTTACTGTAGAAGTGTATACTTAGATGACTACATGAGGGAGGGAAGGAGGGGGAGGTTGGGAGGGGGTTCTTCTCATGTTTCACAGATGTTGACTTTAAGTTTCCACCTGGTAACAGCCTAGGGGCCAGAGCATAAAGATACAAGTCAAAACAAAACATAGAGACTTACACAGAAACAACTCACAGCATCCAGCAAGGGAATTATTTAAAAAAAAAAAAATTCTTTCCAGTGGCTAAATAAATATCTTTCCTCGTATTTGTACTTTCTTTTTTTCCACTTACTGAAATTTGGAAAGAGCCAAAGAATCTATTTGCCTCTTCAAAGTTCTGGATTACATATAAATATAGCCTAAGAAAAGCAGTTTTTTTCAAAATGAGGATTAAACTATATTGTAACCACTTTCTAGTATCTAGGTGTTTTATTTTATAACAGCACAACAACAACAACAGGCAGAAAACAAAACAATTTTTAAATTGTGAGTAATGAAAATAATAAATGACATACTTTTTATATAAATCCCTGGCTTTCTTCCAGGGTACTATAGAAACACATTCAAAATGCACAGAAAGGTCCATAGCATAGTACTTGAATTTGCACAAACCTTGTAAGGTAAGTAAAAACCTGAATGAGGAATTTTGAATAAGCCTACTCAGTCATCTTTGCAAACCACATTTAAAACAACTCCAGGATTAATTTCATTCCACTTTCTGGACTTGTGCATCTTAAAAGCAAGAAAACTTGTCATTTTGGAAGTATAAAGAATGTTCTTGATAAACAAAGCTAGAAAGTTTGCAGAGGGGGGATGGTGTTGGGGGTGGGGAGACAAACCCTTTAGTTACAATATTTTAGGGAAAGAATCGACAATAAGACAAATTTCAAGTCAAGTTGCTCCACTATACTACAAAAGCAGTTTAGAATCTTGAGCAGATGCAAAAAGAATAAAGCAAATGCGGAGGAAAAAAGACCGATAAAGTTTCTGGCTACAATACAAGAGACATATCATTACCATATGATCTAATGTGGGTGTCAGCCGGATTGTGTTCATTGAGGGAAACCTTATTTTTTAACTGTGCTATGGAGTAGAAGCAGGAGGTTTTCAACCTAGTGACAGTCACTGAGCAGCACCTACCCCCTCCTCCTTTCCACACCTGCAAACTCTTTTGCTTGGGCTGAATATTTAGTGTAATTGCATCTCAGCTTTGAGGGCTCCTGTGGCAAGTACCCGGATTAAAAGGTACGGTTTTCAATAATTGTCCTGAACTCTGCTACAGACTAATAAAACTTCGGTCAAGTCGAGAGCAAAAGGAAATATTTGGTGAGAAAAAGAAAAAAAAATCATGCTAAACTTTTAGTAATCTTATGCAACCTTTTAAACAAGTATTGCTTGAAAGCAGAAGTTAAATATTTGGTAAAATGGTTGAATGCATTGTTTTACTTTTTTCTCTTCTGTTCTTGCAAAGATGCTTATGAAAAAACTGTAACCGAACACCACGACTATCTATATTGATGTTTTTGTATTTGTACTGATGAAATGTTTAGCTCTTTATAAAGTGTTAACAGAAAAGTATTCTAAACTAGCATAGTATTTGTGGTTAGATTATACATTTAAGGATTTATTCCCATCCTGAATTCTTGTATATTTTACAAACTTTTAAAACCTCAGAGAAGTGAACTCTAGTGATTAGCGGTAGAGAGCTAATGTATATTTCTATAACCCCCAGAAATGAATAGAAATTATTACCAGAGGTAAAAAAATAAACATTGCAAATACTTATTATGTTAAAGACCTAAGATATTTTTGCAATTGCACAATTCCTTTACTGTAAAGGAGTGTCCTTTTCAGTATTTTAAAGCAAATGGAATTTATTATAAGGTACATGCACTGTAAAATGAGGGTGTGGGTAATTTTCTTTCTAACTTTAAAACAGGGTAACCTGATGACCACTGGTTAAGTGGGCTCTCAGTGATGTAAATGCCTGTGGCTTTTTCTTCCTCCTACTGTTTTTAACAGAAAAAAAAAAAGCCAAATACTTTGTATAGTAGTCCTATTTATGGATAAATGCTGCTATTATTTATTTTAAATTACTTGTATTATTAATGAAGTTTTGAAGTCACCCAGCACTGGGGATTTTAATTTTGATTTGCACTTAATATCTGCCCTTATCATTTGAGGATATATTTGAACTTTAAAAGTCATACGAAAGGTATAAATGACATTTCATAAATGTTGGTCTGAACGATACAGTTAATTCAATGTGCTGAGGTCATTTTATTATTTCTGATAAAGCATTTATAAGCCATGACAACTAACATTAGTGGAATAATGAACCTACATACATTTTAAGAATACTTAATATAGTTGCAATGAAATGTAAAAAGTATGTCATTTCAGTAACAGCCTCCTTGCTTTCTATGGGCAAGTTCTATTTGCTGTTCATTTTTTTGCATGTGATTTATTAAGAAAGGAAGGAAATAATTGAAGATATCAAGACTGTCAGGAGCCTACATTAATCGTTTTAAGATGCTGTGTTTTCAGGTACATATGACACTAAAGTAGAAGAAGTTATTTCATGAAAGGATTTACATAAAGTTGCTGGACATGTTAGTCTTTCTTAGGATATTTGTAGTTAAAAATGCATTCATATACACAAAGCCCATGAAAGTGATGTAAAAATAAGTCATTGAATCTATGAACTGTCTTACTCAGTTTCTATCAAAAAGAATATTGCACAGAGAATTTGCACCATTTTTAAAAAGAGTAAACAATTCCAAATGATGATACTATTGCTCTGAGCTAATGCTCAACATTTCCTTTTTTGGGTCGTTAGTAAAACAGCCAGGCATTTTCTACTCTGGGGAAAGGATTACAAAATGACATCTGCATTGACTCTCTTTGCTATTTATTAAATCTGCAATTACTTTGCTTAATTTTTTTTCTAAAATTATAAGACATTAAATATGCAAGGCTAGCAAACTTGTGGTAAACCGTAAACATTGCATTTTAATGTGAAACAGATAGAGGACCTCTCTTTCAGATCAATGCAAGAAAATGTCCTGCCAAAACAACAGTCTCCCCTTAAAGAGAAACTCAAACTGAGTGGGAATGGGCTCAGGAGAACCCCTGACACTGAATTTCAATTGGCAGAGTGAATAATAACATTTATTTTTAAAAAGAAAAACCATAAGCCAGTATTGTGTGTATTTCTTTAGACATACTCCAATACTGAATATAAACTAAGAGCAAAGGTGTAAGAAATTGAAAAACATTTTGTTTCTTCTCTAGTGGATCTGGAAAAACTTCCAGAAGACACATACAAAGATTTTTTTTCCCTTTATTTTCATATGTTTCCATTGGCTAATGTGGCTCAAAACAACTCTTTAATTCTAATTATGAATGTTCTGTCTTAATATTAGTTCTTACACATGTACAATTCAAAGCAATGATGTTGAGACTAAACATAATATCTGCAATATGTTCTGGGAATTTAGAAGAGTTTCAATGGCATTTTAAAACACATCTTCTCAAAAATGGATTATTTGTTCTCTATGCAATCAACCACTTTTTCCTATTCTGACTTATTCAGATTTATCATTGAATTATTTAGATCACATTGGCCCATTTAACAATATGGATGTATATATTTATAAGAGTTTATTTAATGAATAGGTAAATATTATATGCATTTGTCAAAACTGAGCTTTTTTCTTTATTTGACTTTACAAAAGGTTAGTAAAATGTAAAAATAGATAATATATAAATTATCTACTAGTAAAAGTTACCACTAGTAAACAGTAGATAATATATAAATTATATAACAATCAATTAGGTTTTCCACATGTATTTATTGACTTTTTAAAAATAATCAATTTGGGATTTTAACCAACAGATTTATTTTTTAAATGTGAAATTTTCTTATACCACATTGAAGCTCTTTCCATTTGATATATGTATACATGTTTTTTATTCTAGAAATTTGGATTTGAAGAAAACACTAGATTGTGTCTTAAAACATCAAAATGATTGGTGACTTGGAAAAATATTGAATAAATTATGTTGTTAATAAACTGATGGTCAACTGAGTCATTTGTGTGCAAAACATTGTGCAAGGCTGGGTACAGAACAAGGGATAATAAGACACGCCCTGAAGGACTACATGGTCTGGGGGGGGGGGGACAGACCAAGCATGCAAAACAAATTACAATATAATGTGATAAGTTCTTTAAAAGAGGTAAGAGTGATGTGCTCCGGGAGCACAGAAGAGGCAGAGAGGAGCATCCTGCCTGTATAAGTCAGGGGACACAGAAGGAAAGCCATTATTTAACTTAACCTCTCCGCAAGGTAAGTACTGTAAATGGCAAGTGACTTTGAGTGTAAGAGTAGAGATAGGATCTAGTAGGAGAGAGAAAACAGAGAGAAATATGCCTAGAAATATCAGATGGCACCAAATTACGAGTGGTCTCACATATGGCACAGGGAATGAGGACATTATTGGCAAGCCATCGGAAGCCAACAAAGGAGTTGCAATAGAAATTAATGAGGTTAATTTTCAGAGGATGGCTTGGGTAGAAGAGTGGAAGATGGCCTGGGGTAGAGAAAATGTTCAGGGTAGAAATGAGCAAGCTCTTGCAATAGTTCAGGGCATGATGAGAAGGCCTAGACCAAGATAAACACAGTAGTATGGAGAGATGAGGATGGTTTCCAGAGCTTCGTCTGAGATAAGAATTGGTGATCTTTCTTCTGTATTGGAAGAATTTTAACTATGTCATGGTTTGTGTTGAGAGTATCAAAAACCAGAATGACTTATAATCATTAAAACTTTGCAAATTATATGAAAGTATATATCATCTTAATTCAGAAGGCAGATTCAAATAGATTCACAACCTATTCAAAGTCTTCATAAGTAATTCGCTGTGCAAGTGAAGCTATAATTACTTTATTACCTCTTGAATACATCTTTAATGTTCTCCTTCCTCATAGTAAATATTATTTTTTTACACTTTCTCCATCTTCACTTTAGTATGGGACATTATATAAAAAAACAACTCATGGACTTTGGTCTTCCTGTACCTTTTATTTGTTTCCTAGGTTCCTAGGTTGTGAAAATAACTGAGATAAATCATGAAGGCGACCCTCATCTTCCTCCTGCTTGCACAAGTTTCCTGGGCTGGACCTTTTCAACAGAGGGGCTTGTTTGACTTTATGCTAGAAGATGAGGCTTCTGGGATAGGCCCAGAAGAACGTGTTCCTGAATTTGGAGAAATGGAGCCCCTGGGACCTGTGTGTCCTTTCCGTTGTCAGTGCCACCTTCGAGTTGTGCAGTGTTCTGATTTGGGTGAGTGGGGTGCAGGCTCTCGTTTGCCTACCTAATTTGTCTCTTTCATGGGTCTGGCTTCTCTCAGAGTTGAGGATTTTCGGTTGGTATCTGCAATTCCAAAGACGAGAGACACTGCCACCTAATGAGGAGTAAAGGAAGCAGCATAGGGTAGAAAAGTAGTTTTCAGGTTAGGGACACTTTGTCTTTCCTCCCTTCTTAAAAATCAGGATTCCATCCACTTTGCAATCTTGACTAAATCACTTTCTTAAGAAGTCTTTCTGAGCTTCACGGCCCCCTTTTTTTTGTAAAATGAAATTTTGAACAAAACTTATATTTTATGATTCCAGAGGATGGTTCATTTTAATTCTATGATTTGGTGTCATAAAAATTTAGACAGTTAAGAAAACCTGGACAATCTCTCTACACTGGATTCAGCCCACATAGCAGAGTTGGACCATGACTTGATCATAAACTATGGAGTTATCAGAAGCAAGACAAAGTACATTTTACAACAAAAATTTATCTTCCAAGTACTAAAATGCTCCCTTAATCTCTGGGTCTTAGTGTTGCTTCTACCTATGGTATTTCGTAATCTGGCTGTTTATATTCTTTAGAAAGTTTCAAAGGAAATATTTATGATTAAAGTATGGTATAAATATCCAATGTAATCGTGGAGCATATATCTTTAGCCTAACACCAGACAGTTTGATTGATCTTGTTTTCAGAAACACTTGGTCTGGAAATTCCAAGAGTAATATACTTAAGAGATAAACCTCCAGAAAGTTTGGAGGCCCAATGGATGGGCCAAAGAAGAGTACACTTCGTTTACATGGCAGCCGATTCACATTCTTCCTTTCTTTTGATGTATTTTCTTATTGGAAAAAAAGAGAGAAAGAATCCTCATATTATGATTTTGCCATGTGTATTTCCTTATGGAAGAAATCCCATAGTGTATAAGGCACTTCTTTCAGAAGCTCTTTATTTATTCAAGACATGCCTGCCAAGAATATTTTTTGCAGGAAAAAAAATTGCCATTAATTTCTACAGTGGAAATAAACTACACAGAAGAAC
Organism: Ictidomys tridecemlineatus; assembly: GCF_052094955.1. NCBI lineage: Eukaryota > Metazoa > Chordata > Mammalia > Rodentia > Sciuridae > Ictidomys > Ictidomys tridecemlineatus. The sequence goes on from NC_135482.1 coordinate 27,156,806, forward strand.
TCAGACAAACATAAGATATGTTCAACAGAAAAAGCTGAAAAGAAATACTTGCAGAAGTTTCTTCAATGTCAGTATATATATATATATATATATATATATATATATATATATATATATCATATAGCTATTCACATCCCAAATGCTTGTGTACATAATGGTTTTCCAAAGGGTAAAGGATAAATTCCCTGGATTCATTCATTCACTCCTGCAATTAAGATACTAAGAGCCCACCATCTTTCAATTCTATTCTAGATTATGGGGAAGATGAGGAAGCCATATATGGTCCTTTTTCTTTGGGTCTTACCTTTTAGTGGTGGCAACTTCCTTTTTGAATTGCATAGTCACTACAGGGGATATTAGATTACTATGAAATTCTCCAGAAAAATTTTATAAGTGTCTAGAGATAACTCGTATTACTGTCTTGGGCAAGAAATTAATGAGGTTGAAAAAATATGAACAAAGTAACACCATTTGATAGATGTACGAGTGGTAAACTCTTTTTTGAAGTTACTAAAATGGCAAAGTTCCCAAGAAGTGTGATGCAGTTAAAATTCACTTTACCTCTGAGAATAAGGTTAAAGGGACTCATTATTACTCCCACTAAATATATTATCAAAAATTAATGGTTGGTATTTTTGAGAGTGAGCCAGTCACTTTCCATAAGCATTATTTTTGAATATAGGTTCACTTTTCTTCCATGAGAAATAGTTTATAAAGCTGGAATCTGATAAAAGCATTACACCAGTTTTCCAATTCTCTACTTTTAAAAGGCACAAATCTACTAATAGGTCAAAACTAAATAGAAAATCTTTGTCTTGGGAAACATCAAGTACACTGACTTGGAAGACACATAATGCAATTTGTTGTTTTGTTGTTGCTGTTACAGTTTTGTTTATCTTGTTTTATATTTAGACACTAAAGTTTTCTATATGTTATCTTTTTTTGTTTTGTTTTGTTTTTTTCCTCTAAGTGCCCAAAGCATACAACATTCCTCCCTTAAACATAGATTTTCTGAATCTTATAGGTTAAGGAAGTAGCCAAGATTCTGACAATAATTTATTTTAAGATTCTACATTTAATTAATAAAACCGAGTTTCAGTGAGCAGTGGGTTCATCCAGCGTACTTTTATTAATTCAGAGATGAATATTGAAATATATCGTAAAAAATTTAATGATGTATTTCTACAGTAGAAAATGGACTTGAAGAGAAAAGAAATCCCCTTGCCTTTAAAGAGAACAGTTAGCGCTATTCAGATTTTCAACTATTATCTAATTGTTACTTACTTTATGATCCTGGAAAGCTGTTGAGAACCTTTACATTTTCATGTGTAAAAGTCAGTCTAGGAGATCCCATTATGTAAGTGAAATACTCACCTCACAGAAGCAACTCAGTATATGTCTTGATTATATAATGATCATGTCAAGTAAAAGATAATAGATGAGTTTTTTTTAAAAAAAAGTAAAAAAAGATGCTACCTTATTCATAGTAAAGACAATGCGGTATATTTTGTTTCATGTTCCCTATTGATCTGAGCATGAAGCTTGAATTATTGCAATAAAGAAAATATCCAATGCAGTTTATGATGGAAAATGTTGGTTATTTTCTTCATTAATAGCTAATATTATCTTAAAGATTATTCTTGCTCTAGCATTGAATGAAAAGAGAAAAGCTATGATGTTGAAAGATAATAATGCTTGGTTATTATCTAAATAAAATACAAGCAAATGTTTCTGTTATAATATTCAACTATTTTTTCCACTAAGAAGTATTTCTAGTAAAGTTAAAGAGTGAACAATTTAGATAATTTTTTCAAAGTTAAGAAGTGAAAACTGTGAAATTAAGTTGAGTAATTAGTCCATGGGCTATTTCAAGTCCCTAGTTGCAACTCATCATAATATTATCATAATATACTTTTGTAGAGCATGAGGGACTGAGAAAGTACACATGAATTTCCACAGATGGTTGCCAAGTTGATTTGCATAGTTTGTTGTAATTTAGTGTATAACTTGAATGGGAATTTTATGAGACCCTTATTTTCTCTCTTTATCTGTCCTCTTCAGGCATAAAATAATTCACTCTTAATCATAGCATTTATAAAAAAACAATAAGGGTAGATATAGGACTAGTGACTTCAGAAACCTATGGACATACTCATTCATTTTCATAAAAATACATAAAAATTTTACTATGAAAGGGGTACTATGTGATACTTTGATACATGTGTATATTGTATCATGTTTAAATTAGTTTACACATATCTGTCTCCTTAGTGTTTATCATTTCTTTTTAGTGAAAACTATCCTAATCCTTTCTTCTAGGTTTTTGAAATGTGTGGAATATTATTGTTATCTCTAGGGCAGCAGCACACCAAAACTTTCTGCTGCTGACTGTAACTTAGTACCCATAGATAACATTTCTTCCTATTCCCACTCTTTCTAGTCCCTGGTAACCACCATTCTACTCTCAGATTCTAAGAAGTTTCCACACAGGAGTGAGGTCATGCTGTGCTTGTCTTTCTGTGCCTGGCTTATTTCACTTAGCACAATGATCTCAAGTTTTATTAATGTTGTTGCAAAGGACAGGATTTCATTATTTATGGCTGAATAATATTCCATTGTGTGCATGCATACCATATTTTCTTTACCAACTCATCCATCGATGAGTACTATTCTAACAGGATTACATCAAATTAAAAAGCTTTTGAGCCAAGACACAATCAACAAAGTAAAGAGACATCCTGCAGAATAGTAGAAAATATTTGCAAACTGTAACCATGATGAGGGAGGGTAGATATCCAGAATATAACAGGAACTTCAAACCTCAAAATAAAAAGAAATATTAAAAATTGAGGTTTTAATAAAACCTCATTTTAAAACCTCTATTTTAAAAAGTCTAAATACATATTTCTTAAAAGAAGATAGATGACCAAAAGGTACATGAAAACATGCTGAACATCACTATCATCAGGGAAATGCAAATCAAAACTACAAAATATTACCTCACCTGGCTGGGTGGGGTGGCACATGCCTGTTATCTCAGTGTCTCCAGAGGCTGAGCAGAAGGATAGTGAGTTCAAAGCCAGCCTTAGCAAAAGTGAGGCACTAAGCAACTCTGAGACCCTGTCCAATAAAATATAAAATAGGGCTGGGCATGTGGCAAAGTGGTTGGGTGCCCCTGAGTTCAATCCCCAGTACCAAACAAGCAAACAAACAAAAACAATAACAGAAGATATTACCTCACCCCAGGATGAATTGCTATTATTGAAAAGAATAAAGATAACAAGTGCTGGCAAGAATGTAAAGAAATAAGGATGCTTGTACACTCTTGGTGGTAATATAAACTATTACAGTCATGATGGAAAACATTATGGAGGCTCCTCAACAAATTAAAGGAACATATGATCCAACAATTCCAAGCTGGGTTTATATTCTAAGGAAATGAAATCAGCAAATCTAAGACATCTGTGCATCCATGATCATTGCAGCACTCTTCATACAACCAGGAAATGGAGGCAACCCGAAAGTCCAACAATCTATAAGTGTAACTCCTTGTCAAATCTTTTTAAAATGTCTTAATATCAGTCTTGTCCTTGTTATCATGAAGGAAGATAGTATTTCTTGTGTGTTCTTTGGTTCAGCCATTCATCTTTTGTCAAGTATTATCAGTTAGCAGAATTTGGTAATGACTTTAATCTCATTGATGAAAGACAGATTAGGCCTGAAAAGTCAAATATAAGTATATATCTCATCTTTTGTATATTTTTCAAACTTAAAATAACACTGATTAAATTTTTTTATAGTTAAGTTTCAAAAGATTTGGAGGAAGTTTTAAAATCATTTGATATTGGAAAGGGCTTGGGTCATACAATTAAACACCTCTGAGCTCCTATCCTGCTTTGCCATGGTAAGACTAGAAAATGTGTGTGAAAATGCTCATCATAGCAACTTTTACATATAGTTCATCATTTCTAAATTAACCAACAACCTGAGGTTACTTATGGCACATCCTTTATTTTCTATTTGAAATTGACAAGTGTCTCATATATGGTTTGTCAAACTAGATATAAAGAGTATTGTCTTTCTCCTGTCTCCTAAGGAAGGATGTGTTATCTCCAAATATAAATAGTTGAGAATTTTAAAAAAATGTACAATTATCAAGAAGTTTGGTGCTCTTTAATCCAATATTCCTTTGAACAAAAACTGTTTGTCTGGAGTTGAGGATGAAGCATGTATTTATTTTATGATAGCAAGTGATTCTTAACCTTCTGGAAATGGCACCAGAAGATAGAACACATTAAATTTGGTCATGTGAAAGCAACACAATTACCTACTGGTACCTAAAATGTTCCTCTTAATGTAAAGGGTATTTTCAGGGGCTGGGGTTGTGGCTCAAGCGGTAGCGTGCTCGCCTGGCATGCGTGCGGCCTGGGTTCGATCCTCAGCACCACATACCAGCGAAGATGTTGTGTCCACCGAGAACTAAAAAATAAATATTAAAAAAAAAGGATATTTTCATTAAAAAAAATATATCAGGGAAACCATAGAATTGTTAAAATTGCGTAGTTTCTTTTTAAAACTGACTCTGCTCATGCTGGTGAAAACTTTGTCCGTGGTTACCACTTGGGATATATTATGTCACAGTTGCTGGTCTGGGGAGACTAGTTTGCCCAAAGCAGATCTTATAAAGGAAACAATAAACCATTAGACTTCTCCCCTGAAGTCAATCCATAAGAATAAATCAGGGCTATTTTTCAGGGTGCAGACAGGATGCTAGAAGCTCCTGTTGCCTTCATAGTTTCTAGCTTTATAGCAGCAGGGATGTGGGTGGCAGGGGTTAGGGGGGAGTCCCTTATTCAGATTGTCAGATGCATCAAAAGGGCTTCTTCAAAACACACTATAGGAAGAAGGATGTACCGAGTATGCCCACTGGGTTGCTAAATTAGCATTGGGCAGAGGGTGAGTCTGGACAATCCTCAGGAAAAGCGAGATTTACACTCAGGTCTTACCCAGAGAGCTGAGACGCCCGACTCAGGGGTTAAAGATGGTGAGGAGGAAGACAGGAATCTAAAACAACTGGATAAGTGTTTGCCTTCTTGACCCGCCTGAGAACTGATGCAGCCCTGGTTTCCCTCTTGGCCCCAGGAGGGAGAGCAAGGCAGCTGTGCGGGATCAAGGCATTTCATTAGACGGCAGCTGGGTTGCATTCTCTTTTGGAAGAACATCCTGGCTCCAGGGGACAGGATGGAAATAGGTTAGCTGGAACAGCAATTCCCTGGATGAAAGAGGAAAACCATGAGACCCTGTCATCTTAACTTTTTCCCTTCAAAATAATTACAAGAGGATTATATATTTCCTCAAAAATTGAGGATAAAGAATTTAAACCAGTTTGCAATCCAGTCTCAGTAAAAGGAGAAAGCCCCATAGCAACTGCATTGTAATACACCCCGATTTATTTACCCTGGATTTATTCTGTAGACTGCTTTGAGACAACTTCTCCTGCATGTCTACTTCTGTGCTTTCATTCTATCTATATTCTCCTTGATTGTCCTGACACAATTGATTATACATACATGCATAGAATTATGCAATATTTTAAATGACCTCTGTATTGATCTTCTTTCTCCAGCAGAAGGGAAGTGTAGTGATAATTTATATTTGCAACATTCTATGCACAATAAAATGTCTTATACTTGATGGGCTCTTAAAAATCAATAAGTAATTAATCAATTAATCGATAAACATATGCACGGCTTGGTGCTTGGGTGAATACTCTATAGTAGTACCCTTGATGCTACCAAACTGGACACCAGAGGGAACATGGCTAATTGGGTGTTAGAGAGCATACAAGTACAGTGCACCCTGGCTTCTTCCTTTTGAGGATGACTGTAAAGCCAGGAAGCTTAACCCTTCCTTAAGTTTGTTTGGAAAGGCAATAGAAATAAGAGAGAAAATTTTCTGTTTCAGAAGCCTGGACTCACTGCTATCACAGTCCGATTACCATTTGTTTTTTACTATGGGAAAAAGGAAAACATGTTTGCCTGAAGTAGAAAACATTTTTTGTTGGGGCTGGAGAACCTGAATGTTATTTTGGTGATTTGACAAAAACTGAGGCAAGTGTATCACCACTATCCTAATTATTAAATTGATGACAGAATTATAAAAAAATAAACTGTCAGAAAACAAGTATAAATCCTAGAGTTTGGACTCCTGCCACGTGGCAGGAAATAAAGCATGATGTTTTTAGGGTAACCTGGCCTTTGTCCAACGTGATGTTTACCAGATTGCTGACATTTACCAGCAGAGCAGTACTCTTCATCACTGGGACTACCAGAAGGGGAAAAAAAAAGGTAGTACATTTCTTACTAGTCTTTATTCAGAAATGATTTTCTGTTAACAACTTAGTATACTTGTATTTAATAATCATATTTTAAAGAAGACAAAACTCATTTTACACAATTTGTGAGAGCAAATAAAATAATTCAGGTTACCTTAGGGGGAAAAAAAACTGTGTTGTAATAGAAAAATGAAAATTATATTAAAGTTTGTTGAAAACTAAATTTAGGAAATCACTTTATTCCTGTTACTATTGCTGCAGAAGTATTTTATTCCCAAACATGGTAACTTCAAAAAATCATCTTATTTTGCTTACAATTTGAGGAACAAGATATTTGGGAAGGGCTAATAAGGGTGTTCTCACTTGAGGTTTCTCACTGTTTGCAGTCAAGCATTAGATAGGACCAGAATCATGGGAATGCTTGCCTTAGGCTGGCCACCTGGATGATGTCCTTTAGACTTATGATGAGCATTGGAGCTAGTCACAAGGGACTGTTCAATCTGTTGTCTTCAGAGTGACTCATCTGTCCAGATGGTGGTCTAGCAGTAAACATATTTCTTCAGGCTTCTGGTTGCCCCCAGAGCAAGCATCTCAGAGGAACTAGATAGCAGCTGTGAACTAGGTAGCAGCTATGAACTGGGTACCACCTTTTCTGACCTAGCCTCAAATATCATAATACCATTCTACAGCATCCCACAGGTTCACAGAGGCATCATAAGTCCATCCTAGTCTTAATGGAAAGGAAAGAGGATTGAACTTCACTTCTTAAGGGGTTTGGGATGAGTTTTTATATTAGAAGGACATGAAGATAAGAAATATAATTAATGAAATCTTTGAAAAGTACTATTATTTCGCACATTTGCTTAGATCTTCATGTTTCTAAAGAGAAGCATGAGAATAAGTTACTCTACAGAGTACTAAATAGAGAAGATCCATAGATACTACTTGTCTCTATGAAGATCATTACTTATAATTGCAAACTGCTTAAGAAGTTAAATATATTATATTTAAATTAATTTTAAGCTAACATCATCTACTTAAGATTGTATGAGAAGCAATCAGTCATATTATCTGGACTTTGTTAAAACTATAGAACATCTTATTTGAAGCTTATTCTACCTGGCTAACTGTTATATCATTTTTAAAATTCTTAATATCTTATTTTCTCTATTGTTTTGTGAATTACTATAAAATCCATCAATATCTGTAGGAATGATTTTATGAAAATCATATGAAGTTAATATAATTATATGTAATTAAAGACAGTATTTGTTAACTTTGCTTATTTAAGTGGTTAAAAAAATAAGATAAAATAACGGGTTCCATAGAATACCACATAGATTTTTGCATGGTGAAGATTAGTTTTGGTTCAAATGAGCAACTTTTAATCATTAAAATAATATTTAGCTCAAATGTATTTCTATCCAATTGACCCTAGGTTCAGTTGGTTTCAGATGAAAATATACAGGTTTAGAGATGCAAACTTGAGTTCTGGTCATCACTAGTTAGTGGTTGAGGTCATTTTAAACCAGATAATTTTGAATACAGATGGATAAATAAAGACTGATAATTTTTTTTAGATTTGAAAAGTACAGCATTTACACTATCATATGGAATTAAATTAACCAGAAACAGCTAGTGAAGGCCTAATTACTTATTGGGATTTTTTGGTGCAGATAATGTGAATGATATATTTGATGATATCATTTACTTGAGAATTAGAAACAAAGTTATGATAATTATAACCAGTTATATCCCAATACTTCTGAAAAAATAACTACAATAAAAGTAGGATGTGGAGAGATTTAGTAACAAAATATGGTGGAAAGGATCTCAAAGACATGTTCACAAACTTCCTACCTGTGACTGTATTTCAAAATTAATCAGAAAGACACCTGTGTACAAACAGCTAGAGGACATCAGGAAACTTTTGAGGTAATTCATCCTCTTTTTTTCCCACAGGTAGAGACATCTGATGAAAAATGATCATTTGTCTTAGTTAACCCCAAACATGCAGAAACAAAGAACAAGCACAAGATCCTAAAATACAGGACAGTACATCATAAGCTTCAGAAGCAGGGGATCAGTGTTATTTGAAGTGGTAGAGATGAGTATTTATAGAGTGGGGAAGGAAATAAGAGGAAGATTTAAAGCACTGTGAGATGGAAGTAGGAAGAAATGCCTGGATGGAGTTTTCCATGAGTGAGAACTCAAACCATCTTGGTTCTTGGGCTACTTTAGCCATGAGGCACCTTGACTAACCCACCTGGCATTTCTGGGTTTCTTTTTCTCTACCTGTGGGGAAAAAAAAAAAGAGGATGTGTTAGCTCAAAACTTTTCTGATTTCTGGGACAACTAAATATTTGTGAATGTTGAAAATTTCATTAATTAATAGGGTCAAAATCAAACCTAACAAAATAACAACAACCTGATGTCTACTATCATAATGTTTTTTTTTTTTTAAAGAAGGTGTGTATAAAGAAAAAGGAAGTAGTAGCAAGAAATACTCTCATAAATTGCGGGAGGTACTTTATATTAAAACTAACCAGATTCCCCTTGTTGTTTTTTCTTATTTTGATATAGGCCAATAGAAACCTCATTGTGTATGCTGGAACATTTGGGATGCATAGACTACTTGACATTTTCCCTTTGTGACATTCTAGAAACTCAGCTGTAGTATTTTGCCCGTGGTATTCTGCCCTTAGTTCTTGAACATTCCAGGCAACACTTGTTAGAGTCTTTAAAAATATAACATGATATTGGGTGTGATATCTTTTGGAGGATGTAGATTTGACAGGAGAAAGTATATGTCATGTTGGAATTCAAGAGAGCAATCTTCTAAACACACTTTGTCACTCTTAGCCAAATGAGTTTTCTCTTGTCATTAAACCTTGTCTGAAAATCATCTGGACAAAGGAATGTATCATATTGCCTTACCTGTCACATTGGGCTGTTTGGAAGAAAATGAAATAACATTGTATTTTTTTGAATAATTATTAAAGCCTCAGAAATATAAAGTATTAATAATAAAACATTCATATATGAATTATCTCAAAAGGACATGAATTGATTAGTGATTCATACATTAAAATAGCTCTACAGGAACTAAGCAGTAAGAATCACAAGGCTGAAGAAGGCATTTTTTAATGCTAAATCTTCAGAAATAAAGCATTATAATTAATCTCAAGCAATTTCTTTTATTAAAACATTCTGAGATAACAACATAATAAAAATTGCCAGTCACTCGGATATATCAATCTCTTCCTCTACATCTAACACTATCTTTGCAGTTTGAATCTGAACAAATGTTAAGTGTAACCAGAATTCAAGTGCAATGATGTGGATAAAGTAAAAATAATGAAAATTAAGACTTATTTTTGACTCCCCAAAAATGCCCAAGAAATAATATGTGGGCAGTAACTTTATATCTTTATTTGAAATTAAAGGAAATTATATCTTTTCTTGGTTGGATAACAACTAATTATCAAAGATTTGGCAGAAGTCTCCCACCTCTAATTGCATGTAATTAGTAAATTGACATTCTGAAAATGGCAGGGATTATGACTGCATAATGCCATTAAATATCCTCCTACGAGGTAGCTGTTCTGGTGGTTCACTGTTTATGATGGAAAACACTTCACTCTTGCTATTTCTATGGGAACTGTTTCTGTAGTGAGTTCTGTATTTACATGGCATATTGATGTAAGTTCAGAATCACATGAATTTTGATATTGCAATTTATGAAGAGAGTGGTCACTGGATTAGGGACAAGATTATTTTTTCCACTAACAGAACAATGATATCGTGAACAAAAAATTATTTGAAAAAAAAAACCCATAAATACGTGACTTTAGATATATTTTAAGTCATTTCCATGAAAAGCAATGAGGATAGTTGAAGTATGTCTACCATAATGGTTTATGAATGTATTCTAATTAAAACTCAAAATCGGAAAGGAATTTTCCATACATAGGAGTTATTCTGCCTCATTATAATTTGATTTTCAATTGAAAAGTTTGGATTAAATTATGTTTTCCATGCAACATGGATAATTTCTGATTTATTCCTACTTTATACAGCTGCTAGCAAGTTGATGGTTCCTAGGAGGTACTCAACCACATGCTGTTAAATGAATGAAGACATGTTCTTCAGCACTTCAAGTTACAGATATGATGGAAGATTGCTTCTGTCAAAGACTAAAAAGTATTCCAGATTTACGTTATGCAATCTTAAAATATAGAAATAACCACATTGAGTTAATAGAATGTCAAATTTATATTTAGCATCCCACATCCATAAGAAAAAAGCCAAAGGAAGACCAAAGGCCTCATTTAATAATTTTCCATTAGCTTTCATTCCCTTTACTCAAGGTGGCATACATTTTGAATAAAATTGTTTTAGTGACTAGTGAAATTTTTTAATACCATGGACAAATTGCTTACTCAATACATTTATATTTGTAAACTAACAAAAATAACTCATTTAAATGTAAAGTTCAAAAGTAAAATTTTATAGCATTACCTTTAGAGAAGTTATACTATCAAATTTATTTTATTTTATTCTAATTAGCCTAATATTGATTGATCATAAAATTTCAACTAAAACTAATATTGTTCTGGTATTACAGTTAAAACTGAAAGAATTGATCTCCAAAAGTGTGGAAAAGTTTTCAAGTTGTTGGATTAACATTTTTCATGTAGTCAACACACATTGATTATATATTTATATAATTTAAGTTAAAGTGTAGCTCTATGACAGTGTTAAATTATCAATAAAAGCTTTACAGTTGATGATATGACTAAAGTATGTTCTTATTGACAGGGTGTTTATTTAGAAATATATAGATTTATACTTCACTCCTACCAAACAAATGTAGTAAAACAGAGTGTACACTGAAAGATTTGAGCCGCACCCTAAGGAAATACAAAATTTCCCTTTTGCATAAAAGTAAATACGCAGGGAGAATATCATGTTCTGCTTATGACTAGGAAATAAAATTGTTTGACTTGGTTAGAGGATAAAACAAACCTTTTAAACTATAAATGATGTAATTCTTAGAAGAAAAATAGTTTGCTGGTAAAACTATCATGGCAACATTGGTTTCTGTATAAATCTATTTTTTTGTGTGATTCTGTAGTTATGCGTCCCCTTTTACTGACTACACACTCCTTTTATTCCTATGCTAGGTCTAGACAAAGTGCCCAGTGATCTTCCACCTGACACGACACTGCTAGATCTGCAAAACAACAAAATAACGGAAATCAAAAATGACGACTTTAAGAACCTGAAGGACCTTCATGTAAGAGCAATTTGATTTTTTAGTGATAAAGTGGTATGCCTCAAAGTATTTTTTCCAAACAAAAACTATGTGAGGGCAAAACCATTTATCATAAATAAATCAGCACCCAGCCACATGTTTATTAAATTCTCTTCTTGGCAGTGGTGGGGGAGTAGAGCAGCATGTTAATTAATCAACAAAAAATCATCAAATGTTCCTCTGGATATTTATACATTTTTAGTATTTAATTTATATCTATCACTTTATATCTTAATCCCCTCACAAGTTTTCATGAGTAAATATATGTATTTTCTCAATTAGACTGTACTTAAATAGTAGAACAAAATATAATATAAATTGATTTTTGTATTTTATTTCTTTTTTTTTCCTTTCATTCATTCATTTTTCTAAGAGAAGTGAGAATAACCTTGTAAATTCTCAAAGACTGGACCAACAGAAAAAGGAATAATCATTAGTATTTTATCTAGTAAATATAATCATATGTGTATGTACACATACATTCACCTATAGATAGGGTTGCATTCAGAATCATGCATGCTGCATCCTGAGCTGTGTTTTGATTAAGATTTTCACTTATCTATATTCCATTATGATGTCTAGTCTAATGCTCAGGATCCCCTCAGAAAACAAAAACAAAAACAAAAAAAAAACAGCATTCTCAAAAAGACTTCCTGCAGGAGACTTTACAGAAAGAATGGTTTGCAAAGAGGTATGGGAAACAACAAGGCTTTGCAAAGCACCCAGCTCCACAAGACTTCAAGGAACTTGTATTAGTTCCCCATGAGAGAACTGAGTAGCTATAGTCCTGTTCTTTGATTTCCTGCCAATGTCTCCATTGGCTGAACTTATTTGGAGGCCATATGTGGAGAGCACTGGGTTGGTATCGTCCCTATAGTGAGATCAGTGTCCTAAGACACGGAGAAGGGCGGGAAAGAACAAAGAATATAGTTGTAGATGGGAGACAATATGCTGTAAATGGACAATAGGGATACACCTCTAAGGCAGCATTGTGTAAGAGTAAATCCATGGTCTCTTTATAGAGAGTACTACGAAATTTGTTATCTAGTCCAGCTCCCTACCTATGCAATGAGTATGCTCAACATCTCAGTGTACATTTCGTATAAATAAGCCAAACATCAATGTTCAAAAGATATACTGTGGAAATCTCACTATGTGTGTTCTACTGTTTGGCTAATCCTGGAGCAGTGGTTTTCTTCTTGGCAAAGAATGGCAATTAAGAGCATCCAGGGAAGGCAGGTCTTATGGGAATGAGGAGACTGGACATCACATGGGCACAATTGATGGATATGATCTCTAAACTGAATTTAAAAGGACCACCAGTGAACTCTGAAAGGCTGTGTTGGAGAAGAGGAATTATATTTACTTGCTGCTATACTACAAAATGACAGAATTATCCTAGTGACTGGAAATTCCAGGGAAGCAGATTTTTCTTCAGCATTAGAAATGCAATGAAGCTGTGTGTGGCAGCACATGCCTGTAATGCTAGTGACTCTGGAGGAGGAGGCAGGAGGATCACAAGTTCAAAGACAGGCTTAGTACCTTCAAAAGTTCGTAAGTAACTTAGTATGATCCTGTCTCATGTTAAAAAATTTTAAAAAGGGCTGAAGATATGAATCCGTGGTTAAGCACCCCTAGGTTCAACATCTGGTACCAAAATTTTTTTTAAAAAATTTTAAAAAAAAGAAATGCAATGAAAATTGTTAGAATTTTTGGAAAATTGTTACATGATATCTGTATATGGAGACAAAGAGTTCATTTTTTATAATTAATGCTATAGAAATACATTCTTAAGCTTAAAATCATAAACTTGGTGAACTCTAATTTCACATCTATTTCTTCTTGTCATTATAGAAAGGCTATGTAGTAAAAATAGTCAACTTATAATAAAATATAAATATACAATACATCACTTGATTGCTATGTATTAGAAATAAGAAATATAGATACAGGGGATAATGAAATATAAAATAGTAAAAATGTCAACTATATACATAATGAAATTAACATAAAATTTAGCTATGGATGTTCTAAAAGCCCTGGAGGGAAAAGAGTACCATTTACCCATCAGGAGAACATATACCCGATTTTTAAAGGAAGTACATTTTTTTTCCATAAAACTTTTAAGATTGTACATGTAATATTTTTTTTTAAAATAGCACATAATAAAATAGCCATGGTCAATTTATTATGTTCAATACTATAAGCCATTATAAGTATTGAGTATTAATAGCACAAAGTAACAGAAAAATCAGTCATCATCATTATATCAGAATATCAGGTAGAGTATTAGGAGAATATGGGATAATGGGGATTTAGAAGATGAGCAGAAATTGGAAAGGTAGAGAAAAGAGGACTTTTTTTCTATAAAAGAAAAGCAAAGGCAGAAGACAAAAAGCAGTAGATGATAAAATAGAGGTATGGATGTGGGCTCTGAGACAGTGCAGGACTAAGCCTGAACAAGAGATTCCATCACTGGGCTGCTGGGTTCTGTTTCCACAGGTAGTAGGTGCTCACCTGCTCTCTGCCTTCACCTTAAGATTTCACTGGGAGTGAGGGCATGCCGAAACTAGCAAGGTTGTCAGTGATTATTTGGAATACGTTTAAAGAGGTGATAATAAAGAAGGAATATCATTAATTTCAGTGAACTAAAGTATGTAAAAATCTTTATTTGCTAAGGTTAACCTAAAGGTACTTTTTTTTTTAAAGAAGAAAAATTCTCTTACTCTAATCTTAACTTCATATTTAAATATATGCCAAATCGTTTTTTAAAGCTGTTCAATAAGGGACATCTAAATTTCTGTGACGTTTCTTTAAATCCAGTATTGGTAACAATGTGTTCTTTCTTTCCCTAAGTCTCCTTCGAAGTGTGCTTTCAGGCAACCATTGCCTTGGCAATCCCCTTCTTTCTACTTCAAAGTGCCCATTGGAAGAGACAGAGAGCTTATTAGAGCTTCTAACCTTTCAAACAGCTATTTTTCTCTTACTCTTTCATTCCTGATCTTTACCATCCTTGTTATTATCCAAACAAACATCATAATTTCAGCTAGGAAAGGTACACTTGAATGGGAGGGAAGGAGAGCAATGAAAAATAAGCAAGGTTTAAAATAGAAAGGATTCAACTGGAAAAAAATTCTTTATTCTCCAATAATTATATCCATTTGCAATGCTGTGGCTTAATATGAGTAATACTTGTTGCATATTAGTAGTTTTATATTTAGAGTAGAAAACTATATCATCTTTCTTTAAAATAATGGAGATAAAGTGTGGCAATACTAACAAAGTATTTCTTTTGAATTAAAATTTAATATATCTGGTAAAGAAGGTTTTTTTTAAATTAAAAATCAACAAAAGTTGCCAACAAACAAAAACTTGTCAGCAGTTTCTATATACTAGCTGTTCTTAGTAACGTAGAAAAATGAAAATATTTAATCTTTTAAAATATTAATATATTTTAATAATTGGTTTAGAACATAAATATGTAGCCAATATAACATGAAGAAGCAATTTTTTTCTTTTTTGTCTCTCTCTCTCTCTTTTTTTCTTTTTACAATTAAAAGGCCTTATAAAACAATGTATTTGGTGATTTTTGTATCTGAGTTCTCCTAATGCAAAAACTTATTTTTAATTAATTAGTGCTATATTTATAGTAATTTCTAAACATGGTTGTGGACACTTTATTCTGTCCCAATATTTGTTCTAACAGAGCCATACTGTGTTTATTGCTTTAAGTCACATTATGTGCTCTTATTAAGGAACTTGAGATAATTTTATGAAGATCTAGGAAACATGAATTTTCAAATGCAGTACTCATGTTTTTGCATTAATGAGAATCCAGGGGTGGGGGAAAGTAATTGAGGTAATAGAATGGTAAAATTTCAATCACAGGGCTGGATTGCAGCTCAGAGGTACATCACTTGAATAACACATGTGAAGCACTGGGTTCAATTCTCAGCATCACATAAAAATAAATAAATAAACAAAATGAAGCTATTGTGTCCATATAAAACTAAAAATTATATACATAAAAATTTCAGTCCCAGAAATGCAAGAATCTATTCTGAAAGCAGTGGCTTTCAGAAGTATATCCTCATGTTATTCACATTATTTTATGAATTAAAACTTATTATGAGTAACATAGTCTTTTAATTAATCCAAAGATACATTGGTTGATTAATACAAAATTCTAAAAGTTTCCAATGTATATTAAAGAAAGTTAAAAGCATTCATGGGGGTTAAGTAATATAAAATTGAAATTAATAGGCAAATACTATGGAAATCAGTACAAGTCAAAGCAGAGGAGCCGAGTGAGCAAAACTTATATTTATCAGACACACAGAATGGCAGAAGCTCAATGAGAAATACAAAGCATGAGAAATACAAAGCACATCTTTGACTACCATCCATAGAGAAAAATTCGGAAGGTTGATACCATCAAATGTATGCAATATGGTCTTAAAATCTGGTTTCTATTATGTTAAATGTTAAAGTCTGACTTTTAATATCATCCTTGTGCAGGGCTTACACTGTACTAGATGTAAGGTTACTATCATATTTATTGGCAATTTTTAATTAACATGCTCAAGAGAAGAATAATCCTGGTACTCTAAACTCCAGTCTCTTCAATTGTTGATGATAGTGTAAAATGGCACCACCCTCTGCTGCAGATTCTGTGATACAGTCAATGACAAGGGACCTTTAGGATGAAGACCTGACTGGGACATGAATGTCTGTTACTAGGAAGTACAATCGTGGGGAGTATTTATTGTTTAAAGATTGTATATGTGCATACATATCTATATAGCCATGCAGAGACACAGATAAAGTGATCATACTTGCTGATTTTTCAGATTTCTTGCAATTTTCCAGACATCCTCCTCAAGTACCATTAATGGAATGAAGAGACTACATACTTGTTAAATGAGTGTGTGTGTGTGTGTGTGTGTGTGTGTGTGTATACTTATATATAAGGTAGTTTGGAACTTAAGAAAATGTTTCTGTTTTCTGTCTATAGGCATTGATCCTTGTCAACAATAAAATTAGCAAAATAAGCCCTGGAGCATTTACACCTTTGGTGAAGTTGGAAAGACTTTATCTGTCCAAGAATCAACTGAAGGAATTGCCAGAAAAAATGCCCAAATCCCTTCAGGAGCTTCGTGTCCATGAAAATGAGATCACCAAAGTGAGAAAAGCGGTGTTCAATGGATTGAACGAGATGATTGTCATAGGTACAGATATTTTTAAAACTTGAAGACCAAGGCACCAGGTGGTCCTTCGAGATATCAAGTATTCTTTAACTGCAGGGAGGTGAACCAGCTGGAGCCTGTGTGCCTGAAACCTACATGGTGTAGAGTAGCAGGGCCAGGCGAAATTGGACTGAATTTGTACTTTACAACATTTTTCTTTCTTGATTTTGAGGATCTGAGGATGTAGAGGAGATCTAAGACTGAAGTTACCTTGCTGTGTGCTCAGTGTGCAGGATGGACTTAAGTAGTGCTTAATTAGAAACATTTTTGTGTAGGGATTTGCCATATCCTGAACAGTCATAAATCATTTGCTTTAAATACTATGTTATAACATTTTTGCTGGAAGGATGGTCAAAATATATATAATTATATAACCATTTTGCAAAAAAATAGATTCAGATATTTTAAGCAACACTTTAAAGTATCTTAGAAAAGTAATAGCATAATGTATGATCGATAAACACTTTTTTCTAATGTCAGCATTTTCTGAAAAAAAAAAAGAGAAAAAAAATTAGATACTTGGTTGCAATTCTTTTTTGTTTCATATATCTTTGGTTTTTATCCTTTGATTTTTGCCTGTTTTCATAATGGAATGTTTTATTCCACTTTGCTATTCTTCTGAAGAACATGCTCTTTTATTTCCCTTTTGTTTTCCCATTGTTATTAACCCAAATTTCTTTCTAGAAGCCTGACAGAAAGAGATACTATGCTGACTCATAATATCCTAAAATTCTCTCTAAAATCCTGCACTTTTCACACTTGTAGAACTGGGCACCAACCCGCTGAAGAGCTCAGGAATTGAAAATGGAGCCTTCCAGGGAATGAAGAAGCTCTCCTACATCCGCATCGCAGACACCAACATAACCTCCATCCCACAAGGTGACAGAAACCCTCCCACACGTTCCGAAACACCTAAGTCCCAGGGATTGGACATTTTTTAAAAAGTGGATGTGGACACTTAAATTGTGACTCAAGTAACCAACCTTATTTATGGTAAATCCTCTATCCCTAGAACTGGTCCTGTGGAGCCTGGGTGACGGTGAGACTATCCAGGTTCATTGTAAGGATGGAGAGATTCCTTAAAATGTCCCTTCTACAATGAAACAATAAACAATGAATTTATATTTGTAATTGTGATATAAAGAGGAGATAGTGGAGCTATTTTAAAAATAAACTGAATGCTTTGGTACTTTGTTTTAAAAAATGATACATAGAAGTACCTCTGGAACTGAGACAATTTGTGTCTCCAATTCCTTAGGGAATTCTTTCCCTTGTAGGATTTTCCAGTCCTTAATATCTGAAGGGAATCACCACTATTATTGTAATAGCATTGGTTGTAAAAAGTGTGGATTTCAGAATCTGTTTGGGTTCAAGTTGTCATTGACTCAAGGACCCTTAATTACTTCATCCATAAAGTGAGAACAATATTAATATATACCAGAATGGGTTGTTTTAAAATTAAATAGATAATCAGAAAAAATTTGGCATTTAGATAAATAGGGACTAATGTTATCTCCTATTATTCAAAAAATGTTTTCAACCCTCACTTGGCTTAGACAATGTACAGAATATTGGTGACAGGTTGGTAAATAGGAGATGCTATCTACTTTTAGCAACCAAAAAATAAACAGCAATCACCCCACAGTCAGAGTAAGCTCATCCTGCTCCTGGATGCTTAGGAGAAGCACATAAGCCAGGCTTTGTGACAGGAAAGGAACAGAACTTCCAAAATAAGTGCCTGTAATTTGCACATTTTTTCTGCTTTCTAGATGTTTCAGTTTCACAAATGCCCCTCTATAAGTTTTCCCTTCGGTTTGGGCCTTCCTCAATTAGATGCCTTTTTCTTGATCTAGGTACAAGCTAAAGGTACTTATCTGCAGAAAACACCAATTTTACTTTATTGCATTTTCAGAGAAACTTTAATTTCTGAGAGTACATACACCATAGAAGCTATATTTACTACCACTTGTCCTATCTACAGTCATCTCATACAGAGCATGTTTTGGGTGCCCTTAAAAGTAACTGCTGGGATGGATAGATGGATGAACAGATAGCTATTTCAATTTAAAGTTTACAAGCCATGTTCTTGCTGAGTAACTTGCTGCATCTAACAAATGACTAAAAAAAATCACCAGTGGCTCCATATCCATAGGTTCAACCATCTATGGATCAAAACAATTTTTTTAAAAAAATTTTCATCTAAAATATGTGCTCTTTTTACTCCCTAAACAATACAATATAGCCACTATTTATGCATCATTTACATTGTTTTTATAAGTAATCTAGAAATGATTTAAGAACAAGAGGATTCATGTAGTATATATAAAAATTCTATATCATTTTATATGAAGGCCTTGAATTCCAACAAATTTTGATTCATAGTAGGGTCCAGAAAAAAATCCCCTAAACCCCTACAGATACTCAAGGACACTGTGTACACACACCAGACAGAAACAAATATACACATACACACACACACACACACACACACACACACACACATGCACGTAAAAATATATAGATGCAGATTAATATATCTGACCTAAAGGCATACTCATAGGAGATGAAGCAGCTGGAATTTCCCCATCACTTCATATTGCTATATAAATTTTATTAAGCGTTTTCTTTGACTTTGCAATCCCTCCTGATACCTCCTATAAAATATCCCTAAGTGACACCTTTCATCAATGATATGTTTTCTTTTACTGTCTTAAATTTTCTTTCTCTCCTGCTTTACTCTTTTTCTTATCATTTCTGGCTTGCTTTTATTTACTATTTTATAATAATATAGAAGTCGTAGTAACTACATTGTATTAAGCACTCGCTGCTAGTATCATGCCAAACACTTTTCATGGAATCAAAAAACATCCCTATATGGTGGTATCATTCTTGTTCTGTAAAAGAGGACAAAATGAGTCTTAAAGAAGTGAAATAAATTGTGAGCAATGTCATAGAGTTAGGAGGAAGTATCACAATGAGATTCTCTGGGCTGTATTAGAGTTCGTGTGATTAACTACTTTATTCTCTTGCCATCCACCATATTTATGTTCTGCATATTTATGTCTATCTAAAATAAGAATCTAGGGTTAGACTGGGCCTCTTATGCCTGTCTGTGTATTATCCATGTCCTGATTATAGTTTCTCCCACTACTTATTGAAATGTAAAGGTGGGATAGTGTAGTAATTATAAAATCTAAATTGAATTAAAACAACACAGTGAGAGAGACCTCAGCCACTTAGCAATTCTTCAATTTTGCATTAATTATTCCTTTCTCTAAACACATCAGTTTTTCTAACTATAAAATGAAGGTATTAATAAAACCTACCTTCTAGGATTATTACCTAAAGTAATATTTATATACATATAGTACCCACACCTGAGTAATCTTCATTTATTTTATCTCATAAAACAAGGAAGAGGAAAAGAATTAATAAAAGTAACTGGAGAATATGTTTTCTCAGTCACATGCCATAGTGGCTAAGGGTAAGAAGAGTGTGTATAAATTTGCCTTTCTCTGTCCTGTTGCAAAGGTTTCCATAGACAAACTTCTTCCTGGTTCTAACTTTATTTTGAGGAAACCAACACTAAAAAGGGAAGACACTAAGAGGCAGTGAACTTTAAAGAAATCTTTTCCTGGTGATAAAAAGAAAGAATATATATATATATTGCTTTTCTCAGAGGATAATGTAAAAATATAAGTGCATTATTCTAAGGAGAATTAAGTGGTTTAAATCCTTTATTGTCAAAATGGCTACAATTCCCTAGATTCTATTCATAAGAAAAATGCAATTGTTTTTTCATTTCCTCTAGTTGACAACAGGCTATTTTAACTTCCTTTGGCTATCTAGGATCATATTCTACTCTTTACCTAAGATACAAATGGCCTACAAAATCTGTAATTTTGAATCTCTGTTTCCTCACTTATGACAAGGGATTAATTATCAATAATTTATACAGTGAGGGAATAATGAAATTGAGTTAGGACAAGTGCCATAGCAGACACACTTATTTCCTTAGCATTTTCCAAAAAAATACATATTTCCTTAGAGAAGCATATTCATATGTTCATTTTTTGGTCAAATACAGAAAAAAATTATTGCATTAAATAGAAAATATTGACATAATTCAGTGGGATGTAATGAAAGTTTCACATCAAATGTAACCTGTGATTTTCCAAACTGATATCTTTATAGGCAAATATGCAAGACATTTTGCAAGTCAGATTTTATTTGTTCATGTAACAGATTTGCTATTTTTTTTAAGTTCTTGCTATTCTTTTAAGTGGAACAATGTGCTATTTAAAAAGCTGTATAAAAACACAATATATCCTCAGATGGCATGAGGAAATGAAAATAAAATATTTAAACTTTTATATATATACTACTCAGTCTTTGGACATTATAGCCATTCCGGAAGTACTATTCCAAGACTTAGTGGGCATATTGGATCTTAAATTATTTCTCCAGGTGCTCTACATATGGCAGATGACTTGGTTATAGGCCTGTGCTTTCTTCTCATATAAAGAAATAGTCTTGATTTAATACATTCAAGTAAGCTTTAGCTTCTTCTACACAACCAGATTTCAGAGACATTTGGTGATTTTTATGGAAAGGTTGGTAAGTGTAAGACCACCATAGCTTATCATTGTGAGTTATTAATGATTCTCATTAATGAAATGCTTAGTTAAATGTACATATATACTTAACCAATAAATAAATCATCCCTTTGTTATATTCAAACGCTCATCTTTTTCTTTTATGATGTATTTCTTTTATCGGTGACAGTGTTAGCCCATTAAAAAAGGTAGAAAAAAAATAGTGAGTTTCAACATTTGATTGCACTTTTGCCATTGCTAGTACAATTATCACGTGACTAGAACATTTTATGATTTTGTTGAGTCCATCTAGGAGAAAAGTAGGAAGGTTTTCTACTACTTTCAAAAGCATGCATCATGATAAATGGGATGAAGGAAACATATGAAAAGCAGAACTAATTCTTCAAACCTCATTGTATGTTTAATAGCATGAACTCTCATTGAGTCTTTCTACATTCTGTCCTTAGGTTTATTTGCTAAATTACTATTTCACGTTTCTATATTCCAGGCCTTCCTCCTTCCCTCACCGAATTACATCTTGATAACAACAAAATCACCAAAGTGGATGCAGCTAGCCTGAAGGGACTGAATAACTTGGCTAAGTAATAATCTTCTTTCACTACTCGATATCAGAACAATGACTAGACATAATCAGTGCCTGTATTCTAGAAGATAGAAACACGATGATTGGTTTTTACTTAATATTTGCTACACTTTATTGTTGTTTCCAACAAATTCAAACTTTGGTCTGTATGATTATTTCTTGAGAAAAAAAATCAATGAAATAGAATGCCTACTATAAACACCAACCTTGGCCTTGCATTTTTGTGAATACTGTATAGTTTTAGGTATTACATACCAGATATTTCATTAACAGATTTTATTTAAATGTGTTTATTCAATATATTCTAACTTGGTATCAAGCAGAAAGTTAACAAAATTGTAAGTGTCTCAAATACAAAAATTCTGTAAAATGAACATTACCAAAATCTAGAAATGTTGAACATCCCACATATCACTGCTAGAGTGCTTATACTGAAATTCTCTAACCTCCTATTCTCCAAAGTTTATAATAAAATGCATCTGCACATTAAATGTAGGCCAACTAGAAATTATTTTTTATTATTTTGGGTGGTATTTTTTAGCCTTCCTTAACTTTGTTTCTTTCTTTGTAAACCATCACTAGTGTCTGCTTCCTAACTTCAGTCTCTGTACATTTTCACTCTGGCTAATTTTAAAAAGAGGAGAGTGCTGGCAAACCCTGGGAATACTCTGTTCTTGATATGCATACATTGCTGAATGTCCTTCAAGAGTATATTCCCACCATGGTTTTATGCCAAATCAACTCATTCCTCTCTTTACATATAAATTTCATGGGAGATAAAAATACATAACATGCATCATTTTATCTTTGATAAATATCTAAGTCCAAATAGATGTTTAAGGTGGCTTTTCCTATTTCTGTGGATAACACCTAGTGGAATGGGCTGAAGATAAGCACGTGCATGTGAATAGAGCTGACATATATTAACCCCAATGTCTCAAATAATAAGAAAAGCTTCATTTAGACCTGTTTGAATGCTATTCACTAATGTAGAAAACATTCTTCACAGTAGTATTACACATCACCTATCTGTATTTGTAGATCAGGTCCTCCTAACTACAGAAATGTATATTCAGATAAACTGCATTATTTATCAAGATCATTATTATTGGATTTTATAATTATTGTTGTTGTTGGTGGTAGTAGTAACAGTAATAGTAGTAGGGAAAACAATATTTTAAAGTTCAATATATAGTAAATGAATCATTATAAGTGTGGTTTTTTTAGAAAAAAAAAGAATAAATTCATTTTTTACTAAAAGTGGTAAGGAGATTTTAAGATTCTCCACTTGAATACTGATTTCATGTGCTTTGTATCAAATACAAAATACAAAAGAGCTAATAAATATTGAAAATGTCAACAGAAATTTATATTTCTCTTCAAATGAATTTTGAATTCCAATCATTGCCTTATTGGCCAAGCAAATATTATAATTTGTTGAATTCATTGAACATATTTTTTTAGAATCAAATCCAAAATCTTTTGATTAAACCATGAAATAATTATGTTGTTTATTGCTTACTTATGTCAGAACAAGAAAAGTATTTTGATGTTGAAAATGAAAATGGTTAAATGAAAAAAACAAAAAAAAACCAACCACTGACCACAGAACATTGATTTAGGGTAAAGGTTACTATTTGTAGTAAAGAATAAATTTGGAGAAATCAGTGCATGCCCTTCATCAGAAGCATGAATTTATTTATTTATTTATTTATTTATTTATTTATTTATTTATTTATTTATTTAGATAGATAGGTAGGTAGTTATATACATGCATGCATACACCATCATCACCTTTACTAAATGAACTATTCCTTGATGATAAAAATCATTTTTGAACTATTTCACCTCATCATTTCTACAGTAAAATTATACATATACTGTGTTCTCAAAAGTACTTTTTTTGAAGATTGGGGATCTGGCTCAATGGTAGAGCACTCATCCAGCATGTGTGAGGTTCTGAGCTCTATTCCCAGTACTATAAAAAAATGTTGATTGAATAGATAAATAAATGGTTAAGTAATGATTTGTGTTATGAAAATCTTCCTTGAATAACTTTATGAGGAATGCTCTATTCTTGAATTTAATATTGGGACTTGGAGTATTGTAAGATACAATAGACACAATTCTGGAATAGAAAAGGAAAGGTCAAAAAAGAAGACAGGAATGTTTCAAGACTGAGTGTAAAACAAACTTTTCTGAGCCAAGATGCCAGTTTAATAATCAATAGCTAAGTCAATACAGTACTGCTATTAATAATAGCCTAAAAGCAGTCTTAACCCTTATTTCAAATATCAATCCGTGATTAAAACTGGGAAATTTTGTTACCTAAACCAGCATCTGAATTCTGAAGGAGCTCAATTCAGAACTAGCTGGAGTGTAGGAGAAACCATCTGTGGACAATGCCCAGATCTCTTCCTTTACACTTAGGGAATCTTTTATACTGTCCCTCACCCTCCTTGGAGTGTCTATCTGTCTGTCTGTCTCTCTCTCTCTGTGTCTCTCGTGTGTGTGTGTGTGTGTGTGTGTGTGTGTGTGTGTGTGTGTATGTGTGTGTTTCTTTATTTTGCTGTCTCATACCTGGTATCTTCTGTCTGCCCTTTGATTGACATCACTTTGCTTTTCATTCCCAGAGTGTTAGACAAAATATTCATGTCTCTAAGTCAACCTCTCCTGGCCTTGAAAATCCATGAACGGACATTGCAGAACTCCTACATATTATGCATTTAATTTTTTTTAAACTAGGAACCAAGACTTAGAGTGAATTAAATTTGAAGGAACTTGTATTAGGAATGTCAAAAGGGGCCAGAGAGGGAGACCTGAGTCAGAGACCTGGGTCAGAAGCAAGAATGCTGGCAGCAAAGCAGAGTTTGAAACTATTAGATGGTCGATGAGGAATATTTTTGATCTAGAAAACTGAAATTTTCTAGAAAGTAGGTTGTCAACTTTTTAGAATTGGTCACCTTTTATCATCGGTGAATAAATTTATATGATAAATGCACTGTAGCTCCATTTTCAAAAAGACAATTTGGTTGTGCCATTTCTGTTGGTTCTCTCTCAAATGAATTTAATGTGTTCATTACACATGGAAATCCATTTTGTAGCTATTTTTGAGCATGACCAGCACTACGTTAATTACCATAAGGTAGTTACTATTCCAAAGGAGAGGTATACACGTCCACAGGCCTTTAGAACACAGAACACAGTCTGTTATGTAATACAAGCAGTTGCCCACAGGATGCTACAGAGCATTCAAGAGAGGTGCCTGTCTAATCTTGTTCCCTTAGAGGAGTCTCAAAGAAGGTAACACTGAGCCATTAAGAATAATGGGCTTTGTGTAAGTTCAGAGAGATTAGCATTGTAAACAGTGGGAATAATACAACAACAAAACCAAAAAATTCCCTTTTCTATTTACTTGCCTAATCCTACAATGCCTGTACAAAAGACACCTGTGTTGGGGCATGTGTTCATTTCTGCTTTGCTTTGCAGGTTGGGACTGAGTTTCAACAGCATCTCTTCTGTGGAAAATGGCTCTCTGGCCAACACTCCTCACCTCAGGGAGCTTCACCTGAACAACAACAAGCTTCTCAGGGTGCCTGGTGGGCTTGCGGAGCACAAATATATCCAGGTGATGCCTAAGCAAATACTCACTGTGAGGGAGTCAGAGAGCAGACCCTCCCTCCTGGATGCTGGGAGGCAGGAGGATCTGGTTAGACATGGTTTCTGCAATGTTACAGTCAGCTAAGCTGCTGTGCCAAGTCACCATAAACTGGGTGGCTTAAACAGCAAACACTCATTTCTCACTGTTCTAGAGGCTGGAAGTCTGAGATCAGGGTGCTAGTGGGGGCCCTGTTCCAGGTTGGAGAATGCCAACATAACATTCTGTCCTCAAGTGACAGAAAGACAGCTAGCCAGCTCTATGGCCTCTTCTTATAAGGGCACTAATACTATTCATGAAGGCTCCTCCCCCATGTCCCAATGACCTTCCGAAGGCCTTACCTCCTAATACCACCATCTAGGATTAGATTTCCAAAATATGAATTTGGGAGGAGATACAAAACTCAACCTGTTTCTAAGAAAGACATATTTAATATTTCCACATAAATATTCATTTTCATCTTGTCAAAGAAAAAAAAACATCAAAATTACTATTTTTAAATTGGTGCTATTCTTTTAAACACACTACAATGCTCACTGTGAAGATACAGCTTATTATGAAGCAGTGTCATTTCCAGGCACTGATCAGTGTAACAAATACACATTGTTGCACAGGATGATATAATCACTGATACATTGACATGAACTAAAAATAGTAGTTTTAGCTTTTATCTTCAGCAGATATGATATAGCTCAACAAAGAATGTTTAGCTAGTAGTATAGCTGAATTAACTATATAGAAATTACCAAATCATAGTGCTTAATAAGAATAAGAAGATAAGGGTCAGTGGTCCACTTTAATGATAGTGTTTTCCATTCGGCAAATCTACAAATTAAAGTAAAGCTTATCAGTTTAAGTAGTGATAATAATTTTATACATATATAACTTTCATCATTACTTTGAAAAAAATAAGGTATTCAAACATTCAATTAAAAATTCAATATTGCTTGTAAAATTTATATATATCCTTGTTTTATCTAATTTTTCAGCTTTTTAAATTGAGTTTCTTTCAGAAGTTTACATAGGTACTTAGGTCTGTCATGGTGAATCAGAAACACTATCTTGACACATTTTTTATTGTCAAGTCATTTTATACAGTTGCCCTTTTCAAAATAATATCTAAATTTTGCTTGGGGTTCAAATTAATCTTTTATTCTAATATAAACTATGTAAATAAATTACAAGTCACTTATTATTGATTTGTGACAAAACTCCAACTTAAATTGACATAGACCAATTTATACTGACTCAATTTCTATAACATGTCTTATACGTAGGAAGATGAGACTTAAAATAAATATTTCTCTTTTTTTTTTTTTTTTGGTACTGGTGATCAAACCCAGGGCCTTGTGCATGCTAGGCAAGCACTCTACCAACTGAGCTATAGCACCAGCACCTAAAATATTTCTTGATGGTTGATTTTTTTTCAACAGGGTCTTTGGTGATGCTAGAACAAGAAATAGGCAGTATTAAGTAAAAAAAAATGCTTCAAAGACTTAATAAGACTAGATATTGTTTCTCTTAGTTCTTTGTTGCTGTTGAGTTTTTGCTTGCTTATATTTTTATATCCTTGCATTTTCACATTCTTGATTCCTATTTTTCAAGTGTCAGGCAGGACACATTATGAACTTCATAAGTTTTAAGTTCATTAGGAACATTTAAGGAATGCAGTAGAATAGAAAACAGCTGATCACTGTATCATATTTTTTTTCATATGCACAGATGCATGCATGCTAAACTTCCAAACATGATGCATCTATTATTTATTGTGAATCATAGAGAAAAATCATGAATGGAATAGAGTGAAGCTCTCTCTGATAAGAAAAGATTGATCACATGAGCTAAGTGCCTACAGATGTCTTGTAGCTTATTCCAAGTGGAGGAAGCCTGTGTGTGATAACCTGCAGAGGAACCATAGTTCCTGGTAATAGAACAGCAAGTTGACAATTATGATTGGTTGATCAGTGAAGGGAGATGAAGTCAGATCATATAGTATTTGTAGGCTATTGTGAGAACTTTGGATTTTTTAACATGGGAAGGGAAACCACTGGAGTGTGGAGTCAAAGAAGATTAAATAATGTGTAATAAAGTTTTTAAAATAATTTATCTGGGAGGTAAATTAAACCATAGGAATGGGATAACTGGGTCAAATGGTTGTTCCATTCCACGTTTTTTGAGAAATCTCCATAATGTTTTCCATAATGATTGCACTGATTTGCAGTCCCACCAGCAATGTATGAGTGTAACTTTTCCCCCACATTCTTGCCAGCATGTGTTGTTGTTTGTATTATTGATAATTGCCATTTCGACTGGGATGAAATCTTAATGACTATGACAACTTTAATAGTCCAGAAATAGACAGTGGCAGTTCAGAGAATGTTGTGGGAGTAGACATGGGAGATCTGGCTGGTGTGTACATTTTGGAGGCTTAGCTAGCAGGATTGTCATGAGGGTAGAAAGGATAAGAGAAAGGGAGGCTCATGCATAATGACAAGGATTACAAACTGAGCATCTGGAAGGTTGGCATGTTATTTACTGAGAAGAAGAAGATAAAGAAGGCAAAGGCAGTTTGAAAATGAAGGGAGAAAGGAGAAGTTTGATTTGTGCACTAAGTTATTCAAACTGAAGAATGAGAATATTAAAAATGAATATTCTTCTTTAAGGCTTAGTAATATTCCATATATATGTATACCACATTTTCTTTATCCATTCATTTGTTGAAGGGCACCTAGTCTGGTTTCATAGTTTAGTATTGTGAGTTGAGCTGCTATAAACATTGATGTGGCTGCATTACTGTAATACACTGATTTTAAGTCCTTTGGGTATAAACCAAGGAATGGGATAACTGGGTCAAATGGTTGTTCCATTCCACGTTTTTTGAGAAATCTCCATAATGTTTTCCATAATGATTGCACTGATTTGCAGTCCCACCAGCAATGTATGAGTGTAACTTTTCCCCCACATTCTTGCCAGCATGTGTTGTTGTTTGTATTATTGATAATTGCCATTTCGACTGGGATGAAATCTTAAAGAGAAGTTTTCATTACATTTCTTTAATTGCTAAAGATGTTGAAAATTTTTCATATACTTATTCTGTGAAGTGTCTGTTCAGTTCATTAACCCATTCATTTATTGGGTTATTTGATTTTTGGTGTTAAGGTATTTGAGTTCTTTACATATCCTGGAGTTTAATGCTCTAAGTAACGTGCATGTGGTAAAGATTTTCTCCCTTCCTTTAGACTTTCTCTTGAAGTTATGGTATCTGCCAGTATCATGCAGAATATCATGCTAAGTGAAATAAGCCAATCCCAAAAAACCAAAGGCCAAATGTTTTTTCTGATATGTGAATACTAATTCACAATAAATCAGGGTAGAGCCTAGGGAAAAATAGAGTTACATTAGGTAGAGGGAAGTGAAGGGAGGGGAGGAGGTTTGGGGGTAGGAATGATGGTAGAATGAATCAGACATTATTACCCTATGTACATATATAATTATGCAACAGGTGGGACGCCAGATGATGTACAATCAGAAGAATGAGAAATTATACTCCATCTATGTATGATGGATCAAAGTGCATTGTATTGTCATGTATAACTAATCAGAACAAATTAAAAAATGAATATTTACATGAAGGGCCTCAAAATATTTACAAGAAAACACTCATTCTCTCCTGTTTCATGTTGCAGGTTGTCTACCTTCATAATAACAACATCTCTGCAGTTGGAGCAAATGACTTCTGTCCACCAGGATACAATACCAAGAAGGCCTCTTATTCGGGAGTGAGTCTTTTCAGCAACCCAGTCCAGTACTGGGAGATACAGCCATCCACCTTCCGGTGTGTCTATGTGCGCTCTGCCATTCAGCTTGGAAATTTCAAGTAACTCCCAAGAAAACCCTAATTTTCATAACCTGGCAAGATTCTGTTCATGCCATTGCTAAAAAGAAAAAAGAAAGAAAGCTAGATATTGGAAACTTAACTGTATTGTGGATGTTTTCCCACATGACTTATTATGCATAAAGCCAAATATGCAGTTTAAATAATTGCCTACAATAAAAGTAATTTGCCTGACATTTTCAGAATCATTTTTTGAAGTTTTCTGTTGATGTTAACTAAGCTACTATAGGTATTTTTATTTCTCCAAGTATAAAATTTGGAGTAACTATATATGTCAAGAATTTAATAAAATGTGTTCTTTTAATTTTTAGAAGGAATCAGAGTACCAGTCTTCTGTAATTCATAGGGCAGTTGGCTCTTTTGACCTAAAGTCAAAAGCCAAATGCTAATTCTGTATTAATCTGAGTTATTAATGGTAAAGCCTAATTTGAATATGGAAATTCAATACAGGCTGTGTCAAAGTTTTGCTAATGTCATTATTTTAAAGAAAATAAATTAAAAATGCATTCAAAAATTGATATTGTATAAAAGCTTAATTGTAAACATCTCCTAGACTCAATTTTCTGAATAGAGTTACCAACAACAACACAGATTTTTAAGTTCTTGGTCACTTCTTGTATCCATTTTTGATATTTGGATATGGCACCTGTTTACAAGTCAGCTTTTTCACTGTGGTGACTAACGGACCCAACCAGAATTATATAGAGAAGGAAGAGTTTATCTGAGGGAATCATAATTTCAGACATCTTAGTCCATAGAAGGCTGACTCCATTTCTTGGGGCTCATGTTAAGGCTGAAAATCATGGTGGAGTGTGTGGGAGTGGGAAGCAGTTCACATCATGGTGATCAAGATGCAGATGCAGAGAGAGAGAGAGAGAGAGAGAGAGAGAGAGAGAGAGAGAGAGAGAGAGAGAGAGACTCTATTTACCAGATAGAAATATATACACCAAAGCCATGTCTCAATTTCCACCTCCTCCAGCCACACCCTACCACCTTATTTAATCTCATCAGGGATTAACTCACCAATTAGACTAACCAATAACCCAATCATTTCTCCTCCAAACCTTCTTGCACTGTCTCACACAAGAGTTTTTGGGAGCCACCTCACATCTAAACCATAACAGTACCTTATATTATCTATATTCAGTATTGAGCCTATAAAATATATAGCAGAATTTTTCTGACTAGCCTATAGAAGTAATATTTGCAGTTATTAATTTACTAAATCAACTTTTAAACTCTCAAGTGTATAATCATGCTGCTTGCCTGAACGTTTCTACAGTTACTAGATATGGTAGAAATATTCATTGCCTTCAGTTAACCACTGAATTTAGAAACTCTTTTCAGTAGGATCTGGAAACATCTATCAAAGCAGCCCATTAAACAAGCCCAGAGGATGGGTTGATTTACTAGGAGTAATTATCAAGTAATACATCTATATTACCAACATCTAACAAGCAAATTTGTGAACGCAGATTCTTATACAAAGCTGGATTTTTTGTCATTGCAGATCCCATAAAGAAACCCAAACTGATTTAAAATATAAATGGGAATGCAAAATAGTCATGCCTTCAGATGAGCCTTCAAGTATAGTATAGATCAGAACTCTAGCCAAATTTTTCTGCCATTCCTTCAAACTTTGTCCTTCTTTTCATTGTCTGAATGGTTTTTCTCATGGTTCTATAACATGAATCCCATCTCTTATTTCCCCACTCTGAACAGAAAATCATACTATCTTAAGATTTATAGGAGTATCCCTGAGTTTTTTTCCTAATTATTATATACCATCACCACAACTTCATAGAGCAAATATTACAAATGCTATTTTGCAAAGAGGTAAACTGAGGTGAGAAACTGAATAACTTTTCCACAATCAAATACCTGGAGCTGGCACTAGTGCTATAATCTTGCACAAGTTGGAATGTGTTGGAAAACACAATTAAATTTGGAGGGTTACAATTAAGAAAATTTAATGAAGGAAATATTCTAGAGTGTAGACAGAGTTTACTATACAAACAAGGGATGGTGAGGTATCCAGAGATTGGCTATGATGGGAAGCTGTTCCCATCCATATGGCAGAACGGATATCAAAGGAGACGGCATGGAACCAAGTGAAGATGGAAGATCTCTAAGCCCAGACAGCCTTGATTCTGCACAGCATGCAACATCTTAGTATTGTGTAATACTAAGGCAGGGTACCTTAGTACTTTGTTTCACTTCAGATCACCGGCTGGTGCTTCCACTAATCAAATCCAATAAAGAGATGAACATCGAGAAATCAGGGGGTTAGGGCTGGGGATGTGGCTCAAGCGGTAACGTGCTCTCCTGGCATGCTTAGGGCGCTGGGTTCGATCCTAAGCACCACATAAAATAAAATAAAGATGTGTGTCCACTGAAAACTGACAAATAAATATTTTTAAAAATTCTCTCTCTCTCTCTCTCTCTCTCTCTCTCTCTCTCTCTCTGTCTCTCTCAAAAAAAAAAGAGAAAAGAAATCAGGGGGGTAAGATGAGGGAGAGAAAGGAGAAAAATGGATCTGGTCAGACATTTGGAGAAGAACCAGTAACTAAGATGGCTCAATGAGTTCTTCAAGCCACAGATAAGACTACACTTACATCATTACATGGAGGGTTGGAGAGGAAGGGAGGGGGCATGTGGTTATTAATGAACTCCCATTATAGGCTCTTACAGACTTTTCTGCAGTGATCTGAGGTACAAATCAGGTTTTTTTTTTTAATTTGATAAAAAGTTGTCAAATGTTTAGCTGAATCTTGTTTTTCTTTATGAAACATTGGGCTGTTTTTAAAATGACTATGACTAAAGAAGAGTTTTGAAATGCAGGTGCCATATAAATAATAACTTAGTTATTGAGAGCCACAGACAAGTCAAGATGGCGCCTGGCACTTTGCCAAGAGGAGTGGTTTGAGAAGTAACGCCAGTGAGCCATTAAGATGATAGAGATTCCTTAATGACTGACCTTAATGACTGTGTCTAGATTATGTCAATTAAGTTAAGCTGTGTGTAATCATTAAGATGATGAGGATTCCTTATTGGTTGACTGCTATATCTAGTTCATGTTAATTAAGTTAAGCTGTGTGTAATTAGTTGGGTATATATACCTCTCTGTCCCATAATAAAGAGGCTCCCGCTGTATCAACCTTCACAAGTTCCTTGTCACTCCCCCCTGGGCTATTTTGCCCAGTCAGACTGCGACTGCGGCAGATACTATGTATTAACTGTTGACATACAAAATTTTATTAGTATTTACAGTAACCCTATGGGCTATATGGGGATGTTTAATATCCTTTTTTTCAGATGATGAGAAAATTGGGTCTCAGAGAGCTCAAATAATTTGCCTATGGCCCATAATACAAGCAAGAAAGGCAAACTTTTCATTAATTCACTGTGTTGGTACTTCATAAAAGAATGCATTCCTGTCCGACAGTTATATATTACAGAATATCTATAGTATTTTCCATCTTCTTTGTAATAATGAGTAGCCCACCAGCCTGAATGAGCACCGTTATATTTGGAAAATGATGAATTTGCTCACAAAAAAATTCAAAATATTTTAGAATATTATTTGATGTTGGAAAAGTTTCTTATCGACAGTATACAGTATGGTATAAACTAAAGCACTCATGGCTGTTGAGAACTAGAAATGAGTTAATGAAGTTGAGAGACTTATTTTAAATTAGTTTAATTTTAATGAATTTGAATTTAAATAACCACATGAAACTAATTGATATCATATTGAAAGGGCAATTCTATTCACTATCAATTGAATTTAAATATTACTTGCACGGTATAGAATGGACTTTTGTCCAAGCAAAAATATTTACTAGGACTGTGATAGACCCTGGGGATATAAAATGAATAAGATTTCATCTTGATTTAAGATAATAATTATTTAACAGAAAAAAATGATAATTAAAACCGAGCAGGGTAATTATATCTTAGAAATATGTTCAAGTTACCGCAATGGCTCAGAAGAGGGGTGATGGGTTTTGCGAAGGGTGGTAGAATGAGTGAAAGGGACAGGGGATACTTCAGAGAGGAGCCAACAGTTTAGGGGTGTTTATGTAGGTGCCATGAGAATTCAACAGGGAGATACGGTGGAAAGGGGGAGACTTGAAAGACGCAGGGGAATGCCTAGACATCTTCACAGGATTTTCTCGGTGTCTTTACCTTCTTCTCAAGTACAGACTGTAGTTCACATTTCCATTTGATAAATACACAGCTAAAGAGGACATCAGAGGAAGTCGCCATTTTCTTTCTTTCTCTGAATTTGAAGAGGGAGAAGGAAATATCTCTTATGTTCTCTCTTCTCTCTCCTGAAATATTCTATATTCATGTCTACAGTTAAAAAAGTGTCCTCCATAAGAAGGCATTTGAGAGCCATGATCATCATTGGAATATAAAAGAAGGGTAGAAACAGAAGAAGGGAAAGATCGTGTTGGATTGTCATCTGCAGGCAGATCATTCATTACATCTTTTCCATTAGTAAAGCTATTTCTATTTTTATACCACACCAAGAAGACATAGCCTGATTCTTCAGTCACCCTCTTTTACATAGCAACACAATTTCCTGTTTCATATATATATATTCATATGTATGTGTTGTATGTGTGTGCATATATACATATATTTATACTTCTTTTTCTTTCATTATTAGAGCAGAACCTTGTATGACAAGCCTTTCTATCTGTTGTAGCAATGAATGACGTGCTCTCCATGACACAGCCCATCTCTTGTAGGAGTTCTCAGGGGGAAAACCTGCAGTGACTCTGCTGTTTAAATCATGTCCTATTGTCCTAGGTGGAAATAAAATCCTGGGATTTAAAAGGTTAAGAACAATTAGGCAACTAGGGGAAAGATGGGTAGAAACAGAAGAAGGGAAAGATCATGTTGGATTGTCATCTATCTGTAGGGCAGATCACTAAATACATCTTTTCCATTAGTAAAGCTATTTCTCTTTTTATGCCACTCCAATAAGACATAGAGGCCTGATTCTTCAGTGACCCTCTTTTACATAGCAACACAATTTCCTGTTTCTTATGTATCTTTCCTTTGAAAATAAAGATAAACACACCTCATTCTATATTTAGTCTTTCTCTGCCTTATTTTCCTGTCTATAAAATAGTAATAATAATAACAGTGCACCTCTTATAGGTTGAAACATGAATTAGGTGAGTTAACATAATGTACAACTCTTAGGTCAGACTCCTGCACATGGAAAGGGTTAAAATACATTTGCTTCTATTGCTGTTGGTATTGCCCAGGCAAGTAGTTTGGGGGTCAGTCATCTCAAGGGCAATTCTATGCCGCAGGTGCAGACTCAGGTCTGAGATTCTGCATTTCAAATAAGCTCAGAAATGTTGTTCCTTCTTGCTGCATGTCTTGAGGAACAAGGCCACAGTCTTTTCTTGTTGCACTATGTCTTTCTCATCTCCTGTTCATTGGCCATTGTGAGAAACCCCTGCTATATGAGATACCCAGGGCTGCTGTCAAAAAATACTACCAAGGGATTGCTTTAAGAATAGATATGTTTTCTTTACATTCTGGAGGTCTCTTTTAGGTCTGGGTGGTTTCCTGGGCTTATGGCAGAAGAACTCTAACCTCTGGTTCTATCTCCCTGTGACCTTCTTTTCTTATATTTCTGTGTCTCTTCTCCTTTCCTAAGCAACAACGTGGACAAGGGCTCACTCTAATTCAGTATGAGATCATCCTACCTTGATTATATCTGCAAAGACACAATTTCTAATAAATTCACATTCGCTGGGGGTTAGACTTTGAACATCTTTTAGGGAGAGACACAGTAACAATAACACCCACTTTCTTTATTCTTTATAAATTTATTATTTACTTCTTTTTTATTTGAATTAAATCTTTAATGTGACTATGTGTGATTTACATCAAAGGTTAGAAACTGAATTTACCTTTGACTCTTTTTGGTCCTTGATACATGTATGCTACACCCAGACTTTACCACTTTCTTAGGTGCTGTCATCTTAGAATATTCAAGTGACCCAAATATTCCGGAACACCGTATTTATGTTCCTTTAATGCATTCTTCATCAGTGACCTTGATCTGGCAATGTATGTTACTCTATCATTCTTTATCACATAAATCAGGCATTTCCTGGGTCTCTGCTTTCTTTCTAGTCCCTTTGTTTTACTGACTCATCACAATTATCCTTTTTTTTTTCAAAATTTTTCCTTCTCCCTTCTTCATAATATTGTGCCAGAGAACTCCTTAATTCCATGGTTTTATTGCTGAGGCAGATGTAAGATATCATCATCTTATCTCAAAGCAAAGAAGAAACGCCTAATCCCTCAAGTAAGTGTAATTGTCTTATGCAGTCATTTCCCATTCTACCCAGTTCTGGTGCAAGACTGCTTCCACATACA
Organism: Ictidomys tridecemlineatus; assembly: GCF_052094955.1. Classification (NCBI taxonomy): domain Eukaryota; kingdom Metazoa; phylum Chordata; class Mammalia; order Rodentia; family Sciuridae; genus Ictidomys; species Ictidomys tridecemlineatus. Next base: position 27,192,866 of record NC_135482.1, read on the forward strand.
CAGAGCTCTTTACAAGACCTCCCTGTCCTTCAGATGCTGATCTGCACCATAGGGATTATAGTTCGCTGAGTTAATGTCACAATGATTTCTCTCTTTGCTGCCCACATTTTACTTCCCACCCTTTTAAAATTTAATTTTCTGTATAGAATTTATTTTATTGGCTCTGGGTATGTCTTAAATCACACCATCTGTCAGAAATACTTCAAGTCACAGGTCCATGGCAGTCCACAAATGGAAAACAAAGTGAAATCATGAGAGGGAAAACACTCATTAAAATCACATACAGCTATAAATATCCTGTAAAGTAAAACAAGCTCTGATGAGGTTAAATTATGCACACACACACACACACACACACACACACACACACACACACATTAGGTACAGGCTACAGGTGATTTAACTCAGAGATACTTAAACCCTGAGCTACATTACCAGGCCTTTTTAATATTTTATTTAGAGACAGGGTCTCACTAAGTTGCTGACACTGGCTTTGAATTTGTGATCTTCCTGCCTCAGCCTCCTGAGCGCCTGTGATTACAAGTGTGCACCACATCACTGGGTTAAATAATCTAGAAAAAGAAGAAAGACCATGTGTTCCCCAGGATAAGACAAACAGAAAGAAAAAAAAAACAGGTTGAGATGCCTCCTAAGTAAATGACACTCAAATCAGGTGTTAGACCTTGGTGGTCAGAGGACTTTCTCTCTAGGTCAGTTATTCTACTAGGAATAGCAAAGGCCAAGTTAATGTTTCCAGATCATCAGGTGCAAGCATAATAACAGAAATCAATTGAAAATACTATAAAAATATTAAAATAATACGTCTCATCTGTCCTGGTTTGATATGTCTGACAGCACTTATTACTTTATGTATTCAATGATATTTATTCATGATCTTCTGTGTATCTGACACTGCACTAGCCTGAGTCACAGCAACGGATGACATCTTACCCTCTTGCAGAGCACATCACAACGGGAGGAGGCCTTGTAAGGCATAGCAACGAAAGTGGAAAGAAGTAAAGGAGGACTGAGGGAAATCATAAAAGCAAGAGGGTAAAGCATGCCACTTTTATATAATATAAGGAAAAGAGCCTTGTAATCACAATGACATTTCAGCAGAGATATGATGGTCAGATGGAAGCAAGTTAAGAAAAGGGAGTCTAAGTTAAGACAATGCATGTCATGTTCTAATAAAAACAGAGAGGAAAATGTGAGCAAAGCACAGTGAATAAAGAAAGATATGACCCCACGTCAGAGAAGTTAAGGGAACTGAATCCTGTAGGACTTCTCAGCCAGTTGTAAAGATGGGCTTTCACATTGAGCAAGATGGAAAGCTTTGGAAGAAGATTCAGCAGAGGAATGACTTGAATGGATTGTCTTTGAAAGGAAGCTCTGCCTGCTAAACTGCAGAGGGACAGGAACAGGCCAAAAAACAATGTTCATGTTGCTACTGAAATACACAAGCAGGGAGATATGGTAGCTTTGACCTGGGTGAGCATTACAGAGTGTTGAGAAGGGATCAGAACACAGATCTGTTTTAAAGATAGGAGAGGGATGGCTGAGTTATCATAATGGGTATGACAGAGAAAGAATAGAGGCAGAGATGACTCCGAGAATTTTGGCCTGAGCCTCTGGAAGGATGAAATCACCGTAATAAGATGGAAGACTGAGGAGGTTGAGTTGAAAAGACGGGAAATTGAAAATTTGGTTCCAAATGTGTTTTCTTTTGAGATACACATGCAATTTCCCTGTGGAGCTCTCAGGGTCAACTTAGATTTGGGACGTTGCTACAGACACAAATTCTGAAGATGCCAGAATAAAGATTGTGGTCCGTCTTTATCAGCAAAGAACGGACTCAACCTTATCCAAACTAAGCAGTCATACTGTACATGTTAGTAACACATTTTACAGGGCCAATTCTGGTCTTTTGCAATGTTCTCGTGGTTTCTAAGATAAATAAACGCAGTATATATTTTCCTCTGGATGCCTTTGCTGTGATTCTGTCAGCATTTCCAAAACAGATCTCGCTTGGACGACACTAAGAAAGAAAAACCTCTCAAGAGAGGATTTTATTGTTTTTTCAAACATTCCTTTGTTTTCTCTTATGAGTTTAAACTTGTATAAAAACAACTGTAATTTCTACTTCACTCAAAAGTTCACATTAATAAAAGTTTGCTTGGTGCCTGCCTTGACTGTGGGTTGATAACATGCTAGTGGTTTGACAGTTATAAATAAACAGTCCTGAACAATAAAGAAAGCATAGTCCTGAAACTGCATGTGGTCCCAGCAGACCTCAGGCACTGTACCAACACGTTGAACTAAAGAACCTTGGACACACGTAGCAATTCTACAGCGAAGGCCCTTCTCCATGAATTCCTAACACAGAACAACTCCAGAAAATTCTTTAATAACCTCCATTAATCATTAGTTCACGAAGAACCCACATGACCACTGAAGCTGACACTGATTTGAGAAAAATGTAAAAAAAAAAAAAAAAAAAAAAGTGAGTAAAATTATTTACTTTTTCTCTTCTTTTCACAAAACCAGGCACATATGCGTTGTGGAAGATGGGGTTAAGCTGTTACAATCGTAGCAAGCTTATATGATAGAAAATAAAATCTTCATTGATTGACCACTTCTTTATTTTATTCATTCATATGTATTTGTTGAGAACTTAGAATATGACAAGAATTATGTTAGGTCTGGGGAAACTAAAAATGAAATATGTATATTTTGTTCCTCCTAGTAGATAACTTTGGAATGTGAAAGTGAGATTTTATTTCATAAGTTTTACAACAAATAAATGACAATATCTAAGAAGGCTCTGAGAGGAAATGAAAGACGAAAGTATGAAGTACAGGTTCATGATTAAAAATTATAATGCCAAACAAATTTCCTGCTGCTGTCCTGACTTAGGAAAAAAACATCTGGAGCACTTTAACAAACACCAGGCCACCTACAAATCACAGGACAAAGCTTTTACTGAGGTCCAGGAAATGATAAACAAAGCTTAGGGGGCCAGATGTTTCTGGATGCTGTTATTTTGCCCAAGACTCTTCTCACACTACCCAGATTGCTAGGTGGATTTTTTAAAGACATTCCTTTCTAGCTTCATCGACTCCCATTAATAAACACACAAGAGTTATATTTTTGAAAGAATGTTAAAAGAGTTAATCGATTTCTGGAAGGAAAGTTAATGCCAAAAACTCTGTTTGAGTAGGCTGTCTGATTTAATCCAAGCTTAAAAGCTATTGTCACCCTCACAGAATCTACAGTTTCTCCCATATCTCCAGATGCTAGTTTCTTCTTCTAAATCCCTTTGCATAAAGTGTGCCTTTGACCTTATTTGGAAAAAGCTGGAAATCAGGTACAAATGCAGAAAACAGTATTTTTGTAGGCTGCAAATATCCCTTAACATTTGGTCCACTTTAATATATATTTTTAGCTAATACACAGAAACATGGAAACTGTACATATTAATGGACTAATGTGCAGTTTGGTACATGAATCCATTTTGCAAAGTTTATCAGGTAAAGTATGTCTGTTTCCTCAAATAGTGCTTCCTTATGGTAAAAAACATCCAAAATTATTTCTTTCAGCTTTTTCAAAAATTTAGTACATCATTGTTATCTATAGACACTTGTTGTGCGATAGCACACCAGAACTTTTTCTCTGGTCTACCTACAACTTCATGCTCATCCATCAGCCTCTCGCCATCATTCTTCCATCTGCTAGCCCCAGCCTCTGATAACCACCATTCTTCCGATTTCTGTGTCAGTAACCATTTTATAACCCACATTTGAGTGAAATCATATGGTACTTGCCTTTCTGTGCCTGGCTTATACTATTTATGATCTCAAATTCTATTTGTTTACATATAAGCAATGGAATACTATTCAGCCATAAAAGGAATGAAATGCTGTCCTTTGAGACAATATGGATGGAGCTGGTATGGTTTTGGCTTTTGAAAATATCTGTTCTCTTGGTTTTTCAGCATCAATAATAACAATACTACTACCATTGCTACCCTGTATTCTACAGGGTTTATTAATGTATTCACATGTGGAATCTCATTGCTACTTCATGAATACCATTGTAATTAGGCTAAGAAAAAGACAATAAATAAGTATTTTAAAGAGATTTTGCTAGAAATGTCAATAGTGCCATGAGATACTATGGCTTATGCTGGTCATGTTTAACAGCTGAGGGAGAATGTGATGATGGTCTAAGTATATCGGGGGAACCATGCATGAAGGCCTGCACTGTAACAGAAAGGTTTTCCAGTCATTGCATGCATGACCTTGAAGGACATGGTACCCTGCTTCTTCCTTTTATTCCCTTTATACACCCAGCCATGAGTTGAATTAGTTTCCTCTGCCACTGTGTACTCAAACCAGAATTTACTGTGCTAATACAGACCCAAAGCAATGGGCTTCCAAACCTATTAGCCAAAATCTCTAAATCTGTGAGTGAAAGTAAACCTTTCCTCTTCTTATGTTGACTTATCTAAGATATTTCTTATGATAATGGACTCTAACACACATGTTATGATAGCTTTTGTACTAAATCTAAGCATTCTCTGTTCTTTGCAGACTTAAGAAAAGAATCCATCTCGTGTATAAGGTAGACTTAATTCTTCAAGTAGTATTGAATAATTTTTTTTTCTATGTGTATATAATATTTTATTTTATTTTATTTTATTTATTTTTTTATTGTTGGTCGTTCAAAACATTACGCAGTTCTTAATACATCATCTTTCACAGTTTGATTCAAGTGGGTTATGAACTCCCAACTTTACCCCGTATACAGATTGCTGTATCAATAATATTGATACAGCAATAATATTCAATACAGTATTGAATAATTTTTACCAAAAGACCAAAGAGAGCTTGTGAAGAAGTTCATGTTGAAAGAAACAACACAAATGGAAGTAGTCCTTAAAATTCCCTTTCATATGGATTCTTAGATACACAGAGTGAGGGGATTTCATAAAATTCTAGCACTCATGTAGGATGAGGTATTCAATCCATGTGTGTGTGTGTGTGTGTGTGTGTGTGTGTGTGTGTGTGTTCATTAAAGAAATGGCAACTCAAAATGGTTGGACAATTGAAGGGCAGTGAACTTCTCATTGCATCCTGTTCTGAGATATTTTTGAGAGCCACTGTAAAGTTGGTAACATTAGATCTGACCTTCTCCACCTTCTAAATGAGACACCAAACATATACAAGTTTTAGTTAAAATGATAATGGCTGCTTTGGGGCTGGGGAGGAAGATTTCTTCCTTTAATTGAACATAATAAAAGCAAATTCCAACATTTCAATATAGATATTCCTGGTTGATACACAAGTTCCTTCTTGTAATAAGACAGGGACCCAGAAGTTTTCTAACTTTTGGCTCTACTTTCCTGAGAGTCTTGACTTTCTTTGAATTCAGCTGGCAGATGAGAGTTACAAAATAATAAGACCCCATCTCATATACTCCTAAGCCTCTGAAAGACATTCCTCACTTTGCCTCGCATTATATTGATGAGTTTTAATCAGGACATCTACTTTTGCCAGAGGAAGGCTACAAAAAGAAATCCCTAATGAGAAGGCAAAGTCCTAGATGAAGTGCAGCTATATATACAATATGAAAGAGGTAGTATTAATTTGTGGGAGGATCCTTCCCAGAAGTGACCTGTTTTCAGCAGGATAGTAAGTTAGTTATTGATGAATGCCCTGCCATTGTCCCCAGCATATTCCCCTAAACATCTCAGACACAGAAAAGGACTGGAGAGGCCATGGAACAGAATTTTCTTGCAATTGGGAAGAAACATGGAAAGAATGTAACAGTCTTTCATCCATACTTCCCACTGAATCATCTTACTACTAAAATATAATTCTTTTGTTAGAGTGAGGAAACCAAAACTAAGTTAATTAAATTAAATTAATGTGGCTAAAAATAACTAATTTAGCTAAAATCAACTTGTGGAATAGCAAAATTTTAAAATTTCCTCCTGTGTTTCCAGTTAACATTTTTGGTACTAACTTTAGGATCAGAGTTTCCAAAAGTACATATAAAACTGGATAAAAGATAGTATTCCATATGTAATGATGTCAAATTTGATATAGGAAGGCAATTCATCCTAGAACAACTTCTATAAACTTTTTTTTTTATATTTCCTAGAAGACAAAAAAATTGTGTATAATGGAGCTATTTCTTAAACATCCCTTTTACTGTGTTGGCCAAGACAAAAACTTCCTCATTAGTCAGCACATACATATTCAAGAAAATATTACAAAAAAAAAACCCCAAACATTGCACACTACTTTGTTCTCCTCCTTAATATCTAAAACAATTGTTCTTTAAAAGCTGAAAGAAAGCCAAAAAGAATGTCAAAATTTTGTTAATGGGCAAAATGCCAACCTGGACAGAACTCACGTAGAGATGAGATAACATTTCAAAAACAGCATTAAACTTTGTACAGAAAAAAAAAAAATTCTGTAACAGAAAGTAAAGACTGAAATTGTGAAAAGAAAGCATTGTGTTAAAAAGCATTTTTCAGGGTGCATAAATTTTGAAAGTCTTACCTTCTATTTTAAATTAGTAGTGAATATGTAGTGTATGAAATAGTGAGAAAGAGGGAAACGAGGTTGTTTAAATGAAAATGAATATGAGAAGAGAAATTCAAATCATCGATGTTGTTGTTTTATTGTTTTTGGTTAACCACTGAGGCAACCAAAAGTAAAAAAGAAAGAGATAATTAATTCAATGAGATGACAAATAAAAGTGAAGAGGAATCCATGCTATGGCTAATTGGTGTTCTTTAGAAACGAAGTATTCCAAAAAGTGCAGAATACATCAATCAAAGGCAAAATGGCGGAAACATTCTTTGAGTTGAAATTTTGAATCTGCAACCTGAATACAAGCCAAAGAAAAAGCAAAATAATAATAATAATAATAATAAAACCTGGTAAACTACTTGAAGGTCAAACATGAAAGTAATTTTTTTAAAAAATATTATTTTAATGATAATAATTATTAAAATAATAAATTATGCTTTTTAAACTATTTAATATTGTTTAATACTTTTAACTATTAAATTAATAATAAGTAACATTTTTAAATTTTTATTATTGGTTGTTCAAAACATTGCATAGCTCTTGACATATCGTATTTCATACATTAGATTCAAGTGGGTTATGAACTCCCATTTTTACGTTGTATACAGATTGCAGAATCACATCGGTTACACATCCACTGTTTTATATATTGCCATACTAGTGTCTGATGTGTTCTGCTGCCTTTCCTATCCTCTACTATCCTCCTTCCCCATAATAAGTAACATTTATTATTTAAAAATAATACTTTTTCCACACAAGTATCATGTGGAAAAAATAACACTAGGAGACTTTGTGTGAAAGAAAAGTAATTACAACTGTTTCATCTTCTTCACGGCAATAAAGTTCAAAAGAACATGGAAAAAATAGATGATATTTAATAGAAAAAAAACTTTTGACAATATCTATGTGCTTCTTTATGCTATTTTTCCCAGGACCTGGATTATAGTAGACAATCATTAAATATTTGTTAACTAACTGAAAGAAGAAATAAATATCAATATGAGGGGAACACATCTTTTGACATCGACAAGGAATATAATAATAATATTGCTAATAAGCCTCCTGAATTTTAAACAGAAGGAATGAATTTATCTTTTCTTATGCATTTTTAAAAACTAATGAATATACCTGGTTTTAAACTCTATTTTCTTCTAATCACTGTTAACATTATTAGCTTTGTTTGCATAAGAGATTATAGTAAGATTTTAATTGTTTTGGAGTTGTAGAAATGAGCATAAGTTCCCACTTATCTATATAATGCACACCATTTATTCATTCATCCAAAATCTAGGAAGCATTTCTGATAATCCCTCAGTTAATGCTATTGACATAACACCCAGAACATATCCTCATTGTGTGTCTTTATGATACATCTCAGCCTCTACCACCCGATCCAACACCATGATCTCTCACCTGGGCTCTGAAATAAGCAATGATTTTCCACACCCCTCTTACAACCCCACTTATCCACCCAGCAGCCTCAGTTCTTTTATAAAAATGGATCATATCACTCCATGCTATGAACCAACACTCAAGGGCTTCCCATGATATTTAGACAATGTAAATGCTGTGGCTGTAGGGGATCATTTCTGTGTCCAAAAGTTTGCACTTAAGTCATCCTACTACCATGCCAAGCTTGACATACCTCAGGACATTTGTACTTACTGCTTTCTCTGTCAGGGACACCTGTCATTTCCTTGGCAGCCATTTATAAAACAACATAGATACTTGTCACTTTCCAATGTTTAAATCCTATTATATTTTATTTCTCATAGCAATTATTAGTTTCGGAGATCATATTGCCTACTTACTGATTTATTAACTTTCTTCTCCCAAATGCATAAGCTCCTTAAAAGCAGAGACACTTTCTGTCTTGTTAGTTGCATTCCCACAACATAGAGTGATTCTAGACACACCACTGGGCATTCCAAATTTGCTACTTTATTAAATGAATGAATGATAATGTAAATGAATTATTGAACAAAGGAAACTATTTGATAAATCACCATACTCACCGTCATAATTATTCAGAAGATTTGGAATTATTAAAAACCGTGCAAACCATCTGCTTTTATTTAGCTCCTTACCCTTATTTTGGAGTGATGGGGGCTAAAGTAGGGTTAAAGGAACATTTTATCACTTGGGTTCCAAGAGAGGAAATGGAGGGAGGGATCTGGATACTTGAGGGGGAGCAAGTTCAAGGTTACAGTACCAGTACATTTAGCGTGGTCTTGACTTCCTGTAAATATCCACACATACTTGCACCATGGAGTCCGTGTGCGGTTAGCACTTTTAGTAATGAAAATTTGTCCTTTCATCAAGATTAATTCCATGTTGCTACCAGAGTCCAAAGAGTGATGAAAGGAAAGAGGGAAATAGAGGGCAGGGAGGGATGGAGGGAGGAAGGAGGGATGCCAAGGTCAATGCTTGGCTTGGCACCAGAATCACGAGGCACTCACAGCTTTGTAGGTTCAAACAGCAATTCTTTATTCCCGCTCTCACACCGCCTCCACACAGGTCCAGGGGCAAACGCGTTCTGCCGTCTCCACGCACAATTCACCTACTCCACGAGGCTATCGCCAAATCCCATTTTTATCTCACGAGAACTCAACGGGAACAAGCAGCAGGAACACCCTAATCCCAGCAATAATCTTCAACTTCCAACTTCCCTAAAACCCATTATCTTAAACTGGCAACGCCTTAAACTCAAGGAGCCGGTTACTTCCTCAAACCTGATCAGCTCTAAACCCGGATCTGCCTAGGTCCTTGAGCAAGGTCACCTCATTAAAGCATGCATGCAATGTCCCATCAAATGTCCTCTAAGCAGCATGGGGTACGCTTGGCAAGGAAATTTCGATGCGTCATTCCTACTTGGTAATGGCCCTCAGCAGAGGGAAAGATAAGGAAAGACTGGGAAAAGGAAGGAAGGGGGAGAGAAAGAGAATCCATCTATCCATCCATCCATGCACCCCTCCATTTCAACAGATGGACTAAATTAGGAAATGAAATGAAATTCTCGGGTTTGGTTCTGTAGAAAACTGCACTTGTGGTCAAGTACCACATTGTGTTCAGCCAGCAACATGAAGGAAAGCCACTCTGGCAACTCCCAAGTTGTGTGAGGGTTGGTGACTTAGGCAGATACCACAGGGAATAGCCCTCAGGAACTGTGGCATTTCTGGTCAGATGGAAAATGAGAGTTAATGAAGTTTAAAAACAGCCACCTCAACGATTCCTTTTTGCAAACTAGACCAGGTCTTGTCTGAGGTTTGCTTGTGTTTACCCTCGACTTCATGTCTGAAAAGCTTTCTTTGGTCATTGGACTATAGGTCTATTTAAAAATAGTATTTTTTCAAGATGAGGTAATGAGTTCTGAGTAACTAGATTATTTCCTTTAAAACATAGACATAGGTATAAAAACAAGGGGAAAAGTGGTTGATGGCTTACATCATAATATTTATCACACAATAGAAAATGTGGTGGCATTTATAGAATATACAATTTATATTTTTTACTTTATATTTTCCCAAATTGGTATCAGAACATATAATTTTATTTCATAAATCTATCATAGCTGTCAAAGGATGAAAACTAAATAAGGCTTTTGAAAATTCATCTAGATTGTCCCAATTAGTTTCATGGGTGAATTTTTCACTTTATTTCTTATTAGCATAGGAATGTAGAAATAAGATGAGATAATTAAATCATTCTCACAAAAAGGGGTCATGAAGTTTATCTTGCATCTGCCTTTAAAAATATCTTGTTGATATACCTATTAGATTGGCATCAAGTTTGTATAAAATTATGATGCTAAACTTAAAGTTCAAGAAAATATTTATTTCAAAAATGTTACTTTCATTTTGCTCCATTGTTAGGTGAGTAGTCCTATCTAAGCACATTGTTATAAAATGCAAATATAAATTATTAAAATTTTATATCGAATATTTAATGATTTATATTCCTTGAATAGAAATGTTTCTACTTCATTACATAATACAGGAACAACTTTTAACAACTCATGTTTCATTATGTAAATAATCTATTTAGTCACTTATCTGGGCTCTTATTACTCATTTAGAATTGTTTAATGTTGCTACTATGCAGTATTAAATATGGCCCTAATGATAAGCTGTTTAATATTTTGATATCTAGATATTAAAATTATCAGATGAAATAAATTAATATTTTGTTACATAATGGTAATAAAAATCTTTCTTAAATGTACATCATTATAAAATAAAATACATATATTCAATTTTTTATTTCCATAGGTCCAAAACACTATCATATTTCAACAGGCATTTTCTACCTTACAACTATTTTTGCTATTGTGCTTTACCTGGTTAAATTTTATTTACTTCATTAAAATGATAAAGATCACAAAAATCAAAGAAGTTAAATGACTACCCTGGAAAAATCAAAACCAAACAGAAAATTAGTGAGAAACTAACATTGCCACCTGTATTCTAGTCCTGTATTCTTACCATTTACAGGTAACTTTCCTGTTAATGATATATGTTACATTGGCAAAGAGAAACTCTTAAATCTTTGAGAATTAGAGCATGACTGTTTTTTAAATACAAATTGGTGAAGAAGTATAAGTTTTAAGGACACTGTGGTGCAAAAGGCTACAATATAAATACTTATATGATACAGCTTGAGAAGTGTGGGGGAATTCTTACTCCCAAATTCTTCAAAGACCCTGCATCATTACTAAATGCCTCCGTTATGGTTTAATTCTTAAAGTGATTTTAAGGGATTCCTAATAAATTTCAGAGCCTTTTGGTGCATAGAATATTTTGATCCATGACTACATTCATCCATGGTCTTCATGTATGTGTTTGTTCACTCAAGGAGTATTTGAACTTCTACCCTGGGAAAGAATATTATGACTGATGTTGGAGGTCTCACCCTGCACACAATTACATTGAAGCAGGTAGGTATAGTTCATTCTGATAACAGACACAAGTGCACACATACATGTACAATAAAAGTAGGCAGAAAGCTAAATAATAAGAGAATCAGTGATTGATACTATGTCAGAAACAGCAGAGTAACTGAGATAGGTAGCCAGCATGCTGAGACACTCAAGGGCTTGTACGTACTAAGTATGGTAGAAGAATCTGAATGGAGTTAGGTGTGGTGGAGAAAGTACTCAAGATGACCAGTACTCAAAGGCAAGGGGACACATAAGAGGAAAAACCATCAACTTAAGCATGATAGAACCAAAAAATCATGGAATTTGGAGGCAGCAGTCCTGTTTCTGAGGTTTGATTTGCTACATCTTTCCATTTTATTTTGTGAGGTTTTCATAAGAATCCAGTGAAATAATGCACGTGAAAGGGCTCTCTATATTATAAATCACTGAGAAAATGTTAATGATTATTATTATCTTTGGTGAAAACAGTAAGTTGGTGAATTTCTCTGGCTCTCTTTCACTAACATGAAAGACTCTTTTAAGGAATAAAGGATTAAAATAAGCTATTTATGGAACTCTGCTTAGACGAGGAAATGTGTTTAGGATAGCCCAGGTTAAATCCAGAGCTTTTAGTGTCACAGTCTACAAATACAAAGTAATGTTCTCAATATTGTTTATTCAACTAGTTCAGAAAGATGTGTGTGTTGGTAGGAAAATGAGACCTTGGGATTTCATTAATGTGTGACCCATCTCCTTTCCTGTATACTCTTTCCTGTACATTTTTTAAAAAAATATTCACAGGAAGAAAATGACAAATATAATTAAGGAAGGGAGGAATGGGGTTCAAAATAAGTCATATATTAACTGTACGTGAGGAGTATTTAAATTGCCTTTTAAAAAAATGTTTCCTAAGGACTTCCAAAATTGTACGTTCTAGCAGCATTCTTCAGACCATAGTGGATGTAACCAGGAATCATATGTAAAGGCCAATAATGTTGAGGTAGTGAATTAAATAAGACATGCCCTGCTTTTGTACTTTCTTGTCCTCTTCATCCCCCACTGGTGCAGGGGACCACTATACTCAAGAGAAATATGTTTGAGAAAAAGGCAAGAAAGGGAAGAAGGATTGAGATTAACATGGATCCCTTTTACGTTCATGGCCAAACTAACATTGGGCATTTTGAGAAGTGTTCAATGGCTATGATCCATTTCTACTGCAACTACAGTGTGTTTTTCTGCTTAGATACTTTTCTTTTTTCTTTTTTCCAAGGTGACAACATGAGATGATGATTCATTTCAAGATTTCACCCTGAGTCATGATCAAGGCGATTACAAATAAATCCAGACTAATGGGCACTTTTGCCTCCCTCTTTGGATGCTGTGTCTACTGTGCAGCATCACTTCTGGGAACAGCAATCCACAGACCCACAAGAAATTTCCCAGTGTACTTCTTAGGTTATTCCAAAGTCTTTTCCCGGAAAGGACATGAACCAGACCCTGAATAAATCCATTACAATTTTATTTTCCCTGGCTTACAAAGGAATACATATTAAATTAACAATGTGGAGATGGTTTTTTTTTTCTTCAAAAATAATTTATTTGCTTTTGATCACAAAACAGAGTTAAGGAAAGGGGCAGTGCATTTTCCAGTCTTTGCACCTCTAAAACTTGGCCCACTTCAGCAGATACTCTCCCATTCTGTCAGCTACAGAGTATAGGATGGCCACATGGTTAAGACAGGTGGGTGCCCCTGTAGCCAAGGAGACCCCCCCTCCCTTAGTGTTCCAGCTCATTTTTTTTTTTAAATACTGCAAGTAACTGGTAGTTCTATCATTTTTTTTTAATTCATGAATAAGCAGGTCATAAATTCTGACCATACAACTCTTAAGAAACCTTCTGAAACAGAAGCAGAGACCAAGGCTAAGGCCCTTCTCTGTGTCAGCTTTCCAGGTCCCAAGCTGCCTGTGGAACCCAGAGAGCTGTACTGGGTCCCCCATATCCCAGGGTGGCGATGGAGGAAGGGCAGGCCAGGCCACACATGAGGCATAAACAGTCTTTATTGGGCTCCGACCAGGAGTCCATCGATCCTGAGGACCTCTGTGAACTTGTTAATTTTCTTCTCCACATTCTTTTCTGCCTGTTTTCGTAGCCTCATAAGCTGTTTTTACTTCCGGTAATGGATCTTGGCTTTCTCTTTTCTCTTCTCCTCCAGGGTGGCTGTCACTGCCTGGTACTTCCAGCCGACCTCATGAGCCAGGCGCCTGAGGTAGGCAAACTTTCCTGTTGGCTTCAGTCGCACAACCTTCAGGGCAGCAGGAACCACCCTCCGCTTTTTCTTGTCGTAGGGTGGTGGAATCCCATCAAACACCTGGAGGCGGTCCAGGGCAGCCTGGCCTCGTTTGGTCTTGTGGGGCAGCATGCCTCCTACAGTCCTCCGGAAGATGCCACTGGGCGCCCGGAAGTGGTACGGGCCTCGGGATGGGTTGGGATTCATCCTCTTGCGGAGGATAGGCCAGGTACTTCAACTTGTTTCTGTAGAAATTTCCAGAAATGCTGATGCCCTCGCAGCGCACAACCACCACCTTGCGGCCCAGCAGTACCTGTTTGGCCACAATGGCCGCCAGGCGGCCCAGGAGATGGCCTCGACCATCCAGCACTAGGACCCCTCCGCCATCTTGGGCAGCCGCCTGGGAAAGCATGTGGAGATGTTAACAGTTGAATTCTTCTACTAAAGATCACATCTTAATTCACCTTTTTTTAAACAGGATTTTAACATAAAAATATCAGCATAACAACAGAAATCCACATTTTCTAATATTGGAGTGTGAGGTAGAAGATGCTATCTGATATGGCCACAAATGATTTTTTTTAAAGTTATCAAACATACGAGAAGTCAAGGTCCTAGAAGCAGAGTTTCTTCTAATTAAACATCTTTGTAGAATTTATTTTGGTGGATCTAGGATTGCACAAAAATGTTTTGGAAACTAGCATAGGCAGAATAATGGATTTTCAGAGACATCCACATTTTTTTTTTAAAGAGAGAGAGAAATTTTTTAATTTTTTTTTTTTTTTTTTTTTTTTTTTTTTTAGTTTTCTGCAGACACAACATCTTTGTTCATATGTGGTGCTGAGATACATCCCAGCCCTGAGACGTCCACATTTTAATTCCCAAAACTTGTGAGCATGTTACCTCATATGGCAATGAAGAATTAAGGTAGCTGATGGACTTGAACTTGGCAGTCACTTCCTTAAGAGAAGGAGTTTATCCTGTGTTATCTGGGTGGGTCCAATGGAATCACAGGGTCTTTAAAAAATGGAAGAAGTCAAATCAGTGCCAGAGTGACAGGATGGAAGGGAAGCCCATGTCAGCTTTTTCAGTGCTGTGAACAAAACATTTGACAAGAACAAACTTAGAGGAGGAAAAGTTTCTTTTTGGACTCAGAGTTTTAGAGGTCTCAATCCATGAACAACTGGCTCCCTTCCTTGGGGCTGGAGGTGAGGCTGAACATCATGGCGGAAGAGTGCGGCTAAGGAAAGCAGCTGGAAACATGGCACCAGGAAGCTAAGAAAGATAGCTTTGCTCAGAAAGAAAAAATATATACCCCAAAGCCATGCCCCCAGCTACCTGTAGCCACACCCTGCCTGCCTATAATTACCAATAAGTTAATCTCTCTCGCAGGGGATCATTCACTGATTGTAAGGTTCTCATAACCCATTCATTTCACCTCTAAATGTTCTTGCATTGTCTTACATAACAGCTATTGGGGGACACATATCTAAACCATATTACCATGGCTGTCTTTGAAGATGGTGGTTGTAAGTGTTAAGGAAGGTGGGCTGTCTCCAGACCTGAACAAATAAATGGGTTCTATCTCAGGACATATGAAGGCGTGCAATCCTGCTGACACCTGAATTTTAACTCCCTGAAACTAACTTTAAAATATAGGGTTCCATGGTTAAAACATAATATATTTTTAAATATATTTGTTGTTTTGTAAGTCTATAAATTTATGGTAATTTTTATTATAGGAGTAATAAGAAACTAAACTAGGAATCTGCCTGGGTTTCTTGTCCCCTTCCCTTACTATACTCCAGGTACTCTATCTGTAATTGCAGAATCAGTGACCTAGCAAAAATTTGATCAGGAGTCATTGACAGGTACATGAATGACCTAAGACCCATGACTGACTACAAGTTCATGAGCCACAAGTTCTAGTTGCATAAATCACTCAGTGAAGACATCCAGAGGAACAAAAGAAAACTATAATGCAGCTCCCTAAGGCCACTCCTTCGCCCATTTCATTTCCGGTGGGAGGATTCACTAGCTTCCTCTCATCTAAATTCCATCTAAAGAAGACAATGGTGGGATTATTAAACTTGAGAAGGTTAAAGTCATTTTACAAATTGAAAGTATCCGTATCCGTTTAAATAGAAATAAACAAAATGCCAGTTACTAACTTCAAACTTCCTACCATCCAGTGTTGATGAAAGGAAGAAAATATAAAAAGTGGAAAAATGCCAATTTTTCATGCATCTGAATATGGTATGCTAATTTTCAGTCAACATCAAACAAATAACTTGACTACCTTCATCTTTCCCGAGTTGTACAAATAATATTAAAGACCCGCTAGGTCTTTTAATATCATTCTTTAAATTAGCATTTTTTGTGAGCAATCAGGTAAAATGACACAGGCTGTGCTGAACTTATCTCTGTAAGCCCTGTGCATAGCTTCAGTTTTTTTAAATTTGAATTTCCTCAGTGTATTTAAAATATTTTATACAAATATATTAAGTAGAGACAATATTCCTAGAAAAGAACAGAAAAGTCACAGAATTTATAAAAGAACCTTGATTAGTGTAGGAAACTAAAAGAAATCAGGGATCTAAAATATAAGGTCCCTAAGAGATTATTTCAATAGTGGAAACTAGGGAGCTATTAAATGACTTGCTAACTTAACACTTTCAGACTTAGGATGATGAGTTCTACTACTTCTCAGAGATGAAAAATAGAGGCATGGGTAAAGTATAACTTACCCTACTCCCCTGATTGTCCTATTTACTTTGAAAGCTTGTTAAAAATGTAGATTCCTCAGCCATGCATATTCAATCAGGATCTTCAGAGGAAATCTCTTGGGAATCTATATTTTCTAAAGTTACTTGAAGGATTTCAATCAACAGCCAACTTTAAAAAAAGACTCCCTATTTCAAAATTTGACATACTGCCAACCCTAACTAGAGAAAGCAAAACAACATGACTCTTTTTTAAAAAATAAGGAAATATTTAAATAAACAAATCATTGCCAAGATTAGCATAATGTATTCACCCAATTTTCTCCTTGGAAACTTTGGAAAAACTTTTATTGACATCAAGGTAATTCCATTGTGTGCAAAGGAAGAAATTTTGCCTGGGTTGGATGAGTATACAAAAATATATATTTTGCAGAAGGGAAATTTAGAAACATTCTATGGTTTCCCATATTGAAATAATTGACATTTAAACATCTTTGTGGTTTCAGAATAAGTTAACTATGACTTGTATTTCAAAACCTCAGAGCTATTTTCTGAAACTCCCTTCTGAAACTTAGAGTAAACCATATAACCCTGAAAATGTGTTTCATCTAAAAGTATATTAGCTAATTAATCTTAAAGCTCAATAATTTCCTTGCAAATATAATAGAGGAAGGATATTTGGAATGGCAGATATGTTTTAGATTTCAAGACCAAAACTTTTAACACTAAAATAATGAGTACTTTTGCCATTTGCTCTTACAAGTTGAATTGTTTTTAGTGGAAAGTATTTTATCATGAGTCAATATTATGTCATTTTCCAAACATCCTACATGACTTTGGTACTAAAAAAAACATGCTTGAATTATTTAAATCTTCAAAACTTTACATTTTATCAGGATATCCTATTAAACTCCTAGGAAAGTGTTCATTTATAAATAGAGGGTTAAAAATATTTTTAAATGTATACATTATTTATCCACAGATTAAAACTAATTTAGCTCCTCGGAAAATGATGTATTCTGAGTCATCATAGTTAATCTGGTGAAAAAAAGTATGTATTTCTAACTTTGAGTATTGCTACAGAACTTCTATTCATGAATCCAGTTAAGGTAATCAGTCAAGCCCCCAAAGTATTGGCTCCCTCATTCCTGTGGGTGTTAAGCTTTTCCTCTTCCTGGAATTGGCTGGACTTCTAGCTTGGCTAACTCCCCCTCATCCTTCACTTTGAAGCTTTTCTTGATCTTCCCTTCTTGGGTACCTTTTTCCAAAACCCCTGGGTGAGGTTGATACTGCTTCTCTCCAGTCTCAGCATATCATATTCTTCTTCCTGTGGAAGAAATTGCCACATAGGACCATAGCTGAAGATTTATTTGTGTCTTTTTCACCTAGACTTTGTAATTCTTGAGGTCAAGGGTTGTATTCTAGTACAAAATATTGGCCAAGTGTTTTCATATTCATATATGGACTGATAAATACATGATGGAGTTAATCCAAGAGGTAACTGAGCATTTTAAAGAGTATCTTTAACTTATTTCATTGCTTTGAATTGATTATAATCCAAATTGCAATTGGGGGAGTAGCACTGTTAATTTTTTATTATATATATTTTTTTCTGAGCAACGCATCTTTTAAATTCTTTACTTGACCCTAAATACAGAGGTGAAAGGGATAATTTTATGCAGTTAATTCATTTTCCTTGATTATACTGCCATTGCATATGGTCCATCTCCAATGTCACTTCTCTGATTCAAGCCACCGTTGTCAATTCTTACCTGTACTAATGCTGTTGTGCACCAACTGGACTTCCTGCCTCTTTTTGTCATGATATAAGAAGTCACTGTCATTTCAAAACACTTAAATAAATGTTCAAAGTGCATAGTGTTCCAATGTGACCTACATGAACTGGTCATCATTCCATGTACTGCCATATGCTCCTGTCATTCAACCAAAGAGGTTTTACCATCAGAACCTTCTTCAAAAATCCTGAAGCCTCTTCCTCAATCCCTCTTTCCCCTACGACCTCCCTTTTTCCTATTTAGTTTAAATACAAGTTTGCCAAGAAATAGGCCTTTTCAGCTTTGCCAAACTTGTACAGATGCTAAGCAACATATGATGGGATATATCCCAATAAATTCACCATAAATTGAAAATATAAATTTTGAGAATATCAAAATATCATAAATATCTAAAATGCAGGTAGGGAGTTGGAGTGCTATTCAGTGGTGTAGCACTTGGCTAGGATATGTGAGGCCCTGGTTTCAATCCCCAGCTCTACTGTGGGGGGAAAGTATCTGATACACTTAACGTATAAAGCATTCATGCACAAAGCTTGGCCCCTGTTGTGACAATGTTGAGAGAGATGAAACCCTAGAGAAGGTTATTAAACCACTGGGGTCTCTGTCCTGAGAAAGGATACATGAATACATAGGACCCTGTTTTCAAGAAAGTACTTTAGTGTGAAGGAAAGCCTCCCCATGTTCTTGGCCTCTTACTCACATGTCTACTTTTCCACATGGTGTGACCTAGCCAAGAGGGCATTAACCAGACCCTAAATATAGGGCTGACAAATCTTGGATTTTCAACCTCCAACACTGTGAACTAAATAAACTTCTTTTCTTTATAAAGTAATAAGCATCAGATATTTCATTATGGCAACAGAAAACAAATGAAGACACTGAAACATGATAGTCTAGCAACACAGAATTAATTATGTACCCTTCACTGTGTGACTTACTGAGAATTATGGTTCCCTGGATGCATATCACATTCACATCATCGGAATATTAAAAAAAAATTGTGAGTCAAAATACTGGAGGTTAGAAACTGTCAGTAGTCTCTTTTCATTGTTTCTTATTTTATTTTTTAACACTTCTAATAAATTTATCATTTTATTTGGTTTTGCACCTTTTAAGATATCTTAATATAATTAATAAGTGTGAATTTAGGAATATTAGCCTATTTTATGTTTTGTCTTACAAAAATAAATTACTAGACACCATCAATTTCTTAAGTACTTTGAAGTATCACCTCATTTTGCTGTTAAACATTTCCATGAGAGAGGTAATTAACCCTAGTTTGCAAATATGGAAAATGAGAAGTATTTTATATAGAGAGAAAGAGAGAGTTGCATAGCAGACAACAGAAGAGAAAGAAACAAAGATCACATCTCAGAGAGCTTGCTGTTTGTGAGCTATGCACTGCCTTCCCTGTCCCTCCTCGATCATGCTGAAAGTGGAGGACCTCTGTGACAATAAGAGCAGCTGATGCTGAATGCTCCCACTGTGCAAGAATTCTTCTAATAATTTACCTGCATTGACTCCTTTAAGCTTACAAAGTTAATTTTTTATTACTATGATCATGATTTCATTACTATGACACTATGATCATACCCATTTTATAGATGAACACATTGAAGCTAAATAAATTGCCCAAGATCAAAGAGTACATAAATCATGGCATGCTTTCAACTGCTACAATGTATTCACTAAAGACACTTACACACACTGATTATTGGGGCACAGAAGAAGGGAATACACAGAAGAAGAGATGTTATTACTTTCTATTTTTAGTAAATGTAGTATCCACTTTATGTGTTTTGTTTTTTAATTTTCATATTTGAAATGATACAGTGCATGTCTTCCTATTTCACTTAAATTATATCGTGGGCTATGTGCAATCATTATATATATAATCATAGGCTTATATAAACCATGCCATCTGGAGGATGTGCTTCAGAGTGGAGTTTATCTGTTACTAGAGCTGTAGATTCATCTTAGAGAAATTTCTAGGCTTGAACTTTTAACTCGAGGAAAAAAAAATGATAAATGTCATGAGTGTATGTCTTGTCATTTACCTGCTTTCTTTTAGAATAAAAGGAAGTTTTATTCTTTCTTGCTTATCTTATACAAGGAAATTGAAAACTCTGTTGGCATTGCTCATAGAATTATGTTTTCTAGATTTCCTCCATTCATTGATTGAAACCAAGGTAATCTGGAATAAACTGCATCTGAAGAAAAGATTGAAGAGATTTTAAATTCTCTGATACTCAAAGGATCTATACTCTCCCATGATTCTCTCATAATGAGAAATTTTCAAATGTAAATTTGTTATTCAGATTCAGATAAACACACACACACACACACATACACAAACACACATACAGAAATACTAAGGCAATCTCTCTTTGGGTATTGAAACCTAATATTATAAAGATGTCAGCTTCTCCAAAATCAGTGTATCACATTCAAATCCAATTACACTTTTTCATTATGAAACAAATGTCTATAAACATTTATCTGAAAATTAGAGATGTTGAGAGTAAGAATCAATGTTCTGGAAAAAAAAAGTTCAAACTAGAAATGAAAAAGCCATTGAGAAGTATTTACAAAAACGGAAGAGACTATGGTTGCACTGCTGGATGCAAAGTCTCTAATTTTCAGATAAACATTTATCTGAAAATTAGAGATGTTGAGAGTAAGAATCAATGTTCTGGAAAAAAAAAGTTCAAACTAGAAATGAAAAAGCCATTGAGAAGTATTTACAAAAACGGAAGAGACTATGGTTGCACTGCTGGATGCAAAGTCAATACAAGAAATCAGTCAGCCACTTACCAATGATATTCATCAAAGTGAATTCATCAAAGTAAAGGTATATCCAAAATGCGTAGACAGCTAATGACACATCTGCAAAAAATTCTCCGTACTTGAAAATATCTATGGTAACTCTGCAAGAACAAGCAATATTTTTTATGAGACATAATTTTTAAATTAAAAATGTGACTGGCATACAACCTACAATTTATAAGATTAAGGTATTTGATAAATATATTCTCAGAAATCAAAGTGCATCTTTGACTTCAAAGAAAATAGCAGACCATATTTGACAAAATCTGAGCTTTCAAGCAAAAAATAGGATTTTAGAAATCAGAGTGGATGTGACTTGATTTGTTTTGATCATCAGTATGATTTAGATTCCATATTTTAAATAACCTTTAAAAAACTACCTCATTTTGAGTTTAGATGCCTGATTGAAGAAGAGTATTTTAATTGCCTAAAAAATTATTCATATATTTGTTTTCCCAATTAAATATTTTTATAGGGTGAGATTTTCTTCATTTGCATCAGACAATGTAACATCACAACAAATTGAATAAGAAAGTAGATATAAGAATCTGACTCACTTCTATTGATCCATACATACAGTAGATTTGCAAATATATTAGAAAATTCTGATATATTCCACTCTTCACTAGGCTTTTTTAAAAAATTTAGATATTTTCACAAAAATATCATTTATGCTAACATGAAATGTATTTATTATTGTTATCTTAAGCAATTATTTAAATGCAACATTTCTTTTAATATTGAGTATAGTGACTAATGAAAGATGAACCCCCAAATATATCCTCAGAGTTCTCAAAATAGAAATAATTTTAACGAATATTAAAATTTTATATATATATATATATATAAAGATTTGAGTAGTACAAGAATGTGGAATGAGCCGTTCAGTCAGAGAAGACAGGTGGTAACTGCTCTGAAGTAGCAACAGTCTGGGCACAGGGTGGGGCAGAACATTGAAGTGTAAGGAAAAGGAGGAAGAAAATGGTAACAAGGAGCTCACACACTATACACTCTCAGATCCTACAAGGTCTTATAAACCTAAAGTTCTCTAGTGACGAAGGGAGGTTGGCTTTCATGTCTGAGAGAGAACATGCAGAACTTGTCATTCTACCTGAATTGTTTCACAGAAAATGTGTCTTCCAGTTCCATCCATTTTTCTGTAAGTGGTAGGATTTCATTCTTCATAGTTAATAATATTCCACTGTGAATATGGAGGGATGTTGGAAAATGAGTCCCCAAACACAGTCAGATAAAAAGAATAAGAATTCTACAGCACAGTAGGATGACCACACTTTATAATAATCTATTACTTATTATATAAACTCCAGAGAAGAGTGATTGAAAGCCTCCAAACATAAAGAAATGATGGGAAGAGGGAAATGTTAATTATTGATTCAATCATTTCTTTCTGTAGGCAAATGTTGAAATATCAAACTGAACTCCTATAATTTTTATATGTTAAGCAAAAATAAAATGAATTGTTTATTTTACCAGAAATTATTTAGGAAACAAAATCGGATCTCAAAAATTCTAAACATAGCCATGTTCAATTTTCTTGAATGAATGTTCTGTAGTATCAAATGGTACACTGTGTCTCATGTACCACTGATCGGTAATAATCAGAACATTCTGTAAATGAGTAAGGAATCATTACAAAATATTAAAATAAGTATACATCATTCTCCAAAAAGTCTTCTCACCTTTGGAATTCCCCTAAAGCTATATTGCATTGCTGTACATAATGTGTTCATTATAGTACTATATGCCATAATAATGAAATAATTTTGAAAACTCAAAGTCCTTGAAACCACTGTAACAGTTACCATTGAATGAGAGCATAGATTAGTTATGAGATACCCACATGGTCACATACTCAGTAAATATGTAAAATATGATGTAGAGTTATATGTATTGAAATAGCAAAATATATAATATATGAATTGTATGTGAAAAATTCAGGATGCAGAAGTGAGGAAGAGAATTCAAGGAGAGATTATTTCTCCCCAAAACAGACTAGTGATCATGCATCTACCTCCGTGAAGGTATCTGAAGGCTGAGTTGTCCGTGCTACCTTACATGCTGAAAATTCAAGGAAATCAAATTCTATGATGTATATGTCATATGTCTAAAATTTCTTAAGTAATGAAGTCTGAACAGGGATACCTTCTAGAAAATGGAATTAAATAGCCAGGTGGGTGAGGGATCATTGCACATTTAACTTATATCAGAGGGTGCTGTTTAATGTTGCAGTATATTGTATTTATATCACCTTACCATTATAACGCAAATGTATTAGTAAAAACAAAAGACACTTTATTAATAAAAACTCTAAAACTATCCTTGTCCAGTATCAAGACAAATGGAGGTAAACATAGAATGAGTTTAAATCCACATAGGTATATGAGGATAAACACTATGCAGATGAAAGACACTTTCATGGTTCATAAAATGCTCAAGTTAAGAACAGTCATATTAATTTGAGGAAAGAACAAATCAAAATTAATTCCTTTATTATCTCATTTGAAAATAAACCACTTAGGGTATTTTCATTTAAAATAAATCTACTGAAATAAGTGGTGTAGATAGAACATACACAACTAATTTAAAGAATAAAATTCCATGATCTTGTTAATGCTTTACAAATTATAAAACAGTGTTCAATACTTAAAACTAACAACTACATTATGGTACTACCTATGTAGCATAATTTCATGTAGCACATAACAATAACATTAAAGACGAATATTTAATGAAATAGAAAAGCATCCACAACTTCCTATTATATAAAAAAATGGGTGTGAAACCATAAGCATTGTATATTAATAGATGTAAAAACAAAAATATATCTCACACACACACAGTGACCTCTGTGCTAGAACATTAACTTCTTCTTTTCCTCCCAAAAGAAATTTCCAAATATACTCAAAATTTTTGTATTTCTTACCCTGTATTTACCAAACACACTAAAACAAAGTGCTTTTATGAAATCTGTAATAAAATTTCAGTTTAAAACCCCAATGTATAAAATAATAAAATAGCACTTTTTTCTCTAACAAGGACTTATCATGGTATTTCATAATACTCCGTGCTCTCAGATAAGTGATGTCTGTATATACACTCACGCATCTCTATATACACATTGTAAGGGAAGCAATACCATCCATCCATCAAAAAGAGAAAGAACATCTCAGTTTGTTCAGATGGAGCACTGCAAGCATATTAACTCTTCACATATGGAAAACACATAATGGCAACAGAACTTTGGGGAATTTGTTTAATAGTACTCACCAATGGATGATCTCTGAGGTTCATTTCATACAGAATATATATAGAAGTATTAGTCACTTATATCTTGCTAAACACTATAGCGAAGGCCCAATAAATAAGGGGTACTTTGATACCAGAAGCATTTATGTACATGTCATCATAAAAACTGTAAAGATGTAGACTCCAAGTGTCAAGATTATACATTTTTTTTAACCATTCATTAGTTTCTTGAGAACATTAAAATCATGGAATTTGCAGGGAAATGGATGGCACTAGAGCAGATTATGCTTAGTGAAGCTAGCCAATCCCTAAAAAACAAATACCAAATGTCTTCTTTGATATAATGAGAGCAACTATGAACAGAGCAGGGAGGAAGAGCAGGAAGAAAAGATTAACATTAAACAGAGACATGAGATGGGAGGGAAAGGGAGAGAAAAGGGAAATTGCATGGAAATGAAGGGAGACCCTCATTGCTATACAAAATTACATATAAGAGGTTGTGAGGGGAATGGGAAAATAAACAAGAAGAGAAATGAATTACAGTAGATGGGGTAGAGAGAGAAGATGTGAGGGAAGGGGAGGGGGGATAGTAGGGGATAAGAAAGGTAGCAGAATACAACAGTTACTAATAGGGCATTATGTAAAATTGTGAATGTGTAACTGACGTGATTCTGCAATCTGCATTTGAGGTAAAAATTGGGAGTTCATAACCAACTTCAATCTAATGTATGAAATATGATATGTCAAGAGCTTTGTAATGTTGTGAACAACCAATAAAATAAATAAATAAATAAATAAATAAATAGAACTTGGTATATTGTTCCACACAGCCTGGGTTCTTTACTCCTTTCCTGTTTTAGGACCACCTTTTCCATTTACCAATCAGCCTGGGACAAGCCCATCTCCAGCAGAATGGCAGTGGCAAAGGGAAAACCTGAGCAGAAGTGGTATGAGGGCTCTGAAAGTGGAGGATTGGGTTAGAATGAGGTGGGTTAAATAGTTATGATGTTCCTCAGTGTCTTTGATGGTCTGAAGTAACAAGGAATCTGGTAGCCAGACTGAGGCGACAGCCCAATCACTTTATTCTGTGTTCCCATGAAACATATTCACCTCTAACACCTGCTCTCGCAAAAAAAAAAAAAAAAAAGTGAATTTCTATTTGCCAGGATGGAAAGTTCACACATCACCCAAAAGTTGGGAAGTGTGGATGTGGTTGTTCCCTGGCCTGTGTGTGGGATGCACAGGGAAGTTACCACTTAGCTAACATTTGGCTTTTCTTTTCTTTTTTTTCTTCTTCTGAACTTTTTTTTTAAAAAATTATTTATTTATTTATTTATTTATTTATTTTTAGTCATACATGACAGCAGAATGAATTTTGACATATAATACATACATGGAATGTACATACATCAATCATATTGTCAATTCTATTCTGCTGCCCTTCCTATCCTCCTTACTCCTCCCCTCCTCTCCCATCCTAACATTTGGCTTTTCTTAAAATTTATTGCCCATTTAATATTTATGCATTTTTCAACATAAAGAATACCTATAAAATATTTTAAATTATACAATTAACTACCTTGGCTCTGCTCCATTTTGGTCACCCTTTTCTCAATGGTTTTGGTCTTCCAAATTCCTCTACTCACTTATTAGGTGACTTTCAGCAAATTGCTTAGGCTCTCTGAATGTTTCTACTTCTGAAAATATAAAATAAAATGTATTATAAGAAATTTTAAAGTATGAAATTTAAATATGACATATGTGAAAAAAACTAAGAAAAAGGATAGAACATAATAAATATGCCATGAAATTAATTTTATTTCTTTCTGATAAACCTAGGAAATATGCTTTAAAATGTGCTAAATTAATCAATTTATCAGCTTCATAGTACTAAATTATTTACAAAGCACATAATTAAAGTATCAGTTTCACAGTGGTCTAAATTAATTTAATGCATTAAAAATATATTACATACATCACAAAATATTTACTGCTTTATAAAGAAAACTCCTAAAGCAAAAAAAGGAGCTGGAATTTATTAAGATTATAGAATTCAATACATTCAAAGTTAATGTTTGCAGTTGTTCTATCAAGCCTCTTATAGCAAGACCACTTACTTGTATGATTAGAGTATCTTTCCCTACCTAATTCCTTTTAAATTTATTTCCTTTATTATAAAACTTATATCTTCAATAACTTCCTTAAAATAAGTTCAATTTTGTGCTTGTAAATCATGTTACAATTCCATGAGTTACTAAAAAAGATTATTTTGTTTTTCAAGTGCTCTCTTACAAATATAAGGCATTTATTCGGATTTTCTTTCTTTCTTTTTTATTTTTTTGGATAAATGCAATAGTGGTCACGGAGTTTAACTTTTCATAGGTCTTATAGCTTAAAAAATGTTCTTGTTATTTTAAAATAAAAAAAAGAAACTTACAATGTGGAAACCAATATTAACATACTTTGTTGTAAGTTCTGTTATGAACATGAGAAAGTGAATATTTTGAAGGGAAAATCCTATAAATATAGTTGATATAATAAAAAATGAACTAGATAAGAACTTGAGAAGACCTCTTCTTTACTAAAAGCATGCATCAGGAACTGACAATGAAAGACCTATCAAACCAGGACTTGGGAAATTACATCTTTAAATAACTTTTTGATTTCAGGAAAACATCACTAGCATATAGTGACAGAATGAAAGATTCTTGCCTTTTTATATTTTATTATACTTTTTCCCCTGTTCTTTAAATTCTTTTTTGGCATTAAGCAGCAGAATATTCTCTGCAAGTAAGGTTTTGGGTGAATTCCTAAAGGAAATCCACAAAATAAGAAACAGGCAAGACATTGTTGATTAGTTCCAGATCTGAATAACATAAAAAGAATTCCTTTTTGCATAAGAAATTAAATGAAAATACTGTTATTTGTCATTTGTATTAGAGTGGTTATGAAGCATTTTTTGCAAACATTAGAAACTAATGTGTTATCATCTTAACAAAAGTTTAATTTAGTCCAAGTAAATCAATATAGATTCCCAGAGTGATGAACACGAAGATTTTAGTTTATCTGATGCTGATTTGCATTTTCTCAAAATTATTTGCTCTGTTTATGATATATGAGAACTTTAAATGAACATAATAGTTGGCCAAACAAATCACACTTAATTGTTGCCACAGCCACAGAAGTAAAGATTCTAAGAGACACTTTCTCACTGAGTTGCCTCATCTGGAGCAGGACTCAAGTCCTGGTTAAAAGCAATAGTATTTGAGCTAGTTAAGCAAGTATCTCTCCCTCATTCCATAGGGAATGAGCTGGGTTGTGGTTGCTCAGCACGTCCACCTGCACTTCGTTAGAGAGCAGAGTGTTAACATGCCACACCACAAGAGCCCCACAATGACATAACTCCATTCAGAGACTGCAGTGACTTGCTGGTCCCCCCCCACCCTCCTCAGCTCTGGTATCACTAAGAATCTGGCAGCCAGTTCCTTCCCGACAGAGTTTACAGCATATATTGGTGGATTCTTGTCCCAGTGCATCTGCTTTAAGAATTAAAGGAAGCAGTGTCAAGAAATCGAGGTAAGTGCTGTTTTAACTATAGCCCAGGGGATGCTTACTGTTTGGGACAGTGTTTATTGTAACAGAAACAGGAAAAAAAAAAAATTCAGAACAGATTTGCCAATGGCTATTCAAATGCAAACCCACCATTCTGACCATTTACTTTCTCCTTTTGTTTATTGTGTTTTCTAAATGTTCAGGTTGTATTGATTGGCAAGGGGAATGACAAAATGTTTCAAGGTTAGGATGAGAGAAGAGCTAAACTAGACACTGTGAAAGAATGGAAATTAAGTGTTTGCTCTTCAGGCTAATGAGTTATGTATGTTAGTATTGTGGGAACCTAATATTGGAGGATAGAAAGGTCACTTCAATCATCATTCAAAATGTTTTGTGATACAGACATAGTTATAATTTGTTACAAATCACCATCAATAGTTTGTGTTATAAAATGTGAGCTAAAGGATTTACAGATTGCTTTTTTCCTATTTTGTGAATTTTAAAGTTTTGGATAATGTTGAATGTATGCTTTAAGGAACATGTTTTAAAGAATTTCTGGGAAATGATTTATTTTTTGAAAAAAAAATTCCTCTCTAGCCACAGGTATTTTGAAAAAAAAAGTAGGAAAAAAAATACAGTGTGATTTTTCTCATAGTGGAGGCATTATATGGGTTACAAACTCTCTTTGAATTCAGAGCCCTGGTTTTCACTCTGACAAAAAAATTGGAAGCATTTTTAGTTACTACTCCAAACTCACATTATAGTTACCATGACTGTGCTGGTGGATACTCAAAAAATGAGGTAGAAACTTATTAATGAAACTAGACTTATCTTTGTAGCATTAACTTACTGCAACTTACAAAGAAGCCCAGGAACATGTCAGCATGTTCTTTTTACTTAAGTGATCATCATGGCCAAGTCCTGTCCACTGAATTAAATGACTCCATCATAATCTTAGGGAATAATTTACCAAGAATCTGATTACATCTGATATTAGTGACCTAAGTGCTTCTAGTAGCTTTTTTAAAAAATGTTTTATCAGCTAACATAAGTTCCTTATGATTCAAAGTTAAAGAAAACATGTTTAGAGTTCTTCATCCTCCAAATCCTACTTGTTCCAAACTACCTTGATCCAAAATCTTGTCTCATACGTCTCATGGGAAAATATGATATTCCGTAGTATTGAAATGTGGATTCTATTCACATTAGTGATTTCTCTCCAGAGCTACCAGTTTTCCTTAGTCTATAGAAGTCCAACTCTTATATTCTAGTTTTCCTTTTCCTAAAGTGCTAAACCTGCACTTTTCTGCACAGTTGACCTCCTTGTTACTGAGCCTCATCCTAGAAATATGTTCATATGAGAAGATAACAGTTGTAAACTATGTTAAATTTTTTTTTATTTTTAACTTAATCCTTTCCTGCATGGTTCCTGATGCCAGCATTAAAAAAACAAACTTTCCTTCATTCTCACCTCTTTCTCATTTCTACTCTGTGAGGCCACTACAATCCAGATAATCAAATCATGCCACCTTAAATTTGGTCATGAATAAAGATAGACAACTTATGAGTTATTGGGAAAAAGAACTA
The DNA here is from genome assembly GCF_052094955.1 of Ictidomys tridecemlineatus. Classification (NCBI taxonomy): domain Eukaryota; kingdom Metazoa; phylum Chordata; class Mammalia; order Rodentia; family Sciuridae; genus Ictidomys; species Ictidomys tridecemlineatus. The sequence continues at coordinate 27,222,421 of NC_135482.1, forward strand.
TATTTCAAAAGTTGGAAAATTTTTTTTTTCTACCAGTTGGAAGTCTTTTTAGATTTAAGAATTCTTAGAATATTTAACATTTCTCTAATAAACATTTGTTTTATAAATATTAGTTTTAGAATAGTTCTGAAATGTGTTTGAAAATATGGAATGTTAAACAAAACTTGAAATAATGTAAATAAACACCCAGACCAAGAATTCTATTTCCCTCTTTCAGAACCAACAATAACCAGACACTTTTAAAGGAATGTACCCCCTTCCCCTTCCACCTCAAATGTAATAAGAATTGCTGTCTCCAGGGAAAACCACAGATTGTCCATGTTCCCAGTAAAGATCTTCTTAATGAGACATTTTAATGACGTTGAATGATAGGGTACAGTATGAAGTTTACAATTGTCTTCTAATTTTCATTTATTCTTGAGAAATTTATATTTGAGAAATGTTCTGAAGCAGTGTTCTGACATTGTGGTCAATGAGCATCACCCAGCAACTTCTTGAAGAAAATCATTTAATTAAGGGAGGACCAAAAGAGAAAAACTAGAAAAGTTATGTGTGGGTTGCCCAGAAGGGGGCGCCTGTGTATGCCATCTAATCTGAAACCTGTTCTTGGCCCCAAAGTTGTAACCATACACCTCTAATCATATACTTAAATAAAAAAATGTAAAGATGCTATTTTTAGATGCACTGGACAACTAATACAACAAAATGCACATTGCAAATTGAATTTTCTTTTCTTGAAAGCATGGCATTATATAACGATTTATGTTTCCACTTCTTATTTAGGATTCAAGGCATTTGCTGAAAATGAACCTAGGTGCATTTACTCTCGTCTTGGCATTAATTAGTGGTGCCAGTGGCCATTACTATGATTATGAGTTCCCTCTATCCATTTATGGGCAATCATCACCAAATTGTGCACCAGAGTGTAACTGCCCTGAAAGCTACCCAACTGCCATGTACTGCGATGAGCTGAAACTGAAAAGTGTGCCCATGGTGCCCCCTGGAATCAAGTATCTTTACCTTAGGAATAACCAGATTGACCATATCGATGAAAAGGCCTTTGAAAACGTAACTGATCTGCAGTGGCTCATTCTAGATCACAACCTTCTGGAAAACTCCAAGATAAAAGGAAAAGTGTTCTCTAAACTGAAACAGCTGAAGAAGCTGCATATCAACTACAACAATCTGACAGAGTCTGTGGGCCCACTCCCCAAATCACTCGAGGATCTGCAGCTTACTCATAACAAGATCTCTAAACTTGGCTCCTTTGAGGGACTGGTAAACTTGACCTTCATCCACCTCCAACACAATCAGCTCAAAGAGGATGCCATCTCAGCAGCCTTAAAAGGTCTCAAGTCACTTGAGTACCTCGACTTGAGCTTCAATCAGATGACCAAACTGCCTTCTGGTCTCCCAGGATCTCTTCTAACCCTCTACCTAGACAACAACAAGATCAACAACATCCCCGATGAGTATTTCAAGCGTTTTAATGGGCTGCAGTATCTACGTTTATCTCACAATGAGCTGGCTGATAGTGGGGTACCTGGAAATTCTTTTAATATATCATCTCTGTTGGAGCTGGATCTCTCTTATAATAAACTTAAGAGCATACCCACAGTTAATGAAAATCTTGAAAACTATTACCTGGAGGTTAATGAACTTGAAAGTAAGTAGAAAGTTGTGCCAATGTTTGATTTTTGTATAATCCAAAGTTTTTCAAAGCCTAAGCTGGGCAAAAAAAATATTGCTTCTGACTATATTTAATAGAAATGAATTAAAATATCAACAAAAGATCCCTCTAATTAAAAAATATAAGATCTCTAGCTCAGTTGAGTATCCAATTCTTTCTAGACTTTCTTTGGAATGTGAAAATGAAGAATAGTTAAGACAAAGGAATTTAATATGAAATTTTATTAAATTTAATATTCTGTGTTAATTATCTTGCTTTATTATCTCTCAATATTTATCTGTTATTATTTAATTCCTTCATGACTTAAATTTATTTCCTATACTTATTTTCTGGCAAGATCCAGCTCAGGGAGGAACAAATAAGTTCAGAAGAGATACAGTTAGCGGAGACTTTTAACCCTCTCTCCCATGACTTGCACCACAAGTCATGTGCTCTCATGGTCTTCCTTGGCACCTTTACTTGAGACTCAGCATGTTACTCTGTTAACCTTGACCATCATCCACTTCTCTTATCTCTGTTATGGTGTGTGTGGACTTCAAGGTGTTCCAATGGACTCTGAGGGAGATTATGGAAGAAAAATTATATAAAGCAAATAAAGTTTAGAATTTCCTTATCTTTGAAAATGGTATAGTAAGAGAAACTTTTCTTCTACAAAATTCTTCCCTTCTTTGGATTTCTTCTCTTCTCTTGCTTCCATATTTTATTTTTCATCTATCTTCTGGATGGAGATTGACCCAATCCTCTTGTGTCTTCTGGGGCATTTTCAATTGAAGTAATATAGATTTTGGTGGGAAATAAAAATCCATCATTCTTGCCATACTCATTAACAAGCTATTTTCAGACAACAAAATCACAATTCACCAGTCAGGTTTTATAAATGAAAAATCAGGTAGAGAACTCTAATTTGCATATACAGCAGTTGTCTTTGCAAATACTGTATTGAAGTTAAGCACTTTTATTTAATGAAAATTGGCTCCTTGTCATATTGGATAAAGATATTGCTATCAGAAAATTACAGTATATCTTATGACTACATGGTAATTCTTAAGCAGTTTTCTGTAGCTTCTAGTAGGGCTGGGGTGCTTTCATGAAGGATATCATTGGTACCAACTCAAACACTATTTTCCTTATTGTATCTGGAAAATAAGGATTGGTACTGTTTGACCACCACATGTTACACAATCAAGCTAACATAGTTTAGCTTCTATAGTTGTTTCAAGTGTGGAATTCTTTATGTAGCAATACAGGATTCCACATTTTAAACATTTGGGGTTAGGAGGAAGGATATTTTCACAGATCAAAATGATCAAGAAATTTGGATGAATGAAGAGATCCATTAGATTTAGTGGGTGGAGATTAGCCACCAGCACAAGGCTACTTTTTTCTCTGAAATGAGACAGAAGGATGAAAATGCAGGCACATTTGCTGGTTATCCATTGTATGAATGAAGGTTGGAAGGGCTGGTAAGAGAGATAAGAAAAATGACCTACAGGAGAAAGGACAAAGGTTACTCAGTGCCGCACTGAGGTTGAAACCAAAGTGCCAGCACATGGTGGTCATTTGAAAAGGTTACATGAGCATTACTTTACTTCCTTCTTTATCCTTGGTATTGGTCAGGTATTCTTGAAGTTTGTCCTATCCTCCTTCTCTTCAACTTAGGTTATTTTGCCAGGTAGTAATCATGCATATTAGTTGTCCACATACTGATAGTATAAATAGGGTCTCTAAGGTTTAATGTCCACTGTTATATGTAATGTCTAATATAAGCAAATATACAGGTGCCTCCCAACATCTATGGTGATTGGTTCTAGAAATTTCAATGGATACCAAAACCCACATATGCTCAAGTCTCCTATGTAAAACAACAGAGAGGTTGCTTCTAATCTACGCATACACTCCAATATACTTTAATCTCTAGATTACTTATAATACCTAAAATAATGTAATTTCTATCAAGTATTTTTATGCTATATTCTTAGGAAATAATGACAACTTAAAAGTCTGAATGTTTGAGTGCAATTTTTTTCCTAATATTTTTTGATAAGTTGTTGTTTAAATATGAATATGTGGAACCAATAGATACAGAAGGCCAGCTCTTTAGCCCGAAATATTTTTTTTATATTTTAATCTTGCAACTCTAAGCATTAGCCTAATCATAAACCTTCTTAATATGAAGTAAGTTGGAAAAGAAAAAAATTAAGAGTGTCCCCTGTGTACAAGAACTATATGAAGTGCTTTACCTACCATATTTACATCTTCATGCAACACAATGAGATACATATGCTATATCAAACAAGAAGATCAGCTAAGTATTCCAAGCCACCCAGCTGATAAGTGGCAGAGGTAGAAGCCCATCATAGTCTGTGCCCATCTTTTTTCCTTTGCTCCATAGTTTCTCAGAGGTAGATATCATAGAAAGATCCTGGAATCACTGAAGTTATTTAGAGACCATCTTGGGGGAAAAGACTATGGTGGGTTAGGGTTTCCACTGAAGCCATTGTTTAAACTAGCATTTTCGGGTGAAAGAAAATGACAAGATAGAAGACTACATAAGGTTAAGCTTAAATAGAGAGAGGCACACAAATAGTTTCTATGTGCACACATAATCATGCAGCCCAACAATAGCCTTGGTTTCTATTAAAAACTAAATCAGTTTTTCATTTGCAGCAGTTTTCAACCACACAAGAACGTTGGCTCAGATGGTGGACATTCCATGATTTGGTTTTTGCCTTGCAGTTTTGATTCATTGTTGTGGTGTGTGGTTGCTAGAACATTTTTTAGAGAACATCTAGTTAAATCTGTTATTTTCAGATGCATAAAACCCATGATGCATGTATTGGTGAGGCTGTTTATACAACCACATCAATTTACATTTCTTCATGTCAGACTAAATATTTCAAGATTTCTTTGATAATAAGACACATTTGTAAATGCCTTTCTAGACCTTATTCATCAGAATCAATGAATCCTGTTCTTTGCAAAGTTGTATTGAGTATCCTGAGCTTCCTTATTTACAATTTACTAAATATTGTAGTGCCATTATAGTAGCCTGAAATATACTTTTAATGGTACCTAATTCAAAGGTACGCAATATAAGTGAGAAGAACACATGTTTGATAATATATACTTAGGGAATTGTTAAATGATTGTTTCAAGGCAGAACACTAAAAGGAAACATTGAAGTTTTTTATGCTTTAATTTGCAGAGTTTGAAGTAAAAAGCTTCTGTAAGATTCTGGGGCCATTGTCCTACTCCAAGATCAAGCATCTGCGTTTGGATGGCAATCGTCTCACCCACAACAATCTGCCACCTGATATGTATGAATGTCTACGTGTAGCAAATGAAATCACTGTCAATTAATACCTTCTAATTCCAGTTACATGAGGTGTATCCTGGGGCAGTATTTTATGGTTAAGGTTTTTTTTTTTTCTTTGTGTGTAAAGTTTTCAGAGTATCCATTTTTTGTTGTTGTTCATTACTTTCATGAGTTTTAAGTTCAAAGGGAAAATGTTTTGTAAACATTTACCACTTAAAAAAAGATGAAAAGCAGGCCTATTTCATCACAAGGACACACACACACACACACACACACACACAAATAGACATCAAACACAATGCTTTATTTGTAAATTTATTATTTTCTATACCTCTACTGTCAAATAATATGCAAAACATTTTACTGTTTGCATGGAATTTAGCCAAGTTTTATAGCCCCTAAATCTTAATTTAATGCACCTAAAATTATGGTAGTCTCAATATATAAGGATGTGTACTGTCTTAGCTCAAACCATCTTGCTATGTCCAAATTTGTTCTGTTGAAAAATAAGTGGTATATTTTAAGACCAATATTTTTGCAAAATAGTAAACAGAATTTATGAAGCCACCTACACCAAAAGAATTATTTTCAGTATTAAGAATTTTCATATTTACCCAATGAAGCTTTTCTTTTATAGGATTGTTTTTCATTCTAAGTCATGTATGTTTCTTTTTTTATTATTTGCATGTTGTGTTTAACAAGCTAATAGCAAAATAAAACATACCAAATGGCATCATTGTTTGGCTTCTTGTGAAACTCATGTCTCTCATGTATGAAATGTATAAAAGAATACATTAAAATTCAAATGGCATCTCTACCCTAAAATATTTTACTGGTGTGCACATAGGATTTCCCACCAAATAAATAGTCTTCAAATAGCATCCACTTACAAGGAGTTACTAAACACATCTGATAATGAGTATTTACATAGCACAACATGCTTGGCTATTTACCATTATTCCCATGCATGTTATTTTTGCCAATTCATATGTAATGGTGTGTTAATAATAAAATCCCAATGATTAATAATTTCTTGGTTTTTAAAAGAAAATGGTGGGTAGTTCAATGGTGAGTAGTTCCCAGAATTAGAATGAATATAAAATTTTCTGAAACTGAAATTTTAAAAATCAGTGTATGCTAATGCCAGTGTATTTGGAATGTAAGTTCTAAGCTCAAACTCCAGTAATAATAACTTTCATTTAGCATATTGTGGATATCCATGTTTCTACACAATGGAAAACAATAGAGCATACAATGTATTAAAATACTATGTATCTAGCTAATAAAGCCTACTTGTGGCCAAACATCATGCAGTCAAAATATTCATCCCAAACTAATGCCTGTAGAGTCATATATGTGTCCAAACAAAAGAAAACATTGAAGTTTAATGTTTTTAATGGAACATTTTTAGTGAATTCTATCTCACAATAAAATGTTCTATCACCAAACGACCATCATTAATTAAGACTGAGTTGACAGTCAGATGTCAGATGTGCAATGTATATTACATTAGGAAATGGTGTATTTTTGATCCTCATGTCTTTTCTACCTAATGTTAAGTTCCTTGGGCTGTTATATTGCTCAAGCCATTTCTTGGTATGAACTTAAATTTTGTTTTGTTTCCACAAAAAGTATTATAGAATAAATCAAAAATAAAATTTCCTTCCCTTATCTATGAAATTCATCAATAATCCATGGAAACCTATTCTCAAGTAGGTAGTAGAGGATATGGTATAAATTCCACTTAGTAAACATGTGTTGACCTTTCATGAGCTTTGTCTCTGTATTGCTGTGCAGTCTGTCTACATCTTTGAAAGTGTTTCATTTCCTTCCTCCCAAAATTCTATATTATTATTAAGTCTAAAATGTAATTAACTTAAAACATGAATTCCCTTTGGAACAAAGTTTGATAGATGTGGATCAAGTTAAGTCATGATAGTATTCCCTTGTAGAAGCATCTGGGATACACTATTTAGATCCTGTTTGGGAATACCTCCTTCTTGCATTCTTGGATTCTTCTTCTCAAGATAGTGCTGGAAGGGATTCTTCTTCTTAGGGTACTTCTAGAAAACACAAAATACCTGCTTGCTTCTTCTCTCCCTTTCCCAGCCCTAGGGAGTTATGGAAGAAGAAAATACGGAGACTAACTTGTCTGTGTTTCCCTCATCTCCTTATCTCCACCCCAGTTACCTGGTATTTTTCAAAACTGTTAGTGCTTAACCAGCATGTCATGGTATTTTCTAAATATGGATTACCAGACACAGTGCCCCAGATATACAGGCTCTGTAAATTACACAATATAAGATTTCCCATTTTTTAAGAGAATCCATAGAGGATGCTTATACTGGTGTTTTGTGTCACACAATTTTTAAAATATTTAATATGTACTACGATCAAACAAGTGAAATCTAACAGTTAAAAAGCAGAAAATCCCCCCTTTTTTTTCTAGACAAGCAAGGTAGTTCCCAAAGTACATAAATGAGAATAAATATTAATTTTATATATTCAAACATATTTATTGATCTCTTAACCTTGATCTCTTTATGTCTAAGAAAGTAATAATAATGTTAGTTTTAGCTGGTATAGTGGCATAGACTTATAATGCCAGAAACTGAGGAGGTTGAGGTGAGAGAATCTAAATTTAGAGGTCCGCCTGGATAAATTAGTGAGAACTTCTCTAATAATAATAATAATAATAATAATAATAATAACAACAACAATAACGGTGGAGTTATAGCTCAGTAGTCAAGCAATAAAGGCTGGGGTTATAGCTCAGTAGTCAAGCATCTCTGGTTTCAATCCCCAGTATAGCAAGAACAAAATCAAAAAGAAAGGGGAAAAAGTAGGTTCATAAAAATAGCATGAGTCATCTCTGCCACCAAAGTTGCTTGAGAATGTCTTGATGGCACTTCTTGTTACTCTATGTTCTTTCCCCCTTCAGAGTTGCCTGATATGTACTATATCAGAGCAGGTTACTGAAAATTTACTTTGAATAAATTTTCAAGAAGTTAGTAGGGGAAAATATCAACAACATGGAGAATTTAAAACAGGAGGTTCTCCCAACTCTCCCACTGACAAAGATTTTGGTTTTGTCTCTTTCTGAATAAACTCTGCCATGAATGAATCAAATCTATGAAATACAGAAGCTCTTTTTTTTTAAAGAAGACTGATTCATTAAAGATTCATCTGCAGTCTCTGATTTGAAGGGGAAATGGAAAAATGAGAAAAATTTCTCTTTGTTCTCAACATCTCCATTTGAAAATTAGAGTGAGGAAGAGCCTTCATGGTGAAGGAGAACTATAATATACTCAGCTTTGGGGTTTGTGAGGAATTACCATGCTCTAATAAGAATAAAGAAGACAGATGAATGATAGACCACTAAATAACCCAGAGGAATGTTGATTTCTTAGTTGAAATTCCCCTCTTGGTAATAGCTATGTTTTCAGAAAGACTAGAGGTTTAAAGATTGGGTTTTCAAAGAACTAGAATTTCTTTTCTTTGTGATCTTTTACGTTTTGGGTTTCAGTTTTGCTATAGCTATAATTTTATCATAATGACAGTCTTAGATTTTTCTTTGGTAGGATTTTTGCAACCCATGCGTGCTTAACATTTCCTCTCATGTAAAAGAAAATGCTCAGGGTATTTAAAGGGGACTCTAAAGCAACTTTAAAACCAGAACTAAAAATGTGTATCAAATAACAGTGGCCTAATATGTAAAATAGATACATTGTGAATATATGAGATCAATAGAAATACATTCGAAAGTTTTCTAGCCAATTATATGTATTTACTTGTTCAATCAATAGATTTTGTTTCCAGATAAAAGAATTTGAAATACAATGTGATCTATATGAAATGCACCAGTGCTTTCTGATGTGACCCAGACCCCTCAGAAGAGCACACAATTCTCCTCAGGACAGCAAAAGCCCTTTGGGTTATGGTCCTCAGTTATGGCTGTTATTTCATGTCTTACCATAATGTACCATATTAAATGTTTCAGCTGTTTCCCACCATACTTACTAATTTGTTGCTGATTTTGCTCTGATATCTATGAAAACCTTTGCATTTCTATAATCCCTTTAGTTGCTTCTGCTTAGAAACACATACCTGTTTTTTAAGTTTCATCTCAAACTTCTCTGTCTTTTCATCATAGTAACTCCTTTGAAAACACAGATGAAATGAGTACCTTTTATCATGAATATAAAACTCCTCATTACAAAAAATTCTCTATGAAGCTGTTAAACCCATTGAAAACTTTTTCCATTATACCTCCCTCTGTATAATAGTGAATAAGCTGAATTTTAAAATAAAAGCACAATATAAAATTGATGAAATTAAAATAAAAATAGAGATTTAGCAATGAAAAGCATCACAATAAAAAAAATCCATGAATAGGAAAAGTATAAATTAAAATATAGAGAATTAATGATCTGAGAGATGCATATGCAGAAAATTATGTACTTATAGATTCTTACAGAGAGGAGAGAAAACAAAGTGAGATTGTCATAAAAAACTAGAATAAATGTTTTAAATATAGATCTACATAAACACCTATAAAGAAAGAAAGAATTGAGAAAATACGAAAGAGAAAACATCTAAAGACATAATAATTGAAGAATTTTTCAAAGTTGTTAAAAAATAAATTCATTAGTCCAAGAAGTTAATTATAAAGAAATATCAGTTAGAATGACAGTAGATTTTTCTTTCAAATACAATGAAAGTCAGAAGGTGATAGTATAATATCTCTGAGGCATTTCAACAACTGATAGCATTTATGTATGAAAACTACCTTCAAAAAACTATTTCAAATAAAGATCATTCTAAATAATGATGTTAAGGGAGGAAAAATATCTCAGAAGAACTATTTAAAGAGTAAATGAAGAATTACACAAATTAAATGATAAATACTTTCAAAATGAAAATGAACATTGTTAGTATCAAAATTTTATTGTGTTCCATTTGCATATATATTTTAAAAGGTAGGATAGAGATATTGTTTGTAGTACGTAAAAAATGTACATAAATTAGGAAAAGTCAGATAAGTGAATGTCATGTACCCTTTTAATATTGAAAATATTGAAAAGAAGGATCAATATATTTTGATTTAATGTTTTTAAATAAATTTGTATGGTAAAAGTACAAGAAAAGAAACATCAATGGTCTGAATATACTAAGCAGCAATCAATATTTGAAAAGTTGATTAAGGAAAAATAAATATACATTCAATAAATAAAGAATAAAGTTTAAAAAGGAGAAAGGAGAGAGTCCTGGCTTTAAGGATTCATGATGGTGGATAAGAGGCACCCAGCATTCTCCTGCTTCTTCACAAGACAGAATCAAAATAAATAAATAAATAATAAGCAGGTGTGTTAGGTGTGTAGCTGCATGTTGAGTGGGGGTTATAGGGAATCTCTGGATTTTAACAGCAAAGAGTTAGCACCAGTAGAAACCAAGAACTATTAGCTATTAAAATAGTAAGAGATACTGTGTCCTGGGACCAAGCACTCAAAAGCTTGGCAGAGAAACTGGAAGAATTCCCCCGGTGAGTGTGAAAAAGAGTCCAAGCTGTCTCCAAAAACACAGAATCCAGCACTTGTAAACACATACAAAACAGATGAGAAACCCAGGTTTGCCTAGCAATGCTGGCACTGGACAAGAAGTTTATCCAAGCATATTTAGATGGTGCATAATCGAATCATCCTGAGAGAGGTCCTATAGTCTGATCTTGCTGATCAGGGAATGAGAACCTCTGTATTGTTTTTATTTAGATTTTTTTAATTATAAAACAATGTTGAATTTTTTTAATTAGTTGCACATAACAGTACAATGATCTTGACATATCATACATTTGAATCAGACGGGATATAATTTCTCATTTTTCTGAGTGCACAGGTTGTACAATCACACTGGTCATGCAGTCACGTATATTCACACAGTAATAATAATGTCTATTTCATTCTACTGTCCTTTCTTTCCCCCCATCCCCTCCCCTCCCCTCCCATCACTTCTCTCTACCCAATCTAAGGTGACACTATTCTTTTTTTTCCCCTCACATCTTCATACATGTATTTTGTATAATGATGAGGGTCTCCTTCCACCTTCCATGCAATTCCCCTTCTCCCTCCCTTCCCCTCCCACCTCTCTTCCCTATCTAGAGGTAATCTTCTTCCCATGCTCTTCCTCCCTGCCCCATTTTGAGTCACCCCTCTTATATCAGAGAAGACATTCGGCATTTGGTTTTTGGGGATTGGCTAACTTCACTTAGCATAATCTGCTCTAATGCCATTCATTTCCCTGCAAATGCCATGATTTTGTTATTTTTTAGTGCTGGGTAATATTCCATTGTATATAAATGCCACATTTTTTTAATCCATTTATCCATTGAAGGGCATCTAGGCTGGCTCCACAGTCTAGCTATTGTGAATTGTGCTCCTATAAACATTGATGTGGCTGTGTTCCTGTAGTATGCTGTTTTTAGGTCCTTTGAGTATATACCGAGAAGAGGAATAGCTGGGTCAAATGGTCCTTCCATTCCCAGCTTTCCAAGGAATCTCCATACTGCTTTCCAAATTGGCTACATCAATTTGCAGTCCTACCAGTAATGTATGAGTGTGCCTCCCCCCCACCCTCCACCCTCTCCAGCACTTGTTGTTTGACTTCATAATGGCTGCCATTCTTACTGGAGTAAGATGGTATCTTAGAGTAGTTTTAATTTGCATGTCTCTGATTGCTAGGGTATTTTTTCTCTCTACAAGATTCCACAACCTCCTCTCTGCAATGCTATAGCAGGTGGCCACCCCAAAAGAAAGGGCCCAGAGAAGTGATTTGACACAAATCCACTGTGAATACTCCGAGGCTGTAAATGAGGATTAATACAGAGGCAGGCAGAAGGCCTCCTATTCCTTTCACGACTGGTAATTAGTAGATCTCCTAAGGGATCCCAGGTTAGAAAACAGTTATTTGTGCTTTTACTCCATCAAATTTGGGGCTCCAGGATCATGAGTGGTGGATCACATGAAATTGGCCACTCCTAGCCCCAGCACAGATCTTGGAAGCTCCCCACCTCTGGGGTACCCAGAACATGCTCCACCATTCGCCCTCCCCTTTCAGTATTCAATTAGGTTACTGCAGAAAGAAACTGCCCAGTGAACTCAGCAACCCTCAGCAGTGCAGGGCAATTAGCTACCTCAGAGTGCAGAGCCCCAGGGACTGCACAGAGAACAGTTGTCTGTTGCGTTCGGAGTTACACTTTCTTCTCAAGCTCAGTCCAACATGAAAAGCAGCTGAGGGACACTCCAAAGACCTTTAGGCACAATTAATTCCTGCCAGTCCCCTGAGGAGCACCATTATGGAGATAATTAGGAGAAATAACATCCAGATAGCCCTCTGTTTTGTTTTCTTTTTATTTGTCCATTTCTCTTTTTTTAAAGTTTCTTTTCATTTTCTTTTTTTTCCTTTTTTTATTTTTAAACTTTTCTCCTATGTTTTTACTCCTTTTTAATTTGATTTGATTTGATTCTCTATTTTCCTACCTTTTCTGTTGTTGTTTTGTCATACTTATTTTTTAAAAAAAAATGTTTTTTTTCTTTCACTTTATTTTGTGGATGCTTTTAATTTATTCTTTTCTTTTTACCCTTTATTTTCTATTGCTGCTGCTTATGTTCTGTTGCTTTTAATCTATTCTTTGTTTGTTTTTGTTTTTGCAGTGCAGGGGACCAAACTTAAAAGTTAGCACACATTGAGCGGGTGATCTGCCACTGAGCAACATTCTCAGCCCAGAAGACAGGCATTGCATCTAGCTCTAGCCATGACCTATTTCTGCCCAAACCTTTACTGATAGCTTCAATTTAAAGAATATAGGGGTGGGGGAGAGTCCCCCATCTGATGCTATGTCCACAGGTGGGCACAGTGAGGAAGGCCGGCCATTCCTGAACAGTCACCCCCACAGACACAGCAAAGAGAAAGAACACACTTTTGTGGACACAACACTCAACTGAGTCCTCAGCATCAGTGGCTCTTACAGATCATGCATCACTGACAAGACTGGAAGTAAATACTAGAAAAGGAGCTCTGATTCTTCTTCTCTCCTCTCCCAATGAAACACTGGAAGTCACACTGGTGGCTAAACAGAGTATAAAAGCTTCAATCTCTTCATCAGGATCAAAAGAGAATATTTTATTTGAAAGCCATTATATAGAATGTCCCACAACTTCTCCCCCATCCTAACAGGGAATTTCTTTACTATTGTAGGAGTAAACACCGAAGGTGCACTCCACCTTCTCTGAGGTCTATAACATGCAAGCCTAAATGACCAGAGTACCCATTTTGCATGACCTGCAGTGTAAGTGCCTCTTCAGTTACCAATATAGTATGCATTCTCTCAAAGCCCATTAGTCAGAGTCAAAGAAAACATATGGAGATTATATTACAAAGCCCAGTTGGAATTGAACTCAATATTATACAACAAATTGAGACACATTTTCAAGAGAAGGTTTGCTTATTAAGAGGTCCTCACATTAAAGTGGGAGATATAATCATCCCAACACATTCACAATCTTAGCGTAGAACCTCAAGGAATATGAAAAACAAGGTAAATGTCATCTTCTATAGTTCATAACTCTATAGTCACAGATTCCGAAGATAACAAAGCAAATGAAATACCAAATAAAGAATAAAAAGAAAAAATTATTTAAAAGCTCAATGGACTCCAGGAGAATACAGATCAACAATTAAATGAATTAAGAAAGAAAATTCAGGATAAGAATGAGAACTTCAATAAAAAGATATTATAAAAAAGAATCATATATAAATCTCAGAGATGAAAAGCTCAATGTGTCAGATTATAAAACAATCAAACAAAACCCTCATTTGAAATCATCACAAAGAGAATAGATCTAAGAGGAACAAAAAAAATCAGAGATTGAAGACAAGTTTGATTAAATATCACATTCACACAATTAAAAAAAAAAAGAAAGAAAGAATGACCTGAACATACAAAAATCTCTGGGACACCATTAAGAGACTAAAGATAAGCATAATCAGTATGGACAAAGGATAAAAGATATAGGTGAATACATAAAAAAATATTTAATTAAATAATAGCAGAGAATTTCCCAAATACTGGGAAAGACAGGTACATCCAAGTGCAGGAAACAGACATGGTCAGAAAAAAAGCCTCTTCATGACATATTGCAGCTAAATTGCCAAAAGTACAGAACAAGAAAGAATATTAAAATCTGTAAGAGAGAAGCACTAAGTCACATTTCAAAGCAAACCTTTTAAACTAATTAAAGATTTTTCAACAAAAATTATACAGGTCAGGAGAACATTAAATGATGAATTTCAAGTTCTAGGAGAAAAAATGAGGATTAGTAAACACATAAGTCCAGCAAAATTATCTTTGGGAATTCAGCAAAGTTAATCTTCAGAATAAATAGAAAAAGAATCACCTCCCATGGTAAATACAAACTAAGGGAATTCATGAATACTATACCAGTATTATAGAAGATATTTAAGGAAATGCTACACCCAAAAGAAGATGAAAGAGAAAAATAATTGTGTAAAAATAAACCCCACTAGAAGAGTAGACACAAATTAGGAAAAGAAAATAATTAAACATTATCACACTTATAAGATTAATATTAGAGTGGAAAATGAACATAGAATATTAAAACAATGAGAAGGAATAAACAATAAAAGAAAGAAGTACAGAGCTTTCAATAATAATTCTAAATATAAGAGGACTTAGCTGAATGGATTAAAAATAAGATCCAACATTATGCTGCCTACAAGAAACTCACTTTACCTGCAAAAATAAATGCATACTTAAAGAGAAAAAGTGGAAAATGATATTCTAGGCAAATGGGATTTTTAAAAAAGCAGGAGTAGGAGTATACTTGTGTCCAACAAAATGGACTTTGAAGCAAAATCAGTTAAAAGGAACAAAAAAGTTATATATATATATATACACACACATACATACATATATCTCAAGGGACCAATTCATCACAAAGATAAAACAACTATATATACCTGAATGTTGGTCTCAACTTTATAAATTAAATACTACTAGACTTTAAAAGATAGACTGTGATGCAATTATAGTGGCTCACTTCTATACCTCATTCTCATCAGGATATAGACGACTCAAACAAAAAAAAATGAATAAAGAAGCATCAGAGTTAAATTCACTACAGATTAAATGAACAACAGACATCTACAGAACCTCTTATCCAACAGCTACAGAATGCATGTTCTCTTCATTAAACGTTATTTTTTTTCAAAATGGGCCATATATGAAGTCAAAACACAAGTGTTAAAATTTTTTAACTTATTAAAATAGTTTCTTGCATCTTATCTGATCACATTGAGTGAAACTCAAAATCAACTATAAAACAAACTGCAGAAATTGTATAAACAATAGAGATTGAACCACACACTATTGAATGCTCACTGGGTCATTAAAGACCCCTCTCTCTGCTTCCTGATCAGCATGTGAGCTGCTTCCCTCTGCCATACTTTTCTACCATGATGTTCAGCCTCACCTCGAGCCCCAAGGAAGAGAGCCAGCCTTTTAAGGACTAAGAACTCTGAGCCTTCAAATAAACTTTTCCTCCCCCAAATTGTTTTGGTGCTATCTTTTTAGTCACAGCAGTGAAATAGCTGACTAAAACAGAAATTGGTACCAAGAAGTGGTCATTGCTGTGACTAACCCGACAATGTGGTTCAGAAGCTTTTGAACTTTTTGGAACTGGTGGGAAGGATTTGGAGATATGTAGCAGTGCAAGCTGGAAATGCGTTAGATTCTTGTAATGGGAGCTTAATGACCAATTCCTGAGGGCGTTCAGAAGACCAGTATGCAAATAAGACCATGGATAATGAAGTCATGGTTCCAGAGGATTTAGGGGAAAAGGAAGGCACTATTGATAATTCGACTAGAAGCCATTCATTTTATGCTGTGGCTGAGATGATTTTTGCATTTCTCTGATGTCCTGAGACTTTCTGTGAGACTGATTTCAAAGGGATGGACTTCTTAATCTGACAGAAGAAATGTCTAGGCAGCATAGCATTCAAGAAGTGGCATGGGTATTTCTGGCATATTTTAGCCAAGTTCCCTGTGATATTCAGGAGCAGAAAGTGGAACAGCAAGATTTGCAAAACTTGGACTTGAAAGCCGGGAGTAAAACTGGAGCTAAGAAAGTTGAAGTTGTTAAAGCTGTTACTTCCACTAAAGAAATCCTGAGGACTTTGCCCAGAGACAATAAAAAAGACTACTCTCATCTCAGGCTCAAGGAGTAAAAGTAAAAATTCTCTTGAGAAGAGGCTAGTGAGTGATTCTTCTAGGACAAAGGGGACTAGGAAGATTTTTTTGAAGAGATAAGGCAATCAGAAGTTGGTGCAGGCAGAGTCCCTGGAGGCTTGGCTACTGCTCCATATGGTGACAAACCTTGGCATCAACCATATGGTGGTGGTTCTGCAGGAAAGCAGGATGCTGGAATTAGGGGGTTCATTGAAACTTCCACCAAGATTTCAAAGGAAGACCTAGGAAGCCAGGCAAAGTGCAGCAGGGTCAGAGTCCCTGCAGGCACCCTCTAAGAAGTCAAAATGTGGAGGAATCTGAAGCTGTAGTGGAGACCCCTGAGATTAAGGAATGCCATTAACATGGGACACTACTCTAGGAAGGCTGCAGGAATTGAGAAGAGACAAGACAACAGAGAAGCTACTTTGGCTGCAATGAGCAAGGCCACAGGTGTAGAGCTACACAGCCTTTTGGAGAGAATATCCTGCTATGTGCTCCAGATGCCAAACACAGAACTATGGGACTATTTTGTCCATCTGGATTTCAGCCTTGCTTTAGTCACATCCCTTTTTTTCTATGCCCCTATTTTTTTGTGAATGGAAAAGTTTACTCTTACCATTATATATCGGATACTTGTAAATTGCTTTTAATTTTATAGGAGCTCACAGTCCAAGATTGCCTTGAGCCTCAGAGAAGACTTTGGAGTTAAACTTTCAGCAATCTTGGAACTGTTGAGACTGTGGAAACTCTTGAAAATGGATGGACTAAATGTATTTTGCTTTGTCAGATGAATGTGAGCTTTTGGCAGAATGTTATGGTTAGGATGTGAGACGCCCCGCCCCCCCCCCAAAAAAAAGCTCATGTGTGTGACAGTGCAAGAAAGTTCAGAGAAGAAATGATTGGGTTGTGAGAGTCTTAACCTGATCAGTGAATTAATCCCCTGACAGGGATTAACTGAGTAGTAACTGAACTAGTAGGATGTAGCTGGAGGGGGTAGGAATTGGGGGCATGGCTTTGGGGTATATATTTGTATCTGGTAAATGACAACCCCTCTGTCTGCTTGCTCATCACCACGTGAGCTGCTCCCCTCTGCCATACTCTTCCACCATGAGGTTTAGCCTCACCTCAAGCCCCAAGGAATGGAGCCAGCTTTTGATGGACTAAGACCTCCGAAACTATGAGCCCTCAAATACATTTTTCCTCCCTCAAATTGTTCTGGTGAGATCTTTTTCATCACAGCAGTGAAATAGCTGACGAAAACACTGACCTTCCCTGAAGCAGACCATCAGCTTTCACTCATGAGTTGCCCTCTCTATACATGGACCAAGGAGCCAAAGAAAAATAGATATCAAGGAGTTTTAATAAATATGCCTTGGTAAGGTTCCCTGTTTACTACCTTCATCAAACTCAACATGCACCCCCACACGTGCACACACACAAACATATTTTATTTATTTATTTCCTTATGAACATTATATTCCTGTGTCATATAGAATTTATATTAAACAAAAGTGCATGATTTCCTGTTGTATTTTGTCTTTAGTTATAGGGGATTCAGTCAAGAACCTAAAATGAAAAGAAAAGATAATTATTTCTCCATACATGTGACCTAATTGTGAAAATAGCACTATAACTTCATAAACATAGAACTTAGATAAGGGTTTTTTTCATCATTGGGGTGGCCAGAAGAAGGATAACGATAGGATGAGGAAACAGGTGGAATTTTTTGATAACATTATGCTTCTTAGATTGCATGTTAACATCATGAGTGCCATTTCACTGGGGGTGGACTGAAAACTTCATTATTTACTAAAAAGAATAATATCTAATACAAATATACATTTCACTATTTCACAAATTTAATAAGATTCAATTTTTGCAACATTTCTCTACATTAGACATGTTTTTATAATCAAGCTACAAATGAGAAAAATGAGAAAGTAGTGGGGTACCTTGTCTAGAATTGTATAACTAAAATAACACTCAGTGGTTGCTCAAGACAAAAAAAAAATAGGGGGCATCTTTGATTCTTCTCTTTTTCTCAGACCTCAAGTACATTTCATTAGCAATTCCTAGTGAATAGTCTCCAAAGTATATCCCAGGTTCCTCCACTTGTCATCTCCATTGCCTGCTCCCAAGTACAAGCTTCAGTTAATCTGACCTGAACTACCCCAAGGTTTCCTACTGGTTTGTCTGTTCTCTCCCTTACTCACTATTATGAGTTGAATTGTACTCTACAAATATTCCTTTCTTGAAATCCTAACCTTCAGCACCTAAGAAGGACCATAGTTGGGCTTTTCTGTAAAGATAGAGGCCAAACCCTGTGCTCTCAAACAATTGCAATACAGCCCTTATTCAATTTTGTCCCTTAGCAGAACCCTGTGTACTTTGTTTTGCTTCGTGGGACAATACTTAACATGACTGAAAGATTTGTCCAGGATAACAGACCCCTGGCTGGTCATTTTAGACCCAGCTCAGAAATGTCTCAGTATTCCATTCTCCTTTTGGTGTCTTTGTAGAATCCTAGCCTGGATCAGTTGCTCTTAAATGTTACTGTGAAAAGATGACAGGGACAACTGAAAACATCCTTTGTTCTGCTAATTATGCTTGGCCAGTATTGATTCTTTTGAGTAATTCTATTCCCCCAGACAAATGTAGACTGCAAATCTGACCTGTTCCTATGAGACCTGAGCATTTTGTTTATAGGAAAATGAATTCTTTTCTCTCTCATTAGTTAGACTGAAGCTTTCCAAGATTTTGCAGATTTTTTTTTTTTAGATTCGTCAACTTGCTGGCCAAAAAAACCCACTATCTTTCTATTTCTCTTTCTTAGCATTTTCTAGGGGCAGGAATGGCATGGGGACTGTTTCATTTCAACTTTTTTAATGGCCTGAAGTCTTGAGTACAATCTTTTTAATTCTAGATATATTTTCAGCTTTTATTGTTCTGAGAAAACAATGACCTTTATTTGCTTATGATGGCAGCCACAAGAGGTATGACTTCATGTCCATTAGGATGTATAAAGAGGTATTCAGATGCCTCAGTCTTGAAAATGTCAAGGCCTGGTCCCAATTCCTTGCCAAGACTTGCTTTCTTGTCTAAAGAAAGATATTTTAAAAGTGAAAATAACAGAAAATCAAATACACTTTGCTCTACTTTTTGGTCAAAGCTTGAATGTCACAATTTAGAACATTTGAGTAAAGATTTGGTGCAGTAAATACACATCTGAGATTTCAGCAAGAAAGACTATGTGGATGCAAATAAATCACCGCTCTCACAGCAACTGATATACAGATCTACATATTTTTCCAAACATAAATTTTAAAAGGTCCCTGTGGAAGGGTTAATTGGAGATTACAGTCTTTAAAACCACCTCTGACTCAAGACCATTTTTATTAATATCCTAGCTTTTTCTGTGACTGGATTTTTCTGAACTATTGGAAATGCCCTCTTCAGTATTTCTAGCATTATACTTTCCCTCCCCAAAATAAAACAAAACAAAAATCAAAAGCACTCTTGCTGTGTTCAATTTCTTTCATTCCATTATTTGATTGTTAAGATAAAAAAGTAATAATCACATGAAAAAGATTACCTGAAAATACGCTTAATGAATGTTAGATAGTATGTCCAGAGCAAGTTGAGCTTACTTTTATGTAACAGATATATGACTAAATATTCTCAATTTCAAACAGAAATTCTGAGTTGGCCTAATCTCCAGCCTCTCTTTATCTTTCCCCAGACGTAAGAACTAACTGGAATTAGATTTCATTTAGGCCTTAAAAAAAGCTATTGGAGATATACTTCAGTGGTGTTGGAAACCATGAGAGATGACTCTAGACTTAATACTAGTCTTTCATTTTTGTACCCACCCACCCACCCAAACTGTATCTAATTCTTTCTTCTGAGATCAAATATCAGGCAGCAGTCTGCCAGGTTCCAAATAATCCTTTGACTGTAGAAGTTAAATGCTCTCTTTGTTTCCTGAGTAAACTTATCCAGCCCTAGCTGGGTTGATAGGCAAATTCCAATACCAGGAGGCCAGGTTCCCCTGCTGAGACAATGAGAATATTAACTTAAGACAGAAGAATCCATTCTGACATTTCCCATCACAAATTTAGCAGGACAGACTTTAAAAGATTTGCTTATTCATTCTAAGTGTGAGCTTGATCTGTGACACATTCTTTTTCTTATTTTTTCTTCTTTTCAACTTTCTTCTTTTCCCTTCTTTTCTCCTCTTTCTTCTTCTCTTCGAAGAAGCATATAACATATGCAGTGATGATAAAAATAAATAACATTGAGGAAATTAAAAAATAAACTTATATCAAACAATGTAAACAAGTTAATTTTAAACCATTAACTGGGGATACTCAAAAACCCTCAAATAATTCTATTTCTTAATCACACAAGTTCTAGGAGTCAGATCCTAGTCTCATTTGAGAAATTGGGATTTTGAACCTCCAAAGAATTCAATAAACCAGTCAAATATCACAAGGATTGTACATCTTGTACCTGAGATTTAAACACAGGTCAGTCTCATCCAAGAGACTGTGAGCAATTTTGTCAACAGTAAAACCCACATTTTGAGAAGAAAGGAAGGAAGAAAGAAAAGAAGGAGGAAGGAAGGAAGGAAGGAAGGAAGGAAGGAAGGAAGGAAGGAAGGAAGGAAGGAAGGAAGGAAGGAAGGAAGGAAGGAAGGGAGGAAATGAAGAAGGGTCAAATATGTGGTTTCATTCAGTGGGAAGAAATAAAGAGGACTGGAGTAACGTGATAATTTTCCCACTAAGTGTGTAGCTGGGTGATTATATCTCTGAACCTTGATTTTCTCATTCATAAGAAAAAAAAGGACTAGACAAGATGATTCTATTGTCCTTTGGGTTCTAAGATTTTGTGTTCTTTAATTTATGCAATGCCTCAGAGATGGACATTGGGATCCCCTGGTGTCTGTGTTTTGTGTCTCCAGGTTCTTTCCACTGAACTCCATAGATAAGTAAGAAACAGTGACCCAGGTAACCCAGGCAATGAGAGAGAGCAGTGCTGGAATTGGGCCGACCTGCACCTGGACCACAGTGTACTTGTCTTGTCCTGGCTATTCTATTCTTTTACCATCACCTTATAGTCTACATCTTCCAGTCTGTGCACCCAACCTCCAGGAAGCTTATTCCATTCAAAGGCAGCTCAGAGACCCCAGAAAGGACAGCCCAGGCCCAAAATACCCGCCTTGGCTCTTCAGTTCTTTGAACAAGAAATGGTAACAGCATTGCAGACTCACCTTGGTTCCTCTCCCTCCTTATCTCAGTGTCCAAGGCCTTACTATGACCTCTTTTCTCCTCCCATGATGGAGACTCTTCCTCCCATGATACCCTTTCTCTGTCTGCTAAGGAATAGCTGGTTTTATTATGACCTAAGACAGTCTCTTTTCTGAAAATACAAAAACTCCATAGGAGACCCACAGATGAATGTGGTCATTCTGAGGCAATGAACTAAGTCCAAAAATTCAAGGGACAGAAGCCCATAGATGTCTCTTGGATAGTTTTTTTCCTAAAAAACTGTGAAATTCTGTTTGGTGTTAGATGTTTCCTTGTTTTATTTATTTATTTTTTTGTTTAGTTATTCAAAGAACCTTGAAACCACTCTAATAAACTTCTTTTTATGTTTAAATTAGTCAGATTTGCCAGGCACAATGGCGCACACCTATAATCCTAATGGCTCAGGAGCCTGAGGCAGGGGATCTTGAGTTCAAATCCAGCCTTAGCAAAAGCCAGGCACTAAGCAACTCAGTGAGACCCAGTCTCTAAAAAAAAAAAAAAATACAAAATAGGCCTTGGATGTGGCTCAATGTTCAATCCCTGGAACCATAAATAAATATGCCAGATTTGAGTCCAAATTGATTCTAGCTGGCTTGCTTTTTTCACACCATATAATCTTATGCTGACTCTTCTAGTTTTTGAAACACTTTCACACACCTATACCATCTTTCTGCACTTATTACCATATAACATGTAATTTTTACTTATGTATATTCATTTACTTCTTTTTAAAATGTATTTTAATTGATACATAAGTATGCACATATGTATGGGGTACAGTGTAGTAATTTGATACTTATGTCATGATCAAATCATGACAATTAGCATTTCTAGCTCCTTAAACATTTATTATTTCTTGGTGTTTAGAAATTTTGAGCACTTCTTGTGTTTTTTTGTGAAGTAGAGAGAAAACTTTTGTAAATGGCAGTCTCTCTACTGTGTTGTAGAACGCTGGAACTTATTCTTGATATTTAAGTATGTTTTGGTAACAGTTATCCAGCCTTCCTCTGTCCCCTCTTTCTCCACCTTTCTTAGCTTTTAGTAATCACTATTCTATTTTTCTCACTCATAAGATCAAATAAAATATGAGTTTCTTGAAGGTGGAGAGTTTAATCTTTGAATCTCAATGTCTTATCTTCAGGGCCTAGAATAGCTCTTGGTACATAGAAGGGCAGGCTATAAATATTATTTGGACACCATGTTCATGTCCATGGACATTTAAGGGTTCAAGGAACTAGGTACAGTAAGTCTGTCACTCAGGATTTTTAATCTTCTGGTGAATTCTCCTCCTGTCTCTCACCTCCACACACTCCCCACTCTTTTCCTCTCCTTCTCTCCCTCTTCTATTTCTCCACTTTCCTCTCCTGTGCTCTTCTTTCCCTTCTGTTTTCCGCCATGTCTTCTCTCTGTTCTTCCTTTTCTCTCTATTTGTTCTTCTCTTATCCTCTGAGGTGCTTTCATTTATTACTTTGCCTTCTTACAAGTTGACAGGTAAGCAGAGTGAAAGAGTCCTCTGCTTAGGAGTCACCACTTTCACTTTTCTAATGATACAGAATAGAGAATTGAGATTTTGAGTGTGAGCTCATGGGGAACTAAGCATGTCTTTGGCACTTTTGGCTGCCTATGTTTGCCTCTAACCTAAGAACAGGCTTCTTTTGTGTCTCCACCTCTGTTACTGAAGAGCACTGAGGGAAATGGTCAGAGTGAAGACTATTAGTGTACTTTCTTCACATTCCAGGAGTGACAGAGGAGAGGAATCAAGACAGGATAGATTTTCATTGTAGAGGTTTTTCACCTCTTTTGTTAAGTTGATTCCCAATATTTTATTTATTTATGTATGTATGTATGTATTTTTGAGGCTACTGTGAATGGTGTAGTTTTCCTAATTTCTCTTTCAAAGAATTCATCACTGATATATAGAAATGCATTTGATTTATGGGTATTGACCTTATATCTTGCTACTTTGCTGAATTCATTTATTAATTCTAGAAGTTTTCTGGTGAGTTTTTTGGATCCTCTAAGTGTAGAATCCTGTTGTCAGCAAATAATGATAGTTTGAGTTCTTTATTCCTATTTGTATCCCTTTAATTGCTTTTGACTGTCTAATTGCTCTTCAGAACACTAAAGAAATTGAAGAAGATCTTAGGAGATGGAAAGATCTCCCATGCTCTTGGATAGCCAAAATTGATACTGTCAAAATGGCCATACTACACAAAGCACTATATAGATTCAATGTGATTCCAATTAAAATCCCAACATCATTCCTTATAGAAATAGAAAAAGCAGTCATAAAATTTATTTTGAAAAATATGAGACCCAGAATAGCCAAAGCAATCCTTAGCAAGAAAAGTGAAACAGGAGGCATCACAATATCAGAACTTAATCTGTACTACAAAACTATAGTAACAAAAATGGCATGGTTTTGGCACCAAAATAGACATGTAGACCAATGGTACACAATAGAAGACACAGAGACAAAGCTATATAGTTATCTCATACTTTGACACAAAGGTACCAAACACATACTTTGGCGAAAAGAAAACGTCTTCAAAAAATGGTGCTGGGAGAACTGGAAATCCATATGCAGCAAAATGAAACTAAACTGCTATCTCTCACTATGCACAAAACTCAACACAAAGTGGATCAAAGACTTAGGAATTAGACCAGAGATCTTGCGCCTAATAGAAGAAAAAGTAGGCTCAAATCTTCATCATGTTGGATTAGGCCACAACTTCCTTAAGAGACTCCTAAAACACAAGAAATGAAATCAAGAATTAATAAATGGGATGCACATAAACTAAAAAGCTTATTACCAGCAAAAGAAACAATGAGATGAAGAGAAGGCCTACATTTTGGGAATAAATTTTTCCCACACTCATGTCAGATAGAGCACTAGTCTCCAGGATATACAAAGAACTCAAAAAAATTAACACACACACACATACACACACACACACCAAAAAATCAATAAATGGGCTAAGGAGCTGAACAGACACTTCTCAAAAGAAGATATATAATTGATCAACAAATATATGAAGAAATGTTCAACATCTCTAGCAATCAGAGAAATGCAAACCTAATCTACTCTAAGATTTCACTTCATTCCAGTCAGAATGGCAGTTATCAAGAATACAAACAACAATAAGTGTTGGCAAGGATGAGGGGGAGAAGGCACACTCATACATTGTTGGTGGGACTGCAAACTGGTGCAAACAATATGGAAAGTAGTATGAGGTTCCTTAACACATTTGGAATACAACCACCTTTTGACCCAGCTAGCCTACTCTTTGGTCTAAACCCCAAAGACTTAAAAACAGTATACTACAGTGACACAGCCACATCAATGTTTATAGCAGCTCAATTCACAATAGCTAAACTGTGGAATCAACCTAATGTCCTTCAATAGATAAATGGATAAAGAAACTGTGGTACATATACACAATGGAATATTACTCATCATTAAAAGAAAATAAAATTATAGCATTTTCAGGTAAATGGATGGTGTTGGAGAATATCACGCTAATCAAAATAAGCCAATCCCAAAAACCAAAGGCCGAATGTTCTCTCTGATAAGTGGATGCTGATCCATAATGGGGGGAGGGGCATGTGGGAAAAATGGAGGAACTTTGATTGGGCTAAGAGGAGGGAACAGTGGGAGGGGGCATGGGCCAGGAAAGCTGGTGGAATGAGATGGACATCATTACCCTAGGTATATGTATAACTGCACATATGGTGCGATGCTACATTGTGTACAAGAGAACTGAAAAGTTGTGCTGCAACTGGGTAAAATGAATGAAAATGCATTCTGCTATCATATATACCTAATTAAAATTAATTAATTATTTTTTTAAAGACAGGATAGAGACAAGACCATTCCTTCATCTTGAAAAACACTGTAGCATCTTTTTCTCCATGGGCATGGTAAATTGAGAGGTAAAAAAGAAAAAGAGATATTACAAAATTAACATAAACAGAAATAGCTTGGTAGAGTCCAGATTCCTTATTCCACATACAATTCAGCAGTTTCCTCTCATACTTTTGTGAAAACATATTGGGGATTTTTATCTAACGTAATAAAATACATTCACTCATTATTGGTAGTGGTATAAACATGCACAAGTTCTAGAAAATGACACAAACAATTTGTGGAAGTCCAAAGTAATTATTCTGTTCTTATTCCTTTTTTATAGGAAATATGGTAGGATTAATAAATTTTGATATTTAAGCCAGTGTTACCAAGATAGATGTCCTTTTCCCCAAAGTTGGACTACAAGCAAAGAGGGGAAAATGTGACATATTATGACATCCTTTAAAAGCCAATTTCTTTTTCTGTTGATTAACCTAGCCGTGTGTGTGTGTGTGTGTGTGTGTGTGTGTGTGTGTGTGTGTGTGTATTTTACTAGATGGTAAATAAAACTTTGTCACTTGGTCCCAGAAATGATTAAGCAGGTGAAATAAGAGAAGTTTGCATTCATGACAAACTCTCCTTTTGTCACACCTCTTATCCATTCATTTGGAATAAGAGTTCTAAGGAAGAGTTATTGATCTCCGTTGTTTTGAATGATTATGGAGGATAACATTATTGCCAAGAAATGGGGATATAAAGAGGCATCCTACCTGCCATTGAAGTCTGCAAACTGTGTTTTAGCATCTGTCATGCAAGACCAGTTGGGAAAAGCATCAAGTTTTCCTTCTTTATGTCCAGGAAATAATCTGACAAAGAAATGAGCAAAACGGTTAATGGTACACTAATTAGTACCTTTTGCAATGATGTCTACAAATTTCCTTTGAGACAGATGCAATGCCTAGAAATGGAGATTGTGTCAACACTGCAGCTGACAGTTTGTCTACACTCCACCACACCCATCCCAAGGGCTTTTGTAAAAATGAATTGTTAGGATAGATTCCATCTGGTAAAAATGGCAAGAAAATGACACAGGCTTTTGTTACAGTCCCCACACTGGCGAATCAGCCAATTGGCAGCAGTGTAAATTCAAGATTTCTCTATTTTTTTTTTCCTCTCCCTTCTCCAAGGCCAGGGAAAGTTCTAAATGTTAAAAGACAACAAAACTATATTTCAGAGGTGACAGAGTGAAATTTTATGCCCTTCTCTCCACTTGAACTCAAAAGGCTCCCTGCTGAGAGATTATAATATAGCTAGTGTAACTTTGAATATCTCTGCCCCAGGCCCTGCTCTCCCAAGAAGCATAGAGGGAAAGAAAGTGGTTGCAGTCAGGAATTACAATTTAATTTTTAAAATAGAGTGGATTTGCTCAGTGTTATGGTTGGCCAATCTAAATCAGCATTACCTTGGAATCCTGAAAAATGTACAGATTCATGAGCTCTCTCATAAATTAACCAAATTAAAATCTTTGAGACCAGGGTTTGACAACATGAAATAAACTCCCTGAATGATTTTAAATTTAAATAATCCTTGGATAAGGGTATCAAAAGGACATTGGAAAATTCTGAAAAGAATCTTTATTTAAAAATGTGCTGCTTCCTATCTGTGAAAAAGACACCTTTTTTTTTTTTTTGCTTCTTTTTGATTATCTATAAAGACATTGCTCAGCTGTATGCTTAAAATTACTTTTGGACACGCTCTCCAATACTTATAGAGTGCATATGTTAAAAGTAATACAATTATTGAGTATTAAAGGACTATAAAAAAAAACAAAGAATTCTCGTATTTTCACATAAAGTTTGTGGATTTGAGCTGAAATCCTAGAAATGAGTATAGGGATCAGGTTTTCTACCCTTGAAGCCAACAAGCTAAAGGCTTTTTCAGCAGCTGAAAATGAATTTAACAGTGAAAATATTTATAGTCCTTTGGCTGAAAATTTTTATTTAGAATTAAGCTGTTGGCTTGGAAGAAATTCATGAGATGCGTAGTGAATCCTATTGCCAATTCTTTCTAAATTTCTAATACTATAATTCCTACAAGAGAAAAAGGAAGAAAAGAAAAATAAATAAATAAATAAAAACTTGGTTGCATACACCCGTGGTCAAATCACTCCAAATTCCAACAGATTTGCTTTCCTTCACAAGAATTCATTTTTATAAAATGTGTATACTTGTTCAATTTTACCCATATTTTTTATTTCTTTCTATTCACTTAATTCTCTTTAGTCAAATTCTATGCAGATGTTAAGAATAACTTTGAATATAATGAAAAATCTATGAAGGTAAAAATAACAATCCTGTCATTTTGGATACAGACTTCTTTATAAACCAAATGCCTGAGCTCACTATAAAATTTCAGCCAAATATGAAGAAATCATCTTATAGTTTTTAGAAGAAAAAAAAATCTTTCAACAACCTACTGCCTAGCAGTCCTTTAATCAGGTTGACTTCTGTCTATAATGGCTACTTCAAGTATTTCAAAGGGCTTGACTTAGTCATTTGATAGTGTGCTATCTCATAGGGTCCATGGTGGTCAGGTTTCTCTCAAGGCAGAATTGGAGCATGTAAGCTTGTATAATTCTTTTATTTGGCATTAGTCTTCCCTTGCTAGTTCAGTAAGTTTAAACCATTTTCAGAAACAACATTTTTTTTTTCTTTCTCTCATGCACAAACGCTGAAAAATTAAGGATTCTAGAAGTAAGATCTTCAAAATGAATGACCCAGTTAGAATGATGTAAAATACATCGTTCCCTGGAATCTCCATAGTAGAAAAGTCAAATATGAGAAATGTCAACTGTTTGAATTGAATTGAAGGAAAAGTATCGATTGAGTGACATTTTAAGGTTAGGAAGGTAAGAACATTCACAGAGAGGATTCATTGCATGTTCATCTAATATCCTAACATATGTTTTACACCAATACAGTTAATTATTTCATAATTGCAAATGAGGGCACATAGACTTCTGGTGGGTTTATTAAAACAACTTTTGAAGAGACCAAATTAACTATCAGATGGGTGGGTAAGTAGTTGGACACCTAACTGTTCTTATGATCTTCTCTTTGGTATGTCTTGTATCTTTTACAGCATTTAGTAAGGTATACTGTAGCTCTTCATAAGTGATTTTTAGGTGACATTAATTTAGAGCTGAAATATTATGAAAAATTTTAAAATCCATGCAACTCTGTTCACATAATTAATTTCCCCTAAAATTTCTTTTTATTCAAGCTAACCCCTTTTTTCCCCATTGATTTTCCTTGTCAAATAACAACTTATTTTAAGTACTTCAGTGCTTACTATCAATTTCCAAGTGACTTAGAAGCAAAATAAGTGACCAGAGAGACAATGGCCATTTCAAATTTGTCCTTCTCCTTAACCTTCTGAAGCATTGAACAGTGATAGGTACCTACTTGTATTAAATTCATTTCTTATTTCTTTCCTTCCTCCCTCCCTCCCTCCCTTCCTTTCATTTTCTCTTCTTGAAGCTGAGTCACACAGGTCCTTTTTTCTGTATATACTAATTCAATACTTGTTTCCTTCATCAGGAAGAATAACTAACTATATACAAAATTATAGAAATCAGAGGTTTGCCTAAAAAGATAAGATTTGGTGGTATCTTTTTAAAGAAAAAAAAAATCAGCCGATCAGTTTTCCTTCATATTACTAACAAATGTCTCTTTAAAAGAAATTTTGAATAAAGAAGTAAAGTCATCAGGTTGACATTTTTCACAGCACAATTGTAATCATTTTATTTCTGTTTCTCCCATTTAGCAGAGAGAGGGTGGAGAAAGGTTGACTGTATTGGCATTGGTGAAGTTTATTTCTTCAGATTCAATAAATGAAATTCACAGTGGTTTCTGGTATATCCATTACTGCATTGGCATCAAACACAGAATTAGAAGCACATATTTTGTTTGGTTTTATTCAAGAACTACACACAAGAAAAGTAGGTTTGTGTTACACTTGTTCAGTATCTTTAACTATTGTGTCCACACAATCGCACCAAGGATGTTTTTCTTCATATTTTCTTAAATAACTTTATTCATAATGCTCCAATTAGGAATTGTATCTTCTCCATAGAAAAAAATAATAACTTATCCAAAATTATGAATATGGAAAATATGGATGTGATCT
The DNA here is from genome assembly GCF_052094955.1 of Ictidomys tridecemlineatus. Taxonomy (NCBI): domain Eukaryota; kingdom Metazoa; phylum Chordata; class Mammalia; order Rodentia; family Sciuridae; genus Ictidomys; species Ictidomys tridecemlineatus. The sequence continues at coordinate 27,252,067 of NC_135482.1, forward strand.
TTAGCCAGGAGATGAATTACTATTTCAACAAAAAATGACTAGGAGAAAATCATTATAAAACATACCATTTGTTTTTCAAAGAACATACTCCAAAGAAAAAGTTAGGTTTACAAATAGAAGCCAAATATATGTATACATTTCAAGAATGAATAAAAAAATTAAATGTTATATTATCAACATTTGCATAATGCTGAGGGCCATTACCAAGTAGGAATGACGCATCGAAATTTCCTTGCCAAGCGTACCCCATGCTGCTTAGAGGACATTCGGTGGGACATTGCATGCATGCTTTAATAAGGTGACCTTGCTCAAGGACCAAAGCGGATCCAGGTTTAGAGTTGATCAGGTTTGAGGAAGTAACAGGCTCCTTGAGTTTAAGGCGTTGCCAGTTTAAGATAATGGGTTTTAGGGAAGTTGGAAGTTGAAGATTATTGCTGGGATTAGGGTGTTCCTGCTGCTTGTTCCCGTTGAGTTCTCGTGAGATTAAAATGGGATTTGGAGATAGCCTCGTGGAGTAGGTGAATTGTGCGGGAGACGGCAGAACGCCATTGCCCCTGGACCTGTGTGGAGGTGGTGTGAGAGCTGGAATAAAGAATTGCTGTTTGAATCTACAAAGCTGTGTGGTGGCTCGTGATTCTGGTGCCAAGCATTGACTTTGGCATTTTGGTGGCCCGTACGCGGAACGTCTGAAATTTGGAGGTGAGTAAAATCGCTCGCCCCTGAGGGAAGGCGAGAGAATGGGTGACCATTTCAAAAAACAATGTGTTCTTGTTTTGATTTATTTCGTTTTTATTTCAAGCTGCCTATCCCTAGAAATTTCTCAGGCAAACTGGGAAAAATGGTTGGCTCAAGGTTTGAAGTTTGTTAGCCCCGAGAAAGAGAAAATTGATACAGTGAATTTTTATTCAGTTTTTGTTTCATTCAGTTGTGGTTTTGTTTTGTGTTATCTTATTGGGTTGCGTTATCTTTATAGAAGATTAGAAATTATTAAAAAAGAAGCCGAAAAAGTGTTAAGTAAATTGTTAGAGATTCAGACCATGGAGGAAGACATTTTAGATCAAGCAAAAGAGAAGGTCTCTCGAGCTAGTCAGAGAAAGGGAGAAAATTTAAAGGAAAAGGGTTTATTAGGAAAAAGACCACAACAAGAGGCTGTTACTAACTCCATTTTACCAGAGGGTGTAATTCAACCAACAGCCCCGCCGATGGAGACAGCTGAGTGGCCCTCAAACCCCGTAGTTGATAGATGGGATCCTGAGACAGGACCTCAAAGATTAGCATGCCCTGTATTTGAACAGGTAGGAGGGCAGCGAATTCACCGTGTTTTAGAATTTAACACAGTGAAGCAGTTAAAGGAGGCTGTAACAACCTATGGTCCTCAAGCCCCCTTCACGGTAAGCATGGTGGAGTCCATTACTAACTTGGACATGACGCCAGCAGATTGGGCTAGCATGTGTAAATCTGTGCTAAATGGAGGACAATATTTGTTATGGAAGGTTGCCAATGAGGAATTTTGCATGGAGACAGCTAGGCGAAATGCAGCAGCTGGTTACCCTCAAAGAAGTCTTGATATGTTATTAGGAAGGGGACCTTATGAGGGTCAGCGGCAACAAATGGAATATGATCCTGCTGTATATGTACAGATTGCTGCAGACGCAGTTAGGGCATGGAAGACTTTACAAGGACATGGAGATTTACAAGGTCAGCTATCTAAGGTAATACAGAGACCTAATGAACCTTACGCTGACTTTGTAGATAGGCTTATTCAAACGGCTGCCAAAATTTTTGGTGACACAGAACAAGCAATGCCATTAATAAAACAAATGGCTTATGACCAAGCAAATCGTTGCTGCAGAGAGGTTATTAGACCATGGAGACATGAAGATTTAAACACATATATTAAATTATGTAGAGATGTTAATGAACAAGGGCAAGTCTTGGCAGCTGCAGTACAACAGGCTTTAGATGCCAGGCTAGAAACATGCTATAATTGTGAACAAACAGGACATTTTAAAAGGAGTTGCCCCATAAGAGGAGGGTTTAACAAAACTAGAAATCAAAGGAATAGAATACCGGGTATTTGCCCACGATGCCGTAGAGGGAGACATTGGGCTAATGAATGCCGTTCTCAAACCACCATAGAAGGTACTCCCTTATCAAAAAACGGACAAGGATCAGGTATTTACCCACGATATCGTGGAGAAAGGCACCAGGCTTCATTGCCAAAAAACGGACCGGGGGGCCCAATGCTCCGGGGCCCACAACCACAAATATACGGGGCAGTGGAGGAACCCAGCAACCCCATCAGGGTGGTGCCCAGGACACATTGTCCATTAAATCCCTCATCAGACAAACCCGAGAGAGCGCAGGTTGGACATCTGCGCCTCTGCCAGAGCAGTATTAACTCCAGAGATGGGAGTTCAAATCATTCCTACAGGAGTAAAAGGACCTCTGCCCCAAGGAACAGTAGGCTTATTGTTGGGACGTAGTTCATCTACATTAAAAGGACTTATGATAAGTCCTGGGGTAATTGATCCCGATTATGTAGGTGAAATAAAAATTATAGCTAGTTCTCCAGGAGGTATATCAGTAATTTCACCTGGAGATAGAATAGCACAGTTGTTAATACTACCCAGCCTACATAATAAGTTCTCTAGTCTTAATGTAGAAAGAGGTTCCAAGGGATTAGGCTCCACAGGTGTAGATTGGGCTATGTTGTCTTTAAATTTAGATTCTCGCCCAATGTTAAAACTAAATATTCAGGGTCGTGACTTTAATGGACTGCTGGACACAGGTGCTGACCTTAGCATCATATCTCTTCAAGAATGGCCAAAACATTGGCCATTACAACAAGCCACTCAAACGCTTCGAGGCCTAGGAGTGGCGACTAATCCCCATAGAAGTGCTATGGTATTAGATTGGAAGGATCCTGAAGGATGTGAAGGAACTATACAGCCATATGTTTTGGATCACCTTCCTATTAATTTATGGGGACGAGATGTCCTAGATCAATTAGGTTTGATGTTAACAAATAACATCAATCCTAATGTGCCCACTACTAGGGCTAGACAAGGTATCAGGAAAGAAAAAAGATTAGGAAAACAAGAACAAGGTATAGCAGCGCCAATTCAAATAGATCAAGGAACAGACAGACATGGGTTGGATTTTCAGAAAGGGCCACTGAGACAATCAAAATTACTTGGAAATCAGAAAGACCAGTGTGGGTTCCTCAGTGGCCCCTGACTAAAGAAAAGATACAAGTAGCCCATGATCTGGTCAAACAACAATTAGCGGAAGGACATTTACAACCTTCCGTATCTCCCCATAATACTCCCATTTTTGTTATCAAAAAGAAATCGGGTAAATGGAGATTATTACAAGATTTAAGAGCAATTAATAATGAAATGGTCATTATGGGACCTGCTCAATCAGGGATTCCTCAATTGTCTGCTTTACCAAAAACGTGGCATGTTTTAGCTATAGACATTAAAGATTGCTTTTTTTCGATTCCAATTCATCCCGAGGATAGTCCACGTTTTGCATTTACTATCCCTGCATTAAATCATGAAGGTCCTGATGAAAGATATGAATGGAAAGTACTCCCTCAAGGAATGGCTAACAGTCCAACTATGTGTCAAATATATGTTAATAAAGCAATCCAGCCACTTAGAAATCAAAATCCTGAACTAAAAATATTTCACTATATGGATGATGTATTATTGGCACATAAATATAAAAACACATTGCTGGAATGTTATGCTACACTTACAAACTTGTTAAAAAATTATAATCTAGAGATAGGAATAGACAAAGTACAATTAAATTTTCCAATTAATTATTTAGGAGTTCTATTATCCTCAACCATGGTCCGTCCACCTAAAATTCAAATTCGAGTAGATCAACTCAAATCACTTAATGACTTTCAAAAGTTGTTGGGAGATATAAATTGGATAAGGCCTTATCTAGGCATACCAACAGGAGAGTTGGGACCTCTATTTGATATTCTAAAAGGTCCATCAGATCCAAATTCACCCCGAATGTTAACTCCTAAAGCTAGAAAGGCATTAAAAATTATTGAGACATATATGGAAAATATGCATTTAGATAGAATTGATATAAGTTTGCCTTTATTATTTATTGTACTACCAACAAGAAATATTCCTACAGGAGTATTTTGGCAGGAAGGTCCATTATTGTGGATACATTTATCTTATTCTCCTAACACTATTCTTACTAGGTATCCTGAGGCTGTAGGACAATTAATACTCAAAGGTATAAGAGCAGCAAAGGCAGTGTTTGGAATTTCTCCCAATAAAATTATTACTCCATATACTATGGAGCAAATTGATGAGTTAGCTAATGAATTAAATACTTGGGCAATAATCATGTGTAAATCGAATGTTTCATTTGATAATCATTTACCATCTAATCCTTTGTTGTCTTTTTGGTCTAAGCATCCTGTAGTTTTTCCTAAAATGACAAGAAAAACACCTATCATGAATGCTCCAAATATATTCACTGATGGGTCTAATAATGGTACAGCTGCAGTAGTTACCCCTGATCAAACTTTTACATTTTTAGTTCCCAAACAGTCAGCTCAAAAGGTAGAGCTTAATGCAGTTCTACAAGCTTTTGTGATGTTCAAAGATTCTGTATTTAATTTATTCTCTGATAGCCAGTATGTAGTTAATGCTATAACATCCCTTGAAGATGCTGGTAGGATTTCCCCTTCCTCTACTGTTTTCTCTTTGTTTTCCACTATACAAAGTCTAATCTGGGATAGAAAAGATCCATTCTTTATAGGACATATCAGGGCACATACAGGATTGCCTGGAGCCCTTAGTTTGGGCAATGATTTAGCAGATAAAACTACACATGATATACATATTTTTTCTACTGTAGAAGAAGCTACAAATTTTCATAAAAGGTTTCATGTTAATGCTAATACTTTACAAAAGCGTTTTAAAATAACTAAGGAACAAGCCAGGCATATAATAAAACAATGTCAAAATTGTGTGACCTTTTTACCCCAAGTTAATCTTGGAGTCAATCCTAGAGGACTGATACCTAACCATATTTGGCAGATGGACGTCACACACTTGCCAGAATTTGGAAAATTAAAATATTTACATGTTTCAGTTGATACTTCTTCCGGATTTTTGATGGGCTCCCTTCATGCCGGAGAAAAAACTAAAGATGTTATAGCTCATTGCTTACAAAATTTTGCCACTGTGGGTGTTCCTAAACAGTTAAAAACTGATAACGGTCCTGGTTATACGTCTAAATCTTTTAAACAATTTTGCTCATCATTTGGTATTACTCATATAACAGGAATCCCATACAATCCACAGGGACAAGGCATAGTTGAAAGAGCTCATCAAACTATTAAAACGTACCTATTAAAGCAAAAAGAGGGAATTGGAAAGGGGTATATATCCCCCAAAGATAAACTTAAAATAACCCTTTTTACTCTAAACTTTCTAAATTTGGATTCATCAGGACTTAGTGCTGCAGAAAGACATATGTATCCGAAAAATGTACATAAGCCTAAGGTACTTTGGAAAGATATTCTAACAGGACAATGGAAAGGTCCCGACCCAGTTATTGTCTGGAGTCGGGGTTCGGTTTGTGTGTTCCCACAGGGAGAACAGCAGCCGATTTGGATTCCAGAGAGGTTAACCAAAACAATTTCTACAGAAAAAGAAGATGATTTGACTGAAATCCATAACAGCTGATATCCAGAGCTCCAGCTTGGCTATTCTTACATCTGCGACAGTGATTTACCACGGTGCTTTTTTCAATATCTATTTTATTATTGCATTTTTCCCACATCATAAAGTTCTATTTTATTTTTTGAGCTCATACAAACCTAGGTTAATGTTTTTCTGATCAGTTTTGTTTTTTGACTGTGTTTTATTTTTTGACTGGAGTTTTTAAACATTGCAATGGAGATTTTACCTAGGTAAAGCTATTTTACCTAGGTAAAGCTACAAGGCCGTTATTATTGTCTTATGTGTTGTATGTTATGTATGCACTGTTTTGTGTTGCATGTCAGTATGTGTGTATGTCCATATTTTTATATGAGGAGCGCTCATGAAAAAATGGATCCGAATTTTCTTTTTTTATTCACGTGATTTAAGTGGTTTAATCTAATTAGGTAAACAGCTGTTAATGATTGTTTTCAAAGGTGGTTAATAGATCTGTTTGCTTACTATTGTTTTTAAAGGTGATTAACAGATCTGTTTGTTTACTTTCACTTTTCCTTTTCATTATATTTAATAATTCTGTTCAGGATAATGTCTCTTTAACATCATTGCCAGAATTCCCATCTCCATCCCAGTGCCGGTGAAGACTAAGAAAACCAAACTACAGCTTCTATGATAGCTACCACAGTAAACTGTATAAACTGATGCATCAATGAATATAACTCAACAAGTAATGACTTTGGGAGGAAATGGACATATTGATAGACTCTTCCACTTTGAACTGCCTGCAGAACTTGCCTGGACTATATATCAGTTGCATGCATTGTGAACTATCGTCTGGTGCAGCGAATTATGGTACTGCAGGCATATTTTTGCTGATGGTGTCACCAGTGATGCAATTTCCTTGCCAGTGCACCCCATGTTAATTGTGGTAATGCTGGCATCTTTGCTGATGGTGTCACCAATGATGCAATTTTTCCAAAGGAGCCGTCAATTGGCTTGGTGTCGTGGCATTTCTGTATCTTCCTCCCTTCTACTAGTGATGGTCTAAAATTTGGGGGCCAACAGAGGTGAGGCAAGAACCTCACCCCCCCACTGGCACCAAGGTTAAATTTGGGGGCCAACAGAGGTGAGGCAAGAACCTCACCCCCCCACTGGTGCTTAGGCCTATCCACAAGCATGGCTGAATGCTGGACCGGTAGTCAGCGACGGGTTGATCTGATTGCAGTGGATTCAACCTAAGACAGGAAATTGACGTGTAAAGGTCAGTTCTCCCATGACGGGTAAGAACCACATGTTGAATTGGACAACCTACCAGGCACGGTCCTAAGCCACATTGCTTGTTGTTTAATTAATCAGAAGGGGGGAGATGCTGAGGGCCATTACCAAGTAGGAATGACGCATCGAAATTTCCTTGCCAAGCGTACCCCATGCTGCTTAGAGGACATTCGGTGGGACATTGCATGCATGCTTTAATAAGGTGACCTTGCTCAAGGACCAAGGCGGATCCAGGTTTAGAGCTGATCAGGTTTGAGGAAGTAACCGGCTCCTTGAGTTTAAGGCATTGCCAGTTTAAGATAATGGGTTTTAGGGAAGTTGGAAGTTGAAGATTATTGCTGGGATTAGGGTGTTCCTGCTGCTTGTTCCCGTTGAGTTCTCGTGAGATTAAAATGGGATTTGGAGATAGCCTCGTGGAGTAGGTGAATGGTGCGGGAGACGGCAGAACGTGTTGGCCCCTGGACCTGTGTGGAGGCGGTGTGAGAGCGGGAATAAAGAATTGCTGTTTGAACCTACAAAGCTGTGAGTGCCTCGTGATTCTGGTGCCAAGCATTGACTTTGGCAGCATAAATTAAAATTAATTTAAATAAAAATACACGTTACAAGAATGTATACAAAGAAAAGGATGTGTGTTAATCATATTAAAAGTACCATACATAAGCCAAGGTATTAGAAAAGAAAGTCACCAGATTGAATCAATGATCATCTTGACTCTGGACCTCTAGAACTGTGAGAAATGCTTGTATAATTTTTTAAATTACCAATATAAGTTATTTTTAGCAAACTACGTAAACTTATGTTCTCAATATTTTGTTTATTTATTTATTTATTTATTTATTTATTTATTTATTTTAGTACCAGGGATTGAACCCAAGAGTGCTTAACCCCTGAGCCACATCCCTGGCCCTTTTTCTTTTTTAATATTTTTATTTTTATTTAATTTTTTTGAGTTATAGGTGGACACAATATCTTTATTTTATTTTGTATGATGCTGAGGATCAAATCCAGTGCCTCATACATGCTAGGTGAGCACACTACCTCTGAACCACAACCCCAACATTCCCAGCTATTTTTTTTAGATATTTTTTTTAGAGACAGGGTCTGGATGAGATGCTTAGGGCCTTGCTAAATTGCCAAGGCTGGCATTGACCCTCCTGCCTCAATTTCCTGAGCCGCTGGGATTATAGGTGTCTGCCACCACTCCCAACTATAAAATATTTTAAATACTCAATTAGTCATAATCTTCAAAATTACCCAATGAAGTGTTGTTAACGTTGACTTGCTTTGCTGAAGCATATTAGATGAATTACCCAAGATCACATGTTGTTGGATATCTGACTCTGGAGCCTCCTCACCTTTATTATCTAGCTCCTACATGAATATCTATGTGTTGTTGAAATAATATATAGGTGTTTAATTACATACTATCTTCACCTGTCATTTAAAAAAATTATTCTTACCATCCAGAAAGGAAACAAATACAGAAAGTATCTAATCAAAGGGGAATTTTATCCTAAAAATTTAGTGAAGTAGAAGTAGATGGCAAAAACAAACGAAAAATATAGAAAGGGGGAATGAATGTATGCACAGAGGATATGTGAATTGTAATGGGTAGCTGTACAGTCATTATAATCTGTAGAAATTTGAAAGGCAAATGATAATTATTAATATTAAATAATTTTTACATAGTCAATTTTCACAATGAAATAAAGAGGAATTGGATGCTTCAAATTCAAGAAAAGTCTGGAGATGTAGTTCAGTAATAGGGTATTTGTCTAGTATGAGCAAGGGTCTAGGTTTAATCCCCAGTACCACAAAATAAACAAATAAGTAAAATTCAAGAAAACAGCCGACTGAAAGTTGTTACATGAGATAACCATGTCAGATACAAGAGCTACCGGCCAAATTTATTTCTTCTCTTCACCATGTAAGCACCTATGATATGCAGCACCCTGCTAATCATTGAGGAAAAGAAAGGCAGAAAAAATATTGCCCGGCAGAGCTTACAGCCTGGGAAAGAGATATGAAGACAAAAAATATGGCAATTATTTTAGTTAAAAATATTTGCATCTATACAAGGTACAGCAGTGTGCGAGAAATATAGGCTTCTCTTGTGTGAAAATCAAAACCTTTGTGGCATGAATAGATTGCTCCATTTGAATGTGTGGTGTGTACACAAATGGCTGATAAGAGGATTTATAATAAAAGAAGTATTACAAGTAAAGTATGAAACAGTAAGGTGGACAGTCACTTTTTGTGCTCAACTCCAAACTCTTTACTATACATAGAGAACTGCTTTGATTATGATCTTATTTCTCTTCTCTCTACTCTCCTAAAGCCAGGGTGGAGGAGGTGGAGTCAAGTAGGTGCTGGTTCTTGTTTTAGAAAACATCTGCCGTGGTCTCTGTGAAGGCTATTGGAGGGATTCTCTGACTCCATCCATGTTCAGCAGTGATGACTCTGGCATGCGGGCCAGATTGTTGCGATTTTTCAAGAGCCTTTTGTTTCCTGCTTGCTTTCCAAGTCCAGTCTTGCAGTCTCCTCTCCTTTATGAGACTCCAAATATCTTCTTCAAAGAAATCTATTTTACTGGATATTGATAACAGAATTCAGTTATTGGTATCAGATTATTGGGCAATGTATGGAACTCAAGATTTGTTAGCTATATAATATGGGCAAAAGGCAGTAGAAACCTTGAAATTGTAAATATCCAGAAGACTTTGGCCCACACAAACTTGAAGTATCACCTGTACTTGTCTGAAATGACACATTTTTTGAAGGCAGAGCATTAAGAAACAGAAAAGAGGATTGAAAGGCAGGTAGCCACTTCTAACAGTTCGTATGACTACTAGAAAAGAGAATGGGAAGCTCAAATCAAAATTCTCAGCCCAAGTTGAGGACTTCAAACCTATGGAATTTATAACATATTTTCTAAAATGTAAAGCTCTTATTTCTTTCCATTGCAGGATGCAGTTTACCATCTAGTCAGTACTTCAAATGACAGTGGAGTGATTAAGTCACAGCTTTTATAATCTGATCATCTATCTCTGAATATTGTTGAATTGACAGAAGTTTTTATTGGGTGGGGCATCTCATATTGAATATCCCACCTCTAGTCCCCAAAAGCTTATGTCCATTTCACAATGCAAAATGCATTTAGTTCACTTATTCTAAGAATCCCATAGTCTTAGCAATTTCATCATTGCCCCCAAATTTCCTCTGAAACTGAAGGCAAACTCTTAGCTGTGAGTTCCTGTAAAATTGAAAAGCGAGTTACAAATATCCAATACACAGTATCACAGAATACATGTTCCCATTCAATAAGGGAGAAATAGGAATATAGAAAGAAGGATGGGACCCAAACAACACTGAAACCAAGCCCAGCAAACAGGTCTCATAACTCTTCCTATAACTCCTCTTCCAGCCTATAGACACATGGTCAGGAGATGTTGTGTCCAAAGGGCTTGGGGAGTGTCTTTGGCCTTGCTACTTGCAATGCACATGGATTCTCTTGTAGCCTGACTATCTCCAGAGCTTGTAGCTTTTTTCAACAGATAGTCCTATTACTGTCATCTCTTAGTTCCTGGGGTCTCCACTCTAGCTTTAGCTTCACGTTCACAGCTTCATACATTACCCTTTCGTGGGTATCCTGTAGGGACTCAGACCCTTCTACACTTTGCCTCGTCTCCCAGGACTTCTTTTAAAATCTTGATGGAAGGGGCTGGGATTGTGGATCTGTGGTAGAGCATTCCCCTAGCATGTGCCAAGCCCTGGGTGTGATCCTCAGCACCACATAAAAATAAATAAAATAAAGTTATCATGTCCAACTACTACTAAAAAATAAATATTAAAAAATAATCTTGATGGAAGCTGCAGTATTTAGAGCATTCTGTATTCCTACAGAACTGAAATTATGACTATTTTGGTTTCTGAATACTATCACAGCTCAGACTACTAAAACAATTTTTTTATCTTCCCCCACCCTGAGCAAGCTGGTGTCCTCTTGATCTGTTCTCAAAGGAATTTACCCTTCTACATTATGGAGCCTACAATGTGTGTAGTCTGGCAAATTCTTGAGATACTCTTGAGGCATCTTCCTTATTGTCCTTTTGCAAAGCACTTAGCATCTCCTTATTGTTAAGGGCCACAGACAAGTCAAGATGGCGCCTGGCACTTTGCCAGGAGGAGTGTTTTGTGAAGTAACGCCAGGGAGTCATTAAGATGATGAGGATTCCTTAATGACTGACTGCTGTATCTAGATGTTAATTAAGTTGTGTGTAATTATTAAGATGATAAGGATTCCTTAATGACTAATTGATGTATCTAGATGATGTTAATTTAAACAAGCTGTGTATAATGAGTTAGGTATAAATACCTCTGCTGTCCTACAATAAAGCGGCTCCCCCTGTTTCAACCTTCACAAGTTGCTTGTCACCCACCCCCCACCCCCATTTATTTTGCCCAGCCAGACTGCAGCACCTTATGGGCTGTAATTTTTTTCAACAAGCACAACTTTCTGGGCCCAGGTTTACCTGAACTTTTCTAGGCAAACTGCAATTGTTTTTAAAATAATTTACCTCTGTTTGATAGTCCCAGTTTTTACAGTAAACCTAGCTAAAAACTGCTAGCAATATCTAGGCCACTGATGATTGCTGTGCTGACTTAAAATTTCCTTCACCAGGTTAATTAGTCCAAGACTTTTTAATTTAGACTCAAAAGCCTCAAAATATAGCCAAAATGTAGCCATTTTCTTTATCACAAATATATTGTGAGTGGCCTCTACTCCAATTTTCAATAGAAAACTCATTTCCTTCTGAAACCTCAGGAATACAGGGTGCCTTGCTATTGGCATTCTGGTCTTCTGATTTCCCGAAATAATTTCCCATAAAAGCTCTGCTTATAACATTGTGAGACTTTTCCAGCCTACATTTCCAAACTTTTCCAAAATTTTCCTGTAAACTATTTCTAAAGGCTTTTGAACCACAGGATCAGGCTAATCACAGCTCTGGCTTCACTCTTGGTGCCAATTTTGTTTTATTCAGATTTTCATTGATTTTGACAAAAAAAATATCTGATAAGAACAATTTAGAGAAGGGAAAGTTTATTTGGGATGTATGGTTTCAAAGGTCTGAGTCCATAAGACAGCTGACTTCATTGCCCTGGGTCCAAACTGAGAGAGCACATCATGGGGGAAAGGTGTGTTAAAGAAGGGGATCTATTCCCTTTATGTTAGCAAGAAGAGAGAGAGAGAGAGAGAGAGAGAGAGAGAGAGAGAGAGAGAGAGAGAGAGAGAGAGAGAGAGAGAGAGGTAGGGAAGAGGGGAAGGACCCACCCCTTTTAGACACATCCTACCTGCCAACAATTACCTCCCAATTGGCCCTTTGAAATCAAGAGGGACTGATTGGTTCATAGCTCTTAATCTAATCATTTCACTTCTGAATATTGTTGCAGTAACAGGAGTTTTTGAGGACAGTTGATATTCAAACCATACAAACACACACATGCTAAATATATACACAAGTGTGTGTGTATGTGTGTGTGTGGTGTGTTCATATATGGTATCAGGATTAGCATAAAGTCAGAATGATTTGACCCAAAGATAACTTAATAGCAGGCAATTAAAAATTACGTTTTTGGCTGGGTGTGGTTGCACATGCCTGTAATCTCAGCACCTAGGGAGGCTGAGACAGGAGGATTGGGAGTTCAAAGCCAGCCTCAGCAAAAGTAAGGCACTAAGCAATTCAGTGAGACCCTGTCTCTAAATAAAATACAAAATAGGGTTAGGAATGTGGCTCAGTGATGGAGTTCCTCTAAATTCAATCCCTAGAACACCCCCCCCACCATGGACAAAAAAAAATGTAGCAAAATGGATGTGAAATCCTTCATAATATAATGTGATTTGTAAAATCAAAAAAAATATCCATAACTGTTCATCAGGAGATTTGATGGAACTGTTGTGATACATGATGCAGGATTTTAGCCCCTGACTGAAGTTTTAAGTCTCAGTCAAGCCATGCACTGAAAAGCTACCAGAATGAAGAAGAGGGCAACTTGTCTTAAATAATTTGTTATGCTATCACATAATGTGTTTCTATTTATTTTTTAACCCAGTGTTTTCCCCCTAAAATCAATGATCACTTCTAAAGTAAATGTCTCCTGAGGAAGAAAACATGATTTTAAAATGAAATAAATCCTAGTCCCTTCTGCAGTCCAGTAATAGTGGTTTTCTGATGGTAAGTGAATTTACCTTGTTCTAGCTCATATCTTTCTTATATTAATTTCCCAAATTCTTTTACGTGGAGCTGGAAGAAATGACCAAGGAGAATTATAGATTTTTCACAGGCTCTCTGAACGATGAAGGAAGGACTATTCTCACTGAAGAAGCCAAATTGAAGATTGCAGAGCTACCCACCACTAGAAAAATATAGCAAAACTACTTCAATCAAGGATCAGAGATATATCAATGCCCACCTTCAAAGACTTAAACATTTAGTTTAACATATTCCCTTCTAAATCTAGTGTTTGGCCAAGTGGAGGATGAATAGTCTTAGAGGATAAAAATGGATTTTCCAAAGTTTAATTAGATGACAGCTCCTTTTGCAACTGCTATACCATATGTGGTCCAATTCATTACAGCTCTTGGTGCCTTGTTTGAAGTAAATGATCTGACTAATGTGTTTTTGCTCACTTCCAATAAACAAAATTACCAGAGGCAGTCTGCTTTCTTTCACTAGACAAGAACAGCGATGTAATTTTGCCATACTATTTCTGGATTGTGTTAACTCCTTGACTTTGTATCATATTTTAGTCATCAAACCACCATTGCAAAGAACATCATGTGGTACAATCTAGAGGAAACACTGTATTGGCTAGAGACATTAGTAAGACAGTTGAATACCAGAACATTGGACTTACATATCATGGAAGTCCATAGAACTGCCCTGCAATGGATCTGTTATAGATGTTTAGAACTTTAAGAAGAGATACATCTCCAAATTAAAATCAGATTGCATCCACTGCCACTAAGAGCACAGAGAGTCTCCATGAATTTTAGCAACATATGACCAAATGTGACTCCTAGGCTTACAAGTTAGCTCTAAGTTTGTAGCTTTTGTTGAATGGCAAAAGAAAGCTCTTCAGATAGTCAAGGTCAAAGTGACCCCACTCATCATGCATCAGATCAAATGAAATTCAAAGAATGTTTGGGAGATCAGGCCATTATATGCAGCCAGTGTAAGCTTAACAGAAATAAACCTCTAGCTTTCCAAAATAAAGACATGTTATTTTACCAAAATGATCATTATCCTTTAGAGACTTTAGACCTTAGGAGAGGATGAACAATAATTTTGTTAGCTTCTCATAAACACCGTCTTATCTGAATTTCCTAGCAGGGCTGATTCAGCAAGTATATGATATACTTGGAACTGGGAACAAAAAATTTCAAGTCCTGTGGCCCTGTTGTCTTTCTCTTAAATCACACTGATGGCCTCTGTGGACTTCATCTAGACCAGAGGACTGAGAAGAGTACTATTGTTGCTGTTACCGGATATACAGAAACCAATGCTGAGTGGACTGCTGTGATAATATAGTTTCAAATTAGGACACTTTAAGAGACAGTTGAATAAAAGGGTGAGGGTGATGAGACTATTTCTAAGATCCAATGGTCTCTTATGAGCATTACTGAAGACATTAAAGTCTAGTAGTATTGTTTCCAGATTGTAATAAAATTGTATCTTCTAAGAAATCTTTTCTAAGTTGTGTTAGAGATGATCTTTAATTTGAATAGAGCTGGAGCTAAAGCTAACTTTGTGGAAATGCAGAGATCTTGAGAAGCTGGAAGAAAATGATCCCAGAGTAGAACGGTTCTGGGAAGTTCATAACAGAGCTCACTCAAGAATTACAAGGCTATTTTTATTTGTAATTTTAATTCAGTGATGAATTCTTCCCTATAGAATCCTGGAACAATGGGCACCCAATGGAGTCAGAAATGTTAAAAGTGAATCAAAATAAAGTAGCTTAGAAGTGACAAGAGTTTATAGTAGTTTTAAGAATCAGGAGAGCCTCGGGTTGCTTTAGACAGAAAGGATAAGTAAGCTATGCAAAGAAGATTTGTTATTCATAATGAAGGAAGAAATTCATATTAGCATTAATAAAAATTCATAACTATGAAAAGTGTACTAAGAAGACATATGTGTTGAATCCTGTTATAAAATTCCACAAACAGAAGGAAAAGACAATCCTAAAAGTTTATAGACAGGGAAAAAGAACATATTCTGAAGATTTTTTTAAAAATGTAATTTTATTGAACATTTTAATTGCAACTACAGAAATTACAAGACAACAACTTCTCTGAATGTCTTCAACATTTTGAGGAAAGTAATTCACCATAGAATTTTATATAGTTAAATATAAGTTGTGTGCCGTAAAAACACATGTTTAGTTCTCAAATAAAAGAAATACTAATAGAAAGTATTCCAAACCTGGCCATATGTGGTAGGCCTAAGGCAAAAGCTGGGGGATCATGAGTTCAAGGTCAGCATGGGTAATTTAGTGAGGCCCTGTCTCAAAATAGAATAAAAAAGGGCTGAGGATGTAGTTCAGCAGTGGGGTACTTGGTTAGCACGTGCAAGGATCTGGATTCAATCCCCAGTACCACAAAATAAATAAATTAAAGAAAATATCCAGGGTAACAAGAAGTGGTCAGTGTATGTGCTCTACCAACACTATGGGGCTCACTAAGAAAGGGTGGGATAAAAATGGAGGAAGTAACAGAATTGTAGACCAGCAGATGGGTAAAGGGAACCCAGGACTATAATATGCTCAGAGGTTCAGGAAGTAAGGTTGTATTTGCTACACACACACTGAAAACACTGTTTCAACAGACAGTGTGATTTTTAACTAAGCATCATAGATATGCTTAGTTAGCATTTGAAGAATCATTGTATTGAAGACACACTACATGATGGTGTTAATTCCTGCTTCAAAAAAATATTTGCTATGTGAGATACAATGGAAATGCCCTTTCTTTCATCATACATAACACCTCATAGTTTAAAAGGGAGGATTCCTATAGCCCTCTTAACCCCAAGCCAACTAATATGTCTCATAACCTAAGCATTGCAATCTGTCAAATGAGCAAAGGTTGATTTCTAAAAAGAAGTAAACTGTATTAAGGACATGGCATGCCAGAGGGAAAAATCCACCAGGAGAAAAAAGTGAACCTAATACATCTGATTTTATTTATCAACACTTTTAAAACACTTTAGATGTTTTAATATACAAATGTATTCATTTTTTCACAACAACACTATGCGATGAGTATTTTTATTAATACTATGATCATCACCATCATAATTATTTCCCTTAGTTTACTCATGAGGAGGCAAAGAGAATTGTCCAAAGTATCACTGCTAGTAAATAGCAGAGATTTATTCAAGCCCTACCCAAGAAAATCTGGCTTTTAGACACTACACAACGTTGTCTCTACTCACTGAATGGAAACATTTTTTTTCAAAATAGATTGAATCCAGGGGCTTGCATGTGCTAAACAAGTATCCCACTGCTGAACTACATCCTCAGCCCTTTTACACAATAGGTTACTCCTATTTTCAAAAACAGATTTGTGATGATTTTGATTTTTTGAATATATTCCTATAATATTTTAAATGTATTATTTTGACAGAATTTTAAATTATGTATGTGTGTAAGCTTTGGATTTTAGTGGATCCCTTTTATATATTTTTTAATAATTTGACACAGCTTAGTCAAATTGAAAATTAATTAGGAAAGAGAAAATCATTTACCTTGACAACAGTTCAATTAATGTTTGATAAACAAAGATCCTGGAAGCACCTAAGTACTCCAACCTACCATGGCCTAACATCTGTGTGTGATACATATGCCAAGAAATTTGACATCCAACTAGAATTTCGTGGCCATCATCCGTTGCCTTCCCTTTTAAAAGGTCAATGATCTTCAGGAATGTAACAAACTAAATTCCTCAGTCTAAGATAGTTTAGCAAAGCATCTTCCCTTTTAATAGCATTAGGTGCAGCAAACACAAAATATTAAAGATGTTAAAAGGAGGAAAAAAGGTTGAACAATGACAACACACCTTTTACTGTCTCTTTTGAGTTTCTGCCAGGGCTTCTTGCAGGGACACAGAAATGTTAACCTCAGCCTTTCTGCTGAGATTCGAAAATTCTCCTTGTATTTTAACATCTTTTACTGTGAAAATATTTTATACTTCTGAAACATGTTTACCCTCATTATCTCATTTGATCTAATGACCCAGCCGAGCACGTAGGGCAGGTGTATTATGGGTAGATATAGGTTCTTACTGGTTAAATGACATACACAAGGCCAAATAACAAACTAGATGCAGACAGAAAACTCTGATTTTTTTAAAGTAAAAACCTAAGGCTCTCTACCATGTTCTTACATACACAGTTACTTTCATAAAAAACATAAATACCAAATTGAAATGTGTGCCTCATGTATTGATTTGCTTATTTACTCATCCAGCAAGCATTTATTAAATAACTACTATCAATAAAGCTCCATAGACTTCTAAAAAAAAAAATCTGCCACCAGAAACACTACCAAAGCCACATGATTATACTGTAGGCCTCTTTTTTTCCCCTTTGAAGAATCAGATAAAGCTGGACAGAATCTTTTATTAACTCTTACTAAAATTATCATGACCCAGATATTCCTACCATCTTCTCAGTTTAATTAATTTGACTTCCACTTACACTAAATCGGAGAAGTGTTGAAGTCCCCATACTCCAAGAATCAATAATCAAAGGAAGAAAATAGGATCGTTATATGGAAAATCAAGATGCAACTAGAAATTATTCTAACAGTGGAAAAAATTCTATGTTTCTAGTCTGGAAATAATGATATCCAAACCTGGTTAGCATTGCAGATAGTCATTTTTATTTATACCATGTCTCCTTGGGTCTTTAAAATGTAATTGTTATCATATGAGCACAAAATGAGAGGAAATAGTCAAGAATGATTTCCAGATTTCAAATATGGGAGACTAAATGTGATGATAGTGTCACTCAAAAGTGTAAGATGACAAAAGCAGTTAGAAGTAATGGGAGACAGTAATGTGAGTTTCATTTCACACATATACCCTTGAGACATGCAACAGGAGATATTCAGAAGGCGAACACAAACAAACGTTGGTGTACAGGTCTTGTTCTGAGGCTGAGTTGGAAAAGTGGATTCAGGATACATCGTAATGAAGGGGATGGTTAAAATCAGAGTCATTCACAAAGTGTGGAGAGGGAAGGAAGAACCCAGGATAGAGGACAACATCTCAAAGAGATCTGAATTCAAGAAAACAGCTCTTTTTAAAACTGCTAGAAAAAGGAAACCAAATTTTTGAGATATAAACAGGGAAAAATCTTGGGGGGCAAAGGGAGAAGTTAGAGAGAATGATGTCAGAAAAGCTTACAGGAACATCAGTAAGAGGTGGGTCAGTATTAACGATGGTCATAGGTCAACTAAGCGAAACGCTAAAAGACTTCTGCGGACTAGTGTATATGATGATCATTGATGGTCAGAGCAATTTTAAAGAAGCAATAGAATTAGAAGCCATATTTGATGAGTGTATCATGAGTGAATTGGTGAATGGGAAATAGGTTGGAGTAGCAAGTATACTACTCTGATTTTCTACAGTGAACACATACCAACATTTATGTAATAAAATTAAGAAGTGACTGATATATGTTTGGCTGAAAAAGAAAATTAAGAGATAATAGAGTAGCTGGAAGGAGTTGTGCAGATCTGAAGATCCTCTGTTATTTACATCTTGAGGGGTTAGAAAAAAGGAGAGGGAGAAAATGAAGAAGAAATTCAGTGGAAAAATAAGGAAACTGTTATGAGAAAGTAAGTAATGGTTGTTTTCTTAAAATACAATGTGAGATGTCTGGAGCAGATCTTAGTCAATAAAAAGCCCTTTAACATAAACGCATTTTCACTTGGGAGTATAGGGCTGATACCAAGAGAGATTAACATTTCCCTCATCATTTATTACAAACTAGGGTTAACCCTGTGAAGTAGCCCATTATTATTGTACAGAGGACAAAACTGTGCTCTACTCTATACTTAGCAATAAAGAAAGAGGTGGCCCAGAAAGGTTCCTTTCAATCCAGTCTCTCTCTTCTTTCCTGTGCTCTGTCTTTGATAATACTTATGTGAACAGTGTTGAATGAGTAATGTAAATGAAACACGCTGATCTCAGAATAAGATTATATTTTGGAAAACAAGATGATTACAATTAATCCTCAGAATGCTGTATGAAAAAGAGACATTGCTTGCATCTTTCCTTGAGACATACAATATTTATCTCAAATATAAGAAAATGGAAGAAACTTTAGCTTAGACTTGTGCTAAAGAAAAAAAGGCAGTGTAACAGAATGTCTTATAAGGCATTAAATAAAAATATGTGCTCTATTATAATAAGTAAGAATCATCCTATTTTAATAATTTCCTTAAATAAATTATTGAAAGTATGGGAAACAGAGATACAAAAAGTATTTCTATAAAGCAAAGAGTAGGATGGTGGTTAGTGCCAAAATTAGCTATAGCTTTCTGGATAGCATTTTTAAATTCTTCAAATATATTTTTCTATTTCTTTTTTCCTTAATCAAATACATTGTAGCATCTGTTTTATATCAAAAACAAATAAAATATGTCCACATCAACAGAGGGCATTGGCTTTTATTTCTTGGTTGTTTTTTAAAAAGATCATCTAGAGAAAAACAATGATTTTAAAAATCTCTATTTGTTAGAGTTGAAATTAAAACTGCCTTCAGTTTCCTACTGCTAGATTAGGTCTAGATACCAGTGCATTACAAAATCTTTGGAACTGTGAATTAGGAGTGAAAATCTTCCTGAGTTTTTGTTATAAGTTCTTGAAATTAAAGTAAGAATTTCATTTGCTGGGTTGGCTAGGTATAGAGGTGGAGTGGCTGTTGGAGGGGTTAAGTTGGAGCCACTGGTGCATATATATTTCAGAGGATTCAGAAAAACACAGCAGTGGAGCCTGGGTCAATCCATTTCTGTGAACAAGCAGTGACCAATAGAAAAGGAAGAAGAAGATCCAAGGAGGCTGAGGTAAGCCATCTCTGACGCCCTGTCAAAGTGAAAACAATACATCAAAAGGTGTTCATGGTGACTGCTCAGTGGGTTTTACTTTTTCTCAAAGGAGGTTTGATAGCATAAAGAAAAAAAAGTTTTCTAGTTAATTTTTTTTCTTCAACTGACTTTTAGCAAACTGCAGACTCAGACACAGGACTCAACGGTATATTCCTGGAAGGCAAGGTAAACTCTTTTGCACTTTTTAAAACTCATAAAGCTAAGACTTCAGTGTTCTGATTCATCGGATGTAGGGTTACAACTTCAATAACTGAAGCAAATCCCTATTCTGAAAAAATTTTAACGTGTCTCTGTTGGAAGATGGCCAGAGCAGCCTTCTGCAATTGTAGATTTGACAGCTTGTAGAAGCAGATCTGCACTTGTGATTTTCTGCAATTTAATGGCAAAATTGAAAGATCAGCATTTCATTAATGACTGATTTTATGGTTTTCCAGGAAACAGTAAAATTTCTTCTATCCTTATTATCACTTGACTTAAGTAAATGTACACTGATGAGTATATCCTTTTCTATGTATTATGTAACATGTATATGTTATAAATAAATGTTTAAAATACACATTATGCCTATATGTTTTTTGCTGTTAAGATAGAATTTGGAACAATGATCTCTGATGATATTTGGTAGGAAGAGTTTATATCTTTTAAATATTTCACATATCAGTAAGTATTTATCTATTTATTGTTATTATCCATTGTGAATATATGAATTTAAAAGAATTATCACAAATATATTCACATCTTGAATATATTTGTTTTGTTGTCTTTATAATCAAGCTCTAATCATATGAGTAATATATCTGACTCTGTAATAAATGCTCTTTGTCACATACATGTATGTTTGTATGTATATCTGCACAACAAAAGAGATTATCTGAGAGATTGTGTGAGGCATATATATGACAGAGTGATTATATAAGAGATAGATTATATTCAGTTTCTGAGCTGGACAACCTGGTTGTTTTCTTATAATTTTTGAAGTCTTCTTCCCACCAAATAAAACTTACCTGAGTAGTTCAGCAGCAGAACAAGAGAAAAAACACACACTTTTCTTCAGATCGTAGAACTTTCCTTCACAATAAACTACTAAAATATTCTTTGATCTCTTCATTTCTTTGGATCAAGTGCCAAAGAACCTGGGAAATCTCCTCCAGATGTTCTTCTCATTTAGGAGTCAAAGTAGAAGCAAAATCATATGACTCCATCTTAGGAATGACACAGACTTTAACTTGAACTATTAAAAGATCACTTTTTTGGTACTCTTATATTCAACTACTGGTTTCAGTTAAGTTCCTTGAATTATTACATAGCTAGAAATGGAAAAGCACTTAGAGCTGCTAAAATTTGCTTTCCATTTCTCCGCTTTCATTAGTTGGGTTAAAACCAGAAGTTTATGAGTTGGCAAATTAATTTTGAAATTTGCAAAATGCTCTATATGGTGCCTACTAAATAAATGTGTGTCTTTTAATCAATATCTATGGAAATGATATCTTCAACTCATCTCTGAAGAAACAATGTTTACTGATCATTTTGATGCCAATACCTAAAGGTCAAGGTCCTGGTTGATCTAATAGCTGTGTGTCTGATTACTCTAGGTACTATTATGGCAAGCACAATCAGTTTCATCATCTGGGTGTTGTTCGTAACAGACACGGTGTGGACTCAGAATGTGAGACAGGTCTATGAGGTACATGAGCCAGGGGATTGGATGATTGAAGACTTCGATTGTCCCAGGGAATGCTTCTGTCCCCCAAGTTTCCCTACTGCTTTATATTGTGAAAATCGAGGTCTCAAAGAAATCCCTGCTATTCCTTCACGGATCTGGTATCTGTACCTTGAGAACAACCAGATAGAAACCATTCCTGAGAAGCCGTTCGAGAATGCCACCCAGTTGAGATGGATAAATTTAAATAAGAACAAAATAACCAACTATGGAATTGAAAAAGGAGCCCTAAGTCAGCTGAAGAAGCTGCTTTTCTTATTTCTTGAAGACAATGAGCTAGAAGAAGTACCTTCTCCATTGCCAAGAAGTTTAGAACAGTTACAGTTAGCTAGAAACAAAGTGTCCAGAATTCCTCAAGGGACCTTTAGCAATCTAGAAAATCTAACCCTTCTGGATCTGCAGCACAATAAACTATTAGACAACGCCTTTCAAAGAGACACCTTCAAGGGACTCAAGAACCTCATGCAGCTAAATATGGCCAAGAATGCTCTGAGGAACATGCCACCAAGATTACCAGCCAACACAATGCAACTGTTCCTGGACAACAATTCCATTGAAGGAATACCAGAAAATTATTTTAATGTAATTCCTAAAGTGGCCTTCCTGAGGCTCAACCATAACAAATTATCAGATTCAGGGCTCCCATCCAGTGGGTTTGATGTGTCATCCATTCTAGATCTTCAACTGTCTCATAATCAACTCACAAAGTTTCCCCGCATCAATGCCCACCTGCAACACCTTCACCTGGATCACAACAAAATTAAACGTGAGTAACCACCAGGGTGTGTCTGATGAAAATGTTATTCATCTCCACCTTTATCTGTATCTTCTTTAGGAACAGTAACTGTGTTGTCCCCCAGGTAAAATACCCTTCGAGTTTTAGATGTGATTTCTGCTTTCATTACTAACTTTTTGCTTACTTACAGTCTTAGTGAACCAAGAAGTCCCAATCTTCAAATTTAAGATTGAAAATTGGACCTGAGTAATTTATAGAGGACTGTTGTTTATGGGAGAAACCATCCCTGTCTTCTTTTACTCATGAAGAGTCTATTATTTCTGTCTTTGTAGGTGGAATCATTTTATAAAGTATGCCAGACACACACACACACACACACACACACACACACACACACACACACACACAAACACACACTCATAAGTAGTAATAGAGGGCATTTGATTTAGGAGGTATAAAAGGTAACTTTATCCTAAAGTCTTTAGGCCAGCTGATGCCTGAAACTCCATAGTTAGATCTCTGGATAAACTACTCTTATCAGAAGGGATTTCTTAAACTTCAGTGTGTATAATTTGTGGTTCCACTCCCCAGGTTTATGATTCAGTAGATCTGCAGTGGGAATGAGAATTTTCATTTCTAACAAGTTCCTAAGTGACCTTGCTGCTCTAGGAACCACTGAGAACTACTACAGTAGTTCAAGACTTTAATTGAAATGGAAATATACATAGAAGCTGGCAATCTTTTGCAACTTAGTGGTAAACCTACAAGGTAAAATGCTCTCTCCTTTCCTGAATACAGCTTTTGATAAAAGGCCAAGAAATGAATATAAAGTTCTTGGATGCAGAATTGCCATCAAAGGAATTGTTTATAGAAGATAGAGGCTGTGAGCAATAGAAATAAACCTGACCTCTTCACAAGCGTGCCCAAGGCAGGTTGCACCTGGTGTAGAGGTAGACCCTATCTTGTCAAGTCACAGAGGTGTTGATACCCAGCCAAGCATCAGTCTATGCATCTTTGACCCTGTGTAAGCCCTTTAGGAAGATAACCTTGGAGAGATTTGCGTTGAATAACCTTAGTAAATGCATTCCTAAAGTGAGATTCAATTGAAATGATTGAAAGAAAATTACCTAGATAACTGTCAAAAGGTGTTTTTTTTCTGGTTATTATGCAATAAACTTTGCTTTAAGCAAATAATCATATAGCATAACATTTGCAAGAATATTTCCCCACTTGGTACTGCTTGAGTATTCAAGATTTTTTTTTTTTTTAAATTGGAAACGGTGTACTTGAGCATAAAATCCAGGAATTAGATGGCAGGTTTCCACCACAGCAGTTATATTTCCATGGTGAGGAAACATACTATTTATTCCAGTAATCAAAAAAAAAAGTGTAATAGAAAAATCGCTAGAGGATCTATTTAGCTTAACCAAATAGTACAACAGCCAACACTGACCTAAGTATGCTTTTTTTTTTTTTTTCCTGCTGAGAGTTCTGTGCTTCTACAGGTACATTCTTCATCTCACAATTAAAAAAACAAAAAAGCCTCAGAGACAGCTAGTATGGGAAGTTCATTTTATATGAGTCTTGCTCATTTTACACTTAGAGTCTTGTTTATGAATTAAGAGATTCTACCCTGAGAAGAAGGGTATATAGGAGAGAGGTAGCAAAATTCAAAACACAGTGAAGAAATAGAGCATTGTGTCCTTCCCTCACCCTTATTTTAAAGAGGGTTTCCAGAATATCTGTTCAGGCATTTCTCTTTTTCAGTGTGTCTCATACCTTAGTGTGCATCAGAATCGCCTGGAGTGTTTGCACAACACATGTTACTGGGTCTCAACTCAAGGGTTTCTATCTAATGCAGTAGTCTGGGGTGGAACCTAACAATTTAATCCCTGGTGGTACTAAGGGTGGTATTACTGCTACAGGTCCGTGTTTTGAGAACCCCTAATCCTCCCAAGAACTTTGTGTGACATTATCAGGAATTTCTACAAGGAAAAAACTGAAGTTCAGATAGGTGGCTCAAAGACAAAAGAATGACTCTAGGGTTTCTCATTATAAAATAAATAAAATTTTATTTTCACTCACATAGTATAATAACCATACTTTTCTTCATTTCTTCAATGTAAAAATTTGGAAAAAAAAATCTATAAGTAGAATAACAACATCACCAATAAAGAGAAATTGAACCATTTGTTCTTCATATAGATATCAACTGGGGTTCCTTTCTAAATTGTGAGAAAATGAATATCAAATATTAATTTCCCAGACTATAATAGTCGGCTCATAATTATACTACACTGTGCTATAATAACTGGTGAAGTATTTAGTTCTTCTTGCCATATAATCTATCTGATAATAAAATGGTTGGCAAAAAGCTTAACTTTTCTATGAAGAGCCCTCAGAATTTGCCAGTGAACTTATCTCGTGCAATTTGACAGAAATATTTAGTTCTTCCAAACATCTTAAAGAAGTTAAATTTTGGTTAAAAAAAATGTATCCACTTAAATAGTTGCTTCTTGAACATCTCTGAGAAACATCAAAATTGATTTGTCCCAATGTAATTAGACTAGCACACTTATTTCTTATTCTGTTTACATTGGTTATAGGGCATGGGGGTGATAAGGATATGAGGTAGCACACTAAAAGGGACATATCCTCTCCAGCCAGCAATGGACTACATGCATGTAGTGCATGTAGTAGAAAAAACACCAGACTGGGGCCACTATTCCCACAATGCCCAGGTAGGGAGAATAATAAACATTGCCTGATAAAAGTCCTTTTGATAATATGTTAGAAAAAATAACTTTGTAATCACAGAACTGCTACACATATATGTCATTATTCTTATTAAGCCAAATTCTCAAAATGGCTCAAGGTTGGAGCAAAGCAACCTTTCTGTAAGCATAAAATTATTCAACAAAATATGAATCTGTATGCACTAATAGAATGTAGACGAGAGGCATGGCCCAGGTTTGGTGGGTTTCTTCAGGAAAGTTTTCTTGCTCAAAGTAGTTTCAGGAAGGTATGTAAAGGTGGTATAAAGTATTTATGGTTGAAATTCGTGGTTGCATGCTTCTCTGAATTTTGTTAGTTTAACAGACCTCTCTCAAGGATGCTCCTAAATCTCAGTAGTCATTGGTGTGAATGGCTCTGATCCAAGGCAGGTGCACAATTTCTGCCATCTTTACCACGTGAAAAGGTTGACGGGATTTTTCTGGCTTCAAATCTTTGTAAAGCCATTCTTGACAAGTGTTTCCTTACCAATTAAATACACTTACATGTGGAGATTCTAATTGTTTTCTGTAAGTAGTACATATGTAGTTATGTTAATTGCACTTTTAAAATTTGATTTCAAATGTCTTTTTTTTTATCTTTTGAGGTAATTTTCAAGTACTTTCTCTTATATTAGATTGGTTTTCCATCCACTCATTCATGCATCTACCCACCTACCCATATCACCAACCACTCTTTGAATACCACGCTTAAAACGGTATCTCCACCTCCAAGTCCCTGAATACTATATTATACTAATTTATAAATGCTATAAATACTATAATAATTTAAACTTGGATCATCTCTTCTGTAAGCTTAGAAAATGCCATACATTTTTGTTTCCATCATAGCTCTTAGCAATGTTTCCATTCTAGTGTTCTTCCCTAAGTACTGCAGAACATGAAATGAGTATACCTACACTGCACACTTTTTTCAGGTTACTTTTATAAAACAAATATTCACAATCACTGCCACACCAATGGTTTGTATCTCTACCATTTTCATGCATCAGACTACTAGGCCCTCCATTAGGACCACTGGTCTTTATCCTTTGTTTTTTTTCTGGTTGGAAATCACTTGTGCTATCTTTGACTCCATAGGTGTGAACGTCTCTGTAATCTGTCCTACATCTACGGCACTGCATGCAGAACAAGATGTCTTTATTCATGGACCTCAGCTGAGCTACCTCCGTCTGGATGGAAATGAAATCAGGCCACCCATCCCAATGGATTTAATGACGTGCTTCAGGCTTCTTCAGGCTGTCATTATTTAAATACATCTTCACAAATCTAGATTGGTTTAGTGAGCTCATGTTTCTGACATGAAATTTGGTCATTATTCATAGGTTTAGGGGAAAAAAATCATATTTCCAGTTGCTCTTGGCCACCATTTTCATTTGTGCGGCTTAGGCTTTTTTTTGTATTTGAAGAGGCTTTCACCAATGACTCACGGTGTGGCTCGTATTAATTTTCTTTTCTTTACTAAATGCAGACACAGAGGGTCTGGGTTGTGGCTCAGTGGCAGAACACTTGCCTAGCATGTGTGAGGCACTGGGTTCAATTCTCAGTACCTCATATAATATAAAATAAGGTTCCAATGTCTAAAAAATAAAAATAATAATAAAAAAACAGACACAGAGTTAAGATAGTTTATCAACTCAAAGATACTTTTTATGTCTTTAATGACTTATTAACTATCATCAAATAATGCATTTACATTGTTACACAAAAACACTTGTTGTTTATGTTCAAATAATGGATTTACACAATGCAAAGCATGTATTTGTTTATGTTCAATATTACTTATGCAGATACTATATTTACAGTATGAATACAATAATCAAACAGGAAGTAATAAATAATAAAACAGGAAGTTGGAAGATCTAAAGAAAACAAACAATGCAATATTTCTTTATTATGATGATGATGAAATAAATGCAGATTGCTAAATGGCTTTTAAACATGAAATTTTTTAATTTAGTTGAAGTGTGTGTATTAAAGGAGTCAACTACTTCATATAAAGAGAGTTCTAGTCATTTAATACCAAATAACAAAGCAGAAGACATTTGTAATTCACTACCATTTTTGTAACAATTTTTTTAATATACAGCACTGTTCTCTAGCAATTGAAAGCTCTAAATTTGAAATTCATTATAACACTTTTCTTACAGAATCATTGTGTTTTGACACCTGAAATCACTTTCAGTTGCAAATTATTCTGCTCTTGTTCTGCTCATGAGTTTTGAATTTAATAAATGAAAAGAGTAAACGATTTCTAGCAAAACAGAAGTAAAATATTTGTTTCAAGGGCACTTTCACAAGTTTTATTTAGGGAGATATTTTTAATAAGTGTCATAATAACAATTATTTTTATTTTTCTAGCATGAATATATGCCAGTGTGTTTTCCTCTACTGACTTTTTCTTTTCTTCCAGTAAACATAAGAAAAAAATAGAATCATTTGGTGTGATATATTTGTTTCCCATGAGTTAAAAAGAAATAGCCCAGGATATTATTACACTTTGCTTTAGCCTTCTAATCTTGTAAGACATATATTAAAACAATAAATATTCCATAGAGATTAATACATGCCTTTATATATATAAACATATATAATATGAATATGTATAGATACACATATACATAATCTCTTAACTTGTGCTTGCTTGGTTATAAATTAAATGTCATCCTAGGTATGTGTGTATAGGAAAAACACAATATATGTATGCTTTGATACTATCTGCAGTTTTAGGTATCCACTGGGGATCTTGGAATGCATCCTTCACAGATAAGTCAGCCAGTCATGGAAGCAATTTCTCATGAGGTCCAGTTCATTAATGGAACTGTTCAAATGGAGAATTGGTGAGCAGTCAAGTGAAAGGATATAAAAAGATTCCTAACCTGGAAGAAAGGTTGTTGTGAAATGCTCCTCACAGAACTTTTCAAAACAAAGAATTTCCCTCCTCCCTTCCCCCTCTCTTTCTTCTTTCCTTACTTTCTTCTCACATTTTTTTGTGTTTATTTAAAGTATTTCTTAACTATTATACAGATTCCAGACTATAGTACACTTAGGAGATATAATTCTGTTCAGTTCCTGTTGTAGAGAATGAGACACAAATTAACTGAATAATCACAAAATATGTCGAATTTCATCTGTGATAATTATTATTAACAAAGTGATAGCATACTACAAAGGAATTACTAATAATTTGATAGCTTCCCTAAAGAAATAATGGAAACATATAAAGAATGAAAAACATATAACACAGAGTGGGAGGGAAGAATATTCCAGGCACAGTATGATGACTCTATAGTTCCTAGGAGCAATTTGAAAATTACAGAAGAGTTCTGAATCGGAAGAGATTATGTTCATGGAGGGACAACATCATGTAGTTGTAATAAGCATCAACTCTAAAGCTAAGATTTCTAGATTTAAATCCCAGCTTCAACACTTAGTAGCTTTGCGGTCCTGGGACAAATCTTCAAATTCTTGGTACCTATTTCCCCTCATTTGTAAATTGGAGACAAATACTGGCACCTACCTGATGGTAAGAACCAAATGAGCTAGAATGTGGGAGGTGCCTTGAAGAGCCTCCAGCACAATGGTAACTCTAAGTAACCATTATTCATCATTATTTTTGTGCATTTGTGTTTGTTTCTTTTAGGAACCATGGTGAGTAAAACCCTTTGAGACAAACCGAGAATGCATGTAAGAAAATCAGGATTTCAGTCCTATAGGACTAGTTAGAAAAATAAATGTAGTTCGAATTAAAGGGAGAACAGTGTGATTCTGGAAATGGAGTTGGATAAATGGTAAAGGTAGGAGATAAAATTGTCAAGATTTAGTGATGGATTATGTAGCCTGAGTGCAAAAAGAACGTTCATGTCTCCAGCTTGCCTGACAGAATAAATGACAAAACTTTTTCCTAACAAAGACAAGTTTATAGAAGATCATCAGCTAAGTTTCAGGCATAATTTTGAAAGTGCTTTAATTCATATTGCGATGGCAAAACTAGACCTGGATATGAAATGAAATTATTAAAAAAATTACAGAAAGAAATCAATGCCTGAGGAAACTTTCAGTTCCCTTCTCCACTCTCAGCCTTTCTTCAGGAAGCCTAATTAGCCCTAGATCCTTGCCTTTTGAATTGTAAATAACAGCCCTAGGAGTCTGACTACTCCCTCTTGATATGTAAACAACCCTGTGTGAGGTTTCTAAGGCTAGAGATTTAACAGATGCTCAGGAAAAAATTCTTTATCTATTTCTGTAAACATGTTTTATATTAGAGACCCTGCACAAGGCCTTCGGCCACATAAATTAGGATTTTTTTTTAAAGAAGAAAAAACCCTATTGATAGGATGGATCTAAGATAATAACCTATAATGTTGTGAGAAACTGTGGACTGGGGCTCAGAATTTGAAGTTTGTTCTCTTCTGCGCCCTCCAGTGTAAAATGAAGTTTGAAGTTCTCCTCCACTCCATGTACTAACTGCTGCTTCTTCACCAGTCTGTTTCCCATATGTAAGGGGTTGAATGAGGTCTAGAGTTAGAAAGAGAAGTCTACATAGGTATGTAATTATGGACATTTTCTAGGTATTGTTAATGTACCCAATAACCCAAGAAGAATTCTACATTAAAATATTCATACACCCATAAGACTGGTCAGAGACAAGGGACATTAGGAGAATGTAGTCATTATCTCATACATAGACTAATGAAGCTATGAAAGATGTAATAATCTTTCTTTCTGTAATTAGTTTTTGGACATATGGACAAAATTACTATAACTTCTCTAAAGTTTTGAGTAAGATACTATCTTTTTTCCTGATTTCATATACATGTGATTAGAATAAAAATTTTTAAGATTAATAACTAGAAAATAAGCTGAAAACATTGTCTTAAAACTATGAGTGTTATGCTCGAATTCGGGACCCACAAAAGACCACCAGAGACCAAGATCTATGTAAACAGCAAAGAAGTGTTTATTGCGAGCTAGCTCTGTCCTTCCAGCGCACACAGCAACTGGTGATGCTGAAAGGCCCCAAGCCCAGGGTTTGAAGCAGTTTTATACATTCTTTGGAGAAGGCAGGGATCCCCACATACATCATAGCATCTCTTAGCAAATCATCACACACTGAGGGAAAATCAAATAACAACTCTAAAACATGATTAGCACATTCACTGGTGGGAACAAGTTGGGGAGGGGTGATTGGTTACTACAAGAGGGGGATTCATTTGAACTGATTGGTTTAAGCCAAAAGGGGTGTTCGTGGTGAACTACGTGGTTTCCCAACACCATAAACTACTGGGAGGGTCATCTGGCATCCCAGGTATTCCCTGTTTCATGCTGATTGGTGGCTGCTAGAGGGTTACTATGGGTCTTTACCAAGTCTGACTGAGTCAGGGACACCTGGCACAGCAGATCTCTCCTGTTATTTGTAGATAAACCATTTAGCAGTGTGGGAATGTGCCTAGGAGTGCTCTGTGGGTCTTTCCAAGGACAAAGGTCATGTCTCTTCCTTGGACAGGCTTTGCTCTGAGATAGAGGCTGGTTTTTCATGAGCTCTTAACACATGTTCAATCCTTCATTTTATGAACCTAATTAAAACACAAAACACAACAAAATAATAGAACTATGATGTTGCCAATGAATAGTATGAACTTAATACAGAGGCAAGAAAATAAAAAGGTACATCTCAAAGTAAAGAGAGTGTGCAGTAATAGAATGACAAATTTATGTGTAAATTATAATGTCTTAGAAATGAAATAGATTTTTTTGTGTGTGTGTTCTAAGAATTCTGGGACAGAATTTTTTGATTAACACAAATCCTCTTTTAAAAAAAATTTCTTAAAAAAAATAGATTGAAAAACTGGTATGGTGAAGGAAATTGCCACATGACATCTTGTATAAAATTGGTGTCAAAGAATCCAATGGATCCTCAAAAATAATTCAACATAAATATTTGTGACTATGTGTAGTGCAACCTGCAGGGCTATTGATTCAGAAAACAGTGAAGGGAAATGGGGGATTAGAAAAGACAAAAAAATACACACCGAGAGAAAGCTGGGACCAGATGGGACATCATTCTTTGATGGAGGAACACTGATCCAGAGCTAGCTCAGAATTTTTGTTATATAAGTTTTATCATCAAAAGGGTTTTCTGTGAGAAAGTGTCTTCAAAGCATGCAGGATTGAAGGTCAAAGACTGGTAGCCAATTATAACTATCTTTTTGCACTCATAATTCTCTACCTTGGCAGCTTGGGGTGGTGTCTGAACTCAAAGTCAAGACTCATAGTCCCATGCCTTGCACAGAACCTCATTAAGCAGAGCATCAGCATAGCAACTGGTCAATCTTGATCTGTACTTTATACAGGAAGCTCCCAGCTCAGGCACATGCTTCTGTTCTAAGACAGAGATCCTGATCCAAGTCATGGCTCCCCACGTGTGTGTGTGTGTGTGTGTGTGTGTGTGTGTGTGTGTGTGTGTGTGTACATGCATAGGGGAAGGAAAAAATGTGAAGAAAATAATTTTTCTAATATTGAACACTAAACACACTTGACTGCTGGTAACAAATATAGATATTTTTCTCCAGTAGACACCAGCTAGTGCCCAATAATTCAATTCAGTTATGTCATTTGGTAGTTTTCAAATCCCATAGGTTAAGGGCTGAGTCCCAAAAACTGAGTGTACATATTCACCTGAACTTTTGAATGACCAGCTAAAAATTTGAGTTTCTACAACTCCATCCTCAGGTTTCAGGTTTGATAATTTATTATGGTGGCTCATAAGCTCAGGGAAACATTTTACTTTCATTGACTGGTTTATTATAAACAGTGTTTCAAAGGATACAGAAGAGGAGTCAGTAGGAGGAGATGTAAAGGGTAAGCCATTGGGAACAGGAACAGAGCTTCCATGCTCTTTCAGGGGCATTATCCTCCTGGATTTCCAAGTGTTCAGCAAGTTCTCTGAACACCATCCTTTAGGACTTTCATGGAGGCATCATTATGCAGGCACAGTCTAGTTTGCCACTTGCCACTGGCAGACAACTCAACTTCAGTTCCACTTCCTACACTGGAAGTAAGAGAGAGGAACTGCAAATTCCAATGCTTTAATCACAATGCTGGTTTCCTTGACAACAACAGCTCCCACCCTACTCTGAATCTACCAGGATTGCCTCTTCAGAACAAAAGATGTTCCAATCATTCAGACAATTCCAAGGGATTCAAGGGATTTAGGAACTATACGTCAGGAATCAAGATCATGATGAAATATTAGAATAAAAGATTCTCCTAGTGCCCGCATCTATAAATGTTTTAGGAGATCTATACTTGATCTGTACTTTATACAGGAAGTACACTTGCTGGTGTCTACTGGAGAAAAATATCTATATTTGTTACCAGCAGTCAAGGGGCATATATACATATGTGGGAAAGTGCCCTCAAATTTTAAATACATGTCTATTTATATAATAAGATATATATGAGATAAATATTTATTTTAAACCATAATATGGATATTGGATTTCTGGACAAATAGATACATATGAAAAATTTAAGGATTATCAGAGCCCTGCATTGGCTGGGAGGAGGGTAGTAAAGTTTATTTTTTAAAGGATCCAATTTTTTTCAGGTAACTGCATCATAGAGAATGTGCAACTGCCAAACAAATGCAAGGAAAAAAAAAGACTGACAGAGTGTTTATGGAATTCCAAAGAAGGAAAGAACAGAAAGCACAATGACAATAATAATAATAATAATAATAATAATAATAATAATAATAATAATAAACAAGTTGAAAGTGTACAAAAAAATAGTACATTTGGAGCCATGTACAAAGGTAATGATCTATCTTGAAAAAACACACCAAGTTCCACATCCAGTCTTTGCCATTTATTAACTGTTTGCTCTTTAATAAATGTCTTAACATTTCTAAGCATTAGATTTTCATCTGTAAAGCTGGGTATAATATTATCTATCCCACAGAGTGGCTGTGAGGTTTAAGGAGATAACAGATGCACAGTTTTTATCATCAGACACACAGAAAGTATTCAATAAATGGCAGGTCAGAATTTTATGTTTAGCAGGTACTCCAAAACAGGGTTTTTTTTTTCCCCTACCAGACCATTTTACAAATAATGAGAAATAAATAAAGAACATACCAAAATTGAAGGTCTTAAATTTTGGTGTAATGGAAGGGTAAACAGTCAAGTGAACAGAGTGAAGGAATGGGGCTGGTGAAACACAAAGTTGAAGTTGTACAGGAAAAGAAATGGAATCAGCAGGGGTAAGTAATTGGGAGGAAAAGACAGAAGAAGACTTGGTGGAATGAAGAACAGGTGGCAGGACAATTAGGGTATACATGAGCTGGAAGGAAAAATGATCTGAGCTTGGGAAATTATAGTTTAAGATGTCTTAAGTGGTTCAATGCTGAGAAATGAGGAGCTTCTTTGTGGGATCATGGAAAGGAACTGCAAAAAGGGAATAAAAGTCACCAAGGCCAAGGGTCCAAAGAATCCTATTTTTGCAAGAATCTTCTATTCAAATCCGCACAATTTATTTTAGCAAGCTGGAGATACAGTGCAAAATGAAGAAATTTGAACAATATAACTTGTTCAAATATTTTAACAAATATCAATTGTTCAGATATCTTGTACAGTGTCACATAGCTGCTGAAGGGCAGATACAGTATTCAAAATCAAATAGCCTGGTTTTAGATTTCTTATATTTTTTTACCATGGTGTTATTACTCTTTTGATTAAAATTTACCATTATTATTTCTTAAAAGCTACAAAATGATTTGAAAATTGCACACACACACATACACACAGCAATTACTTATTAAAATACCAATTTTAAGTGAATGTATTTTATTGAATAGTATTTTGTATAATATTGAAAGCATTGCACATATTCAATGTAATTTATGACTTAGCCAATCAGTAAAATGTCATCTTTCCCCAAAACTCTAAGAAAAATTTTTAAATTTTTACATCAGAAACAAAGATATATTGCTGAGAATATTTTTACGTCAGGAAAAGAAAAAAAATATACATCCATATTATAGTATTCAATACTTTCAAGCAAATCTGAAACATAATTTGCAAAATCATAAGATTATTTTCTATAAATTCGTATTTATTGTTCTACCTTTGGAAAAAATATCAGTTTCCTGTGAAATTCAGCTTGGTGAACAATTCTAGTGAAGAAAGACTCATTAAGTTCTTAAAAGTTTCTGAGGACAAGTTAAAAATGTCCTGGGAAAAGATCAGAACAGTAATATGACTTGCAGGACTGTTATTTTGCAAAATCCATCAGAAAAGTTATCCGTCATGTATGTTACAGTGCCAGGTTTGTATTCAAGGGGACAAAAGCCCTGCCATGTTTTTCATTCTCTGGCCTATTGCTCGCATTACAAATGATATAACAAAGCTGTTGCTTAGTGAGAGCATAAACCTAGGACATTACTCAGATTCAGAGGGAGAGATACTGCCTTTAGAGAAATAGAAAGAGAAATGGAAGAAACATTGTTTCTACATTAATACAAGCTCCTTCTGCAAATTTATTTTATATACAATGTCTTCATGTAGTTAGGGAGACAGGAACAGAAAATGATTTGAGTGACTTTAGTACCACCAATGCACTAAAGTCAAGAATGGTGTAGTATAATTAGGAAGAGAGCAGAGAATACAGACATACCTATACAAGATACAGATATACCTATCAAAAATATTTAAATGAAATTTTTTTTATAGAAATTTCTGGTGTTTACCTATACCATTTTTCTATTTCACAGGCAATTAGAGGAAGAGACCACCATCCTCTAGAAGGAAAGCAAAGAAACCATAATATAAGCTCTGGCCATTTTGCAATTAGCATTGCATGGGCATGGCTCTCTTTTCCCTTTCACTGCTGTGGGACAGAGAGACCTGCGTTTTCCAAGTTCAGGAAGGTAGTCAGCCTGCTATTCTATCAATCCAGCTCTCTGGAAGATTATATGGGGGAGAGAATTTTGGTTTTCCTATTAAGCCAATGAAATTGTCTTATTGTTATTATAGCATCATAGACTATCCTGAATGGTTCATTCATACCTTTTATCAGCAACATAAATTAATAAATTCAAAACATTTATACAATCAGCATATCATTTGTAATTTAATTTTAAATTTCTATCTAAATCGTACATGGGCTTGGTAAAAATCAAATAGCTAGGATAAGCTCCCAGTGAGAATAATGATTTAGTACATCAGTTTTTCTATCTGAATCTAACTGTCTGGAAAGAATCTCTTTCAATATTTACTGCTTTAAATTTTCTTGTAGTTTTATATGGCAAACACTATGTTTTTTTAAAAGTATTTTTTAGCTGTCGATGGACCTTTATTTTTGTTTATTTGTATGCAGTGCTGAGAATCAACCCCAGTGTGCCTCACATATGCTAGGCAAGCCCTCTACCATTGAACTCTAACCCCAGCAAACAATGTTTTTATCTCTCTTGGCTTGCAATTTTAAGTAACTTATATCGAACTCTATTACAGAAGATATATATATATATATATATATATATATATATATCTTGTGTTTTGGTAGCAAATACCTTATTACCTCTATTTTTTAACTTAGTTAATAAACGTTGAGAAGTGAAACCTTTTTATTTGTTGAAATTTCATGAGGTTGCCTCAGCTTTTCTCTATGTATTGATGATGTCATTAACATTCTACCGCTTTATGAGGACCTCTCAGCTTTTCTCTGTGTGTGATGAGGTCATTAATATTCTACCTCTTTTTTCTACCTTGTCATTTTTTTTATCAGATACAACTTTAGTTTCATGGTCAAATTTGCTCCAATGTATACTATCTTAAATCATGTTGAAATGTATACCAGTTCATACTCTTATACCATGAATTACATTTTCCAGGCATTTTATGTAAACCAATCTTAAATACAAAAGTCAACAAAAGGACAGTTTACGGTATGATGAGTCTATCAATATTATCCCCATCCCAGGTTCAAATAAGAGACAGTCTTCACCTTTTCTATATCCAATCTATAGCAAATATTGAAGTGAAACCTTGCCCTGATTCACCGCTGAAATCTTGTTTCTGTCATCCTGAAGAAAGGGCGTGAAATCTGTCATCCGCAGTTGATGTCATTCTCAATTCTTTTTGCTGTTCCTATTTATTCCTTTTCAAAATTTTTCAAATGACCTCAGCAGGATACTAGGAGAAATCATACATGGACTCGGTAAAAATCAAATAGCTAGGATAAGCTAAAAATTTAATGTCATATAGGTGTTAGAAATCTTCCACTGGAGTACCTACTTGGGGCCTGGATGAGGAGGGAGAATGTGTGGGGAAGTGCTAAGCAGTGGAGAGTTGAGAATGGAGGTATGTGGGTAATCCAACAGAACTGCTGCATGAAGGGAAAGGTGTCATTTAGGGTCCCCTGGGCCACTTGACTGAGAAGACTAAAACTAAATGATTTTTAACTACATTTAGATTTGCATCTGTAGAGGTAGGCATTCATTTTATGTTTCAAAGATCAATATCCTTTAGTGAATATTGCTTTTATGCTTTTAGCAACATCTCATTACTTCACCTGGTCTATATGAGCAACACTGCTAGAATGTCCCATTGATGATACTCAATGAACACTCCTGTACCTCCTCTCCCTATGCTTTTATTCTCTATATGCCTAATCACTCTTCTTCCCTTTAATTACAAGATTGTGTTCTTCAAGTAAATATTAAATTTACCTTGTTGTTTCCTCCTCTTTTTCCTTCAAATCGTCAATGCCAAACAATACATACTCAATTATCACCGTTTTCCAAATTTGTGGAATTTCTATTTTTTTTTCTATTTTCAATACGAATTTCTATTTTCAGAATACAAATTTCTTTGATATGGTGGGTGCATTAGTTTAATCTGGTTGCCATGAAGCAATACCACAAGTTGGGTGTCTTAAAAAACACAAGTTTATTTTTTCACACTGCTGGAGATTGGGAAACCTAAGGTCAAGTGCAGTTTCTCCCGAGGCCATTCTCCACAGCTTGTGTGTAGCTGCCTTCTCACTGTTTCTTCCCAAGGCCTTTCCTCTGTGTGCACCATGGAGTCTCTCAGCAGTAACATATCATCTTCTTATAAGGATGCCTGTCAGGTTGGATTAGCCCTATCCTAAAGAACTACTTTCAACTTAACATAGAAGATTGAACTTCAACATATGAATTTTAGGTATGCAGTTCATCCCATAACAGTAGCCATGTTTGAATATGTCCCACCCAAAATTTAGGTTCTGAAACATAATGGTCAACTGATAGCATTAAGAGAGGAGATTAGGCCACAAGGACTCTTCCCTAGTGAAGAGGATTATGATCCTCATAAAAGAAGCTGCACACAGCTAAACAGTCATCCAAGTTTCAGCTTTTGGCATGTTGAGGACACAATGTTCCTCCCCTCAGGGGATGCAGCCAGAGGACTCCAGTTAGCAGCAGAAAGAATGGGACCTCACCAGCTGGCATCTTGTTCTTGGACATCTGGCCTCCAGAACTGTAAGAATGAAGTCCTGTTCTTTGTAAATTATCCGATCTTAGGTTATAGCAGCACAAATGGACTAAAGTAGCATTTGAAATATGAGATTCCCTTTTCTTACTTGATTAAGTATATTATTGAGAAATTAGTAAAAATATATGATAATAGATTATACATGTGGCTTCCTCACATTTTGCAGGACAATCTGCAGCATTAATTGCTATATCTTTAGGAGTGAGCCAATTGGTTCTTTAAAAATGGCTTAAATGTGAGACATCTCAAATAAAGGAAACCACCATAACTACTAAGTTCAAGCCCCAGTTATTAGCCTTACAAAATATATCAAACTGTAAGTATAAACATGCATAATTTCTGCTAGAAATGAGACTGAGTGAAGTGTTGTATAAAACTGGTTCATTGCCCATGAAAATAGAAGCTTTTTTTGCTGTGGACCTCAGAAATAAGCCTTACAAAGAATGAGTGATCAGATAAATTCTCAGCAATACAAAATGACCAAGATAGCTCAACAACTTCTAAATTATTTGACAGAATCATTTGGTTCCAAAGAACAATTCCAAATGTTCAGTAAAAGATCTCAACAGAATAAAATGAGAATTGCCACATCAAAGCTTCTATGTTTGTAAAAGAAACAGCTGTGACTAAGAGGCCTGAGGGCAATGTATTAATATTCAAAGTCATTATTCTGAAATGGAGTTAAGAATTTGAATATGTTTGCAAAAATATAATAAGCTCACTCCTATTTGAAATGATCTTTACAGATGCCATGTAAATATGTACCAATCAGCTTTGCAATTAAACACTACATAATGAATTCAGCAACTTCATGCCAAAAGTATGTTGTAATTCCACTTGGTTTAAATTGTGCACCGTGGTAAATGAGAATGAATATTTCAGAATATTAACCCATTTAGCATGTTCCCTTATTTGAGTGTGCTTGCACATGTGTGTGCACGTGTACACACACACACACACACACACACACACACACAGAATAAAACAATGTGAATCTGGAAAAAATTATACCATCTCTTTATTGGCAAGCCCAAAGAAAAAGATCAGGAGAAAAATAGTTTTACATTTAGTTTCTCTTATGCACACAAGAAAAAAAAATGTTGGCAAAAAAATTGTTTCTTTGTATCATTTGTTACAAGCCTAAAATTGCTTACTCTACAATAATATGGCAGAGATGTCCAAATTTTATTCCTCTCTCTGTTTTACTAAATACAAGCATTTTGATTCCAGATGGTACATATTATGTAATATCATTTATCAAATGTCACATGACTCCAGGCACCTAAAACTCTTTTGCAGAGAAACATCAAGGCTCTGGGGTTTCTTTTTCTCTTTTCTCCCCCTATCTTTTTTGGGGGGTGTTGGAAATGGTATTCATTTCTGGCAGTGAACAAATTCCATTAAAAGTGTCCTTGAAAATAATAAATATTCAAAGACAATTAATCTTTTCTTCCTAGGTGGAAAGTCAGCCCCTTTACTCACAATTCTTTCACTAAGCATTTATTGATCTATAAACTTTCTCTAGATCAATGTGAAAGGCTTTGAAACATAGTAGCTAAAATAATCACCAATATGCCAAGGATAGTAAAGAAAGAAGTTGATCTAATTTGAATAGAAATTAGTATATCAAAAATTTGATGTCATATCTATATGAAATTTTAAAAAATAAAAAATTAGAACCTGAAGTGCTACTAGAATTCTGGATCCTAATAGATCAATTTCATGTAATCAATCAGCTTGTTGTCTGAGAGGATGATTTAGTCACTGAGGTTATAAATAAGATCAAGAAGAAAAATACTTTTAAAGAAAAAGTGTGGGGTTTTAATCACCTAATGTAAATTGTACAGTATGTAGATAATATTGTATGTACATACATATATAATACAAATTGACCAGAAAATAGTAGTAGCAGTTTTAACTTCATAAATAGCCCAATAAAATAATTATAAGTAGGACATTAAATATTGTTTCTAGTGTGAAAACAGACATAGAGATTGAAGAATAAGCTAAGGCAAAGAGGTTTCAGACACTTGAACATCTAGCTTATTTCACCTCCAGGGGACATGCTATAGTTGGTACCAATACAGCCACATCACTGATCTCTTACACAATTCCAAGCTACTGGATTTTAATTTTCTCATTTTAAAAATGTGATTAATAATCAGTTCTTTAGAGGAAATGGTCATTTGCCTATATCCAAAATTATTCTCCAGTTGCATTTTAAATTTCTCACTTCTCTATAGAGACTGCAAAGGCTAACTCCTTATTTTCAAATTCTGCCTTTGTCCTAATTCTATTATCCATAAATCAGATTTTGAGACAATTATTTGGGTGTGAGTAATTCATGGAAGTTATTCCAGAAAAAAAAAAAAAAACTAAAAAGTAAGTGAGGCAGGAAAGCCAATACATGATGTGGTAATGAACAAATTCCATTGTGGGCAACTGGGAATGAATTGCCATGGGGAATGTAAGAGAGTACAAGGTACATCTCATGGTAATTCTCAGGGAGGGGTGAGGAAGCTGAGGTTTCTGTATCACTCCTCCCACTTCTACAATTTAATGTTTCTTCTCTATAAAATGGGCAACTGAGCATTACTGCATCACAACCATTGGATATACAGGCATTGCTTGAAAATGTTGTGTTAAAATATGTCCTTATTCAGTTCTGTGATCTTTTTTTTTTTTTTTGTATCAGGAATTGAACTCAGGAGCACTTAACCACTGAGCCACATCCTCAGCTCAATTTTGTATTTTATTACAGACAGGGTCTCACTGAGTTGCTTAGCACCTCTCCGTTGTTGAGGCTGGCTTTGAACTCTCAATCCTCCCGTCTCAGCCTCCCAAATTTAACCTTGTATTTAAAAAACCCACAAAATTAGATTGGAAGATTTTTATCTCATCCTGGCCTTCCTAAGAGCTAATAGCAAAATGGAATAGTCTCTCTATCTTGGACTTAGAGTTTTGTCATTTGAGAAAGCTTGAATCATTGAAGAATCCAAATATTCTTCCAGTTCTAAGTTCCACGGGTCTTTAATTAAATATAATTTATGAGGTTTATAATAATTCTATTCTTATTTTCATTAGATCCTAAAAACTTAATGTCACATTGACTTTTTTATCATTAAGTAGAAAAGAGAGTGTCTTTCCAAGGTCAGAAAACCATCTGTAAAGTGAATAAATTAACATGGCTAAAATAAAATCTCTCAACGGGAGAAATCAAATGATCTGTTAAAGTGATTGGACAAAGCTCACACATTTTCATGATAGTGTATATAGTACCAGAATATTGCCTCCAGACTGGCAAAGAGGTTTGTCGATGCTTCTTTTTAAAAGAGAGAGAGTTGAAGGAAGGAATGACACCATGTGTAAGTAATAAAAATGCAATCCCAAACACACCAGATCCTCAAAAACCTTATGATCAAAATTGCTTCCCGAACTACCCTCTTATTGATGCCAGATGTTAATCATGAAAACAGAAGATAAAGAACTTATGCTGAGAGAAAGCCCCCTTTTAAACAGTAAAAAGTTAACTTAGGGAAAGAAAGAGACTGTGTACTTCTGGTTAGGCAATAAACCTTCCTTTGGAAC
The DNA here is from genome assembly GCF_052094955.1 of Ictidomys tridecemlineatus. Taxonomy (NCBI): domain Eukaryota; kingdom Metazoa; phylum Chordata; class Mammalia; order Rodentia; family Sciuridae; genus Ictidomys; species Ictidomys tridecemlineatus. The sequence continues at coordinate 27,293,586 of NC_135482.1, forward strand.
CACGTTAAAACATTTTTCCATTGACGACCATAGTTTATATAGTTAAAATCCATTCTGCAAAATGAAATTCATAATTTTTGGATAAATTCTTAGACTGATAGAGGTTAGCAGCCATATGATTAAAGAAAAAAGCATTACATTTTAAAAGATCATTTTAAAAGATTTCTGAGAGCTTTTCCCTTTTGCATGTTTTATTTTTCTACTCTGAAATTAGTTCCATCTATGACCTCTAGCTACATTTCTAAATCCTGCCTCTCTCTCATAATCCAAAAGCACATTTTATAGATATTATAATATCTTGACCTAACTGCTACTTTAATACCCAAAGCTAAGTACACCCAAACCTAACTTCCTTTTCCTGAAAATTCTTTCCTCTGTTTTCTTTCAATCATTCCTTCATTAATTTAATCATCTGTTTACTCAATGGACATTTAAGAGTCTAACAGAAGACTGATGTATTGGATTGGAGCTAAAGTAGATACAAAGAAGAATACAACATAGAGCCTGGTCTTGAGGTTTCTAGCAAAGAAATGTCCTTTAGAGTGGGTGAAACACAGTGAAGACATGCTATCATTGGTGTTCATCAAACCCAGAGCTTTTCTCCCACTCCAAAAATTCCCAAGAAGGTGGTTCAAGTACAGTCACATGATTCAAATCCTGAAAATGTGTGAATGGTCCCAGGCCACAAAGTAAAGTCGTAATACAGCACAAGTAAAGTCAGAGATGAAAAAATGGGCGGTGCACCGTATCAAACTCTAGATCCATATTTCAGAGTCCATGTTCATTTATCCCCATTCTTTGTAAATTGAATATCTATTGTATTTTAATATATTAGACTACTCAGAAAAATATTATGATTTTACTTTAATGTCAGATATAATTTTAAATAAAGACAATTAAATATTGCTTTCTGCTTATCTCCACATTTATCATTTCTGGGGTTCAACATTTCTTCCTTCACTTTCAAATATTTCTTCATTCTGAAAACTTCTTTCACCACTTCTTACAGTAACATTCTACTGATCCCAAAACCCCTTTTGTATTTATTGATCTGTTTTTATTTTATCTTTATTTAAAAAAATTGTTTTGCTGGACATAAATTTCATAGTAAATATCCTTTCAGCACTTTAAAGATGTCACTTCAACACCAGCTAATCTCTATTGGTATTATGTCAGCTGTTACTTGGATTGCTTAATCCTTATAAGTAATGTATAATTTTTTTCCATCTATATTTTGGATACTTTTTAGCTTTGATGACCAACAGTTTTACTGTGCCCAAACTGTGCTTCTTCTTTGTATTTATCTTGCTTGAAGTTTGCTGAGAATGTCAAATATGTTTGTAGATCTCTGTTACCACATTTGGGAAAATTTGGGCCATTTATGTTAACTAGCTTTGGTTTCTTCAAACTTCATATGAAGAAGTTAACTTAGCTCCCAGTATAACTCACTTTGTAGAAAAGGTCTATGGATAATAAAGCTTAAGTGATGAAATAGTTTTGGATCCTTAATTCAATAGAAGCCAACTCCTAATGAAAGAGATACACCAGAGATCTCTCTCCCCCTATATGCATAGAGAAGAGGCCATGTGAGGACAAAGCATGAAGATGGCTTTCCATAGCCCAGAGGAGACGCCTCACCAGAAACCACCCCTGACAGTATCTTGATCTTGGACATCTAGTCTCTAAAATTGTGAGAAAATGAATTTCTGTTGTTCAAACCACCAATCTGGTATTCTGTTAAGGTAGCCCAACAAGTGTAACATACCCTCCAATTGTATAATATATGCCTGTTATTTCTATTATTTCTCTTTATCTTTATGGATTCTATTACATGTATCTTGGGTTTTTTGATATATTCTCTATGGTCACTGAGAATCTTTCTATTCTAGTTGAATATTTTCTTTTCATCTGTCCTCAAACTTACTTTACCATACGCAGGGACATTTTAATAGTAAATATTGTTTTTCTCAGTTGTAATATTTCCATTGAGTCATTTTATTTTTTATTTTTTATGTCAATCCATAACATTTTAGAGTTTTCATTTCTCTGCTGAAATTCCTTATCTGTCTATTCACTATGTATATGTTTTTTTTCCTAAAGAGTATTGATTTGTTATTCTCATAGGAATTAAATTGCATTGATTCAGATTCAAACTTATGGCTCCACTGAAGAGGAAATCAACTGAAACTATGCATCCCTCACAGTCTTCCGGATGTCACTTCTCACTGAGTTCTTTGAAGTTTCTCCTACCTAGGAAAAAATTATTTTAATGGTGTTTATGTAGAGATTTGGGGCTCTTCTTTCCACAATTTCCTCGTATAGAATCTCCTTACTATCCCCAACCTTGTAAAATTTTGGCTGTGTACTGACTTGAGTGCAGCACGAAATGAAAAGTAGATGCAGTTTCCTTCTTTGTGGGTTTACTCCATCTAGCTCCTGCCTGCTGTGGTCACTCTATTTTATCTGAATATTTTATCCAGGGTTTACAAAGTTGTTATCTGCATGAGGGTCAGTAATACACAAGTTACTCTGCCATTACTGGCATTAGGGTTTGTAGGAAGGTTTTTAATAATAGATTACATTGTATTTTAAATAGATATTGGACATATTAGATGCTCTGTTCCTTTCTCTCTCTGCCATCTTTTCTAAGATGTATTTTGTAAATATGTGTTCATTTCATAGCTTTTTGATACTTATTGGCACAGATCCTGGTCATTTAGTTATACTATTGAGCAACAGATCATAGATAATGGTATCTGCCTTATCTCTGGGCTCTTAGTTGTGAATTCTCTATTACTGTCTTAGCAACTATTTCTTTGTGTCTGAATTTTTTGTATTCCAAAGCCATTTTGATTAAATATTATAAATTTAATGGCTGGTATGAGTTAAATCACTAAGATCCAGTATTTGACATAATTCACTTTTTTTTACACATTGCCATCAAATCAATTCTTTCACATAAAAATAGCAATTTCCTTATTTCAAATGTTTCCATAACTAGCATTAATCTATACAGAATTATTCAAGTTATTGCCAAGTAACATGGGAAATAATATCAGGGTATGAATGGATAGAAGGGAAATATGAGCCTAAGACAGGAAACCAGGTCTGAGGAATAATGGAATCCGCTGTAGTACCCAGCCTCACAGAGATGGGAATTCCATTCTAAGCAGCTCTGGGTAGTTCAGTAATGAGCATTTTTAATGTGTTGTTTACTGTCTTCCAAACATCTGCTCTTCAGCCTTTTCCCAATCTATGTTCATAATAGCTTCTGCTTCCTCCTAAATTTGCTTTCCTTATGCTTCTTCACACCTTTCTTATGTTATGCACAGCCCCTGTCTTTGTTTATTTTAGGCTTCAGATACCTTTGCCTATTAATACATATACTCTGTTTAACTGAGATTCTGTTAATTACCGCTAATAAATATCAAAACAAATTAGTGTAAAGAGAAAACATAATTAGGTGATTTACAAAACTGATAATTAAGTTTACTATTGAATTTGGAAATGTTTTTTGCAGGCTTATAATATTTCCCTCCTGCCTCCCTCCCTCTCTCTCTCTCACTCCCCGTCTCTCCCTGTCTCTCAGACCAGCCTTTTCCAATTATGTGCCATAATGACATTATCAGTTCTCAAGTTACATCTCATCTTAACGATCTAATTGGAAGATAACATATATTCCAATAGGCCCAACATAATCCCTCCAAAGAGAACAGTGATGGCCTTTAATTGGAATAGTTTCATTAAAAGCCCGTTTCTACATTAATCTTTGTGTTTTACCTATGGCAGGAACAGTGCCAAGCTTTCTGAACTATGTCTAACAGGTTTTTCATAAATCAGATCATTCTGTTACTAGGTGAAGTGTGGAAAGAAGTACTGGTTATTAATACAAAGAAAAGTAGATAATTATATTCTGTAGCTCCTGGTTCAGATAATGACAAAGAGTATATTGTAATGCAGAGCATCTTCCTCTGAGCATTCTCATCCACTGGCATATATATATATATATATATATATATATATATATATATATATATATATATATATATATATATACTTTTCTGGGATGTAGCATTCAGTCATGGTCTAGCAGTCAGTGTTTATGTGTGCTATCACATTGTAAAACCTAACTGTAGAGGGTAGTCCAGTCATAAAAGTGCTCAGTGAAACACTTCCTTAAAAATGTCTCTGGGCTTGGCAGGAGTCATAATTATCACATCTAGCTACATAATTATTATTTCAAAATAAAGTTAGTTGGTTAGATTTCCTATATAAACTGTATATTTGTCATTATATTTAACATGACAATAAATCTGAGCCTTAACACTTATTACAATGGAAGATAAAAGAGGTTGGTATTTTTGTAATTTGGCAATATCATATATATACCTCTGTTTGATAAGGCTTAATTATTTAGATGGATTGGAGAAGCAAGATGAGAGTTGTAACCAACAAATGTTTCTATAGAGGAACTATTTAAAGCCTTGATTTAACTGTAATTCATTCTTTAAAATTAAACAATTCCAGAAGTTATAAATCATTATTGAAACCAAAGATAATATTTATGTAAGAATCACCAGTTAGACATCTAATATGACAAAATAAATCCCAACCAGAAGGGTGTCTATTTTACTAAAGCCCAATGTGCCCTGAAATTCTGAATGACCTCATAATTGCATATTTTACTGTTTATAAAAAAGTCAATATTTTAAAAAAATTAGCTAATATTTACTGGATACATAAATATCTTGAACCTAGTCCTGGGTACCATCACACAGTAGAAGAAAGGCACACAAAGAGTAAAAAGAAAAGGCAATATTTTATTATCTGCTTTTAATATAAGATAAGATACCAAGTGGGTATAATTGTGCTTCATACTTTCAAATACTTTCAGTCCAACAACGGGATAACAGATGACTTGAGTGTGAAGCCATATAAAAAGTAATATTATATTCAGAAAACAAAACACAAAACAGAGTGAATATTTCTTTCTGTCTCTAAGCCCAGGAAAGGCTTAAGTTTGAAATCTAAATTCTAAATTATATCTTTAATAATTCTAAATGTTTCCTAGTAAAATTAAAAGGAAATTCTTTATCCTTAACTAAAAATCCTTTTGCATTCCTCACGGTAAAGAGATATGACTGGACTGATCTACTTACTTATCACAAACACCTGTGTAAACACAGTATATTTCATAAAGTTCATAAAATGTGAACTCTACTTCCCAATCCTATTCCACATGTTAGAAGTATTCCATGTTTCTTACCTTCCTTGAGAAATAACCGCAGAGGAATCAAAGTGTCACTATAAATATTCTCCATAGTGCTTTTAATTTGGCTGTGTTTAGTACAAGTCTTTGAAAACAGCAGTAGCGCCAATTCTTAAGTATAATATTTGCAAAGTATTCATCTAAATTTTATGTATCATTCCCTTCCACAAATGAGAAATGAATAGTGATTATTGAATGGACCATGAGGCTCCCAACAGGTGGCCTCTGCTGTATTGGCAAACCCAAAGGTAACATCTGTGATATAAATGGTTTTTACTTTAGCCACGATCTTCAACTTCATTTTATTTTATAAGCCTAGTTTTAGAAATTAAGAAATATGAGATCTTCCAAATCTAGACAGGAATATCTGTGCATACATTAGTTTATATTCACTCATTTTATATTTTATATTTGTGAATGTATAAATGCATTTTTTGAGAATTTAGAAAAAATTAATTCAATACTTTATAAATAAATAAAATTAATAAAATATTGCTGGTTCATAAAATTGCGTAGTATTTAAAGCTCACCCTGTACTTCTGACCCTTTAGCTACTTTTTCCCTTATAGTGAGATTTCTTGAATATTTGTTCTTACTACCATGTCACTGCAACTTTTTGCCAGTTATCACCAGGAACATCTTTGTTGCTAGTTTCAGTCATTTACTTAACCCCCACATCCATGTTAATCTTATTCCCAATATCCACAGTCTACCTCTGTACTAACAGAATTGCAATTTTCTTTGATGTAGCAATGCCTTAGCCTAAACACACACACACACACACACACACACACACACACACACGAAATGCACACACACGTACACACCAAATTCCCTAGCATTCAAAGAAGCAAAGTTTGTTCTTGTGACATGACTGTCCAGTGAGACATAAATTAAAGATTACAGGAGATTTCAAATCATGTTTAGATTTATCCATATAATCATCGTATCCATCTTATTTTGTTGCCTCTTCTTCTTTCTGTTTGTAAAATCAACAGTTAGAGGTGGATAACTTTTTTATTTTCTATATTGACAAGAAGGGATTTTTTAGCATGTCATATAATATAACCAGTCCTTCACTGGTAGTACATCTTTGCTTTATTTATCTTTGATCATGTTATTTTTATGGAATCTTCATTTCTTTAGTTTTGCAACATGTTAATACTCCTCTATTGTTTTCATTCCTCTCTGTTCCTGCTTGCTGTTGGAGTATTTTCTTTTGCAGTGTCTTCATTCATGTACTGATATTATTTTATTTGTATTTTCCTGAGCTCTGATGAATCATGTGACAGATTTTCTGTTGTCTGTTTCTTCCTTCAGCACCCATAATTCTGCTTAGCTTTGTGAATTAAGTGGAATTAGGACAAAATACTACATTTTTAATTACTTAATCTCTCTAAGCCTTAGGTTTTTTTTATTTTTAAAATAGTAATAATGAAATACATTATAAGAGATTTAGAGAGAACTAAATATGTGAATACACTTATACAATTGTAGAAGTCAGGTTTTCTAGAGGAACAGAACCAATAGCCTGTGCAGGTAATTATAAGATGGGATGTACAAGACTGGTTTACAGGATCAGAGAGTGAAGAGACCCACAGTGGTCATCTGTTGGCTGAGAACTGGGGGAACCAGTAGCTGCTTGGTCCAAAGGGCTGGAGCCTGAGATAAAAGGGCACAAATGCCACAGCTCCTGTCTGAGGCTGAAGGTGTGGGAGCTCCCTGCAGAGGTGCTGCTGGTTCTTTGAGTCCCTGTGTTCAAAAGTTGAAGAATCTGATGTCCAATGTTCTGGGCAATGCAATAGCAAAAAAATCCCACTCACTTAAGAAGAGATCTTGTGTGGGGGTGAGCTTCAGTCTTCTTCTTCTGTCTGTTCTATGCAGGTCTCCAGAATGGTGGACTGTGTGGCCAAAATTCCTGGCCAGTCTCCCCCACCTGAGTTCCCTGATGTGTATGCAGTTGTCTCCAGAAACACCTTCATGGACACAACTAAAGGTGTGCTTTACCAATTTTCCAGGTGTGTCACTCCAGTCATGTTGACAACCAAGGTGCCATCTCAATCCAAATATTAGAAGGACTGGCACAAAATAGGCATTCAGGAAATGATATTTATTAGCACTTTATTAAGCTGATGGCTTCTTTCATATTTTAGATATTTTTATAGAAATATAATCAACAAGAGAAAATAATGTAGTGAAGACAAATTAAGACATAAGGTGTCTTCCTAAAGCTCAATTGGAGACAATGCAAGAAAGTTGAGGTAAAAGGGTCAGAGTTGTAACCCAGTCAGTGGATTAATTTCCTGATACAGATTAACTGAGTGATAACTGAAGACAAGTTGTGTGTGTGGCTGGAAGGGATAGGTCATTGGGGGCATGACTTTGGGGTTCATATTTTGCCCCTGATGAGTAGAGTGTGTTCTCTCTCTCTCTCTCTCTCTCTCTCTCTCTCCTGTTTGTCATGGCCTGAGCTTTTTTCTCTCCTCCATGTTCTTCTGCCATGATGTTCTGCCTCACCTTAGGCCCACAGAAATGGAGTCAGCTGTCTACCGACTGAGACCTTGGAAACCTTGAGTGCCAAATAAACTCTAAAATTGTTCTTGTCAGGTCTTTTTGTCTCACACAACAATGAGAAATCTGACTAAAACAAACCATTTGTATGTTTTCTTCAGGTTAAATTGTTTAGTCAGCTAATTTCCCTCTGAATGACTTTATATCCCATGGTTTTAGGCATGAAGTATTTTTCTATAACTGAGTTAAATTCTTTTCCCATTTTCATTTTATTCTTTTTTGATCTATGAGTTATTTAGAAATTTATTTCCTAGTTTCTAATTACCTTATAATATTTTTTATTGACTTGCAGCTTACTTCTTCTGGTCAACAAATATACTCCACACGATTTTATCCCTTTAAAATGTGTGGTGATGTATTTACAGCTCAAAAATAATCAATTTTTGTAAACATTACATATGAAATTAAAAATGACATGTAGGCTGCTGTTTTGGGGATACTGTATTTGTTCTGCATTTGTTGAGTTTATGGAAGACTTTGCAACAAGCCCCAATTCTCTGCATCTCCCTTGTTTCCATCTTTGCCATGACCTCATAATAGAGTGTATCTTTCGCCCATGTGATTTTCTTTGGTATATAGTACATGTGCATAACTGAGAATGTACAAGTTTGGAGGTTAGGTTTTTAGAAGTTTCCACTGGTTCTGTACACTTTTTCCATTGGCATAAGATGAACACAGAGCAGCTAAATGATTAATACCGGGTGAAACAGTCACTCTGGAGTTACTCCAGGTAACCACTGTTCCATGAGAATAAATAACTGATTCTAAAAGATCCTGAATTCTTGGTGGACAGCAATTTTGTCCACATCCTCTTTATTCCTATTAATATTTATCTTTTTTTCTTAATCAATTTACAAAAATGCATTTAGTCATTACAAAAATTAGCAATTTTTGTCAATCATTATAGATTTTGTGTTGACCCCCATATTACTTTTTATTACAAAGAATTCCAGATATACTGAAAAGTTCAAAGAATTTCACACTAAATATTCTTATACTCACCAGAATTATTTTAAAATTAACACTCTAATCTATTTTCAATTGTGAAATATTTATCAAATATACTTTCTAGCCATCCTTCAACCATTTTATTATTTAATACTTCTGAAAATAAATTGCAGATATAGTGTACTGCTATCAATATTTTATTAGTATATACATAATAATTTGTTGCATTCATAATAATACATATGTGTTATATATATTATAATAGTGTTGCCTAGAGTTCAATTTTTAGTTTTGTCTTTTGGCTAAAATTTGTTTATAGTGAAACACACATACCTGTGCATCAAATTCTTACCAAGATATATAGAATATTAATATTAGTCCAGAAAACGTATTTGTGTACTTCTGAGTCTTTCTTCTCAATCCTTTTTGACTCTCCACTCTTCTGAACCTTTTCAGGATTAATTTGTATTATAGTCTGAATGTGTCTTCCAAATTTAATGTGTGAAAACTTAATCACCAGTGTGGAAGTGCTGAGGTGGGGCCCTCATTGATGGCCCTCATGGATGGGATAAGTGACCTTGTAAAAAGGGATTCGGGTAGTAGATGCTACTCTCTACCTCCTCCCATCTTTTTTGCCATGGGACAAAGTGGCATTTGTCCCCCACCCTGGAGGCTAGAGGCCAGAATATACAATACCAAGACCTCATCTTGGAAGAAGTGACCAGAACCTCAGGGAAACCGGGATTTTGGACTTCCAGGCTCCAGACAGTGAGAAATAAATTTTTGTTGTTTATAGATTACCCAGTCTCAAGTATTTTGCTATAGCAGCACAAATATTAGTTTTCCTCTTCTAAAATTTGATATGAATAAATTCATAGAGTATATATCCTTTCTATAAGGCTTCTTTCATTCAGCATAATGACTTTTAGGTTCATCTACATTTCATGTCAATAATTTATTTTAATTATTATGCAGTATTGTCTTTTAAAAATATATCTATTTTGATCACTTCCACATTTGCTTATTATATGTTTAATCCACTAGCAATTTATGGAATGGTCAATATGCTTAGTTTTAGATCTAATCATTTTATTATTTATTTAGTTTTTGCTTCTCTGTTCTTTATTTTTTTATTGTTACTTTAGTATGTTTAAGATTTTTGTTTTAAGTTGAGTGCAGTGGCACATGCCTTTAATCCCAGCAACTCAGGAGGCTGAGGTAGGTAGCAAGGCCCTAAGCAACTCAGCGAGACTCTGTCTCTAATAAAGTTTAATAAATAAATAAATAAATATATTTTTAAAAATTTCTGTTTTATCTATTTATTTAGTTATATATATCTCCTCCTTGCAATGTTTAGGGGTTGCTCCAATGAATTAGAATATGCAACCTACAATTTTCTTCAATAATTCTGAGTTTATATTATATTTTCTCTATTTCAATAACTCATGTTTGAATTAAATATTTTCAGTTAGCCTAATTATTTGAAAGAGTTTTTTTCCAAAGGATGGGCCAATGTTATATTCCAAGTTGGTGGAGAATGTTTTTATACTCTAGATTTCTGTGTGTGAGAAGTTTATTAGCTCTTACTTCTCCAAAAATATTGAGGTCAGGAACTGGCATGCAACTCACAGTGATGTGAATAGTCTCTCATCTCCCCTTCGACTGATGTGCAGTGTGGGTTTTATGTATGATTTTCCATCTTCTTCTTCTCAAAACCAATCCAAACCCAAGGAAGTTCTCTCCTTCTCTATGAAGATTTTTTTTCAAACAACAGCCAGTTGTTTTCGAATCTTAGGATTATGCCATCTACTTAAAAATAAGCAGTGTTTATGGCTTTTTCATTGAACACTCAAATCACAGGTATATTAAATGATAATTTTCCTCATCCATATTAAAATAAATAATTCACTCTTCCAGTAATTCATTTCCTTTTTCTTTACCTATTTCATTTTCTTTATAGGACCAACTTGGAAGTGCACTCAATGACTGCCTCAACTGTGCCTGTACCACGGTGCATAAAACCATTTCTGACACTTTTGACAAGTTTGTTGTGATAATGGGAATTCAGAAAATACCTGTATAAAACTAACCTTTTCACCTACATAAAACTAGTTTTTCTTTAAAGTATGTTATGCTTCCAATTGGTTGAATGAGGTATAGGTTTAGACAGCTCACACAGATTTAAATTTTATTTTTAATATGTACACATGTGCACACACAATAACAGCATCCATGATTTCACAGAAATCATTATATATGTATATGTATTTGTATGTATATATGTGTATATATGTATATATATAGTTAAAGTTTTAGAATAATCAATTTGCATTTGATTCAATAAAATATTAAGAAGTAGTATGGTTTTATACAGATATGATATAAATCACTAAAATGGTTTGGGTATAATAACAGTTTGTCAAATTCTTCTTTGATTCATATATTTAAGCAAGACATCACTGGGTCACATCAGACTGGGTCTATAAAATGAAATGTTATTATACAAATTGCAAGACTCTGATCTCCTGCCTGCCCAGACATTCCTTTCCCAGCACTTCTGTTCCCAGATATTCCTGATTGAGATCTTTTCCTGCTGTCTTCCTCACTGAATAGGAGCTCATGCATCTCAACCAGGCAGAGCACAATTGTTGAAGTAGCAGGGTACAGGCAGGGGAAAGGAGGCAGATGTTCTCAGTACTCTCTTGTTTTAGTTGAATTTAGTTTCTTTTTAGTAGGGGTGGCAGGCTTAAGAAAGATAGGCAGAGATGAGATAGATTTTGAATAAATTCTAATTTTCTCTTTTTCCCCTGCTTTTCCTCATCCATAGGTTCTCTTTCCCCTGCTGGAACTGCTTCCAGACAGCTCTGTTAAAGGCATGTAATTAAAGCTCCCCTACACCTTACTCCATATTTCCTCCTCTCCCACTCCAAAAGATAAATTAAGTATATGAATGTTCACATTTCAGAATAACTGCTATGCTCCAATGACTTATTAATATGCCAGGAGATAGAGTAGTTAATAATGAAGTTGTACTTAAATTCTTACTTCTTAATGTTCCTTGTATGTGAAGCTCCCTTAGAAAACCTACCAGGAAGAGGAATATTGGTCAAGATAGAGTGTTAGCATTCCTAGGACATCTACCTAAATAACTCAGAGAGCAACAAAAATTTAAACACAAGTCTTTGTAAATTACAGAATAATAACAATACCTATCAATATTAACAAAACTATTATTTGACAAATACTCCCTGTGCATTGGAATCTGTGCTACATACTTTTTTATCCAATAGATCACTCAAATATTCAATCCTCATGTTCATCACAACAAGGGGTATTATTTTGTCTATTTTACAGAAAAAAAAGGTCTGAGATAAAAAGAAATTAAGTGAACTTTTCAAGATTTCATAATCAGGAACATTGAACTCAGAGGTCACCTAACTTCCTAGCAGAGGTTCTTCACCCTTTGTTAAGAATGATATGCTTTGAAACTTTCAAATGAATAGGAGTTAAAAAGGTTAACTTTATGTGTCAACTTGGTTGGATTGTGGTGCACAGTAGTTTTGACAAATAAGAGTTCTGATATTGTGGTGAAGGAGTTTTGTAGATGGAATTGACATCTATAGTCAATTGACTTTACATAAAGGAGATTACCTTCAATAATGTAGATAGGTTTTATCCAATCAGCTAATGAAAAACTCTGGTGTGCCAGGGAAAAGAGAATTCTGTCTCAAGACACTAATATAGAAATTCTGCTTGAGTTGCCAGCCTGCCAGCCTGCCCGAAAACTTTCAGACTTAAAGATGAACCAACTTCTGCCTGAATTTCCAGTTTACTAATCAGATCTAAAATTTTAAACTTGAAGCCCTCACAGTTGCATGAGACAATTCCTTAAAGTGAGTTTCTAAAGACTATATATGTACACACATATATTTCATTTGATTTGCTTCCCTGGAGAACAATTACTGGCATAAGGGGGCATTCACAACTACCCTCAGTTACATCATGTACTTAGCTACTTGTAAGGTATTATGTTGGTCATAAAGCTGCTCAAAATAGATTTAGCTGTAACAGAACCTACAAATGTCTTCCTGTGTTACACAGTGACCATGTGGACCATTATAAACTAAATTCTTCACATGCACTTTTCAGAAGTTCTAATTTCTTCTATGATTTAAAACTATACTTATCTTTAAATTTTAAGCAACATCAAGGATATCACCTTACGTTACAAAAGATTAGAACATTTCTCCCAGCCCACTGCTGGTCTCCAAAAGCTCCATGTTCCTGCTCTCAAATTCTCCTTGATAAAGTTAGATTTATTAGCTCTAATGAAAAAACTGCATACACCTTAAGAGGTATTTAGTACTACACATTTTACATTCTTCGTTGAAATGTAAATTCCCTATGACTGTAGAGTTTCCAAGATGCGACGTGCAATCTTGGTAAAATTTGTTGGTGTGCAAAATGATCCACTCTTCTTCTTTCCTGTTCAAATTCTGAATCAATTAGTGTTGGCAGTAAATTCCAAGATGCTCAGTTAACTTAAATGAATAATTCATTAGTGCAAATGTGTCCCAAATATTGCACAGAACATACAATCAAATAAATTGTCATTTATTTGTAGTATGAATTTTACTAGTTATGCTATATTCTATATGCTAAGACTGGAAATACTTAATAGTAATTATTGATAAATACAATTACATTGTATATAAAACAGGAGAGCAGAATATCACATTTGCTATTGATATGGTAGCCAGTAATATGGATGAAATAATTAATTCTTACCAGAGAGTTTTGGTTTTAACACTGAAATGAATAGCATAATAAATTCTCATAAAGATGATTTAAGAGCTCTGTTTTCCAGGTGGTACAATTGAATAGATAATTTATTCAGATATAGTGAGGGTTGACAGTCAATAACATTTTTAACTTAAGAACTAAATATTATTTTAAAATAAAAACTGTATAAAATAAATAAAAATGGTATTACATGTAATTAAAACACTTATAGATGAACATTATTGATATCTGGGTATATTTACTTCCAGCCTTCTTTGTAGTCTGTTTGTATATATATTTACACAGAATGAGATACATATATACATGTGCAGATTGAAGAATTGATATCTTATTCTCTCTGCTGCCTTCTGTCAATCTCTCCAGCTCTGAAGCTTATCATGTTCCTTTATTTTTGACCCCCTAATAATGATCATAACATGCCTGATATGTCAACATTCAGTAAAATCTTCTTGAGTGAAAGATGGATTATTATGAAATGATGAGTAGGAGGAAAAGTTAGTTAAACTTACTCACTCACTGAGTGGCTAGAATGGTACTTCATACAACCAAGTGTTCAGCAAATGGTACCAGCTTGAGGAATGACATAAGATGTACTGAATTAAAAAATAAAAAATACAGCAGGATACTATGAAGGAAAATAATAGGAAACCTATTTCGATTTTGAGGAGTCATGAAAGCTTCACTGAGACAAATGATTAATGGGAATATTTTTTTAAGAAGGAGAAGCGACACATAAAAACAAAGGGAAGGACACAAATGAAGAATGTGAGATGGAAAAGAATTTGTTCATTGGACTGGTGTGACTTGATATGTGTGGGAAATGAAGCATGTGACTGGTCAAGATGGAGTGGGCAGGGCAGGAGGCCATCACAGAAACATAACTATGGCTGCATTAAGGAGTTCATGTTTAAGTCTAAGTACAAGAAAGAATCAGTGCTTATTGTAAATGGCCAATGAACACCAATAGAAAACTTAAAAAATAACTATAGTATAAAATTATGCACTTCAGATAATTTAAGGAAGTTAAAACCATATGCAACACATTAAGTAAAAATATAAAATTTTATAATTCTTTTCAGTGAAAAGTTTCCCGGTTGTTATAAACTGAATGTCTAAATTTTCTCACATAAAGCAGAAGCACCTTTGATTCCTGAGATGTTTATTTGGTGACGTAAATTATAAGAAAGATGAAGTTGGTCTTTATATGTGGTATCTACATTAACCAAATTCCATACCCTCACTTTTTCAAATATTTTGTTAATTACTAATAAACCTAGTACATAAAATCACTTTCAAACTCCTTTTCTATGGTATATTTGTTTTTAATATGTAACTATAATTTTCATTAACAATTATGAGATGATATGATATTTTTAAAAATTGAAAGATTATTATAAGATTATTTATAAGATAAAATAAGGAGAGACCAAATTTATTAGCAACTTGTAAAAAAATATACTAAATATCATCTCAATTTACAAACTGAGTAAACTTAATAGATGAGGCATACAAAGTGTAAAGTTTAGATGTTTAGAATCTGGAGGTAAATAGTTTATTCACCTCCACCAGCAGTGAACACCATGCTGAAGATGTATCATTTTGTAAGCAAATCAATAAATTAACTTTAAAATTTAGAACAAATGTTTTAACCAAGTTAGACAGCATAAAGAACCTTCAGTTAAAAGAAGACCAGATATTAATTATAACAGAACCAACAGACATTGCAGTTAGAAAGCGTGGGAGTAAATCTTTAGGACTGTTGACATTTACATGCATGTGTAGACCTTGAAAGTCAGAAGTCAAAGAATATTCTGTAGCAAGAACATCATGAATGTACTCTGTGATACAGTTTTCCTGCTTTGGCACAAACCTCTTTTGATTTAAAATGTTTTCCTTAACAAGAAAAAAAATATTTGCTAAAGGATACAAAATTTATTGGGTTTATGCATAAGGCACACAGTGTGTGGTTATACTTGTGGACTAATGCAGAAACCCTACATTAACCAGAAGTAGTGACAGTGGGAGTCATAGTAACCTTAACAATCACTTCATAGTCTACCCTTAGCCCAGTATAATCCTTTATATATAATCTATGTTCTAACTCTACCCTGAAAGCTTCATGAGGGTTCGTGTCTCTAGTACAGTTCCTGTGATAACAGTAGGAACTTAAAAATAAAAGCAAATTAGTGAACAAATGAATACACTAATTTGTGTTTTTGATATAAAGTAATGATACTAAAAAAAATAGAAGTTTTAGACCTAGAAAAAATAAATCAGGTAATACTAAGATCCTCCTGAACATACTTCTCCTATTACTGCCTTGCTTTAGTATGGAACATTTGTTTTAATGAAGGAATCACTGTTACGAAGTCCTCTGTTTACGTTTCAATTCACTACTTTTGTTGTATCATTCTATGGGTTTTGACAAGGGCAGAATGTCCTGTATTCACCACTACAGTATTATATGTCCGTATCAATGTCTTAAAATCCCCTCTGCTTCACCTATTCATGCACAACCACCCTTTCCAAACTGTTGTTCTGGCAACTGTTGATATTTTACTGCGTCATAATTTTGCTTTTTCATAATATGATATGGTTGGAATCATATAATATGTAGACTTTTCAAAGTGGCTTTTCTTTATCAACGTGCATTTAATGTTTCTCTAAGTATTTGTGACTTGATTGCTAAATTTGGCTTTAATTTCTGAATAATTCTCTAACTACATAAAAATACTACTATTTATTCATTAACCTATTAAAGAATGTCTTGATTGCTTCTAGTCTTGGACAATATTGACTAAAACTGATAAAAAGAGTATTCCAAATTTCTTTCCCCATCCCTTATATCATTGATGTCATTCATTTAATTTATTTTTTTAATCTTTTAGTTGTTAATGGACCTTTATTTTATTTATTTTTATGTGGTGCTGAGAATCAAACCCAATGCCTCACACATGCTAGGCAGGTGCTCTGCCACTGAGCCACAGCTTTCATTTCATGTATTTATACAGTATAATCACCCAATATATTTTTGCTATCATTATTTTGAATAAACTATTTGTTAGATAAATTATGAGTAAGACAAATAATATTATTTTATCATCATTTATTCCTCCTTTAAGGATCCTTCTTCCAAACCGTTGTTCTGGCAACTGTTGATATTTTACTGTGTCATAATTTTGCTTTTTCATAATATGATATGGTTGGAATCATATAATATGTAGACTTTTCAAAGCTCTAAGTTTCTGACCTATGTCATTCTCTCTCTTTAAAGAACTTTTAAAATTTCTTGCAAGGCAGATTTATTAGGGGCACATTTCATCAATTTACAATTGTTTAAAAAAGTCTTTATTTTTTCATCACTTTTGAATGATAACATCAGTGAATACGTAAGTACATCTTGCCTAGTTTTTCAAACACAAAAAAAATGCTATCCTTAAAGGCAAGAAAAACCACTTTGAGGAGACAAATTAGGCATCAGAATAAGATTCAGGTATGACACATATTTTGAATTATTAAAGAGAGGATGTAAAACAATTATATTTAATTTGTGAAGAATGTTCATGGAAAAGTTGACATCATGCAAGCAGATTGATAATGGAAGGAAATTCTTAAAAAAAAAAAAGATATTTCCAGGAATCTAGGATTTGTGCTTCCCCCCAACACCAACAGGTTATATATTTTACTCTCTCCTTGCTTTTGTGGTTTCTATTTAAAAGTTTCATGCAATTCCTATTCTTAATCCTTTAAAGATAGGCTTCTTCACTGTTTAATTTTTTCAAGATCTTTCAAAGATTTTTTTTTGTCTTTGATTTTGTGCATATAAGATATACCTAGGTATAGACATTTTTGGTATTTATCCTACTTGATTGTCTGAGTTTCCTGGATATGCAGTTTGGCATCTGTCAATATTTTTTAAAAAACTGTAATTATTACTTCAAATATTTCTTCTCTTTCTTTCTATATTTCTTATATTTCTGGTATTTTAATTATTTATATGTTACATCTTTTATAATTGTTCTACTGTTTTTGGATAATCTATTCCTTTTTAATTCTTTCCCTCTATATATTTCACTTTTTAAAGTTTCTATTGATGGATCTTCAAGCTTGCTGATTATTTCCTTGGCCATATTCAGTCTACTGATGGGCCCATCAGACATATTTATTTCTACTACAGTGTCTTTGATTTCTAGAATGTCCTTCTATTACAAATATGTTGGTGCATGTTAGATACTTTTTTATTAGTGTTTCCAACATATTAACAATAATTGTTTTAAATTCTCTGATATTTGAAAATATGTGTTTCTGAGTTTTATTGGGATCCTAGTTTGTTTCTTCAAACTGTTCTTGATTTCTACAATGCCTTGTAATTTTTTGTTGAATATCAAAATTTTGGTATGATGTATTTAGTTATAGTCACTGAAATAGTCAAGCTTTCAGTGTAAGGCTTTATGTAAATCTGGTGAGGAGTTGGGCTATGTTTAGTGTTGGGTTTCCCTAAGAATCCCACATTAAATAGAGTCTGTCTGGAAGCTCTATCAATTGTAATCTCTTATTTTCATACCAAAGTCTTGTTGATGTTGGTGTTAGATGGTAAGGAGAGCAAGTACTCTATGTACACATGATTAAATCTCAGATTTTAGTACACCTAAGTTCCTAGGCTACAATCTCAGAGTATCCCCTAGACCTTTCTTTTTTCCCCTCCCCTTATGTGAGACAGGAAGGCTAGAGTGGACTGGTGTTGGCTGATTCTATTTCTTCCATGTCAGATAGGGCTCTGTTAGGGGTAGATTTTCATGGCGTGAAGCTTGTTGTTATTTTTTCTTGGACATATTTCAAAATGTTTACTAAATATAATAGAAGAATGAAAGGATCAAGAAAACCCAGAAAATAATTAAATTTCCTGGAGTGAAAAATCATGGCAATGAAAAAAAGGAAAACGAGTTTCAAGGATACTATTATTTCAGAAAAAAGATCATTTAAACACAAATAATAATTTAAAAGTATAATAGGAATTCACTGAAATTAAAAATAATAATATGCAAATAAAATGGAACTTTATTCTTTAGAAGAAACTTATAAGAAAAATAAAGGCCAAGTAATCAATTGGTGATGTTATCAAAGTTAGAGTTCTCAAAAACACCTTATGAGGCAGAGGAAAAACAAATATCTTAAACAGTGGAAAACAATTAGCAGGACTTTAGAAATTTTCAGTCCAGAACTGCCAGTAGACAATGAAGCAATGTCTCCCAATGTTCTAAGGAAAATGTGAGTCAAGAATATCCTACCAAACAATTTGTCCTTAGAATAAAAAGGTCACAGATATTTTGAACATGCAGGGACTCAGAAAATAGCACATAAGAGTTTGGTAAAATCTGGAAATAAAAAGAGCTAAAAAAAAAAAAAGAAAAGTCTCAAAATTATACTGAGCTTATGTGGAAAAAAATCAATATTAAATATCACTGGGCCCATATCTAAAGTCAAAAATCAATGACACAGTATTGTATAATGGGACAAAGATAATGGTATAGATCCACAGCCAGAGTTTTATACTATAATTTAAATTATGAAACATTGTAGTTATGTAATCTTGAAGAAACTAACAACTTTTACACATTATATACAGTTATTGTGAAGATTAAAGGTGTCAAAACAGCCACACACTAGACTTTAAAAAGCCTCAAAATATTTCAAAGCACATAAACAGTGTTCATCCAGATATAGGAAAAAAACTGTCATCAATCCCTGCAAACTAAAAATATAACAAAAATTGAAAATAGGATGAATACAAATGTAAATAAGTACTTCTAAATATGAAATACTTAAAAATAGTTTCACTTTTCCTTAAAAAATTTAAAGGGATATTTTTGAACTAACATTTTTGTGATGAAGTATCTATGTGATTTTCATCACTTTCTTCAGTTAATTAAAATTCAACATTTTAAGTAAAATAACATATCATATTTTATAATGTTTTGTAAAATTAATCTGGCTGTCAGCATTATGTCTCTTTTACCTATAAATATGCAGACATAATATTCTGGGTGCATTTACATAGTGATTACTTCCTTTTACCAAAACAATTAAAATACTTGAATTTTTATAATGAGAATTATATAAAAACAAGAGTTTTTTTTTTTAACTGCAACATAACAAAATTAAAAAGGAACATTTTGAAACAAAATCATACTGGTAAAGTGAGCATTGATGAGAGATTACAATAATTGTCATTTTATTTATTAATAAAGCATGAATAATATAAAATGTTATATGGAAAATATAATGTACCATAAGCTAACCATGAAGCAGAACTTTCAGCAAAAGAGACAATAGCTCAGCCAAAATAGCTTCCAGATAGCATCTGTGATCAGGTGCAAAGAGCTATTTCACTCCAGATTCTTTGGCTCTTTTTTTCTATTCCCTGCTGTGAGTTGCTCTCCATTCTTTATTCAGTCCACTGAAGATTATGGAATAAAAGCTTTTGGCCTAAGCCCTGAAGCAGTTTATTTATTTGAAAATATTTTTTTTTATTGAATGCCTTCACTGTATTGTAGGCTGGCACTACAGCATTTATCAAAATCAAGTAAAATAAGTTTTCATGGAGATAACATTTGGATGAAGGAGATAACTGATAATTTGTGCAATGATGTCAGATAGTTTTAGATGTTATAAAGAAGTCAGTCCTATTTTAAATAGAATGGCAGGGATTAAGTAAGAAGAGGTCCCACCTAAGTAGAGCTTGGAATGAGGTGGGATGTCAGCCAATTAGAACATTAAGTTCTACCAATGCCTTTTATAAAAAAAGAAAATTTCAGTGATGTGTATGTGGTTTGTTTAGAACCAGTAACATAAAGGGAAATATTTGGAGGGTGTCTAGAATGAAGACTGTCCCTTTTTCCTGGTGGATTTTAACTTGAAAATATGTCAGACATAGAACAGCTGTAGCCATCTATTCCACTTGGAAGCTAAGCTCTGGGTAGTACCAAGGAAGATCCATGGAAAGAGAAGCCTCTGCTTTACTGTTATTTAGGAGAATGAATTCCCCTTTTCCTTACCCAATTTTATGTTTGGTTTTCTTTACTTTTAACCAGAAGGAGAAGTAAATGGTAAAGAAACATCACAAGTCCATGTCATTTATCTTTGTATATAACACACACACACACACACACACACACACACACACACACACACACACACACACAAAGACTTAGCAGCAAATAAAAGTAAAGACTTTCTTCAAGAAATCCATAATCAATAGCTTGCAAAGTATCTCTGGACAGCTTGACAGTTAGTTAGAACAGAAAAATATTCATTAAATACAAACAGAAAAAGTAATTTTAGTCAAGTACTTTAGTCAAGAACCAGCTATTGCTACTTAAGTAAAGGTAACCCTTTGTAGCCCAAGAAATTTATAGCTGTGATTAAGTAATCATTTACTAACTCATTAATGGAGCCAAGCATTTATTGATAGATCAATTCAAAGAACCCCGAGCATGGATTGTGACTCAAAGACTATTTTGGGCACTAAGGACACAACTGTGAATTTGACCAATAAGATTTATATATTATGGAGTTTCTGTCCACTTTGGATAGACCTGTGCTATATACAAACAGAGAAAGATAGGCACAGACTGTGGCAAGTACTATGAGGAAACAAATGTGATGTGAAGGGAGAGGGTCTCTTTGCATGTACATGCTCTGGTTAAGCCTCTTTACGGTGATATTTATGCAAAAACTTACTTAGATTTAGAAGTGAGGCAGTCATTACAAAATAAAGAAGAAATACTTAAATTTACCCTGCTAAGAAAGCAATGATCTGTCATTATTCCTAAACAGAAAGAGCATCTATAAGTCTGCGGCCCAGCAATGGAGGCAGAGGCGCCTGATCTCAGCTTGAAATAGAAGGCAGGTCAAAGCAGCAAGGGACCTCTTCAGATCATGGCTCAGTAATCTTAATTTAACAAAAAGAAGTATGAAATAATTGAACATTTTTTTTTAAAAAATTAGTTTTTGTGTATTTACATTTTCATAAATTCTCTGGATGGTATTTGGATAATGCATGATAGAAACACAGGAGGAGGAGCAGACAGTTGCAGTAATATGTTTTCATTGTTATTGTTTGGATATTCCAGATGGGAGATGGTGGTGGAAAGAGATGCATTTGTAGTAGAACTGATTTATTTTGACGGATTGAATGAGGGAGGAAATTAATAATAACTTTTTGCTTTGGGATAGAGCCAACTAGGCAGATGTGATATCACTTAAAATGCAAAAGGCAGGAGAAGAACCAAGTTCAGGATGAGGCATTTCAGGCACATTGTGATTTTCCAATCAGATGTTGCTATGGTTTGAATGTCCGTGTTGAAATTTAACCCTCACTGGGAACCATGAAGAGGGTGGAAATTTAATCTGAGTATAGCCTTTGGAGGTGAGACCTTTGGGAGGTAATCAAGGTTAAATGAGAACAAAAGACTGGTTCCCTATATAATGGGACCCTGGCTTTATAAGGAACAGATAAACCTGAATTAAGACTTTTTGTCTTGCCATGTGATTCTCTAGACCACAGTGGTCCAGGGAATAGGGTCCCAACCAGCACAAAGGACCTCACTAAACTGGGGACATTAGTGCCTGTCTGTAATTCCAGCTATCTGAAAGGCTGAGAGGGTCACAGTGAGCCTGGGCATCTTAGTGAGACTGTCTCACAATAAAATAAAAGGGATTGAGAGTAAATAACATGTCAGTGGTAGAGTGCACCTGGGTATCCCTAGTACTGAAAAATTAAAAACAAAAGTTTTCAAAAGCACACTCCATTTTCTCAAACATGCCTGTTTTCAGAATATGAACTTTATAACCTTTTCTTCTTTATAAATAACTTAGTTGGTGGTATTCTACTATAGCAGCAGAAAATAGATTAAGACAATGAATATCCCAGTGAAGATACCAAATTCCAAGTAGTCAATGGTATAGAGGAGTCTGCGGTTGAGAGTGCAATATGGGGACAGGGATGTAAATATGGAAGATTTAAACAGAAAATGACAGTTTGGTGCTGTGGTTAAGAACCTCAGCTCTGCTGCCAGACGGTCTCAGCTTTGATTTTGGCTCCATCTCTAACTTGTTGAAATCACTTAATTTCCCTAGACCTTAGTTTCCTCTTGCATAAATGAGGCTAATAAACAGTGACAGGCTCATAGTAAGTATTCAAAATGTTAGTTTTCATTAACACAGTAATTGTTTTTGCTATAATTATACCATGGAATCAAATGAGATCACCCAAGAAGAAAGGATAAACAGAAAAGATTAATCAAAAGACTAAAACCTGAGGCACTCTAAAATTCAGAAGCCAGATAATGGAGATGGCAAATGAAGGAAGTGAGAAGGCATAGCCAATGAGGTAAGGAAAAAAAAAATTAAAGCCAACATAGGCATCTGAGACACTAAGACAAACCAAGGAACTTCAGAGGGATGAAGGGGAAATGGAATCACAGGAGGGGAAACAGCCTATGAACAGCACTTATTGGGAATTTTTTTTTTCTGTAAAAGGAGACACAGACATAGTATAGTTGTAGAATAAAAATTTGGAGTCAAAGAACATTATTTAAAAAAAATGCATAATTCCAGAAGCCAAAATCATTTAATGATTTGGAGGCTAAACCAAGTCAATAGAGAACATTTTAAAAATACTACTGTGTTTTAAAATAATTTGATTTTAAATTCCTTTAGATTTAGTATGTGATTCTGCTTCTACCATGTTCTATTGACCCGGGGTCAGTTCACTTGTTTTACATAGTGACAGGAGTACACCAGACCCTGAGCCCAAAAGAATATATCTGATTTCACAGAACTGATCTAGTGGAGGGGGGAATACTGAGAAAGAGGAGACCCTGAGAAAATGAAAGAGAATAAAATCCCAAGCATCATTTGGAGAATAAATATTTTTAAATTTCTGCACAAGTACAGAAGGGAAGTCAAAGAAGAGGCATATTTAGTGAAGGTGGTTTGAGTAGTAGAAAGTCAACTGTTTCTTTGATGGCTTCTCCATTTTTAGTGTTGAGGGCAAAACTCAAGTCATAAAATAGTCATCTTTGTGTTAGGGAATCAACATCAGAAACAAAGTAGATCTACCACAATATGAAGCTTATCTCCAAGAATTTAAAATGAAACCATCCACTACTATGTGTGAATTTCACCATTAATATAAATAGCTTCTCAGATGTAGGAGGGAAGAAAATTGAGAGTTGCATTCAGTCAAGACTGAGGTTTTCCCAAGTGAGTAGGACTGAAGGAAAAAGAAGAAAGGGCAGCAAGTGTTTGGCAGCGTCTATGAAGTGAAGATCTCCTGAGATAGAAAAAGGAACAGTTTCAGCACCACCTTAGTAAGGTTGTGGAATGCCTGGTAAGGATACTCTAGAGGGTGTGGCAATGAAGGCAGGTAGCAAAATAGAAATGTGCTAATTTCACCATACATGAAAGATAGAAGACCCTGGCCACCATAATGGATAGATCATGCACTTGGAGTGTCTCATCACTGGGGAGAATAGAAGCTGTGTTTGTAGAGGGGATGAATGAGCAGGGTCCAAGTATCATCAACAAGAAGAAGGCTTGTCAAACAGAGGCCAAACAGCCAATGACAGGGATGACACTGGGGGTAACAAAGCCACATTTCATGACTTCCAAGATGACTTCACTCTTCCAAGATGACTTCCAAGAGTAAAGAGAAGATATCCCTTGGAAGAGAAAATATTGAGAAGAAAAATCTCCACATGCTTGAGCTAGGTGAATGAGAAGGAGCAAACAGACACAGCTTTAAAAGAAGTGCAGAGGAAAGTTTTTGTCAGGAGGCAGCCAGATTCTCTCAAAGTCAAGGAAGTGCAGTAATGATTTCCTAAAGAAACTGAGGACAAGGTGAGTTTTTTGATTGCATACCAGGTTTGAATGATTCCAGGAGGAGATGACTGGGTTAAATGAAGTGGCACAGGCCACACAGCACATGTGGGTTTGCAGTGATGATGGAGGCCTGGAGGTTTGGGCCACCTGGTGAGTGGGCCTCCAAGGTAAAATGGAGTCACCCTAAAAGTCTCTTTAAGAAGGAAAATGAACATTGCAAGCAGCCATTTTATTACTTATCATCATTAGGGTGGGATTTGTCTACACCTCCTGCAGTTCTAAATGATGTGGTGTTTTGGGGGCAGGGACAAGGGCAGGAAGAAGTTGGCTCTCTCAGCATGACTGTTGCTCTTTGCTCATCCCTGCTCCAGAAGAGAAAGAAGAATCATTAGCAGAAAACTGTTCTGTTTACAATTAATTTTGTTGCAGCAAATGAGACAGTTTTACAGGAATTTTGTAAAGAGGTGCAACCAAAAGATTTTGTAAAACATTTGGGAACTTAAAAGGAAAATAATAAATAAAAAGAGACAAGAAAACCATAGATAATACTACTAGTCATAATAACTGATCCCCTGAGGGTTTTCATAACCATGCTTGGGCTCTAGTAAGAAAATTATCATGTGAAGGGAAGATATTTACCAGGGACAAAATAAGCTGGAACTTGTCATTAATCCTTCTTTACCACTCAGTAGAGATGAGGTCCTCATGAGATTGTTGGAACCTTGAGCTCTCCCAGTTCAAAATAGATTTTAAAATGTTGGAGAGAGCCCAAGTAAGACCAAGAGAAATGATGTAAGAAGTTATCATTTTGCATAAAGAAAGGTGAAAGTCTTATTTAGTTGGAAGAACAAAAGTTTGAAGAATTATAATTTGTTTTCATCTTTTAATAAGACAAGTAGTTTGACTTTTAAATTGACATGAAAATGGGACGTCAACTTCATTAGTAGATAGTGTTTCAAAGCCTAAGGAAGACATCATTTCAACACCAAAAATTCAACAAAGGATAGTAGGAAATATTTCTGGAAATAATTTTATAGGATAAACTAGAGCCTTGCAAAAAGCAAATGGGACATGTCATATATCCCACTTCTCTGTCACCTGAAAGTATGCATAAAGAATTAGATTAGTGAAAGAGGAAAGAAAAATAAGTGTCAGGTATTTCAGGGATATTCTATTAGATGTTTTTATTATAAACTATCAAAAACTCCTAAAAGCTAGTGACAGGTAAACAAGCCTTGAAATAGAATCCAAGAAGCCAAGAGCTACCAGAACCTTTATTAGTCACCATATCCCTCATATGGGGATTCAACCCACAGAAAACTCAACTTGGCTTTTACATTGTGTCACATGTAATTCTGGATCATTTAAAATCAGAGTCTCAGTTTTACAATCTGTGAATAGTGATTCTGCTTAAGAATGTGTTGAGAAAAATAACAATAATATATGAAGTCACTTAACTCAATGTGAGAGCTTGTTGTTACTTAGAACTGGCTAATTTAGGAACACAGATTTAGGGCTCTTTCCAGCAATGCTTCTAACAGTGGCTTGTGTATGATGTGGTGAGAACTTAAAAATGTCAGGATGAAGTCCCTGCCTCCAGGACCTCCTTGTTACTTTTTTGAGATGTCTGGTAAGCCTCAAGCCCTATTCACTATCACTAGTTTCCATTCTAAATAAAATTGGTCCCCCAAACACTAATGCACACTGAGAACTGATCATTTGGAAGCAGGATTCATTGATGGGTATCAATGAATCAGAGTGTTAGAATAGACCAAATAGATAAAGATGTTTTGGGGACATGAAAAGTTGGAAGAGAAGTAGAAAAGGGAGTGAGAGAATCCAGAAGACCAACTTTTTCTCACCCAACACTTTGTGGAGAACCAAACTTGCTTTCAAAATTCAATGTACTTACTCATTGTGGTCCTGGGGGAATGATTCTTGATGCACAGTAAGTACCTGAATCCTAGATTTATATAAAATACACCAGAATATATGATACAGATTTCATTTTTCTCTAGAACAGTGTAAAAGTGAACAATAGAAATGCAATACACATTTTTCCTTCTCCATAACTGTAATAAAACTCAGTTTCACAAACCACAGTAGGTATCAAGAACCTATAACAAGTCTTGAATTCAGAGAGGAAATTTTTTTATGTAATTTGATTTGTTTGGCTCTGGTAGATAAAAGAGTGAAGAAAAAAGAGCCTTTCTTTCCCCTCAGAACACTGGGATCATATTTAGCCTTTATTTCTACACATTTTGAGAATTTTATGCAAAAGGTTCATTGTTCATTGCTATCAAAGCATTCCAGGCAATCAAACTAATTTAGATTATCTTTTTTTACATACCCAAAATTAAACAGGTAAAGCTTTTGTAACATTTACTGAATTTCAACTAACATTAATGAAAAGTGAAGAAGGTAACTGAAAACATGCAAGGTTTAAGAAAATTATTTCTCATTAGAACATTTATGAAATGCTTATCTATAGTACCCCTACATATATTAACTTCCTTTCATAATTGTTGAATTCGTTATAGATGAGACATATTAAAACCAACGTTTTCCACTTAAATTTTAAAAGGTAAAACATGGGCATTATAACTTAATTAGCATAATTTTGGGAGCTTTATATACTATGTAATTTGGATTCTGCTGCTTAGTTTGGGTGACTATAAACTAATTTGGGGTTTTTAAAGACTGAGAGGGATTTCTCAAGGTTAGCTTTTCCAAACAGAAAGTTGAGTGTTATATTCCACCTCCCACAGACCAGAATTCACATCCATTGGTCAGGGGCAAATACCACTGGCTCTACATCTTCAGTCACTCTGCCATTTCACCAAGTGGGAGCCAAAGGTAAGTTTTCACACTTGCTTTCTTCTTGAGTTAGAGACTTTTTCCCCTTGCTATAACAACCTTTAAAAAATAATTAACCTTGTTTTAATATCTCCTTGTAAACTCTGATCCAATGAATATGGTTTTGTTTTGCTGTTGATGTTATATTTATATTATTCTTGGAAAATCCAAAATTATGAATTAGGTTAGGAATTAATAACATGGGGAAAATTGTTTACCTTAATACTTATAACAGATGCCAATAAAATTCTAGTAGTTTCCAATGTATGCCTTAAATCAAGAGCTCTGACATAGACCACAACTTTTGGCAGTAGATACAGGCACTATTGATTAATATTGATTGAAATATTATGCAAAGGGAGAAAGCAATGATAATTCAGGTGTTGAAGATATTCTTGTGATCATATAGCATTATGTATTTAGAATGACTTTTTAAATTAAATATTCTAAATCTTTAAATAAGCATAGATTTTCAAATTAGTCTGGAATGGTTCAAATTGAACAACAAATTCAAATTTCCAACTAAGAAACTACATTAAGTATTAATGTAGTTTTTAAAATAAACAAATAGATGCCCTTCACATATTTAAGGTTCACCCAGATAGCCTTATTGCTGATAGTTTTATGAGACAGATGAAATGCAAGTAAACTCTGATATTCAGCCTTTTATAATTACACATAGAGTATGAAATGATATCAGTAAGTGCATGATTTCTTTGAACAATGGAAGTTGCCAGAAATATACAAGGAAAATATTGTTTCAGGTTAGTGGCTACTATTAGTGCTTCCTACTTGAATACTAGAGAAGAGTTCATGGAAGATTTGTAAATCATACTGTTTTATTAAGTAGGACTTTGTTGGTAATCACTGAACAGTGCCAAATCTGCAATCCTGCAAAAGCCAGTGAAATAGAGGCTGAGTTTATCCAGTGTGAGTAAAAAAAAAAATATTTGAAGAAAGTATAGGAGGGATAAAAAGGAGCTCCTTGTACTGCTTCTTATTCTCAGAGGAATTTCATATCCTTCTGCCTAAACCTGCTTCATAAAGACTTTCTTTCAAGTCACTGAAGGTCAATTTGTCTGCCAATGCATTCAAGTTTAAAAGTAATATTTATCATGAATTCCCTTTTATATGCATGCATGGTACTAACACCACATGCACTGTTCTCACAGTGAACTCAAGAAGTGTATCCAAAATACAAACTCTTTAAAACTAAGACATGACTGAAAAAAGTTTTACAATATTTTGCCTGCTGAATAATTGATCATAGGTAACATGTTTGATAGACCCAACTGAAATGTTTAAAATGAAGCCTGAACTAAATGCATTCAAAGGACTACATACAGAACTAAAATAATTAAAATTATTAAATCTTGATTGAATCCCCCTGAAAAAAATTTTAACATTCATGTTATCATGGAAGATAAAAATAGTGCTTACTAAAGAATTTTAAAAAGGATTTTTCTAATCCTATGTGTGTGCAGATCCTTCTCTAAGGGAATGTTGCCAAATAGTGCATTTAGACATGTATTCCAATTGATTCCACATTTAAACCTTTGATAGCTACTAAGAATTTAAATAAAATACTAAGGACAGCAGGAAAAAATAATTTTCTGCTCCATTTAGTTAAGAACATTTTGAAAGCTATTGCATTAAATATTAATTTATGTATTTAGATACGCAGAATCAACAGAGAATAAGTGAAAGTTTTCTTACTATTTTGTTTTGGAGCAAGATTTAGACTCAAATGTACAAGAAAGAGTTCTTCATTGTATATCTGTAGACTACTATGCCTCATTTTCCTCAACTGTCAATGATGTGACCATTGTAGTCATCATCATTATCTTCATCATCAACTCTATATCCCAGAGTTGAGGAGTCTTAATGCTTATGAAATTATAAAACTCTTGAGATACTGTAAAGTATTTAATGAATAAGTGTCTCACAATCTTTCTCCATCCTATTTTCTCCATATCTTAAAATCAGTTTTTCTAAAATTGAAAAAATCTACTGTGAAAATGTAATTTTTTGAATTAATTTGAACAGCTGGTACCAGTGGTCCTCCAAAGCCATCCAATTTCATGTATTATGTTTATAAATTGTTTATAAATTATCCATATAAAGAAAGCAACCAGCTTGAGCTCCTTGATGCTGACATTGATTTATCATTTCTATTTGGTAAAAAACCCTTTCAAAGCTATTATCAATTAAATATTTATGCATTTTAATATTTTATGACTAGGAAAATTTAAAAGATGAAAATGTTAGCAAGATTTGTTCTGGGACTTGTCATCTTTGATGTTGCTGTGCCTGCCCCAACTCCAGAGCCCATCAACTATGACTCAGAAACCTATGATGCCACTTTGGAAGACCTGGAAACCTCATACAATTATGAACACCTTCCTATTGATCAAGTAGAGGTAATTGATTGTTCCCACCCTTGAGACTTGTAAAGGCATCAAATGAGGGATGATTGAGTTTTGTTCTCTTCAAATAGATTTGTGCTAATTTTTAAGTGGAGAAGTTTTATCTTAATAATTTCATAGGAATATTTTCTACAGAATATATTCACTCTTTTAGGATTAGCACTGGGACAGTCTTATTTTCTTGCAATTTACTCTCTTTTCTTCAAATCTTCTCACTAAATATTTTTTAAAAAGGAGTTTCTGTCACATTATAACAGAACAAATTGGAAGAAAAGATAGTAAGCCAGGGTAAGAAGGGTTACAATAACATACATGCAGTTTAGAGGATAGTTTGGAGCAAAGAAGTTGTGAGACTAAAACAAATGAGAAAATAAAAAGAAAACAGAGAAAGGCCCATGGTTTGGAACTACACTGCCTCCCAGGAGTATGTGCTTCCCTGAATGACTGACCATCTCCCCCCAAATCTTGTAGGTACTAGCTAGGCTGCAACCCACTGTGCAAATCTGATGTGACATGTTATAATTAAATTCTGGACTTTTTGCATAACTGAAGGATACAGGATAATTATTGTGAATCAGAAAGCAAACAGACCTTGAAATCCTGGAGTATGATTAATGTACAGCATTGACAAAAACTATCATTAAACAACAAGGAAAATTACATTACCTTTAAAGAATCATAACACAATGTGGGCAGTTTTTCAAGTGTACATCTTAGAAAAATTACTTTTAATAACATGGGATAAAATATTTTTTAAAAATCATCATGTTTAACTTACACAGAACTTAGATTTATCTTTATAAAAGAGATAATACGGATTTTCAACATTGTTTATATTGCCTTGTAAAGTGAGTCAGATTTTCACAATATGATGATCTTATGAGTCATCTTATTTTTCTTTTCTCTCCCTCTCTCTCTTTCTCTTCCTCCTTCTCTGTTCCTTTCATTCTGATTATTATTGCTCCTACCCAATCTTTATCTCTTAGGTCTGTTTCCTCTTCTTAATAAAACTTTACATTCAAAAATAGATCAATTTTCATCTGTATATTTGATTGTGATTCTTTTTTTCCCCTAAATATTTATTAATACTCCTCCCTGTTGAATTCACTTCACCATTTGGTTTCTCTTATGTCAATGTGCTTTATGAGATTTATGGTCATTACCACCAATCTTTCTCTATGTGGCTTCTATATCTCTAATCTAAGACATCAATGTGGAGTCAATGTAGTCAACTCATCTGTTTTGCTCCTTTATAATTATTCATTTAAAAAACCCTTCAGTGCATGTATGCATTTATTGACCACATTAAATATTTTACTTCCAATTTATTTACCATTCTATAGAAAAAGTAAGCAATAAGTTCAAAGTGGTTTGTTTGATGGTTACTATTAATGGATCCTTTGAGTAGAGATGAGAAGTGGATTCAAGGTTTCTATTTGTTTGTTTCAGTAGACCAAATGCACAATAGAAGAAATACTGCTTGGGACCAAAGTTTTCTAGTCAAAATTGGGGAGCAGTTGAGCTTTGCCTTTAGAACTTTTTAACCCGTTCCTTGCCTTGCTATCAAGATCAATTTTATTGCCCATGAAGCCTCAGATATTCTCAGGAGGTACTGTTGTTTTTGTTGCTATCAAAAAATTGAAGCTAATAAACATATCTATACAAAGAAAATTATTATAGGCCTTTTCCTTGGAATTTGCATATTCTGAAATAACAAATTCCTGCAGGATACTAAATATGTGGCAGTGTATCATTATATGCCCCAGCCAATACCCTGTACAAACATTCCTAAATTGGCACAGAATTCTTCCTAGAAAATCCTAGCTCTAGTAAAATTTAGTATCCTTAATAGTTGAGGGCTCCAGACCGTCATAATAATTTCTATGGCTAAACAAAATATATTATTTATTCTTGACTTAATCCCTTATGGTGAATTCATCAACAGAAAACTTGTTTATAGAAAAATGATGACCTAGATCTAGATATGAATATACAAATACTATAATAAAAAATAATGTATTTTTTAAAAAAAACTATACATAAGTTTTTAAATGGAAACTCGAATTTTAAAAATCTTGCAAAAAGTAACCAAACCTCTCACCCACTACCTATGGAAAACAATAGAAAAGCAATATGTCAGAGGTACGTAAATGACTTGCAGAACAAAATTTAGAACTTCAGTTTATATATTGACAAAGTATTAATATATATTGTTTTGTAGGCAAAGAGCTAGTATAAAATTCCATATGGAAGACTGTGAAATAAAGCCAATGTATGTAATCATATGGATAGATTCTAGAACCTAGAATTCCTATCATGAATTTCTTGAATCTAGTCTTAGA
Organism: Ictidomys tridecemlineatus; assembly: GCF_052094955.1. Classification (NCBI taxonomy): domain Eukaryota; kingdom Metazoa; phylum Chordata; class Mammalia; order Rodentia; family Sciuridae; genus Ictidomys; species Ictidomys tridecemlineatus. Next base: position 27,325,685 of record NC_135482.1, read on the forward strand.
AATCCATTTTTCTGTCTCCCAGAAAGCTAATTTATCTCATCTTTAGGAATTAAGGCTATTTGTTTCACATATTCTTGATCCTATACGAAACTTCTGCCTCAATATGACAATATGCCCATATTCGGTACAGTTGGTGAAGAAAGTCATGGTAAATAAAGCACATGGGAAATGATGGGATTATCATATTGTTTTGTTTTTATCCTCAATGTCAAAGGTATATTTCTGCCTATTTTAGCCTTGAATTTATCTTATCTATAGAAAATGAACCTTATGTGCTAAAATTGTTAATGGGATAACTAAAAAATGCTTCTAAAATATATTCCAGTTTTTTTCTTATACATTATAAGACTTGATATCTCAGGCCAAAGTAGTAGGTAGGCCCTTTGGTTTAGGCATTGGCTGATTAATCTTTAAGACCTTTGAAATATATCATAGGCAGAATTCTAAGATGTCCCTTAAGAAAGCACATCCTATGGTGTGTCTATTCCTTATATAGTACTTAGCATCATGGAAACATTGAGATTTACAACTTGTAATTAGGATATGTTCATGTTGGAGTTGAATTTAAGAAACAGAGATTACCTAGGTGGGCCTGACATATCCATGAGCCCTTTAAGCAAGCACCTGATATCAGGGACAAAATCCAAAGCACAAAAAGACATTATTTCTGGCTTTGGAGATGGATAGATTGAGGATAAAAGGTAAGGAGAGCAGAAGGCTTTTAGATGTTTGAATAAAATTGATACGCAGCCAACTTATCTAGACCATAGTTCTAGAGATAGAGGAAAGATAGAGAATTCGACATATCATCCCAGCCATGGACATCAAGTTAATTTGGGCCTTTTGAGATCCTGAACAGGCCAGCCCTAGACTTCTGACCCATAGAAATTGTGAGCTAAAAAAATGGATATAGTTGTATGTTGCTGAATTTATAGCAATTTGTTATGCAGTAGTAGAAAATTAATATACCATATAATAACTTAAATTTTTCTCAAAATCAAATTTTAATTATACTGCTCCAAGTTTGTTGTTTGAGAGCCCAGTAATTTAAACTAGTCAATAGGACAAAAACCTATTAGCACCAAAGAACCACTGTTAGAATCTCAATTGAGGTTTTCTGATTTCTGCTGGTAGTGGTATATTCATTACCATATCAGTTGGCAGGAAAAGCCAGTTAAGTATTACATTCTTTAAAAATTGTATGCAGCAATAGTATGCAGACTACTTAATGATTTCTAATAAAATCATGGATCCATTGAATTATTGGTTAAATTCCAGCTTTAGAATCAACAATTCCATTATAGTGCTGTATACTACCCAGTGGATAAATTTACTGGTATGCAGGAATTGGTTACAGATGATATGATCAAAATATGAACTTTTTTTCTGACAAACAATCCTGAGTGAACATTTATTACGTGTTAGGTACTATTGGGCATTTGCATGTTATCTCATTTATTTATCACATAAAATTAATAGTGCTGCCATTATTCCCTTAGAATGAGGATATTTAAAATAAGAGGAATTAAGTAACTTAACTAAGATTAAACATAAATGATATACAGTCATGATGATACAGCCTTCTTATATCAAAGCATAATTTCCCAGCAGGGTAATGAAAGCTGCATTATCCTCCCTCCAATTTCTACCATTTCAAATTGCTCTTTTAACTTGAAATTTTTTTTAATTGAACTGAATGCCATGTAGTCTAACATTCCTTAAAAGAGAAAGAAGAGCATTCTGCTTCTGCTCTGTGTGTATAATATGAACTAGAAGTAACCTTTTCAGATAACTGACACTATTATCTAATTATTATAAGGAGGAATGACTTAAGACTACTTCATTATGAATAATTATGAATAATTCTCCAAGATACATTTAAGTTCTGGAAAATGGCCTAAGTGATCTAAGGAAACACTATTTTTTTCTATTTGTCTTAAGGGGTTTGTCAAAAGTCATATTTTTCAAAAGTCAATAATCTTTGAGTGGTTTAAGTTGAGATTGTGCTTTTGATGGAGGAGATTCTCTGCTGATTCCATTTTTTTTTTCGTTTAGCTTATGGGATGTTGATAGTCTATTTCTCTTAGGTTGGAGATGGCTCCAAATTGTTTACTAAGAAAACCACTGGATGTGCCCATGAGTAGTGTCTTTTCCCAGCAGTGTGCTCAATGCCAATATTAAAACTTATGAAGCTCTTCTGAGAGATGTGCACTAACATTTCTCCAGAACAATTTCCTTGACTCCATACAATGAAACTTCTCCTCAACCATACTACATTAACCTAGCCTTATATAGTTACTTTTACTTAATTTCACCTATAGTATTCCTACATCTTCAATAAATATCAAGAAATGTTCTACTATGGAGCCCTATGGAGCACTCAATTATATGCATGGTAATGGAGGTAGAGGATGTTTGTTTTGGGGGCTCTGTATTATGTAACTGATTGTGCTTGTCGTTTTACCTTGCCTTTTCAGGAATCTGGAGCCCAATTTTTACTTCATTCTTTCCTGGTTTCATACAAAGTCCTCCACTTTTGTTTTCTTACCACCCTCAGTTCTCATGAATAGTTTTTGAAGTATTATCTTAAGTTATTTTATAACTGATGCATGTACTTCCTAGAATGTGATAGGGTATGCATTCACAAGTAAATAACAATAATGATATATAAAGGAACTTTAATAAAAAAATTGCTATAGGAAATTTATTGCATGAGGGATGTTTTTCTGGCTGATACCCCTCCACTGATCTTCAAATTGAGGCCAAAGTTTCTTCTTCATGAAGAGAACAAGTGAATAGATTGTGTAAAACTGTCCTTATAAAAAAATTACATTTGAAAAAATACCACTGGGATATGATGAAGCTATGCAAGTTTCTTCAAAGGGATGCAAATGAATTTGACACAGTTTTAAGAATGGGAGAGAACTCAATGAAATCCATTGTACAACCAACAACTGAGAAATGGTCCCTTTTTTTTTCCTGTGATCATTGTAATGTGGTATCACTGAAATGATCTTATTGGTTCACTGTAATACCAGAAATTGCTTAAGAAGAATCAAGCTAATTCTGGAATATTTATAATTACAAAGTTCATTTTACATGATTACATATAAAAGGATCTTCACTCGAGATTTTATGAATGTAATAAATTCATATAGAGCTTTATTAAAATTAAATCACAATATCAACACTTATCTCTATGCTTTAAGAACAGAAGTACTTAAATAACTAATATTTCTACTATTTTTTCCTGGGTGACAAAGGTTATATAGTACTTTTATTTAGAATTATATCTCACTTTGGCCAGTGTGTACAGTGTATTTTAATATCAAAATATGGTTTGCATGTCAGGCACCTCGTAATGGAGGGAGAAATTTTAACTCTTATCAATCTGTATTAAATATTGTTTTCTGAATACAGTGAAAAATAAAAGCTAATCTCTCATCATTAAAGATACTGTGGAGGGGGCTGGGGATGTGGCTCAAGCGGTAGCGCGCTCGCCTGGCATGCGTGCGGCCCGGGTTCGATCCTCAGCACCGCATACCAACAAAGATGTTGTGTCCGCCAAGAACTAAAAAATAAATATTAAAAATTCTCTCTCTCTCTCTCTCTCTCTCCCCTCTCACACTCTCTCTTTAAAAAAAAAAAAAGATACTGTGGAGGAAGTGAGAAAAGAATTTTGTTGATGCACTTTTTTTTTTTTTTAAAGAGAGAGGGAGAGAAGGAGAGAGAGAGAATTTTTTAATATTTTTTTTTTTTTTTTTTTTTTTTAGTTTTCGGCAGACACAACATCTTTGTTTGTATGTGGTGCTGAGGATTGAACCCTGGCCGCACGCATGCCAGGCGAGCTCTATACTTCTTGAGCCACATCCCCAGCCCCTGTTGATGCACTTTTAATGTTGCTTTCTGATAGACCTTCCATGTGACTGTTTTAAAACCATTTGATTCTTATTTTAAACTATTTGAAAACTCTAAAATGAAGCAACAAAGAGCATACTATAATGAGGGCCCATTGGGAGGGACACTGAAAACTTTTTCAGTGACCTCTTTGTATTTGTATTATATGTTATTTATGAGAAAATAATCATAAGTGAATTCACACTAACCCTGGAAAGAAGATATTATTTACCCAGTTATTAAGAATGAATGAGGACCATAACTTTATTCAAGGTTATTCAGCTAGTCAGTTTCACAGTAAAATTTAGGCCAGATATTTTTTTTTTTCACTCCAAAGCAGACTTTGACATTTAAAGCCTCCGTTATTTTTCTGCCTTTCTTTCCTGTAATTTTGACATCTCTTAACTGTCTCTAATATTAAGATTTATTTTCTCTGAAATTATGCAATATAATTTCTAGCAATCAGAAAACAGCAATTTTCAAGTGATTTTAATTGATACAATATGGAAAGATCCTTTAGCTGTCAGACTATTTGAGAGGTAAGATGGTCATTCAAAACTTTGTGGTTTTGTCAGAAATAGGGCACAATCTTTGCCAAACACATTCTTTTCCTCCATTTTCAAGATAAAATAGAAAATAAAATACAACTTTTATGGCTAGGTGTTCATGGCCACATACTTTTAAATCGCTAATATAGATCACTCAAATAAATTTGAGCACCACTTTCATGTTTAAAGCAGAATTCCATGTGCTTAACATAATTACATGCCACATGCAAAACTCATAAGAGTACACCTTTAGTAACCTTGGCTGAATAGTATAGAGCCTTTTAACAGCTTCAAAGCCAATTGTTGATACAATGGTAACAATGAGGAATAGTTTCGAGACTTATTCAACTGGGTAAAACAATTTGGAAAAACAGTTAAATTCAAAATTTCATTACTTTAAGAAAAACCTTGGTCTGTACTTAAGTTAACCTGCAAATGATACAAAGGGTTTCAAATACTTTCTCCCCAATAATAAATAAATACAATGGAAAACAGACCTCTAATTTATTTATTTAAGTACTTATTTATTTATTCATTTTTTTAATGTTACCTGCTAAAGACTTGAGCATACTGGTCAGGAATTTTACTGGCATGATGGTTGTCCTCAACTAAATAAGTAGGTGAAGATATTTGTTTCTAAATCTGACTTTGCCTGGGCAAGCAGACTGTTAACGTGTACAATGTACAGAATGGCAGGAAAAACAATCGCATTGGGGTGTAATCCATTTCTTTGTTGGAAATCTTCTGTCACAGTGCTGAGTAACACAGGCTCTGGAATCAGAGTCCATAAATGTGGGTCCAAGCGGATCACACCAACCATGTGACCTCAGACAAGTCATACAACCACTTTGAGCCTTCGCTTCCTATTTATAACACACTTTTTAAGGATTAAATAAGATAAGCATGCTAGCTGTTTAATATAGGGCTTGCTTTAATATGTAAGTAACTTTCCAGAGGAATCATTCAATTAACAGCCACTGAAGCTTACACACTGGTGATGACAAATGCCTTAATGGATGGGGTGGGATTTTAGCCACCATGAAAGAGAACCTCCCTTTGTGTTTAGGTTCAGTTTAGAATTTAGCAATCTCCTGCTGAGAGCCAGGATTTGGGGTGGATTCATTAGATCAAGTCCCTCTTATTATTCTCTACTCTCAGTCTATTAGTCTTTGTTTTAATACAATGGAGGAAATGGGAAAATGATACATGTAAAATGCACATATACAAGCAAGATATAATTATGTATTGGAATGTTTATAAGGGTTCACTCAAAATATGCATGCTGGGGAATTGTGTCCCTGAATCTCTCATTAGTCAAAGACATGATATCTAATCTGAGACATGAAGAATTTTGCTTGTGTGTTTATCTCCCACCTTCTCTAAATATAGCATTCAAGGGCACTTTGCAGAAACACATTTTGTAATATATACACATATACATAAAGATAAAAATATAAATATGAATGCAATGGATCTATTACAAAAACAACAGAGAAAGTATAATACTATAGACCATATTGTATTATATCTCAAAAATATAATAATTTACATTATATATTACATGTTATATCACTTCATGATGACAAAAAAGAAATTAATTATGAAAGAAAAGCAAGGGAAAATAAAATTTGGGACTATAACATGAAGCCAATAGTCAGGCACATATTAAAATGCATACTGTTTTATATTGTGACCCATAGATATATATATATAATATTGAAGTTTTTCTAAGAAATAAGTGTTAGACTTTAAGGGACACACTTCAGCTATGCCTTGCCTCATTTCAGGATTGTTTGAGATGAATGAAACTTAGACAAATAGATCTCAAAATATACCCCTTAATATTGATAAAGGCTAGCTTGAAATATATGACATAAGTGCAAAGCAAGTATGGACTTCTCAATAGAAATCTCCAAGAAATCAAACTCTCATCAGTGGGAGAAAGTGTTGAGCAACCTGGGTCTCAGGACAAAACCTGTCCCAGTAAATCTACTACATGGGATGTGTTCTTGGCAGGCAGGCAATTTGCCCAAAAAGGAAGATGAACAGAATAATCATTCTTTTTCCTTGATGCCCTATTCTCCAGGACAATGTTTTATCAAGGCATTAGGCTCAGCCACTAAGTCCAGAGGGGCTTTCCCTTCCAAAAGAGGAAATCAGACCATTTTTAGGATAGTCATGTTCCCACATTCATTGACCTAGGCCCATACCCATCACAATTCTTAAGTATGTACATTTTGATTCCAGAAGATTTTGAAATAGATCACAGAACATGTCAATGAATCTATCTCAAAGTCCTCTCTGTCCACAAAATTGAGATTTCACTCTTTCAGTGTAAGTTCTACATACAATTATATTGAGACAAAAAGAGCCCATGAGAAGTTCTGCAATGAAGTAAAATGCTAAACAACGATTTTTCATTATAATTTCAGAAATGGAAAGATAACACAAATTTATAAATTAACCCCTACCTCTATGAAGTTTTTGAGGAGAGACTAAAGACTACAGATTAATGCCTGTCATGGTTTGAGTGTATCCTCAAAAGAGTTCCTGTGTTGATAGCTGCATGAGACACTTTAAAGAGGTGAGGCCCAGAGGAGGACAGTTAGATCACTGAAGGTGCTGCCCTCAGAAGGAACTGATCCAGTCCTTGTGAGATCTTGGTTAGTTGTCACAAGAAAATTTTTATAAAAATGCATGATATGTTCCTTCGTGGTCTCTCTGGCTTCCTGACTCACCATGTGATCTCTTTCTTTTGCACATGCTCCAAGTTCAGTACCATTCAACCTCCTGGACTTCACCAGAGATTAAGGATAAAGGGTCTCTTATTCTTGAACTTTCAACCTCCAAAACTGTGAACTAAATAAACCTTGCTTCTTTAATATCACTCAACCTCAAGTATTTTGTTATAGCAATGAAAAATAGACTAATACATCTTGCAAATATACTAATTTTGTACAAATCTTAAAGGATTTGGGCAAAAAATTAGATTTCTTGCCTTATACTTCTTGCTTATATAATTCCTCTTCCTCAATTCCTTTGCTTCATCTCAGTTGGATGGATCCTTAGTGCTTAGGTCAAGCTGGATTCTTTTAGTAACTACTATCTGAGTAGATTCCTACAGTTATAGTTTATTCAATGGTACACAAATTGTATTACTTCATTACCAAGTTGTCTATAACCTTCATATTTGAAGCCTTAACCATACACACAATATTACCATAACATGAACCCTACCCTCATCATTATAAAGGACAAATTATTCTTTATTCCCTAAAATAGTTATATTTAGGCAAAATTATATTCCCAGAAACCAGTAGATAGTATAGCCAGAGAATCAAGAAGAGACTTTATGAAACCTGAAGAAAGTCAGAAGACACACACAAAAAATCTCAGTTTAGCTTCATTCAGATGTTGATAAGTTCATATCCATTGCCTTTGTCCACAACCCATACACTCAGGAAACTTTGGTTAAATACAATGTCATCATTTATTTTGACTTTCCCAAAGTTTGTTGAGTGTATGGGTTTTGGACAGAGGCAATGCTCTTTAAGTGTCATCCTTGACCAGGAAGACCTGCATTACCTGAGAGCTAGTTAGGAGTGCCAAAACTCAGGTCCCACTGCAGACCAAGGAATGAAGCTGGAGATGGTACCCAGTGACCAGCGATTTACCAAGGGCTCCAGGTCTTTTTGATCAACCCTAATTGAAAAACACTGAACTAGGAACCCCTATCCTGATTTGACAACATTATTTCTCTTCTTTTAGAGTAGCACTCGAGATCTTCCTGATTTCTAACAGTGTATAAATATATAATGGTGACAATCCAGTCACCAGATCTTACCTGAAGATTCTTTTTCTTTCTGCACATCCCAAGTCTTTGAATTCCCAATTTCCTGGTAAGTCCTGTGTTTCTGGCACCTGAGGCTGCATTGAGTGTGTATTCTATCAGGTGACAGACTCATGGTCAAGAACTTTCAGCCAAGAGCATTCTCTAGATGGACATGATGGCTTTCACACTTGCCTCCTGTGATGGAACTCAAGAATTCTACCTACCAAAAATGTACTCCATTTTTCATGTTTTCTTTTTCTTTTTTTTTTCAGCTAGGGATTCAACCTCAGTAGATTCCTGAATAAAGATGCTGTTGGTATTTCTAAAGCCAGTGCCTTGGGGAGAACAATGAAAAACAACCCTCTACCACATTCTCATCAAGTCTTTTCTAAGAATTTCTATGTCCCAACATTTAATTAGCATTTCTACCTCCCCCCCCCATCCTATTCTGTAGAATAAGTCACTTCTCTGTTGTAATTATTCTCTTCCTTGGCTACATATTTGAATCACTTTTAGAGCATTTAGGAATATGAAGGCCTAATCCACATCCCAGAACACTGAAACCAGAATATTTCTGGATGAGACCCAGGTTTGTGTTTGATTTCCTACAGTTGTTCTTTTAGTGTCACTTAACTGGACTTTTACAAATTCCTAAGATGCATCTTAATTCAGACATTTACTTTTCTAGTACTGTTTGCTAGGTAGGAGCCTTCCTTTCTTTCATTTTCTCTTGTGTTGTTGGCCAACACCTTTGTTCTTCTAATAAAGTCCTTTAGATGTTGTCTTGTGGCACCTTCTCTAGAGAAAGTATAGTTGAGAATATGCCAAAAGTTTTGTTATTAAAAAATAGGAAATTCTTATATCCCTAAGTAAGATAATTCTTCTCCTATGTATTTTCTCATTGGTCTAATTTCTAGTCCAGGATTGGACTACCATTGTCCTGCCTAGTCCTCCATTAATCTGAGCAATTTCCATTGAATCTGCCTTATTCACCAAATTCTTCTTCTTACATCCCTAGGGCAAGTTCTAGTAAATCTTGCCTTGAGTTTCCTAAAGACAGTGAGACTTATCCTGTGTTGTTTAAGATTCACATCTTTACAAAGGTATTGAAATAACTCAAAAAATTATTGCTTGGTGATGGTTTTTATCTCTCAAGTTGTATAATTTTTGGATTGTAATATCAAGATGGCCAATGAGAGATGCAGAAGGGTGAACCAAAAAAGAAAATAACAGTGCTATCATACTAATCTCCCTTTTAATGTTCAAGGTGGGTTATAAAGAGTTAAAAGGTATTCATGCAAATATATAGTATATACTCCATTCCTTGACACATTTCACACACAAACACAAAACAAAACAAAACAACAAAAACCCAACAAAATAAAAACAAGGAACATGCATCTAAAAGGTAGTAAGAAGGGTAGATGAATCCTTTCAAATGTATTCTCCTTGGAGTTATGATATAAAACTCTGATTAAAGACATAAACTGAAAACAAATCAAGGCTAATGCATTAAGGATATTTAAAAAAAATATCTTCCAGTATAACTACATTGAATCTGAAACAAATATAGAGAGAAAATAGAGAATAAAGGGATTAGTAAATTTAGGTACCAGAAAGAAAAATGGAAGGTCTCAGAGGCTAATGTTGTCAAAGCCAATAAATCACTATTCAGCAATCTTCATTCATTGGTAGGATGATTTCTTTCATGCTAACGACTGCAAAAATTTCTAATAGTCAATAAATGAGGAGATTCTGATCCCTTTGTAAAATAACCCTTCTTTTGCCTCATGGTATCATAGGACTGATTATTATCTAGAGTACCTTCTTTGTTCTGTTATACTTAGTGCCTCAGTAAAGGCTATGTCAGGAGGAACAATTTGCTTTGTGTTAGAGTTGGAAAGATTGAAACTTAAAATGTTTTTAAATTACACCATCAGAAATAAGAGTTGAAGTTTGGAAATTTCCAAATACATTGGTTTTTCAGTCCAACTTTTTGTTTTTAATTACTGTGACTGACTCCTTCCTTTACCCCTATCTTAATGAGGTTACTGATTTTAGCCTACAATAAATTGTCTAAATTGTCCTTTTGGCATCCTTACTTGAGGAACAAGGGCAGTAAGGGGACAAGGGAATATGATCTACCTCTACTATTAGATAATTTTTCTAAAGCATTTGCCAAAGTGCCCTACTGATATTCTTTGGAGACATTCAATTAGAAATAGATAATATAATTTGAGAAAACTAAGATATTAGTAACATTTTAAATTTCTAGAGCCTAAAGAGATGATGGTGAATGGAGTGTTGAAAAATCTGGGATTAAAGTGAAGTTGAAAATGTTCTGGGCAATTAAAAATGGAATATTGCCATTTTCTGACAGCAATGAAAAGGAATAAGAAACACACACACACACACACACACACACACACACACACACACACACAATACTGAGGTCCCAAAGAGATCAAAATTAGAGGATATGAGTAAATGAAACCTTTAAGTGAGCTATTATTTCTGAATTGAATTTTTCACTCAAACACCACATTTAATACAAAGAAGTATTACATTTTATATTTACAAATTTATGAAGAATATCCATAAATTAAGATAGATTGAAGAAAAAACTAAAAAGAAATCATTTGTGTGTCCTAAATACATGATAATGCTAGGAAGTCAGCATCAAATATTATAATGATTTTATTCTATTTGATGTAAACAAAATCTATTAACTAATTTTTATATTCAACTTGCAGACATTTACTTTATAACTTCACTAATTTTAACTTAAGAATAATATTAATCATAAATGATAAGATTTAAGAACTAAGTTAAAATAATGGTGACTTCAACTTTATGGTATAGTATTTCAGTTAATACTACTCCAAATAGCTAGTATCATAGAACAGTACTTATAGATGAGAAATCAGAGAAGATATAGAAAAAAGAGGTACATTTGTTTTTTTCTACTGTGAATGATATATACTACATAATTCAACCCATAAAATATTAAAAATTATTCTTTCAATGTAAATAGGAGTTGGATAAGAAAAGAAAAATTAGAAGTGTCTATATTCAGACAAGTTACATTAGCACCTGTAATAACTACAAGATACCAGTGACTTACTATAATAAAATTTTATATCTTTCTAAATCATGATTATCCAGGGAAAGAAAACAGCTTTACTTTGCTTCATGTAGGCATTCAGAGATCTAAACTCCTTTTATGGTATAACTTGACGATCTTCAACTTCAGATTTCATGGTCCACTTGAAGTCCAATGGTCTAAGGGTATCTTTCACCAACAGATTTAGGGAAGGGAAGTAATGTAGAAAAAGTAAATTTGCTCTTCACTGACTTGTACCAGATATGCCATATCATTTCCTCTTTCATTCAGTTGGTTAGAACTAGCCAAATGACCTAACCTAGATTTAAAGAAAGCAGAACCTGTAATTTAGCTGAATTCTAAGATGGAATGGAATTCTCTCACCCATCACATTGAACCAAGTTGCAGTTCCATTCTGAGACAATATTCATTTCTCCTAAAAATAAGATAAAGTCATTATAGATTCTGATTGTATTTTGTAATCATCCTGGGTCAACATTAAAACATATTTTTATCATACTTTTCAATTTCAGGGAACAACCAAGTGCCTAGTGTACCATACTCCAGGGCTACATGGCCTTGGTAGGGTTTTTAGCTTTCAGGTTTAGCAACTGAATTCTATGCACACAATCAATTGTGACTGGATAAGATTGTAGGTTTATGAATAGTAACAACCAAGAATAATATTAATCATAAAATATAAACAGTAAAGTCCACTTGTGAATTTATCATGTGAATAGGCATTTCCCAAATAGGACAATGTTCACTTGTTCTCAGAATGAAGAGATATGAAAAGCTGGATTATTCAGTAGAATTTTACTTGGCTGAGTACAGAATGAATTTCAGTGAAGCCTTTCTTCTCTGTGTCAGAGACGATATCCTTAGTATATTGTTCATGTTCAATAGATTTCATATTTCTTTCCTCCAGACAGTGCTGGCCACAGTAACAAACTACTTTTCCATAAGCCAATTTTTCTAGGCTTCATTCTCTTCAGTTTACTTTTTCTTTCTTCAGCTGTGTTATCATCACTAATGCCCTAGAGACAAGCATTAAGAAATAGCTTCCAAGGGCCTGGCAAGGGTCATTTCCTTTCATGGTGTAACTCTGAGATCAATTTTCCATCATAAGAACAACTTAAATTAACTTCAGATTCTTCGGTTAGGGATGTTGGGGTGACTCTATTCTTGATCTTAAGTGTATCTACATTAAAACATACAGTATATTTCCTACTCTGATAGGAACAATTATATCCTCATTAATCAACAAATATCAAAGAATTAACAAGATTTTGGTGTATACATGATTTAATGTTCTCTGTCTTTAGGAGCTATCTGGATTGTCTAGTTTTCCAATTGTACGTACAAGCAAAGGAAAGATTAAAAGAATATTTACCATTTATGACTAAAAAAGTCAAAATTATGGGAATATGGTTGAGACAAAGAGAATATGAAGAAAACAAAGAGAAACATAGGGAAAGACTGTTAATGGGGGTATGGAGTTAGTAGGTGCTAAGGTGTCCTAAGTTGGGGTCATTACCTTAGGACATATTATACAAGTCCATTGTACCAATCCAGGGGAACATCCTTTATGTAGAAAACCTCATGAATGATGCCTCTTACAGTTGCACAATGGAGTGATTCTAATCCTAGATGTATAGTTCCATCTTTCCCTCAAAAATGCAATATACCTAATCAATATTGTTGGATCTACAGTGCATTGAAAACTAATTTTATCAAAGGAAGTCAAAGCACACCTCTAATTTGCATATGCAATGTTTGTACCTGCAATTAAGGTTCATTGGCAAATGTGGAGACACCTGAATCATAACTAATCTATTTTCACACCTGCTCTTTCATGTTCCTTTAGTTATAATATTTTCTTACTCTGATTGCAAGCAACCTTTTAACGTATTAAAAATTACATTATTTTCTGTACTGATAAGGCAATACTTATCAGGAAGTCTATAATTGCTAGGTATATTGGACTAAGAGCTGAGAATTTAATGATGAAATAGAAAAAAAATATCATATTTACCTTCTTGGAGAGATAAATGTTAATTAAATAATCACATATATATATATTATATATTCATACATATACATATATATGTATATATAGATTCTTTAACAATTAAATTTTACTGTATAACAAATAATTCTAAATTTTATTGTCTTAAAATAATTACTTAGTTCCCATTTCTATAGTTCAGCTATTCAGGCTCTTCTGTGCTTCTGGTTTTGTGGTTGCACCAAGCTCACTCATGTTTCTGCAGTCAGCTGCTGGGTGGATTCAGGGCCTGATGGACTGAGTTATCGCCCTCTGGGATATCTTTTCTCTCTATCACACCTTTTCTCACCTTCCAATATTCAGCTTTACCTTATTTCTGTGATAAATGGGAAGAAAGCAAATGGAAATTTGCAATGTTTCAAGAGGTCTCCCCTCAAAACTATCATGACTTCAATATATTCTGTTGATGAAAACAAGGATGTAAAGTAATTTTCCCAACATCTCAGAGATTAGGCTAGATTCAAATTTACTTAGTCTGTATCCTTCCTCTGAACCAAGATGTGATAGTGGTTATGCAAGGTCATTGTCACTTGTGATTATTAAGAAAAATAAAAAGGCACTGAACAATTTGCAGTGGGGTTGACATGGTCAGTTTTGTCTTTATACAGCTACATTCTCAATGTACATGGAAGAATATCCTACCTTGGTGGAAGTCACTGTTGCTGCATTCCAGGCAAGAAAGGTGGTAATTTAGATTATGGTGATACTGGCAAATGAGGTGAAGAAGAATAATGCTATTAGCATTTAGAAAATAGTAACAACAAGTAACATGGGTAATTGGTAGTTACTTAGGCATAGAGCTTTCCATAGATATTGTCTGGTTGATTAGATAATTATAAAGACAGGCAAACTTTCCATAATGTACAAATTCACTTATATATTCATAATTGTAGGAATCAAATTGGCTAACTTGAATTCCTTCTTAGTATTTTTTATCATACATACATATTGCATTTCACTGAGATCCTCACTGGGCACTGAGGTAGCGCTGCACATTAGCAGCTGAGATGAAAAAAATCAATAAAATAAGCCACATTGAGTTTTATTAATTCAAACACAATACTGAATGGCACAAGCTGTGATTGTCAATATAGGGCTTTGGTCCAACAGGAAGTCTATGTTGCAGGGACTTTCGTGAACAAAGCAGTCAGGACGAGGTGCTATTACTGCATGTGTTAGTTTTGCATAGTTTCATTCTAAAATTAAGACAAATAAATTAAGTAGGCTTATTGGTAGTGATGGGATTATGTGGATGATTTAGACATGATTTTTGCTGAGGGATAAATGGAGCCAATCAAGTTATTTTTAAACTAAAGTAATTCTAAATATTATTGTCACAAATGGTGCTGAGTACTTTTATAGGGATTCTTCTACAGAAAACATTGATTATTTAAAAAATGAAATTCTTAAATACTTTTCAGTAATATTGGTAAGAACATAAATATTGCTGATACAAATTGTGGTAGAATATGACACAAGAAATGTAACTGGATTATTTTCTATGGAAAAGTTTGTTTCTTTAGAGGACAGAAATGCAGTCTAAGACACTTCAGGGTCTTTTCAGCTTCCTTTACTGAAGATTGATCTGAGGTGTTGGACTACCTATGTGGAGTCCCAGCTGTGCATGGTACAAAAGCTGGAGGTGGGTGATGTGGGGGGCGTGGGGAGACTGAGGACTTCTTTTCTTGGCAATTAGTTCACTAGGCTTATATTTGCTGAGATCTCACTTTGCCCAGGTCACTCTCTCTGGGCTATAAGTTTCTTATTTCATGAACACATAATGTGCTCCTAAACATTCTACCCCATGACATGAATTACGTTTCTAAAGCCTGGTAAATAAGAAACTAGGAATACAACAATTTGCTGCAAACCACAAACAAATCAAACATACCTTGAGGATACCAAGTCTAATCTACAGGTGCATATTAAAGTCATATGTAGTAAGAACCTTTTTGTATGATATTTCTAAAGTTCAGAGAAATATAATGGACAGATTAAAAAGTCAATTGCATTGAAGCAATTCAGAATAAAATAAAGAGGTAAAGAAAAGAAGATAAGGAAAAGCTCAACCAATCATGATAATTTATATAAGAGGGTTAATTCTACATATATTTGAGAATTTACAATTGTAGCTTCAGAAAAAAAGGGTGGAGATGTTTTATGGTCATTTGTTTTGTGTTCAGATTTAGGTGTCTGCATAAAACAGTGTAAGCATAAAAATATGCCACATGGACAGACAGGTGGCCATGATTCCTTGGCCTGATTTGCTTTCATTGCTTCACAACTCATGTCATAGTATGAAGATTGTTAAAAGGGGAAAAGGCAGAAGCCCAAATAACTTCTATTTCATAGTAAGAATAAATGTTTCTGCAAAGCAAAAGACTCTCTAGGCACAGTACAATGGGGTTACAGTTCTGCAATTTTGCCGAACTGAAAACACATTCTTTTTCCTTGGTTTTAAAGGTTCACTTTATTTTCAAGCAAGCATGAACAGAACAGTTTCTGATAAACACAAAAGCTGTGTAGCCTCATTATGTTGGATGACAAATGAGATCTTACAGCTTCCCATCAAATCAGTGGAAAAACAATTATCTGTAGAAAGTATGTGCAAACGTTTTTCCCTACAAAGTTAAAGATTCAAGGCAACGTGTCTGGAATGTGCTTCTCCCTTTAGGCTGCCTCCACTCCTTCAAACATCTGTCTCAATTTCCGCCCTTGCTGGAGCCTCCTTTTGGTCTCTCTGCAAATCCATTCCTTCTGAATATGCCTCATCCTGACCCTGCTGATGGAAACCATGTGTCTCTGTTTAAGGAGAAGCGCCCAGTCTTCTCAGCTGGAGATTTTTGGCCAAGTTTTAGACTATCTTCATTTATGGTGTCCAAAGTATCAAATACAGCATAGTCTGCTTTTGGTTTGATTTTGTGCTTTAAATGTTTAAAAGTAACCATTCACACATTTATTGCTTTTTCTCAGCAAAATCTCTAAAGTTAAGCATAGAGCTTTGAATTAAATATATCTTGGATAAGAAATTCTTTAGAGGGCTGGGGATGTGGCTCAAGCGGTAGCACGCTCGCCTGGCATGCGTGCAGCCCGGGTTCAATCCTCAGCACCACATACAAACAAAGATGTTGTGTCCGCCGAGAACTAAAAATAAATATTAAAAATTCTCTCTATCTCTCTCTCTCCTCTCTCACTCTCTCTTAAAAAAAAATAAAATTCTTTAGAAAAATATACCTCAGTAAGTGCTTGTTGATTGCCTATCATGCTACAGCCTATAGGTACAAAGAATAAAGACACCTCAAGAGTTTGCCAGTTAGACACTCAGATATCATAAAACTGGTGGAACCATTACAATACAGGGTAGGGAAAGCTGAAATAGATTCTATGAAAGCACAAAAGGATGTTTAGTGTTTCTTTAAAAGTATTAGATTTGCCCATGTTTACAACCTCCTCCTAGTGGAAGACTTGTATTAAGAAGCCAAAGGAATAGACATCAAGATAAGTGTGTGGGGCTAGGGATGTGGCTCAAGCAGTAACGCGCTCGCCTGGCATGCGTGCGACCCGGGTTCGATCCTCAGCACCACATACCAACAAAGATGTTGTGTCCGCCGAGAACTAAAAAAATAAAAATATTAAAAATTCTCTCTCTCTCTCTCTCTCTCTCCTCTCTCACTCTATCTTTAAAAAAAAAAAAGATAAGTGTGTGTTGCTGGAAGTGAAGATTTATTCTCAATACAAACACTATTCTTTTTTTTAATTATCCTTGAGAGTAGAATGTATTTTGGCAGCATATACATAAATAAAGCATAACTTACTCTATTAGGTTCCCACGCTTGTAGTCATACATAATGTATATATATACCCCTGCCGTGTATACAAATACAATGTTAGGAAAGTTATGACCAATTAATTCTACTGTCCTTCGTATTCCCCTCCTCTCTCCTCTCCCTCTGTTACCCACTGTCCAGTTCAATCTATTTCTATTATTCCCCTCCCCAACTTCCCCTGTTTTGGGTTAGCATTGAGAAATCAGAGAAAAAATTCTGCCTTTGGTTTTAAGGGCTTGACTTATTTCACTTAGCATGATATTCCCCAGTTCCATCCATTTACTAGCAAATGCCATAATTTCATTCTTCTTTATGGCTGAGTAATATTCCATCAGGTATATGTACCACATTTTCTTTGTTCATTGATCCATTGAAGGACATCCAAGTTGTTTCCTTAGCTTGGCTATTGTGAGTTGAGCTGCTAAAAACTTAACACCAGAAAAATAAACAACCCAATCAATAAATGGGCAAAAGACTGAACAAACACTTCACAGAAGAAGAAATATGAATGGTCAAAAATATATAAAAATATAACATCTACAATATATTAAAAATATATAAAAATATAACATCTACAATAATTAGAGAAGTGCAAATTAGAACTACACTGCAATTCTCTTTAATTCCAGTTAGAATGGCAGTTATAAAGAATAACAACTAACAAATAATAATAAATAATAAATAAATGGTGAGGATGTGGGGAGAAAGGTTCACTCATGCATTGCTAGAGGAACTGCAAATTGGTGCAACCACTGTGAAAAGCAGTATAGAGATTCCTCAGGTAACAGAATGGAATCACCATTTGACCCAGTTATCCTACTCCTAGGTTTATACCCAAAGGACTTAAAATCAGCATACTATAATGGATCAGCCACATCAATGTTTATAGCAGTTCAACCTAGGCATCCTTCAACAGAGGAATGGATAAAACAAACACTATTCTTACCTGCAAGAATTCATTGCATAAAATATTCCAGTAAAGAAGGAAGTAAATAAAGCAAGTGTAATGTGAACAAAATCTAAATATTTTTGCAATTTTATACATGATGACAATTGTCAAAGATCTAAGAAAGTTCAAGTTTAATATAATAATGTTGTTTGCAGTATCTGTTATTAAAATAATATAAGGAATGTGAGAAACAGCATATCACAATCAAATCATATAGCTTTCTTGTCACTATACATTTTATTTTAGAGGAAAGAATGTTTTTAGTAAAATGTCATCAGAGGAAATATAAATTGTTAGTGAGAAAGAAAATATTTGAATCTAGGAATCGAAGAACTAAAAGGAGAAAAATATATCTCAATTTCTTATTAGGTATTATCTTCTAGAGAGTAGAATTAGGGCTGGAGAAAGAAGTGGGACTTTTGAATTTTACTTTGCACACTTCTGTATTAATCTGAATCATTCACAAGAATAATTCATTCTCATAATGCTATGTATTATTAGAAAACAAGGAAATGAGTTTTTTAAACCTACCCAATGAACAAATATAAGATATTAAAAGAAAAGAAAGAGTATGAAGAACAACAACAAAGAAAGGTATTGGAAATAATTTCTAGAATTTAAGGAACAAAATTAATTAAAAACAACACCTAGCAAAACCAAATGTGCTCTCCCAAGGAGATGGCTGGGCACAAGGCACTGAACCCCAGGACACCAGTGACATCTGGTGGCAAGGATAGACAAATCTGAAATCTGGGTCTGCATCAGGGGTGACTGGTTGCCTGATAAAATTCTGCTTTTTCACAGATTGAAAGAGTCACAGTGATGCCATCTGGGAGCAAAGAGCTCCTTACTCCGGCCCCACAGCCAGGAGAGTTCCAGGAGGAGGAAGGAGAGGAGGAATCCACCCCCAGGCTGATTGATGGCTCTTCCCCACAGGAGCCGGAGTTCACAGGGGTTCTGGGCCCTCATACCAATGAAGGTTGGGTATATCAATGCTGAATTATAATTGAGAACACTTTATCATCTCTCAAAACTGCCGAGATCCAACTTCACAGGGAGCCTGGAAGACCCAAGGACAAAGCCTGAGATAGACCAAGTTTGAAGCAAGAGTTATACATGTATTTCCTATTCAAATATAAAATATTTTTTTTATCATTCATCTCTAGCCTGAAGGAAAGGATCAAATAACAAAACACTTGGGATGGAAATATTTGTCTGGCATCATAAGTGAAAAACCTTTGTTGTGGAATGCATTTCTAAGAGTACTGGGTTAGCAAGATGAAACCTATGACTCTGAGATTAAAGTCAATGCAGTTCAGAGTGATAAGGTCACTATGATGGTGGTGATAAAAACTATAATAATAACGTTTTGCACTAATTGAACACATGTTTTCTGTAGGCCATGATGCTCAGCACTTCATATTGTCCCATTTGACTATTACTGCCTCTGTGGACATGCTGGCATAACTTATTTGAAGAAATAAGAAACTGGTAACTCAGGATAGTAACTTGCCACATGCCCCCTAGCTCTTGGTATGCTGTGTTTAAAGCCAGACTGTTGGAATTCTTTACTATTGGAAAAGAGGCTTTTTCTCCTCACTCAGTTCTAGGAAAAGACAGTGAAACATTCCATAACATGAGACACCACTTACAATGACATGGAGGTGGAACCAGACACTTTTAGTTAATGAGAAGGTTTTCCTCAAGAGAACTCACACCAGAAAGATTTTACGCAGAATTGTGTAGTGAGGGACTGTGGGAAAAAATGAGAAAGGGTTGAGGGTTTCTGTACATTAATTTTAAATGGCCACTGTTCTCACATATATGTCTGTCTAGTACAGGGAGACAAACATAAATGCTATCAAGTCTCACAAGTGTTTTGAGAAAAGCCAGTATCAAGTACACTGGGAGATGAAACGAGGGGAGGACATAATGACATAAGGCAAGATTCAAAGCAGTGCACTGAGAGTGTCTTGGAGAAATAGAATGGCCAGGTTATATGCATTCAAACCCCAGTCCTGCAACTTGTTCTATATCCAGTCTTGAGCAAGGCATTCAGTGTTTTTATGCCTTAGTTTTCTCAGTTAAAAATGGTTTAATAATAGAATTGACCTTATAGAGTTGAAGACTCTGATATATCCAGCAGTTATTAACAATATTCTTTTATTGATAGAGGGGTAGATTCATTTTTTAACTGTTAATGAATTTCTCAGTGTACAATATGGTGCTGTTAAGTACAGGTACTAGACACACAGCATATCTCTACACTTACTAATCCTATGTAAGTAAACCTTACAGCTGTTGAAAAGCTCCTCATTCCCCTCCCCTCTCCCATCAATCCCTGGTAACTACTGTACTACTCTCTGCCTCTACAAGTTTTTAACTCCTAAACACTACTTCACCAAGAATATAAAAAGTGACCATTTATCAAATGCTTCCTATATGTCAGCCACTTAAGGTGTTTTATGTACATGATCTCTTTGAAGATTTTCAGAAACACTATTTACTAGTGAATATTTAGAACATAAAAAATCTAAATATATTTTACTATTAATAATTTCTATGGTAATATTTTAAATCCATATAGGCTGAAACTGTGAGTGGAAAGACCAAAATTAAGTTATAACAGGTGTGACTATATATGAATTACCCTCAGCATTTCTTGATAAATTAGCAAGGCCAAGAAATATTTAAAAAAATCAAATGCCGTACTTTAAAAAACATGTGGTAAGTGGAAAATGTTAATGTATAATGATTGGAGAAATTAGTAGGTATCAAATATTTTACAGCTCCCCCTTGAAGGAATTTGTTCTGACTTTCCATTGTTAATTTTTTTTTAATTCCTGAGGTTATTATAAGATGTTTTTCTACCTTAAGATTACAATTCCTTCTCTTCTTGCAGGTTTCAAGCTCCATGGGGTTTCTGTCTGATGATTTATAATCTCCAGGACAACATCTGTGTAGCCTACCTCCCTCTACTCCTAGTAGAACTGAGCACCTGTCTATCCTCCCACAGTGGGAGATCTTCCCACTGTACTTTCAATACCATTCCCACTTCTCCCTCAGGATCCCTTTGATATTCCACTTCTGCTCTTTGGGAACTTTTCCTTGTAGTCCCTCCCACTTTGATCACTTCCCTGCATCCAAAGAAGCTCAAATATTTCTTACATCTACTCTCATTCCTCATCCTATACCACCATAAACATCAAGAGCATTATCTACAGTTGCTGTCACTTTTCTCTTCCCTCCAACGTCCACCTGAACAAACTACAATCTTCTTTCCAACCTCATCACTCAACATATTTTATAAAGTCTCTCATAACTACTGTAACAGCTCATCCAAGAACAATTCTCAGTCCTTAACTAAATGACATCTCAGCAGCCTTAGACTCTTGATGATTTCATTTACTTCAAACATATGTCCAGGGGGCCCCATATAGTGCCCTTCCCCAAGTTTCATCCATCCAGCTTGTCATACTTCTCTATTTCCTTAAGAAGTGAGGCCTTCTCTACACAGCTACTAAACAAACAGTGGAGGAGGGGAGACAGTGAGAGAGACAGATAGAGATAGAGATAGGTAGGCAGAGAGGGAGAGACAGACAGACATATATTGGCCAGTGTGTTGAGATATAACACAACCTAGCCATCTTCGGGTCTGTTTCCGTCCTTATAGTCACTCTTCTAAGCTACCGTCATGTTTTGTGTAGAATACAACTCTGCTCACTCTCCCATCTGCTGTGCTTCAGTCTTCCACCACACTTTCATGTAGAATGATCTCTAAACATGCAAATCAGTTTGCATAATGCCCCTGATCACCCTTAATATAAGGAATAAAACCTGCAACACAACCTACCAGGCCCCTGCATATTATGGCCTACCTATTCCCTTATTCTCTGAGCTGTGCCTACATGGACCATTTTTCAGTCTTTCCAAAGTAGAAGGACTTGGCACATGATGCTTCCTTTGCCTGGCATACTCTTCCCTCCCTTCCTGCACAGCCAATTCCTTCTCTTCCTGCAGGTTTCAAGTCAATTATCATTCCTCCAAGACCTCCTTCCATTACTCCCCACTAGGGCAAATCATCCTAGGTTTTGTTCATACATTTCATCCCATTCATTGCCATTATAATCTTGCTTGTTTGTATGATTAACATTCATCTCACATAGCAGATATAAAATAGAACTATGTCTGTGCTTACCACTATTTCACCAGCTAGAACAGTGCCACTTACACAAAAAGGATTCAATAATATGTATTGAATGAATAAATATTAATTATTATATCTTTTTTGCAGCATGTTTGTTTCAATGGGATACTTAAATATGGAATTCAAACTCTAATACAAATATTATATGTGATTTTAACTTTGTAAACTATAATCTTTATATTTTGAAGATAGAATTTCTAATAAATATAAAATTCACTGTAATTTAAAGAAATAAAAAAATAGAACATAATCATTTCCTACTCACAGCTAGAAAAGTGGACAATAAGACTTTTGGTATTCTATAAGAGAGGTCTTTAAATTTAATTTCACAAATAGTAAATATTTGGCAAATGCCCACTACCTAAAAAATACTCTTCAAAAACTCATAATTTAAAATATACTTTAAATATGTTGGGCACAGCTTTAATTGATATACTTGACTTTAATATTCCCTTTATAGAAAATTATGAGAGAAAATATAAAATGGAACATAATGGTCTGTGTGAGATTCTAATCTTGTTTACTAAATATAATTAACCACATTATTGGGGAAAAAATAGTTACTTTCATATAATTATTTACCTTTACCTTTTAGACTTTCCAACCTGCCTTCTGTGTACCTGTATAAGCACCACAGTGTACTGTGATGACCATGAACTTGATGCTATTCCTCCACTGCCCAGGAAGACTGCCTATTTCTACTCTCGATTTAACAGAATTAAAAAGATCAACAAAAATGACTTTGCAAGCCTAAGTATGGATGACAGCATTAATGTCCTTCTTTTCTTTTCAGACTTCCCTGATGATTTTGATAATATCAAATGTAGGCATGGAGAATGAAAGTTGAATGCCAAAATATGACTCATAGTCAATTATTTTTCCCATTTAAATATTTGAGAGATTAATAATGATAATAAAAATGAATAACTAATGGCTATTATAAAACTATATAGTTGTTAATATTTTCAAGTGAGCCATTTTCAACTAAATATAAATCATGAGTAATCATATTTATGTGCTAGAATGTATTTCATTGTGACATTAAAATAAAATGTCATGGCTGTGTATTTACGAAGATTTGGTGGTTTTGGCAAAGCTTCCATAAAAGCATAGTAGTGATGAATGCAAGCCAAAATTCTGACTTTACGGTTGTTGCCAACTTAGAAGAATTTCCGTACTTGTCGTTGTAAAACATTTTAATCACTTGAAGATTTTTTTCAATGCCTGTATTTTTGGCTATTAGAATATCTGATACTCTTCACTGAGAAAAACATCATTAGTAGTAAAATCCAAAGTTTTTGAAGAGTAAAGATATAGAAAAGTTATTTTAAATATAACATGTAAATCTCATTGCTAAAGTTAAAATTTCTTATAAGCACATGAATACACATTGTGTTTGGAGGAAACAAACAAGTTTTATAAAATAAGTAGAGAGATAATTATGTTTTTAACTCTCTATTACTAATTAAATTCACATTTACATTTTGGGGGGCGGGTGCTGGGGGTTGAACTCAGGGACATTTAATCACTGAGTTACATCCCCAGCCCTGTTTTGTATTTTATTTAGTGATGGGGTCTCACTGAGTTACTTAGAGCCTCACTTATGCTAAGGCTGGTTTTGAATTTGAAAACCTTCTCCTGCCTCAGGCTCTGGAGCCGCTGGGATTAGATGCCTGCACCACCGTGATCAGCTCATATTTACATTTTTAATATGTGGGAAATTTTACATTCATATTTTACTTGAGGAAAATATATTCAAGATAATTTGATTACTTCCTTCTTTCTTTTCATCTAGATGATTTAAAAAGGATTGATCTAACATCAAATTTAATATCTGAGATTGATGAAGATGCATTCCGAAAGCTGCCTCAACTGAGAGAACTTGTCCTGCGTGACAACAAAATAAGGCAGCTCCCAGAACTGCCAACCACTTTGACATTTATTGATATTAGCAACAATAGACTTGGAAGGAAAGGGATCAAGCAAGAAGCATTTAAAGTAAGTTTTAGGTTTCATATGAAGAACTTTTATTTTCCCAACTCATTTGCTGTCAATTAATATCTTTTTTATTCCTATAAGAGTTGAAATCAGTTGGCCTGTGTGGTGGTGCCTCAGCTCTTCAAGGGTGTTTGGCTGGAGGAGATGAAATATTGTCTAAGTTTTGGGCTTGTGTTGGAGAGAAATGCTATTTCTCCATGCCTATAAAATCAAGACAAGTCTTTCTGTGTCTCAAAGTCTTACTGTAGAATGTCTTCCATGGGAATCACTACCTTGCTTAAATTGAGAAAAGCAGACAACAGAGAGAGGTTCTTCCTAGAGATAGAGAAACACTTTCAATTTTCATAAAGAAATCTTTGCTCACAGCCAATTTTTCTAAAATTTGACTGGATCTCCTACCACCTCAGCTAACAAGGCCTGAATAGGCAAAATGCTATTTTAGCAACAGTTGCCTGGAGAGGGAATGAAGGGTACAGCTGTGACACTATTAATTTCTACTAAGTCTCTTTGTTTGGACTGTTTTCAGGATATGTATGAACTCCACCATCTCTACCTCACTGATAACAACTTGGACCACATTCCTCTACCACTTCCAGAAAACCTGCGAGCCCTTCATCTCCAGGTAGGCTTCTGACAGTAAGGTGAGCCTCAAAGCTCCATGGAGAAAATCAAATAGAAGGAAGTCAGGACACAAAAATCTGTCCCAAATGGCCTGTTGACATACTCTGATGATTTTTTTTAACTATTTTTTTTTCTAGAGAGCACAATTAGAGAAAAAAAGTGTGTCCTACATCTGAACACAAAGTATTTATACATCCATGGTCCTATCTATCCCATTTGATTTCTATGTGGTCCTACTGCTGCTCCTTCTTCTCCTCCTCCTCTTTCTTTTTCCCCAGTACTAAAGCTTGAACCCAAGGATATTTTATCACTGAGCTAAATCTCAGCCTTTTGTTGTTGTTATTATTATTATTTTAAATTTTGAGACAAGGTCTCATTACATTGCTGAGGTTGACCTTGAACAAAGAAATGTGTAAGGATTAGATATGGAAGAGAAAAGAGAGAAAGAAAAATTGAACCTGACTTCTATTTTTCAGGAAAAATGTGAACTTTAGCTTTTAAGTTTAATATCTTATATTAAATACAATCCTGAGGCATTCCCACACACTCAGAAATCACAAACATCCATTTCTCTGCATAAAAAAGAATAGTTGGTTCTTTTCTTTCATTTTTAACTAACGTAATTAAAAGTTTGGATTATTTTTACTCCCATTAAGTTATATTTGATCTTTGAAGGGATGAGTGAAAACACATTTTTAAAACATTATGATCTAATAGTTTCTAAATATATTTCATTTTCATCTAAGTGATTAAAATTTTCTATAATGAAACATTTTTGGTTAAAAATAAATTATTTCTTATTCACATATGACTTCTACTCTACAGTATAATCAACACTCTTTCATAATTTCATCTGTTCCATAGGATAAATGTGCAGAGGAGACATCCATTAAGTGCTCAAATAAATGTCATAGTCCAATATTATAAATTTTTAGCACAAAAAGCATAAACCACTCCAAGTAGAGATTTTGCTATGCAAGAATAAGTGTCTAGTTCTTGTGTTTTACTCTATGGATTCTATAAATATTTACTTCCATTTCTTTCTTTTTTTCCTATTAATGAATGTTATATATTATATATGTGTGTTATATATCATATACATATATACTTACATAATCTTTCCACATTTTAGGGTATTTGTGCATATCTGTCTTGGTATTCTATATTTTTCTCTTTTGTCAGTTTGTCTAATAATTTTCTTCTGAAATTTATATCATTTAATGTATATTCTTTCTTGCCCTCATTCTGTTTCTGGATGACTGTACTTTCTTTCTTTCCTTCTTGAAAGGTGTATTTCTGTATATATTAAGAGTTCTTGCTTTGTGATAAAATGTATGATTTTTCAAGGGAAGCCTCAAAATAAATTTTGAATTTTATTTTCCAATTATTAATTAAATATTATTGCTATTGTCTGAGATGATAATGACCCTATAAAGTAATCAAAATCTCTAATGTTATATTTGAATTTAGTGTGCTTATATGTACAAGATGATATGAAGTTTTAAACTATTAGTATTTACTTTCACATTCTTATGTTTGGAAAGGTAAAAGTACACATTTTAAAATATTTCACTATAAAGACTACTTCAGCAACATCAAGAATATAGCTGTTTTTAATTTAGATTACTCTTGTGTCCAATCTACATGCACTTTTAATACTCATAAAAATTATCATTTGATGCATTTGGAAATGTTTGGTTAGCTGAAAGCATAGTAATTAAAGGTGAAGTTTCTGGCAAAAACATATTTTCTGGGTTGAATTTCAAGTACTAATACTATCTAATATCTGAATTTCTCTGCCTCTGAGTTTTGTTATCTGAAATAGAGATAATATATTGTGTAGGAAGGCTGGGTGGATTAGATAAGATAAAGTTTATAAATTGAGTATTGCAATTACTGGTACATGATTAAAACTTAAATGTGAGGCATAAGTTTTACTTACAACATGTCTATAACCTATCAAAGGGAACAGTAGAACTAACAGACACTAAATCTGTATTATTAGTCATAAATACATTATAACACAAAGTGGTTATACTAAGAAGGTATGATGAATCACACATTCACCTAACAAAAGAACCCTAAAATTCATCAAATGATATCTATCAGAAATGAAGACACAAATAGATACTTCAATATTCTACTTTCAACAATGGTAAAACCAACTATCTAGAAGATCAGTAATAAATAGAAGACTTAAGCAACACTAAAAATCAATATGACTAACAGACATTTACAGAACATTCCACCCCATAATATGCATTCTTTTAATGAGGACAAGGAATATATCCTGGGATAAAATACTAACAGACCACAAAATGAGTCTCAATGAATTGAAAAGAATTAAAAATAACACAAAGTATATTTTCTGATTCCAAAGAGTTACATTAAAAACCAATCTCATAGATAACTTGAGAATTTCAGACATCTGGATATGAAATAATATTTTCCTTAAACAATGTTTCAAAAAAGAAATCCTTAGGAAGTTAGGAAAATATCTGAGAAAATAAAAACATAAAAACAACATATTAGAACTTATGGAATGAAGTTAAAGCAGTGCATAAAGGAAAATGTTTAGCCTTGAATTATTATTAAGAAAAACCATCTCTTCCATCTGGAATAAGTAGAGGGAACTGGTCAAAAAAGATGAAAATAACAAGAATTAGAGCAGAAATAAATAAAAAACAGAAAAATAATAGAGAAAATAAACAAAACTAAAAGTTGGAAATGTTTGGTCAGCTGAAAGCATAGTAATTAAAAGTGAAGTTTCTGGCAAAAACATATTTTCTGGGTTGAATTTCAAGTACCAGTACTATCTAATATCTGAACTACAATTATCAAGAAAAATATCTCAAATTAATAAAGTTAGGAATGTAAAAGGAGACACTACTACCAATCTTACAGAAATAGAATAATAGGGAATACTATGAACAACTATAAATGTCAACAGATTGTATCAATAAAATGGAAAAACTCAAAAAAGACACAGAATTGACTAGAGAATAAACAGCAATTCTGAATCAATATATAAAAAGCAAACTATATGAACGCAGCTATTTGTGAAGATTTTCTGAGAAAAGTCCAATCACATATGATTCTGCTGATTAATTGTATCAAGTGCTTAAATAATTAATACCAATATTTTACAAACTATTCCAAATTATAAAAATGAAGAAACATTTCCTGACCCATTCTATGAGGCCAGAGTTACCTGAACAACAAAATCAGTCAAAGATATAATTGGAAAAGAAAAATATAGGCCTATATACCTTATAAATATAATACAAATATCCTCAGTAAAATATAACAAACAGAATCCACCAAGTGATAAAAATGAATACACAACAAAACTAAGTGGAATGCAAAGTAGTTTTTAAAAATGGAACTATGTAATATACCATATTGATAGAATAAAGGATAAAAGGCACATAATTATTTCAATATATGCATAAAAACCACTTGATAAACTACAGCACCCTTTTATTACAAAATCATTAAAAAACTTCTAGGAATAGAACTTCCTCAATTAAATAAAGAACATCTGTAAAAAAAATCCCACAGCTAACATTATATTTGATGGAGAAATACTGAATATATCTCCCCTAAGATTAGAAACAAGAGAAGTTTAAAATACTGTTTAATCTCTCTACTTCTATTCAACATGTACCTCGAACATGGGCTAGACCAATGAAGAAAAACATATACAAGAAATGAGTAAAATGCCATTCATATTAGAAATGAAATAGTTTTGCTATTTTCAAATAACATGACCTTTTACACAGAAAATCCTAAGGAATCCAATAAAAATTGAACTAGAAAATGAGTTCAGTAGAGTGGCAAGTTATGAGATCAACATAAAATATCAATTGTTTTTCTGTAGAGAAGCAATAAATAATCTGAAAGTGAAATTAAGAAACATCTGTTTATAATAACCACAATTTTAATTACCTAAAAATAAATATAAAAAAGAAGTACAAACCATGTCATGTTAAAATTATAACACATTGTTGGAAGTAAAATGATTCAAGTATAAATGGGCCTATATTGGTGGATCAGAGGATTTAATATTAAGATGAAAATGCTCCCCAAATTGGGCAACAGATTTTGAATTCAACAAATCCTTATAAATCTACTAAACCTTTGACAAATAAAGTATTTCTGCAACACGTTTTAAAATCTACACATACACACACACACACATACACACACACACACACACACACACATTTATTTTTAAATCTTGAAAATGTTTTTAAATTTGTTTGAAGTGGTGGTTGTGAAACTTTGTGAATATATTAAAGATCATACAAGTGAACATTTTAAGTGTAGATAATATGAAATACATTCAATAAAACTATTTTAAAAACTCAGTCCTGGGCCCTAAGCATCCTCCTGTTATTTTCTTTCCCATTCCTTTACTTACCTTCAGCCCAGCTGACTTAAAGGTAAAATGCTAAGAATAACATTCCATGCTGCCTCCTCAGGATTTTGAACTTCATATTCTCTTGAATTTCCTTTGCTTGGTTCCTCCTGTGTCTGCTAGTCATTCTATTCTCAGTTCAATTGATACTTCTGAGAATATATTTTTCTCCTTTCTTCATAGTACTCATCATTTTGGGAAAAAAACCTTTTATTTAAAAATTTGCTCTTACCTACTTATAGCATCCTTTTTAAAGTATAAGTTCCATGAGGACAAGAGAATATCTCCTTTGTTATTTGATGCATCCTCATTCCTTAGAAAGTGCTTGTATATAGTAACTGTATAATATGTACATTTTACTGAGGGAAGGAACAGAATAAAAACAAAGGTGAGGTAAAATAGACTATGATATCAATCAATACTAATAATATGCAATATATTATTTTATTTTCATCTTTTTAGAATAATAACATTCTGGAGATGCATGAAGATACCTTCTGCAATGTTAAAAATCTGACTTACACTCGTAAGGCACTAGAGGACATTCGGTTGGATGGAAACCCTATCAACCTGAGCAGAACTCCTCAGGCATACATGTGTCTACCTCGTTTGCCCATCGGGAGCCTTGTGTGATTTCAGATAATCATTATGATGCTCACCACAACAAAATATTTTTTTCTGCTTTCTTCAGAAACAAAGCTCAGCATGAAACTTTCAAATTGCATTCCAAAAGCTGATATGATTACACAAAATGCAACTCAAAGTGTTAATAAATATATGATGAAAATTTAGTAATTTAAGAAAACATCAGATAAGGAATAAACCTACAAACTATTCAGAAAGAGCAAAACTAAATGACGGAACCAATTTTATAGATATTCTTAAAAATCAATTATAACTTGCAAGTGTTAGGAATGCATATGTTAATTCAAAATTAAGTATATAATAAAGAAAATTTTTAAATTGAACATTAGCTATTTAGCTAGAATTTAGATGTTTTTTCATTAAACTCTTCTATTCCTTTTTTAGTTTTCACTAACACATACTTTCTCCTATTTTGTTAAAGAGCATAAAGAAAAATAATAAATATGTTTGAAAATTACAGTGGCCTTGTGGGAAAATAGCTGTTGTACTCCAATTATATACATAAATAATACATATAACTCCAGTTTTTGAATGATGATATTTTCATTCAAATTTTCTGTTAAGTCCTTTTAGACTTTTGCCCACATGACTGGTTATTTGGTCTATTTCTGTGTCTGCAAAAAAGTAAAATATAGAAAATGAAAAAGAGATGATAATCACACCAGGAAATAAGGAATACTTTATGAGTTGAGCTTCCATAAAATGTAGAATATAGGAACCTGTATCTGAAACACAACAAAAGGATATCTATAAAGTGTGAGCTTCCTTTCAGCTGCAAAATACTAAGTTCCACTCACTGAAAATAATGTCTTCTTGATTCCTTATAAAGTTTTCCCTGAGAAACAAAAACTTATATAGGAGTAATATCTTCATTTGTACACAAATAGATATGTGTATGTGCCACTTGAATATACATATATCCACGGCACATGTGTGTGTATGTGTGTGTGTGTGTGTGTGTGTGTGTGTGTATGAAAGCATGCATTTAAAGTACAAGAGATACTAACTACTAACTATTCTGAACCTTGTTATTTTCATTTTAAAATAGTTCTTGGTGATATTTCCATATCAGCAGGACTCTACTGATTCTGAAAACTATACATAATTCCATTACAGAAATATATGTATTTGCACTTAAAACAATCAAAACTGTCAAAATTCTCTTTGCTTAAACATAAATGATGCCGAATGCCAATGTCTTGGCTTGGCACAGAATCACCAGCCACCACACACCTTTGTAGGTTCAAACAGCTTTATTCCCACTCTCACACTGCCTCCACACAGGTCCAGGGGCAATCCCCTTCTGCTGTCTGCCCGCACAATTCACCTACTCCAGGAGGCTATCTCCAAATCCCATTTTAATCTCAATGGGAACAAGCAGCAGGAACACCCTAATCCCAGCAATAATCTTCAACCTCCAACTTCCCTAAAACCCCTTGTCTTAAACTGGCAACGCCTTAAACTCAAGGAGCCGGTTACTTCCTCAAACCTGATCAGCTCTAAACCCGGATCTGCCTTGGTCCTTGAGCAAGGTCACCTTATTAAAGCATGCATGCAATGTCCCATCAAATGTCCTCTAAGCAGCATGGGGTACTCTTGGCAAGGAAATTTCGATGCGTCATTCCTACTTGACAATGGCCCTCAGCAAATAATTTTGTGTACATGTAAGAATACATAAAGTAGAATTTGGAGTCAAATATTATTATCTTACATTTTAACAAGTGTTACTAAATTTCCTTTAAAATATTACACCCACATTTTCATCTACAGTGTGGGAATGATACCTGATTCTGTACTACCTTACTATAATAGTTTAATATCAAACTATTCTACCACTGCATAATCTATTTCTGAATTAATACATTATAGTTAAAATGAGATAATTATCAGTACCTTCAAACATTTAAAAATACCCTATTTTTTTCAATTATCTCTTTTTCAATCAATTACTTTTCAAAATCTAAATTATCTGAATTTTTTCTTATTGCTCAACATCATTTGTTGTATGTCATTATTTATAGTTACTGGAGCTAAATCCAAAATTTCTATAATGTAACAATTAGAGAATACTCCTCTAACATACATCCACTTTAGGTATATAGATATTTTTTTGATTCACTCTAAAAGTATGGTACCAATATGTGTCTAATAATGAAAAAGTATGTGATAAATTTTCTTGAGCCCTAGGGAGGAAAAGTAATCATAACTTTTTTTTAAAGAGAGAGAGAGAGAGAGAGAAGAGAGAGAGAGAATTTTTTAATATTTATTTTTCAGTTTGCGGTGGACACACATCTTTCTTTTATTTATTTTTATGTGGTGTTGAGGATCAAACCCAGCGCCTCGTGCATGCCAGGCAAGCACGTTACCGCTTGAGCCACATCCCCAGCCCAATCATGACTTTAATCAGACTTTGAATACCCCCCAAACTGAACATCTTAACCATCCAAACATCAAGTACCACAAACCAGTGACATTTAAAAACTGATTTTTTGCTTTTAGATACACATCCTCATAGCTACATTACTATGAACCATACTAAAAGGGAATTTATTTTAAATTCCGTCAAGAATTATAAATAGCAAAATTATATATATGTTATATGTTATATAACAAAAAGTACAACAAAACTCTTGGCTTAAACTACACCCATTTATTATCTGACACTTCTCTTGATTGAAGTTCCATATGACTTGCATAAGTTCTCTACTTGGGAATTTATCACACAGAAATGCAAGTGTCCTTGGCTGAGCTCTTACTTGAAGATATGGAATCAATCCACATCCAAACTCATTTAAAAGGCTGGAAGAATTTGTTCCTGTGGTTGTAGGACTGAGGTTCCTAATTCCTGGCTATCAGCCAAAGGCACTTCCCATCTTCTAGAGGACACACCCATCCCTCATTACAAGGTAACTTCCATCTTCAAAATCTAATAATAGCACTTTGAATCTTACTTGGCTTTCTAATCTCTCTGATTTGTTCTTCTTTTCTATTCAAAGACAAAATCTTTCTTTAAAGTTCTCATTTGTTAGGGTCACACCTACCTGTTTAACCTTCATACTTAAGGTCAACTGCTTTGGGACTTTATATCTGCAAAAAAAATTTTAAGAATACTTTGATGAATGTTTGAATATCAGAGTCAGGAATCCTAAATAGCCATCTTTAAAATTTTGCTTATCATATCTCCAATCCTAGTAGTAGTAGTAAGCAAATGGTAACTCCCCATGGGTGATGACTTCTTTCTCTATCCTTAAATCTTCCTAGAAATGCACAGAAAATATCAGTGGTAGCAATGTCAATAATAAGGAACATTGGTAACATTTAATGAATCAAGTTTATGTCTCTGAAGAGGAAATAGTTATTCTTTAGTCATGTCTCCATGTGGACAAGAAAACAGACAATATCACAGACTTCTAGATGGGTTGTGCCAGTGAGGGAGCCACATGGGTGATTAGATTTTGACTAATTTGCTAATGTTTAAGAAAAAGAATTACAATGATCCTTAGAAAAATAGTTACTTTAAACATATACATAAATTTTAACCAGAACTGTCT
Source organism: Ictidomys tridecemlineatus (assembly GCF_052094955.1). Classification (NCBI taxonomy): domain Eukaryota; kingdom Metazoa; phylum Chordata; class Mammalia; order Rodentia; family Sciuridae; genus Ictidomys; species Ictidomys tridecemlineatus. The sequence continues at coordinate 27,359,351 of NC_135482.1, forward strand.
TACATGTTATTTTTGCTTGCATATATGGGAAATGCTGAGGAAAGTAATACAGGAGAAAGAAAAATCATCTGCTAGATTTAATTCATGCATTTTCATGAGTTAAATGATTAACACTGCCAGTGGTTAATAGTTTACAAGATGTCCATAGAGCTGTTATGACAACTTTGTATGATGTTATATAAAATACTAAGAGCCACAGCACATCATTACTATAAAATAGAAGATGGTAAAATACAAGAGACCATAAAAGTGATACATATTTCAGTGAATAGTGACAGAAAATCACTTTTAGATCTAGAGTTTAACTCTGAAGGATACTAAATGTTGTTTTAAAGTTAGTGCCTCTTGACCCACATTGTTATAATAGCAATCAATTATCAGATTCAACTACACGCCAGGCATTCTGCTTAAGTGTTCATCCTAAGGGTTGGGGAAAATCAAATCACAGATCAAATAAGTGTCCTGGGTCATGGTGTTACCCTTGTTTACCAGTGAGTCCTTGCTTCCCCAATGTTGAAGTATAACACCAGAGAAGCACGCAGAGGTAAGTATAGAGTGGAAAGTAGAAGCTTTATTAAGGACAGCTGAAAAGACTTCTCCTGGAGGAAGCAGGGGACCCAAGAAGTGGAATCCATGGAAAGGGGATGTCGCCCCTCTTTTATAGCTAAGGTCTTCTTTCAGCTTTCCCACATTCCTGTCCTCCTTCTGTTATCTTTCAGTGATGGAATGTAGGTGGGAAGGCCCAAAGGATGGGGCACAGGTGGGCCAAAGGAGTAATCTGGGCAGGAAGGACTTTTGGATTAGCATCTCGGCTTTTGCTGGGAACTGTTTCATTAACATTTCTTTGGGATGGGCTCTGGGCCTTGGGGATATTAACATTCCAAGAGTTGTTCTGCTTTTCCTGGACTCCATTCTCAGCATGGCCTTCATTTTACTTTGATATTAGACCCGATTTACCTAACTACACTGACTACCTGTATTTAAATCTGGCTTCAATGGGAAGCCCCCTAAATTCTGTCCGACTCCATCCCATTGTTGTGCTTAAAAACTATAGTCTCACCTTTGTCCTGTTTTATAATATTAGAAAATGGTGTACAGATTGGATGGAGCTACAAATATCAGCATGGTCTTTCTTTGTGAATGGTGACTTCCAAATTACCAAAAGCTTCCTTTGAAGCTTTTTCACAATGGAAAAACCATTTCTGGGAGCCACAGTAGTTGTGTATAATGCTGACTTCCAGAAAATCAGTAGGAAGATGGATTAACATCTTCCAGGCTCAGAGGAAGCATCTAGAAGCCTTCGTTAGCTTATTCTTTAGGCACAGTAGTACAATAGCTCACAGTAATTTCAGGGGAACAATGGAGATGTTCAATATTTTTAAAGCAAAAAGAGAACATGGAAATAATTATATTATTGTTATATATAATAATTTAATTTGGATTATACACTTTATAATAATAAACAATAAAATATATAATTATTTTATTATTTTTATAAAGGAAGAAGCCCATGGAAATCATAATGAGGCTTGGCCTGCAAAAACATTACTGATGATATCAGGTCTTCCCCCAAATGCTGCAGAATATGTTTCTATCCTCATAGCCTCATCAGTATGATATTATTACAAGATCAAGGGGATTTGTACCAAAAAATAAAATACTGGTATAAAAAGGACATTCTTATGTAAACATGACAGTGCTAGTTGACATTTACACAGGCACTGTGATTACACACTCACAAGGCTACTTTGCAGTTGCTGTTTACCAAGAACTGTAGAAGGGAGAAGTGCTTATTTAAAGCCTTGAAATGAAATGACTATATTTTAGCAATCTTTCTAACTAATCATATTTAAGTGGCCATTTCAAACATATCACATTGTTCCTTGACAGCTCTAACTTTACAACTGACCTCTAAGCAAACCACAATGTATGTGTCTTAATAATACTATTTCTTGCCCTAAATTGCTACATGTCAGTTTTCCTTTATACATTGCAGACTTTTTTCCCAAGGGGAGGAGGTGCATTCTACAGCTCTGGAATATTTTATACTTTAAAATTAAGCAAACTTGTCCAGGTTACAATTCCTATCTAATCATTACTGAGTACACGTGGTTTGAGGTGTTATAACTAGTGTAATTTTTGACAGTTCTCTGAAAATCTTGAGTGGCTGTAGGCTTACTAATATCAGAAGGTGCCAGCAAATAGTACCTACACACAGTAATATGATGAGTTTAAAATTGACCTCTTCATTTTTCTTTAAAGGTGTCAAAACACACTCTTTGTAATTATCACAAAGTTAACTTTCTCTTCAAAATTTTCTTAAAATGATTTGATGTTTCATTAGTGGGAAATATCATAATAGTGTTCCCTGATAGAAAAAACACTTCATAGTATTGCAAACTAGCCCCTCTACTTCCCAAATTAACAAGAGAAAGAAATGGGAAATTTTGAAATTCCTTAGCTTACCTTTGAAAAGCTAGAAAAACTTACTATCTTGCACCTAGTCTCTGTGACCACAAGATGGGGCCAGCTTTTTTGAAATTCCTGTATGGGGTTGTCTTTGCAGAGGAAAAAGGTAAGCCTCTGACCATGCATAATATGCTCTAATCACTTATTTATATTTGTTTCACATAGAGCAGCATTAGTTGCATAGATTGATCTAAAAATTATTTATCGAATTTCATTATCTAACAAAATATATCACTTATACCAAATTTCTTTCTGAAGAATTAGTTTCTTTCAAAGTCAAATTTAAAATGCATAAATCTAATAGGTATACCCAATTCCACTTTGCCGTAAGAATGATGATTAGTATTGTTCATATAGAATATTTAAAAAATGGAATTTGTGATAAAATTTTTCAGTGAGGAGTTCACTTCTCATAGTTTGCTTTGGGTATGATGCTTACAGACTAAATTTTGACTGAGCTACTACTGCCACCAAGTGTTTGAATTTTTTCAAGTCACATAAATGAAAAAAAAAAAGAAAAGAAAGAAAGAAAGAAAAAAAGAAAGTAAGACCACACCAAGATTATAATGTTTTTAACTTATATGAACTTAATGCTCTCTTTTGCATATCATAAAGCCTAGTATAACCTATATCAACATATAGCATTTACTGGAATTTCACAATGCCAACATTATTAAAAGTTTCCAAATAAATTGCTGATTGGGAGCTATAAAGGATATATTTTAGACATTTTACTGGATTTACTTTACATATATGGCAAACTGACTAGAAGTTCCCCCCTAATAATTTTCTGCTTTCCAGTGTTTATAACTTTGTGTTTCCCAGCAATCACCCATCCCACCTTTTGTGCTGGATTCTCTGAGCCTTCTTTTGAACCAAAAGAATGGTAAAGATGATGAATGGCATAAATGTCACATCCATGATTATGATAAACACATACACAGTATCTATGTGTGCATCTCCATCTGACGAAGAACAACTAGGGAAATACTCTTTCTGGGCTTGATGTAGTACATCTGTGTTAAAGAAGCCTATGGAAAGGAACTATGGGCAATATCAAGAATCTAACTTTGATCTCTTGTAGGTGGCCTCTGCATCTTAAAGGTGGCTTTCAGCCAACAGACAGCAAAAAGGAAGGGCCCTCATCATAGATCCACAAGTAAATGAATTCTCCTTTAACATGAATGATCTTGGGAGTAGATTTTCCCAAACTGTGCCTCTGGAAGAGAACCTGAAATAGCCAACACCTTGATTACAGCTTGTATGAGATCCTGAGTAGAGGGCTTGGCTAAGCTATTCTTGGTCCTCTGGGAAGGAAGAGATAAACAATGAATGTTGTTTTAAGCAACTAAGTTTATGGTAATTTTTAACGCAGCAACAGAAAACTAATACATAATATATATATAAAAATATAGGTCAATTAAAAGTGTGTCTTTAAAAATTCTTCAATTGGATTTCTGTTATATTTAACATACTCTGGTGGTAAACTGTGGTATAGCAGAGCATTAAAAAAAATCTGTAGTATAATCCCAATCTTACAAAAATGTAAAAACTATAAATCACATCTGATTCACATAAGAAGAGTTGAGTAAGACAATATTGATTTTAATAGGTAAAATGAATAAGAAAGATAAGCCAATATTGCATGTAGAAAAGTCAGCTGAGCAAAACATGATGCACTTAATCATCTGTAAAATCAATCATAATTGTTTTAATATTTTGTAGTTGTCAATGGATCTTTTATTTTATTTATTTAACTATCTATTTATCTATCTTTCTATTTATATTTATATGTAGGGCTGAGGATTGAACCCAGGGCCTCACACATGCCAGGCAAGCTTTCTACCACTAAGCCACAACTCCAGGCACCTAATCATCATTTTTAAAAAACAAAAAGAGAATAATGAGAATTTCATTACAGTAATATGGTCAATTTCTTAAAGGTCTCAATTAAAACTCCTATAGTATGACATATGTCCTTAGAAAAATAAGCCCAGAAACCACAATTCATTTTGAGGTAAGTAGAGCAGGTATGAGTCTGCATTTAGAAGGGGTCGCTGGAGACTACCAATGTCAGCACTCTGTATTTTGAGTCAAGAAGTTTTATCTTCAGCAAACCAAAGAGCAAGTGCAATTGAGTGAAGCCTGTGGAGTCCAGAGGTCCCAAGGTAACTCTGGACTCCTGATCCATGAACCCCCATACTGTTCTAAGTTTCCAGCCAGCAATTCATAAATAACCTTTGCAAGCTTCAGGACTTTCACATTTTGCTTCCCTGGGATTTAATGGGTAGAAGTAATCAGTTTTCTATTTTTCACGATTTTATACACTACAGAAAAGTAATAAAGGGAAGTAAATACTCTGGGTTGGTTTTCTCTAGGATTACAATTAGTGAGCCTTGATATTTCTACAAAGTGGGACAAGAAAAGAACACAGGGTGGTAGGGATGCCTATTGTTACATCATCCACAAAAATACATGTTCTTACATATACTGAAGTAGCCCTGAAGTAGTTAAGTATAGTAATGATGATAACTAAGTAATGAAGTATTTATGGATTATACGAAGTTCTTTAACGAAATACCTTATTTAATCCTTCACACAATCCTGTTAATATAACAGAACCAGACTAATGGTATGGGTAAAGAACCTGAGCCTTAGGAAGGTGAGCTGAAGTTGAATTACATCTAGCTAAATCAAAACTCATATGCTTAACGATAATACTTCTAAAGCTCCCAAAGTATGCTATAAGATCAGTGAAGAGACAAACGGAAAAGACATAATCAGAATATTCCTATTCTCAAGAACAAACCCATGAGGTAACAATGTTTCTTTAGTCAACGTATGCATATGGTATGTTACAATTAGCAAAATACTTTCCAGTACGTTTTACATTTACTTTCACAAGAATCCTATTTAAGTTGGGTTGGTAGTATAGCCATGTCATTAAGAACTCCGAGTTAAATTTAGTCTTAAATACTATCCCTGAAGTTCATTAGCCCCACAACCTGGGTAAAATACCCCTCAGTTCCCTAATCTTTGAAATGTGGTAACAATGTATCAGAAGACAAGAAGATTAAGTGCCATAAGCACACCTGCACTCAGTTCACACACTCAGTACATGTTTGTAATCTGTTCAAATATGATGAATCCCGAACCCCCAAAAGATGTAAAAATATTTATTTGTCTATACCCGAGTTCTCCCACCCTTGCCCAGGTTCAGTTGAAAGTCCATCTTCCACATCCCTGATCCGCAAGATGATACAAAAGGATCAAACAAACTCCCTAAAGTGTTGCTTGGGTTGGGCAGCATAAAACCAGTCCCAGCCTCTCTCCCCACACCCCTCAAAAACTGCGTCACAAGCCCCTTGCGAATGTTCAAGGCACACCTAGTCCAGGCCGGAACCCCGCCTCCACACGCAGGGATGGCCCTCTCGATCCCGATTGGCTGTCGTCCTGGGCAACCGAGGACGCGGTGGGCACGTGAGGGCCCCCCAGCCGGTATTTAAAGGCTGGGGCTGGCTGTGGCCTCTCAGTCCGGCCAGGACCGCGACGGTGAAGCACCTGGGTTGAGAGGGAGTGGCAAGGTAACGCGCAACCACTAGCTCCCCCGTCCCCAGCCCAGGCCTCTGCTGAGGCGGGTGTGTGTTGGGACCCGGGAGCAGCTCTCACTGCGTGTCGCCAACCAACACCTTCCTCCCCCACCATCCTTACCCAGCCCCAGTCCCACTCAACCCACCTGGGCAAGACAACCCAGGTGCGAAGGACAAGAGATATCTACGAGCAAGCGGTGAAGAGGGGGGGCCTCCTGGAAAGAGACGAAGGCAGGATTCCAGCCACAGGCATGTGGTCATCCTCAGACACAAGCTGAGGAGGTTCTTCAAACCATCGGATCTGGCCAAACTTGACAGCTTCTAGGACGCTACTATTTAGACCTCTTGGGGGCTCCCTGAACCATGACCCAGACCCTCTACAACAAGGAGGACCCTCTTAATCTGGGCGGCGGCTGGTCATCCTCTGCCCCCTTACACACCTGGTCATCCTGCCATGGAAGGCGCCGAGGCGCTCCGATTTACAAGCGGCGGTACCGCTATGGCCCCAAGGCCGAGTATGAGCCTCCCAGGAAAAAGCCCAAGCAGCACTACGGTCCAGGCCCGTGGTTCCAACCTCCCCGACGGCCCTGCTGGGCCGTGTACTCCAACTGGGGGCGTTGCGGAGGGCCCTGGTGCCCACCTCCCGCAGGATTCCGGAAGCCCCCCTACCAGATGCACATGATCCGGGTGTATGGTCTGCACCCACTCTGCCCTTGCTGCTGCTCTTGCTGGCGTGGGCCCTGGAATCCAGGCTGGGCAAGGCCTCCAGGCAGGAAGAAGCGCTGGGGCCGCAGGGGCCGCGGCCTACGCCGCCACCCTCGCCGCTCCTCCCCAAAGAGCCCGCCGGCCGATGCGAGCACTTTGCTGCGGCCTGTCAACCTGTATGGGTGGCGCGCGCCAGGTATGAGAGCGCCACGGAACACCACCCAGTTCATTATGAACCAGATCTACGAGGACATGCGGCAGCAAGAGAAGATGAAGCGCCAGCAGGAGGCGCTACGAGTGCAGCAAGCCCAGGCTGAAGGCTTGGCGTCCCCGGCCGGCTCCACCGGAAATGACGCGCCCCCTAGCGGCGGTGAGGAGGACTTGGAGCTGCAGGAAACTTTGTATAGCTTCATGCAGAATCCCTCTCTAGTCTTCAGTCCTGCCCCAGAGGAGGAAAAGCAGTCTCCCAACGCGCAGCTGGTGGAGGAAGAGGAAGAGGAAAAAATTGAGGATGAGGAGAAAATTGAGGATGAGGAGGAGTGTGATGAGGAGCTGTGTGATGGAAAGGAGGAGGAGGGTAGTGAAGAGGAGGAAGAGGAAGAGGAGGCGGAGAATGGAGAGACAGAAGAAGAGGTGGATGAGGAGGAGGTGGATGAGGCTGAACAAGGAGAGGAGGATGAAGAGGGAATGGAAGAGGAGGGCCTGGAGGAGGAGGAAGAGCAGAGAGAGGATGAAAATCACTTGCCTCTGGAAATGCCTTTGTCAATCCTAGTAGGGGAAGAAGAAGAAAGAAAGAATTTTATAGACTATACTTATTTAAGCACAGAACAGATTATTCCCAAAGTGCCACAGGAAGCTCTCTTCACGGTACAAGACATTAACCACTAGACATCTGGAAGGGAATTGAGGAATGGGATGGAACTAAATTTTGAGGCTAAGATCGATTAGCAACTTTTTAAAAACTAATTTAAAAGTGAGTTCCATTAATAAACATATCTATGTAAACCCCTTCTTTGGCCACTATAAAATGCTTAAACATTGGTGTGTTGGTGTATGACTATGGGTGGGGGTGGGGAGCTTTCAAATATTTTATTGCAAGTGATTAAAGGCCAAATATTTTATTGCTACAGTTTGAATAGTTTCATTTGCTCTTTTCTCCTCTAGACAATTGTGCTTTTGTTATGGCAATGCTGATCTGATTCATGTAATTTAATGACCTTGGTATCAACAGATATTTCGACTGTTATGTGGTTAAGCACATAAGATGGCTATTGAATGTCTACTTGTGCTCTTAAAAGACATTTTACCCTATTTTTCTACCTTCAGAGTTCACTTTTGAGGGTTGTATTTTGGTAACCCCATTTTCAGTCATTTGTGGCATTGCTCATTTATATTCCTTATTCCACAGTGCTATGGATCTTCCTCAGAAGAACATGAAGTTGCTTCTGTGGAACTGGTTATCTGCCATGGCCTCAACAATCCATAATCCATGCAGGGAGAGGATTCCCCATGGTCAGAAGTCAACTTGCACATCTAGTTAAAATCCAAGGTAACTGCAAACAATGGAACATAGCTTTGGTTTTGAAACCTTGTTCCTGGATATATTCCTTGCCTAAGTCCAGAGGAATCATAAAACTAGTTTTGTGCAGAATGGATTTATAAGAAAAGATTATTGACCTTTTGGGGGTGGAATACCTTATTTTGTTTCCCAGTTTAAAAAAAATGATGTGTAAAATGAGACTTGTATGAGCTAGATTCTGATATCTAACAATTACTTGTGAAGAATATATCATAAAGATATCTTTAGCCCAAACACTTGTAGGAAGTAACACATTTCTTCTTAGACACTTAATAAAATGTTCTATCCATAGCATATTTCCAGAATATCCCTTGATGAAGAATTTGAACCTGCCTTCTCCAAAATACCATGATGAACTATGCTGCTTAGTTGGAACCACATTTAATTGCTGGTTAAAGAGAAGACTACATTGATATTTACCAAATGTTGATTTTCATTCATATATTTCACTTTTTTGCAGCTTTCAAGATAACAAAGTAAGCTGTTGAATAAAAATAAAGTACATATTCTCATTTATTTTATCAAAAATCTATGTAGCAGTGCTTCGGTATCCAACAGGATGAACAAAAGAAATGAAATTAAAATAGGAATTTTACAATTGCACTAAATATTCCAAATTAAAGCAGTTGATGACCAGTTATATTTTCCAATGTTCAGTTTTTCAATGACAATCAAAGGTGCCTTTCTATTACTGTTAAAATATATACAAATAGAGGCAATCCAAGAATGATGCTACTGATAATACTGGTCAATAAATCCTAACAAATATTCAAAACACCAAAATAATCACTAGGTTAAATGTAAGTATGTTCTTATGAAGCCCTTTCATTTATGATTGAATTTCTTTTTCTTAACAGTCACATGTAGACAATTCAGTTTCTTTTGGCAAAAGATTCCACTTTAAAAAATGTAAAAATATAACAAAGCATTTTCGTTATTCGTTGTAAGGGATATAAACATTAACAATGCCGCAGGATTTTACACTTTTTACCATTGACCATGATTGACATATATGGAACTGCTAGGGACCAAGTACTATGAATAGTGATAAGGAAAAACGGTAAAACAACAAAATTCCTCAGGTTTTAATAAAAAGGAGAGACATTAAAATAAGACAAATTGGCTTTTGCAATAATTCTGAAGCAAACCACTATGAAAGCATAAATCACAGGGAATCCAACAATGCGTCTGGGATGTCTACTTTGTGGGAAGAGGGAGCACTGAATCTAAAGGTCAAGAGCTGGGGGAGAGTGGGGGGCATTGAGGAATTGAAGACAGAAAGACTAGAGTCTCTGGAAGGAGCAGCCAATGAAAAGAGGTAGGCAGAAGCCATATCTTCTCATTCCTGTGCTACTCATGCCTTCTGAAATAGACACTCGCAAAAATTAAAGAAATCATTGATATTGTTATGGTCCCTTTCCTGATCCTATGGAGTATGAAATGATTAAATCATGTTGAAGGGTTAAGAGTGTTTTAATCAATTTTGCATCTTTGTGATCAAAATACCTGACAAGAACAACTTGGAGGAGGAAAAGTTTATTTTGGTTCATGGCTTCAGAAGTCTCATTTCACGGTTTTTAGTTCTAAGGCAGAAGCATCATGGCAAAAGGACACCACAGAGGAAAGCTTCTCGGCTCCTGATAGCTGGGAAGCAGAGAATCTCCAAGGCCACACCTTCAGTGACCTACCTCCTCAGCCAAGACCCGCTTGCCTATAGTTTTTAAATCTCCCAGTTAATCCATTTAATTTACTAATCCATCAAATGGATTGACCTAGTGATGAGGTCAGAGCAGAGCACTCACAACTGAGTAATTTCACCTCTGAATATTGCTGCATTGCACAGCACATGAGCTTTGGGAGCACATTCCAGATCCAAATCAGAACATAGGAACTGGCATTTTAGTATCCCCATCATTACCCTTCTCAGTTACTTTCTCTCCCACTATCTTTAGGGATCCTAGGGTTTGTTGCTTAGCATGATTGGAACACTTAGTTCTTAGCTCCTAGTGAGAACTCTGCAAAGCTTATTTGGTACAAATAAGTATTAGTATGGGTTCAGGATAAACCCAGTCTTTAGTTTTAGAGGTAAGTATCCTCTTGAAGAAAGTTTTCCAAAAGAATCTTATTATTCTTAAAGTCATTCAAAAGTCGATGGTGTGGATACAGTAATACAGAGGTACCACTTAAAAAAATTATTTGTCAAATATCAAAAAATAAGGTTTAGAAGGCCTAAAATAGATAAGCAGTTTTGCTACTTATCTGAGGGTTTTTGTTTTCTTGTGACTGACAGCATTTTTTTTAAAAAAAATTTACCTTCTTTACTTTGTCTCCACAGTAACTTGCATTTTTTTTTCTGTGAAAATATTAACTCTCTAAAGATGGTAAATATAGTTGACATTTAGAGATCAAAATTGATCTCTAAATATGATTTCATAAAATTTTATAACATCTGTAAATAAAGAAGACAGTATTTCTATCTTATTTAGTGCCATTAAAATAACCTAGTCTCTTGCCAGCTATACTAACTGGCAAGAGACTCTACAAATCTGGGAAATAGATGATATAAACTTCACCTCAAAGGTAATTTTGAGTCAGACTAAGTAAGATGAAGGAAACAGTTTCCTTAAATGTTTTATGCTGTTTTAGTAGTGCATTCAGCTATGTTGTTGGATATCACACAGATTTGTATTAATGTAAAACAATTTTAATGCTTCTGAATCTCTTAGGCCTTGATTTTCAGTGTATTATCAAAATCAAAGTGTGGCTGTGTTTTAGCTACTTTGGTAATAGCATTTTTCCCCCTGTATTTCCTTAGTTTTAGATAGTTGAAAGTTCAATATCAAGGTTGGCTGATGGAAGAGAAGGATTTGATCATGTGATAGGAAGACCAGGATGTGTATTGCACTGCTGACCAAGTGCCCTGTGGCAGTAGCCAATTGCCTTAAGTCTGTTTCCTCTCACGTAACAACACTTCATTATCACTTGGGTCTGTGTCAAGACCAGATACCCAATATTGATGAAGAACTGTACTACTGACTATAAATCAGTGTTAATCATTATTTTCTGAATTGCATTTTATAATAAATTATCCCAATTAAATTTTGAGAACAAGATCAATTTAGATTCAATAACTCTGCCTAGGAAATCTCATCTCATTGCAATTCTATTGGACTGAAATATTCAGATATTTTTGTGAAAACCCTGAACTAAGCATGAACCCTGAAATTTAGTTTTATTTCTGGTAAAATTGTACAAATGCAGTCAGGGTCCTATGCTTTGATGCTTAAAGGTAAGATCCACAAACCAGCAGAATTTGTACCACCTGAGAAATTACTGAAGTTTAGGTTCACCAGACCTATTGCATTAGGATATGATTTGTAACTGTCTCTAAGAGACAGGCATGCCACTGAAGATCTAAAAAACATGATTTACAGTTAAATCTATTATAGAAATCTCATGAGAATTTAATGATTAAGATGGTAGTTTGTGCATTCAAGATTCTGTCATTTACAACCTGTGTGACCTCAAGGATATTACCCCAATTCTTTTCTTTGCATTTTGTTTTCATCTAATGTAGTATCTACAACATGAGAATAAATGAGATTATAAAAACTAAATGAGCAGATACTTACCAAGGACTCAGAAGAATAAATGAGATTATAAAAACTAAATGAGCAGATACTTACCAAGGACTCAGAAGAGTGATATTCAAGAGTTATTAGTTAAAAGTATTCAGTAAATGCACAATGATATGTGGTGCCTAAATGTTATTTGTTAGTGACTATAAATGACTATATAGCAACTATAAATGAGAAATCTCTCAAAATAATTAACACCATTACTTATGAACTCTACTGGGATAATTGCAGTCAGATACATCATTTTGAGCTACATCAAACCATGAGAAACAATTAAATTTCTAGAGCTGGACTCTTTTATGTCTTTTAAAACACCCCATCATTCTTGCCTTCAGGTCAATTAAGTGTCCTTTATTCTTTTTTTTTTTTTTAAGAGAAAGTGAGAGAGAGAGAGAGAGAGAGAGAGAGAGAGAGAGAGAGAGAGAGAGAGAGAGAGAGAAGTGTCCTTTATTCTTATAGCTGACAGCTGACATTAATGTCCTAATGGCTGGTGCTAAGAGTTATAATTTTCCCAAAATGAGCAGTGAATACTAGAATTTAGTTTTTCAAAATTGAAATGCATGCATCTATCTGTAATACTTAAAGAAATCATGTATTAGAGGTTTATATGTGCAAGTCCTAAGAAGACAATCATTGATTAATATTTATGTATATGTGTATCAATATACATATATTTGGTTGATAAAAATTCCTAAGTGGAATAAATTGGTTTAATTGTGGTACTTGTCATATATTAAAAAAAGTAAAATCAGAATTTTACGTTAGGGAAGTAATGATAAGAATTTATAGGCAATTTATAAATGCATAACTGGATATGATTAATATTACAAATTAATTAAAAATTATAATAAGATAATTATAAACATATACATATAAAGGCAAAATGATGTTAAATACCTGCCATAAGTCATCTATAGAACACTTTAAACTGTCAGAACACAGACCTTGGATTTCAAAAAAACCTCTGAGCATATACAACAAGCTTTTTGCCATACATTAACATTTTTGAAATGTATAATCACTCTGAGAACTAACTCCTTATTTACCTTTTACAAATGAAGGTTGTGGAATTTGAAGACAACTGTTTCATGACCCAAGTTCTCTATTTTTATGTCAAGGTTATAGGTTCACCATGTCATTTGAACATATCTTCCTCTGGTCTTTCTTACATAAAACAGCCTATCCAGAAAAAAAAAAAACTTCATTTATATTTGACCGGAATTCCAAGTAAGATAGAACAAGATTGTGATCCCTTCAATGTGAAATTTATAAAAGGCACTGAAAAAAGAGATACTGAAGTCCCTGTGTCATAATTCACATGCTCATATGTAAAGTTACCTCACTCTTGCCAGGCTGCTTATTTGGGATCAAATGTCTTAAAATGGGAATAGTTTTTAATGGGTGAAGAGGAGCTAAAAGTAATTTATTTGCAGCAAGCAAGACCCACAAATACAGCTTAGGATGTATTATTCTCTTTATTCATGGTTCCATTGTAATATGTAGTTGTTCTATTACTGGGGACAGGGAAGGAGTATTGGAGACCATTGCATTCCTGAAACAAACTACATTCCAATAATTTTTTAGAAATGCTGCACATGAAGAATACTTGCACTGACAAATACTTTCTATATAATAATTACATAATTTAACTTTCAGTGGCCAACTATTTTAGAAAATCTACTTACTACTTACATCTATGTATAAATACAGGTACACAGTAGAGTTCCTCCAAAAGAAAAACCCTATAGTCACAAGGATGCCCCACAGGAGGAAATGAGAGTTGCCCTCCTTGAGTAATGGGCTGATAACAGCCGATTATTCTTACCTAGAACCTATGTTCTAGGTAAGAATAGTTAGAATTTGGACCCCTAGTGCTTTTAAAGAATTTTCTAGGGCCATCTCTCCACTTGTAGAATGAATCTACATTAGTATGAGAACTGATGTCCAACTTGAAGATCATGAAAGTATTTCTAACTCTGAATTCCAACTACTGTAGAATATTAAATAAAAAAATAACTTTAAATCAAAGACTTGAAAACTTTGTATTGAAACATCATTTTATGGAAACAATATGTTAATATTTCATATGTGAAGATTCCATGTAGAAATATTTTTTACATGCTGAAAATACATGGTCCTATTTCCAGCATGAGAATTCCAATTTTAAAATTTATCAAAAATGGGCCCTTGACTACCAATTAATTCTAGTTTTTCTTTATGGGAAAATAAAGGTACTATATTTCAAACATAGGACAGAGAAGCTATGGAACTTCCTTTTGCTGAAGCACTTTTATTTATACCATTACTTCTCTTACTTGGTTTTGTACATACAATCATGCTAGGCTACTTCATTCTAAATCCTTTTTTTCTTATAATTGCTTTTTAGATTATTCTAAATTTATGTCTCCAGTCCCAGACTATAAACTCACACCTCTCCTATTTTTGATTCTTTATTTCTATTCAGCTGTGTTAAACTATAAAGCCCGTGCTATAGAAATTCAGTACTGTTATTTTTAAAACTGCAATACAATACCTAAGAGAGTTAGTACCAAAGATTGTACAAAAATTTAATGATTGCTGCCATGTTCTTTTATTTTTGTATTTCTTTGAAATTATTTTTATGGTATTTAATATCTAGAGGTGTATATTTTTCTTTAAAATTTTTGGTTGACATTAACTGGAATTTTTATCTATTATTTCTTATTAATACTGACATCTTAGATGTTTTCCAGTGACATTTGGATTTTTATTATTTACAATTCTGTTATTACACATTCATCAATGAAAATGTTTAGATTTTTAGCATGACACTTTTGGTTCTAGTAATTTAAGACTTTGAGCTGGTATTAACTTATTTCTTACAAAAACCCATTATAGATTATCTTTTCAAGTGACATTTGCCACTAAATGGTACTAATTAAACCAAAATTTTATTCCTGCCATGTATAATTTCAGGTTTTAATTTTTTTGCTGATTTTTTTATTCATTGTAGAAATTTCTTGATCTGGGACATTATAATATAGAATGAAAAGCTAAGTAAAGATTGATTTTATATGTCCTCTTCTCCACCTCTGTTTTACAAAGTCAGTGTTCATCTTTTAAAAAATTAAAATAGAATATGCAATGTTTTTATTTTCTCTTTAAAGTTCTGCACAAATATCTAAATATAAAACAAAGTAGCAAAACTACTACTAATTTCTCTTTTTTTTTGCCTTATTAATATCTAGATGCCACCTAGTGGCAAAGATAAAAAACATTTAAATGTGAAATCATAATGGCTGTGTCTGTGTTATATTTACAGTTACATTTTGGGGGGAATAAGTACACATTATTACATGTGAAAGTCTATTATGATTGTAGTGGCACAAAGAACTACAGTAAGATAATTACTTATTTATATGAATGTGTTGATATACAGCTCTCTGTTTAAAATACAGATTTTAATGACCCACAGGCCTGAGTCATAAATATAAACTGTCAAAGCATATAAAGAGGAAAAGATAGTCCCCCCTCCAAAGTCTTTGGATGTCTTTGGATTATACTATTAATTATATTTTATCTTAATGCACACCTACAACACCTACAATATTTTGAGTTCCTCTTGCCATTAATACCTCTATCCACATGGACAATATATTTAATTTGCTTTTACTAGTGACAGTACAGAAGAAAATTTGCAAATCTGTGATTTATGTTCTTAAATTTTAAATTTAAATTTTAAATTCAAATTGCTACACTAAATAATACTTAATACTTTAATCTTGAGAAACAAAAATGAGAGTGTGTATTCATTGGCCTCCATTTAAGAACAGGAGATGTGATAGCTCTGGGACTTAAACATCATTTAATTTATTAATGCCCAAAGTCATTAATTAGAGCAACAATTTATTAGGGAAAGAAACAAACCTGCTTTTTTGTGGGTCTGGGATCTAGAGAATAATTAATATTTCGATTACTGTCCTATTTCCAGATCTTTCCAGCTGCTCACCCACTAAAAATGCAAAAAACATTGGTAAAGATGGGCTCCTCCTTAACTTGAGAGGCAATTTCTGCATTTACAATTTTCTTAGTAATGCTTTCATCATAACACCTCTAGAAAGAACAGTTACTCCTACTTTGTACTTACTTAACACTTCAATTTATTGATACTATCATTATCCTTTTAAAATTATAGTTGTCTGTGATTCTTTTCTGCCTAGAAAAGTCTACAAAGAACAGTTCATCTATTTCCTGTACTGAGTCATGTACACAAGAAACTCTCCATAATTTCAATATTACAAAAAAATGAATAAAACAAAATCTATGATATAAATGGTGGTTGTTAGGTAGTTCTAACAGGATCCTATGGACTTATCCCTGTGTACTTTTCTGAAGGAATGGTTAGGGAAGAGTAGGAATGTCATATCTCTCGCACTCTGTAGTCAGGTCCTTGTGGATAGACAGCTCATCATAGAACTGAACACAGATGTCTTTAATATGACAAGCAGCTCTTGTCTCCACAGTCTTGGTCATTTCGAGGCCACAGACTCACCTTGAGTATGAACAATCTCACATAAATCTTCCTCCTTTCAAAGTATATCTTTAGCATTATTGTCTTCTACAATTTAAAGAAACTTGTTTAGAAATTTGAAACAAGCAACATTTTTTTTTCCTGTGTTCACCTTTGCTGAACTATTACCCCATTCCAGGTTCTATACTAAGCACATGTTCTTAGGTAAGTGAAAAAATGGAGACCTAGAGCTCTCCAGTAACTTGCTCAAGGTCCAGAACTAACAGATGTTGGGTTGGAAACTACACAGTATGTTTCTTTGTAATATGAACTCTGTTCTGAAATGAAGAGAGCAGGATGAAATCTTTAATTTGTTCAGATTATTCAAGGACATAATTCTGAGTCTATAATCAAAGCCAAGCTTTCATAGTCATCCTGCAAATTGAAATAGTGTCCTGAGAAAAGTGCTGAGCCTCAGTAATTGATGTCCAAAAGTTTTGTGATAAATTATTTATAGATGAGATACTTTAAACAGAGAAAAGAGGCAGAGTGCAAAACTGATAGAATATTCATATCATTAGAACAATTTTCTGGCCCCTTTCCCTTTCCTTCTAAGGTAAAAGTATAAAGGTGAGTCTGATTATAGAAATCTTCATTCTCTAAATTAGGAATCAGCTGTCATTAATGGAAGTGGACAGAGACAGAAAATTGCTGTATACTGATAGGAGAGGATCCTAAGGGCTGCCACATGGCAATCACAGTTAGAAAAAAATATGTAGTATAAAGAATAGAAGTCATAGCTACTATTCAGAGGTTGGTAGGAAAATGATGATATAGTGAAGAGTCAAAATGTAAAAGCTGAGAACGTTCTGACATAAGGAAAGCATCAAGAGTTACAGAGTAGGAAAATATAGATGACTTAAGAATTTAACTAGTAATAACTTTAAGTAAAATATATCTCCAGTATCCCCAAGGTTACCTTCATTCCCAGCAATAAGTACTGGTAAAAGACAGTTTAAATTTGGTCAGGTCTTTTTTTTTTTTTAATAGTTATTTATTGGTGCCAGGGATTGAACCTGGGGACTCTTAACCACTTAGCCACATCCCCAGTCCTTTTGGTTTGTTTGTTTGTTTCTGATACCGGGTCTTGCTGAGTTGCTCTGGGCCTTGTTAAATTGGGCCTCGTTAAATTGCTGAGGCTGAATCTGAAATCTTGATCCTCCCACCTCTAGAGCCACTGGGGATTACAGTTGTATACCACTGGGCCCAGCTACAAATTTTGCAGATCTTAATGTCCTTCTTTCTTCTTCTCATGGCCAATGGCATACCATTCTTTTAGTTCAAGATTTTGTTTATTTTGTCACTATTAGATTTAATACTTATCAAGAGAAATTAATGTCCAATGAGTATATTAGCATGAATTAATTTATCTAGTTTAACAAAGTTGTTGACCTAGAGGTAAAGAGGGACTTTAAGAAACAGAATAAGATAAAATTTGATAGAGATCTGGGTGTGAGGCCACACTGCTGACAGGAGTTGGAGAAAGGAAGATGGCTGGTCCAGGCAATGGACAGGAGGGACATCCTCTCAGATTCTGGTAAACTCTTTGAGCCAATGTATTTCAGAATGCAGAGTTTTTCAGCATTTAGGGTGTTCATTATTAGCCATTTTATGCAACTATAGAGCACTAAAGTTAAGACTTGTAGTACATCTTTATCCATCTTGAACACTAAAGATAATCAGTGCTTACTAAATTTGGCATGTTAAAGATGGACTGCAATGTAATTCAAATTGCTTTCCCAGACAGTGATGAAATGTCAGATTTACTTATTCAAGTACATAGATTCATTTCAATTCATCTAATCTTCTCTATTCCATGGCCTAAAATTTTATACAGAGAGAGAGAGAGAGAGAGAGAGAGAGAGAGAGAGAGAGAGAGAGATTAAACACAGGGGCTAGCGTATAGCTCAGAGGTGCAGCACTTGCCTAGCATGTGTGAGGTCCAGCCCGAGCACCCCCCCGCCACACACACACATACTGAGTAAACACAACCTATAGAATTCTTTGACAAATAATTCATGAAGTTTTTTTCTTCTCATGTAGATTTAGATTTTCCCCTATTCCATAATTCTTGATGCATAAAAATTTCACAATTCTGAGACATCTATTTAACCCAAAATTGTTATATTTGGAACAAATTATTTCATTTTTTTACTGACAAAATGTTAATTTAAACCCATGTAGAGATTTGTTGCTTTCTGTAAAGTTCCTATGTCTGTAACACAGCATGTAAAGATTACATAGATCATATTTCATGTGAAATATGCTTTCTGACAATGCAATGATTCTCTAAGATATTTATCAAAACATCAGAAATGAAAGCAAAGAAAAATAGCCTATTTTTAACTGAGTCAGCCAACTAAATTATCTTTCACTGTACCTCATTTTATTTGGAAACATAGTCAAGAATTCTTAAAAACAAATAATAGAGTTTAAGAGGAAATAATTTTGTTAATTTCTAAGACTTCATTCAGCTAGAAATTCTTCTACCTGTTATATTTTGGGGGGTGCTAAATTTTGGGAGGTGTTAAATAAAAGCAGTGATTGTTTTTTAAGTTAAAAAGTTGATAAAATATAAGTTTTTTAATCTCATGCTAAAATATATGTCTATTTTCTAAAAATATCTATTTCTAAAACATTTTCTAGCTGTGTAGGAAGAAAAGTAGAAGTCAATCCCTAATGCATAAACAAAGCTATATGCAGGTTTAATGTTAGGAATAAAATTGAACTATGTACAAATAACACTTTCTAGTTCCAGTAGGTAGTTTATCTTCCTCAGTAGCCCAACTCATTTGCTGAAAGTTGAACACAGTTTGTGTGTTTGTCTTCTTAAACAGGTCATTAGATTTAATGCAGAAAGTGTGGAACATTGCAGATGCTGCATGGACACCTCTCAATTTCCCCTAGGTGGCGATCTTTTCAAAGAAGCCAGGCAGGGCTCCTTTGCCTAAGAGAATTGAGCTCATAAATAAACCCTATTCTAGTTACATTTTTTAATCTCCCCAGCAGAGGAAACTTCAATTTTGAGACACAATATGATTTTAAGGTCTGTTCCCAAAGTTTTCAAAAACTGGAGAGATGGATGTTATCTACTTTAAATACTTAAATATATATTTGAGGAAAGGTATTTCAAAATCATTAGTTTGGGAATTTTGTTAATTATGGAAGCAGCTGTGAAACATTATACTCAAAAGTTAGTTTCTGGGTTAATTTTCCATAGCTCCTTTTGTAAAACCGTGAAAATGTTATTTAATGAAAATCTTCATTAGTCTATTTAGACCGACAATCACTTTTTTTTATGCTGAATCTAGCTGCTCTTTTGTAACATCTGTTACATGGGGAAGTTTCATTAGAAAATGAGGAGAGGTGACTGGGGAGGGCTGAGCCCACATACTTCTCACACTTAACTATAATATATTGAAAGAAGGAGACAGTAACAAAGAATATCAGACTACTTAGATGTAGATGAATGATACGGATTGAAAACTACCATAACAATTCAGAAATATCAGACCTTTCTTCCTTTTCCATAGTCTTCTTATTCCAACATGTAAGTCTCCTAAGATATTCACCCATACAAACCTGATATTTATATATATGTATATAAACTTAGGCTTTCTCTTTGGGACTTCACCTTTTGCTTTTTCTTTGTTTTTAAACTTTCCATTGCTTCACTCTAAGGTTTTAACCTGACAAAGACAAAGCATGATGGCAGCTTCTTTCCTAAGTGCACATAGAGAGTATTTCAAGGCATCCTATAAATACTTGAAAAGGAAAAAAAATCAAATTAAAGTAAAAATATTAATGCAGCTATTTGCAAAGAAATTTCACATTAATTATGTACTTGGTATGCACCTTGAAGCTTTCAAAGACCCTAAGCACTCGGAAAGCAGGAATTACAATTATCCCCATTTTACATATAGACCTCAAAGACACTAAGGTCTTTCATCAGGGTTAAAAAAATTCATCAGTGGAAAGGAAGATTTAAAGACTTTTCTTTTTTTTTTCTTTTGAATGATTTTTTTTTTTTTTTTTTTTTTTTTTACATATATAACTTCAAAATGAGACCCACGGCGGGCATGGTGGTGCCTGCCTACAATCTCAGGGCAGGAGGATCAGGAGCTCAAAGTCAGCTTCAGCAAAAGCAATTTAGTGACTCTGTCTCTAAATAAAATACAAAATAGGGCTGTGGATGTGGCCCTGTGATCGAATACCCCTGAGTTTAATCTCCGTCACAAAAAGAAAAAAAAAAATGAGACCCAATACTTAGTCTCCATTGCCTTGCCTTGGCCTCTACCTGCACACTCATACCAGGAGGTTTCTACTCAATTCAAAATTAGGAGCCATTTCAAATTTGAAGTAAAGTTTCTATAAATAGCTCCTTGAAAATGATTTATTGAGCCAACTTATGACAACTGATCAATTTTCTATTTGGTACCCTGAGCAGAGGCCCTCAGCAATAAAGTTAATCACTGGAGTTCAGGGCATTCACTAAAACTTTGGCCAGATTTCCATTTGGATCTTTGACAGGCTAACCTCTTTGTCTCTCACAAATGTATCCTTGGCCGCTTCTCAAAATGTGAAATTCCTCATCTCATTATCTCCCCTCCACACACATTTTCCCCTAACTTTTCACTGATGTCCTGGCTAATGGCTCACCCTCAGCCTCCTTCAATATTCCTTCTGCTCAAACCTTTGGACATCTCCAGTCAGGACTATAGCAATATAATCTATGGGTCCCAGGGCAAAAATGACAATGAAGATTTCTTTGTACAAACAACAGGGCAGAAAGCTTTGTCCTTCCTTCTGTGATTTCTCTCTAAACAATTTATGATGTTTATTTTTTTTTAAATTCCATGTTCCCTTGGGTATGGAGATATGCATCAGGTAAATACAGGCCCTCATGTCTACTTGAGTTTCACCCACAAATTCAACTGAGAGGCTTACATCCTGAGCCCATCCTTCCCCATGCCCAAGACAGAAGCAAGTAGCTGAGATTTTGTCCTGGGAAGGAGGCAAGGCAAGAGCACATGTGGGCCAAGGCTTGAGCATTGGCACATCTCCAGCATGGCTTCAGATGTCATCACTTACAAAACAAATTCAAAACAAAATTGTTTAGATTTTCAAGACAATGTTCATGGAGCATGAAGCCCCAAGTTGAGGGTCCCTTATGAAACTGAGGTCCTAGTGGAATACATTGAGAACTCAGTCCTGACTCTGGGCCAGCCCTCTTCTATGTGCTTCACCAGCCCTCACCAACGTGCTTCACCTAAGATCAGAACTGTGTCCTCATGAAATGTGGAGCTCCTAGAGGGACTTGGCTGCCTTTGAAGCTGGCTGAGCATACTCTGTTTACTTTTCATGCTCATAAGAACTAGGGTGGGAGTTGGAGGTACAATTCCTAGCTCCACAATCCCGCCTTACTTAGAAGGCATTACACAATCTCCTATAAATGATGTGTATATCATGCTTGGGGCTTCCCTACTCTTCCCATCTGTCAGTCCCTGTAGACTACCCACCTTCTATTGATGATTTTTACCATCTCTGGAGTAAAACCCTCATCTTTATCCTCAAACGATATCATCCTCTAGGCGTGTTAACTACCCATATAGCAATCTCTCTCACAGGCCCATAACTCAACCCCACTGGTTCTCAATTCCATGTAGATCCCTCCATGTTGTGGGCATGTCCTGGGCCTTTCCATAACCAGAAGCCACTAGAACAATGAAATCTTAAGTTTTGACTAGGCATTCTTTAGCATTTTCCCATTATTCTATTCTCTAACCCCCTTATAAAGTTTAACATTACCTTTTAGGGTAGAAAAATGGATTCTTTGGATGCAGTAGACATCGTTTTTATTTTCTCTTGGGGATTTTAAATTGTCACATACAAATTGTCCAATGTTGCATGCTTCGCAACTTTCACAGTTAATTTCATACACTTTTGATCGAATTATCACATTTCCAACAATTTTATATACACAAAGCACATGCACACACATATGTACTCTTCCATTCTGGGAATCTGATGCCCGGGAGAACCATCTTTCTTTTCCACTCTTTATCCTGCCAAACTTCATGTAAGCTCACTACATATTTTTCTTTAACTTCACTGAAATTATCATCCTCGAACACTCATTTTTCTTTTTCTCTGCTAAATCTTTTCTGGCTTCACTGTAATCAGTAATCTGTCTAAATTTCATGATCTATTACTAGAACTGCTTTCTTGAAAATATCTTACTAACCCTCCTCTTTCATTTGAAACAGCCCAGAAAACTATAACCCCTAGAGGTAAAAAATAATGATAAAAAAGAATACCAAACATAGTTTATTTCATATATTTCATTGTAGTTATATCTAATTTAATCTTCACAATGACTTGACTATGTAAATATAATTTATACAGTTTACATATAAAGAAAGTGAAGGTCAACATGATTCAATAATTTGTTTGCATTATTTCTTAAGTTAGAATCTGTGGTTCTCACAATTTAGTGTGTAAAAATAATCATCCAGAGATCTTTAATAAGATTTCTGGGTCAACCCCAAACATTCTGATTTGGGAAGGATTACATTTGGCACAGTTAAACAAATTCTCCAGATGACTATGAAAGCAAGAGACACTTGAGATTTCTATAGCCATCCTTTTATTTGTTCTTTATTCAAACTTCCCCTGCTAGAGGAGGGACTCTCTAAAAGGAGAAGGCAACTTGGAGAATCTATTTTATTTTAGGGGGGTCTGTTGCTCACACATAATTAACAAGACAGAAATATCACAGGCTATTTAAAAAAATATATGAGTTATTCCTACTAGTGATGTGCTTAACATATATGTTTATTTATAAGGTTTTTATATAAGACTTTGTTGTAAGAAGATTCATGTTAATCTGTTACTATTGTCATTTGACAAGCAAAGTAAGATTAGACTTACTTGTTCCAAAACCAAAGTGAATTTGAAAAATAAATCACAAAATGAATAATGTAAAATATCGGATTATACAGTTATATGAAGTAATTTTATTTAAGTTAGTGACTCAGTTTGAAAGCACAGTATCAGTTATTAGCAAGTCTAATGCTTTTTCTTATTTCTTTAGTTTTGACCACTGAAATCTTCAATAAAAATTTTTAAGTGAGCAACAGTACTGACAATACTTTTTAGTACTACACATGAACAAGAGGCACACATAGAGACAGGCACTGATTACTCTCTATAATTATTCACATTATGAGTACGAATTAGAGCACCAAGATGTCAACTCTTGTTACAAATAAAATCCTACATAAAAAATCTTACAAACAAAACAAGATTAAATATGTCACTAAATATGTTTTGTAATCCGTGATTTTTCTGGATGGTTAATTGTGATGTAGACAGTATTGCCTTTGAAAATCTGGGATCCTATGTGCCTTACAGGGACTTTCATTCTTCCATGATTTTACATTTGCATGTTAACCAGATTTAACTGCATTCATATTATTCAGAAGTCCTCAGTGTGTCTGACGAACCTCTGAAATGTTATATTCCATTCCTTTTCATTCCCTTATGTCAGTGGCTGCTTTATTAGACAGAGACAGCTGGGATAGCATATGTTTCTTTAAAAGAAACCTTTAAATTTAAAAATTGGAGAGCATATTTTAAAAATCCACCAAGATAAATTTTCTTATGAGACTTTGAGCTATCTGGAAGGATTCAGATGTCATCAAATAAGGGACTTCACGCTACACTTGAGAGTACACTGCATTAGGAGCTAAGTCCAGAGATGTTTTCACTATCTTCTGATGCAATTTGATATAAATTATTCTAATTAATGGTATGATATTTTCTCATTTAGAATTAATATTAATACTGCTTTCCCTGTTACATTAGAGTAAGATTTTAAAGACAACATGAAGCGACAAAAATAAAAGTACATTCAAATACAAGCAAGAGACAAGAGGATGTAGTGTTTACTGGGTCTTTCTTATGTTCTAGATAGGTCAAACATATCACATTTCCTATTCAGTTCTCACAATCTGCTCAGTAGAAAAGAGATACTGCCCTTATTTAAAAAAAAAAAGATACAAAAGATCTATGAAATTAAGGAGTTTTCTTGAGGCCAAGTAGAAAGTTGTGAAGCCTTGATTATCAAATTCTGTTGATTCCATCTTCCTTGTGTATCCAGGATCTAACCACTTCTAGTTGCCATCCTGAAATAAACTACCACCAGTTTTTGTCTGGACTATTGCAGTGATTTCGCTCTTACCCTATTTTTGCCTTTGTCTCACTACAGTCTGTTCTTAATACATAAGGGGGAGCTTTAAACACGTGGCAGATCATTCACACCTCTCTTCAAAACCCTCAAATGAATTCCTAACTCATTCAGAATAAATGTCAAAGTCCTTAATGTGATTTAGAGCCTCTGCTCTCTCTGGACTTCTGTCGTTGACTTTATTATTATCCTGTCCTTTGCAGGCTGTGATCCAGCCACACTGGCCAGCTGCCCCTTCTGCAATGCATCATTGGTGCTTTTGCATGATGCTGCTTTGTCCACCCAAAGTTGTCTTGCTCTAGATGTTCTCATGTATCTCCTCATCTCTTTCAAATCTTTGCTCAAAATCCACACTTATTGAAGATATCTTTAAATTGTACCATATCTTACCCTTACTCTTGAAACTTCCTCTCCTCTGCTTTAATTTTCTCTTTATGTCACCATCTGCCACAGAAATAATAGTAAAGTATTGATAGTTCTTCCTATTTCCTTACTGCTTTTGTGAGCATCATGAGGATAGGTACTCATGTATTTGTATATAACTGTACCCAATGATGATACATAGTTGAGTCCCTTTTCTGTAATTACCCTTGTCCAAAGGGGATTTGTCTCACCAAGGTGAGTTTCCTAGGAGAGATTCCATTCAGAAGTTGGTGAATGGAAGTATGAAAGTCCTGACGCCTTGCCACAATTTGAGGCAACTCTGAAGAGCCACTGAGCTCAAGAATTTCCCCAGAGATGTACTGAAGACTCTTTTCTACTGAATTATTCTTCAGCTTCTCTTGTGGCCCAGTTCTGCTTCTTTCAATTACTCCCTAATGTTCCTGTGAGCACAACTCTATGAACTTCTTACGGGCAAATCTTTACCTCATACTTTGTTACCTGGGGAACCCAGTTGAAGCTTCAACACCAGAAGAAAACATGGCACTCAGTGGTTGTTTTAATAAATGCCTTTGGGGGCTGGGGCTCAGTGGCAGAGCACTTGCCTGGCATATAGGAGACACTGAGTTCGATCCTCAGCACTGCATATAAATAAAAAATAAAGGTACATCAACTAAACTAAAAGTTAAAAATAAATAAATGCCTTTTGAAAAATGGGAGAGTGGAATGATTGAATGAATACAATAAAATAATTGTTCAAAAGAAGATAGTCCAAATGATCTGTTTTGGAATCCCCATTCTCCCTCTTACTTTTTGTGACTTAGAACAATAAACAATCAATTTTTCTAATCCATGAAAGATGTTATATTACCTTTCTCAGACAGAGTTTTTGGGGGGAATGAAGTGAGATAAATCATGAAAGCCCTTTCATACGGTTTGAAATTTAAGTTCTTAATAATATTGTTACTTTTGATGCAGATATGTGATAAAGTTTTCTATATCTAGGGTTCTTTCTTTCTTGTAGCTTAATTCAAATCTATCATCAGGTGAGAATAAGGAAGAGGAAATAAATGGATACACTTCATCATTCCTAGGAAAATATATATGAAAATAGTCATGGTAGACCCAATTTAAATAGATCAAACACAACTATTCTTACAGACTTCTGCATCAGAAGATACTAATAATGAAATTTGCTAACAAGCATTATCATTCTGGTAAAGTTAACGAGCAACAAACCCAGGCCCCAGTGTCTAGGCTGAATTTAAGCATTAAGCTCAAAGCAATTTACCATCCAAATGACTAATAGATATGAATACAGGAATGCTTCAAGATCCCCCACTGAAATTTATTCTAGTGTTTTGTCACTTGTTAAAATCAGGATATTCTCCTTTAAGAATATTTTAATCTATTTCTAGAATTCTATTTTTTTTTATCCAGTTTTGGCCAGTACACTAAAGGAGGACTACTGATCTCTGTCCTTTGAGACTTAATTTAAGTACTTTAATTAATCAAAAAGTGTTTTATTGAGCCTCACGCCAAGTGTTGGGTTGGGCTTGATGACAAGTTTTAATTCACGATCCTCCTTGGTGTTCTCTGACCTCCCTGGAGTCCCCAAGTCCCTTTCATCTTTTCTAATAGTCTTATTTTCATTTTTGTTGCTCTTCTTTGAATGAATTCCAATTTCTCCACAACTTTCATAAATACTTCAGAAAAGGCTTAATTATTGCCAAATATGGAAGAAAGATTATTGCTTATGATAAGGTAGTCAAACTCCTATTAATACATTCCAAAATATTGTTAGCTTTTAAAATAATAACTTTATGCTGCTGAATCATCTGATTTGTTTTATATTATTAGTTTAAAGCATTTCCCCTTTCCATATTTGAGCATACAACTTCTTTCTTAAAACAATTGAACTGGACTTTGTACCTCATTGGATTCTTTCATCTAAAATATATTCATCTTTCATCTAAAATATATTCAGTTCCAGTTTTGTGAAAGTCTGTTTTATTGTTTGTTTTTTAGAAATTGGAATCAAATTTTCATTCTTTTTTAAGTGAGTGATTTTTCCTATATTCCCTTCCTAGTTCAGTTCAATTTAGTTCAGTTCAATTCACTACAATATTTTGCACCTACTATGAAACAGAAATTGTGCCAGATTTTTAGGCTGTTAAATGGTAAATTCAGCCTTATTAATATAGAAGTGACAGAAAATGTGTTGAATCATATGTGCTCAGATAGAGGAACATATTAATTCAAAGGACTTTCCTGGGTCAGGCGAAGATAGGCTTCTGGTGGAGATGATGCTAAATTGAACTACATGGATTAAATGGAAATTCCAGAGAGGAAGATAGGAGGTACTGCTTCTAGGCAGAAGGAACTATTCGATTAAAGTTTTAGAGACATTTAAGAGTAAATGTATGTTGAGAAACTAAAGAATTATATTAATACATCTGAAAAATGCAAGCTGAAAAATAGTGAGAAATTTAATAAACACCATTTTCACTTCACTAAAGAACTAATATTACATAATCTTTGGTTGTCTGGTTGAAGTGTTCTTAGTACAGTCAATCCTCATTATTCATAGATTTCATATTTGCAGATTTTTCTAAATGCTAAAATTTATTTTTAATCCCCCAAACAATACTCTCTGCAATTTTGTGTCATTCACAGAAATGCAGAGAGCAGTGAAAAATTTGATCACTCAACCTGCACATTCTGCCTCTTTGCTTCAGTTTTCTTATGGTAAACAAATATCTTTTTAGACACTTATTTATTGCCATCTTTTATTTTTCTTTTTTGTATTTTTGTATTTTTTCATCAATGATTTTTGAGCTTAAAAGGGCACCTAATAGTTCTAACATGCTGTATTATGTTAATAAGCACAAGAAGGTAATGATTTTCTTTATGGAGAAAATGTTAATGCAAGATAGGCTTGTCTTATGCAAATGTTAAAGTGCAGTGCAATGTGAGTACAATGTACATTAAATAAGGTATCTTTGAACAGTGACACACACAGCATAAGGTTATGTACTGATTGGCTGCCAAAAATGCTCTAACCAGATTTGCAGAAAATTAACTAGGAGCAATGGTTAAGCTTTTACTAATTCAGTATTTTGGGTAAATTTATTGAACATAACTACCATGAATAATGAAAATCAACCACATATTGTGCAATATGCCAGCTGGTAAACAAGAAAGCAATTCAAAATGCTAGACTAACAAGAAGTGAGCTGCATCTCCAAACAAAAGCATGATACGATCTAAGCTTCCAAATTATCGATATGAGGGGTAATAGAAGAAGTGATTAAAATGCATTGTCAGTATTTCCAAGCCATACTTTATTTTAACCATTTTAGCTAATGAAGTTTTAACAAAAATGTTATTGTCTGCACACTGAATCTGTGCCTACTACATACATGTCTACCAAATGGGGCCTATCTTGCATTTGTTAGTAGTTGTTGAATCTTTACAGATGATGAATACAGTGGTGGTTGTGCAGGCAGAAATTTGCTTGTGCACTCTCATCTGTAATGGAGCAGCTGCAACTTAAGCTGAAAGAATACATAGGGCACATCCAGTTCAATTTAATCCAATCTTTGTTCAAAGACTTCTGCATGCATGGTTTTGGTTTGGTGTGGATAATATAGGCCCTGCCCACAAGAAATTTACAGTCCAGTAATTTTTTTGAGGTTAAGATAATTATTTAACATGATATAAATTAAATAATGAGGTGTAAAAAAGAAGAGATTAAAGTTTTTAGGGTTTTAGTGGTGATTGAAATCATACTTGGTGATAGGGAGAAGAGAATCAGCAAAACTTCATAGAAATATACTGTACTAACAGATTTGGAAAGGCCATGCCCAAAGTTAAGAAAATAAGATACTTATTAAAAAAGAGAGCATTCATTTTGATTTCATTATAAACTTTGGGAAGACTAGAGGCAGAAAAAGTGTATAGAAAAACTATGTTGTACCCTTCAATGCAATTGGAAGTTTTTGAGCAAGGGAATAATATGAACAACACTCTAGGAAGTTTCATTTTATGGCAATATGCAGGAGGAGAAACATAGAACACTTAATGATTTTGGATACAGTTACTGAGAGAGTTTTCAGGCCCATGAAAAGTTGCAGAAGGAAAAATGGAAACCAGGACAGATGTGAAACTATGCAGAGGTTGCATACATAGGAATCTAAGTCTTCCAGTCTGTGTTATCTGAAGAATAAGTGTGCCTCTCCTGGTCAGGAAATTCAGTTGCAACTGAGTTCCATTTTATCCAAGTTGAATTTAATGTGCCAACAGACATTTAAGAAGAAATATAAAAATAAGTCATTGATAAATTAGGAATGCATTATATGACTAGAATAGAGTCAGTGGAAAATCTTCCTCTTGCAAATTATTCTTAAATTCCACAGAGTGAATGCAATTGAACTATACATTATTTCTTTGATTTGGATCTCAAATGTCCCCCAAAGATCCATGTGTTAAAGGCTTGGGAACCAGCCTATGGCATCACTGGGAAATGGTGGAACCTTTAGGAAATGTGCTCTAGTGAAAGGAAGCAATGCCATTGGAAGTGGTCCTGGAATCTGGTAATGGGACTCCAACCTCTTCTTCTCTTTTTGCTTCCTGGTCACCAGGAGGCAAGTAGCTGTACTCCACCACATGCTCCCTGAATATTATGTTTTTCCTTGCCACAGGCTCAAAACAATGGAGCCAAGTGATCATGAACTGAAACCATGAGCTAAAATGAACTCCTTCCTCCCTTTAAGTTGATTTCTCTCTGATATTGTTACAACCATAGGCTGGCCGAAAATAGGGATATAATAAAGAATAAAGGAAATACATGTTACTATAAATGCATTTCAATGTGTGTTTTATTGAATGCTTAGTGTAATCTGGTACACATATCAGCAGCACAGAACTTAGAAGAGGGAAAACAATCTTTCCTTTAGAAGTCAAGAAAGGAAAAATAAAATATAAACTTTTAAAAATTTAAAAGCAACCCCTCTCCCAAAACACATGAATGGAAAGGATGGAAATGGGCATGGAGGGTGACAGAAATAATTTAAATTTCAAAGTATCTTTCCCTACTTTTCCCTTAAATCAAGTGTCTATTAATTCTTACTGCAATTGTACAGGATTCTGATTTACTGCCTTCCAGTTCATCAGTGCTCCATTCATTTGCAAGCCTGATCTTTTAAAACTTAAATTGTAACCTTTTATATCTCCATTTAAACACTTCCAGTGGTCCTAACTTTCTTGCAACATTAAAGTCCACTCTGATTGCTTTCTCACCACGCAGGGCTCCAAGTTCACTCTAGAGCATATGGCATTTCCCACTTTAGCAACCTAAGTTCAGGTCTGTGGAACTTTTCTGGTACTACTATTGCTGCCTACAAACCTAACTCTTCTGCAATACTCCAAACAAAATCTTAATTAGTGTTCCATTCTCAATCAAAGTTTATCCCCTGAGATCCTTTTCTGATTCCTATTCCTTACTGTGATGTTCAGTCCTGTTTTTCCCAAATAACACCCCACCACCACCCCAGAATGCAGGATCATGGTGGATTAATAACTTCAGATGAATCTTTGTTTTCAGTACTGATTCTTTTGAGGGTGAGTCATAAAAGCAAACATATGTGCTAACTCTGTTTTTGCTTGTTTGATTTTGTTTTTGAGAAAGTATTGGTATATTTACAAATTTGAAGCCATATCTTCATCAGTGCCATAGAGAAGATTGAAACTTACACTAAGTTTATGTGAAATTTAAAGAAGTGCAACCACTGTTTGTGCATTCACTTCTACACTGAATTAGTCAGACATGAAGAGAGCCATTGAAGAATGGAAGCATAAAGAAATGCTTGCTACAAACTGGGATCTTCTTTAAAGTGTATTGAAGAAAAGATAATATAATCTTTTAATCCGACCCTCTTCTAAAGGTTATACAGAGATTTCTTTACATACAATGAAGTTACTTTCTGATAAACCATGAGATAAATTCAAAATATCCTATTGAATATGCACTCAACACACATAACCTACTAAATATAATAGTTTAGCAACATCATAGTATATAGAGAGTGATAGTTGTTCACCCTGGTGATAACATGGCTCATACAGAGTTGCTACCCTCCACTACTGTTGGGCTTCATAAGAGTATTTTACCAAATATTGCTAGCTCGAGGAAAAAAAAATATCAAAATCCCATATTCAAAGTACAGCTTCTACTGAATGTGCATATTTGTGCACCACCATAAAATAAAAATTCCTAAGTTGAACCATTGTAAGTCAGACACTATTATATTTGAATTTAAAACAAAGATGTAAATGATTTTATGGGATAATAATAGCATCTGTTTTAATCTTTTGGGGTTTGAATTAAATATATGGTGTCAGAACATAAAATGAACTTTTCATTATCATTCACTCAGTGGGTGTGATTGTAAAGCCAGTTGGCTAGATGCTTACCAAATGAATTCCCTAAACTGATAAAAAGAATCTTATATTAATGAAGATATATCAGAGACAAGAAAACAATTCCAGGAGTTCAAGCCATTAAAATTACCTTTTACTTTCTACCTTTTTAATGTTTGTATGAACTCCATCCAGCATGCACCCTTTCATGTCGGTCAAATGATACTCCAGGCTCTATACTTTTATGTTCTAGCAAAGTATAATACAAATACATATAAAATAGTTACATTATTGAACACTATTTTTGAAACTTTATAGGAATTTTTCCAATTTTATAATTTTTGTCATTGCTGCTGTTGTTATTGTTATTGAACTGGGAACAATTAAATAAATTTGATCATTTGGGAAATCTGTGCAGAAAAGAAGCTAGTGAAAATATTGATGAACACTGAAGAAATTTTGATAACCATTATTTCTGCATTGGTAAAAGATTACAATGACAAACACGAATAGAAATTCTATTTCATCTTTTGGTCTTGATAATATTCCAACACCGCCTCCATCTCTACCCCTAAACACCCATCTTCCCCATTCCACCTCCCTTTCCTATTCCCTGCACTGTGCGTGGGAACATTTCAGTCATCCCTGAGATAACTATTGCTTTTGTGTCCACCTCCATGCTTTCTCAATTCTATTATGAAGATAAGTGGCTCCAATTATAACCCTGCTACATAACCCATTCTGCATGCTTTGCTTCATCTCTTTCCTATTCTCTATGCTCCTTTATGGGTGGACAAAGTCTCAGTTATTCCAAAGATTCTTTCTTTTCACATCTTCCCTGTATTATTTTTTATCTATTTTGAAGGTAGATTAATTTGTCCTATTTCTTCTCCAATGTCAAATTAAAGTACCTAGTGGGTCAACTTTCTTTACCATTTTCCAGTACACCAAATATACCATTTTATATATATATACATATATATATGTATATATATACATACACATATATAAAATACATATATATACACACAAACATGTAAGCACTGTATGTGCATATATATGTTTAATATATATTCATTTATCAGATAAAATCTATCTTTTTTTTTATTCTTTAGAATCAGTATTGACAGCATCCCTCACTTACATGTTTACTCCTCAGCCTGTTTGTGGCATTAACTTTATACATTTTAACACCCAATTTCAATAAGACTGCTTAACTCCCACAGAAGTGGGAGTTCACGGCACATCATGCTGGAAGAAACTGTCACAAAGTGTTGTGTCTTCCTTGAGATCATGAGCTCAGCACCTTGTCTCTTCAACCACAGGTGACTTTCAATTTAATGATCCCACTCAGCTGCTCTTTTACTTCATAAACAAAAATATAATTAAAATATTTAGAGTCACACGATATAACAGTTAGAGGTCTCTGCATCAGTAACTCTTTAACTTTCTTAAACTCTGGGGTCAATTACTTCAATATAAGCACTATCAATCGTCCTCATTTCCTGATTCATTCCAAGTGGCATCAATCCCAAACCAGGATTCCGTCCACTTAACTTCTTCTGCTTTCCTAACAAGTTGTCTTAGTTAGGGATACTACAACAAATTAACACAGAACGAGTGGCTTAAATATTAAATATTTCTCCCAGTTGTGAAGGCTGGGAAGTCTAACATCAAGGAGCTGGCAGACCTGGTGTCCAGTGTGGGCCCTCCTCCGGGTTTCCAGATAGTGTCTTCTCACTACATCCTTACATGGTAGAGAGTAGGAGCAGAAGCCTATCCTTTCCTGTCTCCTGTCTCCTATAAGACCATAAATCTTATTATAAAGACTCCACCCTCCTGTCTTAATTACCTCCTAAAGGCCCCACCTCCTAATACCATCCCACTGGCAGTTAGGATCTTACCATATGTATTTGGGGGAGACTTAAGCCCATGGCATAATCCTTACGAAAGATACAACGTATAGAGGAACTAAACAATATAGATTCTAGATTTTCATTTTCAAGTGGAGTTGTCACTGACTGATAGTGTTTTTCTTCCTGTTTTATTAATTCCCTGGTGAATTTTCCATACTTGCCTTTCTGTCTGTTGAAGGGCCACGGGAAGTTCTCCTTTTCATGACTCCTTCAATCCTTGTAGTGGACATTTAGATCTATATTATAGAAATGCAATTATTTGTCATGTGCAATCAATACTATAGCTGGAGACACTACCATATAACACCACAGAAGTTCCCACCAGAAGGTTCTAATGCATGAGCCAATTGTGGACAACAAAGTTCATGACCAGAGTACAATCCATGAAAGGGAAAGAACTTCAGAATGTTCAGCTCAAGGAATAAGATAGTCAAAGTCATCCTGGCCATCAGTTTAGGAAAAGAGGTTGGAAGGGTAATAGTTCTACACTGAAGGACTTGGTAGGAATAGTAAATCCATCTAAGAGGTCCTGAGTAAAGTGTTTTGGCGGAAGAAGTCTAGAGCTAATCAGTTGCAGGATTCAGGGGGTAAACTAGATCCACAATAGCAGTAGAAATAATCCTGTGATGGGAGCAAACAGGAGAGATGATAAAGGGTGAAGGAGTCCAGAATGTGAGTCAAACTGCATCTTGGCTCACTTTGCTTTATTTCCCCTCCCTGATATCTACTTCAAATTTGTCTTCAGATTCATAAGAGGAATGTTCTACACAGGTAAGCACTTAATATATTTTATAACATGGATGAGCTTTGGCCTTTGAAAAGTCTGTGAAGATTTCCTGAAATAATTTCTTTGCTTAACAGCTGTGTCTTACACTGGCATGAACTCATAATGATTGCATCTACTCACACATGGAATTTTAAGGGTCAAATATTATAAAGATGACAATCAAGAATTACAGAGCACAGTATTTTAAAATTATCATATCCATCTAGGAAGAGTGAATGATGATCTAAATTTAGATTCATTAATAGCTCTTCTCTTGAGAATATTTATGATTTTATATAAGTCCATCTTTTATTTATTTGCTTTTCAATACTGGAAACTGTTTACTTAGGTGAGCATATCAGAATTATTTAGAAAAATAAAGATGCTTATTGCAAAGTAATTACTAATTTAAAAAGGATATAAATTATAAGATGTTGTTTCAACCCAGCAACTGAGGCTTAACACCCTAATGAATACTATATGAATCTTTATTTGCATGAATCAATATTGTATTAAGAAAAAAAGAGTTGGCTATTCCACCTGGATTGCAAACAATCTCTTTTTAATTCCTTTTAGAAACTTATTCTCACAGTAGTCTTTAGGACAGTCACATGGGTCACTGTCTGACTTCAATTTTCATCTCTGTCCATCTATACAATCAATTGAAAATCCTTCTTGATGCTGCTTCCAATGCAACTTTCTTCTTGCTTTCCCCTGGTAACTATTAAGTAATTTACCTGATATAATCAGAAAAACCTTGACCAATATACAAGTCCTTTGGATCTCAATCTTTGATATAATTACTTGGCTATTGATTTCTAAATCCCTTGTGACAAAGTTCTATAATTCTAAAATATAATTTTTAAAAGAGCTATAATTTTAGACAATTTATAGAACCAAAGATTACATAGGATATACCCTTTATTGTACAAGGAAGGAATTAATTATCACTTAGGATACACTACATATTTGAATAATGCAGTGTTTCCTCATTCATTAGTGATTTTTCAATTCTTAACATCTTCATAACATACAAATTACTGCATAGGGATCAGTATCTAAAATTTTTGAGGAAATCAGGCCTAATTATATAAGTATATGTAGTCCAATATTACTCTGTCAATACCTATATGTTTGCCCACTGTATTTGACATTTAATATACTCATTAATTGTTACATAGATGTTTCAGTTTTAGTTATGGCAACATATATAGTGACTATTATGATAGTAATGGGTGTAAACCATTTTGACTTATATATCTAGATTTCTGAATAGAACAGAGGACCAAAGACTGTCATAAAAATATCCAACATGTGTACAATATATTATGTGTCAGGCACTGCTATAGCCACTTTATATAAATCAACTCATTCACTCCTTACAACTTCCAAGGTACCTACATTAGAGAAGAATAACTGGAGGCTCAAAGAAATCTAACAACTTTCCCAAAGTAGGTAAAAAAATTAGAATTGAAATCCAGGCCATAATTTTGCTTTAAATAATGCTTCTTTCACTTCTTACCAAGATCTTCTTTATCTATTAATCTCTCAGGTTTGGTCATCTTTTATTTGATTCATGCACTGTCTCTCTCCTTACAAAACCAAGAAGTTTGTTTGAGATACCAGGGAGAGATAGCCTTTATCATCATCTCCAGGAACAGATTTCAGGAGAGAATGTGGTCAGTTCAGCTTAATCCTGGTTGCCCAGAAAAATGTGGTACTGTGGTTGGCTAGAATTCAACTACAGTGTCTCTAACAAGTGGTGGGTGATCTGTTCACTAAAACCATTTCAAGATAGGTATTAAGGTGTGTCAACGTTTTTAGGTAAAATCTGGATTGGGCTAAATGGAAATTGAGAAATAATTTAGAACAATTCATTGGATATTTTGTAGACTTTTTTTGATGAATCTAATTAAAATAAAAATTTAAAGAACTGAAGATAAACCCAATCAGGTATCTTAGTTTCTTTGCTGGAAGCTCTTTAGGCCTATATTAATGATTAATATAGCCTTATGGTCTATAATCTTTTATAGTCTCAAGAGAAAATATCAGTTCATGCCCCTGAAAATTATTGAGAAATGAAAAGATTTATGGTATGTCTGGTGAGCTATTGTCACATTTTTAGTCTGTTAAGGAAAAAAAATCTAGTAAATAGTTATATTGCCAGGCATGATGTCACATGCCTGTAATCCCAGAGGCTCAGGAGCCTGAGGCAGGAGGATTGGAAGCTCAAAGCCAGCCTCAGCAAGGGCATGGCACTAAGTGAGATCTTATCTCTGGATAAAATACAAAACAGAGCTGGCTTAGTGGTTGAGTACCCTGAGTTCAATCCCTGGTACCCTCCCCCCTGCAAAAAAAAAAAAAAAAAAGAGTTTTGTTTTCTCTAGTTGTTCTAAAAATCAAACTAATGTTTCTCTGAATGGAATATGATAGAAAGATAAACATGATTGCATGATTTAGGGGCTGTATACATTTTATTTATATAACCCATAGGCTACTGAAATATGTGTGCTAAAATTAGTGTATCTATTATTCTAAATAAAGAACCTGGAATATTTTAAGTATATAATATTTTGAAGGATTATATATATATATATATATATAGCCATGTTACTTATTTAATTTACTATGTTGTACTTTATTCTTATAGTGTATATTTCTTGCACTTAAAAAATATATATTTAAATATATATATTTAAATATATATATATTTTAGCTCCTTTTTATCTTCTATAAGATTAGAGATGGATGGACAATGGCCGAATCAGGCATCAGAATTGTCTCTCTTTTTTTCATTTTCTAACTTTATATATGTCAACATCTTTTTTACCAAAGTTTTCAAAATTGGTATGTCCAACATGATGTGCAGGCCCGTGGTTTACAAAATGTGAATTCTCAGACAAGTAACATTAGCATTACCTAGAAGTTTAAAAATATATGTTCTGAATCTCCAGTTCAAATTCTGAATGAGAAACCCTGGTGACAGTGCCCAGCATATGTGTCTTGACAAACCCTCTGCTGTCTTGACAGCAGCACTGGTGCATGCTGACATTAAGAACTGTAGGTATAGAGAATAACTTTTTTTTTTTTTTTTTGCAGGGCCACCTGATCTGGACAAGGGAATAAGGGACTGCAATCTTTACTAATTAGTATCTAGGCAGAGATTTATATCAATTATTTAACATAATCAATCCCATATGATTCTCATCCCATAGCATGTATCTCTGACTCTAACTCCTTAACACAGAGTCAGAAAAGTATATGTTGACTTAGTTGTTCCCCCATGTTTTGCTCATGGTACATGTCCATCCCTTTGGAAAATGCTGTTTTCTGCTTTGGTAACTTGTCTGTAAATTCACTGCTATGCTTTTTTACAATTTGATTTTTTATTAGGAGAAGCTCCTAGAGTATCTTCTGCTACTCAGACAAAATACAGACACTAAAATATTCCAACAAATTAGTGAGCATAATTTTTAGTGAACTCTCTGGAATACCCTATGAAGACACTATTTATCAATTTTTTCTGAAAATTTGTTCTAGCACATTATTAATAAATATTTAATTGACTTGCACAGACTAAAAATCTCCTCATAGATAATAAAAGGTGCTTTGTTATTTTTTTGGTACCAATCAGCTAAAACATCATTAATAAACACTCTTACATTTCTCCATTGAAGCCATATACCCTAAAGTTCCATGACAGACAGATTTCACTGACGTAGGTAAGGTAAGCTTGGTTCTAAGAGCAGAAGTGGTGTATCACCATGCAATTGATCTGTAGTTTTAAGCTCAAAACAAACTTACCTGTGGAACTTAACAGGTTGATAATTTACTTGTAAGTTTTTCAACATTATAGTTGTTCTGTAATTGACAAACATAAGCCTCCTATTTGCACTAGATCTATACAACTAGGTCTACCTAAATTCAGTTACTATGGTTGTTAATCATTCTTAGTGGAGTCAGAGCAAAAACAAAAACAAAAACAAAACAAAAACAAAACAATACAGTTTAAGTTCAGCATGGTATACATTTTATATTGTTTGAGCTAAGATGCCTTAGTATTATTTTATCCATCAAAAGATTTTGGAAAATTTTCTTTCAGCCATTTCCTTTGCATCTTAGGTCTCTGTTAATCTTACATTTTATAAAAACTCGCTTTTG
This sequence comes from Ictidomys tridecemlineatus, assembly GCF_052094955.1. Taxonomy (NCBI): domain Eukaryota; kingdom Metazoa; phylum Chordata; class Mammalia; order Rodentia; family Sciuridae; genus Ictidomys; species Ictidomys tridecemlineatus. The sequence continues at coordinate 27,397,773 of NC_135482.1, forward strand.
GTCACTTAATTATGTTCCAGGCATGCATTTTAGACCTGAGAAGATACTGTGGAGAAGTATCCCATAGCAAAATCAGAGGTGGCTTGGATTCAGCTTGAAGTGCAGGTAGTTTAAAGTCTAAAAACATTGATATCATTCTCTTTCATACAGAGACTAGGCAGTCCTCTAATGTTCTACAGAGCTCCTGGATACAAAAATTACTCCTCATAACTTGTGCCTTCTATGCCTCACATTCATTAATATTTTTTTCTCCAAGTTTGGGGCTCTTGGAATTTAGGCTTTTATTCTTGGTCTTCTTTTCTTCTCAGAGTGCTTTAGGCTTTCTATATGCACTCCGTTTTTTACCTCTCCATACAAAACCTCTCTTCTTTATTTTACTGTGATTTTTTTTTTTCTGGCAATAAGGTGGAACCTATTTACCCATCCAAACTTGAATGCCAATGACAGTCATGTGCTATATAACAATAAAGGACCACATATGCAATGGTGGTCCTGTAAGATTAAAATGGAGCTGAAAATTCCTATTGCTTAGTGCATTGATAGCTATTGTAAACTTGTAGAGCAGTACATTACATGTTTGTGGTGATGATAATATGAACAAACCCACAGCAAGCCAATTTTGTAAAATACAGCAATGTGGTTATATGTAATGCATAATACTTGACAATGATAATAAACACCATGTTAGTTATTTAATTTACTATGTTGTACTTTATTCTTATAGTATGTATTTCTTGCACTTAAAAAAAACGTTTACTATATATACAGTGTGCTGTATATTATTGCCAGCAGCAGCCTCGTAATTGTGTGTTTACCATGTATTGGTTACATAAATAAACCGCATCAAGTGATCAATCTATACTGTCTATATTTGTGTAATAAATACACTCTACCAAGCTTGCACAATAACAAAATCGCCTAAGGCCATACTTGTCAGAACTTATCCCGCTGGTTAAGTGACACATGGTTATATTAGCGGCACCTCCTCCTCTATTCCCACTAGAGGGCAGTGAGAGCTTAGAATTCCTGAAGACAATTGGTTGGTGTTCATGGGATAGACATGGGCCTATGCAGTGACTTCAAATCATAGTTACTCTAGAAAGGGATTCAGAAAAGGTGAGGGTGTTTGGTTAGGGAATAGGAAACAAATGTAATAAACTTCCTGCCAGTTTGAAGAAATAATTTATTCCTAAGACGCAGCTAATGCTCTTCTCTACTTACAGTGTCCAGTGCATGCACAAAGGAAGCCATGGATGGCCTGAACGTGCTATCAAAGGGTTCTGAGTGGATGGAAACTCCAGCTGGATGCTGCCTAACTGCTAACTGCAGCACCTTCCTAACCACACCCATTTTAAAAAACAATCTATGACAGCATTGGTTGCCCACGCTGTTATGTAACAAATGGCCCCTTCACTATAGGTTGGCCTGGCAACAGCCACCTCTGTGGAATGACTAGAACAGAGGACTCAAAGTTCTCAAATTCTTGCTTGTATCTACAGAAATTTAGAATAAGAAACAAATCAGATGTCTTCTACTTAGAATCATGAGTTTAAAGTCAAAAGTTCTGACATAGATAAAGGCCCAAAGAGGACATGTAGAACCTGAAGTTTTGAGAGAGCAGAAAATAAAGAAGCAAAGAAGATACACCCTAGGAAGGAGTGGATGGTTGATCCCTTGCTGAGCTGTACTTCCTACAGATTTTCTACGGATGGTGTAGTCACACATTACTACCAGGATAATTATCCTCAATCAGTTTTAATGAAATTAATTCAATTTTAAAACATATTTTAAAGTCATTTAGTCCTTCTTGAGTCATCCTCTACCAGGATTCTCTTAATCTTTTTCCCCACAGTATTTTTATACTTATGAATATTCTCATCCTGCCAAATGCCTTCTTCTCATGATAATCAGAATTAAAGTCTTCTGAGGACCGTTTCTTTTTCTTTTTTTTTCAATTCTGGTGACAGCACACCTTCCCAGCACTCTGTTGATGAATCTTGTCAAATGCCTCCTCAACACAAGTTGGAGAGACTCCTTAAACCACAGAGATCAGAGGATTTGGTGGGACTCACTAAAGACGATCCCCCTAACTGACAATTCTTCATCTGGGAAGCTTTTATTTCCTGTTCATGTTTGCTCCAGGATCATGGTCTTCTCTTTAAGACTGACTTTCTCTGAGAAGTAATTTAGCAAACCAACACTCTTCTTAGACCCTTCATGACCTCATAGACATTTCACTTCATTTTCATAAAATGCTGACTACTGCAGATTCAAGATTAACATCATGTCCCTACTTCCTTAAATTTAACTATACTAGCCAGGATTAATAGTCCCTGAGGAATTTCTGTCACTTGTGTGCTTCAAACTACTTTGTGCTTCACTATAGAGAAACTACCTACAGACAGCACCCAGGCATAGATCAACTTCTCCATATCCTCTCTCCTGAAGATCCAGTATAAGTAGTTCAATCTTCCTCATTAATGCAGAAACTTTAAACTAAAACAGTAGTGTGTATACTTTGTAATTCTATGCTTTTCACTTAATTACAACATGTTTGTGTATTTGCAGTTTACATTGAATACTGGGAGTTATATGTTGTCAATTGGTCTCATCCGTTTCTTTCAGATTTACTGTGTATTATCAGAGATATAAGATGAAGGAAAACACTGTAACTGCTAGAGGGCGCCACGGTAAACACACACAGAACTCTGTATTGAAATAAGGAATAGTTCACATGATTAGTGAAACCTCAAGTCAGGGGTACATTGAAAGGAGACAAGGTAATTTGAAATAAAGAAATTTGAATTTAGAGAAGGAAATATCTTGGACCATCTGTAAATCTTCATTATGGATTTCCTTCTTTAGCAACAAGTCATTTTATAAGAAAGCTCCCTACACCATTTTAATAGTTTTCTACCTGATTTATTTGCATTCCATGATTCATATACTTTCATAATATTCCATTTTCTACTAAAACATAGATCATATAAAATCAGTTTTCCCTTCCGAAACCTGAAGTGGTTTTCCTTTGTCAACAAGTTCATCACAAACATACAAGATCAATTCGTACATTTCAATTAATCCATTCTGTAGACTGTTTTTTACCAGATCTCTTTAAAATGCAAACCACATTGCATATTCCTGGTTTCAGCTAACCCCTTAGCAACTGCCAGCACCTACTGGATGAAGTAGAGGTCCATGCAAAATTATCTGCAACCTGAACTGCCTCAGGGCTCTCTTCACGAATAGATTTTTAAAATTTATTTCAATTTTCAAAATAGTAAATTGGGAAAATTATAATTGTGTACATATAGGGGGTATAAAGTAGTGTTAAGATTATTGAATACAATCTAGAATAATTAGATGCAGCTAATGAACACATCTATAACTTCACATATTTGTCATTCTTGTGGTTCAGACATTTGAAAACATTATGATAAAAGAAATAAGCCAGGCACCAAAATATAAATGCCACATGTTGTCACTTACATGTGGAATTTAAAACAATGGAACTCAAAAACACAGCGAGTAGCTACCAGAGGAGGGGTGGGGGAACGAGGAGATGATGAACATAGGGTATAAAGGCTCAGATACATAGAAGGGATAAGTTTTTTTTTCTCTTGAGACAAATTGCACAGCAAGGTAAATGTCATCAATAATAATATATGGCACATTCCAAAATAACGAAGAGAGTATATTTCACCATATAGAAATTTTGCTCTCTCTTTTTTATGGTGATCTTTTGTCTGGAATATTTTTTCCTTTTCTTCTTGGATCATTTCTTCTCATTTCTCAATACTCAGCTCAAGAGGGCCCTTCCCTGGGTGTTTTCTTTAAGCATGATTATGAGGTGGCAAAACGATGTATGTCTTCTTCCTAAAGCCCCTGAAGATTTTACCCATCTTTGTGTGTCCAGCGGAGTGCCCTGCATATTATTCTGAACACAGTGGTTCATGGAAGGACTTGTACTGAAAAAGGAGAGGAAAGTAGTGTTCAGCTCTCAGCAACTTTCAAGTATTGACTCACTATAGAAAACCACCTCTACAAAGATTATGCCTGTTGCAGGGGTTCCCTATGAAGTGATATCCAACAAAAGGATACAAAAACCTGGCTATCTTGCTCAAGTTGGGACAACTGTAAAGAATGATATAGCTCTAGAGCTTCCTGAGGGATTGTTTGAGGTTGTCTTTGGGCATGCAATGCTTCTTGACTTCTCTTTCTGCCTAATCCTTCATTTTGGCCCTCTTTCTTATAGGCATTGTTAACAAGGTGTAATGCCTAATGATCTTCATAAAACACTTTTGTAGACTCTTCCTATTTGGAAACTTGCCCTGTAATAGCTGGTAGCTGGGGCAATCCAGGGAAGCAGATGATACATAGGGGTTTGGAAACTGAATCATTCATTACTCAAGTAGCATTAGATCCCCAGTACTGGTTTTTGATGAGCACAAGTAGCTTCTGCAACAAATTTATAGTCTATTGCTAAAACTTCCACTACTGTGCCTGGAACTGTGTGTACACAATACATAGAATTGTATATTAGTATGGTAGTGCACTGACTGGTGCATTGTGTCAATAGTTTGAGAAATATGGGACAAATTGTTAATTAAAAGTCAATGGAATAGAGTGGTTCTTGCTAAGCGTAATTGACTTTCTAAAAAATGATAGTAAGTGGAGAGTGAATAATTACCAATTGAAAGCTAATATAAATGTCTCTTTAGTAGCATACAAGAAGCTCTCACCCTCTAAAGAGAAAAGAAATTGAATCCTGAGGACTAGCCTAGGGACTTCATCATTAGAATAACTGAGCTAGAAAAAAAAAAGTTTAAACTCCTCAAAAATTCAGGTCTATGATGAAGGTTATAGTCTTTATGGGAAAAGGATGGTCTTAGAATATATGAGTTAGAGTCATCTGGGTTGATGACCTGCCTAAATGTTGAATCCCTAGATTCCCAATCATTTATGAGCCTGAGAAAATAGTTCATCTCTCTTGACAAAGGCTAGATCTCCCTACCTCCTTGAAGACAGAGTTTCATCTATACAAGATCTTAGTACATCTTACCCCATGATAGGTTTTCTTCCACCTCCTTTCTTCACTGTTCAGTCTACTAGTGTGAAATCAGAATAATTAAGCAAGGAATCTGTTGTTTGGGGCCTGTTAGAGGAGGAAAGAAACGACATACCAAAGACTTTCAAAACCTTCAAGGAGATGGACTCTGCCAAGGTCTCGGCTTGGCACCAGAATCACGAGCCACCACACACCTTTGTAGGTTCAAAGAGCAATTCTTTATTCCCGCTCTCACACCGCCTCCACACAGGTCCAGGGGCAATCCCGTTCTGCCGTCTGCCTGCACAATTCACCTACTCCACGAGGCTATCTCCAAATCCCATTTTAATCTCACGAGAACTCAACGGGAACAAGCAGCAGGAAGACCCTAATCCCCGCAATAATCTTCAACCTCCAACTTCCCTAAAACCCATTGTCTTAAACTGGCAACGCCTTAAACTCAAGGAGCCGGTTACTTCCTCAAACCTGATCAGCTCTAAACCTGGATCCGCCTTGGTCCTTGAGCAAGGTCACCTTATTAAAGCATGCATGCAATGTCCCATCGAATGTCCTCTAAGCAGCATGGGGTACGCTTGGCAAGGAAATTTCGATGCGTCATTCCTACTTGGTAATGGCCCTCAGCAGGACTCGATATTTGGGATGTTTGATCAAGAGAGCTGGAACCTAGTTTGATAAAGGAGAGTTTATGATTTGGGAATGTTTGCCTCAGGTGCATGAATTACGACCTTAGAAACCCAGGAGGTTGTGCAAACCCATTGGTAGGATGGCTACTAGAAACATGGAAAAAGTGATGGGCTACCCAAAAAAATGTTGAATGCCAAAATTGCCCTAGAATACCATAGAAGAAGGGACAAAAATTCTCAGGGAAGTGGGCATTTAACAATGGACATAATATTCAAGTATTAAAAAAAAAGCCCACCAGATGATTATGAATGCCCCGGGAATATACAATATGACATGACCATGAGGAATTCTGTGACAAGTGAGGCATAGGCATCACTCAAAAGTTCAGAAACAGTTCTCTGTAGAGCAGGGCTGGTGCAGAAAAGCCTGCTACAGACCTAGATTTTTTTTTAGAAATGAGAATGACAGAACCCCAATCACAGAAGCCAGGTGATAGCATATAAGTATCAAAAACCAAAATGGATGCAATTATTGTAATGAGTGGTAAGGTTAGAAGGTTAAGCTACATACCCGAATCACAAAAGGTTATGGAGATTGTCAGTAGCATATGCAGTCCCACAGGAAGGAAAACTAGATAGCCAACAGATGTATTACTCATTTTGTACCCTCAAGAGAAATTACAGTCAAAAGTCTAAAAAGTGTTGTTCCAGTTAAACTGATGATCCTGTTCTATATTATGTTCCTTTTACTGTTGTAATAAATTGATACAAATTTAGAAGCTTAAAACAACACATATTTACTATCTCACAGTTCTGAAGGTCAGAAATCTGGGTACAACATGGTTTAGCTGGGTCCTTTGCTGAGAGTCTCAGAAGACCAAGCTTAAGTGTTGACAGGGTCACATTATTTCCAGGGCCTGTGCTAGTCAATCTGTTTCCAAACTCATTCAGGCTGTTGGCCAAATCTAGTTCTTTGGAATTAGAGAGCTAAAGTTGTCATTTATGTTCTCTTAGCTGAGGTCACGCTTCTCTACTAAAGCCCACTCTCTGGTCCTTCCATGTGGGCTATTACAGTTCAGAGTCAGCAGCAGTGCACTGAGTCCTTCTTGAAGTTGGAATCTCTTGGACTTCTTCTTCTTTTTTTTTTTTTTAATTTTCCCCTTTTTCTTCATATACATCTTTCTGACTCTGAGAAAATTCTTTCCATATAATGTCTCATATGAGAAGTTTGGGCCCACTCAGATAATCCAAGATCATGCACAATTTAAGGATAATTAACCGTAATTACATGGATAATGTTCTTTATTCCATATACCATAATAAGTTAGAAGTTCCAAAAATTAGGGGGTGGTCATTTTTGGTAGATTAGTGTGTGTAGCACACTAACCCAGTTTCTGTACCTAAGCCAGTTTTCAGACTTGATCTTACTGAATGAAGAAGCAGCAGCATTCCCAAGAGAAATCATTTTGCAGTACCTTGATAAATGAACATAGTAAGAATATTTCCCATCTATTCTAAAAAGAAACTGTGGCCATTTACTCAGGCAATGGCATTGTGAAAGAGCAATATTTGTACATTCAGAGGCCTATTGGACATATCAATCATAGCTCTCCTGTTTGAGTGTGGGCATAGCAGGCCAGGTAATAAATGGAATTCTGACTAAGATCCAGGCCAAAGACCATAATAGAGACCTCTAGGATTCTGGAACAAGATCATTCCACCTGCACTGGAGAAGTGTAAACCATTTGAAAATCAATACCTGGAGTGCTACTGAGCTCTGGTAAGGATGAAATATCTGGTTGCAAAATAACAGATGACTATGAGTTACATTGTTTCAGATCAACCAAGTCCTAGTTTAGGAAGATCCAGTAATAATCATTCATTTGAAGAATGGATGTGATAGTTCTGAGGTCAAGTATAAGTAAGAAAAAATCGAAAGCACACTACCTGGATAGCCATTTTATTCAGCACCATTACATCAATACCTTTTCCTTAGCTTAAACATGCATCCTTATGGGGACTGTTATATTAGCAGATGATGGTGCCAGAAAAATGCTCATGTTAGTTTATTGATGAGTAGGCTAAGTGATTAGGTACTTGATAAAAATGAATAGTTCAATAGGAGCTAATGATAGCACAGTAAAATATTTCCAATTGATAGTATTTTAGATGATAACCCAATCCTCTACTGTGTATGGGAAGGGAACCTACCTTGGACTCATGAGAACTGGTTTATTATTTGGCAGGCTGGCCATCATCTGGAAGACTAAAGATTGCAAGGTAAGAGTCAGGAAGGGCTAGAAGCAAAGGCAAGAGGAAGAATATGTGATTGTGGCCACAAAGTTGTTTTGTTATTTAATGCTGCATTATAATTCCTCCAAAGAGAATCCACCACTGAGATAGTGTGACAATATAGTAGATGAAGTATATGACCAAATAATATCAAATTAATTATCAGCAACATAGATCTGACATGATTCATTTCCATTTCTGGCCATAGTGGTAATGATGGAAGTTGTGTTGTGACCCAAAAGAATGGGCTCCTACTCATGCATGAGTATCTAGTAAATGATGTCACCCAATGTCAACCTTCTAGCAATTACAGAAATTAATGCTGAACACAGGGTGTAACACTATCCCTCAAGGAAATCAACCAACCACATTGCAGTAATTGATAAAATTTTGCTTTTTTACTGTGAAAGCCCACCGATTCATTCTAACACAAATAGTCTTAAAATTGGATGTATGGATTATAGAAACATTTATAGAATGTTATTCATACAAATAACATTATTTATTTATTTATTTATTTATTTATTTATTTATTTATTTATTTATTTATTTATAGAAACTCAGCCAAATATACTCACAGAATGTTTGATTAATAAACCATCAAATGTTCCTATATATCATTATATCAGATCAGAGCAATCAAAGAACAATCTTGAATGAGCCTATGACTGTTGGAAATACCGTACTCATATACCAGACAATGTAGAAACTTCAGCCAAACAGATCATTGGAGAAGACTGTCAAGTCACAGCTGAAGTTCAGCTTCCACAGGAATAAATTCCAGGAGATTCACCAGTAACCATCTTGTGCTCTCAACTTCCTTTTAGCATCTGTCTTTTGGAAAAATCAGGTCACATCATGTTTTATTTGAGCAACTTTTGAATACACATAGCTGAAGTTTCCTCATAATTTGGTGCTGATATACTCTGCAGTGGACACTATGTTTGACTCGGGAGTATGCAATTCTTCCAGAAGATTGAATAATCAGAGTTTGTCCATTCCTTTGGCTAGGAGCCAGACCTGGCACTATTTTTATTAATTTCAAAATACATTCCCTGTCCAAAAACTTCTTGGGAAGCAGGCTCACTGTACACTGGTAATTTCAAGAGAGGGTAGTAAACACCTCTCTCACCACATCTTGAGCTGTGTCATGTTATATAACTTGCATTAGTTTATTAAGACAGGTCATTCACAATATAAGTTACTTATAGATAGAGAACAAGAAACAGAAGAAGCCTAGGATTTATGGGGAGTCCATCTCCCCACACTCAGGAAAGTTGCTCAAGGAAGGTAGGATCTCATTTGCATGAACCTCACTTGCACTGCTAATCAGACACCCTGGATAGCAGCCTGCCTTGGGACTTGAATTTTAGGGAAACATGACACATAGAACTGAAGTGTGGTAGAAATCCTGCTTGAAGGGGGACTCAACAGCATCTGGGCTGTCTGGTCTGTTCCTCAGTATTTCAGGATACCCCATTCTCAGCACGTTCTGCAGTTAGTTTTGAGAACTTCAAGTGAGTGAGAGCTGAGAACTAGCTTGTTACTAAGCCAACCACAGAACTATCTAGCACTTCTGATCTTCACCACTGTCACCCTACTCCAAGCCATGCTGTTCTTTTTCCTATACTCCTGCTCCTAATCTATTATCTCTACTTCTGAAACTGACTTTTGCTGTCTATTTTTTATTGGAAGAATGCTTCTTTTTAGTATGTAAATCAGGTCATAGCACAATTGTCTTCAAAACCATTCTATACCTTCCTATCTCTAGGAAAAACTCAATGTTTTTACGAATGCCTCAAAGACCCTTCATGATATGCCACTATTGCTGTTGGACTTCACCTCCTTACTTAGTCTACTTTTGTCTTCTGTTCTAGCCTCTTGACTTTCCACAATGTTTCTTGAACTTGCCAAACTCTTTATTAGAGCAACACTTCAGACTTACTCTTCTCTCTGCATAGACACAGCTTCCTTCAGATATTCACATGGCTTCCTCCCTCATATTTACCCAAGTCTCTCCTTAAAAGTCAGAGACTCCTTCTATAGCCATGCACTCTATTCACCCCCCCACAGTGTTACACCTATTATTTATCTCTTATTATACTTTGTTTTGTTCATTGAACTTGTCATATTATGACATTGTATGAGTTTGATAATGTGCGCAGTTTCCCCAACTAAAATATAAGCTCCATCAAAGCAAGGGATTTATTTGTTCTAATGCTTTGATTTTTAAAATGACTATAACAGTGTTTTATACACTACATGATCACTCAATATTTGTTTAATGAATGAGCCACTCAGGAATTCTGATTTCCCTTCTGAGTGTGGAAGTGATTTAAGTGTGTTCTGAGAAAGCTTCATCATCATCCTTCTTAGGCCCACAAGAAGAAGCAAGAACCTCTCTCTGCTTCTGGATGTGGTGTTGTAGGAAATGTGAGGTCTGGAACTACAGCAGTCACCTTTGAACCCTGAGGAGGAAACATGCCAAGTTTGAAGGAAGTGGACTGGAAAAGAACCGAGGTGCATAATGACATCAATGAGCTGTGACTCACCTGAGCCATCCCCTCTACGGAAACATAACTAGGAGATGGAGTAAATGTCTAATTGCTCAGGCCAGTGTTCTGTGGGATATTATTCCATTCATGTTTTCATTTCTCACAACCACAGTAATCTGACAAATGTACCATGTCTAGCCATTCCTGCTGCACTTCATTCTTCAGGTGCATTACAAGTCCAGATGCCCAGCTAACTGTTCATGCATGTGTGGCTCAACCTTTTGCTTCAGCACATATAAAATTCTAGTAGATCATACTGCTTCCTCTTTCATAGTCTGACTCACAAATTTCTTTCCTTGCCAGCTTTCCTGACAAACTTTCCTGCTACATTATAATCTCCCTGTCTGCTATATTCCTACAACTCATAGCTTATCTTCTTCTGGGTTTAAATTATTTAAGTAAGTATACAAGGTGAAATTCACCCTTAATTCTGTCTTTCAAGAAAATCATAATCCCAGAATATGATTTTATAAATTCTCAGATAAAACTTTTGCCTTCTATTTTCCATTGTGATTTTTTTTTCCCGAGAGAGAGAATTTAAAAAAATATTTATTTATTTATTTATTTTAGTTTTTTGGTGGACACCACATCTTTATTTTATTTTATTTTTTATGTGGTGCTGAGGATCGAACCCAGCGCCCCACACATGCCAGGCGAGCACACTACTGCATGAGCCACATCCCCAGCCCCACTATTGTGATTTTATATCAAACCATTACTTTGGATATTTCAATGATCCAACTCCTACACTGTTAGGCTTTCTCCCTGGAGCTGTCCATGTGATACAGCTGTGGCCAATAAAAGGTCACAGGAAGCAAACTGGATGTATTATTCTGCTTTTCTGGGTAAGTGGCCCTTGCTCCTTGGCTCCGAGCTCTTTTAGGCAGATACTTATTCTGGATATTGCTGAATTGGAGAAGCATTACCCATAGTTGATGACTTCCAAATTTCACAGGATATGTAGAAACACAGACCTTTATTTAAGGTTTTATTAGTCGCATATTCTATGATTGCGACTGAAACATTTCTGATACAAATGTGCTAGACTCTAACCTTGATCATTTTATTCTGATTTATTATCATTCTTCCTTGGATATATCCTCACTTCCATCTGACAATCTTTTTATTCCATGACAAGGAATTAAATAGTAAGGGGAAATATTTAAACTTTATGTTTATTAAGCATACTTGTCCTGTTTCTTGAGGTATGATTTCTAAATTTGCATTTATTAAAATATTTTGTTTTCTTTATTTCTACAAAGAAATAAGTATCATGTTTGCTTTATTTTTTATAGGTGTAGAATTGTAGATTTACTCCTAGAATGATATGTATGATTTCATTCTCTTTCAAAGTTTTATAGATTGAATTGGAGTTGGGAAAAACTGATCTCTAGAACTAATGAAAATTTGCTTCAAGTTTTATTATTATTTCTTGAATAATGCTACTTTCATACAAACTATTGTTCAGTGAGAATTATTGAGTCAAGAAAGGAACAAGGGATATGAGTCATTTTTCCTATTCCTACTCAAAATATGAATCTCCATGTTTAGCATCATGGTTTGGTTTCCCCAACACACTGACCTTTTAGGGTCTTTTTAAAATATATATTTACACTTGAAAACAAATCATCTGTTATAACATTTAGAACTAATGAAAAATATGCCCAGATGTGTCAGATTTAATTATTTTATTTCTCTCTATATTAGAAATTGTTGCTAATAAAGATTACTAAAATAAAACAACTTGAACACATTTTTGAATTCTATATTTGTTAACTAAAGAGAAAAATATAAAGATGAGAGACTAATGTAGCAATCAGAAATTTGAAGGTCAAACTCTTTCTTTTTTTAAAGTAACCTTAGACAAATGGGTTCACCCTCTGTTTAACTTGTGTTACACATAGCCCTTTATTTGTCTCCTACCCGATGTACTCCTTCAAAGATTAAATTATTTCTAACCAAGAAAAACACTATGCCAGACTCTGTAGAAAACTATATATATATAATTATACGACACATTCATGCTTCTTTTAGATTATTTTTTGCAATATAGCTGAATAAACAACGTATGTATAAGACAGCCTATGCTATGTTTCATGAGTATAACATACCAAAATATCTATAGGAAATCATAAAGAACCTTCTAGTCAGATGATCAGAAACGATTTCATGGAGGGGTTGTGATTTGTAAACTGACTTTAATGGCTTTGAGGTCATTAAGAGAATAAATTCTAAAGTGAGATTGTTTCTGTCCAAACTTCAGCTCAGCTGTTATATGCCTTTATATTTGTAGACATAAAAAAATCCCTACTTTATAGATCTGATGAAAAATGCAAAATAGTACGTAGAAAGACCTAGAGCAATGTCTCATGTATTTTATGCACTTAAAAATGTTAACTATCATTTTAATAGGTGGTTTGTTTGGTGAGCTTCCCATCCAGGAAGCCCATCTCAAGCCAGGAATATCTGTAAGAGCAGATATCTTCAGAAAGATTCATTTGACCTAACATATTAGTTTCCTAAAGCTGCAATAACATATTTCTACAAACCACATGACTTAAAACAAGAGGTGTTTATTCTCTCACGGTTTCTACAAGCTGTAAATCTTTTTTTTTTTTTTAAAGAGAAAGAGAGGAGAAAGAGAGAGAGAATTTTTAATATTTATTTTTTAGTTCTCGGCGGACACAACATCTTTGTTGGTATGTGGTGCTGAGGATCGAACCCCGGCCGCACGCATGCCAGGCGAGCGCGCTACCGCTTGAGCCACATCCCCAGCCCCTGTAAATCTTGAATCAAGTGTCAGCAGGGGCTCACTCCCTCCAAAGGCTTTAGGGAAGAATCTTTCCTTGCCACTTCCAGGGCTCCTGGTATTCCATGGCTTGGAAAACACCAGTCTCTGCCTCCAGCTTGATTGGCTTTCTCCTGTGTCTTTTCCCATTCTCTTCTCCTATAAGGACACCTGTTACTAAATTTAGTGTTCAACATAATCCATAATGATTTCATTCAAGATCCTTCATTTAATTATATCTACAAAGATCTACAAAAATTTCTTTTTCAAAGAATGTCATCTTCACAGGTTCCATGTAAACAGAACTTTTCAGATGCTGCTATTCAACCTAATAAACTTATTTTGGGAATTAAAAAATGTGCATAGAGGAGAGCTTTGAAATCGAGGTAGAAAAAAAGAAATGGCTTCAAATAACTTGGCACACGGTTAATAAATTTATTTTATAGATGCTGGTAAGCCATTAAAATTTGTTTTAAATATTTTTTATTAGTTGTTAATGGACGTTTATTTTATTTATTTATATGTGATGCTGAGAATCAAACCCAGTGCCACACACATGCTGGGCAAGCACTCTACCACTGAGCCACAACCCCAGCCCAGCCATTAAAATTTTGAGTGGCAAAATAAAGACTATGATTTAGAAAGGTGAATCTGTTGGTGAAGTGGAAGTTTTGCTGAATAGGGAAGAAAATGGAGATAGAAGATCAGCTACAAAATATGTGTGGAAGCCCACACAGAAGATAAGACTTGATCTGATGCCATGATTCTGGATATCAGAAAAATATTACAAATAAAAGATTTAAAGTACATAGGGAAGTCAAATGCAGTGGTACACACCTGTAATCCCAGTGGCTTGGGAGACTGAGACATGAGGGACAGCCTCAGCAACTTAGAGACCCAAAGCACTTAGTGAGACCCTGTCCCAAAATAAAAAATAAAACAGGCTGGGGGGTGTAGCTCAGTGGGTAAGCACCCCTGGGTTCAATTCCTGCCACACATACAAAAAAGAACATAGTGATCAAAAACTAGATGTGTGGGAGTGTTTAAGAATATGGAACAGGTTAAGAGCACCTCTCAGGTTCTGTGCATTAATTGTTCAAAGAATGCTAATAATATTTTCAAAAGCATATAGAGTCCAGAGTGGAGCTGTTTGTGGTGGAGAATGTGTTGATATTTTTTTGAGACATACTGAATTTGTGTTGGGGATTCAAGACAATATCTCAGGAAACCACAAGGACCTAAAGATTTGAGAGGTCTTTTTATATAATTATGATACTTGAAACAACAAGAGTAAATAATGTTGCTAAAAGAGTTTATAGCCAAAGACTTTGAGATGTTGTATCCAGAGATGGCCCTAAAGATGCCACATATGGTAATGTTCCTAACAAGTAGGGAAACTGGCAGTTAACTCATTTGACCATTTAGCCAAGAGTCATCCATATAAGATTAAAGAGATAAAATAACTTGCCTCCCTTTCCTTATATAGATCTCAAATGGCCTCACTTCAACTGGCTTTTGTTTCTTAGCTAAAATTACTTCAGTGACTGGTATCTGCTTATCTGGGCATAGAATTCTGTCAACATTTTGGGTCATTTCAATTCATCATCTTGGTATGGGTCAAACTGGACCAAAAAGAAGAAAAAAAAGTTTTTTCTGTTCTTTTCATCAATATACTTGCTCTTTGTTTCTGGAAGTGAGAAAATATTGATGTGCCATATTAATTACAGCTAAAACCAACTTTAGAACCCATTTCAGAATTAATATCATGGAAACATGCTTTGCTGATAGCATATACTTCTTTTTTTAAAATAATTTTTAGTTGTTGATGGACCTTTATTTTATTTGTATGTGGTGTTGAGAATCAAACCCAATGCCTCACACATGCTAGGAAAGTGCTCCACCACTGCACCACAACCTCAGTCCCAGAATACTTCTTTTAATAAGAAAAATCTACTCTTCCATCTGTAACATTGTTGTCAAAAGCTGTGATCAGGGACAAAAAAATAAAACATAGTATACAGGAAAGAATGACAAATAATAATGACAAATAATATATTGCTAACTAAAATAATTTCAGCAGGTTTGCAAAAGAGGGAAAAAGGAAACTTGGTTGAAGGTTAGCAAAAAGAGATATAGATGCAAGAAGTTTAGCATGAAGGACATTCTACTAGCAGGACTAGAGTCAGAAAGTTAGTGTTTCTCAAAGTGTGATTCTTGGACACCCATTAACAAAATCAATTGTAGAGCTCTGTTTAAAGTAGACACCCCAACTTGGAGGCTGGAGGTCATTTTTTTCCCCCAAGACTCCTTTATTTATTTTTGTCACTTTAGAAAATCTTCTGAGTAGGTGCTGGGATTACGGCTCAGTGGTGGAGTGCCTGACTAGCATGTGTGAGGCACTGGGTTTAAATCTCAGCACCACATATAAATAAATAAAATTAAAGGTCCATTGATAACTAAAATAATATATATTGTAAAAAAGACTACAAGAGTAGACTGGGGGTGAGAAGTGATCTGAAACATCATCAAACAGTAAAGAATGCCCTGCATCTTTTCAGGAGGCAGATCTTAGGCAGAATAATGGAGACATCAAAGATGAAGAGCAATCTCTTGTCTGAACTCTGGACCCTTAACTGGAACAAGGCTCAGAGCTGTTAAAAATTTGGAGTTGGGGCTGTAGCTTAGTGGCAGAGCGCTTGCCTAGCATGTATAAGGCACTGGGTTTGAACCTTAAGCACCACATAAAAATAAATACATAAAGGCATTCTGTTCAACTACAAAAAATTAAAATATATTGATCAACTGGTTGAGACACATGAATGGAAGTGAAGAAGCAAGGATAGAATTTGATAGAACTAATGTGCTCAATGAAATCTGCATAAGCTATATAAAATAAATCTAGTTGATAATGAGATCCATTTTATTTTTAGAACTGAGTTATGTAATAAAAAGTTTGAAGAAAAAAATGATTTTTCTTTTTTTTACTGAGTAATGCGGATGATTGTAGTGTACATGGAGAAAGAAACAGAAGACTCTCACTTCCCATATATATATATATATATTCATTTTTTATAATACCTTTTAATTTCTGTCATTATTTTATATAACTATTTGATTCTTCAAAATTTATTAAAAATGTATGTGTGTGTGTGTATATATATATATATATATATATATATATATATATATATATATATATATATATGACAGCAGAATGCATTTTGATTCATTATGCACAATTTCAGCACAACTTTTCATTTCTCTGTACATGATGTAGCATTGCACTGTATGTGCAGTCATACATGTACTTAGGGTAATAATGTCCATCTCATTCCATCATTTTTCCTGCCTACATAACCCCTCTTTTCCCCTCCCTCCCCTTTGCCCAATCAAAGTTCCTCTAATTTTGGCATGACCCCTCCATTAAGAATCAGCATCCATTTATCAGAACAAACATTTGGCCTTTGATTTTTTGGGATTGGCTTACTTTGCCTCACATAATATTCTCCAACTTCATCAATTTACCTACAAATGCCATAATTTTATTCTCTTTTAATACTGAGTAATATTCCATGTGTATATATATACCACAGTTTCTTTATTCATTCATCTATTGAAGGGCATATAGGTTGCTTCCACAGTTAAGCTATTGTGAATCAAGCTGCTATAAACATTGATGTGGCTGCTTTACTACAGAATGCTTATTTTAAGTCCTTTGAGTATAGACTGAGATGTGGGATAGCTGGGTCAAGTTGGTTCTATCCCAAATTTTCTAAGGAATCTCCATACTGCTTTCCAGATTGGTTGCATCAATTTGCAGTCCCACCAGCAATGTATGAGTGTGCCTTTCCCCCACATCTTTGACAACAATTATTGTTGTTTGTATTCTTGATAATTGCCATTCCACATGGCATGAGATAAAATTTTAATGTAGTTTTTATTTGCATTTCTCCAATTACCAGAGATGTTGAACATTTTTTACATATCGTTGATCAATTGTGTATCTTCTTCTGAGAAGTGTCTGCTAAGCTCCTTAGCTCATTTATTGATTGGGTTTTTTTTTATTGTTAAGTTTTTTGCATTCTTTATATATCCTGAAGATTAGTGCTCTGAGGTGCATGTGGCAAAAATTTCTCCCAAAATGTAAGCTTTCTCTATACCTCATTGATTGTTTCTTTTGCTGAGAAGAAGCTTTTTAGCTTGAATTCATCCCATTTATTAATTCTTAATTTTATTTTCTACATGTCTATTTTGGTGCCAATACCATACTGTTTTGTTACTCTGGCTTTGTAGTATAGTTTAAGGTCTGGTATTGTGATTCTTTTGGGGGAATAGCAATAAACATCAAGATATCTGTTCTAGGGATGTTTGTTGGAAGTAAGGTATCATTTTTAGGTATTTTTTAGCTGAGAGAGCTAGGAAATATATATATTTATACTAATTTGTATATAGGCACATATCTATAAATATTTTCATATGTGATGATCAGTATCTATATTGAGCTAAACCTGGGTTCTTGCTGATGTCTCCAACTCATCATCTGGGTCATTCTCTCCTTTCTTACATGTAAATTTCTATGCCAACTGCGAGAAACTGAGCTCCCACCAGCCACCAGCCTGTTAGTTTTTCACCCCCAACATACAAGTATAATATTAAAATTCTTAACTGTTTTCCTATCTGACATTTTCTTAGCAAACTTTTTAAGTGCTGCTTGTTTACATCAAGATGATTCAATGGGTCAAGTACCATGAATAAGAAATATCCGAATTTTATCATTTTTTTCTATTTTTATAAGATTCAGGTGTCTGTCTTTTAAATTTGAATCACAGCATTCTACTTTTTAAAATATTTAATATTAAGTAATGAAATTAAATATAGTTTATATTAAAAACTTTAATTATAAGACTCATCACTAGTAAAAAAGAAAATAACTAACCCCAATAAAAGTTACAATGATTTTTTCCTGCATTTTGTCTCTTTTTATTAATAATGATTGATAGATTTCTTACTTTGGAAATAATTAGGTAATTACTTTTGCAGGCTCTTTTTATTAATAAGAATAAATTTAATTTGTTAGGAAATGTAAAATGTGACTAAATCACTGCTTAACAGAGGAAATACTTAGTTGGGTTGAACCTTAGGATTTAGCTAGCAGTGACCTACATATACTAGCCTAAGGAGAAAGGAAAGGTTTAGACTAGAGCTGTCTAGTGAGTTCACAAGGGAGGAAGAGAAGTGGCAGAAGCATGCTGGAAAGATGAACTGCTAAGCCATCTTGACTTTTGTTTTTATATTTCTGCTTTGTTCTAGGCACATTTTTGCTTTTCTCTCTTAGCCCCTCTGGTTCACATAGTTGAGAGAAGATGGTCATTCTAAGCTTCCTGTTCACCACCCCCAAACAAAGATCTTTTCTTTCTATGTATTCTCAGAGATTCTGATTGGCCTCTGATTTATTCTGTCAAGGCTATGGGAAAAGTATGCATTGACATGAATGGTTGCCAAGGTAGTTGTGACTGGGTAGTGTCTACAAAAGTGTCTGTTACAAAGTTTAACAAGACATTGAATATGGAGTATTGTTCATCAATAAGGAATATGTCCATTGAAGTCAGGATGACTGGATAATTTCCACCTTCTGAAGGTTAGAAAGTCTATAACCTGAAGTATTTCTCTGGCATATTATTTTATTCAATCCCTGTAATACCACATTCATTCATACTCTCTCTCTCTCTTTATCTCTCTCTCTCTATCTATCTCTATCTCTATATCTTCATTTAAGTAATCTTTACTTTTAAAAGAAGTTTAGGTTCACAGGTGTATTGACCAGAAGATATAGGAGTTTTCCATATTCTCCTTGCATACATACACAGCCTTCCCCACTATCAACATCCCACTGTAGAGTGAAGATGTTGATGAACCTATCTTGACACATCATTATTACTCAAAGTCTATAGTATTAATGTTCATTTATGATGCTGTACATTTTATTGGCTTGGAAAATGCAAAATGACATGTACCTTACTGGAAATACATACAAAATAATTTCACTTCCTTAAAAATTTTGTTGCACCTATTCATCCCTTCTTTGCTTTAACTCCCAGCAACCAGTTATCTTAAATATACTTAATATTCATCCATATCATTTTATGGCAGTTTAGCCCATTTATATTTATCACTGAATAAAATCCCCATTCATTTATTCTTGTTCAGTCAGAAACAGAATCAACCTTTCCATATTAACTAAACATTGCTTCTCAGATATGTATCTGAGAATGAGAACTGTTACTCTCAGTATTGCTGTAGACTCACATTTAAGTGTGATTCATCATGGATACCTCAGATAAACATCTCAGCTCTCCTCTGATTCTCAAAACCCACATGTCTATCCCTAAACATTTACAGGTGATTAAATTGCCATTATTCTAATATCTGATCCAGAAAGCCCAACTGAACTCTGCATACCTATACAGAATAGAATAAAGGTTAGCACAAACTGTACAGCACCTATGCAAATACACCTTTAAAATTGCTTTTCACACTTGAGGCAATGTTTTATAATTGAATCCCTAAAGTGAGAGAAGAATTAGCTAGAGAGGTTTACAAGTTAAAGTATACATTGCAGGAGTTAATGAAATCTGAAGAGCACCTATAATATTCCCAAAAAAATTATTGAAAAACACCCTTTTACTGTTCTATCACACGATAATGGAAACTTATCATTTTATCTCCCCCTTGATTTTAAAAAAATGAATGCTGTAGAAGTTATATAATGTGCCCTTATATGCTTAAAAATGAAATCACACTTTTGCCACCTTTTCTTTAATTTCTGAAGTTTATCTGATTTCCAGCAGTGAATGAGATGGCACATGTACTAGCAAACAACCGAGCAGTATTATTAAACTGCAGATGCTTGGGTTCCTGATGTCAGATATGCAACACACGGTGATACACTCATGAAGAACACTTTAAACGGTGTTTTAAAGGAAGCACCTCAAGTTTGCTAACTCTTGTTGATTTTTGGATTTCATCAACACTTATCCATTTAATATTAAGTTAATTATTAATTCCATAATTAATTTTTTTAAAGTTAGGTAACTCTTTTCATAAATTTATTTTATTCATTTATTTTTCTGTGGTGTTGAGGATTGAACTCAGGGCCTCACATGTGCTAGGCAAGCACTCTACCACTGAGACAACCCCAGGCCATAAATTCATTCTTAAAGGCAAGGCTACCCAAGGATAATGTTCCCCTGAGACAAGTATTTTATATGTGTGTGTGTGTGTGTGTGTGTGTGTGTGTGTGGTGTGTGTAGATAGATAGAGAGACAGATAGAAAGAGAAAGAGTTATTCTTGAAAACGTATTATACATAATCACAAAAATTGAACAAATTAATACCAACTGGAAACTTACCATAAAGATAGAGACAGAGAAAAAAATAGATGTGAAGAGACAGAGAGAGACAAAGAAGAGACAACCACAATTTCTTTACTGAAAAAAGTTCAAAATCTGTAGAGCTGCATGCACATGGAATATATTACTTATATCCATTGTTACATCTGAAGATTGTGAATCATATGGATGAATGGTTTTGCTGTCTGCATAATAGAGATAACCTAAAGGAAGCAAGTATATGTTAAATATTAGGTCCTAGAGGAATATTGTAATAATCACCTATAAGCACTAGCTCTGAGAATGTTACAATGATGGCAAAAGCAATATTAATTTCTTTAATTAATATTATTAATTAAACATATTTATGAAAATTTTTATGTGGAAGCCAAAATAAACATACTAATAAAAAGAAATAAAGACACCATATTTCTAACTGTATTTATAGGGTTGCTGAGAATTACAGAAATGGAAGGTGGTGAAAAGTGGGGAAATCTCTATTTTAGACTATATGAATATATTATGTAACTCCTACAGCACTCAAAATTTCAATTTGCATACGGTGTCACTTGCCAGAAGCAGATATTTTATGCATAACCACAGATGGAAGTTGTTAGCTGGGATTCAGTCTTCAGTTGATCATCATTAGACATTAATTGCAATGGATTGTTACCTTCCTGCAGGCTTTCAGAAGAAGAGAAAAGGCAAAACTAATCAGCTTGAAGATCACAGTTCAGCAGGAAATAAGGACAGCATCACAAATTACTAGAATTATTTGAAATATGCTTTTCACAATTAAATTTTTTATACTTGACTAATTGAGGAGTGTTTAAAAGAAAATCTGATACATTAAGACCAAGTTGGGAATTTAGAAGAGCTAAGAGTTCACCATACTCTTGTATCAATTCTGGGATAGTATTGCTGAAAACACATTAAAATAGTCAAGATATAAAATTGGTTACAACATTTCAAAAACAGTTTCTTTGAATTTTAGCAAACTTAGAAAGGTTTGTATTAATGGAATTCACAAGTGTTATTTACCAAGTTATTATTCACATTTCAGCAGGTAGAATGCCCAATACTCATTTTATTTGTACAATGAAGGGCCTGATGCTTTTTTTTCCCTTAATGCCTGCTAATGTCTCAGTTTTTATTTTCAGAAAGTTTAGTGTTTTAGTATTTATTATCTTAGCAAATGATCCCAATAAAATGAGAGGCAGGTTTAAAGACAATTAAAAAAAAAACAGACAATTTGGAAGCAAAAAGAGGACATATTACTATTATTTGACTTCAGGTTTTACAATTATTTTGAGGAATTTGCTTCAGGGGTCTGTATTCTGGTCTCAGGGAGTTGCTCAGTTACTCCATACTCCATTTCTTCACGCTGTGCCAATGAGGGACTAAATTTTATATTTACTTCACAAGGATCTTAGGGGGATGCAATGAGACTCTGAAGCACCAGATTATAAGCTTAAAAGTCATTCCTGGAGCTTTGTGCAAGTGGAGGGAAAGAGAGAGTGAAAAGATCTCCTGAGAATGAAAACTGCTCCAGATTAATCGAAGGGAAAGAAGAGGTGAAATTAAGAATGAACACAGATGCCCATCAAACTGCCATTTTCCCTATCAGCTCTCCCATCCTTTCTTCTCCTGGGAGGGATAGGCAAGCCAAGGATTTGCAAGCAAAGCTTCATTCATTCATTCTTTGATGTAAATATAACTAAAGGTAATTCTTAGATAAGGAATAAAGGGATGGCGGAGGCCTAAGAGCCTAGGTTCTTCACAACTATTTCTTGTAATCTTTGCATGTCTCCTTCACTATTGCCTTGCTGTGGGCTTATTTTACCTAACTTAATAAACTTCAGGACACCAAAATGGAATGCACAACCTCCAGTCCAGTTGAAACCAGATCTGAGCACGTGCAATAGAGCAAAAAGCAGCACTCCTCCTGAGCAATGACATCAGTTACAATGCTAAAGTCTCCACACTGCAGAATGTGAGTGACAGTTCCAGAAAACTTGAAAACATACTGTAAGTTACAATGCATCTCCTGTCCTGTCCCTTTTCCCTCAGGAGTAGCCCAAGACCCTCCACCCTCGACCAACTCAAAATACCCATGGAGAACTTGTCCATGGAGAATTTGGAAACTTTTGACCAGGAGATAGCCTGTGCTCAGGAACCTAGAAAACTTGTTTCTTTCTCTTTGACCGGAATTCATGATTGGAGTTTCCCTTGGTATACAGCTGAGACAGAGACCCAGAAGCCTACGGGCCAATAGGCAGAAAAGTGTGATCCACATATTAGAAAGCTCCTCTATCACATCTCCCTACTGGCAGGAAGCAATGGAATGTATAGATAGTTCTATACACTTCTGGAAAATTAGTTCTTTGGTAAAGCAGTGGTTGCTTGAAACAATTGCTTCTCAAGCCTAAGCTTTTAAACATTGGCTTTATTAAGAGATCCCACAAGCATCAAAATTTTTTTGGGGGGGGGCAGGATAACGGGATTGAACCCAGGAGGGCTTAATGACTGATCCACATCCCCAGCCCTTTTTAAAAATACTCATCTAGAGACAGGATCTTAGAGTTGCTTAGTGCCTCACTAATATGCAGGGCTGGCTTTGAACTTGCAATTTTCCTGTTTCAGCCTCCAGAGCCACTGGGATTATAGATATGCACCACTACACCTAGCTCAAATATGTTCTTAATATTTTTAGTCAATAAATGAGAGACTTATGGAGATTAAATACAAATATTTTATTGAAGTATTTGCAATTTGGTATAGAAAACAATATATTAATATAAACAATAACCAAAAAAGTCTCTCTCTCTCTCTCTCTCTCTCTCACACACACACACACACACAAACACACACACACACACACATACACATTCTTTAGTTATTCCTTTTCAAGCATCAAGTTATATGATAGTTTACATGTTATAGTTGATACTTCTTCTGGATTTTTGATGGGCCCCCTTCATGCGGGAGAAAAAACTAAAGATGTTATAGCTCATTGCTTACAAAATTTTGCCACTGTGGGCATTCCAAAACAGTTAAAAACAGATAATGCCCCTGGTTATACTTCTACCTCTTTTAAACAATTTTGCTCATCATTTGGCATTACTCATATAACAGGAATCCCATACAATCCACAGGGACAAGGCATAGTTGAAAGAGCTCATCAAACTATTAAAATGTACTTATTAAAGCAAAAAAACGGAATTGGGAAGGGGTATATATTCCCCAAAGATAAACTTAAAATAACCCTTTTTACTCTAAACTTTTTAAATTTGGATTCATCAGGACTTAGTGCTGCAGAAAGGCATATGTGTCCAAAAAATGTACATAAGCCCAAGGTACTTTGGAAAGATATTCTAACAGGACAATGGAAAGGTCCTGACCCAGTAATTGTCTGGAATCAGGGGTCTGTTTGTGTGTTTCCACAGGGAGAACAGCAGCCGATTTGGATTCCAGAGAGATTAACCAAGGTTCTGACCCAGTGATTGTCTGGAGTCGGGGGCCTGTTTGTGTGTTTCCACAGGGAGAACAGCAGCCGATTTGGATTCCAGAGAGATTAACGAAAGCGATTTCTACAGACCAAAAAGAAGATGGTTTGGCTCAAATCCATAACAGCTGATATCCAAAACTCCAATTTGGCTATCCTTACATCTGCGACAGAACCAGGATGCTTTTTTCAATATCTGTTTTATTATTGCCCTTTCCCATATCATGAAGTTCAATTTTGTTTTTTGAGCTCATACAGACCTAGGTTAATGATTTGCTGATCAGTTCTATTTTTTTTTGACTATAGAGTTTTTAAACATTGCAATGGAGATTTCACCTGTAAAAAGTTATAAGGCCTTTACTATTATGTTATGTGTTGTATGTATTATATTATGTGTGCACACTTGTGTTTTGTGTTATATGTTTGAATGTACGTATGTCCATATATCATATATGATGAGCGCTCATGAAAAAATGGATCCAAATATTTTTTGTTTTTATTCACGTGATTTAAATGGTTTAATTTAAATTGGGTAAATAACTGTTAAGGATTGTTTTAATATGTAAACAAAAAAGGAGGTTAACAGATCTGTTTGTTTACTTTCACCTTTCCTTTTCATTATATTTAATAATTCTCTTCAAGATAATGTAAATTGTTAAGAAAATTGTTTTCTTTTAGTGCCTTCTGGAATGTTACACAATTTTTTCTTTAGTCATTATTACCAGAATTCCTATCTTCATCCCAGTGCTCGTGAAGACAATGTAAATTGTTAAGAAAATTGTTTTCTTTTAGTGCCTTCTGGAATGTTACATAATTTTTCTTTAGTCATTATTGCCAAAATTTCTATCTTCATCCTAGTGCCAGTGAAGACAAAGATAAAACTAATTTACAGCTTCTGCAATAGCCATCACTGAACTGCTTACAGAACTTGCCTAGACTATGTGTCACTTGTATGCATTGTGAACTCACTTGTATGCATTGTGAACTATCTGTTGGTGCATCAACTTGTGATAGTGTTGGGGTATTTTTGCTAATGATGTTATCGGTGGTACAACTTTCCCAAAAGGAGCCGTCAATTGGCTTGGTATATCTTCCTCCCATCTGCTTGTCACGATTGTTCAGCTAAAATTTGGGGGCCAACAGAGGTGAGGCAAAGAACCTCACCCCCACCCCCCCCCCACCCCCAGCTGGTACAAAGACCTCTCCACAGGTGTGGCTGTATACTGGACCGGTAGTCAATGACCGGTAAGATCCAATTACAATGGTACCAACCTAAGACAGGAGGCTGACGCCCTGAGGTCAGCTCATCTGAAGACGGGTAAGGACCATATGTAGTATTGGACAACCTAAGGCAGGCACAATCCCCAAGCCACATGCTTGTTGTTTAAACAGAGAGGGGGAGATGTTGAGAGCCACAGCCAAAGGGGCCCCAGCAAACTTCCAGCTGCCAGCTGATGATTGGCTCACAGCGGCCCCAGCAACATCTAGCTGATTGGCTCCTCTGCAGTGATGTTCATTGGGCTGTTTCCCTGCCCTTCAGACTGCCAGCTGATGATTGGCTCACAGCGGCCCAGCAACATCTAGCTGATTGGCTCCTCCATGGAGCTGCTCATTGGGGGACTTCTTTGGCTCTTCCCACGCAACCCAGCCAATCGGCCTCAAGAGCAGGAGGATTGTGGGAGGTGGAGGGGCTGGTGTGGGGGTGAGAGGCTTGTGGAAGCCGGTGGTGGCAGTTGGGCTCTGAGGGTTTTTTCCTGAGGAGCTGTTTTGTTTGGCGTTTGTAGTTCTAAAAATAAAGTTAGTTTCTTTTGACAAGTGGCTCCTGAATTGTGCCCAGACAGACTGAGGCACTTATGGAGAATAAATACAAATATTTTATTGAAGTATTTGCAATTTGGTATAGAAAACAATATATTAATATAAACAATAACCAAAAAAGTCTCTCTCTCTCTCTCTCTCTCTCTCTCTCTCTCTCTCTCTCTCTCATACACACACACACACACACACACACACACATATTCTTTAGATAGTTATTCCTTTTCAAGCACCAAGTTATATGATAGTGGGTATGAAATGCTATATGAAATCTAAAAGAAAAAAGGAAAGCAAAACACAATGTAGTCACATACTACATTGTGTAAAACAAGTAAGAAAATTAAAAATCATCTATGTATAAAACCATCAAACTTATAATGTGCCTAAAGTTAGAAGTGATAACAGAACTGGAATCTTAATTTTCAAATCCTAATAATCTTACATTAAGCAAAATTTTACTTTGGCAATAGAGGATGGACAGACTTTGGATGTTATTGGGAATGAATATAAATAGTTTTAGGACTGATAATCCCTTTTACAGTAATAGATCTATTATGCAAATTGGTTTACTTCTTTATATGATCCTCACAGGAAAAAAAGATCTTTGTATAACACATTATAGAATCACCAAATAAATACTTACTGAATTAAAAAATATGAAATGATGTATGTAAAAGAAACTATTTTATAATTTAGTCCTTTACAACCCTTGAAGAGTACTACTAGTCCTGTCTTATCTTCTTGTCTTTTTCTCCCTCCCTGCCTCCCCTCCCTTTCTCTCATGGAGGATTTAATTCAGGGGTGCTTTACCACTGAGCTATGTCCCAGTTCTTTTTATTCTTTTTATTTTGAGACAGGATTTATTTAAGTTGTTGAGGGACTCACTAAATTTCTAAGGCTGACCTTGAGTTTGCGATCCCCCTGCTTCAATCTCCTGAGTTACTGGGATAACAAGCATGTGTCACAAGAGCAGTCATAATCCTCCAAGAGTAGATGATAGAAACATTAGGCTAACAATGTTTTTGACTAGGAAAGAACGATCAGGAATTTAATGTGTAGAGACTGAATTTCCAGTTCACTTTCAACCTAAAATTAGGTTTAAATACATATCTTTTGTTATGGTTTGGATGTGAGGTGTTCCCCAAAAGCTCATATGTGAGACAATGCAATAAGGTTCAGAGGAGAAATGATCAGGTTGTAAGAGTCTTAACCCAACCAGTGATTTAATCCCCTGATGGGATTAAGTATATTGTAACTCAAGTGGTAGGGTATGGCTAGAAGAGGTGGGAATGGAGGTGTAGCTTTGGTTATATATTTGTATCTGGTGAATGTAATCTATCTCTCTGCTTTCTGATCATGTTGTGAGCTGCTTCCCTCTGCCATCCTCTCCTGCCATGATGTTCACCCTTACCTAGATCCCTGAGGAATGGAGCTGGCCTGCTTTGGACTAAGACCTTTGAAACTGTGAGCCCTCAAACTTTTCCTCCTCTACAGGTGTGCTGGTTGGGTCGTTTAGTCACAGCAGTGAAAAAGCTGAGTACAACACCTTTATATTCTCATCTGAAAAGGAGAAGTAGGTAATTGCAGATATCCTTTCTGAGTCATTAGATTTTATGAATGAAAATTTGTTTGCATGCTTGAGAAACGTCATTTGTGAGCTAATATTTGCAGAAAGAGCATTGCGATGTAAGTCTTAAAAGCTTATTTTATGTTCATAAGACTAGATTTTTCCTTAATTTTTAATCGGGCAAAATTCTGATCCTTTTTTATTGATTTTTTATTTACTGAGAAAAGATTTATTTAGGATATCCTCTAGATCAAACACTAAGATGGGTACTGAATATATAGAAATGAAAGGCATCTCTTTTGCTAAATAGATAATGAAGATACAAAGCAATAAGACATCTTCTAGGGTCTAGTATATTCAAGGTACTGCAAATATATTATTCAATTTATTTCCCCTAAAAATCTATAAACTATAATTCTATGAATGGTAAAGAAATTAAAAAATTGCCCATTATAGAATAAAACACTCAAAAAGTTAAGTAGAAAAGAATGTACAGCATCTTCTTTAAAAAATCAAGTATAAAATAATTTTACATTTTTATAAAAAGTAATTTGGAAAAGTAGTCTTAATTTTCCCATCTTTGAATTTTGCATATAGAATTTGCAGATGCCATTTAAATACAAATTTTAAATTTTCAAAAAATTCATTGAAAATGTTTCACAAACTAAAGCACTTACAGTTAAATGAATTATCCAAAAATAAGAAAAAAGTGCATTGTACATATTCTCCAAATTATTTTTAGAGAGACTTCTCCTTGGGTAAGTGATTTAGCTTTTACATTTCAATGAATATATGTAAATTGCTCATTTATATATTTTAAAAACACAAAAGGGAACAGAATAATGACTGAGAGTTTAATTAGCACAAAAGCTATTTAGCTTTTATTCCTGTGCTCTGACTGGCAAATTCAGTCATTCTTTTAGCCCTCTTCCAAATTTCCCTCTTATTCAATTATCAAAACCTTTTATTATGAGTCATAAGTACTCTTAGATGCTGATGAAAGATAAGAAGTTACTGATCTATTAAAGAGACAGACATCAAGGAAATAATGAAAATATAACAAAGTTGCTTAAGGTCTATATATGGTCAGAGGGAATAAAGGAACTATTAATTTTCTGAGCCCTAAGGTTTAGTTTAAGGACATAGTAACTTAAACAGCTGTTTGAAGGTATGGATGACATGGAGAGGCATCACCCAAGCCCCACAGAGAACTTCTGCAGATAGCTTGGTCAGCAGATAGCTTGGTCAGCAGATAGCTTCTAGCTGTGAGCTCTTTCAAGGTTGGTACCAATGGCCATAGACCAATTCACCCACGGCACAGACCCAGGTGCAGATCACATTTTGTGACAGGGCTAAGCCTGATTATAAAGCTAAGCCACTTTAACCCAATGTAGAACAACTTTTGTAGTCAATAGTCACTCCAGATCTCCCTAGCAGATTGGCTGAAACCTTTTTGGGTATGCAAAATAGTTTGACTTTTCATTTTTCCATCTCTTGCTTCTTCCACCCTCCTTCTGACTAGATCCCTAACACACATCTTGCATTGTGAAGAAGTTCACAGTGTCTGATTCTGGAAATCCCAACTGGAGAGACGGAGTAGGGAATTCAAAGACAGGGAAGTTGCCACAAAAAAATCTAGGAGCCACACCAAGCCTGGCTTTGTGTCTTTCTCTTCCAATGGAATGTCCTAACAAAAACTGTTACTATCTTCCTAGTTGCTGAAATCAGTGACCTCCTTTCATACCTTTATCTGCAGGAATTGATTATGTTAAGTACTCCCCCTTCTCAGATCTGTTTCTTGACTTATCCAGATGGTGATTAAGTGCCTAGATTGTGAACTCAGAATCAAATTTCAGCTCTACTAGAAATTGGTTGTGTGACTTTGGGCAAGCCTCTTTGTGCCTCAGTTTCCATTCTGTAAAATAATGCTAATCATTGTATCTAATTTGTGAGATTGGCACCATGATTTAGTGTGTATATAGAAACAGACACATAATGTGCTTAGAATAGCTCCTTTTTCCTATGAGTCTATTTTAGCTTCTTTTTTTTTTCTAGATCTCTACAAGTTCTTTTTTTCTTTCTTTTTCTTTTCTTTTTTTTTTTTTTTGTACTAGGGATTTATTGAGAGACAGGGTCTCTCTAGGTTTCTTAAGTCCTCACTAAGTTGTTGGGGCTGGCTTTGAATTTGTGATCATCCTGCCTCAGCCTCCCAAGCTGCTAGAATACAGGTGTGTGCCATCTTGCCCAGCTATCTAAAAGTTCCTTCTCAGACTATTTACATTATCTTTCTTTGGACCCAAACCGATGCCTTAAACCTTGATGTTATCTTTCCTTGACCATTTTTCTTGTATGTCTTTATAACAACTGACAAATATCTAGCTTTTCCTAAGTAGCATGTTCATATTTTCAATTTTCTACTGAATCTCTACATCTTAATATTTGATAGGCACCAAACTGAAGGTATCTTAATATTGATTATTTTCTCGCCCCATCCCTAAAACAACAACAGAAATGCAGTGAATGCAACTAATGAAGTCATTTACATTTAATTACCCTAATCAAAAGTATGGAGTATATTCCTAACATCTTCCTCACAGATATTTGTCATGTCCATGGAGCACAGAGAGTTACCTATTTTCTGAAAACCCTTTGGATTTCTTAGCTCCTATCTACACACTTTGAAGTGGCTCCCACAGAAGAGGTAGAATATAATTCTTCTTTTGAATCTGAATATATACATGTCATCTGGCTTGGCTAGTTATTAGGTAGAAATGATAGAAGTTTAGCTTTGTGACTGTGACTTCAATGGTCTCATGTTCCCACATTTCCTCTTGCACTGTTGCTATCACCAAGAATAGTTGGGCCCAGAAGAGGAGGATTAATGTCTTCATCTAGGCATTTTTTGGTTTTTTTAGCATTATCAGTACCATCCCTTAACCGGTCATCTTTTTTTCAATCACTCACTACAATATTTCTCCAAAATATTCCCCACTATCCAGTCAGTTTGAATTATCTGAAATAAACATCACTCTCTTGTTTCAAGCTCCTTATTCATGTAATTTCAGCCAAAGAAGGAATTCTTGGGTTTCTTATGAGATCCACAATGTCCTACATAATCTATATCAAATTACTTCTTTCTTATCATTTCTACTTAATCCCCCAACTTTATGTTCCAATCAATATGAAGAATTTACCTTTTTCCAAGTGCCATTCAAAACTCTATACACACTCTTCCCTGTGCCTGAAATGCAACCCCCACCAAACTTCCTGTGTCAGTTGACAATTGTTTGTTATCAAACAATCATAGTAAGTGACATGAATGCCCAAAGCTGGAAGCTGATTGGGAGTTAGCTTATGCAAGCTGAACTTGGCTCCATGGGACTCTCATCCTCCTCCTTAGGCCACCTATCCTTGGTGATGGCAAAGGTGAAAGAGGAAATGTAAAAAGGTGTTAAGTTCCAATCACAAAACTGAAATACTGTTACTTTCTCCCAATGAGTGGTCAAGCCAAATGACATATGCATATTCAGAGTCAAGAGAAGAACAAATATGCCTCATTTATTTTATTGGAGTCACTTCAAAGTTATATGGCAAATAAAAAAAAACAAATTGAATATAGGGAGAAAAGTGTTGAGACCAGTAATGCAATCTAAAACACCTCTTGCTTGGGCTGGAGATGTGGCTCAAGCGGTAGGTAGTGCGCTCACCTGGCATGTGTGCGGCCCTGGTTCGATCCTCAGCACCACATACAAACAAAGATATTGTGTCTGCTGAGAACTAAAAAATAAATATTAAAAAAATTCTCTCTCTCTCTCTCTCCCACTCTCTCTTTAAAAAATAAAATACCTCTTCCTGTGCCTTGTCTGCTGGCTGTACAGATACCCTTTATACTATGGCTTCTTTGGGATATTACTGCCTATCATTCTGCTTTTTGCGTTCTTATGTGTTGCACTAGCTGCCAGTGCATTCCACCTTTATCATCACGTACAACCTTATTAGTATAACTGCTAAGGCTTATTTTTTCATTCTATTTTATTGAAGGTTCCTTGAAGGTACAGATGCATTTTAATTTTATTTACACTCAGTAGCCTGGATAATATAACATGAACTCGATAATGTTTGTTTGTTATTTTATTGAATAAGCAGCTACATAAAAATATGAGTTTCTAATTACATGAGTCATGCAAGAAAAAAGTGATAAAACATGAATAGGGACAGTGATAATAGAGAGGAGGACATCTGTGTAGATCATGTACAGAGGCACATTGTTAGGCTTTGGAGATTGATGGATTGTAGGGGAAGATTAGTAGAGATAAGAAAGATATTTAGGATGTGTCTTAGGCTTATGGTTTTATAAGTGCTATTCACTCAAATAAGGAAAATCGAAGATAAGTAAATAATGGGAAAAATATTCAAATAACAATATGCATATACATCTCTTTACCTCAAAACACATGAACCTCAAAATTAAACTGTGAGGACTAGAAATGTGTATTTGAAAAGCTTACCATATTTGTATAGTGTTATCCACTGGGATTTACATTTCAGAAGAGACTCCCATATTAGAAACAACAACAACAAATCAGTTTAGATCACTGTGCTTAAGATCCAAGATTTCCAGATTAGTATGTGTTCTTGATAGTTATGGAATGTTTGCCAACTTTGGACACCATCTCAACCTCAGTTACCAAATCAGTAAAATGAGGACAGAATCTATATCCTTGAGCTGTTGTGGTTTAAAATAAGGTATCATATCAGAAAAAAATACCTTTGAAAATAAAAAATAAAAATAAAACATAACACTATGTTTTTGTATTTTACATATTAAATTTACATTTTAAGGCAGATGATTCCTCATTAAAGAAGTGAAGAACACTTTCACATATATTTTAGTGTTTAGTGTTAGGTGTATTCCTGAACTCTATTCAGTAAATGCCAGTAACGTGAGTGTTACATCCAAAAATGTCTCCAGGCAATACTCAATGTCCCCGGCAGGATGGGATAGAGATGCCCATCTGTCCCCAGATAAGAATTACCATGGTGTCTGAATCTGAATCTAAGAGATGGACAGAAGTTGTAGGCTCTTTTATGTGAAAATATTTCCCATAGACTGGTAGACTGGCACAAGAAATATTTGAAGAAAGCAATTTAAATTTCCAAATTATAGCACTGTTGGTTTATTTTTCCTTTTCTTCCTTCTCCCAATTCCAGACATGTATTCAGTAGCTGCATCCATAGATTCCAGATCTCACTCTTTAAAGCTGGAGTAAGGATATATGAGCTTCCATAGGACATTCCCTTGCTCTGGGTCTGAAAAAGTCAGCCCTCTTATTGTCCAAACCTGAATCTATCTTTCACTGCGACTTTCCAGAAAAATTCATCTCACACATAACTCCTGCTCTATGTGAGGTACGTTTGCACAGTTGTTGTAGATTAACTTGAGCTCTCATTTGCTTGCACAATTGATGACATTTCTAATATTCTCAGTCATATTCTTTCATGGTCTTAAAATTTACAGAAAATAAGGGTTCTCTTTAAAATGGAAGGTGTAGGGAGGCTTATAAGTGATAAGAAATTAAAAAGATCTAAAATGAATGAATTATTCAACATGAGAATGAATTCTTTTGGAAATCCATAGAGTCACAAAGAAGAAAACTATGCTTAAAGCACAGACAGGTAGGTCATGAGAATAGTTGGTATTCAGATAGAATTTTGTGATAAAATATTTTGTGACTTGGAGATAAACAGCATGATCTGGTCAGACAAAAATATTTTTATCCTAAATTACTTTGTTACTCTAAGTCAGATAAAATAGTTGAATCAATAGTATATTGATTTTTCTCTCCCTAGGTTAGGTCTTAGGCAGAAATAAGTCAATGAAAAATAAACTTCTACTTAGGAGATATTTTCTTAGGACAGAAGGATCCAGGAAATAGAGAGATGTGCTGTTTGGGCTGGAGCTGGAGTTCTGGAGTACATCAGGACACAAAAGCACACTGAGCCCCAGACAAAGGACAGGGAGGATACCTAAGACGGATTGCTCCTTCAGATTATGCTATGAAATCTAATCTATTACTTTAGGCCTCTTTTTTTTTCTTGAAGAACAGACCCAAAGCAAAATTGGATACCCAAACACCCGGGTCCTAGCATAAGAAGATCATCATTTTTTGCCCTCTGCCAAATGTCCATCTTAACTACAAATGTCCAAATAGGGGACACCTGCTGCTTTAAACCATGAATGGAGATCATGGATATCCAAGTGTTTGATAGAAAAATACCTGAAAATGGATCATTATATGGTTTGCAATTTACACAGGCATTCAGGTATGATCTTGACTTATATAACAGTTACAAAATTTTCATTTCTTTCTCCTGTTCCCGGGAAAACAATTTTAATGCATTTACTTCTATTTTGAAAAAATCCAGGCTAGTTTTTATTCTAGACCTAGTTTCATCCTAGCAATAAATAATATTCATCCACGTGAGCAAGAACAAAAATATCTGGAAAAAAATAAGCAGCTCCCTCCATCACATCTAGAGACTTGTTTAAAATAAAACTTACTTTTTATTGTATGATAATTATTGTTAAAATTATATTTTAACAATATCCAAATGATTATAATCCAAAATGATTATAATTATAACTCAGGGAAAAGTTTAACTCTTAGAACCTCATAAACGTAAGATAATTATCTAAATTAAAATCTCAGGACTTTTAAAAATAATTAGCTATAAAAATATAAATATTTTTATTTCATAGAAATATAAAATGTTTATTAATTACAAAGGATTTTAAGTATTTTAAATTAGGA
Organism: Ictidomys tridecemlineatus; assembly: GCF_052094955.1. Taxonomy (NCBI): domain Eukaryota; kingdom Metazoa; phylum Chordata; class Mammalia; order Rodentia; family Sciuridae; genus Ictidomys; species Ictidomys tridecemlineatus. The sequence goes on from NC_135482.1 coordinate 27,432,186, forward strand.
TAGGAGTCTGTGAGAGAGTGAAACTTAAATATAATTTCAAGGAGAAAAAAACTGAGGGAAAAATATCCAAATAGGGGAAAAATTAAATTTTCAATAATGTGAGTTTTGACTTAGAAGGGAAATAGAGAAGTGTTTGGATGTTGGACTCAGGAGTGTCTGGAATTAAGTAATACTTGGAAGCAGTAAATGAAGAGGGAGGAGTTGGAACCAGGACTAGATATATGCACAGATGATCTATGTGTATCTGATAAGCAAGTTTGCTCCGGTTTTCTAGTTCTTTCCTCTTGTGAGTCACAAATGTACCTTGTCTACACTACTATTAAAACACTTCCTGTGCTGTGTCTATTTATTTCCTACTTAGGATTAGATGGTTCTTGTGGATAGAGATTATATTTTAGATGACATTGTGTTCCAGGAGTCGTGCCAATGGCCTGTGTGTGGTAGGAACTCTATCCTCCTTACATAGATAAATTACTACGTCCACATTATATTGCTGGTGTAAATTACTAATAACTAATTGAAAAGAGTTATGAGAAGAACTTGAAAGTACCCCGTGACATTTAATATGATGTTCTATATTTGAAGGTTCACTAATAGAACCTGTGATAGAGTTATGGGGAACTTGTGTCAACTCACTGTGTTCTCTCACTCAGATTTTTTTTCACTCCTATTTATTTGAAAGAAAGGTTGGGATGGGGTTCTAGCTCAGTGGTAGATCACTTACCTTGCATGCATGACGACCTAGGTTTGATTCACTACACCAAAAAGTATTTATATGTATGTACACATATAGATTTACAAAGTATTGCTTTAGAAGAGATCACTTGGTAGGCAGTTGTCAAATAGGTGTTTAGGTTATATGTACTTGATTTTCACTAAACAAGTTTATTGAATAAATCAAATAAGTGAAATGCTCCTTTTGACCAAGAGTTTTGAAAATTTTGAATCTGTAAAATTTGGATGCTTTTAAAATGTTAAAACCTTCAAACAGAAACAACATTAAACATTTTATCAAAAGAAGAATAATTTTCAAAGTATAATTTTGTTGTGAAGAATCTTTGAAGGACTTTGAAACAATTGTATTTTAAAAATTTAGAAGGTATTTTATTGCAACTTTCAATATTTTTCTACTCACCATTTTCATTTGTTTTTATACATGTAATAAATCAAAGATACCAAGATTTCTGTGTATATATGTTTTATGCTTATCTTTTTTTTCTGATGTAGTCTTTCATTATGATTTTGAAAAACATGAATCATTATTATTAAGGGGTTAGAAGAATAAAAATCAATAGACACAGAACATAATATTTTCATAGGAACTCAACAAATGAAATCACTTACTCTTTAAAACAACATTTACTTAGAAAATTCCATCAGTCAACTCAGCTCATTTCTTTAGAACCTTAGAGTGGGAGCCCTCAGTTAACACTGGAATCTAAACTAATGCATTTGAATATTTTTTTTAAGAAACAATTTTCTGGTTAATCTCTGAATAATTATTTCAGTGAAAACTATGTTGCAAATATCCACTTCATGTGTCTTTTGACCTTTAGATTGTGGACATAAGCCATGAAATTTATATATTTCCCCAAATCTGATAATCCTCTTAAAATCAAGGTTTTGTTTTCAAATGTGTATATAACATTTTGATGGTAAACCATTATCACCTTGGAAATCATTATAAGCTTTTAATTGCATTCACCTTTGCTCATTTTAGATTGGAGTGTTTCATCTTTAATTTCTGAATCTCAGATGATGGTCAAGATAATGAAGAAGCAATGAGGGAAGTTTATGAGTTCAGGTGTGCAGCTTCTGACTAGTTGGCTTCCTGTGAGTAATGAAGTCATCATAAAATATTACTCCTATTTGGATGCTTCTGATCTATGAAGTAGAGGAATTTTGAGATATTTAAAAATCAATTGTATTTTTTGCACCAAACAGTAGATTGATAAAGAGATGTTGAAGTAGGGGATAGCTAAACGTCTTTATAATACTTTGACAAAACCATTCATTCAAAAAGCTGATGATTATAATTCGTTTTGGGGACATACACTTTTACACTCATGTTTGAGTACATGAAAATGAAGACAATTTTCAGGCTCTTATCAATTATTTTACCTACAGTTGTGCTTTCCTCATGATAAAATGTCTTTTGAAAATAAAATTTAGACCATGAACCAAACACAAAATGGAGAGTTAAGAAATTATTCAAAGAATTAAATCACTCCAAGTATAGTATTTCTTCGCAAGGCAGATAACCAATCTGCACTCTTTTTTTTCTGACCTATCATATTCCTACTCCCATTATTATACCAACATTTTCTTATTGTCATTCACTTTTGTGTATGCACAAAAATAAGGCATCTCATCTACCAAGATTTTATAAAGCCAAATCTCATGAGCAAAAAGATGTGGCATATTCTTTTCTCAACCCTGGATTTAAGTCATATTTTATGTTTAGTTAAATAGATTTAGGTGTTTCAATTTTCTGGTTTAGGGGAAAATTTAGCAGAACCAGGATTCTCTTTATGTAATGTAAGTCTGTTCCATATTTCATGCTATTAAACCAGTGTATTAGGCATCCTTGAAGTTGAAAGGGCAATGGACCTAAAAAGTTGGATGAAAATTTCCAACTTAAAATTTCAAAGCCTAAAATAACACATAGCTATGCCTGGAACAGAGCAGTTATGTGCATCAACATGGATGTGTATAATTGTAGCATAAATTGATGATTTTAGCAAGTAATTTTAAGTGCTAAAGTACCTTCTTTGTGCAATTATATTAAATTATACAGCAAGAGAGATCTTTGAAAAAGTTATTACTTAGGTTTGGAATCTAGTGCGTTTTTTCCCTTTCATTTTTCTCTTTTTGAACTTCATGACATTTCTAGAATATATAATTATGTCAGACTGAGAAAATAAACTCAGATATCTAAACGACGGTTCAATATTTGAATATGTGCATGTGTGTAAGTATGAATGTGTATATATACTTAAGTGATGTAACATGTATATAAAATATATGTATATATCATATTTTCTTTCAGAAAATTTTCTAAAGTCAGAAGAGGATTAAATATTATACAATTAAGGGAAAATTAGAAAAAAACATTTCTCTTTGACATGATCCTAAGCATTAAAATAGTCACAGGCAAAGGATTAATAAGAAGCAGAATGTTTAATGAAGTTAAAAGAAAAATTCTGTGCTTTTATCATGAATTTCCAGTGAACATCTTTAAGTGCAGATAATAAGTGATGTTTTCTCGCTTTCACAGTGATGCAGCATAAATATCACAACTCTTTTAAGCCTACACAATAAAAGAGTTTTGAATGCAAGAGAATTATCTGATTGTGTATTTGACTTTGATAATCTTATACTACCTTAACCCTGATTACTTATCTAGATCTTTTTTTTTAACAAGAAAAAGAATAAAAGAAAATCATCTCAGAGCAAATTACTTTGGAATCTTTTTTTCCCCTGTTTGCCTTGAAATAGTATTGTGCTCTAAAAGGTTTTCACATAAACAAGGCAAATCAAGAAGTTTCTCCCAACCTCCCTTACTTCTTTCCTTCCATCTATCATATCACTTGTTTCTTTTAAGTCAGGGCTGCCCACAGTAGCTGCTATGGTTTTTGCAGCAACATCCAGTGGTGTGAATAAGCCCATACATTACCCACTTTTCCAATATTCTCTACCAACACCACTGCTCCCAGAGCTACAGGATAATTTGCCTTTGGAGGTCGAATTGATTAAATGCTGCTATTAATAGGTATTAGGCTGTATTTTGTCTTGTTTTGGATTTAAGACAATAGGAGGGACATCTTTTGAATGTTGATGGTTCATTTGAGAATGTTCGAGTATTAACTTACAAAAAAATGCATTCATCAAGACCCACATTGTGCCAAGAGATCAGTGGCATCCTTCCCCTGAGGGATCACTGTTTGCTATGGCCAGGACTTTAATGATGTCCAGTAGATGGTCTTTGTAATACACTAAATGTTGATAGGCTTTCTCAGCAGCCATTCTCTCCAGGAAAATCAGGCAGCCTTGCTAAAATAATGACAGTGAAGAAGATCACCACACTTGCCTTTCCGTCTGAAATCTCGAGCCATTCCTGTACATCACAGCAACATTTAAACCTTTGGGCAGCCCCTTGAAGAGAAGATCAAAGCTTCAGTACAAAGGGGTTTCATTGAAAATTAAGGTGCAGTGTAGAGATATGTGGCAAGACTTGCAGAACTCTGTGGTATGACTCATCTGCAACCTTTTGCAAAATTTAATGTGGCAAAAGCAGTGCGTTATTATGATGTACCATGTGGTGTCCCGATTTGTCATCTTCGCTTGACATATCTTTTATTGAGGGGTACAAGAAGAAACCCCACATTGGCACAGGAAAAAATTTTCTACTTACATCCCACACGGAGATTTAAAAATATATTTCTAGAATTTGGCATTTACAGGAACATGTTTCACTTTAGTGGTTCTGAAAGAAGATAGCTTTTTTTTTTTTTTTTAAACCCAAGTGGAAGAATCTATAATACTAACACATCACCACTAGAGGGCCAATCGTGCTCAGCTAATTTGTTAAATGGTAGGGATAGGAAGAGGGAGTGAAAAACATTTGCATTTACTTTGCATGTGTATTCTTTTACATTATTGGCTGGTTTATTATTTAAAAATTATATTCTAAATTTTCCCCTGTCATTTTCTTTACTTTTTGCAATTTCAGAAAATATTATGTTCATTTTTTTCAAGTACCACATCGGAACCAAATTAGAATCTTTTATTCCACGGAGATAAAATGACTGCATTAGAAGAATAATCCATTCCAAGCCTCATTATTTTTCCTATAGTTATTTAAATTATTTTATAACATAGTCATTATAATGACACTTGATGTGTGAAGTTGAACAGAAAAAATATAAAAACCTGCACAATGTAGAAGTGATTGCCGAAAGAAATAATATTATTTTCATTGCAAGGAATGGAATAATTTCCATGGGATAGACTCATGGATGGGAACACCTTATAATGCAGTTCTTTTGACATATAAAGAAGTTAAAGCTTCCAAATATAAATATAAATATATCTCAAGCAAATTGTTTTCTTAAAGCAATCAGTGGCAAATGACCTCAGATACTTTTTAAAATACTATTTCTAATCTTCATCATGTGGGATTTAGCCCCAACTTCCTTAATAAGACTCCTATAGTGCAAGAATTAAAACCAAGAATCAATAAATGGGATGGAATCAAACTAAAAAGTTTCTTCTCAGCGAAAGAAACAATCTGTGAGGTGAACAGAGAGCCTACATCCTGGGAGCAAATTTTTACCCCTCACATATCAGATAGAGCACTAATCTCTAGGGAATATAAAGAACTCAAAAAGTGAAACACCAAAAAGAACAAATAACCCAATCAACAAATGGACCAAGGACCTGAACAGACACTTCTCATAAGAGGATATACAATCAATCAATAATTATTTGAAAAACATGTTCATCATCTCTAGCAATCAGAGAAATTAAATTAAAACTACTCTAGAATATCATCTCACCCCAGTCAGAATGGCAGCTATTATGAAGACAAACAACAATAAGTGTTGGCAATGATGTGGAGCAAAAGGTACACTCATTCATTGCTGGTGGGACTGCAAATTGGTGCAGCCAATTTGGAAATCAGTATGGAGATTCCTTGGAAATCTGAGAATGGAACTACCATTTGACCCAGCTATTCCTCTCTTTGGAGTATACCCAAAGGACTTAAAAACAGCATACTACAGGGACACAGCCACATCAATGTTTATAGCAGCACAATTCACAATAGCTAAACTGTGGAACCAACCTAGATGCTCTTCAGTGGATGAATGGATTAAAAAAATGTGGCATATATACACAGTGGAATTTTACTCATCATTAAAAAAGAACAAAAATCATGACATTTTCAGGTAAATGGATGGTGTTGGAGAAGATAATGCTAAGTAAATTTAGTCAATCCCAAAAAAACAAATGCTGAATGTTTTCTCTGATATAAGGTGGCTGACTCATAGTGGGAGAGGGAGGGAGAGCATGGGAGGAATAGATGAATTGTAGATAGGAAAGAGGGCTGGGAGCAAAAGGGAGGGAGATTAGCAGGAGATTAGCAAGGATGGTGGAATGTGATGGACATCATTATACAAAGAACATGCATGAGACTGGAATTGGATGTCAACATACTTTATATACAGAGATATGAAAAATTGTGGTATATATGAATATTAAGAATTGTAATGCAAAAAATCGCAAAGTACATGTATAAAAATACTATTTCTAATTCTAGATATTAATATCTATTTTGAAAAACATAAGAAAATGACATACTTTCATGGACTAATTTTTTAAATAATGGTATATAAAGATGAGATAAATGATGGATAATGATTTGTCCAGTATAAATGTGCAATTAAAATCACTGTTTTTAATAATAGGAAAATCAATTGTCTTTCTTGAATTCATAAATATGACAAAGATAACCTCAATATGAAAGATTCACATTACTTTCTGGATTGTATCAAACCTCACCTGGTTTGAGTTTTTAGGTGAACTCTTGGGGCAAGTAAAGTAATTATGATGACCTGAGCCTCAAGTTACTCAGAATGAATGAATGAACAAATAAATGTGTTTTTTGACATATTTCCTTCTTACAGTTAATCTTTTTTGACTTTTGAAAAATTATCAATCTGTATTATCCCATAATACTTTATACCTGTGATTATGATAATAATTGCCACATTCAATATAATGGTTTCTCCTACTCTTCCATGAGTTCCTGGAGCAAAGATACTAGAGTATGTTATTTCATCTCTGAATCTTCACAGTCATTTATAAAAATAGCCCTCAATAGAAACTCAGTAAAATTCATTAGACTTCTTTTAGTGATGCTAAATTTGTACACTCAAGGTATAGAATTGAATTTTCTCCTTTTTTTTTTTTTTTTTAGATGGATGTGTTTTAAGTCACTTGGAAGTTTACCTTCTTAGATGGAGAATGGGCCATGTATCCATCACATGTTGGCAATTCTAGCCCAATAAAGTCATGTCAGGGCTGCTTTCAGGTGAACAGCACGTCTTTCCTTCTGAATTTCTTCACCACATGACAAAAGAACTTGCAATTTACTCCTGACCTTCCACTTGTGTGTGACTATTTTAAGATGGTTTATAACCTAAAGGCAAACATATCAATAATTTATAATGACCTCATGATGTGTAATGTGGTCTGGCATCAGCTGAAGTGTGTTCTAATCCTGCCTTACTAGTTGGTAGTAATAGCGACAGCCATAAGAGCCAACTCGTGCTGAACATTTGCTGTGTGTCAGGTGCTCTTTGGAACACATGATGGATACTTTAACTAGTTTAATGACTCACTAAAATTGGGCAAAATTCTCATTCCTTAACTTTGAGGTGTGTGTTTGTTCTTCAGTAGCATTTATAGCAAACTGAATAAAACCCACCTGTCACATTTTTTTCCTACTGATAGCAGTTTCCCTTCCCTCTTTTCTTTGATAAGATTCTTTTTTCTTTAGGATGGTATGGCTCCAACATTCTCTGCCATTTCTGTACACTTGCATTGAGCCAGGCCCTGCTGGGTATTCTATGAAATTATCTCATTTCATTTTTACACTAGCCACATGTAGTTGCAAGCGTTTTCTTCCTTTCATACTCTAGGAAATTGAGGCAGAGAATGGGAAATGCATAACTTGTCTATTGAAAATAATCATTTTGAAATTCAAGCACAGCCATCACTTAATATGGAAAATTAAATTCCATACAATCCACAAATATATTTTGTCATTGAACTGATGTGCTGTAAAAATTACTTCTGGACCATATTTGTAAATGGATAGATTTTTATTTAGATTACATTTGAATCACTATTTTTTTCTCACTGTTCTTTGGCAACCCATAAAAAATACAAATTTTTTCAATCTCAATTTCCTTTGCTTTATAATTTTTATTTTTATGGTTGATTCACATTTATGGAGTACACTGTCTTATTTCAATACAAGTAAACACATGTAATGATCAGATCAGAGTAATTGACTCATCTGTTATTTCAGACATTTATTATTTGTTCTGGAAACATTGAAAATCCTCTCTACTATTTTGAAATATTCATTAACTGCTGTCAACCATCGTGTCATGGAATATTAGAAGTTGTTTCTCCTGCACCCCTACACCCATTAGCCATTCTTTTTCCTTCTCTTTTGTTTTTGTTATTTTGACAAATAATAATTGTATGTATTTATGGTGTACAATATAATGTTTTGATAAATGTTTACAACCTAAAATGATAAAATCAGGCTAATTGACAAAGTCTTTCTTGCAAGTGAAATTATTAGATTTATCATTCAATTAAGGTTACTAGAAGAGTGTGGACAAATTAAACTTTCTCCTCCACCGCTTTTTCTTCATTTCACATGTATAGTTGAGCATACACATTCTACCTCATGGGGCGGGGATGGGGATCAAGTGAATTAAAAAGAAATCAGATGAGAAGTTCACTAAATAACCTGAAATAATTGTAACTATTTATATTGGATTAGAGATTTAGACTATCTTAAATCTTTGTTCATAGAAAACTAGCAGAGCTTCATACCATGTCAAGTTATATTATTTTTAATGTAGGGCTGCTACCTCAATGTTGATGCTACTTAATTAAGAAGAATTCTTTGAGTAATCAGGAATTGTATGAACTTTGGTAATTTCCAAAAAATTATTTGAAAAGCTTCTTGCTTTTACTTAAATTACTCAGATAAAGAAAGACTTTGTTAATTAGCCTGATTTGACCATTTTTTATTTTGTAAACATTTATCAAAACATTATATTGTACCTCATAAATACATACAACTTTTATTTGTCAATTAAAAACCAGAGGGATGGAGAAAGAATGGTTAATGGGTGTAACTGTGCAGGTGAAGAGGAGAAATAACTTAAAGCAAGTAGCCCTCCGATAACCCTATTGCACACAACACAATTAAATTAGAATGTTCACCTAAACATATTTTATTTGATGATTTAATTTTGCAACTACATAGTAGGTAATATATATTTGTTATCTTCATAATGATTATTTAAGTAGGTTTGAATTTTGGTTTTTAATGTGTGACATAAAATAATATGTTGTGAAGTATGGAAAAGAATGTTTGCTTCTTCTGTTTCATTTTGATTTTCTGGGACTATTACAAAGTTATTCTGTGAAGTATAACTTAGGCAACTGAGGGCAAAACCCCTCTTAGCTGTGGGCAACTTATGACCAGGAAAAGGAAAAATAATAAAGATTCATTGTTAAAAGTAAGAAATCTCATTTCAAAATTCTAGTGGTTCCACAAGTTACTCTACCACTTAGTAATCCTGTCACATGAGAAAATTTATGTAAACTCATTCTGCCTGAATTTTCTCACTGGTAAAATGGAAATAATAATCATAACTTCTGTATAGTTTTATTTTTGAAATTAAACCTTTTTATTTTGAAATAACTATATATGTGAGTTTTGCATAACTATAACAAATACCTGACATAAATGATTTTATAAAGACAAAAGGCTATTTGGAGTCACAGTGTTGGAGGTTTTGGTCCATAATGGGCTGAATCACTGTTTTGGGTCAATGATGCAGCAGCAAATCATGGTAAAACTCACGATTTCCTTTGCTTCAAGGCTGGAACACCAAAAGAAAGGAAGAGAAAGGAGCTAACATAGTACTGTCTTCTTTGAGGACACACTCCCCAAAACAATAAGACCACCTAATAGGCCCCATCATAAAATTTCTACCATCTCCTCATAGCAACATTAGCTAAGGACCAAGCTCTAACACCTAGGTCTTTGGGTAACATTCAAGATCCAAATTTATGGTGCATTCTTCTCTTGTTCCCTGAAGACTCATGATCTTTTCACAATGAAAAAGGCATTTGGTCCATTTCTACTAGTCCCACATCTAAGCTGTTCCAGCATTGCTCAAAAGTCTTACTTTGAAGTCTTCTCTGAGACTCAAGGTATACCCAGCTGTGAGCCTCTGTAAAACCCCAAAAAGAGAGCAGTGTGGTGGCAGCTACCCATACTCCTAGCTGCTCTGGTAGCTGAAGCAGGAGGATTGCTTCAGCAATATAGCAAAGCCCTAAGCAACTAAGCAAGACTCCGTCTCTAAAAATTATATTTAAAAAGCACTGGAGATTTGGCTCAGGGGTTAACCATCACTGGGTTTAATCCTTGGTTCAAAAAAAATTCCATGATACAATGGGGGGAACAGGCACAGAATAATCATTTCTATTCCAAAATTGAGAAATAGGAAAACTGCAAGGCAGTATCAGACTAAGCAAAACTGAAACCTAGAAGGGAGTCATTTAATCCTATTTGTACATTTCTCTATTTAGCATTTGGGCCATAATTTGGTGGGATGTGAGCTTCCAAGGGCTTCAGCAGCCCTGACCAGAGCAATGGTTTTGCTGGTTGTAATTTGTGTGGCTACTGTAGCATTGGCTTTGCATGCTACCTTCAGCTTCCCTTAGAAGGCATTACACACCTGGGACCTAAATTTTCCTGGGGACTCCATTGCAGCTTTAGCTTCATTCATTTTTTTCTAATTAACTAATTAATTTTAATTATGTATATAAAAAAGCAGAACGCATTTTGATTCATTTTTTGTACACTATTGCAGCACAACTTTATATTTCTATGGTTGTACCATGGAAATAGCATCACACCATATGTGCAGTCAAACATGTATCTAGGGTAATGATGTTCATCTCATTTTCCCCATGTTTCCTGCCCCCTTACACCCTCCCTACCTTCCCTCCCATTTGCCCCAAAGTTACTCCATTTTTCCTGTCTTCCCCCTCCCCATTATGGGTCAGCATTCACTTATCAGAGAGAACATTTGATTCTTGGTTTTTGCAGATTGGCTCACTTTGCTTAGCGTGATATTCTCCAGCTCCACTCATTTACTTGCAAATGCCATAATTTTATTCTTTTTTAATGCTGAGTAATATTTCATTATATATAATATATATATATATTATATATATATATATATCACAGTTTCTTTATTAATTCATCTATTGAAGGGCATCTAGTTTGCTTCCTCAGTTTAGCTATTGTGAATTGAGCTGCTATAAAAATTGATATGGTTGCATAAATATAGGATGCTGATTTTAAGTCCTTTGGGTATAGACTTAGGAGTGGGACAGCTGGGTCAAATGGTGGTTCCATTCCAAGTTTTCTAAGGACTCTCCATACTGCTTTCCGGATTGGTTGCATCAATTTTCAGTCCCACCAGCAATATATCACTGTGTCTTTTCCCTCATATCCTCACGAACATTTATTGTTGTCTGTATTCTTGAAAAAATAGTGCACCATGATCAAGTGGTATTTGTTCTAAGGATGCATGTTTGGTTTAACATATGGAAATCAATAAATATAATTCAACACATAAATAGACTTAAAGAATCATATGATCATATCAATTGATGCAGAGAAAGCATTTGACAAAATGCAGCACCTCATGTTCAAAACACTAGAAATACTAGGGATAGTAGGTACATACTTAACGTAAAAGCTATCTATGCTAATCCTAAGGCCAACATCATTCTCAATGGAGAGAAATTGGAAGCATTCCCTCTGAAAACTGGAACAAGATAGGGATGACCTCTTTCACCACTTTTATTCAACATAGTCCTTAAAACTCTAGCCAGAGTAATTAGATGAAAGAAATTAAAGGGGAATGGATAAGAACAGAAGAACTCAAATTATCATTATTTGCTGATGACATGATTCTATATTTAGAGGATCCAAAAAACTACACCAGAAAACTTCTAGAATTAATCAATGAATTCAGCAAAGTAGCAGTATATAAAATCAATACCCACAGATCAAATGCATTTCTATACATCAGTGATGAATCCTCTGATAGAGAAACTAGGAAAACTACCCCATTCACAATAGCCTCAAAAAATAAAAAATAAAATAAAATACTTGGGAACTTAACAAAAGAGGTGAGAGACCTCTATAATGAATACTACAGACCATTAAAGAAAGATATTGAAGAAGACCTTAGAAGATGGAAAGATCTCTCATGCTTTTGAATAGGCAAAATTAATATTGTCAAAATAGATATAGTACCCAAAGTTCTATATAGATTGAATGCAATTACAATTAAAATCCCAATATCACTCCTTATTGAAATGGAAAAAGTAATCATGGAATTCATTTGGGAAAATAAGAGACCCAGAATAGCCAAAGCAATCCTTAGCCAGAAGAGTGAAGCAGGAGGCATCACGATACTAGACCTTAATCTATATTACAAAGCTATAGTAACAAAAACAGCATGGTATTGGCACCAAATAGTCATGTAGACCAGTGGTACAAAATAGAAAACATAGAGACAAACCCACATAAATACAGTTATCTCAAACTAGAGAAATGTGACAAAAATACACAGTGGAGAAAAGATAGCCTCTTCAACAAATGGTGCAGGAGAACTGGAAATCCATATGCAGCAAAATAAAACTAAACTGTTATCTCTCACCATGCACAAAACTCAACTCAAAGTGGATCAAGGACCTAGGAATTAGTACAATGACTCTGTACCTAATAGAGGAAAAAGTAGGCCTAAATCTTCATCATGTTGGATTTTTTTTTTTAGGCCCCAATTTCCTTAACAAGACTTCTAAAGGGCAAGAAATAAAATCAAGAATTAATCAATGGAATGGGCTCAAACTAAAAAGCTTCTCAGCAAAAGAAACAATCAACGAGGTGAAGAGAGAGCCTACATTTGGGGAGAAAATTTTTGCCACATGCAGGTCAGATAGAGCACTAATCACCAGGACATATAAAGAACTCAAAAAAACTTAACACCACACAAACAAACAAACCAATCAATAAATGGGCTAAGGAGCTGAACAGACACTTCTCAGAAGATACACAATCAATCAACAAATATATAAAATTTTTTTCAAGATTTCTAGTAATTAGTCAAATGCAAATCAAAACGACTTTATCTTCACTCTTACCGTTCCACCCATCACCCTATCCCAGGCTGCTTGCAGGGACTTCTATATTGCAACACATGGCCTGGCCTCTCAGGTGTGCCTTTGAAAACTCAATGAAGGTCTCCATGACCCCATGACACTTGCATTGTATGACAGCAAACGCCAACAATTAAAGGACACAGGGTCTGTCATCAGCTCAAGATTTACCTGGGCTGATTGCTGCATTGAGTACCTAGTCAGCTTAGGCAGTCTTAGCTGAGCAGGGACCTAGGGCTCTCTTCTCTAAAAACTCTGGTCTGGAAAAGAGAATTGACATTTCTATGCTTTGATCCTATGATGATCTCTCTCTCTCTCTCTCTCTCTCTCTCTCTCTCTCTCTCTCTCTCTCTCTCTCTCTCTCTCTCTCTCTTTTTGTACTGTGGATTTAAACCAGCAGTTCTTAATCATTGAGCCACATCCCCAGTCCTGTTTTGTATATTATTGAGAGACAGGGTCTCACTAAGTTGCTTAGGGCCTCACTAAATTGCTGAGGCTGGCTTTGAACTTGTGATCCTCCTGTCCCAGCCTCCTGAGCTTCTGGGATTACAGATGTGCAATGCCACAGCCGTATCTGGGAATCTTTCCACTTGGTCCCAGGGCAAATCACTTGACTTCTAATGGTGCTAATTTCTTTAGCAACTGTATCCTACTTGACTTCACCTTTAGAAACACTCCTTTTCTGGCCAAATCATAATGTCTTTAAATCTTTTTGTTTTGTTTCTTTGTGTTCCTGGTTATCCCTTGTTTAAAGCAACCAGTAATACCCATGATGCTGTATGAGTTGTATGCTTCCATGAAGTTTTCTCCACCAGATAAACTAGTCTGCCACTTTAAGGTCAGTCTCTCATAATATCTCAGGTTAAGGAAAAAATGCATTTGAATTATTTGTTATGGTGAAAAACAGCAAAGTTTTTTTTTTCCAACAGAATCCTCATTTTCATCTGATTCCTCATCAGTGGGACCTTTATTGTCTGCATTTTTATCTTCATTCTGGTCTTCTGGATCCCCATCAGAATCAACCATGAAGCTCTGCTTATAGCACTGAAGGTTTTTCTTAGCTTGTTTCTCCAAGAATTTCCAAATTCTTCCATAAATCAATGACAAGGCTTTTCTACGTTGTCACAGGTTTAGCAACAACTGCTCCATTTCTCAGTACCAATTTTCTATATAAGTCAGGTTTCCATCACTATAACTAATACATATAAATTTATGAACAGCAAATGTTTATTTTGTCTCACAGTTTTAGAGGTTTCAGTTCATGATCAATTTACGCCTGGCTTTGGATCCATAGCAAGGCAGCACATCAGAGCAAAGCATGTGGCTGAACCAGGCTGCTCACCTCGAGGCGAGGATGCCCAAAGACAGGAAAGGAAGACGCTGGATTTCCCTAAGCCCTTCCAGGACACATCTCCAAAGCTCAGAAGACTTCTCACCAGTCGCCACCTCCCACTTACCCCACAATAACATATGCTGGGAATCAAACCTTTAAACCTTTGGAGAATTTTAAGATCCAAACTCTGACATTCACACACAATTGAAAGAAGTCATTTTGAGGGACCTTAGGTACTCTTTATTTACTTTCTCTCAATTGCTATGTCTTACAAATCTTGGATACCATATTACTACCAGGATAGTGGAGAGGGAACACTAAGATACAAAAGATTTCCATCAGGATCTTTCATGTACATTTTGATAGCTATATTCACTGCCTTCCTACTTCTACACCTGCCAATCACTAATCTTTCTTGATTTCTGTATTTATGTAGTTATAAGAATATATATAAATAAAATTATTCACTATGTTATGGCAGTATTCCACTTATATGCTGCGATTTTACCAATCCCCTGTTGCAGGAACTCTGTTTTATAATCAAGAGAGATTTTTAAAAAGCTTTATGAACATATATAGAAGTTTTTGCATGAAATAACATTTCCATTCCTCTGGAATAAATGACTACAATATAATATAAATTCTAGGTTATATGGTTCTTGAGGTTGTTTTTTTCTTAAAAAAAAAAAAAAAACTCCTCAATATTTTTTCCAGGATTTCTGTTCTGTTGCAATGCATAAGCAACTGGGTTTCTCAGCATTGTTACCATCATTTAGTGTTGTTACTATTTTATTGTTTTTGTTGCTTAGTCATTCTGATATATAGTAGAATCTCATTATGTTTTTAATTTGCATTTGCTTGATGAACAATGATATTAAAAATCTTTTTTAATGTTTATTTAACATCTGTATATACTACTATTTAAAATCTCTCTTTTATCTTTGCTCATTTTCTAATTGGATTGTTTTTACTAGTCCTGAGTTTATATATATATATATATATATATATATGTAATTATAATTCAGAATATATATTTGTATAATATATATACATATATATGTATAAATAAATAACACCACAAGATCAATCCAATTAGAAAATAAGCAAAGCCACAAAGATACATATTATCTATACATGTATATGTAAAATTTATATACATATACATATATATACACACATATACATACATAACATATATACAGATTTTTAGGTACTAGCTTTTGATATATATGATCTGAAGATATTTTTTCTAAGTTTGTAGCTTGTCATTTTCATATTTTTAACAGGGTATTTCAAAGAGCAAATGGTTATAATTTTGATGAAGTCTAATTTATGAGTTTTCTCTTTTAGGAATCATGCTTTTTGTGACAAGTCTAATAATTCTTTGCTTAATCCAAATGCCAAAGATTTTTCTCTTATTTATAAAAGTTTCATAGTTTTACATTTTATACTTAAGTCTATAATCCATTTTGAGTTCAAAGTATTTTTTGATACCCCAGATATTTCCCCTTTGATCCATGGATTATTTAGAAATGTGTTATTTAGTTTCCAAGAATTTGGAGGTTTTCCCATTTTCTTTCTGTTATTGATTTTTAGATTGATTCCATTGGGTTTAGAGAACACATGTTGTAAAATTTGAATTTTTTAAGTTTGTTGAGGATTATTTTATGGACCAGTATTTCATCTAGGTTTGCACATTATTTGGGCACTTGGAAAAACAAGTTCCCCACTCTGTCTATATATAAATCAACCTCTGGATAGTGAAAACAAACACAAGAGTATTTTGTCATGGTTTCTTAACTTATTAGAGAAATTATCTTTTTAGTATTTGTGCAGTAGAAGAAGAATTAACTAAAAAGTTCTGGGGGAACTTGTATATATGTAACAGCTCTTATCAGCTAAGAAATTCAAGTCATAGATATGTCATTGATCAATTCAACAAATAACTATGAAATGCCCATCACTACATCGAAACTACATTTTTATGAAGGACATAGGTATTTACATATTGTCATGCTAATGAATTTAAAAAACAGGTCTATCCTCAAATGAACAATTGAGCTCTAGGATAGCAATATACCAGTGACATTCTCCCTGGTCAGCAAAGCTTTGTTAAACAATATCTAAAAAGTAAGTAGGAGATCCATTTTGATATAATTAACTTTATAAGAACTGAATATAGAGCACTGATGCTCAAAGTTGGCTTGAGATGTCAAGTGTTCTTAGGGACTTTGATGGGAGATGAAGAAACCATATGATAGCACACCATTAAATGTTTCTGTGGGGTTGGTTTCAGATGCTGCTGCCAACTTTCCTCACATGGATATCCATTAGGTACTTCCTTCCTGCTTCTCTCATTTGGCCAAGAGTTAGCTCACATCCTTATGGAGTGTTTATTCTGTAGAACACTCTTCAGAGAGCTCAGTGTCTCATGAATATTCCCTGTGTATTCCTTTCTTTCATTACCTCCCCATTTGTCTGACATTGGGAAAAAAAAAACATCAAGTGCTTGTAAAGCGATATTTATTATAGAGGATAGAACAACTTAATAGTAGATGTTATGCATAGTGGGAAAGGGGATAAGGAATGTGAGAAGATGTTAAAATCAGTAAAGAAAAAAAATGTGCACAAATATAGATCATTAGATGCAACCTCTGCTGTTCTCCTATTTCTCTTCCTACAATATGTTCTCACATATTTTTCTCGCTAAGGATGTATTAGAAATATTCATAAGTCAATTCATAAGGCAATGTTTTCCTGAAATGTTCTTCCTTTGAAAACCCAAAAAGATTTATCTCAGTTTAAGACCTTTGATGTCAAACTGCAGAAGTTTTCCTTCAGAGGTGAAAGGAATTTTCATTTCAACTCCCATCCTCTCTTGTTTACCACATTCCAAGAAATTTGCCTAGAATTGAAATGTTCCAGCCTTGGCCTTATGAAAGATGTTATATTTTATTTGTTCCACATCCCATTTCTACCCTTTCTTCCCCAACTCCCTACTTTAAAAAGAGTAAATTAAATTGGCTCTGTTATTTTTGAGTTATGAGACAGTGAAAAATATATTTTTTCTCCTCTTAAAAATTGCTTGAAGCTTTATTTGTACTGGTTTAACTCAAAACTAGATATAAACTTCACACTTGGCAGTATTACAACAGAAGAGAAAAACCAAGCTGAATTAAAAAAAAAAACCACTCCTATAAAATTTAAAGCTTAAAACATAATAAATATTTTGTTACGAATTTTTGCTATCCAAATATATTATGTATGTTTTCAGGTAAAGCTTAAAGCATAACAAATATTTTGTTTTGAATTTTTGCTGTCCAAATATGTTCTGTATGTTTTCAGGTAAAAAAAAAAAGAAGTATCTCAGGAGAATGTTCTGACTTTCTTTACTTTGAATAAATAATCATGGACTACCTGCTATATAGAAAGTACTTAGAAACGGGGAGACAAACAGAGATGAGCAAGATTTATTCTTGGGTACTAAAGAGTCTAAAGTGGGAGTGTGGGATTATTAGAGTACAAAGAAAGGGTGCAAACAACATGTTCAAGGGATTCAGAGGAAGAAGAGATCCCAGTAGGACTGTTCTAAGCAGCCATTATCTACTCTTTGGACCAAAGCATCAGGCTCTGGACTTGTCCCTCTGATTTTACTACTGTTTCCTTTAATCCAGTCTCTCCAAGTACTCAGTTTCGTTTCCTAAAACGTAAATCCAATCTAATCATGTCTGTGCTTAGAAGCTTCTAGTTGTTTCCCACTGTACTTAGAATGCACTCCAAATTCTTCATGGCACCCTGCAAAGTGCCACATGAGACAGTCCCTGCCACCCTCACTCAGTTCCTTATATATGCCAAGCTCCCGCCTTCCTGTGAATCTTTATCCTTGCTGCCTCTCTGTTTTATTTGTTTGTTTTAATTTAATTATATATATTTTTTTACACAAATGGAGCACATCTTTTCCTTTCTCTGATTGTATAAGATGTAGAGTCACACCATTCATGCAATCATACCCATACATAGGGTAATAATGCCTGTCTCATTCTACTATCTCCCCGTCACTGCTTATCCTCTCTCATTTCTTGCTGCCTTTTGAGCTGAAAATCTTTACTCCAAAATTTTGTCTTGACGTACTCCCTTACATGATCCATGTCATGAGTCAAATATTCTTGTGTACTGCTAAGAGCAACACGAAGCACTTAATAAGCCACATGGAAGTGTTTACTGTAAAGGGTTGCTTAGTCTCATAAATACCTAATCCACCATTTTTTTAAAAGACATTATTTGTTGGTCTCTTCTAACACTGTAATATGTAATATGCATTTTTATTTATTCATCAGCTGGCTTATTGTCTATATCCCTTTACTATTATGTAAGCTCAATGGGGGAAAGATTTGTTTTCAATTGAATTTCCAGAGTATAGAAGAGTGCCTACTAGACTTTGTTCACCTAACAAAAATACATTACATCAACTTTTTGGTTAAAATTACATTAATAAAAGTTTAATTGTTTCAGATTGTTTTAAAGCAAGGAGTCCCTTTTAGAAAAAGAGCATGCACATATTGTTTTGTATTTGTTCTTAAAACTGTTAGGAATGGAGATGAAGGATAGAGGTTTTGTTTTTATTGTTGTTTGTGTTTAGTATGTAAAGGATGCAATGATATTGCTGTGAAGACTACCCCTGACTCAAACTCTTCAATTATAGTGTCTCCATACACTTCAATCTACCATTAAGGTTATATGTCTCTGAGACCTGAATGCTTTGGGATAGTTTAGATTTCAATTCTTACATAAATCCCATAAATCCAAGGCAAGGGATGATGATTTTCATATTGATCATAAACCTGATGTTCAGCACTTAGAGCAACGTCAGGGACATAACAGTAGCTCAATAAATATTTGTAGAATGATTAAAATAACTAACACCCTGGAAGGATTATAGCAGCTGATAAATTTTTCTGAGAATAGTCAGGCAATAGACTGGTCCCAGCAATAGATACATTTTTGTGAACATACTGATTCAACCACAAACTTGAATGATGAAACTGAGTTTGGATCATTTTCAGCCACATTTGGCATTGGGGAAGTTATTCCATATGTATGTTACTGTAATTTCTGACTTTTGTGACAAACTGGTCCTGATTTGTTTGGTGGCATATCTTCAAGATGGCTTCAGTACCATTTAGCCATATATCTGCATAGAGTTGTTCCCTATTGATTATAATACACATCCGTAACTTTTCAGAGTCTACATAGTTAGCATTAATTTGCATAAAATATAAGAACCTTGCAAACACATAGCTCCATTTATATCCCCATCCATCTTTTATGTGATACTTATCTTATGCATTTCATCTACCCACATTATAAATCCCACAAGACAGTTATTTTTGCTTTCAACATTTCTATTTTAAAGACATTAAGAGTAAAAAAGAGTAAATTATTATATTTAGTCAGGTATTTATTATATCTCATGTTCTTTAGTCTTCCATGGGGATCCAAATTTCACCCATATTATTTGCCTCCTACCTAAGCAACTCCATATAGGCGTTTCTTTTAGTGTAAATCTGCCGATAAGTTCTTCAAGCTTGCTTGTATTTAAAAATGCCTGCATGCTGCCTTCATTCTTGTTATAGACTAGATATCTAAGTCTTCTCCAAATTCAAATGTTGCTACCCTAATATGGCTATATTTGAGCAAAGAAATAAATAATGTTAAATGGGGTCATAGAGTAGGTCTCCGCTCCAATAGAGATTGGTGTCCTTATAAGAAGAAAAATGATAATGTGTTCTTCTGTTCTCTTTCTTTCTCTCCCCAGTCTCTCAATTCAAGTGCATGCATCAAAGTCGAGACATGCCGACACACAGTGATAAGGAAAACATTTAAAATCCAGGTGGAGGGTCCTTTCAATAATGCTGGCATCTTGGTCTTGGACTTCATAGTTCTGTCCTCCAGAACTGTGAGAAAATAAATGTTTAAGTCACACAGCTTTTAGTATTTTGTTAAGGCAGCAGGAGCAAATGAAGGCAATTCTCAAGAATATTTTGCTTGAGTAGATTTTTTTGTATTTAGTTTTTTTCTGGCACTTTAAACATGTTCTTTCTTTTGTCCTCTGTTGTTTTAATGTTTTCAAATGAAAAATCAGCAGTTATTCAAATTGTTGTTCTCATAGAATGTAATGTAATCATTTTCTACAGCTATTTTCTAAAATTTCTTTGTTTTTCAGTTTCACTATGATATATATGGGTAGGTGTAGTATTTTCTTTTTTTTTATTCATTCTATTTGAAATACACTACTTTCTTGAATTTGTAATTATACATTTTACATTAATTTGGGGAGTTTTAGGTTATTATTTCCTAACTTATTCTTTCTCATTCTCTCTCTTCACCTTCCAGTACTCCAAATAAGTGAATGTTGGACCTTTGGATACTATCCCTCATTTTTCTGTGTCTTCATTCACTTTTCTTCAAAAGTTTCCTGTTTTCATGTTATTTTCAATACAACAATTTTCATGTTCATGGACCTTTCCCCTCTGACAACTCCACAAGGTCATCTAATAATTTTTTGGGGGGGTTTGGTGTGTAGTTATACATTTCTAGAGTTTTCATTTTTTTTCAGTTTCTATTTTTCTGCTTAGATTTCCTACTTTCTTTTGAAGAAGATTATCTGATTGAATATTGTTATAACATACTTTATTTGTTATAACGTATTTAAAAAATCATTGTATACTCAGTAAAACATCTGGGTTATTTCAGACTTGATATCTGGTCATTATCTTGTCTCTTGAGAATGAGTCAGTTTTCCTGGGTCTTTGTATTTTGGATAATTTAAGATTGTAGTCCACATATTATGTTGTGAATTCTGTTATATTTTTCCAAGGAAGACTACTTTTTTGTTAATTACTTTAATAGATAACTTGTTTGCATACAAATTATAAATTCTATTTAGGGAAAGGCATTTCTAGTTATAGTCATTTCTTTTATCTTCTGCTACAGTATGACCTTATATTTATTAAGAATCAGAGATTTGGATATATTTTGCACACAAATTTTTACAGATACTTTAATAAAATATTGTTAAGACAAGTATTAGTCAGGGATTATAAAATAATAGTAAAGGCCTATAGTAGGAATAGTACATATAGAATCAGATAGTATCTTGCTACCAAAGAAAGACCAAAATATGTCATTTGCTCTGTTAGAACGTGTTCAGTCTTGTCTTTGGATGTGAATCTTCTACTGAAAGTCACTTAGGGAATGCTGTGCAGAGGATCCATCCTGTCCTGAGACTTGCCAACCCTCTTCTACTTGCCTCACTAGAACTATATTCTACATATTCAATGGAAGAAGTTACTCAAGAGCTTAAGAAATCAATGATTTGTATATATGCTGCATAGGGCTGTAAGATTCAGAGAAAATGAATCTTTTAGGGACTTCCCTTTAGTAAGATTATACAATGTAAAATCCCACCTCTAATATAATCCCATGACTTCATAATCAGGTAGAAGTCCAGGATACAATGTTTTGAATAGCTCTGTGATTTTGGAGAAGTAACTTTAACCTTCTGAGTTCCAGTTTACACCTTTGTAAGTAAAGACAAGAGTTACATTTAGGAGTAAATGAGACAAATCGTAAAAACCTAGCATATAACAAACAGGTTCTTGAAAATGACTTCTATCAACTAAAATGTAATAAGTGATTCATATTACCTAAAAATGACCACATTCTAAGGGAAAGCAAGACCTAGTGATTTACTAGTCATTAATTACTACTACTAATTACTATTCTACTAATGCAGTAGTCCTGCTTTAGTCAAGGTATTTATTCCAAGATACTCAGTGGATGTATGAACTATATGCATATAACTACGATAAAATTAGATTTTCTTATTATGTGAACACAAATTAAAAAGTGAAAATTATTTTTTTCCATTTAAGATGTTTCAAGAGGATAACTCCCAATTTACAACACTATCCATGATAAATCACCATAATTAATAATGAAGAATATGTCAAAATAGGAAATGCCCCAAACACATTTTGTTCTCACTAGTCAAACTTCAACAAAACTATAAAATTCATAACAGTGAATTTTATTCCAGGTAAGTTTGATTCTCTATAGGCTAAAAATTTAAACAAATACACTGTCACAGTGGTTATCAATGACTGCCAAACATCAATCTTTGAAAACAACAAATTTCTGATGTTTTCCCAAATGATAAATTCTGGGTCGAAAGTTATTGTTTCACAGTTTGTTATGAAACAAACTTCCCTGAATTTTATTCTAGTTCTATTTATAAATTTCAAGCTGCATTTCAAAATAAGGAATCAAAATCACAAAGTGAAGTAGTGGATAAGGAGACAGTACTGTATTGTTAATATTTTTATGTTGATTTCACTCATTCATACATCGAATATTTATGACTATTGTGAACCAGGTGATGTAATAAATATTTGACACAGGAGAATCAAGTGAAACTTGATCCTGGTTCTTATGGACCGTATAATATAGAGAACATAATTTAAATGACAAATCAATCATCATTTGATTACAATTTTGAGCAATGTTGCAAAGGTGATAGATAAGGTTTACATTATCTGTCTGGGGCTGCAGTAATAGTCCCTTTTGGAGACTTCAACTTTCCTGTAAGAAGTTTGACCCCTGGCTAGAGACCTTAGATGGAGAGAGATTCTGAGACCACATGGAAAGAAAGAAGGACCCAGCTGACGCCGGCACTCCACCTGTTTCCAGCAAGGTGACAGGCACTTGAATAGAGCCATTAAGCTCTGTAAGGACCAGAACAAACATTAACTGAGAACAAATCTCTAGTTGATATAATGTGGCACCAAATTAACCAGTCAGGGCTAATCAAATTCCTGCCCAATGTGATGAGATGTGATAAAATGGTGGTAGTGACAAATGTCTGGGGTGGTAAGTCATGCAGCAGTATACAATAAGACAGCTGTTGAATTCTACTGAGAGCAAGGATTGTATCCAATTCATACTTTTTAAAGACATGAAACATTTATAGAAACTGTGAGAGAACTGAATAAATATATAAACAATTAAGAACATTTGCACAAGTGAGATGTTTGTTTTACCAGGAAGACCTGAGAAGGTACAGTCTTTGGGTTCAGGGCTGCTGTTGTAATTTTCCTTGAGGTGAAAGTAACAACTGTGTTCAATGTTGAGTTTCCTATCATGGAGCAAGGCCTGTTCCATCTCTAACTGAGGTCACTTTCCAGTAAATACTGTCAAACAGAAAGTCTAGGAAGCGGGCGTTTTGATAGAGGGCAGATACTCTTTCTACTGGCTCTGTGCTTTAGTCCGCTTTAGTTGCTGACTTCAAATAACATTCAGGTCGACAGGCCTGAAGAAGAACCATATTGTACCCCATAAAACTTGCCAATGGCCTTGCATGTCCAACACTTATGTAACAGAATTCTAATCTACACCTGTGGGCTCCGTGGTTTCTCTCTTCAGCACAGTGCTCCAGGTTCTGATAGTGTAACTACATTTGTAGGATGCATAGTGAGAGGCTCAGTTCAGTGACAAACACACACACAGGTTTCAGGAGTCTGGACTTCACCTGAGATCTTCGCTCTGCCACTTACCACTACATGGCTGGCCTTGGAAAGTTACTACCACTCTTTCATCTAGTTTTCTCAGCTGTAAGATGGAAACAGCAATACCTTTGTCATCAAGATGGGGGTCAAGTGGGGTTTTCTACATGCAAGCACTTTACAGAAAGAAACTAAACCAACAAGCCTGTTTATTTTCTATCTCCCGAAGATCTTTTCCCTTTAGTTTTCAACATAATGTGTTGGCAGTGCTTTCAAAAAAAATTGTGTATTTTAATAAATGGCAATTTTGTAATAATTACTAAGTAATTCCCTTTGCTGCTACATGCTCATTTACTTCGCTTTGCTTGCTGTTTAATTGTGTGGATGGCTGTTAAAGTGAGGGAAGAGGATTTTGCTTTTGAAATGAAAGAACCCCCATTCTTTTCAAAGCTATTGAGCAGTTTTTTTAAAAAATCCATTTAAATATTCACCCATTAAACCAAGGACAGTCAAATGTCATGTCACTTCATTAAGGTACCGTCAAATCAAACTCACAAGATCACAACTTGTTTATAGTTGTTTTTGCACTGAGCTTTTAATACAGATTGTGAGTTCTGAGGGGCAACAAAATTGAGAGGCTGAGGAAATATCTATTATCACCTCCAGGAGAAGACTCAGGTTATATAATCTATAAGCTATATAATATGAACTACTTGTTTTTCAGTTACCTTAAAAAGAAGTCTTCATATATGAAAATTTTATAGGGCTGAAAAGTGTTGAATTTACACAGGTTTTTTTTTTGTTGTTGTTGTTATTGTTGTTGTTTTTCACTGTTATACTCATGATGACAGATTTGTAGTGAAAATTTTACCATGGTTTTCCTTAAAATGCAGATCGCTTTGCTGGGTCTGGGCTAAGATAACTTTTTTTTAAAGCAGAAATTTGATAATTTGTAGATTATTTTTATTAATTTTAAAATAGAAGATATTCAGTGGTTGATATTCTTTCCTTGTTGTAGTCTGCTCATGGAAGTATAATTATTCTATCAAAGATGAAACTATTCCATCATAGAAATATAGCTATTCCATTATAGTGTGTATGATACATTTTATACATACTAAGGATATATATATATATATATATATATATATATATATATATATATATATATAACATTCAACTAAGGTTTGCACCTAAATTTTAAGTGTTTTCTTAAAAATGAACCAATAATTATGATAGTTATATTTTATTCAAGTGCCTCTATAAGGGAAAATGAAATGTCAGTTAAATACTTTGATATATACTCTTTTGATATTAAGGAAATAGAACGAAAATAGATTAAAAATACTCCAAATTTCAGATAAGGTTTACACAATGATCAAATCTGTTTGTTAAAGGCACTTATTAATATTTATCTTGTTTGATGAGACATCTGAAAGAACAGCATACTCTGATATATAATAGCTAAATCATCTGAGGACTATTTGTGTGAAGAATTGTACTCATTTTGTCTATTTATTGTGCTATGCTCATTGAATGCTTCTTCATTATTTTTGTGCAAAAGAGGAGAGAGCTCTAAAGATTTGAATCAGAATAATGCAAGAGCTAATGTTTGGATAATATGTTACTCAGGACAGTAGGAAAAGTCATTACTATGCAAGAGTTGTCTCAGAACCTGGTATCCAGGTTCAATTCCTGAAATAAAATAGAGGCACCCCCTGCCATCTTTATACACTGTATTTCCTCCTTAGTTCTTTTCAACTTCAAGACTGGGTTTGATGTAGAGGATCTCCTGACAAAGACATTTGTATAAAATTGTTTATAGTACCTTTGTTACTAAAAGAACTGATAGGAACTATTAGGTATTGAGGAAAACACTATTCAAGGAACAGTATTCTTGTTAAAACTGTTCAAATTTGGACTGCTTGAAAATTTCAAAGGAGGAAAAAAGTCATGTAGGTAGGGAAGATTCTACAATATGCTTCATATTTTACTCAACTGAAGTCTATAGATAGGTCTAGGATTTTCTTATGCCCTATATTCCTTTCTGAGCATGAAATATTATTATACTAAGATTAAAAACAGAGAATAATAGGTTGCTAACATAGCATAATTATTCATACATACAGAGCTAAGCATACATTTAGAATTGATAAGCTAGTCTCTTCTATGACTCAATTAATAAATAAACCAATTTAAGAAAAAAATATTGAGTGTCTGTTCTTCACAAGGTACTCTAATTTAGTTACTGAAGTATAAAATCCTAAAAAGAAAAGCATTTTTCTCAGGAAATATGTAATCTATTCTAAGACTAGGCATAAATACATACAGAGTTAAAAATAAAATAACAGGCAGAATGCATATAGCACAAAATAGTATATGATTAAGTCAATAATGACCTTTACCCAGTAGTGGCTCCTAGGTTCCTGAATGCTTGACCTAAGAGGTCAGAACTCAGTGCCTTTGTCCCATTGCCATTCATAGAAACCAAAGAAGAGATGCTGTTGGTCTTACTCCACATCCTGATATACCTCTGCTAATCTGATAGAGCCTCTCATAAAGACAAGGAAGAGTGCATATCTTAATACCCTACCACTCTGATGGTTGGAACTCTAAACTTAAAAACAAAGTGAACATCTTTAAATTCTTACTCTCTTCTCTGATTGTTTCTTTCACATCTGTTTTAATTTTGCCATTGAGTTTGTCTCCTGAGGAATGTGCTTCTCTTCAAATGAAATCAAAGTTATGATTTCCTTTCTCTCTTATTCAGGAATCCTCAGTCAGGAAGACAAGTGAACTTCCTCTTTGCTCAACATGTATGGTTTCTACACACAACCACTTCTTTCTTCTGCAGACACCTTGCTCAACGGAAGTGTCCCATGTCTCATACTTTACCCATCAATCTCTCGTCGAGCCTTCCATTCATGAAAGTTTATCTCTGGCTTATTTGCTCAAGAGTCCTCAGTATAAAAAACTTTTTGTTCTCACAGAAACTTCTCACTGTGGACCCCCCACTTCTGACTCTTCATCATGTTCCACCAGTGTTCACTTTCTTTCTATCATAGATTTTTATAAACTGTGGTAGTTTGATAGGAACAACATTTAATGATCATTGAATACTTTTGCAGTATTCAATGTATTCAATACATATAGATTTTCAACTTGCTTCAACCATATGAAATAATGTCTAATATTATTCTCATTTCACAAATGCAGAAACTGGACATGTTCAATCATCTAAATCATTCTTTTTCTTTTATTTGCAAATGATTCTCCATCCCTTCACTTGTCTTTTTCTCACTATTGTTCTAAACTTGCATAGCCCTGATTTTGGAGTAAACCAACTGTGGGTCTTTTCATTTGCACCCAAACAGATGAACATTGCTGGAACAAAAAACACAAGAGTTCAGACTGATTGCACTTTAAATTCATGTTCTCAAGTGGACAATCAGAATTGCGTACAAGCCTGTTGAGTGTGGGTCTCACTTTCCATACTTTAATATAATTAACAATAAAGTGTTGTATGTTTCAAAAAATGCTAGAAAAGAGAAATTTAAATATTATCACCACAAAGAAATAATTAAGGTGGTGAATAACTAATCACCCTGATTCAATTATTGCATAATGTATATTTACATGCATGATACAGCCCATTGTGTCCTATAAATATGCACAATTACTTTGTGTTAATAAAAAATAAGATGTAAACTGGCCACAGTAGTGCATGCCTATAATCCCAACAGCTGGGGAGACAGAGACAGGAAGATCACAAGTTCAAAGCCAGAATCAGCAATGGGGAGGTGCTAAGCTCAGTGAGACCCTGTCTCTAAATAAAATACAAAATAGGGCTGGGGATGTGGCTCAGTGGTTGGGTGCCCTTGAGTTCAATCCCTGGTACTCGTCCCTCCCCTCGCCACCCCCCTCCAGAATTAGATGTAAGATGTGATTCAGAGGAAACTCCTTGGAGCAGAATCGCAGCTCCTTTCAACCTCTTGCTCTGTTTTATGTATGTAATGGTTAATAGTTCCTCTAGTTTAAAATGTCACAAATTGTGGCTGCACTATTTGTTACTTTATCTACACTAATTTTATTTTATTGTGGTAAAATGTGAAATACAGACTTTACCATCTTAACAATTGTTAAGTGCTCAGTTCATTGACAGTAATAGTAATTGAGCAGCCATCACTACCATTCACCAGTAGAATCTTTTTCTTCTTCCAAAACTGAAACATCAGATTCATTAAACAATATATCCTCATTCTTTCCTCCTTCTCCTTACCTAACCCAGCAACCACCTCTCTGCTTTCTGTCTCTGAATGTGCCTGCTCTAGGTATCTCATGTAAGTAGATATGTATGTAGGTACAGTATGTGTCCTTTTGTTACTGATTAATTTTCTTCAACAAAATGTCTTCAAGGATCATCCATGTTATAGTATCATAATTTTTTTATTTCTCTTTTTCAAGATTGAATGATATTTGATTTTATTTGTGTATTATTTTTTGATTTACATATGACAATGGAATGCACTACAATTCTTATTACACATATAGAACATCATTTTTTCATATCTCTGGTTGTATACCAAGTATATTTACACCAATTTGTGTCTTCATACATGTACTTTGATAATAATGATCATCACATTCCACCATCATTTATCACCCCATGCTCCCTCCCTCCCCTCCAACCCCTCTGCTCTATCTAGAGTTTGTCTATTCCTCCCGTGCTCCCTCTCCATATTCCACTATGAATCAACCTCTTTATATAAAAGAAAACATTTGGCATTGGTTTTTGGGGATTGACTAACTTTACTTAACATTATCTTCTCTAACTCCATCCATTTACCTGCAAATGCCATTATTTTATTCTCTTTTATTGCTGAGTAATATTCCATTGTGTATATATGCCACATATTTTTATCCATTCATCTATTGAAGGGCATCTAGATTGATTCCAGAGTTTATTTTGTTTTTTTCAAACCACCTCTTGATGGATAATTGGGTTGATTCCACCTTTTGGCTATTGTGAATAATGCTACTATGAAAGTGAGTATACTTTTAAATCTATTGGTATATACAAAGAAGGAAAATTGCTGTTATATAACAATTCTATGTTTAATTTTTTGAGGAATTACCATACTATTTTATACAGCAACTGCACCATTTTGTTAATCTACCAACAATGCATAAGGGTTCCTTTTTTCCCTCATCCCCACTAACACTTATTATTTTCTGTCTTCGTTGCCTTTATGTACATTGCATGCATATATATATATATTTTTTTTTCATTCCAAGACTGAAATATAACAAGGAAATTCCAAATACTGCAATATCAAAGGGATATCTTTGTCCTTAATGTAAGGTTCTATAAGGACAAAAGCTCATTAGGCAGAAAAGGACAGCAATGAACTCTACCAATTTTAACCTTGACACAGAATGGAAAGAGGAGAGGGGATAAAACACACACACACACATACACACACACACAAATAGCCCCAGGTTGAATACAACCTAGCTTCAAAGACTTCAAATATAAAATTTAAGAAAAATAGGATTTTGCTAAATATTGCCTCAAGATGACTTGTACATGATAATGCAATCCTCTATACTTCTTTTAAGGGATTAGAATACACATTCCAATCTCAGAATTATTAAAATATGGATAAAACCTATATCTAAGAATTAAATAAGTATAGTAATTCTATTTGCACATCATTCTCAATTAACATATACAGTGTACTTCACTTTGAGAAAAATAAATCTAAACCTCCACTCCCCTCAGTTATAACCTAATGTCTTTGATTGCCTTTGTTGATAGATTTTTTTCAAAAGTAACATCTACAAAGCTATATCTGCTTTCTCTCCTATGTTTTCACTTTTCATTTTTTTTAAAGGTAAGCAATATATAGAAACATGACTATTGTATAAGTCACAAACAATATAGGCAAATACAAATGTTAATTCTCATGTTGAGTCTCTTTCTGCTCTTTGAGTTTTGTCTATTTCCAGTTCTATCCTATGTATTTACACCATATGCAAATATTTGGAAATTAAAAAATATAAAACTGAAATATACTCCATGTATTATTTCAAATACCAATGTTTCTACATTTGTTCGTACAAGCATATGTCTTGAACAATCTTTCATGTTAGTACATTTAAGCCTATGCCAGTGCTTTTATTTCATGTCTATTCTAATGCATATATCCATTATTAAGAGGAATTTTATGTGATTTTTAATTTTCAGTATTTCAGTGTTTCTAATAAAATTCCTAGATATAATTTTTGTCTCTAAAAGGTATGTGTATTTTGCATTTGAGTGATATCACAAAAGGATGCTACAAAATAATTCATAATCTGCATTCTGAATAGACCACCCCATCATACCTCATCATGAAAGAAACTCTCTACTGTACTAACTTTTGTTAAGGTCTCAAACAAAGTCATGGAAAAAAAGTACACCAAAGTGTTTGCATTAGTCCCTTTAATGTCACTTACCAGAACTGGATTTCCTGAGTGCCAGAATTTCAGTGGAATTAGCATAATTGGGTGTCAGCATTTCCATCTAGTTTTAGATCAATCATTACTTGTATTTTTTTTATATCTTAAATGAGTGTTAAACACTTTAAGATAATTGAAATCATTTTACCACCCAGGGGCTAACGATGAGAAGTTGACAATATTAACAGAGAAAAATTACATAAAATTGCCATATGGCATGATGCTAGGTATGGAGTTATAAAAGTTATGCTAATTTGGTATCAAAATTTATAGAAGTTACAATTAATTTGATATTGGTCTCTGTTACATCACTGGCTATGTAATCCTGAATATGTCAGTAAGTTTCTGATTTTCTCACCTCCTAAGTAAAGCTAGCAATATTCAGCTTGGATACTTTTCAGAGGTGCTGCAAGAAACCAAAATGAGACAGGTGATATGGAAGTCACTTGCAAACATTGACATAGCATATGCTACATATGCTGACCTACATATGAAATATATTCAATTTCATAGATGAAAATATAAGAATTAAGGGCTGGGGATGATGCTCAAGCGATAACGCTCTTGCCTGGCATGTGCAGGGCACTGGGTTGGATCCTTAGCACCACATAAAAATAAAGATGTGTCCACCGAAAACTGAAAAATAAATATTAAAAAACTCTCTCTTTCTCTTTCTCTCTTTAAAAAAGAAGAAAAGAAAATATAAGGAGGATCCAACATGGTGGCGGATGTGGAGAGATTAAGTCTCTGACCTCTTCAGCTGTTCGGGCATAGGGAGTCGTAAACCGTCTAAATGCTGTTTGCTCAGGATCACTAGGCAGAGCTGAGCTGACGTGGATCTGGGGCGAACAGTCTGGGCCTCTCAGAACACACACCGAGCCTGGATTGGCTGAATTCAAGCTCCCGTTCACCTGTGTCTTGCAGACAAGCTGCTGTGACTCAGCACTAAATGATCCCGCTGAAACAACTGGTCGGCCTTTCTGAACTTGCGGAGGTTAATACCAACCGAGCCTTCATAGGTAGTGGCCACAGGATTGAGACGGGGCTTGGGAGAGCCGGTCAGGACCCACCCAGCAAAGGGAACAAACTGTTGCCATTTGCATGGGATACCACCATGGCAGAGAACTGATGTCACCAGAATGCGGTGGAGGAGATAACTTCATTGAAACCTGCAGCGACAGGTGTGTAACACCCTAGCCCTTCCTGGATGGGAAAAAAATATACCACGCACACGGTCCTCGTAAGCAAGCAGGGGTGGCCATCCTCATATCGAATAAAATCGACTTCAAGACTAAGTTAATCAAAAGGGATAAGGAAGGACATTATATACTGTTAAAAGGAACCATTCACCAACAAGACATAACAATTATCAATATTTATGCACCAAATAATGGTGCTTCGACATTCATAAAAACACCTCATTCCAATATCCTCAAAAAAAAAAATATTTGGGAATCAACCTAACAAAAGAGGTGAAAGATTCATACAATGAAAACTACAGAACCCTAAAGAGAGAAATAAAAGAAGATCTTAGAAAATGGAAAAATATACCCTGCTCATGGATAGGCAGAACTAACATCATCAAAATGGCGATATTACCAAAAGTTCTCTATAGGTTTAATGCAATGCCAATCAAAATCCCAACGGCATTTCTTGTAGAAATAGATAAAGCAATTATGAAATTCATATGGAAAAATAAAAGACCCAGAATAGCAAAAACCACTCTAAGCAGGAAGTGTGAATCAGGAGGTATAGCAATACCAGACTTCAAACTATACTACAGAGCAATAGTAACAAAAACAGCATGGTACTGGTACCAAAACAGGTAGGTGGACCAATGGTACAGAATAGAGGACAGAGAAGCCAATCCACAAAACTACAACTATCTTATATTTGATAAAGGGGCTAAAAGCATGCAATGGAGGATGGATAGCATCTTCAACAAATGGTGCTGGGAAAACTGAAAATCCATATGCAACAAAATGAAACTGAATCCCCTTCTCTTGCCATGCACAAAAGTTAACTCAAAATGGATCAAGGAGCTTGATATCAAATCAGAGACTCTGTGTCTGATAGAAGAAAAAGTTGGCTCCGATCTACATATTGTGGGGTTGGGCTCCAAATTCCTTAATAGGACACCCATAGCACAAGAGTTAATAACAAGAATCAACAAATGGGACTTACTTAAACTAAAAATTTTTTCTCAGCATGAGAAACAATAAGAGAGGTAAATAGGGAGCCTACATCATGGGAACAATTTTTTACTCCTTACTTCAGATAGAGCCCTAATATCCAGAATATACAAAGAACTCAAAAAATTAGACAATAAGATAACAAATAACCCAATCAACAAATGGGCCAAGGACCTGAACAGGCACTTCTCAGAGGAGGACATACAATCAATCAACAAGTACATGAAAAAATGCTCACCATCTCTAGCAGTCAGAGAAATGCAAATCAAAACCACCTTAAGATACCATCTCACTCCAGTAAGATTGGCAGCCATTATAAAGTCAAACAACAACAAGTGCTGGCAAGGATGTGGGGAAAAGTGTATTCTTGTACAATGCTGGTGGGACTACCAATTGGTGTGGCCAATTTGGAAAGCAGTATGGAGATTCCTGGGAAAGCTGGGAATGGAACCACCATTTGACCCAGCTATTGCCCTTCTCGGACTATTCCCTGAAGACCTTAAAAGAGCATACTACAGGCATACTGCCACATTGATGTTCATAGCAGCACAATTCACAATAGCTAGACTGTGGAACCAACCCAGATGCCCTTCAGTAGATGAATGGATAAAAAAAAATGTGGCATTTATATACAATAGAGTATTACGTAGCACTAAAAAATGACAAAATCTTGGAATTTGCAGGGAAATGGATGGCATTAGAGCATATTATGCTAAGTGAAGCTAGCCAATCCCTAAAAAACAAATGCCAAATGTCTTCTTTGATATAATGAGAGCAATTAAGAACAGAGCAGGGAGGAAGAGCAGGAGGAAAAGTTTAACATTAAACAGAGACATGAGGTTGGAAGGAAAGAGAGAGAAAAGGGAAATTGCATGGAAATGGAAGGAGACCCTCATTGTTATACAAAATTACATATAAGAGGTTGTGAGGGGAATGGGAAAAAAAACAAGGAGAGAAATTAATTACAGTAGATGGGGTAGAGAGAGAAGATGGGAGGGGAGGGGAGGGGGGATAGTAGGGGATAGGAAAGGTAGCAGAATACAACAGTTACTAATAGGGCATTATGTAAAAATGTGGATGTGTAACCGATGTGATTCTGCAATCTGTATTTGGGGCAAAAATGGGAGTTCATAACCCACTTGAATCTAATGTATGAAATATGATATGTCAAGAGCTTTGTAAGGTTCTGAACAGCCAATAAAAAATTTAAAAAAGAAAATATAAGAATTAAAAGTAAACCTAATCAGAAATATAAAATAATATACTTATTGCTATTTATGTTTGAAAATAATTATATAGTTATATACAAATTTTATAAAACTTCTAAAGGAGATTTTTAAGTTGTTAACATTTCTACTTGGAGGAATTAAAATAATTATAACTGTTTAGAAGGCAATTCCCTCATATACACATACATATACACCAATAAAAGAAAAAAAAAACCACTCATATAGTGCTTACTATAAGCCAGGGCAGTTCCAAGTCTTATACAAACATTGAATTAGCATCTCATTAAATCAATTTGAAATAGTATCTACTATTAAATTTTACATATGAGAATATCCAGGTAAAGAGGGAGAAATAGCTTGCCCAATATCATGAAGTTAGACAGTGGCAGGAAAATCAGGAATTCTGCTCCAGATTTCATGCTTTTCATTACTCTCTTGACTGTTTTGCTATTATGCCAGTTAGGATCAGATTTCACTAAACAAAGTGTTATGAATACTGACACTATTAGGAGGCCATTTTAACACATAACGGAAACCTGGAGATGGGCGGTGTTGGCTTACTGACATAGAAGAATGGGGATCCTGGCTGTTGCTATTTTGTTTATTATTTTATCTTTTTAAGATAGTTTCCCAGGACTCACGAGCACATTCAAACAAGAAAAGCATAGAAGGTACGACCTCAGTGCTTAGAACAGGTCCTCTTGCTGCACAGAGCTGGTCTGTGTCATTTCTTTGCTTTGTAGTTAGTAAGCATCACACAGTAATAAAAATAAGATGGGTTTGTAGACCCAAGTCACCAGAGTTCAAGTTGTTCTATTTTTTCATTCTGTGACTTTGAACAAATGATTTTTAAACGTCTATAACCTCAATTCTCTTTTTCTTTTTCTTTTTTTTTTGAAATATTAAAGAGACAATAATTCCTTTATTTTAGGATTGTTATGGAGAATCGTCAGTATGTGTTTCAAGGACCTGGTTCTTAAAGATCATTAATACTAAGTGACCTTGAAGTAAATCACTACCTCTATGAGGTCCAGCCTTTCATATCTGACTTGAAAGATTTCCTCTAGGATATATGATCATGGAAGTGTCTTGTCAGGAAATGATCTGTCCTCTTTCTTTCTGGAGTGTGATTAGGAGTGAGTCTTATGTTCCTTGGGGCCAGTTCTGTGAGTGATGATAAGGTGCACTTAGCCTTTCTTGCTTTTTAGCTCAACTATGAGCTTAACCACCTCATAGTTGCCATGCTTCACCGGCTTCCTTCTATTTTTTCTCTACATCCTCTCTTGCAAAACCTGAATAAGGGGATTAGAAACATCTTTCCAAAACCCTGCCCTGTTGTTCTCTATGATCACACTTATTCTGAAATAAACATTCATTTTTGACGCAGAGAACCATGTAGAGTGGGGAGGGGATGCAGGTGGCATTCTAACACACTGATTCC
This sequence comes from Ictidomys tridecemlineatus, assembly GCF_052094955.1. Taxonomy (NCBI): domain Eukaryota; kingdom Metazoa; phylum Chordata; class Mammalia; order Rodentia; family Sciuridae; genus Ictidomys; species Ictidomys tridecemlineatus. Next base: position 27,467,498 of record NC_135482.1, read on the forward strand.
CCTGAGCCCCTCAAGTCTTGATTTGCTCTGAACTGAAAAGTCTACACTTTGATTCATTCTTTCAAAACCTTGAGTCCCATTGTTCTCTCCTATGTGTGTATTTCCCCCTCCTTTACTGAGTTGAAGAGGGAAAAGATGAGGAAAGGGGCTAAGACACAGAAAAAGGAGTGATAGCACCCACCTGTCATCCCAGCAGTTAAGGACAGCCCCCAACAACTTAGCAAGGTCGTAAGCAATTTAGCAAGATCCTTTATCAGAATAAAAAATAAAAAGGGTTAGGGATATGGCTCAGTGTCCCTGGGTTTGGTACTAAAAATTCTTTAAAAATTAAAAAATAATAAAAAAAAAAACCTGACAGGAATTTTTGGCCTCCTATTTATTTCTCTTCTTGTACTGCAGAAAATTCCTTGTATTTTTCCAAAATCCAATTCTGGGATTAGCATAAGAGGAAAGCTCTGAGACCATTTTTAGCACCAGCAGGAAGCCAGGGAAAGACAGACAGTGGATGAAAAGAGAAATAGTGCCGACAGCTTCCTGCGCCTACATGAAGAATGAGCAGTGGCAATAGGGAGTCAAGACACACCTGGAGAGAGGGAGTCACCAGGGAGGTTACATTAAGGAAGAAGTCCTGACTTTGCCAACAGCCACAGTCCTACATTTTTTAGGACCATCTGCACTTGTATTGTTCCGTACATGCAGCACGTTCTTCTATTTTGAAAGAGTTACTGGAGAAGTTTGAAAGTTCACTTTTATGGTGGTAGGTTGGGGAGGTGGTGAGAGCTAAAGATGTAAGGGGGCCTCAACAATGATGGAAACCTGGAGAAGGATGCAGGAAAGTGGACCAAGCTCAGATGGCTCCATTATTTAATGGGTTTAGAGCCTGTCAACAGAAACTGAGAGGGAGGTTTAAGAGGACACTTTGAAACTCAAGAGGAAGGAGTCTGCTGCTGGAGCTTGGAAATTGCCAATGAGAAAGCAAATAGGTCCCAACGGTGGAGGTTCCTGCCAAGTGATCATGAGTGAGACTGGACCCAGAGGATGAAGAGGACAGGTGGAGAAATCAAGTTGTTTAAATAAATAGATAAACAAACAAACAAACAAATAGCTTTGCCCCTCACTGCTGGTGCTGTTTCAGACAAAATTTAACAGATCTAAAACACACAGAGAAATTCCCGGTCCTCAGCCCTTTAACCCTCCAAGGAATTAGAAGATAGTGGATAGACCAGTGCTGTTAGGTCCCGTCCTTTCCTTTTCCCTTTCCTTCCCTTCATGGTTCCCTTTCCCTGTCCCTGTCCCTTTCTTTCTTGGCATTAGGATTTAACCAGGGATGTTTTACTGCTGAGCTACATCTGCAGTTTTTATTAAATTAATTAATTAATATATTCATATATTTTTTATTGTTTTATTTTGAGACAGGGAGTCTCATTAAGATAACAAGGCTGTTCTCTTCTTGCCTTAACCTTTGGGTCACTTGAATTACAAGTGTGTGCCACAATGTCTGGCTGGAATATTCAATTTCTAACTTAGAGATAGATGACCAGTCAGTAGTACCGGAAATTCCTTTCCCATTGTTTTAGCCAACTAAAAGACCTGATCAGAACAATTGCAGAGGAGGAAGTTTTACTATTGAGGCTCATGGTTTCAGAAGTCTCCATTCATGGAAGGCCGGCTCCAGTTCCTTTCTGCACAAGGTGAGGCAGAACATCTTGGCAGAAGAGTTTAGTGAAGGAAAGGGGTTCACGTGATGATCAGAAGCAGAGAAAGAGAGGCTTCTACTTTCCAGATACAAATATATACCCCAAAGCCACGCCCCCCCCCAATTCCTACCTCCTCTAGCCACACCCTACCACTTCAGTCACCACTCAGTTAATTCCTGATTGGGTTAAAACTCTCACCATTCAATCATTTCTCCTTTGAAGTTTCTTGCATTGTCTCACATGTGAGCTTTCGGGGGCACCTCACATCCAAACCATAATACCCACTTACAATACTTTTAATCTACCTATCTCTTGATAGTTTTAGCCAAAGACACAATCAATTGTGTTACTGTTTGAATCTTGATTATTCCCCAAAAGCCCAAGCGTCTAAGGGTCAGTCCCCAGTCCTTAAAGCCAATGGGAAGCGATGGAACCTTCAGGAGGTGGGGCCTGGTAGAAGGGAGTTCAGTCACTGGGGCCATGTTCCTGAAGGGCATATTGGAGCCCTGTTCCCTGCTCCCTCTCCTTGCTTCCCTGCCACCTAGTATGAGCAGCCCCTCCACTTCATTACCCACAATGATGTGCTCTGCTGCCATAATAGGCCCAAAGGCAACCAAAGGCAATAAGGTTAAGTGACCAGGGACTGAAACCTCTGACGCCATGACCCAAAATACACCTTTCCATCTTATAAATTTATTTTCTCAAGCATTCTGTCACAGTGACAAAAGGCTAACTGACACGGCTATAGTTTGGCTTTTAGGTGTTCCCCCAAATTGCCGGTGTTAATGAAGGAATATAAAGGAGGTCCAAAGATCCGATTATAGGAGATGTAATCTAATCCGTTCATTCTAATTTAAACAGGCTAACTTTAGGACAGTCTATAAGCAAGTCAGGAATAGCTGGAGAGATTGCATCACTAGGGAGGCCTTCCCTGAAAGGGTTCTTCTTCCCAACAGCCTATTTTCTCCTTTCTCTGTTTCCTGGCTTCCATGAGTGAACAGTGTTTTTCCACCAGGCCCTCCCACCATGTTGTTCTCTGCCTCACATTAGGCCCAGAGTAATGGAATCTGCTGACCACAGACTGAACCTCTGAAACTGTGAGTCAAAAGTTCTTCTCAGGTATTTTGGTTACAGCAATGAAAAGCTGATCAGCACAAACACAAATTGGGATCTTGACCACTGACTCATGTTGCTCACACCCATGTGGGATATATTGTCAGTCACTGAATTGGTGTGTTCCTCTTTTCTGCCTTGTCTATACCACATACCACAAAGAGATCCCTGTCGGAGTCATCTCTATGCATACTGTGCATGGAATATCCAGTTGCCTTCTTTGCAGTCAGATTGGACTGAATGTTCTGGTAAGTAGCTAAGCATGACAATTGTGATTTGAATAAATTCAGGGAAGGCAGGGATGAAGTCTGCTTTCTTGGCCCACCTTATCCCCACCCACAGCTTAATAAGGTGCACAATGGATGGATTAATCGGTGGCAATTCAGGCTTAGAGCAGACATGATGCATTTCTGGCTATCTTTTTAATACACACATTATTACAAGTGATGGAGTCAATATCATTTCTATATTACACACATCAGGCACATTCTTGGTGAGATAGGATTTTATGGTCTACCCTAGGAATACAACGGACAAGGAAAACATTGTTTCTATGGAACAATATGTTCTGATTTCCAAATAACTGGTCTGCAAATGAACTTTTAGAACATGAACCATCTGCACGTTGGGAACTGCATGTCTTCACATTTATTTATTGAGTCATTTCTTTCCCCATCTCAGAATTTTTGCCTCACAGGATGTGTCTTAACATGTTGCGTTGAGCTTTTTCTTTCTTTTTGTTCCTTTTTTTTTCCTGCTTTAAAAATGAATCCTCTGAAAATCTTGGCCATGTGTCAATGCTGTATTCATAAGGATTAAGGATCAGCAGGGCCGCTGTGCAGCAATTCAGAAATTGAGTACATCCTGGGGACTGGCAGCTCACAGCCTGCTATTGTGTAGGAGGACGGGTGTTCCAGTGCAGTCATGTTAAATTTAGCAGCTGTCTTGGATTGTCATTGGGGATGGGGTGGAGGCAGTGAGCTGTAATCTAGATCCATTTGGGATTTTTACTTGAAAGTTTACTTTAAAGGATTCCTTTCAAGGAGAACCTGTTTCACCTCTTCTCATGTTTTGTAGATTGTAATGACTTTGTAATGAAAATATACATGCACATGTCCTTGAACACAACCAGTACACTTGTGCACGTACTGCCAATTTATGTGCTGTATGGTTAATCTTCTCTATTTTAGGGATTTGATTTTATTCTACTTATAGGGCAAAGTCACTCAGTTACAAGGACCATACATCTGTTTATTTTATGACTTAGGTGCGTTGATAACATATAAAAATCACTTTGGAAAGAAGTGGGAGAAGGTAAGAAAGGAGTTAACAGTGAGTCAGGATTTTTTTTTTTTTTGGTAGACACTCAAGCAGGTGGGTAACAACAAATGAACTAATTTATTCTGCATTCTCTTTTTATTTCTCTTTATCCAATCTAGAGTCAGACCATTTACCTATGATAGAATCAAGGGAATTTGAAGACGATTAACCTTGTAGAATTCCCTGGATAAATTCTCTATTTTGCCACAAAGGAAATTGAGAAACAGATAAAGAATGAAAGAATTGGAATAAGTCAGTGATCGTATAAATGAGAACAGAACTATTGATTTCCTGTCTAGAGATAGTTATACTGCTTTACAATAATTTCTTACCATATAGAAATAATACAAAACCTTTATACCCAGCTGTAATACCTGGGCCTCTCTATTCTTAAAACCTTCAGAAGCCTGAGGAACATTTCTGGAATTCATTCTCACTGTTTCTTGTCAGATATTCCAAAAGCATAAAGAATATTGACCCCTAGAGTTATTTTTTAAGTGTTCAACCCCTTGGCATTTAACACAGTATACAGAATGAGGAAGGACAGATGACAAGTAAGAATTGAAGTGAAAATCATAACCCTAACAAACAACCTAAGAATTAAACAGACATTTTACTCTGTGTTTTGATCCCCCCCCTTTTTTTTTTCTTTGCTGCTATGACTGAAATACCTGACAGGAACAATTTGGGGAGGAAAAGTTTATTTGGAGTCTCAGAGGTATCAGTCTCTAGACAGCTGGGTCCATTTCTCAAGACTCAAAGTGAGACTGAATATGGTGGAAGAATGTGGTAGAGGGAATGGCCTAAGATATCACACCAGGAAACAGAGAATGAGCTCCACTCAACAAGGACAAAATATATACCCCAAAGGCATGCCCCACCTCCTCCAGCTACACACCACCTGCCTACAGTTATCATCCAGGTAACCTCTATTAAGGGAATAACACACTGATTAGTTTAAAAATCTCACAACCAAAACATTTCACCTCTAACTTTTCCAGTACATGGTATATTTTTTTCTGTCACAGATTAAAATATGCACACAACCATTAGCAACATAGAACATGTATTGATCCTTATCTAGGGTCATTCATATACCACTAATTATATACAAATTATAATTAGTCCGACATGCTCTTGAAAGCACAAACTCATAACAAGTGTCATCTTTCTTCTATTCCAAAACATTGTTGAAAGAAATGTAATTGGTATAGAAGCACGTTTAAGGGAATGAAACAAAATATTTCCATATTATTTACATTTGAAAAATATAAGGCCTAAATGCAGAAAGTACTAAAAGAAAAACTGCATTTTAAAATCAATGAAATAGAGTGATGCATAAAAGTATGGACAAGATATAGCAATACCACCACAGCTGGAATGAATTATTTGGGAATATGTTATTTTAATTTTTAAGGAGAACTAGAGAGAGAGAGAGAGAGGAATAATTTTGAAGTGGGACAGAGACCTAAGTAATGACTTTTCCTAGAGACATTGAAGAGACCAGAGGGTACTGGGTACAGATCAGAAAAAAAAAATTGTGAAAGAAGAATAAGAAGGTAAATAAGGAGGAAGAGAAGAAACATAATAATATTCCAGGACATTGGTAAGGTAAAAGGAAGTTTGATACAGGACCTTGGAGATTTGTATTCAAATATCAGTGACAAAAGTCATTTACTGTGTCACTAATGATACCAGTCCTGCAGGACAGCTAATTTTTTTCTATATAATTGTTCTTCTGTATCTATAAGTGATAGCTTCTAAGACTTCTACCAGATATTTTTCATACATATCCTGCAGTGGTTATCACATAGTATGAAGTTTCGTCTGTCTTTCCATGCTATACCCTGATTACTCCCTTGCATCAGAACATTTGTGATTTGTGACCATTATTAACTAAAGTAAAGTTTACTTGAGCACCAGCACTGTAGTACTGCAATACAATTGTTCTGGTAACTGATATGCTTACCAGGTGGCTAACAGGCAACTGGTTTATAAAGCATGAATATCCTTGACAAAAGGGATGATTCATGTCCCAGGGTAGGGAGAGAGAATTTGTCATACTGATCAGAACAATGTTCAATTTAAAACTGGTGAATTGTTTACTTCTGGAATTTTCCACTTAATATATTTGGACTATGGTTAACTGCAGGCATTAAAACAGCAGACAGCAAAATCATGGCTAAAGAGGGACTGCTGAAATTTGTTCAACTAGGTATATGGAGGCTTCACCTAAAACATTTTTATCAAAGGAAGAAAAAAAAATGTTCTTTCTGCTATCATGAGGTTTGGGCTTTTTGAATTGATTTCATGTCTTTTTTAAAAGAAAAATGTTTGTGTAAGCGGTGCAAAGGTTGAATAAGACAGATGGGTCTAAATGTGGTCCCAGATTATAAAAATATTTAGGAAAACTAATCCAGTAATCATATATCAATCTTAGGATCAAACCTTTACCTAAATCACCATGATACACATCTAATAGTAAGTTTCCGTTGCTATTTTTCCTTTGATTTTGAGACTTTTCATTTAAAAACTAATTGGATTAGTGAGATCAGAAAACAAAAATTTTTCTCCTAGTTGAAAATACAAGAGGTCTCTAAACTGGCAGAAACTAGAAAAGTTAAACTTTTTTAAAAAAATTAATTTTTAAGTAAAAATTGAACACATCTAAGTAAAATAGAGTTTAAAGAATATAGCTGAAAATAATAGATTTTTAGTTTAGTCTTACAATTTGAGCCATCGTTATAAGCTCCAAATTTCAGTGAATATTTGGAAAGCTCTAATTTTTTATAGAATTTCAGTTAGGAATCATCTTTAAACCTATTTAGGAAAGTACATAGCATTCCTTTGAAAGGAAAATGTGTTATGTTGAAATTCAGTTAAGCACGTGGATTTCATGCTTATTGAATTGTAAGCTGTAAGGTTGACAAATGGAACATCATAGCAATTTTTCAATGGCTATGTGGCCTTCCTTTCATTCATGTTCTTCTGTCTAGTACAGTGCTAATTTCATGATTTTTAGGAGTTTACAATCTGGTTCTTATTTGCCATAGGTGGCAGTAGTAGATAGCTCTTCATTAATTTGGCCTATGTTTCTATAAGCTCAAATGCATATTCATCCAGAAGTTACAGGAATCGATTTCATAGCCAGAAGGTCATCAAAGATGTACAATAATTAGAAGCTCAAGGTGTAAGTAGAAATTACCAGTTGGACTTTGACAAATTTTGAAAACTTACAAAATTAATTTAAAATAATCTTAAAGTCAATATGAAAAGTTATAGGAAGGAAAACATTTGAGAAATTTATTGAATGATGATGCTTTTTAATCAGTTTTTCTTTGACCTATAAATTTAGGATAGTAGACCTTGAATTACAAAATATATCATTAAATACACAATGGGTTATGTATTGGGTTTCAACATTTTGGTAACATATATAAATATAAAGGCATACATACCTTTTAATTAGTTTCACTCTAATTGTAGCAAAGGAGATCTTTTGGTTAATTTTTAGCTAATGTGGCTTTTCATCTTTATTGAGCATCCAAATATAGTTACTTTGGTACTTTAATTTTGGAAATATGACATTGATTTTGTATATTTTTCATTAACGAAATACCCCCAACTCATTCATGCCCAGTGATTTAATTTTTTAGTATGATTTGATTTTTCTCTTCCTTATTTGTGGTATGGAACAATGGATTATATTTCTCACATGTACTTACATCATTTTGGCTAATTTCCACTTATGTGCAAAAGGCAACATAAACAGACCTAAATAGGGCTGGAAAGTAATAAGATTCTGAAAACATGTAGTCAGAAGAATTTGTATGCAAGGCAGTTTCACTTATCTACATCAATTTTCAGTGCAAACAAGAATATGAAATGCAGTTAACTGTTCTATGAATATTCATGTTGGTTTGTCTATATTTAGAATACAAAGAACCATGAATATATTTTCGCATAATGTTGTATTAACATGTGTTTGTTTTGATAATTTTGTTTTTCTTTGAATAAAAATAAAGAAGTGAATGCATTATAAGATTGGCAAAATTGTGAAAGAAATGGGTCATCAACAGAATGTCTATACTTCTCAAATCTGTTTGATGATCAGAGTCATCTTCAAAATCTCTAACAATTAAAGACTCCCCTTTGTACCCAGTGGGTAGGATTTACAAGACAGTAATGATTTTTCCCCCTGTTACAGCCATATCCAACTATATATAAAATAGACTCCAAATTCTGCTAAATGTATACAAGTCTTTTGTTTTCATCAGTAAGACTATTTCTACCCTATCAGAATTTCGCCATTTTCATGGAACTAAACTACAGTGTCAATGTACCCTACATGTTAGAAGTTTGATTAACTGTAATAAAAAATCTTCTTTGTGGTGTACTGGACTGAACATGATCTTCAGGTGCTTTTCTCAATTCTGAGAGAAACCTCAGTAGTACTCAGATTGAATTTCATGTTGGGCAGAGGCATCGGGTCTCTGAGCATTTAAGAGACTCAGATTTATAATATCACTTGAAAATTAATTATTTAATGATACAATCATAAACTATTTATTATGAGTGTGAACTTAAAAAACTGTAAAGTATCGATATGGTAAAATAAACAAAATAAATTGAGGTACAAAATATGTTTGGGGATTGCAGAAGCCATAGTTTTAGGGGACAAATTTCAACCAAATCGATTGCCAAATCCCCTTCAAATCCACATTTTTTCCTAGAAATTGATTTGCTAAATCTAAAATGTACCTGGAGAAACAAACTAGACTGGTCCGATACCACCATATACAAACTGGAATGACTACAATTAAAAAACCATTCATTGCAAGTTCTGGCAAAAATCAGAGTATTAGAACCCTCACATATTGCATGGAAATAAATTAAAAGGTCCAGATACCTTGGAAAACAATTTGGAAGTTTTTGTTTTTACAAGATTAAACATGAACTTGCAAGAAGAAGAACTTGCAATTTAACTTCTAACTATTTTGAAAGCAGAATGATAAAGTATGTCTATGAAAGTATCAGTATGTGAATCTTTATTTATAACATCTTACAACTGGAAATAACTCAAGCATTCATCAACTGAGGACCAGTTAAACAAATTATGATATATACATATCATATTTAAATACCACTGAACAATAAAGAGAAACAAGTTATTGTTATAAACAACAACACAGAAGAATCTCCAAATTATTATGCAAACCAAAGAAATTAGAATAAAAGAGCTTCATCCTTTATGTTATATCTGGAAGATGTAAAACTATACTAAAATCAAATCAGTTATTTCACAGGATTAGGATCAGAGTAGAAAATTAATGACACATAATGACAAAAGAAAATGATAGGAATTTTGAGTGATCACGAAATTCTTTCTCTCTATATATGTATACACACACACACATATATATACATATGTACTGGATATCGAACCTAGCACTTATATTCCCTTCCCTTTTATTATTTATTTATTTTGGGGAACATTAAGGATTAAATCAAGGTGCACTCTATTACTGAGTCACATCATTCTTTTTATCTTCTACTTTGAGAAATGGTCTCTCTAAATTGACCAGACTGGCCTAGGACTGTGATCACCTTGCCTCACATTTCTCTGTAGCTGGGATTACAGGTATGTGCCACCATGACCAGTGGAAATATTCTATATTTTGATAATTGTGGCATTAAGATGTTCATTTACTCTTAACAAAGGAATTGGAGAAAACACCGAAAAGTTGTCAATTAACCTGTCTTCAGAAACAAAAACTGGTGAATTAGAGAAGAATGAATATGTGCATCAACATCAAATGATGTTGATAAAATCTTAGACAAAATTTTAAATTTTTCTACTCTTACCCAGAGCATTTAAAGATGCTATTAGCAAGAATATAGTTTCAGAAAGTTTGGAAACTTTAGATGATTATATTATATAATATAATGTGATATACAAAATCTGGACAATGGTTAAACTAGAGCTGTTGGATTGCATTCTAGATGGAATCATTCAACAGTTTCTATTCCTGGAATCATTCAGTTGTTTCTGCTACTCTGCTGAATCTTTTGGGCATCCTATATTGAACTGAAACACAGGGAAAATAACAGCAACAAAAACAAAGAAATTTGAGAAAACATATTTGTTGTTTAAATTGAAGTTGAGGGCTGAGGTTGTGGCTCAGTGGTAGAGCGCTTGCCTTGTATGTGTGAGGCACTGGGTTCGATTCTTTGCACCACATAAAAATAAATAAAATAAACATCGATTAACAACTAAAAAATATTTAAAATAATAAATTGAAGTTGAATTTCTTACCACTTCTAAGCTTAGATTTTTTTTGTCTATAACACTGAGGTGTTGTAAATACACCTGCTTAATAAATAGAATAATCCATGGATAAGTATTTTGTTAGTCACACAACCCTATTCAAATGGCATCATTAGTAGTAATATAAAAGCTACTCTTATGTAGCCCTAGACTTGATCCACTGTGTTCCACATTAGTCATAAACAGATCACTGTGCCCATTTCCAGTACTTTAAATGTGATAAAAAGAACTTCATGCATAATACAAATGAGTCAAGGGATGGAGAAGAAACACTGTGAAGAAAGGTTAAAGTAGTGGGAGGGAATTAATCTGAAGAAAAATCAGAATAGATGGGATAGATTTCATCACCATTTTCTTTATGTAGAGTGAATATCAGCTTTTAGTCATCATAGAGTCACAAACAAAATGAAATAGACAAATTGACAAATTATAGCAAATGAAATAGAGCAGGAAAGATTCTTGAATATAATGCCAATTATATCCGGGAACAACCTTCAGAAGGTAAGTTAGAAAACCATTAATCAAATGATTTAAAATGCATATACTATACACAGTGAGTGGGTGGTTCAAGTCACTTGCTAAGGTGGCATCGACCTGTCTGCTTTGACAGTGAATGCAATTATTCGTATTTCTGTGTCAAAAGTAACTGTGCAGTGTTTTCTGAGAGCTTTACTTCCGTTGTTCTGATCTGTAGACTACTTCTATCAGAATTGTTATGTTTTTTTGTTAAAACATAATATGTATCTAGGTATTGCCATACTAATACTAATCAGATTCTTGGAGAGTCAGACAAAAAAAGTCTAAATTTAATAGAAACCCAAAGTAATTTTGATACACAATACAGGTTGAAAGGTATAATTTGAAACAAATGGCCTAATAATTCTGTGTCAGCTCTATTCTTATAAAATCGTATGTACTAAACTTTTGTTGTGTTTCCTGATAAGTATCACCTGAGTTTCCCATATCTCCTGTCTGGTTTAGTTAGCTTCATAATATATTAATTGGTAATTAGTATCTCATCATTTTATTGAGCAATTAATGTGTTGCTTACTGTCATTTGGTCTCTCCCTTGTCCAGTGTAAAAAGGGAAACCTCTCTCACCAAACATACACATGCTTTCCATACATTCATGTCTGCTCAGCTTTCTAAATTCAGTAAGGAAAAGAATACTAATAAAATAAATACTTAATAAATAAGAATATTAATCAGACTTGCAGTTACTTTAGTTGTTTTCAAAGTAAGACTTGAAGTAGAACATAGAACTATCGGGACAGTGAAAGTATTCCATATGATAATATAAATGGTACATACTCATATAATTTTATACTTGTCCATACCCATAGACATTACTATGTCAGGTTAATGTTAATGAAAAATAGGAGATATAATTAGTTATATATAAATATTTGTTATCAAATTTAATAAAATATTAATCAAGATGATACTAGTAAGAGAAAGTATATGTTGAAAGAGAGGCAATAATTAGAACTTACTGTGCTGTCTGCCAATTTTTCTGTAAACATAAAATTGCTCTAAAAATTATTCAGTCAAATAAGGAATATTATAAATTAAATTTATTTGGAAATAAATATCAGCCAGGTGCAGTGCTACAGGCCTGTAATCCCAGTGGCTGGGAAGGCTGAGGTAAGAGAACCATAAGTTCAAAGCCAGCCTCAGCAATTTAGTGAGACCCTAAGCAATTTAATGAGACCCTACCTCAAAAGAAAAAAATAAAATAAAAATAGCTGTGGATATAACTCAATGGTTAAGCTTTCCTGGTTCAATCCATGTCACCATTATCATAATAATTATAAAATAAAATCAAAATCATATTGGTATTTTAGATTACAAGTGATTAAATAACTTCACATTAATGCATACAATTTCTTTAAAATGTGCTTGATTTTCAGAATGAAACATGACTGTCACTCCCCTAATGCTGTGTAAAACATACAAAACTGGCAAATACAGGTTTTATATAGCATGCCTATAGTTCATATTTTGATTGTATCTCCTTCAAAGGTCAAACATTTGTGATTCAAAAATATCGTGAGGTAAGAAAAAGATTAAAATGTTTATATATGTTTACTAATGTAATTTTGAGGATTTACATTGTAAATAAATTGAAATACAAAGTTTGCAGTCTCATTAGTTTATGACATGGAAGTATGATTCTTTTAAAAGGTTAAATACACTATCTTGCATAAGCTTTTTCCGCATTAATATATATATAATTATAATTTCATTGAAAAAGCTCAGAATTAATGTAAAATCTAGTCAAAATAAGCATGTCAAGTTTAAATAAGTGTATACTTTTAGAAGAGGTAAAACTGTTAAGCTAAAGAGAATGAGACTATTCTCTTTTCAATCTGAAACTTACGAGAAAATGGGATTTTATAAGTTTTTACTTATGATTTAATGTCTTTGGGAAAAGGAGATCTATGAAAATGGTGGTTGATGGAAGGCACAATACAAAGATGGAGCCCTGGTGACAGACCAGTGCCGTTGTCATTATGTTCTGTCTCACTGGTGCTTTTATATCTCTTCTTCAACACTCAGCTCAGATTTTTGCAGGAAGTTTTCCCCAAGTCTTTGGATGATTTTTAAAATTTTTTTATAATTTGTTTTAATTAGTTACACATGACAGTAGAATGCATTTATGCACTTTGATATATCTTACATAAATGGAGTATAATTTCTCATTTTTCTGATTGTACAGTTACATTGGTCAGGCAGTTATATATGTACATAAGGTAATAATGTCTGTTTTTTCTACTATCTTTCCTAAACCCATATCCCCTCCCATCCTTCCACTCTCCTCTACCAAATATAAAGTAACTCTATTGTTCCCTAGCCCATTTCCCTAATTGTGAATTATAATCTGCATATCAGAGGAAACATTTGGCTTTCATTTTTGTGAGATTGGCTTATTTGGCTTAGTATGATATTCTCCAACTTAGTCCATTTACTGGCAAATGCCACAATTTCATTCTTCTTTAAGACTGAATAATATTTTCCTGCTTCTATGGTTTAGTTATTTGTGAGTTGAGTTGCTATAAACATTAATGTGACTATGTCACTGTAATATTTTGATTTTAAGTTCTTTGGGTATAGACTGAGGAATAGAATAGCTGGGTCAAATGATGGTTCCATTCCAAGTTTCCTGAGGAGTCTGCATACCGCTTTCCATATGGTTGCACCAATTTGTATTCCCACCAGCAATGTATATATTTTACCAACATCCTTGCCAATATTTATTGTTGCTTGTATTCTTGATAACTGCAACCCAAACAGACATGTAGACCAGTGGTACAGAATAGAAGACACAGAGACTAACCCACATAAACACAGTTATCTCATACTAGAAGAAGGAGCCAAAAGCATTCACTGGAGAAAAGATAGCCTATTCAACAAATTGAAAAGCCACATGTAAAAAAAATGAAATTAAACCTCTATCTTTTACTCTTCATGAAACTCAATTCAAAGTGGATCAAAGACTTAGGCACTAGAACAGAGACCCTAAGCTTAACAGAAGAAAAAGTAGGCCAAATCTCCATCATGTCAGCTAGGATCTGACTCTCTTAACAAGACCCCTAAAGCACAAGAAGTAAAAACAAGAATGAATAAATGGGATGAATTCAATCTGAAAAACTTCTCAGCAGAAGAAACAATCAACAATGTAAAGAAAGAGCCTACATATTTGGAGAAAATCTTTACCACATGCATTTCAGGTAGGCATTAATCTCAAATATATATAAAGAACTAAAAAAACCCAAATAACACAATTAATAAATGGGATAAGGAAATGAACAGATACTTCACAGAAAATGAAATAAATCAATCAACAAATATATGAAAAAAATGTTCAACATCTCTAGCAAATAGAGAAATGCAAATCAAAACTACTTTGTATGATCTTAAGTGCTACTATATCATATTATTTTGTTGCATTTATACATAATGCATATTTCTGTGGTATTTTCTTTCAAATGACTGCTTCCTAGAGCTTATTTTCTGGTGGGAAATTCTGAAATAAGATAATAATAGTGAAAAAATACATAGACTACTTAATACAAATTGTGGCAAATGCAACAGAATTAAGGCCAGGAGAAAGGGATAGGTGATATGAGTATATGTTCATTAAAATGTGACATTTGAAGGATAGCATGGAGCACACACTGTGGATCAATGGAAGAAGTACAGTCTTTGCTAATTAAAGATAAGATGCACAGAACTTGAGGCTATAGTATGACAGAAATATCCCCAGAAGACCTGAAGCACTGTGAGTCAGAGGCAGAGTAGTAGCATATAAATTAAGAGAAATAGTGAGACAGATAGATATTGATTGTGGGGTCAGGAAGTTTGCAACAGCATTTACCAAAAAGTAAAAAATATAGCCCAACTTTCAAATATTAGCAATAAAGAAGAAATGAAATATGTTAATTATTACATACTTCCTTATCAGAAATAAGTGCAGGTATGCCTTCTTCCTCTACTAGAGCTTAAATTGGTAGAATATGGGGACTTGGTCCATCTTTAACTCCTGTGGTAGCTGAGATTCTTGCTGGAACACAATAAGTTCTAGTCTGAGGAAGTGGATGCCTGATTGGTGATTAACTGAATGAAAAAGAAAGAAAAGAAGGAAAGAAAGAAAGAAAGAAAGAAAGAAAGAAAGAAAGGAAAGAAAGGAAAGGAGAAGGAGGAAGGAAGGAAGGAAGGAAGAAGAGGGGTGGGTGTGGGACATGGTTAATAAGTCCAAGTCTGAAATGGCATTTTCACACTAAGTGTAACAGGTCCTAATTATTCCACCCCTTCCTAGAGTCCCATCTCTTCCCTGTGTTGACTTTATCCTCAGTCTTCATATCATGAAAAGACAGTGAATAGTTCCACCCTGCATCATTTTGAATTCAAGAGTATAGAAGAAAATTAAAGCGAATTAGAGAAAAAGAAGAAAATTGAAATTTTTAACAAATTGAAATTTGTATGATTCACATTGATCCAAATTAATGTGTTGCTTACTGTCATTTGGTTTCTCCCTTGTCCAGTCTAAAAAGGGAAACTTTTTTAGTGAAGTAATCACTGTTTCCAGGAGGAAAGGTGTTATGGTTTCAATATTAAGTGTCTCCTAGAAGCTCAAGTGTGAAGCAATGCAGAAATATTCATGAGAGCTATGACCAAATAAATAATCTGAATGGATTGATAGATAGGTGGTAACTTTATGGAGGCAGGGGTGGGGCATGGCTGAATTAAGTGTCTCACAGGAAAAATTTCCTTGGAATATATTTTGTCCCTGGCTATCAGAGTGCTTCACCCCATCTTTCCTTGCTGTTATGTCCTGAATTACTTTTCCCCGTCACATCCTTCCAGCATGAATCTCTGCCTCATGAGACTCAGAGCTATGGAGCTAGCCTACCATGGACTGAGCTCTGAAACAGTAAGCCCAAATATTTTATTTTTCCTCTCAGAAGTTCTTGTCAGGTCTTTTGGTCATAGCAACACAAAACTAATACAAAAATTGTACTGAGAAGTGGGGACATTGCTGTGACTAACCTGACCATGAGGTTCAAAGGTATTTAAGACTGGTTTACAGAAGGAGTTTAGAAACTTTTGAGATGCTGGCAGAAGAAGCCTTAGAAAGTTGTAAGCAGAACATATTGGGTCATTTTGGTGGGGTGTCAGAAAACCAGAATGCTAATAGGACTGTGGTTTGTGAAGACTGGGCTCATGGGGTTTCAGAGCAGAAGGAAGACTCCTTAAAATTGAATTAGAGTCATTCATACTGCATTCTGGCAAAGAAGTTGTTTAAATTTTGCTCATGTCCTCAGAATTTCTTGGAGGCTGAATTTAAGTATGCTTGGCTGATTAGTTTGGTAGAAAAAAATTTCAAGGAAGAACACCATTCAGGCAGTGGCATGGATATTGCTGATATCTTTCAACCAAGATTTCTGTGATACTCAGAGAAAGAAGTAGAAAGGAAAAATTATAATTTGTCCAGAAAAAAAAAATGTGTGTAAAACTGGGTCTAAGGAGGTTATGATTGTTTAAGAGATTATAGCCACTAAAGAGATGCTAAGTACTTTACACAGAGACAATAGGAAAGATGGCTTGAGGGCATCTCAGGATTTGGCAAGATCACACCCATAACAGACTCAAGGGTCTAAAAATAAAATCACCTTTGAGAAGAGACCGTGGGTCATCCTGCTTCCACATAGGTAGGACAGTGAGAAAAATTTTTTTATAATGCTTGGCCACACAGGCATTTAGAGGCCACTGCAGTCATGGTTCCAGGAATTTTGGCCACTGTTTGAGCTGACAGCAGACTTTGCAGTGGTTCACATGGTAATGGTCCTACAGGATTGCAAGATGCTGGAGTTAAGGGGTCATGGAGACTTCCACCAAGATTTTAAAGGAAGACTTGGAAGGCCAGACAAAGTGTGCAAGGGTCAGAATCCCTGCAGGGAGCCCCCCGGAGAGGACAAAGTATAAGAAGCTGGGAGAAGGAGAGAGAAGCATCAATGGAGTTCCCCAGTGATTAAGAGATGGCGACAACATGGGACATCTGCCATGGGAAGCTAAAAAGGTCAAGCAAAAACATGTCAACAGAGTGATCATGTGGGCAGGACCCACTTCTAGAACTATTTCAACTAGTGGCATTACCATACTTTGGCATGTCTTCAGGGCATTAATATACTTTGGATGTAAGATATACAAAATTATGTAATTTTTTTAAGAGTTTATGTGTACTTAACAGGATTTTGTTCTTCCTAACTGAATACTCTGATGTGAAATACTTTAGTATATTTGTTATTCTCTTAGGTTTATTTTACACCTGAATTTTCTAACACTTGTAAAGCTTACACAAATATCATTGATATTTACTTTGAGATTTTCTGGAATTCCTGGAAAATAGATTTTCTGAAATAAAATCTGTAACAAAAATTTTGGCCCCACGTTTACAAAATTACAATTAATCCATTGCTATATGTTCAAATCATAAATTTCTGATTTTTCATGATAATGAAAAGTGTCACATGACAGGTGATGTTGTATTTTTCTGACTTTCTTTTCTACTTTAATATTGACTTTCTAATCTGCTTAACTGAGAAGAAAGAACATGAGCTATGGAGTAAGAAGTTGATAAATCTTGCTTTGTGTGATATTGGGCAACAAATCTGTGTAATTTTATGTGAATCTGAGGTAGATACAGCTTGAAAAGATCTGAAGACCTAAGGAGAAGAAGCATATTGACTGTCTTGTAAATGTCAAGTTATTATAATTAGGCAATTAAACAGACACAAAGACACAACTGGACAATGATCTCCAATACTTTCTTTAATCTAGGAATTCTGGGTAGTGATAATACCCCTTTCTATAATTTATTCTATGTTTTCTCTGAATAAGTTTTTGTGATAAGCCTAGGGAATATGAAAAATAAAACAAAACATGTTTTGCCTTCACAAGTACTGAAAGTTCATGGATGAAAACTGTAGTACAATTAGACATTTAATAACACTCAAAAGTGTTTCAACAGTCTGATATGAGATTTTCCAATAAACTCTTTAATTAATAAATTGCAACCAAATCTTATCATAAACTAATAAAACCTTTTCCAATTCCAAGGATAATAACTTTCAAAGATTATCTTTAAACTACATCATTTTGTAAGTTTCACATCAGGATGTAATAGATCCTTTCAAATGCAGCAATAATTTTATTTGAAAACCTCTGAGAATTCTCTGTGCACATATATTATTCATGAAAAAATATATGGATACTGAAGATGGTGAAGATTTGACTCAGTATTGACTTAGGAAAATTATTTTCTCCCAGCTATACTAACAAAAGACAATATTTCCTCACTCATTAAACCCCTAACTCTTCTAACTGTGTAGATACTTTCTCAAGGGGAGAATGATTCAAGCATTTACTCATACATCAATATCTATTAAAACATTAGATCCTTGATATCAATTTGTATTAGTTTTTGCTGAGCTAACAAACAATCCATTAAATGAAAGTGGCTTAAAAGCAAGGATCTACTCATCCTCATCTTGTATGAAGGTCTGCAGCTTGTCTGTGGTTGCTGTAGGTCCCTGGGTTGAATGAAGTTCAGCTCCACTTGACATTTCATTCTGTTATTCAGGTCACAGAAACAACTTCTATCTGGAATGTTCTATTATTGCAGCAGAGGAGAGAAGCACAAGGCATGCCAAGCTGATCAAATCAATTTGCATTAAAGCTTTTGTTCATACATTGGCATTATTGTCACATATGTTGATAAGACATTGAAGTAGGTACCATGACCAGGCAAGTACCATTGGGGATGGAGTGGGAGCAAAAATAATAAATTTTTACCCATCCAGAAATAACTATGACAAAAACTCTGTGCATACATAGAGTAAAAATCATGTCTTCATTTTAAAAATGAGAAAACTTACATATAAAACTTGTGGGTCATAACAAAGCTGTGTTTGAGAACAGGGGATGCAAGTCTTAAAGATCTGAGTCTAAATCTTGACTCTATCACTTACCAGCTGAGTGATTTTTCATGAATGACATTTATCTGTAAAATTATAGCAGTAAAACATACTTCAAAGTATGTGTTAATATTTAATCACATAGAATACATGCAGAACCTAGCAGTGTCTTGAATAGAGCAGTCACCTAATAAATGTTTTGAGGTAAAGTTCCTATGTCACCTGGCAAGAAAGGATGAAGAGTTGTAATGCAACTGAGAACTGATGGTTTGGTACTGAGATCATGCAGAATGCTTACTTATCTCCATCTTAAATGTCCTTCTCATACTTAAAGTTTACTCTTTAAGTTTGGCTCTCAGCAAGATGTTACGGGGATTTTTAAACCATTATGCAGAATGGTTTTAAGAAAGTGTAAGAAATTTGTACTGTGTTCCATCTGCATCTGTATTTTATAAAATATGGAAAGCAGCTGAGGACATAGCTAAATTATACAGGGCATGCTTAGCATGCATGGTATCTTCAGTTGCATCCCCAGCACTACAAAAATGTGTGTGTGTGTATATATATATATATATATATATATATATATATATATAATAGACAGATAACACTTGTTACTTTTTTAAAGTAATCATATATCTTGCAGCATCATGAATCAGTTGATAAATTGCTACATTTTTTAAAGTAAACTAGTTTTAAAATAAATCAGATGACTTTTTTTTATTACTAAGTGGTAGGGCTTTTGTTACTATTCTAATCTACAGTCTTGAGACTTGTACTTTCACATTAAATATTTTAGTTGATGAATTTAAACAATGAATATAAATGTCCTTTACCTTGACTTTCACTGAATGAATGTGATTTTGTTGAAAAAGGGTTTAAAATAACCTCATTGTGTTTCCATCAACAATAATTTTATAATATGAATCATACAAATCAATTACCTGGTATTAAATTATCATTTTTTTATATCTTAATGGATAAAATACTGGCTTGTCTTTAAATTCAATAGCATGAAGACTAGCCAGGGTATAATTAAAATAAAACCCAACTAGTTGCTAGAGAAAATTGTATGAATAATGCTTATTAAGATTAAGTAGCTCTATAGTATTATAAAGATATTCTGCAAATAGATATTCTTTCTAGTTTATAATGAATATCTGAAATGCCAAAAGAATCAAATAAAGAATGACATGATATAGAATCCTTTATTTCTCAGTCAATTGACTAATTCACCAATGTGATAATGGCTCATCATTTTCTTTCCCTGCATTCTCACCATCAAAATGTCAGTATTTCTATAAATAAATAAAATGTAACAGACTTTGGACACACTGCTACAGAGAAGTAAAAGAAAATCAAAGGAATCGAGGGCATTGCTTGGTTTCATTCAGGACGACTAATGAACAAACAAATCATTTCAAAGCAAATGAACACAGAAGACAGTTTATAAAGTAATGGCCAAAGCTTTCATTTCTGACAAAAAAATGTAAAAGTTTATGCTTGATTTGATTAAAAAAGCACCTCCCCACACCAATTTACTTTCTTAGATCACTTCCTCATTCTATACTGAATAACAGGAATATCTTTGAAACTCCTCATAAAATTCATAGAATTCAACCACAGACAGAACAATCAGCTGCTGAAATAAGACATTTCAAGGCAATTATATAAGGGGGCATCTTTAACATGGTTTCAGTGGCATCACAACTGTAGTAATTTGCTAAACATCATTTAAGAACAAAATGGGGCATAGATTACCTATTTTTTAAGAGACTTATAACCAATATGATTGGGTTCTACAATTCTCCCTTAAGTATCTTCAAGTTTAAAATATAGTCTATAAATAATGATAGCTGCAATTGATTTGGTAACAGATAAACAGTATTGCAATGTATTTTGCATAACAGAAAATAGTACTAGAAAAGCTGAGAACAGAAAAAAAAAAAAACTGCAGTACCAGAATCATGGAAAATGTATAAACTGGTCACTCTTGGATAATGTAATTAAGTTTCATGCTAGCAGTATGTTATAGAAAATGTTATGAAGAAGGTAAGTAAAGAGTAGAGGTCCTAACTGATCTTTCATTTGGTGCCTAAAATTTAGGTCTTCTTCATCATAACTTAGAGTGGTTCAGAAAAATGCAAAGTCGCACACTGATGTAGGTATCAAAAACATCCAACCAAGTAGAACTCTAATAGTCTTTTAATTATCACACCCAATGTTTTTAACTATTTTTGCCTATAACTTATTGCACTTCCTTGAATTCTCTATTTCTTTAGAATTTCACTACAGATCTCTCCTGGTTTTCTTTGGGTTGGTCCTTTTACTTATCTCTTCTAAGATTTTGCTTTTGCTGTCTGTTTCTGAAAATTGGAGTTTCCTTGGGTTCTACATTCAGCCTACTGTAAATTTCACCTATGTGTTTACTCTGGGCATAATTACAGTTTCATTTTTGTTTTATCTTGGGTACCCGATAACAATGGTTAATTGTTAAAAATTTTGGAGTTAGACTAGAAACTAAGTTGTACCTCTTCACATACAGTCTTCTGAACTACCCCATTATCCCGGGTTTAGATGGATATTTATATTCTGTATCTGCATCTATTTCCTGAGTTCCAGTTAATATGCTTGTATTTACCTGCAAAATCCCTAGACTGTGAGATTGTATATGGAGGAGCCAAGGCAACTTTATTCTGCTTATCCATGTATCCTTAAAGAATAACACAGTGACTAGAATGTGATTGTGTGGAGCTTATAATTAATTAATTAATTGATTTGATTTAATGTTTTTTTAATTAATCTTTAAATGAGTACTCTCTAAAATAATGCATTAAGGGAAATCTTTGAGACATTGGAGGAAAATTTGAGTTCCTATTTATATTCAGATATATTATTTAAGATAAAAATATAAGAAATAAATATTAATAATGTTTCACATTCATATTATCAGTAGTATGAATAGTTAATTTGTGGCTAACTATACATACTTTAGATTGTGGGTTCAGAAGGCTGTTGCTGGCCAACATGGCACCCTTGTGTAAATTTTAAATAAGCTTCTCTTCCTATAGGTAGTCACAACTGCACACCAAGGCACATAACTTGGCACACAGCAAAGAGCTTAATATAGGGCTAGGGATATAGCTCAGTTGATAGAGTCTTGCCTCACATGCATAAGGGCTTGGGTTCAATCCCCACCAGCACTAAACAAACCAACCAACCAACCAAACAAACAAATAAACAACAACAACAAAAAAAACTCAATGTATATTTTCCAGTTTCCCCTTGGGTGTGTGCTATGATGTGAGATACAACCAGTACACATTTATTGAAAAATCCAAAAACATTTTATTTAATGTGTGAACCAAACCATCATTTCCTAGCCTTGAGCAAATCTTTACAATTTTCCAAGTCATTACAAATTGTAATTTCACAACTCAAAGTCATCATCAGTATTGATTATTATTTCCAGACACTTACTACTTTACTAGTAAATAAATAAAAATATATAATGAATTTATTATGTGTTCTTGGTTATAAGATCCCTATTTTGAAGTCACTTATAAATTATGTAATTTTGATTTTTAACTCATGTACATGATGAACTAATAAATGATGTTTTATATTTATAAGGAACATATTAGCCAAGCACTCTTCAAAATGTTTTATATGAATTAAGATTTTTATTCAGAATTAAGTAGGCACTCCTATTGACTTAGTTTTCCAGATATACAGGAAAAGATGAGGCACCTAAAGGCATAAGCCTAAAAAACACAGAAGAGGTCCATGGATATTTAAATGACAGTTTAAGAAGTTTGACTCATCTTCACGTGATCAGAAAGCTGGTTTAAGAAATATATATCCATCAGAATCATATTCAGGCTATCACAGGAGCCAATTGCTTCAATATCTAGTCGATTATTTATTCACTCATTTGTTAAAAACATACTTATTAAAAACCTACTACATGCCAATCATTTTCTAAGCCCTGAGGGTAGAATTATGAAGAAGTCAATTCAAATCCCCAAACTTTGTATAGCATGGTAGGGGGCAGATCCTAAGGAAATTATTCTCTCCATAAATAATAAAATAAATTTATTATTTCCCTTTCATCCTATGGTATAAAATCTTAAAATAGGAAGTTATTTTTTAGTTTAAGTTCAGTTCTGTTTTATGGATTTTAAAAGTTCCCTATGTAGTTATTTATATTCCTAGAAGAGTTCTTTATTTTTAAGTATCTTTTAGAACACTTAACTTTCTATAAAAGACTGCAGGGTTAGAAAATGTGAAACTAATGTGGTTTTTATTCTGATACACTTTGCTTTTATCATTTTATCCACTCACCTTGTGTTATGTCTGATCCTGTGGAGGCTTTCAAGTCTTGACTTGGAAGTTTACTTTGAATGCCACTGTGTTTGGTTAAAATCAACACACTGTGGCACTAAACAAAGTGAGTACTGAACACAAAAGAGAAACATTTTTAAATAGCAATTTAAATTTCTGTAATGGAATTCAGTTTCCCATGGTTTCACCCTCTGAACAAATGTCTACATTGATAAAACTAAATAGTGAGTTATTATTTGGTTACCAGGGTCTTGACAACTTTGAACATCTAGAATGTTAACGCAAAGAAGGAAGTGAATGAAAATGGTAACATGTGTTTACCTCAAATTTAAATTTGTACAAAAGTTTGTGAGTAAAGAATATAACCACTGACAATTAAATTGATTGATATTTTAGGTTCACTAAATGTTTGTTTCTGTTTTCTTCAGTAACCTCAAATTCTTAGTAGAAAAGTCAAAGATCATTTGCAGCCATGAGAGAAAGGTTTAAGACTCATCAATATGGTTTTGCTGAGAAGTGAAAGAAACAATATCAAAGTTATGACTAGCTGGAAAACAGCTGGGAATCACAAGGTACTGGAGAAAATAACCCTTCACAGCTCAGTAACTCCTGAGGGCATTATTGCTCTAGATGAAAAGATGATGCATTTCAAACAATCCAGTATTGAGCACTTGTCTAAAAATCAAAAATAGAATAATGTAGAATTCTAATGCAACAGAGAAATGGTACATATTCTGGGACATTAATTTAACATTATAAAATGAAGGACAGATCTGTAAGTTTTATATTAATATCCCATGTTCTAATAGTAATTTAACATTTGAATCTAAAAACATAATTCTCTGCCAACAGCACCCTCAGCAGCAGTGGCATCCATGTTGATGTAAGTTCATTATACTTGGATGAGTCAGTAATGTAATTACTGATAGCAAAAGAAAAAATGATGCACTTGAGGTAACAATCTATGGTACAGGCAAACATTACTCAATCACTTATAAGTCTGTGTGATTTTCACTATTGAATCACCAAAGTTCTTATATAGCATGTCATTACACCAATCAAAGTCCAATATTGGATATTGAACACTTTAGTCAGTTTTTTCACCACTGTTATGAAAAGATCTGACAAAACCAATTTTAGAGGAAAAAAATTGACTTTGCATTCATGGTTTCAGAGGTGTCAGTCCATAGATGGCTGATTCCATTACTCTCTGCACAAAGCAAGAAAGAACATTATAGTGGGGGGTGTAGTAGACAAAAGCAGTTCAGGACATGCTAACTGGGGATCAGAGGGAGCTCTACTCACCAGAGATAAAATATAAATCCCAAAGGCTTGCTTCTGGTGACTTGCCTCTTCCAGCCATATCCTACCTGACTTCAGTTACCACTCAGTTAATTTTTATCAGAGGACCAACCCACTGATTAGGTTAAGGCCCCATAACCCAATCATTCCACCTCTAAACTTTTTTGCATTCTCTTACATGTTAGCTTTTGAGGAATACCTCCTTTAAACCATAACGTTGTCTTTCATAAATAGAACTGCCTTATTAGATAAAGAGAAGAGGGTCCCTGATTAAGATATATTTATTCATACCAGAGTCTAGTTAATAACTTCAAATGCAATTTAATGATGTCTAGAATACAGGCAAATTCCATACCATTCTCTAATTTTATGTCACAGTATATTTTCTCAGGAGATAAAACTTACATGTAAACCTTAAAATTTTTTACTCTGAAAATCTCTTTTGTCAACAAATAATTGATGACAATTTTAAACATTAAAATTTCTAACATCTCACTTTTGATCACTTATTTTATAATGATTTATTACTCTAATATACCTGGTTTGAATTTTTTATGAAGCTATAGTATGTTCATTTTTTATGCTGTATTATCTTGGAGAAAAAGTACAGCATATTTATCCTTAGATTCTTGACAAACATTTGGGTTATTATCATTTGTGATCAAATAATGCTGATACTGAATATTCATGTCTGTATCTTTTAGTGCAAATTTATTCTTTTTTCTTTTTTAATTGGCACACTTGTGTAGTAAAGTGTGTTTATTCAATACATGCATACCATGTACAATGAATGACCAAGTCAGGGTAATTAGCATTTCCATCTCCTTACCATTTCTTCATGGTTGAAAATTTGGTCAACTCTATTCTAATATTTCATAAATTATATTAAAGGTGTTGTAAATTGTAGTCACCCTATCATGCTATAGAACACTAGAACTCATTCCTCTTATCTAATTATATTTTTAATACATGTCATAGCTAATTATAACCACTACTCCCCTCTCCCACTAGCTCAATACACTTCTGACTCTGTTATTTTATTATATTATTAAAATGTCATAATATTACTCTCATATTATTGGAACAAGTACTTGGACATTTGATTAAAGGCAAAAAATATAATTATCTGATCCTATTGGAATTATCACAAAGGTACATAACTAAGAATTAATGTAATTGTGATTACCCAAAACAGTCTAATGATTATAAAATAAACTCTAAAATTTTCATAATTCTCCTATTATTTAAAAATTGAGCCATAATTGCAAAAAGTTTTTCTGTTTTCACATTTGCTCTGTTTCAGGCACTGTTACTACAAGAAGACGAGGGCAAAAATTCAAGAATATTTTAATCAATATTTATGCTAAAAAGTTGTTCAAGATACTTCTCCTTAGTGGTAGACTTGGCTTATAGTATCACCAAAGCTTTCATTCATTTTAATGTAGTTTTTCAACTTGCCAGTCCCATTATCAATGCTATTGTGGGGCCGTATTATTTTAATAGCAGCATTTCCATGATAAGGATCTTTTTCAACAATCCTGCTACAGTAAGCTTGCAAAGTGCTACCTTGCTGAAAGCATCTTCCAATAAAACATTGATTGATTATAAATAAATCAGATCTATACTCAATCTTAACCTTACACAAAAACTGGCTATATTTATTGTTTCAGTCAATTGAAAGCCCATGTGATTTCAGTTAATTGAAAGCCCATGCTCTCCTTGGTGTTATGTAACTGGGTAGTTCTTTCATAGAAAGAACTGAAAGCACTTCTTTAGCTTGAAGGGATTAAATCAAGTCTCTGTTGAAAGATCATAAGCCTAATCAAATTCCAAGCAGTTTTTGGAAATTTAGAAGCTCTTTCTAAAACTTGAATGGAAATCAAAGGAGATAAAAGATCTAAATAGACTTTTAAAAACATAAATGGTGGGAGGTGTATTTGCTTTCAAGGCTTATTATGAGGCTACAGTCATCAAGATGATGTGCCTTTGGTAGACTGAAAGATAAATAGGAGAGGTAATGGAAGAGAGAGAATAGAATTTATATGGTTATAATACAAAGTCGTTCATAATTCACATGGTCAATTGACCCTCTTGCAAATACCTATTCAAAATGGTAAACCTTAACCTTCATAATATACTCCAAAACTTAATTAGATCTGTGTTACCCACAACCTTAGAAACTGACCCAACCCAGAATGCGAGTGCAGAAAAGAAAACAATAGTCATTATAGTAGAATTGACATGAATAGTTTGATCAAAAACCTTAAAGATGTTATCCCTAAGACATGCTTAGAAGTTATGAACCACCAATAATAAAATGAAAAGGGAAATGACCACTACCTAGTGGAGGATATAAATAAAGAAAATTAGGGTCCTGGGATGTCTCTACTGGGTTTTTGTTGTATGAAAAATCTACAGATGAGATCAGAAATATTAAACTGGCATTTACTAAAAGAGTGTTAAGTATGCTGTCTTCTAACTATAAATGTAATCATTGTTTTTTTTCCTTATTTTTCCTTTGTTAGAATCACTGATATGGGATTAAGGGCTATGAGAGAGTGGATCATAAAATAGGTATCATTTGGTGTGAAGAGGGAGTCACCAAACAACAGGAACTGGGAGATGAACATGGAGGTAAATTTGGCTCAGAAGAGGCTCCTGAGGGACAAGAAACAATCTAAAGATGCTTCTTCAAACACAAGGCAAATCTGGTAAAAAGGATTTATTGACCCCACTTTATGGTTTCATGTATCCATAGATTTTATTTATTAAAGGCAACATTAATTTTAAAAAAGAAACTAATTATAGAATACCTACTATTTTCAATGCAGCAACCCTATCTCTTTATATCTTTATATCTGTCTCTATCTTTATCATCATCTACCTGAAGACAGGTCTTAATGCCAGAATTTTGTATAAAACTATGCATTTAAGAAAGTATTTTCATTCTTTAATGTAAGAAGGTTTGTTTTTTTGAAGACAACAAAAAGGAAAAGGTATGATAATGACTGCAAGGTTATAAAAGACTATCTAATGTTCATAATCTATTTTATCCTTGCATTTTCTCAAGTATTATGTTAAAATAATTAACACTCTTTCACAATAATAGAACATGTTTTGGGTGAGATTGAGACCCTTAATGTTGTAAAATTAGATAATAATGTAGTAAAATTTCATCAATATTAAACTCTGAGAATTCTATAATAAATTTGTTTTTCCCTTCCAACAAATCACCCTTTTGTTTTGTTTTGGGTACCGGGGGATTGAACTCAGGTGCCTTTGACCACTGGGCAATATCCCCAGCCCTATTTTGTATTTTATTTAGAGATAGGACCTCATTGAGTTGCTTAGCACCTCCCAGTTGCTGATTCTGGCTTTGAACTTGTGATCCTCCTGTCTCAGCCTCACTAATCGCTGGGATTACAGGTGTGCTTCAACAACACCCAGCCCAATGAATCAACTTTTTGAGTCAATTTACTAGTTCAGCCAACAAGTATTTTCAACTGGCATGGACTTATGTCAAAATAATTGTTTTAAATCATCCCTTTTGCAGCTCAGACCTTAAAATAAAACCATTAGTAGTTTCTATTACTGTCTAATCCTGCAGAATTGCTCATTTAAAAAAATCAATTAAGATAGTTAGACATTTTAAACTAAAGATATTATAATTTTTTTTGTTAAAACAGCTAATAAAGTATTGGATTATAGGTAAAGAAAAGTCCCATGATCACAGGTTTTTTAGGTACTAAAAAAATAAAAAAAGCCAGAATCAGGTTAATATGCCAAGGTCAGAAGTACTTAAAGTAGGAGTAGGACAGAAAAAAAGCAAAGTAGAAATAGAGTCCAAAGTTCTGATAAATAGAACAGATAAAGAACAGCACAGGAAAAAGGCATCTCCAGGTTCCAGCTGACCTTGGATTTCAATCTAACTCTGACTATAGAGTTAATTCCTATATTTTCAGCCTGACTGCTTTTTAGCTAAACTTCAATGTATTTGGCTTTTTTATTCTTGCTTCTTTCAGCCTGTGTGTACTCTTTTTCTCCTTCCCTCTCTCCCTCCTTCCCTTCTCTCTTTCATTTCTAATTCACAAATTATTTAAAGAGCACTCACTATGTGGTAGGAACTTTCCTAGACATATGTTTATTTTTAGCTGTTTTATGACTAATAATGCAAAATTTTATCTAACATTTAATGATGTTAATTAACAGAGACATTGTATTATTCCAAAAGAGCATGATTATTTCTTTCATATATTTGAATATAACGTGTAAGTTATTACCTGATAGTCAATGGCTTCACTTATTTGACTTTTTCAGTTAATTATTTGAAAAGTTCTGCTTCATGATTTGCAGAATGTTCAGTATTTCCACGTTGAGGCTTTCCTCTTTCCTAAATTGTTCAAGGATCTAGATGCTTGTTCTGTCAATGGGGAATACATCCTGGAGCAGAGGTGAAATGTGAAATGTGCAGCCACAGCTTCTCCCAACACATTGTGTCTATCTATATGGTGGCTTGAGCAGTACTGAGATTACTCTATCTCCACTGAAGGGTCATTAAAATGTCATCTTTACATTAAAATGTAATTCTCTCTCATGTTTTGGAGTATAAAACATACAGATCACCTGGAACAAACATTCTATCCATACTCCTTCACATTCCTGGGCAAGTTTTCAATGGAAGCACTTCGATGTCTTGAAACATGATTTTGCTGAAAAGGGGAGAGTATGATCCTTTTCTCTGTGTTACAGGAAGTTTAGCAGCATCCTCAACCTATACCCACCAGAAGCTGCAAACAGTCCTCCAGGGTGGGATAGGGACACTCAGAAAAGACTCTAGGAGTGTTCTCTGTGGAGAACATTCCTCCCACACAGAGAACAACTTTGCTAGATTTAGGAGTGTGGTATTTAGCTTTCCCTCCTTGGTGCCTCAATTTAATCTCTCCTTTGTGATCATTCCCTTTCAATAGGGTTTGAGAAGTTTATAGACAGAAAACAACAAAGTTAATTCTATGCCTAATCAGCTACCTAGTGATTAATCTTGATTAACTTCTTCCTGATTTCCTTCCTATTCTTTCCATGAATATTTAAACATAATATAGATTTCTATATATATGTTGTTGATTTCTTTTTTTTTCAATGAATAGTATTCTTTGGAAAATAAAAGAATTAGTGGATGAATGTGTGTTACATACCTACTTCATTAGTTGTTATGTGTGTTTACATACTTATTTCATTAGTTGTTAAATAAGTTTTCTCTAACTCAGAAGTACATCTATTTTCAAATTTTGACTACTATAATATAATACCAAGGTAAATAATGTTAATCTAAATCTCTAATTGTTTCCTTATGAAGAGCTTCCAAAAAAGAACAAATGATAAAAATATCTTAAAAAATTTTTTAATATATTTGTCAGAATACTCTCCTGAAAGATTTACATCACTACAATGTGTAAAAATCCTTGTTTATTTGTATTTTAACACTGAAAGCTAAAAATGAAAAAAAAAACTAGATTCAAGGAAAGAAACAACTCAACATGCAAGATAAAACACAAAAGAGTTTCTAGAGAAAGATCTTTTGAAAAAATAAATCTACCTCAAGTTTTAGCTGATAGATTTGTTGATAAGGTCAATTAAATTCTAGAGAATTCAGTAGACTCAATGCAAAGAGCCCCAAAGAATACCAACCTTCTTGTACCCACAACTGTGTAATCCCCACTCCCCTTGACAGTGGGCCAGACTTGTGACTTACATTCAATCAAGGGTATTCAATCAGTAGTGAAGGGCTGTTACTTCTGTGATAACATTACATGAAGCTGGAACATCCTGCTGGAGACATTCTTCTAACATGTGACTATGTGGCAAGAAACAAATGGTAGCCAACAAGAGCCTGTAAGGAGCAGAGTCTCTCAGTTTAACAGTCTACAAGGAATTCACCACTGCCAAGAACACCTGTGCTTGGAAGCGGATCCTTCTCCAGTCTAGCCTAGGATGGGACAAGAATCCTAGATACTTGTAGCTTTCTGAGAAGCATAAGTAGATGATCCAGCCAAGCTATGTCAAGACTCTTGGCTCACACATACTGCAAATTAATAGATGTGTATTTTATTTAAGCTGCTAAATTTGTAGTGATATAGTTATGCAGCAACAAAAATTAATAGCATTAGTTTACTAAAGGCAGTTGGAATGTGCAGAAAAATTTAAAAAATGGAAACTAAACAAATGAAAAAAGAGTTCATTATTAGAGAAGGTTTAAAAGAAAGTTGAAAGAGGTTTTTAAACATTCATACATACTTTATTCAGTTTTGCTATAGGTTCAACTTCAAGAAATTATTTTCAGGAAGTTTACTTGTATATATTTTATAGGCTTTTATGTATGTGAACTGCAACTTGTTCTGGAAAAAAAATCTTCTGAAATATGATATGGAAATTAACAGATTTTTTTCAATTGTCAATGATTTCTTGTAAGATTTTTTTTCAGAATGCTTATATTTTTCTTTCCCATTTTGTCTTTTTTTAAACTAATTTTACCACATTATTATAAGCTTTACATTTGTTCTAGTTTTAGGATTAGTAAATTTTTCAGATTTTCAAAAATTTATTATTCCCCTTAGAGAACCTCTATACATTTTATGTTAATCCTGATTTCTTTTTGTCTTCATTCCCCATCATTTTCTAGATCTTAATTTATTATCATTTTTGTTGTCATTTCTTGTCTAATTATATCTTTTGTCTCAGTGATTGAAATTTCCCGTGTTAATTTTGTTCTTTGGGTTAACTTGTACTCATTTCTTACTTCAGCATCTCCACTTTCATTAAGATCTTAGTCTTGCTTGATTTGTTTCTGTAATTTCTATACAAATTTCCCAGATTTTATATTGTCTCAATCCTGAAAGTATGATCTTTGGATTGGCTCATCAAAAAAAAAATGTTCTTATTTTCTCTCTTAGCACTTGGCTGTACAGGTAGAAATTATATTGCCCTTGATGTAAACATGCAATTTAACTCCAGTAAAGGATATTAGAAGAAGTTTCTACTTCTGCATGATTTCTCAAATATTATTTCATTGTTCCTGCCCTATCTTCCTGCATCCCTCAGTATGAGCATGATAGTGGGATCCAACCATGAGTCAAGGGAAAAGACAGCAGAGCAAGACGATGGCTGGAACCAGATTCTTAAATAACCCATGGAGCAGCACTGACTGTCCCACAAATGGCTGAACTGTTGCATGAGGAAAAAATCCTCTACCCTGTTTAAATTATTTCATAATAATTTCTAGATACATCAGCTGACGCTGCATTCTAATACCACTGCCAGTTTATTTTTAAAATAATATCTGCTGCTTATATACTAAACAATTTGTGAAGATAGGCCTGTTATCATCAAGATAATTTCATTTTTTATATATTTTTTCTTTTAGAAGAAAAAATATTTTGTAAGCCCTGTCTTCATTTACTTTTGATTTATGCTTAATAAAAAAAAAATCCCAATTCAGGGATGGCCAGAATTAAGATTGCATGGCTTTTACTCAACCCTGACCATTTGAATTGATCTCCCAGTGTCAGAGGAAAGACTTAGCAGAAAGCAGGAAGGGAACAATCCCAAAAATTAAGCACAAACTGCTGAATATAAGAAACTTTACTGCATAGCCTTAATTCCTATATAAACAGCTCAGATAGACGAACATTTCATTTAAAAACAAATTACCAGATACACTGCAATTGGGAGGTAATAAGACCTGCTTCTTCAGCTGTTCCTTGTGGAGTTGAGTGAAAGTCCCACCAATCTCCTTGTTTGCCAAAGTCTGGCTGGGCAAACTAACTGGGGGGAGAGGAACTTGTGAAGGTTGATACAGCAGGACACAAACATACTGTATCAATCCTCTCCATTTTCTCAAAATGGCCATTTTTCCTCTCGCCCTATCTAGGGATGAGCAGATTTGCTCCTATTCTATCTATTAATAGCCCTTTGTTGCAATTTCTTTCTTGATAATCCTTCCTCCTCTGAAAATTTTTCCTCTTTCTGACTAGAGTTCCTGGTCTTTTATCAATGTATGCCCTAACTGCTCTTGGTTCTAGGGACGGGCAGCTTTTCCTCACTTACCCCCGAGTGTCCCAGGGCTCCCACCATCTGCTGCAGTCTGGCTGCAGCAAACTAACCAGGGGGGTGATGAGCAACTTGTGTAGATTGATACTGCAGGAGTGGGAGCCGTTTATTGTAGGACAGGAGGAGTATATGTACATTCCACACAGCTTATCTTAATTAACATAAACTAGATATAGCAGTCAACCAGTAAGGAATCCTCATGATCTTAATTATACACAGCTTAACTTAATTGACATAATCTAGACACAGCAGTCAGTCATTAAGGAATCTCTATCTTAATGGCTCCCTGGTATTAGCTTCTCAAACCACTCCTACTGGCAAAGTGCCAGGTGCCATCTTGACTTGGTTGTGGTCCTCATCACATGTTTAGTGTCCTGCATTGTCATCCATACTCACCCCACATGGCAGCAAGAGAAAGTTTATCTCTCTGGGGTCCCTTCCATAAAAGCATGAATCCCACTTAGGAAGAACTCACCCTCATAAACTAATTACCTCCCAAAGGCCCCAATATCATTACATTGGACATTAGAATCTCACCATTTTGAAGGGACTTAATCATTCCATCCACTGGACTTGTGCAACATCTCTTGAGATGCAATGTGAGAGTTATTCCTCTTATTCCTGAGGACTTTATTCTTTGCATTGATATTTTGGAATATAAGAATGTAGAAATACAAAACAATTGACAGTATATATGGAGGCTGTTGGAGTAGAAGATTGGGAATGCATTCCTATGTTCTATTGAATTTGAAACAATACAATAAACAGAAATCTGCACTTTTCTTATATATACATAGCCTACATTTACAAATCAGGAAGAAGGGAATGAGTAGGAAAGTGTCTTCTGGCCATCTTTCAGACTCATTCTCCTTTACTTCCTAGTGGAAATTTTTTTCAACTTTCACTTTCAAAATTATTCTGATTTTTTTTTACTTTGCAGGTCTTGTAACTATGGAATTTCTTTTTAAGTCTTCATATGTATCCTAAATGGAATTTTGAAGGGAATTACCCACCTTAACAGGGAAGGATGGCTATTAGCAAATATATTATCAAATGATTTTTGGTTATTGGTGTAGAAAGAATTAACAATAAAAATAAAACAAAATTAAGTTTGGGGATTAGATCATTAGCAGATATTCTTTTATTAGTTTATTAGAATAAGTTAGCTAACTGTATCAGCTATATATTTTCATTGCTACTGTTATAAACCATGATCCGTCTATGCCACACAAACTTTATATTTTGGAAATAGTAGACATGGTGAATGAAATTCTGCAGAATTGCTCAAGCAATTTTAATTCACAGCCTGGGCATATTTGAATATATTTTGATGATTGTCTTCAGTAATTTTTTTCCAGGAAAAGGTAATAGTGAAAAAATATATGCATACATTTCTTACGACTTATATACACAAACTACAGGTACATTATTTGTTTTTCACTTGTAGAAACAAAAGAAAATCTAAAAATCTTTACTATGGCTGATTATATCTAGTTTATTGTGCTCTTTTTAAAAACAGCTCCAATATCTCATCAACATCAGGTTAATGGCAACATAAAACATATTATGAAACAGAATAATCTATTTAAATGTTAATGTCCATTTTAAATTAGTGCTATAAAAGACCAAAAATAACAGGCAATTTCTGCAGATAAAATTCCCTCCAGACTTTACACCAAGGATAATGTAGGTTTTGAAAATCCAGAGTATTAAGGGCTTGGTTCAGGTTTTAGGGGCCCTGCAAGTTAATTTCAGGAGCCCTCTTTAAGTAAAAGAGGACTGTTATGGTTTGGAACTGAGATGTCCTTGTAAAGCTCATGCATAAAACAATGAAAGAATGCTTAAAGGTGAAATTCAGTGAATTAATTCCTTGATAGGGATTAACTAGGTGGTAACTGCTGGCTGGTAGGATGTGACTGGAGGAGTTGGGTCATTGAGGGAAAGCTTTGGGGGTTTATATTTTGTTGTGATGAGGAGAGCTTTCTCTGACCTCCCGCCAACCCCTGCGCTTCTTGGTGGCTATTTCTTGACCTGCTTCACAACCTTCCACCATGAACTCCAAGGAATCAAGCCAACTGTCTATGGATTGAGATCTCTGAAACTGTAAGCCTCAAAATAAAACTTTTCCTCCTCTTCTTGTTAGGTCTTTTGGTCGCAGCAGGGGAAAGAAACTGACTAAAACCATTAAAAAATTTATAAATTTGAAATGAAGTTGAAAATGGAACATTTACTTATAAGAAATCACAACAAATTACAAACTAAAAAAGCAAAACTGAAAAAAATCTCAAATTTCAAGAATGAAGTATGTTTTTCACCAACTCTCCCATCTCTATAATATTTTCTGTTTATTTTTATGTACTCTTTTTAAATTGAATTTATTTTTTAAATACATGACAGTGGAATGCATTACAATTATTAATACACATATAGAGCACATTTTTGTATCTATATAAAATATGTTCACACCAATTCATGTCTTCATACATGTACTTTGGATAATGATGTCCATCACATTTCACCATCATTGCTAAACCCCTCCCTCCTCCCTTCTCCTCCCACCCCTCTGCCTATCTAGAGTTCTCTTTGATCATATGTTTCATAGAATAGTGATTCTATAATATGATTGATGGGGAGAATAAACACAATTCATTCATTTACCTAGCAAGTATGATCAAAATTAATTTTTCATTATTAAAAAATTTGACAAGCTTTAGCTTTGCAATTCTGGTACTTAATTGCATGTGACACTATGAAAGCAATAACTGCAAAAGTACTAAAAACCAAAATACATACCTTATTCTGTCAGCCTTTTCACTTTTTATTTATTGGCTATGCTGAGGGTGAAACTCAGGGCCACATGCATGATAGGTAAACTCTTTAGCACTGAGCTGCACTCCTAGCCTACTCTATGAAACTTAAACTTCCCTTAACCAAATATCTAAAATATTTTTTCCTACTCCAATGTCTCTCTACTCACAGCTCCAACCCCTACAATACCTTGAGAATTTGTTTAGGGCTTTAGAGGAATAAAGAAATAGAAGTTTAACTAATTATAGTTGTAGTCCTTGACTTTTGTGAATTTTGCAGAGATGTAGAATTTCCAGGGGAACAAATTGTTTGACTCTTTGCAGGGATTTGGAGGGATCCTTGGAAAAATGAAGTTTTGAAGCTTAAATTTCTTTCACTTTGTAGTATACATGCTACTGATACTGTTACCAATCCTTCTTACACGCCCCTGTTATACACGTAAGCACACATACACCCTGGGACGGACCAAATGAATGAAGAAAACAACCTCAAAAGGTTTTTGTTTAGAACTGGTTTGGTTCAATTTTCATT
Organism: Ictidomys tridecemlineatus; assembly: GCF_052094955.1. Lineage (NCBI taxonomy): Eukaryota > Metazoa > Chordata > Mammalia > Rodentia > Sciuridae > Ictidomys > Ictidomys tridecemlineatus. The sequence continues at coordinate 27,503,521 of NC_135482.1, forward strand.
TTAGTTTTGTTCTATCAAGTAATGGAGCTATAATCACCACAGACACACAAGAGAGAAATGAGTCAGGGATAGAGTGACTATAGGGAAGATGTTCTACAAAGGCACCTGTCATTTGCACCAATCTTAGGAATCGAAGACCTGGTCAATTGTGCTTACCTTTTCTGCAGTGATGACTAAATAGAAAACTAGATGTTAGATGGTAGACACTAGAAACCTTGGCAAAATGCCTATATAGGGGCATGGTGCAGCAAGGCTGAAGAGTTTTAAATGAACTTTGTGGTCATGCAATAGGAGATAAGTAACAGTAAAAAAAAAATAGCAATTAAATTCCCCATTCCAGCTGGTGGACAGAAGCTATTACAGAATTAATTTGACTGAGGAAAATCAAGGAAGGGGACAGTTTTCTACGTAATGAACAATGCAGCAATTCCAAAACCTGTTATAAATACATCACATATTTATAACTACCAGTTTCATTTAAAATAAATCTGTAATTACAATGAACCTCTTCAGTTTTTAACTTGTAAATATAATATTTTTGATAAAATATATCTATAAATTGGAAATAGGCCCAAGGGACTACTGTTTATCCTTTCAAGGTCATGCAGTGGCACTCCATGCCTCTAGGTGCAAGCAATCTTGTTGGATTTTTCACTTACCATTCATTAATATATTTCACAGCTCTGAAGAAAGTGTCAGTTTCTAAATAATGAGTAACAATGCAAATAATTTTGTCCTATAGCAATGAAATGATTCTTCTCTCATGGCTTTCAAAATGAATTTTACTTGGCAGGGATTTGAATGATATCGGCAAAATTACAGTTCTAATGTCTTATGGGACATTAGCCAGTTTTGTTTTTAATTTAGCAGTCTGATTGAAGCATGTTGTCTTTCTGCCATAACTACTTATGCTCTTTCCAATTCACTTTGGACTTGTCTTACCAAGAACTAAGTAAACTTTTGATACATGTTCACTTTATTATATTTATAGGATAAGATATAATAAATTATCTATATTATATATGCATATATAAGTAAACATATACATAAATATATATACACATATTTATAAGGGTGCTGTTCTAAGACCCTATATATATATATGTGTGTGTGTCCCTATATATGTATATGTATGTTTTAAGCCTATATATGTGTGTGTGTGTGTGTGTGTGTGTGTGCCCATATATATATGTGTGTGTGTGTTTATGTATGTATATATCTATTTTTCTGTATTTCTTATTTATTTCCAAAATAGACAAAAGTTTTGTGCAGACTTAAGAAAAATGCTGTTACAATTTTATATCATTTTCTTCTTTTAATATTTATAAAATTTGATATTTAGAGCAGCTTTAGGTTCACATAAACATTGAAAGGAAGATATAGAGGTTTCTCATATATCATATATACACACACATATATATACACAAAAATGCATGCATACATATATATTTGGTACTGGGAAGCAGACCTAGTTTTTTTTTTCCTCTGAGCCACACCACCAGTCCTCTTTATTTTTTATTTTAAGAGAGGGTCTCACTCAGTTGCTAATCCTCCTGCCTCCGTTTTCTCAGTTGCTGTGACTACAAACCTGTGCCACAGTACCTAGCTAACAATTATACATATTCTAGAGAGAAATTCTTAGTACTCTGGATCTGATATGGGGAGGCTATTTTGCTTCCTGCTAAACTCAGTGCCAAAACATATTACATTTAAAGGAATTCTGTAACAATTCTCATTGCCCATGGCCCCTGTTATTTTTTGATAAAATTTCTATAAATAAAATTGAGAAACTGAGACATCATATAAGTAATAACTGAAGACGATGAGGATAATGATGATCAATAACAATAATGTTGATGTAAGGTGTTTAGAAAATTAAATGAGAACAGAAAGCATAAAGAGAGCACTTATTTATTCAACTCTTACTGAATTAGGCACATAACCATCAAGGCATCATCATGTTTTCTATTTTTTCCATCTATTTCTTATTTTTTTCACAATAGACAAAAGTTTTGTGTAAATTTATGAAAAACACTATGCTACATTTTTATATCATTTTCTTCATTAACTATTTATAAAATTTGATTTTTGAGCAGTTTTAGGTTCATAGAAACATTGAAAGGAAGATATAGTGGTTTCCCATATAACTTCTACTGGTATTTATGGGTAGCCTCCCTCATTATGAACATCCCCTCTTACAAATGATGACTTAATATTCACACACTATCATCACCAACCTCCTTAATTCATCTGAGGGTTTACTCTTGTTGTTGTACATTCCAAATGTACAATATTTGTCTTCACCATTGTAGTGAAATACCAAGTATTTTCACTGCCCTAGAAAATTCCTCTATGCTCCGTTAATTCGTTTCTCCTTATTCATTCCCCTTTCATGCCAGCCCAAGGCAACAACTAACCTTTTCACCATGTTCATAGTTTTGCTTTTTGGAGAATGTAATATAGTTGAAATCACATAATAAATATTCTTTTCATTTTGACTTCTCTCAATGTTCATTTACGTTTCCGTTTTAGGATTGGATAGCTCATTTTGCCTGATAATATTCCATTGTCTGTATTTGTTATCATTAATTTTTAATTCACTTAGTAAAAGACATCTTACTTGCTTCCAAGTTTTATTTTATTCTATTTTTATTGACATAATAAATTGTACATATCTATGGGGTATTGTGTGTGTTTTGATATATGCATACAATTCTATCTCCTCAAATATTTAATATTTCTTTGTGGTAAAAACATTCAAAATCTTTTCATATTCAAGAAATATCCAGTACATGACCAGTATCTATGGTCACTCTACTATGGAATGGATTCTCAGAACGTATTTCTTCTATTCAATTATAATTTACTGCCTATTGGTCAACCTTTTTCTCTCTCCACTCCCTAGCATCTGGTAACCACTATTCAAATTCGAACATCTGTGGGATCAGCTTTATATATTCCACATATGAATGAAATCATGTGGTATTTTTCTTTCTGTAGCTGACTTTATTTCATTTAGCATATCTTTTCTGGCTTCATCCATACTGTCACAAATGTTGGGATTTCACTCTTTTTTGAGTTGTACAGTCTTCCATTGTGTATGTAGAACATATTTTCTTTATTTATTAGCTGGAATACTTAGTTTGTTCCCATTTCTATCATAGATAGTTTTGCAATAAACATGAAAATGTAGATGTCTCTTTAAAATACTTATTGCCTTTGACTATATATTTTGTTGGTGTTGCTAGATCACATAGTAGTCCTAGTATTTTGTTGTTGTTGTTGTTGTTTTGTTTTTGTTTTTTAAGAACCACCATGCTGTTTTCCTTAATGTCTGTACTAACTTGCATTCCTATCAACAAGGACTAAGCATTCCCCTTTCTCCACATTCTCGGCTGCACTTGTATTTTTGCTTGTTTGTTTTTGATATTAGACATTCTACATGGAGTACAGTGATACCTCATTATGGTTTTTATTAACATTTTCCAGATGATTGTGATGTTGAGCATTTTTTTCATATAACTGATGGCCATTCATATGTCCTCTTTTGAGAATTATCTGTTCAGGTCTTTTGTCCATTTTTCAGTCTGATTATTTTTTATGGGTTTTTGTTTTTTTCCTTGAGTTGAGTTTCTTGTCTCATCTGTGTAAACTTCTTGTCAGATTTATATATTGATACTATTCTTTAGGTTTTCTCTTTCACTCTGTTGATTTCTTCAGAGGCTTTGTTAGTTTGATGTGATCTTCTTTATCTATTTTTGCTGTTGTTACCTGTGCTTTTTCAGTCTGACCTAAAGAAATCCTTGCCTGGTACAGTGTCATGGAGCATTTCACCTATATTTATTTCGAGTGGTTTCATGTTTTTATGCCTCATATTTAAGTCTTTAATCCACTTTCACTTGATTTTTATATGTGATGAGAGATCAGGGTGAGCTTCATTGTACATATGAATAACCAGTGTTTCCAGAAGTGTTTATTGAACAGTCTTACCCAAGTGTGTATTCTCTGCATCCTTGTTAAACATCAATTGGCTATTTATGTGTGAGTTATTTCTGCATTCTTTCTTCTCCTTCATTGATCTATATATATATTTTTATACCAAGACCATGGTGTTTTGTAGTATATTTACCATTTAGGTTGTAAAATGCTTCTTGATTTTTGTTGCTGTTCAAGATTTCTTTGGATATGTTTTTTTTTCTTTTAATGTTTCTATACATATTTAAGGTGTTTTTAAATAGTTCTGTGAAGGATATGACTGATATTTTGATATACACTGCATTTAATCTATAGATCATTTGGGAGAGTGTGATCGTCTTTTAATTCATTCTTTATTAGATATGCATGACAGTATATGGTATTTTGACTTATAGTGTGAACATTTTAACAATATTGACTTTTCTAATTTATTCACAAAGAATTTCTTACCTTTTTTTTAGGGGGGGTTACTCTTCAAATTCTTTCACCAATGTTTTACAGTTTTTATTGTAGTTTGTTTTTTCCTCTTTTTTATGTTTATTCCTAAATATTATAAATGGAGTTGCTTTTTTGGTTTCTATTTCATATAATTTTCTATTGACATATAGAGATGTTATTGATTTTTGTATGTTGACATTGTGTTCTGCAAATTTACTAAATTTGTTTATTAATTTTAATAGTTTACTGGTGGATTCCTCAGATTTTCTATATATAAGATTTTGTCATCTGGAAACAGTGTTAATTGTTCTTTCTCTTCCAATTTGGATGTCCTTCCCCTGATTATTCTGGCTAGGACTTCCAGTACTTTGTTGAATAAAAGTGATGACAGTGAGCATCATTATTTCCCTCCAACTTTCAGCATGATTTAGCTATAGATTTGTTTTACTTCTGTTATGTTCCTCATATACACAATTTGATCAGCATTTTTATCATAAAATGATGTTGATTTATAGAAAATGCTTTTTCTGTAGCTATTCTGATGTTCATATAATTTTTGTTATTCATTCTATTGATGTAGTGTGTCATGTTTATCGATTTGCATAAGTTGAACTATCTTTGCATCCTTGGGATGAATCCCCACTGAATCATGATGAATAGATTTTGTGATGTGTTACTTGGTTTTGTTTGCTTTGCTTAAGATCGCATCCATGTTCATTTGAAATATTGGCCTGTAGTTTTTCTTATTTGTTGTGTCCTTGCCTGATTTTGGTATCAACTAAATTATGACTTTGTAGTATGTATCTAGAAGAATTTGTCACCCATTTAATATTTTTAATATTTTGAGAAGAATTAGTATTAATTAACCTTTTAGTGTTTAGTAGAATTCATCAATGAAGCAATGTGATACTGGGTTTTTCTTTGATGGGAGATTTTTGGCACTGATTCTGTTTCATTATTCATTATTAGTCTGATCAGTTTTTCTATTTAAATATGTTTTAATCTTGGCAATGCATATGTATCTAGAATTTTTCCATTTCTTCTAGGTTATCAAACTCATTGGTGTATAGTTGTTCATAATAGTCTATCATAATTTTTTTCCTGTAATGTCAGTTATAATGTAATCTTTTCCTTCTCTGATTTTAACTATTTGATTTTTTCTCTCAGTTGAGCTAAGGATTTGTCAATATTATTTATCTTTTTTGAAAAAAAAAAGCTCAACTTTTTCATCCTTTACTCTCCATTTCATTTATTTCTACACTGATCCTTAAAACTTTTTTTCTTTCACCAGTTTTGAGTTTCATTTGCTCTCATTTTTCTTGTTTCTTCGGATGCAAAAAAAAAAAATAGTTCACTTATTTGAAAACTTTCTGCTTTTGGATATAGATATGGATTCCTGTGAGGTTTCCTCTTAGTACAGATGTTGCAGTATTACATGTATCCTATTTACAATTGTTTTAAGAAATTTTTAACTTTCCTGCCGCAGTCTGACTGGGCACAAATCACCGAGCCACCACAAAGCACTTGTATGTTCAAACAGGAAACTTTATTGCCTGAACTGAAACAGCCCTCCACGCACACTCCCTGGGAACTCTCCTGAACGCCACCCGCAGGGGGTCTATTTATAATTGAATCAATCCAGCATCATCTTAATGGCTCCCCTCTCAACCATTACTTCTGGCAAAATGCCAGGGGCCATTCCGACTCGCTGTGGCTCTCAACACTTTCCTTCTAGATTTCTTTTTTTGATTGATTGATTGAAGTAAGATGTATAATTTCTATGCATTTGTATAGTTTCTACAATTTTTCTTTTATTGTTTTCTAGTTTTACATCGTTTTTATCAGAAAAGATACTTCACATAATGTTAATTTGTAGAAATATGTTAAGGCATTTTTGTGGCCTATCATATCATCTATCCTGGTGAATGTTCTATGTGTTCTTGAGACTAAAATGTAGGCCGGCCGCTGCTTTTGGAAAGATTACCAATTTGATTTAGGGTGCTGTTGAACTATGATGTTTCTGTGGAATGAGTTTCTTGTAAGCAGAGAATATTGGGTCTTTCTTTTGTATCTATTTAGTCATTCCATATATTTTAATTGGAAAATATAATCAATTTACATTCAAGGTAATTATCAATAGCTAAACTCTCACTACTATTATTTTGTTGCTTGTTTTCTAATTTTCTTTTTGTAATTCTCCTCCTCCTCTCCCTCATTCTCTAATCTCCTTATCATTCTCTAATGGTAAGTTCCTTTGTGATTAAGTGATTTTTCTCTAGTGTGCCTTGATCCATTATTTATTTTTTTGTGTGTGTGTCTATGATGAGTTTTACTTGGGATTTTAATGTGGCTTTCAGAATTCCTTCTTGTGATCACAAGTTATTTTAAAAGGATAACATTGATAATAAAGCTAGAAAGAGAAACAAAAAATAGAAGAAAATGCAAGGTATGGAGGCCTAAGCCTGTAACTGAGCGGCTTCAGAGGCTGATGCAGGAAGATTTTGAGTTTAAAGCCAGCCTTGGCAACTGAGAGGCACTAAGCAATTCAGTGAAACCCAAAAGGGATTTGGATGTGGCTCAGTGGTCCAGCAATCCTGAGTTCAATCCCCAGTGTCTGCCACCCCCCACCCCCGCCCAAAATAGAGAAAAATGTTAAAGAAAAACCTACACTTGCAAACACTCAATTTCTCCCCATATTTTAGGATTCTGACATCTCACTTTACATCTTTCTTATTATCTATTTCTACAATATAATTATTTTTGAGTATTTTAGTTTTCATACTTTACACATTATGTTTATAATATTAAGTGTTCTTAATTTCTGCCTTTACTCTTCACCCTGAGTTTTACAACTTAAGATATTTTCTTTATTCATTAGCATCTATTTCTTTCACTTAGGAGAACTTCCTTTAGCATTTCTTGTATGATCCATTTGGTGATAAAGGATTTTAGCTTTTATTTGTCTGGTAATGTCTATATCTCTTGATTCCTTGCTTGTACAATGTTCTTTGCTGGCAGGTTTTGATTTTTGTTATATAATTTGTACCATGAATATCTTATCCCATTTCCTGCTATTGTACAAGGTTTCATCTGAGGATTCTGTTTTCGGGTGAATTGGAACATACTTCTATCTTGTTTGTTTTCTCATTCGGTTTTGAAAATCCTCTGGAAGCTTGATTACAATATGTCTTTGAGTACTTGACAAAGTTGAATCTGACAGATGACTTAATTTTTCTGTACCGGATTTTTATATCCTCCTGCTCCTTTGGCATTATTAAATCCCTCTTAAATTGTAATTATCAAATATTTTTCTTTAATGCTTTCCCTAACTTTTTTATGCTTTATTCATTTATCTTTATTCTTTTAATTTTTACCTCCACCTATGTATTGTTAAATAGCATGTTTTTGAGCTCACTGATTCTTTTTCTTTTCTTTTCTGATCTATTCCATGATTAATGCTTTCTATCATGCTTTTTATTATTATAGTGTATTTTTTCAAGGATTTCTGCTTATTTAAAAAATTATTTCAATCTCTTTGTTAAGTGCTGAGGGCCATTACCAAGTAGGAATGACGCATCGAAATTTCCTTGCCAAGCGTACCCCATGCTGCTTAGAGGACATTTGATGGAACATTGCATGCATGCTTTAATAAGGTGACCTTGCTCAAGGACCAAGGCGGATTCGGGTTTAGAGCTGATCAGGTTTGAGGAAGTAACCGGCTCCTTGAGTTTAAGGCGTTGCCAGTTTAAGATAATGGGTTTTAGGGAAGTTGGCGGTTGAAGATTATTGCCGGGATTAGGGTGTTCCTGCTGCTTGTTCCCGTTGAGTTCTCCTGAGATTAAAATGGGATTTGGAGAGAGCCTCGTGGAGTAGGTTGTTGGTGCGGGAGACGGCAGAACGTGTTTGCCCCTGGACCTGTGTGGAGGCGGTGTGAGAGCTGGAATAAAGAATTGCTGTTTGAACCTACAAAGCTGTGAGTGCCTCGTGATTCTGGTGCCAAGCCGAGACATTGGCCTTGGCAGTTAAGTTTCTCTGATAAAATAGTGTATTGTCTCTTTGGATTTCACTGGTTTCCCTTAGGAGCCATTTTAAAACTATTCTGACAATTCATACATATTGATTATTTTAGAGTCAGTTCTGGTGCTTTGTCTATTAGGTAAGGTCATGGTTCCCTTTAAAATATGGATTCTTGATGTCATATGACAACATTTTTGCCATGAAAGAGTGGGTATTTATCCCAGTCTTCATAATCTGGTTTCATTTGTGCCTATCAGAAATTCTAAGAAATCTGCTAGTTTTTTTTTTTTTCCTTTTTAATGAGCCTGTGATCATTGGTGCTATTTCAGCCTAGAGGGGGACTCAAACACATACTTACGTGTTCTTTAGGATTAATAGAGACTGCCCAAGACAGATAGTCTGTTCCCACTATCCTTGGCCTATGATTGGATGGGCCCAGATGCCTGTTCACTATTGCCAACCTACGTTCAGGTGCACCAGGATTCTGCCCAACACTGGGCCTGACATAGAGGTCTAACTAGCCTTAAGATTCTAAGCAATGAATTGAATTCACATTCTTTTTAATTCCCCAATTAGAAAATGACTTTCTTGTAGTGTTGCCTAGGGTAATGGGAAGTGATGTGAGCAGTACCACAGCCATTCTTGCTACAACATTCAGTGATACTTAATGCTCACAGCTTACCGAGAACATTGCAGCACAGCAATAGGACCTTAGTCGATGCTACTATGTTTTGCCTTAGGCTGTGGGATAGTGATGAACAAGGAACCCCACAGTCAACCATAATATAAGTCCATATTATGAATATTCATATTTTGGAACTTTCAAGGAACTTATTCATTTCATTTAATTTATAATCTGTGTCTAATTCTTCATATCATTCCCTTATTTTTCTTTAAATATATGTAAGCTCTATAGTGATATCTCTATTTCAGTCACAATTTTGATACCAATATCATTTATGTTATTCATATTTTCTCTTTTTTTCAGTTTACTTAAAACTTGATAAATGTTTAAATATTTGCAAATATAAATATATTACATATTGCAAAGAATATGATATTTTTTATTCCTTTTAGGGTGAATTTATATTCATATTATATATGGTTATATAAATATATATTTAGATATAGATTGATAGAAATGATTTGGGCAAAACACAAAAATTTTTGAGTATTTTTCTTGTAATAATTTTATAATTTCTGTTTAAACTTAAAATTATTAACAAAGAAAAAAAACTCCAAAAAATAAAACAAGTAGAAATACTAAAGACTGAAAAATAAAAACAAGAGAATTAGAATACTATTCAATGACCATGGAATTTTAGATTTTATGACTAGTTGATAGAAAATAGAATTCAAAAGAGAAAAAAAAAGAAAATAGGATTCATTCATTTGTGATATATATATATATATATATATATATATATATATATATATATACACACACATACATATACAGAGACTAGATGTTAAATAATATTAATTGAAGCCTACATAGAACAATTTAATTAATAAATTTAAGATCACCGAGTATATTTTATATTTTAAAAAAGAAAAAGTAACATATGTGATTTATTTGTGCCAGGTCCTGAAGATATATATGTTCCTGCTTTGTGTGGTTCCTCAATCTACAATTGCTTAGAAAACTTAGGATCATGGTAATCCAATAAGTAGTTTCAAGAATGAAAGTTGGAGGTCTTGCCATATTCTTCATTGCAATTATAGCATTAAGTTTAAAATAATAAGAAAACCATTTTGCCCTTTCAGTTTGTTTATCATAGAGGTCAAACTGTGAGAATGGCCTACTGAATTCTGTTCACCCAAACTTAACTGAAACTGGCATCCTTAATTCAGTAGAATGAATCACTCTTCTCTCTTTGTCTTCATTCTTCTTTGTTTGCTACAAACTATGCATGTAAAATACAGAAAGATGATAGATACCGATGTAGATACACATACAATGTACATACACACATACATATTCCTTTTTCATAATAAAGATTAGTGACTTTGTAGTATAAATACTATCTTAATTGCTAAATTCTTTCTGCCCAATTACTTTCAATCAGAACATAAAATTTGAATACTCAAAGAAGGATGGAACACTGTTTTTAACTGTATTTTCAGCACCATTAAACTTCTACTGATTTCCAAAGATCCTTTAAGTGCTTTTGAGTAACTGATTTAAGCAACACAAAAAAATACTAAATTCCACTAGAACATTCTTTATACTCATGAACATTATTCTTACATACCACAGTCCAGTGTACTTAATGATTTTTCAAAATTCAGAAATGAGCTAAAATACTTTCCAAAATAGATTATCAGTGTACATATTTAGGTGTGGGTGAAAGCAGAAACAAATAATGCTTGATTTTAATTACCAAATATTAAAATTTAATTTAGACAATAAGATGCATGATCATACATTGAGAATATAAAAGCAGAATTAACATTAAAAGCATAAAATTAACATGAGCACTTTGTTTTAACTATGACTAGAAATTCACTCTTGTATGTGATCAAAGTTGCCATGATATAGAAAGTACAAGAAAAATTTAAAGTAATTTATTAAAAAAATTAATTTGATGCTTTAATGAAGAACAAATGTATATGTGTCTTGTCAAAAAAAAAAGACTAATTAGTTTAAAATAGTGCATTAAAAATAGCAGTCTTTCTTTCAGGGGCAGATTGAGCATGATGGTGAAATTTTATATTACATTTCATTAAGCAAATAAATTATGACAGCTAGGATTAATGATTTCTCATCATTCAACCTTAGAAAATTAACCATTTTTATCTAAAAAGAAATGCAACAGAGTATTTTGGTAAGTTATTCCCTATCTTGCACATAAGTGTCCGTTATTTTTAAAACAAGTAATGTTTTCCAAAATTTATTTCTATATTTAAGAATCGTTAAAATGTGCCTGTTAAAAATTCTACTTACTTCAATTCTGTTGAATTTATTTCCAGTGACACTTTGCATATTGAAGGATAAACAAATTATCACAGCATATTTTTCTTTTCATGCTGTATAAGCAATTTTTCTAGCTGTTAAAAATTAATTTGCTGTCCTGAATTCATTTGTTAGAAATGATAAAAAAATTTAAAAATGGCAAGACCACATCTATCTCAAACTCAAATTTGTAGAGGGGAAAACTCCTTTGTGAAGAGACTATGGGTTGGTCATCCTGCTTTCACATGGAGGCCTATAAAAGTTGTTTCATTATATTCAGCTTCCTGGGTACCCAGATGATGCCAGATGATGCTGCAGCCATAGCCTTAGGAGGTTTTGCTATTGCTTGAGCTGGCAGCACACTTTGGGGTCATAAATGTAGTGTGGTTCTGCAATAATTCAGAATCCTGGAGGAAGGGAGTCATGGAGTCTTACACCAAGATTTTAAAGAAAGACCTAGAAGCCCAGTCAAAGTGTAACGGAGTTGGAATATCTGCGGGAAGCCCCTGAGAGAGTAATGTGTGAAGATGTTAGCAAGAAACTGCAGTTGTAGTGAAAACCCTCAAGATTAAGAGATGCTAGCAATGTGAAACATCTGCCAAGGAGAACTAGAAAGAATAGAAATCAAGCAGAAACAAACCAAGGTAGAGGCAATGGGAGCTGAAATCAGCAAGTTCTTAGGAGTGAAGCTTCACAAGCCCCTTGTAGAGAGCATCATGGTGCCATGCACTCTAGATACAGGACATGGAGCTACAGGGCTTGTTTGCCCAGTGGATTTCTGTGCTGAGAGCCATAGCTAAGTAGGAATGACGCATGGCATTTTTGGTTGAAAGGTGACCCCAGCAAGCCATTGAGATGATAACGATTATGTTAAGATGCGCATTCAATTGGAGATTAGACCCCTGCTGTGTGCCTAGGCCTGCTACTTTGGAGCTCTCATGGGACTCCAGGAGAGTTCCCTCCCATTGGTTGGGGAAGTGAGGTAGGAGGGAATTCCAGAGGAGGGATTTCCTGTTGGTGGAGTGTGTCCCAGGAGAAGGCCGCGTGCATGGCATTCGTGGGAGTTTTGGAAATAAAGTTTGTTCCTGTTTGAGTGGCTCGTGATTTTGTGCCCAGCCAGACTGCAGCATTTCTGTCTTCCTTTGGTCTCATCCCTTCTTTCTTTGCCTGTTTTTCTCTTTTAGAGTGAAAATGTTTACTCTATGTCATTGTATATTGTATGTATGTTACTAGCTTTTCATATTTATAGGGGCTGACATCCATCAGTTTGCTTTCAATCTCAGATCAGATTTTAGACTTCAACTTTTGGGTAATACTAGAAGTGATAAGACTATGGGGACTCCTGAAAATGGACTGAATGTATTTTGAACTGAGAGGTAGTTGTGCCCTTTAGGGAGGCCAGGGATAGAATAGTATTGTTTAGATGTGAGGTACTCTCAAAAATTCATGTATGCCTGGTGGTGCATACCTATAATTCTTGTGGCTCAGGAGGCTGAGACAGGAAAATCAGGAGTTCAAAGCCAGCCTTATCAACGGCAAGGCACGAAGCAACTCAGTGAGACCTTGTCTCTATATCAAACACAAAATAGGGATGGGGAGGTGGCTCAGTGGTTGAATGCCCCTGAGTTCAATCATTGGTATCCCCCAACCCGCAAAAGTTCATGTGTCAGAAACAATGCAAAATATGTAAGAGGTGAATTGATCACATGATGAGTGTTTTAACATAATCAGTGAATGAATCTACTGCTATGAATCAACAGGGTAGTATCTATAGGCATGAAGGGTGTGGCTCAAAGAAGTAGGTTACTGGGGGTCTGCCTTTTTACTTTATGTTTTGTATTTAGGGACTGGAGCTCTCAGCCTGCTTCCTGGTTGCCATGTTTTGAGCTCTTTTTCTCCAACACACCCTTCTGCCATGATATTCTGGTTCATCTTGGGCCAAGATCTATGGAGTTGACAGTCCATGAACTGAACCTCCAAGACTGTGAGTCAAAAATCAACTTTTCAACATTTAAAGTTGTTCTTTTCAAGTACTTTGGTCACAACAATATAAAAACTGACTTAAAAAGAGACATAGTAAGGAAAGTGGTGACTGAGATTTGGGGGTCCCTTATTGTTTCATGGCTGTGGTACCTGGCTGCCCGGAAATATTTCTGTGCAAGGGTATAGGATACCCAGTTGCTATAGTGACACTCCACCCAAGGAGGCTTTGTGCAAGTCTTATCATTTTCAACCTTGATCTCAGGAACAAAGCTCTGGGGGTTAGAGGAATTCTGAGCCTGACAAGACAACCACAGTATGTCACCAGCACTCCTATTTAGGAGCCTGCCCACTTCACGGTAACTTTAGACAATAGGCTTCCTGAGGCTGCATTAATAAATGTTAAATGTTAAAACTGCCATGACCTGCATGGTTGAACCTGAGAAACTGGAGAAGAGTGATGGGAAATTAAGAAAAACACACACAAAGATATTGAGGAAAAGCTGGAATCAGGTGGAACACTGCACTGTGATGGAGAACCAGTGACTGAAGAGCTGGTTTGACAAGTTTATTTATACAGTCTCATAATCAAGAAGTTAAGGTCTTTAAAGGCATAGTTCTTTGTGCACTAGAAAGTTACAAGATTAGAAACATTCTTGGACCTCATTCACTGTTGCAATACTTGGAGCTTTCTGCAGCACTCAAGAAGCCCATTGTAAAAAGGTACTGTTAAGTGGACAGGCTTAGAAGTAGTAGTGCTGGTGAAACATTGTGGTTGTCCTATCATGCTCAGAATTCCTCTATCCCTGGGAGTTATATGCCTGAGATAAAGGTCAAAACTGATAAGACTTGCACAGAGCCTCTCTGGGCTGGGCATCACCATAGCAACTGAGCATCCTGTACCCTTGCACAGAAATGTTCCCAAGAAGCAGGTGCATCACAGTAACGAAACAATCAGGGATCCCCAATCTCAGTCACCACTCTCTACAACCTAGTATGCATATAACAGTGAACTAGACACTTCAGAAAATAGAAACTCACAGGTTTGACACAGAGCTATCAATACTCTATGTAGTCATGTTTTAATCAATAAACCTTGCAGTCCAATTTTACTTCTGGAACATGGCCATAGTGCCCTGCCAGGGTGGTGTTATTGTCAACATCCCATCCAATAGAATAAATCTCTTTGGTCTCTCACCACCACAGAGCTACCTCTGAGTGACTGAATCTTGCTCCATTGTTTTGGGGCAGAGAACTCTCCTTATTGTAGTCATGGATCATCATAGTTAATAGGGAATCTGGATAGATGGTGATGAAGTTTTCAAATGGGAGAATTATTTTGGTGGTTGAGACTCTGTTATCCCAAAGCAAATACAAGTCAAACTCTCTACACTTTCATACAACTCTCTGTGTGTATGTGTGTGTGTGTGTGTGTGAGTGTGTGTGTGTATGTATGAGTATGTGTGTTGAATTTCTTGAAGAGAGTAAGCTAAATTATTTAGTAAGAATTATGTGTTTTGTTCTACATTAACTGCTTCAAGATATTGGAGAATATCTTCAAGAATTGTCTCATTTGTTGGGCCAGATATTTAATTACATGTAGATAATTCATCCTTAGTAAGGTGAACTAACCAATAAGGTATAAGAGTGACAATAAAGATTACCTGTGAAACATCACACATTACTTTGAATAGTCCTTGGGACACCAATATTCCTAAATTTCTATTCCTAACTTTAGGCTATGTGAAAAGTTTTTTTTGGAAATAAATATTCAAATTTTCTCAAAAGATGTTTTAGTTTGGAATATTTATACACTGTCAATTGAGTTTTATTGAGAATAAAGTGACTGAAAATATTGATTTTTTAAAAATTTTTGAGGACACATTATCGAAACTAAAGAACATGAAGAAATCAACTTTTAATCTTATAATTTATCTCTTTTAATTGGATTTAAATGTAACCCTCTAACATTCCATTTTGATAGTTGAAGAAAGGATGTGTCTGGTATTTTAAGAAGTTGAGTTGTAAACATAGTGTTTTAGTATTTATGAGATCATAGTATATTTAAATATCCTCCATTGGAGCATCACCATCTTAACATAAAGGCTGAACTGCATAAAATATTAGCATTATCATCATTGCACTGTAATTATCTTTCATTTCATACATTAAACTAATCATCAACAAATATAAAGCATCTCACAGGTAAGACACATAACTTAATATTGTATTCATTTTATGGGCTAACATCAACCTGGGTCTATCCTATTCAACTTATTAAGTATGCAGTCAATACATTTTATTATGTGTATCGGGGAATGATTCACTAATCTTCTGGTATTGTATCTGGCAGAACGCCATATAGTCTTAGTTTACTCAAATTTTAGATAAACTACTAAAATGATCAACAGATTCTTCATTCTTGAATTTGAAAAGGTACATCTTTATGATAAAGCCTAATACTTTATGCAGGTATTTCCTTAAGTATTTTAATAAATAACACAGATGGAAAGGAATCAGTAGCAGTAGCTACATATTACAAGGAAAAGAAGGTACCGAGGTGTCAAAGTAAAGAAGGTCTAGAGTTTCTTGAGATGTACATAATTTAAGGGGATATGATTAGATGTAAGATAAATGAGATGTACCAAAAGGGAGGCAATTGGACAGCTCTTATAGAGATGCTTTTGAAAATTAGATTTTAATAAATAAGAGCTGCCATCAGGTCTAAATGAGCTTCTTCTGATCTTTGTCATCTTATGTAACCACTAAGAGAAGCTCTTTCCACCCACGTTGTTCTCAAATGTTCCTTGCTTTGCCTGCAGCAAATCACTTTATGATCTTGCTTTTGTAATAGCACCTCACAGTAGGGTAAGGTGACTTGGTCAAGAGGTGGCTGGTGCAGGGTTCAGCCAAACTGTTGCAAATTAATTAAAACTGTTCTTCAACTGAGATCATTTTGCAGGGATATTTTTAAGTTTGAATAACAAATGGATCTAAATGTCATGGCCTATGATGAAAAACAAATTAAAAAAAACAGGTTTTTTTTCTTTGAATCAAATTAAGAATGAGAATTAACAGCAAAGAGACAGAAATTAGGTCAATAGATTTGTTAGATCTAATGTATCAGTTTTAAAACTGTTTATAACTGTCTTTATAGTTTGAAAATAAAGCCACAGACAGGATGACTCCTGGTTTTTCTTAGGTAGTTTAAATAAATTAAGATAACTTATTTTTATATGTGTGATATATATGTTCATTACTAGAAAAAATGACAAAAAAAAATCAACCTACAGTTTACAAAAAAGAAATGATATTCAATTTTAACAATAAAAGAAAATCACTGTTATAATATGGCACATATCTTTATATTGAAGTGTTTATTTCCTGAATACTTGTAAAGTAAATGTCATCGAACTTATCTATTAGAATTCCAGAGGCAGACTCTGTTGTCAGAATTAACTCAAACCTTTAGCTGGTTTTTTGAGTTTGGGTCACTGCATAGTGTGGGTGGCTGTCATTTGCTTGTTTGCTTATTTTGTAAGAAGGGAACCAAAATGGATTTGTAAAAGCAAAAACTTGATTTTATGTTATAATATTTTGTTCTAAAGTTTTCAATTGACATTCATTTGTACTTTTCTCTTTCTTGACTCAGATTTTCCTTCTTTTAATTTATCATGGGTGATATATGCATATGTGTACATCACCCATGATGAATAAAAATCCTTATCGGATAATTTCAACATCTGTCCCAACTTGAGGTTTTCTTCACTAGTTGTCTTATATCTTATATCCCTGGTTGTTCATTTAGTAAGTAATATTGTATTATATTTTAGACATTTTGACAGCCATATTATAGAACTCACGGATACTTTCATATTCTGTAGATTCCATTTTGTGTTCAGTTGTATTTCTTGAGCAGGCAGTTAATTTTATTGGATCCAAACCATAAACCGACTCCTAGAGGCAGTTCATATTTCAGTTCAGTTCTTCCTTCTCTCCACTCCCCTTGTTAGCTAGCTGGGCTGCTTTTAGTCTGCTTCATGCGTGTGTTATATGCTTCAAGGTTCAGCCAAACAGTTGCAAAGAATTTAAATGTAGAATGTAGGGTTATTTTTTTTTCTATATGTTCTCTCATTTTCTTCTATTTCCCTCATTTTCAAAAATGTGGTTGTCTTGAACTGTCTTTTCTTCCTTCAAACCAGAAAGACATATAGGTTGAGAAAGTTTTAGCCAAAACCTATAGATTGAGAAAGTTTTAGCTTCTTAGGGCACCATGACTTGCTAAAATTAGTAGACAAAAAATACACAAAATTTATGTTTTGTCTTCCTTGAGAATGGATTCTTTCAAGTTTCAACTTTTCTTTAGAATCTATCTGATTTTGTGCACTTTGGAGAACCTTCCACTGTTTTGTGTTTTGTTTTTGTGTTTGGTATTTCTCTTTCAGATTTTATAGCTGTTATCTGAATAAGAATCAGTTACTTAGGAGTGCAACTGAGGATGAGGAAAAACTTAAATAAATTCTCTAGCTTCAATTTCTTAAGGTTTGGCCTTCAAGAACCAGTAATTTTGGAGTTCACAGCTGAGCAAGATAATGTTGGTTTCCCACTAACTTTGATGCTGTTCTGACTTGTGGTTTTTGATGCTAAGGGTTGCCTAGGTTACTACTCAGAAACTTTAAGCACTAACCCTTCACGTGGGTCTGTAGGTGTCTAAGGATGATTAAAACAGGATGAAAAACTGGCAGTTCTAGCTTTATATTGTGTTTGTCTCCTTTACTATCTTATTATTTGGATCAGATTGTTTCTGCTCAAGTCTGCACAAAATATTAGTCATTTGGGAGGACTTTTATTCAAAACTTATAGAATAAGATCTGTCTACCCAAACCTTCCCGAATATCTCTTCTTCCCACTTCAAAACCGATGATACCAAGATAAGAATGACTAAGATACTTTCAAAATTTACAGGGGCATCATAATAAACAGATTATCCAGATTTACCTCAATCCATTCTAGACCATCGGAGAACACCAAGAAGGCTCCAGTCATCTATTTTTTCTTAAACTTGCCTAAGGATATGAGAGCTTGAAATATAAGCTGGGTGAAGATGGTAATTTCTGGACTTGAGTCCACCATCTTCTTCTTTTGCTGACATTTCAAATAAATCTTTTGCATTGCTTCAATAATTTATGCTCAATTCATTGAGTCTTTTTCCAGTGGTAAGTAAATGGACTTGAGCTCTGTAACAAGAGCATGCTTGATCACACACAAAGTAGATCACACATGTGTGTCCATGCAAAGGTGTGTGACACTGGTGTGTGTATTCGAAATTACAGGGTGTTATGATGTAGCTAATGAACGTTGGTATATGAATCTGTTTCTTTAGGTACTGGACCATGAATTATTTTAGGAATTCTAAGGGTACTTTGCCCCAAATGGTATAGGAAATACACCTCAACTAGCTGCCCGCATAGAGGCCTGGATGGTGAAGCATCTCCTCAATTGCATTCAGGCTTTGTGGTGGATCAGGTTGTTAATATCATCATGCCTTCTAGAGCTTCAGGCTGTGGGACCCAAGTTTACTCCAATTCCAATTGGACAAGTGTTTAATGGAGTTTTTTTTTTTTTTTTTCTCTCAGAAGCAACTCACCTAAGGAATCCAGCTGACCCAAGACCTGGGAGGATCTTTTCCAACAAATTAGTGAAGCATCACTCTGGTTACTCTAAATATTTAAGTGACTTAGGGAAGAGTCCTCTCTCTTTTACCTTTTCTTTCTCAATTATCTCATCCATCCCCAGAACTCTAATTACCATCTATATGCTAATGACTACCAAATTTATATCAGCAACCCACTTCTCTCCTCTGAGTTCCAAATTGAAACTTCCAACAGCCTAATTTACATCTATTTTGAATGTCTCACTGATATCTCAAGTTTAAATTGTCAAAAATTAAACTATTAATTTGTACTTTCCTCCTTCCCAAACTTTTAACTTTCCCAAACTTTCTCTATCGATTTCTCAAGACAGTGTTATAAACCTCTTGGGAATCTGTAGGAAAAAAGGACAAATAATCCATTGGAAAACAGACATAAAAGAAAAATAGATAATTCTCTGGAAAATGGATGAAAAGCCATCAAATTTTACTGATTTTAAGATAAAGAAATTGATTGTAATATATATCTAACACTTAAAAGACTAACTATCCAAAAATTTAAAAATAATTGTATGCCTGAGAACAATACAAATACAATTGAACAGCTCCTTGGAAGGAGGATATTCTACAACATCCACAAAATTTATAGGTGCATTATTCTTTGATCCAGAGACCTCACGTCCTGTCATGTAAATAATTGTGAATTTTAATATAAATACATATACAAAGCTGTTTATTGTGGCATTAACAAATGATTAGAAGCAATTTGAGTATCCAGCAATAAGAGTCTGGCTACAGAAGCTATCTTCCATCTAGCAAAGAATCACATGATTAATAAAACAAGAAAATTTCTAAATATACACTTGGAGAGATTTTAAGAATGTGTTTAGGAAAAAAAGTGAATAATCACGATGATATTATGTCAACTTTTATAAGAGAGTAAAGTGATAAGTATTAATATATTTACTTCTATCTATGTAGAAAAATAAAATATTAAATTAAAAAAAAACTACTAAAAATGGTGGAATGATGTGGAAGGACAGAAATGGAGTGAAGTTTCCCAGTACCTACTTTAAAAATAATTTTGTCTTTGAATCATATAAATATGTTACCTAATCACAAACTTTGCATTTATTAAGTAAATACAACTACATAGAATGTTAGGAAAAATATTAATTCATTGTAGTCAAGAAGGTGTCATCTAGGACTGATTTAAAATTATAAAATGCATTTATACAATAAATGATATTAACATGTTAAAGAAGAAAATATTTTATTATGTTCAAAGTTTCAGAAATAATAAAATATGTGTTGGAATTTAATATTCTCAAAACATATCTCAGTATTTTCTCTTTCCCCACTCTGTTATATTAAGAACTCATGTTTTGATATGGCTTTCAAACTCCAGTACACCACAAGTCAAGTACACAGTACTTGAGTGAAGAGCATACCTATTAATTTAATGTAGTACTGATGAGTAGCAAATAATTAATAATCACCTATAGGGGTTTAAAATGTTTCTGATCTTCATATATTTCTGAATTTTAAACATTCTCTCAATTGATAGTTTCAGTATTTTAAGAGATAGTCAACATAACTGACCATGGACAAGAAATCATAGAAACCATAGAAGAAATGTGAAAGAATCATTAAGGCCAAGTGCACACCTATAATTCCAGCTACTAGGGATGCTGAGGTAAAAGAATTGTAAACTGGAGGCCAGGCTGGGGAACTTAGACCCTGTCTCAAAATTTAAGAAAAGAAAAAAAAAAAACCATTGTGTGGGGTGCTTCTATGGTAAAGTGTTTCTTGGTTCGATCCCCCCACATAAACAGAAAACAAAAAAAGCAAACAAAAACTCATAACATGGATTATATAAAACAAGAAAGCTAGTGAAAGGAAGGGTCCTCGGCTTTACCCTCAGAGCTTTCCATGCAGTGGGGTGGACTTCAGTCTGTGATTTTGGATTTTGAACTACTAGGTGATGCTAATGATGCCTGTCAGAGAATGATATTTTGAATTTCACTGAATTAAACCATGAAACTAAGATTAATAGACACAGGGAAAAGAGAAAATGAATTACACAAGATGAAGATAGAGAAATTTACTGATTGGATGTGTATGAATCAAGCCTATGTTACAGCAATAAAAAAATACCTCAAAATCTCAGAAGCTGCCATACACTTGTGTACCTTCTATTTCTTTGCTCACTGTGTATACTACTCTTTTATAGACTTCTCTATCTGCTAATTTTCGGAAAGAATTGTAGAAAATGTGAAATTTTCTTGGACTGATTCTCTAAAAAATGGGAGACCACTAAAAGATTATATGTAGGAGAATGGCATTATAAGATCTATATTTTATTTGGGTCAGCAGGGAAGCTATGTGAAGGATGAATTTCCCAGATTAAATCAAAAAGGTATCTAAAAATTACCAATGAAATGTGAACTATTTAAACTCACGTTTAGGGGTAACTGAATTTGATAAATGTGCCAAGATATCACTATGGGGAAAGATAGTCATTTTAACAAATAGGAATAGAACAATTGGAAAACTCTAAGGGAAAATATAAAACTAGACCATTAATTTACATTACACATAGAAAGTCACTTAAAATAAACCACAGAATTAATATAAGAACAACATTTCTTGAAAAAATACGGCAAAAACCTATGTGCTTTGTGTTAGATACAAGTTTCTTAAATAAGTACCAGCTATTATAATATTGTCTATATTTCATATGAGTCAGTAGGGCAGAGAAAACATTTGATAAGACAAACTTCAAATGATTTTCAAAAGGTATAGTTAATAAAATGCAAAGATACGAGATGGAGATGTAGCTCAGTGGTAGAGTGTTAGTCTAGTATTCTCAAGAACTTGGATTTGATCCATAGCACTTCACAGAAAAAAAGAGAAAGGCGGGAGGGAAAGAAGGAAAGAAAGAAAGAAAAAAGACATGCCAGAGATTGAGAGAAAGAAAAATAATATAAAATGCATATCTAACAAATGGTTTGCATCCAGAATTTTTTAAAAAATCATACAACTCAATAATAAACCCAGTTTTTGAAATGCAAATCATTTGAGGGAATATTTCACACAAAAAAAGATATGGCCAGTGGCTCACAAATGATATATAACACCACTAGCCATTTGGGAAATGCAAATTGAAACCCACCATGAGATTTCACTGCCCAACTGGCCAGAATTGCTGAAGTTAAAACAAACAAACAAACAAACAAAATGACATGTGCAAGAGATAGTGGAGAATAGTTAAAATATTCATTTCTGATTAAATGTTTGCAAGAGGTATAACCACTTTGGAGAACAATTTTGCTGTTTCTTTCAAAACCAAACATATATTTTCCAAATGACTCAGGTACACTTATACTTTTTCTCAAAGGGTACAGAAATTCATGTTCACATAGACTTAATATAAATGTTAATAGCAACATTAAGAATAATAGACAAATTGGAAACAAATCAACTGTTCATTAACAACAGGTTAATGAATAAAATGTGTTCATATCTACATTATAGAATGCTGGTTTGTAATTAAGGGACTTTGGGGGTTTGATCACAGAAAAAGATATGACCACCTGAACCAGGAACACACAACAGACTTTACTGGATGGTGCTTGGACAAGATGGCATGGAAAGGCAGATCTGTCACGCTGTGAGACTCACCTGAAACTCAGGTGAATGAACTATCATGTAGAAGGGGAACTTCCAGAGGAAAGGTTCTCAGAGAAGGACATCACATATCTAGGAGATGTTGTTCAGCAGCAAAGAAGGGACTCGAGTCAGTGAACACTGGCCTCCATTGTCAATGGCCACAGTGGCTTGGGGTCTTGTTGTCATGAGGCTCTAACTAATCAATGCCCTCTAGATTCTATGTGTGAATCCACTTAGTACGCAAAGCTGGGAGGTCCTAAATGGATATTTCTAAAACAATTACAGTTGTAATATTTTGTGTTTTGTTCCAGCAGAGTTTTGAAATAAAGGATCTTAATGTACTCTTAAGAAACAAACTAAGGGTCAGTATACAACATTCATCCTGGCTCATATAGACAGTAATAATGAAAAGGAAAAATTGTTAATACATTCAACAGTGTGCTTAAATCTCAAAAGCATTATAAAAAGTAAAATAAATTAAATTCAGAAAGGTATTTATTGTGTGATTACATTTATGTGAAATACTAACAAAGTCAAAAATACAATGGCAAAAAGCAGAAAAGTAAAGTAGCCAAGACCAAGATTTGAGGAGATCAAAGGGGGAAAAAAATTGGGGGTGAGGAATAAAACTCTTCTATATTTTGATTTTAGTAGTAGTTATGTACCTGAACACAATTTCTAAAATGTGTAACAATCTACACATAAATGGAAGAACTTTATTGTTTATAAGTAAATAAAGCTGAAAAATAATGAAAAAACTCATTTAAATTAAGAATTATCTCTAGGAGAAATATGAATTAAAATGCATTTCTATCACCATACTATTTTGATCTTTTCCAATGGTAAGAATTGTTTGCCATTCAGATAATGTTTGTTGATCAGAGAAGTACCACAACAGACTGTATGTTGTTTGAAATGGGATATGGGACACATGCTTTTCGGATATGGTCAGCAGTAACAGTGGTTATACAGCTACCCTTTCTTCTTGTCCTGTAACCTTACTCAATTTCATTGGAACCCATTCTGTGCACTCTTAGCTTTGTATTAGCACAGGTCTATCCTGGCTTAAGTCTTCCAAACTTTCCCTGGGTCAGGAGCTTGTTAATCATTGTATGCTTTCAAGGGGGATGGGGTAATCAGAGACAAACGAAACGAGACTTAATGTCTATTGAGATGGAAACATAACCATAAATAATATTCTGTAGAGTTAATGTACTTTCATCCCATTTTGGAAGGACTCTTCCTAAAACAAAACAAAAGCAGCTAATTATGTAAGATAAAGTAAATACAGAAAGATTTTCTGAAGGTGTATTGCCCACATTTAATACAGTGCTAAAAATATTTTAAATGAATAATTTTGGGAAGTGTCTCACATTTATCAGCAGTGATATAGTACATGTTATTTTTTATTTCTTTTTTACCGAGAATTCAAAGTGGATAGTTCACCTTATTTCACAATACTCATCTTTATGTCCTCTAACTGTATGTGATAGATAATGTAAACTACAGTGTTTATATTTTATATTTTGCTGTTCATAAAGTCAGATCTGAATTCTGGTCTTGTTTTTTATCATCTTAGTTTAATCTCCACTCCTCTAAACACCAATACCCTCATCTCTAAAATGAGACAAATGATATCAGCTCTGTCTGCCACATAGTGACGTTATGAATATCAAGTGCTTCCTAAGAGCTTTAAATGTTGCAGATCAATCTATAAGCAGAGATATGCTTAGATCCAAAGTGTAATAATAATAAACAAACCATACAAGATACAAGGTCATTTTTATTTATCCATTTAAACAACAATTCAATTGCCCCTTTGTTTCACTAAATAAGTACTAAGTGCATCCTATGTGGCAGAGACTATCCCATTTGCTGACAATAAAGAGATGTAAAAGACACAGTGTTGTACTTCAGACAATCAGAGTCTGGTCTGGGAGAATGACATGAAAGAAGTTAATTAAAGTACAAGGTCATCATTGCCATAATAGAAATGCTGAGCATGCCATCGCAGAAGGAACAAATCATTCCATTAACTGGTGCAGAGAAATGCTTCATTTCTGTTGGTAGAAGGGTGATTGTCCAAGGATGAGCACATCATTCTTTGCACTGAGGTTTTTCACAAAGAATATAAACCTTAGCAATATTACTACAAGGGCTTTAAGCTGGATACATTAGTAACAGTCATCAATAATAGTCCTCTCAGTGTTTCAGAGTAACAAATTCCAACACATAATGTTATGCTTCTAGAAAATGACTGACAGCCAGCATCACTCTATGGCCCAGAAGACACAGGACTCAGGGACTACTGGAATAATAAACATACAAGCTGCCAACTGAGAGAGATTTGTCTGCTTAATTTCAGAGTCTTTCAAAATTGCAGCTCAGTCTGAGAAGAACTGATAATGATGAGTACAGGCAAACCTTGACTAAAAAACTTCCTGAATGATAGAGGTAAGTAGTTTGCAGATATCCTTAAGTTGTCACGATCTTGTATTCCTGTGAAAATGTTTTTCTCAGACAAAAATGTGAAAAAGTCTTTCTTTGAGATATTATTATTTCTCAAAGCTAATATTTCCACCAAGTTATGAGAAATATTAACCAGGTAAAATGATCTGAGCATTAATATTTGATAAAAAAAAAACTTAGATTTCATCTTTCAGGCAGTGAAGGCACTGTCAGAAAAAAAATGACAGCTAAATTAATTTTTGGAAATGATTATTCTGGCAGATTAAGGTCACAGGTAGAAATGGGAGTGAGATTACAGTTGACAGGAAAAAGGTAGAGTAGTTAAGAATAATTTACTGACTTAGAAGCAAGTTCATCCATGTGAGTGTGCTGGTGGTAGAAATAGTAAAATGGAATGTGGAAGAACTGTCCTTAGAAATACTTCTTAAAAAGCATTGATAGAATGTGATGAGATTGGTGAGAAGAAATTTAAGGAGGAGAAGTGAAGGATTCTGGTTTTGGAGTCTGGGTAGGCGGCAGTACCATTAATAAGATATGGCATATAAGTGGCATGGTAAGGCACAGAAGATAATGAATGCAACTTAGATCTGTTTATTTTCAAGATTCTGTGGGTTATCCAGGTATAGATGCCAACTTGACGGTTATAAATATGATGCTTGCACTCAAAAGGAAGATCTAAACTGGAAATAATCTTGTGGCATCATCAACTCACTTGAAGTTGTGGAATGAGATGGGATAATTCAAAAGGACTATTTTAATTGAACACAGAAGGACAAAATTAACAGCTAACCTGAAGATGAAACCTCTACAAAGAATTTTGAGGGATAATGTTGCACAGTAAAGGAAAGCAGTCTAGAATTGACTAGAAGAGAGCTTAAGATGAGGAGAGAAAAGCTGAGTATAGATAAGCAAGCCCCATGCTGCAGTAATATCAGTAGGTGAAAAAGTGAAAGACTCCAAAGTAGAAAATCAAGAGCACTGTTAAAATTAACACCATATCTTGGCATAGATGTTGAAGCCAAGTTCAAATTTTAATGGGTTCAGATATTAATGAATGTTGATAAAAAAAATACAGAAAGTGAGCATCAGTGGTTCAGAAAGATAACTTCAAAAAAGTGGAAAAAAAGATTGTAGCTTGGAAGGAAATAGACATGAAGGAAAATGATATTTTAAATTGGTTAATCACTTATGAGTTGGTCTTATTTTATGGAAGGGACTTATTATCAACAATAGAGGAATGTCAGAACTGAATTCTAGATCTAATTATTTCTACTGATGAAGACCAAATATGTTGATAGTTCAAAGTATGAATTTTGTGACTAGGCACCTTGTACTTAAATAAATTTTATGTAATAAGTGAGAACCTCAATTTATTTTTATATAATGTGAATGAAATTATAGTTCTTATCAGTTTAAAAGTTTACTGTGTTTGCACAAAGCAAGTACTAAATATGTATTAATTATTTTATTAGATTACCATTGCAGATTTATATCTATATAAATCTAGAATATTTTAAAGCAAATATATAGATATTTATTAGCTAATAATTTGACTCTGAATCAATTCCTGGTTGTTAGGTGGCAATAAATGTGCCTTTTCTGCATGGGAAGATACTTTATTCATGATTAGTAGGTCCCTATTTGAGTGTGGAGTTGACGAATAGAAATTCTTGAACTCCACAACAATTCTTATGCATGTTAAACAGAGAAAATCACTAGCGATCCAGATCTCTCCTCAACAGTAAAAACTTTTGGGTCTGTTTAGCCTCCATGTTTGCATTTTTTTTTTTTTTTTGCTTTTCCAAATGCTGTTTCCTAGATATAGTCTTATTTTAAATGTAAATTAAAACTATATTATCAACATAAAAATTAGAGTAAAGATGACCATGATGCTGACATTCTTAATCAGGTGGTTGAATGTAGGGGTTACTTAATCAGCACAGTGGTTGAATGTAGGGGTTGTATCATCAAGATTATTGGTTTGCATTTAGTCCAAACATAGATGGGAATTGGTTGTGAGAACAGGAGTTAAGCTTTTTATTTCTACAGTTGTAAGTTCCTTGACCATAAACCCTCTCTGCTTCTACTTTACAGTTTTATTTTTTTAAAATAATGCATGTAGACAAATTTTAGCTACACATATTTAGAGGGTAAAAAGTGATACCATCATTTTTAATGCAGTGTTGAAGGATCAATTCAAGCCAGCCAACCTTAAACATTTGCCATCTTCTCTGATGAGAACATTATCATTTCAATTAGGAGAAGATATTAGATTTTTTTTTTCACCATGGCAATTGAATGCAAAGTAAAACAGAGATGATAAGGCGATCTAAGAGAGACTGGTTTCAAACAAAATAAGGGATAAAGAAAAGGGAAGGGAGAAGAAAAATAAGAAGAAAGAGAAAGAGAGAAAGAAGAGGTGGAGAAAAGTGAACATCAGGAGAGTGCAGAGTATTAGAGGGTGGGGAAAAGAGGGTGAAAGTGGAGGAAATAAATGAGAGGGAAGAGGAGTGGGAAGCAGAAGATTGATAATGTCGCCATCACCACTTAAAGGGACAAAGGACTATTTAAATCCACACATTCCCAGCTCTGCAGACCAATGGAGAGGACCTAATAACATCAGTTCGTCCTTTCCAACAACAGAATCCCTCCTTCTTTCTGACTGAATGAAGGCAGGAGAAACATGAACTCATGGATGGGAAGTGAAGCAACTGTAATCCAAAGAGAATACTGAACAATATAAACTGAAGGCAAAAACCTAGAAAATAGAGAGATGACAAATAAAATTAATTAATGTATATGAAGTGAAATTCTAAAGAAAGAAAGAGAATCCCTTTTAAAAGTTTTTTTTTTTTAAGTGTCTTTAAGAAAATAAGAGCCAGTGTTGATGGAACATGTCCACTGAAGATAGGTGGGATGTGGGGCTGACTTCCCCCAGGCTTCTGATTTTCTGAAAAGTGTAAGTAACCGTTATGTTGTCTGAGTGAGAGGTTTGAGGAGATCTTTAGTTGTTTGCAACACACTGCGGAGCATCCCAGGGTTAAGACCATGTAAAAGGATTGCTATATGTCTTGTGAAGTGTCAGAGATTTTGGGACTCCCAGTTTGATCGTGATAATAACACAGTTAAAGGCATCTCTGGTGCATCTCTTTCACTAGATCCTTACTTCCTCAGAAGTAGTGAAGAGAACTTAGCATCTTTGGGTATGCAACATCTATCAGAGTATAGAATGTTGCAGGGATAAAACTAAGATGCAGGTGAAATTGGTTTGTAATTATTCATATATTAAACACACATGGGCACAGTTTCTATTACTTTTACTTTTAAACTACATCCTTCTAGATGTAAACTTTGTGCAGTTTTAAAAATTCATGTGAGGGAGCAATGGGAATGTTTTAAAAACAGATTGTGGGAGGAAATAAACTTTTTTATTATTAGATATAAAGTATTATAAATATAAATCCCTATCATTATTTGCAAAGTGCAAAGCATGATCTAAATAACTCCAGGTACTCATAAAATTATATGATGTGCTCTATTAAATGCTATAATTTGTATATAACGAAAGTTATATTTTAAATGATTGAACACTCAAACAGA
This sequence comes from Ictidomys tridecemlineatus, assembly GCF_052094955.1. Taxonomy (NCBI): domain Eukaryota; kingdom Metazoa; phylum Chordata; class Mammalia; order Rodentia; family Sciuridae; genus Ictidomys; species Ictidomys tridecemlineatus. The sequence continues at coordinate 27,532,278 of NC_135482.1, forward strand.
AAAAAAAAACCACCAGTGGTTTAGAAAACAAAGAAAACTGATATGTTTTATTAAACCATCCTCCATGGTGGCAAGCAGATATGAAAAACATCGACACTTAGGAAAAGAAAAATCAAAAGTGTGCAAAATTTCTAAGTCTTCATGAAGCTTTCCATCATTCGCACTTGGAAGTGCGTATGTAATTTCACATATTTTGATCATAACTTTACACAACCCTCCAGATAACAGAGGGGAAAATGCTTCCAATGGCTACAACTAAGTGTCCCCATTTCTCTAAGCAGTAGTTGGACTGGGCGTCAGAAATGAGAAGAAAGTAACAGTAACAAGGAGCAGAAATTAAAGTATATATATATATATATATATATATATATATATATATATATATATATACTTTAATTAGTAGACATATATATATCCTTTAATTATATATATAATTATATATATTAGTAGACATATATATATGTATATATATATATATCTTTTAATTAGTAGTTGGCAAGGGATATATATATCCCTTGCTAACTACTGTTAAGATTAAATATATTTTCATTTTGTTTGGTCTCAACACAATGTTACATTGAGGGATAATTATGTCAGAATTTATCCAACTAAGAATTATGTTTTGTTATTCTTCTCATCATTTAAAAGATGTGTAATTGATGCTAACATTACTTTAACAGTGACAGTCCTAATCATTGATAACTCTTTTCCTCTTTGATGAAAAGTTTGTTTTATCAAGGAGAGAAATGAATTACAGTAGATGGGGTAGAGAGAGAAGATGGGAGGGGAGGGGAGGGGGGATAGTTGAGGATAGGAAAGGTAGAAGAATACAACAATCACTAATATGGCATTATGTAAAAATGTGGATGTGTAACCAATGTGATTCTGCAATCTGTATTTGGGGTAAAAATGGGAGTTCATAACCCACTTGAATCTAATGTATGAAATATGATATGTCAAGAGCTTTGTAATGTTTTGAACAACCAATAAAAAAAAAATTTAAAAAAGAGAAAAGTTTGGTTTATAACTGCTCTGAAAATATCAAAGCCAAAGCTAGATGGCGACAGATTGCAACTGCTTTCCAATTTAGAAATCCTTAGGGATGGGTATGGTGGCATATGCCACCAGCGGCTAGGGAGGCTGAGGTAGAAGGATCACAAGTTCAAACCAGCCTCAGCAATGTAGCAAGGCCCTAAGCAACTTAGTAAAGATCCTGTCTCTAATTTAAATTTTTTTTTCTTTTCTTTTTTCTTTCTTTTTTTTTTTTTTTTTAAGGAGGAGGTTGGGGATGTAGCTCAGTGGTAAAGTGGCCTGGATTTCAATCCCTGGTACCAAAACAAAAACAAAAACAACAAAAAACTCTTATGTCCTTTTTCTATATGCTATATTCTATGTTTTTGTTTAATCATAGTTTTTGAGAAGTAAGTGATCAGTGAACACTAAGAAGTCTATTCTTTTCAAGACAGGATTAACTTGGATGCTGCTGACAGCTGTCTCTATCCTCTTTCCTCTACTCTTAAATAGTTGGAAGTTAGTTGGAATGAGTTATTTGTTATGAAAAAACATTATTTCCTTTTTAAAATGAAATTAAATTTATTCTTGAGGTACTGAAAATAGTTTAATGTAAAGTTTTACCTATGATATATTGTTTAGAAAATTATTTTTTGTGGTGGCAATATTTAACACTTCCTCTTAAATATTTTATTCATAAAATAATTCAGTACTTTATGATAGTATTTTTAGTATTCTTTATAATAATACAAAGAATACATCTAGAATTCTTAGGCACAGAGGGAAGATTCATTGGATGAACTTAAAGTAGACTGGGTGACATAGGAAAGTCTAATAAGTGGGAAACAGGTGTCAAAGGATGTGAAACCAGAGTGCATCAGGTAACAGGACCCAAGTGGAAGTACCATGAATTGTCTCCTATTTGGTGAATTTACTCAAGATCTGTGTGAGGCAGCTTTCTGTTGCTATAACAAAATACGGTGAAGTAATCAGCTTAAAAACAGGTTTACAATTTGGGAGATTTCAGCATATGGTTAGTTGCTCCTGTTGCTTTTGAGCACATCATGGCAGAAGTGCATGGCTGAAAAATCTGCTTACCTCTGCTGGGAATCAAAGAGAGATGGTGGAAGTGATTGAGTTTTCACAATTCCTTTTGAGAGAGCGACCCCAATGACTACAGAAATCTCACTACATCTACCTCTTAAAATTTCAACCACTTCCAAATAGCTTTCAACACATAGGTCTCTGGGGACATTCTAAACCCAGACTACTCTGGCTCAGAGCCTCTGGTGCTAACAGAAGGTGGCTGAATCTTTAGGAGGTGAGGCCTAGTGGAAAGAAATTTTGCTGCTAAAGCCACGCCTTTGAAGGGGATGATGGGAGGTGGATCTCTTCCTCTCTCCTGTGCTTCCTGGTCTCCATGAGATGAGCAGCTTCCTGTACCACATGCTTCTGCCATGATGCATTGCCGAGCTACACGACCAAAAGCAACTCTGTGCCAAAATAAATTGTTCCTATTTTTAAGTTGATTATCTAAGGTATATTGTTACAGTCATAAAAAACTAACTAATACAACATTTGTTATTCTACTAAAGAGAGAAATATTGTAGTAAAGTGTTTAATTGTCCTTTTCATGGAGTTACCAATCTACTCCTTGGCAAAGACAAAGCAGAATCCTCAAGAGACTATATAAAACATGGTATTATCTTATGGGTATTTGGATTGCTGCAGAAAATGTTTTAATTTGGTTGGAGGATGGTTATAAAAATATTATGTTCATCATTTTTGGAAATGGACAAGGTGGTTATCCATACATGTATGGTAGCTCCATGAATGCTTCAATGTCATACTGGCTAGTGTCTTTATTCCTCATGAACATACATGTATGGTGGCTCCCAGGCCTATTTATGTTTCTTTTTTCTTTTCTTTTTTTTCCCCCTCAGTTTTTCCTTTTGCTTTTTCATTTTAATATGTCTCTTGTGGGGCTACTTTCATTTAAAATATTAACCAGAAAAAAGTAGCTTTTAATTTGGTCTTTTCAAAACATAGCAAAAATATAAAGTTTTTCTAGTTTAAAACTGAGTTTTAGTTGAAACCTATATCTGGGAAGGGGAAACAAAAGACACAATATTGCTAGATCATACATCATATAAATAATGGATGGAAGAAAGCAAACATTTCTAATTTAGTCTGAGTACAGAGAACTGTCAAACAGGATTTATCAGGCAAATAAGAAATGAAGCAGAATAACCACCTGTGTACAGCAATTTTTTGACAGAAATGTTCTGTTTTGCAAAACCATTCTTCATTTTGATTTTGGTACACAGGAGACAAAATAAAGGCTTTGCTGACACTTATGATTATTCAATATCGGTGCTCGTAATAAAAGCTAAATAAAAGTAAGGAAATTCTGTTTTGTTTTCCACAGTTATATAACACCACTTGAAGAATCTATGCTATTGGAACTCCATTGTGAAGACAGAAAATTATATTGGTTTGCTTTTCCTGAGGTAATTCACAAGCTCGGAGAATATTATACTTGTTAAATTTATTTTTTAAAGTGAGCTTATGTTAATTTAGTCCTATTTAATTTATTACATAAACAGACCAACCTTATATTGAGAGTCTTTTTTCTGTGATTAATGCAATTAAGTAGAATTGTAATAATAAAGTATACAGAACACATTTTTTGTTTTAGGGTACCTGGGTTCCAGATTCAAATTTGTTTTGTGACCTTGAACAATTTTCTCAGGTAATTTCTTTGTCTTTGTTTTTTGGTTTTTTTTTTTGTTGTTGTTTTGTGTTTTTTTTTTGGCTTCCTGAAGTGATTCCTAAGTGTTCCCTAAGAAGTTTAATAGAAAAAAAAGAAAAAACATCACTAAGTATGTCTCAAAAAGCATAAAAATAATAATAATAATAATAATAATAATAATAATAAAACAAAAAGAAGTTTAACAGCTACCCTAACTCCCCCAAGCAATAATCTACTTGATAGTTATGTCAAGCCTTCTGTGTCAAGCCCACTGGATTATTAAAAATAATAGGAACCACTTTAAAGGATGGACACAGATTTTATCTGCAAGCACAAGCTACTATGTCACTTTGCAAATCTCTGTCGTTAAGCCCCCTCTTGTTCATGAGGAGTAAAGACACTAGTCAGTATTACATTGAAGCATTGATGTATGGTTGTGGTTGCTCTCCTCCTGTAAAGTATTTCTGCTCTGAGAAGTATTATTTTAGGAATGAATCCTTAATTTATTTTAGGAATGTCCACACATGTGTCTGAACAACACATGTGCATAGTAAAATGACTTAGAAATAAGGAAATGAACTAAAATCTTAGCAAGGGCTGAAATTTATGTGCTTTCATTTTATTCTATATTCCTTTCTGTATTTTCCAGATTTCTCATATCTATCACTTTCATAAGCAGTGAAGAGAAGACATTCACTAGAGTGAAACATGACATACTGTAGGAAAACTGGCTCTGGTAGAAAGTCTTGATTAGATAAAAAAAAGGTTGCTGAGTGTCTTTCTTCCCCATCTCTCATTTTAGGAAGATGAACTTTCTAAAAGGCAGGGGTATTAGAGAAATCATCTCTAATATAAGTAAAGATATTTTTGTACAAACATATATTAAAAATTAGAAAATTAGTAAATAGGAAATAAAGTTTTGTTTCTCTTATTAATTTTAAACACACACACACACACACACACACACACACACACACATATATATATATATATTTTTTTTACCTTAGGGAATATAAGATTCGTTTCTTTATTTGGTGATTTAGTTTCATGTTCCCTCTCCAATTCAGCTTTTTTCAGTGGAACATCTTCTAAAAATAGAATACCATATTAACATTTTTGAGTTAATGTTAGTTTAAAAACATGATTGGACAGATTTTCTGCCAAGTGATTAACTCTTCCGATGTCTGTGGTTCAAAATAGTCCTAAGATGCGGCAGTATGGCTTCATTTATCATCCAAGGATTCATAATAAATTGATTCCTTAAAAATTATTTTTAGATGTCAAGCTTTGACTCTTGGAAGAGTACAAACATCAAAGATATACAAAATAAGATGAATTAGACATTAGAACAAAGAATGCCAGCTAATTTAAACTTCTAATGATATCAGTGTATTCTAGAAAATTGCTTCTTACCATGGAGCTCATTCCTTCCCTCCCTCCCACCCCTCTCACTTCAAAAACAGGCAGCAGAAATTCAAAGCAGCTGCAACTCAATGTACAAAAGACTGGAGTTTTTTGGTTGAATGAAATGGGGCTGCCACTCTTGGCTCACTTTCCTTCTCTTCAAGTTGGAACTGAGGGATTCTTCAAAATCCTTAGAATTTCTCAAAACAAAATTATGAACCCACCTTACAATTCAAGATTTGTCATTTAATTTTCTACAAATAGTTTTGGTTATGTTTTACAGGATATTTGAGACGAAAAAAACTGAAAAACTGGTCAGGCTTGGACATCCACGTTTTCCCTATTTCTTTGCTGTTCAAATGATCTGTGACAATCTAATAAACTTCATAAGTGCTGCTTTATAAATTATCTGTCTCTGATAGAATGGGAGCCACCACAAAAATTTCATCCTACTATTCTTAAATACTTTAAAGAGACTTGCAAGCAAGTTAGTTGATTTATTGAAAAGTCCCATTTCAGTGATAGGCAATTCTGGGGAATTTTCATTTAACCCAGTAATTAAGAGGTTGGACAGTCTGACATTTGGCTAGAGTTCATTGGTCATTTAAGCGTTGTTTTTAATAATGCAAAAGGAACTGGGGCTAGTGTATACCTCATGGAGGAGACCCAAATGTAGGGGTGGGGGTTCTCAGATATATAAAAAGCTATAGAACTACCAAGATTTGTACTACTCTTTAAAAATTCTTCAGAAAGAGGAAGGATATGATACCTAATAGAAGTTAACCACAAAGTTCTTTTGCTGAAACAAAGCATCTAACCAAATGTCTGCTCAGATTATTTCCTTCCCTACTTTATTTACACCCATCTTTCCTATCTATACAGTTTCAAAACTTGTATGTCCTCTTACTTATTAAATTGCAGAAAGCAAATCCAGATAACTGGCAAAGTGCACATCTTAAGAGTGAATTTATAGCTTTATAATTACAATTTACATGTGTGTATCACCATAAGTTTAGACATCGTTAAACTCTACCTAAGATCCACATCTTTCTTAAAGTTAGAGTGAGGCTATCATTGAATCAAATGTTTTTATAATTTGGAACTTGGTTCCAGAGTTGAGTGTTTTAGAGCTGCCACCTAAGTGGGTACTCAACAAAAATAACAGCAAGCACAGTCAGAAACACCAGAATAACAGAAACCTCTTTGGTTAAAACTTATGAAAAGGTGACTTTATATGCTACATTTGTTGTCAGTCTCCACTGAAGACCTAACCAGTGAGATTGGGCTCACAATCCAGAATGACCCTGGAATTTTACTTAGAAACGAGCTTTTTTATCATACTATGAGATTTAAATATTTAAATGATATATGAGGACTGTAAATATTCCTCCTCTGGGGAATATCTGATTTGCAGCACCTGTGTAAGGAGTAATATTTATTAACTTATAGGACCCTCGCTATTTCGCCTCACCAACCCAGCAAAAACAACATGGTATCATTTGTTGGGCCACAAGTGTATACTTCTCTGTGTATGGTTCCAAGGTTGGAGCGGTTGGAACTTTTTTCTCCTTGTTTAAAAGGATGGCACTGACAAGAAGCTATATTTAAAGTAGCATTGATATGAATAATAAGTATTAATTTATAGAAAAAATAATGTTCTTATTTAAATACAAATATTAAAACTGAGGGGGGAAATCACATCTAATAGTATTTTCATAAAAACGTTATTCTTCAAAGCCCCCCCCAATAGAAATACAAGACCCAAATTACAATAAGTAGTTGATCCATAATTTCTGTGAATTCACAATGCTAAAGTATATTTTAAAGAGGAAAGTAGATACATTTAACTTTATCCAGTTTTACTTAAGAATTCTCTTCTCATATCTACCTCCAGTGATCACAGAGCATGTGCTCAGAGTATATTTAAAGAAATAAAAAATATCCATATTATAACCATAAGGTTTTTAAAGTTGGAGTTGTTGATCCTATTTGTAGCTTTGACGGGTTACATGGATATTTGTGTTATTTGTGTTATTGATAATTTACTGTTAGTGTCACAAAGCCCAAATCAGATGTTACTCATATATAGTTTTATTTGCTTTGTTAAGTAACATCCACATGCTTATCATTTAGAGAAATAACTTCAGCAATTTCTCTTGAGAATTTACTCATTGGAAAAAGAACTTTTTAAAGGCTCTGGACTTTGAGGCAAAACAATTGGCATTGTCTCTTGTGTGTGGATGGATGTTTGTACTTTAGAGCAGTTTCCTAGCATTCTCTTTTTAAACAATGCCTAGTCTCAAAATCAACACTACACTCAATGAGGCTTCTATTTTTGTGTTCCTTGATCAGTACCAGGGGAAGAGAATAGAATGGGTCCTTCAGAAAGATTTTTTAGGGAGACATGAAACTCAAGGCAAAGCAAATCATCTAATGATTTCAAGGCAGTTCAAATTCTGGCTACCCAGTTCACTTCTGTGAACAATTGGTGCCTGATGAGTATCCAAAGGGCTAAAACATTGACTGCACATTTCTGTTACATTTACAAAAATAAAGCAGTACATATGCACAAAGCATGTGATAAAAAAAAAAACCTTCCCCATCCTTTTTCTGGAATTCAGTTCAAAAAACAATAAAATGAAGCAGAATGTAAAGCAGGTTATAAATATGTGTTGCACACTAGTATGATTTTTAAATACAAGCAAATAATCAAAGAAAAATAGATGCAATTGTATTAAATAAAAATATATTTTTGAACTATATTATTGAAATACTACACAACGAGTAAAGATTTATAAATATTTGGTATTTCATTTGTAGGAAATACAGATCAAAATTATCTACATTTTATTGCAACCAAGTTTTGTATAAGGAAAATCGCAAAGATTAAATGGAGATTGTCAATGAGAAAACAAAACTGGACAATAGTTAGAGTTGTAAAAGAAGAATTTACTCAGGATGCATTTTAGTAGAGTATAAAGAGAACTCAATATAGAATTGGCCTCAATTCCAAATATCACAAGGAAAAATATGGGATTGGTAGATGGAATCATAAGAGGAAATACCACAGCTAAGGGGAGTTTTTCTTTTAACTAAACCAACTGATTCTTATGAGGAGAAGACCAGAGTGATAAGATATGGAAGGGAAGGATTCCTCCTAAATCCATCTAGTGAGAGTTTTGGTAAAACTGGGAGATATAGGAATAAGAGCAGATATGCAATGTCAAGGCCCAGAGAGATAGAAAAGCCCCACTACAGTTAGATTAAGGAGGGAGTCTTGAGGCAAAGCACTGGAACTAAAATTCATTTTTACCTACAGGCATTGCAACTTGGAAGCTAAAAGCTCTTCAAGTAAAGATGGTTAGGCATTTTTTAACCTAATTTTTTAATGTTTAAAAAGCCTGTGTTTGTTCCTTTTTCAATGATACAGCATTACAAAAGAGAAATCCCAGTTTCATCCTTTCCTTTTCCTTGAACCATAATGCAATCTTTTTACAAAAAAAAAGCCTTTTGGTAATGAATTGCTTAGCAATGGATAGCTCAAGGCCTTGTTTCAAGAACCTCAATACTGAAAGGCAGAAAAGGATACGAAAAGAAAGAAAATCTGGACTAAGTATGGTCTGCAAAATTAATTTAAGACATTCTTTTCTCCTTTGCTTCTTCCAGCAAAGTAATAACAGTTGGGAGTCTTTCACTTGGAATTGGCCTTAAGCAGTTCATGAAACAGTGTAGACTCAGAGAATTCAAGCTTACATTATTTCAAAGACCTCTAACTGGACTGTTCTTAAATATGCAAATAGCATAATTTAAAGATGGAATTATCAAAGGCTGGCTACTGGGACTAAAAATATACTTTAGAATAGGAGATCCAAATACTATACTTTCCTTTCTAAAGCAAATATCAAACATCATTGTGGTAAATATCAGAAATTATCTCTATTGAAGTACTTGTTTTTAAAATGAAATTGTTTATCATTTATCTGCACAAAAGAATTCTGTGAAAGAATTTCAATTTATATAGTACTTAAAGATAAGTACTTTATGCATAAATACATAAATATGGTTCTAAATAAATATAAACAGAATATTTTCATGTTTTAAATTATGCCTGCTGTACCCACATACGCATATATATATGTATTATATAATATGCATTTATATTATATATGTATATATTCTATATATATGCTGTATTATTTTTCTATACCTACATTTATTTATAATCCGTCTATATATTATATAATATATAATACATATACATATAATTTATAATTTATACATCTAGATTTTGTATTTTATGTATAATATCTACATATATCTGGATGTGTCTTGTTATATAGATAGGTAATATAAATTTATAAAATATATATTACAAACATGCAAATTTGTTTTCATTTCATTACATATAAATTTTTTTATAAATATATAATTTTTTTTATTTTTTTATATATATATCACAAAATCTGAGACAGAATTACGACAGCCATAGAAATTTGTGAGGTGATTATTCACATTAATAATCAAAATTAAGATAAAAAGAAAGATGTTAAGACTCCAAGTGTAGACTATATACATACCATCTTTGTAAAGTAATTTCAGAATCAGTTAATCTTTACAACTTGGTTTCAGCATCTAACCATTTTGCTTTGCCTATATCTGAAGATGGTGTAAAAATCATGAGAGGTGGAAGTGGTGTATAAGGCCAGGATTATATTATTGAATAATAAATTATAAAATATTTTTTTAATCTTTCAAGTACACAAAATCCCCCAAATTTCCAGCAGTACCAATGGCAAAGCCTTACATTTCATTAATTATAAGTCAGACAATTTTGATAAATGTACGTTAACTTATTATTTACATCCAGAAGGATAAATTTCACCTCTGCCTTCTTAGCCTTTTTCAACAGGGCCTGAGAACAGAACTAATATCAAACATTAAAAGGAAAAAAGCTTATAGACTTTTTTTTTCATAAAAATCGTGCGATGTACAGGAACAAGATATAGGAACCCTCCTACAGAAATGAAAATTCAAAGAAGAGGAAGATCCTAAATGTTTCTTTTCCCTCTTTTGAAGTAAGGGGCAATTATTAAGATGTTAACTAGACTATGTGGAGAGTCTAAAGGAAGATAACACTTCTTTTAACCAGGTCTGTTTGTTCAGAATTCTTCCAGTCTCAATGTCCTGATCCTGGTGGTGAAGATATTACTTTTCTCCTGATAGAGAAAGGACATTTTACATGTAAGGGTTTCATCTCCTACTTTCAGGAAGGAAAAAAAGAGGGTCAGAATGCTTGCCTTGCATTTGTTGGTTTTTGTTTGTTTTGTTATTTTTCTCCTGTTCCCTTAGCTCAGAAGAATCCTATGACAAAGCAGTATATTATGGGGTGGTGTGTTCTGCCACTCACTCGCAGCCACCTGTGACACTTAACAGTCATGTCAGTAATAGTGCTTCCCTTTCATTCAATTTTAATTCTTACCAACTGAGTGAGGGGGTCCTGTGGGACATTTTATCTTTACTGAGCAACATTCAGCACTCTTCCCAGGAAAGACAATTCTCAGATATTCCTCCTCCATGTGGACTTAATTTTCTTTTAGTAGTAACATTTTAAATAAATATGACTAGACATAATAGGTACATACACTTTATGATCTAATAGTTTTATTAAATCTAATACAACAATAAAACCAAATGGAGTTGCACATTAAAAATGAATGAATCTATAAAATTAAAATGACAAATACATTATTGTTCCTTTTGTATGGGTGAAATCATTTTTAAATTTAATAATTGCTATTTTGATGGGTCCATCAATTTAAGAATGTGCTTCATCATGTAACTCTGGAAAATATTAAAGTTGCTATTTAATTAAAAGTTTTTCCTTGAAACAAATAAAAATATACTACAAGAATACTTTTAAGATAACAAAACATGTTCTCATTTTATTAAATACATTAAGAAAATAATTGTTATTGCATATAAAAATTTTTCTGTTAGGATTGGAAACTACTGCTTAACTGAGACTGTTTGCCATGAAATCTAGTGCCCCCCCCCCACCCCGCAATTGCTAATCCAATGGTGAGTTGTTGTTCTTCCTCACATGTAATACTTGGTAATATCTGACAAACTGGACTATTGCCTCTTTTCTTGAGTCATATTTTTTCCTTGGCTTTCAGTCCACCAGACTTAAGGCTTTTCTCCATCTCTGTTGTTCCTCCTCCTCACTTTCCTTTGCTGATACCTCCTAATTTCCCTTACTTCTAAAATCAGAAATCTAGGGCTCAGTCTTTCTAAATCTGTTCATCCCTGCTATTCAGTTTCATTCACTTTCTTCTACCTCCATGCCTATATATCCATCTTTCTGCTATTAGCTTCCAAATGTACCCTGTCTTCCAGACTCACATACTGATTGCCTTTGTGATAACTGCCCAAGTATGACTACAAGGTAGTGCAAATCTAAGATAAATATACACTCAATTCAAACAATAAAAATCCTCCAGACTTGTGAACTTCTTTCTTCCCTTCTCAAACCCTTTTCTATAGTTTCCCACATCTCATAAATGGCAACTGTTCCTTAAGTTGTTAGGTCTCAAAATGTGGTGACATCTTCAGGTGCTGATGCAATCCACATTCTATTACCAGAAGTGTTCTCTTCTCTCTCTACTCTTAGAATGAATCCAGACCTCAACTTCTCCTCCTTCCATCATTACACCCTCTTCTGGGTCCCCAACACCTCTCATGTGACCAGAGAAAAACACTAAACCCTCCTACTTGGATTGTTGCTATATTCTTCTAACTGACTCACTGCCTCTTCATTTGACTCTTCATGCAGTTTTTGACAATACAGAGTAACTTCTTTCAAATTTAATTCTCTGCCCAAAGCCCTCCAATTTTCATCACTCAATATAGTTCAACCCGACCCAGTCTGATCCCATTGCTTCTCTGCCCTGCCACTGTCACCTTGCTCCTTCTTCCCCAGCACAGTGACATCCTTACTGTTTCTCTAGCTCAGCCAGAATCTTGCAGTCTCAGGCTCTTTACTTGGTGTGCTCCTTTTCTGCATTTCCAGATTACCACAAGGCTTGTCCACTTGATTACCCCACCCAGTCTTGGATTAAATATCTCCTTCTTTAGGAGGTCTTTGCTGATCTTTCTATTTTAAAATGTCACCCCTGACCTGTTGATCTCTTTGTCTCTTCCTATGCCTCTTTACTTTTTAAACTACTTACCACTGGGCATGGTGGCACAGGCCAGTAATCCCAGTGGCTTGGAAGGCAGAGACAGGAGGATAGCTAGTTCAAAGCCAGGCTCAGCAACAGCGAGAGGTTAGGCAACTCAGTGACACTGTCTCTAAATAAAATACAAAAAAGGGTTGGGAATATGGCTGTGTGGTTGAGTATCCAGGAGTTCAATCCCTGGAATCCCCACCCACAATTACTTATCACTATCTCACAATCAATGCATTATTTATATATTTATTGTTTTGTGTCTGTCTTCCTTCTCTAGAATACACATTCCACAAAACAGGTATTTTATGTGCTTAATTTCTGCTACATGTCCAGTGACTCAATAAATATTGAGGGGGGGGGGAAATAAATGCAAAATAATTAATCTTTAATACAGTGTTAAATGTAGGGTCAACTGTTCTTTCAGGAAATGTTTAACTAATGGCAACCATACATGTCTAATCAGATAGAATTCTCAAAACCATATTAGATCTGCAAACTTCCAAACAGGAGAAATACTGGCATAAAGCTTAATTGCATGGGCTTAGGATTTTGGCCTACTTGGTTCAATTTCTGCCACTAGCTCTGTAACATCTGGCAATTTTCTTAATCTCTCAGTCTTGACTTCAGCTGCAAAACATTTAATTTTTTTATGATTACTGAAACCACTTTCAAAAATTTATCTCTTTCTTGACTGTAATTCAATGAAAATTTTACATATATATATATAAAATCATGAAAAATGGCAATGTTCTACCATCCTGATTTTCACTGGAAACCTAAGTGTTGCCATACACACACTCTCTCTCTCTCTCTCTCTCTCTCTCTCTCTCTCTCTCTCTCTCTCTCTCTCTCTAGTGTAAAATTGGCTTGAAGTTAAAAATGTCAAATAGATGTTCACTTGAAAAGAGGCTCAAGATCATTAAAGGTAAACATTTCTTAGTGTTTTAGTTCTTTAAAATACTCTAGAATATAATAAATATATCCAAGGTCCTTGTTGGATGCCACTTTCTCTAAGGTTTTCATTTTTCTCACTCTCCTCCCCTATTGATATTGTTCCTGGATCACACCCAAGACATCTGCTCAGCTGTATTCTAGCTTTTAATATGACGATGCTGTGTTTAGTGGGAAAGAATGCTTAGTTCAGGGACTGGATTTTATAATAAAGTCCACCATTTCTTACCCTGTCCCTTCTGCTCATTTGTTAAACAGATGGCCAGGGTTAGGGGCACATCTGTGACCATGAAATAAATATGACTTTGGTGTAACACCAACTGGCCTAAATAGGGAATGAACTACTGTTTTTCATCTTGTTTAGCCCTTAGTCTAACAAAACAAAATAATTGGTTCAGGTGCTAAGTCAATAAATTAAGGAAACTCTGATTCATGCCTAAGAAGAAAATAATCAGGTTCAGAATGGTATTTCATGTTGTAGCAGTATGTATTCAGGCCAGCATCCCAAAATGAAATGCTAAAGACTTCAAAAGTAAAGGACAAAAGATAAATCAGGTTATTATGAAAATCCTTAATGAAGAATAGTTGAAGTGTTGTAGGCAATGCATGAATGGCAAAAGGACAAGGAGGGACATAATTTGGGAGTCTAGAAGAACTACACAGTGAAATAGGAAAAGCAGATAATTACCCTGAACATAATCAGCAGTATGCTATGTGCCCTGCACACATTACTTAAGTTAATTCTTACAATAGTTTTCCAAAGCAAATATCCTTATTTCATGATACAGTTGAGGAATTTGGAATTCAGAGAGGTCAACAGACTTTCTTAAGATCACAAATATCTCTTAAAGGTCAGCACTCTTAAGAACTTAAAAGAGGACCAATAAAGATAGAAAAAAATAAAGTCAAGAAGTGAGAAAAAAGAATACCTGTGAAGGGATGGCACAGGCTCATTGATTCGGCCTCTGCTGAGGGGCTAACTTCAGATGACATCATGGTGGTGGCACATGCAGGAGGAATCACATGGTGGTAGGAAGCCAAGAGAGGGATTTCAGGGTCAAGTGTACCCTTTTGTAACCTCTCTCTCTCTTTCTCTCCCCCTCTCCCTCTCTCTCTCTCTCTCTCTCTCTCTCTCTCTCTCTCTCTCTCTCTCTCTCTCTCCCCCTCCATTTCTCTCTCTCTTTCCCTCTCTCTCTCTCCCCCCTCCCTCTATTTCTCTCTCTCTCCCTCTCCCTCTATTTGTCTCTCTTTCTCTCTCTCTCTCTCTTTCTCTCTCTCTCTCCCCCTCCATTTCTCTCTCTCTCTCTTTCCCTCTCTCTCTCTCTCTCCCCCTCCCTCTATTTCTCTCTCTTTCTCTCTCTCTCTCTCTCCCCCTCCCTCTATTTGTCTCTCTCTCTCTCTCTCCCCACTCCCTCTATTTCTCTCTCTCTCTCTCTCTCTCTCTCTCTCTCTCTCTCTCTCTCTCTCTCTCTCTCCCCTACTAACTGGCAGCCCATAAGAACTACATTAATCCCTTCTGGGGGAAGACCCCCAAGACCTAAGAACTTCTCCCTAGGTCCCACCTCTTGAAGGTTCCACTCTCCTGCTACACTGAGACTCAAGCTTTCGGCACATGTAATTTTGGGGAACATACTCAGACTATGTTCAAATGACAACAGTATTAAAGTTTATTAGAAAAAAGGGGACAGGAAAGTTATCAGGTGTGTGTATGTGTGTGTGTAAAGGTGAACTTGTGCCAAATACTTACGTTTATTCACATGTCAACAACCCAAATGGGTGATGTCTTGATGTTGAGATAGAAAGGGTAAGGGACCTTCTTAAAGTAGGTGACATGTAATTAAATATCTGGGTCTAAAATAAATGACAGTAAGAGTAGTGATTTAGCTGGATAATAAGACATATGGGAGACAATGCCTTTAAATCCTGGATAGAATAATGTGATTAAGATTTAGTGGGGCTGGGGATATTGCTCAGTTGGTAGCATGTACAAGGCCCTGGGTTCAATCCTCCACTCCACAAAAACAAACAAACAAACAAAAAAAAAGAGAAAGATTTAGCTATTGTTGAGGTTTGGGTATTAAATATTTCAATTTGTGAAAAATGTAGAAGTGAGTGTTTACACTGAAAGTATTTAAACAGATATACTAATCATCCTAATAAATCTCATCAGTCTAAATTAGTATTATATGGGGCTAAATATAAATGAAAATTGTACATACATTTAAAATATAACCTATTTAACATAAATAGGTTATATTTTAAATTTAACATTTAAAATAAACATAATATTTATTATATCACATATGTAGTGCATATGCAACTATATGCAAAACTGTCCTGTGTCATAAGTAAAACAAATACACTTATAAATTAACTTAGCCTATCATATTCATATATAATTATTTGAGCTTTGTCATAGTTCATACATATATAAATTGTTTTAGATAGTATATGTAACATATAACTTATAGAAGATTACCCCTTTTAGTAAACAGTTTACATTTTCTCCTTATTATCTTTTTAGGAAATTTGCATATTTTCTTTCATTTTTATTGAAGGAATTTGGGATAAGTTTTATTGTTGGTAATTTTTATTGAGTATTAGTAATTCTTTACTCCAGATGCAATTTCTTTTTCTGATTAATATAGAACAACCTGCTCATTTCAGACCCTCACCTCATCTTGACCGCTATCTTCATTTTGTTTTCTCTTGAAAGTGCCTTTTGAACAGCAGAAGTCTTACATTTTGTCAAGTTCAGTTTATTTCTTTTACAGTTAATCTGTGTGCTTTGCCTAAGAAATTGCTGCCTATGCAAAGGTCACAAAGGTGTTCTCTCAAGCTTTCTACTTGAATTTTTAATTTAAATTTATGTATCAAATTATTATTATTATTATTATTATTATTATTATTATTATTATTATATTTGGTGAATAATTTGAGGCAAGAATCAAGGTTCATTTTTCCCTCACCCAGATATCCAGCTGTTGCTGCCTTTATCAGCAGTCACTTTGCTTTGCTGTGTAAATGGGTGGCTGTTTTCAGGAAGCTTTTCTGTTTTATTTTTAACTCTGTGGTCTTTTATTCTAGAGTTTGGTAAATTATGTTTTCTGATTTCTTGTTGAGTGTTGTTGGCGATTTACCAATTTCACAGATACTTTTATTAGAGAGCAACGTTTTAGTTTTGTTGATGTCTCCCCTCCCCCGCCCCCCCCCTTTTTCCTGGACTGATTTTCATTCCATTCTCTATTAATTCCGTTCTTCTTCTTAGTTTGAAGTTAATTGGCTCCTCCTTTCCTAACTTCTTAGGATAGAAGCTTAGATGATTGACTTTATTTTTTACTCCTTTTGTTTCACAATCACTTAAAGTAGTATATTTCCTTGATTTTGTTGTATACCTCAGTGTTGAAATAGGATATTTTCATTAACTGTTCATTTCAAAAAATTCTGAATTACTTTTGAACTCTTCATGAACCATGAACCATGAGTTATTTCCAAATATGTGGTAGTTTTCTAACCTCTTTTAAATTTGATTTCTAATTGAATTATGTTGTAGAATAAAAGCACATTCTATATATTGTGATTCTTTGAACTGCAGTGGAAATTTCTGTACATCCAGAAAATGGTATCTTGGGTGTTTATTTCCTTTGAATTTAAAAACAATTCATATTCTGAACTATGATTGAAATTATATAAAGCTCAATCTTCTATATCCTTACTATTTTCCCCTACTTATATTACGAATTGAGGAGAAAGAGATATTTAAATTTCCAAAGTGATTGCAGATTCATTGAATTTTTCCCTGTAGTTTTAGTCATTTTTGATCTATGTGTTTTAAAGTTTTGTTATTACATATATACCTCATGTAGAACTACTATTTCCAAAAGTATTGATCCATATTATTTTATTAAAGCCTCTAACTTCATTATTAATGTTCATTTCTTGAATTCAACCTTGTCTGGTATTAATGTAGTCACAATATATCCTCATATTTGTGATTTGTAAAGTATAAGACTTTTCCATTTTTTTTCCAGTTTGTTATCTCTACGTTTAAAGTGCACTTGTCATAATCATGTAGCTAAATCTTGGTTTTCATGAGTCTAACATCTGCTTTCTTAACATTAGATTATTTTATCCAGTTACATCTAATTTAGTTATTAGTATAGTTATTTGTAGTCTATTGTGTCACAGTAGTCTTTATGTTTATTATCAATTTCCTATTCCTTTGTTCTTTGTTTCCTGTCTCCTTTACATCTCCATCCCTTTTTAAATTTTTGAGTCAGGGTCTCACTAAGTTGTACACACTGGCCCCTATTTTACAATCCTCCTGACTCAGCTTCCTGAGTAGCTGAAATGACAGGTGTGGGCTACTACGCATGGCCAATTGAAGTCATTTTTAGCATTCTATTCCACTTCAAAAAGAAAAGCCCTACAAGGCTATAATTACATTAACTTACTCATCCCCTGTTATATTTATATTGTTGCCACATACTTTGCATATTATAAGCCCCCAAATGCACAGTTATTCTTTTTTATTCAAGCTATGAGTTGACATTTAAATATTTTATTAATAGAGAGAGAAACATTTGTTCCTATTTATTCCCATAGATACTTTCAAGTCATTGCCAGTGCTCTCAATTTCTGCCTGTATATTTGAATTTCAATCTGGCATATTTTCCCTCAGCTTGAAGATTTTATTTCATTTCCTTTGCAGATATTAGAGGAAAGAATTTTGAAGAAATTTAATTTTTTCTTTAATAATTCTAAACTTAAGTGTTCCATTTCTCTTCTGGTGTCTAATTTTTTAAATGAGAATTGACTTCTCATTTGTATTGGTACTCCTTTCCAAATAATAAGACTTTTTTTTCCCCTTGATGACTCAGGACTTTCTTTTGATCATCGATTTTTAATAATTTGAAGATATGTGTTGGGTATCTTTTGTTGTTTTTATCTTGTTTTGGGCTGTTGAACCTTCTGGACTGGTGTAGTAGTTTTTTTGTTTGTTTTTAATTTAAAGGCACTTTATTTTTAGACTACCTACATGACATATTTTCTTAAACAAGAAAACAATGCTTTCTCCCAAAATAAATCACTATCAAAATAGAGTTGCTCAAGATGACATCAGTTCCATTTGTTCTAAGTCCTGGTGTTATGCGGATGACAAGCACCAGTCAGTTATGATGACTGACAATAGATGCAGAGTAACTGCTAAAGTTGTTAACATTTTTCCCCTTTTCAAACATCTATAAAGAAAATCATATTTAGGGTCACACCATCCTTACAATAGTCCAGGAGAGTGACCACACCATCTGGATTCATGTTTTTTCCAATAAAGATCTGGTGGTTTTGAAATTAGCAAGGATATCCTATCATAAAAGTTTTACCCTCTCTGGTCTCTGTTCTTCAAGTTTGCCTTTGATTGATTTCATGTAATCTTCGATATACATCTCATGCTTCTTTTGTGAAGCTGGTTTCCTGAAAGTGATGGTTCAGGACAGTATCAATTCCAGTGATTACTCTGTTTTCAGTGCCTTTGCTTTCAGGTCCTTCATTGGAGGCATTTCCACCAATGAGTGAGTCATCAATGTTAACCTCTGTCCTACTGACCATTTTACCGTCCATCTCCAGGCAGAGCCCATCCAGGATCTCTTAGAATCTTCTAAATGTCAGAGAACATCTCATCATGGCTGCTGAGGTCTGGGTAGATAACCATGATGGCGACTGGAAGGAGATGGCGGGCAGCGCTAGCTTAACAGGAGCCCCACTTCAGAGTGATTGAGGTGCAGCCAGAGCAGTACTTTGGCGATGTGGAAGCCAGCAGAAAAGCTAGTGGTTCTTTTAATCACCTTTTTGCTGTTGTTGTTGTTGTTATTGTTTGTTGCTGTAACCAAACAACTTAATGAGAATAATCTTAGAGAAGGAAATGTTTGTTACTCGGGGTTTCAGAGCATCATTGCTTTGTGTCCAAGGTAGAACATCGTGGAGAAGGGTGTGGCAGGGGACTGTAGCTCACAATATGAAACCATGAAGCAGAGAGAAAATAAATTTAGCTCACAAAATATGCACTCCAAAGGCACACCCTAAGTAACCCACCTCCTCCAGCCAGACTCTACTTGCCTAAAGTTAAAAACCAGTTAACCCCTATTAGTGGATTAATGCACGTATTAGGTTAAAACTCTCATAAATTGATCATTTCACTTCTAAATTTTTCTGCATTGTCTCACACAGGCTTTTGGGCAGTACCTCATATGGAGGTACCAACACAATAGTGATCCCTCTGAGGACTCCTATAAAGCTGACAAATCTTGGACTGATTTGTGATATCAGTGTATAGGGCTGATTTGTTGCTTTTAAAGCCTTGAATTCAACTTCATTAAGAACTTAATGATATTTAGGAATCAATGGCATATGCTCTTAGTTCTATAGGATTAAACTTAGACTTCTTTCCATTAAAAGTCAATAAATTATTAAAATTACATTGGGGAAAGCAAAGCAACCAATATAAAATGAATGATTAAATTGAAATTAGTATTTTGATAGTGGAAAAGCAAAGGAAAAATAAGCAATTTGCTTTCAAATACAGTATGTAGAAAAACTATTAACTTTGAAGTACAACTGTACATAAATAAACTTTGGAAGTTTTTAAACACTGGGTCATTTCTGTGATAAAGCTCACATGAGCTACAGTGTAATCAGCTATTCTAGTAAAAACAAAATCCTTATGAAGTTAAAAAAATATATATTGCATACTTAGTTCTAGTTTTGTAAATAGCACCTTTGTGAAACAGAGGGCCCACTGGTCCGGATAATTCAATAGATCATAATCCTGAAGCCCTTTAAATTTAACTATTAAAAATCCCCAAACATGCTATAAATGTCTACACTCATATCAAACTATAGCTACATCTTTTTTGCCATAGTTATGACTATATAAATTTTATAATGTGTTTGACATGTTTTATAACAATAGTGTCTTTCAAAGAAAATATCTAAGAGTGCTTAGATCATTTTTATTGCCTGCTTTGTCCATTTGTCCTAAACCAGGAAAATGCCATATAAACTAGGACCAGAAGATGGATAGTCTACAATGGCTGTCTACAGGTTAGAGAGTTGGAGGAACCAGTTGCTGCATAGTCTAAGATGCTGATATCTCAAAACAAGAGGGATCGACCATGTTATCCCAGTCCAAGACTTAAGCCTTCTGAAAACTCCCTGGATAATCACTGGAAGAGTGAAGAAGCAAGAGTCTGATGTCCTCAGGAGACTGCAGCAGCAATCATCAAGAACCCATTCAAGAAGAATGGAGCTTGCATCTGCTTCTGCTTCCTTGTTCTTCCAACTTTTAGTCCATGCAAGCCACCATCCTATTGGATGGTGCTGCCCTTGCTTAGGGAGAGTCTCCACTTCAGTTTGCTATCCTACATGCCAATCATTCCTAGACACACCATCATTGGAACACTTAGAAGCCTCTTAACCACTGAGCACATCTCAAGCCTTTTTTATATTTTATTAAGAGGTAGGGTCTTGCCAAGTTGCTGAGGCTGGGTTTGAACCCCTAGTCCTCCTGCCTCAGCCTACCTAGCTGCTGGGATTATAGGCTTGCTCCACTGTGCCTGATGATTCTAGGCAACTTTTAATACAATTAAGTTAATAATTCAAATTAACCACTATAGCTCCCAGCCTGGTTTTTAATATTGGGGAAACTTCATTTTTTGCTTTTTTTACTTGCTGTTTAATTAATGAATTCAAAATTAAACTGTCTCTTTGGGGACAAAATGATAAGCCCTATCTAGCTTAGAGATATTCCTATTATTCTATTCACTCATATCTGTAATCTTGAAATGATTTTCTACTTTCTTTTCTTCTGTTTCCACATTTTAAAAGTTTCCGAGTCTTTGAGATTGAGTCTCAGCAATAAAAGCAAGAATAAATACTATCTCATAATGAAATATGGCCTGGAAGTTTCCAATTCTTTCACCCATCTATTATCTCATTAATTGGAGAGGAAATGGGTATGTAAATAAATCACAGTATTATTTCATCAAAATTCTATGTGTTGATGTGATTGTCCCAGTTAACATACAGTATATTAAGACTGAGTTAAGTGATTCAGAATTCAGAATTCATGCTAACCCTGGTGTTCCCTATGCCATTGCTTCATGATATACAGTAACTCTCAAACCTGTTTTCTACTTCCTATAATTTAATTTCTACTACTTACATAATTTAAGTCATTATTATCAAAAAAAATTAAATTATTGATGTCTAATCATGGCAGGTTTTATATTTTCAATTACTTGTTGAGTCTGTTCATATTACATTTCTCTTTTCTACATCTAAAATTCATGTTCCAAGTATATATCAACTCCTTGATTTATTTTCAATTTGCTTTTTTTTTAAAATTTTCATAATTTTTCCTTGTAAATATAAAGAAAGTCATCAAGCCTCTTTTTCACATAAAATTGTTCTTGTTGTTTTCCTTATATTCCTCCAAGTTTTGAATCAAACAACTGGTTTTCCAATTCAATGCCATCTTTTCAAGTTCACTGTTGCTTCAGTTGCCTGCTTCAGTGTTTCACATTCACCATGCTCCTAAATCTTTTTGCCACTAGAAGGCAACATTTGGGAAATGAAATGGTCTCATAAAGTTGTGAATGAGTAATATGGAGAAAAGGCTGAATGAAGTGAAGGAAAAGCAGGAATAGGAAAGTTAAGAGGCCACCACATCTTTGAGCAGGTGATGACCTACTAGAACTTTAGAACTTTGCATTTTAGAAATTGATAACAGATAACTTCTACACAATACGTATATCCATATGTTTAAGACTAATGGTCCTGGTGAGAGATGATGAAAGCTTGACCCAAGAAGGGCATGGGGAGCATCGTGAGAAGTGGTAGGACTTTGGAAAATTTTTAAAGATAGAACCAATACGATTTGCACACAAAGTTTATGTGGGATATGAAGGAATGCATTCAGAATTCCAAAGAAAAATATCTTCTGTAAAAGAATGTGTTCACAATATTATAAGGCGCACATAAAAAAAGATGATAATAATAAGAAACTTGAGAAAATGAAAAAATACACTCCATATGTAGAAAGGAGCAAAATAATGCTATAGAATTATATTGTTAAGGCTTGGGTTAAAAGTATCAAGGATATAAAATAAGTATAATAGTAATGTTTAATTTAATTCAATAAAAACAGCAGAAAAAAACAAATGAGAAACCATGTCCATGAACATTTTGAAAAGAAATATTTATAAAGTAGTAAAATTAAAATCAGTCACAAAAAAGTATAAATAGTATATTAGATACAGCTAATGTGAAAATTAATGAATGAGATAATAGAGTTGAAGGAATTATCTAGGATGCAGTATAAAAATACTAACATTAACATAAAAGACATGATGAGGAGATGATATGCTATGAAGAGAAAGCAGTTATAGAGGCAAAATTTAAAGAGGTAGCTCAGAATATTCCAGAATTTTTTTTAAAAATCCTCAGATTAAAGAAACCCAATGAATACTGAGAATGATAAATGCAAAATAAAATTTCATCTAAACACATTTTAATCATAAACTTTAGAACATTAATCATGTAGAAAATAGCTTTAAATAAAGAGAAACTATCTGAATAACAATTAGATTAGCAGCAATCATTTAAACAATGTCAACAGAAGCAATAATATGTTAAATCATACCAATGGCCTAAAGAAAAACAAAAGTAAACCTGGAACTGCAAGACCACTAAAAATTTCATAGATCATCTAAGGTAAAATAATAATATTTTAAAACAAACAAATAAACACACAAAAATGGAAATTTATTGTTAACAAAATACCAGAAAATGAACTTCTCAATTATATACTTCAGGAATAAGAAAATCTTTACATAGTATAAGTCAGAAATACAGGAAGTAAGAGGGGGGAAAAAAGTCGTGATTCCTTGGTTAAATCTGAACATTGATGACAGAAAATACTAACATCAGCAACACTGATGCATAAATTATGGAGATGGAAAGGAAAAAATATCGAGATAAGAACAATATGATGACTATAATCAATGTGTAAATTAGGAGATGTTTGATAATATCACATGTGATTAAGGCCCCCCCCCTTTTTTTATCCAGGGGTGAAAGTTAAAACTGAAGAATGTCCTTTTTGTTAGGTACACTTGCTAAAACATTCAGTGCTTCCATGATAAATAATATTATTGATTACTCTAAAAATGGCAAAGAAGGAGAATAGAGGAAAAATCTTGAAGGAAACTCTTTTTCAACATTCTCTGCTCAAACTTCCGGAAATAGATGAAACCATCAAATTTTTAGCCAAAGCACAATACATATAAGAAGGATGTGACATACAATATTAAGAACTACATCTCAAAAGACAATACAGATGAAGACGTTTTTCTCTGTGTGTGTGTGTGGGGGGGGGTGGGTGTGCGCACGCACACAAGCATTCTCGAATTCAAAATATGAGGGTGAAATAAAAATATGCCATGCCTGAACACATGCATTGGCACATCATGAAGGATGCTATTATTGTGAATTTTCAGTTCTTAGGTTTAAAAAAAGTCCAAAGTGTACATGTATGTACATATAAGTAGATACTTACATGCATTTAGATATGAACATATATATACATACATTTATATATTATATATAGATATATCTATACATATGAATCTATCTATAAATATATACCATATACATGTAATATACCAAACTAGTGGTCATTTCTTTTATTTTATCCATAGTATATATTACTATTTTTCCCTTTCTTTTGTGATATTGTTAGCAATTTTACAATGAAATTCTTTTAATTAAATTTGGAATTTCAAAGGGAAAACTTTCTAATAGTCATCTTAATTCCACTTTTGAGAGTGGAGAACATAGTCATTAGCATGCTTACCATTCTTCCAAGTGCATGAAATTCAGCATTTGCGTGCACCATTAAAGAAAGAAGGTGAAAAAAATGTCTCACATTTTATGAGCACTGAAGTCACAATTTTCAGTTATCCTTGGGCTGATGAAATTTTTGGCTTTCGAGCAACACAACTTTCTATTCAAAGAGGGAAATATCCTTATTTTCTGAAGACTTCTGCCCTTCAGAACATTTCATATTTATTTTGGTGAGGTTTTATATTTTTTTTTCTTAGCATGAAAAGGTGGATAACATTTCAGATATTTTGTAGATAGAGTGACTTTTATTTGAAGTGCTATCCACCTCATGTGTGCATAAGAAAGAGGGGGAAAAAGAGAGAGATTGAAAAAGAAATGGCTGTAAAATGTGTAGCTCCCATTCATTAGCATCCCATAGCCAGGGATAAATCAAAGTAGTATTTCAAGTGCCACTGAAAAATTATTTTTTTTACTAATTAAAAATATTAAATATCCTATAATAGAATATTAATATAAAATTAATATTAAATATTAATTAATATCAAATGTTAAAACATTTTATTGCCAAAATATTTTATTTTTCTATTTAAAAATAAAAGTAACACTTTTACCATGTTGAGTCAGAAATAGACAGATTCCATAAGGATTAGGATGAAAAAAATGAAAATTTGGGAATAGTACGGTCCATGAATCCTAAAAACCACTAAGACTTGTACTGCTCTGAGGTTTTTGAGCTTTTGTTTCTTTGTGGATATTATTGTTGTTAATCTTGTGTCAAAAGCTGCAATTTGAAATATTAAAAGAAGATATAGAGCCAGAAATTTATAAGCATGTTTTGTGGCAACAGCAGCAATAGAGTTTCAAAATAAAAGTGTTTATTTTACATTTCATATCCAATTTACTCAGCATAAATGAATTTTAGAGCCTGTGTATATTAAGCAGAGTTCAAATAAATTAGCCACCGAAAGGAAACATTCATTTCTTAAATCAAGATATTTCTCATTTTTTTTTAAAAAAATGAAATGGAGGTGGAAACTATCTTTCTTCACTTAAATCAAAGTGAAATACAAACAGGAATTTGGAAACATAGAGTGTATTTGATACTGAAATTTGACATGAAATTTTCTCACTTGTTTAATGAGTATTTTACTTCAATCAGTCCGCACACTAGGTACCATGGTGTAGCCATGACCCAGAAATGGAAAGTTGATATTTAATTGCCTCCAGCTGTTGTTAATTAATATATATCCCTCACCTTCAAGTCTGAAAATAATCTTAACATCAAGAGGTGTCATGGGTGTTAAAACTTTAAACATAGCATTGTTAAATGGTATCTGAGGAAAATCAGATATTTACCTTAAAAAGTTAGGAAAATCAAATACTTGTATACATTTTTCTTTCATCAAAAAATATTGAAGGCCACATATAAGGGAAATCATTAGTGGTGACTATTGCCAAATCTACCAAATCAAAACCCGGGAATTTTAATATCCGTTTTTTCTATAAATGTTTTTTCCTATGGCTAATCCGAAGTCAAGTTTAAGATAACATAAATTCCAATCTGTCTTAAATATCACATTAAAACTATTTTTCCCCACAAACTTTGAAAATAATATTCTGATTTATATTTATTTAACATCGGTCACCTATTAGTAAATAAAATGGATTCCTGCCTAGAAGTATAGAGAATATCCACAGCTTTTAATAGACCTTTGCTAATTTGGTAGACACTAACCATGCATGGATATTTATATTTTAATTAATTAAAGTTAAACACAATTTAAAAAATCCAGCTCCTCAGTTTCTCATATTTCAACTGCTCATTAGTCACATGTGGCTGATGATTGGTCTGTTAGACTGCCCAATACAGAGAACATTTCTGTTATGGAAGAAAGTTCTATTGGATTGGACAAAGCTGAAAATAGAGAGTTCTAGAAATGATTTCATGGATAGGCAACCAGAAGTTCAGGAAGTGTTAAAAATGGCAGAATTATTTAATCTGGAATAAGGTAAGAATCTGTCCTCATGATGGTCTTTGAATGACAAAGAACGCACAGAGAGGCAGTCATCTGTTTTTCATATACTGGTTAGAGGAAAGAGGAACTGATTTAAAATACAGTGGATGGATTTAGGTTAAGCAGAAAAAGTGAGGGTTAGTATATAAGTGAAAAAGAATGATTGTAATTTTCCCTTTCAAGACTATGCATTTGAAAACCACATGCCTAAAGACAGGTGGTGAATATTTATCTTAAATATCTAAGTTGAATGCATTAGCGTTCTTTTGAGAGTCACAGATAATAAATTCAATTGATAAATAAATTATAAATTCTTATTGATTGATTACTGTGTAACAGATGCTATACTAGAGAGAAAGTATATAGCACAAACACTAAACATGACTTACCCAGTTCCTTACAATATTACATTCCAGGAGTGAGGGAAGATAAGAATACATACATTAAATAAGTAAAATATTTTCAGTTAATACAATGGGTCCTAAAACTAAATAAAATTAAATTTAAAAAAGCCTAAAAATGAAAATGTGACAGAAGACTGAGCTGAGTGGTACATGAATTTGAGGAGTCAAGGAAGATCCCTATAAGGAACTGACATTTTATTTGACATTCTGATAGAGGGAGGAGCCCCAAGGGAAGAAGAAACAGTAAGCACCAAAAACTCAGCCACATATATTAAGGGGAAAGTGAAAAATACTCATCTGAATAATAATGAAGGAGAAAAAAAAATCAACTAGATATGCAGGTGCCAGTTAGTTCAGGATCTGGTGAACCTTGGTGGAAAATTATATGTTATTCTGGTTGCAATAGAAAGTCATAAGCAGATCATTTTGGCTCTTCCCTGGGATGTGAAGAGTTAAGGAGAAGTGGAGCAGGGTGGCAGGCAGTGAAAGATATCATGTATCAACTGCAGTTTCATTAGTGCAGATATTGGTAAAAGGTCTTATTTATGTTTGGAGATAGAAGAGAAGCCACATATGGGTTGAATATAGTGTAGAAAATAAACTGAAATAAGTGATTACTCTTAGTGTATATATATATATGCACATATATATGCATATATTGTTATAGAGTTATATCTCACATATTTCAAACTTTGGATATCAAAACAACACAAGCCAGACACAAAAGAATATATATTATATGAGTCCATTTATGTGAGTTCAACTGTTCTGCTGTTATAATAAGAGAGGAAATGGTTGCCTGTGCAGCTTTGAGATTGACACTAAAGTGGCACAGGGAACTTTCTGGAATAATGTGCATTCTCTATATCTTAAGTTACAGTATTGAATAACTGATTTAAAAAGCAAGAAAGTGAAGAAAGAATAACTGCAAAAATATCTACATGTACAATAGCTGCATTTTGATTCCAAAATAACCCATATAATTAAGTTACCTGACATTGCACTGGATATAAAAATCTACTTTGAAACTATTTATATGACTTTCCTCCTTCATAAAGTTCTTCCCTCTTATTGGTGTGAATATACTATGTATACAATCAGAGATATGAAAAATTGTGCTCTATATATGTAATAAGAATTGTAATGCATTCCGCTGTTATAGATAAATAAAAATTTTTTAAAAAAATTCTTCCCTCTTCACAGTGTTAGTCTTGCCTATGTAAATCAATAATGTGGAAGAGCTAAAGGGAATCTTTCCTCCTGTAATTACCAGGCTCCACTTGTCCATGAACACTCAGGTTATTATTACAAAATATCCAGTAAGATAGATCATTCTTTTCCCTTGGGAATAGCAATTCAGGATACATAAGGAAGGTAGGAATCTAAACCTATTAGCACGGTCTACCACATGGAAGGAGACACCAGAAATTTTAATCCTAAAATAGGATATCTGGCATGTCGAGTGCTCCTTTAAAGTTTTTGTGATGCATTTGGCATGAGTACATAGCTATATGATTTTTCTCCACCAGGGTTCCTCTGCTCAAATGCAGGCCTAGAAGAGGTGTTAGGATGCATCCCTGATTGAAATTTTTTATCCCAGATTGAGATGTCAGAGGGAAAGGGAGAGAAGCAAGACAAAGGTATTTTATTACAGTTCTGGATTGTGCAAGTCTTCATCACTGAGTGATGGTACTTCTGGAGTCAGCCACTCTTTCCTGTGATGGACAGGCTAATACCTGAGCAAGCAGCAGTTGAAGGCATTGGAGGGCCAATGAAGATTTAGGAGTTGGTCTCACACAGGGGTTGGAACAATTGTGGCAGCAGGAATAAGTAGACAGAGACAAAGAATTTGAAATCTTGAAAAAGAATAAATGAATCTTAACCTTTCGTTATTTGTTCATATGAAAAATACAGTTCTCAGCATTTGCTATTGTATCCTAAGTTCTTACAGAAGGAAATCTGCTTGTTGCTTTAAAACAAGTTTCCTTGAGAACTTTGAGCTCTTTACTTTTTAATGTTATTAGTGTACGCTTCTTTTATTAGCTTTCTCTATATGTAAAATCATCACTGAAAATCATAAAATTTTTGTTGACTAAAAATTTAAATAGATGTGATTTAGATTCAAATGATGGCTTAGTCAATGCTGTTCTCCTGAAAGTCTTCTATAAATCGGTTCAATGCATTCTCATAATTCTTTTTCTTACAGGTGCATTGAAAGAAGTGCATTGAGCAAATAGATTTTCAAAAGTTGCATCAGAAAAAATGTTTCATATATTTGTTCGTTTATCCCACAAACTTTTGTGAAGACTTATGTGTCAGTCACTATGTTGTGTAATGAGATAATCAGAAGCTAGTATAGTATAGCAGAGGTGCATTACACAATAAAGCCATTTATGTTAAAAACAATTCAGGATAGTTCAGAGGATATAATATATGACTGTATCATTTAATAAGGGGCCTATTTGCTGGGCTACCCATAGATAGTTTTGTTTATTGCGTTTTCAGGGCTCTTGTTAATAATATTGTTGTAGTCAATGCAAAAAGCATCAAGACATCTCCAAACAACAAAAAACTAGGGCTTGATAATGGGCACATTCTCTAGCAATATTAAAGTCGTTTGCTGAGGGAGAATTTGATTTCTGTGTTTCACAAGGAGGGTGGGGCATGAAACACATTGTAATTAAATGTCTAATGTGTGCTAACAATTATCCTGAAGAATTTTAAATAGTTGTGTAATTTAATCCTCACAAGAATTTCAGATTCTTTGTCCTCATTTCTACAGGAAACAAGTGATGGAGGTATGTTGATTATTGCCCAATTTAATTTAGTTTCTGTGAGCCTTGTCTACGTAAGAGACCATGTACTTTTCATTCAGCTACACTCAAAATCGCTTCTGGAGAGGATGTTGATGCTAGGATGATTCAAACAAAAATCATTGTTCAGAGCTTATAAAGTGTTCTCAAATATATTATCTCATGATTCTCACAACATTCTTGCTCATGAAATTCATACTAACAAAAGTGAAATAATGAAAAACTGAAATCATTTTGATGACTTCTCAAAGAAAATTAGATTAATGTAACTAGGTTTACTTCAGACGCAGAAAACTTAAATAGTAATTTAAAAGCATAGTTACAGAAACACTATTGTTCCATACTCGTAAAAATATTTCAGTGACATTCTGGATCACCTGATTGTTTAGAAATAAGAACAAGAGGACATTACTAAAATAATTTTCCAGGTTGATCATTTCTCTCATACTTCTGGTTCAGATACTAGTAATATGGAAGTTTTGCTGTAACAGAGAATCATGTATATTGAAAATCTTGAATATTATGGAGATTTATGATCTGATTTCTTAATATGTAGACAGAATCATTCTAAGAGTGAACATTCCAACTTCTACTATGCTGTCAACCTATTATATTAATGTTGGAAAGAAAAACTTTTATTTTGAAATAATTTTAAACTCTGCACTTTAGTCCAAAATAGTATAGGATTCATGTACCCTTCTCTCAGATCTCCCAATGATAATATTTTGCATAATTATAATACAATTATCAAAAACAGAAAAGAGGCTCAAAACTATTGTTACATACTATATTTGATGTTCAGCTATTTAAATTTTAGTTTTATTAATATTTATTCTTCTACTCATTTGTTAACTGATACTTTCTTAGGAGTATTTTTAACTTATATTTCTATATTGTCAACAGGTGTCAATCTTTATATTTACAGTCACAAATTGAGAGTAGAATAGGAGACTGCTCTGGGAATATATTAAATTTGTATAAATTATTCTGAAAGAAAAGAATAACATCTGGCCTTTCCCTTGTGAACAGAAATTTCCTTCTTTATATTGGCTTGCACTATTCAAAAAGAAAAAAAAAAGATAAAATAGAGGGATAAAATTTCAATTCATGCAGATATAAAACTGAATAAAATATATTGAAATGCAAATATATACCTTATGCTATCACAAAAAAACTTTTTAAAAATGAGCAAAACTTGTCTGTGTGTATGTGTGTGTTGTAAATTGAAATATCTAATATCTTTTGAAGTAGGCATTGATAAAGTTAGGCAATAAAGCTCCATTATTTATTTCAAGAGAACTTCCTGAAACAATTGTGGGAAGTTGAGGTTTGGGGTTTGAAAACATGGGGAAATAAACTCTTTACTGGTTCCAGGAGCTCATGCCTTGGGAAGAAGGTATGACCAATAGGTACCATCTGCTTTCCTGATTCATGATGTCAACTGATGTATGCCTGTCCAAATCAGCTGAAGAGACACTTGGAGGGCAACAATAGATGTCAAAAGTCCTTCGCTAATTGCTACATGTTCATTTTAAATGTTAAGGGAAATAATTTCTTAAGATGGGCAGTTCTAGTCACCCTTATAAATAGCACATGTTAAGACAGTGATTTGTCTTTGACTGATTTACTGCATCTCAATTCTCTAATACTTTACTATTATTTGTGGAGGTTTTAATACTTTATTTTCTTTTTGCGTATTTTCAGAGACCAGAAAAAATAAAATAAGAGGACTTGTTTTATTGGAGGTTTTATAATTTATAGTTATATAAAGGGATAGTGCAACTTAAATGTATAGAACTGACTGTAAAATCACCTGTTGATTACAATTTATTTTCAGAATCACCTTTTTATATCTTAAACTTGTATTCGATTTGATTTTATATCATTTCTCTTTCACACTTTTCAATATTCCCAACTTTTTACCATGAAAAATTTAAAGTGCATTATTGTAAAACAATATTTTTTATTGAAGCCATATGAATATTACCAATAATATATAAAATTTTATGTAAACCAAAGAGTTTCTTTATTTCTGATAAATAACTGAACAATGGTTTGGCTCTGGAAAGATAAGGCTTATAAAAATCCATATTTTGGCATTATAAACCTTGGACTAAATAATAATTAAAAGTAGAAAAATTTTTTATATATTTTCATATACTAAAGTGCTCAGGTTAGAACTCTATAACTCATTTTTTTAAATCAGAAACTGAATTACTTTTTAATATTTCCTGCACTGTAAAACTTTACATATGATCTCAACTTTTAAGAAGCTATTTAAAATTAACATCTGTAGGTGCAGTGGTGAACATCTATAATCCCAATGGCTAGGGAGGCTGAGATAGGAGGATCACAAGTTCAAAGCCAGCCTCAGAAATTTGGGAAGGCCCTACACAACTTAGGAAGACCCTGTATCTAAATAAAATATAAAAAGTGGCTGGGCATGTGTTTAAGTCATTAAGTTACCCTGGCATCTATCCCCAGTGCCACAAAAACAATAAAAATAATAAAAAAGTAAAAATAACCTCTATAATGTACGTA
Source organism: Ictidomys tridecemlineatus (assembly GCF_052094955.1). NCBI lineage: Eukaryota > Metazoa > Chordata > Mammalia > Rodentia > Sciuridae > Ictidomys > Ictidomys tridecemlineatus. The sequence goes on from NC_135482.1 coordinate 27,564,297, forward strand.
CATCTATAATGTAGAAATTATCCTACCCATATTATATATGCTAATCTCTTCTAAAATCCTCCTTGTAGGTATTATTATACTCTTAAGGGAAAAGATTCTCTTATTGCTTTGTTTGAAACTGTGATGTCGTTTGTCTCTAAGATGTGGAAATTTTACTACAAATAATAATAATAACAATTAACAACTACGAAGAAGGAAGCATGAGAAGAGTTTTGAACAGCACCACACATTTATCCCATCATAAACCAAGACACTTATTAATTTACTCACAAGAATTTAGAATTAGCTCTGTCTTCTCTTTTGGGAAATGTGATATCTAGTAAAATGGTCTTCATGAGAAAACCTTCAGCAAGAAAGAATATAGAGACTTGCCTTCAAAATATTTCTCATAAATAATAATTCAGTGGAACTATTACCAGTGTAGAGTAGAAAGAGTGAACACAGAATCCAAATACAGACCTAAATTTCTGTGCCCACTCTATTTTCTGCAAGTAACTCACTTATTACTCAACTTCAATTTCCTCCTTCATAAAATAGAAAATATGAATTATATCAACCTTATTGGGATGTTTTGATGATTGAAATTTAGAAAAATGCCAATTTTAAAAAAGAGATTGAGTAGAGGATATATTTCATAATCATTAATATTTTTAAAAAGAATTTTATTATAATGGCAGCATATTCATGTGTAACTTAAAAAATATTTTTTTCCCAAATTTATATAATTATAGAGGAAGCAGCTGTCTAAAGTAATGTGAAAAATGAGCAAAACTTGTGAACCCGAGTTTCAATGTATAGCTAAAATTGTTAAACCTCAAAACTTTGGTATTTCCTCTGTCTCTTGCAGAAGCTTTATTGTGTTTATTCATACTTTCTCAACATGACTGAGAACTCTCATCTGGAATAGAACACACATATTTCTAATCATCCCAGTGGACTAAAATATGTGTTTAATTATCATTAAAATACTTTTTTTTGAGTACAGCTTTAAATCCATTCAGAGGTCATTTTGTTTGGTGGTACATTCCTTAAAGCATTCTTTACTTTTATGATTGACTCTGCCTCCTTTTCCAATCCTAAATATGTTGGCTCAATTGATGACTTATAATTTTCCACAAATGATGTGGAGGACCTGTGTTTAAAAAAAAAATGATGTCTTACTTATGGAAAGAATTCCATCTATAAAAGACTAAACAGTCTTATGCAAAAGAACACCCCATGGGATTGTTTTGGTAATTATTAGAATTATTCTATATTATGTACAACCAGAAGAATGAGAAGTTATACTCCAAAAACATTATTAGAATAATTGTTCTAATTTTCAGAAAGCTGAGGTAAATTTTAATATAGCACATATTATACAACTCAGCTTGAAAAATACTTGATTTATATCTAAGACAGAGGAAAATTAAAAGACTGCCTTCTTCATCATCTCACATACTAATCAATATTCAAATAAGTGGTTCCAAAGTAGCACTTAAAATCCAGATTTTAGGCAGTGAGATCTTATATCAGACTTCTGTCAATGTCGTTAAGATTTAAAACAAAAACACAAATTGTAGGTTGTGTGCATAATATTTGTTCTCTCATCTAAAAGAACTTCCTTAATATGTCCTTTTTCAGCTCCTTGGCATTTTGTAATTTCAGCCCAATATCATTTAGTCTCCTTTTATTTTTAGTTTTTTAGTCATTACTATGTTGTGGATGCATGCAAATGCACAGCTCTGGAATCAAATCTTCATGACTACTTATTGCAGCCAGTAATTTTGTTTCTGTTAGAGAAGAATAGATTGTCAGAAATAAATACTTGGTAATTAATTTCTCAGTAAACCACTAAGAGATTTTAAAAAATCATATAGCATTTCTAAGCCTATGTTTGTATAAACTAATTGCTTAAGGAGGAAGCTGCATGCAAGAATATTTGTAAAGACAATGGAATTTCTGATAAAGATGAGACTTGGAAAAGCCTTGTACTGAAAGTTTAAGGAAACAAGGGGCCCAGGGATGTAGTTTAATGGTAGAAAGCTTGATTAGCATGTGTGAGACCCTGGGTGCAATCTCAAGTACAACCACAAAAAAAACAAAAAATAGTTTAAGGCAACAAGTTTTATTTCTTGTTTCACTATTTGTGACTTTACTATGTTAATTGCTCTGGGTCTGTGTTATACCATATGAGAACTTTAAAAATCTTTAAAATGCTAAAATGTTTTGGTTTAATATCTCATTAGTATAGATTTAAATCACAATGTACTTTTTTAAAAATGAAAGGGAAATGAAAACAGAAACTAAATGTTGATTTTTGTTGTATATTGATTGTTTTATATTTCATTTTCAAATAGTGAATGTTTAGAGAAAGTAGCTTATAATCTATTCAAGGGTACATAGCTAGTAAATTGAAGGAATACCACCCAACACCAGGACATGGATCCTGTTATAGTTTGGATCTATAATGTCCCTCAAAGGTTCATGTTGTTGAAGGCTTGTTCCCCAAAATGGCAGGTGGGAAGTGGTGGAAATTTTAGTTGTTGGAAGAAATGGATCACTTGGGATATGACTGCAAAGAGTATATTTTGTTCCTGAACTCTTTTTCTATTTGTCTCTTTCTCTGTCGCTCTGTATCTGTCTGCCTGTCTGTCTGTCTCTGTTTCTCTCTCTGCTTCCTGGCTGCCAGGAGCTGAGCAGCTTTATTCCTCCACACCCTCCTCATCATCATGTCATTGTATTCTAATCTATCATAGACCTAAAGCCAGTGGCCAAGTGACCACGGACTGAAATCCCTGAAACCATAAGCTAAAATAAACCTTTTTCTCTTTATTTTTATTTTCTCAGGCGTATTTTCACAGCAACAGAAAGCTGACTGCTCCCAAATCCCTTCTCTATCCACTATCCAGCAACTCCTCTCAAGTATAAGTGATTTTTCCAATAGAAATTCAAATAACATCAATATATTCATCCCTGTTAAATGGATACATTTGAGTAGTTAGTAGTTAAAAAATCTTAAGCTTCATTTCTTAAATCTTCATTAATACTTACTAATTAATAAACTTAATTTGTCTGATGAAGTTTAAACCAGGCTGGTAATAAAACTTTTACTACACATTGCTTTGGATTAATAAGTTCACATCTTCAGACATTTTAACAATAGGACTTTCATATGATCTTCCTATACTATAGTTGTACAGCAAAATTACCTGATTCCACTTTATATCAGCCTTCTCCATATTCAGATAATGGGACAATGGAATAACTAGACCCCTCCTATGATACTCCTAAGATTTTTCAAATTTTGATAAATTATATAGTTGTTTAAAGCTCAAAAAAATTGGTATATATTAAGAAGAGGTTCTAGGAAAAAATATTTTATTATTTGTTTTGAGGAAAAAAAAAAGAAAATCATGATGACTCTAGAAGAGTATTACATCAAGAAAGAGAAAATTCCTTCAGAAATGTTTCTGATTCAAGTCTCTTTATTTGCATTGTGCTATGTCTTCTCTCTGTACTCCTAGTCTTCTTAGGAAATTCCTTTTGGGCATGTTAAGTTCCTGCAGCACTTATCATTCCTAACCTGCTTTTTAAGAACTTGTTTTTCATTTCTGGTGCTGTGTAAGCCAGTGAATTTGACTTTTATTCTATGAAGAATGCACTTCAAGATAGAGCAAGAATTATGGGGCTGCATCACCTTTGAGCATTAAAAACAGAACTTTTTAAAAACATTGTGTGAGCAAGCATACAATTGAATGAAACATACATTTAGGTTCATAGCATTACTCCCACATGCTTCCTAGGAGACCTGTGGTGTTCCTGTGATTCACTCAAAGTGATCTAGAAAGCTGATTGTGGAATAATCAGAACTTTGACCCAAGCAATCGGTCAAAACAATGTCTAAAGAAAATTAGTCATTTATAAGATGAATAAAACTTGGTTTAAAATATATGAGATTCAAAATTGTAATTTAAAGTAATACTGGCTCTAGTCCGTTTTCTCAATTACTGGAAAAAATAGTAATTAACTTAGTTTGTGAATGATTTTGCCCATCTTAATAGCTAGATTAGATTGAACAAGGCAAATGATTATGTGGTGATCAGGCAATAATATTGCCATTATTACAATACAAGATGCTCAATTATTCACAGTTTAATTTGGTCATGTTACAATGACAGCCATGAAATGAAAATTAGAAAAATAAAAGAAGATGCAAAATGCAATTCAGCTTAATTGCTTAAATTAAATTTCAATAGGGACATATATGGAAGGGACCAGGCTGAGGAAATGAGAGTAATAAGCAGTGATTGTCTGAAAATGTAAAAATTATCCTGCTGTATTTCAAGGAGCTCTCCATTTTAGGCATCAGATTTGTTTTTCTTACAGAAGACAAAATAGCAAAATCATAATTGGTATAAATTTGACTATCTCACAATATAATGGGAATAATATTTTGATCCCAAACATAATTTATTTTTACCTAGAGAGAATTTTTTTTTTCTAAGATAAAGAAAAGCAGACTAACTAGTATCTTTCAAGGACAGTGTGCAGGGTGTTTATATGATAAATAAGATTCATTCATAATTAAGTGGTTAAACACAATCAACTTTTTTCAGTGTAGGTAGGATTAGGAGTTCTCAATCCTGCTGACCCTGCCACTTTTTCCGTGACCTTCACTGCATTCTAGGAGATGTGCTTAGTCAGTGAGTATTTTCCTATTACTATAGTGAAATATCTGAGAATGGACTACTTATAAAGTGAGGTTTATTTAACTCAATGTTTTAGAATCTTAAGGTTCAAATACCATTTCACCAGATCTTGTGAGGACTCCCTTGGCTACATTGCCTCAAGGCACATGGTATCACAATGGCAGAGACTTGTGTAAATCCGAAGAGATTGTAATGCAAAACAGGAAACCAGAGCTCTACTGGAGTTCCCTAAAAGATATGCTAATCCCTTCTATATGTACTCCAGTACCTAGGGATCTAAACCAAGGATCTACCTCTTAGGAGTTCCACTACCTCTAAACTTTGCCACATCAGGGACCAAGCTTCCAACAAATAAAAAAAAAAAAAAATGAGAACAAACCATGTGAAAACCAGAAAAGTAGCTGAAATATAACATAGCAATGGGACATAAGGAAAAATATATATTTAAATTGTTAAGAATATATACATGGAGATTAGAGTCTCAAGAGTTCTGCCCTAGAATATAAGGAGAAAAATCCTGATGGCCTTGCTAAAGTGATTTTCTCAGTTTTCAACAAATATTCTTGGCTTTTTTGTTGTTGTTTGGTAACGTTTAATGTTCATTTTACAGTAAACTCTTTGGCAGCAGTGAATGAAAAGTAAACAAAAGTCAAGGTCTAGTGAATGTTTACTGTATTTTAATTTCTCTAAAATGTTAATAATAAACATGTAACTTACACAAAGTATCTGTTGGAATTATCATTTACTATGACAACCTAGTGGTAGTACCAAACTCACATGAAGACCAGAAATCTCTGCAAAACTCAGCATCTACTTCCAAGTTGGGAGTTAAGAACCCAGGCAAATTTTGCAATTTCACTTGCAATTTACTTGGGGAAGACTGATTTTTGCATTTATATCAAACTGCTTGCTTTCAAATTCTAAGTTTTCTCCTGAACATATAAAAAGTAAAGCAAAGTTGTAAGGATGGTTCTTTGAACAGAGGAAGAATTTCATAAGTAGGTAAATAATACTGATTTCATGTTAGGCATTACTTGATAACTTCACGTGTCCAGGAATTTCATTTTAATAAATGTGTTATTGTTTTTTCAAATTTATGTAATCAGTATAAAGGTTTATGAAGTCCATTCGTCAGCTTTTTCACTGCTATGACTAAAGGATCTGATCAGAACAATTGTAGAGGAGGAAAAGTTTACTTGCAGGCTCATGGTTTCAGAGGTCTTAGTCCATAGAAGGCCAGCTCCATTCCTCAGGCCTCAGGTTGAGGCTGATCATCAGGGTTGGAAAGGGTGGCAGAGGGAAGCACCTCACATTACAGCAACCAGGAAACAGAGAGAATCTACTCTCCAGATACAAATATATGCAAGAAAACCATGCCCTAATTCCCACCTCCACTAGCAACACCCTACCACTTCAGTTACCATTCAGTTAATCCCTTTCAGGGGATTAAATCACTGATTGGGTTAAGACTTTTACAATCCAATCATTTCTTCGCTGAAACTTCTTGTATTGTCTCTCACATTCAAACCACAACAGTTTAAAGGTGAAATAACTGACATCATTCTATATATTAATATAAACTCAAAATTGAAGATGATATTTTGAGGTGATAGTATGATTACAATTTTGGTAAAAGAGTGTGCAGATAAAAGTACAAACTCACTAATTAAGAAAATATAAAAAAATACAAATGTATTTGGAATTGGTTGTGATGAATACAATTTCTAATTGCATAGGAACTTGCTATACTATTAAACAAATTGAAGGTCAAAATATATGTAACTATTTTTTATACCTTCATAATGAATATAACATTTTTGGAATAAAGCTGTTGTTGAATATAAAAGAAAACTTTAGCTTCTCAGTGTAAGCTTTCTGGCTTAGGTTCTCTCTTTGTTAATTGATATTAAACATATATGAAATTTTAAAGGCTACTTTACAAATAAACCTACATGGAAAATTATTTTTAACTCTTTTTGATACAAGTATTCTAAATTTTGTTTATATTTTCTAACACTTCAAAATCTTTAATCAAAGTGTTAAACAAATAGATCATCAAATGACTTTAGTCTTTTAAAGCTTTTGTTTAATCACAGCTTTTATTGAAATGAAACAGGCCAACAGGAAAACATTAAATTTTATCCCCACAAAAGCAAGGAAATAACTGAACAAATCAGATGATGAGAACTTACACAGTGTGTAAGATTTAATTTTGTAAATTCAGTTTAGGATATTTCCATTTGAAGAAGTCTCTTTGATTGCATTCCTGCCTTTAATTTGATAAATTTATATTCTGTTAAGGGAAGACAGAAATTAAGAGACCTACAATTTCATAGCTCCTAAGTTGGGCAAACCACTCAAATTATACATAAATCCAGGCATTATTCAAATAATTTTATTTTGCAAAAAAACACATTTGTCTAAGAAAGTTGCTTAAGAATGCAAAAATACAAAACATAAGAAAACTCAAGGGATAAAATGTCTATATACTCAATTTAAAAAACTGCAGAACTAGAAAATGAGAAGAACTATTCATTTGACAGAAATTGCTCTGATCTTGTTAGGTAGTTGAACATCTATAAAGAACATTTTTTTTCAATTAAAAGATAATTTTCAGAGAGGAGTCAACTAAAGATGTTAGTTTTGTTTGCAAATGTCAACTAGTCCTAGGCTACATGACAAAAATGTATGCTCATAGTTTTTTCAACAAACTATACATTTAGAAATCTGGGACACCCCAATTTGCTAGAGGTATTGATGTATATGACACTGGTGGATGCTTCAGTGAAAAGCAGTAAATTCTTTTTTAATTATATACATTTTTAAAAAAAATTACATAAAAGACTGCACAACTTGTGAGTATGCAATCAATGAATTTTTCCAAAGTCAGGATGTCTGTGTGACCAACTTCCAGATCATACACACAGCACTACTGACATCCTGGAAATACCTTGATCCCTGTCATCTGATTGACACCAGGACAACCTAAAGGGAGAGTTTTGATATATGTTGTCCTCTGAAGGTTTTTAAACTTCATAGAGACTGGATCACTCAATGCCAAGGTCAATGCTCGGCTTGGCACCAGAATCACGAGGCACTCACCGCTTTGTAGGTTCAAACAGCAATTCTTTATTCCAGCTCTCACACCACCTCCACACAGGTCCAGGGGCAATCGCGTTCTGCAGTCTCCCGCATCATTCACCTACCCCACGAGGCTCTCTCCAAATCCCATTTTAATCTCAAGAGAACTCAATGGGAACAAGCAGCAGGAACACCCTAATCCCAGCAATAATCTTCAACTTCCAACTTCCCTAAAACCCATTATCTTAAACTGGCAACGCCTTAAACTCAAGGAGCTGGTTACTTCCTCAAACCTGATCAGCTCTAAACCTGGATCCGCCTTGGTCCTTGAGCAAGGTCACCTTATTAAAGCATGCATGCAATGTTCCATCAAATGTCCTCTAAGCAGCATGGGGTACGCTTGGCAAGGAAATTTCGATGCGTCATTCCTACTTGGTAATGGCCCTCAGCAACTCAATATGTTTTTATGCCTGAATTATTTCATTTGATTTTGTTTTTATGCAATTCTTTCACATCATGATGAATATTGGGAGTTTTTGAATATTCTTACTCTTGTGTGATATCCCATTATAAAAAGCTATACTATACATTTGAGCTGTCTTTAGTGTGGTCCTATCATACATAATATAGATATTAATATTCTTGTACTAGTATTTTATGAAGTTACTTATATTCCCAATTTAAACTTTCTAAACCTTCTCTTACTTTTAAAATATATTTTAAATAAATTAAGTGCATTATTAATCTTCTTTTCTTTTTCCTAATGAATACCTTGGCATGTTAATATTTTGAATAATTGGGTACAAGTTAGGCTTTTTTTTTTCCTATAGCTTTTTTCCTACCATATATTTCCTTCTATTCTTATTCATGTATTTTTTTCCTTATCCCACATCATATCCTGTGGCAATCACCCCAAAGTTGTGAGGGTCATTTGGGAACACAGTACTACTACCTTTGTTCTTCAGTTGAGTGCTTTCATCGTCCTGCAGAAAAATATCCCATCCACTGAGTAAATCTTAATAAAGTATTTTGGTTTTAACCTGATCTCAGACTTTGCTCTTTGGGAACAAGGCGAGAATAAATAAATAAATTAGTCCTACAAATAATCTGTCTCCCAATTATTATCTATACTTTTACCTCAAGAGCAAAGTTTTGGTGGAACAATTATATTGTGATTTCAAACCCTTTAGAGAGACTCCGAGAAAAAGCAGTTACTCCTACATAAACCATATACCAATATAGACTGGATATTGGATGCCTGGTATGGGATTAATGAGAAATTTACAGATACTTTTCCTTAACCATGGCTGAGCAGCAGGGCATTTTGTTGAAATGAAATCAGTTGTTAAGAGTATTAAATTTTAGTTTTATCTATTTTAGCAAATTTGTATCTTTAAAACATGAAATTACCTGTTTGAATCATATGAACTCCATATAAATATGAAATCCTGGGAAATAAAGTCTGTTTTCTATAGATATGTGCTGAAGAATCATTTTAGAAATGTGATAAGAGATTGTCAGGAAACTACCAGTACTTGGTTGACTACAGAAAGAATTCAGCCACTCTAATATTTCTTAACTGCCATTTTATATGCATGAGCCACTATATACTTTGTGATGCGCCCTCTGATTATACATTTTGAATAATTTAATTTCAACCTCTATTATTATTGAATAAACATGAAGACACTCAGACCTATTTAAGCATTCTAAATCAGAATGTATTGCATAGTGTAAATATGAGTGGTGACATAAAAGAGCACTACATAAATATTAGTTTCCTATATATGAATAAAATTTGATGAAGTGACAAACTTGTAGCAAATCAAATACAATAGGTTCAGGTCTGATACGTACTGAAAGCAATGTCAACAGCAGCAACAAAGACCACAATAATATGCAATGCTATTGGGGACATATAATAATCTATGTGCTGGGTCTGGTGTTATGTGCCATTTATACAGTAGCTTATTTTATTCCACCCCAAACTGAGATTTCCACCCACCTGCATGAAGAATTGAAGGTTAAGTACTTATATAATGTTGCACAGTAGGTAAGGGAAGAATCCAGAATGATATCCAAGACTATCTAATATAAGTATTTATCCTTTTAACTATTCTGCTGGTTCTTATTTGAATCAAGACGGATCTTTTAAAAACATAATGGATAAGCTAGAATTTATTCAATACCAGGTTTTCCCTTCTTCTCAAATGATCTTACGTTTCATAAAGTGCCTGTCATACAAGGAGACGTGATAGACTAATTACGATGATGGGCAGATTCCTCTTGGCACCTGTGCTATGACCAGATGTGTGGTCACCCTCCTTGAGCTGTAGACAAAGCCTAGTGCTGCTTCACACTGTGTACGAGGCTGTCCTGACCTCATAGGAAAGGATCTTTTAAAACTCAGTTCTCTTCCCAGTAGCTCTTGTTTTTGTTCCTACAACACCTTTCTGGGGGCCTTGTCCTCACCACCCACATCAAGGTCAAAGCTCCCTCTCACCCAAGGCTGCGCTTTTACTCCTGCCTACATCATTTCACTCCTTCCTCCTACCTGCTCTTCTAATGTCTCTGTTCATTTTAAACATTGCATTTTCCACCCACCTGCATGAAGCATTGAAGATTCCCTTAGAGAATTCCAGCTACTTGTACATAAATAGATACATTTTCCCCAGGCAAACCTTCCTTAGAAAAAGGGAGTTTTGCATGTCCAATCAAGCACAGGCCCAATGTTCTATATATACTCTTCCCACTGCCCCTATCAAATGAGTATTTCCTGATTAAGTCTTACCAATAAATTATGAAATACCTCTTCATAGGATTTGATATAATCATTATTCCCCAGGCTTTGTAAATAATTATAATAATTTGATTCTCATACATTTGTGTTAGAAGGTATCATGCTAGTTAGAGAGCTTTGCATTTCCTTCTTGTTAGCTACAAATTTAGAAATCTTGTTAGTTGATATGTAATTTTATATTAATTATAATATTTTTCAAAATTTAAAACTCTTTTAGTGCAAATCAAAGGACATACTCTGTAAAATGTGGTTTACAACTCGGCGCATTCACTCATTCTTTCATTAAACATATTGATTGGCATCTGCTATGTGCCAGACAATGTGGTTTGTGTGAGGAATGTAAGATGTGGAAAGTCCAGGCTTTTATGAAGGCTGTGGTTTAACAGGGAAGTCAGTAAAAATGGTAATCATAAATAAATATATCTCAGAGGTATGTAATTTTTTTTTCCATTTGTTTGTTGTTTAGTTAATGATCACTGATCTGAGATGATAAATAAAAGGAAGCAGTGAAGTACAACAGTGGTGTGGTCAGGCACAAATATCGTGGTCCTTAGTCTAACATGTAGCACTTAGAATTTTAGATCTTTGAAAGCCCTACCAAATCCATGGTACATCAAGACAGTCCTCCTGATGTTGACTACCAGTACTTACATACATGCAATTTTTGGGATTGTGCGTTGGTTTCTCAGCCAGAAGTAGAAGAGTTGGCATTCAGTCTCAACTTTGCCATCCACATCTAACTTGTGCCAACAATTCATTAGACTATAAAAGAATTTAGTCCCTGTAAATGAATGAATTTGGTACTAAATCTTCAGTGTTCAAATATGGGGTTCACAGACCCATAAGAAGTTTCTGGGCAAAATTCATGAAGGTAGCAAACAAAATGAGAAAAATTCTCTGTTTATTTTTATAAAATTCTCTAACTGAAATCAATGATTTTTTTCTTAATTTTTTTAAAATTAAACAACATCAACACTATTTGTACCAATAGAAATCACAAATAATTTTGTATCATATTATAGCTATTATCCATCTTTGTTATCATTTAGTCCCACCAGTATATTGAGGAATTATAGTGATTGTTACATCCACATCAAGTTCTTGCTAACAAATTCATTAATAAATAAGTACATACATTACTAAACTAAGTTTAAATATCATACTAAATTACTTTAATTATCATACTAAAATTACTTTAATTTGTTTCTTGTAGAATTCTTAGTGTTTACTTTGTGAAATAAAAGAAAAAATGTTAAAAGAGAATGAGTATATAGAATAAAAATATATGAACGTGAACCAGAATATACACATTCTATTTTTAAAATTCAATTACAGAAGTACACTGCATAAAGTGATATTGGAACAGACTGCTAGAGTGTGGAACAGTGAATCATAGGAAAGTAAGGGAGGGTACTCTTTGAGCAAAGGGACAGACCAGAGGAAAGTCCCAAAACAGGAAAAGACTTGGTGAACATTTATGGGAAGCTGGAAAAAAAAGATTAATGTGGCAACGATAAAGATATATATATTTGTTTCCAGTTATGTTCAGCTGTACAGGTGCAGAGGTCAAATTAGTGAATAGATTACTTTGTATCATAGTCTGTCTTTAGCCAAGAGATTATGACAATCCAGGAGAACAAAGGTGAACCAATATGTCAATGATCATCATGGAAATTAAGCAAAGTAAGAAAAAAAATATGGAGAAATGGAGGGCGATTAGTGAAAGGATGGTAGAAACTGTGGGTTCGCAGTTTCTAGTGAGATCTGAGCATTGCTTGATATGGATGTTACAAGAGAGTTTGGGAAACTTATTATAGTGGTACCAGTAAGAGAGAACATTGGCTATGGAGATGCAGAGAGGTATATATGATTCAAGATATTTTTGTGCTAATATTGAAAGAATACTGGCAAGTAAGTACCCTGAGAGAAGTTAGTTCAGTAAGTTAACTCACTGGTAAGTTCTTTCGTTTACTAAAAGCGTTCACTGCTTTATTCCAAGTACCTAGAATTGCTCCTGTCACACAGAAGGTGCTTAGTGAGTATTAAAAACATACATGAATGATTGTATTTGTTTTCAAGATTTAGGATGACTACCAGTTTTCCCAATGGATGCAATTTTTAAAATTGGGAAGAGAGAGTAAGAATGTTTTGTGGTTATTTCTTAAGTATTAAAATGAAATCATAAATATCATCTTCATTATCAATAACTATACTTTTTGTTCACTTATTCCTATAGGAATACTATGATAGGTACCATAGTAAAAACAACAACAACAACAAAAATGATAGAGATATGTTTCCTAAACCAAAGAACATTGATGATTTTTAAAATGTAGGTTGGTAGAAAAGAGCAACAGATTTCTCTCCAGCAAAACTGTACACTTAAATAAAATACAAAAAAAAACAACAACAACACCTTTAATATCTGTTGTGAAAATTGAGTTCCATTGCCAACTGAACTATCAATTAAGTTTGAAATGAATAATAACATTTTTAAATTAAACAGGGAAACATCTGTATTCTTTTTGAAAAGTATGATTGTCAAGTAAATTAAACAAAGTCTCGAATAATCAATAAACTATGGAAAACCCCCAAATGCAACTAAAGAATATCTTGGGATTATTACCTTTCTAAAACTTAAGAAGTCTGCCTAATTTTGTCCTCCTAACTTACAGTGTTATTTAGCAGTAGATTAATTTGATGAGACATTGAAGATAATTGTTTCTTGTGATATTGACCATCAAGAAACAAGATAAAACCAAGGGCAATTAGAAACTCCAGGAAATACAAATATCCATACTAAAAAGTCATAACATAAATAAGAAGTTAACAAAATGCTGCATTACTTGGACAAGAGTAATTAGATATAGGAAAAAATAATTCAATTTGTTTTGATGATTGAAACATTTTATTAATACAAGTTTAACAATATAAATATTTGCTTTTTTTCTTTAAATCCCACTGATAATATAGTTATGCATAATTTTAATGTTGAATATACTTGATATTGCAAAAGCCTTTTTTTCTTTCCAGATATAATAATGAATTTGTCCCCAAGAACAACATATCTTTTCCACTAAATTGGAGGTTCCTAGAAGACAGATTCTGTTTAGTTCAGTACTATGCAAATATCACCATAAGCACACAGTTGGCACACACACAAAAAAATATTTCTTGATATAATCACAGGATGGAATATATATAGTATTTATTTGCATAGTTCAGGGAGGAATAAGTAGAGGGAAATTTAAGGAAACAATTTGTTGCATATATTCCTTGGTAAGAACAACAATGATTATAATAAATATATTTATTTAAAAAAAGAATGATCAAGGTATAACTCCTATCATCTTGGAACTCATAATCCAACTAGGGGTCATACATACAATTGAAAAATAAAATGTGACAGGGTTTTTGATGCTGATATAATTGGCATAGTGGGAACAAACACACACACACACACACACACACACACACACACACACAATTTACTTCACCTGAGAGAGACTGGGGAGGCTAAGGAGGCAGAGGAGGGGAGAAACATGTGATGATTATTGAATATGAAGTAATGATAGGGATGTAGAAGGACAAACAACTATCAAAAGGAAAGTCAGAGTAAAACGGCACTGCTGCAAACCTTTGGATGTGGGAAGGAGCTAGGCACAAGATGCATAAGGCAGATGAAGACTAAACACCATTTGGAAAAAGTTTGGCTCTGAACCTTGTAACCTTTTGCACAAACCATTTCTGAAAACCTGTGAACTTAAATAAATGTTTGTTGCATATACATATATATCTGAAGAAAGGCAATTTGGCAAATAAAGTTAAAGCTCCTTGGAATAAAGGGAAGAGTAGAACCACAATGTTAGGAAATCATGAAAAGAGAGCTCATCATCCTTAAAACAGTGCCTCTACATGATCCTTCACAAATTAAAAGACTTATACATGAAAAACAGTTGTTTTCCTTCCAGCAAATCACAGAGAAAACAGAACACATTTGCATAACAAAAACAAATTATTTAAGAGAGCGGCTTATAAGCTCCAATGGTTTTCAAAGCTTCGTTTTGTTACGGGTGTTTTTCTTTTTCTTTTCTATTTATTTATTTATTTGGTAATGGGGATTGAACTCAGGGGCACTCCACCACTGAGCCACATCCCAGCCGTGTTTTGTATTTTATTTAGATACAGGGTCCCACTGAATTGCTTAGTGCCTCACTATTTCTGAGGCTGGCTTTGAACTCAAATCCTCCTGCCTCAGCCTCCGAAGCTGCTGGGATTTCAGGTATGTACCACCACACCAGGTTTACGTGTTTTTATATAATGTCTCTGTAAATGAGAGGTTGTAGGGAATCCATGTCTAATTGCTGCTCCTTCTAACTAAGCTTGGTCTTACTAAGGTAGAATCTATCCCTAAAGCAAAATAAGAAGGAGGAAAGAAGGAAGGAAGGAAAGAAAGAAGAGAGGGAGGGTAAAGGGGGGAGGAAGGGAGGAAATAGCAAAAAAGAAAACAGAAAAAAATCAAATTGATTAATGTGCTAAGAATTCCTACACGTTATTGGCAAAACAGAAAATATGCATCTTGTTTGCTTTCATTTTCCCAAAGCACAACTTAATTAATGCTGTCATATAGCTCCTGGTAAAAGACTCACATGGTAAGAGTCCTCCCACGCCACAAGATCAATGGAACCCTCTAAGCTACAATAGAAAGAAATTAGAATGTGCATCACATTTGTGAAGCTCATAAAGAAAACACATTTGCCCTTCATGTATTTTTAAAGAGATTCTTGTTTCATTATATCTTGTAAATGGTTTCTCTGTTCAGTACAACAGATAGAACTGAACTTTGGTGGTATCTCATTTTTCTCAGTAACAGAATGCCATTCAGTTTTAATAAAGATTTTATGGTGATGTTATTATGTTTAGGTGTCCATTTACTCTATGGGGACTTTGTAATGTCTGAGAAAGAACTTGGCATATAAATGTATTTATTTTCTTGATTCTATTTTTTTTCTTAAGAGTCAATGAGTTTTTTCTAATAAAGATTTTTTTGATTAGCTATATTTCATGCTTTGTTTTCAATAGCATATTAAATTGTGTAAGAGGTAAAAGGAAACTGGTAATTTAGAACAACATTTTGCATATATATATACATATACATATATATATATAAACACATTCATTTAGATCTATATATGACTTTAGACCATATAATTTCTAGCTGAATAAACTAGATTTAGAGTCATAATATTTAAGTAATTAATTTTAACTCTAGGAGTAAACTCTCAGAACTGATGGAACTGAGATTTATTTTAAAATATTATTCATGCAAATATAAATACATCTCTGTCATATCATGTATGGTGATTTATTGCCTCTGCATATTCTTTTTGATTTTTCAGTTTAGGTACTTGCAGTTTGCTTTTCTAACACTGGGTCATTCCAAAAAAGAATAATTACTTGAAAACTGAATAATTCATGGCAAAGTTCTAATTTTTCCCTAAATGGTTTTAATATTTTATGGTTTTGACAACAATATTACAACAGAAAGAAAACAGCTTTAACTTATAAAGAAGTTTATATTTTTTATATCTTTGAAAAATAACACTGGCCTATACAATAATCTTATTTATTAAAAATCACTTTTAGTTTTAAAACATTTAAAACACGATATAATTTGTGATATTTAAAATTTTCATAGTTTCGATAATTATTCTAAAATGATGTGTCATGCCTGTTACATTTATTTATCTGAAATGTCTTGAGTTTATTAGGTTACTTATGATAGAGTCAAGGTCTTCAAACATAATCTTAAGATTTTTTTGTAGTAATAGCAATTGCTTTACATGCTAATTTTTAAATTCACTTTCCAAATTAGTAAACCCTAGTTTCCTTATTTGATGACTAATTTATGTGAGCTATAGAATTTTAATAATAGATTTTGTCTGCATCTTTATTCTGCACAGATTGTTAAAATAGTTTTAATTTATGTTATTAGTATAATTTAGAAAAGAAAAGTCATTTATTAAATTTCTTACTACCAAATGAAGACTAAGATTCCTTGTTTTTCTTTTATTCTAATTCACAATGCATAATTCAAGATAGTTTGTTGAAGCTATATTTATTATTCTGGGGGACCATCTTAAGTATTTGGAATTTACATATTTCTAACATCTCTACAATATAGATAAAATATTGACCTTTTTATACAATGGAGTTAAAATAATTATTAACAATGGAGTTAATATAATTATTAATAAAAGTGATTAGAAATATATGATATCTTGATTTAATACTTGCTGTTGTTTATTTAATATGTGAAATCAATACTTTTTCGGATCAATAAAATTTAAGTTTTTCTAGTTTAGTGTGAATAAGAAAATGATATTAATAATGCAATAAAAATTACCTTGTCATGAGGCATTGCACAGGTGGGTTTTTTCATTTCTTTATTACTGCATGCAATGAAAATTAGTGCTCACATATCCCAATGAATAAATTGCTTTCATTCAGAGATTGTGTGAATACAATGGATATAATTCTAATTTCTCTGAGCATAATAAAGTACATAAAAAAGGATTCATGTATGTATTTTTCCTCCACAATTTTTATTATGTATATAAAGATTACTTAATGGATATATTATAAAATTTAATAGTGTCAAATATTAACAAAATCTGTTTATATTCCATAGTTTTTAATGCTCACCTGATTTATCCATATTGTACCCCATTCAATGTAGCTAAAAAACAGATCTGTTTCAGGAGTAATCCAGAGGAGGTAGATAAATAATACATAGCGAAAGCTGGGGGATGGGGAGCAAATTATTTGAGGGCTACCTAAAATCCTAAACAGTTTAGCACTAGTCATAAATTTTAGCAAACTCTGGGGAAAAGAGGGCATTTGTAATGTTGATAGAACAAACCATTTTCACCTCATAGGAGCCCTCTACACATTTTATTCTATGGCATTTTCTGTCAGTTTAATTTTTTTCATTAAAATTATTTACAGGTAAGCGTGTGTGTGTGTGGGGGGGTGTATACATGCAAAATATTTAGGTTTAAAGATTAGGTAGACATTCTTAAATTTTTCATACACATATGTGGCTAGCATAGAAGTTCCATGAAATATAGCAGGTTGGTTTGTAATAAGCACACAAAATGACATTTATAATTGATGTTTGCATACCTATTCATGTTTAACCTAAATCAGAGCCAGAAATTTTGCTGTGAAATTATGGACCAAATACAAATGAAGAAAAAGTTGAAAATGATATGAAGACAAACTTGGAAATATTAAACCTTATGGCTTATTTACATTTTACTTATAAAGGAATGACCATTTGCTGAGAATCATAACAATTTTTACAAACAACATTTAATAAGTAAGCAAATCTATATTCTAAGGCCTTTAATAAACTCGTCACACACATTATCTTATTTGACCCTCACAGAAGCCCCACAGATAAACATTATGATCATATCCTTCTTACAGGTGAGAATACTGACGTATAGGGCCAGCAGATATCAGTTATTTACAATGCCTGGAAATGAAATCCCACTTGAATGAATATAAGATTCACTAGATGGTGATACTTTTTTCCTCTGGTGTTGTATTAAAAGCTGCTATACCAAGATGATAGCTGCTAAGAGTAAGGGGCTGGAGTTCAATCTGGGAATCAAACTTCTAAGTGCTTTGAGAGTTTTATTTTTCACTTTAAAATATAAAATTTCATTGTCATGTGCAGTGTATCAATGTGTGTGTAAATCTAGTAGTGTTGGTAAAAATTACTTGTTTTCTTCTTTCCTATTGCAATGACTGTGATTATGAAATTGAAGGATATCATGATTTTTCCATTTCAGAATGAGCTCATTCTAATAAATGAAAGTTCATCTTCTTTTATAACTTCCGAGCATGTCTTTCATAAGGATTTTAAATATTGAGAATTGATCTATTCACAATACATTTATATCTAAGCTTATGAGAGATAAACAAATTAGTTTTCTTTCCTTAGAAACAGATTGGTGTGATTGTTAAGCAAAGAGTATGGGAAAATATGATTAGGAAGTCCATTAGAAACATAAAATTGCTGGGTGCAGTAGTGCACATGTGGAATCCCAGTGGCTCAGGAGGCTGAGTTAGGAGGATCACAAGTTCAAAGTCAGCCTCAGGAACAACAAGGAGCTAAGCAACGCAGTGAAACCCTTTCCCCAAATAAAATACAAAATAGGGCTGAGATATGCCTCAGAGTTTGAGTGCCCCTGAGTTTAATCCCTGGTAGCCATCCCACCAAACAAAACAAAACAAAACAAAACATAAAATTGAGGGAAAATTGATGATCTTATTTATACTGAAATTTGGACAAAGATGGATTAATAAGTCCACAAACTACCCAATATGACAGAGTATGAACTCACCACAATTAATGTACATCACAAGTGCCAATGATAATTAAATAGGTATCACCAGAACACACTCCTTCTGCCTAACTGAAAACTCTGAAACCTGTGACTATATATCTTCTTTTTCACTATCCATCTCCCATCTCCAACCTCTGGTTATCAACATTCTAATCTCTACCTCTATGAGTTTTGCTTTATATATATATAAAGCAAACTTATATATATATATATATATATATATATATATATATATATGTATATATACACAATATTATATGCATATATACATGTATAATATTAATATATGTACATATATTAATATTATACATATATAATATTATATCTTATATCTGTAAAATATTTTAATATATATTTTAAGATATACACATTTAAAATATATTAATTTTATATTTTAGATTAATATATGTAATTAAATATATTTATGTCTGTTTTTATAACATTTTAATGATATATATATATATATAAGAAAATATATATTGCTATAGATATGCAGAATAAAATATATATTGGTGCAGTTATACATATATATAAATAAGTAAGACCATGAGATATTTGTTTCTCTATCCATGGCTTATTTTATGCACACACTGATCTTAAGTCCATGGTGATTGTAGTTAGTAATAATGTATTGTTTGTTTCAAGCTCAAAGAGGGTATTTAACATTTGTTTTAACATAAATAAATAGCATTCAAGATGACTAATATGTCAACTAGCTCTATGTGATCATTCCACAATGTATGTGTGAAATGAAGCATTTCTGTAGAAACCAAATTACAATAGATCCCTTCAAGCCAGTAACAGATGGAAAATTTTTCCAAAGGAGATCAAATAACAGTCAAGGACTGGGGGACCTATGAGATAAGGGTACTTCAGGCCTCTAGGGGAAAAACCCTACGCCTGACTGTGTATTTTGCGTAACATTCACATGACTATTGGGTAAACTTTCCAGGATGTATGTTAGACTTCATTAACCATCCACAGCTTGACAAAGAACAGACCCCTGATGTGACCAATCTTCTCACAAAGAGTTCAACAAGATACCATCTCAGTTCAGCAGTCAAAACTTCTGAGCTTTACCTTCACCCACTTATAAGGTCACCACCAACCTATCCTGGAATGCATTGACTTACAATTACCTTTGCTCTCTGTCTGTAAATGTAGTTACAACTTTTTTCCCTTCAAAATTACTGGTTAAGGACGATTTGAATCCGTGTTACTGGACTTAGGTCACTGATAACTTAGATCAGAATAAACTATTTTCTTATTTTACTTTAAAGCAGAGTCTATTCATTAGCATTGACATAATCATCAATCAAACATCACATTGTATACCATTAATATACACAATTGTTTTTTGTCAATTAAAATTAAAACAAAACTTAAAACAACTTGAATAGATATCTTATTTGAGTAAGGCAGATTCAAAATAACTTATGTTTGTAGGTAGCATTTGGAAAAATGAATGACTAAACATATAACAGGTAAATGACATAGTCCTTGGTAACATTTTATGTATCAGAAAAGAAAAATCTTCCTAGAATTCATACAATACTATGACTAATAGGGCAGAATCTATGACTCTCTTGGTCAGTAGAGGAGAAAAAGCAGTTCTAGAAAATAGAAGTAAAAGAAAACAGGTAGAGGAATGTGGGAATTATGACAGGTGATCAGTAAAAGCCCAGGAAGTAAGAAAAATCCTCCCCCAGTGTTACAATGTAAGTATTTAACTGTTTTCCAAGAAGACTACTGGGGGAAGTGCCAGAAGGACTGGGTTATTCTGGGGAGAGAGAATATCTCAAATAGATAAAATAAATGGATTATATGAGTTACATTATATCTTGCTTTCCAGTTTTAGAAAGATTTTTCAAGATACTATGTAGATTCATAATTCATATATCATATATGGCCAATTTTATAATATTATACGTCATACCTTGAACAGGAACAGTTATCTCTTTTAGATATAATTTTAACATAATTTAAGTAATATTATTTTTTCTTATGCCTTCTATTCTGGAACACTATCTCTTAAATTTTTAGAAATAATTAGGTATATGATAGTGATGAAATAAATGGAAGTCTTTTTGCAAAAAGAATATTCCAGGAAGCTATTTTTGAGGTCATTGATGATATTTTTTTTGTGCTCTTTTATATATTAAAAACATTTTGAGGCAAATTCTTGGAAATAATTTAATCCCCCTTTGTTTTCTGTTCAGTCATAAGTTCTCATTAAGCATTTTTAAATTTCAAAATAAAATGTTAGCCATAATCTGAAATCCAGTTGTTCCTTAAGGCATGAATGTGTACTTATTTTGAAACAGAATCACTGGAGTCCATACACTTTCCACAGGATGTTCCACCATTTTAATACTCAATATCTGTCAATCATATGAGAAAAACAATATTATAGGATAGGTTAAAAAGAAAATTCCTTTTAAAACTAAAATAGACCTGAATGCCTTTAATTTCTTGTTGGAAATATATGTATTTGAAAAATAACATTTCTGACTTGCAAAATAGAGTGCACTCGGAGCTGTACACATGTATGATTTTAATGAAGAAATTTTAGATGAGTTACATTGTATCTTGCCTTCCAGTTTTAGAAAGATTTTTCAAGATACTATGTAGATTCATAATTCATATATCATTACATATGGCCAACTCAAATGGGTCACAACTAGACAAGAATGTGTAATTTAAAAAATGATTACCTCATTATAGAATACCATTTATCAATTTTTAATATTTGAAAAGAAACCAAAATAGATTACCAGTAGAAATTTGAGTTTAAAATGAAAACATACTAAGTGCTAAAAGGATTATAAAGTAGGTGCTGTGATTTAAATGCTCATCCCTTCAAGATTCATGTTGAAATTGAGTTTGAATTGTGGTTGAAGTGGTTGGGTCAAGAGGTCTATAGACTCACAAGCAGGTTTTATGGCACTACCCCTTTCTCTCCCATCATCTGTCATAGCAAGAAGGCTCTTACCAGATAAGGTGCCCTGACCTTGGAATTCCCAAAGTCCAGAATTGTAATTAAATTAAATTCTTCTCATTATGATTCACTGTGTTCTGTTACAGAAACACAAAATGGATTAAGACACTGGGAAAATAAAGATATGAAAAAAAGTTTTATAACTTAAAGTTGACATAGTAATGTATCTGGTTAATGGAGCTGCACTTGACAATTGGTGCAACTATCCATTCATACCACAACCATGGGTATGGCTATGAGCCAGATCCTGCTAGTTGTTCACAATCTACTTCATGGTAGGTATTCAGAAGTGCATTGGATTTTCTTTGAGATTGCAATGTTTCTTGATAAACAAATATTCTTCTTAACTCCTTTTCAGTAAGGGGTTGTTGAGGGGTAGTTGAATGATATATTTCTAGGTTAATAGGTATAAAATGATTTATTATACTTCACCTTCTTGCTGCATGCCTAAGTTAAGTCTCAATACTTAAGAGTTGAAACAACACTTTGAAATCTTGGAGATAAAAGTTAGAAGATAAAGACAGCAGAGCATCTAACAGCAATCTCAACTGATATAGTATACAAAAGGAAACCGGAATAGTGTAGAATCTTAATTGGACAATATAAATCTAGGAAGTAATGCCAACAGACACTCTTTTGATGAACTGCAAAACTGGACAGCCTATATGGCCTTGAACTCTCCACTTGTAAGTAGTGAAGCATTTGACAAGATAGCACACCTCATCATGACTTTGATCATGTCTAAAATCAAGGGGTTAATCTAAATAATTTAACTAAAAATGTATAGGTACCTTATAGTTATACATAATAATGGGATTCATTATGTCATATTCACACATGAATATAAAATAGTTTGTTCAATTTCATTCCCTTTCATGGAGGTCAAAATGTCTAGGATATAGTTCATTATTACATATTTAATATTCTCTTCTTATAGTTACTGATTTAAATTAGGTATATCAGAATTTGATGACTTCTTTGCTAGATTTAATTTTAAAAAATGTTCCAGTGATTATTAATAAAGTGTGTGAAATACCCCATGGAGTAATTACCATTTTCAGTGGGGGAAGGGTGCACTGCATTTTCAAATTTAACAAAAGAAGATGTAGTTTGAGCCATTGTTCTAATTGGTTTTTAAGGGCTCTTAAGACTCACCATTTTGTGATTAATGATCAACATTTACATAGTTGGTGATGGACCTAAGAGACTTCTTTATTTTGAACTCAAAATTCTGTTCTCTGATTAGTATATTTAGCTAATTATTTATAATTGGATTCAGAACACAATATGAAAATGGCAAAATTTGGAAATCACTTGAAAGTTTAAATAGGGATTTTCCCTGATTCCCATTGCCTTTTAAATTTTATAGAGCTGGAACAGTATAGTTTTATTTAAGAACTCAGAGTAGACTATTATAAAAGTTAAGACTCTGGGTTCTTTACAGCTATGACCTTGTCTTTCTCTATGAGAGTGCTTTTTTATGTGTTTTCAATATACTCTCAAATTTTTACAGCCCAATCTAATAACTGTTACAGTGTTTTAGAGGAAATATGGGCATATAGAGTCAGCAACCAGTAGTAGTGACTTTGATTTCAGATAAGCCTCAAAACCTCTTCACTTCATAGGCAGGCATTCTGTAGGATACTGTGCCTTCTCTCAACTTCACATTAAATGATAATTAAAATTTACATAAAAAATCTAAAATGCCAAACACTGAAAACAGAGTACAAGTCAATAATCTGAAACAATACACAAAGTACAAACTGTCCATTACAGCTTTCAGTATGCAGTCAGCATTCAGGAAATGTGTCTCTGTATTACATACAGGAAATGTCTTGTGGGATAACTAATTTAATGTTTAAGATGTGCCCTCATATGAGAAAAATCTGAGGGGCTTTGAGATCAATCTTTGGAGGATGGTCTATTCCTCACTTCTAACAGAACGCCATCAATTCTTTCATTGTTTATCCAGCTGGAGTGAAATAATACACCATATTGTTGCTGTCTTACATGTGCTAATAGTAGCACATGGGTAACTACTGTTAAATTGTTTATTTTTCATCTCTCCAAGCTCATTGAGCTCTTATATAGGTGATTTGAAAGAAATGCCATAGAATTTGTCTTTGTCAACTGAAAAAAAAAAAAAAAAAAAACAGAACTTTTTATCTGTAAAAAAAAAAAATGAGCAGAAACTGTCAGCTGTCTTCACAATATTATTTCATAAAAAGTTTTGCTCTATTCAATGATTACTTCTTCATCCTAATGAAAGAGAATTGCACCTGCTGATATTTACATAGAGATGGCAAAGTGGTGAGAGCAATATGAAATTTTTTCCTATTTGGTTCCTACTCCCTTATTTTATTTTTATTTATTAATCTTATGAAGAGAATTTTTGCTGACTACTTTACTCCTCTAAATACACAATCAGAGCTGGTGATGGAGCTCAGTAGCAGAGCACTTACCTACCCTGTACAGAGGTCCTAGCACTGCAAAAAAACAAACAAAAGCAATAAAAAAAAAAGAATTAAACATATACCTGCCCCCCACACAAAGCCAACATTTTCATTGTGCTGCATACTTTTAAAAGTTTACTCATGATATTTTACTTTTATTAAAAAAGTTGAAAATAGAAAAGGTATTGCAAATATTTTTCAAACAGTTAAAACTGAAATATCTTCAATCTTACAAATATACAAAGATCTCTTCCAGAGTGCTTAATTTTTAAAAACTGCTTTTAGATATTTAGGTGTAGTATATTTAGGTGTAGTATGTTCCAGTTTTATAAAGTAGAAGTATCTCACCTATATATATATATGCATATATAAATATTGTATATTTTTATTACCCTGAGCCTCAGGCAACATATTCACCTAGTTTTCTTCTTACTTATCAAGCTTCTTATTCCTCTTTTCTTTTGCTGGTAGCTCTGTTCTCTAGCCCTTTAAACTTCAGGTCAGTGATAGCTTGGTTCTTGGATCTGTTCTCATCTCATCTACAGTCTATTCTTGGGTGACTTCATTCATTCTGTTTTTAAAAACCATCTATATGTTGATGACCCTCAAATTTACATCTGCATTCCGCATCTTTTTCTTGACTCGAAATTTATATTCCACAGCCTACTTACATCTCCATATGAGTGACCTATAATCATCTCAAATTACCAGGCCTCAAGTTGAACTCCTGATTCTAACATCATTCCAAACTTTTCCAACAGTCTTCCTGTATCTTACTTTATGACAACTGTATCTTTCCTATTCCTTGTTTTTTAATATTTGGAGACATTCTGAAATTCCTTCTTTGTTCCAGACCACAAATCTAAGTTATTACCAAATCCTGTTGGCTTCACCTTCAAATTCTTTCCCAAAATAAATCACTCTGCTAGCACTCATGGCTGGCCTGAATTACTGCAAAGTTTAGAGGTCTCACTGATTCACCTTTTCCCCATTCTTTCTACAAACATGCCCCAAACAACCTTCTAAAACTAAGGGAAGATATGTATTTTTTTGGTCTATAAAAAACACATTACTTTTCATTATTGATATTATACCACTGGTGGGCCACATTTATCTGGAAATTTGATCATTTCCCTCTACACACAAGTCTTCTTGCTGTCCTTACACATGCTAATCACATTTCCCACTCAAAGTTATGGATCCTGATCTCGCATCTTCCTTCCTTTTTAAAGATCTGCATAGATTGATTTACTAATTCCTCTATAAATATTCCCTGCTCACTCAACCTAATACACCAGTATGTATTTCCCCAACATTTGCAATTCCTGCTTCACAGGATTTTTCTGCCTATGACTTCCCATTATTTTTTCACTCAATTTTCTTTTGCTTTTATGTTTTCCATTGAAATATAAGCTCCATAAAGGCATATCATTTATTTTTTCACTTTTGTATTCTGAGAGTATGGAAGAATTTTTGGAACATGGTAAGCACTCAGTAAATACAAACAATTATTTTCACTGGGAAGTAGAGTTGGAAAAGTGAAGACAAATTCTTTTTATGATAATTTTTTAAAGAGTAAGATTAGGGGTGAATCTAACTTTTCTTTCTTGATATGTTTCAAAAATAGTACGATGCAAAACTTCTTTGTGGCAAAATTCAAATTTCTATAATGGCACTTAGAAAAGTGGCTAATTTTAAAATTTAGACACTAAATACTTACTTATTATTCTTGTCAGACTATGTTCTTATGTATACAAAATGGAAAACAGTGCTTCCATAGGTGAAATCAATGTCTTATTATTATAACTCAGAACAACTTGGCAGAGATGAGGATTTATTTATACCAAGCCAAGGAAGTTTCAGGCAAGTGTGCATGTCAGGGCCATTCGTAAGTGCAGTTTCCATCAGAGGAGCAAGGCAGCAAGGGGAATATACAAAGTAGCTTCAAAACTAAGGAACAGCGTGGGAAATCTAGTGTGCACTATTTAGAATTCTAGGTAGAGAAGATGGATAGTGTATGAAGGAAAATGCTGATAATGGACAGTGCCTTTGAATTTGAATTTAAGTAAAGGAATTCTTTATAATTATGAGAATCGGAAAAATACACTTAGGTCCACTATGGGGACCTGGTGGAAGCCAGAGGCTCTTTTATATTAGAACACAAGGCAATATTTTAGGCAGATACCCGATTCTTACTGTACTTATAACAGTAAAGTGGCAGAAAACACTGAAATAGGATTTACAGGCTAATTGTCAGCAAAACAGTATCAGCTTTAGTTAATACCTACTGTTCAGCACTGAGATTAGATGGTCCTATGCAGACTGGTATCAAAAATGAGTGGGGCTGGGCATGGTGGTACACACCTTTAATCCCAGTGACTCAGGAAGCTGAGGCAGGAGGATCACAAGATTAAGGCCAGCCTCAGCAATTTAATGAGATTCTTCTCCAAATAAAAAAGGTCTTGGTGTGTGACTGTGTGATAGAGGGTTTCTGGGTTTAAACTCCAGTAAGGAGAACAAAATAAACTAAAGAAGATTTAGACTTCAATATATGAATTTATTGGTCAATCCTGGAGCAGGGTGCCTTGGCCTTGTGTCTTGCTGTCTAAACTCTGGGTCAGAGACTGCTCTGGAACTTTTAGCATGGTGTCTGTATTAGCCTGGACCCTTGTAGGGTGGAAATGGCATAGGATCATAGAAAGCTGAAAGGTGTTTTTAAATTTTTTTAAAAAACTTTTTTTTTTCACTTTAAAAATTCATTTTCTTTCAGCCAATAATCACTTGATTATTTTTTTGTCACTATGCACTGCACACTGCCAATAGAGTAATATAAAGAATAAGTTCTTGCCATCATGGAATTTTGTTTTAGTCACAGCTTTGTAATGTACTGTCCTATAAAACTTTAAAATATTATATTTAGTTTTAGGTCTCACTCTATTTTGATACAACTTTGCATTTCATTGTGAAATACAATGCACTTTAAAGGAACATTACAATGAATTGAAGAATTATCTGCTCATCAATGAGGTCCTTCTTTCAATCAATAATAGTGTTAGATGCTCATATTTGGAAAGTATTCTAGAAGTTCTCCAAACCTACCTCTTTATTTTATTTAACTGAGAAGACAGACTATATGCTAAGTAAAATGTAAACGAAATTGAAATGGGAATTTCCTGATACCAGAACTGAGTATATTTTCCTCCATTATGAAGGCTCTGTATAGAAGCCTTATCTCAGAGTCCTTTCTCTGTTTGCCAGTCACGTCAGTACACATACTGTCATTCACCCCAAATTGTAGCATTCGGATTGTTCTGAGAAGAAAACAGGACAGTTCTGAGAAGAAAAGAAACCTCGCTTTCATTTATCTGTCTATACTTCTATATAACACTTAAAAGGGATTATTGAAAAAAAAATAAACACTGAAAGCCATTAAAAATAAAGGTAAAAGTTATCTTATAAATACCAGCTTGAGAAATCAAAGTTTGCAGTTGAGATATATATATATATATATATATATATATATATATATATATATATATATCTCAACTGCAAACTTTGATTATATATATATATATATATATATATATATATATATGGAGAGAGAGAGAGAGAGTTGAATTTAGCACTGCAAATTTTTTTTTTTCATCTAAAGATTTTGGATAAATAGGTAGAAGGAGATAGGGAGGTATTGTGGAGAGAAATCAATCAAATTACGTTTCATGAATGTAACAATATCCCGCAATGAAACTCACCATTCTGTAAAATTAATACAAATCAATAAAAAAAATTGGGTTGAAAAACTGAGTGAAATATTAATTACTTCCACAGGTTCTTCCCTCATATTTTTTCACTAGTCAGAACCATTTTTATGCAAGAATGAGGAAATTCAAAATGCTGAGGAAGAGGAGAGGGAGGCAAGTACCTTTTGCTTAACTGGCCTTTGGTGTCACCTCTCTTGGTTGGATGTTCTGGAGTTGGTGTCCAGTGACTGGCTATAGATGTCTCTGCAGAATGAGTAAAGATTCCCTGGTTCCTATCAGGACTGCTGAGTGTTCTTCCCTTGATGTCATACTCTCTTAAGGTAGCCACCAGTCTCTACCACTACCTTATCCATGTGCCCTTTTTACATTTTCCCTCACATTTCTACCATCAGGTGAAGTCTCTTCATTAAACAAATATTGAACCATCTGGAAGGTGCATAGATAGATAGATAGATAGATAGATAGATAGATAGATAGAGATATAATTGTCTGGCATCTTTGATGATATTTATGTAAGACAGCAACTTGATTTTTTCCTTCCTCAGAATGCTCCACTGATCACCACTGTAAGGAAGAAGTATCTTGATATGATAGAACCTCCTTTTAACTACCTGAGCACAGTTGTTTTCAAGATTTATTTACTCTTCATTTCAGTCCAGTTTCAACACAGAAGACTGAAGTCTCCAAACCAACAGAGACTACTGTAAACTTCATTTGGGACTTTGAATAGACAGTTGACCACAGGAGTAGAAGAAGCCCATCATGTTCATGAATACTGGGGTTTTAACCTGAATATTCTTAGAGTATGAAAGCTGACTTCTCCCTCTATTTTTCCAGTATTCACAACTGTCACCTAAAATGCAAAATGCTTTGATCACCCTACTCTATTAGGGGAAGACACTGTTCTTAAAGAATGTGGATACATGGGTAACAATGGAGTCCTATGGAATGAACATAATAAACTAATAAACTGTAGTAGTATGTTAAGTAGTCTTGTATCTGTGGTATAAAAATGCTGTTTTTCTCTGATCTGTTTTCTGTTTAATTCAGTTTTGGCTTCTTAAAACTTTACTGGAAAGCATTCTTAATTTTCTGATCATTTTCTCTCTTAAGGTTATAGTTTAAAGCTCCTATCTTATATCTGATTCATAGCCCTATAGCTCTCCTTTTTTTCCTATACTCACTACAAGCTCATTCAAATTGTTGGAAACAAGAGGCAAAGAAATAGGTTTCATCTTTCCCAACTTGGATTTGTTGTCACTTTTCTGGCAAATATTGCTTGGCAGCTGGTATCTTCTGGGTGGTGGGCATCCAAATTCTGTATATTATCAGGCTTTGGTATGAAGCTTTCACGTGGCAATTATGAGCCCTCTAACTATAGAACCTCATATTTGGGGGATGTAACTCTAATGCTGCCTCTTTTGTTGCTTCATCTTCTACCACCAGCAACACACACCTCAGCCTCTTACAGCTGGTATCAAATGTACTGAATTCAAGCAAACATGCTAAAGTCCAGCTGCCCTATGGGATGCCAACCCATGGAAAACAGCCACAGCCCTGCTCTGCTTCGCCAATTGCTAAGAAAGCAGACAGGTTCAACATTATCTCTTCTCTTGCCAGTTCATCCATTCCCTGTGCATAGACACGTTGGCTTTGTAGTCTGATTGACCACAGGGAGAATGAAATGCCCCTTTGGATAGATACACTTAATTTCTCTTCTTTGTCATATCTGACTTTACAGAAGAAATGAGAAAGATCCACTGTCTCTCTCTTCTGCAGCCATCTTTATGGGATAGTTGTGTGTTATGGTCTGGAGAGTAAGGTTGATTTTACTTCTGAATAAATCTTAGAGAAGTCTACGAAATCCAAGATCAAGATGCCAATGGAGTTGACAGCTTCTGAGACCTATCTCAGACATAAAGTAAACATAACTATCTATTCCCCCCTGTGTCTTCTCTTAGTTTTCATCCTCTAATTTTTTGTCAAATTTCCTCTTTTTCTATGGACGTCAGTCATATTAGATTGGTGATACGCTAATGACCTCATATTAACGTTTCTAACTGGATGATAATACTTCAACATGAACTCCAGGGGTGTATGATCAGCCCATTAGTACTGTTGTTATTATTTCACATATTTTTTTGTGAAAGAAATGGAAGAAATCTAGAGTTCTATTTTAAAAATTGTTTTAATACATTTGAGAAAAGAAAAAAATAGGTAGTCATCTGAAATAGATACTTCACACATCATACTGTATGAAAAATGTTGGCTTCCCTTTGTTTCCATAATTATTACCAAACAACATAACTTCCTCTTCACAAAAAAATCCTTCCTGGGAGGGGAACCCCTTCTCATATGGGACCCATGAGAGCCATATAACCAATCTCCATTCCAATGTCATAGTTTGGTTCATATGTTTTCTGTTCTAAGAACTTTATGACTTGATTCAGAATTTCTCTTTCCACTTCAAGGACAGCCATTGCCATGGGTGTAACTTCAACATTAATGGGTCAGGGTACATATCTACCAAAATAATAGTCCTCTCATTACTTTTTGGACATCTACAACTTTTAAATCTTTCCTTCCTTACCCTCTACTGATCCACATAGCAGTTACTATGCACATTTAGTGCTTCATCCTCTTGTAAAGTTCAGGGTATGTATAAATATGAGTAATAACAACCATTTGCCTTTCATGAATTTTCTGTTTCAGTGAGAAAGGATTTGAGTAAAAAGAACTATTACACAAAAAGTTATCAGTTTATTTACTCACTCATCAAGCATCAATTAAACAACATTAACTATATTGTTGAATACCTGTTTTGTTTTACATTCTAGACATATATTAACTCAATTTAATTTCCACTGAAAAACTTACGAAGAAGATCTACTACTATCCTCTTTTTATAACTGAGAACTGAGATATCAAGAAGTTAAATAAGTGATCCAAGGTCAGACATTTTGTGGGTGCCACAGATGAGACTTGAACTTACAGTCTGACTCCATAGTCCATTCAATCACTATCCTATGCTATCTTTTCTACAAATGTAATTATGCAATCAATCTAAGCTGGCATCCTTAAAGTGATAGTTACATGCCCATTATTAGCTGATACAAAAAAATGGCACTGAGCTACCCAGCCAACCAGTGTATGGACCAGAGCAGACCTCCTCATCCCCAGCTCAGTCATGCGTGCCCTTTCAGTAATAGCCAGAGAGCCAAAACAGGAGTTGAGTGTTATGAGTTTAGGATTTTGGCAAAGATATTGAAATACTGTTCAGTAAACTTGACTGGAACTATAATGAATCCACAACCTTCTCAAGAAGGACTCTCATTTAGTATCATAGCCAAGCCAAGACTACACTCAGGGGTGGGGACAGACCCAAGCCCGAGGGGAACCCAGAGGAATGTTAGGAGAAATAAGGAGAGAGCTGGATTTGGCTGCTCCTGATAAAGCAGCAACCTCAGGACAGCCCCCCCGCCCCTTTGTGGCTTCCTGATTAAAATGGGTTCCATTTCCAGGCAAGGTGAATTTCTGCTCTTGCTTTATCCTGCTGGTATTCTGCAGGAGCTCTTGAAATTAGAATTAAATTTGGAAGCTCTTAAGAAAGAATTTGGATATAGACCAAGGACACTCTGAAAGTGAATGAAAATCTTTTTGAAAATTGTGTTGCTGGTGGAAAATCTGGCATAGGAAATATGTCTGGCAGCAGACTAACCCTTTGTAACAAGAAATCAAGTGTTCCTAACAGCATTCTTTGTTTTACAATGAATTATTTGTGTCTTTACTATTAATGCTTTCAGGAAATACATTTATTGGGAGATAATTATCTTTATATCTCTGTGCTAGGCATCATGGGAATACAAATGAATTCAGTCTGAGGTATGCATGTGGGGTGGAACAGCAGGGGACTGAGATGGCAGGCATGTAACTCATGCTTTGAAAGAGAAAATATATTTAACTACATGACAAGGTATGCACTTTTAGAGAGGAAACAGAAGGAAGTAGGACACAAAGACAAAAGCAACTAAATCTATATTAAATATGTAGATACATTTGTTCTGATTAGTTTAGAGGGAGAAGAGATAAGTAAGCTTTTGAGATTTTTCACAATTTTGGAATATTGTGATGTTTTAAAGATGATGGAGTGTTAAGAACTCAGCTTCATAACACATAACCTTGGATTTGGTTAAATTTGATCCTATGAAACCTAACACTTGATCATATTTGATTACCTCTGACTGACCTGATTTTCTCAATTATTTTTTAACCCAGGTGAATTAGATGGGATGGTGTGAGATGTTAAATGCAATATCTAGGGAAATTATTAGCACTATTATTTGTGTCACCATCATCACTATCTTTTGGTTTTGTTTTTGGTTTTCATAGAAGTAAGGGCTAGCATGTGAAGGCCTTGACAAATCTATGAAAGTTGGGTCTGATAATGTAGACAGTGCTAAATTCTTGAGTAGAATGAAATGATAAAATTCTGAATAAAGTGGTAAGATTTCTTCTTATAGCACATTGAAGCTAAATAGAAAAAAGACTATTAAGTGTATATTACTCTGATCTCTTGCCAGGTACATGAATCTTTATTAAGATAGATTGTAAGATTCTCTAATTAAAAGTTGGAAAAAGCTATCTCTTGACTTTTTAGACATACTCTACTACCAACTTTTTCAATAATCTAGGCATATAAACTTCTTCTTCTTTTTTTTTTTTTGCAACTTAGGACTATTTTGTTAATTATGCACATTATCAAAGGCATAGACCAGAGAAAGCAGGTAGGATACAAATTTGGTTTTTCAACTTGCCTGGAGATGTGGGACTCTATTGACCAACTCAGGGCTTCTTTGTAGCTTTCATTGTTTCTTACCATTCCCTTTTTTCTAAGTGTTCTTTATGGGATTACTTCCTTATACTTTGGGAGAAGGGAGTAAAAGGTAAATGACCACACATGGACAGTTATACAACTTCAGAGCACAACTTTCTGGTGTAGATTAAGTATTTTGCATTTAATTTGTAGATCAAATTGCATATTACTCTAATTATGCAAATCTGCATTAAAAATAAATGATGCATGCATCTCATTCCTTTCAGAGAAACACTGCTAATTACTAAATAATTGTTTAATGGTTTGCAACTAGGTTAACCACATACATGGTATATTGCAATATAGCAGTTTTATATCAACCCCAGGCAATAAAGAAGCAAGCATAATCTTCAAGTGCATATATTTAAAATAGAACCACAATCTACATTAGTTGGAAAAAAGGATTATTCAGATTTAGTTTTCAAAAAAACTTGCTATTAACAGTGATTAATTTTGCTGTAGCTAATTAAAAAATAATATATTTTTGTCTAAAATATTAATTCCTATGTACAATGTGTGAAAATAATTTTTTATCAGGAAATGACTTCAGAAGAGAAACTTAACACATACTTTCTGATGACAGTTGTGAAGAAATTAAATCTCTAGCCTCACTTAAATGTATCTATTTGTCTTTGCATTGCTATCCTGGCATATCAGTCAGGCAAGATAGCAGCTTAATTTTTTCCTTAGAGTTTGTTTTTCCTTTTGTGCAAGATTTATGTTCAGATCCATGTAGTGGGGTTCACAGTCCTTGCAGGCGTATGGAGGATTCCCCTCAATATTCTTTACAGTCTTACTGGTGTCACATTTGGAGAACACATTCCAGAGTTATCGTTCAAAAAATATATTGCACTTTGATTTGCAAAGATGGAGCCAAAAAATAAGTGACAAAGACATTTCTAAAAATAAAACATTTCTGTCTCTTTAAAATATTTTAAAACATTAAAAAAAGATAAAGACCTGTAACATTTTTTTCTTACCTTTCTCCACTTAGCAGTGTGACATTGAGAATTTACATTCCTAGATGGCATCAGAACAGAGTGTAAGCATCTCTTTGAAATCAGATTTTTCTCTGGCCTGTCAGATTCTAGGGAGGGTGGGAAACAAAGCTGGCTGGGTGGAACAAAAGTCACAAAGCCTTGTGGGAAATGTAGTAGGCTGCAGTCACTCAGCAGAAGGGATCCAAGTAACAGGGAAATGACAGGAACATTTGAACTACTGAGATCTTGACACCTGAACGGATTCTTTCTGTGCCGTCAGAGTACTCCTAGGAGAAGAAACTAGAGAGGATATAATGGAAGACTTAAAATAATTATATATAAGCCATTGTTAGCATGCTTCTGAATTCAATAGCTTGGGAAATGGATTGAATATTCTTCTACTTTGGCTTGCAATATTCAAATAGCATCCTACCTGGGATGAAACTGAAATTCCTGAAGTACTGACTCATGCTGTCAGTCATTTCAGAGATGATTAAAATGCTGGTTGCCTCTGTTCCAGATTTGTGGAGGGATTGGGGCGGGACGCTAACACTATATATTGAAAAAAAAAAAAAGAAAAACATTTTTGTACTGTTGTACAATTTGCTTGTAGTTTAAGCTAAATGATATTACAAGAGTTAAAATATTTGATGTATACATGTAATAAAAATTGTAATGCATTCTGCTGTCATTTATTTACTTTTAATCAATAAAAATTTTAAAGTTTACAAAGCAAAATGTTACAACAAATAAAGATTAATTAATTGTTGAAGGACTTTTAAAATAATTTTAATATAGTCTAAATGCACAGTGTTATCTTCACATCCCCCCCACCATCCCCTCAGAGCAACTTTCAGGGCTACAAAATCTATGCTTGGTAAACATCTTATGCAGATGAAACTCTTTTTTATCCTTTATATAATATTTTGACTGAATCTTTTCGATGTTTGGAAACACAAATGATTACCACTATTTCACAATGGTCTACAATATTTAAAGAGTAACACACTGTACAGATTTGTAGCCTGAACAATACACTATACCATTGAGCCCACACATGGAGTAGACTATACTATCTCAGCTGTGCTTATACCCTCTCTGATTGGCACTGATAAAATTACCCAAGGTCACATTACTCAGAACTGTATCTCAGGTATTGAGCGATGCCTGACTAAAAAGATCTTTGACTCTTCTTTGAAGTTGACACATATAGTAATAGAATCCCAAATCTCCCTGTGTTACCATATAATGGAATTGAAAAAGGCCCACCCTTGAGCCAGGGAATTTAATTCTCCATTATCTCTTCTCTCTCTGTGACCAATTGTTGCATTGACTTTTGTTTATCATCATTCCAGTAGCTCATCTTATAGTTTTTTTAATACAATATTTTTTAATTGCTACAATTTTGTTGCCTTGGGAACCTACTAAGAATTTGAATTAGCAACACCTACTTCTTTTGGCTCCCCACTCTCTCCTCAGTCTGACACATATATTCATTTGTGTCTTCACCATTCAAACACCATGTGTGTATTGAATGTTCCCATGGTGCTATGTACCAGGACAGTGGTGGTAATGTTAGAGAAAGGGATGTAAGGGTGAGAAGGACACAGTCCCTGCCCTCAAGGATTTTAGATTCTATATGACAGAAATTTAATATAATTTGAGTTCAATCTAGTGATAAGAAAGATGCTCATAAAATAGGACAGTTATAGAAGAACACAGAAAATCAATATCT
Organism: Ictidomys tridecemlineatus; assembly: GCF_052094955.1. Lineage (NCBI taxonomy): Eukaryota > Metazoa > Chordata > Mammalia > Rodentia > Sciuridae > Ictidomys > Ictidomys tridecemlineatus. The sequence goes on from NC_135482.1 coordinate 27,600,086, forward strand.
CTGCGACTATGTTGAGAGACCTGAGAAGCTTTAACAGAGCAGATGCTACCTCGACCATACGCTGAAAAATTTTATGAAGGTTTGTTAATACACTTTTAACCTCAATAGGAATAGTGATAATATTCACAATTCTTTGCTAATTTCTTTATTTGAAGCTATCACTTGCTTTTCTCATGGAAGCTCCCAGAACTACTTCCTACACTCTTTCTCCTCTCCATCTTCTTCAGGATCAAACCTTTGGAGATAAAGCACTCTTTCTACCTTTCTTCTTTTTCCTTGGAAACTTCAGAGCTCAAAGAAACTTCAAGAACCTCAACTAGTTCTAGCTTACCTGTTATATTTTATATAGGTGAAATGTAAATGTTCTTATATTAGCCAGTCATAAACAATTTATTCAAGTTTATGTTCTCTGAGTTCTGAGCAATTACCTTCAAAAAACCTTTACTTCAGGGTATATGTGTGTGTTTACAGGGTTCAGAAATAGACAATGATGGAATATGGCCTGAACTCAGGATCATTTGAGATGCAAAAACAGTGGCATTGATTAATCATTTCCTCACACCAGGGTTATTTTTAATGCAGTAAGATGTTTGAATATAGACTCTATCAGCAAACTTTCTCTTATATTCTGTTTTCCCAATTAATTCAAGAAGGGCTATTTATCTTTAGTGATGTATGTTGTATGAGGCAAAATTAATGCACCTAGCTTCATTTAGATTTTAATTGTTCTACTCATAAATCCTGGAAAAGATAGTATTTATAAAGATAATTGACAGAGATGAATAGCCAATATTAGGGTCTGTAGCAAGACTGGCCAAACTATAATGCTTAGCCTAGGAAATGGATTTGTTGTCTTTTGAGTTAATGGAAATTCTATTTTGTCAACATGTACATATTACATTTAACCAAATATTAATTTTTTATGAATGTGCATATATGTAATCATATATTTATATGATTTTAATTAGTTTTTTGTCTATTAGACAAAGAAAAAATCCCTCCAATGAAGCCTACAAGTGTTCTCTTCAATAAAACACAAAGTAAATAAGAGTTTTCCAAAGTATCTCAAAATTTATATATTTTAGTGCTTTCTTTTCTCCATTTTCATATTAAGAAAAGTGTTGTTATACTTCAAATTAAGCAGTTCAATGTTTTTAACATATAAAAGGAACTTATTGAAACATCCTGGCATTTTAAGCTATACACTTGTGTTCTTCTTCTCAATAATTTGACATAATTCATTGGCACTAGTTAATGAAAATTGATGTACTCTTTGTGAGTACAATTACAGTACAACTAATATACTTAGTGTTGAATGCAAATTTGAAAGCTATCAATCAAGATATTGGAAGACACTTTGGCTTTATCAATTTGAAATGAGACCAAAATTCAATGAAGGAAGAATAAGTAGACCATGCTTTCCTCCTCAATAGATTTTTTTTGGCTGCTTTGTAAAGTACAGATCATAATTACCATGGATGGTTTTACAATACACTGAAGAACAGGAAATTCCATTTAGTTCACTGCCCATATTCTTTCCTTGCTCCAATTGAATTTCTTTGTATTGTTTAGTATGATTATCATGGCTATACACTTGATCCCACTGCGTGGTACAGATGCACATCTTTTAAGTATCTATTGTTGGAATATAAAACAGGCTTAGTTGCAAGACAGTTATTGCTTATTTGAATGAGTGCAAAGAAGTATCTGAGGTTGGATGAACAAGAAAGAAGCCAGCAGAAATATATTCTACAAGGTGGGCATGAATTACAAGAAACTGATTTGGTAAGAAGAAACTTCTAGAAAGCTTGGAGGGGCTTCGTGCCTAGGTGTCATGTAAAGTTCACGTAGGATTAGAATATCCCATCATATGGACAGGGTGTAAAAGTGGGACATTTAAGAGAACAGTAATTATTATTTTGCTACCAGACCATGTAAAACAAAACTCCAACCAGTGAACCAAGCAAAGTCTGGAAGTAGTCCCATGGAAAGGAAAGGTAAGACATAGGTAGGGCATGAGGGACAAAGCCCGGAACTGAGATTTAACAGGGGTCTCTATTTAGGACAAATGTAATCATTTGGCAAATATTTGTAGGTGATTAATATGTATGATCTATGAGAGCTGGGAAGGAAGGGTAAGACACAGGCTTTGTTTTTAAGTTCTCATAGTTTAATGAATTATTTAGTCATTTACACAGATTGATGTAAAAGTGAATCAGCAATCAGCACAGGTACCAGAGATTATGCAAGTTTTAATGAGAGGAAATTTATTTATCCCAAAGGGTTATGGAATTAAGAGGAAGAAATAGAATGAACAAAGACACTGGATGGAATGTTTTACTCTCCTTTGAGAACAAAGTGAAAAACAACGTGTGATCAGAGGTAAGGCTGATGAAATAGGTGGGGTTCATGTCCAGAAAATCTCATATTTGCACACTATGGCATTTATACCCTGTGAATGATGGTTACTGGATGGATTGAATCAGGAGTGCCTGATATATACAATTTGTATTTTACTTTGATTATTCCTGCAGTTGTGTAGATAATAGAGCAGAGGAATTACACCAGAAGACAAGGTCTGCCTTTTGAAGAGCATTACAGTGGTTCTTCCAAGAAACGATGATGTCTGACTGATGAGAATGGGATAAGGAGAGAGGTGGTAATAGATTTGAGATTTATTTAGAAGAGCAAATAGGAAAAAACATTTGCTGTCTAGCAATTATAGTGAGATGAAGCTGTGTGCTCAACAGAGTCCTTTACTTTTCTTCCAAAACTTATGGAAAGACTCTCATTTTTCATCCTTCCTTGCAATTAGCTTGGCCTTATAATCATGTACTGGCCAGTACAATATGGTTTTTAAAATGTTGCTTAATACTTCTGGTTTGGGCCCACTAAAAACATTTTTAGGCATGCTCTAAAGTTACTCTTCTTTCTTCATCTGGATACATAGGGTTTTAAGTAGCACTCCAAGATTTTAGCATGGAAGAAGCAGGCATCACTGAATGACTAAGACACAAAGCTTAGAAGGTCCAGTATTGATCTGATTAAATTTAATTGACTTCAAGGGAATTTGTTTGTTATAAAAGTAATCAACCTTGATGAAAATTTGAGTGAAAAAATGTGAGTAAATTAAAAGAAACGTAATTACATGGCAGGAGACTATTTCATTTTCTGACATGGTGAATTTGAATTGACAATGAAGTAATTAGAAGACAGGTGAAACCATAAAGTGATAAGATTGATCAGGAAATAGTTGACTGAAGAAAATAATAGGTCAATGATGAAAATCTGGGGCACCAAAAGTTAGTAATGAGAAATATGAGAAAAACAAAGAGCTGAGACTGAGAGAGTCCAGGTCAAATTGAGGGAGACGTGACTTTCCATTTTAAGGTGTTAGGATTTAGCTCTTTAGATGATAGGACGTCTCTACACAATTAGCATTTAAAGTCACTCTGTCAGAGGATTCATATGGTAAGACTTACATTTTGTGTAGATTATTCTTATAGCTCAGCAGATACAGATGATACATATGAATTCAAACGCTCAAAGAAGGGTTGGGTCTCCACTAGAATGGTTAATGTAAGCTGTTTTGAAACCCAGGTAATTAATGTTTTAAGGAGAGAAAAAAAATAATGGAAAAAAATATCAATAATGCCAAACTCAAGAGCTTCATTTTTATTTGGAGTTTGGCAACATGGCAGTAAATGAGGACTTAAGCCATATTGTGGTGGGCGAAAAATGACTGGATGAGGGGAAGTAGAGATTACAAAAATAGATAAGCTTTCTGAGAATGTAAGGGAAGACAGTGAACTGTAGACAGAGGCATATTTTTAAGGTTAAGTGGTTTTTGTTGTTGATTTTTGTCAGAATGAAAAAGATGTAAAATGCAAATAGTCAAAAGAGAAAAAGAAAGCGTGAAGATTCTGCAAAAAGAGGAAATAAGTCAGATGCAGAGTTCCAGGAGTAGAAAGGGAGTAGAAAGTCCAAACTGGTGGAGTTGGTCTGAATAGGACATGAGGTACTAGAGGAAAGAAAGTTAAGAACTATGCTATTAATGTCTGTAGATGAAGACTTCAGAGGACAGTTGGTTCATATTTGATTTACTCTGTCTTCTTGAGCACAGAAGTTGAAAACATGTTGGGAAATACAAGTACAGAATGGTCATTGAGAATATCATTAACATTGTAACCAAGGAAAAGTGAAAGGTTTTGTATGTAGGACTAAAGGCAATTGCTTTCTTCTCAGCTAACTTTGATATCATGGATATCATGGGTAATAATTGGTACAAAATTTCTCAATTGTCCCTTTAATGATTAACCCATATGTTAGACTTTATTTTTTAAAGGCAATATTTTCCAGTGATTTTGAGATTTAGATACAATGGTATTTTTTGATGAATAATGTCATTGTTGAGCTGCCTTTACTATTGCATGTATAAAAATGTCACAATAGAATTAAACAAAAGTAAAATGGCTTAAAATGTGTAATCATTTATACAGGGGCCTTTTCCTGTCTTCTTTTATCAAGTGCATGTGGAAACCTAGGTAGACAAGAATTCATTCCCTTAGCAATTCTCCCTCTCCATTCTCATTTTTTCAAATATCATGTTGAAATATGCACATCACATAAGAAGTAATTCCCTCTGAAATAGAAAAACAAGTGGTATCATCTCTTTGTTCATACAATAATTTTGTAAAATGAGATGGCTTACAAAATAAATCTCAAGTGATTGCTGATAACAAAATCAATATCACTATGAAAATGTAAAACATCATTTGTTCTAAGAGACTTTTCCTGAAATATCCAGGTTACATTGGAAGCTTCTCTTCCATGCTTTATGAAGCAAAATATACCCTTGACAGTATTCTTGGTTGAAAATCATACTTCATATTTGCATCCCAAACTCATTTCCTTGAGAAAGAGGAATGAATATACCTTACCTGTCTATATTTTTAGAATGTTGAAGACTGCTTGTTACATTATTAAAAATCAGTAGATGGTAATTGAAAAAAATATCAAAGAATAAGTGTATTGTTGAATAAACAAATGAATGGATTTTCTCATATTTAGAGAAAAAATGAATTTTTTAGTTTAGTACCAGACCACAAAAGTGAATCCATGACTTATTACCTCAAAATAGAAATAAAAAATATAAAAAACAAACTAATTCTGTTATCAGAAAAAAGTATGTATAAGAACATGTATTTCCTTTATGCCTATGATAGCTGCTGTAATTTTCTTTTTTGTTTATAAATATTAAGGAAGTAAGAGAAATGCCCAAAACTAAAATGCACTTTTGCATTAAAAAATAATGCTGCACTACACAACATAATTGGCAAAAAAAAAAAAAAAATGTCTGGCCTAGTACTCCATAGATCAGAATGAGAAACTGCAAATAATATTTAAAGTCACTGAATCACAAATATGGATGTAAATCTTTCAGTACATGCAGCTTTTGCATTGTTTTCTTGGACTTGCTAAGCAAACAAACAGGAAATCTTTTTGAAGATTCTTAAGGGTTACAGGTTCTTTACTGTTTATTCAGGCGTTTATTCTGTTTTAGTATTAATTTTGAATTCAGTTCAGTTATATAAGAGAAGATACAAATGTTAATAGCATACTTATTTTTTCATTAATCCTAGAAATAAATTATTCATTCCATAAAATATATTGCTTTGTAGTATTAATAAAGAAAACACTACTTCCACTAATTGTTATTAGCATGCATACTTGAATTGATATTAAAATTAAATAATTTCTTACATAATCAAATACTCAAGAGTCTACATTCAAACTCAAAAATTGCAAAAATTTGCCAAAATGGTAGTGTTAACCTAATTTAAAAATGAAAGATAAATTTAATGCATTATTCAATGCATTGGTAACTAACTTTGAATTGTTTTACCATTATGTTCTCTCCTATGAATTCATAGTGTTATTATTGCTAAATATAACTTGTAACCAAAGGCATTACATTATAAAGTGCAAAGATTATTAGAAATGCAGGTGCTAACACAGGCATACCACTCCATGATCTTATGTGTTTTTTTTATCAAGCCAAATATAGATCTGATCTTCCCTTTTTCCATTTATGAAATGATTATATTATGAAATGTTCTATATCCATTGAGAGGGATATAGAACAATTGTAATAATCACAGCATATATTCAAAACAGTACATAAATAAAATTTATTATTAAATATTAGATGATCCTATTTCCCAGACATTTGAAGTGCTTTGTAATTACTCTTCTATTACTTACATGTTATATGCATCTTGTTTTCTGTCATTGTTTTGGGAATTTTCTTTATAAACGAAAGCATCAATAAGTAGAAAACATACAAATGTAATAAAGAAACATAGCATAATATATTTTGCATATATTATGCATATGTATACACATAAGACTGACTTTGATTTGAATTTGTTTATTTTTATATACAAACATTTTTCTATTTTTCTTAAAAAATAATTAAATTACAAGTAATTTACTAGAAAAAAGAGAGAGAAACTGTAGAATAATTTTTTTTTTCTGATGGTACCAGGCTGCTCTGGAACTAGACTGTACCATCACTGATTTCTTATTGTTCGTGAGCTAGAAAACTGGAGTTTTTCTTTGAGATGCTCTTTACTTGATTTAGGGAGGCACATATATCAAACCTAAAATTATTACACCTTATTATTCATTTACTTAAGGAAGACCAGAGTTATTAAAATGATCTGAGAATAGTTGCTTCATATTACGAAAGTCATCACTGTTCATAATGATACTGATAACTCACTTCACTAGCCTCAGGGTGTCTCTCCGAAGGGATTACTGTGATTCGACCTTCTAGTTTGTTTTGTCTAGGATGACTTTGATGATCAGTGGGACAGTGTTGGCATGAAGGAATAGGAATTAGAATGTGTTCACCAGAAGACAACATGTTCATCCTTCATCCTTCTTCAAACAGAGATTGGCCTTATAATTGTTGGTAAGACAGGATTTCTTGAATACCATGTCAACATGTGGGTGAAGGAGGAAAATGATCAATAAGAACCATCCTAAGAATGGACATGTTGAGTGATCATTAATTAGAGGGTTGCCTGATGTCAAGTTTTAAGGTGTTTTTTTTTTTCATTTCTTTTTGTACATCTTTTATTATCTTCAGAATTTAGTGAGGTTAAATAAGAAAGTCTTTCCCTTACTTTCTTGTGACTACTTTGTCCAATTGCCCCATCCAGGTGGCTTAAAACAACAGATATTTATTCTCTGACAGTTCTGGAAGCCAAATATCCTACCTCTATAATAACTGGGCTGAGATCGAAGTGTCAACAGGACTTTGCTCCCTTGCAAGCTCTAGGAGGGATTCTACTCCTTGACTCTAGTAGCTCACAGCGGCCACTGGCATTCAGTGGATTGTTAACACATCACTCCAGTCTTCAAGGTTAGCATCTTCAAATTTCTGCCTTGTCTTTGCATCATTTTCCCTCTGTGAATGTATAACCTGCCTTCCTTTCTTGCCTCTGTCTTATGAAAACATTTGTGACCCCACCAGATATTCTACAATTATCATCCAACACAAGATTATTAATTACATCTGGAAAAAAACCACCTCTTTTTACTTTATAAGATAATATTTATAGGTTCAGGAATTAGAACTTAATGTTTTTGAAGGAGACTGTTTGTACCTATCACACGCTTCCCCTTTGCACCTTTAAACAAGTATTGATATAATGCTGACCATTTAATTAAAATCTTCCTGCATACGCCAAAGAATGAGAAGGAACAAGAGCAAATGAGCCAGATATCATCCCCACAGCATAACTGAAAGAAAGGGAGCACAGTCTCTCCATTACCTACAGGTATGAAAAAGCATTTTCTCGCTTCCAGAGATTAAAACCTAGACAAAACACAAGAGATAAGTGGCCCTAAGGTTAGTCTAAAATAGTAACCAAAGTAAAAATCTATCTTGCATGTAAAAGTTTTTAAAAAGGACATTAGAGAACTTATTTTAAAATGGACTATAAGTCCTATATGTCTGCATAAAAGCTTTTGTAGGAATGTTAATAGCCATTTTATACTAACATTTGAAAATATCACAAATGTCTATCAACATGTGACTGGATAATCAAATGTGGTATGTCCACTCAATGGAGCATTCAGAAATTAAAATAAATGCTCCTACACTACTACAATATGGAATTGCTTCTCCTAAAATTAAACTCATATCTAACAAAGTACACTATGCCATCCCTCCACACCAGACAGAAGGTGGAGAAAGAAAAACAAAATCTATCATGGGATCAGAATTTACCTTTATATCTGCTGTTCATTAATACTACTGTTTGAGCCCTGCTACCAGAGAATATTCAAATCTGTTCACACTTACTTGAATTCACTGTCTTTTGAGACATCATCTATTGTTACTTGTACAGTTTTTTTTTTTTTTTGTCCTTCTCTGATATGGCTTTGTTGTTTACCTACCAATGGTACTTGTAAATTTTTTTTCTATTGGGCTGATAATATTAATTATCACTAATTTTGCCTATTAGTGATAATTAGTCTGTCATACATCCAAGAATCAATCACTTCCTAACTGATACAATTTTGATCCAAATCTCCATAAGCATAGTTGTAATATTTTTTCTGTTTCTTTTTTTTGTATTTATTGCTCTACAGTCTAGTTTTCATTTTAAAATTTAAGTCATATCATGTTGCTTCTCATTCACAATTTTCCAACAACTTCACGGCTCATTCAGAGAGGAGTTGAACTCCTTATAATAACTGCCTTAAGGCCGTTAGAAAACAGAAACAATCAGATTGTCAAAATCAGACTTAGGTGAATCAAATATCTCATTCTGTATTAAACTTCACTAATAATTTCAAGGACAAAAATAATCATGGGACAAAGGCAAAACAGGGAAAAGTGTCCTTTCTTACTACATCAGTATTTACTCTGGTTTTGATTAACATAGAAAGTCTCTAAGTAAAACATGCATCTACATTATTTTCTCAGAAATTTTCATTTTGGTAATGAAATGTTTCTACTTATTCTCAATTTCATAACCTTTTTCCTAGAAATATACTTTCTAAATTATTAATTCCAAGTTTTCCTAACCTGAAAAATCCTAAATAGGCTCTATATGTCCTACTGAAAACATTCTATAAAAAAGTACTCTTTCTTTCACTGAAAGTACTAACTATTTGTTACTGACATCTTTTATAGCTACATTTGACTGATTCCTCTTCATTATTTTCTACAGGGATTTCCCTATAAAGAAAGAGAATTGGTTGCAAACTTGCTCTTTATCCATTTGTTTCTCAGGCCCTGATTGGATTTGGTTTCAATACGTTTGACATAACCTTGGACTAAATTGACCTATTAAGAATCACATCCAATTTATCCACTTCCAGCTTTGGTAATAAGTCATGAAAACCTAATGTAACCAACAGAAACATCATAGAAACTGTCATTTTCTTTTTTTACTTTTGTTTCTCAAAGATAGATGAATCCCATTAGTTGTCATCCATTACTTTAATCACTTAGTCATACAACTAACACGACTATAGAAGATCTTATGAATGCAAGGCATTTTATAATATTCTGGAGTTTAAGGTTGTAAAAAATATGATTCTTCTCACTATTTTACATGGATACTAGAAGTAGAAATTAAGCTGTGCCCTACTCTGAATTAGCTCACAATCTCTTGACTGTCACTGGGGCTTCAGCTCAGAGAAATCTCCCCTGCTTGACAAAGTCCACCCAAAACTGCCTGCCATCAGGACCTGTGCCTATCACACTCTACACCTGGAATGAAGAGCTCAAGCCTTGACAGCTCTGCTACCTTAGCAACCCCTTAACCTTATCTGGCCTCCTGCAGTGACTCTTCACCATCCTTATTAGCTCTCTGCCTTTGCCTTAGGTTCAGCTTTTTAAAACCCTACATCCCCTGAAGACCCTTCCTCAGCTTTTTTTTTTTTTGTAATTTGTATATTGTTGCATAAAGTATGTTGTGAGACTTGAGATTACAGACATTAATAATTAAGATTGAAATGGGATAAAATTATGTGTGATTGCCCTTCTGGTGGTTACCAAGAGAAATCGAGAGGACTCAGTGAATTAAAGTTTATGTACCTTATGAATCTTCTGTGAATCAATATATTTTGACATTGTGAAAAAACACAAACCTGTCTATGTTAATGGCATCATTCACTCATGACACAAGACTTATAAATAAATTTCTGCAATTCAGTTTAAGAGTTTCATTTATAATATATACAGAATTGCTATGGGAACCCAAGGTGGGGAAGCTGTTTCGCTTGAGCTGGTAACTTATCTGTTTAGTTATTTAGTCAAAATTAGAAAAAGTAGGAGAAATTCTTCTGACAGCTTGCTTTTCTTCTTCTCTCCGTGTGTACAGAATTTTAGTTTTATCTTTAATGATTGTTCCATGAGATGAGGAGGGTTTGTGACCTGTCTATTGTGTTTTATGACAAGAAAGAGAGGGACTGTATTTAATTTTCTCTTCCATAAAATAATCAAAGCAATTGGCAGAAGTGTGAGTACTTAGTAAGAGGACTTGACTGAAATATGGAGTACAAGTGCTAGCTAGGAGTTGGTGCATGTAACATCTCTAGAGCATGGTGAATAACTGCCCAGATTCTGAAGTCAGAAATCTTCAGGTCCCATCCAGCCTCTACCACTTCTTATCTCTGAGATTATGAGTAAGGGCTGGATCCTGTCAGTGTCTAAGTTTCTTTATATACAAAATAAGAATAATGACAGTATTCAGTCCATAGCCATGTTTGAGGATTAAATGTAGTAATCACATGTAAACACAAAGAAAAGTGTTTTACACATGTAAGAATAGCATTATCTTATTACTCTTCTCTTTCTCTTCTACATTTGTTTAAAGGACTACTGCAAAAATGATCAAAGACAAAACTGGCTAACAATACAGTGAGGATAGGCTGTTACTATATACAAATACTTTGTTTTTGTTCAGCTGTTGGTTTATAAACACCTTCACTCTGACTAATGCTTCATCTTCACACCTCATCCATATGTGTTTGTCTTTTTATTTTTATTTCATCTCCTGACATGTAATTTAAACTGCACATTAAACTCACTCTTCTATAATCTTTTTATGTCTGCTTATTGCGTTGTCTGTTAATAAACACCAATTAGCACTTCCAAGTATATCTTCATAAATGCAAACATTGAAATTATTTGAATAGTGGAAAAATATCCAAAATAAAGAGCATAATACAGTAGCATATTTAATTGAGTCCATTTTACTTGGAAATTCATTTATAGTATTAAATCATTCTTGCTTTGTACTTGTCTTAATTTTGCTATATTTTAAAGAACTGGTTGAGCATAACCATGGTGTATTTCTAAGATTACCTAATCCTATCCTCTTCTAGGTTAGATGAGATAATTTTAAAGAAATCTAACAACAACAACAACAAAGCATCCTAAGAATTATTACTTAGATTAATAGGGTAGCCTTTGGGGATGTTTAAATAATCCCCATAGCTTCTCTGAAGCACAGAATAAAGACAAAAATAGTTTTATTGGACACTGCTAAATATTCAATCCTGCTGTAAAAAAGTCCACTTCCAACTTACAATTATTTTTCAGGAAACTCCTCATCTCTCTGAAGTATATGCTAAGTTCTTTTCTAAAAAATAGAGCTATTAATGTCATTGCATTTTCTAATTTGCTCTGATTAGCAAGAATCTTAAAAGCAGACCTGCAGTTTAGTTTCAAGAGGCATATTAACTCTAATGAAATTGTATTCACATTTATTCATTACCTCTTGTGTTTTTTTTTTTTCCAACAGGATTTCTTTTTAAATTAACCTTATTGTTACACTTTGCTATAAGCTTACTCAACTCTGGAAAAAGGAAAAAGATTAATGCATTTAGTAGATTTATACTGTCTTCAAACTCTGAAAAACTTAGGAAAGATATTTCAGTCTCTTTTCTCTACATCAATCAGCTAATAACTCCTGTTGACATCAGTGGAAATTACAGGTAAGACAATGGAAGAAGAGATACACTACAAATAATATAAAAATTTCTTCCCACTTCCCTATTAAGTTGTCAATTGTTAATTGCATTTTGAAAGGAGAATAAGACTGAAGTCTGATTTATAGACCAAATTACTCTGGAATTCATGTTCTTAGGATGAAAAATGTATACTAATAATCCTTTCCTCTTAACATATGTGAAAAGATCATTGAGTTTCTTTTTCACTTTGAGTTTTCAGGTCTAGAAAAGTTCAAAATAATTTTTGAGCCATGTAGTTATACCAATAAAAAATCTTTGAATTGGTATTATTCATTACCATCACAAAGTTTTATTGTTCTCAATACTGAAGGCTAGAGAGATGCCATACAAATTAGAGACAGCTATAGCTAAAGTCCAATTAATAGCAAAATCACCTAAAACATCCATATTACATTTCCTTTTGGAGTAATCCTCTTCTATATATTCATAACTATAGCTAAAGCAACACAATAAACTAGAAAATAATATATGCAACTCTTGACAGCAATTGGCAGTGTTAAAGTCAATAAAATATCTTCATTCTTAAATTATTAGAAAAGAAAATCAACTAAAAAATGAAAATAGTACATGGGAAGCCTAGTTACAGAAGAACTAGGAATAGCCAAACTCTGATCAATTACAGCCTCACACTTAAAAATGATAAGAAAAACTGAACATACCACAAATATTTTCATACATTGCTAATGGGAGCACATGAACTGCTATATTAGGGGGAAAAACACTTGCCATTCTCTTTAAGAAGAAAAAGAATATATTTTAACCCCAAATCCAAAATATAACGTCCAATCATACAATATGAAAGTACCAGTATGCTGTGTGGATGAACAAGGGTGTTCACTGTAATGTTGTTTGTATCATGAAGAATAAAAATTAGAAGCGGGGTGGCTATTATGCAATTTGATCACTAGGGCCATTCTCTGCTCTTGTCGTTTATTCTGTGCTACAGCAGCCCACTCTGTATGAATTTCATGAGCGATTACCAGGCATTCTGGAAAGCTCTTCCAGTGAAGGCAAAGGAAAAGTGGAGCATGAGTCCCCTGTATTCATTTCCCAGATTCCTTCTCTGCTAGGTGTCTGTAGATTGCCTGTGCTCTCTGCCCAAGGCCTCACCTTCTGTTTTTTAGTTGTTCTTCCTGCTGTTTGGCTCTGGTTGCTGATGTCTGCTCCTTTCTCTGACCCATTTGGACTGCCTGGTATAGTGGCTTCCGAAACTTTCTAGCCCCTGTTATTGTTGCTTTTCCTAATTCCTTCATAGGGCATCCCTTTTTAAAATTATCTTTGACTTGAGTGTACCATCTATTCCACCTGGGATTTTGACTGACATGTCAATCAATTAAACATGCCTCAATAAACTCTCAAATAGCTATATCCATCCATTACATTAGATCTGTATGCGTTGGCTGAGAGGAGTGTTTGTAATCTAATGCAGCTTAAGAAATAACTGGACATGAAAATATGCCATTAACAAAGTGAAAAGACAGGCAGCACACCAAAATCAGAAAGATGTAAGGTAAACAACTGAAAACATAGTAGCTTCCAAATATGTAAGAAATCTCACAAATCAGTTACAAAAAACCAAAAGTCTCAATTTAAAAAATATGTGGCAAATAATACAAACTAATAACATATTAAAAATACAAATGGCTATTACACCCTCATGAAAAATATTCCATTTTACTTATAATCAGAAAAATAAAATTAAAATAAATGTCATTCCACACATATCAGATGAATTTTTTAAATATGAAAATATTAGGTATTAGAAATGATATGAACCAAAGATGATTCTCCTATAAAGATGATTATAATGTAAATAGGTAGTATTAATAAATAAGAACCTGTATAATGTATACTTGAAAAATATGAATATGAGTGTTGGTTTGGATGAGGAAATTTCATACTTACATACATATTTTAGAGGTTGGCACACTTTAGTCTATATCAAAATCAGCTGGATATTTTGCTAATGTAGAGATTACAGTCCCTACAGTCAGAATATCTAATTCAATAAAGTCAAGGTCAGGCCCAATAATTTGCATTTCTATAAAGTTTCCAAGTGACAATGTTGCTGTTGGTCAGGTTCTAAGTCCACACTCTGAAAACAGTGCTCTAGGGAAACACTTATCCTTAATCACAATGATATGGAAAAGGCTGGTTAGGGAGCTCAGTTTTCAATGCTAGAAAATTAGAAACAAACAACGCTCATCTACAGAACCAATATACATTGTGTAGTATATTCATGAAACTAAATTCTATAGACTGATCCAAACAAATGAACAAAACTGCCTGTATCAATATCAATAAAATTCATCAACTTAATCGTGAGTAAACATAAATCTAGCTGGAAAATGATTGATTCGGTTTGTTATTATTTGTAGGTATTTTATAACAATAAAAGGTAAAACAACACTATTGTCCATGAATACAAATTTATGTAGCATAATTTCAAAAACAATGTGAAAATAGTAAACTCTAAATTTAACTTAATGGTAAATTCTAAGAGAGGATACAATGAGATTGGGAGGAATATACCATGGGAATCAACTGATTCTGTAATATATTGTATCTTAAGATGAACTAAGGCGTTGTCTGCATATTCACTATATTTGTCATCTGAACAGAAACATATTTTTCATATCCAATCTATATGCCTTTTTAAAATTTGTTATTGATTCTTTTTAGAATGTGATGTTAGAATTCATTTTGATACAATTGTACAAGCCTGGAATATATCTTATTCTATTTTTACTGATTGATTGATTGCAGTACTGAGGACTGAGTCCAGGAGTAGTCTACCATGAGCTAAATTTCCAGCCCTTTTAATTTTTTATTTTGAAAAAGAGTCTTGCTAAGTTGCAAGGCTGGCCTCAAACTTGTGATTTTGCTGACTCAGCCTCTTAAATAGGAAGGATTATAGGCCTATTTATAGGCCTAAATATTATAGGCCACCACACCTGGTCTCAATATGCCTTTTATTTCTGTTTCTTCCTTTCCAGTATAAACCCTTCCAGGATGATGTTGAATACAACTTGTGTAGTGAGAGAAGACAACCTTGTATTGCTTTTATATTTAGGTGCGGGGATGGGGCTAAATGCTGAAAGTCTGATGTTACCTGAAGGTTTTTTAAGACCCTTTCCCATCAGACTGAGAAAATGCCCTTTCCCTAGTTTGCTGAGGTTGTTAGATACACATTTTTCAAATGCTTTTTCTGCACATATTGAGATGATTATGTGGTTTTTATTATTTAGTTGTTAATACGGTGAATTACATTGATTGATTTTGAAATGTTGGAACTATCCTTGTGTGTTCGTTTCCTTAGGCTGCCTTAACAAATTACCACAAACTGGGTTGCCAAACAACACAAGTTCTTGCATAGTTCTGGGGGCTATAACTCTAAAATTATAGTGTCAAAGAGGCCATTCTCCCTCTGAAGGCTCTAGGGAAAGATCCTTGATTGCCTTTTCCGAGCTTCTGACAGCTGCCCAGCAATACTTGATGTTTCTCTATTTTCTAGCAAGTTGCATCATGCTGATTTATGCCTCTGTCTTCACATGGCCACACTCCTCCTGTGTCTCTGTATCTTTGTATATCCTTCTTATCAGGACTCCACCCTTTACATTGAGGATTCATCCTAATCCATTAAGGCCTGAGCTTAATTTAAATAATTAACGCTGAAAAACCCCTATTTTTCCAAATTGTATTCTGAGATTACAGATGCACAGAAATTCTGGGCACTCATTACCCTTGTCATTTGTCATAGAAACCCCACTTGGACAGGTATATGCACCTATGTTATATTTGCTAGTATTTTTGATAAGTAATTTCCACCTGTGATTATGAGGGATGTTTGTCTATAGATTTCATATAATATCTATGTCTTATTTTAATATTAAGATAATACTAATTTCATTGAATCAAAATTTGAAAAGTTATATTCTTTTAAAGATGCCATTAACAGGATTGATACATGCCATTGCCCAGAAGAATATACTTGCCAACCATGTTGTATACGGGAGAGAAATTTTGTTTAGAATATGTTGTCTTAAAACTCCAAAGAATTTGAATACACGTTTGAGCAAAGTAGAGAAAACATATGAAATGATGCTACACATAATTATTCTTTTAGAAAGTTAAAACAATAATGAAAGAACACTATAAACAGATTAGGATAGGAGGAGCAGCTGAGACTCCCATACATTGTAAATGTAACTGAAAGCTCTGTTCCTGTCCCCTATGCCAATTCAAAAAACGAGGACATGTTTTTGAGAAAAAAAAAAAAAAAAAAACAGACATTTTATTGTTTTGCTAGCAAAGGAGAAACAGAGGGAACTCCTGTCCCAAAGGCTGTGATTCTGCCTGTAAGGTATGAAAAATGACAAACCCCAAAATAGTGTGACTATGGAAGAGGGAGTGAGGAAAAAGGTAATACATTGATAACATTGATCCTTTCCCAATACATTCTTTCCCAGTGACAGGACAACCCCTGGAAAGGAAGAAAACAACATCCAGTGGCAAGACAATGCCTGTGGAGGAGATATCCATCAAGCCTAAAATGGCAGTCTCTGGGAAGAAGGCAAATCATTGATCCTTCCCCAGATAAATCCTTTCTCAGTGACTGTACAATGGAACCCTGGAGGGAAAGAGATAAATGCTGACCCCAGACCCCATACTCTTCTCCAAGTAAAAATATTGCTTAGTAAAAACAAATCATAATTCTCACAAACCTGTTTCCTGAGTGCCCAGAGTCACAGGCTCTGTCAATAACTAAGTAACCTCTTAGTGTAACCTATATAAACACGGACTCCTGCTTTGGCCAGTGGCTCATTTTCCCCCAGGAATGTAGGTCCATCAGATGCCTGATTTCATCACTGAATAAAGGCTCTGCTGATCCCTGAAGATCAGCACCCAGCTGGTTATTCTATGCTAACACTGCCCATCAGGGAAAACAGAGAACTTTTAAAGGAGCTATTCAAAGATTATATTCCAGCTGTCCTCTGGTAGGGGTCCCAGGGCACCCTTATGGTGTGTTAGGATTCACTTGTTAATTTGGGGAATATTCACTTCTTAGATGCTCTGGCAGACATCTCCTCCCTGTGGAGCACAGGTAATCTTGTTATCCACCTACAGGTTAGGGAGTGGGGAGAGGAAGAAGAGCAGAGGAACATGTCTTTTAAAAATAAGCCCCAGAGCATATATTCAGAATTTATACTCAAAAGATGAAGTGGACCACTGTTACATAAATGAGAATTTGAAATTATACAACTCCTCTGGAAGATGGGCTGATATTTTCATTAAAAGTTAAGTCTAATAGGCTGGGGATATATCTCAGTTGGTAGAGTGCTTGCCTCCCATGCACAAGGCCATTGGTTCAATCTCCAGTACCACACACATACATACAAAATTAAGTCTACACTAACATTATGAACCAGTTACTTGAATGGTCCATGTTTAAAATAGAGAAGTGAAAACATATGTTCTTTCAAAGATTTATACATGTTCATAGAGCTTGGTTTGCCATAGCCAAAAACTGGGGGAAAACGTCTACAAATGAGAGAACAAATTTGTTTATAGTCATTCAATAGAACAATACTCAGGAATAAAATGAAATGAAAAATCAAGGCATCTTAAAATACTTTAAACACCAAAAATTATATATTTTTAACTGAATGAAGTCACATATAAAATAACACATAACTTATGATTCCATTTTTATACAATCTTAAAATTTTTAATTCATTCTAAAGATAAAGGAGAAGTTGGGGAGAAAAAGAAAGGAGAGATTGCAAAGTATATATATGCTATGGTTTGGATATAGATATGTCTCCCCAAAGCTCCTGTGCTAATGCAGAAATATCCAGAGATGAAATATATTGAGTTTATTAAAACTGTAACCGAATCACTCCATTCTAGTTTGAATGAATTAACTGGGTTGCAATAGTAGACAGGTAGGGTAAAGCTGAAGAAGGGAGGTGGTTGGTCACATGATTTGTTTCATTTTTTCAACTTCTTTGTGGCTCTTTTCTCTTTTTCCACTATCCTCCCCTCTCCCACAACTCTCTCTCTCTCTCTCTCTCTTTTTTTTTTTTCTTTTTGGTTGCCTTGAATAGAGCAGCTTCTCTCCACCATGCCTTTTTGCCATGATATTTTGCCTCAGATATTTGAGGCCCAGAACTATGGAGTCAGCCCAACATGGACTGAACCTCTGAAATTATAAGACAAAATAAACTTTTCATTTTTAAAATTGTCATTGGCATGACATATCAACAAAAAGCCTAACACAAAAATTGTTTCCCAGAAGTGGGTCACTGCTGTGACTAACCTGTCCATGGGGTTCAGAAGTCTTTGGAACTTGTTTGTGGGACAAGTTTAGAAAAGTTTGGAGATGTGGAAATGAGAAACCATAGAATATTATAAGCAGAGTTTAATGGACGATTCTGGCAGAAGTACCAAAGACCAAAATGCATATAGGAATGGAGACCATGAAGTCTGCTCATAAGGTTTCAGAGGGAAATGAGAATTCTATTGGAAATTGCATTGGAGTCCATTTGTGTTATATTATGGCAAAGAACTTATCTAGGTTTTTTTCCATTTGCTGAAAATTTGTGTGAGACCAAATTTTAAAATGGTGCACTGATCAATCTGGTGGAAGGTGTTTCAAGGCAGAACAACATTCAGGCAGTGGCATGAACGTTGTTAACAGCTTTTTGTCAGGTTTACTGTAAGGCTCAGGAGCAGAAATTGAAGCAGAATGATTTTAAAAACTTTCAGTTTGGCCAGAAAAGTGGATATAAAACTGGGACCAAGGAAAATGTGGTCGTTGAAGATAATAGTTGCTAAAGAGATGTCAAGTAGTTTACAACAAGACGATAGGAAAGATGGCTTTAGAGTATCTCAGAAATCAGCAAGACTACACTCATGGCACGTTCAAGGGTGTATAGGTGAAGACACCATGATGGGAGCATCTTGTTTTCACAGGAAGTTGTTTTCCATGCTCAGCTGCCCAAGAACTTGGTGTTTCTGCAGCTAGTCTCAGGGGCTCCAGCTACTGCTCCAACTGGTGAAAGATCTTGGAGTTCATCCATATGGTGCTGTTCCTGCAAGAATGCAAAATGCTGATTGTGGAGGCTTTCACCAAGATTTCAAAGAAGGCCAGAGAGGATAGGTCAAGTGTAGCAAGGTCATAGTCTCTGTGGGATGTCCTAAAAGGGCAATGTACAAAGCTATGAAGCTGAAGCCAAAAGTGGAATGGAGACC
Source organism: Ictidomys tridecemlineatus (assembly GCF_052094955.1). Classification (NCBI taxonomy): domain Eukaryota; kingdom Metazoa; phylum Chordata; class Mammalia; order Rodentia; family Sciuridae; genus Ictidomys; species Ictidomys tridecemlineatus. The sequence continues at coordinate 27,619,400 of NC_135482.1, forward strand.
TTAGGAATTGAGAGAAGCCAATAATGTGGACTCTCTGCCAAGAAAAGCTACTATCTGTGGACAGAGTCAGGTTAAGAGAGAGATGGTAAATACTACAACCTACAAGGCCAAAGGGACAGGACTTCCCAAGCCCTTTGGACAGATCATCTTCAACCATGTGTCCAAGATTTCAGAGGGAAAGCTAGAAAAATATTTATTTGGCTTGGTTTTGGACTTTTTGGGAGCCATTCCTTCTTTCTATGCACCTGTTCCCGTCTTTCAGAATGGGAATGTTTATTGGGTACCATTATATATTGGACTATATAATTTGCTTTTGCTTTTTATAGAGGCTCACAGCTATGAGTTTACCTTATGCCTCAAAAGAAACTTTGGGCATAAACTTTAAAGAAATACGAGAACTGTTAAGACTATAGGGACTTTCATAAATAAACTAAATGCATATTGTTTTGTGAGATAAACATGAGCTTTTGAGTCTCAGAATGTTATGGTTTGGTTGTAAGGTGTCCCCCCAAATCTCTCTGGCTATTTTAAAGATATTCATAGGTGAAATGGTTAGTTCTATGATAGCTATAACCTAATTACTCCATTCCAGTCTGAATGGACTAACTGGGTGGTAACTATAGGCAGGTGGGGTATAGTTAGAGAAAGCAGGTCACTGGTGGCATGACCTGGAAGTGTTTTCATCTTCCCTGTGTTCCTGTGCACCCACCCCCACCTCTTCCCTCTACTTGCTGGTTGCGGTGAATGGGTCAGCTTGCCTTCCTTTTGCCTTCTGGCATGATATTCTACTTCAACTTGGGCCCAGAACAATGGAACTGGCCTATTATGTACTGAACATTCAGAACTATGAGCCAAATTGTCATCTAAATTGTCCTTGTCAGGTTGTTTAGGCATAGAAATGAAAAACTGTCTACACAATGTGGAAACTTCTGGGTATAATTAATATATTTTTTTTATTGTGGTGATAGGGGTACACATACTAAAATTCATCAAAATTATACAATTCACCACGTATAGTTTATTATATGGCAACTAATGAACCTATAAGTAAACATAGTTATGATTGTAGAATATGAGTTTAATATATAAAAATCCACTTTATTCCTCTGTATTCATGTAGATATATTCCTATAAGACAGTTGAAGGCAGTGGACAAATATGGTAAAATCCACGTAAGTCTGTTGCTTATTACAAATTATTTTATCGTCAAAATAAATCTAGTGCTTGATGTCACATAGAATTGTCTTCTAAGTGTAAAGATTCTTAAGGTGGATATTTTACCTTATGAAGCAAGTACATATTTTTTTGTGATTATATACTAAAATTCTAGAATTTATGAGTTAACTCATGTATAATAGTTTGACAACTGCAAGAGATTCAGACTAGCATTTTGTGTTGCTGTTTTGAAAAATATTTACAAAATAAAAATCATGGATCTAGGAATTAAAGTTGAAGGAAAATCATGCTTTATATGTACCAGTTTTTTTGCTAGTTTTTTTTTTTTTTTTTAGTGAAAACTTGAGCATGGTAATAGAAGGCAATAAAACTCAAGTTTGTAAAGAATGAAACTCAAGTCTGTAAAGGAGGAAAGTTGTTAAGCAACATATAAAGAAGATAAAACTTCATGCATTCTTGTATTTACAAATCTAAAATATTTCAAGTCAGCAATAACAGGAAACTGGATTACTTATCACAATTTTACTATAACCTTGGTCCAGTCATCCACATTAATCCAAGTTTGACTCAAAGAGTTCAGTGATGTAAACATGAAATGTAAAAAGCATGTGATAGAGAACAAAATACAGAAAAATCTAAAAAGTTTTCTCATGTGATTCATACCTGATAAAGATATTAAGTAATTTACTGGTGTTTTAAAGAAATCTAGAAAAAAATATTCTCAAATTTTCTAATTGATGAAGAGATAACATCTAGAAAATAATGGCAAAGTACCTAGTTATAATACTTTAATAAGAGAATTGTGTTTGAGGATATATTTATTTAGCATACAATACGTATAATTTTATTTTGGACTTTTGTAAAAATATACAGAAATTTCCAGAATTTCAATATAGATGTTAGCTCTTCTAAACATAATTTGATGTAGAAGAGTTTAATTCATTCAATATCAACATTTTATCCCCAAGGATTATTAGAATCATTTCATTTGGGGAGGAAATTTCATAATTTTTCATATGTTTGGGAGTACCTCAGTATTAAGATTTACACATGAAACTAAACTATTATAAAATGAATGAAAGAACAATGGGTACATATGTGGATTCACTGTATGACCTTAGGGTTTCTTTTTTATTCTAGTAATAAGTATAAAAAAAGAATGTAAGCTCTCTGCTTCAAATCAAAATAAACTTTTAATTTTGGTTAATGATCAATTTTATTAATGTATCTCTCTAAAAAATGCCCCCAAGTATTTTATTTTATGATTTAATGATTCTCATGCACATTCACAGAGAACTAAATAAAGACCTAATCCAAAGAGAGGAAATAGAACAATTTTTTCAGTGTGAGAGTACTGAAAGACTTGGGGTTATTTTAAAGTTGGTATAATAGCTAAGCATATTAAAATATTTTGTAAGATGCACAAGACATCTAATGTAACATGTTAAAAAAAAGCAGGGAATTTCTTTCAATAAAGACACTTGCTTCCAAATTTAATGTTATGAGGAAAATTGGCTTAGAATATTAATCAAGTGTTGTGAACTTCAAAAGTAAAAGTCTTCATATTGGATTTTATCTCAGAATCCAGGAAAGTTGCCTTGTTCACCAGACTTGTAGTTTCTGAAACAAATACTTGGAATTTCTTTGCAATCTCTTCCCTGGAGTACTATTCTTTAAGTTCTTTTTTCTTATGAAAAGACATAGGGAAAAAACAGATAAAATATACTCTTTTGCAGCAGGTGATATTTAGAATAAAAGCTAAACAATTTTTCCTCCCTTAGTAGTTTTATTCTGATTCTGTATTCAATAAGTATCAAAAACATCACCATTTCATTCCATTATTAAAATATTTGTCCTCAATTCTGAAAAATGTGATATTTTAGGAAAAATTTTTAGAATTGCATTGGAAATTTAATGCAGTTAGTTCTAAATTAATGTGATTTCAATTAATGCAATTGTATTAATCAGAACAGAGCATATTAGAGCTCCTTAGATTAACAAGCTATTTGTAATTTGTTACTTCTTAAGTATTATTTCCTGGCAACCAAGCCAAAAAAAAAAAAACATACCTTGCAATGAACAGTCAACAGTCCTTTTTTCAATATAGTTTAATTGTTCATTTTTATTTCACACGTTCTCAACTCTGTGGCAATGGCCTTTCCCCCTTTGCTTTGAATAAAGAGATTAACTATAATTACTTTTAAGTGAAAGGTGGTATGTTTCACTACATTTAGCTCATAATAAGACAGCATATTTCTGAGTCACTGGTTAAAAGTTATTAGTATATTATCATGCACAACAAGAATAAATTCACCAGGTTGTGTGAAATGGCCATTAACAATATGAATGACATATTCTACCAAAAGTCCCTGGAGCAGGGTAATTACTAAACCAAATGTAATTTGCATTCAATACTTAATTATCCATGATAATCAGTCCTTTACAGAACTTTCTGACTCAATGACATATGAAAACCTTTTTTAAAAAAAGAAAAGGTACTTATTATATAGTGTTTTGTGAAATAATCAAGTAGAAAATCACTAACAATGTTCAGAAGGAAAAATGAAATATACGTGCACTGAACAAGCTTGGTATCTGTCTTCGTAATTGCTTTAAATAGCATTAAACAAAGGTCTGTCTCACTTTTAATAATATAAACTGGTCTTTATAACATACCTGAGCTTTAATCTATGGTATATTTTAAAAGATGATAAATAACAGCATTGTGTAGTTCACTAATTCTTGTTTTTCTTAAAATGTTTTGTTTTTATATCAAACATCCTTGTAATATCAATCGGTGTTTAAATGGCAATAACCTTCTATTCAAGGTCCTATGAAAGGCAGATATTATTACATCTCTGGCAATAGCAGAAGCATTGGATCTCCTGCTTAGATTGACCAGTGTCCAGTGGCCAAGAGTAGCTTTCAATTTCTACAAACACCATTTTAAACGAAAAAAGTAAGATTATAAAACAAAGAAATGATTGGAGTCACTAGCAGGAGAATGGCAAGTTCAAAGCCAGCTTAGCAATTTAGTGAGGCCCTAAGAAATAAGTGAGACCCTGCCTCAAAATTAAAAAATAAAAATAAAAAATAAAAAGGGCTAGGGATGTGGTTCAGTGGTAAAATCTCTGGGTTCAATACCTGGTACAAAAAAAAAAGACAGATAAAGAGAGAGAGAGAGAGATACACACACACACACAGAGAGAGAGAGAGAGAGAGAGAAGATGACTCTTAAGGGAAATTTTTTATAAAACAAAAAATAAATTGATTCTTTTAGTTTTGTTTGAAATTGCATCCTCGAACCCTAGCAAAAACCCACCAAATTTCAGAAAATGTAGAGTCATATTAAAGAGATCATGACTAAAATACAAAGTAATATGTGTTCAAAATTATTTACTACATCATTATTTGTGGATGCTGAAGTCTGAAAACAAACAAAATGTCCACTGGTAAGGAGATGGGTTGAATAAACTATGGTCAATACGAGAATGTTGATCAAAATTTTCAGCTGAAATTGAAAAGGAGCCCTGGAGTAGGGTGGGAAGGGACTGGCTACTCACACCTTAACATAATGTGAGACAGAGACCTTAGATATTGGGGCTGATTTGAGCAGATTTCTAAATGGAGTTTACCTATTTTCCATGGTAGGTTTGAGTTGGAGAGGCTGATTCAGAGTTATTAAGACTGAGGTGTGTAACCAGCATGTTAGCTAAGCATCTCACAGATACGAAATTTGTTAAGGAAATCGGGTGTTTGGATCAGCTAAACTATTACATTCTCCTCTTGGAAGCCCCAGAACACTAGGAGATTTTTGAAATAAAATTTATAATTTTTATGTCATCACTTATTTTTGACTCTTTTGAGGATGAAGTATGAATCAGCATTACTGCTTTTTTGGTTTGTAACTCTATTTCTATTAATTATGGTTCATATGATTCAAAAAAATTGTTTTACACTAGAAAATCTCTGGCAGTTCTTTCTCTTTTGTGATTTTTACCCTTTATTATTATAAAAATATTAATCAAAATTTATTTTTTGCCTTGAATGCTTTTTCTTAATGTGTCTTTTAGGATTATTGCCTGATTCCATCTTTGTTTACATTTGTCTTATAAAATGTTGCCTGAGTTCTCACATTGATCACTTATGTGTCGTTTATAGGTAGCATTTGTTTGGTTTCATTTTATAATTGGAATTCAGAGGCTTTAGTTTTTAATTGGTAAAGCTTATTACATTGACAGTTTTATTATATTCAGTGTAGAAGGTTTTAATCTTGTATCAGTAATGAAGTTCTTTATTGAAGAAGTGGTATTGGAATATGAGTTATCTAGATCAAATCCATTCTACAGTATTTACAGTGTCTGATCTTGGGCAAATAAGGAGAATTTTATCTTTCTTAGCATCATATGTAAAATCAGAACAACAATAAAACCTCTATAATATGGATATTGTGGGGTTTAGATGAATTAGCATGTTACAAGCATTTGAACACAACTGTAAATCAACAATATAGAGTACTTTAACTGCTACTATAATTTTTGCTTTTATACTTTATTCTAATTTAAAACTTTTGCACTTTTTAATATGGTTTGCTTTCTCTGATTTTATTTTATTGCATATTTTAATATGGACACATCTTATTTTTTTATTCAACCACTGAATAATCTTAAGATTTTCAACATTCTATTTACCTTCCAAAACCCTATTCTAAAAATTATGAGGGAGGGTTTCCTAATGAGTCCCCTTTAATGAGATCAGGAATCCAGAACACTCTATGCTCTCTCTACCACAATACCAAGCAAAATTAATGCTCTTTTAATAAATTAAATTCATAGAATTATTATTACCATTTATTCATATTATTGCCCTACTTTCATAAAAGATTTATGCTTCATTCAGGCTCATTACATTGAATTTGTATTTACATTTTGTTTGTTCCCCAGAGTTTTGTGTGTGGGAGGCACAGTTTGCCAATGTGGTGGTATTAAGAAATAGTAAGACCTTGAAGACTAGGGCCTAGTGTGAGTTAATAAGGTCACTGGGATTCTGCCCTAAGAAAGAATTAATCTTGGTCATACAGAATAGTGAATATTGTTTAGCATGTCAACAAAATAGCAAGACTGGCCCCACCCTGCTTTCTGTCTTACTATGTCATTTCTCCTCACACAAGGTCCCACCGTGATTCCACTCTCTATGCTGCAACAAAACCAAGGGGGCTCTTACCAGAGGCCTAACTGAGGGGAACCTCCTCATCTTGGATCTTGAAGCTCCAAAAACTCTAAGCTAAATAAGTCTTTTTATTAAAAAAAAAAAAAGTGCTCAGCCTTAGATATTTTGTTATAATAATAGAGCATAGACTAATACAGTCTTGAACTCAGGTAAACTGATTCTTTGTGCTTTGTGTTTCATTCAAATTATTTTTATCATTTTTGTTTCTTTGCTTTACTAAATATAAAATTTAACATGTCTACCAAAACATTCCTGAGATTATCATGAAAACCATGTAAAATTTATATATTAGTTAAGGGAGAATTGATATACTTAGGTTAAATCTACCAAGGACGGAATAGGATTTGTTACTTCTTTAGGTCTTTGATTTCTTTCCTTAGTTATGCAGTTTGGTCATAGAAATTCTATAAATATTTTTTTTAGAATTACAGCTAAGTTTTTCTTTCTTTTTATTTTTATTGGTAGTAAATGGTATTATATTTTTACTTTTGATGATCAAATGTTTATTCCTAGTAAATAAAAATGCAACTGATTTTGTAGGTTGCCTTTTCCAGTCACATTGATGAATTCACTTACTATTTCTCAGACAATTTTTGTAAACTCCTTCAGATTTCTCTATGAATAATGATGTCTCTGAAAATAGGGAGAATTTTATTTCTTCTTTCTAATCTTCATGGCTTGCATTTCATTTTCTTGCCTGGTTTCAGTAGCTAGATTTCCAGAATTATGTTGGTGGTGAGATTGATGTCCTTGCCTTCTTTCCACGATAAAAGGAAAGATTTTGCGTCTTTCACCACTAAATTTAATGTCACTTGTTAATCTTTTGAAGATGCTCTTTATGGAGTTGTGGAAGTTCCTCTCTATTCCTATTTTGCTAAGAATTTTTATTTTTATCATGAATGAGTAAGTGTTGTCAAATTCGTTTTCCATAGTCACTGACTTGATTAGACAATTCATCTTCAACGGTCTGTTAATAGGGAAGATCACATTTATAAATTTTTGGATATTGAGCTAACTTTGTTTGCATCACAGGAATAAACCCTAGTTTGTCATGCCATGTAAATAAACTCTCATGCTGTTGAGCTCAATTTGCTCTCCTTTTCTTGAGGAAGTTATTTTTTTTCCCTGTATTGATGAGAGAGAGTGGTTTGCAGTTTTTGTGTGTTTTGTTTTCTCTTTTGGCACAGGATTTGGTTTTAGGGTAGTGCAAGACAGGTTTCTTGTACAATATTTTCCATTAGAATTTATATGGAATGGTTGTTAATTTTGCCCTAAACCCACTGGTAGAATTCTCCACAGAAACTATCTGGGCCTGGATATTTCTTTTATATTAACAATTCAGTGTCCTAATGCTGCCATAGAACTACTCAAATTATGTATGTCAGGTGGGGAATTATAGGCATTTGTTCCATTCATCTACATAGTTACATGGTTAACTTTGTGTGTGAAGAGTTGTGATAATAACCCTTTATTATCTTGTGATGTTTGGATGGTCTTTAGTGATAGCCTCTGCTTCGTTACTGATATTAGTGATTTGTGTCTTCTCTCTTTTTTATATATCTTAATGAAAATTTGTCAATGTTATTGATATTTTCAACGATGTACCTATTTGTCTCATTGATTTTTATACTGTTTATCTGCATCAATTTCATTGTCATCTACTTTCCTTTTTATTATTTTCTCACTTCTACTGTACTGAATTTCTTTTAAAGTTGCTTTCTAGGTCTTTGAGGTGGGAATTGAGATTATAGTTTGAGACATTTCTTTACTCTTTTTCAATAAATGAATTTAGTTTTTATATATTTCCCTCTCAGTTCAACTTTGACTAATAGATGATCTAGAAATGAATTACTTAGTGTCCAACGTATTTTTAAAATAATGGCGGTTGGCATTTTTTACTTTGATTAAGATGACCATGTATGTTTTCTGCTTTATTAAAAAGTATAATTTTTAAATCTATCAGTTCAATTTGGTTTTTTGAAATTAATTTCAGATTCTAACTTTTTACTTGTCATCTTTATTATCACGTTCTCACACTTTTATTACATTTTTCCAGCTACTTACCTGAAAATTGCTTCTTTCTGTCGTTTTCTGTCTCTCTCTGACTACTTCTGTCTCTATTCCTCTCTCTCTCTCTCTCTTTTTCCCCCAGTGCTGGATTTTGCACCCAGTGCCCAACACATGTGAGGTGAGCTCTGTTACCACTGCCCCAATCTTTCTTTATATTCAGTGGATGTCTTTAGACTTTTATATTTCCCTCTGATTAGTTCTTTGGCTATAGTCTACCAACTTTTGACAATATAATTTTAATTGCAATTCAGTCTAAAATATTTTTTCAGTAATCAGAGGACTATCACTTTATTAAAAAAGAGCAATTCTATAATTAATTCATATAACTATTTTCTAATTTTATTGTAGTTGGTGAAGGGTTTTTTATGAATGAGCTTATTTATTTCTGATAGTTATCTATATATTCTTGATCCTTTCACATTGTCAACTTCTTGTATAAAAATTCTCATATTTCATAATAATCAGTTTTAATATGTTTAGACAGTAAATGTCAAGCTACAAAGTAGAAGTATATATTAGCAAATATTATAACTTATGATGTCAGAATAATCAGCATACCTGTCACAATGCCTCACCAGTATGTGAACAATTGCAGATGATAATGGAGTGTAACTACAGTCTCGCTGGAAGCAGAATTCTCTTCCTTCAATTCAGGTAAGGCAAAAGTTTCACTGCCTGTAGTTTAATTATTTATTTAATTAAATATCTGCCAAAGACCAACAGCATTGCCCAAGAACACTTGACAATGCCTCTTTTTGTTTTCCTCTTTTGCAGTACTGCAGAGGATTGATCCTGGGTTTTTGCACATGTCAGGAAATCATTCTAATGCTAAGCTACATTGCCAGCTCAGGATGTATCTTTATGTACACTGTCAATGTCATAACACACAATGAACTCCCAAATGAATTAAACTAGTACAATTCAGTGTGAATACACTTCTGAATTTCCTGAATATCTCCAGAATTCCTGCTAACAAGAACTTTGACTAGATAAGCGTCTACCCTAAACATGGTACCTATGAGTAATGTACAGTAAAGCCATAGTCAAAGAAGTCTTTCTCATTAGTTAATGTTTCCATTTTTACAGAAAAAAATTCACTTGTTATAATTTCAAATTTATAGCATAAATTTATAGGAAAGTAAGATAGTATCTTGACCATTTAGTAACTCTCTTGAAATTTAATAATTCTCATTTAACAAATATTACCACTCTAAAAGTTTTCATATAATTCTATGTCTTTGCAAAATTGTCAACATAATAAAGTAATTGAGAGTTTGAATTTTGGAAATTGACTACTTCCACTTAAGTCAATTATTCTCCATATAATAGCTGTATAATTTTAGGCTAAATTAATCTCTAAAATGGCAATCATAATGGCATCTACATTGCTAGGTAATTTTGAGTATCAAATGAAATATTTTATATTAAGTCCTTTGCATATGCCCTGACACAGAAAAAGTAAACACTTGATAAAGATTCGGGATTATTAGGTAAAAGGGATGGGAATAGTAGTCAGGCAAAAGTTTTGAAAAAAAAATGTAATCATTCAATAATCATTCAATGATGATTTATTTTCATGTTCAATCCTGTTTGATTCATTGGGAAACTTTCATACATTTCATAAATGTCAGATTACATTTGTTAGTTTCTTTGTGACTTCTGTAAAGATTTCAGTGACTAAGACTCCATTTCATTTGGTAGCTTCCATAAAAGCTAATGGTTTATCAACCAGGACAAGGATATCTCTGAGAAGAGGCATTTTATCTGTTTTATGCTCAGATCTCCTTTGTCATTACTGAAACAATATAGATATAATTAAAGCCTTTGCCTGAGATTCAAAATGGTAGGAGAAAATAGAATGGCTGCAAATTGTCCTTGGATAGGGTGAATTGTGTTTAGCACATTGTTTATTACTTTTGAGAAGACACATGATGGTCTGATTTTTTTTCCTACCTTCTCATATATGATGGGCTGAAATTTTGCAGCACTTTGTTTCTTTGTTGGGCTACATACTTAAGAAGTACAAAAGAAATAAATAAAGGAATAAGGTTTTCTTGGAGAAGGCTTAGATAAATATATCAAGCAAAACTTCTTTCTCAGAATACTTAATCCTATAAAAAATAAGATAGAGGGAGTCATAATGTAAGAATGCAATTTTCTGGAACTACAAAATCACATGTTAAATAAATCAATAAAATTGAATCGAAGTGCTTCTATTTAATTCAGTGTGAAAACTCATTATGAGAAAGAAAAGCTAATATTCCAAAAACAATAATGGTTCAATTTTGCAATAAAGCAAAGTCATGTTCAACCATCTCATTCTCTGAATATTTTTTTGGAAACAGTTAACGAGGAAATGGAGATTAGGATGTCTTTTGTTCTTTACACTTGAAAATTCCAAGCAAGGACTCATAAAATAAACCTATATTTATTTTAGTTCCAGTGTCCATTAAAATATGTGAGGAGCTTGAGATTACAATGGAACCGAAGGAAGCAGCTACTATAGTCGGCTTTTGACTAAGTGCCAGCCGAGCACTCTGACTTTTCTAAGTGCAACTACTCTTTGAATTAAATTATTTCCCCAGTAATTTAGCAGCATGAGCATTTAGGGAAAAAATGTTCTCTAAAATAACTGTTATTATGTATGTCTATAGAAATGGTGTGTCAATATGACACAGGATTTTACTGAAGTTTGAAGTATTGATTAAGGTTCAGAAGAATCATAGAGGAAATAACAATTAAATTCAAAGAATACAGACAGGCTTATTTTCTTCCCTGGTTTTCTTGTAGTTAATGCCAAATAATTTTGAGTCTGTGGAATTCCATTAATTTCTAAAAATATCTTTTATAATAGCCTCCAACTTGGGAAAAATATCAGTGGAATTCTTATTGTCTTCTTCCCTTCTATTCAGTCCATAATGGAAAATGCAACAGATTTTTCTATTTGTATTCTTTTGCTTTATCCTTTAAATATTTTTAAGAGTATACTTCCATTCCTTGATTCTTGATAAAATATTGTCATAGGAAATATTTTCACTCCGATGTTATGGCTACATTTCTCTTCTTTTCAACTTCAAAAAATTCAGATCCAGGAAGTCTTGATATCAAAACTGTGTTAGTCAGCTTTTCATTGCTGAGACCAAAATACCTGACAAGAACAGCATAGCGGAGGCTCACAATTTCAGAGGTCTAAGTCCATGGTCTGCTGATTCCATTGCAGAAACATCATGGAGGAATGTTATAGTGAAGGAAAACTGCTCATCTCAAGGCAGCCAGGAAGGAGAGAGAGGCCAGGAACATAAAGTCTTCCAAGGCACCTTCACAGTTATCTACTTTTTCCTACCAGGTCCTACCTCCCAGAGGTCCATTCTAATGTCAATGGATTAATTCATTAAATGGATTAATGTACTGATGAACTTAGAGTCCCTACAGTCCCATTGTTCTCCAAAAGCCTCATCTTTGAACCTTGCTACATTGGGGACTATAATTTCAATACATGAGCTTGGGGAGACATTCCAGATCCAAATTATGACAAAACTTTTATGAAGTTCACGTAGCTGTGAGAAAGGTTATTAAGGGACTGCAGATACTTTTAAATATCACTAAATTTTAGAAATCTTTCATCATTTGTCACCTTGGATTTTAATAAATACATCATAAACAATGAATTTAATTTTAAAAATTACATACAGCACCAAATACTTTTTTGACAAATAAGTCCACATGTTCATGGACTTACACATACTTACAGATACCCCATAAATGGACAAGTGATAAAAGGGTTGTGGATGAGAGATTAATAGCAATATGATTTTAAATGTTATATATTTTCCCTTTCAAATTAGTTTTCTGAATTTCTCCATCATTAATGGAACATCCATTTACCCTATGGTTAGGCTTCCTGGTTTTTAAGTGATTTTCAACAATATGTTTCATAGAGGTTTTCTAACTTCAGTACCCTTAGAATCCCTGAAAATCCTGTTAGGAGATTAATTGTTAGACACTATCTCCAGAAGTTCTGATTAAGTAGGCATGAGGTGAAGCTTGAGGATGTTCTTTCTAAACAAATTCCCATTTGACGATGATAATGAACAGGTGTTTATTTTTATCATTATTAATGCAGAACCAGGGATCAACTCTGGGAACCATTGTTTTTATAAGCATGACCATGACTGCAGTTTTGGCCATTGTGAGCTTGTAATTGTTACCTGCCTACTTTTCTTTCCTCTCTCCACCGCTCTAACTCCAAACGCATACAATTGTTTTCAGCCATTGTTTCCAAATGCTGTTTATAATGTTTCCACTCTCTTCAAATGCTTCTGTGCTTAATTTCAATTCATTCAGAAATTATTTTTTGAATGCCCATTATATACTAGACACTAATCTGAACAGTGAGACTATAATAAATTTTATTGAGTTTATATTTTAATGGGGTGATAAAAATAAACACCTGTTCATTATATGGAATTCTAATTATGGAACTAATGTTGGAGAATAAAAACTATTGGAATTAGTTTGAACCCTTGGGTAGAATAATCAGGGAAAGGGGCACTGAGAAAGTGACACTTGATTAAAAATTATAAGGGAGAGAATTAGTGGTAAGTGGTCCTGGAGGCTGAGCAAATAAAGTGGTCCTGAAGTGGACCATAATGTTCCTGGAAAATCAAGAAAGGAAATTGTGTAAAATAACTCCCAAGTCTAATATTTAAAATTACCCATGGTCTTATCCTCCTTAATTAATACTTTATGGCAAGCAAAAGAGCCTACTTATGCCCAAAGATTCTGGAATTTCTTCTATACTCAAGATTTTTGTCATTCTCCTTGACTGTTATATTCTCCTTCCTTTATCTGGGTGAAAAGTCTCTACACCATCAAGTAAAATGCTATCATTGATGATGTGAAACTTACTCCATTCTCCCAATACATAATGAATCTTCTTTAAATTTCAACACCATTTCTTTCATATCACACAAACATGCACAACTTTATATGAACATATTGTATTCATATTTTTCTATCTCTTGATCTAAAATTATAAGCTAAAAAGTGAAGAGCTATCTTAATAGCTTTCTGTATCCTATAGCAACCAGAGTGCCTTGCAATAAATTTTTTAAAAAGATTAGTCATGTTCGTAAGATTGAAAGCTCAGTAAAATTAGTGATTTAGTCTTTCATTTGACAAACATGCATTGAATGCTTCTTAAATATTGCACTAAGGATAGAGAAAAAGAGCACTGGATCTCCAGCAAGTGACAAAAAGACCATAATCCAGTGTAGAAAACCATTAGCAAATGCAAAAGTACACGCAAAATAATTGGGTACCTAGTTAGTGATATGCATCAGGTCTTTTATGTATTACACAGAGTTCTCTGAGAAGCAAACTCAATCCTGCCTTAATGTGCAAAGATGTTCTTAGAAGAAATGGCTGTGAGAGGACATGGGGAGGTGAGAAGCAATCAGATCAAGAAGCAAGTGTGATTCTTAGTGAAGATAGAAGGCAGACTGAATGTTTGTTTCCTAGACTGCTGGGCAGTCTACAGAAGATTCAGCAAAATAGAAGGGTCACTGAGACAAAGTCAGACTTACAAAAGTTCCACGTCTCTGAGGATGGGTTTACCTTAGTCTCACCGTACACAGTCATTGACAAAAGTTAGCTTAAGAAGGGCTTAACCTTGGCATATGCAGCCATGCAGTTCAGAGCACAGCAGCTGGGTTCCTGGTCAATTATATTGCCTGTAGTGAGAGGCTTCTCAAGCATAGTTTCATGACTGTCACCCTGTGGGAGCATCCTAGTTCAGAATGTGACTCAAACTGAGTCAAAGGAGAACTTTCCAGAGTAAGCTACACTTGAGATGAATCAAAGATCTCAGGAATCAGTTCCAAGAAAAAGTGAGGCAGATCATAAAGCACCCCAATCAATGCTGGGATTTTTATCTTTAAGGAATGTCAGAGAAGAGTTTTCACTAGTGCAAATAACTTCATGACTATATGGTCTTAATGTTATTTAAAAAAAAAAAAACAGAAAATAATCCTGCTGCCATTTCAGTGCCATTTCATGTCCAGCAGGTTTTCAATTTACAATGAAAAAACATATTTTGAAGAAAGCACATTCATTCTTTGTACAAAATGTTTCCTTAGTTTGATGAGTTTCACATTAATTTGAAAGAATTAGTATTCAGTCCCTGTAAGAATCTAGAATTCTAGATTTCACAATAAAGCTTCTAAAAGAAGCCTTGGAATTGAAGAGTTGAGATTCTCTTGTATTACAGACTATATTGTTAAAATCAGTTACAAACATCTCCAAAGTGTTTATTGAGAGACATAGAGAAACTAATGTACAAGGGCTTCATCTAGGAGAGATATTGAGCAGGAGTAATTGAAAACCTACTGTGCATCCTTTGCCATTCCTTAAAGGACTTTGACAATGTTTGATATCTACCATCAGTAAATACAGTTAGGCATGGTTGGTCCTCCCATTGTCTGGATTTCTCCCAAAAAACTTTCTATAGTGCCGGCTGCTTCCATTGGATGGTAGTAGAAATGGCTCTGAAATGCTGTTCAAAGATTATTTTTTGAATACTATTAACTTCAGATAAAAAAAATTGTTAGAGTCTGTAAACAAGTCAGGATGGTGTCTGGCATTTTGCCAGAGAAATGTTAGAGTCTTTAAACAAGTCTGGATGGTACCTGGCATTTTGTCAGAGGGAGTGGTTTGTGAAGTAACTCCAGTGAACCATTAAGTGTGGAGATTACTTATTGGTTGACTGCTGTATCTAGTTTATGCTAATTAAGATAAGCTGTGTGGAATGTATAAATATCCCTCCAGTCCTACAATAAACGGCTCCTACTCCTGCTGTATCAATGTACACAAGTTGTTCGTCACCCCCGGTTATTTTGCTGCAGCCGGACTGCGGCAAAAAATTACATAATCCAAAAATTGTTTTTTTCTTTATGAAACAATGTTTTATTTAAATAAAGATGGCCACTGGATTCTTATCACAAGCTACCAGATCATCTTAGTAATTAAACTGGTGGATGAGAAAGACATGGCCACATTTTTGAATAAAGCAAAGGCAAACTGGTTTCTATTAATTACATACATTCCAACACATGAGCATCCATAAAATTGGCCTCCACACAGAATAATTGCTATGGGCTGTCTCTGAGAATTTGTAGTGATTTTGTACTGGAAGATTGGAAATATTTTACATTTTCTAATACCCAAGGACATTTGGCAACATCTGGAGACCCTTTTGATAGTCACATTTAGGGATTTGCTTCTCCACATAATACAAAGGGATTTTTTCACCTGATCCACATCTCTAATGAATAAAACAGTGGACTAGTTGCTTTAGTTTCAGTGATTAAAGGCTGGGGCCATATTGGGGGAAAATCCTATGTATTTCTGGAAAAGAGAGATGCTATCTTATCATCCCATATGACTCAAAGACTAGTCCAGTCCCTACTATTCTATTGTGTTGCAAGAAGTTATTATACCCTACTTTATTAAATATTTACTACAACTGTATAGACACATACATGCACACAAACACATGCACATATAGCATCTTCATTTTGCAGATGAGGAAACTAAGGAAAAGTTTAAGTTTTTGCAGCTCATAAGCAGCATGGCTTAAGATTTATATATATTCCAAACATTCTGATTTGAGGCTGTTATTGTTTTTTTTTAATTCCATCTTCATTTAATGAACCCCCAAGCCTTTTCTAATGAGAGCCCAATTATCTTCTAGGCACTAAATCTCATTGACTTTACTTTCACTGAGGTTTTCAATCCATTTGTGAGTGCTGAGATCATCCTCATCAATGTGATAATCGGCTAGTCAGTCTCAATACCTGACTCAGCCTTGATTCTGTTCTCATCCAATGTGACTGTTTTTACTCTTCAGTTCTCTAAATCTAGCTTCTCTTTCTGTTATGAGCTTTGATCAGACAAACTCCATTTTACCCTGAGACTCCATTTTATGTAAGAAATGTTTCTCCTTTGTGAAAATTCTGCCTCTGTAACCCACTTCCTGCTAAGCACACCCTGTTTGGCAACTCATATCTGCTGAAAAAATATTTCTTTTATTCTTATATAATGTATTATTAAGGAATATTTTTGTGAGATGTTCCATTCATAGTTTCTTTTTTCTTGTGCATTGTACCCAGACTTGGGTCATTTTTACCAACTTTGCTTTCAAAAAGTATAACATTTGCTTGTGATTTTTGGCTACAGAATGTGTGCTCTAACTCCTCATAGGGGTTGAAGGTGCAGAGTTGATTTGTCACTGCTCTTCAGCCCACTGGCAAATAAAGTTCCATGTCCTCTTTCAAGTGTGACTTGGTGATTTGTTTCAAATGCACTGCAACATCTTCAATACTTTTCTTGGATAGCCTCACCTCTCTATACTCATATCATTCACTTCTTCAACTCTCCCTTCAATGCCTGTAACAAAGAAGTCAATTTTAAAGTACTAGATTTGAGAAAGTTTTAGTCAGCATTTTTGCTGCTGTGACCAAAAGGCCTGACAAGAATACTTAGAGGAGGAAAATTTTATTTCGGAGCTCATGGTTTCAGAGATCTCAATCCATAGACAGCTGGCTCTGTTCCTTGGGACATGAGGTGAGGCAGAACACTTTGACAGAAGTTATGTGGTGGAGGACAGCAGCTTGGGACATGGGACCAGAAAACAGAAAAGGCTGTGCTCAACAAAGACAAAATATATACCCCCTAAGACATGCCTCCAATAACCCACCTCCTCCAGCTATACCTTATCTACTTTCAGTTACCACTCAGTTAATCCGTATCAGGGAATTAATGAACTGATTACGTTAAGACTCTTCTACCCAATCATTCTTCTCAAAATCTTCTTGCATTATCTTACACATGAGCTTTTGGGGGATACCTCACATCTAAACCATAACAGTGAATCTTCCATATGTGGTGGCCAAATAAAAAGCACTATTTAGGTCACAAAGATAACCAGGGAAAAAGCAAATGCTGAGAAAAGCAATTTATTTGGTGGGTAAAAACATATATTGAAGAAGTATGTGATGCTTAAGTTTATAACAAATTGCCTAGGCGACAGTACCCAGATATTCTATAAAACCACTATACATGTCTCTGTGAAGGTATATTTAGATTACATTAACATCTACGTACACAAAATTTAGGTAAAGAAGATTATTTTTCTTAATGTAAGTGGATTGCATCCAATCGGTCTAATGCCTTAAGAGAAAACAGACATGTTACCTAGGGAAGAGGGAACTCAACTTCTACACTGTCTTTCAACTCAATCTTTGACATCAGCTCTTTCCTGGGTCTTAAACTGCATATATTCCCTACAGATTACAATTTTTCCAGGCCTTACAACAGTATAAGCCAATTCCTTAAAATCAACTTCTCTTTCTCTACATGCCCATACCCTATTTTTTTTGGGGGGGGGTGGCTTTTGTTGTTGTTTCTGCTGCTCCTGTTTTTTTGAGAACTGATTGATACAGGATCAGAAGAAAAATGGCTAAAATCCCTAGGAGAGATTACCTTCCAGGCCACTGAAGAAGTTGAAAGTAGTTTAAGGGGTTTAGCAATGTCAAATGTTGCAGAAGGACCTATAGTTTGATACAGAGAAAAGACCCATTAATAATTATCTTTCATCAATGGTAACTTCAACAGAAGGAGTTGCAGTATCATGCTGGAACAAAATTGTAATGATTTAAACAATGGGTAGATATGATGATTTGGAGACATTAGAATGGAAAGCCTTTCTAAGATATTTGGTAATTTCAGAAGTTATGTGTCTCTACTTTCCATCATCATAGTTAATCTCAAAGTAAAAGCCTTATTTCCTTGGCATAGTCTATCTATCAGCCCCTAGGTGTTTATCACAGTTCTGCTGAGTCTTGCTTTCTCAACCCACCTACTTATTTTCTCAATCCTTATCTTCTTAAAGTACAGAACAATTATATCTCTCTGGTCCAAAAGCCTGTTTATTCCCTATTTATTCAATTACCTATTATTTTCATTCTGGCTTCAAGGTCCTCTAGACTTTGGCCTGTTTCATATATGTTCCACTCCCACAAACCAAGATGATTTTTATTTTCTAGAATTTCTAAACACCCACTTTGCTTTCTAACACATGCTTCTCCCCTAATCTGGAAACTCTATACCCTCTAGTTTGGAATCATATTTAATTAGTATTCATCCTTACAAAGTTATCTCATGTGTCATCAACCTCTGAAAAGCTTTCCTTTGCTTCTTAACTGATTTTCTAAAGGCCGGTTTATACATAGAAGAGATCATAGAAATAATACTTTTAAAACATAGTCATTTGAAATTCCCAATATGAGCAATTTCTAGGTTTGGAATGATGACTTTCACTCACGGGGAACCCAAGTTTCCTAGTTTACTAAAACTAGGGTGTGACTCATGTCCTTGAAGACCAAAATAGGCCTCTACTTATAGAATACAAATCCTACAGCATCAGGGTAAAGAAAAGAGGGAATACAAAGAAACATTGTCTCTTAAACCACTTGGGAAAGCTTCCACATAATACTTTGACTTTCCATCCATTTGCCAGAATGTGTCCAATCAAAAGATGCCACCAATTTAATGTCAACTGGGGAATGTAAACTTCATTTCTGACAGTGTTTTAATGGGGGAGATTGGAAATGGAACCAAGCAACTCACAGTCTCTGTCATTGCCCATATTCTGTGTTCTTAGACCTCCATAACCTGATATTGTAACTCTTGGGTAAACCTTGGGTAATAATCATATCCCTATTTATATCAAAAACCCTGAGAAGGTGGAGTGTGTATGAACTATTGTATCCTCTGTTCTGTTCAATACAGTTGTTTGCAAATAAAAGTGTATTGGTATTTGAGATGATAAATAGTAATTTCATTCTTTCTGAATTCAGAAACAACTATGAGAAATATAGGAAGAATTGAGAACATCCAATTGGACTAAGAGGCACACTTCAGACTTAAGACCAGATGAGACTTGCTCTAACTTGACACACAAATTTACCTCAGACAAAGAAATAACAGAACTTCCACTTTTTAAAGTGGCATCTTGCTCTTCCCCTTCTTATTTGGAGGATAAGAAGAGAGAGGGCTTATACTCCTTAAGGAAAACAAGTCAAAAGGGGAAGGCAGAGAAAAAGAGAGCCTCAGAATGAAAGTTCAGAGTTATGCATGCTTTCCAGTACTCTCCACCAACATGTTATTTCTTATGCTGTGGTTCGTACAATGAATGAGTAAAGGGAAGACCCAGAAGTGATCTCTCAATATCTTAACTCTGGGAAAATGAAATGACAGGCAGGAAGGTTAGGACAGTAAGTCTTTTTATTCACATCATACATGCATGGTACACATTTATTAAAGTCATTGACCTGAGTGCTTCAATACTTTATGTCTAACGATTCATCACATGTTTTATGGTAATTTTAATAGGAGCTTTGAATCGTATGGGTTTGTCAACTCATCTATATAAGATCTAATCATAATTTACAGTGATTTCATAAATAACGTTGAGTTATTTTTTTTCACTTAAAACATATAATTTACCTAGAATGTTCCAAAGCAAATCAAACAATTTTTATTAGCATACAAACCTACTGTTTCTTCTTTATTTGGTTGTTAGTAGGGACTCCTTAATTACAAATTACAAAATAGCAGAATAGAAATTTGTAGAATAGAGATTGTGTTTAGTGATACCCGTGAGCCTGAACACACAGAAGAGTCAAACATTAGGTGTTTGAATTAATCAGTTATTTCCAAACATTTGTTTAAATCCTCTGTTGTAGTTTTATCAAATTTTATCATTTTCTATTCTTTACATTTCTGTCTCACCTGCTGGATTACAAGTTGCTTTAATGAGAATCTGGGTCCTAATTAATTCCAGCATTTCTGTAATAAGTCACTGTTCCTAGCACATGACTTATTATCACCCAATAAAAGATCAATGAACATTCCTTTTTTTTAGATAAAGAAAATAATATATATCTCCTACAGTTTTGATGTAGGAAACTGGTAGTTCCTATTTACATACTTGTTTACTTACTTATTTATTTGTAGACATGAATGGAAAATATAAGAAGGAAAAACTAATTGTTTCCAAATATGGTGTTTTGAATTTATTTAGGTTTTACTGTGTTAGGGAAGTTTGAGAGAAAAACATAAATTGCTAGTGTACTGAAAAAGACTCTAATTATAAAGAAAGAAATTATAAGTACTAAACCAAGAGTGTGGGTGCTGAAAGTGATAGATCCCTGCACACATCTTGCAGAGTACTGTAATCACAATTTTAATATAGATGCTTGTATTTGGCCATTATCAAGGAATCTCATTTCTTTAAGTCACTCCAAATATATAATGAAATTTTGTTGATTCAACACATCTTGATTGAGGACTTCCTCTGAACCAGTTCTTGGTGTTGAGGATACAGTGCTAAAACAGAAAAAAAATCAGGCTTCCCATAGAGATTGTGTTTAGTGATACCAGTGAGCCTGCACACATACAGACAGTTACTGACATTTGGGAAATATAAAACAAAACATGCTGATTCTTTATTGCAAATCTTTCATCTTGTATCTTTTTATAATAGCCAGATTTCATGTAAACTTTTTTAAGATGAATTATCCCACGATACATTAAATTCTACCAAGCCCTCATTCACATTGTCTATGAAATAGATGGTAGCTGTTTTATAAATTATAAATCATCATGTACACAGTCCTAATGAGATAACAAAAGAAAAGATGGGATATTTTTGTTCATTAACTCCTACTCCGATTTCTTGGGTTCATCACAGTTGAAATCAGCCTTTACCTAATTATTCCTTCTCAGTTCTTGAGTCAATTCTGAGTAGACAAAAGGAAATCTGCAGCCTCTTTCAACCAGAGAATATGGCCTGGACTTAAGTCTTTCTTTAATAAAACCAACAGACTGGAGTAATTTCTGGCTACTTAGGGAACTGAACGTAGAGCATCCCATAAGTCTCTAGACTTTCTTTTCTTTTTCCTCTTTCTTTCCTTCACCAACAGATTGAACACATTCAATATGGCAAATATATTCCTTCATATCTTCTAGATAATACTTCAATGATATGCTAACAATACAAATCTTTTCTAAAACTATTTAACTAGAATAAACTACTACCCCAATAAACTGAATCCATTTCCCCATAATTCAACATCTACATGGACCCTTCTTGTCAAATTTACCACTGACTGAATTTTGTCTGTATTATGAAAACCTATTAATACTGGCTAATAAACCCTTTTTCATGTATTTAAACTGGCCAAATCCAGGCCTCTAATTTTATCCTTTTGGACTTTTCTTCCCATAAAATAACCAGCCCATTCAGCAAGCTGGGTAAAGGAAGACATTTATTTTAAGATATTGTACAACCATGACAATCTCCACACTGATCAATTATTGAAAACTCAGCATGTCTGAGCATGTCAAAGTATGATGATATCTAAAGAAATATTTAATTTTACACTGTGTACCCTAAAAGAATATGGAAATAATGTATGCAAGGATGGATAAAAACAGTCTTGACGGTACAAAATATGTTTTCTGACATTGACTAACAGCTATGAAAAATCAGAGTTGTTATTTATGCTTTTAGACATACTGCTTGAGTTAAGCAAATTTCAACTAGTTCTGCATTAGTCAGACCTCTAAGCTTAACATTCTGCATTGTTTAATATTTTCCATTACTTTGAAGATAAACACAGTCATTAATCCAAAAGCTTGGCAAGAGCAATGTTTTGTTGTTAAAAAAGTTGATCACCAAGACTGTGGTAAATATACAAGTGCATAGGAAACTTTGACATATAATGTTTGGGAAAATGGATAAATAATGTTCTTGAAACATATTTGACTGAATGTTTATTCTGTAAATCACCATAACCACTTAAATAAGAAGCTTACAATGATGTTAAGTTATTCTTGAAATAGTCCAAAATAACTTCACATATAATTCAAATTTATTTTCCAGCAATCATAAGACTCAAATCATCCTCTCCAGTAAAACAGTATTTTCTCCAGTGAAGATATAATGTTATAGTTATTTTTTAAAAAGATATATTTGAGAGTAAAAAAATCTATTTGGTGTTTTCTCATAAATTTATTTTTGTGTGTTTGGTGAAAAAAATGTAATCTTTAATAGAAATAAGGTTTAAAACTTTGTATTCCTACTTTATGCTAAACCCTCATAATGAGCTGAAACTACCTTTGGAAACAATGCAGTGAAATTCTTGAATGTACCCTTGACCAGCTCCAAATTTGTTCATCATAATTTTAGTGTTTCATCTTTTGTGGTGGAAATGATTTATGTTGTATTTAAAAATTTTTGTGGAACTATTTTACTTAAAGATTTTATGGAAAATTTCTACTAATTTGACAGGTAATATTAATTATCAATGAATTTTCAGATGATTTTATATAAAAAACTGAATTCATAACATCATTATTTGATCTTTTAAACATTCCTAGAGAACATGAGAACAAAATGTAAAATGATTATATATAATACCATTATATTTGAGACATACAAAGAATGTTTATAAACATTTTAAAAGAGTTTCCATATCTATAGCTTATTTCTTTTCTTGCTATTGTGAAAATTTTTTTTTCCAGGTTGATCATTAAAGTGAGCCTTTGGATGATTACTTGATGAATACAATAAGAATATACTTTAAGGATAACTAATGTGTCAGAATCTCTGGGTCCATAAACAGGAATAGAAAAGAGTTGCCAGCTCTACTTCTAATGAAAATGTCTAGAAACATAGGATCTATATACCCGTCTCATGGACTCTTATAAGGAGAATTTCTCTCTGATGAAACTGATTTGACAAATAAAGGACTCAAGTTCATCAATATAAAATAGTGTACTTTCTCAAACCATGTTTCTCTATTTTTCTTGTTAGATGTCAGAGACAGAATAGAAACCAGTTGTTTTAGTATATAAAGGATAAATTGTGGATTCAACTTGAGTCATCTAAGTTTTCTAGCTTTTTATATAATTTTGATTATATTTTCACCTTTGAGGAAAATGAATTTGGAAAACATTAAAAATGTTAGCTCAGCCTAAGTTGTATGATGAGAAGTTTGAGGAAAAAGAACTGAATATACCTTTTACAATAGAATCACTAGGTTCTTTCATGCAATATATATATATCATGAAGAAGAAGCCATGATGATTCCATGTAGGTTCATGTTTTCTAATCTACTAATAATGTTTTAGTCAGCTTTTTGACTGGAGTACCTGATGAGTGACAACATACAGGAGGAAATGATTACTTTGGGATCATGGTTTTAGATGTTCAGTCCATGGTCAGTAAAGTCCATTGCTCTGGGTCTGAGGTGAGGCAGAGAATAGTGGTACAGGAAAGAGAGAGAGAGAGATCAAGAGAGAGATTGTAGGGGTGGTGAGAGAAAGGCAAGAATCTAGAGAGAGAGAGAGATGCTCAAGAAGCTAGAGACAAAATAAAATACCCAAGGGCACACTGGCCAGTGTCTACTTTCTCAAGCCATATTCCACCTATTTTATAGTTATCACCCAGTAATCCATGTAAAGTATTAATCCATCAAAAAGCTTTGTATTCCTACTTTATGCTAAACCCTCATAATGAGCAAATGGATTAATCCACTGATGGGGGTACAGCTCTCATAATTAAATCATTTCAACTCTAAACATTCCTGCATTTGCTGAACAACAGATTTGGGGGGTAATAACTCATGTGAACCATAACAAATAATGTGATAAATATTGAAGATTGAACAGAAGGAATACAGAGAAGACAATTGTAAAGAAACATTTTTCTCTTTTTTTCATTGATTGATTTCTGGATTTTTCACTTAATAGCTAGAAAACAGGTAAAAACTGATAGACTGTGGGATCACAGAAAAATAACTTGTTCACTCCAAACTCTTCTTTATCTTAATAATAAAAAGTACCGTATCTATATAGCTTCTATGATCTTTTCCTGAATAACACAAACTTACACAGTATATTTCCTATGAGATTATCCATTGCAAATAACACTTTTTTTCAAACAAGGAAAATAAAAATTCTAAAAGGGAGGATTATCTGGGTACAATGGCACCACCTGTATTCCAAATGTCTCAGGAGCTGAGGCAGCAAGATTGCAAGTTTGAGGCCAGCCTTGGCAACATAGTGAGACTCTCTAAAATAAATAAATAAATAAATAAATAAATTTAAAAATTTTTAAATTCTCGAGGTATAGTTCAGTGATAATTTTTCCTTGGATTCAATCCCTTGTACAAGAGGAAAAAAGAAAGAAAAATGAAATAAATATAGAACACTTGAGAATGATACATAAACTGGTATATGAACCAAGTAAACACAAAAGTTATAAATTATCATGTTGCACCCAGATGACTTCAGCACAATATTAAAGTACTAAAATTATGAATCAATATTGCAAAACTGTTCAAGCATTAAAATATATTCTAAACAATGCCTATAATCAAATATGAAAAAAGAAAGATATTTTGAAAAATAAAAATATTTTAAAGTATCTCCTGAAATATATACTTGAAGATGTAATCCACTCAAATACATAATAAATCAAAATTAAAGACACATGAACCAATACCTCAAGGAATGAAGAGACTAGCAGAAAATCCTAATCCAGGTAAAATATTATTAAACCCTAATAATTAAAACAACTGGCTGAAAAACAGAATGCATTTTACTCTTATAAATACAAATTAATAGATTCAAAAATTTTAAAAGAGGACAAAAAAATAATCTCAGTAAACAAACACTGGGTGGGTTGACCTGACAGAGAAAGTTTTAATAGTCCTTCATCATTCACAGCAAGGAAGTACAGAATATTATTTCATTTCTGTAGCTAATAACTAGAAATAAAAATTGAACCAATGCTATTGAAAATTGTAGAAGTAATCATTCTTAGAAAAGAACAAATAGACCATATTCTTCTGAATTAAGCAAACACAGAAAGGAAAGAGCAAGAAAAATAAGTAAAACAAAGGAAACCTTTGATTTATAGCAAAATTGTTTAGATGTAGATACTTGAACCAAAACCAAACAGCTAATAAAAGAGTACATGGAAACTTCACCTCGCCAAGATATAATAATGCATCCTGATGTCTTTCAAAGGGAATAAAATAAATTGTAAAAAAATGTGATCAGACAGCTTCATATTTTTTATTAGTATAACTTAATACCACCCCACCAAATGGAAGAGCTTCAAAATTCAGAAAAAAATAACTTTTAATTAAGCTTTCTATAGTCTTAGGGAAGATTATGAAGTTACTGAGAAATATTTGTTCCTTCTTTATAATAGAATTATACATTCCTGTCAAGGGATCTGTGATTTGTGAGTGCCTATGTTGCTATGGTACTGACCACAGGTTTTGAGTAAGTGATACACTGTAGCAATGAGGATATGACATGATGAATATGATATTTCTTCCAATTTCGATCTGAATTGGAAGCTTGAAAGGTTATTCATGACTTGATTTGCCATCACCCTTGCATTCCTGTTCTCTGCTACGAGAATGCACCTTCTTACAGGAGCTACTCCTTCAGTCTGAATCTTAGAATGAGATATGGTAGCAAATGGAGAGCCAAGCTGAGCCTTCCTGAGTCAGACATAAAGCTGATCCATAGTTCTTATGGAGTGTGGGCCAGAAACAAATATATGTTTTTATAAATCACTGTGATTTGGATACCTTTTTTTTTAACCATACCAAAACTGAAACTACAGACATAAAAAGGATTCTTACTTCTCTGAGTAAGTAGTTTGCTGCATTTCTCTGCTCAACATACATTAATTACCCCTTTGTTCTGGTGTTAGCATGAAGATTTTTATTTTATAATTCCTCTTTACCTGAGGGTCATTCAAGTAATTAGGATAATGCTATGCATATTTCCCAACTCCATGAATGGATATAAGGGTCATGAGGAACTCAACACTTCTTCCTCCTTTGACCTGATTAAGTCAGAAACCTGAACACAAGTTCTTTCAGCCATGAGAGACATGCTCATTAGTTTTATGTCATGAGCTGGTTACCAATATGGAGCAAAGATTTCTCTAGATTTTCTCTAGACAGCTGTTCAGATCTTTCAGGATCTATCAGGCAAAGACAAACTGTTTTAAAGAGACCAAACATGAAATTAAAATTCAGACATGGAAAACAACAGAGTTGTGATGATATTATTAAAACCTTAAATATATCCATTGTATTCTTGGAATTTTCTGGAGTAATAAATCTCCTTTTATATTTTAGCCATTTTGTCTGGATATTGTTTTACTCTTAATCAAAATAATGTACATTGCTATAGCTCCCCTTTAGCTTTTATGATTTGAAATATTATGAATGAAGAATAACAAAGACCTTGGATCCAAGAAACAGCATAAAACTCAGTGAAAGGGGGCTGAGGTTGTGGCTCAGTGGTAGAGCACTCGCCTGACATGTGTGAGGCACTGGGTTCGATCCTCAGCCCCACATAAAAATAAATGAAGGGGGAAAGAGGAAATGGGGTGGTGGCTCAGTGGCAAAGTGCTTGCCAAGCACCAGTGAGGCACTGGGTTTGATTCTCAGCAACATGTAAAAAAATAAATGAGTAATATATATATATTTTCAATGAAAGAGGAAAATTCCAAAAACAGCTGTATGCTTGGCAAAGTAATTGATTGCATAGAGGAGGGAAAAGCCATCAAGAAAGCTCCAAGGAGGGTTTTTTTTAAAAGAAATTTGTAAAAACAACAATTACAACAAATTATTAAGAAACTGGATGATGTCAATACTTGAAAATCAATGTGTTTGCATTATTTTTTTAATTCTCCCAGTATCAGAAAACAAAGATAAGTCATAAATCCTACCATCATTATCTACACAAGAAAACCATCATTTGTAGACTCAAAGGCAATTTTGAGAAGGGAGAGATTATAGGATGGAGGATCCATTTGTTCTTTTTGCTAGAAGTTAAATGTGTTGCCAACACTAACAAAATCTTAAAATAAAATTAACAAAATTCTAGAAATGCAAAACTCTTCATTTACAAATAAGAAGTTAGTAAATCAAGAAATATAAGTTTATGCATTTTATATTGTAAATATAACTATGCCAAAAGTAATTTAATTTTTTTCCATTTTAATTGTGAACGCATTTTGTAAGTTAGCTAAATTCTCATCTATTATGGAAGAAAGTGAATACATAAGATAAAAAGGAAAGATAATGCCATTTGGCTGGACTATAGTCTCACACTTCAGAGTCACAGGTTGTTCTGCTGTGCATGAGCTGAAGATCCCAAGTAGGCTGAACACCTGAGAACCAGGAAATGAGTATCTTCTGGGAACTTCTCTATGAGTTTCAGAGTCACGTCACCCCAATTGGAGTAAGGGCAGAGCAGAGCCACCGCCCGTGCCTGCAAGGTAGGCAGACCTGTGACCGACTGGCAGAATAGGCCCAGCAGCCCATCAGCATGGTAGACAGATCACGAAAATTGGAGGAGGAGCATAGCCGCTGCCCGCCCCTGCAAGGGAGACTATTCAACTATACAAGATCAATATAAATATATAGGGGGAAAATTCAATAACACAACAGTTTCATCAAGCAGAAAGAAACTTGAGCAGTATGAAAAGACAAGGAAAGAAAGGACCACAAGCAATACAGGTCAACTCAACTTTAAAAGAGGTAATAGGTGCAGCAGATGGAATGTCAGATAAAGAATTCAGGATATACATGCTTCAGATGATCTGGAGTCTCAAGGAAGACATTAAACAGCAAAATCAGACAATGAAAGATCACTTCAACAATGAATTAAATAAACAAATACAAGAAGCAAAAGATCAACTATACAGGGAGATAGAGGTTATAAAAAACAAACAAACAGAAATCCTAGAAATGCAGGAAGCAATAAACCAACTTAAAAACTCAATTGAGAATACTACCAGCAGAGTAGAACACTTAGAAGATAGAACATCAGACAATGAAGAAAAAGGATTTCAACTTGAAAAGAACATAGACAGCTCAGCAAGACTGTTAAGAAACCATGAGCAGAACATCCAAGAAATATGGGATAACATAAAGAGACCAGACTTAAGAGTCATTGGGATACAGGAAGGTATAGAGGTCCAAACCAAAGGAATGAGCAATCTATTCAATGAAATAATACAAGAAAACTTCCCAGACTTGAATGAGACAGAATCCCAAATCCTAGAAGCCTACAGGATGCCGAATGTGCAAAATCTTAAGAGATACACACCTAGACACATTATAATGAAGATGCACAATATACAAAATAAGGAGAGAATTTTAAAACTACAAGAGAAAGGAAGCAGATTACATTTAGGGGTAAACCAATCAGGATAACAGCTGATCTTTCAACACAGACTCTGAAAACTAGAAGATCCTGGAATAACATATTTCAAACACTGAAAGAAAATGGGTTCCAACCAAGAATTGTGTATCCAGCGAAATTAAGCTTCAGGATGGAAGATGAAATTAAAACCTTCCACGATAAACAAAAGTTAAATGAATTTGCAGCTAGAAAACCATCTCTTCAAAACATTCTCGGCAAAATATTACAGGAAGAGGAAATGGAAAATATCAATGAAAACCAACAGCGGGAGGTAGTACAGTAAAGGGGGGAAAATAATCAAAGAGGAAAACAAACCATGTTTAGTAACATAAATAAAAAATATGGCTGGAAGAACAACCCATATCTCAATAATAACCCTAAATGTTAATGGCTTAAACTCACCAATTAAGAGACACAGGCTAGTAGAATGGATCACAAAACAAGACCCAACAATATACTGTCTTCAGGAGACACATTTGATAGGACAAGACATACATAGACTGAAGGTGAAAGGTTGGGAAAAATCATATCACTCATATGGACTTCAGAAACAAGCTGGAGTGTCCATACTCATATCAAATAAAATAGATTTCAAGCCAAAGTTAATCAAAAGGGATAAAGAGGGACACTACATACTGCTCAAGGGAACCATACACCAACAAGACATAACAATCATAAATATATATGCCCCAAACAATGGTGCAGCTATGTTCATCAAACAAACTCTTCTCAAGTTCAAGAGTCTAATAGACCACCATACAATAACTATGGGAGACTTCAACACACCTCTCTCACCACTGGAAAGATCTTCCAAACAAAAGTTGAATAAGGAAACTATAGAACTCAATAACACAATTAATAACCTAGACTTAATTGACATATATAGAATATACCACCCAACATCAAGCAGTTACACTTTTTTCTCAGCAGCACATGGATCCTTCTCAAAAATGGATCATATATTATGTTACAGGGCAACTCTTAGACAATATAAAGGAGTAGAGATAATACCATGCATCTTATCTGATCATAATGGAATGAAACTGAAAATCAACAATAAAAGAAGTAAGGAAAAATCATGCATCACCTGGAGAATGAACAATAGGTTACTGAATGATCAGTGGGTTATAGAAGACATCAAGGAAGAAATTAAAAAATTCTTAGAGATAAATGAAAACACAGACACAACATATCGGAATCTATGGGACACATTGAAGGCAGTTCTAAGAAGAAAATTCATTGCTTGGAGTTCATTCCTTAAAAAACGAAAAAAACAACAAATAAATGATCTCATACTTCATCTGAAAATCCTAGAAAAAGAAGAGCAAAACAGCAAAAGAAGTAGAAGGCAAGTAATAATTAAAATCAGAGCTGAAATTAATGAAATAAAAAAAGAAACAATTAAAAAAATTGACAAAACTAAAAGTTGGTTCTTTGAAAAAATAAATAAAATTGACAGACCCTTAGCCATGCTAAAAAGAAAAGAGAGAACTCAAATTATTAGCATACGGGATGAAAAAGGCAATATCACAACAGACACTTCAGAAATACAGAAGATAATCAGAAATTATTTTGAATCCTTATACTCCAATAAAATAGAAGATAGTGAAGGCATCAATAAATTTCTTAAGTCATATGATCTGCCCAGATTGAGTCAGGAGGATACAAACAACCTAAACAGACCAATATCAATTGAGGAAATAGAAGAAACCATCAAAAGACTACCAACTAAGAAAAGCCCAGGACCGGATGGGTATACAGCAGAGTTTTACAAAACCTTTAAAGAGGAACTAATACCAATACTTTTCAAGCTATTTCAGGAAATATAAAAAGAGGGATAACTTCCAAATTCATTCTACGAGGCCAACATCACCCTGATTCCAAAACCAGATAAAGACACTTCAAAGAAAGAAAACTACAGACCAATATCTCTAATGAACCTAGATGCAAAAATCCTCAATAAAATTCTAGCGAATTGGATACAAAAGCATATCAAAAAAATTGTGCACCATGATCAAGTAGGATTCATCCCTGGGATGCAAGGTTGGTTCAATATACGGAAATCAATAAATGTTATTCACCACATCAATAGACTTAAAAATAAGAACCATATGATCATCTCGAAAGATGCAGAAAAAGCATTAGACAAAGTACAGCATCCCTTTATGTTCAAAACTCTAGAAAAACTAGGGATAACAGGAACATACCTCAATATTGTAAAAGCAATCTATGCTAAGCCTCAGGCTAGCATCATTCTGAATGGAGAAAAATTGAAGGCATTCCCTCTAAAATCTGGAATAAGGCAGGGATGCCCTCTCTCACCACTTCTGTTCAACATAGTTCTCGAAACATTGGCCAGAGCAACTAGACAGACGAAAGAAATTAAAGGCATAAAAATAGGAAAAGAAGAACTCAAATTATCACTATTTGCAGATGACATGATTCTATACCTAGCAGAGCCAAAAGAGTCTACAAAGAAACTATTAGAGCTAATAAATGAATTCAGCAAAGTGGCAGGATATAAAATCAGCACGCATAAATCAAAGGCATTCCTGTATATCAGTGACAAATCCTCTGAAATGGAAATGAGGACAACCACTCCATTCACTATATCCTCAAAAAAATTAAAATATTTGGGAATCAACCTAACAAAAGAGGTGAAAGACTTATACAATGAAAACTACAGAACCCTAAAGAGAGAAATAGAAGAAGATCTTAGAAGATGAAAAAATATACCCTATTCATGCATAGGCAGAACTAACATCATCAAAATGGCAATATTACCAAAAGTTCTCTATAGGTTTAATGCAATGCCAATCAAAATCCCAATGGCATTTCTTGTAGAAATAGATAAAGCAATCATGAAATTCATATGGAAAAATAAAAGACCCAGAATAGCAAAAACAATGCTAAGCAGGAAGTGTGAATCAGGCAGTATAGCGATACCAGACTTCAAACTATACTACAGAGCAATAGTAACAAAAACAGCATGGTACTGGTACCAAAACAGGCGGGTGGACCAATGGTACAGAATAGAGGACACAGAAACCAATCCACAAAACTACAACTATCTTATATTTGATAGAGGGGCTAAAAGCATGAAATGGAGGAAGGATAACATCTTCAACAAATGGTGCTGGGAAAACTGGAAATCCATATGCAACAAAATGAAACTGAATCCCTTTCTCTCGACATGCACAAAAGTTAACTCAAAATGGATCAAGGAGCTTGATATCAAATCAGAGACATGGCGTCTGATACAAGAAAAAGTTGGCTACGATCTACATACTGTGGGGTTGGGCTCCAAATTCCTCAATAGGACACCCATAGCACAAGAGTTAATAACTAGAATCAACAAATGAGACTTACTCAAACTAAAAAGTTTTTTCTCAGCAAAAGAAACAATAAGAGAGGTAAATAGGGAGCCTACATCCTGGGAACAAATCTTACTCCTCACACTTCAGATAGAGCCCTAATATCCAGAGTATACAAAGAACTCAAAAAATTAGACAATAAGATAACAAATAACCCAATCAACAAATGGGCCAAGGACCTGAACAGACACTTCTCAGAGGAGAACATACAATCAATCAATAAGTACATGAAAAAATGCTCACCATCTCTAGCAGTCAGAGAAATGCAAATCAAAACCACCCTAAGATACCATCTCACTCTAGTAAGATTGGCAGCCATTAGGAAGTCAAACAACAACAAGTGCTGGCAAGGATGTGGGGAAAAGGATACACTTGTACATTGCTGGTGGGGCTGCAAATTGGTGCGGACAATTTGGAAAGCAGTATAGAGATTCTTGGAAAGCTGGGAATAGAACCACCATTTGACCCAGCTATTCCCCCTCTGGGTCTATTCCCTAAAGACCTAAAAAGAGCATACTACAGGGACACTGCTACATCGATGTTCATAGCATCATAATTCACAATAGCAAGACTGTGGAAGCAACCTAGATGCCCTTCAATAGATGAATGGATTAAAAAAAATGTGGCATTTATACACAATGGAGTATTACTCTGCATTAAAAAATGACAAAATCATAGAATTTGCAGGGAAATGGGTGGCATTAGAGCAGATTATGCTAAGTGAAGCTAGCCAATCCCTAAAAAACAAATGCCAAATGTTTTCTTTGATATAAGGAGAGTAACTAAGAACAGAATAGGGACAAAGAGCATGAGATTAACATTAAACAGGGATGAGAGGTGGGAGGTGCCAAAATCTGAGCTTGGCACAAGAATCACAAGCCACCACACAGCTTTGTAGGTTCAAACAGCAATTCTTTATTCCTGAACTCACACCGGCCTCTCCAAACACGTTCTCGTCCAATCTCCAATATGCTGCTGCCCCAAATCACCTACGCCACGAGGCTTTTTTTCCAAATCCCTTTTGAATCTCAGGAGAACTCAACGGGAACAAGCAGCAGGAACACCCTAATCCCAGCAGCAATAATCTTCAACCTCCAACTTCCCTAAAACCCATATTGTCTCAGACCGGGAACGCCCTAAACTTGTCTTAAACCGGGAACGCCTTAAACTCAAGGATCGGGGAAACTTCCTGAAACCTGATCAGCTCTAAACCCGGATCCGCCCTGGTCTTTGAGCAGGGTCACCTTTCTCAAACACATATGCAAGGTCACAGCAAATTTCCAAGGCAAGTCCATTTAACATGGGGTACGCTGGCAAGGAAATATCGATGCATCATTCCTACTTGGCAATGGCCCTCAGCAGGGAGGGAAAGAGAGAGAGAAGGGAAATTGCATGGAAATGGAAGGAGACCCTCAGGGTTATACAAAATTACATACAAGAGGAAGTGAGGGGAAAGGGAAAAAATACATGGGGGAGGAATGCATTACAGTAGAGGGGGTAGAGAGAGAAGAGGGGAGGGGAGGAGGGAGGGGGGATAGTAGAGGATAGGAAAGGCAGCAGAATACAACAGACACTAGTATGGCAATATGTAAATCAATGGATGTGTAACCGATGTGATTCTGCAATCTGTATATGGGGTAAATATGGGAGTTCATAATCCACTTGAATCAAAGTGTGAAATATGATATATCAAGAACTATGTAATGTTTTGAACAACCAACAATAAAAATTTTTAAAAAAAGAAAAAAAGGGAAATATAAAGTAAATAACAATGAGGCTACATCAAAACTTATCATTTCCAGGCTGCCAGCCTCTCTCTCAGAACAAATGAAGTCATACATAGTTAAAGTGAATAATTACCTCTTACAAAATGCCTGAGAATGCCGAGGATTAGAAAGAAAGGGAAATTTTACTTTATATTATAAATCATTCCAGATAAACATTTGCACTTGAATTTCTTATTCACTTTAGTGTATTATTTTTGTTTTTATAAGAAAATAGTCTAAACTCAGCTAGTGAGTGTTTTAATTTAAAATAATAATTGAACTATGTGCTACAAGCAAGAATTCATACTGCAAAGCAATTTATTGAACATTAAAAAAACTCAATAATTTTAAAAGCAAGACACAAGACTGGAAAGTTCCAATGCTCTCTTCACAGGAATTTAGAGTAGAGTGTGAACTCCAAAAGTCATTAGTAAGAAAAGATTTTTTTTTAAATGGGCAAAAAAAGCATACAGAATAGACAGCAAGTAAGCCCATGAAAATAAATAGCTTAATATAATTATTCATTAGGGAAATTCAAATTAAAACTACAATGATATATTACCATATACCTACCTCAGAAGTTATAAAAGTGAAAGGCTTTTATATCAAGAGTTGTAGATGCAATGAAGTCACTGGACCTCATATACCCTCCGGATTGGAATGTAAAATATTGTAAATATCTTAGAAAATAGTTTGATACTTTCTTAAATAGTTAGACACACAACTGCAATATGACCTAGCCTTCCAACTTATGTGTTTACCCAAGGATAAGAAAAACTTATGCCCACATTAAAGACATACAACAATGTCCTTATCAGCTTTATATACAATAGTTAGAAAATGGAACTTCCAGAAACATGGTATGAGCTGCTCCTGTATGATACAAATTATAAAGGACAACACAAACAAAAATTACTTAAGGTTACAGGAAATTGTCCTAAGGACATAAAAAAATTAAGAAACATTTCTTCAATATAGTCTTCTAAATGTCCATAATAACAATGGACATTTGAAAAACGTGAGCCACACATGCTCTGTCTCTCTCATCTCCAGTTCAGTTTGACAGAAGCTCCAATTGGGCGAATGTGTCCAAATAATGAGGTTTGGCCTCTTACCAGGTACGTGTCAAGAACTACAATATCTCCTCAAGAGGCGAAACCTAAGGCACTTATCACACTCACAGGTTCTGTCCCCAAAAGGATAATTCAGATTGAGTGCAGCCCAAGGGCTGAGGAATCCCTTCATCCACTCAGACCTTACTCATAGATGGAGGCTCTAACTAGGCAAGGAAGATTGACAATAATGGGATTATTAATAAACATACTCCTTGCCCTAGCTTGTTCACGGAGGAGTAGAGATTTCATACAAGTAATGAAAATAACAACAACAACAACAACAACAATAACAAAACTGGGACTATCATCCTCACTCTGTACCATACTCCTAAATTAGGGTGGTCACTCCAAGGAGAATGGTCCAATGTTGCTGAAGTCTGGCTGGGCAAACTAACTGCGGGGGGCGAGTGACGAGGAACTTGTGAAGGTTGCTACAGCAGGAGCTGGAGCCGTTTATTGTAGGACAGGAGGGGTATATATACATAACTGAATACACAGCTTAACTTAATTGACATCATTAGATACAGCAGTTAGTCATTAAAGAATCTCCACACTTAATGGCTCGCTGGTGTTACTTCACAATCCACTCCTTCTGGCAAAGTGCCAGGCGCCATCTTGACTTGTCTGTGGCTCTCAACACAATGTCATCTGCCCATCTCCAAGGCAATGACTTAGAATGTAACCAAGGGAGAAGCAGGACACAAGACCAGAAAGTTGCAATGCTCCCTTCACATGAATGGACTTTATTTAGAGTACAGTGTGGGAAAGTTCAAGTCTAAAGATGATCTCCAAAACTTTGGGGATTAGGAACAGGAAATTTGGAGTAAGCACTTACAAGGAGGCCTGTAGTACTGAGAGAGCAAAGAAGTAAAAAGTAGGTCAATTAGTGTATCATAGAACCAGAGAAAGAAAGGACCCAAAAGAACTAGTTTTGGTTTCAGAACAAACCTCAAAGACTGGTTTTAAATGCAAAGGGACCTGCTTTTTATTGGATCAGACAGTGAAATAATTTAGACCTCAAGGCATTGCCCCAAACAATACAGCAATTAGCTGGAAATTAGTGAAGCCTAACATCTGGGTGTGCTACCAAGAGAGAATTTATCACAGAGAATAGCAGAAGAGCCAATGAGAGTACTGCTAAAACTGTTAGCCCTAGTCATTCCTGGGCGACTGTGCACATGCACACACTCTTACAGAGATGAGCAACAGGAGGGGCTTCAGACTGCAGGGGAAACAGATGCCATTAAAATAGTCCAGCCAAAATCATTACTCTAATAAGCAAGGATCAGCACATCTTAAACAGGAAACTTCAGCAACCAGAGTTACTCCAGAATGTCTAAAATGGCCAGTTTTCCACAAAATAATATGAGACAAAGCAAAGAAACTGGAAAACGTGATCCATATATAGAAAAACAACAAGAACAAAAACATGTAACAGAAATAGTTTGTGAGAGGGACCAGATGTCTGACTCAGGAGACAAAGTCTTCAAAGAAACCCTTACATGTTAAAATAACCACAGGAAACCATGCTATCAGACATGAAGGAAGGAGGGTTTTGTTGTTGTTGGTATTTTGGTTTTTTTTTTTTTTTTTTCTGATTGGTAATGTGAGAAAATCCAAAGACCTGTTCCTCAGTGAAACTCTTTAGAACTAGAAAAGGATAATCATATGATGGGTTTATGCTTAATGGAAAAATACCAGGCAGAATTGAACATATTGTATTAGTTTATATAACACTTTACAGAGTTCAAAATAATCTACAGAGGACAAATTACTGGTAGCCTAACTGTAAGGAAAGAAAGAGGAGGTGTGATGGAGGAGAGGAAAGGAGTCACTGAAATTTGAGGGAGTGATTATTAAAAAGCAAATTAATATCATGATTGCCTTACTTTGTAGATATATTTCAAAATTCATCATGTTTTGTAAGTATGTAGCTTATTTATGTAAGTAAAGAAATTTTCTTTATAAAGATGAACAAAAGGGTAAAAAAAAAAAAAGCTACCAAAAGAATGTAGGAATAACAATTTGCTGGGATTGTATCATAAAAGCATTTAACTCAAGAGGTGTCTTTAGAGGCTATATTCCCATATGAGGCACTTTAATAGCTCATTATAAAAACTGTTGATATTTTTAAAACATATCATATTAACATAAAAACAGCATAGAATTAGCGCTACAGGCAGACAGAAACATTTTGAAATTCTCCACCCATCCTGTAATCCTTCATGATTTGAGGGTTATTCTAAATGCAGAAGGGATTGATTACTTGAACATCTGCAAAAGAGATACTTAGTTTGCTCCTTTCTCAGATTGGTGTTTATCAAACTTCAGAATGCATAAAAATTACTGTTTGTTTTACATACAAAATAAAACGATGTACAATCAAGTGCTGCCTAAGGATGTTTCAGTCAACAAGGGCCTGTGTATGTGATAGTGATCCCGAAGATTATGTCGCCCAGTGATATCACGGACATCTTAGTTTGCATTAAGTACACTCTATGATGTTTGCACAATAACAGAATCACCTAAAGACATACTTCTCAGAACATATGCCTGTCCTTAAGCACTATGTGACCATATATGAAATATGTAGACAAGTTGGGACAGAGTCATGTGTAATTTAGTACAGATGTGATTTATGTCATACAAATGTGAATGCAATAAAAATCAAAGTCAGAAAGATTAACTCAGTTAAAAAAAAGTTATGTTATCACAATGGATATAAAATTAGAATCATGAGTTTGGTAAGGAACATTTATAAACCCCAGTATCATTGAATAACTGAGGAAGACTAGCAGGAAATACAACAATGTAGAAGGAAAATGTAGTAGCAGTGGGAGATTTTATCTCAGTCTTTCTTCCTGATTACTTAAATCTCAAGGAGTGGTCATGGAAATCCAAACGTAAGAGAAAGTAAATAAGCAATTATGTTAGTTGGCTCTGGTAGCAAAGGCTACTGTAATAAAATACCACAGAGGTTTTGGCTAAAACAACAGAAACTTATTTTCCCAAAGTTCTGGAGACTAGAAGTCTCTCAGGGTTGGTTTCTGGTGAGGTCTCCCTTGCTGACTTAGAGTTTATCTATCTTTTTGCTGTGTCTTACATGCCCTCTCTGTGCACACAGGAAGACAGAGGTTGCTGGTGTCTCCTTTTTTTTATAAGGACACCAAACAGTCAGGTTCAGGTTGGGGCTCCACCCTTTTTTTAACCTTAATTATGTCCCTATGGGCCCTATCATCAAACAAAATCTCATTGGGGATTATGAACATATGAATTTTGGGGGATCACAAATTTAGCCCATAGCAGTGACATAATCCATAGATTTAAAAGTTGATGTTTGTTTTTAGGACATTTAGTAATAAAAAAGACTACTCTTATTAGTCCTTTATGATGAATAATTTGATATTCAGGAGCCTAGGTTTTGGAGTTACATTGACTACTCAGAGGATCATCATTTGTATTAATTTATTAGTTTTTGTACTTTTAATGTTTGGCATTATTTAGGGAATGAAGATCATATTGAATTATCAACTATTGAAAAAAAAAAAACTCCCTAGATCTCACTTGCACAGCAAAATAAGGCAATGCATTACTTTTGAGTTGTCCATAGGTTAAATAGTGGTTTCTCCAACATTTCTCTGGTGTTCATTTAAGTAATCATGTTCGTTCATGTAAAGGGTTGTCTGGGGCTAGAATGCCCAAGATGGTTTCATTTGCTATTGAGACAATCAATCAGTACTGACTTTTTGTGTTGAGGCAATTTAATTCCCTTCTATGTAACCTTATGTCCTCTGGTACTCTTGCTTGTCTTCTAAAATGGTATTCTCAAGGCATCTGAAAGTGCTACCTTCAAATCTTATCCTCATAAGGGCCAGGCCTGGGAATCATTTCTGTTTGTCAATGCAAGTTACAAGGTGAGGACAGGTTTAAGAAGTAGGGAATATAGACCAGGACTCTTAATGGGAATAGTTGTAAAGAACATGTGGCCACTTTTAATGTACTTCATTCTGGTCCCAATTGTTTACATTTCTTCTACCAGGAAAGTCTCCAAAATGGTCACCCAATGAAAGGATCAGGCCCAAAGTTCACTATGGACTGATACAAAACTGGCTGAGGTAGGAATGCAGTTTTCTGAATGTAGCCCCTGTTGATTGAGAGATTTATAAACAGAAAGGGCTAGTTATACTCCCTCCCTATACACACAGAAAATATGACGGAGATTTTAGGCATAATAGACATTTACAGTCAAAATGAGGAAAGAATACTAAGGATACAGCAGCCACTTGACATATAATTCTGAAAATATCTGGGTACCTGCCATCATCTCTGCCTATTTTTAAGAGTACTCTTTGATAAGGGCTCATTTCTGCTCCAAAATAATCCCTTTGTTCTCTGTAACTCTTGGCTCCTCCTTCTGGATCTTTGGTTCTGTGGTCTGAGATATCTTTTCTCTTAATAAGAAATGCACTAGTTTTTGAAGTTGAGAAGTGCTCTAAGCCTATTTTCTGCCCATTGAAAGTTCAGGTCCCAGAACTTTCTTTCCTATTTCAACTTAAAGCTTCTGATCTTTGCTTTCATTGATATCACCCTTAAACCTTTGTTGATTTCATAAGAATTCAAATTAATTCCATATTTCAAAAGCCACATCAATAATTAATTTTAAAACCCACCCAAGTGCACAGCGATTCCCGGGAGTCCTCACTTCATTACTCCATATGTTGATTTTAATTTAAAAGTGAACGAATATCTCATTGTGGTTTTATTGTCATTTCACTTATTACCACTACACTTGGGTGATTTACCTCTCTTTGCTCATTTATGATTCAAGTTAGAGAGAACTCTATCGACTTGAACTGCATATGAGATAGCTGAGAAGAATGTCCTGAAGATTTTTAGACACCCATCTAGCAAACACTTTTGGGATATGAGACTCCAATTCAAATCTTTCATCAGAGTTCTTAATAAAAACCTTATTGCCACAGCTTTGATTAAGT
Source organism: Ictidomys tridecemlineatus (assembly GCF_052094955.1). NCBI lineage: Eukaryota > Metazoa > Chordata > Mammalia > Rodentia > Sciuridae > Ictidomys > Ictidomys tridecemlineatus. The sequence goes on from NC_135482.1 coordinate 27,659,491, forward strand.
CTCTGTCTCCAGAACTTATTTGATGTTGAGGAGTTTTTATTTCCAATCTAGTATATTCTGGCCTTCTACATATGTTCTCAATCCCTGATTCCAAACCATTTCCTTCTTCAGCTGATCTTTTCTTCCAACACCTTATCACAGGCAGCTAGATCAAACCAATTGGCACTCTCAACATTCTGTCCACAGATGCCTTCAACCAGTTCCAATTCATTACATGCATTCTCAACCTTTAGGTTCCTTCAGTCAGTATTTTTTATTAATTTTTCTATCCCTATATCACATGGGTTATTTTTTTCTTTATCCTCCAACAGTCTCTTTGCAATTTTTCTAGTCTTATAATAATAGATTTCTCACTCCTTTTTCATGTTCTAGCACCCATCTGGTCCTAAAGTCAATGAAACAATTATGTTAAAGTTTTCTTTTAGTAGCTCCCAACCTCTAGGTACAGCTTCTTTGTTATGACTTGGATACAAGGTGTCGGCCAAAAGATGGAATATTCAGAGATGAAATGAATAGATTTTTGAAAGCTGTAACCCAATTGGTCCACCTTAGTTTAAGTGGACTAACTGAGTGGTAAGTATAAACAGTGGGATGTGGCTGAAGGAGATTAGTCATGGGGTGCACGCCCCAGAGGGCTTCCTCTTCCTTGTGGCTCCTTCCCCTCTCTTTCTGGTCTCCATGAGGTGAACAGCACCCTCCCTTGGACACCCTTTGGCTATGATGCTGTGCCTCACCTTGAGCCCAGAGAGACAGTCAGCTAACCATAGACTGAACTTCTGAAACCATTAGTCAAAATAAACTTTTTCTCCTGTAATTTGTTCTCTTGGATATTTTGGTCACAGTATCAAGAAGTTGACTAACACATTCCTGCATCCATTAAATTTTGGTTTAAATAAACCACACTAAAGTACAAATATTTATTATTTCTCACCATTTTATGGGTTGGCAGATGATTCTCATACTGATTTACCCATGTTCCTTTTATTGGCTGATAAAGGGTAAACGGTAAGGTCCAAGCTGGCCTGTCACCTGTCTAGCAGTTAATGTTCTCTCTAATGTGGAACTTACTTCTATAGTGGTCTGTTATTTTCTAGAAGCTGGCTTCTAGGCTTCCTTATATGAAGATCTGAGAGGGAAAGGCAAATTCTCAGAGTCTCTATAAGACCTTTCAGTTCCTGAACTTCTCCATTAACTTCTGGTACGTTATATTCATTAACAGGTATCATAAGGCCAGCCAGGATTCAAGACATGTGGAATTGGAGTTCATCTCTTGATACCAGTTATTACAAAGAATCTGTGGCCATATTTACTCTATCCTAAAGAGTAATGTGAACATATTAATTAATTTTAGTTTAAAAATTACAACTCCTGAGATAGGTGCAGTGGAGTACACCTATAATCCCAATGGTAGTTCAGGAGGCTGAAGCAGAAGGAACGCAAGTTCAAAGCCAGCCTTGGCAACTGTGAGGCGCTGAACAACTCAGTGAGACCCTGCTTCTAAATAAAATACAAAATAGGACTTGGGATATGTTTCAGTGGTAGAGTATCCCCAAATTAAATCCCCAGTACCCCCCCAAAAAATTACAAGTACTAGAAAAGAAAGCATAATTGTATTTTTTATTTCTAACTTTAACAAAAAGTAATTAAGTAATTAACTTCTGCAAAGGAGTAAAACAGCTGATTTCTCGCTACACAAAAATGCTTTATATTTATTCTAGAAAAGACTTGACTTGATATTTTGGTTTTAATTTTCTTGAAAAACTTAGGTCTTCTAAAGATAGAAATTGTTTTAATAAAATAGGAAGAATCCTGTTTCTTACAGCAAAGCTAAGAGAGAGCAGAAAACACATCATTTTGATGGGATTCTTCATAAAAAGAGCTTTATTGTGTATGCTACTGAGAATACTATTGATGACTTGGAGATATCATTAAAAATATTTGGCCTATATGCATGTAATTAAAAATTTATACAGAGATTTAGAATCAATGTATCTTACTGAAAAATTCTTTCATTTACTTTTCTGCAGTTATTATCTTTACATATAGTGTGGATTTTGTGCAATTTGGTTTTGTTAATATACGATTAGTTTTGTGAGTTTTTGCACACATATGAGTGACATTAGCCAATTCTTGTAACTGTTATAGAGTATCCTATTTTGCATAATATATTTTGTATTGTTTATTCATTCTTTTATTATTAACATTTCCAAATTTGCTCTTATAAACAACACTAGTTAAAAGATTTTGTTTACATCTCCTTGAATGCATGTGCAAAGTTTGTCAAGCACTGGAAATGCTGACTTATGGAACAGGAACAGATTCAAGTGTGCTATCGTGCCAAATTATTCCCCCAAAGGACTGACAATTTACAGCCCCAACCAGAGTGTAAACCTGTTTCTGGGAGTCTACATTATCCCTAACACTTGAGATTGCTGGAGATTTTGATTTTTAATTTAAATGATTGAACTGATGTCTCATTGTGGTTTTTAATGTGAATTTCCTTTATTAACCTTGGGCTTGGATTCTTTGCCTTGTTCCTGTTGATTTACATTTCTTTTTGTATTCCCAGTTTCTAATTCATTGTCTGTTATGTATGTCCTTTAGTCCTTGACCTGAATTTTCAACAAGGAAGGACCTTAAGTAATTTTAAGCAGGTAGACTATAGATCACACTTTGAGGAAAAAAAAAAAAAGAAATGCTTTAAGTCATCATACCCAGCTGACAGTAGAAGACCATATCCTTAAAGCATTAATATCCCTTTGGAAATTATGCAATAGAGAGATGATATGAAATTTTCTCTTTATAACCTCATCTTACTCTCATACAATGTATTTATAATGCAATAAAAAAGTTACTAATTGCCTTGGCACAACATGCTATGTCTTAGTAGGCATTGTACTTCTAAGCTGAAAATGTCAGTAAAGTTTGTCTAGTCTCTGTAAAGTCTTCACTATTTGCAGGTATCCTCAGTGTGGGGTGTGTGTGTGTGTGTGTGTGTGTGTGTGTGTGTGTGTGTGTGTGATTAGATGAAAATTGATTCAGTCATTTGCATGCTTTGCATTGTTTCTCACTGAGGATAAAAAGTAAACAGGATGCTAAAGCTTCTCAAGAGCAGATGGAAAACAAAAGTATAAATTACAATATAAATACTTGAGTAGAGTTGGAGAGTACAAGTGCTGTCACTGAATGTAGAAGAGGTCACTTAAGTAAACTGATGAGATCAATCAAAGTTGTTAATGGAAAAATTGTACCTAATGTGAGCCTTAAAGAATAAAGAGGTATTGATTAGCAAAGTGCTTCAAAATCCCTCTTATCTCAACCCCCTGTGAATCTTTTATAAATAATGAAATTTAAAAGACCAGCATCTTAGCTGCTGAGTCAAAATCCTTGAGGCTGGATATGTGACATGCATATTTTAGAAATTCTCCATCTGAATTTCAAGCTAGGCAGAAACTAAATGTGTGATATGTTAGGTAAGTGCATGACATAGTAGATTCTCAATGACATCTATCAAATAATGGAAAAATGAATGAATGGACACGTCATTAGACTTCACATCTCATGGCTTAAATTTTATGCTTATCCTGAAGGTTATGAGGAACCAATAATAGATTTCAAGCCGAGAGTAAAAGTTGAAATTAATTCAAACAAAACAATATTCTAAAATGACAAAAGAAGCTCATACATTTTTTAGTTCTTTTTGTTTATCTGGAGCTGTGACCAGCACTTATAAGTCATGGTTTTCCTTATAATTAATCTTTTACTTAAGGTGCTTAAATTCAATACAATGGTGTATACAATTTACCTGAACCTATTGACAGAAGAAATGATGTAAAACTAACATAAAAGGACCAACTGTCCTATTTTCTGCCTGTTATGAGAAACATGACATACACCACAGAGAAAAAAATAATCATTAAGTTTTCTGGCATTGTAATGAATAATTTAAACATATAAACGATATTCTGCATATTTTATTTTATAATGGAGCATATAATCTCTTTTGGTTTTGACAGCATGCTTTTTTTTCCAGTCTGATTTTTGCAATGCTATATCTTGGAAAAGCACTTAGCTGATTAAAAACGCCCTTGCAGTCCTCCAAGAATGGTAGGTAGAAAAAAAAAAAGTGGAAAATAAGACAGAGGAAAGTATGGAAGAGGTGACAAGAGAGGACCTCAGTTACTTAAACCTTAATTAAACTACCATTCACCCTGCCTCCTGAGTTCTGGTAAGAAGGATCAACTTAAAGGACCAAGGACCTGAGTTATCATGACTTTCCTTGACTGGCTTAATTATTTTCAGGACACTTGAGGAGAGAAACCCAAGAAAGCAAATGGTCAAATGTGAAACTAAGTCAGTATCCACCAATGAATGAAGAGCTAGGGGAATTTAGATTCTTGCGAACCAAATTGGATTGGACTCTGTTATGGTTTAGATGGGAGAAGTCCCCTGAAAAGTTTATATGTTAGTTAACGCAGAAATGTTCAAAAGCAAGATGATTAGATTATGAGAGCTATAACCTAATTGGTGGATTAACCTACTTTATGGATTTGAATGGATTATTGGGTGGTGAATATAAGCAAGTAGGAGTATGTGTAGGAAGTAGATAATTGAGGTCATGTCCTTGGGGATTATAGCCCCACCCCAATTCTAAATGGCGCGCGCTCGCTCTCGCTCTCTCTCTCTCTCTCTCTCTCTCTCTCTCTCTGATTCTCCCTCCTTTCCTGCAGCAAGAGCTGAACAGTTTTGCTCTGCCATGCCTTTCCAACATGGTGTCCTGCCTCACCTTAGGCCTAGAGCAATGTAGTTGGCCAGCTATGAACTGAGACCTTTGGAACCATGAATCAGAATAAAGTTTCCTCCTTTAAATTGTTCCTTTCTTCTTAGTATTTTAACCAGTAATGAAACATGACAGAGGCCCAGAGCAATAGATATATTGTCACCACCACGCTCTTCGTTATCTTCAACAAGGTGTTACCTGAGATTCTATGAGCATATTAGCATGTGAGTACAGAGACAATGCAGTAAATAGGTATCTTAGTTCTTTGGGGCTATCACAAAATACAATAATCTGGGTGGCTCATGAAAAACAAAACTCTTCTCATATTTTGGAGGCTGGGCAGCCCCAGATCAAGTCATTGGCCAACTGAGTGTCTGGTGAGAGCCTGTTTCTTGGATCATAGATGGCACTGTCTAGCTGTATTTTCACCTGGTAGAAGGAGCAGGGAAGCTCTCTGGGGATACTCACCCATTCATGAGGGATCTACCTCCAGGACCTAAACATCTCTCACATGGCCCACTTCCTAAAACCATCATCCTGATGATAAGGTGTCATCATATGATCATTAAGGGACACAAATGTTCATGCAAAATGCCCTCTCTCTCTCTCTTTAGAACTGAGCTTCAAAGACTGCTTGACAGATGTAGGGTCTCATTGCCTGCAAGACACAGTAGTTTTCCATTGCTGACAGTAAAACCATCTCAGCAGTACACAGCCGAAACTTCTCATCTCTAGGTTTTTATGAATGCATAGTGTTTGAGTTCAAGCATGTGGTGTGATCCATGTTCAAATACCTACCATGAACTCATTGCCATGAGTTCAAGCCAGATTATAAACTAATTTTTTCACCAAGCTCTAAACAGAGTGGAATTTAAGTGAAAGTGTATTTGGTAATGGAAATTTCCAGGCAAATGTTATACATTTGTCTTGTGAACTGTGTCCATCAACTCTGTCCTCTATTTTCCCCTTTCTTCTCATAAAACAAAAATTTAAGGATTCCCATGTAGTTCACAGTAGACTTCACTCAATTACCACAGTTGACTGTACCTTTTTCAAAGAGCTCTTCTGATGTCTCTCTCAAAATTATTCCAATGACAAAAATGATTACTTATTCCTGCAGCACCTAAAAGAGTCTTCAAGAATTTTCAATGCCTAAAAACTTGAGTTAAAGTTAGGGGAGAAGTTTCAAATTTGACTTATAAAATATAAACTCAACATACAAAGTTGAAGAGGAAATAGTATGCATAATAGGTTTTATAAAAATTATATCCTAAATATAAACCACATCAGTCTTTCTTTTTAAAAAGATACTTTATTTTTTAAATTATATATTTCCTTTTATTTTTTTGCTTCATGCAGAAAAGCCAAGTCTAAAGCTACATTTTAGATGGAATCATTTTTTATGTATGGAGATAAATAATTTTTTAAGTTGTCAAAAAAAAAATCATACCAAATATGCAACTCACTCAAACAGGGGACTGATACAGCACTTACCTGATACAAATACCTTTGGAAATCTTTACCTTTAAATGAGACTTAAAGTTCTTGGCACAGAAGTTCAAGAGATCTAAATTCCAACGTGGAAACTGAAATGTTAAAGCTATGGCTCACAGATCTATAATTTAAAAAAACATTAAAGAAGCTGAAAACACTGTATTTTCATATAATAATTATTTCAAAGCACTCACATATTTCTCAAAGGTTACTAGTCATTCTTTTTAGTATAATGTGTTATGTCTAGATGGTAGAACCAGCCAATTTTAGATGAAGCACACTTTCAAAAAATATATCTATTCTCCCTCCACAGGCAAAAACTTAGGCCAATGCTGACTTGAGTTGAAGTGAGAAGTGTGTGTGTGTGTGTGTGTGTGTGTGTGTGTGTGTGTGTGTGTGTGTACACATACACACATCTTTCTGTGAATTCCAATTTCACTAATCTTTCATTCCTTTTCTCAGCTCTTAGAAAATGAAGTCTGTTGATACTATTCTTAGGTATACAGAAAATATTAGCAAGCCTTAATGATTTTAGAAATAACTAGACACAATAAAATTCAAAAGTATGAAAGTTAATGTTATTTTGGATATTGAAAGTATTTTCAGAACTTTTTCATGTTTTAGTCGATGCTGAATATTTAATAGACACATGCTTAAAAAAATTCAAGAAGCTTTACCACTTAATTTACCAATGGCAACTATATAACATACTTTGGGTGAACCTCTTTTCCATAAATTACAGGCAATAGAATGTTTCCTTTGTGTTATATCACTAATAACATACACATATACACACTCAGAGTACCTCTAAAATATAACTTATAAAAAAATACCTCTCCATTGTCTATAGCTTTTATATTCCACAGTGGATTTCAGCAGTAGAGAAACTGATTTACACACATATATAAATTACCAGTTTATGGTCAGATATATGTATATTGTTAATAGCTGAAGTACCATCTTTGACATGTTATATATTATATACAGTGTATTTTATTTGGTTAAAAATAACAAACAATCAGGAAATATCTACTAAAAAATAAAAGAAAAAACATCCTGAAAAATGTATAGTTTAATATGAGTAAAATGCCACATATGTTTACAATTTAGTATTAGTGAGAAAATTAATAATGAAGAATTTGAACTCAATATTTTGAATCAAATAATTATTTCTTCTATTTAAACCCATTGTAAATTCAAATGGACTTACTCTTCCTTTATTAAGTATACTTTCATTTTCTTGAATGGAATGATATGATGGCCAAGATTCAATTCAAAATAAGCCAATATGGGTTATGTGAGTTGGAGGGTAGGCATTATAGAGGAAACGACATTCAAATTTTTACATGATTACAAGTAAAAAATGTTTATTTCCCCCATGTATTTTAATGTTATTTGAGCTATTTATTAACCAAACACTAGAAAGTGATAGATAATCATTTAAAAATGCTTGTGGTTCAGCATTAGTATATTTGGCTAACTGTTTTCTTTTCATAATGGACTCTTTTTTTTTTATTCTTTTCCTAAAATGTCATCTAATAGAGACAACATAAATGTCTTCTTATTTGTGACCTTTGTTTTCACTATTTTTCAGCTCCTCTGACACCAGGCAGAATAAATAATACATGTTCTACCTATTCTCAAGCTGAGTATGAGGTTAGAGAGGTGCTGGAAAGGAAAGAATTTTGCAATCTATGAAGGGTTAAAAAGATGACATTATTATGATAATGATGATGGTGAAGATGAAGATGATAATTGTTCTAATCGATTCTTCTTGTGTTTTATCTTACACAGTCTTATGTATAAAGTTCTTAGTAAATCAGTGATGGTATAGATCAATTGCTTATAGTAAAGTAGTAAATCAGTGGAACTCTGACAATCAGATACAAATAGTTCTCTGAACTTGAGTAAACACAAGTTCTGTATTGAAATAAACTTTATTAAGCTTAGCCAACAATGAAAACAACAAGAAAAGAATATATTTAATTTAGACTTTAAGATAGAGTGTGACTCCTATTTTAATCTGAATCTATTATTTCCTAAATGCTGGAATGCTTTTGACTATTTAGGAGGCTAGATGCCCTCATTGAAAGACCATCATTTATATGAATGAAAAATCCAATGTTAATTTTCATTTATTTTTTAGTTTATGTTGTCAGAAGCTCAGGTACCAATTTTGTATGTTTTTCTACATTTTATGGGAATTTCCTAGCCTACTTAAAGTTTATATTCAAATAAAGTAAAAAACTCTCTATATATACATTTCATGTATTTCCAGGTTTTTCTTTCCAAATAACCATAATTCCTTCATAAACTCTAAATGTGAGCAAATCTACAATAATGCAGTGGTACTATTGGGAAAGTTCACTTTAATCACCCTCAATGCTACATTATTTAATAGAAAGGAACAAAAAGAGCTATAATGTGTAAATGTACATTAAACAAGAACATTAATTAAACAAGAAGATTAATTCTAAATGTAAAAACAATTAGAAGAGTGTTATTTAAATTTGTATTTTAAATAAAGCAGTTTTATAGTAAGTAAACACTGAAATTATACTAAGAGGAATGAAGTGAACTCACAATAGTTAAACCATTCTCAAGTTGATTTAGTCAACTCACTACTCCAAAAAGTGAGCAGGATTTTTTTTATATTTTATTTTTTTATTCTAATGTGTTATGTAAGACAGCAAAATGCATTACAATTCATATTACACATAAAGAACACAATTTTTCATATCTCTGGTTGTACACATAGTAGAGTCAGACCATTCATGTCTCCATACATGTACTTAGGGTAATGATGTCCATCTCATCCCACAGTCTTTTCTAGCAATGTATGAGTGTGCCTTTTTCTCCCACACACTCGCCAACCTTATTATTGTTTGTATTCTTAATAGCTGCCATTCTAACTAGCGTGAGATGAAATCTTAGTCTTAATTGCATTTCTCTAATTGCTAGAAATACTGAACATTATTTCATATATTTGCGGATTGATTTTACATCATTTTCTGAGAAGTGTCTGTTCAGTTCCTTGGCCCATTTATTGAATGGGTTATTTATTTATTTATTACTTATTTTTGGTGTTAAAATGTTTGTGTTCTTTATGTATTCTAGAGATTAGTGATCTATCTGATATACATGTGGTAAAAATTTGCTCCCAAAATGTAGGCTCTCTATTTGCCTCACTGATTGTTTTCGTTTGTTTTTTTTTGTTTTTCTTGAGAAAAGGCCTTTTAGTTTGAATCAATCTCATTTACTGTTTCTTGATTTTAATTCTTGTGCTCTAGGAGTCTTATTAAGGAAGTCAAGGCCTAATCCAATATGATGGAGATTTGGGCCTGCTCTGTCTTCTATTAGGCACAGTGTTTCTGGTTTAATTCCTAGGACCTTGATCCACTTTGATTTGAGTTTTGTGCATGGTAAGAGATAGGGATTTAATTTCATTTTGTTGTATATGGATTTCCAATTTTCCCAGCACCATTTGATAAAGATGCTATCTTATTTCCAATGTATGTTTTTGGCAACTTTAATATAAGATAACTGTAGTTTTGTGGGTTTATCTCTGTGTCCTTTGTTCTGTACTATAGGTGTTCAAGTCTATTTTAGTGTCAATACCATGCTGTTTTTGTTACTATTGCTCTATAGTATAGTTTCAGGTCTGGTATAGTAATGCCACCTACTTCATCTTCTTGCTTTAGCTATTCTGGGTCTCTTATTTTTCCTGATGAATTTCATGACTGCTTTTTCTATTTCTATGAGGAATGTCATTGAGATTTTGAATGGAACTGCATTAAATTTATATAGTGCTTTTGGTAGTATGGCCATTTTGACAATATTAATTCTGCCTATCCAAGAACAAGATAGATCTTTCCATCTTCTAAGGTTTTCTTGAATTTCTTTCTTTAGTGTTCTGTAGTTTTCATTGTAGAGGTCTCTCACCTCTTTTATTAAGTCGATTCCCAAGTATTTTATTTTATTTTATTTTTAATTTTTTGAGGCTGTTGTAAATAGGATAGTTTCCCTAATTTCCCTTTCTGGGGATTTGTCACTGATATACAGAAATGCCTTTGATTTATGAGTGTTGATTTTATATCCTGCTGCTTTGCTGAATTCATTTACTAGTTCTAGAAGTTTTCTGGTGGAATTTTTTGGGTCTCCTAGGTATAGAATTATATTATTGGCAAATAGTGCTAATTTGAGTTTGTCTTGTTTTACCCATATTACTTTAATTTTTTTCACCTGTCTATTTGCTCTGTCCAGTGTTTCAAGAACTATGTCAAAGAGAAGTAGTGAAAGAAGACATTTCTTCAGTTTTTAGAGGGAATGCCTTCAATTTTTCTCCATTTAGAATGATGTTGGCCTGGGGTTTAGCATAGATAGCTTTTATGATGTTGAGATATGTTCCTATTATCCCTAGTTTTTCTAGTGTTTTGAACATGAAGGGGTGCTGTATTTTGTTGAATGCTTTTTCTGCATCTATTGAGATGATCATGTGATTCTTATTTTTCAGTCTATTGATGCAAAAAATTACATTTATTGATTTACATATGTTGAACCAACCTTGCATCCCTGGAATGAACCACACTTGATCACGGTAGTGATCTTTTTTAGATCAAGATAGTGATCTTTTTGATATGCTTTGTATTCAATTTACCAGAATTATAGAGAATTTTTGCATCTATGTTTATTAGAGATATTAAGTTTTCTTTCTTTGATGTGTCTTTACCTAGTTTTGGAATCAAGAAGATACTAGCCTTATAGAATGAGTTTGGAAGTGCTTTCTCTCTTTCTATTTCATGAAATAATTTGAGGAGTATTTGTATAAGTTCTTCATTAAAAGTCTATAGAACTCAGCTGTGTATACATCCAGTCCTCGACTTTTCTTGGTTGGCAGACTTTTGATGGCATCTTCTATCTTGTTGTTTGAAATTGATGTGTTTAAATTGTGTATATCATCCTGATTCAATTTGGGCAAATTTTATGTCTCTAGAAATTTGTCTATGCCTTCGATATTTTCTGTTTTATTGGAGTACAAGTTTTCAAAATAATTTCTAATTATCTTATGTATTTCTGTAGTGTCTGAAGGGATATTTCCATTTTCATCAAGTATGTTAGTAATTTGAGTTTTCTCTCTCATTCTCTTCATTAGCATGGCTAAGGGTTTGCCAACTTTATTTATTTTTTCAAAGAACCAACTTTTTGTTTTGTCAATTTTTTCAATTGTTTCTTTTGTTTCAATCATTGATTTCAGCTCTGATTTTAATTATTTTCTGTCTTCTTCTAATTTTGGTGTTGGTTTATTCTTTTTGTAGAGCTTTGAGATGTAATGTTAGGTCATTTATCTGTTGACTTTTTCTTCTTTTAAGGAAGAAACTTCATAAAGTGAACTTACCTCTTAGTACTGACTCCATAGTGTCCCAGAGATTTCAATTTGTTGTATCTGTGTTCTCATTTAAGAGAATATTTTAATCTCCTTCTTGATGTTTTTTGCAACCCATTCTTCATTCAGTAGCATATTATTTAGTCTCTATGTGTTAGAGTAGCTTTTTTTTAAATTTTATCATTGTTTTTCAGTTTCATTCCATTATGATCTAATAGAATTCAGGGTAGTATCTCCACTTTTTTATTTGCTAAGAGTTCCTTTGTGGCATAATATATGATGTATTTTGGAGAAGGATCCACGTGCTGCTGAGAAGAAAGTGAATTCACTCATTAAAGGATGAAATATTCTATATAAGTCAGTTAAGTCTAAGTTATTAATTGTATTATTGAGCTCTATGGTTTCTTTGTCCAACCTTTGTTTGGAAGATCTATCCAGTGGTGGAAAGCTATGTTAATGTCACCCAAAATTATTGTGTTGAGGTCTATTTGACTCTTAAACTTGAGAAGAGTTTGTTTGATGAACATAGATGCTCCATTGTTTGGGGCATATATGTTTATTATTGTTAAATCTTGTTGATGTATGGTTCCCTTGAGCAGTATGTAGTGTCCTTCTTTATCCCTTTTAATTAACTTTAGCCTGAAGTCTACTTTATTTGATATGAGGATGGAAACTCCTGCTTACTTCCACAGTCCATATGAATGGTATGATTTTTGGATGTCTTTAGTCTTTGGATGTCTTTTTCTATGAGATGACCTTCTTGGAGGCAGCATATTGTTGTTTTATTATTATTATTATTCAATCTTCTAGTCTATGTTTTTTGATTGGTGAGTTTAGGTTATTGACATCCAGGATTATTATTGATACATGATATGTATTCTCAGATATTTTTGTTTATTTTTGTTATTTAATGTGACTTAATTTCTTCTGTGATTAGATTTTTCCTTTAGTTTAATACCTCCCTCTGCTGATTTTCGTCATTGTTTTTCATTTCCTCTTCTTGGAATATTTTGTTGAGAATGTTCTTTAGTGCAGGCTTTCTAGTTATAAATTCTTTTAACTTTTGTTTATCATGGAAAATCATTTTCATCATCAAATCTAAAGCTTAGTTTTGCTGGATATAAGATTCTTGGTTGGTATCCATTTTCTTTCAGAGCTTGGTATATGTTGTTCCATAATATTCTGGCTTTGAGGTTCTGGGTTGAAAAATCTGCTGAGAAACAAATTGGTCTCACCCTATGTGCTCTGATTCCTCTCTCTTTGCCTTTAAGGTTCTATATCTATTCTCTATGATAGGCATTTTCATTATAATATGCTTTGGTGTAGATCTATTATAATTTTCTACATTTGTTGTCCTGTAAGCCTCTTGCATTTGGTTTTCCAATTTATTTTTCATGCTTGGAAATTTTTCTGATATTATCTCATTAAAGAGATTGTGCACACAAATAGCCCAGTTGATGACTGGACATCATTAAATTCAACAAACTCTGTGCCTTCCTCTATCCCAGTAACTTTCAGATTTAGTCCTTTGATGCTGTCACATAATTCTGTTCATGTTCTGTTCATGGTTTCTTCCTATCTTCACTGTGTGGTCAGCTTTATTTTCCAGATTGTATACTTTGTCTTCATTATCTGACATTCTTTCTTCCAGGTGATCTAGTCTGTTGGTTATGCTTTTTATTAAGTTTTTTATTTGGTTTATTATTTCCTTCAGTTTGAGGGTTTCTGATTTTTTTCAGAGTCTCTATCTCTTTCTTAAAGTAATATTTTTCTACCTGTATTTGCTCTCCTATCTCTTTGTTGACTGTTCGATTTTTGCCTATATTTGATCATTTAGTTAATTCTTTAATTCACAGATTATTTTAATTATGAACATTCTGAACTCTTTCTCTGACATTTCATCAACTGCATTTCATCATGGTTCTGTTATTGTAGTATCCTGGTTTGTTTGGGGCACTTTCCTCCCTTGTTTTTTTCATATTGTCTATATGTCTTTCTTTCTTTCATTGTGTATCTGTATATTACAGTTTCTACCCTATAATCTTATAATATCCATGCAGACTATCTGAACCTCACCTCAATGTTGAGCTTCCAGATCCTGCAGGTGTCCCTCAATGTATGCTAATTCAACTAAAGGTGGTGGCAGCAATAGTGGAGGTATCTGAAGATAGCAGTTGAGCTGCCCTAACATGGATGCCACATCTTTCAGAGATGGCATTGAAAGGGTGGGCCTTACATTGTCTTTGGAATGCCTACTCTGAGAATCAGCTGCTTGTAGGCAATGTCTGTTGTCAAAAAATAGAGACTACTGCATTTGAAAGGCTATGGTGAGGTCTGAAGTGTCCCAAGATAGAAGTGGGTTAGGCCTTGGCTTCCAGGTAGGGGGCATGTACTTGGACCTACCCTGTGCCTGGGTCTGCCTTGTCAGGGTTGGTAGATCTGGGCTGGGCCTGAGCTCTAGTGGGGGTCTGCTGGTTGGAGGAGGTGGTCCAGTGCTGGAGCTCCTGTGGGTGTATGCTGGTAGCAGGATGAACTTCAGCCTATCCTGGGCCTGGGTTCTGTGCAGGTCAGTGTAGGCAGGTCTCAATATTTCTTATTTTGAATCATAATATCAGATAGAGGGGTAATTCTGTACCTCAGCTTCACTGTCCGTGGTGACTTGGAGAGGCTGGGCTAGTGCATCCACTGCTTAGATCCGGTGTTCCCAGAGCATGAGCAGGATTTTTAAATCTAAATTAACTGAATGATTCAGTTCACATAGAAGAGTTATAGCCTAACACTACAGAAGAATTTAATCCATTTTTTTTTTACTTTGCAGTCCTATAGTTCACTTTCTTTTAAAATGTATGTTTTAAGTACTAGTACAAATATTTCAATATTCAAAAATAAGAGATAAAATTGATTTGCTAATATTTTACCATCTAACAACAAAAGCCTTACCTACCATCTTATTCTCATTCTTTTGCCTCTCCTGAAGCAAGCATAAATTGATATTAGCATGCATCTTTCCCATGAATGTATTTATAATCTTAGCACATATGTCTGCACCACTGACAATTAATGTTTTACGTGCTTTAAATTTTACATAAGCAATTTCATGTTGTACATAGCACTTCATTTTTTATGTTCCCTCAAATCATAATTAAAATCACAATAAAGTCAGATGACATGCTTAGCTATCTCTAATTAGAATATGGGTCAAAAATAACTCCGTTGACTGTCACCTTTTCATCAAAGAAATATCAACACGGGACATAAGAACATTGATCTAAACATTCACTACTGTGTTACTCTCCAGTGGCCCAATGGTTCTAGCTTTCAATCTGGTAAGCTATTACTTACTCTTTGCATCTTTTTCCTTTTAAGTAACATGAAGATGAGAGAGGAATGCATTACTGTGAGAAATTATTAGGATCTAGGAAAACACAAGTAGCCCAGTTGGTGACTGGGCATCGTTAAATTCGTTTCTTTATTCTCTCAACTGCTAAAATGAGTGTGCAGGGAGATGTAGATCTGACACCTGCTTCATTCAATTTCATTACATAACTGAAAAAAAAAAAAAGAAAACAAGGGACTGAGCTTACCAATTACAAATTGGTACAATGCAAATGGTTTTTGGAAGCCAATTATTTGGAAATTGACAGATATTTTCCCATGGAAACAATGTTATACACAATTATTACTATCCACTCCACCCAGGAAAACCTATTAAACTCATCATGAGTCCAAAATTTAAAATTATGCACGAAGTATGAAAGGACTGCTAAGAAAGCATGCCATCTGATATCCAATTTGATTTCCCCAGCACATTACAGCCCTGCTACAATGAGTCAGGGATTTCTGCCCCACAGCCTGCCTTTACAAGTACCAGGGGTAGAATACCTCCAAGTTCTCAGTAGGTTAGCTGGGATTTATTTGCCAAGGTGGCTAAATCTTTCATAAAAGAGGACCCAAGGAAGATTAAAGTAAATATCAGGAAGGGACACTTTATGTCTAAGCAATCATATGTGTCAGGAGTTCTGATACCATATGACTCGGTCTTAATGTGACTTGTCAGTCACTTGCTTGCAAAATTGACCTGATGTTCATGCTTTCACTCTTTTACTCCTCCCTCTGACAAGAATTTCCGATTGTTTATTCCTTCGGGGGTAAGAAGTCAGTGAGACCACATGTTGTATTCAGGATGCCATTTGGACCAAATGGTCCTTGAATAAAGGACCTCAAATTTTGACTTCTATTCAATCACCAAACATGTTCATGAATTTAGTAATGGAAATATTACATTGAAAGAATTAAAAGATGTTATTCACTGGCCTTTAATTTTTCAAATTAAGCATTTAAAATATAGTGCCATATTTATAATGTTGCCTAGTGCTTTCTTGGATTTTTGTTATGCTTAAATCTCAAAAGGATGACTGAAACTTAATCCCCCGCCCCCAGGAAAGTCAGGCCTACACTCTTAAATTCCAAATGACAGGAACAATTGGCCATTTGTATTTGCTTCTTTTAATAGTAATTCTCTTTCTCCTTTTATTTAATGTTTTTGAGCTAGCTGGGAGGCACACTTTGGAAGACAAACTCCTCTATTGAATGCTATTTCTTCTCCTCCCATAGCTGTGAACAACATCACTGATGGATGAGCATGCTCTTTCTTGCTGAGACCATATTTTGGTCACAACCTTTTTTAAACATATCACTCCTAGGAGAAACTAACAATCTACCAGTTAGTAAGTGACGTAAATGTATATGTAAGGTCCAAATTAGATCCTATAGGAAAAAAAAATCAATTCCCAGCTTTGATAACATGGATCTTTGTGTGTACAGAGAATTGAAGATTTCATTTTCTCTGAGAACAGAGACTACCTTGCTAGGACATTGTACTAAATGAACTGAATGCATGATGGTATATAGGTGGTAGAACAACACTGGGGCAATATGAATGAACTGAGAAAAATAGTATATATACAAATGGCATTACAGGTGTTACCTTGAGATTTTTAGAAAGAAAAAGGCAAGTCCTTGAAATCATCTTTTTACAAGTTGTTTTTATTCTTCCCTCTATCTTCCTTCCTCAATATTCATGATCATCCCAAAACAATATCTGCTTTGATCAGCCCTCTATAGAATTAGAGCATTAGAGTTGCTGTGAAGGTAGGAGCTGCTTAGAAATAATAGGCAAAGAAGAAAAAGTAAACCTCAAACAACAATGATGAAGAAAGAAATGAAAAACTGTCATTTTAGGATTAATTTCCCCTAATTAACTCTCCATACACACACACACACACACACACACACACACACACACACAATGGGATTAGGAATAACTATAGTGACTTGGGGTCCATAAAAGTGCAGTATCCTTTATTAATTCCAGTAAAGGGTCTAAATATAATCCAGCATATTTATTTATCTATCTTTCTTTCTTTGGAATTATGTGCAGTGTCTCTGGATCTCCTTTTTGGGAACATATGGTCCCCTGATATATTGGATTATTATCGTCCCCTAAAGAAATCTGCAAGATTCTCTTTGTATCCTATGAGCAATGGAATTCCTGGCAATTTCCATAATCCAATGGACAAATAAGTAAAAAGAAAAAAAAACTATCCTTCAAATGTTATTTTTTTAAAAAAAGTTAAAAAAAATTAACAGTAATAAAAAGGTACTAACTTGTATAATAATTAAATCCCATATTATAGGTGTTTAACACAAATGAAGTTCCTTGGCCAGTGACCTTCCACATGGTCCTTCAGGAACCCTTCTTTGATTCATCTTGTGGAATTGCTGTGTGAATACTAAGGTCATTCTATAGATCATCCTGCCACAGGATATCCTATCCTAGTTAGTCTGCTACAATAGGAAACAATCATCATGGTTCACTGTGGAGGTTTTTCATGGCCCAAGACTGGAGGGGATTCCCTTTCATCTTGTTGTATTCCATTGGCTTAAACTTAATCACAAGTAACCATAAAGTGGGCGGGGGGAAAATCTATTCTGTGCTCAGGAACAAGAGGAAATAGATTTTGGTGAACACTTACCTACCTCTTTCACAATCTACTGAAGGTCTGCTGTATGCTATGAGCTCTTGTAGACAGGCTCCTCCTGTTTTTCATGTAATCCTCACAGCAACTTAAATAGGATATTATCTCCAGTTTACAGATGAAAAAGTTCAAAAATATTTTAATTTACTCAGGACTGTCTGGATAAAAATAATCAGAGCTGGTGTTTGAGGCTGATTTCAAAAATCTATCCTTTAAGTCAATATATCCCAAAGGCTATTCCTTGACAGCTGCAAAAAAATTATTTAGAGAACATATTTAAATATAACTTAATGAGAATAACCCCCTGGAGATCCTTATTCAGTAGCTTTGGGTTAAATCTTAGTAATATATATTTTTAAGAGCTCCCTGGGTGGTTTCTTGTACAACCAAAATTGGGACCAGCTGCTCTAAGTTTTATTGAAATGACCACCAAATGGACACTACAGGGGCATCGTGAAAATTAGCAGTAATCAGTTGCTTTTATGGGACAAACAACATTCTCTCTTTTCTTCAATCTTTCATTAAACATGAAGAGGCCATTGAAGTATTCAATAGCTTGTCGGGACAAACTGGTAACACAGTGATGATGTTTCAATGGTGGCATTTGTCCATCTAAGAGTGAACTGAAGGATATAATAATTTCAAGTGACATTATTCCCTGAGTAACCATGAGATAATAGGTTTGGTAATGACAACCAGATCATTACTCAGCTGGGTGGCATTTGAATTGCTATCCTAATAGGTTCCCACTGTTTTGTTTCCAAAACTGAGTCTTCTTCTTAAAACAGTGGGAAAATTAATGTGACTGGAAATGGTAATGGTTAGACAAAAATTTTCCAATTTCTTCAAACTGAAAGTGTATGCCATGTTTTGCCATCTTCTTCCAGGTTTGGTTCGCTTCCCTGAAAGTGTTGGAGAAATGCAGAAACCTTACAAAGAACATTTCCTATTTCAAGATCTTTGATGTTAGTATAATTTCCCACTGCTCACTTTCAGAGTAGACTTGTACTTAATTTAACATTGTTCTATGGAAATTCAAATCAAGTATTTTTAGGACACACTCTTCCAATGTTTGTAAGACTACTTTGCAGCTATAGCAGTAAACATAAAGGATGCATTCTACAGCTTGGATTTAGAGATTTTACTGTTATGATATATATGTGTGTATCTACATGTTTTAAATTCCAATACATATATACACCTATTCAAAAGCAAATACTTTGTGATTTCCAACTATTAGAACTATAAAATACCAGGATCAGGATAATTTGCATAGTTTTCTCTATTTAATTTCCAAAAGAGTTCAAGAAACTTTGAGCTAACTAAAAGACTCAGTCTCATGTATGTGTGAATTTGGACAATACTTAATATAACCCATTATTTGAAATTACGCCTAGCTCACTTAATAAAAATGCAAAATCTGGTGTTCTCTTTGACTTTTAAGAATTATTTCCATGTGTTGTAATTTAGCATGGAATAATTTGTTTGGAAAATTAAAGTAATAAAACCTTAGTTTGTTGTATGTCTGAATGGTGGCAATGATTGTCGCAGTGGGTGGCTGGGAGAAGTCATTGTCAAGATATGCAGACAAAATAAGTACTATTTACTAAGGGCTAATGTAAAGAACCTAATAATAGACATATTGTTTCATGAAAAAATTGCCTCCCTGGGGGAACTTGAACAGCTAGCTTCAGTGAGTTAGCATGCATATGTTTTCCTTCTGAACCACTAAAATAACTTTCTGTAGAAAAGAAGACATCCAGAGTAGTCTTCTCTTTATCACTTTGTCAGCTTTCTGAGTTGTGTGATCCAGGGTTCTCTGGTAGACTGTGAAGTTAATACTAATGAAGGATTTTTATAATTGCTGGATTATTAATATTTTAGTGGCAGGATAAAATGATTATTATAATCATGTGAAGCACTATAAACACATGTAATTGTGCTAATACTGCCTATTATTTTAGTAATTTGGGAAATTAGTGCATAATAAGGGATCAGTGGAGGACCATTTCAGAATGAGTGTGTGAGCACGTGTGTAAGAATAAAATGACTAGGTGGCAAAGCTAATATGCTGAACAAGAGATTTTCAAGAGCTGTTGGTTCTCATAATCTTCTGCAGGGAGTTTTGAATTTTCTCACAAAAGATCCCCTAAAAAGAACAAATTTGGGGAGGAATTCTTGAATCTGTACAGTTCCAATTGCCAGGATACAGAAACCTTCCCTGGATGTCTGAGATTTAAAAATACCAGCATTGCACATAGATCAGGGTGGGCTGCTCTGAGCTGATTTCTTACTATTTTTTTTTCTGGTTGAATTCTTTCAAAAATGCAAATGGATTTTTCTTTCTTTTGTTTAAATTTGATCAATACTGGTAACCTTTGTCCTCTTGAATGATGAATACATGAATATATAAAAGTACCAAACTTTTCTCTTTTTAAAAAAATATTTATTTATGTATCTTTAGTTTTTGGTGGACACATTATTTTGTTTTTATGTGGTGCTTAGGATTGAATGCAGTGCCTCTTGTATGCTAGGCAAGCACTCTACCACTGAGCCATAACCCCAGCTGCCAACCGCCACCCCCGCCCTTGCCACCCCGACTTCTCTAATAAGCATTTCTAATTGAATTTTTAAATTAGTCCCATGATGATCTTATGAGGCTTATAATATTATTTAACCCATTTCTCTGAAAAGAGAGAAAAAGAGATGACAATTAGCTTTTCCAAGGATGTACAATTAACAAGCAGAAAAGTTGTCATCAAACCCGGGCAGACAGACTTCAGAATTAAAGCCCAAGTTCACTTCTGTAAGATCCTTTACTCGTATTTGATTGAATGACCAGTGGGATTCTACAACACGTACAATCAGAAGAAGTTATACTCCTTTTATGCAAGATGTGTCAAAAAATGCATTCTACTGTCATGTATAACTACTTAGGACAAATAAGAAAAAGAACTACATGGACAGGAAAGAATTGTGTAAAGTTTAGATTTCCAACTTATCCTTCTGTATAATCAATGGATAGTTCATATGACTCTGAAAATAATGAATCATGAATCAGCAAGATGAAGTTAACTTTTTTATTTTAGTCTTATTTTTCTTTTTCTACAGTGTTCTTTTTCTTTTTAAAAATTTTATTGTATAAAAATTCTTTTTTTTCTGATTTGTGCTTCTAATTTCTTGCTTATAAGCTTCCCTTTATACAAATGTTATTTGTCTTATGGATTACCTATGTCCATTTCATGTCTACTTTCATTTCTGGAAAGAAATTCTCCTTGGCTCAGTGCCAAATGACTTCCCTTTTAGCTGAACTTAAATAGTAATATCAACCTGCCAATTACAAAGTGCAGATTTTGTGTTTTCTAGCTCTCCAAATAAATAAACTTTGAAGAATAGAAATTATTGACTTTCTTTGTCAATATGTTGATTGAGATAAAACCCACTGTATTATTTTAATCAATTAACAATTACTATTTTATTGTGTCAGCAAAACAATTATTTTCTGAGCACTCACTGTATGCCAGATTTTAGAAGCTTGTCCTTCTCTAAAATATCTCTAATTTGGTGCAGGGCAGATATCAGTCAGAATAATTGGTTTTACTGCCATAACAAATCAATACAAAATCCTAGTACCTTAAGACAAAATTGTTTTCTGTATTTCTCACAGTACATATCCA
Source organism: Ictidomys tridecemlineatus (assembly GCF_052094955.1). Classification (NCBI taxonomy): domain Eukaryota; kingdom Metazoa; phylum Chordata; class Mammalia; order Rodentia; family Sciuridae; genus Ictidomys; species Ictidomys tridecemlineatus. Next base: position 27,680,863 of record NC_135482.1, read on the forward strand.
CTCACAATCAACAAGGTTATTCTTCATGATTTGTACACCAAAATCCAGGTTGACAAAACAGGCTATTTGTTCTCACAGCGGAGGTAAAAGAAACAGTTGGTCCCAAAGCTTCTCTCCCAGGCTACACACAACACTCTTACAAGTTTCAGGAAAACAAGCTACATTTATGCTCCTTAGCAACATAAGTCTGGCATATATTATTCTGCAGAGGTATTATTCAGAGAAGGAACATTTAATGCATTGTAATGCCATATACCTTGAAAAGAAAAATAAGTAGTAAGTTAATGATACTTCCTATCAGAGAGGTTGACAAGGTATCCTCTGGGAAGCCATCAACAGTGCAGAGTGTCAAGTCACCTACTATCAGTTGGACAGGATGGTCAAGGCCACCTCTGTGAACAATCTATCAATGCCATAAATAAATGTCTTTTACTAGGTTTGTTGGTGGACATTAAATGAAGCACAAAAGGCAAAAACATTATGTAGCGAAGCCATGGGATAATTTTCTTCAGATCAAAAAAGTTTTTACAGACAGGAGAAATGATTATTAAAGAATAATTTATTCTAGAAAATTATTTTGGAATTCTACACACATAATGTGTAGACTGTGCCCTGAAACTTTTTAACCCAAAACATCTTGCTGGATCAACATTAACATCTGAAATTACCTGCACAAAAGCACTCACGAGTTTTTTCATTCTACTAACATACAAAAGCTCATGCAATTGATTTCTATGGAATAATTAGTACTTTTCTTATGCTAAATCTCATCTGACCACTCTTGAAGCACATACAATATCTGTGGATCTATTTTCACCATTATTTTCTGTCATACAAATATTGCCATAATTCTCTTCATATGACACTCTGTGCTCTTTGTATAATGTTAGTCATATTTAATCTGTCCATGTGGATTTAGTGGATATTTTCTATTCATTTCCTAATATTTGGCCCATGTGAAACAATATTATAAATTTATTTGTGGAGTGAAAATATTACTCTTTTTTTTATAGTATTTGCTTATGTAGAAAAGCTCATTTAAGTAGAACACAAGCTCAATATGGTAATATAAACTCTAATGAGGCATATCTCAATTAGATTTTCCTATGGAATTATTGCAATTCATCTAAAAGTTATGACTTCCAGTGTTGAAAATGATGGAATATATACAAAAGAGTGCAGTATAATGTATAATAGTATTTTATGGAATTTTCCTCATATTCCTTTCTGGGAAACAAATCATATTCTGTCTCACAGTATTGTGATATAAAATATCTACCATTTTGGCATTTATCCTTGTTTCCTGTCATAATACAGTGTTTGTTAATGTGCTTTTATTTAGTTTGTCCTTGAGATGTCAAGAAAAAAATGAATTAATCATTTTGTATGTTTCTGAAGTTGGAATAATTCTGTTCCCAATAGTTCATTTCATTAAAAAATAATTTAATTTGTGAGATATATAGAATATGCTTTCTCATTTTGTATGAAGATTGACAAATTTTCAAGCTGATTAATGAATTTGGTGAAGGAAAAACATGCAATTTGTTAATTACATAATTGTGCTACAATATTTTTTCATCTATTAGTACATTGCACCATTAAAATATGTTAATATCTTGCTTTCTTCGCATGTTGAAAATTGTATCTTAGAAGATGTTAGTGAACTGTTTAAGGCCCTATGATTATAATGGCAAATAAAAGTAGAATTAAAACTCATGCTAAATTTCATCTGTCTATTCTTAAACTTCAAATTCTTTATGTGTCTACCATATTATAATAACCATGTATTCCAGGCAGAGTCAGAGCTCCACATATAAGTGGTTATCATATAAGGTAAAAACAGATTCTAGTGACTTTTTTTTTCCTTTGGTACTAGAGATTGAACTCAGGGTTGCTTAATCACTGAGCCACAACTTCAGCCCTTTCTTGTATTTTATTTAAAGACAGAGTCTTGTTGAGTTACTTAGATCCTCACTGAGTTGCTGAGACTAGCTTTGAACCAACAATCCTGTCTCAGCTTCCTGAGTCACTAGGATTACAGGTTTGCTCAACTATACCCAGCTCTACAGACTTTAAAAATGAGGTGTTCACATATTTTCTTATGACTTGTAAGGAAAAAAGAGAATCATTAAACTCATGATAATAATATAAACTATTAACATTCAAGAATAAATATTCATTGTCTTCCTGGTTTATTTTAAAACATGTGTACTTTTTGAGGCTAAAATGATACATATGTTTGGTCTAAAACAGTTAACATTTTAAACTTTGTGAATGTGTCATTTCATTAGAAAAATAAAAAAGAAAATATAACTTGGTATTTATCATAAAGAGAATCTATTTAAATCTAAACTAGCCACCAGCTTTTACTCACTCTTATTTTACTTCTATTTGCTGTCTTCCACATAGAACTTATTTACTGCACATTTGAGCCAAAACTAAGCCATGCATGGAACCACTCCTTCCTTACCCCAGCTTACTTCACACCATCAGTTATCAACTGCATTCTATGGACTGCAGGACATATTCAGGTGTAGCAGCTAAAGTTTTTCATTATTGACTAAGCAGACTTTTGTCCTTTCCCATTACACTTTATATTTTACTATTAAAAAAATATTAAGATTTTTGTAAGCATTTTGTTTATATTCCAAGATTAATGTAAACCAGATTTCTAGTATAATCCTGGAGTAGACTTCTTATTTCTTTCTCTCAAACTCATAGTCATTCAATGAGTCTCAACTCAGCTACAACTTCCTTTTGAAGCCTTCCTTGACTTCTTCAGCAGAATTAGACTCTCCTTATTCTTGGCTCACTGGTAAGCATGACTGTTACTCCTCAATATTCCCAGGGCTTCTCTTTTTGGGTACATGCTAAGATTGCACTTTGAAACCTCATTAAATTAGACAGCCATATAATTATTGCCAGGCACTATGATCACAAAAGTTTCTAAGCAGAAGCTTTTAAGATTCAGTGACATTCCACCTTCTCTTCTTTAGTAAGCCATCCACCTACCATAGAATTCATATATCCTTGTATTTGAGATTAGCTAGGTCATTTCTCATTTCTTTTTCCCCAAATGTTTAAAGATGCCATTTCCTTCCAGTTTTTATTGCTTCTTAATGTCTAAATGCACCAATGAAAAGACAAAATTTTCAGAGTGTATTTAAAAATGAACAATCAAATAAATAATTTTGTTTTATACAAGACACGCATATACATAACATAAATATACAAATATATTAGCAAAAAAGACAGAATTATTCGAGTTTAATCTTATATTATATTTATATTACTATTATAAATATATTATATTTATATTACTATTACTATTATATTATATTTATATTATAATAGTAATAGTAATATAAATTATACTTATATTACTATTGAAACAGTAAAGTTTTGATCCAAAAACATTTTAAGAATTAAAAAAAACTTGAAAGCTATGAAAATCCAAATTCACAAAAATAAAAAAATCACAAAGTTTTATTTGACCTTGAAATATATATTATAAATTTATAGATCAAATGTATATGTAGCAAAATTTGAAAAAAACCACAAGAAAAATAGTCAGATTTATAATTAAAATTGGATATATTAAAATAAAGCTTCATACCTGACAAAAACGTGGATATATAAGATTTCAATAATAGCACTAACAAATTATACTTAATTAACATTTATATAACAACCCAAAGTTTTCATAAAATATATTCATTATAAAAATAACTGTAACATTTATAAATATGTATTACATGATGGTCATAAACAAAGTCTCAACAAATATCAAAAGATTGAAATTCTATAAAATATATTTTTAATCACAATAAAAGTGTGTGGATCTATAAAAATATGAATAATGAAAATATCCATAAGTTTGGAAATTAGAAAGTGTATTTTAAATAACCCATGAATGAAGAAAGATAAAATGTAAATAGAACTATTTTAATTCAATGAAAATAAATAGCAAAAGAAAAAAACTAATTCATAAAGCAATGGAACTACAAAGCAAAATATAATTATTTTACAAGAATATTTGGACTGATAGCCCTTAACAGTCTGTTCAAAAGTGAAAAGACAATCATTATAAGAAATATAAAAGAAGATAGCACTATCTCGGATCTAATAGATAGATAAGACTATAAAATTTATAATGAATAAATTTGTGTTAAAATTTTTCAACTTTTCAATAAAATAGATAACTCTGGGGAAAAAAAATTACCAAAACTGGCATACACAAACAAACACACATGCATACAATTAAAAATAGGAATAATTATATAATTAAATGTTGAATAAGAGATTGGTTACATGTAGTTTTAAACTTTCCCACAATGGAATTTCCAAGCGCAGGTGGCTTCATAGAAAATTCTGGCAAACACTGAGTGAATAAATCCATTCTTCTACAAATATTTTCATAAGATCCAAAGAGAGAGATTTCCCGAAAAGTTATACAATGCTAGAAAAACCTCAAAGACCAAACTGATATGGACATTATAATAAAGAAAATTTACAGATCTATTAATTTAGCTGTATTTATGATGTACAGTATGATGCTTTGAATTACATTTATTTTTAGGATTTACTACTCTAAGATTGATTACCTATAGACTCATGTCTGAGAAGAATCAAAAAAGAAGTTATTGCCAAACAACTCAGATAAAAATTCTGGTAAGTTATAGGATTGGTGATTCAGGGCACAAGTTGTGCAACCTTACACAGCTGCAACCACAGGACTTCGTTTCCAGCACTCCGACAACTTCATAAGGTGGGGTAAGATGGATAGGTACTTTTATAATCATGAAAGATGAGATGGCAGAATTGGATCACAAGTCAAGTTTTTAACATACCACATATGTGCATATTTAAGGTTCAAGCTCAGCTACCACAGTACCTCTGATTAAGGGCTGGTGTCCTGCTGGCCAATGAGAACTAAGATAAAGTAGTGCTAGATGGCTAGATTCTCAACTGCATCCTTTCATTACCAAAGACAGGCTCCCCATTCATCACCATGCAATCTATTGGCTCATGGCACCACTTTACTTAAGAAGAACCTATTACGAAGCTTTGCTGTTGCTAATACACTGCCACAGATATTACAGACAGGAGGGATTATATGACTTCTTCTGATTCCCTTTTTGCGAGTCTCTTAATAATATTTTTTTTGTATTCACTACAGCTGAAGCAATAGCTCTATGACACAAGGACGAGAACTTAGCATCAAACTTTGTAATATTTTTAATAAAAATTACATTTATGTATGATTTATAAAGTTTTACAATTGTAATATTTCATGTAACATTTTGCAAGAGTTTTACATGTGATTTTAAATTAAAAATACTTGTAATTTTTACAAGAATTTTATTTGGAGATGGAATCAAATAAGTATGAATGCGGAAAATGTAGTGTAGGTATTAGAAATTTGATATGTCTAAGCATGCGATCAGGTTGAAATTTTCTTTTCACAGTATAATAGAGTCCTCTTGATTGAAAAAAATCCACCATAACTTTCTAAGCTTTGATTCGAAAATTCAAGTTCTTCTCCATGAAACCAATATGAAGAATATTGACACATTTAAGACATTTTGCTAATTAAATAATCTACCTATAATTTCAGATACAAATTAAGAGTCATAAATGCAAGATGAATTTAAAATTTATTCCAAGACATTAAATCTAGTGAATGGGGTCATAAACTAGTGGTGGCAATAGACAGAGTCTAGACACAGAGATAAGAATATTCAGTGGTGGGCTGGGGATGTGGCTCAAGCGGTAGCGTGCTCAAGCCTGGCATGCGTGCAGCCCAGGTTCACTCCTCAGCACCACATACAAACAAAGATGTTGTGTCCACCGATAACTAAAAAATAAATACTAAAAATTCTCTCTCTTTCTCTCTCTCTCTCTCTCTCTCTCTCTCTCTCTCTCTCTCTCTCTCTCTCTCTCTCTCTCTTTTAAAAAAAGACTATTCAGTGGGAGTCAAATTATCACACATGATCTAAGTAACACTCTCATTAACCTGAAAAGTCTGTGTTTTGGCATGTTCAGTGTTATATTTATTTCCTGAAGTCCACTTTCTGAACTCTGTTAAAAAGCTATATTTGTTGGATCTGTGTGATGCCCAATTATGAATCATTTTATACTGTAGATATTCAGCTCTAATTTCTCTATTTGTAATCAGGAACACTGGCTGGTGAAGAACTGTAATGCACTAAAGTTTGACAGAGTCATTGTCAGGAGCAATCTAAGACTGATAAAATAAAGGAACTAACTTTAATTTGAAATGGCTATTCAGAATCAACTAAATGTCTTAATTCCCCATTTAAAAATGAGAAGGTGATCACTCATATGTGCAAACTAAAAAAGTTGATCTAATAGAAGTTACGAGGAGAAAATTGATGACTGGCAACTAGGGAAAGTAAAGGATAATTAAGGTTGTTGATATGCTAATTACTCAGATTTCATCATTACCCAACACATACATCAATCAAAGCCTCATATAGTACCACATACATATGTACAAGTATTATGTGCCAGTCAAAAAATGAAATTTGGAGAAAGAGATCATTTCTAAAATAGATTCAACCTGTCTTTAAATATTTAAATGGCATGATGGGGCTAGAAAAAATATTGGATTTGGTATAATACAAAATGAGCTTAATTCTCTTTTGTATCTCATAAGTTAGTTACTAAGAGCTACAATTATATTTGAAATTTTCAGAACAACCATTTTAACTATACTAATGATCATACTTTTGTCATTATTGCTTATTACTGTCATGGTGACTTTATTAAATTGACCAGAAACTTTTACCTACATCTAACCATATTTTTTCTAGTCTCAATTTTTTTTCTGTTGTTGTTGCAATCAAGTGAATATTATTTTTGTTGTTCTTTATTTTTGATCCTCTAAGTGATCTATGACCATTGCAGGTGGCCTATTGATCAGATTTTAACATTGGAAAAAGTATTCAGTTTTTCTATGCTTAAAATCATGATGATACTTTTAAACTTTATTAATTAGAATCTGTCTACAAGACATATGGAGAAAAGAGAGATAAATTATGTCTGACTAGTTGAAGAGTTGGTCAAAACTAAGAAGCAAGAGATAAAGATGTTTTTCCAGTGCTCCAAATACATCAAGCTTCCAAGAGAGAGTGTAATTTCAGCTGGGCCTCCTCAAGGGAGATGTTTGAATAGGTAGAAACAGAGGGTGTTTTTAGAATTGGGAATGGCATTTAAAAGGTGGAGGAAAGAAGAGAAAGAGGCAGTTTTTCATAAGCAGTATTGTGTTTGTAAAGTGACATAATTAATCAGGTTTAGATAATACAAGATAAAAGTATTGCCAAATATCCCATGAAATAAATAAATTTTCATTGTTAACACTGCTTAATATTTTCTTGTACATCTTTCAAAGCACTGATGTACATGTAATATACATATGATTTTTTTACACTGTTGGAATTATACATTATTTTTATTTATTAATCTGTTTTTACTTTTTGCTCAGCAATGTATTATGGATTTGTATAGTGTCAATAAATATAGATCTGTCATGAAAACTTTAAAGGCTTCACATTTTCAACTGAAAAGTACATAGCAATATTTTCCCCAATCCTGTCTTTGTTTGGTTTCCAAATCATCAATGATGAAAACTTCAATAATGAAATTGTGGCATTTATTTTACCTTTCTACATATCATTTCCTATGTTTACTTACAAGTTGGAATGCTACTATACATGGCATTAATTTGGACTTGTATTACCAAATTTTTGCCAGTAAAAACTAAAAATTAACAATTTTACCAGAATCAATGAAAGCATATATTCAATAAGTGCTTATACATGGAAGGATGGAGGTCATTTTCTGGTCACTTACTTATTTGGTTATCTATTGTCAGAGGACAAGTTATGGTTGCTATGCAATAAGCAGTATGAGTTCTACAGAAATGCTACCATCTTTTTGGCCTGAGAAACTAGAGGGGAGAGGAAAGGAGAGGTACTGGTTCTAGAAAGTGAAAGGTCAAGCCTGAATATGAGAAAACCAGAGCAGGAGCATGGGTGCATTAAGTGTCAAGTCTCTGGATAACCCTGAAATAGATGGTCCCAGAATAAAATCAAAAGCATGCAGCTAAAGATAGAAGACCTGAGCCAAGCTTCAAGCTGATGCATTAATGACTAGTCTTGCAATTTGTCTCTATCCAAGTTAATTGCCTGTTAAAGCAAAAATAAAAGCAAACTTCAGAGAACTATAGTAGAATATAAAGTTTCCACGATGTAATGTTCAGAATCTGAAGTTGCTTCCCATATGGAGAAGGAAAATGTGACTCATTCTAAAAAATATGAAAAAGAAACAACAGAAACACTGAGATGACCCAGATGTTGGCTTTATCAGACAAGGACTTTAGAAAAGCTCTCATAACTAAGGAAAGAAAAAATAAGCATGTAAAAAGAAAAAAAAAAGAGCAAAGATAGTAAATTTGGGCATGAACAATTCACCAGATGGGCTTAAAAGCGGAATGCAGATGACAGAAGATTCAGTGAAACTAAAGCTACATCAATAGAGATCATCCAGTATGAACAAGAGAGAATAAAGTATAACATAGTTTCAGGAACTTGAAAGAGAATATCAAAAGGTCTACTATATTTGCTATTGAGGTCCAAGGAGAAGCAAATTGGAAAAGAACAAATACTATAAAAATAACAGTTAAAATATTCTCAACTTTGAAAGAAATAAATTCATGAAGTTAAACAACTGAGCATACTGAAGCAGAATAAATGAAAGCAGGCTAATTTTATGGCTCAAGCTAACTACTGAAATTCAAATAAAAAATAAAATATTTATATTATGACAACTATAAAGTGGTTCAAAATTAACTTTATATAGATTGTGAAAATTAACATTTTTTTAATCTCTAGGAAAAGCCCTAAAATAATGATAGATAGGCAAAAGTCAGCAGATTAATTAAAATGACATCCTAAAAATATGTTACATCTGTGTTAATATTTATGTAAATATCCATTTAAAATTAAAAGAATAAATGCAGGACAAAACACCAAAAATAATAAATACATAAGTATTATACAGTATTGAAAAAATATATTAGCAATAAACTGAAAGATAAGCAACATTTGAAAAGATACTTCTCAAAAGAAGCTATTGGAATAAATATTAAATGCATAAAAGTGTTTACAAGATCTTTGTCTTTAATGAAATTCAATGAAAATTATACCATAATATCATTCCACACCTTCAATATACTTAAAATGAAAAAATATTAATAAAGAGGAGGTATTCCTCTAATTGTTGCTTTAAGAGCTGATAGCTTTCACTACAATTGACGTATAGGAATGTATACATCAGAAATGCATACATCCATTTACTAATTAACATACACTATGTGTGCACTGTCTATGGAGGTCAAAATCGGAAACAAATGAACTCCAACAATGAAATGAGTGAGTAAAAATTCATGGAAAGACTCCTTACAAATAATGACATAAAATTCTTTTAAGTTTCATTAAAATAAGGAAACATAAGAGTGAGAATATGTATACACACATACATTTTTGAAGATTAACAAAACTATTTGAAGAATACTAAAATCAAATTAAGTAAAAAAGATAGAAAATAAATAGTCATTAACTTAAGTCTTAGACTTGGTATGCTTTAAATGTTAAAAACGATGGAAAATTTGAACTATGTTTTATCTTAAATTAAACAGTTGGATTGAAGAAAAACCAGATGAAGATTCAAGATGGTAGATTAGAGGATGTCCGCATTTCCAATTTCTCCAAGGTTCAGGATTTAAGTAGTGGAAGTACTATTTCTTCACAAGGTGGGTATAAAGGAAGAATTCACTAAAATTCTATATTAGACAGTTGGAGATACTCAGAAATTCATTGAACAAAGAACAAGAAAAGTACAAAGGACCCAAGTTAGTTGTGGCAGCAGTAGTGACACTGGTTTACCACAGAGGGGAGGGACATCACAACAGAGAAAGAAAAGCAATGGGCAAATTTAGCCTGGAAAAAGCACAAAGGCAGAAAAGCAGCCTGAACTTAGCTGATGCATAAGCTGTACAGTGAACTAGTGTTTGAAAATCGCTCTGGGTTTCTCAACTGGCAAGCAGAGAACTGAGACAGGAGTCATCTTTTGGAGACCACACTGCAGCTTGACGCTGTGGGAACCTGGGAGATATAGTATTGCCATGCGGTCCTGGTAAGTAGCCACTGTGTGTTCTAGGGTATATCTAGCAAAACCTGAGTGAAACAGGCAAAGAGAAGTCTCAAATCCACAAGGATTTGGAAAAGCAATAGGGAGGAGAGTTTAATTTCCTTTCCCTTTGAATTGGAGGATTCATGTAACTAGATAAGAGGGTTTGAAATACATACCCTCAAGAACTAAGCCTGGGCAGTACATACTTGAAGACAGTGGAGTGTGTGAGACCTGTGGAGTAGAATCCCTGGGAGGCTCCTGGGATCTAGACTCCCAGAAGAAAGCAGCATCTTCCAAGATCTAGGGGTTGTGTTGAGCTAATCCACCCTGCCATCCAGAAGATACCATTGAACAAAGTCCCTAAAGCCTGATTAGAGCTAATCCCCAACCACTGGAACTTCCCTCTTAGAACTCTGCAGAAGCCTCATCTTGGAAGCATAGATCTTGTGTGTGCAGACAACAACCCAATCCACAGTACTTTCCATTCTATCCTACATTACACTAGTGAGAAGGGAAGTTGAAAGCTGTTTCAACCACCTTCAGTTTGAGGTCACTCCAGCTGACAGCTTGTTGAGCAACACAAAAAGGAAGCATTTAACAACTCCAGGTGTCCCCCCCACCCCCTATAGCCCAAGAACCAATGGAAAGGACACTCAGACATAGCCATCATTATTGATAATTTTGACGATATTTGAGGCAGTGTTTTAAATATTTGACCATGATTGAAGCAGAGTTTTCATTTTTTATTAAGAATATTTTGTTTGTGTGTGTGTGTGTGTGTGCGCGTGCATATACACACAAATGTTGTGTTGATTGGTTCTTGGATATCTATACATATGTATATCTTTTTTTTTCTCATTTTCAGCATTGTTGTTTACAATTGCTATTTTCCCTTGTCTTTTAAGGGTTAAGGTTTTTCTTTGTTTTATTTTGTTTGCTTATGTCTCTTATTCCTCATTCTCTCCTTTCTTCTCCATCAGCCAAATGCATTTGTTCTTTCTCCCTGCACTTACTTTGCTTTATTTATTTATTTTCTCTCTTCCTTCTTGATAGCCACTACTCACTGTATCTCTTCTGCTTTCTGTTTATATTTTGAACATTCTAAATTCTTTCTTACTCTGCTATCACATTTTTTATCTTCATGAACAGTATTTTTACCATATTTTAGAACTATTTCATCTATGTAATTTAAGCCCCAACCTTTCATGTTGTTGTAGTTTATGTATTGTTGTTTGTTTTAATGCCAGATCTACTTCATGGTTATTTATTGTTTTTGTTATTTGTTGTTTTTGCGATTAGCAATTGCTGATCTCCCATTCCTGTTTTTGTGGTAGTTAGTATTTTAGATGTCATAGTAAGCACTGGGTATTCATTTTAATTTGTTTGCCTCTGTTTTTTTTTGCTATTATTTGCTTCTCCTCACTCTGTGAGGTCCTGTGAATCTACTGGGGCATTACAAGTTCACCGGGTACAGATTCTGCTGCTGAGTTAACCTCATCCAAGAGACAGAGCACCTTGCTCCACACACAAATTAGCCATGCTTAAAATTCAGTGACACTATAATGCAAAGAATAGAAAACAAAAAAAACCAAAGCACCTATCCCCAAGTAGAAATTATGAGGTAGCACCTTCAGGTCCCACTAATGGACATCCACTCCTAAAACAAAAATGGAGAGAATTAACATAAAGTCTATAGATACAACAACTACAAGCGGTCTGAAACGTAGATCACTCTATCAGAGAAATCCATCCCAACAGGTGCATAAAACTCAACACAAGTATACAAGAAATATGAAAAAAGGTAACACAAAACCTATTAAAGTTCATAATTTATGAGCAATTGATAGTGAAATGGATAAAATTTCAGATACAAATTTTCAAAAAATTATTGTAAAAATGATCAATAAATTCGAAGAGAATATAGAAAAATAGGATGAATTAAGGAGGTCAGTACATGATATGAATGAGAAATTCAATAAGCAGGTAGAGATATCGAAAGAGAACAAAACAGAAATCTTGGGAATGAATGACACAATAGATCAAATACAATTTTCAGTTGACAGTCTCTCCAATAAACTAGATTATGCTGAAGAAAGAATTTCAGAGCTAGGAGGAAAAGTAACCAGCACTTAGAGAGAATAGAAGAAAAGGAAATAAGTAACAATAAACAGAGTATACAAAAACTCTGAGTCAACCCTGTTAGATCAGAATTAAAGAGTGTTTTGAGAAGCAGGCTGATGTAATGGATAACATCTTTAAGGAAATAATAAAAAAAAATTCCTAAAGCTTGAGAGTAAGATGTACATCCAGAAACAAGAGGCACTAAGAACCCCAAATAAATAAGATCGAAAAAGAACCTCTTCATGACACACTATAATTAAAATGCCTGACATACAGAACAAGAGTAGAATTTTGAAAGCTTCAAGAGGCAGACATCAGGTAATATTTAGAGGGAAGTCAATGAGAAATACTTTTGATTTTTCAACATAAACTCTAAAAGCCAAGAGGGCTGGAATGATGTGTTCCAAGTCCTAAAAGAAAGCAAGTCTACCAAGATCACTGTTCTTTAGAAGAAAAGCTATTCTTTAGAATCGAAGAAGAAGAAATAAAAACCTTCCAAGATAAGCAAAAATTTAAAGAATTCCTGAATACTAAGCTGGCACCACAGAAAATATTTGAAGAAATAATTCACACAGAAGAAATCAAAAGCAAACACCAGAACACAAAAAGTACAAATCTCTATTGAAGAGAAGCTAAGCAAATAAGAAAGAGAACCAAATTAACCGTTAGAAATAAATCAATTAGTGAACCTCTCTCTATAATAATAATGAATGTGAAGGAACTCAACTGTCCAATTAAAAGGCATTAGATGGCAGAATAGTTTACAAAACAAGGTCCAACTACATACTGTTTGCAAGAGCCACACTTTATAGGCAAAGAGCCACAGATTGAAAGTGAAAGAATGGAAGTTGATAGAGTATGCAAATGAAGCCTGAAAGACTCTGGAGAAGCTACTCTCAAGTATAGCAAAGCAGACTTCAAAGCAAAATTTTCAGAAACAATAACAAAGAAGAAATAATAACAATGAACAGTTAACACTGGTAAAAATATAACAAGAGGTAATAAAACAGTAAATATTTGAGCCCCCAAACATTAGTGCATGTAATTACATAAAGCAGACACTAGTCAATGTAAAAACTCAGATCTCAGTACAATAATACCAGGTCACTTCAACACATCAATAGATAGATAATCCAGACATAAGTTCAGTAAAGATGTTTCAAACATAAAAACTATTGTAAATCAAATAGACTTAGCAGACATTTATAGAATATTTTATCCAACAACAGCTGAATATGCTTTCTTCTTGGCTGCTGATGGAACCTTCTCCAAAACAGACCACATTTTTGGCTACAAATTAATGCTTAGCAAGTATGAAAAAAATCATTAAAATTTCTTGCATTCATATGATCATAATGATACACATTTGAATTAAGAATGAGTGATAGAAGAAAGGGGAAGAAATTAAAAAATAGTTTAACCAAGTGGGAATAGTGATACAATAAACTAGAATCTCTAGACATCATAAAAATAGTTCTAAGAGGAAAGTTTATAACTATTTTTATGATGTCTAGAGAGTCTATAAGAAAATAAGAAATATTCCAAATAAAAAACGTAATGATGCATCTCAAGACTTTTGAAAAATATGATAAGATCTATTCCATAATCAGTATAAAAAAAGAAAGAAAGAAAGAAAAGAAATAATTAAGATCAGAGCCAAAATCAATGAAATAAGTTTGGCTCTTTGAAAAAAATTAACAAATTTGACAAACCTTGTCAAATCTTTGGCTAAGAAGCCAAACTAACTAAAAGAAAAAAAAGAGAGAAGATTCAAATGAACAAAATTAGAGATGAGTAAGTAGAAATAACCATAGATGCCACACAAATCCAAAGGATCATTAGGGCCTATTTTGAAAACTTTTACTCCAATAAATTGAAAAACATAAAAATAACAGATACTTTTTTAGACAACTTCACCTACCAAAATCTAATCAAGAAGACATCAAAAATCTAAACAGACCAATAACTACAAATGACATAAAATTAGTAATAAAAAGCATTCTCATAAAGAAAATCTCAGGACCAGATGAATTCTCAGCTGAGCTCTACCAGATTTAAAGAACTAATGCCAATGATCTTCAAATTATTCCATGAAATAGAAAGGGATGGAATTATTTCAAATTTATTCATGAAGCCTGTATCATTCTTATACTAAAACCAGAAAAGGACAAATCAAGGAAAGAAAACTATAGACAATTGTCCCTGATGAATTTACATAAAAGATCCTTAACAATACATTAGAAAATCATATTTAACAATATATTAAGAAGATTATATATCATTACCAAGATGATTTTATTCCAGAGTGCCAAAGATGGTTTAACATATGCAAATCAATAAATATAATTCACCACCCAAATAAAATTAAGATCAAAAAAGTCACAGAGTCATTTCAATGGATGCAGAGAAAGCCTTCCACAAAATTTAACACTCATTCATGATTAAAACACTGGAGAAACTATGACTATAAGGAACCTATATCAACATCATAAAGGCTATATACAAAAACCCAAAGCTAATATCAAAGTAAATGAGGAAAAATGAAAGCATATCTATTAACATCTGGAATGAGACAAAATTTTCATTCCCACTACTTCTACTGACTATATAACTAGAAATTCTTGCCAGAGTAATTAGATAAGAAAAGGAAATGAAAGAGATAAAAATAGGAAAAAAATCAAATTATCATTGCACATGATATGATCCTATATTTAGAAGATCCAAAATGCCCCATAAGAAGACTGCTATAGCTAATAAATAAATCTGGAAAAATAGCAGTTTACAAAGTCAACATACAAAAAATAACAGCTTTCCTATACACCAAAAATCTGCTGAGAAAGAAATCAGGAAAACAATCTCATTCACAACAATCTCAAAAAATACCTAGGAATAAATCTGACTGAGTGAAAGACCTCTATAATGAAAAAACATAGAATTAACACCAAAAAAAAAAAAAGCAATCCAGTTAATAACTGGGCAAATAAATTAAAGAGACACTTATCAACAGAAAAAAATACAAATGACCAACAAATATATGAAAAACTGTTTAACATCATTACATTTAGGGAAAAGCAAATCAAAAATACTCTGAGATTTAATCTCACTTCTGTTAGAATGGCAGCCATTAAGAATATAAACAGTATTCTAGATGTGGAGAAATAGGAACATTTTTACATTATTGGTGGAACTCTAAATTAGAACAACCACTAAGGAAATCAGTATGGATTTTCCTCAAGAGACTAGGAGTGAGACCACCATATATACCACTTGTGGCATTTATTATCATGAGTTAAAGTCATCATCCTATTGTAGTAGATGCATAACCCATGTTTGTAGCAGCACAATTCACAGTAGTCAAAATTTGGACCCAAGCTATGTGTCCATCAATGGAAGAATGAATAAAGAAAATGTGATGTGTTTATAAAATAGAGTTTTATTTCACCATAAAAAAATTAAATTGTCATTTGCAGAAAAATGGATGGAACTTAAGAACTTTATTTTCAGTGAAATAAGTCAAACTCAAAATGTCAAGGGTTGTATATTTCCTCTCATATATGGAAGCTACAAAGAAAGAAAAGAAATGAAAGGTTGGAGGGAATCTTATGAAAATTGAAGGATATCATTCGAGTAAACGAAAAGGACCAATGGAAGGGAGGAAGAGAGGGAAAGGGGAAATACTGAGAAGTGATGTTGGCCAAATCATATTTTATATTGTGTGCATGTAAAAGTATGTAACAATGAATTCCACCATTATGTATGACTATAATGCACCAATAAAAGTATTGAAAAAATAAAGAGAAAGAAGGTATCAGAAACAGACTATTCAGAATATTTTAGCAATAACAGTGCTACGTACAGAAATTAAAGGATTGTAATTAAGCTTTATATTTATAGGTTAAATCATAACTTTAAGTTTTTAAAACTATGTAGCAATTATAAGAAAATTTCTTGCATATGAGAAATATCTGTAGAGCTTAGTCAAGTAAAGTGTTAAAGTACATAGAAATACTATTTCCTTATAATTGGTTTGGGGCACAGAGATCTCTCTTGAAACTCTCCTGAATTTCTAATGAAGTTGACCTTTGTATCACTCCTAGAGAAATAGAAAGTAATATTCATCTCAAAATTCTGTTTACCAAATGTCAAGGGGAAAGTCTGACTTCAAGCAAAACTTTCTAAAGACTGAATTGGCACAAGCTTTCAACACAGCACAATTAAACCTCACTTACTTACTAGAAGTGAAACAAACAAACTGTAGAAGGGGAAGAATAAATCTTCCACTTTCTTTATAAATTCTTTGATCTTACACTCTGCTTTGGAATTCAATTCACAGATATGAAGTCATTAAAGAAAATCACTAATGCAAATATTTCTACTGTTTTTTTAAACTAGATTCTTTGAAGGTGCGTGCGTCAAGAGTATCACAGCCAGAACTTTAGAAAAGAGGAAACAAACACATGATTTTTTGATAACCAGGGATTGCCAGCAGGTATTCAAGAAAATTGGCATGTTGTATTTGACTTAAAGTTATTCTATAATTTCCACAAATGTTTCTTAAATTTCCTTAGAGAAACAGAAGCTTTCTCTGAAGAACTGAAAAATCAGGACCAATGGAGTAAAATTAGAATTATCTATGAATAATTTTTATAAGAATTATGTGACCATGAAGCTATTGAAGAAAAATGAAGCAATGTACAGATCCTAACAGGAGATAGCCTAAATTAATTAAGGACTAAGGAGCAAGAAACAATGGATAACCAGAAAAAGAAAGCCAGTATGTCCTTGGTATCCACAGAAGTTTTGGGAAGGATATTGAGCTTCCCATAATTTGAAGTGGAATATTTATAAATAATGAAAGGAAAGATGGTTCTAGAATATCAAAATACTTAAAGATATAGCAATTATGCTTTAGCATAGACACAAGTTAATATTTTTTGTACTTCAATTTTCTAATACCATTTGATTGATTGCCATACTTTTTTTTTTTTTTTTTTTGTGATGCTGGGGATTGAATCCAGGCCTTATTCATGCAAGGCAAGCACTCTACCAACTGAGCTATACCCCCAGTCCCTGATTGATTGACATATTTTATAATGAAACACATATTTTGGCTCATGTGTTTCTAGATGAGAAGCAAACATAGGAAAAGGGATAACAACTGTGCTAAATTGATATCAACAAAATGAATAAGTCAAAAGTGAATTAAGTTCTGATTCTTACTTTACATGTATTCACCTAGATATATTAGTAGAATTTGATCTCTCCAAGATTGTCAAGTGATTTGGTGCTAAAATGATTTTTACTTTGAAATCTGTCTTTTGAGTTTGAAGAATACTGTCACAGCAAAAGAACATGAGCAAATAAAAATAGAACAATGGAGAAAAGTCAACAGGTTTAAAACCTCAGCAGGACTATATGGAGAATGAACGAATGAATGAATAAACAATAAATATATATGTATTAATAAGCTTTAAACATATATGTATTTTTTTCTCTTTTGAAATTTCTGCTGTATCCATTGCAGTCAGAGGCCTTAGTCTGGAGGCCTTCACAGACTAGGCGTGGCCACCTGCTGCTTAGAGTCTAATTAACAGAGAGAGACAGAGACAGGATATAATGATGTAGAAGCAAGAAAGAAATGTATTTTGGTTTGAGCAAACCAGGAATACAGCTGGCCTAGAAAATTGTCTTCCCTTTACTGACAACAGCTTCATGATTAAATAGGGGAAGAACAAAATCACAGAGCCAGAATGTATGCATAAGTACAACAATTTTGACAAGGCCTTCTACCCCAGAGGTATACATATGCATAGTAATTTCAGTTAGTCTGTTTCTGTGAAGATCTGCTGGCTTCCTCTTGGCACTAGGGCTTGGGGGATGGTTTTCATTCCAAGCATTAGATGATTACCTACAGGAAGCTAGGATGGAGAAATAACTTAAAATAGAGTCAATCAAGACAATGACTGGGTCTTCCTTTAAATATGCCAGTTTTGGGCTGGGGATGTGGCTCAAGTGGTAGCGCACTCACCTGGCATGCGTGCAACCCGGGTTCGATCCTCAGCACCACATATAAACAAATGTTGTGTAAGCCGAAAGCTAAAAAATAAATATTAAAATTCTCTCTCTCTCTCTCTTAAAAAAAATAAATACATATGCCAGTTTTAAAGGAACCCCAGTTACAATGCCCCCCTTGTCTTTGTTCATTCCAGTCTTGAGGGGCATAGATATGTATTGGCAGAATAAACTCCTCAAAGGTATTCTTTGCTTCTGTGACAATGTTATTGAAAATCTGGGTCATTAAATAATGACTAAACCTATAAGACATGAGGACTCAGATATTTGAGTCTAAAAAGTAGAAGTACTATTAGAAACTTAAAAGTAGAATACAAAAAGAAACTATAAACCAACCTCACAAATCATGTAGAGCATCCTCTCTCCTCAGGTAAGTGCATGAATGCATTAACTGCTATATTTTCTTATTTCTGTTTGAACAGATTGCCCTTATCAAAGCTACGGTCTCTACCTGGTGGGAAGGCTTTTACTTTTAGTGTCAGGTAATCCTTGTAAGAACCCTTTTTCTAATCTCTTCATCTTGCTTATTTCTTGGTAGGACTGATACAGGTGAGTCCAGTTTGATTCTGACAACTTTCTCCTTTTGAATCTGAATATTCTTTTTCTTTTTTCTAAAAGCAACACGGATAAACTACCCTGTGATTCTTATGTATGAATCATGTGTCACCAATCCTACAATAACGGTAATTCATTTAACAAGAAATATCAATGCTATTTAATTGGAGCTTTAAAGTGATCATTTATAAGACTTTAAAACAGGTACTTAAATAAAATCACTTTTTTTTTTTAATTGTCTCTCATAACCTGATGTCCCTTTCCTGGTTGTTTGCCTGATCTGGTCCATGTCAGAGGGGAAGTGAAAGATGACTAGGAGGCAGCATTAAAACTCTTAGAAAGAGTGGTTCTTTGTGCTAACCTCACCTGGATTTCATTCTTAGTTTCATGCTTTCTGTTCTGTAGTCTATGTCTAGCTTCTCAAAATATTGGACTAGATCAGATTGTTAGGAATTTTTTCAGACAACAGTTACACAGCTTTTAAGGAAAAGATAAAGCAAAATCAACAAGAGCAAAAATCAATTCCGTTGGTCTTGTTTTTTCTTTTAACCAAGAAGCATAATTTTTTGTTATAGCACATTGTACTGAAGATAATAGATGAAAACTAAATGGTCTGTAAAATAAGTTTAGTTTTGCCAGAAGACTGCATATAAGTGTGTTTGCTAGAAGATTTTCCATGATTGTGACTGCAAAGCTTTAGAGAAGAATTAAAACTGTAGATGAAAAAAGATTTAGAACAGCCATGGTTGGAATTTTTGTTAGTGTCTAGCACCTGACAGGATAATTAGCTATTTTTGAACATGTTAAGATAACAATCATGACTTGATAGCATTGCATAAGGACAATCAGAATTTTATATAATTTAGAATTTTAAGAATATGTCCATCAATAACATTTGTCCCCATAAATCGAATAGTAACAGTATTTCATTTAACCAGAAATATCAATGCTCTTTAAGCAGAGCTATAAAGTAATAGCTTAAAAGACTTTAAAACAGGTACTTAAATAAAATCATTTTTTAAAGACATTTTGTTTTTAAGTAATCAAGAACCTGGATGTGATGGTCATCATTAATCTAGGTAAGTAAGAAAACTTGTAAGAAAACACAAAGGATGTGACTCTACTTTGTGTACTTCCAGAGATATGAAAAATTGTGCTCTATTTGTGTAATATAAATTGTAATGCATTCTGTTGTCATATATAACAAATCAAAATTTTAAAACAAAGTTAAAAGAAAAAAGAACCTAACTGGACACACACCTATAATTTCTGCAACTCTGGAAACTTAGGAGGATTGCAAGTTCTAGGCCAGCCTCAGCAACTTAGAAAGACTCTAATTTACAGTGAAAAAGTTGAAAAAGGATTAGGTATGTAACTCAGAACAGTCCTGTATTCCACCCCCAGTACTGTCAAAAGTGAATTTATAAGATGAAAAAAATAATAATAAACGACAGCAAAAATCAAAAGAGATTCAAAAGAACCCACGAAAGAGCTCAGAAGAACCCCAAATTAATAAGAAAGAAAGTGTGAGGTCCAACATTTACAACTGAGAAGAACTTTCTAGGGAGCAAACTTTTCAGCCTATGGCTTCCAAAATATTTGCTTGTCTGATCCATCCAAAAAGTAGTACAAACATTCAATACAGACTCATAATGGAAAGAAAGCAATGCCCAAACACCAAAATCAAATTCAGCAGCTGCACTGGACCTTCTTTTCTGTCCTCAACCAGGTCTGACTAGCTGCAGCTCACTGCTGTTATGCACCACATCCAACCTAGAGAGAAGCAAAACTTATGTCACTAGAAGGCACTGTCTTGGCTGGCTCACCAGTCCTCTTACTGTAGTCCTGGGCCAGAGGCCAGACTCTTGGGGTCTTCAATGATTAGGTCTGGCTACTTGTTCTTAGAGAGCACATTTGGAGGAAGAGAGGGGGTAGCGGGAGAGAGGGAGGGAGGAAGAGAGAATGAGAGAGAGATGATAATGAAGCAGGGAAGGAATTTATTTTGTTTTGGCCAGACTATGAAGACAGCTGGTCTAGAAAATTGTCTTTCTTGTACTAACAACAGCTTCAGGATTATAGAGGCAAAGAACAAATTGGGGAGCCCAGAGTTATGCATATGCATAACAATTTCAGTTGGTCTGGTTCTGCTGGGTCCTGCTGGCCTCCTCATAGCACCACAGGTTGGGGGACAGTTTGCATTCAATTTCCATTCCCAGCATGAGTTAACTGCCTGTAGGAAGTTGTGATAGAGAAATAAGAAAATGAAGTCACTCCAAACAATGACTAGATCTTCCTTTAAATCCTCCAATTTTGAAGATGTCCCTGTATACCTCTACTTTCATGAAAGTTTTCATAGAGGAAACTATGTCCAGCATATTTATTTTCTCCTGTATATCAGTTCTACATTTATAAATTCCATTTTTAAATAGAGACTTAACAAGTCTAACAATTGACTAATTGCAAATAGAAATTTATATGTGGCATTGAACAAATTGTATATCATAGTTGTCCATCATACCTAATACTCTGAGTTGTATTAGTTAAGGCTCTATTGTTCAATCTATTTTTTTAAATATAAAAACAAAGTATTCATGGGCCAATGAACATTATTTCACTTGAAATCCTGCTAATATTTAAAAACCATAGTGGCAAGATTTTAATTAGGACCATTATCAGTTATTGTCAAGATACCCAAAATACATATCTGATTTTTGAAAATTCTTTTATCTTAAAGCAAGTACAGCTTGTTCTCCTTGCCTTAAGATTTTAATAAGATGCTGACAAATGTTTAACTATTTTTAACATAATTAATAGTAGGTTATTTTGGATTTGTCAATCTATTTTGCAGTTTGCCTTTAGTTTTCTATCCTTCTTATAATTGGGCATAACAGAATAGGTTAAAATATATGAATAAGGCTGGGTGTGGTGGCACACACCTGTAATCCCAGTGGCTTGAGATGCTGAGACAGAAGGATCACGAGTTCAAAGCCAGCCTTAGTAATGGGGAGGCGCTAAGTAAATCAGTGAGATCAATGAGACCCTGCCTCTAAATAAAATACAAAAAAATAGGGCTGGGAATGTGGCTCAGTGGTTGAGTGTCCCTGAGTTCAATCCCTGGTACCAAACACACACACACACACACACACACACACACAAACACACACACACATGGATAAGGACTAAATTGTACTAAGTTTGGGGACTTTTCTGTTGGCCAATGCCCTACATGGAAAAAAACAAAAGACACAGAGATGAATGTTGTAAAATAGAAGGGAAAGTTTAGATGATAGTGAATAGTAAGTCACTGTTTACATTATAGAGCAACTTCTACTTTTCCTAATCTGAGTTTCACTTTCAATGGAATGTGCTTTTCTCTTATTTTTCTTTATAATAATCATCACCCATCCAGCTCCATTTTCCTTAATCCTTGTAATAACCAACAATATGTCTTTCACAGAGGAAAAAATGAGGAAGTATTTATATAAAAATTAATTGCACATAAAGGATTCCACTTTTCATCAACTTCTGCCTGGGACATTCTAGCATAACTACTTGGATTTGTTTAAGAGGTCTCAACTGTTTTTCACCTTTGGGTGTTTTTTTTTTTTTTTTCATTTGTTTATTCATTCAATGAACATTCAAATAGTATCTACTACATATTGTTTTGAGCATTCAAGATACAATTATGACGAAAAGACAGGTCTCATTTAATATTCCTTTTGAGTAAATGTCAAGTAGTTTTAGAATAATAAACGATAGTTTTAGGTAAGTATAAGTGCTCTGAAATAAATAAAATCGGGTCACAAGACTGGGAAAAAAAGAAAAGATTTGTTTAAGGGAAGGGGAATTTGGATACAGTGACGGTAAACTCTCCTTGTCTTTCCTGTGATGAGAAGGAATCCTTGGGGATCCTTGAAGTGAGGGCTCTCTAGACCTGACCACGTGTTCAGCAGCATCTCTCTTCACCGGGCCAACTGCTCCATAACTCAGGACTGAGTGCACAGATCAGTTCTCTGGGAACACTTTCCTGACTAAAAAAAAGACGGCAGGAATTCTCTAATTTCTGGTTAGTCTTAATTTAGCACCCAATACCAGTGAATTTCAATTCCGTGTCTTTGTCTGTCATTCCATTAGATATTTGGAAAATAACACTAAGCTTAAAGTCTATCTCAAATTTTATGGCAAACCTTGATGATGACATTTTTCTTTTATATAAACATAATTTTTCCTTTTTTATAAAATTGCAAATAAAGGATTTCCTAATCTGTTGCCGAGGTTTTAGGGAGAGAAGATATTAAAAAGGAGGAAGACATAGGGAAGGAAAAAAGAAGAGGAAAAGGGTGGGGAGGGGAGAGAGAAGAAGAATTTGCATAGCCAAGAATAATTAGTTTCTAGGCACTTTCCAAAGATTTAGAGACAAATAAAGCTTTGGTTCAAAAAACTGACGCAAATACTTATGGAACTTTATGTTATCATTTTATGCATATCTATACTTAGATTAAACCCAAGCAATCTTAGAAGTTATCACACTACTGTTACCTTGCAATAGAGCACCTAATATAGAATAGAGTTCATTCCTAGGTTTATCTTGAAGTATAATCTTATTATGTATTAATTACATCATCAGCATTCAGTTTTTAGAGCACTTTTGTTTTATAGAAGAAATAAATATCTTTTGAAGCAAGCTTGTGTGGCAGATTGATGCCTGTACTTTTTATGTCTAAAAATGTATGTAAATACTAGTGTGTGCTTTTTGTTATTCTTACTTGCATTGTTTCTACTCTACATAAATATTTTCATTTGTCCTTGCTGAATCAGATCTTTAACAAAAATAATTCAAAATCCTAATGCCTTTTTTCCTTAACCCTCCATGGTGTAGGTTCCATGGAACACCCTAGAACTCATGGTAAGAATCTGCTGTTAATGTATAGATATCCAAACCCTCAGAATGAAACCTTGAAATTTAGTATACACAAAGTATGTACTTATTTAAAAGAACTATCTTATAAATTTTCTGGAAATAAGAAATTCAAACCTAGGATTTCACTTTAAATGCATTCTAATTTTTTTTTTAAGACAACCATATTGCTGAATTTTAAATTACAATTTTTATTCATTCTCACCTACCTATTCAGAAAGGGTAGGAGATTTTGCTACTTACCAGTTCCTTAGCAAAGCCTCTTCTTGGATAACAAAAATTAGTTCAAACTCGACATGTCCAGAAAGTAAAACTTTGATTTCTTCTTTGAAAACTCTTTCTCTCCAGACTCCCCCATCCTTTCTTCTAGTTGCTATATCCCCAAAACTTGGCATTATCTTGACTTGTTAGCTTTGACTATTGCAGTCTACCTAAACTGAACCACCTTTTCCCACTCTTGTCCTCATAGCACTCAGCACAAAGAGGTAGGAGGAGGTATTTAAAATCATGAATCAGATCATGTCACTCAAATCTTTCCAAGATTTTCCTGTCTCACTCAAATTAAAAGCAAAGGAATTTTCCATGGCACATAGAACTCTACATAAACTGACCCCAATACATCTCTGTTGAGAGCCACAGCCAGTCGGAATGGCCCCTGGCATTTTGCCAGAAGTAATGGTTGAGAGGTGATGCCAGTGAGCCATTAAGATGATGATAATTAAGTTAAGCTGTGTATAATTGCTGTGACTGGATGATGCTGGATTGAAACAGGATGTGTATTCAGTTGTGTATTAGACCCCTGCTGTCCAGCAATAGGGCGGCTCCTGCTGCCTTGGGCGGGCGCTTGCTACTTTTGAGTTCTCTGGGAGCTCCCAGAGTTCCCGTTGAGTTCTGGTTGAGCTCTCACGGGGATTCCTTTAGAGTTCCTGTTGGTTGGTGAAGTTCCGGTGGAGGGAGTTCCGGTTGGTGTGTGGTGTGCCTGGAAGGGCCATCTGGGTGGCGTTCGCATGAGTTCGGAAATAAAGTTTGTTCCTGCTTGAGTGGCTGGTGATTTGTGCCCAGCCAGACTGCAACACATCTCTCTTAACCTGTTTCTTCTTCCTCTCCCTGTTACTGCATTCATCTCATCCAATTTGGGGCCACAGGTATTAGTTAAGCATGACAAGTGACCCTTTCCTTCAGCTTTAGTGTACATTATTTATTTTTCACTTTGTGGTTTTCTTTCAGATATCAAATAGTTTTCTCTGTAACGAATTTGGTCTCTTTCAGAGCTGTCCTTTTCAGAATGAATTTTCATACCTACCCTTTCTAGTATACCTGTTCATTCTTTGTACTCAGAATATTGCCCATTCTCTGTTTCCTTACCCTATATTGTTTTTCTGTCTGATTTTTCTGTCATGTTATTATTATTTTTAGTGATAAGCTCCACCACTGGAATATAAGCTCTGTGAAATTAAACATTTTGTTCACTGTTGTAAATACTATGTGTTGACCCAGGCAAATGAGACTTCTTTGTTCCCTGTCTGTTTGAGGCCCTGCAATTTATAGGCATACATGACATAATTTATTTAAAATAAGATGGTCACCTGCTGGAGAGAATTTTCCATGATCTCTTGCATTGCTGTATGGTTTTTGAGGAAACATTGACAACTTGTGTCCTGAACTATCAAAGATCAATTTCATAGTGAGTAGCTGTGAAAGACAGAGATAACATATTACTCTAGAGACTTGGTTTATAGTCAGGATAATAATAATAATTTCCTCTCCAGGGCAAATATTGGACAGATTTTACAACATTGCCTAAGAACGGGAGTTTTGAAAATTTGTGACTGTATCTGTGACCAAACAAATCATCTCCTCCTCATTTTTATGGAATGAATGGCTATCAAATCTGCTGTTGTGTTAGTCAGATTTTTGCACTGTAACCCAAATACCTAACAAGAATAAAACAGAGGAGGAAGAGTTTATTTGGGGCCCACAGTTTCTGAAGTTTCAGTCTATGGTAGGTCAGTTCTACTGCTCTGGGCTTGAGGTGAGGCAGAGCAACATGCCAGAAGAGCATGGCACAGGAAAGCAACTAAGGAAGTGGTATCCAGGAAGGAGAGAGAGAGAGAGAGAGAGAGAGAGAGAGAGAGAGAGAGAGAGAGAGAGTAGGAAGGAGCCACAGGGAAGAAGAATGCTTCTGGGACATGCCTACAATGACCCAACTCCTCCAGCAAGCTCAACCTGCCTACAGTTATTCAGCCTATTAGCCCACTCAAAGTAGGATGGACCATTTAGGATATAGTTATCATGATCTAATCATTTCACCTCTGAATTTTCCTGCATTAACAGGAGTTTTGGGGGGAGAGACTGTGAATATCTAAACTATAACATCTATGTTCTGAAAATTTATGCCATCTTTCAAATTCATTTGATAAAATTTTCATCTCTAAGGTTATGAGATTAGAAGGCTGGAACCTTGGGACATGGTTGAGTCATGAGTGTAGGCCCTTGGGAAGTCATTACATCATGAGGGTCTGGGGTTGGTACTCTATCAAAGATGCTCAAGAAAAACTCCTTCCTCCTTCCACAATGGGAACCACTCCTGAGCTATTTAGTGGCTTTACTTGGCCTTGAGCCAAGGAGATCATGGTTTGGCTTTGCAAGTTATTTTGTGGTGCCTCCCACCTAATGGATTACACAATGCACGTGACCTCAGTCTTTGCTCAACTAGGGAGACTGCTCTGGTAGCTCCGGAACTGGGTGTAACCCATTGGGCCTGGACAGCCACCTCCTACCTTATTTGGCAAAAGAACAGTCTGTAAAAAACCTTTGATGTTTCCCCCATATAAATAAACCAGATGTGGGCTCTCACTCTCTCTCTTTCCAGTGTGGAAGCTTGACCCCTAAGGTCGAAGAGTAATCCCATCTCCACTTTCTAAAATTACTTTCTGTTGTAGTGTGGTTTTCTCACCGCATTCTTTTCTTAGCTTTATTTTGCAGCCAACTCACTCCACACAGCAGAGTAAACCCAAATTCCACTGCCTGCTGGGGATGTGGGCGAGATTCCGCCTTGTGAGGACATGCAGAGAAGGTCCTATCTATGAACCAAGAATTAGCGCCTCACAAGGCAGCAAATTGGAAAGCACCTTCATCTTGAACTTCCCAGCCTCTAGAATTTTAAGATGTATTTATGTCATTCTGTTATAGGAGAATTCTGTTATAGGAGCCTGAACTAAGACAAAAACTCATGCTGTTTGTTATGCCATAACTAATAAAATCCTGTGTCTCTGATCCAGGTATCTTCTGTCTTCTCTAAGCAGCTACATAACTGTGAAAGACTAATTTACTTATTTAAGGAGGATAAAATCTCATGTCCTCAGTATTCTGTTATGACATTGCATAATCCCTAGTCCTCAATTTATGCTCTCATAATGACACATATTAGGACACAGAAAAATACTTCTCCATATATCTTGCCCCCTGTCCTTCATGGAAAGGCAACTGCATTAAAATGCTGTGACAGTGTGTGGGCTGTATTACTCCTTTATCAGAATAGATGCTGCTTTGAAATATAGGGGAAATTTAAGTGATGAAAACCAGTTGGTAGATAAAGATCCAATTAGTTATGTCATAAAAATCTACCTGTTAGATAACATGATTATGTTTTATACAAAAATGAAATGTCATTTTGCAGTTGTTCTATTTATTCTTTTTTGTCTTCTAATTTACAGTTGTAGAAGTTTTCAAGAATTAATGTGATGCAATCAGTAGTTGTGCATTGTGTCTGTAGAAATATTTTGTAATATTAAATAGTTAATAGTACTCTTTAAGTGGAACATATAGAGTTTCAGATGTAACATCCAGGAAAAATTGATATATTATACACTACATTGGTTTTTAGATCTATATGTTGCTACAAGGCAATAAAAATTTGATGAACAAGTTATACTAGTTTATATGATAAAATTTACATTTTTGTAACATATGCTGTGGTAAAAATATCTAGTTTATTCAACCCCATTTCAATGTTTAAATGAATTCTACTGTCATGTAAAACTGAAAAAGAATAAATAAAAAACAAGCATGTAAAATTTATGAATCATTCCAGGTTTTAAGAATTTTATCCATAAATTTAGTTAACTCTGCTTGAGAGTGCAAACTTTGTATAAATTAACGTTAACAAAGAATTGTCAAAGAACTATATATATTCAAAAAAGTCATTTAATTTGGCATTATTATCAACAGGACATTAATTTCGTTGAAATCTTGATAACAATACAATTATTGTTTTGTTATAATGGAGAAAAGAAAATGAATGTTGTGCAGAAAGTGTATAATAATTTATGAATTAGTGCTCCATAAATCAAACTATAATGGCTCAACCCCAAAGCACCAAACATCTGTGGTAATAATTAAGTTCAATCATCTTTTACACTTAGCTTATGTTTAGATATATAAAACCACAATTCATTATACATTTTTGACTTTTATTATAAAAATATAAGTTAAAGAATTTATAACTTTGAACACTTGGAAATTTAGAATCTGGGTGTCCATTTTTACTCCTAGGCCCTAGATATGATGTTTATTAAGAATGAAACTAATCATTGTAATGTTTTGAGCAACTAATAAAAAAAATAAAAAGTAAAAAAAGAATGAAACTAAATGATTTTCCCAAGCATCCAGCATATTGTAGGTATTCACTGTATAATTGTAAAAATTATTCATTAGCTCTAATAAATTTAATAATGCAAATACATATTACTTAGTACACACTATATTTCTAAGTGATATTAGGAAATAAAAATTATATGTTAATAATTCCAAAAATGTAGTACCTTGTGAATTACTATTTTTCACCTGTGCAGTAATTGTCTTTAGACATTCTTGTAAAATTTGTTTTTCAAAAAATGTCTTACATTATTTGGAAGCTACCCCAAATCATTTGTCCTAATAAAGCTATACTTTATCAATATGTAATATATCTTCAGTTTTTTCTTTTTTTCTTGAAATACTCATATGACCTATAGAATGATTCTTTTTTATATGTAGTCTTTCATGTTATTTTTAATTGTCACATAATATTTGTACATATTTATGGGGTTCAGGATAATGTAATGTATAAGCATCAAATTAGGGCTATTAACATTTTCAATTCCTCAAATAATTATTATTTCCATATTGGGAACAACATAACAAAAATAAAAAATCTGATTAAAAATGTGCAAATCATCTAAATAGATGACATAAAGAAGACCAGTGAGTCCAGGCAAGATTTTAAATGTCTCTGATCATCAGGAAAATGCAAATCAAAACCACTATTAGATATCATCTCACTAATGCTAGAATGTCTATTATGAAAAAAATAAAACATAACAAACTCTGGCAAAGATGTGGAGAAAGGAGAACATTTCCAACACTGTTGGTGGGAGTATAAATTAGTTTAACCATTACGGAGAACAGCATGGAGAGTCCTTAAAAATAAAAATGAAAATAGAATTTTCATATGAGCCAACCATCTCATTATGAAGTATAAATCTAAAGGAAAAGCAATCATTGCATCCAAGAGATACCTGTATTTCAATATTCATTATAACATGATTCACAATATTTAGGATGTGGAATCAGTACATTTCTACTGAGAGAATAAATGAACGTTCACATTTGATCTTTTAATGGTTAATACATTTCTTCATTTACCGCTAGTTCTTCCTTTCACAATTTGCCTAATATGAACCTTTTAAATTTTATAAAAGATGATTTGTGTAGCTATAAAATTATAGGGTTACAATATTTCTTACCCTTAAAGGTCTATAAACATTGTTTGTTGATCTTATGAAATTTTATTGTTTTACTGAAGTCTCCTATTAACATGATTCTGTTTCTCTAGGGGATAATTTATAATACTTGCTTGGATGGTTTCAGAATTCTGTTCTTATTTTTGACATTCAAAATTTTAGACATGCTTCCAGGTGGATGTTTCTTTTATTCTTTTATTAGTTTGTCCTAGAAACTTATTAAGGCTTTTTGATTTCCAGACTCAAAATCTTTTACTCGTTTTTACCCTAATGTACTTGAAAGATTTAATTTAAAGGTTTTTGATTACTTCCCCTATTCACTTTGTTTTCATCAAAAGAAACATTTTTTTAGGCATAATTCTTCATGACTTAAGGAACAATATAAATTATTTGAAGATAAAAATATCCATTTTATATTCTTATTTAATTCAATACTCAAGACATATTCTAATAGTAGTTTAAATATGGGTTAAAATCATATTATGAGCCGGGCCTTGTGGCATATGCCTGTAATTCCAGCAGCTCGGGAGGCTGAGGCAGGAGGATCGTGAGTTCAAAGCCAGCCTCAGCAAAGGTGAGGAGCTAAGCAACTCAGTGAGACCCTGTCTCTAAATAAAATACAAAATAGGACTGGAGATGTGGCTCAGTGGTTGAGTGTCTCTGAGTTCAATCTCTAGTACCACCCCATCCCCCCACAAAAAAATAATAATAAGGCAATAAAAGAAATAAAATTTTTATCAGAAAGCTCAAGAGAGAATGAAAACACACCTTTTTGTACTGGCTTTTGTCATATACCTTTATCACAAGCCTCAACAACTTGTTTCTGTGTCTGGATACATTGCTGTTCCAGATTCTCATTTCCACCTCACGTGGCTCCTTCCTGACCATTATCACCACACCTTTCTGACCTTATTTCTGATTTTTCTTCTCAGCTGGCTTTTAGCTACCCAGGATCACACACTTCTACATGGATGACATTTTCCCTAAATCATTTTATGTGACAAAGTTCGTCCTAAGTATTTCTTGCTGTTCAAAAACTTCACTCATTGCTGAACATTTAAAGATCATTCCCTCTTTGGAATTCTATACACAACAGAGTTTTTGAATAGGCCCCAATAAATACAAGCTTCTATACAAGTAATGATTATATGGATGCATATGTGTTGCTTCCTTACAACCAGAGTAGACAAGAAAAAGCAGGTGTCTCGCCCACATCATGCAAAGGCAATGGAATTGGGGTCTTTCTTTGTGGAGTGGGTTGGCTGCAGAATAAAAGCTAAGGAAAAAAAATGGTGAAAAGAAAAAAAAAACAGTACATGGGAAGTAATTTTAGAAAGCGGGGGCAGGACAGCTCTCTAATCTTAGGGATGGAGCTTCCACATTGGACAGAGAGTGATAGAGCCCATGCTCGCTTTATTTATATGGAGAGACATCAAAGGTTTTCCACAGAATGTTCTTTGCCAAATAAGATAGGAGGTAGGCTGTCCAGTTCCCAGCAAGTTACTCCCAACTCTGGATCTACGAGAGCTGTCCCACTAGTAGAGGGAAGACAGAGTCTTATGCCTTGGGTGATCTTATACACATGGGAAATCCAGGATAGTTCCCAAGGGAAAAAACCTAGGTCTCCAGGGCTTGGTATTGAGTAAAAACCTCTCAAGTAGCCCACAAGTGGCTCTGGACACAGGTGTACGTAATAGCTTTGAAGGGCATCACCTTCATGATGAACCCTTATTTGCATCAGGGTTCCATCTTGGCTTGACTTCCACTCTTTCCAAACCCATCTCTCTAATGTCATCGAGGATGCAGATACTTCATGGATGTGCAGTAGCCTGTGCTTTGACTTCTCTCCCTCTCTTCCTTGTTTATACTCCAGTTACTAACTGCTACTTGCAAAATTTCCTATTGCATCTCATAAGTGCTACTAATAGAAGCCTCAAACTTCATATAGCACTTTTTTAGTCACTCATTGGTGTTCTGCATCTTGCCACGTTCTCAGAGTATTGGGGCTTATCATAGATCCTCCCATATTCCTGTGTTTGGGGTGACTTGTCCTCAATTTTGCATACAATCTTAGGAGACTATATTTTTCATTTTCCTAAAAGGTAGGAAATTGTACCCTCTAGAAACAACCCCAAGTCCTACCTCTGTATCCACCTCTCCCCTTTTATTTCCTTCCTTGTCTTTAAACTCATACTCTCTCTTTCTGTTTCTTTTATCTGAGGACATACTCCAACATATGCCTTTCCTTTCCAACTGTTTCTCAGTAGAAAGTAGATGTACAAATTCCACTCAAAGTCTGTATTATTAGATTCATCTTGTCACGATGTGCTTCTTAATGTCTGAAATTGTTCTCAACCTGGGAAAAGTAAGCTTGTATCACACAGTGGTTTGGGAAACTTGAATCAAAAAAGTCTACTACAGAACCTCAATTTTTTGAACTTTTCTGTTTTATCCTTAAACTGCAACTAAATTTGAAGTTATTTCATAACACGACTTGGTTTTCTCCTTGGAATTTAGCATCAATCTTCAAAACCTTTACAGATAGCAACAGAACAACCAGAATGCAAGCATGCTACACTCGCATTAAAATTTTTGATGCCAAGAGAAGAAATGACATAAACTCAACTATGGAGAAGATTGTTTTCTATGCTGTTAAAATGTAACTTTTAGTTATAAAGCTGCGAACATTCTCTTGAAATGGCGGTGATTGTGAAATTATGGCCCTAAGGAATGAATCCATTCTTTGCTCCATTAAAAGACAAACAATTCTCTTTGTAGTTAGAGATTGCCTCTGCAGACTATGTTCCTCTTGTAAAAAAAAAAATGTGTTCTTAAAAATTATGCATTTGAATTTTACTTTGAAAATTATGCTTTTATTTCTAGAGTGTTGTGTGTAGGTGTGTGAGATCTTGTTTACGTAGTTTCTTGGGTCATGGAATGGGACTGTGAAGATAATAGATAGGATGTGAGGCCTATCTGACCTTGGCAGGGAAGTGAATAAGACTGGACCATTATGCTCTCCATCCAGCAGAGCACAACCTAGAATGACCTGGGCTGCTGACGTCGTGTGTATGTTACTGCTTGTTGTTTACTCCGTTATCTGACTCAAAACTCACTCTAGGTCCTCTTCTCGTGATCCATCTTTCCCATTCTCATCAACTTGTAGAGGTCATATTTTACTGTATTGGACAATAGGACATAAATAAAAATGGGCTTAGTGAGTTTTATGGAAATGTGTTTACTCTTCTAATAGAAGGGATGGAGTTCCACATACCAATAACTTCCTGTCTTAAATGTAAGTATGATACTGGATCTCAGGCAGACATTAGCCAGTATTGCTGGATGTATGTACATGGCTGTATAACCAATGTGATCCTGCAATCTGTACCCGTGGAAAAATAAGAATTCATATCCTATTTGAATCAAATGTATGATATGTCAAGATCATTGTATTGTCTTAAGCAACTAATAAAAAAAAGAATCACAGAAATGATGCACTTGACATTTTTGAGCCATTGATACTTTCAAAAGCATCCTCTATTTCCTGACATTGCATTATGCAAGAAATACAAAACTTCCTCCCAATCATGGGCAATGTGAATTCCCTAAATGGCAATGAGTATACCTCTGTCAAATATTCTAGAAATTGTTTTACCTTGGA
Organism: Ictidomys tridecemlineatus; assembly: GCF_052094955.1. NCBI lineage: Eukaryota > Metazoa > Chordata > Mammalia > Rodentia > Sciuridae > Ictidomys > Ictidomys tridecemlineatus. The sequence continues at coordinate 27,714,188 of NC_135482.1, forward strand.
TACAAGTTAAAATAGGAATGTTGAAGATTTTTTTTTTTCTGGAAAAAAAGTCAATTTCATCTCTCTGGGTCTTGTGGCCCTTGAGTCTGAAGCCAAAAGACTAAACATATTTGGAGCATCGTTAGTGATGAAGGAGGTGGTCCTCCATACACTGGCAGACTGTGAAGAGCATTATTCTATAGATGGCAGGAAGAATAGGGCTGTAGTTCTGACCACAGCTTCTATAGCAATGGGGAATTTTTCTATGTGCTATCTTTCTCTTTCCCTAACCATTATCCCTGAGCCTTTACTAAAATATTGATGAATGTTGAGGCTGGAGTTAATTAGATAATGGAGAGATAAAAAAAAAAATCATTCCCGCTCTTGATTTGCCTGTCATGATATTGTATGGACTGACTGCCTCCTCTTTGTCTCATGTGATGATTGTGATATCCACATTGTGACACTCTTACTGCTATTAGAGACAATGGGACATGGACCTAAAGGACAGTTCAGAGGAGAATATAAGATGTGTTCTTTAACATCTGTGACATAACTCTCTCAGGAATTCTCAAAACCAACTGAAAATGTTCAAAGGTGTGTTCAGCATGAGAAAGGGACTCTACCTCATCACACGTGGGTAGTTTATGAAAACACAACCATTATGCTAATGGCTAGTGAGTTCAGGAAACAATTGGGTTATGTACATCTGTACTTACATAAAGTATTTTACCTACTTATAAAAACTAAATATAGTTTACCTTTTTTTATTATGATATGTGATGCTATAGGTTTCAGTGTACCCATTCTGAAGAAAAAAAAATAAATGGCTCAATTGAAGTGTACTGCTCTACCACATCCAACATTTTTACTAGTTTTTCCAAGCACTTATCAAGAGCAGATGTCCAGAATGATGCTAATGGGTAGTTTCACACAATATTCCTTATGTTGTATAATAAACTAAATGTCTCTGGTCCATTGGTCACTTGTTTTTCCCTTTTAGAAACATTATTATTGATGAAAGTGTTTCAGTGAGTTTTACTATAGCAGTGGAACTTTATTTTTTTATTATACATAAAGAATTTTAGGTAATTCATACTGTTGAAGATAGCATCCATGTTGTCCAAAAATTCAACTTTATTTAATTGCCCCATTTTTTCAAATACAACAAAAATGTTCATATTTTATGAACATTGATGCCTTCCAGTTGATGATAGAGAACAGAATCATATAAAAGAAACTCCAATAAATTAATCATATAATTATCAAAAGCAATAATATTTTCATACATCTAGTTATGTTCTGAAGAAATGATTTTCTTCATTAAGAAATAAATTAAAAATGTAACGCTGAATTTGACAACTATTACCAGGACTGTTGTTAACATGACAAGCTTATATATGTATGTTGTGAAGTACATCAAGCTTTGAAATTCCTGATGCATTTTCTGACAAATTGACATAGATATATACTCAAACCACTGTCTTTATGATATTGATCATTTTGACATCTCCTTGATATTATGAGAATTTCAATAGACAACCCTTCGTAGGAGAGATTTTCCAAGGAATGTTATAATAACTTCAGACAGGTAAGGACCTTAGGCAGATTAGCATTACCTGCCTATTACCTGCATATATTTAGCCCCATGTGACCATTTATTCATTATTTTTCTAATGGATATCAGGAACATTAATAAATTTGTAGACTTCTGAAATTTTTTCAGTGCTAATAATCATGTTCAAATTTTAACATTTTTAAATTTACTAAGCACTAGACTTAAAACCTAATCTTCTTTACCTTATTTAATTCCCCATATATACACACAAAACTAAACCTAAACAAAATAGTAATAATGAAAAATGACTTATGATCCAATATGAAACCTCAGTAAATTTTCCATTTTCACAAAATGGTTGAATAACATTCCCAATTTTGTTAGCAAGTGGCAGAGCTGGCATTGGAAGCCCACAATCTTGCTCAAGAGTCCTTCTGAATCAATAACTATTTGGCTGTCAGGGAGTTAGGTTATATTCATTGGTGACATGTTTATAAATACTTTAATCAGTGATCAATAAGGTTACCAAATCCCTGTTTTCTTCTATTACACAAACTAAATTGTAACATTTTCTTGCAAATCTTAACATACTGAAAAATGCTGTCCCCTATATCTGAAATAAAGCACATTCTTTCAAAGTCAATTGATACACAATATTTTATAATTAGGTACATCTTTTGATCAGAAATTTAATTGACATTTCATCATTTCTACATCAATTATGAGTTTCATTTTACAAAGTAATTATTAAATTTGAAAGAAGGTTCTAGAAACATTTATTACTTATTTATGTTTTCTTATATTTGTTCTTTGCTCAGAGTGTTTTGTAGTTTTAAGGTAAAAACAGGTTGGTAATTTTTCTTAAGTTTTTCCATGATTGAGGCCAGGCACAGTGGCACACATCTTTTATCCCAGCAGCTCAGGAAGCTGAGGCAGGAGGATTAAGAGTTCAAAGTCAGCCTCAGCAAAAGGTGAGGTGCTAAGCAACTCAGTGAGAAACTGTCTCTAAATAAAATACTAAAAATAGGATGTGCCTCAATGATCAAGTGCCCCTGAGTTAAATCCCTGGAACTCCCCACCCCCCAAAAAATTCCATTATTGATTTTTGATGGCATCATTGAATTATCAACAAAAGAGAAACCTGAGCGCTGGGGGCCCTTTTCTTTTTCATAGGAATGCAGACTTTATTTGAAGGAAGCCTCTGAGAACTGCCTGCATTTTCACAGGCTGACTGATGCTGCTCACACCGAATTGAGCATCTCTGGAGACAAGGTGTTATTTTCATTGTGAATAATATTGTGTTTGTAATAACCATGAATGCTCTGGAGTTATTATGAACACTTTTCACTATTTTGAACATTTTCATTATGTTTCAGGTTGTTAGTTCAAATTTTTCTATTTTCTGATAATTAATTCATGTTATCAATTTAAAATACAATGTTTCAGAACTAACACATCATGCTGCCTATAATCTCAACAATTTGGAAAGATGAGGCAGGAGGATCACAAGTTCCAAGCCCAGCAACTTAGTAAGACCCTATCTTAATAAAAACATTTGGGGAGGTAGCTTAGTGGTAAAGGATCCCTGGGTTCAGTGCTCAGTTCCTCAAAAAAGAAACAAAGAAACTAACACTTTAAAAGCCTAAAGGCAGAATGTCACATTAATGGACAGTTGTTAATTATTAACTGTTTACCATAAATCTCCTTCTCTCCTGTGAAGCTGATTTTCCTCTAGGGACAATGCAGGTTCCTGCCTCCCCACTAGGAAATCCAACTATCCTGATCAGACTTTTCTTTCCTCTCTGTCCTAAGGAGCAGGCCCCTAAGCTGCAGTTTGCAGTGGGGCTGAGAAAGGACAGTCATCTCCAGGATTTAACCCAAAACCATTATTAGCAGCTTTGGAGACTCACTTCCACCTGTCCTCAAGGTTCTGCCAATGTGTCTCCAAATAAGTCTCTGACATAATCTTCCAGTCCAGGAAGTTCAATATTGTTATTTTCTTATGTAAATATCCTTCTCATTTCTCTTCCCAGGTTTTGTCTGTGCCACTCATCGTTCATGAACTGTGCAAGAAAAATCCTTTTTTCCCCATTAATATGTACTCTAACACAATTCTTTATTCCCTTAACTTCCAAAATTCCCCTCTAGTTTATCTATCTCATGATAATTGCTAACATCTTTGATCTTCTACATAATATTTATGTTTGTAGGTATCCCTTTGGGCATTAGGTTTCTATCTAGGTTTTGTAGGAACGTAAGGCTATTTCTTAGTTATAGTCTCCACAAAAAAAAAAAAAAACGGTTCTGCCCATATAAAATAATTGTTGATTATTTAAATTATTCAATATATATTTTGCTGACTTCTGGAAATAGGTAGAGAGGAGTTCTAGTTACTTAACTTTTAAAGCTCAATTCATTTTGGAAGTTTAAGACACCAACTTTTTCTGGCATAAAACCAAAACTGCGGTGCCAAAAATATGTGAACTTTGCATGTATTTCATTTAAAGAACAGGCCATTACACTTAATTTCTTAACTTGAAAATCTGAAAGTATATAACTCAACTTGTGAACATGATAGAGTTTGTGTGGTAAGAAGGTAATGCCATTAGACATAAAGGGAAAGTCACAGCTATTTATAAGTCTCTTGATTCAATTAAGTAGAACATGGATTTGGGGCTACATTATGTCATGACTGTCACAGATCAAGGGTCTGATGTAGAGCTGGGGCAGCCACAGGGGTCTTCTCTTTTTACTATGATATGTGATGCTACAGGTTTCAGTGTACCTGGTTCTTGCAATCACTTTTGAAAGACTTCAGACATGCTGCTCAGAGTAGCAGACATTAATTTATTAGAAACGATAGGAAAGGGGGGAGGAAAGGAGACACTGTCAAGGGAGAGAGTGGGTCCTCCCAGAGACCAACTCCTGTATTCCCATTTTGTTGGGGTCCTAGGGAAGTTTCTAGAGTGACCAGTCCAAGTCCACCTCTTGACCTTTGACTGACAGCAGGATTACCTCTCACTTTCAAATTCCCATTGATCACAGTAAAAAGGTAGCTCTGGGCCACTTTAGCTGGTGCTGACTGGTGCTAATTGGAATTTGTTCTTATAGTTTTTATAGTTAGAGGGAATTTTCATTATATCCCTGAGCTCTGGATTCTGGTCTGTGCAAAGTTCATAGAAGTCCCTGTTCAGGGTAACTTATGTTCTTTTTATCAGCATTTTGGACCTGCTTTTTTTTCCCCCCTGCAGATAACAGAATATTTGCTAAGGAATGTAGCATATTCTATTGACCTATGCCAGGCAGGGCTTCAGGTAAATTGCTTTTTAAAAGAAAGCATGTTGGGGTCAGCCTATGGGCCCAGTTTCTAGAATTATCCGTTTAACCTCATATTCCCATCATTCATATCTATCTGTTATGTCTCAATGATGATTACTAGCTACAGGATCCACCATACATTTATTGGGCATCTGCTGTATGTAAGTCATTTTGCAAAGTACTGAAATGAGACACAAACACTGCTAGATTACCTTATAGTATATGCGAAAAATGTTAAAATGTAATTTAAACATATTTAAGGAATGCAATAAAAGAAATATACCTAGAGTGCCCAGATAGCATGAATAAGGGTATATTACAAAAATATTAAATGTTATACATAAATGAATTATTGTGTTAGAAAGTCAGTAGCATAGGCATAGTAAAAGTGCACAGAATTTACAATTACAATATCCAGATTTTCAGTCCATTTCTTATTGTGTAATTTCAAAAAAGCTACATAGTCACTCATATCTACCCAAATTACCATCCCAAGATGTTGAGAATATTTTTTAGAGAATATTTTGCAGAGTTCCACTTTATTTAATTCCCAGAGGGATGAAGAAAAATGAAAGAAATAGTATGAATGTGTTGGGAAATTCTTCACTCTACATTCCATTATGGTATTCACTTTTTCTCCCTCTTCACACTCCTATGCAAACCTTGAAAAATGGAAATCTTAATAATAGTGATGTACTAGGTTCAGAGAATATGTTTTAACTTTAAGAGAAAAATGAAGAGCAGACTATTCTTTATTAACTTCCACGATCTAGTCAGAAAAATACTTGGTCTTTAGCAATGCCAAATCTAACCCTCAGGAGTGAGAGTGCATAGATAATTATTTCTCATTCTTATTCCTTTAAGATTAGTCTTCCTCTGTTGGGAATGAGGTAGGAAGTAGAAGTAGGATGTTTTGCAGGGACATACATAGGGGATGTTGATGCTAAGCCATCTTATTTCAACTTGTGAAAAATTGGCAATGGGGATCCATATTGTGGATGTTGATAGTGAGATTGTGGGTATGTGAGATCAAGGGGTATAGAGGAACTCTCTGTACTTTTTGCTGAATTTCGCTAAAATTACTTCAAAGTTAAATCATTTTAAAATCTAGTTGGTCTCACATCTCTTCCTTAGGACCGTCTTATTAAAAAGGTATTTTTAATTATATTTGCGAAACCATGCTAACGTGTTAATATAGCAGATAAACTTTAGATGACTCCACAATCTGAATTAGTCTTCTTGATATACTTAATATGCTTTTCAGTAAAATATCATATGCATATATACATAAATATGTGTGCATGTAAATATTATACCAAATACATTTATTGTACTTTTAAAGTTACCTAAAGGAGCCAGGAATGTTGATGTGCATATACAATCCCAGTGACTTAAGAGGCTGAGGGAGGAGGATTGTAAGTTCAAAGCCAGACTCAACAATTTAGTTAGGCCCTCCACAACGTAGCAAGACTTTATCTCAAAATAAAATATAAAAAGTGCTGAGATGTTCCTCAATGGTAAAGTGCCCTAGGGTTCAATCCACAGTACCAAAAATAAAAAATAAAGTTACCTGGAGTTTTAAACTATTGATGATGTTCTTTTTCCAAAGTGCTTACTTTGTTAATAATCGAAGATTGTTTGGAAACAGGTGGCTTCTGCAACATACCTTCAGGAAAACAGGAGGACACACATGAGATATTTCATCTGTACGTTTGTGGTGTATGCTTTTAAGAGCTCTGGAATTGAAAAGGCATAGATTTTACTTCTTGGTTGTGACCTTCACTATTCATGTAACCTTGGAAAGGCCCTTAATTTCCTTGAGATTTCAGTTATTCATCTATATAATAAGAATAAGTAGGAATTTCATCTTGCTTCTATACTGTGATATCCTAAGGTAATTAAATGTGCCTTCTTTCTGAGAGAGAGGGAGAGAGGAAGGAGAAGAGTGAAAGGAAGAGCAAAGCCTGGTGACTGACATATGGCAAATATTCAAAATGATTACCCTTTAGCAAGCACCTGTGTGAGGCACAACTAAATATTTTCTGAATTTTAATCACAACATCAATCTGATAAGAAATTTTCATCCTTATCATATTAATAATAAAATGGTGGTTCAGAAAACTTAAGCAATTTCTCCAAAGTTATATGGCTAGTGTGCAAGGTTCAGGTCACTCTGGCCCAAACAGCCTGCAGACTTCCAGGGGATGCCCTCACACTGGTTGAAGATGGGAACCCAATGACATCATCAAGCAGCAAAATAAAATAATGTTACCCACCCTGTCTCTATGAGAGTCTAACTAAATTGACAGAAACAGGGTGAAAATCAACATGGATTGGCCTGTGGAATAGAAGGTGACTCTCAAGTGATTGACCAGGAGTGAATTTCTCTGGGAAAAACAGAGGCAATGGATCCCATGGAGGTCCTGCTCATAGCAGAAAGAAGGTAAAAATAATGAACATTCCCAAGCAAAAATCATGGCACAAAGTGGTTGCCTAGCAGCGAAAATATACTGTTTGGAAATTATAGTGGAGATTGATGAAGCATTAAAATAGTTCTTAAGAATCTCAGAGTTGCTTTGGAAATAAAAGGACATCTGATCATTTTTTTAGACGATTTTATGAAGAGGTTTTGAATTGGTGGTTGCTGTTGCTTTCTTTGGTCCTAGACATTGAACCCAGGGGCACTTTATTACTGAGCTACATCCCCATTTCTTTTTATTTTGAGACAGGGTCTCACTAAGTTGCTGAGGTTTCAAGTTGCTAAAGCTGGCCATGAGCTTATGATTCTCACTCCTCAACCTTCCAAGACACTGGGATTAGAGGTGTGTGCCACCATGCCTGACTTGCATTAGTTTTATATGCCAGATAAGAAATTACTACAAAAATTGCAGCTTAAAAATACACTCATGTTATGAGTTCACACTGTGAGTCCCACAGCTGGGCACAGAGTAGCTGGGTCCTCTCCTCTTGGTGTCAGCTGGACTCTCTTGGTGTCAGCTGAGCTCTGTTATTATCAGAAAGCTGTGCTAAAAAGGGACGAGCCTCTGAGATCCCTTGGTATTTTTGCAGAATTCATTCCTCGAGACTGTGAAATTGATGGCAGCTTGCTTTTTCAAAACCAAATACTGAGAATTTCTGACTTTTGGAGTCTCTGCCTTCAAAAAAAATTGTCTTCAGTAGAACTCAACTGATTAGCAAGATTCATCCAAGATAACCTCTCTTTACCTCAAGGTCAACTGGTTAAGAACTATAGCTATATCTAAAAACTTCTCTTGCCTTTGCAATTATCTGAACTTAATCATAGGAGTGATATCCAATGACCCTTACCATATTTTATTGGTTGGAAGGAAGTCACAGGTTTAACCAATAGTGAAATGGTAGAAGCAGGCCCATAAAAATCCCAGGGCTACCCTGGGTTGTATGCACCAGGAGCATTAACTGACAGATTCATTCTTACTCTTCTTAATGCAACAAAGAGACAAATGAACAACATTAAGAATATTTCCCATTGATCGGAACTCTTTTAGGGTACATGTCACCTTCATAGTATTTTTGATAATGATTATTCACGAATTATACAGAAATAATTTCTTCATTCTTAAATTATACCTTATAGGGAATTATCTCAAGGTATGCAAACAGGAAGTGATTACTGATTCTTAAAAAAACAGATATAAAGAGGTCACAAATTAGCAAGTAGGGTGAAGCTAATTTACTTATTTTAAAACATGTTTTACTTCGAATCAATCCATATTACTAGAAAAAGTTTTGTTTTATTATATTTTCCAGTGATTTCATTGGGGAAAAAACCTTTTGTATGAGAAGAAATTAGGAACACATTTTCTATAATAGCAATGAATCAAGTTTTATGGTTATCTCAAATTACTTTATTAAGTTACAGAATGCTGATCTTAACAGAATGATCCTATAGTAGCATGCCATACTAATGTTTTTCATATCTCAATGATTTTTGAATGCAATTTTTAAAAATAATTTTGGAATTTTTTATTCCTCCTTTGAGCAGAATTAATTTGTCATTCTTGTATAATTTTTTCCTATAGATGGATCATGGGTAGTTTGGAAAAAGGTTTATCCGAATAGATATTAGAGTCAAAAGTAATTGTCTCTAGTTTTAAGTGGAGTAAAAAGCACTTCAGAAATAAAACATCACAGAATATGGTTGAATCAGTCTAATTGCTTTACTTCAATTTGTTGTTTATTCACCAGTTATCTCCTACTCTTCACAGTTCTGCTTTCCAGATATCTTAGCTTTTAGTTATTTAAAAGTTTAGCAATGAAAAGTAGAATTATATTTTAAATTATTCACTAATTATTTCAACTGATCTTTTCAATGACCTAACTTGAATGACTTATAGCCATTAAAATGCTGATACATGTTGATTAGGTAAACACACTACTATGAGCAAATTCAACTAAGATCACACAACCTTCTTGGATTACCCTTATTTTGTTGAATGGAATGAATTAACATCTTAGTCCTATTGGTAGGCAACATCACCATCAATATTTACAAGATAACCGAGGACAGTACTTACTTTTCTTAGTGTTTGCTTGTCAACTCTTGCTTTGATTTTCTGCTTCTTGCTTCAATACTTATTTTTTTAAAGTTATTGGTATTTTTATCATAGTTTGTTTAAGCATATAGTTTAACTGCAGAAATATTTTAGAAGGTATTAAGCATCGTTTTATTCCATCAAACAGAAATCCTACACATAATACCATATTCATACAATTTAAAAGCAGTAAAAAGGGAAAGTATAGCTTTTTTTTTTTTTTTGGTACTGTGGACTGAACCCAGAGGTGCTTTCCCACTGAGCTATGTCCCCAGAACCATTTCTTTTTTATTTTATTTTATTTTAGAGACAATTTCTCATTAAATTGCTCAGAGCCTTGCCAGATTGCTGAGTCTGGGCCTTGACCTTGCAACCCTCCTGCTTCAGTCTTCTAAGTTGCCAGGGGTTACAACCATGCACCACCATGCCAAGAGGGAAGTGTAACTTTTCATCTAAAAATCAAATTTACTATTGCCTGCCACACATGGTATGATTTTTATCTGTATTCTAAATATTCACTATTACAACTTTAAGAATTGTGATGCTGTGTTCTAGTTATTTTTATCATCTGTCTTCCCACATGGACTTTTAAAGTTATTTAGTGTCTTTAATATTAATATTTAAAGCTATTGTTTTCTAGATGAATATCGGTCATATAGTAGATTCCTGGCAAACACTTAACTGTACACATTTTAATAATTTTTGAATCTTCCTTGGCATATATGGTATTCTCCTTTGCTGTTGTACCCTTTTCCTCAGGGACCTATAATTCTTTTCACTTTCAGAAGTGAATCATCTTGGCAAATGACCACACTCATGTAATCTTCACCATCTAAAACTCTGGGTTCCTAAAGATGTGTCTTCTTGTTTGCGCACTGCAAAGGGAAATATACATTATAAAACCATGCGCATCCCAACCTTACCAAATCACTTTGCAGCAACATAAAACTAAGAGAAAGAAGACTCATGCAAGAGGAGAAGGGTTATTGAGGAAAACTAGGTAGAGGTATTTTCATTTGCTTCTCTACATATTTTTCAATGCCAATATTAAGGTGTCATTGTGTCTCCAGCAAACAAGTCTGTTCACCTGTAGCAATCTCGAGGTAAACAACCAGATAGTACTTTTGTCTAGTTTTAGTGTTTGTCACATAATAGTTTTATAGTAATCTGATACGAATTGTACAATATGGACATGTAGGAATACCTATGTGCAAATAATTGCTGAAACTATGTTAAATAGATTATCTCTTCCTTTAAAAGTGGACCCAGAGAATGTAGTAGTTATGACTCACTATGACTAACACGAACCAACTTGATCTAGATTAAATAAAATAAGGGAGTTTTTATTTTTTTTTTTGTTCTTTTTTAAAAATTTTTATTGTTGGTTGTTCAAAACATTACATAGTTCTTGATATATCATATTTCACACTTTGATTCAAGTGGGTTATGAACTCCCATTTTTACCCCGTATACAGATTGCAGAATCACATCGGTTACACATCCATTGATTTACATATTGCCATACTAGTGTCTGTTGTATTCTGCTGCCTTTCCTATCCTCTACTATCCCCCCCCTCCCCTCTTCTCTCTATACCCCCTCTACTGTAATTCATTTCTCCCCAATAAGGGAGTTTTTAAAAGGACAGGGGTTGCCTAATAGAATCCAAAGAGTTATAGATTCAGAACTAGGGAGAAACTGAAGCCCAAAATTTGATTTTTGTCAGAAATTCTGTTCCTTCTTTTATTTTACATTTCCTTTGAACTGTCTGGTTTCCCTATTCATATTAAATAACTATGGTGTTCTGGTTAGTTTAGGAATTCCCCATATTAGCTGCCAATGCATATATTAGAAAAATATACATTGAAACTGACCATAAAATTTCATTGATGTTGAAATCCAAACATAATTCAGTAAAAATAATTTATATTGGACAAGTATACACTGATGAGATTGCTGGTATTGTAATTTAGAGCACTGTTCAATAAAGAGCACACTTCAGTTTAGAGCAAAGCACTTACTGTTATTGTTATATCCAATATGGCTGTACAAGTTCAGCCAAATCAAATCATCTTCCCCATCATCAGCACTTAAAATAATAAATTATGGCCATTGTAAAATTAGTTTGTGAGTTTGATTTGTATCCTAACATCTAGGTGGAACAGTCGTTTTTACTGCCCTTCTTGAGGTTTGTGATATTTTTGATCTTTCTCATTTGAGAAGGAATCCTAGTTACTACAGTGCTCATAATTAAACTTACATTGAAGCAGAGACTCCTCAGGGCACTGCGCTTAATCATTTGAAAGTATATTGCATTTTGTTAAAGATAACTTTAATCTATATTAATTATGAAGTCAAGCTTTATCACATTCTGTAAAATCAAATAAAAGTACCATGGAATATCATTTTGGAGATTTTTTCCAAAAAACAATATATGGATTTATTTAAGAATATTGCTTCCAATAGCCTGGGAGTAATTTAGGATTGATATTTGAAGAAAAGATAAACTTAACATTTAGTACCCTAAGTCTTCGAAACTCATAAAAATTGTTTGTAATTCACAATCACATACATCATAAAGTAATTCAACCAAAAGTGAATTTAGAATTTACCAATAAAAAGTTTTGTCTGTTTTCACTGTAGCATGTATCAGTATTTACTGACACTTTGATTAAGCAAACATTTTAACAGCATTAATTTTTAATTGCACAATATTTAATTCAGTACCTGCTATGTGTCTCATAGATTGAAGTTAAACAAATGTAGAATATAAATTTTCTTCACAGTCTATCCAGTAAAATCAGAAAAAAATCAATAATTGACTACAAAATATTAACAAACAACAAAAACAAAAAGAGACATGTCAATTAAAAAGCCTTGGAGAAAAGAGAGAAAAATTTATTCCCACTAGAGTGCTCTAATCTCACATCAGAGAATGAAAGTAACCTTTAGATTTATATTGTGTAGCAATGTTTTTGCTTTTGAAGGCCATTTTATGTATGAGGAAACTAAGTTTCAAAGAGTAGAAAGAATTTTTCAAGATTCTATCACTTACATGCAGAGCTTGAAATCCAAAATCAAAACCTATGTCATCTGATTTGTGGCTCTCCTCCCGCTCTCCCTCTTTATTTATTTATTTCTACCCCCCCATTGTTGTTCCTATAATTTGCTGCACTAAAGAACCCCCTAATGAGGAAAATATATTAAATTGAGCATTTAGGAATGAGAAAGGTGCAAGGGAAGAGTTATAGCATGATAAAGAACATGTGGGAATAAATGAAAAACTGGATATGACTAAAATATAAAACATAAAGTTTACTGAGGAGTAGAGGGTGAAAAGATGTATAAATTATGATTGATTTTTAAACCATTGTAAGTATGGGATTTATGCAGAATTTTCTCCAGCAAGGCCAGAGAAAGTATTGAACAGATGTCTGCATTAAGAAAATAAGTCTAGCAGCATCAAGGAGAAATAAATGGACTAGGAAGAGAGAAGAGATAGAGCTCAGAGAGTCTATTCCTGTTTCACATAGAAATGAAGCAGGTCAGAGTAGGGATGCCAAGAGACTGATTGACAGCATGCAAGAGCCAATGTGTAAGTGCAGAGAGAACAAGAATGAAATATATAAAAGAAGATGTGAAGTCAATATTTAGTTTTGTTGATTTATGAAATACTAAGTTTATAGGTTGATTTTATATTACATCTATATAGCATTTATCTGTGTTTGGCATTAATGGAATTGGAACAATAAAATTTAAAGTGTTTTTGAATTTCTATTATAGCTTTAGAAGCTAAAGGATGTATCAACCACTTCAGATTATTTGTATGAAGAACAGTGTGAAGATACCTACTACTAATTAAAACAAACTTAATAATATTCTCTTTTTACTATTTTATTATTTTATCCAAAAATGCATGTATCTCTCACTTGCTATTAAGCTACATGTCAGGCAATGTGTGTTCAGTAGTAAGACCAGTAGACAAAGTAGCTTAGTGTTTGTAGTTTAGTGGAAGAAACATTAAACTCAATTAATAAGCAAAGTAACAAATGCAAGGAAGAAGGGGTAAATATCTGTAAGATATTTTGTTAGGGACAGTTCAACTTGTCAAGTATGTTAATCACCTTTCCTCCACTGTGAAAAAAATATGTGAGATAATGGAAAAGGAGCTATGATTTGGGATCCAGTTTTCAGAAGATGCAGTGTGTGGTGAGATAAGTCCATTGTTTCCAGGACTGTAGTGATGTAGAACATCATGGCAGGGAGTATATGAGAGAGCAAAGGATGCTTACTTCATGATGGCCAAGAAACAGAGAAAGAAGAGGAATGGGGACTTAATACCCACTTAAGGGCAAGACTCCAATGACCTAATTTCCTCCACCTAGTCCCTACCTCCCCATAGCAACACAGGCTGGGACTAATCCTTAGGCATGTGAATCTTCAAGGGATATTTTATGATCCAAACCATAACATCCAGAGCAATCCTTCAGGAAGAGACTGATGGTAAAAATCTGAGGATGATAAGACTTTACTTTCAATGCTTGTATAATTTATTTCAACAGTGAACTGAAAATCCTGTGGGTAGCCAGCAACCCTGTATGTTTAGATATTTTGGCCAGTTGCCAAAATGCCTTCATCATTTTCTCTTGAACTAACCATTAGCTAGCAGCAAAAAATTAAAAGGAAGAAAAAAATGCAAATAAAACCAAAGACTGAAATCCAAAAGCAAAACCTATGTCATCTGATTTGTGGCTCTCCTTCCTCCCTCCCTCCCTCTCCCACTCACTCCCTCCCTTTTTATTTATTTATTTCTCTTGATTCTAAAAATTACTTTTTAAAGTCCTGTTTGAAGCACACACAAGTATGTGCATAAACACGTGTGTATACACACACACACACACACACACACACACACACATATACAAAAACCATACTGGGACACAAGGCTACATATATAGATAGAGATTTTTCATTTACTAAAACTTTAATTTTTTATTTCAAATTACAGATGAGGTTAATTATATGTTAAAACTACTTTTTTCTCTATTTCACTGTAAGTACAATTATTAGATATTACTGTATTTATACTTGCTTCTTTTAAAAACTGGGGAAATATTATGAATTTGAAAATAACAGCTATTTTTTCCCATTTCTTATGGTAAAATTTTAATTCACTGAAACCAACTTGGCTAAAATCCATTTCTTTTAATTGTAAAGCATGAATCATCTAGTAAAAAAATTCTAAAATTGGCCTGAAATCTTTTCTAGATAGAATAAAAGAGCTAAAAACACAGAATATTCTTTCTTGTTTTTAAATAGTATACTTGAATGGAATCATTGAAATTTATATCTGAAAAATAACAGAATCATTTGATCAAGTATTTATATTTTACATATAAGTAACCATTTTACTTTTAAGATCTGTGTGCTTTTTATCATTTTTATGCATTATATTCTCTATGAAAGAACTATTGAATGGTGTGGAAGAAACTCATATTTATCTTTCATTTTAAATAAATACGTTGTTATTCCTGTAACATTCAAAATATACTAACACTCTAAAGGGGCAGGAAAAACATACATTCTAGCACAACTACAAACCACAATTTTATTTTATACTCAGTTTTCCTTTCAGGCAAGCATGTGAGAGAGGGAAAATAAAATCAGATGATCACTGTCCACTTTTTTCTTACCAGGAGATAAAAATCAGAAATTAAAGCTGAATATAGAATCAGTCAGGCGGAATTAAATAAATAAGTGTTGCTTTGTTGAAGAAGAGTGGCAAGAATCCTCTTACTCCCATGTCTAGTTCATGTGTATCCACATTCGATGTTGACTCCAAATCAGAGTTAGTAGTGATTCTTCAATAAAGCTTAAGCTTCTGACCATGAAATTTTAGGTCTTCACTAATCCTTTTCTCAATTTATCTAGTTAATTTCATTTCTCACTGTAAATGATTTCTCACAGCCCAGAAACACTGGTTCAAGCTAGCCAAAAGAAACTCACGTGGAGATAATAATTTCCTTAATTTAATAAAACTTATGGCTTTTAAGAAATCTCAATTAATATGGATTACTTGAAACCTTTATGACTTTCACTCACTTCAAGAATCAGCCATGAGCCACAGAAGAATCCTACCACCTCTTTAACCAAAGTATGAGTCCTTTGATCTAAAGACAATTTCTTTCCTTTGCCAACTTAGTTCTCAAAAGAACAGGCTACTCTGTTACTTCTACCACTGAAATTTGATGGAAATTTGCTGGGACTCAGGTAAAATTTAGAAGAAAAAAAATTCCTGATTGCTAAAAATAATACACATCTCTTCTTTTTATCAATCTTGCTTTAGGAGGAATCAGTGTAGTCATTTTGTTTACCTGCCTGAGAAAGAAAGATAGCAGATATGAGAGTTGGAAAGAATTCATGTATTTTACACCAACACTGAATTTATTAATCATCCACTATAATCCAACCATCTCTGGATTTCTGTTATGTGAGATACTCATAAAATCTACTCCGTGTTTAAGAAAGTTTTAGTAGAGTTTTCATTTTTTCAAGAAAATATTATCATGGATATATTATTGAACTGAGAGTAAAGAATATTCTTTACTGAGCACACATTTTTCCATATGAATTCATGATCTTGAACAAATTATTCCTTTAAATAAAGAAAAGTTTGAATCAATATCACCAAAGCAATGCACGGTGATTTCAAGAAACATGATAGTGTATGACTGCACCCACTTCAATGTACTGAGTATCTGCCACATACTCGGTATTTGGCAAAAATCTTAATACAAGAAAAAAAAAAGGCTATTCAAAGCCTTTCTATATTACAAGGAAAAGAAACAGCTGTTTGTAAAGTTTCTTTGCAACAATATTTCTGTGATACAATATTTTGGAGATATATGAAATGGAAACATATGGATTGAATTTCCCATAAGTCGGTGTTTAAAGTAATGAAATAAAAAATATTGTTTCTACCAAAAAAGATATTTTTAAAAAAATCACTAAAGACATATCCAACTTTTTTTGTCATCCCAATCAATTCACTATTAAAATAATAACAATTAAGAAATAGCTAAAATTAAGGTTACCCATGTGTGTGGAAAACCTTGGTAAGTCACAACAAAATATAGAAGGAACACCATAACCTGAGTGGATAGTTCTATTTCTTTTCATGCTCAGAATTAAACCAACTTAAGTCTCCCTTCTGACTCATCAATTGGGAATGTTACTTGCTATAAATGTTTGTACAAAAACAACAACAACAACAAAAAAAGACTAATTGTTTTAACTTTTAAATGTTAAAGTCCATAGCTTATTTCTCTTGGGACACATTTCTCTGGAACAATAGCTAGAGATAATCCCCTGCTCTCGGGATATCCTCCTGATGTAGGCCTGAAATCTTTTCTAGATAGAATAAAAGAGCTAAAAACACATTTTGCAACAATTATGCTGTTGTACACAACAGCATAAACAAGATGAGTTATAGCCACCATGCAGAGTTATCAAAAAGATGTTTTTTCTTCATAACAGCCATTTAATTTTTTTTTCATTAAAATTATCTTGTGCTTCTTTCTTTCCTTGAAAACTTGATTTTAAACTACACACTCTTAGGTTCTTACTTAGTTTATTTATTTATTTGTACCCAGGGATTGAACCCATAGACACTTAGCCACTGAGCCACAAACCCAGCCCTTTTTATTTTTTGAGACAGGATCTTGGTAAACTGCTGAGGCTAGTTTTGGATTTGCAATCTTCCTGCCTCAGTTTCTGGACCCACTGGGATTATAGGCAAGTACCACCATGCATAGCTCAATATACTAGCATTTTTAATTCATTATTTTCAAATAACACTTCTTTTTTTTTCTAAAGAAAAGCTGAGAGTTGATAATCAGTATCCTTAAAAAAACAAAATATATCCAATTCATTGATACATGTTATAACCAAAGCTTAATTTTTTTATATTTGAATATATGAAGTATTTGTTTAAGCTTACTTATGTGGTTTAAAAGAGAAACTGAATCATCTGGAGATACATGAATATTCTCACTTTGAAAACAAATGGAGTTATATTTAGACTTGTGAAAAGTTTCGTGAATATGAACATTGTTTTTAACCCACCACTTCATTGTAAAAAACAGGATTTCATCCTGGCAATTATAATTTTCTGCTAGTTGAGCACTGACAATGTAATAGAATTATAGCACACAAATGGAAATGCTGCCCTTGTGCCTAGCAATTCAGAGGGAAATTTTCATGGAAGTTTATATATATATGTATCTGCAGTTTTGAAGAGCGAATTTGGAGAACTGTCTTGATGCTGGTTACTCATGTCAAAGAATACTATTAAACTTAATAGTATGTACTGATCAATTATTAGACAATTACCATGAAAAGGTGTTTCAGACCAAACATTTTCTACCCGGGAAGTGTTTATATCATCCTCGGCATGATGAAGAAAATAGTACCCAAGGAAAATGTTCTCGCAAGCCTTCTACTCTAATATGAACCAGTACTAAAATTTAAAAAGGGTTTAAAAACCTTCAGGATGTGAAGGAAATGGTTTCAAAAGGACATTGTATATGAGTGTGTGTGTGTGTGTGTGTGTGTGTGTGTGTGTGTGGAGTCATGACAGGTATCTCAGGCTCTACTTGCATAGCTTGTACACAATATATGACAAGTACACACTGTGATTCTAGTCTTTGAAATTTTGTTTTGGATTCTTTTCTTCTTGGAGAGAGCATAAGTCCTGAAATTGTTTTTTTCTTTCTGTATTAGAGTAGCTGCTATCATTTTGTTGTTTTTGTTGTTGTTGTTATTTTGAAATTTCAAAGCATCACTCTATTTTTCAGCCATGGAGGTTTCTCGGTATGTGAGGTAGAAAACCTTGGGACTCATCTGGAAAACTGCCATCCACATCTTCCTGTCAGATGATCAAGGCCACAGGAACACCACCAGTGCTTGTGGCAAATACAATATAAATCAATTGTCATTGTTTATCATGGACCTAAACAATGCAAAGCTGCCAGTAACTTTGTTTTTCAAAATGTGTCTGAGAAACTTTCATAAAGAAGTTTATTTTAGCATGTTTTATAATTTTAAAGCATTCTTTCAAAATTAAATGTCAAAAAGAATAATTTATTAGAGATTCTCTTGATAGAAATCATAGTGCAATTAGTAGTTTTTGTATGTTTCCAAAAGAAAGCTTCACATTAAAAAAAAGTTATTTCGACATGTGAATATTTATATCATAAATTAAGTGTGCAAGATGTATCACTGTACATAGTTTATCCTGATGATGTGATACCAAGCAAACCAATATATCAAAAACATAAAGAAATTTCACGATATTCTCTTACTTCTAAAAGGTAGTATCATAAATTATTTTACTCTCTTTAGTAGTTTAAATATATTTGAAAGTGAACTGGAATTACTTAATCCATATTCTGAAATGAAATACATAAACTGCTGGAAATCATTTTCTTCTGAAAACACAATCCATATTACTATTCAAAGTCAACCAAAAACAGAAATATAAGGAAATAATCAGTCTAGATTCTGATATAAAGTGATACTATTTCCTCATGGCTTGGGTTTGGTTGAGTCCATTCATTTGCCAGAATTCTGTTTTTAACAACATCAAGATGCCTGTCTTTATGGTTGCAATTATTAGCTTGTGACTTATGCTACCATTTGGGACAGGGAAACTGTCTTTGCAATAATGAAATGTATTATAGTAATAAAATGACCATCTATTTTCTTTCTCTACAAATTCAGCTATATCGTATTAGGTACTTAATAGGTAAACCTCAAAAATGTTTGTCCAAAAATGTACATCAATCCATATTTTCACATCTGGTTGCAAAGGAGGACATTTGACTTAATATACTCAAACACTAGTTGAGATTTAAAACAAATAAAAAAGACCAAGAAATGCTGCAGACAATTCATCTGTACATTTTTATGTCCTGGAGGTTACCATTCTCCCCCACTGAAGTCTGTCATCTCACTCTCTCTTTTTCTTCTTTTTCATTAGTATAAAACCTTTGTGATGTCCCAAAGCTACAATCCAATCAGATGCATAGAGTAATTCCCTGTTTCAGTGTTTCTTCCCATAGTCTAGTTCAGAATACAAATGCTGACAATATTGCTTTCCCAGAGGCAAGCTAAGATTTTTTTTTCTTTGTATAATAGAGTCAGAGAATAAACATTTCAAGATTGAAACCCACTCGTCTGTAAACAGCAATGACATAGCTGACATTTACTGGGAAAAAAAATAAGCAGGGGTTATCATTTTATAGCCTGCAGTAGATTGAAACTAGTAGAAAAGCAAATACTTCCTTTAGCACACCATTTCCTTTGACTGATAATGGGTGTTGATCTTTGTGTCTCTGTCCTTATAATTGCTTTGCTTTTATTTTTAATGAACCCGCATTTCACTTACTCATCGGTCACATATGGGTGAAAATGGATGGTGATGCACAATCATTTACAGGTGCACTTTCATTAAAGATAAAAAAGCTTCTGGGATTGTGTTCGTCAGAGGCAGTTAAATGGTTTCATTCTTCCTTCCAACTTCATCCAGCTGTATCGTTCAAGCTCTATAAACCTTCACAGAAAGAGAAAGGAGTCTACCATGTGCATAAAATAAGACCCTGGATCATAATTGTTTGATTTGTATGTATATTATATCTGAGAGTTAAGCAAACTGATTTGTGCCTCTGTCCCCATGTTCTAAAAACTGGAGAGTGAAATCTAGAGAGAAATGTGAATTTTTTGACACATGGCCAAGTGATGCAATTATGTGACATCAAGAGATATCTGAGATTAATTATTTTTAGTAGGGAAATAGAACCAATCTGTATCTGTTCAAAAATGGCACTGAGTCAAGAGATGAGAGAAACAAAACTCAGCATGATGTTATGGTGAAGAAAAGAACTCAGGATTTGGAAGGCAAGAGCCTGGGGTTCAAATGTCTGCTAAATTTCTTGAAAGCTTCTAAATCCTAGGTAAAAAATTTTGAGTCTAATGCCTCATACAGAAAAGGAAGATACTAATACTATCAACTGAGATTATTTTACATATCCACTGTTAGGATCAACCATAGAACATAACTGTGGTTGTGTCTATCAGGATGTTGCAAAAGAACATGGACATTTCACACCAAGGAAGAAAGGATGGACTTTACAACTGGTTTCATAGAGCCAATTGCCTATACATTTGAATGTCAAAAAAATTAAAATTCTCTTACCTTTCACAGAAGTAAAGTATAGGCTATTTAAAATTGAAATATATAAAACTAAACTCAAAATTTACTAGAAGAAAACATCTTAATATGTTAATATGAAATATAGTTAAATTAATTTATTATCTCAGAAACAAAAAGTATGCAGTACTTAGCAATTTTCATATATATATTTAGAAATATAGAAATACGTAAGATATATTTTATAATTATTTTGTATGTATATGTGTAAATATATGTAATCTTGTGCTATACAATAACATTTCAGTCAACAAGAGTCTATATGCTTATCACATCATTCCAATAAGAGTATAATGGAGCTGAAAAATATCTGTCACCTGGTGATGGTATAGCTATGATATTGTCATAGAACAATGCATTGTTCATGTGTTTGTGAAGACGCTGGTGTAATAATCCTACTGAACTACCAGTCATATAGAAGTAAATATAATTATGTAAAGTACGAATACTTGATAATAATAACAAATCACTCTCTTACTGGTTTTATTTTTACCATATCATACTATTTATTATTATTTTAGCAGGTACTCCTACTTATAACAAAAAATTTACTGTAGGAAAGTATGTATTTTTTGCCTGTAGCAGCCTCATACATCTTATGTTTACTTCATATCTTGATTGCTTCAAGAGGTCATGTTCAATTTTAATAGATGGACCTCTATCATACAGGTTTGTGTTGGGACACTCTATGATGTTTACACAAAATTGAAATTTCCTCATAATATATTTCTCAGAACATATTCCTGTTATTTAGTAGTTCATAACTATATGCACATATACTTTCAGAAACCCAAGAGAACAAAATTCTCAATTGAAAATGGATAAACGTGTAAATAGATGTTTTAGTGAAAAGGAAACACAAATGACATTTTATGTGTACATCTAACTGAAGTTTTAATCTAATATTATTTGGAGATGTAGCTCTGAGTATTTCCATATTTTTTTTTGGGAAAGTACAATTAGTACAACCACCATGAAGAGTAATACAACTCTACAAAATTTCAACGTCATTCATTATCATCTACCCTACAGAAATACCTACATAATTGCATAGAAAGCGTATAGCATGTGGACATTCACCACATTTTGTTCATAATAACAAAATATTTGGAAGAAATAAAAATATTCCTCAAAAAGAATGGGACTATTAATCATATTATATTCAAATATGGAATATAACTCAATCACTTTAAATATGAGTTAATCCCACTTATGTCAACATCAAAAGAACTGAAAATTTTACTATTGATTTTTTTAAAAAAAGCAAATGACTGGAAGATACATATTAGATGACACCATTATATCAGGACATCATAATCCATGATCGTTGAAGTGAGTCCTACAGTTGCCCTGGACTACTTCCTTGAGAGTTTCCAGGCAATAGCTCAGGGAGAGGGAATTCAGACTGTACCTGACAAATTTTCCAAGTCAAAGAGACAGAGCTAGTAAGCCAGAGACTCTTCACAGGGCAGAGAATTGTGAACTTAACAAAGAGTATTTCTGGAGATCTACAGAATGTCTTTTCAAGTAGACAGCAAAATACCGGTCATTCCATGCATCTGAGGATTCTAATCTAAGCAGGAAAAAGCACCACTGAAAAGAACTAAAGGCAACAACAGTGCTCAGTGTGCATACAGGGCAAACACTGGAAGTTCCAAAAAGCCATAATGGAAAACATCGTAATTCATGGCCATTGGTTAGAATATTCAGAAGTGGTTAGCCTCAAGAATGGGGAACAATTATGGCTCAATTAAATGCTGCTCTGAACCCACTAAAAGGAATTAAAAGACCCGAAGGAGCAAACTGCTAACATATTACTCAACTGTGTCCTAAGACAAAGCTGAAGGATACTTATGAAATACACGGCTATTCAACACTCAACAAGATAAAGTTCACAATGCCTGGCATCTAATCAAAGTTCAGCAGATGATACAAAGAAGCAGGAAATATGACCCATAATAACGAAAAAATCAAACAAAAGTGACCCAGAACTAACTTAGATAAAAGAATCAACAAATAAGGCTATTCTTTATACTTCATTGGATAAGTTCAGAAATGCATCTACCCAATCCTTTTGAATACTTCAAGAGGAAAAGCACAAAAATAATGTTAATTATAAAATAAAAATACTATTTATTATTTTATTTACCAAATATTTATTAGACTTTTTAATATAAATCTGTTTTCAAAGGGTTTATAGCTTAAACAAATTAATAACAATGTAATATGGGGCTTATAATGCATACAGAAGCAAAACCTATATTATAGCGTATATAATAGCTACTTGAAGATAGATTGTGATAAGTTAGAGATATAAAATCCTCAAACAACCACTAGACAATCACTAGAAAACCAAACCATTGGTATAAATAATAAGCCAACAAAGGAGAGAAAATATATTATAAAATATACTTAATAAAAAAAGATGGAAAAAATAAGAAAAAAAAATCACCAACAAAGAACAGGTGAGATATACAGAAACAAATAGAAAGATTATAGACTTATGGTAGAAGTTCATGGAGAGCAAACTGCTCACTAGGCCCCACCTCTCCAAGGTTCCTATCACCTGCCAAAAGTACTGTCCTGGAGACCAAGCCTGTTAAAACAGGATCTTTAAGAACTCATCAAAATCACAGCAAGAATATTAAATTTTTCAAATACTACAGAACATGTCATAAGGTGAATGATACGTTTGACAAAATAAGCAACAACATAAAAACCATATCAATTATAATTTCAGATAAATATCAAATATTTTTGTTATATGTTGGGACATATATTAAAAATTATTTCTTTACCTGAAGTTCAAGTTGATCTCAAAATTATTTATTTTACTTGAAAATCTTTATTCTAGTCCATAAAATGAAACAAAAATAAATTAAAAAATCAATAAAATATTTCTAAAAATCCCTAAATACTTTTAGTCTAAATAACACAATCCTAAATAATCAATGGCCAAATAAAAAAAATAAAACTGCAAAGGACTTGAATTGAAAGAAAATGAAAACACAACATGCCAATATCCAGTACTCCTCTTGAACTTAGATAAACACTGTTAAGCAAAATTTTTGCTAGTCAAATCCAACAAAGTACAAGGTTGATGTTCCTTTATAACCAAAAAATGCAGAGTTCACTTAACATTCTAAATGAATTGGGGCAACTTATGACATTGTCAAAGATATAAAGCATATTATTACATGAATAAGTGCAGAAAAATATTTAATAAAATCCAACATGTATTTCTAATTTGAAAACTCTCAGCAAACTAGGAATAGAATAAAACCTTCTCTACCTCAATCTGATAACAAGAATCTCAGAATAACTACAGCTAATATCACATATGGCTTTTCCACTAAGATTTATTAAGAATAAATCAAGCAAAGAAATAAATGTCATTTAAGTTAGAAAAGATTCAGTAAAATGGTCTTTATTTCTGAACAGTGATAATCCATGTATAAAATCTATTAAAATCTGTAAGTTTCAGGAATTCTGAATTCAACAAACTTGAAGAACACAGGATTAATATGCAAAACTCACTATAATTTTACTAAAAATAAAAAAAGTCAGAAATTTAAATAATACTATTGACAATAATATCATATGATTTGAATTCTAGGGGATAACTACAACAAAATGTGTCTACAAAGACCACCACGCAGCATTGCTGAGAGAAACTAAAGAAAGTCTAAGTAAATAAATGGAGAGAGTGTTTGTCTGCTTTTCATCACTATAACAAAGTACTTGACATGGGCTACGCATGAGGAAGAGATTTATTTTGCTTGTACTTTTGTAAGTTCAAATGTCAAGATCAGGTGGTTGCCATTTGTTTAGCCTGTGGAAAGGGTAGAGGGGGGAAGCATATCATGAGAGTACATGCAGGAGCAAGGTCTAACATCTCTAACAAGAGCGGAGAGAAAGAAAGGACAGATAGGGTCAGCCTCGCTCCTTTTGTGAAAAATACCAAAAGGAAATCACCTTATACTTTCAGATGTCTAAAGACCTCCCACTAGTGCCACCTCCACAAAGTCTCACTAGGAGCACCAAGCCTTGAATTACACTGAAACCCTGAGGAAAGAAAGGAAAGGAGATTGGAACAGCACAGGCAGGCGGGGGACCAAGAAACTTTTCTAGGAAATTATTATGCTGAGCTGCTAAAAATTAAAGAGAGAAAGAGAAACAGAAAGAGAACTATGTGTCTTATTTTTAAGGTATAAATTCATCTCGAAGTGATGTAGAGATACAACACAATTCCTCTTGAAATCCTAGTAGGGTTTATTTGGTAGAAACTGACATCACTATCCAAAGTACATGTATAAAGACATGAATTGGTGTCGACATACTTTATATACAACCAGAGATATAAAAAATTGTTCTGTATACGTTTAATAAGAATTATAATGCATCTGCTGTCGTTTAATTTTTTAAAAATCAATAAAAAATACATTGAAAAGCTGATTTATCATGAAATTTATCACAAAAAGTCAAGGACTGAGAATAGAGAAAACAATTTTGGAAATTGATAAGACTTCAACATTTTCTCTTCATTGCAATTTTAAATAATGTTTTAAATATTTAAATCCTTAATGATATAAATTACTAACATAAGGTTTTGTTTTGCTTTGTTAAAGAGTCAACACCACTCTCAGGAAACAAGAAATCAATGAGATTTTTGTTTTTTATTTACATGTGAAATACACATATGTGTATGTGTGATTTCAATTTGCTCTTGTTTCTTTTTTAGCCTGATTGAGCTATAATTAATATACTAATAACTCCATATACACAGTGTGTAAAATTTTGTGAGGTTGGCCACATGATGATACCCACAATATCACAATGAAGCTAGTAGACACATCCAACACCTCCCAACATTATCTTCTGTCCCTCTGTTTTTCTTTGTTTTATTTATATTAGAAATATTTAACATGAGATCTTATGGATTACATTTACAAGAATACATGACTTTTACAGAGGGGTCAAATGGATCAAAGTCATATAACATTCAATGGAGCAATAACAGAAATTATTAAACATGGTACATCTGCACAGTAGCCATTAAGTGAATTCAGTAGCCATTAAGTGAATACCTTATATGAAAAGAAGTCAAAGCCATCTCAGGTAGAGCACAATATTAAAAATATTGGCCTTAGTAGGCCATCCGGTATTAAAGAGGCCCAAAGACTTTTCTTCTGTCTTGCATGCAGTCTGTCCTTTCTGTATTTTGTGCTCACCACTGAACACAGCATGAAGAGAAAGAAGGTGAGACAGATTTTTATCATGTTCATGCTTCTTTTTTGCAGTTCCTTCTGTATAGATTTTTCTAATTTTTGAAAACCCATGAATTGAATGCCTAACTCACATATGTATTTATTTTGGGGTGACAGAAACATTAATCATAACAAAACTGTTTTGTTCATTTATGACATCAAGAGTCTTCATTGGATCATCAGCCTGGTGCTCTATTTCTGTCTTGGTCTCTCTCTCTTTTTGTTTCACCTTCCCTATTTAGCTTTCCATGGCTCAGCAGTCATAACTTCCCAAAAGACTTTTCTGGTTCCCAACCTGCCTCTGCTGTGCCAATAACCTCTATTCCTTCCCTCTCTGTGTCTACTGCCCCCTATATTTATCTTATTCACTGAAAAACAAGTCTTTGCATGTCTTTTTTTTTTTTTTTTTTTTTTTTCGCCTGCTAGTCCTTGGGCTTCTCAGTGGCCACACTCCGGCATGCCTGGAAGAACACTTGGCTTTTAATAGGTATTCACTTAATGGTTACTGAGCAGATGTATCTTCTTTAATAATTTCCATCATGTCTACATTGAATTCTTGGCATGGAATACATGTGTAAGAAATGTCATGGAAATAGAGATAGATAAAAGGAGTTTGTGAATTTTTTTTGTTTACATTAACGGGGGGGGGGGGAACTTAGAGAGGTAGTTTTGCCAAAATAACTTAATTGATAAAAGTAAAGTGCTTGATAATTCCAGAAGGTGAAGGTGGTTCATCAGAGAAGGATTTTTGTTAATCTTGCTGGAATAAAGTAACAAATATACATATGTTTTTCAATTTCCTTTTGCTTTTGTAAAAACTGCCCAAGATTTAGCAACCTGTTAAAAAATATTATTAATGTCAATTAATGTCAATTAAAAGCTATTTTATATAAAATAAAAATTCACTAGCACACAGTCACCTGTCCATTCAATTTCTTTAGATTAGAAACTCTAACTTATGGCCAGTGAATGTTAAATACTAACTCTGTTACCAGGGCCCTAGGTTAGAGCCCTGGCTCTGGAGTCCCAGTAGACTGGATTCAGTCACCTGCCCATATCAAGAGTAAGAGAATAACTATATGAAATGAAAAATAAATTTATTCACAATTTAGGTAGACCAGGAAGATAGTTATTCTGCCTTCTCCAAACCTATGGAAGCATTACAATTTACAAGAGAGGTCATTCATGTAGGACAACAACTAAGAAATATGCATATGTACAGGATCAGATTTGTGGACAAGAATATTATCCTTTACATTCTTCAGGTCCTGTTGGCATCATCCTGGCCACAGGGGCTTTTAGAAGACCATGTCCACTCAGCTTGCATTTTAATCAGGAGATGATTGCCTGCAGAGAGCCAAGATGGATAAACAACCTAAAGAACATGTTAGAAGACACAGGCTGGATCTCCTTTAGATTTTCCATTGTTCAAGGAGCAACTATTCCATTGTTCCAGTTTAGGCTCAGTATTTCGAGCACAAGTAGAACAGATCCCATTTTAACCACTCTATGATGTAATGTGGGGAGGAGGAAGGGACACATAGAGGAGGATGAAGATAAAGCCTCCTGAGACTTGGTGATCAAGTATACCCCAAAATGTTTTCAGGAGAAATATAATTCAATATAAAGCCTCAGCCCTAGAAGGAGCTCTTTGACTATAGATTTATAATTGTTGATCAATTATTTCATGGTTCAAATGAAGTGAATTAACACCTAAGGAGATATGGCATACAAGAGAAGTGGCTTTCCCATAAATGACAACATATACTGCTGTTGATTTCTCTCTGCCAGACTAACGAGACCAGGGCAAAGGACAGGTAGCTAATTATCAAAGGAAAGGATATAGGTAGATAACACTCCCCATCACCCCACGACTAACAGCCTGGGGTGAAGGAGGATCACACTTTCCAACACAAGCAATCACCCCCTGGAACTTCTCTTTCTGCCTTTTGGTCCACTTTCGATCATGTAGGCATGAGAAGAAAGGAAACTTGGAATTTATAAAGGGACAGGACACTCCCACTCTCCTTGTGCACCAGCTCTGGACCCCTCCCTCTGTGGAGGTGTCTCTTTCTTTCTCTCTCTGTTCTACCTTTCAATAAAACTTGTTTTCTTGCCTTGGTGTTTCTTGGGTGTTGAATCTTTCACACAGGAGGTACGTGGACCTGATCCTGATTTTCAAGATTGGTTTCCCTGAGAATCAGAATACTGATTGTTTGGTCAACAAATAGATAAACATTTTAAGGTCTTATTTTTTGGACATGCCATAGCCTGAGATGATTTGAGAGGAAAAGATCCCCAACTGGAAATGCAGGGAAAAAACTTCACTGTGGGTCACTGATGATAATTCACAGCATTATTCATAGAGAACCCACTGGGGACACACGGGGTGGCAAAGAAGAAAGAAATGTGGTTTCCCAACCATCTGCATGCTACACAACAATGGGAAAATTCCTTTTCCCATTATGAGAAACGGGTATAGCCTGCAAAATAAATTTCCTATGAGAATTAAATAAATTGAAACATGGAAAAAAATCTAAGGTGTGGCATTAGAAAGAACACAAATCTCTAAGTAATTGAGTTAGGAAGAACTTTTTGAAGGTGTAAGTAAATCTGGGTAGAAAGCCTCATCATAAAATAGTAGAACTTAATATATTCCACTCACTTTATTAGACTCAATCTTACAAAAACATTTTTGGTACCTGTTTTCTGTTGAAGCAACTGAAGACCAGAAGATTTAAGACATTCATCTGCCCTTGGTTCATGCAAATATCATGTCAGAGCCAAAATTTAAATTCTTTTTTCTTCTTTGTTGTGTTAATACACAGGCATTTTCCAGTGCCAACTTTTGCTCTTAGTCATTGCATGCTAAAAAAAACAAACATTCACTGTCTTAAATTTTGTAGCATGTGACAAGAAACAGAATAAGGAAAAGAGGTTTATCAGCAATTGAACTGAATTTTATGTTATATAACTATATGCCCACAAATATAAGGATAGTGTGCACAACACCTCTTGTTGGTCTTATCTGCTTCTTGGGATGGTGGAACTTGGCCTTTCTTTTCTTCTTCCCTCTCTTCTCTTCATGCTTTAAGACAATATTTAATCTTTCCCAAGTAGCATTATTTACACATTCAGGGGGTGGAAAAGAAGCAAAAGAAGAAAGTACATTGAATTAGAATGATTCTTCCACTTTCATTATATATATTTAGCTCATGCAATAAAATGGAAATTATAAATTAGCATCATATAGGACTGTTAACAGATGAGCCAGAGTTGGCATAAAACAGTTCTATCTTGGGAACTTTCTTAGGGGTCTCGCCAAAGAAAAGTTGCTTCTGGGAGTGGCTTTTCATATCTGTACCTTCTGTTTACCAATTGCCATATATACATGATGATTTCATAACCAATGTCACCCACATAAGTGAGGAAGGAGTTGCAAATTCCTCTCAAAGATCATGGTATTGTTCTCCATATGGATGTTTGGTACAGTAATGAGGAACTTCACTCTGCATCATCGCTGCCAAGTTAGCCCATCATTGCAGAACAACAACAACAACAAAAAATAGGAGAATTGCTTTTTGTGTTGGAAAGTTCATTCATATTCTATCACTTCATTTGTCTCCTAAGTGACGTTGTTCTGCTTTGCTGAAGAGACAGAATTCTAAAATATTCTAAAATATGCTAAAATATTATAATCTATGTGTTTCAATGTTTTTAAAATGTGGTCTTTATTCTTGCTAATTTTGCTTAGTTCTTTTCTTGTTTTTCCTGAACAGTGTTAATCTTAGTTTTTTGTGCATTGTTAAAATAAGACAAAGTATGGAAATTGTATTTTTGATCAGAATGGCTTTGTTACCAAAAGATTTGGCAGTTAATTAGTTTACCTTTTGAAAAATTTAAATTAAGCTAGAATAAAAGCCGATATTTGCTGTTTATAGCAAATAAATCAATTCTCCATCCATGTCTTTTTCTTCTCCTTTTGCTTTCCTTGTCTTTTTACTCTGTTTTAATGTATGAAGTGAAATTTCTAAGTGTCCTACTAGCATACTAAAATCCTTCACCTATAGTTACCAAGTCCTAATCCTTAGGTTGAGTGATTTCTGTGTTGTCCACATCATTTCACGAGTACTCCTTAGTTTAGAAAAGAAACATACAGAACCATGACTTGCAGGCACTAGAGGATATATGACCAGTTTATACTCTTCAATCACAAGTACCAACTTGTGCCATTAATGTTGTTTAGAGTAGTCACAGCATGATCATTCATGGAAGAAAGATCATATACTTTCATGGAAGTGTGGGGTGCTGGTATGTAATTACATTAGTTCACTAGGACCTTTGGGTTCACAAGAAGGGAATGCTATCAAGAAGATAGATGTGGTAGGTCTTATTAAATGTTGCTATAATATCAAGTGTAAAAGAGAAGGAAGCTTTAGATTTGGCAACCTATCAAGACTGACATTAAAATGAATAGTAGTGGTAGATTGGCAGAGATGATGATCTGAATAATTCAACTATTACATATTTTATTTTTCAGATATCTGTATGGCCAATATTTTTTAGACTCTTTCACAACTACTTCTCTTCTCTTCAGACTTGAAATCTTTGACCGCTTCATCCTGGACTCCTCTCTCTGTCTGCTTAGTCTTCCTGGTGAGCTTCACTAATCCTGTGACATAAAATATCATCTGCAAGGGGCTGAATGTTTGTGTCTCTCCAATTTCAAATACTAAAAT
Source organism: Ictidomys tridecemlineatus (assembly GCF_052094955.1). Taxonomy (NCBI): domain Eukaryota; kingdom Metazoa; phylum Chordata; class Mammalia; order Rodentia; family Sciuridae; genus Ictidomys; species Ictidomys tridecemlineatus. Next base: position 27,744,890 of record NC_135482.1, read on the forward strand.
CCTACCCACAACATGATGACACTAGGAGGAGGGACTTTGATAATGAATTCATTAGGGTAGGCCCCTCATGAATAGAATTAGTACCTATTTATTTGTTTATCAGAAAAGAAAAACATTTTAAAACACTAAACTATCATGATGCATTATCTAAGAAGGTTAATGCTAAGTAGATTGACAATAACAAGTGATAACATAAAGTGGAGCAAATGTCATGCACAGTGGGAGGAGAGGTAATTTGGTAAACTATTCTGGAACATTTTGCATAATTCATTAAAATTGAAGATACATAAATCTTACTACTCAGACACTCTAATCAAAAGATAGTGGAATAAGATGCATATCATTACCCTAGGTACATGTATGACTGTGCATATAGTGTAATGCCACATTGTGTACAACCAGAGAAATGAAAAGTTGTGCTGCAATTGTGTACAATGAATCAAAATGCATTCTGCTGTCATGTATACCTAATTAAAATTAATTAATTAATTAATTTAGAAAAAGAAAAGACATTATAATCAGAAATATAGACCCAACAAAATATTCATTATTCTTTTAAATTGCCTCAAACTGGAAGGAACCTGAATGTTCAAGAGAACTAATGTAATTATATATCAGCACCCCACACTTCCATGAAAGTGTACGATCTTTCTTCCATGAATGATCATGCTGTGATTACTCTAAACAACATTAATGGCATTTATACAATAATATTGAGCCAAAATACTCAATCTTATCCTAATTACCTAAAGAAAAGGGAATTCAATTAAACTTTAGGTTTTCTTTCCTTTTTTTTTTTTTTTTTTTTTTTGGTACTGGGGATTGAATCCAGGGGTATTTTACCACTGAGCTGCATCCCCAGTCCTTTTTTTTTCTTTTTTTGTTTTCACTGTATTTTTTCCTTTGTTCTTTTTAGTTATACTTGACAATAGAATGTATTTTGACATATCATACATACCTGGAGTATAATTTTCCATTCTTGTAGGTGTAAATGATATGGAGTTACACTGGTCGTGTATTCATTTATGAACATAGGAAAGTTATGTTCTATTTATTCTACTGTCTTTCCCATTCTTATTCCCCACTTTCTTTCCCCCACAACCCCCATTCAATTCAGTGAACATACACTCCCCACCCCCACCCCTGTCCCTGCCTATATTGTAAGTCAGCATCCACATTTCAGAGAGAACATTTGGCCCTTGGCCCTTTCATTTTGAGGGGATTGGCTTATTTTACTTAGCATTATTGCCTCCAGTTCCACCCATTTTCTGGCAAATGCCATAATTTCATTCTTCTGTATGGCTGAGTAATATGTCATTGTGTATGTGGACCACATTTTTTTTTATCCATTCATCTATTGAAGGGCACCTAGGTTACTTCCATAGTTTAGCTATTGTGAATTGTGCTGTTATAAACATTGAAGTGGCTGTGTCAATATAGTGTGCTAATTTTAAGTCCTTTGAGCTCATTTAGCCACCTTTATGCATGTCAGAACACAAAGAAAAATAAGGGATGGCAGTCTACAACCTATAAGAAAGCTCTCACCAGAACCTGGTCATGTAGGCTCCTGATCTTACATGTCTAAACCCCAGAAGTGTAAAAAATAGATTTATTTGGCTAATGTCACCAAGTCTACAGTTCTTTATTATAGCAGCCCAAACTGTCTAATTTAACACATATGTGTCAATAGTCCCCAAGGTTGTATTTCTATCCCTGACTAATCCCCAGCGATTCTAATTCATATTTCCTAATTCTTACTTAGCATCTCTTCTTGGGTATCTTGGAGAATCTCAAAATTAATATGAATAAAGTTTTCAATATTCTTCCCTATTCCCTGAAATCACTTTATTAACATCTTCCCATATACATATGTACCACAGTCTTCCCAGTTGCTCAAGCTAAAAATAAGCACCACAACCACAAACTATGTATTATTTTTAATTTCTCTATTATTCTCATTTTTTTCCTCAATTTGAGCTATGATCTTCCTTTTAATTCTTCATGGGGAAGTGGGTTAGATACTTTCATTTTGAGGCAGAATGTGCTTTGTTTTGTTTTGTTTTGTTTTCACTCAAACTAGGTCCCTTTTTACATGGAGCTGGGTGATTTTCTTATAATAATTTTGATTGTTGTATAATCTATCTTTCAATTTTATGGTAGTTGCTTTTACAAGTTTATGTTACATGTGTGAAATTTCATTTCTTGCTGGTTTTTTAGAAAGATAATATGAATTCCTGTCATCATGATGGGTAGATTTTTCACTCAGTACTTTTGTTGTTGTTGTTGCTAATTTTAAATAGTATACATAGACTATATTTCTTGAAGCATACATTTTAGGTAACATATATAGCCTATTAATTACTACAAAAATATTATACTAACCCTTACATCTTCTCAATTCTTTATATTCTGAGTTTAGGGTTTATTTCAAATTGTCCTCAACTGTACACCACTCCAACACCTCAGGACTGAATGGCTAGCTGATGAGAACACCTGAACTCTCTCATAGATGGCTTCTTATTTGTGTGTGGTTTTTATTTTTATTTTGCATAAGAAGCATATAGATTGAATTCATTCAGAAAAAACTAAACATAAAATAGAATAACTTTCTAGGTAGCAAATCTCAATAAATGACAGTCAAAGAGTGTGAAATATGTGTTCTTCACTCATCGATTGGAATAACTCTCAGGAATATTCTATACTCTCTCATATTGCACTCCGGGACTGGAATTCCATTTTACAGGTTGATAACTTTCCTAATATCCCACTTATTTTGACTCATTTCTTTCCCTTTCCTCACTTTACTCAAAAATTTTCGTATCACTTCTCAAACTATAGTCATTCAAATCCTGGATGTAAGGTCTGTTTCTTAGAGAGCACGGGTGTTAGGTGTTTGTTACTGTGACCAAAAGACCTGACAAGAACAATTTAGAGTAAAAGTTCATTTGAGCTTATGATTTCAGAGGATTAGTATGTGACTACCTGGGCCCAACGGCAGGCTGAACATCAATATGGAAAGGCTTGGTAAAGAAGCACTGCTGTGCTCATGGAGGTCAGGAAGTAGAGAGAGGGAGGAATCAGAGAGACCAGATATAATCCCCAATGCACACCTCCAGTGACCCCCATCTCCTGTCATGCTCCACCTGCCTACGTTTACACCCAGTACCACAGTCCTTTCAAATTCTTATCCACTATTGGATTGATCCATTGATTAAGTTATAATTCTCATCATCTAATCCTTTCCATCTCCTGCATTAACATGGGCATTTTGGAGGGAAACTTTATTTTCAAACCATAACAAGCTAAATCAAATAAAATCAAATTAACTGCCCATGACTGTTGAAAGAGTGGAAAAAGCAAATTTCCTTTACATTTCAGAAAAATTGTTTTCAGCTTGGAAATAGGCAAAAAGATTAATGAGTGTCCTTTCTGTGCAGTTGTAGGCTTGACTTGCCATAAACCAGGCTATTTTACAACTCTACTGGGGCAGAGGTTGATTTATAAACTTTTGTCCAAGCACATATAAAAATATCTTCTGTCCGAATGGACTAGATAAGGTCACAGGTTACATTTGGTATCCTTGTACTATATTAATCAATTCTGTATACAATCCAACAATCATATCCTAATATTTCTTTATTAAACTGTATGCTTTACCTAAATATTTTGAACAGGTCTTAACATTATGGTGGTGGCCTTTTTAATTAAGAAATAAAAGTTCATTTGGTCATGTGTCCTTTGTGCATTTGTCTGAGAGTTATGTTTTATAACTTTTATACTTTACCATATGGGAGATAAATCATGAGCAGTTCCACACACACAGAGAGACACACACACAATAAGTCACATCAGGATTAGTGTTAGAAGAGCAATAAAGCAAGGTAGAGATTGGACATCCTGTGATCTTAGGAGAGATGTTATTTTACGTAGGATGATTGAGGAAGCCCCTGAGTGGACACAGGAAGGGAGATTAACTTAGTTGGAAGGAAATCTCAATAAATGACTGTCAAAGAGTATAAATATATGGATATCTAAAACACAGCATTCTAGAGAAAAAGCAAAAAAAGAAAAGAAAAATAGCAATAAGACCAAGCAGCAGGAAGAAATGTATTGGGGTAGAAACTGACTAATTTCTGTTGCTGAAGGTGGCAGCTGGTTGAGGAGCGAACAAAATGCTAAAGGATGAGAACAAACAAGTGATATAGACAGATGGCATATGGTCTTTAGATGGCTTCAGTGATGCTGGCTTACAGTGTAGGGGACAGAGAAAAAAAACCTATGGAGGATTTGGAGCAAGAGTGATTTGGCCCAATCAATCCAAAGGATCACACAGGCTTTTCAGTTGAGGAAAGATTGTAGTAGTGTCATGGCGTATGTATGAAGACCAGCTATAATCTGTTTATTACATCTTGGTAAGAAGTTTAGTTGGCTTTAATCAAGGTGGTAGTTGTACTGAGAAGAGATGGAGTCCTAGATAAATTTTGAGATGGATCAACATAATTCTTCCTTACAATTAGATCTGATTCAGGACAATGTAGATCAGTCCTTCATTTACTCATTTTTTTAAAATGTTAAACTATTTAGGGCAAGATATATACTAAATACATGACATACAGCTCCTAAAGTTCACAGAAACTTTTGTTATAGGTCTAACTGACTTGAGATTATTATGGTCTTGTCACTTTAGAGACACTTTTTCTACTGAAAACTGTGACTTGAAAATGATGATAAATGTATCAGCAAAAGAATCTCATGAAAAGTAATTTAAACACAGGTGACTCTGACATTGACAACACCGAGCCTCCAGTTCCCACAGAAGAAAGACATTCATATGAAACAAATTCAGGTTTGTTTCCCATCAATGAAACAAAACTACACAAAAAATGAAAACCAGAGGATATATCCAATCACACTGACTTTAGAGCTATAAAAATAGAATTATAAAACTGGAACAATTTTTAAAAGATGATTTTGCTTTCAGAAAATGACATTACATTACTCAAGGTAAACTGAATCACTAGCTTCCATAGTACTTTGGCTTAGTATTGATTATGATAACACTGTTCCTAAACTGAAAAAGTATCATGCGTTTTATGTTGAGAATATATATATATATATATATATATATATATATATATATATATATATATATATTCCAGTAATTTTTTTGCTTTTAAATAAAAATATTTTTAAAGTATTTTCAATAATTAATTTTTAATGAATTAATCTACACAACAAGGTGTGTAAGTCTGAAAAGATAGGAAAGATGTACCACTAAAAATAGAAAAAAAGATTAGGTCTTCAGTTAATATTTATTTTATCTTTATTTTTCAATACATATATATGAGTATATTTGTAACTAGAAAGGGAGAATTGAAAAGTTGGAGATATCTTATAATATATATTTTGCCTATTTTTATTATCTGTGTTCTTCTCCTAGACTGTTATCTCCATAGTGATATGATTTGTTATTTACTGAGCTATCTTAAATGCTAAATAACTATGCCTAATATATAATAGACTCAGAAAATGTGTTTAATTAAAAAGATAGAATTTACATCCTAAATTACTATAGTTTCTTCTTCTTGTTTGGTATTAAGTATTGAACTCCGGGGAACTTTACCACTGAATTACATCCACAGTCATTTTTATTTTTTACTTTGAGACAAGGTCTCCCTAAGGTGCTGAGGGTCTTACTAAATTACTGAGGCTGGCCTTGAATTTTCAATTCTCCTCTCTTAGCCTTTCAGGTAGCTGAGGTTACAGGTGTACAGCACCTCACCCAACTCCCATAGTTCTTGAAATGAAAAAAATCTGAGGAAAGAATTTCCCTCAACTAAAACTTGCATGAGTGTTGATATTCTGAAGGATACAAAAAACAAGTATATTAGATAGTGTGGTGTTATTATATGGAAACACCTGAAGCAACTAACTCATTTAAAAAAATAGAGTAAAAAGTATGTAGTTTCAGTTTTGAAAAATCAAAGACCAAATTTCCCAAGGTTAGGAAGCCTGACTGACTTGATGTCTGATGAGGGTGGCATATGCTAGCACATGGGTGTGTGAAGCAGCATTCACATCCCAAACTGTAAGAAAGTGGGGGGAACTCATAGTCCCATTCAAAGGCACACTCCCAAAGGCCAATAGGCCATACAATCCCCTAGAACTTCTAGTACCTTCCAATAGTGCTATCCTAGAAACCAGACCTTCAGTTCATGCACCTTTGGGGAATATAGAACGTCCAAAACACAGCCACAAAAATAAGAAAGGTATCGGATTCTGTCCAAAACACAGCCACAAAAATAAGAAAGGTATCAGATTCTGATCCTGCAAGGCTTTATATCAATATTACTAAGAAAGACTAAGAGAGAGTAGGGCCCAAAGACAAATGATACAATAAAATAAAACAAAATAGTATAAGGGATCTGAAGACAACCTTAATAACAATAAAACTTTGTTTTTTTTTAAATAAATTTTGGTCTCACCAATGAATAAAATAATAAGTATAATAACAATAAGAAGTTTTTGTTCGTGTATGTGTATTCATGTGTGTGTTTATCCTCAGGGACTAAAAGAATGATGTTTTATAGATGCTCAGCATCTATAACATTTCTTATTTATAAGCAGTCAATTTTCTCTTTAATTATACACAAAGAAATATTTTTATAACAATTTTCAGATACTTTTGAAATTCGAAAAGTTGAGACAAGTTCCCTGAACCACACAGAAAGTAAATAATAAACTACAGTTATATCAAAATCTGAGTTGAAGAAACATTGTTCTTAATACACCTGTCTCCCTTTTTCAATTTCTCTATTTTTAATGGAAAAGAAAGCATGCAGAGACGTGTAATGTTCAGTCAGCTTTTTCGTTGCTGTGAATAAAGGACCCAACTAGAGCAATTTTAAGGAAAAAAAGCTTATTTGAGGGCTCATGGTTTCAGAAGTCTTAGTCCACAGAAGACTGGCTCCATTTCTTGGGGCTCCAGTGAGGGAGAACATCATGGCGTGAGAGAGTTGTGAATGGAAGCAGCTCACATGGTGATTAAAAAGCAGAGAGCATTTGGGGTAAAATTGGGAGTTCATAACCCACTTCAATCTAATGTATGAAATATGATATGTCAAGAGCTTTGTAATGTTGTGAACAACCAATAAAAAAAATAAAAAATTTAAAAAAATAAATAAAAATAAATAAAAAATAAATAAATAAAAAGCAGAGAGACTCCAATCTCCAAACACAAAATATATACCTGTAGCCATGCCCCCAATGAACCACCTCCTCCAGCCATACCTCACTTGCCTCCAGCTACCACTCAGTTAGTCTCAACAGGGATTAATTCACTGATTAGGTTAAGGCTATAACTCAATCATTTCTCCTCCAAACCTTCTTGCATTGTCTAAACATGAGTTTTTGGTGGACACCAATCTAAACCCTAACATGTAATACTTGTGCAGTGTTCTTCAGGATCAATGCACTGGGTAAGGCAGCTTCGGGAATCATTTATACAGACTCTTCCACAGAATTCTTATTTTACCAGTTCAGAGATGTTGTGTGCAGTGTTGGGTGAGGTGTAGTGAGGAAGTAAAAGTAAAATGATCCAGAATTATGATCAGTTTCACTGAATGTGTGTGGCAAATGGTAGGAGATGGAGATGTTGGGGAAGTAACAGTAGGTCCTCACTGAGGAGCCTTCATTTGCCCCCACCCAACAGGAAGGTGCCACACCCTCCAGGAGAAGTATAACTGAGCCCATCATTCAAGTGAGAAGGGAATGCAGGAGGGGAGTGGATCACACAGAAGGAAGACTATGGGAAGGCTAAAGATGGAAGAGAACATCCCTCTTGTCCTTGGATACGGGCAGAAGCTGAGTACCCAACATCATGGCAGTTCCCATGTTAAGTGGATAGGACCCCAGTGCTAAGTTTATCTGCAATAAATTAACAAAAAATATTCTTCAGAGAACCATCAAGGATGCCTCAGCTGGGTCTTTCAGAAAGCAGAGCTGGAGATTAAGTTGATAATGGATATTTGGAAGATACCAGCCCAAAGAAGTGAAGTTATGGCAAAAGAAATCAAAACGAAACAAGGGAACATGTAAAGCAATACCACATGATATGTCTCTGGCCAACCAAGGCTTTAGGGACATGTAGAAAAAGAAAACAAAAAACAGGAAGGATCTCTCAGCAGGAGTGTGTGTCAGCATGTGGGTCTTCTCTAGATGGGTAGCAAAGACCTTGCATTCAGACTAGCCTGACAAACAATGTAAGGAAAAAAATGTATCAAACTTCTTACCTTCTATTGTGCATTGGTGAAGATCTGTGCCTTCAATATCTGAGTTATACATAGAAGTTGGAAAGCCTCAGGAAATACAATCTCATAAAGGGTAAGGTAAAAAAACAAAAATAAAACCAAAAAAATGGACATGTAGAGGAATTGTGAAGCAATGCTTTCTTTTCACCTATCTTCCTTTGAACTGGGACATAATCCTCATGTGCCTCTCTACATTCTCTCAGCTTTGTAATTTCTTTCTCTTTTGAACATACTACTTATACTGGGTTGTCAGTCTTCCCTCTCTTTTTCCTAGGATTATCTGAGAATTAGCTTTCTCACTTTCACTGTCTTATTAGAAAGCTGCCTGCAATTTAAACTTCATAAAGGGTTAATGTGAGTGTTTTAACTTGAAAGCATTAAATTAAAAGGATTACCTAGGACAAAGTCAAACTGGATAAAGTATATTCATGGATACAACCAGAGGAGAACCAAGTGTATAGTATGATTTTTCTATGAAGTATTGCATTTTGACAATAATTATGATACTAACTGACATTGATTCCATGCTTATATCTCAAACTTTATGGAATCTCTATCTCTTTATCTCTATTAACTCATTTTATTCTCACATCATTTTCTATTAGGCAAGTATAATTTTTATCCCATTTTACAAATGAGAAAACGGAGACACAGAGAAGATAAAATTTGTGCAGCGTATACAATTGAAGTAAGAAAGAGGGCCAGGTAACCCAGGAGGGCAGTCTCTAGATGATGTAAGAGGAGCCTTGCTGCCTGTTATTGCATCATAAAAGAACCTGACAATTCCAACCTCATGTTTCTTCCAGGCCTACAGGTTATGTTGTTCTCCAGGAAGACCCTAGAAAGTTCCAGAGAATCTAAGAAAGCTTTAGATATTATGTGCAGAACTGAAGTTTTAGAAATATATATTTCCAGCTCTTTTTTTTAACTCCATTCAATTCACAGATTCACAAACTGACCAAATTAAGGAATCAAATTTATTTTAATGATCATAGAGTCTCAGGGGAATTTTTCATAATGAACCATATCATATATTAATTGATGTCACCTATGGACAAAACATTGAGTACTCTTAACAATTACAAAATGCTAAACATAAAAAGAGAGGGAAATTAGTAATGTTATGATAAAAAACCTCCCCTATGGCTTTGAAATTTTTATTGTTTAGAGAAATTAAAGCAGCAATTGAAAAGCAAGGGAGAAAGCAAAACTACTCAGATAGCTACACTAAAGATGTAGCATCATAGATAAAGGGATATTTTCATTTCTTCTTTCTGAAGGTTTTACCCTTTCTAGGATTTTGCCATTGGAAAGCACCTTTTTACAATGTGAACATCAATGGAAATTGTTCTACCATTTCTACTGTGAATCATTGTAACCTTGATGGAAAACCTCTGTCCAGAAAGTCCAAGCATTTTGATAAATCACAGAATGTGCCATGTAAAAGTAGACACATCTGTGATATATTTGGAATTTTTAATCTCTTCAGAACACTACTCTGAGATCTGCTATTTTTAATATTTCTTGAATAAATTTAAAATAAAATAGGATCATGCTTTACAGGGACCTTGATTTCGATAGCAATTAAATATAAATTAGCTTTCTCACTTTCACAGTATTATTAGGAAGCTGCCTGCAATTTAAGCTTCATCAAAGGTTGATGTGAATATTTTAACTTCAAAGCATTAATAATCACTTGTAAAAATCTTTATATGACATCTTTTTTTATTTTACACTTTGAACAGAAAAATCGTTTTCTCTTTTGAAGAAAATGATTTAAGAGAAAGTACGTATGTCTATTTCATGTTGAAAATAAAAGCCATCAAGGATCCATGGCTGTCAGGAAAATAAAGGTTGAGTTAAAGAAACACAGAAAGTGATTGGGAGAAATTCAATGTGTAGCCACGTGTGTTTCTGACCTCTCTTTTCATTTGACCCATGACAACTAACAAAAGATAACTTTTAACCCAAATCTTTGAGATACCTGCAGAGCTTTCATCAGCTATTAATGTTTATTTAAATGTCTTTTAGAATTATTTTCCCATCTGGATTTGCAAAGGAGCAAAATATTTGAAATATGGTGCCTTTTCCATAAAACAAATACCCTGTTAAATGACTAATAATAGAAAGTTCCAATTACACTGGAAAAAAAAAAATCTGACACTTTGTATAGTTACCACAAAGCATGCCCATTTGGTAGCATATTTCTTTCTCTGACAACACACTTATGAACTTTTCTCTTGCTTCTTTTACTCATCTTCCTTTTTCTTTTATCTTCCCACCTTCTACTTTCCCCCAAGTATTTATTTCTGTAATTTCTCTCCCTTCTTGTATCAATGATATTTATAGTACCTAACCTCTCTAGTTACTTTCATAACTAAACAATATAACAAATATTAGCTATTTCCCAGTAACTTATCCCAGTAAATCAAGGAAATGAGCAGAAGTTCCATGAGTGAATCAAGTCAGTCACACATATAAGGAGGGGAGGAGTTTACAATCTGCCATTGCATTTCCTAGTTGCCTCTTTCATCCAAAAAAGCCTTTGTAAGCTAGATAAGCCTCTCACAAGACAAATTGTCCACTTCAAAATTATTGACAGTTTCTTTTAATCTTGAGGAAAATAGCCAATAGAGAAATCTACTTTATCAACACTGGAATTCACCTATTCATCCTGCATTTAGTATGAGCCAAAATAAAATGCTTTAAGAGTGCATGTACGTAAACATAGGTAATCTCCATTACAACCTCCTAAGATAAGTCCTGTTATCCCTATTTTACAGATCAGGATGACAAACCAAAGAAGGTTAAGTAAAAGGTTAAAGTTTACATAGCTTGTAAGCAGTGAAGGATTTGGACTTAGATTGGTTCCAAACCTCAGCTGTTGACTGACACACTATATTGCCTCTTAGCCTTGTGTTCTTACCCAGCAGCCCTACAGCAAAACTAATATTGAGAATAAATGCTTCAAATTTAGCTGCCTAACAGTTCTGCAGACTTGACAGAAAGTAGCCATTATTGTGTCATTTACAGGCATGAAGCTCTTTATATTAAGATGGATGTGAATAAATACTTTTGTCACTTAATATTTCCATGTGAATATGAAGTAGGATCATCTCTGCTTGTATTTAAGATAAATCCAGTTCCTTCTCTTATGAGTCCCTGTTTTTTAAAAAATGATGATTTGTGTCTGGAAGAGCTGTTTACTACCCAGGTGCTTTTTATGGTTCGACTTCACATTAAGAAAACATTTGCCATGGAAACATCTGGAAAACAGATCAAGCAGACAGCATTTCACACAAGGGAATCTACTTAATTCAGTTGCTCTTTTTTAAAATGGGCCACCCTGCTCATGCCAACTGTATGCATTTAAAAGCATATGAGCTATAAAAATGGCTCATGCTTAAATAATCAACTTTTTATTAGCCTCAAATATATTTTATCTGCTAGCTGCATTGCATTCCACAACCAAGGCCTTCCCTTTTTCTACTGTCAGCCCTTCCCTGAGGTAAAACACTGCTAGGAGTCCTCATCCCATTTGCTCTGAAGATGGTAAACAGCAGGGAGAACTTTACCTGGTAAAGAATGGACTCAAGAAAGAAAACATCTCTGTGGGAATACTTCAGCATGTAACTGAATAATAACTTATGAATAATAACATAAGAAGAAAATTAAGTCTAATAAAATGACCATACTTCCCTCCAATTCTTACATAGGGGAGGAACCTAGTAAACATGTACTTTTAAAAGTTTCCTGGGTGATTCTGGTGTAAATTCCTAGTGCAAAAACACTTCTATAAGTCAGTATTTTCCAAAACTTGTGGGCCAAGCTGTTTGTTAAGAATACAGGTTGTCTTGACCTTCCCCTGAAGGATCTGAATTAAGTACTTCAAGGTGGGGGTTATATTCTCTTTAGTCAAGTTTCAGAAACATAGAACTAAATCAATGTTTTCAAACAATACCCTGTAAAAATACATTGCAGAGAAATGTGTGCTTTCTCAACCATTGCAAATAAGATCTCTTTCCTTGCAGATTTCAAAACACACATCAGCTCAATAAAGGCCCTTAAGTATTCTTGCAGATAGCAAAGGAACAGATTAACATTGCTGGACTTGTTTTTACTATGAAATATGTTTTCTCATCTGACCATCTATTAATGTTTCTGAGAAATTAATGCCCTTAAATCCTTATTTTGGAAAATCATTGTAGCTCATACTACCTATTGGTATTATCCAGCCTGACTAAAGATATAACTAGCACATGGAGTCTGACTGTACAAAATAAGAAAAGACGTTCCCTTTGGGGAAAGAATTAAAATAAGAGTTATAATAAGATGGGATTTTTGAGAATTTAAGTTTTAAAAGGACACTCCTGGGGCTGGGGTTGTGGCTCAGTGGCAGAGCACTTGCCTCACACATGGAAGGAACTGGGTTCAATCCTCACTACCACATAAAAAATAAATAAATAAAGATATTGTATCCATCTTTAAAAAAGAACACTCCTTCCAAAGAGATTTCAGTTCCTCACTGTCCACAACTTGAACAACTTAAACAGCTATATTTTGACTCTGCTTATAAAAGCAGAATAAACTTGGCTTTCACTAAAATAGGAATGTTGCTAAAAGTACATTCATTTTTCAGTCCATCTTTACAGGAATCTGACATGATATCATTGACCCAGAGTCAAAATACATTATGAGTACATGTAAGACTCAAGATGTCACCAAACATATATTAGATGTGAGTCCGTTATGGAGTCAGGACAAAGAAAAGTTGAAATATGGATCCACTGGAAGTGAGCTCGTTATAAAGACTGGCAGAAGTCATCTCTGTCAACTGGGGTACACTGGGTGAGCAGGGATTGCCAGCTTCCTCAAAATACTACTCCTCCCCCTCTTTTGTGGTGATGGTCCTTGATTTTTGGCTGAGTGAATGAACATCTGGAAGAGATTCCACATTTCTTAGACTCATTCTCCTTGAGGTGCAGGTCATCATGCTTAATAATCACCAGGGACTTATGAATGAAAACTGCATGAGCAAGTTCCAAGCAGTGGTTTTAAAAGAAAGAGACTATACTTACCTTCTCCCTTCCCCCCCCCTTTCCTACCAAGTGAAATACTGATGAACATTTTGACCAAGAGTGGCCCCCTTAGGTAGAGGAAATGAATTCAGGAAGGAGAGTTCTACTTAGCCACTGAAAGGAGAAGAGCCTTCTTGGCTGACACTGTGGAGGTTCATAACACATGAGTCTCCATCACCTACCTCCAAACTCTGGTGAGAGAGAAGCAAACTTTAATCTTTCTTAAGCCAAGTTTATTTGTTATTCTGTCACTCCTGACCAAATTTAATCTTAAAAATCTCAAAGCATGTGGCTGATGTGAAAATTCCAAAATCACTAGTAAGTTTTTAAAATTATTTATGCTGCTTCCTGCTTTTAATTAGTAACACTAATTAAAACTCGACTTTGCTTCTATAATTCTGTCCACATTTAAAACAGCTTTTATATATTTTTGCAGGTACTATAAGCTATGTTTCAGGAAAAGATGAGGTGTCCACCTGAATAGCCATCGAAGAGTCACTGAAAGTCCTCAATTCAGAAAAAAAACTTAAACTCCACTTTGAATACAACTTCAACTTTGAATTTAAAAATATTTACTAATTAGCAAGAAAGTTTAAGATATTCTTATAGCATGCTTTTTTTTCTAAGTTTGTGATTGCTTTTAAATACCAAGTATTAAAGACAGAACACAAGGTATCATCTAACAATCATACAGTCTCAAGGAAAACAGCAAGTGGAAAAAATCATTTATAAATTTATAAAAATATATTACTAAATAGTCAACTATAAGAGATTGAGTTAAATATGTATAAATAAATATATTAGCAAGAAGCATAAAATTAATGTTTCATGCATCTTACAAATTATATACAAATTTTCAACCTTGCCTACTAATACATACCTTGAATACAATTCATTTATCTTTAATGATTTTGTTCATTCATTATCTGATATATCCCATTTTAAATTAAAATTGTAATATTTGTATGTAGTCTAATGGAAGTATATTATAAATTCTTGGAAATCACTTTTTCTGATTTAATGCCTGAACACATTTATTTTAGACATCAAAAATATAATATTTCTATTCTATATATACTTATATATTTCAAGCTTTACTCAAGACCATACAGATGGATAGGTGTCACATTCTCACCACTAAAACACTCAGGGTCACTCCAGGGTAACTGGGCCACACAAAATAACCACACAAGAGACACAGATACCTTTTTTTGGGGGGGTCCTCTGATCTTAAGGGTCGACAGAAAGAAAGAAAGCAAGTGCATGCTGACCTCTTTTATTGAGGAGAAGCCATTCAAATGAGGTAAAGGGTCAGGTTTCAGGGGTCTGAGTCTAGCTTCATGTTGTCTACTGTCGGCAGGTTGACTGACATCTAGGAAGGCCACACTCAAAGGCAGAGCAAGAGCAGGGGACACACAAAGGGCATTTCCATGGAACATTCTATCCCAAACTGGGCAAAGGGGTAATATCACAAAGGAACAGGTGAATGTAGCTCGATACATGGGGCTGCAGGAAAGCACGCTTACACATGAAGACACATTCTTCTACTTCAAGGATCAGGGCCACTTTGAATGTGGCCAGATGACTGGAAGTGACTGACAGAGCCACAACAGATCAGGGAAGGAAAATGCTGGTCACTCAGCACGAAGACCTCCCACAGATAGATAGGTTAGGTAAGTAGGTAGGTAGATAGATAGATAGATAGATAAATAAATAAATAGATAGATCGATAGATAGATGCATAATGAATACATTCTGTACTTTAAGAGCTAGCAATCTAATACCACTCTCTTCTCTTGGAAATGTTCTCTCCTTTGCTCATCCCCAGTTCTTTGCCATGTTCTTCTGTAGCCACACTTTTCTAAAAGTAGTCAGTTCAAGGGAACTCAGGAGAGGACAATCATATACATTTCTTAGTATTCTTAAATTGTGACCAGAGAAACCATCAGTCCATTTTATCCAGAACCATTTGTTGATGATCCTATCTTTTCACCAGTGTATGTTTTCAGCACTTTTGTCTAGTATGAGATACAATTGAACAACAAATATATGAAAAAATGTTCAACTTATCTAGTAATTAGAAGAATGCAAATCAAAACTACTCTAAGATTTCATCTAACTCCAGTCAACATGACAATTATCAAGAATATAAGCAATAAGTGTTGGTGACACTCATACACTGCTGGTGGTATTGCAAATTGATGCAACCAATATGGAAAGCAGTATTCCTTAGAAAACCTTGGAATGGAATCACCATTTGACTCAGCTATCCCACTCCTCGGCCTATACCCAAAGGACTCAAAATCAGCTTATTATAGTGACACAGCCACATCAAGGTTCATAGCAGCTCAATTCACAATAGCTAAACTGTGGGACTAACCTAGATGCCCTTCAATAGATGAATGAATAAAGAAACTGTGGTACATATACACAATGGAATATGACTCAGCATTAAAAGAGAATAAAATTATGGCATTTGTAGGTAAATGGGTAGAATTGGAGAATATCATGCTAAGCAGAGTAAGCTAGTCCCCATAAACCAAAGGCCAAATATTCTCTCTGATAAGCAGATACTGATCCATAATGCTGTGGGGGGATGGGGGAACTTTGATTAGGCAAAGGGGAAGGAGGGATGGGGGGATGGAGGCAGGAAAGTTGATGGAATGAGATGAGCATCATTGCGCTAGGTACATTTATGACTGCATGTTTGTTGTGACTTTACATTGTATACAACCAGAGAAATGAAAAGTTGTGCTCCATTTGTGTGCAATGAAAATAAATGCATTCTGCTTGCATGTATAGCTAATTAGAACAAATTTAAAAACAAAAAAAGCAAAGGAAAAGTACACTTTTTCCTGGAAGCCATCCTATAGCAACACCATTACCTATTCCATTATTCCATTATTCTAGCAGGCCAGCAGGTTTGGGTTTGTGTTGTACATGATAGAACTGGTAGATACTATTGTCATAGACCAATCGTTATGTCTTCATTTTTGTTAAGTGTGTTCCTTGGTCTGATTCAATGTTATGCATGATCAGTCGGCCCTCTATCAGTGGTGTTTGCTGAGTATTTATTGGCATTAAAAGTAAAATGTACAAAAATGTTTAAATTTTTCTGCTTAAAATTAATTCTGTGTTAAAAGAGTCTATTTGTTGATTCACTATGAAATGTTGATTCAAAGAGCTTTGTAATGTTTTGAACAACCAATAAAAAAAAAAGGATAAGGAAACCACAGCAGATAAGAGCTTGATTTTAAGTGGTGGCTCAGTGGTAGAGCACTTGTCTTGCATTTGTGAGGACTGCGTTCATACTCAGTACTGCATAAAAACAAACAAATAAATAAATAAATGTAAAAAAATAAAAAGAACAAAACCCCAAGAAATACAATTGATCAACAAACATATGAAACCTACTCTAAGAGTTCATCTCACTCCTGTCAGAATGGCAATTATCAAGATTACAAGCAACAATAAGTGTTGTTGAGGATGTAGGGAAAAGGTGCACTCATATATTGCTGATAGAACTTCAAATTGATGCAACAAATATGGAAAGCAGTATGGAAATCCTCAGAGAACTTGGATGGAACCACCATTTGACTCAGTTATCTCACTCCTCAGCTTATATGATGCAGCAATATCAATGTTTACAGAAGGTCAATTTACAATAGCAAAACTATGAAACCAACCCAGATACCCTTCAACAGATGAATGGATAAAGAAAATGTGATACATATACACAATGTAATATGAATCAGCCTCAAATATGAGTGGAATTATGGCATTTTGCAGGTAAATGGATGGAGTTAGGGAATATCATGCTAAGCAAAATAAACCAAACCCTTCCCAAAACAAAGGCTGAATATTTTCTCTGGTAAGCAGATACTAATCCATAATAGGGAATGGGTAGGGAAAAAGGAAGGAACTTTGGATTTTGCAGAAGGAAGTGTAGGGTGAAGAGGGGGTGGGGATGGGAAGGATAGCAGAATGAGATGGACATTTTTCCCCTATATACATGTGTGAGTACAGTACTGGTGTAACACCATACCATGTACAACCAGAGAAAGAAGTTTTACTCCATTTGTGTACAATGTGTCAAAATGCATTCTCCTGTCATGTATAACTAATTAGAACAAATTTAAAAATTTTTTAAAAATTTTAAAAAAGTTAAAAAAAAGAACAAAGCTCTTTCTGACTTCCTGTTTGATCCTCCTTTAGTGTATATCTCACTTTGTTCACTAGAGCTCTAGGCATTGCACCAACATAAGACAAACAGGAAGACGAGCCAAAAAGGCCATGTCAGCTGAGTTTTCTATTAGAAATAATATATATATATATATATATATATATAGATAGATAGATAGATAGATAGATAGATATATTTTTTTTGCTGAGAAGAACCTTTTTAGGATTTAATTTCATTTTGTTGCATATGGATTTCCAGTTTTCCCAGTACCATTTGTTGAAGAGGCTATCGTTTTTTCCAATGCATGTTTTTGGCACTTTTGTCTAATATAAGATAATTGAAATTTTGTGGGTTAGTCTCTGTTTCCTCTATTCTGTAGCATTGGTCTACTAGTCTGTTTTTGTGCCAATATCATGCCACCTGCTTTACTCTTCCTGCTAAGGATTGCTTTAGCTATTATGGTCTCTTATTTTTCCAGATGAATTTCATGATTGATTTTTCTATTTCTGTGAGGAATGCCATTGGGATTTTGATTGGAATTGCATTAAATCTGTATAGTGCTTTTGGTAGTATGGTCATTTTGATAATATTAATTTTGCCTATCAAAGAGCAAGGTAGATCTTTCAATCTTCTAAGGACTTCTTTGATTTCTTTCTTTAGGGTTCTGTAATTTTAATTGTATAGATCTTCCATCTCTTTTGTTAAGTTGATTTCCAAGTATTTTATTTATTTTGAGGCTATTGTAAATGGGGTAGTTTTCCTCGTTTCCCTCTCAGAGGATTTGTCACTGATATACAGAAATGCCTTTGATTTATGGGTGTAGATTTTAAAACCTGCTATTTCACTGAATTGAATTACTAGTTCTATAAGTTTTGTGGTAGAGCTTTTTGGGTCTTCTAAGAATAGAATCATATCATCAGAAAATAGTGCTAATTTAAGTTCTTCCTTTCCTATATGTATCCCTTTAATTTCTTTCATCTGTCTAAGTGCTCTGGCCAGTGTTTCAAGAACTATGTTAAACAGAAATGGTGAAAGATGGTATCCCTGTCTTGTTCCAATTTTTAGAGGGCATGCCTTCAACTTTTCTCCATTTAGAATGATGCTGGCCAAGGTGAATACAGAGCCTACATCTTGGGAGCAAATTTTTACCCCTCACACGTAAGATAGAGCACTAATCTCTAGGGTATATAAAAAACACAAGAAGCTAAACACACACACACACACACACACACACACACACACAATAACCCAATCAATAAATGTGCCAAGGACAGGAACAGACACTTCTCAGAAGAGCATATTCAAACAATCAACAAATATATAAAAAAATGTTCATCATCTCTAGCAATTAGAGAAATGCAAATCAAAACTACTCTAAGATATCATCTCACTCCAGTCAGAATGTCAGCTATTACAAAGACAAACAATAATAAGTGTTGGTGAGAGTGTGGGGGAAAAGGCATACTCATACATTACTGGTAGGACTGCAAATTGGTGCAGCCAGTATGGAGATTTCTTGGAAAACTTTGAATGGAACCACCATTTGACCCAGCTATCCCTCTCCTTGGTCTGTCCCCAAAGGACTTAAAAACAGCATACTACAGGGACACAACCCCATCAATGTTTATAGCAGCACAATTCACCATAGCTAAACTGTGGAACCAACCTAGATGCCCTTCAGTAGATGAATGGAATAAAAAAAAATGTGGCATATATACACAATGGAATATTACTCAACAATAAGAGAGAATAAAATCATGGCATTTGCAGTTAAATGGATGGCATTGGAGAAAATAATGCTAAGTGAAGTTAGCCAATCCCTAAAAAACAAATGGTGAATGTTTTCTCTGATATAAGGTGACTGACTCATAGTGGGGTAGGGAGAGGGAGCGTGGGAGGAATAGACAAACTCTAGACAGGGCAGAAGAGTGGAAGAGTAAGAGGAGGGCAGGAGGTTAGCAATGATGGTGGAATGTGATGGACATCATTATCCAAAATACATGTATAAAGACATGATTTGGTGTGGACATAATTGGTATGAACATACTTTATATACTAACAGATATGAAAAATTATGTTCCATATGTGTAATAAGAATTATGATGCATTCTACTGTCATGTATTTAAAATATAAAAGCAATTAAAAAAAGAAATATATTTCATGAAAATTTCTTCTGTCATATTTATTTGGTTCAAACTTTGCCACAAGGAAACATGGGTAACATCAGTTTAGCTTTCTATCCTCTGTAAAAATCCAAACCACCTTGCTGAATTTTATAAACTCTGCATGTAAAGGATAAAAATTTGCATTCTAATTGGGACCAAAAGAAATTTTATTTAAAAGCACAATGAATCAGTGGAGTGGGGAGCATGAAAAAATCACAAAAATAAAACATAGATTTGTAGTATTAACCTTTTAGGTGCTCCAAGGAGGTATTTTATATATGTGGGGATTTGGGGATTTTATAAAATTGATTTAATTATTGGGGCACAAGGACATTAAAAACAAAATTTTAATAGGATGATTTTTTGGCTCAGTAAATTGTATAATTTTGGAGAAAATTGAGTTGATATATTTTATTAGCATCTGAACAATATCAAGAAGATAATAATGAAAGGCTTTTGGAGACTAAATTTTCAGTGGTAGACTGTATTATTTCTTTATTAATATTCCATTCTTTCCTTGCCTTATTCTGGCTCTCTGTAGGTGATATAGTCATGCTGTCCCATTATGTTTGGGCTTAATCATATGAGAAGTGGCCATGAGCTGCCCCATTCAGAGCCAAGAACAAGTATCACATAATTGTGTTAGTCACTCTTTTTTTTTAATTGGCTCTTTTTAGTTATACAAGGCAATGGGATTCATTTTGGCATAATTATAAAAATATGGAAGATAATTTGTTCTAATTCAGTCCCCAGTGCTTCTCTTTCCCATCCTCTCCTCTCCTCCATTTCTTCCTTCCCTCTACTCTACTGAGATTTCTGCTATTTACTTATAGCTTTTTAAAAAATTAGTGTCTTGTGGATTTACATGATGATGAGACTCTCTGTGGTATATTCATATGTGTACATAGAAAAGTCAGATCAGATTCATTCCACTTCTTCCCCTATTGCACCTCTTCTCCCTTTCCTTCATTCCCCTTTGTCTCTTCCACTGATCCTAATTCTATTCTTTTTTATTGACCCCTTTATTTTGGATTAAGTTTCACATATCTGAGAAAACATTCTACCTATGACTTTAGGGGACAGGCTCATTTCACTTAGCTTATTTCATTTAGTCTTCAGTTTCATCAGTTTACTGCCAACTGTCATAAAGACATTCTCATTTATGATTGAGTAATATTCCATTGTGTATACATACCACATTTTCTTTACCCATTCATCTTTTGAAGGACACCTAGGTTGGTTCCACAGCTTGGCTATTGTGAATTGTGCTATTATAAATATTGATGTGGCTGTGCCACTCTAGTATGCTCATTTTAAATCCTTCATATATATATATATATATATATATATATATATATATATATATATATATATATATATGGAGGAGTGGGATATCTAGGTCATATGGTGGTTCTATTCCTAGTCTTTTGAGCAATCTTTGTACTGCTTTCCAGAATCACTCATGTGCTTCTACTTCCAAACAAGAACAGTAAGCTCAAATAATGACTTCTCTTTTAGCCTTAGGCCCAG
Organism: Ictidomys tridecemlineatus; assembly: GCF_052094955.1. Classification (NCBI taxonomy): domain Eukaryota; kingdom Metazoa; phylum Chordata; class Mammalia; order Rodentia; family Sciuridae; genus Ictidomys; species Ictidomys tridecemlineatus. The sequence goes on from NC_135482.1 coordinate 27,766,156, forward strand.
AGTATAAGACATTTTCATTAGAACTAAACTAAGCATAATCATGTGTAGTTACATTTGATGCCAAGTTCCATATTTGTCTTTGCAAATCTTGAAGATTTAGAGGTTGTCTCATAGCACTTATATAACTAATAAATTTTCCATTTCCCATGTCCATGTTGGTTCACAGTGGCAATCGAGAGGATTAGAAAGAGATCCCAAAATGTTTAGGTAGTGCTATTCTAGTATGGAGCTGATCTCTTGAAAGTAGTTATATTATCCCTAAATGAGTCTATTAACCAAACTGGATTAACAGAAGACAAGAACAGACTATGTGGACATAATCTAAGTTAGTGATATCACTGCTTCTGTAGCTTAACATATAAAACCCCATTCCCTTTGGTAACTAGTAAAGAATTGAGGTCTTTTTGGAGAAAAGAAGTATCACTCATCTAGCTAGCTGCTACAGGATATCATGAGGGATGGAGATGATATTTTCTGGAATAGCATCATGATGGAAAAGAGGTGCTAACTGTCTAGCTTTTTGCCATTGGACCTCTGAATAAGCATTTTTCAACAAATTTTACATATTGCATGACATCCTTTACCTTCTATCATCTCTTAGCCACCTTTCCCACTGTTCCAGAATAACTGGGCAATGAACTATATATTAATCCAGTAAAAGAAGAAAAACAAAGAGGTAATCAGACAAAAATGTAGACCAAAGTGTTAGGTAGTTATAGTGAATAAATATTTGCCTTTAGTAAATGAGAAACATTTCTTTGCATCTGTTGGCTAAAATACATCAGAAATTGAATTAATATTTTTAAATGATTTTGGTCATAGTTTTTTAAATGTACAATTAAAAGAACTTTTTAAACTGGTGTTAATGTTTCCTTACTACCAAAGGTGTTATGAGAATCATCTTAGTATTCAGACTTCAAGCAAAGATAATGCTGTGAGACACACTTGGCTACATTCCTACCTATAAGACACATGCTGTGTATGCTCCAGGAGAAGAGGAATTACATTCAATTGTTTCACCGCTGGATATGAAGTGCTCACTGCAGTGCTGGCTCCTCAGAGGCCCTCAATAAATCACTACTGAGTGGATGAGAGTTGAAGGAATCATTACAAGTCATAAAATCTCTAAGTTTCCGTTGTCTCTTTGTACAATGGAGATGATAATGAGGCCCCAGCATTGTGGGAAGAATTTAGTGAGGTATAAAATTTTAGTATAGTGCTATGTGCATGGAAAGTACTCAATACATTACAAAAATTTTAAATTTTTCTTTCATTATTAACATACAGTTAATGGTGTTTAACTGAATCTTTATTCACTCACTGACTTAATGGGAAAACTAAGTCTTTGAAACTTCTTTCATGTAATATATTTCCTAGAAATGTAATGGAACCTGTAGAATTAGGCAGTGCAGATGGGTCCATTGACATGTAGAATTAAGCACAACCAATATTCATATTAAATTTAGGTTCATACTCTTTAGGCAAGCAAAAAGAATTCATTAAAGTATAATTTTAAATACTTAAAACTGTTCTGAAATCCCATAAGCAAAGCTTGAAAGACTTCTTTAATATTTTTGATTCCCCTAAAACCTAAACATTTTGATTAGGAGAGTTCTTTTAATATAAAGGCTAAACTTGAATAATTTGACCCAGTAGTTCTTTTTTTCCTTTGAACAAGTATCCCATTTATGCAAGAACTTAGCTCTTGGTGGTAAATATCAAACAGCGGAGAAGAGGTGATATAGATTCTGTTCTCCTTATTTATTTGTTACTTATTATCTCTTATTTGTTAACAAATAAGCAAGTAACTTAAGATTTTATAACTTGTCAATTTTAAGATATTAATGTTGTTTATTGTATTTGAGCTCAATTCTAAGGAAATAGAGGTCATGATACTTTAGCAAATCAAAAGTATCATTTTTAAGTGTCTCATATACTGCTAAGAAATTTAAAAATTATTCCTAATTAAATTGTAACTAGTATCAATTAAATCAAAACATGATTTATATTAAAATGTGGAAAGAAATGAAAATGTAAAATGAATATTACATTTCACTAATTTGGAAAATGCAATTTAACCAGAACACAGTGATACTCTTTTTATTGTTATGAAACTAATTGAATGGGAGGTGGGGAAGCAAATAAAGATTGGACAAAGTTGGATTAAAATGGATTTTACAATAGCCTAGTAGAATCCAGTACTTGTAAAAGTAATTTAATATACCCTAGGAAAAAAGTATTACAAAGGAGTCCCCAAAATTGGGTGCTTAAAAGGAGCTGAGACCTATTGGAATAAAGTAATTTGCTACTCCAATCAATTACAAAGCATTTGTCCAAATGTAGCCAGTCCATGTTATTAGGACTATATATGATGGTGCATTTTATATAATCTTTGAATGTAATTTTTTTCTGGACTTTGCTTGATTTTTTTACATCATAGCATTCTTGAAATGACAGAGCATAGATCTGGGGGGCTGTTGTTACAGAACACTGCCATTTTAAGTTTGTAACTCATGCTGTGCCAAGAGGTAAAGAGAACAATTCATTCCACCAAAGATTTTTTTGTTTATTTGGGGAGGAATCATTCATCCCACTGTTTTCAATATATAAACTCAGCACATTTTACCTAAGTGCATTAAACAGCATTGAAACATGTTTCAATAGATGAAAATGCAGGTTCTTCAACATTTCTTCAGTAAGATGCTTGGAGTTAGGTCTAATACTGAGATGTTAGAGTCTGTGAACAAGTCAGGATGGCGCCTGGTATTTTGCCAGGGGGAGTGGTTTGTGAGGTGGCGCCAGCGAGCCATTAAGTGTGGAGATTCCTTATTGGTTGATTGCTGTATCTAGTTTATGTTAATTAAGATAAGCTGTGTGCAATGTATATATACCGCTCCTGTCCTACAATAAATGGCTCCCACTCCTGCTGTATCAATGTACACAAGTTGTTCGTCACCCCCCCCATTATTTTGCCCAGCCAGCTGGGCTGAGGCACTGAGATGGATAATTATATGATAACTTAAGTGGACTAAGTGGTGCCCAGATAGCTGGTAAAACATTATTTCTGAGTATGTCTGTGAAAGTATTTGTAGAAGAAATTAAGTTTTGAATCAGTAGATTGAGTAAAGAAGTCTCACCTCGCAGATGTGGGCTGGCATCATCTGATCCACAGAGGACATAAATCAAATAGACAACGAAAGGGAAAATTCTTCTTGAACTGGGACATCCATCTTCATCTACGCATGGATATCAGGAGCTCCAAAGCCTTGAATTATATCATTGGCTCTCTAGGTTCTTAGGCCTTTAGACTTTCAATGAACCATATCATCAGCTTTTCTGGTTCTCCAACTTAAACATAATGGAGAACATTGCTCTCAATAATTTTGTGAGATCATTTCCGTGATAAATTTTCTCTTACATACCTATCTATACACATATTTATATAGATAGGTTCTGTTTCACTGGAAGAAGCTTGACTAATACAGACACCTTGGATCCAACTAAATAGAGTATTTAGATATCATACAGCTCAAATGAAAAGACCTTACCATAAAGACAATTGACAATGTTATGGGGGAAGAAGCAAAATGTGACTTACATGCAGACCGAATTCTCAGGCTCTTTCCAGGGACTTTACATTCTGGTGGCAGTAGTAAATGTGGTGATAGTAATAAGCATAGACTTACTTTAAATTGATTGGATAATTATTGCTTATATCATTTGGGGAATATACCAGGGTGGTGGCTGATTCTGGAATGACTCATGTCCTTCAGTGCTTTTGATATTTTCTAGCATCCAAGTGAGTTCAAGCTCTATGCGTGATTTTGAGTGATGAGCATGCAAGGATGTGAGTAACTATCCTGGAGGTTTGAGATTTGTACGGGAGTGCTGGTACACCAGAGAAGGGAAAACAAGTGTAAATTAGTACTGATTTGAATAATCATAAAAATGGATCTCATTTTCTGTGGCTAAAGAACAAAGTCATACACTTCTCAGAGGAGGACATACAATCAATCCACAAGCACATGAGAAAATGCTCACCATCTCTAGCAATCAGAGAAATGCAAATCAAAACCACCCTAAGATACCATTTCACTCCTGTAAGATTGGCAGCCATTATGAAGTCAAACAACAATAAGTGTTGGCGAGGATGTGGGGAAAAGGGCACACTTGTTCACTGCTGGTGGGACTGCAAAATGGTGAGGCCAATTTGGAAAGCAGTATGGAGATTCCTGGGAAAGCTGGGAATAGATCCACCATTTGACCCAGCTATTGCCCTTCTTGGACTATTCCCTGAGGACCTTAAAAGAGCACACTATACGGATACGGCCACATCAATGATTATAGCAGCACAATTCACAATAGCTAGACTGTGGAACCAACCTAGATGCCCTTCAATAGATGAGTGGATAAAAAAATTGTGGCAGCTATACACAATGGAGTATTATGCAGCACGAAGAAACGACAAAATCATAGAATTTGCAGGGAAATGGATGGCATTAGAGCAGATTATGCTAAGTGAAGCTAGCCAAGCCCTAAAAAACAAATGTCAAATGTCTTCTTTGATATAAAGAGAGCCACTAAGAATAGAACAGGAAGGAAGAGCATGAGGAAAAGACTAACAGTAAACTAAGACGAATGGGGGGAGAGAAAGGAAGAGAGAAGGGAAAACATATGGAAATGGTAGGAGACCTTCAGTGATACACAAAATTATAAGAGGTTATGAGGGGCAAGGGGGTGGGGGGAAAAAAAGGGGAGAGAATTGAACAACAGCAGAGGAGGTAGAGAGGGAAGATGGGAGGGGAGGGGAGGGGAGGGGGGATAGTAGGGGATAGGAAAGGTAGCAGAATACAACAGTCACTAATATGCCATTATGTAAAAATGTGAGTATGTAACAGAAGTGAGTCTGTATTATGTATTTGGGGAGTTCAAAACCCAATTGAGTCGAATGTATGAAAGATGATATGTCTTGAGCTCTGTAATGTTTTGAACAATCAATAAAAAAAATAAAAAAAATAAAAAAAAATAAAATAAAATAAAAATGAAAACCTAAAAAAAAAAAAGAACAAAGTCATAAATATTACATTAAAAAGTAAAGACAAAAGCACTTATTTATGTATGGAAAAATATGTGGAAATAAAACTACATATGGAAGTAGTTTTCGATACTTGAGGAGAGCTTCTGTGAAGATCTGGGAATCACCTATTCTTCTAATGATAATTGACTGTCAAAGGATAAGCCCTAATTTACCAGGATTACTATTATCCAATAAGTTCCAATTTTCTTGGGGGGAATCTGATATTAAAAAGAACTTTATAAATATAATCACAGATCCAGAGAGGTAAACTTCCATTACTAGATAGATATTAAATATCCAAGGCTTTGTCAGCCATACAATCTCTGTAGCAATTCTAAAGAATGACCATTTTAGTTTACAGTTTGATAAAAGCAATCAATAAATAAATGAGGTGTAACTTTATTTCAATAAAAATTTACTTACAAAAAAAGGAGGAAGTTGAATTTGGCCCATGGAGGGATCTTGATAATTTACATTATGATAGCTTTGTCCTTGACTTTGGAAGACTGGTTTAACCTTTAATTTCAATAAATATTTATTGGGCTTCTACGATTTTCAACTTTCTAACAACTTCCCTGGAAGAAAAAGAAAAATAAGACATTGTTGCTTTTAAATATCCAACAATTTAAAATGGAAATAAATGTAAACCACAAAGTTTTAGTATGATTTTGGAAGTGCAACCACAGGAACATGTACACAATAGAAATTTAGAAGAAAAAGTGAGTAACTCTTTCAAAGAGCTTTAGGGAGATCTTTGAGGTCAAGTGACTATTTACTAAGAAGTTTAGGCAGTCACTTGAAAAAGAGCCAAAAAATGATGAAAGATATTGTTAGAAGAAAGCTTATTGAAGATTGGAGAAATTAACATTGTAGGTATGAATTTTATACCAATGCACTTTTATTTTTACCAATGAATTCTGTAGCTGATAATAATAATTATTATTAACAAAAGTTATAATGGTGGCAAACATTTATTCAACACTGAATAGGTCAGTTGACAAAAATCAATTTCCTGAAACTTATTTTGTTGCATAATCAGTTTTCTGAAACTGTGATTACTGATTTACTGAAAATAGTCTTAAGTGCTTTAACAGGAATGCTCTATTTAAGATAGCAATGCTGAATATATTCAGTACTCTTCAGTGCATAAAGGATATTGGAAACCATACAAAATCATTCCAATTTTTTCAAAATTGTTTTAGACTTGTTTATCAATCTCTTTGTAATTATTTCTTGGCAATTTTAGAATTTTTATCTAATATTATATATCTCTGGTATTCCTTGTCTTCTAATATTTTATATCTTCAATTTCAAAATTATTATTAAAGACTCTCATATATCAGATGTGTTATTGATACTATGTACAATTATTAACCTATTGGACCTCAACCTTAAACAAGTTGTATATTCTGCTTCGTGATGTAAACATCTGAGATTTGCAAAATGCTTCCCTTCCCCATTAAGGTGTACAGGAAGGAAAGAAGAGGGACACTCCTTTTTGCTTTCTTCTTTTCGTTTCCCGTCATGCTCGCTTCTTTACCCTGATAGGATCAATTATTTCCAGTAGCAATGGTTGACTCCAGTTGGGTGAATTTCCAACACCAACCAGAAATAGGTAGTTCATCATTATTACTCCACTTATCTTAACAATTACTATTTTAACAGTGGTTTATAAACTTGGTTATGAAATTCTATGGGGGAATATTTCATTCAGAACAAATTCCATGAAACAAATTTTCTGTCTTCAACATGATTGATGTATGTTTAATAATATTGATGCAAATACTGAGCACTTACTATGTGCCAGAATTGTTCTAATTCAGAAAATTCCTCTAAATGCTCTATGAGATAGATACCAATTTTACACATGGAAAAAACTCCAGGCAAGTGGGGTTATGTGGCCTGTTGCAAATCATAGATCTACTAAGTAGCAGAATTCAGATTAAAATCCCCAATTTAAACATTTAATGACTGTATTATTATACTGCCTATGTGATTAATGTAGAGGATTTAGAGGAGTCAAAAATACCATGAGTAAATGTATCAGTAATTACTATCTAGGTTAGGAGGAATTATATGTCTGTTTGTGATACTCTAAATTAAGGTAGTAATGATAAGAATAGAGCAAAGAATAAAGGTTCAAATAACCAGCAGATGTGGTGATCTATTACACATGAAGATTAGAGAAAAGAAGAAGGTAAAAATGCTTGTATCTGTCATCTACTGCAGCATTGCAGAGAGTCAAATCTTAGTGGTTTTCAACCACAAGCACCTATTTAATTCTCAGATCTACATGATCCTAGGGATATGTCTGGTCTTGGCTGGCTTTGCTTGTGAATCTCCGCATTTACCCTGCAAAGTGATTGTGTGTCAATTTTTTTTTTTTGATACTGCCTGAGCTTTCTCAGACATCCCACACTTAGCAGGGATCCAGCAACAGTGCCCCAAAGATAACTGAAGTTTCTACTTGAAGAGCTAACAGGGTAGTAACTATTAGCTATGATTTCAGAAATAAGATAAAGGAGCAAATTTGAAAGGTAAAATGAGTGAAAAAAAAAATTTGTTAATAATTTAGTTTAATCTAATATTTAATTGAATTGAAGCCTTAAAATAAGCAGGACACATTGGCACACACTTGTACTCCCAAATACTTAGAAGGCCGGGAAAGGAGGATCATTTGAGGTCAAACATTTGAGGACAGCCTGGGCAACATAGCAAGTTGCTGTCTAGGTAAATAAACAAAGCAAAAATAAGCATTATTACTGCTACATGTTTAAAGGATATAGAAGCATTTTAAATGATAGCTCTCTTTCGTGCCTTTCAAATTTACATGCTCTTTACTATCTTTTAGACTATTTGCCCCATGTGTATATCAAAAAAGTATGTACATTTTTTGAGTTAGGAGAAAAATAGTAGAGTTTATTGCTTATTTTCTTGTATTTGGCCATTTCCATGAATAACACAGAAGTGTCTATTTGTTTCCTAAGGATCAAAGTGCAACATAAATGCACAGTAGTACTATGGAGTCAAACTCTCACTTTGGCATCTGGAGTGAAAATTCTTCATCCCATACCAAAACAACTATGAAAAATCAGGCTGTGCTGAGAAAGAATATCATGGACTAACTATCTTTCACATATCAACATTCAAGCTTGCCCACCATATCACAGATTGTACTAGCTGTGCACTAGAGGAGGGAATCTAACATTTGGTGAAAAGAAAGCTTGGTGAATAAAGCACATTTCTTGAACCTCAGAGCATTGTGAGAATGACAAATAAAATAGGGACAGGGAAAGCGGACAAAGGTCTGTGCCCTGATTTTCTTAAGCACTGACGTTAAACGGATGGGAAAAGACAGTTGACTTACTTTTCTACTGAAACCTTAGGAGGACGTAAAGTGATACAGCCCAAACCTGGAGGATGGGGACCTGCCACAAGAGAGGAGATAGAGGTGTATGACGCAAAAACTACCAGATCTCATAAATCTGCCTGTCTTCAGGTATGTTGTGCATTAAGCAAGGCAAAACACGGTCATGATAGAGCCAGTGGATCAAGGCACAGAAGGACTTTCTGCTACAGACATGCAGCAGAGACCACAGGCAACTGTGACAAGCTTTATCATGCTGTGTGGAGAAATCAGAGCAAACCATTGTACCCACTGGTCATGTCAGAACAGAGAGCTTCACTACAAGGAGAAGTAAAGGTCAAGAAGGAATAACATGGACCTTGGATTAGCTTCCCATTCCTGCTCTAACAAATTACCATAAAATTTAATGGCTTGAAACAAGATAAATGTATGATCTCATATTTCTGGAGGTCAGATGTCCAAAGTGAGTTTTGTTGAGCAAAAACACAAGTTTTCAGCAGTGCTGCATTCCTATGGCGGCTTCAGGTGAAAATCCATTTTCTTGCCTATTTCATCCACTAAAGACTATTTGTATTCTTAGGCTTGCTGTTTCCTTCTATCTTTAAAGTCAGCAAGAGTGGGTGAAAACTCCCTCACCTTATACCACTGGTTCTGACTCTCTTGTTTTCTTTTTTAATCTATAAGGACTCTTGTGATTACACTGGGCAATCCCAATAATCACGGATAACTCTCCATTAGCAAGCTTGACGACATCTATAGCCTGAACTCCCCACTTGCCTGGTGACCCAACACACTCACAGTCTGGGGTTTGTGAAAGTTGGGATATGGCTATTCTTTGAGAGTCTATTATTTTACCTACCCCTCACCAATGAACTTTTTGTTGTTGTTTTCCTCTTTTTCTCTGTCTTTCAATCAACTTAAGTGTCTAGAAACCATCTTCAAACAAAACAGGGGAAAGACAAGCATTTTCAGAAGGAAAATGAGGCACGCCAAAGAGATCATTTAAAGCTTAAGAAAGAGAAATGCCATTGATTGCCTTGTTTAGAATTCATCTCCTTTCTTCTTCACCACAGCCACCTCCACATTCCAATTACTTTGCATCAGACCAGAGGCTTTCAAGGAGGCTCAGATCAATTACTAAAACAAAGAGTCTTTATTTTCTTTGCACATCTGAGAAAATGTGCGAGTTACATTTTTTTAATCTGACGGACGTGCTATTTCTGATCATAATAATGAACGTTAAAAACATAACAGACTTACCTGACATCACACAGAGCCTTTAAGGAGAAAAATTCAAGCATGGTTATTTGACTAATGAAACTCACAGGCTTTAATAATAGACTTGGTCCTAAACTAAATAACAGAGTAATCTGGTGGAGTCTGGATTAAGGACAAGAATTCTGAATTCCTGGGCTCTTGCTCAGTGTTACTGTCCTGAGCAAAGGATTTAAATAATTTTCTGAGAATGTATCACATTTTACAATAAGTATTTTTTTTCTGAGATTTTCAGAACATTTGTCACTTTGTTTACCAGAACTGCAAAGTACAGATGGAAAATTGAATGTTAATTCAATGCATAACACACTGCCTAGGCCCTCCACAGACTCTTGCTGAAACATGTGCATGAAACTATTAAGCAGAGCAAAGCAATTTAAGAGCTAAGTACATCATGAGACAATGACAGAGGAAAAGAGATGCATTTAAGGGGGGAAAAAAGATAGGTTTTAAAGGTGTTGGCAGTTTTATGAAGATACTGTGGGTGGAAAGTAAAAAATATATATATATATTTCAGAAAATTAGCTGGAGAGAAAGTTTTAAAGTACCAAATCCAAAGAGTGGCACTGGACTGTGAAATTAAGGGAAAAAAATTCTAGCAGTACACAAAAATATCAAAGTGGTAGTAACAGAGGCTGATCATTACCCAGGTGAGTACTTGAGTCCATTAAGTTGATGGAAAGGTATATCTGCAATGCTGCTTCAGCAGAAATGATAGATTGCCTTTTTCTTTAATTGGAAAATCAATGGCAAGAAAGAAAATAGTGTCAACCATTTTTAATCACTTTCCTTTGCTGTATGTGGACTTTTACTGGAGAGTTATAGCACATCAAGGGATATAAAACAGAACGTAAGGTTCTGCAAGACCACTAAGGCAAATAACAGCGAGGCAGAAAGATATGGAAAAAAAACATGTTAGAATTAATCATTCCTAAGTCAATATAGAAGATTCTGAGCTATGTAACGAGACAGGAGAAGCTTATTCTATTGCCTAGGAAGCAAAAAGAAACAAAATCAACCAAAAAATATGTTATCCTAAGTGAGTCACACCAGTTAGCAATCCTCTGAATGATTTAGATTGTTTTTTCTTCAGAAGTTTTCCTTTTTCATTCTTTTTAATTAATTTGGACACCCTCTGAAAATAGGCTGATTTTCCCAAGACCTCATGTGGAAGTTATTGCAGAAGGCACCATCCAGTTTTAATTTAATTTCTTTCTAAACATATATGATTTGTGAGTGCTCCAGAGTTTTCATGTAATGGATCTTTATCTAGGACTTCTCTTTCCTTAAAAACAGTGCAGACTTAAGTGGTTTCATTCCAATATTGCTATACTTATTTTGTTCTAACTTTTGTTTTCTCTCTTTACCAACAATTCTATCTAAAAAGGTATCACATCTGTGAGTACAGCTTCCGTTTGTACATTTTATTAATGTAATTTGGCCTTGGAAAGAAAATAAAATATTCCAGATTATTATTACATAAAAATATTTTGCAAATGGAAAATCATTAAAATGAGTATAAACAGATACCTTTTGGCAAGATCCTCAACCTCTAAGTTTGTTTTCTACATATAATAGCAATTGCCTTTATTTTATGAAGTGCTCTGAGCATCAACTCTGTAATATATATATAGCATAAATACTATGAGCAATCAGAAAAAACATCATGCACTCCTCACACTCCACTTGTTAGAAGGATTCTTTAAATCCAACGCAGTAATCAAGATGAATGTCTTTGACTTCAGTTGGAGAGTGGCCTTAATATAATTAATATAGATTCTAATTCCAGGGGTAATTACATGAATGTATGAAGTGAAATCCTTCTGTTACTTTCACCTAGAAAGTTTACATTAACTATAGCAGTCATAATAACACTAAAATTGCCATTTATGTACATTTAATTGATAATGATAGAAATAATGAAGTATATAAATACTAAATGTTGCCAATTATATAAAGAAATAGAACTCTAATATATTTCTGTTTTGAGTATAAATGATACACAAGTATTTGACTTAACCTGACATAACATTTGCATATTCACTTTTATATGTATTGTGGGGGGGAGGGTAAGATCTAAAAAAATATATAGACATAGAGCTTTCACATACATACACACAATCATCTATATGCATGTACACATATATTACATATGTATTAAGAATGAGAAAGAGGCATAAGGAAATGCTCATTCCAACATTTTTTGTAATAATTTAGAAAAACAAAATTCCATGAACTAAAAAAAAATAAAGAAACTATATGACCTCATGAAGTGTGAAAATTAATAAATTATTTATAATCTATATTTCATTGGTTATTTATAACATATACTTATTTTTCCTGGCATAGATAAATGTCAAAAACATAGTATACTATGAAGAACAAAGTTGAAAATTCATGTTTAGATTTAATGCCATCTATATATAAGTGTAAACAAAGGCAAACAACACATCAGGCTTATGTCTATGCACATGTATACTATAAATTATGCATACTGAAGAACAGTTCCCTTTGGGCAAATATGGCCAAATGCTAAGATTTGACAAAATTGCATAGTATGTGCTTTATAATATCAGTCTCTGCAATAATCTTTAAGCTTGAAATTTCCCCAAAATAAGATCAGTATTTTTATTTATGAAGAGAGAAGTCCTCATTGTAGAATTGTTAAAAATTCATAAATATGGGAAAACACTGATCTCAAAGAGCAAAAACGAGTGTCCTGCTATTTGAGAATGGAATCCTGCTTTGGTATTGGTTCTCCTGATATTGTGTCAGTCTTATTGTATAAGAGCTTTACATCTATTATCTCATTTAATCCTTGTAACAATTATCTGTAAAATACTCTTCCCTATTCAGCAAAAATGAACAAAAATATCAGAAAGTACCTAACGTGAGCAGTGTCACTTAGCTAAGAAGTTGATGAATTTAGACTAAAGTATTAAGTTTCAAAATGTGGTCTAGCATCAACATCATCTGGAAGTTTGTTAAAGATGAAAGTTATTGAGCCATAGCCTAGACCTACTCTACATTCCAACCTTAAAAAACGGTAGTTTTAACAAGCCCTCCTGATCATTCCCATCAATGGTAATGTTTAAGGATCCTTAAGTTAAAGAGACTTACAAAGCTACACTTATCACAAAGGGGAAAACTAAAAGGGGAATTAGTGTTTATCTTTCCCCATTGTTTTCACTTAGCTGAAACCTGATGGCACTTGAGTCAAACTATTAGAGTGAGTGAGTAACAAGAAGGTCCCAGGAGTCAATATATCTACTTGGGAAGAGAGTAAAGTTTCTGTAGGGGTAAGCTGGAATATTCAGAGAGAAATACTTGAAGAAGGGGATGCTTGGAGTGTCTATGTTGAGCTCATAGTAGGAGGCTGATTAATATAAAGGGAAGATTTTTGTGGAATCCCTCCTAAAATTTCAACCTTTAGACTCCTTCTTTAAGTGACAAGAAAAGCTAAATTAGCTCAAACATTGATACTTTTGTCCTTTGAGCCACACACATTCTGAAATTAAATTTGTATTTTTGATAAATAAATTTGCATTTACTGGTGGACTCTGATCTGGTAATATGGTAATTTTGACAGGAGTAATCAGGCGAAGGAAAGAAGGATTGGAGCTCTTGCAATGTAACTGCCCAATAACTGTTGCAAGTCCCAAAAGCTTCAGGCCCACTGAGTGCACTGGGCACGAAGCTCTACATTGGTGATATGTGGTAATCAAAGCAAAGTAAGAAGAGAGAAGAGACCCATGAACCTGGCAAAACATTCTGAAAGAAAAGTAAGCCAGGGAGTAAACTCAACTATTGTTTTACCCCATGGATCAGAGAATAGTGAGACGAATTGCATACTTGTGCTGCATTATATGGAACAGTTACACCATCAGAATTTGCTTCTGATGATTTACCAAAAGTATGTTTTGTACAAAAGAAAGGAAACAGGAAGCGGATTTTCTTCATGGGAGACTCAATATTCAACAAAAATTCTAAAATATTTTTAGGGCCTCAAAAACCTAAATCATTCCTCTGCTTCTAGCCTTATTACTTGGTTTTATTTGGTTTTGTGTTCATTGTTGATATTACTGACCAAAATATGAAAGATATGGAGAAAGACTTTCCATTCTTTTGACCCCATTGTGTTCCTGCTTAGAGAATTAATCTCAAATAGATTTAGAGTGGACTTAGTCAGCATTTGTTTCTCTCCAGTCCAAACATCTTTTTCTCCCTTTGACCTCTGCAAACACTTATATTTATTAACAGGGAATGGATAAGACTCTAAGTTCCTTCTCTTGGGTTCATCTAACTTTGCCTGGAAAACTCATTTGTTCTAATGGGCATTCCCCCAAATTCCTTGCTCAGTACAGGTTCACCTGGTTTTTGTGATGGTTTAAATTTGAGTGAAAGTCACTGCATTTTTTTTAAGTGACATGATTTTGTATAAAATTTGTACAAATACCTTGAGTTAGGGTTGGTTTGGAAACCCCACCTGGCCTTTCATTTTTCTTCTAACCAACCATATTAATACAGACTAAAAGAAGTCTTTTTTATATTATTCTATTCCTCTACCTCTCTAAAAATGTTTTATCATTTGTAAATGTTCCTTGACATGCTCATAAAAGTAGTAGACATTGTGGTTTCTACATCACGAATGAAGAAATAGACTCTCCAGAAAGCTGGACGGTTTGCTGACGTTCACACAGCTAGCTCCCAGGTGGACTTCAGAGGGAAGATCAGAAAGCCACATTCTGCAGCCCCCTTTACAACTGCACCGCTTCTTAGATGAAAGAACCAAAGGTTACTATCCAAACACATTTGCAGATTCTCAAGGACCAAGAATGCTGTTCTTTGCACCATGAAGGTAAGGTGAAACTCTCACAGATCTGGCACTTTATTCATTTATTTTTGAAAAACCATTTATCAGCATGCATTCTAAGCAGGACTATTCATTTGTTTTCACACAAGACTCCTGTGACCCTCACATTACAGAGTAGGGAAAGAGGATAAGTTGGTTTAAAGAGCGCTGTGTTTGAAAAGGTGTTTGTTGAGTGAATGCATTAAGGAAGTATTTGATTTAGAAATGTGTATAATCAGTTGGAAGACAAATATTTGTAAGGAAGAAAAAATACAAGTTATGTGGAAATGTAGACTTGGATTAAATTCCTACCTCTACTTACCAGCTTAGTAAATCTAGACAGTCTTTAGACTTTTCAGTTATAAAAGGGCTCCTAAATGGCATTGATAAATGGGGATTATATGAAATGGGTATTAAAGGGCCCTGCAGGCATGGAAATGTACCATAAATTTAAAGAATTAACATTGTTAGTTTAATACTATTGTATTGCTTAAATGTGTTATGTTTTTTTTCTGACTTTTTAGAAGATACACATGTATGGTATATATGTGTATGTATATAAAATAAAATTGAGATGTATTAAAATGGTGATAAGAAAATCATTTAAGAAACCCATGAGGGCTGGGGATGTGGCTCAAGCGGTAGCGCGCCCGCCTGGCATGCGTGCGGCCCGGGTTCGATCCTCAGCACCACATACAAAAAAAAAACAAAGATGCTGTGTCCGCCAAAAAACTAAAAATAAATATTAAAAAAAAATTCTCTCTCTCTCTCCTTCTCTCTCTCTCACTCTCTCTTAAAAAAAAAAACCCATGCATTTACCACCCAACTTGTAATACACACTCATAACTACACATATGTTACAAGCACATACACACATAAACACATACATTCATACATATATACACAAACAATTATAGCTCCCTGAATATGTATTCTTCATCTGATTTCTTTTTTTTCTCTCTCCAGAGATGACCACTACCCTAAAGTAGAGAGATATTATAATCATACATGTTCTTAACCCACCATAAAATATGTTCACGTGTAATTTGAATTTATTTTTTATAATTAATATTTCAATGAACGTTTTTGCCCCTGGTGGACACAGAGGAGTGATGGTCTCTGAACTAGCAGCATAGCTGGCCAGAAGTGAAACCTATATTGGAACAAGACACTCAAATGACTCAAATACAATATGATATATATATATCTTGCTTTGGTTTTTGGTACTGGGGATTGAACTCAGGGGCACTCAACCACTGAGCCACATCCTCAGCCCTGTTTTGTATTTTTTTTAGAGTCAGGGTCTCACTGAGTTGCTTAGTTCCTCACCTTTGCTGAGGCTGGCTTTGAACTCATGATCCTCCTGCCTCAGCCTGCTCAGCTGCTGGTATTACACCTATGAGCCACTGTTCCTGGTTTATATCTTGTTTTAAGATAACTAAGAAGACAGATTTTCTGAAATAAATCTATACTTCTTTAACTTTATTAGATATTACCAGATTGCTCTCCAAATCAGTTACATCCATATTCAATCCCATCAGTGTTTTCATTTTTCTAAGCAGTTGGATTTGAAATGTCATGTCATCATTGCCTTGATTTGCAGTTTGTTCATTCTTAATAAGGTTGAACATCTCTTCATATATTCACTGTTCATTGGTGTCCTCTGAAGTCCCTACTCATGTCCTATGGAAATTTTCCCATTGATTTCTACAATTTTCATTCTTCTGTAGCACCTCAAGGCATACTTCTGAGGTCTGCCTGTCTTCCTTCATAATTTTCCACTTTTTACTCTTCCTTTTGTCTCCCTCCTTTCTTTTCTATTTGTTAGGAATGGCTGCAGGGTGTCGGGGTTAGTCACATATTCCAGCTGCCAGGAAATTTGACATGTGTAGTCATTTCCAAAGCACTTGTGGATTTTTTGTGATATTCTCAGACCAAGACCAAATAATAACCTAAGAGATAGTGCTAAGTAAACAGAATTTGAAACCAGAACTGCTGGATTTCAAAGCCTAAACCCAAAAGCTCTTTAAATTTCAAATTGTTTCTTGAATGTTGCTACTTTGATCAATCTTTGTCTAATATATAATGTGTAGAAGTATATAGTATACATATATATATATATATATGCAATGTATTCAATATGCAATGATTTACGTATTTATATATGACCTATGAGAGTACATGTATTTTTTTCAGTACTAGGGATTTACCCCAGAGGTGCTATAACCATGATTTTCACCTCTAGACCTTAAAATATACTTTTTTTTTGGAGAAATGGTCTCATTAAGTTACTGACATTGGCTCCACACTTGCAATCCTCCTGCCTCAGCATCCCAAGTGGCTGGGATAATAGATAGGCACCACCACTACCAGCAATAGTTTAATCTGTGTATAGTATCAATGGGATGGAATTCAAGACTTACATCTGAGATACTTTTCAACACTGAGTAGTTTAGAGTAGAAATAAAAAAATTTTAAGGTTATTCATTAAATGTGTAACAGTTTTACTTTCATTAATATATTTTAAAATTGTTATAATATTTATGATACCACTAAATAAATAAATGAGACTGTTTACTTACTTAAAATTGTACTAAGCTTCCTCTCTCCTACAAATTCTGAATCTGTAGGTCTGAGTTGGAACCCAGATACATAGGTGCAGATATATGTATTTTTATGGGCACAGAAGTATATTAATAAGTAATTAATAGGTAAGTATAATTAATAATTAATAAGTAATAATTAATATTTCTGCTCCATCTCACCTGATTGTTGACCCAGCATAATTCAATACAAATTTGGTAGAATCAGCACAATGATACATCACTCTGGAAAGAACATTTTGGTCAGTCTTGCTCAGGCAGGAAATATCTTCCCACATCTCAAGAAGGTATTTACTCAGCAAATATCAAAGCAATTACAATGAAGTCCATTTAAAGACTGCACAGCTTACTGCCCTGTCTCAAAACAGAGTGAGGAGTCAAAGTTCTGAGATGGTTGAGGAGTCACCCACTTGCCCGGCTTAGCTTCAGGGTCTGTGAGACCTCTCAACAGGCTACAGAAAGAGTGGGTCTTCAAGGTATCACAGCTCTGGGCTGTTCCAGGTCTCCTGACCACTAGGCAGAGCTGGGTTCTCCCCTTCTGCTTGCTTCCACTTCACCCTCAGTCTCTGCATTTCTTTCAATTCTAACATCTTGGCTATATTGTCTGCATATCTGTAAATGTGTGCCTTATTCTTCATTTCAAAGTTATGAGATGCCTATTTTGGAAAATACAAATAATTTAAGAAGCAGTAAATTTTATTTGATGTGACAGACAAAAGCCATTGGAAAGGATATTATAACTACTCAAGTTTGCAGGAACTTTTTTATTGCCAATAAAAAACTTTCTCAATTTGGACAAAAAGCACAAGCATGAGGTATTCTTGATAAGTGCTTTTCTTTCCAAAAACCTTAAAATCATTTACAAATAGCTCATCACACATTTGTAAAGGTGGTACTAAATGCTACCATTCTATTGAAAGGGGCAAGGGTGCAGAGAGTTTTAAAGAAAACCACACAGACACACAGACACACACGCGCACACACACACATGCACACACACAAACATACACAAATCCATGCAAAGATAAAGAACAGTGGATTTCAAGGTATAAATCTTTTCTTTCCTCATCACTCAATCAGTAAATATTTATGGGGTAAGAAACACAACTCCTCACTACTGAAAGAATAAAAAGGAAATGTAAGATCTTAATGGTTTAGCCCCACAGATTCATATAAGAAATAAATGAGTTAGTACCTGAAAAGCACTTATAGATGAGGTAGGTACAGAGAAAATTCTTGATAAATGTGTGCTATCTTCATTATTTTCTTTTAAGAAGCTAAAGATATGTACATGCAAAGACATTAGAAAATCTCAAATATCCTTGATGCTCCCTACACCCCTTAGCCCTCAGGGGACATACAAAATGTTTGGGGACTTGCTAGATTGTCACAATGTGGTGAGAGGGTCTTTAATCTGGTGTCTTGTGATTAGAGGCCAAAGATACTGCTAAGCGTTCTCTATAGTGCACCCTAACCAGGAAGAATTAATTATCAGGGTCAAATGACTTTAGTGATCAGGAGGAGGTGGAAACATGACCTTTCAAGGAGACATATATTTCAGACACAAGAGAGGATATGAGAAAAAATAGGAAGGGAGCAGATATGACAAGCAACAGTTAAGGTCTGAAAACCTGGGGAGAAGGACACAGGGAACAGTGAGGTCACTGTTTTGTCTCCTGTCTTTTCAACCACCCAGTGTGATTTTTTTCCACTGTCCTTGATAATTTCTCTCCTGTCCTTGATAACTTACTAGGGCATCAGCCATGTGACTTTTATCCTTGAATTCACCCACTTCCGGCTCTCTTTAACTTTGAGGAAATCACAGCTTCTCTCTCTGGTTTGCATAAATACTTAGGTTCTCTCCCAGCCTGACGCTTTCCTTAGTGTAGGTAAAAGTCTCTTATCCAAAAAAAAAAAGAGTCTCTTATCCATTAAATCCTGTCCCAATAGACAAGGAAAAACATCTTTACCTTTCTCTGAGATGTCCAAAACTTTCTATTAAGCCCATTTCAATAAATCATCTGCAACTAAAAGTGGTTAATGGGGATGATTACCTAATCTTAAAATAGGCTTCAGCTTTAGCCATATATACTAACATGAAACAGACTGAAGTATTAGGCACACATCATCCGAAGCCATTAGTAACTTCACATTTCTTCTTCTATCAAGCGTTTCTTCCATGATGTGTGTTTTCCCCATGGCAGTAGTAAAAATATTGAGGCCTCATTTGCAGATTTTGAGTTTCTAACTTAAGAATTTTCATCCAATGAAAACTATATGGTTTAGTACATTCTTCCTTTAGAATTTTTTTTTTCCATTTTTCCATTTATGCCCTCATACTCAAAAGAATATTTACCTTAAAGACACTCAACAAGGACAGTGCTTAAGGGGAAAGTCCTTTATGAATTCATAAAATTGGAGGGTAAATCATTCATATGCTTTAACATTTGGTTAGTTTTGCCTCGTTTGATTTTATTTCTACCAAGAGGTAAACAATAACATTTTATCTATGTCTTGTTATTTTAAACATCCTAGGAATTTTGTGCACATTTAATAGAGAAACTGGAATCAAAAAACTATAAGAATGTGAAAGAATATCTAACAGCTGCCCAATTATAATAACCTCAAGGCAAAGAGTTGGTCAGGGTGCAATTCTTTTGTGTATTTTTCATTTCCTTCTGACTTTTAAAAATATAACTTGTGTTCCTATAAATGCTACATCAAAGCAATCATAATAAATAATTAGAATATTATCAAAGTCTGTTTTGTCCTTCCAGCTGCTAGGACAGTTTTATTTACATAGTATTGTGAAGTGACTCAAAAACAGCTGCTATTTTATATGAGCTATTCCATGACTTGATTTGAAAAGCTTTCCCCACCATATCCAATGGCACTTTAACAGCAATGACAGACTCATGACAGAACAGTTTTTGGACTTTCATGCATCTCAAAAGGAAAATAGCTTTAATCGGTGGATGAGTGTCGTGAATAGGAATGTGCTGTTTTACAAGGGAAATGGTGGTCTGAGTTTGCCTGCTTTCAGACTGAGTAAAGTGTACAGCCACAGAAGTGCATCTGTCCAATGCCTAGAGGACTCTTGCAGAAATACATCCTGTAGAAGGTTCCCTTGCAAATTTAACTTCCCTCACCTGTGGAGAGTCATTCTCAGACACTCTCCAATAGAAAACAGAAATAGGGAGAGGCAGATAGTTGTGAGAGCTCCTGAAGCTAAATCCCATGGACAAAACAAAAAGGGGGTGGGGGTTAGGGGGACTGCAGCATGGGAAGAGAATGGGCAAGGCAAGAAGAAAAAAAAATACTAAAAAGACATTAAAAGGAGAAGAAAGGAAAGAGTGTTACCCCAAACGTTTCATTTGTTTTCTCCTACACACTGCAACAGTTTCCTTTTGCCATCATTGCTTGGTGCTGGGGAATGAACCCAGAGCTTAATATGTGCTGTCATGGTCTATCCATGAACTACACCTCCAATGCAAAAATCCCTTGATTAATTAATTCATGACTTGGTTGTTGTACAAATATCTCTCCTCTCACAAGAAGAAATTCTTCCTTGATTTTTCAAGGGAAAGGCACATACATGGAGGAGCAGTTTCAGTAGTATTTGACCACAGCAAAAACCTGCTATGAGTTAGTATGTCACCCCTGCCCACAGCATCTCAGGATCATTTTCTAATTAGGTTGCTTATTTATTTATTGACACACCAATTCATACTCATTATGCAGTTAGTAATGGGAAATGCAAGCTTTTAGTCTAAAGGTCTAATCAAGACTGTCAATCAACCTGTCCCAAATTTGTTATTGATAACATTTGGGAAATTACAGTTTTTATTATGTCAGCAGCTTCTGGCCAACTATTTTTTTTTCTTCAAACTGTTTTCAGATATTTTGTCTTGGCAGGCATAGTACACAGGACATGTGAACTGTCAGTTTTGCTCATGTCATAAATTTGTATTGAATACTTTATTCAATATGACCTTAAAGGTATGAGTCCACAAGAAATAAACAAGCCTTTATTTTTTTTGGTTTATATCTATGACTAAATTACTGTTTGACTCTCACAGTTCCTTATTAAGCTTTTTTGAAATGTGATATGTTTCTTTAAATTGTCCATGAATGGACATATGATTAACTAAATAATGAAATGTCCAAGAAATAAAATATTATGTAGGAAATAATAAGAATGATTTAAATCTTTATCTTGACCTCCAGTGGAAACAAATTAGAGAATAACTAAAATCACAATGAAACATTACCTTATACCATTGAAATGTTAAAAAAAGGACATAAAGTATCAGCAAGAAAGGGAAAAAAAATGAAAGTTTGTACATTGTTGGGAGTACTTAATACAGCTATCACAGAAAATAGCATGGAAGTTCTCCCCAGAATAAAAACTAAAACTACTGCAGAATTTAGTGATGCTACTTTTGGGTATCTATAGGAAAAAGCTGAAATGAATATGTCAAAGGGAAATCTGTACTCCCAATTTCATTGTAACATTGTTCACAATAGCCAAAATATGGAAGCACCATAGAAGCATTCATTAATGCATAAATAGCTAGAGAAAATGTATAACAAATACACAATGAAATACTATTCAGTCATTAGAAAGAAAAATCCTGTCATTTTCAACAA
Organism: Ictidomys tridecemlineatus; assembly: GCF_052094955.1. NCBI lineage: Eukaryota > Metazoa > Chordata > Mammalia > Rodentia > Sciuridae > Ictidomys > Ictidomys tridecemlineatus. The sequence goes on from NC_135482.1 coordinate 27,787,980, forward strand.
TGTGGAGAAATCAGGAAGGAAATGGTCTAAGTGAAGTAAGTCAGGAGTGGAAGACAAACACTGTCTCTATTGTATGTCAAATTAAAAATTTTTAAATCTATAGAAGTAGAAAATAAAATGACGGTTATCAGACTCTGAAGAGGTCTGTAAGGGGAGTTGTTGATTAAAGGGTACAGAGTTTCAGACAGACAAGAGGAAAATACTTTGTTCTTCATTGTCACTATATTCAATAATAACATATCATTACCTTAAAATAACTAAGAGAATAAATTTCAAATGTCTGAGCATAAAAATATAGGTAATCAAGGTGATGGATAGGTTAACTAGCATAATTTAATCATTCCACTTTGCATTTATTCATCAACATATTATTTAATACTATTAATGTATACAATTTGATTTCTCAGTTGAAATTAATATTTTAAAGATTTCAAAGAGCAAATATGTTAACATCAGTTATTAAAAGAGGGAAAAAGAGAAATTTGGGCTTTTTTTAGACATCTTTGTATTCTTAGTTGTCATGATCACATATTATGACATTACTTTTAGAATTCCTAAGAAATGTTAAGTAAATAGAATGTATACTAATATAAATTTGAACTTCTTCATTAGCATAATTTACATAGTAAATTACAACCTGTATTTGAACTATAAATACTTATTCTTCACACGTTCAACTAATTTAGCTAATAATAATGTTATGGTTTCATATTTATAATTAGTACTATTAATCCCCATCTGGTACACAGAAAATACAAAATTTTTAATTCTATCTCACATACTCTTGATTACAAACGTAAAAGGAAGGTTGACTCAGAGAAAAACTAACTCATCAAAGCTGCTGTCATCACTGATACTAACCTGAAGTCTATCATTACTTCCCAGATGACATTTTCCATGTGTAAGTTTGTGTAGATATGGGTCTTCCCATATAAAAGTGCCCATATAGGAACTGTGGAAACAAATATATGTGCAAAAACAATAATACAGTATTGAATTAATTTTTGTCTTGGTACTTAAGACTCTGGCCAACAGATGCCCAGATGAATAAAACATGCTAAAATGAGAAAGAATATGAAAATGCCACAGGCATATGCCTTGTGAATGACTGAGTCATTTGTAAATGTGTGTTAATGTCATACACTAAGCCTAGAAATTGGTGAGAGTAGGTCTGCCTGAGTTTAAATGTATCAATTGACATTTTGAACCACTAAAAATTTTCTTGTCATTCTGCATCCTTTTACTGTCGATTTCCTGCATTCTAGGGAACTTGAGAAAACACATCAAAAGAATCTTTATTTAATTACATTTTTGTAATATTTTCCCAATTCCCAATAGAAGTTCTGTTGTTTCTACCAAGAGCTATATTTTTATCTGTTATATTTATTTCCATTCAGACATATTTATAAACAAATGTATTATTAAAATATAAATAATTTTCTGCTTAAGTTGGTGAGTTAGGCAACTTCTGAGTTTAAAAAAAATCTTCAATAAATATTGCTTGTTAATCTAGAGAACAATTGGATATTATCTCAAATCCCAAATATAGATCTTATCAATTTCAACAAACTCTTTCCAAAATTCTAAGACTTTTATGATTGCATAGTATACTTCGTATACTGATGAGGCCACAGACAAATCAAGATGGCGCCTGGCACTTTGCCAGGAGGGTTGGTTTGAGAAGTAACACCCGAGAGCCATTAAGATGATGGAGATTCCTTAATGACTGACTGCTGTATCTAGATCTTGTTAATTAAGTTAAGCTGTGTGTAATGATTAAGATGATGAGGATTCCTTATTGGTTGACTGCTGTATCTAGTTTATGTTAATTAAGTTAAGCTGTGTGTGTAATTAGTTGGATATATACTTCTCTGTCCAGTAATAAAGCGGCTCCCGATGTATCAACCTTCACAAGTTGCTTGTCACTCCCCCCTTCCCCCCCACTCACTCCCTCACCCGTTAGTTTGCCAAGCCAGACTGCGGAAGTATACTTTCACAAATATCCAACCAATATATTAAAGTCAAAAACTCTATTAATACAAACTAATATTTTCAATATCTGAAAAATATATTTTAATAAAAGTTACAAGGGACATAATATTATGGTACTCTATTGGCAAATTCACTGGTATCTGTAGCATAAGCATGATATCAGGGCACATATGAATACATGCTGAATGTTCATTTAGTAAAACACTTTCAAGGACTATTAATACTACTTAATATATGATTAACAAAGGAAGTCGGAAAAGGGGAAACAGGAATGTGAAAGGCTACTCAGCATTACTAATCATGACAAACAAAACTCTATTGAGATATTACATTACACCTGTTAAAGATGGCCATTACTCAATAAACAACAATAACAAAAAAAGAAAATGACCAGTGGCGTTAAAGATGTGGAGAAATTGGAACCACTGGGCACTACTTAGGGTATGTAAAATGGCACAATCACAATTGAAAACAGTATGGAAGTTACTCATTAAAAATTTAAAAATGCAGTACCAAAAGATCCAGCAATGCCACTTCTGGATATTTATCCAAAAGACTAAAAACAGGATCCTGAAGAGATATTTGCACTCCCATGTTGATTATCACATTATTCACAGTAGCCAAACTGTAAAAATTTCCTAAATATTCACCAACAGACAAATAAGGATAGCATGAGATATATATACACATATGTATATGCCTACATATGTGTATATACATATATAATGGAATATTATTTATCTATAGATAGGAAACCCTATTGTATGTTAAAACATGAATAAACTTGAAGACATTATGCTAGGTGCAAAAGCCAGTCACAGAAAGACAAATACCACATGATAGTGCATATATGAGGTATCTAAAGTAGTCAAACTCGTGGAAGCGGAGAGTTGAAAGGTTCTGTTCAGCAGCTATAACATGCAAGATAGAGTTTTAGAGTTTGGCTGTACCACCTGGTGCTTGTTATTAATGATACTGTAGTGCACTTAAAAATTAAGAGAGTAGATTACATGCATTAAACTCTTTATCAAAAATTTTGTAAATATGTGATTCATAACAAAACAGGGTATTGTTATGCAAACTCAGTTGTTCCTATGAAATAACTAATTACATTTTGTATCAAATACATTTTATGGGTAATCTATTATTGAAGCTTGCTTATATAAATTGATCAGCCATAATTAATGTAAACTTCTTTGAAACTTTTCTTCCATGGAAATCATCATGAGAAACAACAGGGTATAGTAATCACCACGCTAGATTTACAATCTTGTGAACTTCATGACTGTATTTTCTAACATTTTATCTTCTATGAGCATGATATGTTGCCATTCCCTCTGAGCTTTAATTTTCTCATCTTTAAAGATGGGAATAAGAATAGGTACATCTTTGCTATGTTTAATAATACATTTCCCACAAAATACAGTGCTATGCAGTCAGTATTATATTAAGGACTCACTGGGTACCAGTAGTAGTTCCAGCAATGGCAGCACTAGGGCTATTAGCAGCAGCAGCAGCAGCATAGTAGTAATAGTTATAAAGGTAATAATAAAGGCAGCAATAGCAATAATCGAGGTAGAAATTGTAGTAGTTGAAGCAGTAATAGTAATATAAGGAGTAGGAGTGCCAATAGTAATAACAATAATAAAAGTAGTAATAGTAGCATTCAAAGTCCCTACTTGTCTTGATTTATTTATTTTCAATAGGACTTGTTCTAATTTGAACAAGATATATACCATGCTTGTATAATTACATCAAAATGGATTCTACTGTCACATATAATTAAAAAGAACCAATAAAATAAAAAATACAAAGAAACATTACACTAAAAAATAAAAACAACATAAAATATACATGCTGATTATATTGATTTTTCATTTTATGCTTTTTTCTAATAGAATATAGCTGGATAAGGTCAGGAATTGTTATCTATTTTGCTTCCAGATGAATTCCATAGTCTCAGCACAGTGGAAATAGGCAACAGTATTTGTTAAATAAATATACATCTTGCATTTTGAAAGTTCTGTTGTTTTGAGAGATTCTATTACAAATATAGAATAGAATACCCTGTTCTATTCTGCGTGTTGAATAACAACTCACTCTGATCACTGTAAGAATATGTCATATTTCCAGAAAAGCTTTACTTATTTTGGATAATGGTTCTTCTTGGCAGATCCAGGAGCACATAAAAACTTGAGAATCATTTTCTAGTTAATTCTTTTAATAGATATTTATTACCTACCATGATAGATGCTGGAGAAAAAATACGATGGACAATTATTATCTTCAAGAAGCTCACACCAGGGTAGGATAAATAAATATATAAGCACACACTTATATTGAAATTGTTTCAGGATACACAGTGAGCAAAAGTTTATACTCTGTTGGAAGTCTTCCAACAGGGAGCAGACTTTTAAAAAACTGTAAGTAAATATGCATTGTGTGAAATAGTGATAAGTGCTATGGAGAGAACAATAGAGCTCATTAAGAGGAACTGGAAGTACAAGAAGTACTATTTTAGGGATAAGAGATATTTTATCTAGTGCAGTTAGGGGAAACTTCTCTGATAAGATGAAATTTAAACAGTAATCTGAAATATTGTAGGAGTGGACCACGTACAATCTATGGAGAAAGAGGATTTAAAGTCAAGAGAACAGTGGGTTAAAAGTTCCAGATGAAGGAAGATTATGTGTTGAAATATCAGCAAGGAAACCATCATGGCTGGAGCAGAGAGGATAAGAGAGAATAAATAAGTTGAAGGGTGCTATGTTACACAAAATCCTATGGGTTAAAGTTTTGGTACCCAGAATGGTGTTATTGGAAGGTGATAGAGCCATCAGGAGTGACGCCTAGTGGTGCTCCTGAAGGGAAGTATTGAATTCAGGGCTTTTCCCCTCTCTTTTTCTTCCTGGTTGATGAGGGGGGTGATTTCGCTCTGCCACAATGTGCTGCCTCATCACAGACCCAAAGCCATCAATCGTGGGCTGGAACCTCCAAAATTGGAGCCAAAATAAATCTTTTCTTTTCCTGAGTTTATCATCTCAGGCATTTGCTCTAGTGATAGAAAGAAAGTTGACTCACACAGTAAGGGAGTAGACCCACAATGCACAAGGCTTTAGAAGCTGCTGAAAAGACTTTAAGATTTACTTGGAATGATATGTGAAAATATTGGAATATTTCAAGCCAAATGATGGCATGATCTGACATTTTAAAAGAATTACTCTGGCCACTGGGAAACTTTAAGAGGCAACAACAAAAACAAGGAAATTAGTTAGTAGAAAAATTAACCCACATTAACAGACTCTGATGGAACCACAATATTAGCCATGAAAATTGTGGGACACAAAGTCCTATTCTTGACACACACATTGCAGGTAAAGATGATAAGATTTACTGATGAATTAGGTATGGACATAAGAAAAGTGGTCTGATCATGTGGATGATCAGAGAGGCCTTTTACTAAAATGAGTGAAGCACTGAGAGGAGGAGGTATTGAGAATTCTTGCAATCTAATTGTGGAGGTCTTAGATATGAAGCAATGTTAGTAAATCAAAGCATATATGCACTTGATAGTATAAATCTCCAATGGAAAGAGCCCGTGGTATTAAGGAAAAGAGCATCAGGAAAGACTTTTCAGAGGAGGTTTTGCCTAAATAAATTGTCCACAGGAAGTAGGAATTGTTCACAAATTTAGGGGAAATATTATAGGGAGAGGACTCAGGATAATAAAACTTTAAGAGCAATAATTGAATAAAATAAATATAATTAACTTTAAAATTTTAAATGAGGGTGGAAATTTTGGATTGAAATTTCTCATCAATGAAGAACTGTGAAAAAAAATTTGAAGAGGAAAGTGATATGTTTACATGTACAATTTATGTAGGTTATTCTACCAATTGTGATATTATATATGAAGAAGAATTTAACAAGGCAGTTCAAACAATAAATAATGAAAGCCTGAGCCAAAATAGAAGAAAGACAAAGAGGAAAATGTGAGGTTCAATGTATAACCAAGATGAAATGAGAATTGGGCTTGGTGGTGGTGCCCACCTATGATCCCAGTGACTTGGGAGGACATAGCAAGAGGATTGCAAATTTAATGCCAGTCTCAGAAACTTAAGGAGACCCTGTCTCAAAAAATTAAATGGGTTGAGAATGTGACCCAGAGATAGAGCACTAGCATGTGCAAGGCCCTGGGTTCAATCCTTAATAATGAAAAATAAATTAAAAATGCAATGAGAGGACTTTACAGTTGACATATAAAAAGGAGAGGTCAGTGGTGATTCGAAATCTCTGGCAGCTAATAGAGTAGATGGTGTGCTATCAAGCAAGACTGAAAATACATAAGGAGGTCCAGAAAAAAATGGATTATGGATTTTTTTATAAATTGAATGTGATAGGAAATCAAAATAATAACAATAATATCAATATGTTAAGTGTTTACTATGTGCCAGCCATTTCAGATGCATTCTGTCATGAAAGCTTTATTACTCAGTAAATGAAGTAAATTCTCTTTATTTAAAAGGGGAGGGATGATATTTACACGACATAGGTAAATTAACTAATGTAGAAAAGCAGAGATTCAAACTCAAATATTTTCTTTAATCCAGGGACAAATTTCTTAGCCACTAGACCCTAGATAACTAAGTCTGAACTCATGGAAAACACCAAGCCAATAACAGAAATTTGAGAATCATCTGCATTCAGTTGCATATATGATTTTAAAATTAAAACCATAATAGTTGATAAGATATCAAGGAAAAGCGTGAAAAATGAAAAGCAATTTGCTGCAGCAGAAACTCCAACAAAAAGTACCTAAAATATGTAGAAAGAAAGAAGAAAGAACCCATAAAAGGCACAGAAATTCAATTTACAAGGGGATGGCAGAGAACAATCAGAAGAATAAAAGGTCTTAAAGGTCAACAGAGAAGAAGACTTCAAGCAGAAAGGGGATGTTCAATGCTGCTAAAGGCAGTACAATATATATCAATTGATTTTAACAATTAGGGGTCCATCACTGAGGACAATTTCTGTAATATGGTGAAAAATAAATTGTAAATAGTGGCTCAAGAAGCAATTGGGAGTTTGGGAATTGGACACTTTTATATTACACACTAGTTGGATAAGAAAAATAAGGAAGATGTTTTATGATAGCTACAGGATGATCCAGGATTAGTAGATTAAAAAAAAAACAATTGTTTTGGGAAGAAAACAAACAGTTGAAGGGAAAGAACCTGCAGAATAGAAGATATTAGAGATTCAGGACAAACAGTATAAAGGATGAATTAGATTTTGGAATATGTGCAAGAGGTTATCAAGACATATTATAAGATTGTGAACAGAATTTTAAACAGAATTTGTTCAATGAGCTTGAACAACAAAATATATGTATAATAATGATGTTAAGTTACTCTCTATGGAGAAATACTCAAGATTTAAAGGGATGGAATGATTTTATGATGAAATAGGAAGAAGATCCTCTATTTCATGTGAGTAAGTTGTGCACTAACCAGGGAACTTGAAAATAGCCTTGTGATGGGAGAGGTAGATGCTAAAATCAGATAAAAGAACTTAAGTGTACACTGAGTTTATTATGATCATATAGTGCTGTTATTGAAGACATATAGGAAAGCCATCATAAAAATAGGAACCACTAACATAAAGGAATTAAAGTCAATGTGTGTGGTGGGGGAATAGGGATATAGTATTCCACTTATTTACATAACAGTTCATACAATACAGCCCATCTCTGCAACTGGCCTAATACTTCAATCTATTTCTTTCCTAAAATTTGTTCAGATTAAATCATCTTTTCAATTGTCAACCAGAAGACGGTTGCTTCATGCTTTTCCTCATCATCAAGAAAAACAACAACTTTAGAACATGATAAATGTGACAGTCACAATAAGAAATTAGAAAAAGATGTGGAGCTCTCATAAAAATATGTTCTCCAAGTTCTATTATAACTTTGTAGTGGATATCTATTCAAAAAGGATTGTTTTTCCCTGAAAACTCCTTTATTTCAAGTTGAGTTCTACTGTAAATATTGTTTTATACTTTCTCCAAATAACTATCTATGATTATTTATGCAGGAAATTAGTAAGACCAATGGAAATTATTTCATTTTTGTCTTCTAATTTAATGGGTCTATTTTCTTTCTTGATTTTTCTCTGAGAGACGGCTTTTGCCAGGTGGTAGATAGACTCAATTTGTGAGACTCTAATGATTTTGTCATTTTAAAGATATTATAGGAAAATGCCTGAAGTTCCTCTTAATCTTTCTCTCATCCCCTTGGTAAGCATCCTTGGTGTCATCAATCTGTGGTTTATCTCTTGGATAGTGCTCCTCAGTTTTTAAATTATTTTTTCCTATTTTAGATTTCCAATTTCTGTCCTGACTTTTAGTCTGTATGATTCAGAATTTGGCAACCACTAAGTGAAAAAACACACCAGGAAAATCAGGTTTAGAGCAATATGATTTTTACAAATTTTAATACATAAATTGCAATTCCCATCCCAATTAAAAAATATTGAGTAATGACCATATTAGTTAACTTTACACCAACAATGATTAATTAAGTTATACATTGTGCTCACATTGATACTTTTCGATTACCTAGTGGTTGTCATTTTGTGTATAATCTTAATCTTTAAATGTCCTTGCAACAACAACATGTTTACTAAAGATAATTAGACCTGAGGGTTGCATTCTAATAAGAAAAACTTATGTATCAATTAAATAGAATATTAGGTTCAAATAAAAATGGTGATGTTAAAAGAGCTTATTTATTTTCCAATTGCCACATGTTATCGAAAATGCCAATAAATTGCCTATTTATAGTCTTATCAAGATATTGATACATATTGAACATTTCCCTAAATCTGATAGTAACTATGATCTACTAACTTTAGCACTAATACTAAGGACAACATCCAGTTGGCATGTATTAGTGAAGATACTTTATTATTTTATGACTATAAGATCTTCTGAATTCTCAAATTCTGTAGTATTCAATGCTACTACTCTAGCTTACAACTACCAGAGGCCTAGACCTATTTTCAAAAATCATTTTAGAAAAATTTTTAAAACTCTTAGGGAAAAAAAAGTCATCAAATTTTAATGAGTATTGAGCTATCCCAATATCTCAAGTTGGAAGAATCTAGGACACAACCAGACCTTAATTGTGTTAATAACTTATACTCTATAAAAACACAATGTTTTTATACAGTACTTTCATATGCATCCTTTCATTGTATGTCCATGACAACTGAAAACAAGGCTGTCAGTGCTAGTCCCTTTCTTGCAGATGAAAAAAAAAATGGCCTCAATAAATAAAGCAACTTGTGAAAGGAAGCACAATAAATGAATATCTGAGGCCCAAGTCTCCTGAAGAGATTATGCATTAAATAACAAAAGATAGCAAATGAGAACACAGGTCTCATGACTCTAAGTATAATGTATGATACAAAACAATAGGTTATAATTCAACATTTATTGAATGCTCTTATTTGAATATGGGTGGTATTTCCCAGAGGTTCCTATGGAAAATCATTGACCCCAGGGTCATGTATTGGGAAGCTTTGTAGACTTTAGGAGGCACAACCCAGTGGGAAGCATTTGTATCATTGGGGATATGCCCTCAAAGGTGTCTATAGGACCCCACTCCTTCCTTGCTCTTCTTTCTCTGCTTCATGACTAAAAATGTGGCCAATTTTCTCCTGTTTTCTTTCCCACCATTATGTGTCACAATCTACCACCCCAATCAGAACTGAGCCACTGCAGGTGACATACCTTTGAACTTCTTTGAACTGAATAAAACTTTTTCTTTTTACAAGTTAGTTGTCACTGTTATTTTTCATAGTAACACAAAAGTGACAAATAAACTGAAACTATCACTATAGTTTACAATGTGTTATAATGTCCAAGGGTAAAATAGTGAGGAAAAACATACATGAACTTTATTTTCATAAGATCTATACTGAAAGATGAAGACATTAATTAAATAATTTCATCAACAAATGCCAACTTACTTAATCTGAGCATTAAGAAGGAAAGGCATAGGATTTCCAAAGGAAATATAACAAAAGAATCCTGACTTGGACTGGGGCAGAGAGGCTGTGGAGGACAGCTTGTCATGAAGTCTATGCAGCAGATCATCTAAATGAACCTGAGATGGACAGTAAACTGAATCAATTTACTTTAGAGGGAAAACAACAGACGCAAAGGACATGGGGAGGAAGAGAACACAGATGATTGGACTTGTTGGAATTCCAGGGTAGTGGAAGAACTAAGAACTAGAGAAAGAGAAGACTCAGATGGATCTGAAGAAACAGGACCAATCATTAAGATCCTCTCAAGCAGTGTCAAGTATTTAGATCTTGAATAATAATCTAACCAAGATGGTGGAGTATGAGATACCTTTCCTAATGTTCCTATGATAACCATCGTCATCACCACCACTACAGCAAAAACATAAAAAAATCAGATGGTTAGATAGATAGGTAAATAGACATGATAGTGATGCTTTTCACAAACCAAAATATCCAAAGAGGGCTTAAAGAACAATTAAAGAATCTGCAGCAACACAATAGAGCAACAAATAAAAAATATAAAGTAAAAAAACTAAAGAATATCTCAATCAATGTCCATATAGGAAGGATCACTGATGATACCATCATACCTGAAATACCAGGAGACAGGTAACAGCAATGAGGAAAGTTAGAGGCTATTAATATCTACCACATAGCAGGAACCATCCTGGTTACCAGTAGCCTGTTTTGCAGAAGACAGATATTTTTGCCATCCAGGTAACCAAAATCACTCTTGCTGAGGAACCTAAGATGGGGAGATCTAGCTGCATACCTCTCCCCAATCTAAGGATCAGCCACTACTGGGCTGCTTCAGAATAGGAACCATGACCTCTCTCGATGCCCTGACCCTGGAGTGGTGACCACTTCACAAATATTCATATTCTAGACCCAGGATCTGTAGATAAAATAGACTTCCCACATCTCAGATACTGAGGCCATTGCCATAGTGAGCTAATTTGTGGTCTGACTCCTACAGTTAAGCTCTCCTCCGTGTGCCAGGATTCCAGGAAGATTTCTTAGATAAGTAAAACCTGCCCTGATTCTGTAGACATGGTAACTCTATTCATGTTACATGCCCATATATCTACTCTTGGTTCCCTGTCTTCTTCACAACATCTTGGCTCCCTGCCTACTTCACAAGCATCTGTACTTCACACACTGTTACTAGTGCATCAGCAAGGACACCTGCCCTCTGGGCACAAGTATCACTATCACCCTGCACCCCAGAGTCAAAGTCTTTCCACATATGCTCATGCTTCAGGTCTCATTTTCATGGTCTCTCCATAGGGACCACTTATCAATAACTAGTACAACTGTCACAATAAGAAAGACCCTCTTTGCCCAGGGGAGTCCTTTCAGCCTCAACTTGTCTAGAAGAAGTTGTATTGGGGGGGGGGAGATTTAGCAGCCATCTCTACAGAATGTTCCTGACAACTATAACGGCCAGTAAAGTATTGGCCACTGAGGATCTCTACAATCTTCATTCACACTGACCTCATCAGACACAACTACTCTGAAACTGTATAACTGAGCCCTCCCTGGTTCCACAATCATCACACCTCCCACAGCAATCATATTTGTTCTCGCCAATCTCACCCTTGTAGGGGAAGATCTTTCTATGTTGAAATTAGTCCATAAAGCCTTTAATAAGTGACTGTTCATAAAATGAGCAGAAATCAACATAAGTCTACAAGAAACTCAAAATCCCAGGAGACATAACACATACCAAAAAAACACAAAACATAATAATTTTCTAGTAGATGACTCAAAAGAAAAAGAAAGAAAGGAAAAACTGAGATCTATAAATGGCCTAACAAATAATTCAAAATAATTGTTTTAAGGAAGCTCAATGTGTTAGTCAGGTTTTGATTGACATGATCAAAACAACTGACAAATAAACCTTACAGGGAGAAAGACTTATTTTGGTTCATGACTTCGGAGGATTCAATATATAATTGGCTAGCTCCAAGGCAGAAGCATCATGGTGGAAGAGCATAGCAGAAGAAAATTATACAGTTCATGGCAGTAAGGAAGCAGAGAGATGAGGAGAAGATAAACCCTTCCACATCATGCCCTGTCAAATAGATTAATCCCCCAATATGGTCAGAGCCCCCAACATTTAATCATTGACTAAAAGTCTCCCCTCTGAAATTTGCTGCATTTTGGAACATGCTTCCAAAATATGAGCATTTGGATCATTCCAGATTCAAACCATAACATTCGGCAAGTTTTATGAAATTACAGAGAAAAAAAATCAATGAAATCAGAAAAATATTAAATGACATAATAAAAAATTTAACAGAGAATTTGAAATAATTTTCTTAAACAAAAATAGAAATTAAGGAGATTAAAAATTACAACAAATGAAATGAAAAATGCAGTGGAGAGCATCAAAAGCAGAATTAATCAAGCAAGAGAATCTGTGAACCCTAAGACAGGTTATTTGGAAATAACGAATATTTAAAAGAAAAAAGAATTAAAAGGAATAAGGAAAACTTGTGGAACTTATGAGACAGCATCAATATAAGATTTTATTAAGGAAAAGAGAAACAAAAATGGAGAAGCTTATTTAAATAATCAATAGGAGAAAAGTATGAAAATCAGGGGAAAGTTATAAATATATAATAAAAAGAAGGTCAAAACTTTCCTATAAGACACAATCCAAAAAGACTGCACTAAGACATTTTCAAAAAATCAAAGAAAAAGAGATTATCCTTTCAGTAACAAGAGAAATTTACATATAAATGAGTTCTAACAAGTATAGCAGCAGATTTCCCAGCAGAAAATTATAGGCTAGAGAGTGAGACATGATATATTCAAAATACTGAAGGATGATCTGCCAACTAAAAATATTGCATTCAGTAAGTACTGCCCTTCTAAAATGAAGAAAATAAAAAGACTTCCCTCCACAAACAAAATCTGATGTATTCACCAACTCTAGACCCATCTTATAAGAAGTGCTAAACAAAGTCCTTCAAGCTGAAAAAAAATTAGCTAGTTACATAAAAAATATGAAAGTATAACTCATTTTTTAAAGTCAGTATACTGTACAATTCATAATATTCTAATTCTTTAATGGTGATGTACATAATCAATCACATATTTAGTCTGAAATTTAAAAGGCAAAACCATTAAAAAATAACTATAGTCACAATAATTTGTTATAGGTTATACAATATAAAAATGTGGATTGTGACATAAAAATATAAAATGTCTGTGGGAAGTGGAATAAAAGTGCAGAACTATTTTTCATGTAATCACATTCATCATCTTAAAATAACCTATTATAAAAATTTTTTATAAAAGCCATAATCATAAAGCTAGAAAACATTAGATCCATGAAAACCAAAAAGTAAAGACTCAAAGCACGCCATGAGGGAAAATTACCTATAGAGAGAAAAAATTCCAAGTAGGGAAGAAATCAAAAGAGAATCCATAAAACAACCCCAAAGCAATTAAGGAAATGGAAGTAAGTCCTTCCTCTTCATAATTACTTTTAATATAAATAGATTAAACTCACAGAAGTGGTTGAATATACTAAAGAAAAAAAAAAGGCCAGGACCCAAGTATGTGTCATCTATAGAATACTCATTTCAGCTTTAAGGACATTCATGGATTCAAAAATGATAAGATAGAAAAAGATATCTCAACTGGGTGTGGTGGCACAGACCTGTAATTCCAGGAACTGGGGAGGCTAAGGGAGGAAGATCACAAGTTCAAGGCCAGTCTGGGAAACTTAGCAAGACCCTGTCTCAAAATAAAATAGTAATAAATAAGTAAATAAATAAATAGGACTGGAGATGTAGCTCAGTGGTATAGTGGTAGAATGCTCTGGGTTTAATCACCAGTATAAAAAAATTTAAAACAATATTCCATGCCAGTGGATACCAAAAGAGGCATGAGTGTCTATACTTACATCATAAAAAATAGAGTTTAAATCAAAAATTTGCAAAGAAGTATTTTATAATGATAAAGAACTGAATTCGTCAAGAAAATGCAACTATTGTAATCATATACGCACCAATATCAGACCACCTAAATACACAAAGCAAATGGTAATAGATCTGAAGAGACAGGAAGACTAAAATATAATTTTAATAGAGAACTTAAGTATGCCACTTTCAACAATGGACAGATTGCTCAGATAGAAAACCAGTAAGGAAACATTACATTTGATCTACACTTTAGAAGAAATGGACCTAATATACTTATACAGAACATTACACCAACATTACAAACAGTAGCAAAAACATATTCTTGTTAAAAGCATTTGAAACATTTTCCAGTATAGATCAAATGATAGCTTACAAAACAAATCTTTAAAATTTTTAGAAAATTGACATCATAACAAGTAGTATTTCTGGCCATAGTGGTATGCAATTAGAAATAGATAATAATAGGAATTTTGGAAATTTCACAAGTATGTGAACATTAAATAACATTCTCCAAACAACCACTATTTCAAAGAAGAAATTAAAATACAAATTCTAAAATGTCATAAGAAAAATAAAAACGGAAACATACTACATCAAAATATATGGGATACAGCAAAAGCAGTTGAAAGAGGGAAATTTATAGCAATAAATCCTGCATCAAAAAAGAACGTTTGCCAATTAATGGTCTACAGCTATACCTCAAGGAACTAGAAAACGAGTAACTAACTAAGTCAAAGTTAGTAAAAGTAATAAAGATCAGAGTAAAAATAAAATATATTAAAAAGCAATAGAAAACAACAAAATGAATAAGAACTTTTTTTTTCTAAAGGTAAACAAAATTAACATGTTTAGTTAGACTAACTGTGGAAAAAAAGAGGGAAGGCTCAAATACAATCAGAAATTAAAAAGGAGACAATTTAATGGATGTTATAGAAATCCAAAAGACCGCTCATAAGAGACTATCATGAGTAATTACATGCCAAAAAAAAAAAAGAAGTACACTAGAAGTGGATAAATTATAGACACATTTAACCTACCAAGACTAAAGCCTCATGAAGAAATTGGAAATATGCATAGAGCAATTGTGAGTAAGGGATTGGACCAATAATAAATCACCCTCCATTAAACAGGGGACCTGATAGCTTCACTGTTGGATTCTACCAAATATTCCAAAAACTAATACCAATCTTTCTCAAACTTTTTCAAAAATATTCAAAAGAAGGGAATATTTCTAAAAGAATGTTTCAAGGTTAGCATTAGCCTAATAGTACAAAGACACTGCAAAAAGAGAAAATGCAGGCCAACATCCTGATAAACATAAACACAAAAGAACAAAAGAAAAAAACCTAACTAAATCCAACAGCATATTAAAAATCATTCATTATAATCCCATGAACTTAACCTTGAATCTGAGGATGATTCTATATATATGACTCTATAAATGTGATATACCACATTAAATGAAGAGCAAAACAAATATGGTCATCTCCATATATGGAGCAAGAACATTTACTAAATTTCATGATGAAATCATGATGAAAATTCAAAATATTAGATTTAGCAAAAATGTATCTTTACACAAAAAAGGCCATACATGACAATACCATGGCTATTGTCTTACTCAATGGTGAAGCACTGAAATATTTTCTTCAAGATCAGAAACAAAACAAGGATGAACACTATTACATTTCTATTCAAAATAGAACAAAAGTCCTAACCAGAGTAATTAGGCAAGAAAAATAAATAAAAAACATCAAAATAGAAAGAACAATTTAAAATTCTTTCTGTTTGCAGATGACATGATCTTATATATATATAAAATCTTAAATCCACCAAAATACCTGTTAAAACAAATAAACAAATTCAGTAGAATTACAGAATAGAAAATCAATAAACAATAATCAGTAGTAGTTCTACTACTTTACTAACAATGAGTTACCGAATTAAGAAATGAATAAAACAATATCATTTTATAATATCTACAAAAAGGAATTAAATAAATAGAAGTAAATTTAATCAAGGAAGTAAAAGACCTTTATAGTGAAAACTATAAAACATTAAAACTGAGAATGGAACCACTATTTGACCCAGCTATCCCTCTCCTTGGTCTATACCCAAAGGACTTAAAAACAGTATACTATAGAGACACGGCCACATCAATGTTTACAGCAGTACAATTCACCATAGATAAACTGTGGAACCAATCTAGATGCC
This sequence comes from Ictidomys tridecemlineatus, assembly GCF_052094955.1. Classification (NCBI taxonomy): domain Eukaryota; kingdom Metazoa; phylum Chordata; class Mammalia; order Rodentia; family Sciuridae; genus Ictidomys; species Ictidomys tridecemlineatus. Next base: position 27,804,211 of record NC_135482.1, read on the forward strand.
CTTCAGTAGATGAATGGATAAAAAAAATGTGGCATATGTACATAATGGAATAGTACTCAGCAATAAAAGAGAATAAAATCATGGCATTTGCAGGTAAATGGATGGAGTTGGAGAAACTAATGCTAAGTGAAGTTAGCTAATCTCCAAAAAATAAATGCCAGATGTTTTCTCTGATATAAGGTGACTGACTCACAGTGAGGCAGGGAGAGGGAACATGGGAGGAATAGACGAACTCTAGATAGGGCAGAGGGGTGGGAGAGGAAGAGAGGGGGCAGGGGGTTAGCAAGGATGGTGGATTTTGATGGACATCATTATCTAAATTACATGTATGAAGACATGAATTGGTGTGAACCTATTTTATATACAACCAGAGATATGAAAAATTGTGTAACAATTTTTCTATATGTGTAACAAGAATTGTAATACATTCCACTGTCATGTATTTAAAAAAAATAAAATCAATTTTAAAAATATATTTATTATTTTTGAAAAAGGCACCACTCACAAATAAATGGAAAAATGCACCATGTTCATGAATTGGAAGAACCTAATATTGTTAGAAAAAAAATTATATATGTATATAAATTCAATGCACTCCCTATCAAAATTCTAATCTATTTTTCAAAGACACTGAAAAAACAAACCCAAATTTCATATGAGCCACAAATACCCTGAATAGTCAAAGCAATCTGGAGTAAAAGAGAAAAGGTAAGCAGAGATACCAACTACTCAGTTTCAAAATACACACAAACTTAGGGTAATCAAAACAGCATGGTGCTGGCATAAAAACAGACTCAGAGTCCAATGGAACAGAACAGAAGGCACAGAAATAAATCCATGCATTCATGGTCAATTAATTTTTGACCAAGAAGCCAAGAACACATACTGAGAAAAGGTAAGACTCTTTAATATACAGTAGTAGGAAAATGGAAATCCACCTGCAGATAAAAATAGATCCTCATCTCATACCATATACAAAAATCAACTTAAAATGTATTAAAGATTTAAATTAAAGATCTAAAACTGTGAAACCACTATTAGAGAAGTGTTAGGAAAACAGTCTGAGGCAAGGCATTTTTGGATATGACCCCAAAAGCACAAGCAATAATATTCAAAAGAGATAAATGAGATTGCATCAAACTAAAAAATTCTGTTCTTCCAAGAGACAACCTATAGAATAGGACAATACATCTGAAAATTGTACTTCTGATAAGGGTTAATATTCAAAAAATATAAGGAAATAATAAGAAGAAAAGTAAAATGATTTTAAAAATGGACAAGGATCTACCTAGACATTTCTGAAAAGAAAATATCCAAGTGACCAAGAGATTAGGGAAAAAAAGTTCAACTTCACTACTTATTAACGAAATGCAAATTAGAGTCCCATGAGATATATCTTACAACTATTAGAATGGCTATTATCAAAAAGACAAGAGTTGTGAGAATACAGAGAAAAAAGAACTTCTGTACATACTTGGTAGGAAAGTAAATTAGTACAGCCATTATGGAAAATGAGATTTTAAGCAACTAGATCCTCATAAATAAATAAGCTAGAACTCCACCATAATTTTCAGCAATTCTGCCATTGGATATCTAAAAATCATCAAAGGGAATAAAATCACCATCTCATAAATATATTAGTTCCTGTGTTCAAAGTATCAATAATTCACAATAGCCAACATATGAAATCTAAGTTCTACAAAATGGATGAATGGATAAAGAAAATGTAGTATATATACACAATAAAACACTATCCAGTCTTAAAAAAATGAAGAAATAAATCCTGTTATTTTTGATAACCTGAATAAACGTGGAGGACTTCACATTAAGTCAAATAAGCCAGGCCCAGAAAGAAAAATCCTGCATATTTTCATTTATATGTGAAATATAAAATTTGAACTCAGAGAAACAGGAAATAGAACAGTGATTACTAAAGATTAGGATTGAAAGCCAAGGGGAATATATTGGTTCAAAAATATAAAATTTCATTTGGACAGCGGGAATGAGTTCAAGACGTCCACTACATACTGTAGTAACACCAGTGAATAACAATGTATTGTAAACTCAAAAGTTGCTAAGAATATATATTTTAATGTTATCATTAAAAATTATTATTAAGTAATTATTAAGTACATGAGCTTGACTTGGCCAATTCACTATGATACATATATGACATCTTGAATTGTCAATTAACTTTTAAAAGACTTGGCTATTTGTTATTAAGATAATATAAAGCCATTGTGAAATGATCAAGGCATATTGTAGAGGAAGTGTGATATGATGAGACTTTTGTAAAGGTAACCTGGCTGCAGTGTAAGGAATAAATTAAACAAGGCCCAGTGTGGATTCTCAGAGAATATGTGACAAGCTGTTCTTAGATATCTAGTGAGATACTGTAGAGCTGGGTCAGGAAAAGCTTTCATGGATGTAAAGAGAAGAACAGAAGAGGATATAATTAAGAATTTGCTATTTTTTAAAAATTATTATTGACAGGACTGGGTGATGTTCTGTATATGTAGATGAGAGAGAGAGAGAGAGAGAGAGAGAGAGAGAGAGAGGGAGAGAGGCTAACAGTGACACCAACACTTTTCTGATCAGTGGATTGTTTCAAAGAAGTGAATCACTGAACAGCTCTCTTCAGCTGGTTGTGTATTTGTGAAAGGAAGCAACCCAGCTGGGCAAACTATAATAGCTGCTCACATTCAGAGAGTGCTTACCATGTGCAAGCACTAATCTAAATACTTTATATTTATTAGTCTTCCCAACTACTCACTGAGCTGGTACTATTAGCCTCACCTTACAAATCAGGAAACTAAGGTACATAATGATGAATAACATACTCAAACACACACAACTCAGAAGAGATGGAGCTGAAACATAAAATCAGGCATGCAGCTCCAGACTTTGTTATTTTAAACACCTCATATACTGCCTTTCGACAGTAACCTCATTTTTAGAAGAATTTATTTCCATTGTCAATTCCTAATGTCAAATACAGAAGTTGATGAGCATGGTTCTTGCAATAAAGCAGGGTGTCTTGTTTTAAAAGACTGTATTGATGTCAAAGAAAAAAGGAGATGTACCCTGGCTCTATTTTAGGTCTAATGAACCTGCCAGAATAAACAGCCACATACTTAATGGTATTAGATAAACATCTTACATATTGAATTTATTGTTGTCATTTAGTCTACATCAAGCAATTCAAGTCACTTTGGTTATTCTAGTTCCTTTGACATGCTTTAAAAACAAAATCTAAATTAGGGTGGACTGAAATCTTAAATTGCAGCCTCACATTATGGTTATAGCTTCAAATTATGTTTGTTGAGCTTCAGACAAATCCTAAGTTCTTCTTTGTATCTTAAGTCTTGTTGGCACACATTTGGTGGATGGTAGCATATCCATAATCAACAAACAAGGTACTCCTTCTTTTATTTGCTCTTTGATAAATTCTTTATAAAGACTTATACGTGAACTTAGAAAATCTAGGATAGAAAATGAAGCAATACTTTTAAAGTATTCAAATTTTGCTCTATATTGGTAGTTGCTTTTCCTCATCTTCCTCCTCCTTTAATAGTCTTAAACTTTAGTGTTTTTTGTTTCTTTAGAAAACTTTAAGCAAAATCACATAATTATTCTTTGGGATGTGGCAATCATATATTGTTGATATTGCTTAAAATCAGTGTTCTAATTCTAGAAGAACATGTTTGAGACATACAAGTAAAAGGTATTTATTTCAGAGAGCTCTAAATTTGTCTTTGGGAATAAAAAATTAGTCTATTATTTGATTTTTTTCCAAACTCAAATTCTAAGTTTCCAAAAGGAAAATTTTCTAACATTTTAATCATTTAATTGAGTTTTAAAAGCTTTATTAAAATTTATTTTACTGTACAATAAAATGGCTCTATTTTTAGTTCATAAATTGCTAGGGGAAGAACACTCTTAAACATATAAGCAATATCAATATATTGTTTCAACTAATTTTGGGAACATATTGCTTCTCTCCCATTTTCAAAATGAAACAATTAAATCTCAAGAAAAGCTATATACCTGTTCACGATTGTGGAGAGTTGGAGCCAGAAAAAGAAAGAAGACAGGAAGGAGGGAAGGAAGGAAAGAAGGAAGGAAGGAAGGAAGGAAGGAAGGAAGGAAGGAAGGAAGGAAGGAAGGAAGGAAGGAAGGAAGGAAGGAAGGAGGGAAGGAAAAAAAAGAGGAAGGGAGAAAGGGGAAAGAGATGTGTATAGAGAGAGAGAGAGAGAAAGAGAGAGAGAGAGAAGAGAGAGAGAGAGAGAGAGAGAAGGAAAGAAAAAATAGTGCTCCAGCTGTTTCCAAATTTGCTCCTATAACAAATATACTATAAGATGAGAAAGTAAAAACATTCCCACCTATCCTCTATACTACAATAGATGTGTTTTATGCTTCAACAGTTTTGAAATTGTTGAACAGTTTTAAAATTAAAACACATTTTATAATTGATTTCAAAAGAAATTTAACAAGCACCAAATATAGAGGTAAATTACTACTTTCAGGTCATTGCCTGTGCATGAACTTGGGTCAGGTGTCACCTATCAGTTCCATAGAATTATTTGCACTATGGAATCTTGGAACATTCTAATTAATGTAAAATTGTAATTTAACTACCAATTAAAATGTCTTCTTAAAAAATTAGATGAAGATGCAGCTCTGTAATGAGACATTACTGGGTTCACTGAAATTCCTGCCACACTACAGGCAAAGAAATTAAAGGCAATAGAATTGAAAGTTCACATTTGAGAAGTGACTGACTCATGCATCATGAAAAGCTACTACTTATGCATTGAATATCTATCTGCCAAAAGCTGACTTCAAAGAGAAATGAGCATCTCCCAGGGAGCCTGATCCAATTAAAGAAAATAAAAGTATACATTTATAGAATAAGACAAAGAAAGGTGCTTGGGTTTTCTTTAACATGACTTGAAAGTATATCTACTCCTGTGAGCTAGGCAGAGAAAAATATAAGCATGCAATTAAAAAATAAAATGTATGGTATTTAACTTTCAGTACAGAAAATTGAATAAATAAAAAGGTAAACAAAGAACTTAAAAGCCAGAAAATTCTTCTCAAGGCTTACCTCCAGTGATCTCCATATAGTTTGCTTCTGGTTTTCTACAAGATAACATGACTTTAAAAGAAATTATAAATGAAAACTTGATTTTAAGCATTTTACATGCAGAGAAGATTATTTTTTGTGGGTTTGACTTCAAAAATTCAATAACCTTCACATAGACTCATAACTCAATACCCTGCACTGAATCAGAAATGCCTATAGCTTAGTATTTCTTCCTTTAGCTTAAATATGTGATATGTGACAAATATATAAAGATCAGTTTGAATATGTGTTTTTCCTAATCTCTCACTCTTGCTCCTCCATAAAAATAAATATTTGGAGAAGTGGTGTGGGTATACATTAAGAGTTACAAAGTGAAGTGACTTTAGATACACAATAGGTGTACAATGAGCACCAAGTATTATACAAGAATGATCAAAAGGACTATGTCTGGCTCATGTAAAGGAAGTCAGTGCTGCTTATCATTGTGAAATTATTGCTAGGTCTAAGAATGGTCAAATTTACTATTTGATCCCTTACTTGTTTTTTTTCCCTAATACTCCTACAAATGCAGAAGAGTTTTATATTTTAAACATTATATTATTTAAAAGTTGGCTCAACTGGGAAAAAAAGGCAAAGAAATAATGGAATAACCTCCATTTCAATAAAATATACCTGCCACCCATGCATGGGTAGGTCTCCTATGAAAAATCAGTGAGATAGGGTGCACATTTGGCATATGCATTCTATAATTGAGGAGGAGAGGGAGAGAAGAAACTTCTAAGACACACAGATGGGGACTTCCCATCCACTTCCCTCTTCTACAGACAATATTTAAATGATCTTCCTCCATGACTACTCCAAACTCTAATATAAAAGGTGAGATATCAGAATAGAGAAGTGGATGGAAGGATAAGAAGAGCAAGCTAAACCCTATAGAAATGAAGACTCAAGTCTTTGGGGAAGACATCCTGTTTTAGCTACAGTAATATAAATGTGAAGAATGAAAGATTATTGACATGGTATCTAGGAACCAAGGTGATCAACATTAATCATCTTTCACATAAAATTTCTATAATTTTCCACAAACCCAGAGATTAGAAAAATCTAATAGAATGTAAGTAAAATGTGTGAAACAGAATCGATAAACAAAAAAAGCACCGACCAACTACACTAATTGGGATTCCCCCCATCCAAATCCAGTACACATTTAAAAAAATGTATTGTTGTGCTGGGTAGTGTGCCAATTAAATTAAGTAGGCCAGGCAGTCTGCCTTTAAGTAGAGTAAATCCCAAAGCTTATTTAATCCTATCTCTTTTCCACTATTCCCTCAGAGAAAACCATACTTGATTCTATTCTGTTGCGAGCAATTACCCTCTTCCTGAAAAGTTCCCTGCCTCCACTGTCTCAGGGATCCCCTGACACATCTTTGAAAACAGGAAGTAAATATCAATTCCATGTGGCTCCAGTTCCTCTGACTACCTCTTATTGCATTCAGCATAACTTACAGTTTAATATTATTTATAGCAATAAAAAAGAGCATCGTGATGGTTTCCAGATGTTAGTAACATCTAGGAAGAAAGATGATTCAGAAGCAAGTATTGTAGACTTCCAATAGAAAGGAAGATAAGACTCGGAAACTATAACCCATATCCTCTATTCCATTTTTTTCCCCAAAGGAGAAAACTTCTGATAATGAAAGTAATTCCTGCTAATTTAAAAGTATTCAAGTAGACATTTCTCCAAAGGAGATGCATGAATAGTCAATAGGAATATAAAATGAATATGATCAATATCATTAATTATCAGGGAAATGCAAATCAAAACTACAATGAGACATTACCTCACAACTGTTAAGATGGCAGTTGTTAAAAAAAAATAAAAATAAAGTTTTGGCAAGGATGTGGAGAAATTAGAACCCTTGAACATTTTTAGTGAGAATGCAGAATGGTGCAGTCACCAAGGAAAATAAGAAAAAGAGTTTCCTAAAAATAAAAATAGAATTACCACATGACCTAGAAATCCCACTTCTGGGTATCTACTCAAAAAAATTTGAGTTGCAATATCAAAGAGATATCTGCAACTCAAAAGCCATAGCGTATGAATAGATAAAGAAAGTGTGGCAAATACAAACAATACAATATTATTCAACTTTTATAAAAGAAAGAAATCCAGCTATTTATGGCAACATACATGAATACAGAGGACCTTAATTAAAATAAGGTAGTCACAGAAATACAAATACTTCATGATTCCATTTATAGGAAATATTTACAATATCAAAATTTTAGAAGCCAAGAATAGAATGGTGGTTTCCAGGGGCTGAGGAATGGGGAGTTGTTCATAGGATATAAAATCGTAGTTATATACCAAGCATAGTGACACTTACCTGTGATCCCAGAAACCTGTGCAGTAAAGAGAGGAGGATCACAAGTTTAAGTGAATTTAGCCAGACACTGTCTAAAAATAAAAATACAAAAATATGAAGGGCTGGTATATAGCTCTGTGGTAGAGAACCCTTGGGTTCCGTCCCTAGTAGTACCAAAAAAACCCACAATTTCAGTTATGAAAGAAAAAATTTCTAGTGATCTGCTACACAACAAAGTATCTATAGGTAGCAACAAAGGATTGTGTACCCTGTGTTAAAAGAGAGACATTATGTTATGCATTTTTAACCACAAAAAAAGTCCCTAAACTGAAGGAAATTTTGAGAGATGATGAAGAGATTTAACATATTGACCATAGTAGTGGTATCATGGTTTATATATATGTCCAAGTTCATCAAAATATATACATTAAAGATGGTTACAACTCTGCATATCAATTATATTTCAATAAATCTAAAAATATATTCAAGTTGCACTTAATTATACAAAATAAAAACTGAAAGTCCCCCTGAGAATCTTTCTCTGCACAAACTCTTCAACCATACCCTAAATGACCATTGTTAACACCCAGATATGCATATGTCTCTCTCCTGGAAGTGCAGGTATTGCTCTCTCTTGCCCACATTACAGATAGGTGGATCATAAATATGTCAGTGGATTGGTGGAATGATATATATTTATAAATGAAATTTCCATCATAAATGTTGTTTTACTACTTTCATTCCAATAACATCAAAACAGGTGATTTCTGTACAATTGTTGTCTGGATTGTATTTTACAATAAATATTCTTTAAGTGCTTTAACCAATCCACTATTGAGAGGCAAATGTTTGATTTTTTTCACAAGCAAATTGAGAAATGAAGGGAATGAGCTTTAAGGTCCAAATGAACTTGAAGCTTCAATCTTAAAGGTCTACATTATAATTTTAGAGACAACTTTTTTTATTTTTTTTATCATTTCTATACTCTCGATTGAATAGGTTCTATACAATAGGTGCCTTGAAATATTGAAGTGTTCAGCAGCCACATTTATTTGTTTAAAGGCTTACTTTCTTGGTATAAATTAATGAGTTTATTTTCATTTATTCAATTTGATTCAAATATTTATTTTCAAACTAAACAAGGTTCTATGTAAAAATTAATAAAACATGAATAATTTGACTCTATTGTCCAGTGACTGAATTATGAGTTTTGAACTGTTATGTGACAGAGGCAATGCCCCTCTGGGAAAACTCTCAGTGTAAGCGTTCTGATAGAGATAGCTCAGTTGCTATGGTGACACCCTGTTTAATTGAGAGTTCTGTGCTAGACACAGAGCCATTCAGTTCTTGACCTAGACCACAGAGGCTAGCTCTGGGGGATAGAGGATTCTGAACATAGCAAGATAACTACAACGTTTCACCAGTAGTATAACCTTCAAGCCTGACCCCTTAATAGAAACTTTGGACAATGGGCTTCCTGGCTGCCACAGGAAGCTCCTAGAATTGCAATAGTGAAATAGCTACAAGAATGTTTGTAGCCCTGTAACATTCTAGTGCTCAAAGAACAAGGCCTCTAGAGTCTTTAACTTCATGATTATGAGACACTATATAATAAACTTGCTGAGCCAGCTCTATGCCACTGTTTCTTCATCAGAGTGCAGTATTCCACTGATTCCAGTTTTCTCTTTATATCTCTGTGTGTTTGTGTTTTTCTTAATAGCCCATTCACCCTCACTAGTTTTCTGAATTAATGGCCATTCAGGTCACAGCACTCCATATAATAAAGTAATTGACAGTAAGACAATCTCCTGACTGATAAAAAAAATGAATGAAATTATAATGACTAGGCTCCACCTGTGTTAGTGGAAAACCAGAAAACAAACAGATAACTATAATCCTAATGTAAATTCTATTTTATTAATTTTCTATTGGAATTTGAGATTTGGGGGAGGAAAGCATGGTGTTGCTTTTTAAAAATTAATTATTTTCAGAGCTTATTATTCTCTTAGTGAATTTCAAAACATGAGAAAATTCAGGCCTTGTTTGTTACTAATTATTATTGTTGAGATTTAAATTACTTAGTTTTGTACTTTGCCTTTGAATGTCTTCCATTAATCTTGTTTATCTGTGATATCTGTAATTGGCCACCATATGGGAAAAGTGTATAAAAAATCTTTAAAAAAGAAGATTTTTATCATCTAATGTCTATTGTACCATGTTTTAATATCTTAAAATTTAATGGACTGTAGCTAATTGAACCACACTCAGAGTGTAATTTTTAAAAATATTCTATTAGTCCTGAGTTCAAAAGCATTTGTTATGGTTTAGATATAAGGTGACACCCAAAACCTCTTGTGTGAGATAGTAAAAGATTTTTCAGAGGTGAAAAGACAAGATTATGAGAGGTATATCCAACCAGTGGATTAAATCCACTGATACAGAGTAATTGGGTGGTAACTGAAGGCAGGTAGGATGTGGCTGGAGGAGGTAGGTCACAGGAGGCAGAACTTCTGGTTTTACATATATTTCCCTCCTGAGGGGAGCTTTCTCTGCTTCCTGTTTACCATGTCCTGAGCTGTTTTTCTCCACTGTATAGCTCTCCATGATGTTCTGCCTCACCTTGAGCCCAGAGCTCAACCATGGACTGAGTCTTCTGAAATTATGAACCAAAATAAACTTCTCTTTATCTATCTTGTTCTTGTCAGGTCCTTTGGTCATAGCAATAAAAAAGCTGACTAAAACATCATTTAACTATAGAAGCTCTGTTACTTAACTAGATATTTAAATCACAGTGAAAAAGTTATATTACAAAAAGTCTATGGTCTTTTATGAGTAGATGTTTCCACAAATTAAAAAAAAAAGTCCCTGGGAAACCATTATATTTATATTAGGCTTTTCAATTATATGTTTAATGATTACATACCCACAAGATATTATTATTAACTGTAAATTTTAGTAACTCAAGAATAAAAAACAAGTCAGTAAAAATACCTACAAAGCTCACCTGCAGAATGTGAGAATATGAATGGCATAAGAAAAGGAAATCTCACTTTCCCTAGCTAATTGTGGTGGGTTTCCCTAGCATCCCTGAAGTCTGTTTCTAGTACAGGGGCTGCTGTGGCACAGTGGAAAAAGATCTGAACTTAAAAACAAAAGTCAACTTACACAGTGGTTGAAAAGTTGGTTCAATAAACCAACCACATATGGGTCTCAGTTTCTTCTTCAATAAAATAAAATTGTCTTGAAAGGAATATCTAGGTCTAATAACCATTTATTGAAAAATAATTTGAAAGTTTATTTTGTGGACATTATGCTAGGCAATTTGTAGAAAATACACAAATATTAAAACATCTTATGATCTCAGTATCATTTATTTTCTGTCCCCAAATATGTTTTCGATCTTAATTATCTGTCACATTTGTCATCATATAAAACAATTCTGCAATAATATTAGATGATGTTTTTTTCTTCCATAATCTATTCATCATCCAGCAGGTTTGGATTCATTTATCTACTAACAAGGGAACTATCTTCCTTAAGTTTTCTGCTACAACTTTATTTATTTATTTATTTATTTATTTATTTATTTATTTATGGTACTGGGGATTGAACTCAGGGGTACTCTGTTACTGAGCCACATTCCCAGACCCATTTTGTATTTTATTTAGAGACACTGAGTTGCTTAGCACCTTGACATTGCTGAGGCTGGCTTTGAACTCATGATATTCCTGTCTCAGGCTCCTGAGCCACTGGGATTATAGGCATGTGCCACCCATGTCTAGCTTGTTACAACTTTTTATTAAGGCTTATTTTCAGTAGCTTTAAAAGATCTAAAATTGCCTTGGTAGTTTTTCCAGAGTGCATAGTTATTCGAGACCAAATTCATATATTAAAATGTCATATGTGTATTAGTAAGCTTTGTGTCACTGTGACCAAAGTACCTGACAAGAATGACTTAAAGGAAGAAAAGTTTATTTTGGCTCACAGGTTCAGAGGTGCAGTTCATCTCAGCCAGTTGGATAGCTTTGGATCAAGGTGAAGTGAGACACTGCAGCTGAAGGACCCAGAACAAGAAAGCTGTTCATCTCATGGCGGGGTCAGGAAGCAGAGAGGGAGGGGGAAAAGGATTTCAGGGAAGACATACCCCAAGTGACTCACCTCACTCTAGACAGGCCCCACCTGACTACAGTAACCACCTAGTGAGTCCATTCAATAGTATGGACCAATTAGGTTACAGCTCTCATAATTTAACCATTCACTTCTAAATATTCTTGTTTTAACAAAGGAGATTTGGGGGGACACCTCACATCCAGACCATAACAGTTCATTATCTAATGTTCTCACTTGAGAAACATTTTTAGATGTAATCACTGTATTTTTAACATTCTCTATTTTGAAATGACACATACCTTACTTGTTACATATAAAAAATAGTCTTTTCTGGAGAGAGTGAATGCCCACAAAATTTTCTACTATGTTTAGCCAAAGAATAGGTATACAATTTTTATTTCATGTATTCAAGTAATGTCACCATGGTTATAAGCTGAACCAACTACCACATTCTCTCAATGGCTATTTTACCTAATTCTCTTGTTATTGATTGATAAAGCTAATTAAAGTTAGCCTTTATTTGTGTGTATGTAAGTAAAAAACATATTAATAAAATGTTTCATTGTCTTCCATATTATTGTTGTAAGATTTTTTTTAAAGATTTAAAATAATGCTTCTACATGCTCAATTTTAGTTGAGGACTTCAACAACACTCTTTGAACACTGATAGAACAAGACAGAAAACTAGCAAGAATATAGAATAAATCTACAACACTAACACCCAATGGAATTTAAGAGACATTTATATAATATTCCACAAAACAACAGCAAATCAATGTATAAGCTTATTTCAAAATTTGTATGAAATTAGGCAAAGAATTTGGAATAACTAAAAGTAGTTTGAGTATATAAAGCAAGAGGTATCAGCCTATGTGATTTGAGGACTGATTGCATAATTCCAGTAATCAAGATGGTTTTACTTTTGATAGTCACATGGATCAATGGAACAGAACAGATATACCCAACTCATTTATGACAAAAATTAAACATAAATTCAATGGAGAAATTACAGCCCTGTCAACAAATCAGGCTGGAGTAAATAGGTATCCATAGATAGTTCCATATTTATGTATATATCAACTTAAATAAATAAAAGTTTTAAATGTAAAGTATAAAACTATCAAACTCAGAAAAACAAGAGAAAATCCTTGGAACCAAGTGTTTGGAAAAGAATTATCAAACTTGACACAAAAACATAACATATATATTAATATATATTAACATATATATATATATTAATATATATGGATTAGTATTTTTCACTCAACATAATTTTCCAGAGATTGAAATATTCCAATTATATATATATATATATATATAATTTATAAATAAATTATATTTTATAATATTATTTATTTATTTATTTTTAATGATGAATTAGTGCATGGTGAAGCTTGCCTATAATCCCAGTGACTTAGGAGGCTGAGATAGAAGGATCATATAGTCAAAGCCAGCCTCAGCAATTTAGCAAGACTCTGTCTCAAAAAATTAGGAAAAAAAAATAATGGGAGGTTGTTGGGTATTACTCAGTGGGCTCAATCCCTGGTACAAAAATAAATTGATAAATGAGACCTCAGCCAAACTTTCAATGTATGAAATTTTCTCCATCAAGGTACAAAAAGACAAGCCACATAGGGAACTAAAATCTAGAGTATGTAAGAACTCTGAAACCTCGGAAGAAAAAAAATGGGAAAAATAAGAGAAAAAGAGATTTCATACATGAAAAAGGAGGTACAGAGACCAATAAAACTCATGAAAAGGTTTTTGGCATTATTAGTCATTGGAGAAATACAAATTAAAACTGTAGTGAGTAATCACTACTCATATATCACAAAAAAAATAGTGAAAACACCAAATGCTTACCAGAATGCAGAGAAATGGAATTGCTTTTACAGTGCTGGTGGGAGTGTAAAATGATAAATCCACTGTGGAAAGTTTCTCAGTTTCTTCAAAAACAAAACATTAACTACCATATGACCCTACAATTATACTCTTGGGCAATTCTCCCACAGAAATACAAATTTATGTTCACAGAAAACCTGCACATGAATATTTACAGCAGCTTCACTATAATACTCAACCTGAAAACAAGTCAGATACCCCATAGTTGGAGGATGGTTAAAGCCAATAGAGTTACCTTCCTACCAGGGAGTACTTCTCACCATGAGGAAAAAAAAAATTAACAACTGTTTATGTGTGCAAAAATATGAATGAATCAATCTCTGGAAAACTATGTTGAGTAAAAAATGCCAATCCTTAAAATGTGTATACTGTATGCTTCCATTCATATAAAATTCTTGAAATAAACAAGTAGAAATGGAGAATACATTACTGTTTGACAGAAATTCAGAAGAGGGTGCAGGTAGGAGGGAAGGGAGTCTTGTTCTAAAAGACTAACTTGATGGATCCTTATGCTGATGAAAATGTCTTGTATCTTGACTGTATCACTGCTGATACACTGGAAGTTTTTCAAGATGTTAGCTTTGCGGGATGCCATGTGAAGGAACTATGAGATGTTTCCATATTGTTACTTTCCACTGCAGGTGAACCTCCAATTATGTTCAAATAAAAAATCCTAGATTCTTCTAGAATTGCTATGCTCAACAGATGTCTTGGTATATCATACATTAACTTGAGGAGAATACTCAAAACAACTTCAAACAATAAATTAAATAGACTGTTAAAATATAGACTATTTAGAAAACTAATATAGGGTTGCTAATATAGGGTTTCCAAGAATGATGAGGTTTGGGAGCTGCCGTCTTTCTACAAGGTTCATGACTATCCCCAACCCTTGCATATTCAGGTTATCATTATGTAATCTTCCTGGGGTGAGCAACTCCATCATCTCTTCTGAGATAAGCACAGATAAGCCCAATATAACATGGGCAGATCACCATGTCAAATATAAACCTTGGTAACAGAACAAAAGACAGAGCATATGCAGGAATCCCAGGCCATGTGCAACAACCACTAAAGGCACCTGTGCAAAGCAGTGGCAGGGTTATAAATACCTTCACCTAAGCCTCCTCAGAGAGCCAGTCTGAGAACCCTATCCTGCTTTTTGGCTATCTCCACTGTGCTGGAGCATAACCCACCAAAAGTCTCATTCAGTTAGTACTGTTTGCCTCTTTGTGATTGCTGTCTCAAATTGATCAGAAGAATCCTGAGCTGATTGATAACAATAACCATGGTCCAGTTGGTGGACCTCAAAACTGTGATTACTTCTGTCTTTAGAAATAATAGCAGTTCATCATTTTTGCAGAATAATCCACCACTAAATAAGACTCATACTGGGTAAATTTCTACCTGTTTTAATGTAAGAATCACTGTCAGTTGAAACAGTCTATTTTTCCTTCACATTTTATTCCACATTTTATTCCAATATTAGAAGACACATAACTTTAATGTAATCATTATGCTTTTTAGCCTAGTGTAGATTCATGCAGTGGTGTAACAAAGACTTCAGATACATTGAAACTAAAGAATAACTGCAGCCAGCCTACCTCTGTGATCCTTAAATAAGATTGCTATTTTTTACTAGTTTTCTCACCAGGCTGGAAAAATCAATGCATTGACATAAAGTTGATTTTTATATTGCATCTTTGAGAAAAGAGGAAATGATATGTTTCTAGGGAAAATGTTATACACACACATTTATACAGAAACACATTAAAGAACTTTTCATTAGGACATTTTTGGGGAAAAAGAAAAACCTTAATCCTGACAAATTAAATATAGAATTGACTGTTGAGTATTTTAAGAAATTAAAATGCATACAACATAATGTGAGTCTAATTGTGTTCATTAGTTCATACACATCATCTCTTTATATGAGTTGTTTAAGGTGGGAACACTTCTATTTTAGAAATTAAATAAAAAAACAATTTGAAGAGGTTAAATGACTTGCTTGCCTAAGATAGCATCATAAAAATTACTGATAAGTTGACATGCATCACTGTTTGAAATGTTTTCAATGAGGTTTTTTTTTTCATTTAAATAGTCAAAACATTTTAAAATGATAAGAATTATTATTATCATCCCAGTTTCATAGACAAGAGGTTTAATGTAACCTATACATGATCTTGAAATTGGTGTATGCGCCAAGATTTGAACCAGGCTGCTAAAATGCAGAGCACATTCACTTGATCAAAATCTTCTGGATCTGAGATTTGCATCATAAAATTTTGATCATTAACATATAAATAAAAATAAAGGACCATTGAAAGGGCAAACATTTCAAAAAAATTAAATAATAATTTTACTAATAAATATAAAAATTGAAAAAGAGAAAATTAGAAAATATTTTAAACTGAACCAAATGAAAATGAAACATAAAGATATGTGTAAGGTAACTAAAACAGTATAAATAGGAGAAATATTATTAAAAATAATATTAATTACATTTTAAACTCATAATTTAATTCATTTTTGTTGGTATTAAAATTAGAAAGGGAAAAAAAAGAATTTTCTCAAATAAATGACCTAGACATCTATCAGAAAATACCTAGAAAAAGAAAGATAAGTTTAACTGAAAGTACTCAGAAGGAAGAAATTAATAAAAATAACTACAGAAAGACAACAAAATACAAAGTAGAAATATGAGCAAGTATACTAGTATATGCATTGGTAGATTCACTTACACTTCCTTTCTGGATTATGAAATTTCTACTTTAATTCATATTTTTTAACTTTAAATCAATAGTCATTAAATTATGTCTCATATTCATAGTAATTTGAAACTGATTCATGTGTGGTTCACAGCACACCCCTTATCTATCCATATGTGTCAAAGAAGTTAATGGACTTTGAACATAAAATAGAATTCTATGTCTTGACTTCTACTCGCAGAAAAATCTAAGAGACATTTAATCTCTTGTTGCATAACTTATACTTTTTTCCATCTATGATTTGAGGCAAAAAATAAATAAAAATAAAATATCAGCAGATAATAAGATTTGCATAACATTTATTGATACTGAGCAGTTCTAAATTAAAGTTTTGAGCCTCAGCTAATACTGACTACACTGTAATGACTTTAAAATGAATCTACTCCCATTCACTGTTTTTATCTTCTGGAAAACTCCTATTCATCTTCAAGATCCACACAAATGTAACTTGTTATATAATGCTTTCTGAAGCAGGCTTTTGTTCAGCCCAAAAGGGGCTCTCACTAACCACACCCCAGTTACTTCTTTGCCTTGAGGAAATCATCCCCTCCCTGTGTCCCCAAATACAGGGTCACAGTGTAAGGTTCACAGCCCATCACTGCCCTGACTGAAATGGTTAGTCCAGAGGTGGCATATTGTTCAATCAGGGTGCTTTTCAAAGAAAAATTTAAATGGCAGCCAGTAGCTTTGATGTGCTCTGGCAAAAACTACAATGTTATAATTAATTCCAGCATAAACTAATAAAATTCAGCATAAAGTAATATAATCCTTAATGAAAATGTGCTTTAAAATATGCGCTATTAGCCGGGTGTGGTGGTACACACCTATAATTCCAGGAACTCAGGAAGCTGAGGCAGGAGGATCACAAGTTTAAGGTCAGCTTCAGCAACTCAATAAGGTCCTATTATAAAATGCCTTAAAATAAAATAAAAAGGTCTGGAAATGTAGTTCAGTGGTAAAAGCATCCCTGGATTCAATACCCAGTACAAAAAAAAAAAAAATATATATATATATATATATATATATATATATATATATATATGCTATTGAAACACAAAGTAGTCTCTAAAGTGAGGTGTTTTTTTTTTAATGTGGTTCTTGTGACAATAAACACTACAATTCACAGATGTAAATGGGATAGTGGAATAGCACAAATTAGTGTTCTTTTCTTCCTTTATTCTTAAAATTCAGGAAGCCTCCAAAGAAAGTGTCTAAATAAGGTTACTATATCTTGAGGTTTAAATTCTGATGTTATTACTACTTCTAATGTGACATTGGACAAGTCATTTCAGCTCTCAAACTTGCTTTCTCATCTGTAAAAGAGACAAATAACTACAGAGTGATTGTGAATGTCAAACTAGATATGTATGTCAAACATGCATGCTCTTAACATCTTTGACAAAGGGCAGCTTTGCAAGATTCTGCTTATGTTTAAAAGTATATTCAAGCCATCTTTTTAAATTCATAGATTTTAATTTATACTATAAAATATTTTTTAATATGGAAAGTAAGACTTAATTACAAATTACAGCGGGACTGACTGTGTTGCATAGTCCCGTTAGGTGTGCATTTCTTGCCCTAACACTTGTAATGATACAATTAGCTATGACAGTCACCTGGACTGTGTTGGATCTATACTTGTCTCAACGTCAATGTAATATGCCTTTCTGGAGTGAAATTACCTCCTCAAAGGATAGTGAAAATCTGTTTCATGTAACTCATCTTCTGCTTCTTTTCCATTGCTGTCACTCCTCCCTGTCAGGTACCTATACCAAACTTGAACACTAAATGTACTGACCTTTCAGAGCAGTGCTCTTCTAACAGTATCACCTATGTCCTCTGCACTGACATTTCTCTTTCTTTGATACTCTATATTTGGTAATATCATAATCCAATCAATCACACAAGTCACAGAAGAAGATATATCTCTTCCAAAATCATAATACATAATAGGGATCAGAAATCTAACTGTACTTAATACTAACATGATCATGCACTGTTTATTACTTACAATTAACTGTGGCAAAGAACTAGATATTAGTAACTGCAAGTGCTTGAATAAAACATTATTCAAGAGAACTCATTTTACTTCTCTAAATAATAGACATGATATCCATCTATGTACTCAAGTTTAAAATTAGCCACTTTCTTCTGCTACAAAGCAACATAATATATGCAAAAGATGCAACTGGAGAAGGTAAACCTGATGTCATATAATGACAAATTCCAATACTCAGTCCACAAAATTGTCAGGAAATCTTTGATAACACTGCCTTTGACTGTCAAAGTATGTTTGCAAAATCATATTTTATGCCCCAGTGCTTCAAATTATGCTGTTATGATTTTGTTATGTAATGTGCTTGACTTTTCTAGCCTACAAAAGCATAAAAATGGTTCTATTTATCTAAGAAGGATAAAATGGAATGTGGTTTTAATTGTGAAAAAGAACATTTAGAAGTATGTAGGATAAGAAATAAAATGTATTGGCTAATTTGTATTGCATGAACATATTTTATTTTTCAGGAGTCCTAAGCAAATTACAAATTTTCAATTTAGTTTCATACAGACAACATTAAAGTAGCTCAAAAGTATATGGAAATACAGGTAAATTTTCTGAAAATTAAAACTGGGCCTAAAGAATGATAATTTTAAATAATTTTTGAAAAGCTTATAAAATATGCTAATAGCATTGTCAATTGTTCCATATTATTTGGGTATAGGTTTTCTAATTGTGTGAACTATAGAATTACTCTTTTTAGAATATACATATGTATTGTCTTCAGTCTCTGATAACCATAGGATGCTTAACTATTCATGAATTCATGTTGAACTCCATTAATTTTGAATTGCTTTTTTCTTCAGTTTGCATATTTAAAAGTGCATATCGCTACAAATTTCCAGCATAAGTCCCCCCCCTTTTTTTTTTTACTATTTTTAGTCATCCTAGGTAAAACAAAAGGCAGCTTTGAAAGATTCTGCTTATATTTAAAAATATATCCAAATCACCTTTTGGTTACTCATAGATTTTACTTTCACATATTATAAAAATATCTATCTTAGTATGAAAAATAAAACTTAATTACAACATAAAATTCAGAAAGTATAGAAAGACCTAAAGAAAAAAAAAAAGAAGACAATTTATAATTTCAAAATTTGGAGAAAATACTATTAAAATTTTTCTGCATTTTCAAAACTTTTCAAAACACATATACACACATAAATGACAACTGTCAATTGGCCAAGAATGGTGGCACATATCTATAATCTCAGCAGCTGGGGAGGCTGAGTCAAGAGGATTTCGAGTTCAAAGCCAGCCTCAGCAAAAATGAGGCAATAAGCAACTCAGTGAGACCCTGTCTCTAAACAAAATACAAAAAACAGGGCTGGGGATGTGGCACAGTGGTTAAGTGCTCTTGAGTTTAATACCTGTTACCCCACACTCCCCCAAAAATACCCATCAATAAACTAATTCTTTGTGTCCTATGTTGGGAGAAAATGGCTCATACCCTGTCTAGGGGTTAAAGCACCTGTGTAAGACAATGAAGGTGAAATGAAAGGGTTACAAGAGCCTTAATGAAATCAGTGCATTAATCCCTCCATGGGATTAACTGGACAGTAACTGTAGGCAGATAGGGTGTAGCTGGTAAGTGGGTCATTGGGGCATGCCTTTGGGATACATATTTTGTCACTGATGAGAGGAGAAGTCTCTCTTTGCTTCCTGGTGCCATGACCTGAGCTGCTTTTCTGCACCACACTGTTCTGCCGTGATATGCTACCGCACATGCAGGACAGAGGAAAAGGGTTGGCCATCTATAGAATGAGACCTCTGAAACCCTGAGAACCAAATAAACTTCTACTCCTCTTACTGTACATTTCAGGTCTTCTGGTCACAGCCGCAATGATGTTGACTAAAACATCAGAATATTCTTTTGTTGCCGCACCCCCTTTTTTGTGACTATGGTTTGGCTTATTTTTAAAAATTTTCCCCAAAAAAACCCATAAAATTGTTTCTTAATTGTTTTAAAAGAATTTTTGGCCTTTTTATTAGGGTTATGTCAAATAAACAGCATATGCAATTCATTGGGTTTATATTTTGAGTTACAAACCTGTTTTTCTTTTTTTAACATATTTGCTCTGGTACCTATATCAGTGCCTGGTAGAGAGTGGTACTCAAATACTGATTACTCTCAAGACTTCTCAAATGTATTTATTGAAATATAAACTGAATTTGAAATCTTTTTTTTTCTCTAATTTTAGTTATGGTCTGATGATAAGGCACAGCACTGAGAATTCAAATGTCTGCCAAGGGCTGGACAGTTTCTAGATCAGTATTTCAGAAGGAGAGGGTGCCATGTAAAAACCTATGTTTTCAAGAGAGTGTTGGTCACTACTGAAGGTGGATCTGAGTGGATTTATATGCACAGCTACAAGAGGAGAGAGGGGCCACTGTAACAAGAGTCTGCTGGAGTAGAAGTCTCCTGGAATGAAGAACCTCCCTGTGGAAGGGCTTCAGTCAGAAAGGAACAGAGAGAATGGGGCACCGGGTGGAGTCGTGCAGGGTAATGTTAAGGATCTGAATAAAAAAAAAAAAAAAAAGAAAGAATGAAAAAAAAAGATCAAGGTTGAGTTGGAGAGAAATGGTGTGAGAGAGATAATATCTTTCTAGATAGGAAATAATAATTAGAAGTTCAATAGATAATCATGAAAAAGAAGGAAAGGGATAAAGCTGATGAGAAGGGTGAATCATAGATGATCAAAGATTCCACACGTATAGGATGGAAAAATGAATTTGAGACCAGGTTGAATTGGACTGCAAGTTAAAAAAGAAACCATAAGAAAAGACCAGGGTCTATTTTGTGAAAGAAACAAGAAGACTTTCAAAATGAGACTGAAGATAATTGAGAGCTTTTTGACTGAAATGAGGATTTTATTCTATTTTTCCCCTTTTTGGTAAAATTGAACATTTTTTTCACTAGATAAAAAAGAAGAGTGATGACATAGAAAGAGATGAAATATTTATTACTCTATTGTCATGGCATTATTTCTTTATAATGTTTATATACAGAAGTCCATAAATAAATAAGCTAGCACTGGTATGAAAAAGAACCTAAAGCTTTTCAACGACAACAATGAATTAAAATGGTAGGATATTGTTTACAGAAAAAAGTCACAACATTTTCTATTCTTCTTGGCCAGAATAATGACTTAGCTAAGTATAAAGTAGGATCAGAATAACTGGTAAAAACACCTATTTGCCGTAGTGCCACCATGGTTCTTCATTGTGACAATTGTGTCTTTCATCTTGGTCTTCTTCCTGCCTCCTTCATGTCTTTAGAGAAAACAAAAACCATGGTGCAAACTTCCATTCTTAGCATTTTAATTAGAAAACATCATCACTATTACCCCTTATTTTCAGTAATATACTGAAGACACCACCCTTCAAAATAAAGCAATAAAGAAAAATAGAAAGTTTAACTATGTGATCAAATTAAAGATATTAACAATGAATTAGTAGAAAGCAATTAATTGTTGTAAGATAAAATGTCTATTCAGAAAACTCAAATGAATCTACACCCAAAATATTAAAATCAATGGAAGTACAAAGAAGTTAACATAATTTTTGAATTATGTTTTAGTCAGCTTTTTCACCTATGGCAACTTCAAGACCAACCAGAATAATTGCAGAAAAGGGAATATTTATTTGAGGGATCATGATTTCAGAGGTCTCAGTCCATAGAAGGTAGGCTCCATTCCTTGGGGCTCAAGGTGAGGCAGAAGAATATCATAGCAAAAGAGTGTGGCAGAGGGAAGCAGTTCACATGATGATCAGTTGAGAGAGGTCTCCACTTGCCAGATACAAATACAAAGCCATGCCCCCAATGACTCACCTCCTCCAGCTACACCCTAGTGCTTCAGTTGCCAGTTAATCCCTATCAGGGGATTAATTATCTGATTGGGTTAAGACTCTCATAACCCGATCATTTCCCCCCAGAACCTTCTTGCATTGTCTCACACATGAGCTTTTGGGTTACATCTCACATCCAAACCATAAAAATATATTTATGTTCTAGCAACTAGAAATTTTAAAATGTAATTCTAAAAAGATGATCCTTCTGAAAGCAACAACATAAAGAGAAAAATTGGACTTTTGTTTAGGTTGATTAAATGTCACATATGTGAAATTTCTGTCCTCATTGATAGACAAATGTCTGAAATCCTAAGAAAATTTCAAAAATTCTTTATAAAGAAAACCACAGGAAATTTTTAGAGAAATTCAGAAAGCCATATGGACATCAACATGTCCAAGAATCAAAGACATTCCTGAAGAAGAAAAGAAAAAAGAAAAATTATAGGAAGGGACATAATAAATTGTAATCAATTGATAAAGACAATGTTCTATTTCACAGAGACAGAAGAATAGATGAATAGTGAGCTAAGAAAAAACTCCACCTATACATGAAAACATAACTTAGAATACAGTGGTCACTGTAGATCAGTAGGAGAGATGATAGATGCTTCAATACTAATTTTCCATATAGGAAAAACAAGACCTAAACCTAAAATATAACAAACAAGTTTTCATTTTCATACCATACATAAAAATCAATTCGGGTGGATTAGTGTCCCAGAAATGAAAAGTGATATTTTAAAGTTTAAAAGAAAATGTTTCCCTCAGATTAGGACAGAACTATTTAAGACAATTATATAAATCATAAAGAAAAATGTTAATTCTACTACATTTAATTGAAATACTTTTGGTTTTCAAGAGATCCCATTCCAAAGTGAGAAGCCTAGCCACAAACAAATGACAGACATTTACAAGAAACTTAACAGAAAATGATTGATATTTAGAATATATAATTAATATCATAAATCAATAAAAAAGAAAAGAAAAATAGAAAGTACTACCAATAGGTAAGTGTCAAGAAAAAATCTTAGTGGCCAAATCTCTTTTTTTTTTTAAAGAGGGAGAGAGAGAACTTTTTAATATCTATTTTTCAGTACTTGGCGGACACAGCATCTTTGTCTGTATGTGGTGCTGAGGATGGAACCCGGGCCGCACGCATGCCAGGCGAGCGTGCTACCACTTGAGCCACATCCCCAGCCCGGTGGCCAAATCTCTTTAAAGATACTATATCTCACTTGCAACCAAGAAAATACAGACCACAATCCTGATGATGAATAATGTAGCAAATAATGTAGCACTTCAACATTTTGTAAAAATTAAGACAACAATGCCTATTAGTGTAGAGGCACAGAGCAGAGGATATGCATGTCAGCCAGGAGAGGAATAAAATGACACTGCAATATCTATAAGCTCAAGACAAATTACTTCATCCACCAAGTCTACTTCTGGGTACAATTTCTAAACAATGTATGCATTTTCCAGTAAGGGAGGTTAAACAATGTTCATAATATCCTTATTTGCTATAAGAAAAACAAACAGAAAAAAATTATTTATATATCCACAAAAGAATGAATGACTTTATAACCTCACATTTGATTATTAATAACTGTGGAAAGACAAGAATTAGAACTTCACAAGTTAACATGGATGATTAAAAATACATTTTCAGGCTAGACACAGTGGTACAAGCCCATAATCCCAGGGGCTTGGAAGGCTGAGACAGGAGGATCACGAGTTCAAAGCCAACATCAGCAAAAGAAAGGTGTTAAGCAACTCAGTGAGACCCTGTGTCTAAATAAAATACAAAATAGAACTTGGGATGTGGCTCAGTGCCTCTGAGTTTGATCCCAAGACCTCCTCCCCCAATAAATAAATAAATGTTCAGTGATAAACACAAGTTATAGAACGAAAGGAAAAATATTGAGTATATATTTGTCCATGATATGTGTGAGTGGATACACACTAAGTTTTCTTGCAAATAATGTTTTTCTCTTGCTACTATCTTCTTCTAAAACACTAATCTCCCTGTCTCTGTCTCAGCCTCTCTCTTTCTCTTTGCACACACACACACACACACACACACACACACATATGTGTGTGTGTATGTATATGTATATGTGTGTGTGTGTGTGTGTGTGTCTATACACACACAGAGAGAGAGATAATGCATGCAAATGGAGGACCGAAAATTGAAGTTAGTAAATTACCCCTTCAGGATAGGGGCAAAAAGGGTATATAGTCCCCATGTGCTTTATACAGGGTGTTTGCACTGAATGGGTATTGCTTTTTTCCCTAAATGCTTACCAGATGTGGATTATATTATTTATAATACTCTCCACTCTTTTATTTTTGATCCCCATGTCTTAATTATATATATTATCAGGGTTTTATGTGATATTTAATGCATGTATACAGCATGCTCTGTTTATCCACCCTCTTTTCTCCTTCTCAAGCTCAAGTAATCACTACCTAATCACTTTGTTATGTTAGTATTTCTTTATTCCTTTGAGAATGACTGAACTGGTACAGGTGAAATACAGCTAACAGCTTGCTCTGCTGTGTAGGCCTGGGAGTGACAAGATAGAGCTCTTTAGCTGAGTGCTTAGGAGTCAAATCATAGTCACTCAGTGATTGACATGGTAAGCAAAGAGTCCTGAGCTTGTAGCAGTTGCACTAACCAATATAAGAAGGGTCTTAGGGTGGGGTATTAGATCAAGAATTATGAAGCCCAGTACTCCTGTCTCAGTGCGTAAATAAACTAGCTGGCTGTTACTACTGATGATGGAATTTAGGACTTTGTTACTCCAAAATAGAACAACTTTGCATGTGAGCAAACAATAAAAGATAGTCTCTCTGAACTTTCTGCTGCCTGTATCCCTTGAATAGGTCACGAAATCTACAAAGATATCCTGACCTGTCCCTGAAACATATCATAAAGTTCCTCAAGGAACAGGTGCCCTCCTTAGACCTGGAAAAAGAGCCAGAATACAAAGACACTAAGAAGAATCTAAACAAACAGATTTTGCTAAGCTCACGCTGCACATTCTACCATTAGATCACATCCTTTTGCCCATACTTCCTCATGAGTGTCCTCTCTTCATCAAACTAAGAAGAAAAAATAAACAGAATAAACAGGAGTCATACGAAAGCTCCCGCGCCATTGAAAATTTATAGTAAAGACAGTAGAATTAATCTTAACTTTCCTATGTTCATATACGAATACACCACTAGTGAAACTCCACATTATATAAACCACAAAGATGGGATCCTAATTAGAATAAGTTATACTCCATGTAAATATAATATGTCAAAATGCACTCTACTCTCATGTATATCTAAAAAGAATTTAAAAAATAAAAAGAGAAAAGAAAACATATAGTAAATAAATCGGCATGCTTCTTTCTTGTTAATCTTTTTGTTGTTGTTGTTGTTGAAGGGATCTCAGCCATTAACCTAGCAATGAGAAGGAAAAATTTTTCTTTACCCTTACACTGGGACATGTTTCATTTTCATGTTTTTGAGAAGGAGCAACCACAGTGTCTGGGAAGTTTCTACACAAGTCCTAGATTCCACATGTGTTTATATTACTCACTAGTAAAAATCCTTCCATCATTCTCAGTGGAGTGCAAAACAGCAAATGTATAAAAGGTGGTGTTGGGTTATTGCAAAGTTGAAGAAGTGACCATGGTGTGCCTGCTGAGGGGACAGTTGCCAATTACAAATCGAGTAATAATGGGAATCTTGTTATTGCAGAGTTTCACTCAATCTCATGATCCAATATGGATTTAGAGAATCATTGCCCATCTGAGCTGCAAGAGACCTCATGAAAGTGTTTGGCCCAGAACCACTCAGCCAGCATGTGGATAGCTAAGCAATTCCAGACAGAAGCTTTTTTAATAGCTGACCTCTGAATCTTTTCCAAGTTCTCCATGTTTCACTTAGTGTTGTATTGTTTTGCAGTTGGAGAGGCATTCTTTGACCTGCAGTATCAATTAAACTTTTATTTTTTAAAATATGTTTCTATTATATGCCATCTAGTCTTCACATAGGGAATTGTGATTCAGTTGATATATACAAGTTGGAAAATAATGCAATTTGTTCTTTCTAAATTAAAATAAGAATCCTTTAGAAGTTGAATAATTTGAAATTAGGTTAAACAAAGCATTTGATTGTGGTGAGTAATCATGCAGCAGTAGGGGGCTATTCAGTATAATAAGAAAGAAAGAAGAAATAATGTTTTCTATGTTTAGAAATTTTGTGGCTTTTTAGTTGTAGAACAAATTCAAATTGTTTTTGGAGTTCGTTACTCTTGGGCAGACATGACTTCCTATTTCTCCAACGGGAAAAACAAGCATTGCGTAGTCCAAAAATAATCTCATAAAGTTTAGGGGGACTTTATTTTGCTCTCATGAAACATTTTGATGAGGTAAATGAATCAGAATCATAAAAATAAATATTAAGTTTTATGTCCTACGATGTGAACATTATGAGAGCATTTACACCATCACAAAAAATGAGTAGGATTCTAAATGAATGTTCAACATGCACATAGTATATCTATAATATATCTTATTTCTAATGTTCAGTATGGACTTTTAACAATTGTCA
This sequence comes from Ictidomys tridecemlineatus, assembly GCF_052094955.1. Taxonomy (NCBI): domain Eukaryota; kingdom Metazoa; phylum Chordata; class Mammalia; order Rodentia; family Sciuridae; genus Ictidomys; species Ictidomys tridecemlineatus. Next base: position 27,830,959 of record NC_135482.1, read on the forward strand.
ATAATAGCATAAAATACCATTTTCAAGAACTGGACTGCAAATTCTTTGAAGAAAATGCCATAATTATTTTATACTTCTGTCTACCCCAGGGATTAGCATGGCACTTGTCCAATGGTAGAACTAACATTTTTGTCATTATTAGGAAGACCATAGATTATTTTTACCTTTAAAAATATACGATTTTTTCTTTTTTAAAAAAATTAAATACATTTATTTTATTTATATATTTTTATGTTATGCTGAGGATCAAACCCAGTGCCTCATATGGGCTAGGTGAGCACTCTACCACTGAGCCCTAGGTTTTTTTTAATATTTGTAATTTTCTTTTAAAAAAAAAAAACTTTCACTGAGACAAATGGACGTCCACACACAAAAGAATGAAGTTGGACCCTGACTTCAATCAAGATTTATAAGTTAACTCAAAATTAATCAAAACCCCATATTAAGGCTTAAGGCAACATAGCTCTTAGAAAAAAAATAGGTGTGCATCTATATGATCTTGGATCAAGCAATGGATTCTTCCATTATAACACTTTATTAAAATTAAAGACTTATCCTTCCAAAAACATCATCAAGAAAGTTGAAAGTCAACCCACAGAATTGTGTACATTAAGTGAATTATTTTTATGGCCTGTGAATCCTAATGAAAAATATGGAAGAGGGATCAATTTGGAAAACAGAATATGGCAATCTATATAGTGAATACTATGAAGTAGGACTGAGAAAAAAAGCAGTTCTGAACATATGGACAAATTTACTGCATCTGTGGACTGAAAGACTGAATATTGTTAAAGATGTCAATATGGGGGGAATGATCTACAGACTTAATAAGACATCAAGAAAAACCTGAGAAATGATTTGTTGTGGTTTTCTTTTTTTTTATTAGTTGCTCATGACAATACAATAATCCTGACATATCATACATTTGAATCCAATTGGGTATAATTTCTCTTTTTTCCAAGTGTACAGTTTGCAGGATCACACTGTTTATACGGCCACGTATATACATACAGCAATACTACTGTTTATTTTATTCTGCTGCCTTGTTGTGGTTTTCTTCATGTTTGTTTGCTTTTAGAAATCAGCAAGTCAATTCTAATATTCATGGGGCAATGCAAAGAAGCCAGATTAGTCAAAACAAAGAGAAAGAAGAAAATTGGGTTACTAAAATGAGCTGACTTTAAAACCTATCATAAAACTTTAGACATATTCATGTAAACATAGAAAAATTTTTTGACATAATAGGTCAAAAATAGACTCAAACATATATGGTCACTTTACTTTTGGAAAAGCTATAAAGAGTACTCATTGGAGAAGGTACTGTCTTTACAAGAGTGTTGGTGCAATTAGAGATCAATATGAAAAAGTAAACAAAGTTTTATCCTTACCTTGCATGCTACATGAAAATTAAAGTAAAATGTGTAATCTAAGTGTAGAATTTAATGTAACTTATCTTAATACATGACACCAGAAGTAAAAGAAAAAAACTTGATAAACTGGATTTTATCAAAATTAAGAGCTGCTCTTTGAAAGAGAAGGGAAAACTCTTCAGAAATCACAAAATTAATAAGACTGATATTCAGAAGATAGAATGATAATACACAATAATAAGAAATTAAGAGGACAAAATATTCCACACTTAAAAAAAATTATTAGATGGCAAATAATCATGAAAAGATGTTCAATAGCAGTATTCATAAAGGGCATGCAATTTAAAGCATTGATTTGGTATCAGCAGATATATACTAAGATATCTAAAATTAAAAGGACTATCAGTTATTGACCAAAATGTGCAGCAACTGAAATATTCATTCATTGATGGTGGTAATATTACATAGTACATCCAACTTGCCAAACATTTGTAAGTTTCTTAATGTAGATAAATCTATGCCTATCCCACCATACAGCATTTATATTCATAGGAACACATGGAAGAAAAATAGTTGGATGCATTTGAGAAAGGATTTACTTCAATAATAAATATAGAATATTTATTCATAATTGTCCCCTAAACTATAAAATTTTAAAATTCTTAAATTTATCAATATAAGAATGCAAAAACAAAATAGTGGTACATTTATTCAGTGGAATTCTGCAGAGCAAAATAAATATATAAATATTCTACTGTGTACATATGACCTGAATGAATCTTGTAGATATCTAAGTACAAAAAATAACACATAAAACTAATTTCATTTATGTAAAGTTCAAATAACAGGAAAAATGTATTAATGTTCTAATAAAAGAGAATAATAATAACTTGTGTAGTTGGTTATTAAAAACAAATGGGTACAAATAAACTTATTCAGTCTGTGAAAAGATTTTATATCATGATTGAGTTTCTTGCTACACAGTTATATATAAATGTATATAAATATATACACACAATATACACATATTTGTATATATACATACATAAAATATATAAATTTGTATGCTTAAAAATTAGAAATAATTAATGTGTGTATGTTGTTCTTGAATTTAACCTAAGCTTTGATAAGAAAATAAGGCCAGTCGTTATATAAAAGCACTGCAGTGAACACTGAAATATCTTGAATTGATAAAAGATAAATAAAATAGCTATTGTGACCTCCATTAAATGTCACTTGGCTCAAAGCCTCAAAGAATTTTTTTCAGTACTTTTCTAAAGATTCAGAAGAATAAGATAAATAATGAAAATTGCAATGCCAACTGTTAAGGTTATTGGACAATAAGTTATGAGAGCTGGAAGGAATTTTCATCTGCTCTAAGCCACTGATAACTAGCTGGATAAAAACTAATGTGTGGTTTATCAAAGTTTCCTATTCTGAAAGAGTAGAGTCAAGATCATTTTAAACATTGCTATTTTTCTGCCCTCATCTATTCATTTGGTTCAAAAATTCAAGAACTGTCACTAAAAGAATATTATATACTTGTATAGGAACTTGTATTAACTCTTTGGTTAATAAGATTCCCTTCACTATTAACAGAAAATTTTAATAGTGAATTCTCTATAACTTGTATTTTAACCCTAGCCAAATGTAATTTGTACAATTAATCTATATTATGTTAACACTTCTAAGGGTTACATTGTATAAGACCCACAAACACAGACAAGTGTGTCACAATTAAGAACTCAAAGAGAGGAAAGTTTTAAGAAAGCAGATGGTACACTCCTTTACTAAACCAGGCAAACAGAGAGTTAAAATCTATCAAAATATTCAAGAATACTGGTAAAAAAATAAAGGTTATTCCAAATAATATTCAAATAAAAGAACTTTAAAGTAAAGATACAATTTTAAAATAAGCATTTGGTTTGTAAAGACTATAACACAATAACAACAAAGTGTGTGCAGGTGTGTCTCAAGAAATGAGAAAGCTAGAAATATCATCTTCATCAACTTAAGCAAGTATAGTTTAACATACATGATTGTAAAAATTTAAAATATATTCAGAAAGGTGAAATAAAAACAAATTAAAAATAGGTGAAAATTTTTCCTTTTAAGAAGAAAGCTTTTGATTAAAGGCAAATTATACAGCAATTCATGGACCTTTTTTATTTTCAGTATAATTACAGGGACTTACTCAGGAGATTAAGGTAGAGATCAAGGACTCAATTCAGAATACATTGTGTTATTCTCTTTGAATTGTTCTTCACAGAACATATTTTATTTGTATTTCCTGAAACACACAGAGAAGAAAATAAAAGTTTATCGTCATTTACTAAAGATTCTGACTTCATCAATTTGAAATATAAAATACATGGATAAGCTTTATACTAATGTCAAGACTTGTGAAATATGTATTTGTTAATATACGAGGTCATAAAATTGGGTAATGAAAGGTCATAAATTCTTCCTATGTATTCATTAATTTATAATATATTCATAGTAAATTATAGGGTTTTTTTCCTCTTTTTGATTTCTCCTGAGAATGTATTCCCTCACCATATATTAACCAAATGTAATTTCTGAAATTGATAGAGCAGGGTTTTTTTCCTGTTTATTCTCCCCTTCTAAGCTGAATAAATTAAAATGTGTTCCATTATTGGCCACAACATGATAACTACAGATGGATTACTGTTCTTTGCCATTCCAACTATGAACTTCATGCAGCAAATTTATTAGTCTTTAAACAGGCAAGAAAAGACTGAATTCTCTGAAAGAAAGTCAACTCAAGGTGATCAGCTTGGTGATCATCCTGTATCTTTCTTTGCATAAGGACAGTGTTGTACTGATTACACAGAAAGCTAAAAAACAAGCAAAGGATGAAAAGTGAAATGGAAGGTATGCGTTAGAATTTGGTACTACTCAAGTAGCTGAAATGTTGAAGCATGGTGCCAGATAAGAGAAAATATGTCAAGATAAAATGGAGTTTACTTAGAAAATCAAGGTAACTTTAGCATAATTATTATATTAAGAAAATAAAAAATAAAAATAAATTTATCATCTCAGCAGATAGATAAAAACAACTGTCTGTAAAACTCAGCATCTATCATAAAAAATCTCTTGGGAAACTAGAAAGGAAAGGGAATTTTGCAAACTTAAACAGGTATGTAAGAAAAACCTACATTAGACATTGTGCTTCATGATTAACTCTTGAAAACTTTTCCCCTAAGACAGGACACAAGTCAGTTCTACTCCTCAGTATTTATCAAGAAAAATTAAAAAGTCATATACATAAAAGTTTTGAAGTGTTAACATTTATGGAAAGCTTGTTTACAATAGTTAAAAAGAGAAAGTATCTTGAATGTCCATCAATAGGTGAATTGATAAAGATAAAATTGAAAGTATATACACTTAACATGGCTCGTTAGCTAACAATTAGAAACAATTAACTGCTGATAACAACACAAGATGAAGCTCAAAATCATACTCAGTGAAAAAAGCCAGGCACAAATAAGTATATTTTTCCATTATTTCCTTCAAATAACATTCTGAACAGTTAAAGCTAATTCACAGTGACAGAAAATAGTTCAATGATTGCTTAGCGACTAGGATGGAGGGGAGATTGATTGCAAAGAGGCCAGTGGAAATTTTCTTATTTGATGGAAATGTTGTATATTTGGTTCAGGTAGTGATTACATGCAGTAATACATTTGTCAAAACTAATCCAGTTCTACAATAAAAACATACGCCTCATTCTGAAAGTAATTCATACTTCAACAAAGTTAAGTAACAAATAGAAATATAAAACGTGTGCTACTTGCAATTTTCAGAACTCAAATATAATAAGTAGGTTTGTTTTAGCTTGGTAAAATTAGCATCATAAGAAACAGAAGCTGCAATACTTCATTACCCAGTAGTTCACGAAAGATCAAGTCAGACAGAAGCAGACATTTTTCACTTCTAGAAGTAATTATTGGGTGTCTATAATCTCCCTGGAACCGTGCAGGGAATACAGGACATAAGGAAACACAGTACGCTGTGTCCTCAGAAGCTCACCATTTGTGAAGAACTAGGACAGTAGGACATTCAGCAAATGATTTAACCTCACTAAGTTATAATTTCCTCAAATGAAAACTAGGGATACTAATACCTATTTCACAATGCTTTTCTAAGAATAAAAGCAAGCAAAGTTATATAAATGATAAAAGACCTAGAAAAATAATATATGCTGAAAAAGTTGTAGCTTGAAAAATTATTGAAAAATGAAAAGCAAATAAAGTGAATAAAAGTAAACAAAATCCATATGACTAAAGAAAATATTGTATTTTTAAATGATGAAATAGTATGAAAATCATGATATAAAATAAATGACAAAAAAACAGTGGTTTAGAGAGATGGGCATACTCTGAGAATCTCTTGGGTAATCTCTCTGAGCCAGTGTCTTCTCATATATTTTATGTCATGATTTTCATATTATTCTATCATTTAAGAGTGAAATAATGGTTATCTTCTGCCATACAAGCTTTATGTACTTTTAACATTAAATTTATTGTTAAAAAAGAAATTGATGTGACTGTGATACTAAAAGCCAATTAAGATAGCTTACAAAAGAGCAAACTACTTTTGGTAGTTTTGCTTTTTCTAAATAAATTATTAGCAAGTCAATCCTAACAATGTATTGAAATGGTTCATCATGACTAGTAAAGTCTATTTCAGGAATGCAAGGACAGTTCAACATTAAGAAAGCCATTAATGTTATTACTTGACATGAATAATTTAAAAAGAAAGAAAGCTTATGGTCATCTCTGAGGATTCCAAAAATGGCAAATGATAAAATTCAACATCCATTTTGATTTTTTGAAAGCTTTCAGTGAGTTCCATGTTGCAGATTACTTTATAACCACTGCTTATAAAATATGATTTTATGCCTGAATTCCTGAGATAATGAACTGAAAACTTGCCAGAACAAAGAATATTTCATTAAAATACCTAAGTATATGATAAATATATGTATGTCAAAATAATCAGTTATCCTTCTTGCCAATTATTATTTATCAAAAAAAAATTTAAAGGCCCAAACTATGTGTGACCTAAGAATCCATTTAACAAAAATTACCTGGAGCCTATATGAAGAAAAGGGAACAACTTTGGTCAGTTAAACATTAAAAACTTGAAGAGAAAATTAAAATTTTAATGCTGAATTTTTCTAAATTAATTATTCTTCCAAATATTCTTGTTGATACCATGTGCAACATACTAATTTCTATCATTGTCTCTGCTTCAATGTTTTCTAGTTTTTTCCCTAGAAAATATCAATGGGAATTTCAAAACTAAGCACATATTTCTCCCTTTCCTAGACTTTTCATTAAAATTTCAGTCATTCTGCCCGATTCTTCTATAGCTCTTTCACCAGATGCTTCAATTTGCAGTTGTTGCTTGTTGATAAACATTTTACATGCCTGTTACTCTTTGCTGACAAAGAATGTTTAATCACCCTAGCACATAGTAGAGAAAGGTATTCCACATTCACTTGCTGATCAAGTGTTTTATTTAATGAATCATATATTTATATGAATTTAAGTGATTTTTGCACCTTATCCTCTATGAAAGCTTTCTGAAGGACATTTAGCCATTTAAATTTTTTTCTGGGTATAGGTAAAGTTCAAAACAAGCTGCATTCCATACAGTTTTAACTGCATATACTCAATATTAAATGTCCAGATTTCTTAGAAAGAGAATCCTTGAATGATCACCACCACATTCAAAATGTATTCCTCTCACCTGTAGAGAGAGCTTGCACACGCCATGCAGATTCATGACTCAAGGTCTTCATAATGGGATTCCACAGATTCTCTGATTTTCTCTTTACAAAGCATGCTTCTTTCAATGCTTGTTTTACTATTCTAGAGTTGCTGGCTTCTGAGAATGCCATCTTAACAATACTCTTTCCAAACTGAATATACCCACTAAATCTTAGAATTAAATGTGTCTCCATACTTACCCTTCATGCATGTCTGAGCTCACCAGAAGCCATGGTACAGCCTTCTGGTGTCAAATCCTCTCACCTCTGTGCCTTGCTGCTTCTCCACTTGAGGATTTCTCTGATACCAGGGGGGATTGTTAACAGTCCACCTAAAAGGTCCATGATTTCTGAGCCTGAGATCAATCTTCACCAATGTGCCAGGTTCCCCAACCCTCCAGGGGACAAATCTAAGGTTTGCCCTTATGGTCTGTAGCACTCACCTGTGCATTACATTTTGTACTGGCTCTCCCTTTGACTACTCTCTCCCATGTGCTTCCTGGAATTACTCCACATAGAGATCCTGCTCCAAAGTCCTTGACTTGGTTCTGCTTTGGAGTAATCCAAGATTAAGGAACTCCTCCTTCTCCTCCTTCTCCTCTGCCTCCTCCTCCTCCTCCTCCTTCTCCTCCTCCTCCTCCTTCTCCTCTGCCTCCTCTACCTCCTCCTCCTTTTTCTTCTGCACCACCTCGCCCAGCAAGAGCAATGTTTTAATTAAAAAAAAAAAAAGATTAAGGAAGAATTTTTTTGAAATTTACTTTTTCATGAAAAAAAAAGAATCATCAGGTTTTTTTTGGTCCTTTGTTATTATCTTTCTCCTACACTTACAGGATTACATAATATTGTGAAGCTCAGAAATAGATCATTAACCTCAGATGCAGTACTGTAAACCATTCCTCTAAAATTTTTGGTCACAAAAAGAAGAGAAAATTTAAAGTTGTCTCATTTTCAGAAGTTGTGCATAAAGAGTATATATCAAGGCTGGGGTTGTGGTTAAGTAGTAGAGCACTCACCTAGCACATGCGAGGCCCTGGGTTCAATCCTTAGCACCATTTAAAAATAAATAAGTAAAATAAAGGTATTTTTAAGAAGAGTAAGTTTCTCAGTGGAGTCCACCTGGACATTGGCAATTCCTCTGAAAATGAGAATATATATTCTTGGATATTTTAAACATCATGCCAAGACTTCAACCACATTTTCAAGATAATTTTCTGGGACCCAAAGTTTAGTCTATACTTTATTGATCTCCATATCTTCACAAAATAAATTATTAGTAATAGTAGTAGTAGTATATTATCAAGATACTGTGTATCCAAATATTCTGAAAACCTCTAGACAAAATCTCTCAGTGTTGGAAAAATGTTTAAGAACTGAAGTGTAGGAGAAAAGCAAGATAGAAGTAACATTTTTTTAAGGGAGCGGTGGACAGCTAAAGTACAAGAGACAGAGTGAGAAGTAAGAGAGAGAGAAAAGTTAACATATACTTGACTTGTAAGAGAACACCTTAGAAAAACAGCAGAGCATATTCAAGAACAATTTTAACAAGTCTTGCAATGAAGAAGTCTAGGAACCTCAACAAGCTTTACTCTGACAATACATATCTTCTTTGGCCTAGGAGTTTTCTCAATTATTTCAGGATATATTCCTATATATAGGCATATATACATATATATACCTATATCATATGTATGTATATATATATATATACATGTATACATATATATATGTATATAAATATATGCACATATATGCATATATTTAATATAAATGAATATGATAAATAAATATGCATATATATATAATAGAAATAAATCTTAATTTACTTAGCTGATCTTTTGTTTGGGGAATATTTCCAACTTTTTAATATTATAAAGCAGTGAAACAAAAAAATGCTAACTTGGTTTTTAAGCCATCTTAAATAAGCAAAATATAATCTTAAAAGATAGGTTACATGTAGCAAGGAATCTTCCCTCTATTGTGATGACTGCATTTAAATTCTTTGTATGAATTAAGATTTTTTTCATTTTGAGAAAATATGAACTCTACAGGTCTATAAAAACCTAATCTGACATATTATTCTTGTGTGAAGGTAATGTACAGGACCCGTGAGCAAATTCTCAGGAATATCCTCAGAATGAGGAGATTTCCCACACTTGTAGAAGGAGTGGTGGTTACGACACACCAGCCAGAATATAGAAGCCTCAGTAGGAAGAGGAGAAAATCCAGATGGGGTTAGGAGGTGTTAGGAGGGCACCTAGCAGTATGTCACACATTGTGTGAACACTTGAACACAGTGGCAAGAATGTCTGTGTAGTGCAAGGGAGAGGGATCTTCAAATAGGAGACTTGGCATGTAGAAGGGAATTAATCAGTTAAGTGACCATATTCAATAAACCAGAAGCTAGGGGTGTCATCTTCAGAAAAATAAGTCACAAATATGAAAAACAAGAAAATGATTATGAAACTGCAATGTTGGATTCGAATCAGACATATGACTACAAATATGCAGATGAATGGATTGATGATAGATTATAACTATCTCTAACCACTAAGAGGACCTAGAAGCAATAAAAAGTCCCTCTGCTATGAGTACTTCCATTGCTGAGAACTTAGTTGCTAAATTGCATTCTTTACCAGGAGGAATCAAAGACACTAAGAAAATACTGATGATTATGAGTGTTGGACAGAGAAGAGACAACAGATGCTTAGAATATCTTATTGTGCCAGAAAATGAGGACATTTCCAGAGAATTGTGAGAACATACCGAAGGGCACGAGTTCCTTACACAATAAGGAGCAAATTGCTCCTATTAGACTAACCTCTGAACAGAGGTTGTATTATAGGAAAAAATAATAAAACCATGAAAGCATTAGTGTGGTAATAAGCATAAAGATAATTTAAAGGGTCTTTATGATATTTTTGCATTTTAACCTGAGAACTAGCCCTTGTCTGCATTGCTTGAGGTGATAAAACGTATGTAGAAAATTTTTCAGTTAAATGAGCAAATTTTAGAGCAAACGTGGCAGCTAGAAGTAGCAACTTTTCATAAAAAAAAGCCAGAGAGACATAGCCCCCCCATTCTGAATAAAACTACCAAATCCCCAACACACCTAAGAGATAAGCTCCAAATAACCAGCAAAGGGTGAAAATACTGAACTGAGATTTTAGCTTAAGTCCAATATATAGAAGACAGAGGAATGCCTACCTAAAAAGATTACCATTGGTTTTTATTTTTATTTTTTAGAAATTTAAGTTCTCTACAATTGTTCATTCATAAAGCTCAGAATACAGTACCAAATTAATCAATATTTTTTTAAAAATACCTCAGGAAATATGATACATAATTTTTAAAAAGTCAAACAATGCAAAAAATTTCAAGTTTATACAGATATTATAGTTGATAGAGGAGGATTTTAAAGCAAGTTATTTTAACTAGGCTCACAGATACATAGCAATCCATGTTTACAATAAATGAAAAGATAGAAGATAAGAAGTTTGCATAGAAACTGTGGGAAAAGAATCAAATTGAAGTTCTAGAAAAATATAATGTCTAAATTTTAAAGAATTAAAAGACTAAAATTTATAGTACATCAGAGATAACAGAAAATTCAGTGATGTAGAAAATAGATCAGATTAGATTATCCATCCCATAAATAGGGACTCAAGAATCTGTCACAACATGGAGGAAAAAAGCCTATATAAAATTGAAATAATGGAAAGGAGATAATTATCTATATATAATTTATATAATATTATATAATATATGATTTCAAAAATTGTATGTATAATATGCATACTTTCCAAAATTATATATACAATGCTATGGTTTTAATGTGAGGTTCCCCCCAAAAGCTCATGTGTGAGACAGCATAAGAATGCTCAGAGGTGAAAAGATTAGATTATGATAATTTCAACTTAATTAGTGGATTAATCCACTGATATGGATTAACTGGGTGGATATGGATTAACATAGGCAGGTAAGGTGTGATTAGAGGAGAATACAGGTCAACTGGGGTGTGATTTGGGGGTATATATTTTGTTCCCAGTGAACAAAATATTTTCTGCTTCCTAGCTATCATGTTCTAAGCTGCTTTCATGCACCATACCCTCCACCATAAAGTCCTGCCTCACCTCAGGCTCAGAATTACAGAGTGGCTGACCATGGACTGAACCCCTGAAATCATGAGCCAAAATAAACTTTCCCTTCTCTAGTTGTTCTTGTCAAGTCTTTTGGTCATAGAAATGAATAAGCTGACTAAAACATACAATATATAAAATCTCCATAATATGGCTGAAAATTTTAGAACAAAAAAGTTTGAGTATTTGCCAACCCTTGATGATGTACATCCACTTACATATTCAAGAGGCTCAGTTAAGTCCACAAAGAATTAAAAAAGCATATTTTGAGGTCACCCAGATGTCATACCTAATATTAATCAAACCACTAAAAATCGAGGTTAAAACTTGAATATAGCCAGAGAAACATGACACATTTCATAAAAGGAACAATATTTCAAATAACTTCTGACATCTCTTTAGAAACAGTGATAATTAGAAGTGAAACAGCCTATTTAAGTGTTAAAGAAAAAATAATTATCAACCCAAAACTCCATGCCTATTGAAATATTTTTCAAAAATTGAGGAGAAAAAAGATTTTCATACTAAAATGAAAATCAAAATCAATATAAGTTGTCACCAGTAAAATGCCAGTGAAAATGTAGGGGGAAATTCCAAAAGATTTTACCAGGTATAGAGGACAAGTAATATTTCAAGGCAAATGGAGACTTCAAGAAGCTAGATTCCCACAGCCTCCTTCCTTCCTCTTTCCCTCCCTCCCTCCCTTTTTTCTTCCTTCCTTCCCTCCTTCCTTCCTTTCTTTCTTCTTCCATTACTAGAAATAAAAACAGTAACACTATATTGGCCAATCACATCCCAAACTCTTATTTTATTTTGAGAAAGAGTCTCACTCAATTTCCCAGGCTGGCCTTGAACTTGCAATTGTTCTATTTCTGCCTCCTGAGTCACTGGGATTATAGGTAAGTGCCACAATGGCTCCTCTTATTTTCATCAATATATGTATGACTGTTTTCAGATGAGTTTCCCATTCTCTTTTGGGATTCATAAATTATTGGTACATATGAAAACTAAGTCATAAAAACCAAATGTAGGAATAAATGAGCCTATAAATTTAGCAGTTCCATACATTTTCTGTAAAATAGTACATTATAAATCTTAAGAAATCAAGGATGCATATTATAATCACTAAATCAGTAATTCTCAAACTTTAGCATATGGTGGAACAAACTGGAAAGCTCTGAACACAAGTTTCTCATCTTCCCTTCCAGAGTTTATGATTTAGTATCACTGAAGTAGACCTTAAAAATTTGCATTTCTTCAAACAAAAGGTGTTTATTTTGCTGGTTTAGGGACCACATTTATAAACTATCACCTTAGAATACCTTGTAAATAATAATGCAAAATAGACTATTTAAAAAGCCAATGAATAAATTAAAATGCAATTTTAAAAATTTTTAAATGAATTCAACAGAAAAAATTGCAAGAACAATGAGAAAACAAATATTAAAATATATTCTGAAATCCAATTCTATCAATTATACTCCAGTGTAATAAATACAATTAAAGCCAGAAGTTGTCAGAATATTTTTTCCAAAGTGTGACTAATGCTATGTGTAATATAAAAATCCTAAATATAAAAAGACATAGATAGGTTGAAAGTAAATGAAATAGAAATATATATATATAGATAGATAGATACATATGTTAATATGAGGAAAAAATAGACTTTGCAACACATTTCTATTTCTTATAGGATATCAGAACATTTCTTAATAGCTAAGAGGAAATTATTAGAAAGACATAAAAATCAATAATCTACATAAAGCAAAAACAGATCTTAAAGACACATAGAACAAAGCATGATAAAATAAGTAGGAGAAAAAATTATGCATGATCATAACTGGAGATTTTAACACCTCTTTCAGCAGTCAATATAAAAACTTAAAATCAGCAAAATTGTAAATGATCCCACATAACTACTAGCATTGAGCTAAGTGAGATATATGTGTAATTGAGATATATATATATATGTTTTATATATATGTTTTATATATATGTTTTATATATATAAAAAATTAAAGTAACATTTACTGAGTAGAAACCTTTTTTCTTTAAAAAGATAATAATTAGTACATTAATATGTTAACTAAGGTAATAAAATCAATCATGCTAAAGTGTTGATTCTTTCCTTGATAAATTTTTAGTAATATTTATTGTCATTGAAATAACCACTCCAGGTAGTAGTCAATTACACAGGATGCCAAGTGCTCAGGATGTCTCTAATTTATATCCTTTACAAAATAAGTACAAAGAAAATATATTTTATAATAAAGTTATGCCAGTTGTATTAGTGTTGCATCACTATAATAAAATGTCAGTGATAATCAGTTTATAAGGAGGAAAGGTTTATTTTGACTCAAACTTTGGAGGTTTCAGTTCAAAGTTGTTTGACCCTGTCACTTTGAACCTGTAGAACACAGTGCATCATGGCAGGAACACATGCCACAGAGGACCTGGGCACCATATTGTGTCTGAGAAACAAACAAACAAAAAATGCAGTAAAAGGCAGGGATTTCAGCATCTCCTCCAAAGTCATGTCTCCAAATGACCTAATTTTCTCCTCCCCTAGATCTTATCTCTTAAAAGTCCCCTACTTCCTGATAGTGCCACACACCCAGAAACAAGTATTCCTACATTCCAGATTCAAATTCTAGCCCCATTAGAACTATATTTTTTAAACTTTTGTCTCTGAATCTTTTAAATATAAAGTCTATAATTTCAAATTTGTGGATCCTATAAACTATACACTCTCATTGATGTAGATACTTTGAACATTTGAAATATGGGAGTGAACACATTTGAAAGAAGATGGAAATTCTCACCATCTTAAGTATAACTTTACTTTTAAGTAAAAAATAAAAAACAGTTGATCTTAGAGGAAAAAACAATTAAATTTTCTACTTAAAATAGAAAATGCTCTTTAATCCCTTTAAATTTCATGATTTGAATATGCAAAATTATAAAAACAATTTCCTTTATCACAGTACTAACAGTTGGGCATTGATTTGGATGAGGCTTACCCAAAATAAGCCTAATATTTTAATCTTCAAAAGATTCCAGGTATCAAAAGAGTCTTATGTAATAAGCAGTTTTCATCCTGTAAGATAGGAGGATAAAAACCTTTATCCAAAATAAATGAAATAAAATAAAATCTTAGCATCTAAGGAGAGACAAGAGAAGATGAGTGAGAAAGTAGATTATATTACTCCCAAGGCATCCCCTCCTTGACATACCTGACCCCAGCCCTACCTATAAGGCTGTGTCCTTAAAATTGCACTCTGACAGCATCCATGTCTCCCTGATGCCAAGGGTTTTGATCCAAGGCCAGGTATAAATTTGTCTACGATTTTTATGGAAAAGGGAAGAAAACTTATTTGCAGAGAATAAAATGGAATTGCTTTTATCTTTGAACTGAAAATTTTAAGGATTTGGACCCTTGTTGTATTAGGACAAATTTGCTTTTGCTGAAGTGAGAGTCAAGACTCTGTATAAAATTGTCCATTATGTTGCCCAATTTTATGCTGAGAAACAAGCTATTTTCATTTTGTAACTTATTAATGACTTCTGAAAAGTATTTGAACTCATATACATAATTTTAAAGCCACATAATTTGTATTGCTGAAGTTTAAAAGAATCAAAGAAAGAAAATTATCTCAAGCTGAAAGCTTAACTACCATGTTTCAACCTGGAGGTACTTTTTAATCAGAAACTCTAATGGATCTTTGACAATAATGTTAGGAACAAAGTTGCTTTAACTCAGGAGGGTACCCATAAAATGAAAGAGAACACAGCTAATTGCATGGTAATTGCTTTATATACACTACCTGAAACATGGTATTAGTCATTACAACTGATGGCAGATGGGTCATGATGCCTTTACTCTCTTTAGCTCCAGCAATTGGTAAGCAAGATTCAATTAATTTTCAAATTTCCATATGAATGGTCTCATTGATACCATTTAATAAGCTTTTCATTTTTATCCTATTTATATGCTGTTTACCTCCAGCAAGTGATATGTTGGGTGGGGTAACTACTTGAAAATAAATGCTAAAAAATATTCTGGAAAATATTTTCCACCACAGTAAACAGGTAAAAAAAATTAACCCTGATCTACTCAAATTCAAGCATCCCACACTGATACAGTCAATTAAAGTATGTGGATCATGTTGTTCCATTATAATTGTTTCTCTTTGGGTGAACTTCACAATCCTAATTAATCAATAGCAACTTTCTAATGAGTTATTTATTCAAAAGGCATAGATTAATGTCCCATGGTGGGCTTTAAATGACTCATTCTGTGATGTGGCTGTCCTGCAAAGACAAAGTATAAGAGTTACAACTGTTGTAAATAAATACTCTAACAAATGCTCTAAGTTAATTGTCATTTGAAAGGCAACTGTATAGATCACAGATGCTCTGACAAATGTCATATTATATCTCACAACAAAATTATGAGGCAAAGAAGAATAAGACTACCATCTCTAGATTTTTTTATTTCCTCCTGATTCAGTCTTGTGGTAGGCTGCATATTTTTTAGAAACATCCATTTTCTCCAGGTTAGCCAATTTGTTAGCTTATGTTGGTTATTATATATTTTTTTTATTTCTTTAGAATTGGTTGTAAAATTCCCTCTTTTATTTCTGATTTTAATATTGAGTCTACTCAATTAATCTAACTAAGCATTTGCCAATTTTTTTATATACTTAAGAAAAAAACAACCCTTAGTTCCACTGATTTTTCTATTCTCTACTTCATTTATCACAACTCTAATCTTTATTATTTAATTTCTCCTGCAGCTTTAGGCTTAGTGTGTTCTGTATGAGTTTCTTGAGTTTAAGTCACTGATTTTGAGATATTTCTTCTGTGTTAATTTATAATTCTACCATTATAAATTTCCCTCTTTGGACTACTTTCATTGTATCCTTTGAGTATGGGTGAGTTTTATTTTTATTTACTTCAAGGTATTTTTTTTAATTCTCTTGTGATTTTTTATATGACTCATTAGTTTTTTAAGGGCATTGTGTTTAATTCACACATATTTGTGGATTTTACAGTTTTTATAATGCTATTATTTTCTAATTTTGTTCCATGTTGATGCTTTGCATGATTTCAGTCTTCTGAACTCAGTAGGATTTATTTTAGAAATTATTTGGTAAGTTGTTTTACACTAAAATATGTTTTATTCTGCAGAATGCTACACAAACGCTTGAGAAAAATATATATCCTATTGTTGTTGGGTGGAGTGCTCCATACATGTCTGTTGGGTCCAATTCATCTATAGTGTTGCTCACGTCAGCTATATCCTCTTTGATCTTCTATCTGGTTGTTCTATTCATTATTGAAAACAGGTTATTAAAGTCTCCTATTTTTGTGGTGTTGCTTTAAATTCTGTCTAAGGTTTCTTTATATATTTAGGATCTCTAAGATTTGGTGCATAAGGATTTATAATTGTTATAGATTTTGGATGAGTTGGTATTTATATTGTTATATGATGTCTTTCTTTTGTTTCTTATATCTGTTTTTGAGTTAAAGTCTAATACAATAACCACTCATTCTATTCATCGCCTTTTATATGAAACATATTTTCCCATTCTTTCTCTTTTAGTGGAGAATAGGACATTACTTTGTTAATTAAGTATGTGCTACAGATAGAGGTGTTACAAATCACCCCACCACAAATGTAACTATGCAGTTCTTCTAGCCAAAAAGTCCTTCAGGGCATGGACACAGTAATGATGACCAAAGACTGAATGCCAAGGCACTTGGGCAGAAAGCCAAATACGTATCCCAGATATAGCTAAGCAAATGTTACTAGCCTTGGTGACATCCATTAATAAAAGGGAGGCCAAATATCTGATAGGAGACTTTGGATACTGCAGCCAGTATATATGCCACCTGCGTATCTTCTTAGCTCCCTTATTCAAGGTAACTAGCAATGTCACCAATTTTGGAAGGAGTCGTTTGCAGAAGCATGCCTTGCAAGACATTCAACAGTTCACTTAGGCTACTCAAATGGTTTTGGTATTGCTTAATTAACAGGCTATGGCCAGGGTCTGCCTTTAGCAATTTTAGAGCCTCCCAGCCAAGAGATTGCAAGTGTTTGCAGCCTTCATACTTGCTGATTGCAGTCTCTGCAATGGAAAACTACTAACTGGGTGCATCTGCCAATCAGATTTTAGATATACACTCTTGAATAGCAACTCCTTGCTTACCATTGGGCACTGGTGAAGACTTGAGTGTCTTGCGGCCAGAGTGTCAGATATAGCACTTCACATGAACTGCACATTCTCATTTAGATGCTTACAAGTTGCATCAATGAAATAGGCTCAGCAGAGCTCAATTGTCCAATGGAAATGGTACATTTAAAGTTATTCTCACTTGGGACTTTAAGGGAACAGCAGGTTCAAAAAGAAAAAGCTAGCTTACCAGAAGTGTTAAAGCAACCTATAGGGGCTTCTTTGCTTCCTCCACTGGAAACCTGAGGTGAAGAGGTATGTCTACTACTGATACATTTGCAAAACTAAAAGCAGACAAATTCCACTGGCTGCAGCTGTCATCTCTCATCCATCATTTTTTGACTTACACTTAAAATGGATATTCTGCTTAGTGAACCAAACTATAAGCAAAGTATCACCATGCAGGGCACTCATACCATCTTGCTACATTTCTGTCAGTTCATGGGCCACTAACAACAGCTTAGCTATTTGGTCAGCAGATGACAGCTGAATGACTAGACTATTAAAGGAATATGACAAAAGCTTGCTACCTGATATATGCCATATTGCTACCTAATATATGGCATTTATAAACACTGGGACTATCATAAGTGCTGTTATGAGAAGCTTATGTCATGTTTTTGGATACCCTTATCAATTACTTCAACGCCTCAGCAACATAACAAAGAATACACACTCACGGAATACAATGGACCTTCCATACACCTTGTTATCCTCCATAAGTAAAAGAAGACATTGAATGAAGGAAAGCTGACTTACAAAACAACTGATGAAAACACATCCAGATGGTCTACTGATGGCAGGCTACAGTGCCCAGCTGTGTAGGGAAGCAGGCAAGGAAATTACAGCACTACAGCACATGTTGAGAAACACTGATCTTGGTAGATGTGGAAGTAGACCAGGCAGCTGCCTACTTAGGCTAGACCTATAGAACTCTACTCTCAGTATTCCCAAACATTCTTCTTTCCTTTCTCCCTTTATAATGTACATCCTTAGGGTAGTTTGTACCTCAGGACTACATAGTATGCCAAGGCAGCCTAACTGTAACCTGGAGCAAATTCTTACCTTGGGACCTCCCCTCTATGGATTCCACAGTAGTGGTAGGCAGGACCAAGAAATAACAGGATGCTAGGGTCCCTCTAGTGGACATCGGATCCTTTCAGTCCAGTTTCAAGTATCAGACATGTTATTTTATAACGAACATGACCTCTATTTCTGGACTGGACAATTGAGCCCCAAATTTATAAGTCAAACAACAAGAGCAATAGGTGTACACAGAGGTAGTACCCTGAGGAAAGGGCCCAAAAGACTGAGCTGCTGCACCAACTTAGTCCAACACTTTACCTGATAGGTAAGGAACATCTGGGACCCCAGGAGGAATGAGGAGTAGGGCATTAACTTATCAATCTCCATTTCCTTAGGAATCTGGTTACAGAGTCCTGAAACACCATGCCTTTCTTAGGTTCTCCCAGGTTGTGGCCACTGCAGGTTAACTTGACAGTGTTGGATCTGCTATCTTGGATCTCATTATATAACATACTCCGGAGTCTCTCTTGTCCTTCTAAAGGTAGGTTGAGCCATCATTCCAATGCCACAGGATACATCATTAGAACCTGAAATCTGATGATGTGACTCCAGTACCCACTGTATGGAATGGGACAGAGATGTTCTATTTATGTTTTTTTTTAATTTAATTGATTTTATTTTTTAAATACACAACAGTGGAATGCATTACAATTCTTATTACATATATAGAGCACAATTTTTCATATCTTTGTATATAAAGTATGTTCACACCAATTCCTGTACTTTTTTGCATTACAATTCTTATTACACATATATACCACAATTTTTCATATCTCTGTTTGTATATAAAGTAGGTTGACATCCAATTTGAGTTTTCATACATGTACTTTGGATAATGATGTCTATCACATTACAGGATCCTTGCTAATCCCCTGCCACCTCCCTTTCCCTCCCACCTCTCTTCCCTATCTAGAATTCATCTATTCTTCCCATGCTCCCCCTCCCTACCCCACTATGAGTCAGCCTCCTTATATCAGAGAAAACGTTTGGCATTTTGGGGGTGGGGATTGGCTAAACTTCACTTAGCATTATCTTCTCCAACACCATTCATTTACCTGCAAATGCCATGATTTTATTCCCTTTTATTGCTGAGTAAAATTCCATGGTGTATACATGCCACATTCATCCACCGAAGGGCATCTAGTTTGGCTCCACAGTTTAGCTATTGTGAATTGTGCTGCTATAAACATTGATGTGGCTGTGTCCCTGTAATATGCTGTTTTTAAATCCTTTGGGTATAGTCCAAGGAGAGGGATACCTGGATCAAATGGTGGTTCCATTCCCAGATTTCCAAGGAATCTCCATACTGCTTTCCATAATGGCTGCACCAATTTGTAGTCCCACCAGCAATGTGTAAGTGTACCTTTTCCTCCACATCCTTGCCAACACTTGTTGTTGTTTTTCTTCATAATAGCTGCCATTCTGACTGGAGTGAGATGATATCTTAGAGTAGTTTTGATTTGCATTTCTCTGATTGCTAGAGATGATGAGGAGATGCTCTGTTTAAACCTTATAGGCCTTCAGTGCCAAAATATCAGAACCAACTAACGAAACTTTGGTGATTTGGTTTTTTGACATACTGTGCTCTTTTGATTACAGGAACAACAGATGTCCCAGTGGTGACAACAAAATGATGGCAGGGCTAGTGCTGGCCCTCTGTGTAAGGGCTTTATTAGCAATATTGTTTGGGGGAAACTAAGCTCATTACCTTACATCGATAATAAGATTTGTCTGGCAAATGACTCCATACCCATGAATTGGTCGCTGAACAATTTAACAAGGGTAGGGTATGCTATGTGCTTCTGAGAGCTACAACTTCTTTGGTGCATGGTCTAAAGGTGACCTGAATAGGGAAAATGACTTATCATGCCTGGAAAGTTGGTACATGGTGGGATCCTGTATGTTGGGCTTGCTGGGATGCCCCCAAATATTACTTCTGAGAATGAGACACACTGTTATCTCACAGTCTAAAGCTGTGTGCCAGGCTTCCTAGGAATCCATGAGGCTATGTACCTGACTCGGGGTTTGTATCTGTCTCAGGATCTTTGGTACTATACACAGGAGAAAGTAATCAAGAGTAAATATATGTATCTCCTGACCCTGACCATGCAGGTTTGCTTCCTTTACTGCCAGCTCATCAGACTTCTCCCAATTCATGTGTGAGGGCTGTTTTGAATTTCTCTAGACTTACTTTAAGCCCAACTTGGGATTCGTGTGTGCAATTGCTAATGCCTTCTTCTATACCTGGAGAACATCTCTGGCATTGCAAAGACACAAAGGAGAACCAGAGGAGAACCAGAAGAAGGACCACTGGTTTCAAACAGTGGGGCTGCTTGAAGCATCCTTGTTTGACTTTTTCAGTAATTACTTACCTGGATGGCTGGCATTCTGGACTAGGTCACTAGTCTAGGCAGGCCTGATCATCCTTCATTGATAGTAACCCTCCTGAGTGTAGTGAAATGTTTTCTGGCTATGGTTTGACAATGTGGCACTGAGATGGTGTCAGTCATGGTGTTACATTGATCTAAGGAGACATACCTCTGCATCTAGACCTGGAGAGGTCAGTTTGCATTTGAAATGGTTTAGCTCTACTAAGGGGGATATCTTGGTAGGGGAGGAGACTTCAGAGCATTTAGGCAGGTGGCCTCGGATCATGCTAGTTATCCCTCCCAAACACATACTTCCAGTTCTCAACACTACATGTAGAATGTTCTGGAAATGTAATACCCTGATTAAAAAAAGAGGGATTCGCTGGAATAGCCCAGGTTCTGTTTCAGGCCCTCCTAGAAACAGGATGTGTTTTAATGTTTTATTCCATGTGCTGCTCTCAGGGTATAAAACTCAGGGAAGATTTCTTTCTGGGGTCCCTTAACTGCAGTAAAAGTAGGACACATGCTAACAAGACTCCATGCACCTTGGGTAGGTTTCCTAAGCTTTGAAAGATTGATTTGTCATACTATGTTGTACTGTTTCTGCTTATCTATAAGTAATGAATCTATTAAAGCAAATGTTTTCAGAGAAACATACAGATTTATGTATGAAAACAAATGCACATTCAAGATTGAATTGTGGACCTTTTTCAGAAACTGTGGTATATATTCACAATGGAATATTACTCAGCATTAAAAGAGAATAAAATTATGGAAGTTGTAGGTAAATAGATGACATTGGAGAATATCTTGCCAAGCAAAATAAGCCAATCCCAAGAAACCAAAGGCCAAATGTTCTCTCTGATAGGTGGATGATGATCTACAATGGAAGGGGAGTCATGGGAGAATGCAGGAACTTTTACTGGGAAAGGGGGAGGGAGAGGTGGTGGAGCATGAGGGTAGGAAAGATGGTGATATGAAATGGACATCATCACCCTAGGTACATATACGACTGCACATATGGTGCAATATTGTACAACCAGAGAATAAAAAGTTGTGTACATTTGTGTATCAAAATATATTCTGCTGTAATATATGCCTAATTAGAATAAATAAACACTTTTCATGTAACTGGTATGAGTGTTATGTCTCACTGGACTTGGACAAGTATAAAAGTCCACCTCAAGATGCAGTGGACCAAAGTATTAACCAGTGCAGTGAACTTGCTTATAATTACCAATGCAATGACACAAACCATTCAAAATTTTAGCATTCTGTTTTAAAATAATGACTTATTTGCATAAAAATCTATCCTTTATAGCTCTATTCACTAACTTTATGTTATTAATATCACAAAGCATGTCTTTATATATTCCTTATGCATTAGCATAGATTTATAGGGTTTAAAAAAATAGATCAAATTTATTTTGTCACCTCAATTCTATGTGTCAAACTATAATAATATAGGTTACTATATTTGTCCATATATTTACCTTTAATAGGAAACTTTATATTTTAATTGGCTTCACACTGTTGTCTAGTATTTTAACTTGAAGGCCTCCCTTTATTATTTCTTATACAGCAGAATTAGTGGTAATGAACTCCTTCAGGTTTTGTTCCTATAGGAAAGTCTCAGTCTCTCTCTCTCTCTCTCTCTCTCTCTCTCTCTCTCTCTCTCTCTCTCTCTCTCTCTCTCTCTCTCTCTTGTTCTGGGATTGAACCCAGGGCCTCATGCATGCCAAGCATGTGTGCTCTATCACTGATCTACATCTCTAGCTGATTTTTTGAAAGTTGATTTTGTCCAGTTAGAGTACCCTCTGATAATAGATTTTTTTCAACACTTTGAATATAATATCCTACTCCTTTCTTTCCTGCAAGATTTTTGCTGTGAAATTTATTAATAATCCCACAGAAACTCCCTTGTATGTAACAAATTGTGTTTTGGTTTGTTGCTTTCAGAATTCTCTGCCTTGAACTTTATAGACAGTTTTATTATAACCTGTCTTGGTCTGGCTCCATTTGGCTGTAGTTTATTTGGAGTTTTTCAAGTTGCTTGCATCTGAATATCCATTTCTGCCCTATGATTTGGGAATTTTTTCTATAATTATTTATTCAAATTGACCTCTTCCCTTTTCTCTTTCTCTTTTCCTTTTTTTAATTCCTTTAATATATACACTATTGATAGAGTCTCACAAATTACTTAGACTCTTCATTTTTCCTCAATTGTCTTACTTTTTGTTCCTCTACTCAATGATTTCAAATTACTACTTCACATTTGTTGATTTTTAATTTTTCCTGACCAAGTCTTCTGTCAAATCCCTATAGTGAATTTTTCATTTTGGTTATTATATTTTTTAGACCTAGAATTTATTTGCTACTTTTTTTATAGTTTAGGTTTCTTTACTAATATTTTGTTCATGCGTTATTTTTATGATTTTGTTTTAGTTATTTATCACTGTTCTCTCTAGCTCATTAAGGATCTCTATTTTAAATTTTTTGCCTGCTAATTGTAGATCTGTGTTTCTTTAGGGTCAGTTTTTGGAGTTTTATTTTTGATTCAGCTTCATTTACTTAATTTACTTGCTTTAGTAGATAATACATAATTATTTCTTAGGTTGGGTTCGATTAAATAAACAACCTCCTTACCACTCATTTTATATTGGTATCACATAGGCTAAGATCTTCTTCAGTCTTAGAGATCCCAGGACCTTGGAAAATATTTTCTGATCTCTTGAACTCTCTGGCATCTGCCTATGGAACTGTAACTCTAATCTACTGTGGTATTCTCTCTGCTTTCCACTGGTTCTAAACACTGCTGATGGCCTATAATATTCTGAGTTGAGAAAGACAGAAAAAGTTCCTTAGCTCTCATAAAAGGCAGAAGGTTCTGCACAAGTCTGCTTTTGCTTTCATCTTGATCAGGGAGTCTAGCGTGAGAGATTTCCTCCTGATAGTGCATGCTGTGCCACCTTGGGGAAGGGAAGAAATGGGTATATGAAATTTCCCTAAACTTTTCACTGGAGTGTCTTCTTGGCTTTGCCTAGTGTGTGTGTACTATAATTTTTCAAATGATCCCACAGAGTTCTCATAGAGGTAGCCTGGTCCATACATCATTGTTAACTCAATATCTTTTGGGGGAAACAAGAGCCTAGAGCTTCCTAATATACTGTTTTGAGGAAATCCTTGTCCTTATTGTTTTAAACACTATATGTTAGGTATTCTAGGTCTTCATTTATGATATAGATTAATATACTCTATGTTGGTTTATCTTTGCAATTTGTCATTTATCTTTGGTTTATGGTGCTTTTCCCATACCAAAAAAATGTTCATTCATATGTAATAAAATTTTTTCTCTTTCCTCTTTTAGGAAAAACTGGAAGTTTTAATATGAAAAATACTAAAGAATAATTTAATTTTTTAACACAAATATTTGTTATCTTTTGTATTTTTTCTAATTTATGGGTTGAAGGATAAATTCAGTTTTACCTTTTTCTCATTTATTTTTTAAATTATCACAACGCTATGAAAAAATACTACTATATCTTCCACAATTTGAAATGCTATATTTATTTGTGTCTACTTCTAAAATGTTAGTTTATTACTTTGGTAAGTCTGTCTACTCATTCACCAACACCACACCACATTAGTTACTTTAGTAACAGAAGGTTAAAAACTCAAATATTTGAAGAGAACTAAAATTAGAATAAAAGTTTCTTAGGAATTAAAATATAAAATCTGTCAGGTAAATGTGTGGTAATTAAAGCTCTGTTAGAGTTTCCCTCCTACTTACAGGAGAAAAGCACAACTCAAAGCTTCCAAAAGATGTAGTCTCAAAAACTTAAAAAAGAAATCTTGATGATATAAAAATCAACATTTTAGGTGGAAATACAGTTTTTTACACTTGATTAATGAAGCTACTCTATTTAATAAATTTCCAGTTAACTAAAAGTTTTGCATGTTTGAAAATTGTAAACATGATTTTCAAATAAATATTTACCAATTTATAAAAATTATAATGAGATATAACTTTGTATTTAGTAAAATGAAAGGTTTGAAGACCATTTAAAATGTTCTTGTTGATTTGATGTTACCATGGAGATTGGAAACTAAAGAGATAGTAAGTTGCATATTACTTGCAATGTTCAAATGTAAGTTTAAAGCCTATTTTTATGTACATTTTCATTCATACATTAGAATGCTAATTATATACAATGAATGTTAAAATACTTTACTACACATATTCATCCACTCAAATCTTACAACTACTGTGCTAAAAAAAATAAAAGCAGTTATTCCTGTTCTACAGAGGAAGAAACTGAGGCACAGAGAATTAAAATATGCCATATACCAAGTAAGTGCTGAAGCTAAGCATATACCATATACCAAGTAAGCTGAAGCTAAGTAGGACACTCTGGTATCCTACTTCTGTATTTTTCACTACTGTGTTATAATAACAGTCTGTCTAATAAAAATGTATTGAGTGTCTCCCTCACATTGGTCTAGGAAAGGACTCTTAAAAAACAATATTATTCCCTGCGCTCACTGTGCTTATATTTAGTTGGAATTTTGATAACAAACAAAAAGAAAAGCAAACAGGAAGGAAATATGCTAATGATGCAACAGTATGCAACTGAGTTAGGGTGGGAATACCATCCTCCTATGTCATGATCAGAGAGACTGAGCTGAAGCTTGAAGGATAAGAATAAGAGAAGATCCTGAAGAGCTAGGAAATAGTCTTCCATACAGAGTCCAGTAAGTGCTAGAGAGCTCGGCATGCTTAAGGAGCAAAGTGGGAACAGATTAGGGTAGAAAATAGGCTGATGAGCAGGTAGATGCAATCTTGAAGGTTCTTGTAGACCACATTAAGTGAAATGCATATTTAGTTAATGAGAAGCGTACATGAAAATGTTTTTAAGCAAAAGAGATACACGGTACAAGTTCCATTTATAAACGAGCTCTCTGATTACTCTATGGAGAATGACTTTTTGTGGGATGAGAGTGAAAGCAAAATGACCAGATCAGAGGTAATTTTAGCAGTCTCAACAAGACTCCAGAGTTTGAACCTAGCAGTGGTATTAGAAATGGACAAAACAAATGGAATCAGTGTTGGTAATAGCAGCCATAGAGCTATTGTTAGATTGGATACATAGAGTCGGAGAAATAAAAAGGAAAAGGCCAAGGTTGATTCCTCTGTGTTTGGCTTCAATTGATAGGAAGATGGTGATATCAGGTATGGAGCTGAACAATCCTTAAAAATAAGTTATAGTAGCAATCAGCCATTCTGTTTTGGGGCATGGAAGGTTTGAGATTTTTATTATTTACTCATCTTAGTCTACAGTGCTATGGATTATGTAATGAATGCCAAGAGACAGAGATATAAATTTCAAATTCAGTAGACTACATACGGTTTATAGCTGGATAAAAGTGCTCATCTAAAGGATATTCATGAACTAATTTCTGAATACTTACGAATGTTATATTATATGGGAAAAGAAAGTGTCTTCCCACACTTGATTAAATTATGGAGCTTCTGATGGGAAGGATATTCCAGATTATCCAAGTGGATCCTAAGTGAAATCACATGTATTTTTCTACAAGGAAGCCAGAGAAAAATTTTATACACAGAGAGGAAAAGGCACCACAAAGGCAGAAATAGTAATTGGGTGATGCAGATATTGGCCACCAGAGGCTGGAAGAGAAAACAGCAGTGATCTCCTGTGGATCCTCCAAGGGCAGCACTGTCCTTACGGTATCTTGATTGCAACCCAGTAAAATGGATTTCAAATGGCCTCCAGAACTAGGAGAAAATAAATTGCTCTTCTTTTAAGCCAGCAATTTGGGGACAATTTATTATAACAGCAATAGGAAACTAAAACAATGATTTCTTCAACTGGACTAGACAGAATTATCAGGAAGGAATGTGAAGAGAGAAAAGAGAAGCAGGTCTAGGACCAATTTATAGTGCCTTGCAGTAGTTAGTGGTCAGGGAAAGCAGAAGGGAACAACAGAAAATACCAAAGTGAAATACTGAATGAGGCTGGGAAAATGAAGAGACATAATATTAGTGAGAAAAGTATTTCAAGAAGGGAGCGGTGATCAAATACACAGCATCTTCTAAGGTAGAGCATCATAAGATTAAATAAAGTGTTCGTTGAGTTTAATAAAGTATAATTTGTGAGAATATTTAAGTAGCATGATAGTGCAGATGAAAGCCATGGAATGAGTTAAAATGAATGAGAGGTAAGAAGGTGGATATAGTAATAGAAGACTATTTTGCACAAAAAGTTTTACAGTGAGAGTGACAAGATGTGGGCAGTGAAAAGGGAATAAAGGAGAAATGTATGAAGGAGAAAATTGCTGCTTTTGTCTCAGTGGCCAGAATCATGCCCCTTGGTCACTCATGGATGGAAGTTGGTTCTGAAGTAGTGCTTGGGGTAAAAAAATATGGGGTTGGTGTCAACATACCTTATATACAATTTATTTTTGCATTACAATTCAAATTGTGGTATAAAGGTGTATTAAGAATTGTAATGCAAAAATAGATAGATAGATAGATAGATAGATAGATAGATAGATAGATAGATAGATACGGAGTTGGGCTAATCCTCCTCTGATGTCTCCAAAAGGAAGTTCAAGGATGCAGAACCTGAGTATTTCCATGGACATTAAGTTCTCTAAGAATAAAGATGGAAGTAATTGAGGAAGACAACAATCCAGGAGCTCTTGTCTTTAAATGAGAAAATGTGCTAAGGGCAAAGAGGAGGGACTAGTATGCCATGTCAGATGCCTCAAAGACCCTCAAAAGACCCTCAAAGGCATGAGCATGGCTCCTTTAAAGGAAGTTGGCGCAACAGAAAAGTGGTCAAACTAGATAACATCAAGATGGCTTTTGACCCTGAAATTCTGCGGTGCTAGGAATGCCTACACTCATAGGAAAAGTGATGTTCTTAAGGATAAGCAGTTCAGTATTCTTGACTTCTAACCTGAATATTTTAAAACTATTGAACTACTCTAACATTCCTACTTCCCTTTTGTTTTCCTTTAACCTTTTTCTACATTTTTCTGATATAAATGAATTTGTTTCTGGGGACTTCACACATCATATCTAATCTTCACTTGCTATTATCCCCCTCTTCCTCCTTCCCCCCTTCTCCCTCCCTTCCTCTGCTCCTTCTCCTCCTCCTTCTTCCTTCCTTATCTCTCTCTCTTTTTCCCCAACTCCATTTTCTCAGACACAAACTTCTTCCTAAGGTCTTAAATTGTAAAACACAAGTTCTCATGGTTTGGGAGTCTAATGGCCTGTCTCCCACATTCCAGCTCTGTGACACTGGACAATTTATCTTAACTTTGGAAGCTTCTCTCTTCTGTTGCTGCAAATAGCAATTCTGATAGAAGTGACCTCATAGAGTTGTCAATGAGAAATTGTACAGAGTTGATAAATCTCATATCATGACAGTTAATACAAAGAAGCAGAACTCTAGAAGTTATTAGTTAATCTGACAGCTAGCAGCCAACAGATTTTCTATCATCTTCAGAACTTCAATTCCTATAGCTGTTTCATATGGTGAAGTTCTAACTTTTTTGGGCTCAGCATTTCTGAGGAGTTGAGAATGCTCAGTATCTTGGAATATTATAGATTGACAGTTACAGAAAATATAAAATTTAAAAATTTAAAAAATATATATATTTTCTGTCAGATTCTCAGTTCCATTTAAAACATGTTTGGAGAAAGTGATACTAAGTTCCAGATTTGCAAAAAGATTATAAGCACAAAGTTTAGCAATTTAACACAGACTATTCAGGCCTTCAGCAGCTAGACTTACTTCACCTGTGTATTTATTTCCATCAGTTCATCTTTAGATTAACTCATGATCTCTGCTTCTTGCATTTTCTATTTGATGTTCCCCTTTTCTGTTCCTCTGGTAACTGACCGTCAAATATTCCTGAATTTATTTTGCTTTAAAACTTTTGGTACACCATTGATACCTCATATTTTCTGCTTCCTGCCCCCTTCCCTCCATGCCAATAACTTGCCTCTGACATGGAGTAATTATATTCAAAGTGGTAATTGAAAGCACATGACCAAAAGCAATTTAAATTAAAACAGTCCATGTAAATATTTCACTTGTTTCTCTTTTCCCCAGAGAAATGTCATTCATTTCAAATTATAGTGAATATGGGAGCCTTGACGATATAAACATTTCTCTCTAAGAGGTAACTTTGTAGGCATCTTCCATTAAACCATTAAAAATAAAACAAATAAATAAAAATTGCAATATTCACTTCACCTAAAATAGTGTTTACCTATTTTTATGCATTTATATAGGTAAAAGTGATTTTTTCAATAGATGAAAATAATTCCAATTTCTGTATATTAAGGAAAAAACCCAAAAACAAACATTGCATTTTGATAGACATAAAAGAGTTTCACCTTTTGTTTTGAAATTTTTGACTCTCTAATTAGACTGTTATTGACAGTTATGATGGAAGTTATTATTACTACTCTTACTATTAATATCATTTTCAAAATATAGGTAAAATACTTCCTTAATAAAAGTCCTGTCTAGGATTAATATATACCATAATTTTTAATTTTTACCACATATTACTGCAGTGATAGTAAAAGTGCTAACTTTTATTTACCTTCAATATAAAATTTGATGGTCTAAGCAATTTAGTTCTATCAACTGCAATGTAAATGATATTTTTTTCTCCAATTTTTAGATGAGGAAATTGATTCCTTAGATTTTATTAAAATCACAAACTTTAAACCTCTCTACTTACCTCAAATTACAAGATTTTGGCTTTTGATTTTACAAGTTTGTTTGTTTGTTTGGTAGTGCTTGGAATATAACCAAGGGCCTTGTTCATGCTAGGCAAGTTCTCTACCACAGATCTGTACCCCCAGCCCTTAACACACCTTGAATGATATTTATGTATGTGTTGTTGATAATGGATTCAAAAAATAAAGTTATTCAATGATTTGGAGTAAAGTTACAAAGACTTAAATATTCATTACTCCATATTAGTAAGGCCAGAAAAGAGGGAACATAAACTTGATTAAATCATGAAAGAAATGGTTGAGTAACACAAGGAATGAATACCCAAGTGTGGCTTGATGCATTAGAGAACTTCAGGAGAACTAGAATAATAAAAATCTATTTTGGCATGGTGGTTAGAAAGTTAAAAAAAATGTTCAAATCTTGACTCTGTTATGGAAAATTAGGAAAACTAAGGAAGAGAGCAAAGCATTTTCGTTTGATAACACAACTTTTAAAATGTAATGTAAATAAATATTAAGTATTTTCAAACAAAAAATATTCACTGAATGATCAAGATGTCTCTATCCTTGGAGACAAAACAAAAAAGAATAGTTGGCAGGTGCTACATTTAGCAAGATGCTAGACATTTAAACCTAAAAATGGTCTTGTGCATCGCCTAATACCTAATCCAGATCCTTTTTGTCTGTGTTTTTGTTGTTCATAACAAAATTACTGAGGCCCATATTAAATGAGTTTCTCAAGTCTATTAGCATTTTTAAGAGCTATAAAACAGTACCTAGTTTCCCCACATTCTAGCCTAGCTGGGTTCTAGAGGGAGAAGATGCAAAGCTTCTCAAAAGCAACCTAGCAGATTTTTCTATCTGTGCTAGTGTTGTGCCATAGATATGATCATTGTGTTTGTTTGGATACAAACACAAATCCAAAAACATGATGGCTTCAAGTAGAAAGAAAGAGAACAAGGACAGGACTGTGATTTCCTTTTAAGCAATCAAGGCGGCCATTACTTGCCTCTCCTGTCCAGATCCTATCATCACTTTGCCATATCTCACTGCAGGGGAGTCTGGGAAGTGTAGTTTTTATCAGGGCAATCATATGTCCATTTAAGCTTTGAGGGAAGGAAGTGCAAATTTGGCAGATTTGTAAATGTTTTCACAATAACCTCTCAAATGTGAGGGACAAAAGACAAGGATGATAGAGGGGAGAGGGTTAAGAAAGAAAAGATGCTTATGTTGAAAAAGTCTCCATATACTTGACTCCATGACTCTAGTATCTCATTATTGACACTGTGTGAATTATTATCTTAGTCTGATATTCTTTACAAATTACCTACCTGGAAGAAATCAGGTTGGGAGTCGGTATTTTTGTTTGTTTGTTTGTTTGTTTTTCTTCGGTTTTGTTTATGGATCATATGCAAATTTCACCTTGACTTCTAGCAACAGTGTTGTATAGACACCACATTTTTCAGAAACAACATGGTCAATCATGTATTATTCGCAGTCTGTCATCTCTTATGTCTTTTGCACATTTTGTTGTTATTCAAGTTTGATCTCATGATCACTGATTCAGTTCTTGAAAGTATAAACTTGATCTTTGATATTTGTTAATCTTCCATTTTAACCTTCTCTATTCTTATTCTATTTAGATAACGCCCTTTGAATCTTTTATGAACAAAAATATTTAACCACATTCAGCCTCAATATCTACAGTAGAAGAGAAAGAACTATGTCATGAGTTCACTATCTATATCATAGACAGTGAGAAGCTAGTGCAGTGCTAGGCATAGATGGATTTCAACATAGATTTAGCTTCATTTTGATCACTTAACTCAGTTATGGAGTGGAAATGAGTACTCGCATTTTTTTGAGAAAAGTAAATTCTAAGACAATTTAAAAAATTCAGTGGAACAAGACATTCAATCCTGGTATTAATGTTTTCTTTTTGCTTTTTAACTTTTGAAATCAGAAAGGACAAGGAGACTGGCTTATTGATAATTTTGTTAATTCTACTAATAACAAAGCTGAGAATCATTTAATATCCGAAAAGATACATCACTAAATGTTTTAGTCTCATTTGTCTTATTTATTATGATTGATAATAAAAACTAAATGTGCAAGACATTTTACAAATTACTTTCATTTAACTCATTTTATTCTGAAAATAGCCTCTGGGCATATTATATAAACTACTTAGCATAAAATCCCCACCTTAATAAATGCAAAACCAAGTCTCAGATCTTTAATCTGGCTTTTACATATACAGCTAGTACAGGCAGGTCTTGAATTCTAATCTGAGCAGTTTGACTCAAAATCCTACCATTTTTCTTTCTACAGCATCTTGCAAATTTTAATTCTGCTGGATCCTTTCAAATCTTTTGCATCTTCAGTGATAACTTGTTTTCTCATACATATCTATATTGACACTTGCAGGACTCAACTGGAGGGAATCACTGGGCCATGTTCAAGAAAGCTAGTTCCATTTTGCCACCTCCCCAGTGACATTTCCCTTATTTCACCTGCTTATAAACCCTATAAGCCTCTTGCCTCAAGGTCATGTAAGAACTTTTTCATTTGTATTTTCTGTAGTTTAACAAGTTGTTTCCCTAACTTCCCTTGGCTTTGGCATTTCTGCTTCATCTCCAGAGACTTGCCCTGACAGTTTTGACTTGTTCCATCTTCACTGTGGCTTTTCCTCAGGCATAAAGCATTATATAATGTATTCCTGTGGATGCAAATGACTGAAGTTGGCATTTACTCTGGCAAGAAGCTGGACAAGAGTGGACTGAACAATTCATAAGGCCCAGGAGGAAAGCAAGCAGAAAAAAAAATAGAACTCAACAAAATGGGACTGATGTTCATAAAAGGCAAAATCTCATACTTCCACATGGGCAGGTAGAACTTCACTCAGCCTCTGCCATTAAGGAAGTGAGAGAACATGTAATATGGGTTGCATTTTCTAAGGGGTCCGTGGTAGCAAGTTTTAGCATTTAGAAATGTAAATTCAATGTGTTCAGATCTTCCAATGGTAATAACAATCAAGTTTGAAATAATCACATTAAGAATGTTCCTTTATCCACGCTTTCTGTCCTTTATAGTCAAATCTTTCCTACTATGGTCCTCTAAAACCAGACCTTCCAAATACATTCTGAATCTCAATATTTTCTTTGATTGTAGTTGCTTTCTACTTTGACACTCAATGTTCCCAATATTTCTCAAAATCTTTTTATTGATTCCCTCACTAATTAATGAGTTAAGTGTAATCTTTGGTATATTTATATTTGTAGGAGTTTTATGATCTTTTCTTATAAAATATATCTTTTAAAATTTAACACTTTTTATTCAAATAGATTACAAACTCCTTGAGAACAGAACTGATCTGCTCCCTGGAGTATCAGAAACTCACTGAACCAGTAGTCAGAAAATCTAGATTTCATGCTGTTCTGCTATATGCTGGCTATTGGGGCAATGGGCCAGGTCTCTGAACACCTCAGACTATAAAGAGATGCAATTCTATCATCATTACACTCCTGTCATCATTAGATATACTAATGGTCCATGAGATACTTAGCTGATGCTAAAATCTTTGACCATGATGATCATTCAATCTATCTATTTTTTTTTTTTCAGTAAATACCCCTTTGAATAGGAAGAGACATAGAGATAGCCAGTGGATGTTCCCGGATTTTGAAACTTGTCCAAACTGTAAGAATCCAGGTCTGCAGATCATATGTCCCATACCAAACCCTTATTTTCAGCTTTGTGATATAAATGTGTTCAACAGGGCAGGATTACAGTGGCTTCAGGATTAGGTTGGATTAAATCTATATTAGATCTGAGGCTTATTTCTGCTATTGGCACTGAAGAAAATGGAGCTGAGACGGGTCCCAAGAACAGCCAGATACTTCAAATGCCACAACCCAGGAAAGTAAATAATAACAGATAATACTTACTGTGCACTTAGAATGTTGCCGGGCTCCCTGCCAAGTATTTTACATATGTTAACTCACTTAAGTTTCTCATGAAATGGTGAAGTACAGAGTTACATTATCCTCATTTTCCTTATTCAAAAGTTATAAAATTGAAGAGACGACTTTTGCACAGTCATTATCCACTCACATAGGTGGAAGAGCCAGAGTTCTAGCACACATAGTTCTGCTCAGGGACTAACCTTCATCCCACCAATACACTTTCCTGTTTCAGGAGGGCCAGGCCAACAAAGTTTTCTCTTACTATTTTATACAAGTCTACATTTTAACCAGAGTCCACTATTAGGCTGATGAGCTTTGAATCACTTTGACAAAATACCTGAGATAAGCAACTTAAAAGGAAGGGTGGTTTATCGTGGTGGCTCACGGGCTTCACCCTGTTGCTTTGGACCTGGGATGGCCTATATATCATGGTAAAGCATATGGAAAAACCTATTCACCCCATGGCAGCCAGTAAACAGAAAGAGAGAAAGGGTCTGGAGCCCAGTATCCTCTACTTCTTAAAGGTTCCACTTTCTCTCTGCAGCGTCACAGGCTGGTGATCAATTCCTTAACATATGAGTCTTTGGGGAATATTGAAGATTCAAACTACAGAAACTGTGCTTTTTAAATAAATAAATACATAGTGTATGTATGTGTATGTATCTGTGTACATATATATATATGTACACACATATATATGTACATACGTATATTTATGGTTATATATATTTTAATTTTTCTTGTTCTTGTGAAACAAGATCTATGCTAAAATTAAAAATTCAAATGTTTTATAAATGTGGATCTTGATCCATAGTTCCATTTTTAGATTACACTGTGCTGTCTACCAAATCTTCATAGTGCACACTACTCTATGAACTTAGCTATAGTTTGGCATACAGAATATTTCATTATATTATCATGTTCATTGTTATGTGTAACATATTATGTGTGTTTATATATCTCATTATTAAATAAAAGGTCCAATTTCTAACACACACATGCACACATACACACACGCATGCACACACACACACACACAATCTTCCCATCTTTTCTGTGCCTCATTTAAAGACAGTCAAAATGGCAGAGCACTTAATGCCGTCCTGATGACTGCTTTCGATTGCTTGTCTTGCCTTACCAAAAACCAGGAAGAAGCCTGCCCCTTCTGGGACTCCCACATCATACTAAAAAGAATGTTATGAACAAATTTAGTCAAAAGAATTTTACACACTTGCTTGAAATCATTGAAAGCTGATTTTAGGACAATGGGATTTGGTTTATGATGTAAATAATCTTTCCATATGTGAAATTAAAAATAGAGCAAGGGAAAGTTTAAGCACTGTTTAATTTTTTATAGTTAAACCAAAATAGAAATACTAAAAAAAAAATGATTGGAAAAGATTCTTTTTTATTGCAAAGTGTGCAGTTTTCAAGGATATGACGTTTCTGTCCCCTCCCCTTTGCCTTTCATCTTCCCTACCCTCTCCTTACCACCTTTTATGGGGGAATTTTATCACTGGCTGGAGTGTTGTTGCCCTTTGGATGAAATCCAATTAATAATTGAGGATCAAAATCCTTATCTTGAATTGACCTTAAGTAGAACTTTTACTCTCACCCACTCCAATAAATATGGGGAAAATAAACAGAGATTTCCACTTCTTGTGGAGAATGCAAAACAATTTTGAGCAATGCATCATGTATTCACGATTTCAGTGATAAGAGAGAGAGAGGGACACATGTACATGTTGTACTTAGCAAAAATTACTCAACCCACAGTCCTTCTTTAAGGCCTGTTTCCTCAGCCACACGGCCCCCTACCAGCCCCTTCCATCCTCGGTGCTGCTCTGCCCCTCCAAAGCTTTCTTTTTCCATTTTGAAATAATTTTAGTTCCTTTCAGCCTGATTCTTAATTTCTATGCCCTGAACCAAATATAATAGGCAGTCTTGAAGGATGTCATTGACCTTAATAAACAGGGAGGGTTTTTTTATTATTATTCTAAGGAGATAAAAGATGGTCCATTATTACTACCCAAAACTCCTAGAAGGATGTGACTGGTTATTGGTGGTTTAAATAATTTAGTTCATGTACCAAATACATGAGAAGGATGAATGTTATGAGCAGTAGAATGCCAATTAGGCATTGAAAATTTAAATGTTTAGGGAAATAAAGACTCACTTTCTATAACATTACCAGCATATTTTGAATGATGTACATTCAAAAATTAGCATCCCATCCTCTAGGTAATTTTCTTCCCCCACTTCATTCCACCCTCTATGTATAAACTCATTAATTCCAGAGTTTTCATCTCCACTACCTGAAAGAGCCAAAAAACCAAAAGTGGAATAATAGAATCTATTATTATTATTAACATTAATTAAGATAATATCTCACAAAAAAATTAACACTCAAAAAAATGTTAGTGATTATTATTACTCCTGCAGTAATATTACTTTCCTACATGCATGGGTGTCTAGGGGGATGGAGAATATTATCATATTTCTCTGTGAGTTCACCTCCTGAAATAAATATATTACGGATTTTGCTTTCTAATTTCAGGGAAAAAGCAGAAATAATAACTCAGCTATAATTGAGGGTGGACTCAGGATAGCAAAGCATCACTCCTGACCAAATCCCAAAGACAAAAAATTGATAGCAAAATGCATCAAGCAACGTGACCAAGATCAAGACTAGAAGCCAAGGCTCTGGCTTGAGGAACATTAGGGGAAAGCAAAGCCAAATACAAATGGGAAACTGGACACAAAACAAGGTTGTGCTGGGTGTCATCATTGAAGAAATGACAGAGTGGAAAGAGAATAGAATTAATTAAGGAAACAAGTGACTCACTGATGTTAGTTTATACTGAATCCATGTGACTACTCCTGGGGATTCCTGTATGGCAAAGGTAACTAGATGGAAAAAGCAATATTTAATAACTTTCAGATTTCATTTCACATATTAGACTTAAGAATAAAAGTTTTTAAACTGATGCATTTTCAGAAACTGTGATCCATCTTATTAAAATGTATCTCCTCCCCATTTTCCTGCTTCCATGTAGCCATATTTGCCTGCTGCTCTCTGATCTGTAGTTAAATTCTGTAAATATCACCGTTACAGGATGTCCTTCTAGAATGGGTCCAACAGCTGGTGCATAACTGGGTATGTTCGTCATCATAGAGAAAGATCACTGACATTTTTATAAGACTATCAAAGATGGAGGAAGCTTTATTTTTCTTCCACATTGCTGTATTTTCCAGAAGCAACATGAAACACTAAAGCCTCTCTGTAGTAAGTTCAACTAAAGTGGTATCCAATAGAGTACTGTCCTGTCTACCATGCTACTCCATCAGGAACCATACCAAGATACGATTCCTGGCTAATGATCTGACTCACCAGGTAGATATACTTGTAGGTTAATTATTTCCACTGCCATTTTGTCCAGAAGCTGTGTTTTCTCTTCAGCCAGCTTCCTCATAAAGATCTGAATCTGAAATACTGGACCCTGAGCAGGTTCTGGAAACTGGAATGAGCTACCAGTCTTATTTGAATTCCCCTAACTCTAGAGGATAAATAAAAAATAAATTGTAATAGACGACCCACAGATGAAACTTGGAATGCAAGACAAGTACTTAATTCAACTGAACTGTACAATGTTGTAGCTGGAAAGAGATGAAGAGTTCCAGAAAGCAATTAGGTTTAGAGTGTAGGTGTGATGGCTATTTGGGAGTGTCAACTTGAATGGATTGACAGATGACTGGAGAACAAGTAAAGCATTACTTCCGATGTGTCTGTGAGAGTGTTTTTAGACAAGATTGGTATGTGGGCCAGCAAACTCCTGCCAGCAGGGATCTCCTGCCCTGAATGTGGGTGGGTACCATCCAATTAGATAGGGGTTCAAATGGAACAGGAAACTAAAAGGAGTAAAAACCCTCTTCCTGGCTCTTCTTTCTGGGTGAGTATGTTTCTGGCTGCTACTATCTTTGGAATCACACTTAGGTCCTTTAGTTTTGGGATTTATACTGGTGGCCATGTGTAGGCTTTTAGGCCTTCACAATAGAATTGGAGGCTGCCCCACCTTGCTCATTCTGGGATTTATGGCTTCCTGGATTGAGCCACATTCTCTTCATTGAAACTATGTGGAACTTTGCAGCTCCATGATCATATGAGTCAATATAACAATCTCTCTCTCTCTCTCTCTCTCTCTCTCTCTCTCTCTCTCTGTGTGTGTGTGTGTGTGTGTGTGTGTGTGTGTGTGTGGAGAGAGAGAGAGAGAGAGAGAGAGAGAGAAGTTAGGTAGATAAATGATAGATAGGTAGATAGATAGATAGATAGAAAGAAAAATAGATTCTATTAGTTTTGTTTCCCTGGTGAACTCTGATTAATATAGTAGGTTTGGAACCTAGAAGCCTAATTCATATTTTGAAAGGTTACTGTGAAAGTCATCAAGGAAATTTGAGATATGCCTAATATGATGATTTGGGCATCTAGATAACTAAGATCACCAAAAGATAAACTTCTCTAATTTTCCAGCTTGTCAAAAGCCAACCTTATCTTCTTCCCTAGGAATAAACCTCCAACCAACTTTTTGTACATGCTCTTTTATGTCCTTTACAGCACCAATTGGTGTCTACAGCACCGATAAATCAAATATAACAATTAAAAGGTCTATTTTTTATAGTGCTTCTTGGTGAAATCATCACATATCCCCATACCAATTTATGAAACTGGCAAGATGGAGAAAATGTTCCTGTCATGATCCACTAGAAGCTATGCTCTGGCCAATATTCTGTCATTCAATACCTCTCTCCAGATGTAGTTGAGATACACATTTAACAGATGATTTCTAAGTTTCTTACATATCCTATGAGGAAAATAACAAATAGTGCTCATATTTTTACATGAGGTTTTGAGACAGTAAAAGAGAAGTGATAATTTAGAATTATTTTCAAAACAGTGTTTCCCCATCACTGCATTTATTATTCTATATATTAAAAAACAACATGCAGAAATCAGCTCATTTACAACACATACATTTGTATGCAAATGAATATCCACAAATACACATTTTTTGAGAAAGTTTTGGGATACCTTAAAGATAGCTCTTCCTTTATGTAGTTGAAAACATCAAATGAGTGACAAATTAATTTATGGAGATGAATTTCAAAATGAAGCAAATATCATATCCCTAGAGGATGTATGGTTTGTTATAGTTTGAGAACTTCTCTCTGGGTGCACGTCCTAGAACCATGGTC
Organism: Ictidomys tridecemlineatus; assembly: GCF_052094955.1. NCBI lineage: Eukaryota > Metazoa > Chordata > Mammalia > Rodentia > Sciuridae > Ictidomys > Ictidomys tridecemlineatus. Next base: position 27,869,950 of record NC_135482.1, read on the forward strand.
CCTAATGTGTCCTTGTTGAGATGGTGACAACTTTCAGAGATGGAGCCTAGTGGAAGATGATGAGGTCATTGGCAACTTCATCCTCATGAATGGATCAGTGCTGATCTTATGGAGTGAGTTGCTATTTACAAGACTGAGCTTATTTCCATGAAAATAGATTGCTACAGACAGTAAGACAGGACTTTATCTGGCCTGTAGCTTCCTGTATCTCTGTGTGATCTTTCTCTCTTGTATGCACTGCCACCATGAAGCTCTCCAGCATGTTGTGATAGAGTCAGAAAGCCTTCAACAAAAGTGGAACAGATGGGGCTGCTTGATTTTGGATTCTCAGCCTCCATGACTTTGAGTTAAATAAGCCTTTTTTGTTCCCTATAAAACACAGAGTTCCAAATATTTTCTGACAGCAACAGAAAATGAGCTTAGATAGAGAACTAATACCTACCATTGAAAAAGTTTCAGGTGTGTGATTGAAAAAAATTTCCCTATTGCTTAACTACCTTTTAGGACTTTCTACTTGACCTATGCAATCTGTATTTAAGCACAGTGACAAAGATCTGATTCCCTAATGGATGCGACCATTGTCATCTTTGTTTTAATCCTTTTAAACATAACTCTGAAGAACAAAGCCTGTTTTTTAAGGAACTACAATTTTACCCATGATTTTAATTTCAACAATTGATACTACTGTGACTTTGCCATCTGTAGAATGCAAGAAAAAGTCTACTTTCTCTTTATTCATTGTAGTCAATATCATTACAAAGTATAGAAGCAAACTACATTAACTCAGATACATTTCACCTACTCATAAAAAAAACAAGTCTTTTTTTAAATCCAACTCTGTCTTAAAACTTCAGATCAAATTGTCTTCAAATTTGAACAGATCATGGCTACCAATTTGCATATAAACAGTTTCTTTTAAAAATAGGTCAAACACTACCGTGAGCACCAATGTATGAAGAAGGCTATCCAGATTAATATTCTTGGAGCAATTAAAGAATTTTACCTGCAATAATAACTCTTGCATGTAGTTAGCAGCCTTTTGAAAGTATTGTTATTTATTAACAATAAACAAAAAATACACATTACAAGTATGGAAATTGTATAGATATTCGAAATTCTTCGTTGTGAAATCTAACTGAAATGGTCCTTTGCTATTTGCCAAGAGATACTGAAATAGTTATTGACAAAGTAGAGAAGTGTCCTTGAAGTTCTCTGTTTTGTCTTTGCTGTGAACACCACAAAACATGAAACCTGCGTTTCTTGGTTTTAGACTTTTTGACAACAAATGCTGATATTAACTTGCACACATTTAAGCACACATTCAAGACAATTCCTGCCCTAATAAATGCTGTTCATTTTGTCTGGACATCCTAGAAACCAACATCTTATCAGCAATTTTTATTTGGGATCTACTGGATCAGATACTCATTTTTAGGACTCCTTTATGATATGTACTACTCCTTATTCCTATCATTTTAAAGCAGTTCTTTTTACTACCATATCATTTGCTCATTTGAAATGTGTGTGTCATTCAATCATTTGTAGTAAATTTACAGAGTGATGCCAACCATCACCACCATCTAATTGTAGAAGATTTCCATTTCTCCAAAAAGGAAATTTGTGCCATTTCCAGTCACTCCCTATTCCCACCCTCAGCAGCAGACAACCACTAATCTGCTTCTGTCTCTAGGAATCTGCTTTTTCCTGCACAATTCATATAAAAGTAATTATGCAATATGTGACATCTTGCATTTGGCTCTTGTTGAGTTCTTTAACAGGCGACTTTAAAATGACAGTAAAAGTATTAATTGAGAATGACTCACCACGTCCTCCCAGCTCTGAGTTCCACCCATTTGATTAATATACAAAAAGAGCCAAATGAAGATAAAAAGCACATTAGTAGCCAAAGGATTTTGGTTCCAGTTCCAGAATAGAATCAGTGCTCTCTTTTGTCAATGTTGCAATGTGTGCTTTCTCCCCACCTCCACCCCCAGAAATGGGTGTAGATCCTTTAGAGCTTTGAAGTTGAACTAATAGAACCTTGACTCTTTCACACATTCCACTTTCCCTAAACATTCCAAAGTTTCAAAGAACTTGATCATATCAGCATCACTTACTTGAAATTTTAGAATGCTCAAACAATAGTCTAGATGATGGGGAAAGTCCATAGTAAAGTCATGTTTCCATAATCTAATCTATATAGTCCAGTGGGGACACATATTTTTAATGTAGAACAAAACCAGGATGTAGGCATAGAAAGAAAGCATTCAAGGAAAAAAAAAAAGAAGAAAAGAAAAAAAAAAACCTTTATTTTAGCCACATGCTTATAAAACATGATTAACTATATTTGGAAACATTTTTGTGACACTCCTATATTCAAGTAAGAAAGCTTTTCTGTACCTCAGACTATATTTCAGACGGTACCACTAAAGACATTTATAGTGGTGATACCTCCAGTATCCAGGATATACATGAGGCTCATTTCTTGCCTTCTATCTCCTTACACATGCAGAACATTAATAGTTTCCTATTCACCTTTAGGTATTGCATTCACTGTACTCCATGATTTCTCCATGATTGTGACAAGCAATTAAAAAAAGAAACAAAAAGCAGAATGATTTTTAACTTATATGGTTACTGTATTTTCTACTTCAATCCTCATTAAGATCACAAGTTATTTTTAGATTCCCCCCCCCCCCCCCGGAATTTCTCCCAAATGCCATGTGGCTCGTCCAGGAACCAGCAACTGGAAATATCCCTCCTCCTGCACTTCCCCAACCAATGGGAACTCTCTGGGAATCCCCAGAGAGCTCAACTGGAACTCAACAGGAACTCTGCGAGAACTCGCTGGCGTCACCTCTCAACCACTACTTCTGGCAAAAATGCCATGCGTCATCCCGACTCGGCTGTGGCCCTCAACATTTTCATACCATAAACGTGGTTTTACCATTGAACTTCCCTTATCAGGACACTGAAGAGTCATTGCCTAAGCAGGTAGTCTCACCTAGAGAATTTCTTAGTTGTAAGAGCAGAGCCTACATGTATGGTAGTCGGTATCCGTCATATAGAAAACTGGATCCTAGTTTTATGTTGGCATTCATCTTAGGCTGATTTTGTTGTTATAACAGAATGCCAGAGATGATGAAATTTATACAAGAAAAAAAAAAGTTTGATTTGGCTCAAAATTCAGGAGATGGGAAGTTCAAGGGAATGGTGCTGGCATCTGCCATGGGCCTGCCTGCTGCTTCATAGAATTGCAGAGGGCAGGAGAACAGGGATGAGAGCATGACAGGGCTGGTTCACTGATCTAATCCCCACGTATCCCCCAACCAACCCACTCCCATGAAAGATACCTACTGTAATCCAGTCATGAGAATGCCATTCTCAGACTCTGTTCTCAGGCCCCACTTCACAACACTCTTCCACTGGGGATTAAGTTTTCACCACCCCAATTTGTGATTTCATGTTTAAACCATTAGCACTCACTGAACCTGGACCTCATGGACCCATGACACATTTGCAACATATTTTCTTCTCAAAACTTTTTTCTTTATCAACAGTTATTCTTTTAATCTTAAATAATCTTCGCCATGCAATTGTCATCATAAATACTAATCTCTGCATTACACTACTTAGCTTCATCCTGGCTTATCAATGAGTAGATTCAGGAAGAATAATAGAAAAACACACTAGAAAACTGAATACCAAATCTGCCCATTATTTCTCTCTAGTTTTAATAGGCAGGACTATTCTATATCCAACTTCCAAGAGAGACTCCTATTCTAAGAAATAAATCCCTATTCCTCTCTTCTTCAGATCAGATCTCTTCTATTTTAAGGTCCTGCACAAAATTTTCTTAACGCTCTTACTAACCTTCACTTGTGTCAAGGTCAAGGTCGTGCCAAGAGCTGTAAGCTTCCAGTCCAGTCATCCAAGTTTGAAAACCAACACATATCTTTTAAGCTCAGTATTGCTCTGCTGCACCCACCTCTATAGCTAAACAAAGTCTATCCACCTTCCATTGAGATACTGTGTTCCTTATTCTAAAAGGTTCCCACCATGTTAACCATATATTGTAATACAAGGCACTAATCATTACTGTATCAAACCCCATAAATTCTAGTCAATTGAAAAATCAAAGAAGTGTTCCAATGTGTTAACTTTATATTATCAGGTTCAGTATTGGAAACATTGAGTTAAGAATATTGTGAATTGAGGACAACAGTTGACTTCCTTAGACACCTATTTGCATGTGCACACAAGCAGGCATGCACGTTATACACACACTCATTATGTTCATCCATCTAGGCCCAGGTAAAAAACATGGAAGGAAGAGAATTGAAATCTGCTTGCCATTGCTAGCTGGAAGTCTGGTTTTCTCAGTTATTTCACAGACAGTGGAGACAACATACACCTTCCAGAGAGGTAAAGAGTATCAAGAAATCAAAAAGAAATAGCTTTAGCAGTATGTTACACAGAAGCCATCATCTTTACCACAAGAAAAGCATCTGGAGAAGCTATGCTACTTCTAGGGCTAGAAGTAGATATGAAGACTGAGAAATAGATTCACATGGACTCCCCAAAATTTTCTCAAATTGCCTGAAAAAATTGGTGGAAATTTTCTTCTTTAAAAGCAAAATAAAAAAAGAGAGAGAAGAAAAATTGGATATTCCTAAGCCAAACCCACTCTATGCAATGGTAGCATCATGTTATTCATTTTGCTTCTGAGGTTTAAGAAGGGCAGGCAGAGTTTATTTGAATAAGCTCTTGAGCTATATTGTTTAAAATCCACCTCTTCCAACTGCCATCTGTGAACCCTCATTTAACCCCTTTAAACCTCAATCTTTCTCTAGAAAAAGGTAATGACAGAGTTTGTCTAATCCTGCCTTTTCTCCCCTCCCTACCTCACTGTGAATCAGCCTTCTTACATTAGAGAGAACATTCAGCATTTGGTTTTTTGGGGATTGGAAAACTTCACTTAGCATTATCTTCTCCAACTCCATCCATTTACCTGCAAAGGGGGCGTGGGGTTAGAAATGATGGTGTAATGAGATGGACATCATTATCCAAAGTACATGTATGGAGACACGAATTGGTGTGAATATACTTTGTATAAAACCAGAGATATGAAATATTATGCTTTATATGTGTAATATGAACTACAATGCATTCTATTGTCATATGTAAATTAAAAAAAGAAATGCTCTGCTTTATGGTAACAAAAAGAAAAAGGGAATGATAGTGGCTACTCTGTAGGTATTGAGTCAATTTATATAAGGTACTTAGCAATATGCTTAAAATGTTACCATTACTATTTTTCTGACTGTATGTGACATCTATTGGTATAATAATATCAATAAATATTCATTTGTTATAAGAATTGACAGAGTTTGTGACTGTACTTCTCATTAAGGATAAATATGCCCCTCTTATTGTCTTCTATTGCTGATGAGACCTTATAATTAATAATTCTCAGTCTCTGCATCTCCACTTGGCCCATACCATTACAGAAAATACTAGATTCTTCCAAATGCTTTGCAAAATATCTCTTTTGAAGTTTTCTAGAAATAGTTTTGCAGTTCTCTCCATTTCTTGGAAATTTTCTATATTTTTACCATGTTATGATGCCAAGAGGAGTTTTTATAGCATTATCCTTTTGTCAGGAAAAATAACTTCCAGATTAGCACCCTTGAGGAAAGTATTCCCAGTTGGGTAAGTCATGGTTTCCATGATTCTTTCTGCATGCTACTATCAAAAATATCTTCTCTAGCAACACAGTTTTTTTTATTTAACTCTTTCATGCATGCTAGAAAAGGCAATAATTTTTAAACTCTATGCATGGACCAGCTCTCACCTAAATTTTAAAGTGTTTCAAAATTTTAGAATCCCAGTTGTTATTTCTGAAGATTCAATACAGCAACATTGTAGGAAATAGGGGAGGATCCTGTGTTCTGTATGTTTAAAATATTTTTCAAAGTTGCTAATGGGAGACAATGTTTGCAAAGCATGTAAAGGGATTAATTTTCTTATTATACTCAAACTGTTAAAAGTACAGAAAACACTAACAATGTCAAAGAAAAATCGAAAAAGAATATGAGCAGATGGCACACACATGTTTGCAAACACAAATGGCCAATAAACATACGAAGAGATGCCTAGACTTACTTGTAATTAAAGAAACTCAAGTAGAACAGGAATGAGATGCCAACCTTCACAATTAGGATGGATCAAGATTAAAGTTGAACATTACTTCTTTGGGAAAATATGTGTTAAATCAGTAACTCTCAGTTCCTCTTGGTGAGAGCTCATATTGATATAAAATTTTGGAATCCAATACCCATATCTATTAAATTTTAAATGCATATGTTGTCTTTGGGATAAGCAATCTACCTATGGTAACATTACCTCTAAATATCTCAGAAGTACACAATATATGTATAAGTGTATATAAACATGTGTATAAAGATATGCATCTGTTTCTCTTTATATCTATTTAAAGATATATACCAGAATGACCATTATTGCTTTCTTTGTAAGATCAAAATAAGCAAACACTGGAACACACACCTTTAGAAAACAAATCCAAATATTGACTTAATTATATAAATTATTTACCCATATGCTGGGTATGTATGCATAACAGCCCCTGCTAAGAATAGGTAGATCTATGATAAAAGAAAGCTATCTGCAAATTATTATTAGATGGAAAGAAGAAAATTACAAAATAAGATATATAACCTGATCTTATTTGTAGTGGTGTATATCCAAGATACCTCTCTGTAAATCTTGTATTTTTTTTTTTTACCATGGAGATATTTAATTTAGTTAATTTAGCTTTCAATTTGTAAGAAATCTCTCCTGGTGAGCTTGATAAGTTGCCAGGTTTGGAAATTACTATTAAGTTGTCCAACTTGATTAAATACTGCATTGTTCTAGTTAATAACATATCTGGTTAACACACAGCTATCTCATTGGATTGTCTAAAAGATTAAGTGAGATAATACCCAGAAAACATTTTAAGGAATTCTAAACACTGTGTAAACTATTGATCTTTTATTCAAGAATCACTAAATATTTTGGTCACTACTATAAAAACAAAATCATAAAAATAACAAGATATAAAGGTAAATAAGGCAGAATACATGAATATAAGATGTTTACACTCTAATAAGAAAGATAAATGTTAATAAACAGATAGATCACTGAGGACTTTTAGGGCAGTGAAGTCACACTTTGTGATATTATAATAGGGGACACAAGTTATTATAATTTTTTTCTGACATCTAGAATGTAGAATACAAAGAGTAATTTCTTTTCTTTCTTTTCTTTTTCTTTCTTTCTTTCTTTCTTTTTTTTTTTTTTGGTACTAGGGATTAAACTCAGGACCATTCAACCAATGAGCCACATTTCCAGGCCTATTTTGTATTTTATTTAGAGACAGGGTCTCACTGAGTTGCTTAGTGCTTCGCCATTGCTGAGGCTGCCTTTGGACCCTCAATCCTCCTATCTCAACCTCCTAAACTGCTGGGATTATAGGTGAAGAGTGAATCTTAATTTGAACTATAAAATTAGTAATAATGGTGTGCTAATTTAAGCTTAGTAATTTTAACAAATGAATCACTCTAGTGTAAGATATTGATAATCTATGCATATGTAGGAACAGAGGAATATATGAGAAATCTGTACCTTCTACTCAATTTGTGGATATAAACTATTCTAAGCATAAGATATATTTCAAACAAAACAAAACCAAAACAAAAAGAATGTGATTTTGCTGCAAACTTAAAACTAAAGCTGTTCTAAAGTCTTTCAAAATGCATTTTTTTAAAAAAAAACTATGAACAAATAAGAAATTCTAAATAATGATATATAGGCTTAAGCAATTAGTAAATTGTGATATCCACAATTGACTCTGAACTATACCAAAACATAAATTGGATTGGTGGTAGACACAAGAAAATGTGCTGTACAATTGTTTCAAGTTTGACATATGCTTGAAAATAGTAAAAGAGAAAAACTAAAAAGTTAAGTAAATAAGAATATTGATTAGAGGATAACTGACATAGAAAGAGACCTAATAAAAGTTCTATGCAAATATGGTTTATTGCAAATAGAGAATATTTGAAAATATAAAGGGAAAGGTAAGATGTATGATAAAGGAAAGCTCCTGTTCAGCAAATATACGATGCATTAAAGAACATGGTTTGCTCAGAAAATGTCCATAGTTCTATATAATTGACACGAAGAGTTATTGTTAAGTATTATGATTTTTCTTGAATACATTAACACTACTTGCCACATTCTAATTTTTTGATAATGCTGAAAATACTTTTATCTCTAATGCTATAATATCACCTGATGCATGTTGATATAATGGTATCAAAGAAGCAGGCTGATGCAGCTAGTAATTAGAATGGTAGACAAATCAACACCTCATGAAATCATTGAAACATCATTGCTCAAAGACATTTTATATCATTTTTATACAAATCTATTAGGTGAAATCCATAACTGTATCTGTTACATGCTGATGCTTACATTTTGCATGTATTCATCTGGATACAATGAGCACTAGAAAACAGAAATAAACAGAGACAGCATTGTGAGGAAAGACAATGCTAATAGGGGAAACATTTGTGAGTACAATTATGTTTTTAAGTAAAAAATATTTTCCATCTTTTTTCAGCTCATTAGAAAACATTTTGACATTGAAAAAATAGTTTCAAATGAAACTCTTTTTGCTTGGAACATTTTGTATTTCCAATTCGCATAAATCATTATTTCCTCCCTCTTCCTGTTCCCTCCCCTATTTTATGTTGGCATTAGTAAGATAGCTTTTAAATGTTTGTTCATGAATATGTGCTTTGTGGTTGAAGTCAACTGAGGGACTATAGTTTTTTTGTTATTAACACTTTTATGTATTTTCCATACAGATTCACTAGGGGATTTTTAGTTTCATATTACTTTGTCAAACTACTTACAATTTGGGTGACCCCCAGGTCTGTACTTCAGTGCATAGGATCCAAGTCTACAGGTTGAACTTTATAACTAGTCCCTATTCTTTTTTTCCTCCCCCTCTGACTCCTCCTCCTCCACATCTTCCTCCTCTTCTTCCTCCTCTTCCTCTTCTTTGTCGTCTTTTTCTTTTTGTAGAAGAGTCCTTACATGGTTCTTGGTCTCATCAAAATACATTTTCAAACTGACATTACAAAAAATGTTTAAAAATGTATTATCCTACTACTATTTCCCAATATTGCTTGTCTTTCTATATGAAAAGATATAAGGAGTATAGACTCCTTACATAATAGCAATAGTAATCGCAATTTTACAATCATGTTAACTTACACTTACCCATCAGCTGATATCGCATTGAAAATGAGGCTGTTGCCAAAAGCACTAAAGCTCTTTGCTTGACTTTTAACATATAAATGGAAATATTCTAAAAATGTTTTTTAATATGCATTTGAGTTGATTCCTATTTCAGAAATCAAATATTTGTATTATATTAAAAGATAATTGGCAGTTGTTTCATGATTTTTCTGGTTTTTAGTAATGCCATAATTTCTTTTGAATTAGACAAATCTGTACTGGTAAAATGGGACATGTGTCTGTATTATGTTAGTCAGCTTTTCATTTTTGTGACCAAAATACCTGTCAAAAACAACTTAGAGGAGGGAAAGTTTATTTTTCTCATGGTTTCAGACCATGGTTGTCTGATTCCATTGCTCTGGGCCTGAGGTGAGGCAGAAAGACTATCATGGCTGAAGGGGGTGGTAAAGGAAATCCACTCTCTTCATTGCAGCTGAGAAAGAGAGGTGGAGAAGGAGAGAGGAAGAATTCAGGGACAGATTATAATCCCCAGCCACTTCGTACAGCCACACCCCACTTGCCACCCAGTTAGCCCATTCAAATTATTAATGCATCAGATGGATTTATCCATCAACTAGTTTACAACTCTCTAAATCTAATCATTTCATCTCTGAATTTTTTTATGCATTAACACATGAACTTTTGGGTGGACACTTCATATACAAATCATTACATGTCTTATTTTAAAATATCAACTAGAAGGGTTAGAAGAGAGGATATAGAAAAATAGAACTAATATGAAGATCTGACTAAGCATATATTCTTTTATAATATAAAAGTCATGTGCTTTCTAGGTTGGAGTTAAATTCTACTTCTCCACCAACACCACAAGTTCTGCACTCACCTTAAACCTGATTCTATGCATAATACATAGAAGAAGGGCTCCAACTCATCTTTTATTGTGAAACAATTAGGAATCAGCACAATGAGAAAAGGAGTCTTTGGTTCCTTTGAGTATATCTTAGAACAGAAATACAGAAAAGCAATGACTCAGAACAGATGTCAAGCAGTGGTTTATATAAACAGCCCTGAATAATTTACTAGTACTGTGAGAAAACTTATGGAGACTTTAAGAAAACTTGAGAGGAAAAAAAGATGAGTCCTAAAAATGTACTCAATTCTGAATTTACCTAAGTAGAGATTAAAAGTTAATGAATGTATAACCTTGTTTAAAGATTGATGAGAACAGTAAGCATTTAATTAACACAGGTATTAGGGCAGTGTAGATGGGACAATGAATTAGTTTGATTGCTGGTTAGACTGATGCATTCATGAAGATTTGGTCTAGACTCCTATATTAAGATAGTCAACAATATACTTGAGTGAATCACTGGGAGTGATTTATTTATTGTTTCCCAAACAGTCCAGATAAGTAGTCTGTTGCTAGTGTGACAAATTGATGACATCAATGATGCAAATTCCTTTCCATTTTTGTTTCTCTGACACCCTATGGGTCTTGCTCTAAATTAACTGTATTATTATCTAAATTGTATTTCAGCTATGAGAGGGAAAGAGAGGAGAAGGAGACCAAGCTCCCATTTAGAATTTGAAAAAATAAATGCTGCTTATATTTAATTTTCTAGAATCTACTCTTAAGACCACATTTGACTGAGGGAAGTTGGTAAATGTATTATTTAGCTGAGTAGCCAGATAACCAGCCAAAACTTCAATTGCTGTGGAAGAAGACACGAAGACTCATTCCATATCTCCAAATATTATCTTCGTTACCTATCAAATGCCAGTGTGCCAGATACTTAGAAAATCTAATTTGATTTTCACAATAACTTTGCAAAGCATACCTTTAGTAAATAAGGTATCTGATACTCAGAGGAATTAAATGGCTTTCCCAAGTTCCCATAGAAGCTATAGGACCAGTGATCAAATGATATTCTTTCTAAATCTAAGTAAAGCATGCTGTTTTCCCAGATTGATGCTATCAAATAAATGTGGAAGTGATAATCTGCTTGGTAAATATCATTTTGCATTAACCACTTCTAAATTGTTTTAATATTTAGAGATTTATTACACTGGGGGAAAAACACAAGTCTTCAAATTTTTAAACAATTTTAAACCCCTTTGATAAGATGCTAAAGATGCAAGAACAATGTATTTATCTTTTTTTTTTTTTTTTTTTTTTTTTTACTCTCAAGAAACTAGCACTATGCTAAACTTTAATCAGGAAATGAACATATACTCTTCACGGACCAAACACCTATGATGATGGTAATTTTTCACTGCTAATGATGCAACCATGGAAGGAGACATGAACTTGACTGTCAGCTCTTTGAGGATGAGAAGTTTTTTTAATTAATGACTAAAACACCTGGTCTTACTAAGAACTTAATATTCTCTTTTTTGAATTGGATTATTGGAGATTTAAGACAACAGGATGTGTTTGCTTATCCAAATTATTGAGAAAGTAGTAACCTTTAATTGGTATTTTTATATCAGCCATGCAGAAACATATTACATTTTTTAAAAAAATAAACAGTCCTTTTAATTTTAAAGTTTGCTGAAACTTCAGTAGAGTTCATTTTGATTTATTCAATATTTATTTTACAACAGGCTTTAATTTTCAGCATCCCAAGTGTTTTATTTGATTGCTTTTTATTTTGAATCAAAATTAATTTTCTGTTTAATATGTATTTTGATTATAGAAAGATATCCTTTCATTATTCCTTGACAACTATATAGTGAGGATACATATTTTTCTGACTCTTCATTTTGCTGTTGATTTTTCAAAATTGTAACATCTTCTTACCAAACAGTGAATAAGCTTGAAAATTAATCTAAGTTTGAGACAATCTTTATTTTATTTTTATAACACATCTAAACCAAAGTGAAAACATCTACAGAAGACATGATTTATGGTGGAAATCTATAATGCTTTTCTCTATTGTTATTCATTATTTATTATAAGTAAAGCAGTATCCACTTGTTCACAGGGGGTATATCCAAAAGTTCCAGAGGAGATCTGGAGCCTCAGATAGTACTATAAAACCCTTTATATATTGTGATTTTTCCCATGTATACAGGATAAATTTTATAATATTTTTGATAAATTTTAACTTGTAAAATAGGAACAGTAAGATATTAACAATAATAAAATTGAACAAATAATATAAGAAAAGCTAGACAAGAATGCTTTCCCTTTCACTCTCTCAAAATATCTTATTGTACTTTCATCTTTTCACTTAAAGAAAGTGATTTATGACTCCTCCTTGGCACATCTAAATTACTAGAAAAAATAATCATGTGCTTCAGGACCATTATTAAGAAAATAAGGATTGCTTGCTCACAAGTACTATGATATAGTGACACTGGATCTGAGAATGGAGATGGCTGCTAAGCAAATAACAGGTGGGCAATATATACAATGTGGATATATTGATAAGGGACAATTCATGTTACAGGCAGGACAAAGCTGACTGTGCAAGATTTCATCACACTACACAAAACAGCACACAATTTAAAACTTATGAATTGTTTATTTCTGAAATGTTCCTTTTAATGTTTTCTGACCATGTTTGGCCATGAGTAATTGAAACCATGGAAAGCAAAACCATGGATAAAGGGGATAACTGCACTTTATTTGAATTCTATTTAACTGTTTTCCACATTTAGAATATATTTATGAACCATTGTACTAAAAAGAAAACCAATTCAGTCAGGCAGTTCTTGAGTTCTATATTCAGTTCTGCTGATAATTTATAGGGTATTATTCAGGAGTGATATGAATATTGTATCAGTTTCTATTAATGTCTAAACATGACTACATACAATACACATTTCCAATCTCATAATTTCAGTAGGTGATACACATTGCCACTGATTAGCTGGGTTCTCTATTCAGGATGTTACTAGGTTATAATAATGTAAGAGCCAGACAACATTCTGATCTGCAAACTTGACTACAGAAGAATCTGCTTACCAGTTCATTCTGATTGTTCACAGGGGGTATATCCAAAGTTCCTGTGAGCCTGAGGAACATAGCTTCTTCCTGGCTGTTGACTGGTCTCAGAGGTGGCCCACAGTTCCTTTCCACACTCATCTCTCCACAGGCAGTTCACAGTGTGGCTATTGACTTCCTGAAGAAAAGTAAGACCATTCTCTGGTCTGCAGTTGAGTCTTATATAACTAAATGTAATAATTGGCATGACAGCTCATCACATTTTCAATAATTTGTTGGCTGAGACCAAGTCACAGTTTGAATGGACTACTGTCAAGGGAAGGGAACTAACTATACAAGGTGTTTCTTGCTGGAGAACTCCTGTGGGTGTCTCTGACATTAGACTATTGAACACACAACCTTTTCATTGTCTCCCATTGTATCATTTTATGATTATTGAGGAGATAATGAGAATCATTTAATTATTTTTTTTAAGTTTCTACCTCTGAACTTTCGAGATTCAGAAAGGTCTCTGACCTTACAGATTTCAAACTGGTGAAGCCACCGTACTTATCATCTTCCATGGAGTCAAAATGATAAGCAAGGAATTCCTTACTCTAGAGCTAGGGACCCTCAGTGGAAATAAGCAAGTCAAGCCAACTATCCTGAAAAATGCCCAGATTTGGCTGCAAGTGAAGAAAATAGGGAACTATGGGGGAAAATGAAGACAAACATAACAAAGACTCGAGTGAAGGTGAAGAAATTGAGCCAAATCAAAATAAATGATGGCTGTGAGAGCAACAGAGGTGTTTTGAGGTGAGCTCCATAAAATCAATTAAATTTATAATTAGCCTGAATCAAGCTGATGAAGCAGAAACTGTATTGGCTTAAAGCAGTGAATCTCAACTTTGGCTGAGGATTACAATTGCCAGAGGAATTCGGACCTAGTGAACCCCCAGGTCATATCTCAGTCCTGTGAAGCTAAAATCTCTGAGAGAGAACCCTAACCTCAATATTTTTAATGCTCCTCAGGTGATTTCACTGTGTAGCTGAGACTAAGAACGCATCTTCTATTCTTAGAATTCAAATTGTAGTCTGAGGATTAACCATCAAGACTGATATCACTGTGTTAGCAATGCAGATGCTTAGTCCCTTCTCTAGGCCTAAATATGAAACTATGCTGTAATAGGATTCCATGTGATTGACCTAATTAAGAACCTAGAGCAAAGACAACAGTAACAAGCATGACACTCCTCACACAATTGTTTCTCTAGTAGAACTTCCCAGCCTATCATCTGACAATTGAAGTAAATAAATGAGTAGTTCAAAAGGTGTCGCACAAAAGAGGGAGACAGGGGAGGTTTTGTTTATTTACTTATTCATTTTGCTGATAGAATTAGGGTTGTACAAATTTGTTTGGCCCTTGAGAGACCAACATTTGGCTTTCTCATGCCATCTGATTGATTGATCGTGGCTTCCTGGAGAACTGTGTTGAGAAACTCTATTTTAAGATTGCTTTGGCTAGGAGACTACCCAGATAGACTTACCATATCTCAGGGAAATGACAGTTGTGCTGCTTATTTGCTAAATCTGCTCTGGATTTTCTTATCCAATGGGAGCTCTCTTGACAGTGTACCCATTCTGAAGACAGCTGACTGTGATTAAGGATGCCTCCCTACAATACATCCGTCTTATTAACTCATTCATTCTTTCGTAGATTCATTCATTTATTGTTTCAATAAAAGTTATCACATGCCAGTTTTATGTTCCAGACACTCACTGTGCTGGGTGTCAGGTTCCTATAGAATTAGAGGGGCCTTACCTTTCAACATAAACATGCCCCAGCTCTCTGGGACTCCAAGAACAAAGCAGACTTACATCACCATCAATCATGCTCAAGGCTGCCCAGGGAACTGGTTTCACCAAAAGGTTCTGATTACTCTGCATGTCAGAGAGATACTTAGCAGGAGCCCAAGATATGATATTTCAATTCAAACAACTTCTTTCTGAATTTTACAGAACCCTGGAGTTAGAAGAGTTTTATTGTGACCTTCAGAAAAACTTGTCCATGAAAATTCAGTGTAAGCACAGGTTAGAAATAGTTAATCCATAAAGAAAATATCACAAATCTTATAGTAAAAAAAAAAAAACCTTAAAGGACTATGATTTCATCTTTTTAACACTAAGAAAATAAAATGGCTGTAGGTGGCTATCTTTGAAGCCCCAAGTGAGGGAGATTTTCCACTTAAATTCCTTTCAGAAATAAAGAGCTGCTGGAAGCACTATAGAAATGCTGTTTTTTAGTGACTTTGCCAATATACCTGGGCTTTCTTTCAAGCTGTGAGTGATTCCTTTGAATTATGTTTTCAGCCAAAAATAGTGTTACTCATAAATTGCATGAATACTTTCCAACTCATAATTGCCAGGTTCCGGTCTTGGGTTTTAGTCATCAAGCTTAAACTCTTGTTATTTTCTTTAAATCTTAAAATGATATAACCTTCTTTTTTTCTTTTTCTTCATCTTCAGCACCAACCAACCCCTGGTTCCTTTATCCCTAGTGGAAACACACACACACACACACACACACACACACACACACACACACACACACACAGTGCAAGGAATTTGCCTTCCATCACAGTGAGTTACACATAAAGATTGTCTCACATTGATAAGCCATGGCTGAACATAAGGCCTCAATTTGAATGAATGCTTTCTCACCATATTAAAAAAATATCTACTAACAGTTGCTGATAAGTTCAGGACTATTTCTGTAGAAAAAAAATATACTTAGGTTCATGGTAAATACATAGAAACTGACAAGGTATTAAGCAGTTTAAAAATTTCTCTCTTTTTTTTTTTAGTACTTCTTGTCATATATCTGTGAAATGTATTTTGGAAAAACTGATTTGGTAAACAGAAAAAATATACTAGCATTTCCTTCTGTCTTTCCATTTCTTAGCTCTTGTAAACTTTTCTGAAACAGAGAAAACGCAGTCATTAAGTAATGGAATTTTTTTAAAAATAAGAGATTACATATAGTCAGTGAATAATTTGTACAAAATAAGTCAGAATAGATGAACAAAATAACATTAATTTATAAAAATAAGAAATTAAACTTTCCTGGAATAGTAAAATTCCATCATTGATAGCTGTTTTCCACAGGGGAAAAAAATATTCTTTTCAAGCAAAATAAAAAACTACAACCACAGTACATCTCTCTTTTCATAAACAGAATTAATGATATTCATACATGAAGAAAATGGGCACTTGCCATTTTTTATTTATGTACAGTTTTCACCATCAAAAATGTATGTGTTTCAGTTTTAAAATTCCATAGGAATTATCAATCTGGAAGAACCTTCTTGGGAGATGATGGACCACACACAATACTATGAGGATTCCAGTCAACAAGTGGAGGAGACATTTAGTATAAATGTCATCATTCTTGCACTTTTTTCCAAAGCTGATTCTGGTTTTCAGATAACATTTGTTGTATATAGAATAAGGAAGAAAATAAACTTAGGGAAAAATTAGTAAAATTCAGATTAAATTGACAGTTCTTTTGTCAGTCTATAAGCAATGGATTACTTCCTTTGAAAACTCTAGTGTTTCAAACGAGTTGAAATTGTAAGCACCAAGATATATGTTCTCTAGATATTTGATCTTCTATACATTCAGCTGTGTTTAAATGCCAAGATGTTTGTAATGTTTATAATATTTAGGATAAAAATTTTACTTTCTCCTTTCTTAGTTATTACAAGAAGATAGAATGTCTTCATCTGCATTCTACTGCTCAAAGTATAGGAAATATTTAATATGACATGGGTGCTATTTCATACTGTAATATGAAACCTATAATTGCAGGGAAACTGCAAATAAAGTACTTTTTGTGTCCTGCCTTAAAATCCTAGATTAAAGGAATTCCCTTTAATCTGCCCTTTATCTTGTCTCTCTAGATCTTCACAGATGTTAAAATAAGAAACAAAAAGAAAACAATCCCAGTTGGGAGGTAAAGAACAGAAAGAAAAGGGGAAAGGTATTTCCTAAAACCCAATTTTTTCACATTTGGGATTTCCTAGGAAAGGGAAAAATAACACAGTAAACTATCTCTTATATTTAACCATAGAGTATTAAAATGGAGGTATGAGGTGTTCTCTCTCTCTCTCTCTCTCTCTCTCTCTCTCTCTCTCTCTCTCAGTAAATTTAAAAGAGGAATGTTAAAGAGAATAATTCAAAAGCAGTAGGTTCTGTTGCTTGATCTTGACCCTCACTGAAGCTTTTTTCCCAAGAGACATGATTTCCTAAAGACACTAACATCTCCAAACTATGGTGCACCTATTCCCCAGACAAATAATCAGGACATGTATTTTAAGAAGGATACATTTTTTAAAAACAAACTGAAGCTACGCTAGATGAGTTAGCACATGTGGTCACCATATCTAATAGTGAAATGACTAATTTGGAACCACCAAATTACATGACTTATCTTCTTTTTATTTCTGCTTGGTACACTGGAAAGTCTTATTCACCCCCATTGGATGGATGGATGGATGGATGGATGGGTGGATGGATAGAGGAGGAGGGAAGGGAGGAAGGCAAATGATATGGATTAGAATGTATCCATCTACACAAACTTGTAATTGAGCTGAACTCAATTGGCCTGATTCCATTCTTGGATAACTTATAAAGCTAAGCCAGATAACTTAGAGTCCTGAAGATCCTGGAAAATTCAGAATTCAGAAAGACTGAAGCCTATAAGGCTTATAAGCCTATAAGGATTAGATTTGATCCAAATAGCTAGGCTACCCCCAACTTGTATCAAATAATTCCCCAAAGGACTTTTTCAAAGTAATTTGGCAGAAATTCTGATTAAGTCAAACTTTTAATAGCATTCCGGAACAATTATTTCAAATGAGGGTTTTATTGAACATTAGAAAAGACAGAATAATTTTTATCATAATACAATGTTTGATTCCAATCTTTTCAGTGACTTTGATTTGATTTCATCTGGCTCTGGTATATTGAAATAGCCAAACACTAATTTAAGCAACATCATTTTATTCTCATGATATAAAATGGTAGAGTAAAAAGTATGTGCCAAAACAATTACCACACTAATCAGGCTTTTAAATTCTTGCTTGGAAATAATGAATTTGGCATGTTCTACTTACTATTGCAGGTAACCATAGCTTCAAAACTCTCCACTTAATAATCTTGACAGATTTTTAAAAATCTTTTCCTTCATAGCTACTCAGCAAAAATGAGTAAGCACACAAATGTTGAATAAAGAACTAGAACCCATAACACATCATTTATGCTTCTAACATTTAAGAAAAAGGAATGTGTCTCGAAAAATGACAGCTAATGTAGAAAAAATAGATGTCAGATTGTGGAACAGCAGAATTTTGGAGGTATTTCATTGGTTGCAAGACCTGACAAAATTTAAAAGATAGGAAGTTTACAAATTTCAAATTCTTTGCTGACATGGCCAAATTACTTTCATTCAACAGAACACATGAAATATACAGTGCATGATTGGTGCTCTAAGGAAAGAAATAATAAACAAATATTATGAGAGTTACTATGTAACTTCATTACAAGTATTCCTTTCATGAACGTTCATTAAACTCCTATTACATACCGTTTTAGATGAAATAAACCAAAACACACCCCAAGATTTTATTGTGATAAAACTTTGACTTAAAATTTTAATTTTAAATATAAATCACAAATTATATTCTAATGCTCTCAGTATTTAAGTTGTGCTATTTTCTGCTGCTGTGTAACAAATTACCACGAATTTTAGTGACTTGAAACTGTACAAATTTGTTATCCTGTGGCTCTATAGGTCAGAAATCCAACACAGGCCTTGCTGAACTAAATAAAGCTGTATCTGAAGGACTGCCTTTCTCTTTAGAGAGAAAAGTCTATTACCCGAATGTTATAGGACTGAGGATCTTGTCTTCTTCTTAGCTATCAGCTGAGACCAGTTTCCTGCTTCTAGAGACCACCCACATTCTTTGTCTTATGGCCACCTTCCTTCATCTTATAGCCACCCACCTAGGCTGAGTCAAGGCTTCATTTTACATCTCTCTGGTCAAGTCTTCTACCTTTCTCTCCTCTTTGAAGGACTTGTTGATTAGATTTGGATTATCTGGAACATTAAGGATAATCTCCGAATTCCAGGTTCTTTAATCTAATTAAGTCCTTTTATCCCGTGTAAGAAAATATGCTCACAGGTTCTAATGATTAAGTGCTAAATTCTTTTTAACATGAATACATCCAAACAATGCAATCTTCCCAAATATCCAGAAGTGTTTTTACTGGAGAACATGCATTGATACCCAAATATATTTTATTACAGATAAAAGTTAAATCAATTAAGATTTTGTTTTTTTTTTGTATTTTTAAAATGTATTGAGTTTCTGATAAAAAAAAGAGATTTTTTTTACAAATTTAAAGCACTATTATTTATTCTAGCCATGATCATTGGGCAATCATTAATCATTATTGATCCTAACTATCATTCAATGCTAAGCAGAAATAGTTTTTACATAAAGTTTTCTTTGATAGTCTCAGTCAGAAGTGAACCTTTGCTACTCTGAATGTCTATAACTTGTCAAACATTTCATCCATTCAAACATGCATGCATATTTAGTCATTTATTTCAAAATTACTATCTCAACATATTTCAGGCCTTGTAAGTCTCAAAGACTAGAAATGTGGCTCTGTGATAGAGCGCTTGCTTAGCACAGAATATGCAAGGTCCTGGGTTTGATCCTCAGCATGGGAAAAAAAAAGTTATGGTCTCAAGAAGTTAATAATTCTTATAGAATTTTTATGTAAATTTTATGAATTTTTATAAAGGAACTAATAATTTTATTAGCTTTTCTATTAGCTATTTTTATTTTGTAGTGCTTGGGAAAACCCAGGGCCTTGCACATGCTCAGAAAGCAGAAATTCTGCCACTGAGCTCTGCCCCAAATACCTGTCTACTTCCTTCCTAGCCTTAATGACCTTGCATACAGAGATCTTTAACTTACATGTTTTTTAATACTCCAATGGTAATTCAGCAAACTTTTGTTGGAAATGAAATGGGCATATCCAACATAGACTCTGATATAGAACTCTTGGAAATATTCACTTACTTGATTTTTTTGAATTAGACTAAATATTAATTGGTGTATTACTAAAAGACTATCATCTATAATTTAATTTCTTAAAATAGAATCTGCAAAGAGCAACTCTAGATATTTAACATTACAGAAAACAAATCCCTTGCTCCCTCTGCAACCTCATGCATGCTTCAATCAACTTAGATTTGACAGTTTTGATTTATAGTTTTTTCTTCTTTCAAATAATTATATAGGTAGGTCACAATTAACAGAACAGAAAAGTATGGGATTGAAAAATTAATAAACCATTTATGTACTGAATTGACCAATGCATGCCTATATAGAAGTGAGAAAAAATGAAAATTTCCACAAATTTTTAACATATGTAAGTAAAATAAAAATTTTAAAAGAAAGTATATTTTAATTCTAAAATAGTTTAAAGGGGAGAGGGTTTTTGTTGTATCGTTTTGCTTTTACTTCTCTAAAGTTTATTTTAGAAGTCTAAATTGTAAATATTGGGGGAGAAATAATGCATGTGCAAGTTATCATTGTATGTCTTGGAGAACTGTTTACTGATATTAATTGGCAGAGAAAGCTTTAGATGTTTCCTTTATTGTATCAAGCAGTAGCACTCTAAATACATGATTGAAAATACATAATGTTTCTTCATTAGATACATAAAATCCCTATGTATCTAAGAAAACACTAGCGAGAGAATATAATATACAAGAATAAGAGTTTTTATATGGTAATTATTTATTCAGCAATCCAATGAAAAATATTTTGCATGCTTGGCATCTTCCACTGAAAATGCACAGGTAAAGAGTTATTTATTCAAAAATATCATAAATTACATTTTAATTAAACCTGATGTAGATTATAAAATAGTAATTCATTAGAATTGGTATCTACTACCACTGAAAAACTAATTTCTCCAGTTTTAATGCAATTCATAGCATGATTTAAAAATTGTTCACAATAAGTAGAGAAAACACTTGTACTGTAGGACTTGAGACACTTGAGATTTTAAAATATTCTGCTTAATTATCCTTAGTGTATTTTCATATTATATTATAGGCCCTAATTTGGGGCTTGCAAAAATAGGCTTTATACCTTTTAAGAAATTACTTAAGTTCTACTGTCTTACAGCTGCCCGACATGGATTATGTAACATTTGTGACTAGAAAGTATAGACAAAAGAGAAATCATCCTGATGATTAATGTACTGATGATTTCAGCTGTTAACACTAAAAATATTAAAATTATTTCCTCAAAGCAACAGCTCATGTACAAACGTGAGAGAGAGAATTTTTTATATTTGACTAAAGATGTATACCACTATCATTATTTAGTGTAGACTGTATAGACTATTAAAGTAAAGACTACATAAAGGCAACTTAGCATAAGTAAAGAAACAAAATAAAATACGTATAAATTCAAGTGAGATCAAGATTAATAACAATAATTATATATTTCAGATTATTCTTAGATATGAGTTTTTAAAGTTAAACAAACATTAACCATATCAATTATTTTTTAAAAGATTTCTGAAGCAATATAATTATGAATATGGAAAATTTAAACTGGGAAAAATATTATGTAAACCTTTTTTTTTTAAACCGACTACAATAGACAGTTTTTCCAGAAAAAAAAGTAATAAACCCAAATATAAAAGTAATATTGCTATTAAAAAAAAACAGGTGTTGAGGATCTACATAATTTTGAAACTGGTTCTTTCAATGCTGAAGTTTGAAAAAAGTGAAACACTACTCAATTGATCTGATGATATCCACATACGCACAGATTTAAAATATGACAAGAACAGCTCGTAAAATGACTACACATGATAAAATATTGGCAAATATTTTATCAAACCTAAATCACAAGAATCACAAAACTATTATACTGAGTAATATATACAAATAAAAATGAAAAGATATTTTAGTATTAGAATAATTTATTAGTTGATTCATCTAAAAGGAAAAGTATGTGATTTTTTTCAACATATTATTTAAATATTGATAATTAAATGTACTATCTATCCTTTTAATTAACTAGTACATCTTTCTCAAGCCTACCAGTTTCGTGCTTAATGTTGTCATGAAAAAGCCATAATGACTAAATACATCTCACTCATGGTCCCATGCACATGCCACATGAATTCAACATGCTTTCTAAATATTAAGGCATTTCCATAAATGCAAGCAGCAAGATAAAGATGTATACCACTATCATTATTATTCAACATTGCTCTAGCTGTTCTAGTCAAAATAACAAAAGAGAAATATAGAGAATTTCTCAACTGTTTCATACATTTGGAGTGTACAGTGTCTATTCATCATAATATTTTTCCATTGTGTTGTTTTTTTCTGCTATTAAAATTGCTCATATTTTTCTTGTGTAATATTTTTCCACAAATTTATATTTAATACATTGAAGTACTTTTGTATTAAATGTGTTTTTAAAAAAGATATTGCTTAAAAATATTTTAGTTCAATATATTTTTTCATGTATTTGATGATTCTAATTCATTTATATTTATTGTAATTATGGTAATAACAGAGTAGGAAAGCATTTTTGCCAGGCTTTACTTCAAATACGCATATATTTAACTTGCCATGTTTCATTTCATTAACCTTTGTTTATATTCACTATACCCATCAATTTTATTTTGCTGGTTATATAATTACAGAATTTTTATGTATTCATTCATTCTTCAACAAATGTCTACCAAGCACTTAACCATAGCTAATCACTGTTCTAGGCACCAGAGATAACTTTGTAAATCCACTGAAAAATTCTACTGAAGGAGAAGACAGACATCAATAACAAATTTGAAGATTATAGTATGTCACAATTAATAACTGTTATAGGGAGAAAGAAAACTAGTGAAGGGTTTTATTGCATGTTGAAGGAGGAGATACTGTTTTATAATATATGTCAATAGAGCTCTATAAAAGTATGATAAACATGATATCTGATTAGAGATACTAAGAAAGAAGGGGAGGGACTTATTCTGATATTTGGGGCAAAAATAAGTATGAGACAACAAAAAGGGCAGGTGATTGGAGTGATGTGCAAGAAGGAATGGGACAAAAAAATTGGAAGAGGGTATGAAAAGCTACATCATGAATCCTCCTGGAATTAATCCCTCATATTGCTGGAGTATAACCTCTGAGTTCTAACACTAACCACATTGGTAAATTTTAGAATTAAATACAGCGCATCCTCTTGGTCTGTCTCCTATCTCAGTCATTACAGAAGAAGAATCAAGTTATTTTCAGATAAACTAAAAAATTGTCCACCTCAGCTGCACAGTGTATCTTTCACTTTCCACCTTAGAGTCTCTTTGATATGACAGTGTATGGTACATTCAGATACCAACCTGGCACTCCTCCATGTGCAGTCTTGGTTATGAAGGTGTTGGGACTTCACAGACAATTAGAAGTTCTGTTTGAGTAAAGGAGGTTGTTCAGTATTTAAAAATTCTTCTCATGCAGTCCTTTGGTGAGCAATTACAAAAATGCATTCTACACTACTTTTCTGAGGGTGCTGTGAGATCCAGCCCAGTACCCCAGAACTGACTGACTCCAGAATACACCTTTGAATTGGCTTGTTGGTATCCTCATTTTTCTCTCTGCCATCTCTTCTTCTTTTCCCTGGGTCACTTCTCAGTTTTAATTACCTGTGTATAAGCTCCATTTCTCTGGAGAGCACAGAGTGAGACATAGCTGGATGCTTCATATGCCCAACAATATCTTAATTTTCCTTCACATTTAAATAATTGTTCACTTTGTGTAAAATTTTATTTTTTCTTTAAATTCTTGAAGAATATTTTTCATTGATTTCTTATATTGGATGTTACTAGTGAGAAGGGTTATGTCAAACTGATTCTTGATTCATGTATAGGTCATCTTTTTATCCCTGGATATTTAAAAAAAAATTCTTGCCTTTGATGTCCTTAAATTTAACATTAACAGACCTAGAAGTGAGTATTTTTTTAATGATCCTATCTGACACTTTGATCTCTTTCGGTCTAAACTTTCACATCTCTTTGTACTTCTGGGAAATACTTGGCAACTACTCATTTAAATTTTTCACATGCATTTTTTTCTTCTCTTTCCTTCAGGCTCCTCCTCAATAAATTATATTTATTTATTTGAAAACTAATATTCTGAAAATTATTATTCTTTTTGAATTTATATGCTTGCAAGCTGTTCTTTAACTTAAGTGCTGGTTCTTGCTTCATGCTTCTAGCAATTTACATTCTGTTTATTAGATTTGCTTTAGAGTCTGTTTATCCCATTAATTTTACTTCTCTCACTTAGGTTTTTAAGTTTATCCTCTTAGCTGTAATTCTTTAATGTGACCAATAACTTATAATATTTTCTTGTGAGCGCATTTCAATTTCCTTTATATTATTTGTACAAACAATATCTGTAATTCCCACAGTGTAAAGGTGAGAAGAACATTCATTGTTGGTACTTCAAAGTGTACAATATCTACTCATGCAGATTATGTGTGAGAACTTGGGTGTGTGTATAAGGCAGACAGCTATCTTGTAAATTTTCAAGAGCCCAAGCTGGTTCAGATTAAAACTCTGGGCTGGACTTGTTTAGGACAACATGGGAGCAAAATAAGTTCAATAGAATCCTCAACCCTAGATCCGATACCCCATTCATCTCCCTGATTAGTCCACCTTTCCTCCCAATATCACGCCTGTCAAATTTTCTCACATTTTGTTTTGAGTACAGAGTTCCACCAATCCCCATTTCTTTACTCCAGAATCTTTAAGATTGGGTGAGAGATATATAGCATTACATACATATAGCATTACATAATGACTATAACTAATAACGAGGTTATTAATATCAATCTCAGCCAAAGAGACAGAGTCATCCAGGAATTAATGAGCAAAAAACTAAGAACTAAATTATGTGAGTAGCAAGGAGACCCTAGAGCAAGAGCCCAATGTTCTAATAAACTGGGACATATGAGCAAAAAGAGGATGCATGCAAAAGAGTTTTCATATCTTATTGGCTCCAGAATCTTGAGTTTATTAGGGAGCTAAGCCTAGAAAATCAACAGATCCTTTTTTCACTCAATAAAGCCCAGTGTTCACAAGCTCTTTAGGTTTAATTTATAGGCACACATCTAGAAGAGAAGATGACAAACAAAGAACTATGTTCAAGAAGTCTCTAATGCCTACAGTAGGCAAACTCATGTGAACAATGTCTTTTAACAAGCTGGGCCTGTGTTGATTGCATTCTTGGCAGAAAGTTTTTTTTGGGTTACAAGAAACTGAAGATTTTCCAAAGTGCCTTAAGAATAGGATAAATTTTGTCTGTTTTCCCATGGTCCTATTTACATAGCATCTCTGCCTTTCTTCACCAAATCCTTACTGAATCCTCACTCACTGTGTGCTAGGGCACTCTTCACATCACCAGGTTGCAGTGATGCGTGACACAGCATTCTTGACTCTTCCTTCTGCCTGTTTATGGAAATCTGGTCCCTCATAATTTGCCTTGTTTTTAACTGATTAGCCACTGTCTCTAAATTTTTATTTCAAATTTTCATTGAGAAAATACAATCCACTGGTTCACTCGGGGTCACAGTATATAAATCAATGATTCTAGGATCAAGTGCAATGCCGTATCAAGTAAGTTATTGACAGGAACATGTCAGCATGGCTGTTTTCCCCACAGTAAATGTTGAAGGTGAAACAGGTCCTCATTCGAGGGATTAAATGTGAAGAGGTAGAATAAACAGAAAGAGTACATCCCCACATTAAAATTTATTCTACTTTTTTCAAAGTACTAAAAAATAAAGAACGTGACACAAATACACTATTTCCTCTAACAACTGACTGGGGATTCCCAATCCATGAATTCATTAACATTATTGAATTCACACAGTTTAACTTACAGGAAATAGCATCACACAATACAAATATGATATTTTGATTATTCAGGATAGAATGATTTGGACTGAGGAACAAAGAAAGTTGGAATAGTGTGCTCAGATATGTTTCTCCAAATTATAGCTTTAGAGTACTACATTAAAGAAAGATAATTAGAGGCAGCTTATGCTTTGTATTTTGATCCACAGAGATATGGAGAATCAGTGTATCAAGAACGTTTTATGTCTATTTGATCAGCACAGTCAAAAGACCAAACACTATTAAATGAATTTCAAAAGAGAAAGTTTTATATAAAAAAGAAGTGACTCCCTTTCCTAACTTTACATCATAAGATCCCCCCAGCCATTCCACCACACCACTTTACTTAGCATACGAAATCCATCACTAGTTTCAAAATCCATGTCACAAGGGACATCATGATTAAAAATGCAGCTAAATTAGCACTTTATTTGAATGTGTTGCTTGATTTGCTACATGTTTTTACTAGATCTCATTAAAAATAGTTTATTCTGGATTGGTCTTCATCATTGCCTCTTTTTTTTTTTTCATTGTTAGATCAAGAGAAAAAGAAGAAACAGTCAAAAGCCAGAAAAACTGACATCAATTCAATTCAATAAGAAACTTTGTGTGTTTTAGAACTCAAAATTTAGGGTATAAAAGCACAATTAAAAAAATATTTATTTAGTTGTAGATGAACCCACAGTATATTTATTTATTTTTATGTGATGCTGAGGATTGAACCCAGTGCCTCACACGTGGATGGCAAGCACTTACCACTGAGCTACAGCCCCAGCTCTTTAAAGCACCAATGAAGTTATATTTTTTTCCTCAGGTTTTTCCCTGAATTTCTTCATTTGTCAACTTAGGTAATGAGTTCCCTATCAAAAGATCTAACTGATTTACTTTTCTTAAGCAAATATTAAGTTAATTTCTTAAGGAAATAGAACTAGTCAGTTTTAGGAATTTTCTTTACCCATTGTTACAGTTTCTCACAACAGAAGCCAATGAGGGAAACTTAGACCATTCCATTCTCTCGAGAATGAATTAAAGGGAGTGAACTCTGCATTTAGGATACAAAAGAGCCTTGATATATTTGCAGTTTTCTCTGGCTCTTTCAAGGCAGGAAAACACCAACATCTACACCCACAAATAAAGCATTTCCACTGTAATTTTTATAAATGTTCCTATAATGCCAACATTGCAACTCTTGTAATCAGGTGCAAGTATTCACCTCAGAGGCAAGAGAGATAGAAAAGAAGAAAGCAAAGAAAACAGAAGAGCAAGAACAATGAGGATCCCAGCTAGGGGAGAATTGAATAGAGCATCTGAATTTAAGCAAAATGACCAAGGGAAAAAAGATATAATCAAGACCAGTACCCAACAGGCCTGGGACAAGGCAGTCCCTGTAATTACAATTGGACCATTGCCACAGAATTACAAGAGCAACACACACATGTGATTCTGTGCTGAGCCCAATGATGTTGATGTAAAAAATGTGTACACACCATTTGCTTGAGGCTGGCATTGTTTTTTAAAAACCTAGGAACAAATTTAAATAGGCCACGCTGTGAGGAGAAGAGGCCCAGAACCTAGGAAATTAGTAGAGTCAACCTCTCTATCCATGGATTCAACCAACCTCCAATCAAATATATTCAGAAAAACATTCACATCTGTACTAAACATGTACTCGTTTCCTTCTTGCCGTTATTCCCTAAGCAATACAGTGTAACAATACAGTGTAACAATACAGTGTAACATAGCATTTAAATTGCATTAAGTGTCATAAGTAATTGCAGATGATTTAAAGAATACAGGAGGATGTGCCTAGGTTCTATGGAAACACCACACTGTTTTATATGAGGAACTTGAGCCTGCATAGATATTGGTATCCGAGGGGCATGGTCTGGGGAGCAGTCACTAGAAGATGCTGAGGGATGAATCTGTGCCTGAACATTTGTGAAGTTAAAGGTAAATATCCTCAGGCCAGTGTTTATGGCTACAAATGAGAATACTTGTTTTATTTTTTACATCAAGAGACTTAAATTCTTGTAAGAAAATCAAAAGGAGACAGAAGCAATGTGCAGAGGCAAAGTGGCAGAATAGCAGAATGGCACAATGGCAGAGAGGCAGAAAAGCCCCTTGTCCAGGCTGCCAGCATTATTTATATCAATAGGTTACATTAGATCACTGGCATCAGAAGTACATTATTGTTCATTGTGTCATTAGGCAGGTTACAGAGTTAACAACATTATGCAGCTTATTTCTCACTTATACACTATAGTTGCATTGCGGAATGTTTAGAGATTTGAGTAGCTCTTAAAAAAAGTCCATTGTTTAAAGTTACTGTTATGTGGACAGGTTCAGGCTCAGCTGAGCTTGGTGAAACATTGTGGTTGTCTAATAAGAGAGTTCCTTTATTATCAGGAGCTGAGTGCCTGAGATCAAGGCCAAGGCTCATAAGACTCTAGCACAGAGCCTCCTCATGCAGGGCATTGCCACAACAGCTAGGCATTGCACATGTATTAGTTTCCTACTAGTTCCTGGGGGAAACCGCAGAATATTCCAAGTGTGTAAAACAGGAAGCCTGTTACCCCCTGGGAGTTTGTTTACTGAGAATGCTGTCTTGTACATTTCCACAACCAGAATTCTTACAAATTCTTTTAAAGGAAGGTTTACAAGGCAAACAAGCATCCCAGGGAATTAGATAGTTCCTTCAAAGTAATTCATCCACTTAGAAGTTTCAAATCCAACAAAACATGTTTGTAGTATGCATTCTTCATGTGGGTAATATGCTCCTCAAGGGGAAAAACTTGGTTCTTTGGGAGTGGAAAATAATCTTATTCTTTTTATGTAAAAAACACGGATATGCATACAGTACATAAAAAGCAAATTAAGAGATAATGAATTATTTAAAATACATTTCAATTAATTTATAGATTATAACTATAATTAGCTAACAAAATCACTGCTACTTATGAAGACTGATTTGTATTTTTATGCCAGAACAGTACCTTAAATAAGCATTACTGTCTTCATTCAGAAACAAAGTGTTACTATATTAATATGCTCCTCAAAATAACTTACTATTTACTCCCTTAAAAAGATAAATGCCCTACGATATATTAATAATGACTCCTATTCAAGGGTCATATAAAGCTAGCAGTCTCTATTGGAATAAGAGCAATGTCTGTGTTTGAATTAAGGCAGCTTGATTGTACTTGGGAGTCCTTCATGCCCAGCCATCATTTTATATCCCTTTTATTAACTCCTTAGGTATAACTCCTAACCTATGCCTGTTTTTTTCTCCTTGAAGTTACCCTGACTTCAGCTTCCAAAGGGAAAAACATCCTTTTAAAAATGCATACTAGGGGTTGGGGCGGTAGCTCAGTGGTAGAACACTTGCCTAGCATGCATGAGGCATTGGGTTTGATCCTCAGCACCACATAAAGTAAATAAATAAAAAATAAAGGTATTCTGTCCATCTATAAGTAAAAACAAAGCACACACAAACACACACACACACACACACACATACACACAAACACACACACAAAAAAACATACTAGACCAAGGGAGAGAAACCCCAGTGGTCTTCCTCTTGTCATGCTGCCCCTGCAGACTGGTCATTCTACAAAGAACCAGTAAGGGAAAAAAAAATTTCTGGCTTGCATGCTGATGGCAGCTTCCCAAGAAAGATTAAAGATCAATTGTCTTTCTAATTAAAAGAGTAAGAAAATCAATAAAATGATGACATTTAAATTATCCTTATTTATTAGCAGTCTCCACTCCAAATGAAACCACTGCCTTGCAGAATAAAATCAGTGGTTTTGAAAAATTGCCTGTTCCTTTCTCCTATATGGAAGGTAAAATGGAAGGGAAGAAAGGGAGGAAGAGAGATGAAAGAAGACAATATGTTTTCTGAAAGATGGTTATAATTCCAGATTGAGAATAGCTGAAAACTGTTCATTGGGTTCCTTAAATTAATTAAAGACCACTTAATTAATTCCATATTTGGAAATCAAATTTGATTCAAACCACCAAGTTAAAGAAAGAACATCCAGCCATTTCCCATTTAAAATGTATTCCCAACTTGCAAATTTTGGCCCCCATTATTACAAAATTATTTGATGAACATGGAGAAACATAAGAAGAATGTAGTTAAAAGCGGGCTTCAATTGATTAAAAGCATTGCATTATTATTAACTGTGTTGCTTTAGTGTAGAAAAGTGTAGAATTAGTATGAAGAAATTTTTTTTACTCCTGTTTTTCTCCTAACTGCATAAAATGGGCTTCCTTAAATAATAGTTCCCTAGGAGTCATCACCACAGATGAGTTTGTTGTTTTTAAACAAGGAGAAAATAACCAATCAGGGGACTTAAGGGAAGGAGTTGTTTTGACACAAGTCTGAGATCTATTGAAGTTCGCTTTTCCAATTCATTAAGCTTGTTCACCACAAAATAACACAGTAGCCACTTCAAAATTACCTAACCAAGAATTCTAGGTCAAAACTAGCTATTTTACAGTTTGCTTTTCTATGAAACTTATTTTAGAAATGTGTTTTGCCAAGTACTCTGACATCCCTATGTTCATATGCATAGCATTGATGCTTAATGAGTTTGGAAGCAAAAGCCAATCTAAATTTCACTTTATTTGCAAGATTTCTATCATTTTTGGGGGATGGGGAAAGGTATGGAAAAGAAACCAAGAGAAAGAAAGAAGGAATTTACCCATGATTTTTTCCCACAAAGTTCTGTGGATTCCAGGGAAGATCAGACCAATTTGAGTCATGAGAGGAAAATAGATTACTGTTTTTATAGACTAAGGATACAACTTACTGGATGCATGTATTTGTTAAAACTCTGTCTTCCACCTCATTTTATGATCGCTCACACTATGACTATCTTCAAACATTCCTCCAATACTTGTCAATCCTACAGTTGTGTTCACTTTTATTCTCACTTCTACCTTTATTCACTTGCCCCATTATTAGAATATGGAATATCTACTTAAGCATCCTTGTAAAAAATCTTACTTTTTTATCCTTGAAGCGAATATCCTTGGACCAAAGATTCTCTCCGTCTTGTAAAACCCAGGTTTGTCTTAGAATGAGCAGTAGACCCAAGCTTCAGGAATAGTAAACAAAATGGAGCCATTAACATAAATGACCAATAAGCATGTATAAAATACCTTTATCTTAAGACACATTGACAACATTCCATTTAATAATAAGAATAAAATAGATAAAATGAGATTACAAAATCTCTATCATGGAAGTTTACTTCTTTTACTAATTTTCTAATTTTCTAAGATGACTTAAGGTATAATGTAATAACCATGAAGTGCAAACTTTATTAAACAAATATAATAAACATCTGCTGTACAAAATAAGGATAAATAAAATAAAATACCCAACAGTTCCAATTACCATTCAAAGACACCCACAGATTAATGTTTTTAAATTCTCAAAATGATTTTTTTAATTCATAGTCATAATTTTAAAAACACTTTAGGTCCACACTATAGGTTCAATACTATATCTTTTTCCTCATTTAATATTAATATCTTACTGATACACTTTTTCCCCAGAGTAAGTCATGAAGTTAGATTGAACTATGTGTAATTTGTCATTTTTATAGGGAAAAATGTCTAAATATCACTAATTTCATGTGATTCATAGGAATAGTTTCATCCTAAATTATGGTGGTGATGAGAGGGAAGTATAAAATCAATAGTTTTTTCCCCTATGCCTAAGCATATTTTCTTTCTTATGTTTACCTATAAGAGTATCACAAAAGATGTTTAAAATACGAAAGCATATTTAACATAGATACTAAAGTGATATGAATGGGTAAAATATCAAGTGGTCTAATCCATTCACTTCTGGAGTGAATTGCTCTGAAGAGAACCTTGCCAAGTCAGATATACCATGGTTGATAATGCCTTGTGCTATGACCATCAGAGCCTGGTTCCAGGCCAAAATGAAGTTCATGCACTGGTCAGGAACATGGCAAAAATCCAAGCTGCAATGAGGATGTGACTTTTGGTCACTGCTGACTCAATTCTTGGGTTCAACCACAAACCATCTGTCCTCTCTAAATAAACTGAATTTAGCTAATAGGCAGAGCTAACAAGAAACAGTAGAGTACTCAGTAGTTTATCTCTTTCACATAATTCAGGATACACCGGACCCGAATGAATCAGGATTTAAAAATAGCTTTCCCACAGTTGTCTGAATTTACCATTATTGTCACTGACTCTTTTTTGTCAAGGTTTGCCTTGCCTAATTTACGGCATTTTTAACATATCACTAAGATGAACACATTTAGACACAAATCAAGCGCTAGCCCTTTTCTTTAAAATCAGAAAATGATAATATTCGTTTTCAGAAAAAAAAATAGGAATTAAAGTTCAGGAAGGGAAGATATGAGAAATGAGATGGACATTATTACCATATGTACATGTATAATTTCACAAATGGTGTGACTCTACATCATGTACAAACAGAAATAAAATGTTGTGCTCTGTTTGTGTACAATGAGTTGAAAGACATTCTGTTGTCATGTATAATTGGTACAAATAAAAAAAAATGATTTAAAAAATAGAACATGAAAACAGAACTTAATAGGATCAATTGGTTTCATACTGGTAAAAGAATTTATGTAAGTTCATGAGGAGTGTCCTGACCATGATCCAGCATGCTTTGGGAAAAGTAAAAACAGTCCAAAATGAGAGAGAGAGAGAGAGAGAGAGAGAGAGAGAGAGAGAGAGAGAGAGAGAGAGAGAGAGGAAGAAAAAGAGTGCTTTGTGTTTTCCACTAAAGGCAGAGGCCAACTCCTTCTGGTAGATTTCCAGCCCCTGATCCTCCTACATCATCAATAGCACTTGCAATATTTTGAGATGATAGGTCCCATGAGTGCCACTAATCCCACATAGTATGTTCCCCCCTTATTTCTTAAGTGATTTTGAGATTAATAATTTTGAGATTAATACAGAAGCCACAGCAACAACACAACCCTTCAAAACAGTACCAACTAACTCATGTGGTCCACCATCAAATCTCAGAGAATGTTTTAAGTCCTTGTCACGTTATATGCTTTATCTTAAGTGATATGCAATGATCACTCTCAATATGGCCTTTTGAAGGCCAGGAGATGAGCCCAAGAGGCCATCAACAATGACCTAATATTTGACTAGAGTACATGCAGAGTTCAAAAAGTAGGGAATTAGAACATTTACCTCAGATTCATCAAGAGTCATTGGGGGGAAAGAAGGGAAGGGGGAGCTTATAGGCCCAAATATGACCATATCTAGAGAATAGAGATTTTTCCAGTTATTCTCAGGAAATTCTAAAATTTGCATTTTGAGACCCACTGCTCAATTATCAAAGCAGAGGACATGGATAAGGACAGTTGCTGGGCTTAAGTTAGCAATATCAGTATATGTATATGAGTTTGTGAGTGTGTGTGCATGTGTATGTGTATGTTTGTGTAAATACAAACAATGCCAAGAGGATGAGTGGATTTCACCTGCATTGCTGTTTTCCAGGTCTAGATCCATTTGTCTTACCACCATAGACCTTAATTCAGGGGGATTCAAAATCTGGGTGAGAAGTAGTGGTTACATCAATGGGAGAAATTTACACTGCACTGGGAACCCAGATTAGCTATATCAATTTTCAATCCCAATTAGAAATATAAATATTCAAAGTTGAGATACTATTCTGGAAAAGCCAGGGGCTTTGGAATAATAATTTCCTAAACCATAACATTCCCTTCTTTGCATGGGTGTCATACACATTTTCTTTCTTGAGTAGAAATATATAATAGTGTTTTTATTTTCAATATGCTATCATTTGTGTAGATGGAAACATTCCATTTCTAAAGAGTGGGAAGTCTCTTCTGTCATATCTTATTGGTTCTCCGGTCATTAATGTTGACAGACTATATAAATTCTCTGTTTATCATGAAGCAGATTATGAATGACAAGATAGCATTAAGTATTTTAAGCACACAAATTGCAACTGAACAGTCAATAATAGCACCATCATTTTAGGTAAATTACTGCTATAATCTAAAGGAATATGATCATCAAGGAGAATTGAATGTTCTCTTTATATGTAGACTTGGTCAAAAAGAAAAAGAGAGAGAGCTAAAAATAAAAAATAAAAAGTAGGACAGTTCACAGCTACCATCATTCTAATCAATAAGAATACTGAAGGAAGGCAGGAAATGAATGGTTGGGATTGAGGCAAGAAGATAAGGACTTCCTTTTGGATGTCATATTCCCAGCAGCGTAAGGCATGGCAAATAGGAAAGATCATCACCCCAATGCAGTTGTCCCACCCAAT
This sequence comes from Ictidomys tridecemlineatus, assembly GCF_052094955.1. Lineage (NCBI taxonomy): Eukaryota > Metazoa > Chordata > Mammalia > Rodentia > Sciuridae > Ictidomys > Ictidomys tridecemlineatus. Next base: position 27,904,593 of record NC_135482.1, read on the forward strand.
CTCAAGGCAAAGTGCACCAACCACTCATTAATTCTTTTAAAATACCGTATGTTATAGTGTTTCTCTATTAATGAGTGAGTATATTTTTAGAGACCATGGAAAATGTGTAGACGCTGATGTCACTGTATTTTGGCTTTGCTAAGGATGGCTATTGTGCACAAAGTTGTTTCCTTCCTTGGCTGCAGGCCACTAGACTGCTGCTGTCTCCTTCCCCACCCACCTCTCCACTCCCTCCTCCACATACAAGCACTTAGAATCATAGGGAAAATATGTTTCTAAAGGTCTAAATCTGTTGTCTCCATTCATGACTAATTTAGGTTCCCCACTTTGTAATTTTGAAGTCCTCTGTATTTTCGCTTTGTGGCTTGTCTTATGAATGTAATGAAAAAAAATTGTAATTATTAATTTCATATTTGTGTCCTCTGTTTGACATAAACTTCATGAGATTGAGAATCTTGTTTCATTATGTTGTTTTCCACCTAAGCACCTATAAACCCTAGCACCCAGAACAATGGATTCCAGTTGTATGGGGGGTTCACATGAATGTGTGTATGTGTATTTTTTTTTCAGTTTATGAGAATTTATTTGCTCTATATGTTTACTGACACTATTTAATTTTGTCTCACAGGTGTGATTTTATTTTCCATATTTCTCTAATTTCTAATACTATTGAGCTATTTTATGATTATTGAGCATCATTACACAAAATACATGTATGAAGATGTGAAAAAAAAACCTTCTGTGCTACAAAAAAAAACAACACATGTATATGTTTTTTAATCTCCTGATTAACCTGGTGCCCATTGTCATTGCATGCTTTTCACTTAAGGAATGTCTGATAACCTTTGTATTATTAGATTAATTAATTCAGCTTAAGTGAAAAGATCTGAAGAGGCAAAGGCTTCCACATTCTCTCCAGTACACAAACACGGAGATTCAGTCCCAACTCTGGAAGAGTCTGAAGTACACTTAGTACAACATAGGGATCTATCTCCTTTGGTCTTTGTCAGAACTGACGCTGTTCTCAGCATCTCAAAGGATTCCAAGACTTTTGTGTTTGTGTTAGCTTTTTGCTTGCTTTATATAATCCTTTTCTTTGAACAAAGTTATAATTCCCTCTAGAATACCAGAGTCCTAATTTTTGCAACTCAGGCCCTAGGCCTGTGTTGCCCTAGGCCTATGTCCCTATACAGAATCATGGCATCTCAAGAGTGGAGGTTTTAGCCTATACCCCAGAGATCAAGCATACACACTCCTGGGGCAGTTGCTGAGGGCCAAAGACAGCATCTGGAATGAAAGCAATGCTTCTAACTCTAGTTGGAATTTCCAATACTTATATTTGATGCTGCTGTCTTCCTTGCTCACTCATTACTCAGTGGCTACATATACTGGATGGTAGGAACATGTTTCATGAGATTTTGTCAAAGCTGTGTTCTTCATCTCTTCATTTTCAAAAGCTTTGGTTTCTGTTTAGCCTGTGCAGCTCCTGTAAACATCTTCGCCTAGCACATGAAGAGAATATTCTGGGATGTTCTTCAGTTGAAGATAAACTTGTCAACTGAAGAGCTGAATGTTTGGTTTGAATGAAATGGTATATCCAGACGCTTCAGTGGGATTTTACTACAGAAAAGGAGAGAAGCCATAAACATGTCTTACTTTGGTAACAAAAATTTCTTAGCACTCCACCAGGCATGTATAAATATTTTACCTAGTATCGATATGTCAAAGAATACCTTGATGTTAATAAATGAATGGACAGGCTTGTTTAACATGATAGTTTTAACAACAAAAAAAAATTTAAAAATCATTTTGCCACTCCTTGACTAGCCCTCCTGCAAAATGACTTACAAATTATTATCCTCAAGTAATTTAAAAAAGATAAAATGAGGGAGAAAAATAAAAATGCAAAGCATTTTGTCACAGGTAAGACAAAAGTAATAAAGAGAAGGGATACAATTGGAAACTATACTTAAAAAATACTACCATTGTATGACCGACAGAAAACATAAATAGAAAAGGTAATCCCAATTTTATGAGAAAACCAAATCTTCCAAAATTTTGGCATGAGATTAAAGTCATGGGGCATTTTAATTAAAAACTTTGAAACACAGACTAGAAATGTATTTTACATTGAAGATCCCAGGACAAGTAGTAACTTATTTCCCTGCTTTTTAGGGTTTTCAAGTCAAAAAGCAATGATTTCAAGATTTCTAGGGCTTGAAATAATCATAGCAGACAGCAGAAAAGATAAAATCTTACCTTTCTGAAAAAGTTTACAGGTTTCATTGTCCAAAGATAGAAGGATAAACTCTTTTCACACCACCACAGAATAAACTACAGAGTTCCATGCATATACATGCACAAAATTCCCAGTAATGTACTTTGTGATCTAATCAATTCTAGTGGTAGAGAAATTCTTAGTTATTTGAGGAAAAGAAAAATGCTGTTTTTTTTTTTTTAAACTGTGTTCCACTCTCTATATTTGACCTATAGAGAGTAACATGCACTTACTGGATAGAATTATGTAATGAAATTGAACTAAATGAGCTCCTCATTTCTCTTTACATAGTTCATTTCTTCATAATTTACAAAAGCAGAGGTAAAATCATTTTTCAGTAACCAACCTCCAACTTAGTGCTACATGTCTGTCTGTATTCCTCCCATCAGAATACAAAATGAGAAAATATGTAAGTTAAAACATTCAGATTCCATTTTGTCAGTTAAGATTGCTCTAATTTTGGATAATTTGTGCCAGCAGACTTGAGTTGTAAGCAAACTCATAAACATCTGGGAGCTGATATGACTTTCTTTGAAAATTACCTTGTATTTAGCATCATTTGGATAATGAGGTTATTATTTTGCCTCTAACATATGCAAAAAACCTATGATGTAGCCTTAATATGCTTTTTCTTGTTTAATGGTCACAAAAACCTTAAAATTCCTGTATTTTTAGACTTTGTTTTCAGATTTAAAAAAAAAAATAAAACTTAGTATTTTTCAGGTTAAGCAGAGATTGACAGTAACATCTCCAGTAACTAAATTTTCTGTCTTACTGAACAGAAGGCTGACTTTGTGGATTTTGGCAAAGTTCCCACCTAAAAAGCAACTCTCACTCCTTTAGTGATGAAGAAGTGAAGTAGTGATATTTCTGGACAATAAGATATGTGACTTTGGGCTGGGATTGTGGCTCAGCAATAGAGCGCTGGCTTAGCATGGGCGGGATTCAGGTTGGATTCTCAGCACCACATAAAAATAAAGGCATTTTGTTGTGTCCATCTACAAAAAAAGATTTCTCTCTCTCTCTCTCTCTCTCTCTCTCTCTCTCTCTCTCTCTCTCAAAAAAAAAAAAAAAAAAAAAAAAGATGTGACTTTATTGGAAGGGGTTTCTGGGAAAACATCTTCCATAGTAAATGGGCTTCTACAATACCTGCATACTCTTTTTGCCCTTGCCTTGCTTTATTTCTTCCTGACAGAAATACAGATCCATAGGCCAAAGCTCTCCAGCAGCGATCGTGAGCAGACAATGAGGTAAAAGTCAAGAAGATCAACCCCAATGTCCTTGAGACACTGGGCAGCCTACTTCTGAATATCTTCCTTGGAGGAGTTACATAATACTTATCTGGCTTAAGCTATTGTTCCTAGGACTGTCTGTTAAAGGCAGCTGAACCCTGTCCTTGATTTTTATATCCAGTGAGAAGCCTGAGGTCCTGGAGTTGTAGAATAATGTAACTTTTTCTGATTCTCTATTCAACAAAGGGTGCTGAGAAAATGTATCCTTGACATTGAATCTGCTGGCTAAAGTAATGTTCAAGGGCTAAATTCCAGGGGCAGAATTATTCCATAAGCTATCTGTAACCTGAGATGCAAGGATAACGTCTTCATTATATCCTTTATTATTTGGGTTTTTTTTCTTTGTTCTAATTAGTTATACATGATAGTAGAATGCATTTTGACACATCATACATAAATGGTCATTATTTGTTTCTGTGCGTTCCTCAAGTATTATCTAAAGCTTACCATCAACAGACACTAGAGATCAAGGACAGAACTTGCAACTGCTACTGAAAAGTTTACAGTCTAATCTGATGGATATTTCAAGTAAATCTTTAAGCAAAGTAATATTGTAACAAATTCTACAAATGTGTGACTATGAAACACACAATGGGGAAGCCAATTTGTAGGGTCAGAGAAAGAAAGCTGTAAAGAAAATTTAGAATATAAATTGACTTCAGAAAGATGAATGTGGATTACCAGGACACCTGAAGTGGGGAAAACTGAGTTTCATGCATATGAAATAACATGAAAATATTCTGAGGTTTAATGAAGGTTCTAAGAAATGGTTCAGCTTTAGGCTGGAAAAGTCAGCCTAAATTGTAAGTTCTTTTATGCTGTGCTGAGTTCAGACAATTTCATAAAGTGGAAATTATGGGATAACTTGTAACTAGAAAATGGATAAAACCAAATGTCTATTTGGATTAAAAAGAAAAATGTAATCATCTCTGGTATACATCAGGGATTGCTTTCAGAATCCTGACAGATGCTAAGTTCCTTATATAAAGAAAATATAAGGATATTATTTGCATATAACTCATGCAAATCCTCCCATAGATTTTAAACCATTTTTAGATTACTTATGTTTCCTAATACAATGTAAATGTAATATAAATAATTGCTATACTATGTTGTTCAGGGAATAATGACAACAATCTGTAAATCTTCAGTTCAGACACAATGTTTTTTTAAAAAATATTTTCCATCTATACTGAGAATGACTCTGCAGATGGAGAACCTGAATATACAAAGGACCTACTATCCTCAAGTATTATAAAAAAATAATTTGGAATAAAACAATAGGATGCAGAATTATTATCTAAGATACAATTGTTGCAGTTGTAAAAGATTCAGATGACTTAGAACACAGTGGTAATAAAGAAACTGAAAGAAGGTGGACAGATTCTACATATGGTAGTAGTTGCCTCTGGAGAGGGTTAAGAATGACAATGTTAAGAATGCCTTCCTGGCTTATTATGTGAACAACTAAGTGGATACTGGCATAAATTACCAAGAAGAATGCAGGGCAATCAAATATTTTGAAAGAGCATCAATTGAGTTTAGGGAGTGTATAACAGCATGTAAAGACACGGAGTGGCAGGTGAATAGAGGGGACCAAGTTAAAGAGAAGTTAGATGGTGCTGTATTGCTGGGTGTGTGGCCAGCATCCAAATGGCAACTTCATGTATGTTTATTGTCAATTTCGGTGTTTCTAGATTAGAAGCTCTTTTTACTACCAACAAGTCATGTTTACTTCTTCTTCCTCTTCTTTTTTTTTTTAACTAGTAAGAATTAGGAACATCACTGTGCCTGCCTAAAAATGGAATACCTTAGTTCTCTCTTAACAATTCCAGATGAAGTAGTCAAAAAAGCTAACATTCTGAGAAAGTGCCTTGATCACTAAGCACTGTATCTGTCTCACATAATCCATTAAAATTATAGAACATCAAAAATATGCCAAGCACATTATGTCCCCAATACTGTTGCATTCTTGTTCTATATATAACTTCTGGTTGTACCAATGATGCTATAAAGGCACATTCTCCACATGATCTTATAAGGAAAAGAACTGATTCACAGAGGCTGCATTGATCAAGTTCACTCTATTCTAAATGGGATGCAGAAACTTCAACACAAACTCTCTAGGACTGGACCCCCAGGTAGTCCTTAAGTGTTACCATTAAGGACCTGATTTTTAAATAATACTTTATAGGAGAGAGCAAAACAAAACAAACAAAACCAAATATTTTTTTCCACCCTACTAAGTTCTTCACTTGAGTCCCTGAGAAATGAGACTGACACAAGACAGCTTACCAAGAGAAAAAACAACGTTCATATATTCAGTGCAGGTTGAGAAACTCAGGAAGGAGGAACTGAAAGTGATGGTTACAGCTAGTGCTTCTACAGAATACTAACAAGACTTAGTGTCTGCACTGTGATTGATAACATATAACTCATGCAAATCCTCCCATAGATTTTAAACCATTTCTAGATTACTTATGCTTCCTAACACAATGTAATTGTGATATAAATAATTTCCATACTATGTTGTTCAGAGAATAATGACAACAAAGATCTGTACTCTGTGTCAGTTCAGACACAATGTTTTTAAAAAATATTTTCCATCTTCTAAAGAGGTTTTGAGGTTTTTAGAAACTACAAATTAAGAGATGGTAAATATATGGGGGAACCTAATCGAAGGTGGGACTATCTAAGCTGTGTTTGCTTGTGGAGGTATATTTCATAGAATTTGTCTTTCTTGGGATCATGAAACTTTCCTGGGAGATGGTTTTCATGCAAATCCTCAGCTTAGGAGCTACTTCTTTTAGTCACCCAAAGGAAGGTCTATTTCTGCCTGCATCAGTGGACTTTCATTTGTCTCCAGGTCCAAATAATCCTCATGCCAAAGTGCCAACTTCTGGGGGCCTATAGTCTGACTGCTGGTCTTTATAGTATAAAGCAAACAAGTACCAGCTCTTCCTAAATTAGCCCCAAATACAACATGCAAATCTCCAGGAGTGTTTCAGAGGAAAGCTATAGTTAAAAATAAGGGTGATGCTCAGAATTCAACTGCAGGACTAGAGTTTATATCTATTCTTTTTATTTACTTTTATAAAGAGAAATAAACATTTGACAAGACTTCCCATCACTTTATAAATTAATATGTTGAAATAAGCCTAAAAAGTCCATTTGTTTTAATAAAGCTCTCAGTAGGATGTTAATTTAGAATAATTATGATGAATGATAACTTAATTTCACAGGAACAGAAAAACACTCTGTCCATAGTCAGTCCAGTGATCACTACTGCCAAGAAATTCACACATAAATGAGATGGGTGGAGAGAGGTGGGGGAGAACAATGTGTAGACCTCATTTCAACTTTCCTGTCTGTAACCAAACCAACCATTTCACCTTCTTCTTCAGTCTTACTCTTTCAGGTTTTTCTCATTTTGTGGAAGTAATTGGGTTTAAGGTAAACTTAATTTTTTTCTTAGTAGACCATTTCTTCTAGCACAAGATGCCAGGTAATGATGAGATTTTTAAAAATATCCAAAATAACATAGTAGAAATGGAAATATCCTCATATACCTTGAACATATTCACTTCCATATTCAAAGGTTTCTTGAAAATTATTTTATCTAGTAAAGTAGGTCTTCAAAGTGATTTTTTTAAAAATAGTTTTCTTTGAAATAATTATTTTAACATAAAATCTCTTTAAGGATAAAATCTTCTGGTTTCCCTAATATAAAAGTGCTAAATTGGGGAAATACAGGAAGATTCTTAAAATATTTTTTTTCTATATTTTCTCAAAGGTTCATCTTAGGACTAGATTATAATACATATATGCCTTGTGTTTATGATAACCTAGTTTTACTGATTTATTTTTGCTTATGAAAAGCACTAAACAATATTGTGAATTATTTTTGGTATTTTTTATCAGATTAACCTATGTCAAATTCACAATATATAAATGTGAAATTAGACAAACAACTGCAAAACAGGGTTTCCCACAAAATCCTTTACTCTGGTGTCCTTTCAAGAATTGGCTCCAAATGCCTCCAGAGAATTCTGACCTCTCCACTCCTTCCACTTCTCTGTCCCTCCCACCCCCTCTCTCTGGTATCAGGGTGTGAACCCTGGATTGGTTAACCACTGAGCCACATATCCAGCTCTTTTTACATTTTATTTAGACTGGGTCTTGCTACTTTGCTCAAGCTGGCTTTGAACTTGAGATCTTCTTGCCTCAGCCTCCCAAACCACTGGGATTACAGGTGTACTCCACCAAACCCGGCTGAAATATCTCTTATTGGTCACCTAACATGGAACAATCTAGGGCCATGGATTCTGGGAAATGTAATTCCAAGAAACTATAAAGAGTATGGAGTGATGTCAGGTTAACAGCAACAAGTTTAAGCCCATTATCTTATAAAAAAAAAATCAAAAAGGCTGAAAATCCATACTGCTCTTGCTCTAAGGAAGCAATACTGGAATGCATTATTGCTTCTTGTATTTTGGTATTCTAAAGTTCAGGACCTTCCTTTTAGACTCTAAAGTGTTGAACGTGGTAGCAAGTAAACCAGATGGCCTAGTCCTGGACCACTTTTATAGTGGTCCACCCTTTTTCCTCTTCCTCTTCTTCTTCTGCTTTTGTTTTTGCTCTTTACATTTCCCTTCAAGGTATTCTAATGAAGAATTGTGGCTTGAATGATCATCTATGTTAAGAAATTTCAAATCTATATTTCTAGCCTGGATTTCTTCCCCTCTATTATGAAAATATTTCCAGTATTTAATCAACCCTCACTTCTCTGGCTACCACCTTAATTCAAACTACACATAATTAGTTGCCTGTTTTAAATAGAATCCTTGTTTCGGCAAGCTTTTGTTTTCACAAAGCAGACAAAGTATATAGGTAATTCTTTAAAAATGATGTGTTGTATCACTCTTCTACCCAATAATTGTTAGTGGCTTCCACATTCACTTCAAGAAAAAGTCAAGTTTACTGCAGTGTCCCACAAGTTCCTTGGATGTCAGGCTCTCTACTTTCCTGCCCTCACTTCCTGCGACTCTCCCCTATGACTACCTAACTCCAGCCCCACTGGCCACCTGGCTGTTTCTCTGCTGTGCCAAGTATCCTCCTACATCAGAGACTTTGAACCACCTCTTCCCTCTATTTCAGATCCTTACTTCACCCAGGATTTTGATGACATGTCACCTTCTAAACAAGGACTTCTATGACCTCTCAGTATAAAATAATATCTTATCCAAGTGCTTTATCCTACATTTTAATTGCATAAATTGCTCCTTGGCAAATGTCAAAATATACCGTATGTGCATTTGTTTTTATGTCTTCCTCCCACTATATTTAAGCCAGGAGGGAATTTTATTTTATGCACTATTACATCCATAGAACAAATAGCATGTTCTGGCATTTTGTAAACAGCAAATAAATAATTAGTGGAGAAGTAAATGAATGGACGCCTAGTAGCATAGAGTAATGGGAATGGACAGGTGTGATTGTCAAGCACATATTTGAGTTTAACCATGGTGGATAAGTGGGTTTCAATATCCATGGAAGGAGATGCATATATTGCAAAGTGAGGTTCATTTTTCTAAATTGAGTATCAAAAACTCTTATTTTATTTGGTATGTAGTCATTTGTTTTTATTTCATTTGAGTCTGTATTAATGTAATCAGCTGACAGGCCATGTGGACTCACCCTTCTTCATGAAATAACACAACTCAACATTCTATAAAAACGTCAGAACATTATGCCATTTTTTTTTACTTTCAAAATAAATATTATCAAAAAAAGATTGTCCTTCTTTGTGAGTCTTGCTTCCACCAAATATTTATCATACTGGCTTTCTGGTCACATCCCCCAACATTTTCCATTGACAATTTCTATTTAGGTTTCCTCTGTCTTCCTTCTCAATTTCACACATGGTCTTTCCCCTGCTTGAATGTTCCTCCAGCATTTATATGTTTATAAAGTATTTTCTCTGCATCTGAGAATCATTTCAAGTGCCAATTCCTAAGCTTATTCTCCTCTGACCCACATAAGATCAAGGTATCCATTCTTAGGTTCCTGCTATATGTACCATGAACACAGTTCTTAAAGGAAGAAACTTCATAATTATATGCACATCCCTATTGTCCGTAACATTTAGTTAATAGTGTGGGTACTCATTAAATATTTTCTAAATGAATGAATAAATGAATAGAGGGAAAACAAAGTGACATCTAAAGCTGAATAAGAGGTCCTGAATTCTCAAAAGTAGCACTGAAATCAACTTGTTTTATATTACAGAGAAAGAAAATTCTGCACTGAGAAAAAGCACATAAATTTTTATAATGTCACATACCTTGAACTCTGGGGGACAAAACACATTTAATTTCCTAATGTGAAAACATGGTTAGGAGAAATTAAACTAGCAATTTCCTCACTTGGGTAATATGCTTTATTTTTACCCAATGAATATTCTTATAATGTATTTTAATGTCTATAAATTTCTCTCCTGTAAAATATGAGGAATCTAGTAATGTTTAGTTACTAATTTATGTGCATTCCTGGATTTTTTAAAATTAGATTTTGATTCCTATAGCTAGAAAAATTATGAAACAACTCTGATTCCTAACTCCATCCACTTCCTGGTACCCTACTCCCTCCCAATTCTCATTGGCAGGTGAATTTGTCTTTTCTGCCAAGTGAGTCACTTGAGATGGGAACATTGCTTTATTAGAGCTTACTTGGGTCAAGATAATATTAAGAATGTATAAGAAAGAAAGAAAAAGGTTTCCATTTCTTATAAATATACATAAAAGTGGAGGTCATAAGTGAATAGCTTGGAGGATAACATCTCCAAAAAATGAAACATTTTTGCTGGATCTGAATCTTACTAATTTTAGAAATTAAACTACAAAGTACTGCTCAAGTGTCAACTTCTCCAAAACCTATATGAAATCCAAAGAACCAGAAAACTAAATATGAGTTTGGTGTTTCAAAAATACATCTACAAACTCCTTGATACTTCCGCTCTTGTAAAATGTTCCCACCTCTCTGTTAGTGTAGAAGTTAGCAACTCAATCCCAGTAAATATAATTGTAGAAGAATGGAATATCACTTCCAAAGATAATTTATAAAAGCTTTGCAGCTTCCATTTTTCTGTTATCCTAACTCTTTCTCTTTCCTCCTCCTCTCATTCACTCTGGGAAACAGAGAACCACATCATGACATAGGTGAAACAGCTCTGGGAAGGGAGAAGTTACCTTTCCTGTTCTGAAGAATTTAAGTAGCCAGGGAGGAAGTTCATGTACCAAGTAACTGAGGACTTGACAGCCATGCACTGGGCTTTTGGAAAAGAGTCCATCAACCTACTTGAGACCTCAGGTGTGCTCTGTCTTTGTTAGTATCTTAACCCTGCATTAGTCTTCTAGTACTGTGCAACATATTTGCACACACCAAGAGGTTAAAACAATACTTATTGATTATCTCATGGTTTCCATGGATCAGGAGCCTAGGCACAGCTTAAGACCATCCCTTACTAAGAGCTTTTCAAGTCTCAATCAAAACTCAGTTGCATCTCTTTCTGAACTTTAGGGCACTATTTTAAGCTGATTTTTGGCAGATTAATTTTCTTGCAGTGAGAGAATTTATGGTAACTAGTTTCCACAAGGTCATTCACCCAAATAATATGTCAGACCCACAGATTCCACTCTCCATTTGATTAATTTAAAGTCAACAGATTAGAGACTTTTATTACGTTTGAAAATTCCCTTTGTTTTTGCAATATTGTATTAGAAGGGAGTTAAAAAAAGGTATAGATATTGAGGGTAGGAGTTGTGAGGCATCTCAGAATTCTGCCTACAACAGACCCACCTTCCTAAGCTATTTCTAAATACTCAAGAAATAATAAATGCTTGTTGTATTGAGTTGCTCCATTCATGTCAGTATATATTGTTATACAGTAATATAGATAGCTAATCAGCGAGTTTATGCTGACATGAATTAAACTCAGGGAAGGAGTGTATGATATCATCCCTTTTCTTTTCTTGGTTCAGAAAGTCCAATTCTACTAAAGTGAATGTTGAAACAGTGCTATATTAAGGAAGGGTGTGACCTTCAGTTTCATATGGAGAACTTAAAGAAAAAAAATAGTACAAAGGAGGCTGGAGATTGCTAAACATAATCCTAATACTGAAAACTGAATTTAAGAAATTGACCCAGAACTAGCAGTAATTCTTGCACAAGAGACACTCATTTAAAATGAACTGGAACCTTACCTTAAAATCATCCTTGCAGTCAAAGTTAAAATTTTAAGCAATGATCACCTTACAGCAAATCAAATTAACAAGCGTTCTTGATAGATAATAAAAAATCTTTTTTATATTTAAGAATATGAAATATGTTTCTTTTCATTGAAAATGATGTACATGATTAATATTCTGCTGTGTAACAAAATATAATAGTTTCTACATGGGTACATTATATAACCTGTCTTTATTAATAGTAGTGATAGTGATTAAGAATAGTGGAATTGAATGATATGATAAAAGATTATTTTATTATACAGCACAGTGAAAGGTAATGAAAATAATTCTAGTCTTTTAATTGTCAACATTTTCTGTATGGTCTTTCTTTCCCAATATATACTGGTCTTCTTGGGGATAAACATTTTATTATATATAAGTTAAGTATGAATAACTAAAAAATTATGAATTATCTGTACATAATCTTGCTTGAAAATACTTCTTATTTACTTAGTCTGCTGTTTATGTAATTTTTCACCACAGAAAAACTATTTATTTTGATACCATTATCAATTCAAAAAGAAAATATTTTAATCAAAATAGTTATTATTCTGTGCTAGAGGGAAAAAAAAAAACTTAAAAAGCTTGAGAAGACTGCTCTTGTGAGATCATTTACATCAACCAAATAGATGATTGCTGTAGTGTAGATGTGGTTTGTACCCAGGAGAGCTAACACTGGGTACAAACTCTCAATGTAGCAGTATTAGAAGATGGGCCTTTGGAAGGTGTTAGGTTATGGAGGTACTGCCTCAGAAATAAGTTAATATCTTTCTTGTCAGCCTGGGTTAATTTTCTCAAGACTGAAATATATCTTACATGAGTGGCTTGTTATAAAGTGAGCCCAGCCCATTTCCCTCTCACATACACAGGCAACCACTTTCCCTTCTACTTCTCTGCCATGATATCATGCATCATGAGATCCTAGCAGAACTGAACAGATATGCTGCCATGTCTTGGACTTTAGAGCCTCTAAAACATGAGTCAAATAAGCTTCTTTCCTTCACAAATTACCCAACCTTTAGTATTTTGTCTTAGTAACACAAACACAGACTAAGACGATGATGTAATTTATCTGTTATTTCAAAAGGGAGAACGAAACAAAATCCAAGCATAGCATTAGGAATATGAGTAGTGAGTTCATTGGCTTTGTCTTTATTGTTTTGGAGAATTCTGAGCATTGAAGTTATAAACTTTATATAGATGCAAATGTGAACTTGATTTTAAAACCAAATAAAATTTGATTTTACTCTTTACTTTTTTTGGCTTATTATATATTGCCATTTTTTACAACATTGAGAATGATGAAGAACTAGTCCTATGCTCAACACAAACTCTTTATCGGAAGCAGCACAATTTAGAAGTGGAAACTATGAAAATAAGAAAGCAGGAAAAAGTAGTAAGCTAGCAGAATTCTTTTCTTCAGGAGCAAGAGGCCTCTGATAGAATCTAACTGGTGATAAGACAGTTTATGAATAGAAAGATTTCAGAAAGCAATTTTGAACAATTGCATTACAATAATAAAATTATAGAAAGAGATGATGGAGGGCAATGTTGTATAATAGGAGGAGTATGGGAAGAGCACTTCCACACCCAACATTTTATTTAAGCTTCCACATTCCCTGTGAGTGACTAATGGAAGGAGACACTGAGTCTCAGAAACACTGCTATTGTTCAAAGTCACATAGCTATCACATAGCAGGCCTAGGAAGAAAACTCAAACTTTTGACTACTTTTCTGAATTTTTTTTTTCCATTAAGGTTTCTTTTTTTTTTAATCTTACACAAAAGATACCTTTAAAAATTGGGTTTCCATAGCTTTAAAAATAAATAAATAAATAACCTGAAAGTAGCAGAGGAACTATTAGGGAAGGGGAAGATGTAGGGGTTGGGAGAGAGCAAGAGAAAATAGAAGGAAGAGTGGGCATGATCAAAACATAGTACATGCATGAATTAAATGTCACAGTGAAGCCTATTAATTTATACAATTAAAATGCATTGATAACTATAATTTTAAAAATGTCTACATATGTAACCGCTTAGGTAAGACAAGAGGAGACAAAATAATTTAGAACACACAAGAAAAATATTTTCCAGAAAAAAATTTTTGGATCTTTGTGAATTAATGAGTCGAAAGGTCTTACTTTTCAAATAAGAATAATGGAATTTTATAACTCCCAGACACATAGCCGTAGAGTTAACCCGCAGAGTTAAAGTGACTTGTGTCCTATTGCTAATCTGTAAAATAGCTCTGTGGTGGGTGGGTTTTCCCACTTGAATGATAAGAAACAGTCTTAACTACACAAGATTAGTTAATGGGCACTGGAACCAAGAGATTTTATCTCATGCCAATTCAAGGGTGAGTGCAATTCAGGGATTTCTAAGGACATTTTTCTCAGATTGGAGTGCTCAGATCCAAAAAGTGCTGTTTAAGGAAGTAAATGAAACTGTAGGGTAAACTGCTTGGGTCTTCCAGCATGCTCATCTTATTTAGGATTGAGGACTGCACTTCAGTTTCCTCACATTAAAACAATCACAACTACATCACAGCCTGCCAGCATGAAGTGAATTATCAAAATAAATGACTTCAAAGGTATTTCTTACACGGGTGGTTTCTTGAATTCTGCCCTCAAGTTCCATGAGGTGTTTATTTCCTTCCCTCTGAATTTGGGGATCTGTTTGGAAAAAGTTAGGCAAACGTCCCTGTAAGACACCAAGCCCTTCCTTCCTGTTTCATTTCTTTCCATGACACAATCCTCTAGAGTAAACTTAGACTTCAATTAACATGCTTTTATTAAAGTTTCAGGTTATAAGAATATCATATTTAATCTACAACTTAGGGCTTCCTTTTACATCTTAAAATATATAGTCTACGCACTCTGATTGGACTAAATGACCTCTCCTACAAAAGCTTAATAAAGTAACACTATGTACTTTTCAAATTCACCAGTTTTATTCTAGATAACTATAGCCCGACTCAAAGGGCCTGTGCCATGGGCAGCCCTCATGGGTTGGTGTTGGGCCTCTCCTAAAACTGCCCTTTCCAATGTTCCACCTAACCAGTGTCTCTGCTTTCTCTGCCCCTCCAACTCCGCCATTACCATTCTTTTCCCTAGGCAGATCTATAATACTGTCAATTAAAAACAAGGATGGTGTTTTAACTAAAAGTTGAGATAAAAATTGAATGAAAGAATAAGTTGAAGTTATAGAATTTCTAAACCCACTTCAAGAATCACAAGTAAAACCCTTTTGTCATCATCATTAGAATCTCATTGGGATTCTCTTTGTTCCTCTTTGCTCCACCTTTAGGTTTCTAGGATAATGATGTGTAAATATAAGCTACATGTTGGTCTTGAAATATTCGATCATTCATATTAACAGTTGCAAATGCTTTTAAGATGATAAGGCAATTTTTTGTCTTTTTATTTTACTAATAGGTTTCATTTTTAGAGCAGATTTAGGTGTACAGAAATTGAGGAGAGAGTACAGAGAAGTCCGAATACACATTCTTTATTCTCTCACAGTTTCTTTCATCATTAACTTGTTTCATTAGTGTGGCACATTTGTGGCAACTGACAAACTGGTATTGATGTATCACTATTAGCTGAAACCTATGATTTATATTTGCTTCTCTCCTTCTATGATAGTTTTATGAGTTTTAACAAATGCATAATTTTATGAATCTACCATTACAGTATCATACAGGGTATTTTCTCTGTCCTAAAGTTTCCCTGAACTTCACCTGTCAATTTTTCCACCTTCTTCCTGAATTCTGGGCCACATAATTGATTGTCATACCTATAATCATATAGTGTGAAACTTCTCAGACTGGCTTTTCACTAAGCAATATCCATGGACGCTTTCTGCATTTCTTTTGTAGTATTGCAGCACATGTATTTTCTTTCCTTTGGTACCAGGGATTGAACCCAGGGATACTTAACCATTGAGGCACAGATCCAGCCCTTTTTATCTTTTTATTTTGAAACAGAGTCTCTCTAAGTTGCTTAGGGCCTTGGTAAGTTGGTGAGGCTGGTTTTGGATTCGTGATTGTCCTGCCTCAGCCTCCTGAACCACTGGGATTACAGGTGCTTGCCACTGGGCCTGGCAGCACATTTCATTTCATTATTGAAAAATAGCTTATATATGACAATTTAGAGAAATAAAAGTATAGATATGCCAGTTTATTT
This sequence comes from Ictidomys tridecemlineatus, assembly GCF_052094955.1. Taxonomy (NCBI): domain Eukaryota; kingdom Metazoa; phylum Chordata; class Mammalia; order Rodentia; family Sciuridae; genus Ictidomys; species Ictidomys tridecemlineatus. Next base: position 27,920,634 of record NC_135482.1, read on the forward strand.
ATTCTGTTATGGCATCTTCTAGAATATCAGTATTTGGTGTCATCATTTTTTTCATTTTTTGATACATTTTGGGGATGAATGTTCTCTAACATATAATTCTACAGGATTCACCATTTCTTGCTTTATTTTGTGTGTGTGTGTGTGTGTGTGTATGTGTGTGTGTGTGTGTGTGTGTGTGTGTGTGTGTGTGTGTGTATTTCTATCAGATTTCTTGTATTTTTCCTTCCAGGTTCCTATGTAGGAATATATCCATATATTCATGCTCCAGAATGGCCAAGCTAAAAGATGAATAACTTAGGTAAGGATGAGAAATAGCTTTGCACAAACAGCATCATAACCCATTTACAATCTAGAGAAATAAAAGCAGAGGCACCATCAGAGATGTGCACAGGAATACCTCAGAATTATTTATGACACCTCCAAGCTGGAAAGTTCCCCACTGCACACCAGCCACAGAGGGAGCAATGGGACAGTGATACATTCAATCACTGGAATGCTGTCCAACACAAAAATGAAAGAATAATAAAAAACAACCGTCACGGACACTATATGAAGAAGAAGATAAATATGAAAGTATCTGTCAAGTTCAAAACCAGACCTAAAGACAACACTGCGGTATGGTTGGAAGTCAGGGTTGCAGTTACCTGAAGAAGGGACTGGGCAGGAAGGAAGGCTCTCTCCCTATTGCTTCTTGAACTTGGCCATAGTTTCAAGGTCATTCCTTGTGAGAATTTATTGAGCAAACATTCACATTTATGCAGTTAAGTATAATGGGTGCCATACATTAATTTCAAAAGTGTTTTTTAAAAAGTTAGCAGCGATGCTATGAGTTTCTCAATAGCTAAACAATAACTAAATTAATAGCAACTCTAATCTAAATAGTGTGTTTAATTGAAAGAAGTTATTTAGGGTGGTAGAGAATCAAGAAAGGGTGAAAAAGAACTTTTTGGTAGATAACTCAGCATCTGATACATATTCTGTCCCTTTTATCTTTTTTAAAAATTAAGTTGAAATTCCCATTTGTTTATTTTTATTTTTTATCGGTACATGTTCATTATACAGAATGGTGGATTTCATTGTGGCCTATTTGTATGTACATAAAATCTCCATCGGATCAATTTCATTGACTTTTTCTTCCGGACCTGGGGAATTCTGATAGGAGGACACTTTGACAATAGGCAGGCCATTTCTTAGGATTTGCTGCTGGCCAGCTCTGTAGTGGGAGCCTCTCCCTAGCTGCCTGGTTTTATTGAGACCTTCCTAAAATCTTTCTGTCCTCCATTGCCCCTTGCTCTTTGCCCTGCAATAAGGTCGATGTAGCTCTCTGATTGGTAAATTTGGAAAGTAAGCAAATCATGAACAACCGCTCCCCTCCTTTTTCTCTGCCCTCTTCCTCTCTGAGTTTCCCACCTGACAGAATGTGGCTCTAGCCTTTGCATAGCTGCTCTGTCCACACACAGGACAGTGACTGAGGAGGAGGCCTCTCTTCTTCCAGGGTTTAAGTAGCAAGCTACTGGCCTAGTCTTTCCAGCAAACCTTCCTCAGGGAAATGGCACTGGCAAAAGCCTTTGCCTGTCTTTTTTTATTATTATTATTTGTTTAATTTCTCACTTAGTTCAGAGCCAGACTAGAAGGAGGAGAGGAGGCAGTTCTAATTATTAAGTATTATCATAACCCAAATAATACACACAGATTCTAATGTGAAATATGCTTGTAGAATTTGATTGAAAGAGCCAAGTTCGTCATTGTTTTGTTATATTCTAAATTTGATAACAGAAATACAATTGTTTACCACCTCTCCTGTGGCAGAAACTCCTTGCCTCTGACTTTCCACTTTTCTGTTTCTTAGACATTTGAGGTACCAGAAGGTTTTGGCGTTATTCAGAATCTGAGACCTTAAGACAGATGAGGGAGAAGAGGCGAGGCAGAGGGGAAGGAGAGAGAGGAGACAGTGCGGAAGTTAGTATCTGTTTATGAAATGGACAGGCACTCAGTGCTTAATGCATCATGTGATTTAATTGTCACAATAATCCCCTTCACAGATGAGAAAACTCAGGCTAACAAAAAATTAGGAGAGTTTCCCAAGACTTAGTAAAGTCTAATTGAAGGTTTCATTTCTCTGAACTTTTGTATCATCTTCTGACTGCACTTTTTATCCAGAGTTTGCCATTTCTTGTCTTCGGGTGCTGTCAATTTTGTTCTGTTTCATGTTTTGTGAAATCATGAAGTTGCTTTCAAAGTTAGATTATTTTTCATTTAATTTGGTATACATATCTTGTAACACAACATGCTGGATTCAGAAGGAGCTCAGGAAATACTAGTTGATGATGACATTAAGAGCTCAAAACAGGTGAGAGCATTAGAAAAACAGTAGAGTATTAAAATGTGACTGATCATGAGATATGTAATTTGAAATTGCTGTGAAAGTTCAGCAGATATAAAAATGAAATAAATGTGTTCTGTATAAGATACAAAAGTACAGCATTTACATGCAAAATATGCAATGCAAATTTTAAGGACTTTGAAATCAGGGACCCAACTGTTCACTTACCAGCCTTCGAAACTCAAAGAAGTCTTCAGCTGCTTAGAGAAATTGCAACCTCCTCTCCAAAAGTTAAGCATCTCTCTCTGAAAAAGCTATTAAGAGTTAATGAATTAGGCAAATTTGAAATGTAATAATATGACGCTATGAATTAACATTAGCTAGTTTATAATAACACATAATATCAATTACAGAGTATAAAGTGCAGTATCATTTAATATGCGATATGAATAATATGCTATGTTGTGCTGTAGTGTTGTTTTATATATTATTCTGTCATTTTACAATAGCTATTAATTTGGGGGCCAAATCCCAAGGTAAACTTTAAATAAGGATTAATTCTTAGACAAAACTCTGTTAATATCCCTTGTAAGAAGATTTTGTGTCTTTCCTTGTCTTCTTTATTGTCTTCTTGGTTTCTACCTCCTGCCTGTCACTTCTGTCCTCAGGCATCTGTCCTGTCAGAACCATGAAACATTAATAACGCCTGGAGGGGGAGCTGTTTCTAGGGTTTTCCATCCTCCTCATTTTTCAAGCTGCTGGGAGCTCCTTCTTCCTCCAACTTGTCCTATCCCTGCTGCAGACCTGGGCTACATATAGTTGAACTTACACTGCTGGGTCATAATTGGAATTTAACTTTATCAAAAGACAAACCCATAAGTATTATCTTTTTATATGTTTCAAGAAACTTTTTGTGTCTGGTGCAATCATGTATTACTGAAGAAAACTCCCGAGAAAAATAATCTTAAATTGGTATTTTTTGAGTAACAGAAAAATCATTGTAAAAATAAGAGTCATAGAGGTTAATGATTTTTAAAAATTCAAGCAAGATGGAAAATGGTGAAACAAAAACCAAAAGGTCCTGAGTCTAGATTTATCACTTCTAAACTAATAATGACAATGATTGGTTCTTGTGTATACTTTACAGAAATTAGATACATGAACCCACATAGATTTTTTGTTGTTGTTCTTTGGGTGGAAGGGCAAAGAGAGGGTGAGAGAGAATCAGAGATTGAACTCTATTCCTCAAACCTTTTCACAGCTACTTTAATCCACATGTGAAGGTAGAGTACCGTGGCGTAATGGTCTCACAGAGATCTCATTTTTAACACATTTGCACTGGGATTAAGTTTCCAACATACACTTTTGTGGGAGTGGGACTTTCCAACCTCAGCAGTGGAGAAATCAGTGAAATTCAGATGAATGTCTTTCCCTATTCTTACCCCCATGCCATTTTAAATAGCAGACAATATTCACTTCTGCATTTATAAATGTAATATTTATAAATGTAAATTTATAAATTCTCATTGGAGAAAGTGAAATTTTAGTGAAAAAAATCGCACACTGATAGTTTCATTAATATTTTAGAATCTTTACTCTTAGTTGTTCTCTTGCATCTTTCAGTTCTTATTAGTGACATTGGGGTTTTAGTATACAGACTTTAAAGCTACTTTTCCTTCTGTGTATTGTAATTTCCTTGGTCATTCTTGTAAAAATGTTTATCAAGTAGATTATTATGATTTTTAAGCAATTTGTTTGAGGATAGTAAAATTTTTAAAATTTATCTAAGTTAAATCTAATGTTTTTATTAATATATATAATTTTTGTTAATATATAATTTTTATTATATATAATTATATATATATATATATAATTTTTATTTGGGGGGGACCATGGGTTGAACTCAGGAGCACTTAAGCAGTAAGCCACATCTCCAGCCCTATTTTATATTTTATTTATAGATAGAGTCTCATTGAGTTGCTTAGCACCTCACTTTTGCAGAGGCTGGCTTTGAACTCTCAATCTCCTTCCTCAGCCTCCCAAGCCACTGCGATTACAGATGTTCGTTGCCTTGCCCAGCTTATTTAATATATGGATTGTACAAATTAATGGGTTTTGTTATGACATTTCCATACATTGTATGGTGCATTGTTGATCATGTCCACCATTACATCTACCCCTTCTTGACCTCCCTGCTTTCCCCTTATGCACTAATAGCCCTTTTTCTACTTTCAGTTCATCTTTTTTTTTTAATTGGTTTGCTTGTTTCCACATAGAAAGAAAACTTTTGATACTTACTTTTCTGTGTTTTTTTTTTGTCTAGCTTATTTCTCTTTACATAATGTCCTGCAGTTCCATCCATTTTCCTGCAAATGACATAATTCTACTTTTTTTTATGGCTGAATACTGCTAAAACTAGACATAGAGCTGCGATGGGATTCAATTATATAACTCCTGAGTAAACATTCAGTGGTAATGATGTCAGCATACAAAAGTGATATTGCATACCCATGTTTATTTTGGCACTATTTACAATACCCAAGATATGGAATTGGCATAGGTACCCATCAACACATGAATGCATAAGGAAAATGTGATGTACACAATGGAGTATTATTGAGTATTGGTGTTCTCCTGCTCTCAGACTAGAACTTATTTTGCCAATCGCAGATCATAAAAATTGACAGAATCCATAATTTTTAAACCAATTTCTTATAATAAATCTGTTTATGTATATGATATACATCATAAAAATTAAAAGGATAACAATATATATTTATTATTTATCAATTAATATAATTAATTAATTATTTTATTTATTATTTATTAATAATAAATAATAAAATATCATTGTTTTATGTCAATAAAGTTATTATTTTTTAAAAACCCAGGAAAGATCTTAAGTGAAACTTGATACACAATTTCTAAAATATATATGTAATAGCAAAGGACCAAGAATAGCCAGTATAATTCGAAGGAGAATTAAAAAAAGACGAGTTTTTTGAGATAAAGTTTATTATAAAATAATACTAATTAAAGCTGTGTGACATGAGAGTAAAGATAGACATAGAAACAAATGCAGGAATCTGGAGTGCAAAAAGACCCATGCTTCTGAAATCCTGACATGCCAAGATGGCATGGCAGAGCACAGGGAAAAGGAAGATCTATAAAGAAGTTGGAAAAATTAGCTACACATGGGTATAGAAAACAACATCAGATTCTAAATCATAATGTACCAAACCAGCTATAAAAGGATGAATAATCTAATTTTTGTAGTACTTAAATTCTATAGGTATACCAGGAAAAATCTGTAGGTATATACACAGCTCCCTGGCAGTCCTGTTCTTAACATCAAAGAAAAAAATTGGTAATGATCCAGCAGCCATCAACTACAGAATGTATAAATAAACCATGTTCTTTTTCACACAGTAAAAATTGAACGAGAGTGAAAGCAAATGTACTGTAGCTACATGTAGTATTGACAATATAAAGTGCAAAGACATGTCCAGAGACTACACAAGACATACCTGTATTATAAAGTTTAAAAGCAAAATAAAAATACATAAACAAAGGTATATGCTGCATGTACTCATTAAAAATAACAATTCAGAAGAATCATTCAAAATACGTTGTGGTTATATCTGAGCAGTGAACGGGGGTTGGTGAGAATGATTTGGATTTAAGAGTTTATATTTTCCACTTTGGTAATTTCATATATTTTTATTTGTTCTATTTTGTTTTTCTTTGTTTTGTTTTGGTACTGGGGAGTGAATTTAGGGATGCTTAACCACTGATCCACATCCCCACCCCTTTTTTGTGTTTTATTTAGAGATGGGTCTCACAGAGTTACTGAGGGCCTTGCTAAGTTGCTGAGACTGGCTTTGAACTTGGGATCCTCCTGCCTCACCCTCTGGAGTGGCGAGGATTATAGGAGTGTGACACCACGTCAGGCTACATATGTTTTTATAAGTTAGATAAGTAAACAAATAAGTATTTGTTGGTTAAGCAAGTGTTTAAAATAGAGGGCGATGTACAGAATTAGTGATAATAATATTTATGTTTCAGATACAAAAGATAATGAAAAATTCTACATTTATCATAAACTAAATTTGAATCTGTACTGAATTGCTTCTCTATTATTTTCCCTCTATGGTATCTAGTCCTATTTAAGAATCATTATATTTTATTAGTAATTCTTTATCATGTGTTTTAATATGCAGCAGACAACCCACCTTCATTGCTTTTATTTATCACAGGAAGTATCTGTATTTTGCATAGTATATATTAACTGTAAACCGCACATATCAAAAATGTGTTCTTAATTTGCAGTTTATCAGTTACCATGAAACTGTAAAACTTGAGGGTACAATATATACAAGTTACAATTAACACCACACCCCACAAAATGAGTTATACTACTTGTATTCTTAAATCTTTAATTCACAAATATTAGTAGATAAATCTTGAAAAGTGTCAAGGAGAGAAAAAATGAAAATTTAATTAAAACTACATGTAACTTATAGGTCAGTTGGGGGATAATAGCTGTATTTGTAATGTCATATCAAAACCATCATAACAAATACAAATGCTTATCAAATTTGTCAGTTATAAAATATAAATACATCCCAATATATTGGAGGCTATGTCAGATAAAAACTCTATTAAATGCAATTGGAGGTTAAACCTCATTAATCCACGGAGGCACTTTCTGTGCTCCTGGGCAGAGCTGTCTTCTGGACCTCATAATTTGATCAAAAAGCATTTTAACTGCTTTGGAATGTTCTAGGACACAGAAGCATATTTCCAGTAATAGATCTAGATTATACGACACAATGGACTTGATGAGAAAATATTCAAATGAAAAATAAGTCTGATAAAATGTAAGATAGAGAAGCAGAACCTGAGTTTAGAAGAGTGATATTTTCAGAGTTATTATGAGATTGTTTCTCCTCATTCCCTCACTTTAGCCTTCAGGATGCCTTTTTATTCAAAGAAAGAAAATGATATAGAATGAAGAGTGAAAATCTTCTAAGGCTCAACACACATACTGTAAATAAACATGTAAAAAGGCTAATCACATAAAGAAAAAAAACTTTTTTTTTCTGATGGTCAGAGGAAGAAAGCATTAAAAATAGAGGATGTCTAGGACAATGCTGGCAATTGCAGGAGTACCAAGTATCGGGCAGCAGAGGTCATGTGTGAAAGGAGGAATGGATGCTGGAACAGTGCTTCACAACTTCAAGAAAGAGCTCTGTTGGTGTCAGAATTTTACCACTCCAAGGGCTGCCAGGAGAAATAACTCATAAAGGTTGCAAAAATGAAACAAAAATCTGGATTTCCTATGAGGCAAGGAAGAATTAATTCAAAGATTTGAGGTATGGCACAGTGCTATAATGTAGGAGTGACCAGGGACCAAATGAATGACATATAAAAATCCATGCCATTATTAGATGAGATATGATAATATTGTGTTACATCAGCAAAAATATTTTATTATTTTTTTTAAATTTCCATGTCTTCTTGACCCCATGACCCTTTTGGCAGTGACTCTTTCTAATTGCCTGTTTCAAGGCAACTGAATAAAAGGATAAAAGAAAGAAAAAAATTAAGCATGTTGCACTTTCCTAAATTTGGAATTTAAGTCCACTCTCCCAGTAGAAATATAAAGGTCTCTCTCAAGGACGCATGCTAGACAATAAGTGGGAAATTGCAGACTATAAAATAATTAGACTCCTGCTTACCTTTATTCTCCAATTGTCCAATCAATAAGGAATTCTCAGACAAGGAGAAAGATAGATTGAAAAGGCAGCAAGTGGTGAATCTCTGTGAAAAGTCTTTTTTCCCTTCAGGAACATAAAGTAGTAGAGACACTCAGACCTTCCCTCAGCACTGAGGAAGCAGCAGGAGCAGGAGCAGGTACAGCTCTAAAGAAGTACATAGCACCCTAAAATGCAGAAGCTATGATTGCACTGGGACAGAAAGTGGCAGCAAAGTAGCAGTGGAATGGAAAGTAAGGGACAAAGAAAGAGGCAGAGGAGATCTGTGTAGACTGAGACAGCATCCTGAACCTATCCCCCACATGTCTATGTAGAGAACTGTTTAGCTGTTCATCTCAAAAGCATGAAAGACATGGAGATCTCTTAACCCAGGAATTCATCTCTAGAACTCTTAGTAAGAAACTCCTAAGGGAGAGTTCTGGTCCCTGAAATACAATAAACAAAACCAAACAAAACAAAAACAACTACATCTTCTCCTCCTTCAAACGTCAAATGCTTGATTTATTTTAACAGTTTTTAATGCACAATAGCTTGTAAGAAAGGGAACATGCTACATGTAAATGAAGGAGAAAGTGAAAGCAGAGTGAGATAAGGTTTGATGGATAGGATACCTAGGTGGAGAGAATAACAGCATTTTATCAGTAGGATGTACCATCTCCAGGGAAAGATAGGGAGAAGGAACTTGAACTCACATGAACCTGGAATACTCTTAAGTAGTGCACCATTACTGAAAGAAAAAAACACAGAAAAATATTCATCCCAGTGGCACAGGGAAGTGGAAGTAAGTTCATCTATAGTTTTGTAGGCTCTAAAAGGAAAAAAAAAATCCCCAGAGGATGTACAATTTTCTGCCTCACATTTATTTAGGATTCATATTTTTTTAATTTTTAAACTTGTTTAATTACTTATACATGACAGTACAAGGACCTTGACATATCATACATTTTAACTCACTATGTGATTGGGAAAATTGAATCAATAAATTAATAAAATGTTATGTAATAATAGTTCTGAGGCTCCTTAAAAAACACAATGTAATCTGCAAGGTTTCTGAGAGTGGGAAGAAATCAAGTTTCCTTGATATATGAACTAATAATAAGGGGAAAAAATCTTTCCATAAGTGAGTTAAAAGGAATAAAAAATATCTGACTTTTAGTCCTAGGGGCCTGTTTTAATAACAAGATCATCTAAGTAAATTTAAAATTCATTGATATTTTAAAGAAAAAAATAAAACTTTAAGAAAAGAACAAGACATGAAAAAGAACAGAATATATTTTAAAATACAGTGTCTTTAAAATGTATATTTGCATGTGTACACGTAGACATTAGGGAGAAAAAACTGCATTCTAGATTCAATCAAAGAAAGAATAATTAAAATGAAGGAAAGAGCTGGGGATATCATATAGGACCAGCAAAGAAATAAAAAATATGAGACAGATTTACATGGCATGAAAATATGCAACATATGTCTAAATAATAGATCCAGACAGAGAAAACAGAGAGAATGGTTGAAAATAAGTAATTAAAGTGGAGAATTGAAAATTGTACAGAATTTGTATTTAGATATATATGATGAAGCAGAATAAGAGAAAGAAAGATTGCAAGCAAATGTACAAGCAGGATAGAGAGAATGCTTGAAGCTATGAGAGAGTACAAATGCATTGCTTACAAAGAAATGGCAATTACTCTTACAGAAAAGCTCTTGCTAATGCTCTGATAAACAGATGCTATCTATATTCTTTTATATAATAAGTCAGAGACTTTGAAAGTCAAAAAATGGAAGTTATATACAAGACAACTGAAAGCTAACACAGTTATCTTTTTTCTTTTTTTAAAGAACTTAACCTTTATTTTTATTTATTTATTTATTTTAATGTGGTACTAAGTCTTGAACCCAGTGCCTCACTGATGCTAGGCAAGCACTCTAAACTGAGCTACAATCACAGCCCTAGCAGTTATCTTAATATCAAAGAAAATAAACATTATGGCTAAATAAAAGAAATTCAGCAAACATTTCACATCATAATGTTAAGTGGAATAATTTCCTCCTAAGGTTCTGAACACATGAATAACTAATAATATTGTCACAATATACAAGAAATATACTTTGTTAAATACAGTAAATGTATCCAGAATAATGCAGCAAAAAATATGGGAATATTAAGAAGTAAGCGAAGCCCCTTTTAAGTTGTTAATAGATCATGTAGATGAAAACTAGTAGAGCTATAAGACAACTACAGAACAAAATAAGTTCTGTTTCAAACATTAGAAAATATAGGTCCAAGCACACACTGAATGTATGTAAATCTTGATATACATGACTACAGAAGAAATATAAATAAATGTCAATTAATTAATATCCCATAAACATGAATTTAATAAATGGAATTAGAAATACACCTAAAAATTAAATACTAAGAATAAATTCCCAAATAATTCACAGTATTAATAGATAAAAATATTTTTATTCTTATTATTATCCAAGAAACTAGTAGAACTAATAAGCAAACTTAGTAATTTTGCAGATATAAAGTGAAAATTCTCATATATACGTATCAAATTGTCATATATACATATACTGGAATATTAGTTATTAATAAAATAATAAAATACTTATCCTTGTGGTTGCATGCATAAATCACAATTATGCTAAATTAAGAAACTAGACTAAAAAGGAGTGCATACTACATGATTCTATTATACAAGCTCTAGAAAATGCCAACTATTGTATGATAACACAAAGGAAATTAGTGGTTCCCAGAGTATAGGGACTGTGGAGTAGAGAAAAAGGAGAAATGAAGTATTCATAGAACCAAGCCCAGCTGGAGATGTCACTCAGTGGTAGAGCACTTTCCCAGCATGCATGAGGCTCAGGTTCAATCCCCAGTACTACTAAAGAAAAAGAGAGAGCCAGAAAGGAGAGAGAGAGAGAGGGAGGGAGAGAGAGAGAGAGAGAGAGAGAGAGAGAGAGAGAGACCAAGGAAAATTTTAGAGAGTGACATATGTTCATTCTCTTGATTGTGTTAATGATTTCAGTGTTGTGTATATACACACCAATACTTAAATTTATACACTTTAAAGTTGTATCATTTATTCTACTTCAGTTTTATCTCAATGAGGTCGCTAAAGAATTAAAATTAATTAATAATGGCAGGTCTATAAATCTTCCTGTGTCAAATTTAATTAAAACATTATTCAGAAATTAATAATTGTAAGAACATAGTAAAATGAGAAAAATGATTAAAAGCCAATAGGCTGACAATCTGTTGAAAAATTTAGAGAAATAAGGAACATAAACCCAAAAGAACAAAAGACAGGATATAAGTTCCAAGAAAATAGAAAGAAAAATTAGAAGGTTAGTTAATACCAAATTTTAATAAAGCTTTATTGAAGTGTTAAGGGAAAACATAGTTGAAGAGAAGTTAAAGATATGTATTTTTCATCACGTGTTCTTCTGTGGAACCCTAGAGGGTTTTTTCCTCCCTCTTACCTTAGAGAGCTTTTAGACCATACATAAAGATGCATAGCCACAGATGTATACTTGTACAAATAATGCAACATGGACTATCAAAAAATGGCCAAATATAATTGTCTTTGAATATAAGTGTAAAAATTAAAGATCAATCATGAAAAAGAATATTATATGATAGTCAAAGCTAGCAATGTAGATAGAGCCACACTGATGAATCTTAAAAAATAAATTAATTAATTAAAAAAATAATAAGTAGCTAGGTGTGGTGTCCTGTAGTCTGAACACCTTAGGAGGCTGAGGTAGAATGCTCTCAAGTTCAAAGCCAGCCTCCGGAAATTTGGCCAGATCCTTAGCAACTTAGTGAGACTCTGTTTCAATATAAAAAATAATTTTAAAAAAGGGCTGGGGATGTGGCTCAGCTGTCAAGCACCCCTAGGTTCAATCCCTAGTACAAAAATAATAATAACAACATCAAGTAAAAGAAAAATCAAGGTGCAAAAGGATATGCACAATGAACCTCATGAATCCTATTTGTATTTTGTAGGTGATTAAATCTGTAGCAAATATTCAGAAGTATGGATGGAATGACATTCCCTACGTTAGAGATGATGATTCACAGTGGACAGTAAGAAGGGGAAACTAGCTGAAGTTGTTCTTTTGTTTCTACTTGTTTTTTGTAAATGTATAATATGAGTTAAGCCTGACAAAGTGAATACCTAGGGATTACAATATTTTTGTTTTAAATGATTCAAAATTAAAATATTAAATTTTAGAATATTTAAAGGTGTGTATGAATGCATAACTATTAGAATATTCATTGGAACCTTGATTTCTATGTTAAAAGAAATTAGAAGTCATATAAATGCTTAACCATACTGATATTATTCAATAAAAAATTGAACAATTTAATCAATCATGGTATGTTAATAGAGTGGAATGATATGCTTACATTAAAATACTGTGTTTTAATAATACTTAACATTAAAATGTTAAAATAAAGTAACAAAAATAGATTTAAAGGAATAAGTACTATACTTTTCTCTCTTCACAATATACATTTTTATATTTATATTCCCACACACACAATCACACAGAAATAGGCTTGGAAGGAGGGGACCCATGTGACTCACGACAAAGAGCTTTCTCGGGACACAGGACTTTCAGTGCTAAAGCCAGGGACATCTCAGATAACCGAAGGTAGATCACTTTATCTGGAAGATGCTATTCAGATAAAGAAGAGGAGCAAAATAGTTAACTCAAAAATATGGCACTAAATGCAGTTGGATTTTTCCTGCTATGTGTGAGGAGACAATTTGAAAGCTGTGTATGCAAAAAAGCTAGATTCTGGTGTTATCAATTCAGTATGTATAACTGAACTGATCAGAGAACACTGGAACAGGAATGAACCTCTCTAATCTCAACTATAGCTAAAACTTGAAGTTTAAAGCAGTAGTTCTCAATTAATAGCAAATTTTCTATAAAGAAACATGTGCAAACCAGGCGTCATGGTGCACACCTGTAATTCCAGTGGCTCAGGAGGCTGAGGCAGGAGGATAACAAGTTCAAAGCCAGCCTCAGCAAAAGTGAGGCACTAAGCAACTCAGTGAGACCCTGTCTCTAAATAGGGTTGGGCAATCCCCAGTATCCCTGTCCCCACAAAAAGAAAGAAACACATACAAATAGCTTTAGATATTTTTGACTGTCACAATTGAGGGAGATGCTAGTGGCATCTAGTGGGTAGAGGCTAGTGATGTTCCCAAATACCCCAGAAAAATGAGGACAGGGTCTCACAATAAAGAATTACCCAGCCCAAAATGTTAACAGCACCAACATTGACAGACCCTAGTTTAAGGTTGACAGATCCAAGTTTAAAACATTTCCCCACTGATGGCATAACTAGGTATTGACAGTCATTTGTATTGTCTCAACCTCCACAAGACTGTCAGTGCAGCATTCCCGTCACTGTGTGACATGGTAGGGCTGTTCTGTAAATGCCAAGCATGAAAGGGACCTTTCAATTATTTCATATACACATACTTCTTCCCATATACATTTATACTTACCAGCTCTCAGTTCTACTTCTTCACATTTTTGTGTCACTCTCCTGGGTAAATCCATTCTAGACATATATTATCTTTAAAAACATAACCATACATCAAGTGCAAAAAAATGAAATCGTCATCTAAAACACAAATTGACTGCAATTACAGCTTCATCTGGTCCCTTGGTATATATCTGTAATGCTGATTTAGTACTTCCGATAAGTGTTTGCCCAAATTCATCTCTTTAGCAGCATTAGAAATAATGGTCACAAGAAATGAGTCTTCTAGTTGCAGTAACTATAGTCAGAGAGCATTTTAAATCAAATTAATTGCTAGGATATTTGTAATGTCCAAACATTTGATTGATGTGTTTCTCTGCTGTGTGCCACAGAGTCATGCCATTAAGCACGGTTGTTTTCTGTTTTCTGAAGCTGCAATTAATATGGAGAAGTAATTAAGCAGCTGTTCGAAGCTGTCCAATGCTAGCTGTTCCATTGCTATAAACTGTTGTCCCTCTGCAGATCTTTATCTATACATAGGTGTATTTAGGCTTTGTGAAAACAATTTGTCTTAATATCTCAATTACCTTTCTTGTAAGAGAGGAAGCATTGTTGTTTCTTCTTATGAGAATAAGCTGGAGGGAGTTCAAGAATATGACCTTGAAGTGCTCTTCTTCATGCATCAAGACTCAGTGCATGCGTAGATAGGTATGCTGAGATGGTAATCAAGGTAGCTGCTTCTGTCTTCTCTGACTGGTAGGTGCTGTTACACAAATCAAGCACATCAAAGATACCATAGGGGATATACGAAAGGAAATGAGGCTTTAAGGAGGTATTTTAAAAGGTATTTTTAATTTAGCAGTCTGCCGACTATGGAGTCATTTTGCTTCCAAAGAGCAAAGAATGGTCACTATCAACCAGTTATCTTCCAAAAAATAAGTTGAAAAAAAGTCCATTCCATGACAGACACTTGGTTTTGAAAACAATTTTGTTTTTGAAAAATAAAGAAATATTTTACAATGAAAACTTCTTTATACTATCAGTAAGCTTGCTCTATTCAGATACTACATGATGGGAAAACATTCCAAGGCCTGCTGGAATGTAGGACAGACATGCAACTTTGTGAGTGGATAATAAAAAACACTTGGCTTAAGTAATAGAGAAAGTAATGAGAAAACAGAAACTTATGGGTTTAGCAAAACAAAAACCTTTAATCTTATCTAGATACTCAGAAATTATTTGGCACAAAGTCAAGTTAATCATTCTGTTTGCAGGAAGATTATGTTTTAAGCATAAAAGAATTTTTCCCTGTTAATAAAACGCAAGATAAGGGAACAATCTTTCCTTTGTGCTGCAGTGGAATGATTGGAATAAGGAAATGTGTATACCTACTAAAAAAGAATGTGGCTTTTATTTTCTAAGAGTAACAAAAGTATGCCCATAGCTTTCCTAAAGGTTGTTTTCCTTGATGACTTCAGATAAAAATAACTTGAATATGGCCTGAGGTTCTGGTAGGCTTTCCTCCTGTCCTCCTGTTGTGAAATCTCATGAGAAAGTGCAAACTACAATGAGTATTAAGTTTGTTCTCACTTTGCGATTGTAGAATTCTAAGTTAATAGCTGACTTCAGAACCATTCACTACCTTCATAAGGCAGGTGCTTGTTCTGTCAACAAACATTCAAAATAGACACAGCATACATATAAATACAAACTAACTTATTTGCAGTAGTGCAAACTTTCTACCCCCCAAAATCCTGCTTTTATTTTTAAGCAATTTATAAAAACATTGTTGTACCTATGTGGAATGAGTGGCTGATTGATACAAATTTTATATTTTCAAATTACCTGGATGATTTCAAGTTTTTGAAAATTGGTTATTCATGTCCAGTCTTTGCTTTAGTCAGATTGAACATTAGGACCATTCACGGATGAAGAAACTGAGGTCCAAAGCTATTGCATGTTTTCCATGAAACTGAAAATGCCACTGTCATTGGAGGAGGACGATGTCATTCAGAGCTACTATAATTTTTCATCCCACAATGGAGGGATCTAAAAAAAATTATAATAAGCATCAATATATATAATATCAATAATAAAAGTGGCAAAAGAATATGACCAACAGATAGTTTTGTTTTTAAAATAACTATAAAATATTCAATGAAACAGAGAAAACATCAGAAATTTTGGGAGAGAATTAAAATCCATTCTACAATGGCAGTTACAGAACTTTACTGTCCAATACAGCAGCTATTAGCCACTTTATAGTTTTCAAATTTAAATTAATTCAAGTTAAGAAAAATTTAAGTCAGTTCCTGAATCTCATTAGACACATTTCAAGAGTTCAATCACATTGGATGTTTGGTAGCTACCACACTTAAAAAGTACAGATTACAGTACATTTCCATCACCCCAGAATTTCTATTGGACAGTAGTATTACTCAAACAGAAATTATAACTGAAAGCAACAAATGGATTTAATGACACACTAAATATAGCAGAAGAGCATATGAGTAAGCTAGAAAAGAAGTAAACAAATCCAAATCGCAAATATCAGAATGAAAAGATCAATAGAATCTCTCCCCCCAAAATTGACCCCTATAGTAGAGAACATTATTTTAAAAACAAACAAGCCACAATAGTTTAAAGTCTCTAGAATTTTACTAAGGACACACAGAAAGTAGAGAAACATTAACTTAAGAAAATCTATTAAGTCTCAGTAGGGAGAATAAGGGTCAGAGGTTGCATGCTTGCAGACAAACCAAGAAGATAGGAATAAACCTGCTGCCAGTATTTGCTAGAAGAACTGAGGGATGATATTGGCAGAGGGGAGCCCCCCGTTCTCCAGCTTCAGCCCCTGCACAGTGGTACAGCACTTCAGTCCAGTGGAAGGGAAAATGTGTAAGGGGGTGGTTTTATCTAGAACAGAGCACTAAGAATTTCATGATAAAGATTTTGTTCAAGGATGTGACTTTTGAGATTGATCAGAGGGCAATCATCCAAGCTCCTTCATGAACATGTAGGAAAAAAGTGCAAACTTCTAGAACTGCGAGAATAGTCTTCACACTGAGCATACAAATTCAGTGGTAAAGAAGAAAACTGTAACTGATTAAGAATAACTAAAGCGCAACCTTTGACCACAGATGCTTATGCTGATGCAGGAATGATAGACACTAAAGGAAAAACAGGGGGAAAAAAATCTATCAAGGACATTAGACACTTCAGAGGGAATTACAATTCACAAAATTAGTTCAAACAACTCATTAAATAAATGATCCAATGTCCGAGCAAAAAGCAATAACATCACTCTTGGTGTAATCAGTAATCAGTGAAAGAGTGAGTATAATCAGTAAAAATAGTAAGACTATTAATAATTATAATAACAATAATAATAGCAACAACAAAAATAAAAAGCAATAAAGTTGCATTTAAGCAGAATCAATTATTAGATTTAACAAAGATTTGAAATGAGCAATGGCCACTATGTTCAAAGAACTAAAGGAAACTATCTCTAAACAATTAACAGAAGGTTTCTGGATTTAGCACAGTGGCATGATGCTTGATTAGCATGCATAAAGCCCTAAGTTCAGTCCTTGGCCCTGAAAAAAAAAAAAAAAGGAAGGAAGAGAGGAAGGAAGGGAGGAAGGAAGGAAGGACATTTTAAAAAAGCAGATCTACACCTACATATACCATGTTCAAAACTTTGAAAGAGAGAAAATTCAGAAAGCAATAGCCAAAAGTGACTCATCTCCTACATAAAGCCCCAATGTAATTTACAACTGACTTCTTATTTTAAACAATAGAAGCCAGAAGGCAATGGGGTGTCACATTCAAAGACGTGAAAGTAAAAATGTGTCAACCAAAATTTTAGATTGAATACAACTATTCAAAAATGAAAGGTGAACTAAAGACCTTGCAAAACAATCGAATTACCTTAGGTTATATTGCTAAGTGAACTTCCTTGCAAGAAAAATGAAAGAAAATTTTCAGGTTGAAATCAAATAATAATAACTAGAATTTTTTTGAATCAAGAAGAACAACAACAACAACAATAATCAGCCAATAATGGTAATTAAGTTGGTAGTCATAAAATATAATATAGTTACATATCTCTTAACTCATATAAATAGGAACTTCTGGTTTTAACTTCAATATGCAAAGAGCTTGGAATTTATGATACCATTTTATAATAAAAAGTGAACAAATAAAAAAAGACTTATTTTGGCTAACAGAGAAATTAGTTTACAAGGCAAGCCACCACCTTAAAATTTGCAGTCTCAGCAGAGATCTGTTCCTTAAAACAGAAGCTACTGCAGCCATAACCTGATCTGTCCTGCAATAAATGTTAAAAAATACACTAGGGGAAGGAAAATTATGTAGGTTGCAAACTCAGATTGATATTAAAAAAGGAAGAGCACTGAATAAAAGTATATAAATGTTGATTAATTTTATTTTTCATAATCTCAATTGATTTGTAAGATAACTATTTAATAAATAACAGTGAAAAGGATTAATAACATATAGGAAATTGAATTAATTATAGCTAGGCATAAACAATGACAGGTAAAACTTGGTAATACTGTATATGGTAGTAGTATACTGAGGAGAATTATATCTTGACTATTATTATACAGAGGTGAATTATTCAATTATTCAAGAAGACATAATAATTCTGGACATAGAAAAAATGTTGAAAGAAAGAATAAATTTGGAGGGTCACACTTTCCTTTTCCAAAACTTAATATAAAGCTGGAGTAATGGAGAAAGTATGGAAGAAGAATAGATTAATTGATAAAAGGAAAACTTTGATAGTTAGTAATAGCCCATGTTCATGGTCAAAAAATATAAGGAATGCAAGTTAATTCAATGAGAGAAAAAGATGAGACTTTACATCAAATGGTGCAGGACAGGTGGATCTCCATAGGCACGTTGTGATAGCTAAACCTCTACCTCTTAATAGTATTAAAAAAAATCATTGAAAAGTATTCATAGACATACATGGAAGGAGCCCGAGAAAAGACAAAAACTAGGAGTAAATCTTTGTAATTTTAGAGGAGGCTTAATTTCTTAAATGACATCAAAGGCAAAAACTATAAAATAAAATGTAGGTTAAATGGACTTCATTAAAATGTGAAACTTTGTGCTTCGTAAGACGCCAATTAGAAAGACTTATTTTCAGAATATATATACAATGACAACAACAACCAAAAAATCCAAATAACCCAATTTTAATATGGTCAAAGAATTTGAATAATCATTTTAATACATGTATTGTTCTATTTATGAAATGTTCCATGTATAAAATGTCCATTAAAACTAAATGTGTAGAAATAAAAAGTTGACTAGTAGTTGTCAAGGGCCAGGAGCAGGAGGGAATGGAGAATCACTGATAATGGGTATTGAGGTTTCATTTTTTAAGTAATTAAAAGCTCTAAACTTAAATTCTGGTGATGCTTGCACAAGTTTGTAAATAAACTAATTCCTTTGCTTAATCTTTGTTTTTGGATATTTCTTTACCTGGTTCACTCTTATTCTTATTGAAAAAAAAATCACTTTTATATTTCCTTTAATGCAGGTCTATTGATGATAATGTTTCTGCATTTATTAATTTAAATATATATTTTCTTATTCTTGGGGAGTCTAGAGTAAAAAATTAGGTTTATGGTTAATTTATCAAAACTTTGAATCCTATATATCCCATTGTTACTGTTAAGAACTCTGTTGCCAGCTGGGTATGGTATCACATGCTTGTAATCCTAGCAATTTGGGAGGCTTAGGCAGGAGGATTACATGTTTGAGACCAGCTTCATCAATTTAGCAAGGCTCCACACACATAGTGAGATCCTGTCTCAAAATTTAAAAAATAAAATAAAAAGTTTGAAAATGTGGCTCAACGGTTATGCACCCTGAATTCAATCCACAGTACCAAAAAAAAAAAAAAAATTATGTTGTCAACATTTTTTTTTCCTTGTAGGTTATCTGTCTTTCTCTCTTGTTGCTATAAAAAGATTGTCCTAAGGTTTTATTTTCAGGAACTTAGATATATGTGCCATTTATTTAAGTGGCTTACTATACATAATACTCATCAATTTTGGTTTAATTTATCTACTATGATCATTTACCAAAAAAAGGAATTTGTAGATAATACAAGGAACATTGATCCCGAGACAGAAGTGGACATTGATATCCATCCAGGAACCTGAAATATCATCAGGACCCCACCCATAGATCCCAATAAATTGGGAACATAGGAAGGAAATCTTAAGTGAGTCTTAAATATGGTAAGAGAAGCTAAAAGTGCTTCCTTAAAGTAAAAGGTGGGAGATAAATGTCAGTTGTAATTATGAATGCAGTTACATCGCTGAAGTAGGAGTTTATCATCCGTTTTCTAGGTTTCTTCCAAGGAAGATCAGCCCTCTAGAACCTTTAAGGAACGGCTCCTCAAATGAGTAGGGAGTGCGTTGGTACAGCAGAAGCAGTGGAATGCTGTAGCCACTCTGTAGTGCAACTCTCTGGCCTTTCAAAATTTATCATCTTGTTACAAGAAATACATTTAGAAAGTCAACTTCCAGTTTCAGCATCTTCATAATCTGCCTTAGCTTGCAGGTTGAGGCCTTGAACTTCCTGAATCACTCAGCCACACAATCGAGCATGGAAGAGTTACTAGTACTTGTCATTTCTGCCCAACACAGGATTCCTCTGAGAAAGGACCTTTGCTCCAAAGCTCCCTGGCAGTACAGCTGGGGCTTATCCCTGTTTGTTTCATGGTCCAAGGCCCTTCCTATTTACTTCACCCTTGTTTCTTTCCTACCAATTTTTGTTGTTCGTCACTTTATCTTTCACAGAAAGTTGACACAAATAAAGCAGATTCACCCTTAATTCTATTTCAGTGCCTGTTTTCCAAGGGTTCTACTAGAGGGCCAAACTCCAGAATATATTGCAACAATTTTTGTTAAAGATTGTTCAATTGAAGACTTTTTCTTTGTATCTAGTCTGCCTTATGCAAATAAAAATCAACTACCTTTGCAATTCCCTTGCTTTTTGTCATCCATATTACCAATATGGACTTCATTTCTTCAAAGATTTATTTTCTCCTCTTTCTTGATATGCTCCTGTTTTAACTCCTTTGATTGCCTTTCACCACTTTTTCCCTGAGATCTTTTTTTTTTATTGGTTGTTCAAAACATTACAAAGCTCATGACATATCATCTTCCATACATTTGATTCAAGTGGGTTATAAACTCCCATTTTTTACCCCAAATACAAGTTGCAGAATCACATCGGTTACACATCCACATTTTTACATAATACCATATTAATGACTGTTGTATTCTGCTACCTTTCCTATCCCCTACTATCCCCCCTCCTCTTCCCTCTCATCTTCCCTCTCTACCCCATCTGCTGTTGTTTAATTCTCTCCCTTGTTTTTTTTTCCCCCCTTTTCTCTCACAAACTCTTATATGTAATTTTGTGTAACAATGAGGGTCTCCTTCCATTTCCATACAGTTTCCCTTCTCTCTCCCTTTCTCTCCCCCCCCACTCGTCTCTGCTTAATGTTAATCTTTTCCTCATGCTCTTCTTCCCTGTTCTGATCTTAATTGCTCTCTTTATATCAAAGAAGAGATTTGGCATTTGTTTTTTAAGGATTGGCTAGCTTCACTTAGCATAATCTGCTCTAATGCCATCCATTTCCCTACAAAATCCATGATTTTGTCATTTTTTAGTGCTGCGTAATACAAAACTTCTGAAATGGAAATGAGGAAAACCACCCCATTCACAATATCCTCAAAAAAAATAAAATACTTGGGAATCAACCTAACAAAAGAGGTTAAAGATTTATACAATGAAAACTACAGAACCCTAAAGAGAGAAATAGAAGAAGATCTTAGACGATGGAAAAATGTACCCTGTTCATGGATAGGCAGAACCAACATCATCAAAATGGCGATATTACCCAAAGTTCTCTACAGGTTCAACGCAATGCTAATCAAAATCCCAACGGCATTTCTTGTAGAAATAGATAAAGCTATCATGAAATTCATATGGAAAAACAAAAGACCCAGAATAGCAAAAGCAATTCTAAGCAGGAAGTGTGAATCAGGAGGTATAGCGATACCAGATTTCAAACTGTACTACAGAGCAATAGTAACAAAAACAGCATGGTACTGGTACCAAAACAGGCAGGTGGACCAATGGTACAGAATAGAGGACACAGAGACCAATCCACAAAATTACAACTTTCTTATATTTGATAAAGGCGCTAAAAGCATGCAATGGAGAAAGGATAGCATCTTCAACAAATGGTGCTGGGAAAACTGGAAATCCATATGCAACAAAATGAAGCTGAACCCCTTTCTCTCACCATGCACAAAAGTTAATTCAAAATGGATCAAGGAGCTAGATATCAAATCAGAGACTCTGCACCTGATAGAAGAAAAAGTTGGCTCCAATCTACATATTGTGGGGTCGGGCTCCAAATTCCTTAATAGGACACCCATAGCCCAAGAGTTAAATACAAGAATAAACAAATGGGACTTACTTAAACTAAAAAGTTTTTTTCTCAGCAAGAGAAACAATAAGAAAGGTAAATAGGGAACCTACACCCTGGGAACAAATTTTTACTCCTCACACTTCAGATAGAGCTCTAACATTCAGAATATACAAAGAACTCAAAAAATTAAACAATAAGATAACAAACATCCCTATCAACAAATGGGCCAAGGACCTGAACAGACACTTCTCAGAGGAAGACATACAATCAATCGATAAGTACATGAAAAAATGCTCACCATCTCTAGCAGTCAGAGAAATGCAAATCAAAACCACCCTAAGATACCATCTCATTCCAGTAAGATTGGCAGCCATTATGAAGTCAAGCAACAATAAGTGCTGGCTAGGATGTGGGGAAAAGGGTACACTTGTACATTGCTGGTGGGACTGAAAATTGGTGCGGCCAATATGGAAAGCAGTATGGAGATTCCTAGGAAAGCTGGGAATGGAACCACCATTTGACCCAGCTATCGCCCTTCTTGGTCTATTCCCTGAGGACCTTAAAAGAGCATACTATAGGGATACTGCCACATCAATGATCATAGCAGCACAATTCACAATAGCTATACTTTGGAATCAACCTAGATGCCCTTCAATAGATGAATGGATTAAAAAACTGTGGCATTTATACACAATGGAGTATTCCCTGAGATCTTGTTCTTTGCTTTTAGATTTGGTCCACAAGCTTATTGTTTCAATAACTTTCATTCATAGCGATACACCTGGTAACCAGTTTTGTATCTGCTCAATTTCTAGATTTTTCTGGTAATTCTCCAAGGAAGAAATTCCTTTTCCTTTACTTTCCTTTTATTATATCATCATATAGGAATGTTTTATTTTTCATCTTTGAATGAGGAGACACAGAAAAATTGAGCCATGCTCCAAGTTAGAAAGAACTTTTCCTAGTTTATGTGATGTTCCTTAGCACAGGGTTGTATGAGTGTCTAGATATCTTCCTGGACAAGTGATTGACAGCAGCAGTATTGCTCACGTCTCTGTTTCACTTGCCTCTCTTTTCTTCCTGAACATACAGGCGTATCTTGTACTTGTGTACTTGGCAGCTCCTCTTTTCCTTCTAGAACTACAACTAAGTCCAGGAGAGCTCCTGCCAGTGAACACTCACTGTTTGCATTGTTCAAAATGAGTCCTAGTTTTTCCTTGTAAGAGGTGCTGCCTACACTTTACAGTGAAGTATTCTACAAACCCTTCCTGAACCTGTGCCTCTGTTTAATTTCTGTGGTGTTGGAAACCCATCATTGCATGCTAATATAGCTTCTAATTTTATCAAAGGTGGATAATGCATTTCTCCTCTTTTATCTTTATTATTCACCTAGAAGAGAAAGATAAAGAACTGTTTATCTGTTCCAATATTTTAAACCAAATATTTTCTATTCATATTTTACACAGAATGCATTGGGGATAAAAGTTTTAAAACTTTTTTTTTTTTGCTTTTTATCTAATTGTCCCTATTTGTTGACTTGCTTTAGGAAGAACATGGTAAGAAAGACTGACAGCTGAAGGGATAGGAAAGGCCTGATGAGGAATGAGAGCTCTCAGAGAGTTCAAGAAGCTCAGTTGAAGCTTAACAAACTAAATTACATTCAATTGACAAGTTTGTGATTTTTTTTACCAAAAATTAGAAAAATGGAGTCCCAGAAACAATATTGATTTTAGAAACATTAATGATTGATTTATTTTTACATATAGTGTTATACAAAACTGAAGTTACATTTAATAAGAAACGTTTACCATTTCTTTAACTTAATAGTATTAAAAAACTTCCACGTTATTAAATTATTATAATCATTTATTTTAACAACTTTAGAATATTTTATCCTTTATAAACTATAGTTTAAAAAATAATTTCACTAATGCTAGTTATTTTTATTTTCCTTTTTTTTCTTTTTGCTATAAAAATAACCTCATAATAGTTGGAAAATCTCTTGCTGTTCTGAAACTGAGGTTAATGCCAAGAGCTAAGGATAAGCTAAGTTACTAAGTACTTTATATTTGAAAAAGAACTATTAATGAGCAGTGAACAAATGGAAGCAGATGTCTTTCCTCAAAGCTTACAGAGGTGTGTGATGATTAATTTAGTGTCAACTTGATTGAGCCATATGGTACCCAGATATTTGGTCAAATGTTAATCTAGGTGTGAGGGCGTTTTGAAAGAGATTAACGAATTGATAGACTGAGTCAATTAGATTGCCCTCCCTCATGTGAATGAGCCTCATACAATCAATCAAAAGCCTGAAGGAAACAAAGACCTGGACCCTTTCAAAAATGGGAAATTCTTCCTGACTGGCTGCTTTTGAGCTAGAACATCAGTTTTTTCCAGCCTATGGACTCAAATTCAAACATCAATTTATCATGGGTCTTGAGCCACTGACTTTTGGAGTAGGGTTATACCTTTGTCTCCACAGCTTGCTCACTGCAGACTTTGGTACTTAATAGCCTCTATGGTCATCTTAGCTAATTCCTTATCAATTCTTATTTTATACACTATACAATACACAGAGACAGAGAGATGCACACTTTCTTCAGGGAACCCTGATTAATGTGATAGAGCGTTTGATATTTAACCATCACAGTAACATAAATGATTCCTCAAATATAAAGCTCAATGAGGGAAAAGAGCAACAGACAAGAGAAATAGGCTTTGTCTACAATGTAGTGTTTGAGGAAAGAGGCTAGTAATTGTTTTCTGTATAGAGGACTTGAGAGTGGAGCTTCCTTTGCATGATAAGCCAAGTAAGGCAGCAGCTCTAAAACAGTAACAGAGACAAGAGAAAGGGAGAGTTCATTCCAGGTTTGTGTTTGTTTGTTTTGGTTTCTGGTGGTTGAATCCAGGACTTCAAGCATGCTATGCAAAGTTATTTACCATTTAGCCAAATCTCAAGCCCATTTATTTATTTATTTATTTGGAGGCATAGACTCATAACCAAGCAAGCCTCAAACTCGTAATCCTCCTGCCTCAACTTCCCAAGTAGAGCAGCTGGGATTGCAGGCAGGCACCATGGCACTTGGCAAGAGAACTAGCTCTTTATCTGGCTCCTTGATCACTACAGTATTCCCCCAAGTGTGGAATAGGTCATGTTGCAGTTCCTGGAAGGATAGCAGATATGCATTTTTATTGTTTCAGGGTATAGAGCAACAAGGAAAATCAGTCTAGAAATTTCTGAAGCAAGAAGACTACTGGAGAAGCTGTACCAAGTGGAATTTCGGGATCTGGGTTAAGAAAGCCCCATGCCAGTTTTCCTTAACCCTAGAAGAATGTAGGTGCCCCTGTGCTGCCTGTATTCCCAGAGAAGGAGCAGAGAGGGGACAACAAGAGAAAGGGAGAGACGCCTGAGTAATCTCTGGCCAAGGAAGACACAAGGGAGGGCTGAAGGGAAATGAGTTTGCCATTCTCTGAGGAGAACTATGGTAGGATAAAACTGAAACTGCTTCCTGGAAAATTATGCTTGCCGCCAATTTAAGAGACCAACACCAATGACAGAGGGCCTGGGAGCAAACAGATCAAATCCAGGCAAAAACAAGTAGACCTTCTCCCACCTGGC
The DNA here is from genome assembly GCF_052094955.1 of Ictidomys tridecemlineatus. Lineage (NCBI taxonomy): Eukaryota > Metazoa > Chordata > Mammalia > Rodentia > Sciuridae > Ictidomys > Ictidomys tridecemlineatus. The sequence continues at coordinate 27,946,354 of NC_135482.1, forward strand.
CATTTACAAATGCAATCTGTCCTCTTCTACTTCCCTCCCTGTCCTGCTCCCAATGCCACAGAGGCTAGATTTTGAAGGAGTGGGCCCAGAGCCACAACTGCTGACCCTGCCCACCTCTCTGTCACCTCCAAACTCCTTGATTCACAAACTTAGTCAGGCTGAATTTGGTTTGTGCTGGAGGTGGAGGTGGTTTGAATCAAATTTCATAAAATGTGATAGTGCTTATTACATTTCAGTAAAGTATTTGGAAGTTCATAAAGTCAGCTCAAAATCTTGTTAGTGTTAGCGAAAGGGAGATTTGACACTGCACAGTTTAAATAGGTGACTAGAAGGAAAAAAAAAAGTTATTTCAGAATAAAATATCTAAAAAAGTTGAAATTCTTCAGTGAACCAAATATACCAAGGGATGGAAACTAAGTGTTTGCTGTATTATAACTATTAATTCCCCTGCATTTCCAATTGTTTCCTTAGTATAGATTCCTTGAAGATAAGTTAGTATATTATTAATACATTTTTGGTTATTGGAAATACATTTGAACTAGCTTTTATTAAAGAGTAGAGGTCATTATGATATAATCAAAGAAGTTTGTCATGAAATTCTAGGACATGCACACATCTAGTCTTCAGATATACATGCTAGTTACCAACTAGACTTTGAAACTTTTTATCATTTTTTTCTGTATCGACAACATGCCTATACTTCTATTTTTGGCAGAGTAGGTTTTGGAGTTTTTGTTTGTTTCTTGCCTCTCTCTAGTCTAAATTTTTACATTAGAAATTTAAAATAATCTTTAGTGGTTAATAATTTTTTTGAGAACTATCTCAATTGAGAAAACAATTTTTCTAAACCCCTGACTTTCTCACTCTTTCTGTTGGATAATTCACCCTTGTTTCACTGACTAATATTCCTCTTTACTATGTAACTGCTTTTCATAGTCAGACTAATTGTGCACAGTTCTCTACTGATTCAGTAATTACAGTTTCAGAATATGTTTTAGGATCTAGGAGAGCTAGCCTCTCTCAGCATTATACTTTTTCATTGTTCTTAGTTATTTTCCACTTTTTTCCCCATAAAGATGAATTATCTTGTCAAGATTTAAATGGAAACTTTAATGATAATTTGTACATTGGGATTTGCACTTCATCTGGAATATGGTAGATAATTATGTGGTTTTGCATGTTATGCAAATTATTTGTGTTGGTTGACTGCTTTGTTTTGTTTTTAGGCCATACATGCTTTTTAGAAAGGGTACTAGATATATTATTCCTCACTTACTTCTAAAATACTTTTTGCTACTATATAGGAACCAAGTTAAGTCATTGCATATTTTTATATGCATGGTCAATTACATAACTCTTAATAGTGCTAACATTTTTTTATGAATGAATTGTTTCTGACTCTTCAATTGGTTCAGGATTTTATGTAAGATTGCTCTCTGGTTTACATTGACTTTTCTGTTTTCCTTTCTGTCCCTGGGCACAGGGACTAATGCTTTTGCTTCTGCTTGCTTTAATGATATGGTGTATTTATACCTTGGAGTCTTAGTACTTTCTTCTATATGGGCTCTAAGAATGACAATGTGCATTGGGACAAAACAAAGAATCCCATAAATATGAATTATTTATAGTGTATTGACTAACAATATCTGTGCTCACAAAAGTCAATTAAACAAGATTAGATATTGTGGCAGATTTCAAACAGTGCCCTGAAATGATAAGCTACAATAAAAGCAACAAAATGCATAAAAATCCTGTGGCCCTGGTAAATGATTCTTTTGCTTCCAACAGATCAGCCACTGCTTGCAGGTCCAAAACTGTCTGTGTCTTCCTTCAAGTGCTGTGTCTCCCTTCAAGAATGAGCCTAGGTCCAGATGCCCTGGGAAGCCTCTGCCATCTGGAAAGATCCAGCCAATACCATCTTAATTGTATCTTCATGAGGGTAGGGTAGGTGTTCTAGGATGGCTTAACCCTCTTATGGGAAACAGCCTTCTCATGAATTCAAATGCCTATCATATATTCCTAGCTAGACAAAGCTTCCTTCTGTTGGAAAATCTGAATGTAGAAAAAAGACCACATTCAGAAATAAGACAAATGCGGTGTCATTTTTCCCATGTAGGTGCCCTGGTATCAGACACAGGGGCTCTGTCCTATTTAGGTTAGTCCTCTTGGAGAAACCAGCAGCCTGGGCCTTCAGTAGCTGATATCCCCAGGATTCTCATTGTCAGCCAGGTCCCCCAACAGCTTTGTTGTCAGTGCCACTTCCTTTGTTCCTCCCTTTTATCTCAGAGCCACTGACCTGATACCAATTGAGCTGAGATGAAATAATGCTATCTGTAGATATTCACAGTGGTCTGAGTGGGAGGCTTGACATCACTGTAACTAGGAAAAAAGGTTTTTAAAAAGTGGAGCTAGCAAACAGCAAAGCACACAAGCTGCAACTTTAATTGGAGTTGCTATGTTGAACAACAAAGGAAACAGGTTGACTCATTTGGTTTCTATTGTACTGGAGTGATAGGGTTATTTTAGTATGCGTCCTAGCTATTCCTTCTAGAGCATCGAATAGAAATAGATTGGTCCAAGCCCCACTGAATACATTGGCTTATAATATAGTTTGCATTTAAATCAAATTTATAGTTGCCTAAAATAGATTCTCCTACTGAGCAGAAGTCATATAAGTAGCAGGCAGAATGATGAGGGTGTTTTTTGCCATTCATTCAAAAAGCACATGAGTTACTAAAGATACACTTTTCAATTGTTATCCATCCTACTGAGACTCTTGCAAGAGTTCAGTTTCTTCTCAATTACCCTGAAATGATGCACTTTTGTGTGATGTTGTTTTAAATCTCTATTATCTCTAAATGTGTTTTTCTGCAATACTCAAAGGTGTTGTGTAAAACACCAGGAAGCTCAAAAGATTGTTGTTTCTCTTATTTTCATTTCTCTTTTCCCCCTTTTTTCCTTATTTTTATGAGGGTTCATAGGTATAGTTTAGCTTTATTATTCTCTCTCTCCTGGGGACATTTGGCAGTGTTTGGAGATATTTTTGGTTGTTACAACTGTGCAGAGATAGAGGATTTGCCATTAGCTGGAGGGGAAAAGGTCAGAGATGCTATTAAACATCCTACATTGCAAAAGAACAGTGCCTTCTAGAAGGAGGTATCCAGCCCAAATATCAGTAGGGTTGAGATTAAGAGACTTGGATCCAGAAGAAACAAACAAGATTGATCAGATGTAGCTTTTACATGATTTGTATAAGGTGAATTGACATATCTTCACTCTTGATTTTGAATTTAGATAGAGGAAATTAGTGCCTTGTTGCCGCGACCCCTCGCCAGCAAGGAGGACACGACACAGGATTCTTCTCTCAGCAGTTTATTCAGGCCTTTAATTTTGTGTCTCTGGAAGCTTCTCTTATTATTATTATTATTATTATTATCATTATTATTATTTTTATTATTATTATTACTACTACTGCTACTGCTACTGCTACTGCTACTTTTACCTCTGCTTCTACTTCTTCTACTTCTACTCTACCACTACCACTTCACCCGAGCACCCCAGCCTTGATAAAGCACATCAAGCCCCAATGCACAACTGCCACGTGGATCTTTCTCATAGGGTGTTTTACAGCTACGTGCCAACTCTCCCAAAACAAGGAGTTGTTTATCACAGGCCACGGCGCTTATCAGCGCCATCTTGTAATGGCGGCCACAGTTCACAGAAACGGCTCACCACACCTTGTGGGACTTCTATAGATAGAGTCTTCTCTAAGAAGTTGCCAATGAGTCTTTAAAATTTTAATTTTTAAAAAATCATTTCCTAGATTTGCCATTCATCCCAAGTTCTGATGTCACTTTTCTATCTCATATTCCTCCCTTATATTGATGGCCTATATAATTGAAGGGGTTTTCTTATAGTAGAAAAAAAATCACACTAAAGTTCTTTGTAGTTACATTTACTTAGCAAGTGTGATACTTACAACAAGTTTAAGTTGCTTGTTTGAATGTTGCTAGTGATGGGAGTCAGGATGCACCATCCCCATATATAACACTTTGGCTTTTTGAGAAAACAGAGGAGCAGGAAGCTCACTCTTAGCTTCCTGTAGTCCTTCTCCCCCACTGCAGGCAGCAAAATCTCCATTCAAGAGGTGCCCACCCTATGTAGCCAAAGGAAAGGAGCATTCTGATCATTCAGAGACACAGACATGCCAAGGAGAATCTGAAAGCAGGGCATGCTAAGTTGTCCCTTGTTTATGACCATTAGGTCATGCTCTTGTGTCCTCCAGCCACAGTTTCCCATTACCCTTCACTTTTCAATAAATCTGAGCATAAAACTATACATGTTTATTTTTCTTTGAATCTCCATAAGGCTTTCCTGTCACTTAAAATCTATTTCAAATAAGTTTGTATGCTTTTCACATCCCAATATGTCTCCCATTATAGTGGGCTGAAGCCACGAACTTAGCAATAAATGAGAAAGTGACATTTTCCCCTCCTCTGAGAAAGCTAAATTTTTATATATAATTTGATTCTATTGAGATAAAGTGAGGGGACTTTGGTGAAACCCAATTAAATGCGTGTATCTATAGTTTCCCAGCTATACTTGAAACTCAGTCTTCCACTTAATATGTTGGCCCTTTAATCCCACTTTCATTCTTTCATTTTTACTGCTCCTTCTTTTATTCAGGGTTCTGACGGACCATGTCAGCTTTTGAAGTTTTTCATACAATAAAACATCCCTATAAAACCTGAAAAAGTAGTATATACATTGGCAGTTTGGAGAAGCACTTGATTCAAACGTGATCCACATCAAACAATAAAATCCATATGTGTGGAATGACTAGGCCAGTCATTATACAAATAAGGGAGGGATCACCAAGATCTTCCTGGTGCTACCTACATTCATACTTGGTATGGAATCTTGGTAAATATATACTTCCAATAGACCCTTTCTTCAGGCTTCCAGGTTAAGAGTTAAACAGATACACTAAAATTGCTCCAGGTTTAAACAGATACACTAAAATTGTTTAAAAAAATTTTCGAAAACAGCCCTAAGACAGGAAAAATGTGCTTTTGTTCAGAAATACTTATTAAATATCAAATGTTCTTTATTATCTCCCCAAAATACCAAAATAAAGAATATCAGTATTTAAGGCAATGCTTTTCAACTGGGAAAGTTTCTGCCCCCCAGGAAACATTTGACAATATTAGTAGACATTTTGGTTTTCACCAGTGGGAAAGTGTAGGTGGTGTTGGCATCTTGTTGATAGAGGCCAGAGTGCTATTGAGTTCCCTACAATGCACAGGGGAAAAAACCGATAACAAAGACTTATTCAGCTCCAAATGTCAATAGCATCAATGTTGGATAGCCCTGATGCAAAGATGAACCCAAAATGAATTCTTAGATGAACCTCACCACCCTTAATGCAGAGTAAGAACCGGACTAGAAAACATGTTTCAAAACTTAACATTTCTTTTTATCTGTTTCTTTACTTTAAAAGGAAGTACTTTTTTTAGTACTCCATGGTACTAAAAAAAAATGTTTATTAACCTTATAAATCAAATTAAAATCTACATGGCAGTTTTTATTCCCATTTTTTTCTTACATTAATAGTTATCGTTCCACAGTGTACAGCTTAGAAGGCAAACTAGTCTTTCAGTTACTTGATAGAAAACCCTAGACAAATCTGATTTATAGTAGTCTAAAAATATCCTCCTGAGAATAACTCTTTCTTGAATTGTACCCACAGGGTACTCTAGGTCCCTTCAACTAATATGCCACTTTATAAACACAGCAACAAAATCCCCAAGGTCCTATTGGGTTCTGAAACCATAAATTTTAAGTAAGGCAAGGTTGGAATAAATAAAAAGAGTTATTTTCTAATTTAGCATGTAAGAAATTTACAGAATTTCTTTTCTTCTAAGATGTAGTGCAAGGTAAAATGTTAGGTTTGCTAAAATTAAATAGCAGATAAAAAAGTAACATAAAAGGAGGGGAGGGAAGCAGATTGTGATTGTAAATAATGCATTATTAATGGAAAATAGATATTCAGATTGTGTTCTCGACCTTCAATGTCAGTAAGAACCATGGACAGCACTTTTCCCCTGTTGTTGACTGAGCTTCTGTGACGCTAATTCAGAGAAATTGATGGATAGACAGGGTTGTGAGTCTGAATGATATGGTAGGTTTTCGTTCAACTTTAACATGTATGAATTGAAAGGGGTTTTGTAAACATTTTTAAACCACACGAATGAGCTGAGTTTATTTTGCTTAGCTGATAATATGTGAACACTAAATACAGAATATGAAGACTACTAATATAGATAGCCTACTGCAATTAAAATATTTTAAATTATATTTTATAATTGAGGAAACTAAAGTGCAGAGTTCATTTAATTTTCTCAAAGACCCACAGACAGTGAGTGGAAGAGCCAACATTATTATGCTAATGAAAATGAAAACTAGAAATGATTCATGAATAAATTAATTAGCCAGTATTTTTGACATATTAGTATATATCTCTCAGCCCAGACCTTTATGTGCACATATAAAAAATTTTATGAAATTTAAATCATACTATTTATATTGTCTTTTGATTTTTTTTCTCACTTAATAATGCATCATACAATTTGAAGGATGTGATTCCAAATCTGCAAGAAGCATTCTCCATTTTGGCAACTAATTAGTAATCTGTTGACCTCAACGCTCTAAGATGTTAAGAGTGTTTACCACCAAAACCTAAATCACAGAGAAACAAGATAAATTTTTAAAATGCTATGTAAACCCAATTTTAAAAAAAAGAGTTATCTAGTGCAAGACATTTTATGTCACTTAGAAGTCTAATGTAGACAGTAACTATACAATGGGAAAAACAGATCACTGCTTTCCCCAAAATAAACTGACAAGAAAATACTGTTGTTTTTAAATTTTCTTTAACTATGAAAAAAATTGCCTAGTATAATGGTGAAGTAATATAAATCTATGAATTATAAACTTTTAAAATTGCATACTCTGAGTGTAAGTATTAAAGTACACATCAACCATATATGTGCAATTATTTACTTTTAGATTATATGCATATTCTACTCTACCAGTGGATTGAAAGTTATATAGTAAAAGTTTTTTAAAGTTACATTTTTAACTTTTCAAGAAACCTTTGTGCTATTTGCATAGCAGTTGCACCATTTTATATTTCCACCAAAAGTGTACAAGGGTTTTCAGTTTCTTCACATCTGTGACATTATTTGTTATCTTTTGTTTTTTTGTGAATAGCCCTCCCAATAGGTAGAACGTCATTATGGTTTTGATTTGCATTTCTCTAATTACTACTGATGCTGAGCATATTTTCATATACCAGTTGGCTATTTGTATATGTTCTTCAGAGAAATATCTATTCAAGTTCTTTATCCATTTTTAAATTATTTAGGGCAATTTTTTACCTTATACATTTTAGATGTTAGCCCCTTATCAAATATGTCTTACAAATACTTTCTCACATTGCATGGGTTACCTTTTTACTCTATAAGTTGTTTCCTTTGCTGTGCAGAACTTTTTAATTTTATGTAGTCCCACTGTCTGTTTTGGCTTTTGTGACCTGTGCTTCCAAATCATATCTGAGAAATATTTGTAAGAGTAATGTCAAGAAGCTTTTCCCTTGTATTTTCATTTAGAAGATTGATAGTTTTAGATCTTATATTTAAGTCTTTAATCCATTTTCAGATGATTTTCTGATTGTTGTAAAGCAAAGATCCATGTACATGGGATCCCACGTGTAAAAAGAGAAAGACAGATGAGGAAAGTATGATGACCAAAAATAAACAATATATATTAAATACTCCACCAGTTTTAGCATGCATTGTTATATTTTTCTAACATTACCAGCAAATTTCAAAAAACAATTCACACTTAAGGTAAAGTTCATCTTGATGTAGTTGATGTAAATACATACCTTAAATAGATCTTGATGAGTCCAATTTCTTTTTCTGCCTTTTTTTATGTCATATCTTTTTGGACTTTTGTCATTTTAACTCTTCATGTGTCTAATTCATCTCATACAAAAAATTCATAACCAAAAAACTGCAACACACAGCCATAAGCTGAATAGAAACATAGAAATATCACAATATTGCAGATTTTTCTTTTCCCAGAAGATCCATCTTTTGACTTAAAGTGAGTCTTCTGGCATATGGATTGAGTGAGGTTCCAAGATCATTAAGAACATGGATAGTAGGAAAAATGTAATAATAAATTGTAGCATTTTCTTCCATATTGTTCTGGTTCATCTTGATACTTATGATATTAAGAAAAATACTTCTGTGAAGTATTAAAGGTAAAAGGTATCTTATCATGGGTTAAAGAAAGAGTGGGAGGAGAGGAAATATAATGTTCCAGGTAGACTTGCAGTTCTAGTGACCTGGTCAAGAACAGGAGGAAGGAGTTCTACCTAAAAAGGAGCAAATATCAAGAAGGTCTGTCTATTTTTGTTGGTTCATTCTTTCAGCAAGTATGTCTTGAGTAGGCCTAACTATCAAATATGTGCTGATGGGAAATTAGTCAGTAGAGAGCAAAAGTAATAATATATGAGAAGATGATGATTGACAGAGGAAAATTGACTGCAGGGCCAAAGGCTGAGCTATTGCAACAGACAAATGGAGAGCTTTCTTCAATTAACAGAGCAGGAGAGATCCAGGAGACTCCATCTAGAAAGATTCCACCTGCTCATACTGCTCAGTGCCCAGAAATAAATGCAGGAGAGGAGTGAAAAACAAAGAACCATTATGATAATGCAGAACCAGCAGAACAAGAGATGGTGACCCGGAGGTGAAGCACAGTTATTTTCCTCACCATTTCAGGACTAGTTCAAACAAAGAAACACAGTAAGGAAGATTTGATAATGAAACCAAAGCTATCTCCTGTATAAGCTATCTCCTGTATCAATACCTTATCAATGTTGAGCATGTTCTTTTAAGTATTTGGGATACACAAAAGAACAAATAGATATGTATCTTGCTCCCATAGTTTACATTTTTTTTCTTTTACTTGAATTTTTTAAATGTATGAATAACTGAATGTGAGTTCATCTAATAATTTGAGATGTCATTCTCAAATAAATTTACTTCTACATCTTGAATAGAAAAAAATCAATATTGGATAGGAAGCAAAGGGAATAAGGTAGATGCTCTAATTGGGAAAAATTGTATCATCTCACTGGAATATGCTAATGACTTTCAGGACACAATCTTAACTTCTTGTCTTTTGTTAATTTTGTTCCCGAAGTATCTCAATCATCCCCAAAATATGGCATCTGAGTAAGAAACAGATATAGGTCCATGCTGTATAGCACTGAGTATGCAAAAAAGAAAATAAAAAGCATGAAGAAAGCAGAGGTATTGACAGCACTATTAAAAGCTGGTTTTAAGTTTTTTCTCTTTGCTCTTAGTTCAGTTTTAAGGGGTAGTATCTTTGGTCTGGGTACCAAGTGGTTTCATGGATGTCATAGTGCCAACATCACTTGTTATATTAAAAATGTTTATCTATTAAGATTGAAAACAAATACCAAAGAGATAGCACTGCCTTCCCAAATCGAATAAATCATTGCAATCAAGTAGAACACATGAAAAAACAATAGAAGGAGCTAGAAAATACACGGGAATAGAAGAGAGAAAAGGTGGACAGAGATCAAAAAGGGAAAACTCCCAGTCTTTCCAATCTTCCCGATAGTAGGAAAGTCAATTGTAGTGCTTAATTTTTTAACTTTATCACGTTAAATCTTTTGTACTTTGCATAATTATTATTCCCTAGCTGGAGAAGTTGTTTAATGTAAAAGAAATGTGAACTAGTTCTGAACTGAAAGACTTTTGAAATTATCAGGAGACCTTCTTAGAAGTCATCATTGGTATTACATGACCAATAGGAAAGAAAATCATAAAGGATCAAGGATTTATAATAAAATATTTTAAAAATACATAATAACAGTTTCTAATATTTCTTTCCAAAGGGGACTTGAAATATGATAATTTACTTATTATTTATTTTCATATATATTATTCTTTTCCTATGATAATACCGACAGCCATAATTGTAATTATGAAAGAGAAATAATTCAGTTCAGTCAAATTGTACCAATTGAAATGGATCCCTAACAAACATTGGACTACAATTTTTAGAAAATCCCTTTTAGTTTGTAGGAATGATAGCAATATCTAAGTAAGCTAGACACTGTTGAAAAGTGTGTATAACACATTTGCAGCTCTACTATTGAGGTGCTATCTTTCAGGGAAGTGCAGCCCAGAGACAATATTGAGAATTATCCTCTTAATAATGGACAATCTTCAGTGTGCAGTTGCCAAGATAAATGAAGTCATAGGCTTTGGATTAGAACTGAAATTCTCTTTCCAGCTGTGCCTCCCTGACCTATCTGGGTAAAAAGAAAACTGTTCTTTTTAAAAAAGTACTTTGCAGCCTTTCCTTTCTATGTCTGTTTATATCTCATCACGGAGATGTCAACATAGGTTGCACCTTGATGATTTACAATGTCCCTAACTAGTAAACTACTAACCTAATGAAGAGTATAGGCTGTTATGAAGTATTGTGATTGATTTCCTAAGATTATATGCAAAACTAATTTCTATTACTGTCCACATCAGCGGCATACTTTTTTGTCCGACCTCCTATTGCTGATCTCTATTTCAAAGAATGTAGTGTGCTTGGGCTTAGCCATGGCTGCAGTTCAGGAGCTGAGATTGAGTGGAAGAATGGAAAAGTAAAAATAAGCTTTGGCTCTTAAACAGCAAAATTGATGCCCAGTTCCCAAATGAGTGTGTGGGGGTCACAAGAGAGTCAAAACATTAGACCTAAATGGAGGATTGATCCCAGGTATCAAGAAAAGCTTCAGGAATGAATAATAGGAAAGATTCTCCAGGCAGATTTGAGAGGTGAAGCACAGGCAAATTTTTGAACATGAAGGTATCCACAGCCCTTTGTACTATGCTAAAGTGGAGTCTGTGTGGGGTGGGAGTTGCAAAGCTAAGCTGTTCTTACATCTATAATTCCCTTCTTAGATGTGAAAGTTTTAGAAAATAAAGTAGGAATTAAAAAATGGGTTTTATAGAAAACGTTACTATGAAAAGAAACCAATTTGCAAACAGAAAAGCAATTTGCATCTTTGAATGCTAAAAATAAATTAAGTCTCTGAATTAGTCTAAGTTTAATAAATCAAAATGTTTTGTTTGAAAAAACTCATTCATTCCAAAATCCATAAGCATCAAGATGGATTTATTATCGTGTTATATTCTGAGGTTGCATTCTTCATTTGTCACTGAAAATAATGCCTGTTATTGTTCGACATAGATCCAGCTGTAGTGATTTTTTAAATCAGGATAGATTAGGCTTTACATTGGAAACAAATGAATCATGAAATATCATTTTCTTAAAACAGCAAAGGTGTATTGCTTGCTTATACTACACATTCCATGGGAATCAACAATATGACAATTTTGCTTTATTTAATCAGATAAGGTAGGGTTAAAAGGATACTGTACCTGGAGCATTGCCAGTAGTCTTAAGTGACAAGACATCTTAGAGGAACACAGAGGCTTTTCATTGCTTTACCATGAAGCTTGCACGGCATGCCTACACACCTTTCATTGGCCAGAGCTGATCTAATGGTCGTGCCAATGCAGTGGGGGTTGGGAAATGTAAACTCTCATGACAGGGATAGAATGGATAATCAAGTGTTTGTGAATACTACCGATGTTTATCCATGTTTGATACTTTACAACGATACTAAGACTCTAGAGAACACTCCTATAGAGTATAGAAAGGGACATGAGAAAAAAAGAAATAAAAATCCAAGAAAATGGATATAAGAAAGAATAAGCAAAGGATCTTTGGAGTAATTTGAAATTAAGTTATTTCAATTGTTCCATAATTTGCAGTTACTGCATGTGTTAGTCATCTTTCTGTTGCTGTTACCAAAATACCTGACAAGTACAACTGAGAGGAGGAAAAGTTTACTTTGGCTCATGGTTTCAGAGGTTCAGTCCCTGGTGAGCTGACTCCAGTGCTATGAACCCAAGGTGAGGCAGAACTTTATGGTGGAATACTATGCTGGAGGAATACTGCTCCATCCGTCATAGCCAGGAAACAGAAGGAGCAATGGGGAGGGGCTATAGGGAAGATAAAATTTTTCATAGCCCCAATGACCCACCTCCTCCAGCCACATCCCATCTGCCTACAGTTACCAGCAAATGGACTGAATAGGTTACAACTCTTATAAACTAATTTTTTCACCTTGAAAATTTTTTCCTTTGACACAGGAAGGCAGCTCATACTCAAATCATAACACTGCACATTTCAGATTTCCCTCAAACACAAGATAAGTAATAATTCAACGGAGTTTTATTCAGACATTTCTTTATGTGAAATCATGTCATTTGCAATAAAATAGATGGAACTAGAGACTATTATGCTAAGCCAAATAAGCCAAACTCAGAAGGTCAAGGGCTGTATGCTTTTTCTAATATGTGGAAGCTAGAGAGGAAAAAGAAAGGAAGTTAAAAAATCTCATGAAAATCAAGAGATTAGTAGAGGAATGGGAACAGGGGGAGGGGGCAAGAAGGGAGGGGGTAGGTGCTAGGGAGTGATATTGGCCAAATAGGAGTGTTATATTGGGTGCATGATATAACAACAAATCCCATCATTGTATACAAGTGTAATGTACCAATAATAATGTGGAAAGAAATAAAAGGTGAATAATAATTAGTGAATGGACTGATCAAAGGTAGGGTGTTTTAAAAAAGCAAAATGGAAGTGTGCTCTCTTGAAACTGAAGAGACCAGATATAACAGATAAATTAACAGCTGTAGCATATCATTGAGGTCATATTCCCATAGACAAGAATTAAGCCACAGTGTAAGTTCAAAACAAAAGAATGTCCCCTCAAAACAAAAATGCCCCCACCCCTGTTCCCATTCCTCTACTAATCTCCTCTTGATTTTCATGAGATTTTCCACCCTCTTTCTTTTTCCTCTCTAGCTTCCACATATTAGAAAAAGCATACAGCCCTTGACCTTCTGAGTTTGGCTTATTTGGCTTAGCATAATAGTCTCTAATTCCATTTTTTTTTTTTTTTTTGCAAATGCATGACTGGCTAATGAAGAAGACAAACCAAATAAATGAGAGTGTGGGATTCAAGAGTTCCAAAGGGGAAAATGGATAAGTTTTAGTAAAAAAAAAAAAAAAAACAAAAAAAAAACTTCTTGATGCTTAGAAAAGGGATCTTTGATGGTTCTTCTCTTTTAAGTTATCAGGAGGAAGTAAAATTCTCAGGAAAGCCAAGAGCAGTTCTAATAATAATAGCAACAAGCTCAAGATTCAGGAGAAGAGAGAAGATACACAGAGAAGACCAGGAAACCATTTATGAAAAGGACTATCAATCCCATTGGACCAGTGGGACTCTACCAGCTTAAAATCTGAAAAGCTTAGTTTAAGAATTTGTAAAGATTTGACAAGTCTTACTTTCAGACTGAAAAAAAAAGGGGGGGAAATAAGTCAGAATGGATTCCTAGGCAGACTTAGTTCTATTTGCATTCCAGTGTAGAAAACCTTCATTAGTATTGCTTCTTAAAGTTTTTATGGATTTTAGTCATCATTATTTGGAATATATGTGTATATATTCCAGTGTTGTTCAAGAACAAGAGTAAATGACCAAGATGTTTTAGTCCCATGCAAGATGAAAGGGTTGACCTGGGATGGTAGAAATGCCAAGTAGGAAGACTTTGCCTGAGTTAAAATGATATACCCAAAATCATTGGTAAAGGCCATTGTTTCTGAGACTTCCATTCGGTCATGTAACATCATTCGTAGTTTCTCCAACCATGATGAGATTGAAGGTGAAGAAAGAGTTTAATGTCCTTTTAGGCATTCTAAGTATATTTTCTATTTCAGTATTCAGGTCATTGATAAAAATGTTAACTACACAAGAAATAACCTCTGCAGAATACCATTTGTTGTAGCACCCCAGGTTGATACTGAACCATTGATGACGTTTTTCAAAATGTGACACTTCAACCAGCTGTCTTTTTTCACAGCACAAACATGCACAGTTGTTAGTGGGGAATTAAGACTGTAACAGCAGGGGCATTAAGGATTAGTCTTGACAGTTTGCTAGGAGAAATGCACAGTTTGGCTTTATCTGAGTCAGGATGTCTTCCTATTTTAGAAAGAGGACAGTTTTTCGGTTAATGAACTTTAATTTCTAAGAGCTGAGGATAAAGAAATGTAGAAAACATCCTGAATAACAAGAAGATGGGAAAACGTTCAGGATCCTAGGTCCCCCTTCAATCAAAATGCTCAGGACTGCAATGAAGTTCTCAATGATTAACACAAAATTCAATGGCAGAAAAACATAGCTAGTAAAATAAAAATTTAGATCAGCTGGGGTCCAAAAGAATATCTAACCGAAAAGAAAAAAAAAAACTTTATAGCTGTGTTCCTAGAAACAGGAATGTTAAGAAAGAAGGAAGCAGATACAATCTTTTACAATCATGGTGAAATTGCACTTAGAGTGACTATTGGGGTTTTGTACAATAGAATGTTTTGTTTTTCCAGCTTCTTAGAAATGTAGTTCTGTGATTGGAACAGATGTACTGTTTAGCTCTTTCTCCTTGACCTTTTCATAAGTCCTGTTATTCTGAGCAGGTAGAGAACAGCTTTTAAAAGAAATGTACCCTTGCAGTGTGGGGAGGAAGAGGAGACCTTGAACACTGCAGCTTCTGATTACATTCCTGACATCATGGTTTAGGTCAGAGAATATAATCTTAGTAAACCAAAGATTATACAATATTGTATTTACTTATACAATAAATACCCCTGATCATGTGGAAAAAGAAAACAAAAACAAAACAAACAAACAAAATGAGCCAAACAAATCTCTTTCTAAAGGAGTGGAGGATCTGGGCGTAGGGTATTATGGTTAGATGACACATTGAGCACATTAAGTCTTCAGATTCTCTGGGGCAAGCAGATTTGGTGTGTTGAATTACTACTTGATTTTTCAGTGCCACATGATATTTGTATTCAGTTTCTATTGTTGTATTGTGATTGCATAACCCTGTTTTTGATGATCTGCATAACTCTCTCTAACACAATGAAGGAAGAAAACGTAGAATGAAGAGCAACATAAGCCCATTATTTTCAGGAAAAGACTCAATGAGCAGCTCTTTGACCCCAGGGATCTGCTGAGATTCTCAGGATCATTCTGTAGGATGGAGCCCCAGGCCTGCTTCCTTGCTGGGGCCCTACAATCCTGGATAGCACTTCAATGCAAAACTAACCGAAAAGCACACCGAATAACGACTCAGTCACCGTGTCAAGTCCATCATCCTCTCTAGAAACTGATATGTCTCTAGATCTGGAGTATGTCCATCCATAAAGTGTACTTAATATCACCCCCCCCCGCTCCGCCAAGGGATTGAAAAAAGATAATGGATTTTATGTTCATATTTTATCTCATTATTTTAAAATCATATTTTGTATCTTTTTAAAGGCACATTATTCACTAGAACATTGGATTGCAAATAAAATACTAAGTAAATACTCACATAGAAAGGCTTATTTATTCATTTATATTGATAGAAGCACATATAATTTAAAAAAAAGTTATAGGCAAAAAGAAGAAAAAGATTTCGAACTCACTTCAGATTCTCCCCTGCCAAATGTTTCTAGGAAAACAAGGCAACTTGAAGACATTACTGCCATGATAACCTCTGAAAATCACTCAGCACAAACCACTTGACTTCTGTAGTAATCAGACTAAAGTTATCTTTTAGGCACAGGGAAGCAAAAAGGAGGGGAAAGATAGGAAACGGAAGTTGCTCTCCTTAGACAACATCTTTCTTCAATAAACCTTTAAGCAAAAGATCCAGACTGCACATCTTCCTCATCGTCACCTTCCCAGAGACCCCACCTACTTTGGTGTGAACCATGGTAGTTCTCTCACCTAACAATGTATTAATCCCAGGGACCAAGATCCAGAGCAAGGGAACCGTTTGCGGGAGGGTGTATGTAATGAGTTCAAAATAGCAAATAGCCTCAGAAAAGTGAAACAGCATGATTCAGGAGAAGGCAGCTGCAGAGTGTGGTCATCAGATAGTTTGCCTGACGGGTATCTGACAGTGAGCAGAGAACACAGAACTCTCAGTTGAAAACCAAGAGGTCAAGTTCAAGATCAGCATTGCAAACAGTGTGCCACTTTGCCAAGTCCAGCCTGCAGAAATTGTGTTTGACCATACATCTTTCACAGTTTTTTTTTTAAATGTGTTGTGAACATTTAAAACATAGGCAAGCTAATGCCAAATTTTAAAAGTTCACATTTAAGGTTCCTCTTAATAAATGGTAGATCTAAAAACATTGGGTTCACCTTCCTATATAGCTACTGTGAAATGGAGATTAAATGTGTTTCTTACAGAGAAAGGGCAGACCCCACATGGATGCTACACATCTGTGCCTGTTTTCACTGTTCAGGATATACAACTTCAGGAGAGACACAGAAAACAGAAAAGTCAGGAAAGCAAGTAAGAAACCCTGAATATTCAGCTATTGTCACACCTCTCCCTGTGTCCTTTACTTACCAGGTTCCAGGCATTGTTCTCAGAATCAGTAGCAAGAATCATTTAAAGATTCTTGATGATGATGTATGATAATGTAAAAATGATAATGTATGTCTCTGCTCCCAATGCATTCATATTCTAGTGAAGAAAATTGGGCAGTATATCAATAAATATCTGTTTTCAGTAAAAATAATACCTAATATATTTTGAATGCTATTATGAGTCAGTCATTATTCTTTTACTTAGGTGGTTTGTGTTCTTTTATACATATGAATTCCCACAGAAACCACATTGGGAGGAAATAATTACAACCTATCTAGAAATAGGAAATTGAGTCATGGAGATAAGCAATGTGGATAGAGTCACACAGCTAATAAGAGGTGGAATAATAATGGGCCCCCGCTGTCTGGCTTCATAGGGAAGGCATTTAACCCCGGTGCCATTCCATTAAGTTCTAAGTAGTGTGTTAAAAGGGGGCTGATGTGAAATCTTAAAGACATGAGTATACAAAAACTGGGGGTGAAGAACAATTGGCAAAGGGAACAGCATATGCAAAGGATTAGTTTTAGAATGAGCTTGACTCCTTAAGGTCCTAAAATGAGGTGACCAGCATGGCTGTAGCTTGATGGGAAAGGGAGAGTATTAGAAATTTCATGTTGAAGGGGAAAGCACAGGCCACATTCTATCTGGGATTTTTATGGCAAGGTATACTTTCAATTTTATTTTATTTGGGAAGACTGCCATCATCTGATTTGCAGTTTATAAAAAGGATAATCTCCTATTTACCTGGGCTTTTTACAAATGGACCTTAATATGTGTGTCTAGCTTCTTCTTCTGCTATTTCTCCATCACACCATTTGTGTTCTAACTCCAGTATTCTAGCACCAAGTGTTGTGCTTGAAAATCAATTTTGAAGAAACAAAGCCCAGTTGCCAATTTCTGTGGTGTAAGTATTTCCACAATAGTCAATTTCAAGATATCAACAGTTTAACAACCAGTTCACAAAATTCCTCAGTATTTACCAGAGACCTCCTGAGAGCAGTTGTGAGCAGGCTTTCAACTTAATGCCTTGGCTTTCTGAAACTCTGCATGCCCTTAAGTGGTATGCCCTTCCCCTTCCAGTTCTATCTAAAATGCTTAAATTAATCCAGGACTGTGATTGAGAGGAGAACTTTGACCTCCGGATGGACTTGGATTCAAATCTCAGCTTTGTAAATTGGCTACATGATCTTAGATAAAGGCCTTAACTTCTCTAAATAACTGTATCCCATTTATAATATGGAAATGTCACTATTTCCTACCTTAGGATATTGTTATAAAAATCAAATTAAATAATATACTAAAATGCCTTTGGCAGAATATTTGGAATGTTAAATTATATACTTTGTAAGACTTTTATTTGACTCATCTTCTCACCCTCCACAACTCCTGGTTAGGAGCTGGGGAGAGAGATGAAATTTTGAAAATTCACCTTTTGATAATCTATCTTTTGAGAGCTATTTCTGTCTTGTTCTCTAATTTCTAAGGTGCATTCCAGGATCAATACAAGAATCTCTTTTCTTTCATGTGGTAAAAGAATTTCTAAATTTTATAAGACATATCCTGTATATGATATAGGAACACATAGTGGCTTAAATATTAGCATTTATTTTATGATAGAGTTTCCTGATAAAATTGAAGACTACAAATCTCTGGTAATAGAAATTTCTTGCCATTGTATTTTAGTTTGACATTGGAAACTTTGTAAATTTTTTTCTTTACAGGCAGCTGCTAGACATAGTTAATTAAATCTTAGCCTCCTCCTGTCCATTTTATTTGCTGGAGTCCTACAGATACCTCATTTTTAATGTTTAGTTATGTCAACACCAAAACAGCTTTATTCATTGACTATTAAAGATGTAAGTTTTAGTGACTCTGTTGTATCTTGCGACCTTGGTTAAGTCCCAACCTCTCTGAGATTTATCACATTAGAAAGAATTCGGACTCTTAATTGCTCTAAAACTCCATCATTCTGTATTTTAATATGTATATGAGCTCCAAAAGCACCTTCAAATCCAGTAGAAAAATTAATTTAGCACTATAATATTCTTACCAGATTAACATTAGTAAATTTAGGTAGACTGCTATAGCAAATCAGATTATTGAGACAATTATATAATTCAGAATGAAATATATAATATATAAATATATAATATATAAATATATACATATATACTGAATTATATAATTTAGAATGAAAGTGAAAGAAATAAATAAAAACAAGAATTATGGTTCTAAAGGTATTGGAACATAATGTGTAGGTCTATTAACAAATCATTAGAACTGCAAAGTGTTCTGTATTTATGGTTACAAAATCATTAAAGTTGTGTTTTTCTTTGTATTCATTTTTTTTTTAGAAATCCCACATTGAAATCTTGCCTAAAGATATATTCTATCCAATAGCATGTCAAATATGCATAAATCCAGGAACACTTTTAGTGACCTTGTTAAATTTTAAAAGTTATTTGAGAAAACTAGAAATGAGGAAATCATCTATCAAATCAGATGTCTCAATTCCATCATTCCTGTATATGTATTCTGCTTTTATCCATGTATTCATGGTTTAAAACCTTAGAATGGTGCCTGCCCTAACATATGTACCTAATGCACACCATTTTTTTTAACTCAAAGAGTGACAATACTATGTTCTTAATCATCTCAATACACTGCCAACATATTTAAAGCAGTTACTTGCTAGTTCCTAAAAATGCATATGCAGACTGCAATATCTTAATAGCACAACGAATGAGGCTTGTACCTTTTGAACTACTAAAGCAGTTGCATATCACTCTTCAGTAATGCAGGGCCTAAGTCCAGGAACAGATTGCGGCTTACTGTTAAGCATTTTATATCAGCTGGTGAGTAGTTGCTATGACCAGGATCAAAAGAATTTTATCCTTACACATATTTCAGAAGGCAATAAGTAATACGCTCCCTGCATTGCTTGTTATCTCCAATTCCTAAAGCAGGGACAAATGACACAAAATCTTTCCTGGCATGTTTCATAGCTTGGGTGACTGCAAATTTTTGTTATTGAGCATGTGCAATTATCAATTGCATTTTTCTTGATTGGGCATTGTACATCTCTGGTCTGTTTAGGAAGGAGATCTATGAAAATTGAAAGGGAATGCTTAAAAAGGCATGAATTTGAAATTTTACATGCTGAAAAATATGTGTCCCTAAAACAAGGACAAATGATTTAATAAATGTCTGACTTATACTCTTTCACCTGTATTATTTCTATTATCCTTTAAATGCTAAAAATATGAAGATTATATTACAGACTCTCTGAAACCTCAAACTTCTCTGATGTGGTGCTTTAGAGTTAGTTCATGAATAAAACACTACTGTCGTTCCACCCTCAGTGTACAGCAATTAGGATGTCACTGATGACATCATTGAAATCCAAGAGTAAGGTCTATAACATATTCCCACCTCAATTCTGGAAAATGGAAATCTTCCTTTAAAAAAAAAAAAAAAAAAAAACCTCACACTGTTGCTCTCATTGATCAACCAAGAGAGTTTAATGATTCATGCTGCTGGAAAACACTCTGTTTCTATCCAAAAAAGTCCACAGAGGCCAAGAAAGGCTGTCCTTATATACCCAGGCACTTTTCCACAAGAGGTGAGAAAACTCCACCCATCCATAGACTTGCCCAATTTGGCTCTGGGGTAGCACTGGACCCCAGGCAGATTAAACACTGAAGCCATAATATACACAAGCCTTTGAAGAGGCCCAGTGGTACCTGTTGCCACCAGGGAACCGGAAAGCCCACATGACTGAGATCTTCCGGTGGTTTGACATTCTCTCCTCAGGCTTTGCTGGAGAGGTTACCACTGCAGTGTGACTCAGCTGTGAGCCAAGGCCAGGCCTTCCTCAGTCCTGAGGGAAGAATAGAGGAGAGAGAACCGAATGTTTGCTAATGCAACTGCCATCTGCCACCGCTAAATCTTATGGTGACAGAGTGCACGTTAATGCCAGATAGACTAAGAACACTCACCATCTGTTCATTGCCCTGAAATAAAATTAACTAGGTCATCTGGATTTGGAAACCTAGCTGGAATTGTTGACATCTATTCCCAACGTTAACGATGGAAATTTTCCCCCAACTTAACATCAATCATATTACCCCGAGAAACATGTTTCACTCTAATTCTCAAGTAAAGAAAGTAGTTAACAGATAGTACAATTTATGTGTTAACAATCAATAAAAGATTTTCTACCTTCTACATTATTGTATTTGTAAGCAGTAACATTACAAATTTCTATCCAACTGAATCTTTCTACAAGAAAACAAAACAAAACAAAAAATGTTAATGAATTTAACTAAAAAGAATAAGCAAAAACTTTAGGATCTTAGTTGACCAGCTGAAGAGATTCAAAATTCTTAATTTCCAAGCACTCACACCAGAAAGAAGCAACCAAAGACTTAAGACATTTTATTTCTGTTTAACTTCTTAAAATGTGTTAGCCTGTGGCAACTGAATTTAGGATATGACTAAATGAGTGGTGAAAATAGTTTCTATCCCCCATGAGAGTAGCAGGAAACAGCATATTCAATTTCTGCACTCGCTCTCATCTTCCAATCAACACCTATTATTGTGTTTTTTATGTGTCTTAGTCTAAAGTTGGTCCTGGTCAGTATAGGTCTGGCAGTGAATTTCAGCTAGATGGGAGAAAAGAAAAGAAAAGAAATGATTATTTTTAGTTCTTTAAATGAGCCCCAACCTGAAATTTAGTTCTTCCAAAGAACGATCCTTAAAAGATTCTGTTTCAAAGTATCAATTTAAATCAACTTATGCAGGGGAAGGGTTCCTGCTTTTAGGAGTTTAGGACATCAATTACAGGAAATTACATAGTTCATTTAAACAATATATAATATCCTGATTTAAAATACATCTAGTGGAGTTATAGTTAGGTCCCAAGAGATTTAAGTTTTGAAAGAAATGTTTTGAGCTGGATTAGTGACCAACTTCTCTTAATAGCCTTCTCATATTAACAATATCTGGTCATAGGAATTTTTCTAACATTTTCTTACACTGATGTTTTAAAGAATCTAAACAGAATTTATTTTCAACTTATTACTGAAAACCTAAGGAGTTACCTCTGTACAATCATTATTAAGTTTATTGTTCTGAAAAAGAAAGAGACTTAATTTTTCTTATTCCTCTCTAGATAAATGAGATATAAAGACTATGCATAAAATATGACAAAACTATATAAAAAGTCCCAAAGGAAAGACACCCTGACTCTACAAGCAAAAATAGGTCCACATAATTCTCTCACGTAGTACCTTATTTATTTATTTATTTATTTATTTATTTATTTATTTATTTATTGGTATAGCTTCAATCACAGTATACATAGTATTTATTTCTAGGTTCCCTTAATACTTGTGTCTCTATCCCACTGGGTCCCTAAGAGTTTCATGAAATCAAGCACTACTGTGATTGTATTCATTACTTTATCTTATTATCAAAACAGTGTCAAAAATATAGTGGGCACTCACTAAATATTTGTTGAATTAATTTTTAAAACATATTTAGGGTCTAGTAGAATATATTGAAAAATAAACATGTCATAGTTAGATTCTTTATTTCACTATTTATTTATTTATTTAACAAATATTAATTAAGCATATGCTATATCAACAATGTCCTTAGAGATATGAGTATATAAATGAGTAAAATGTATATAACTACTGACGACATGGATCTCACTGTGAAGGAGACCATTTCTAGGCAATAAAAATACATCATTGTAGGTAAACACATAATTGTAAAGGTTCATATTATTACAGGGTAAAAGTAATAATAGAGCCTTGACTTACCTTTTGAGATCAGGAAATGAAGAATGAATACATGAATGTAAATAAACAGAGAAATAAAAATATTAGAAAGAAGAAAGACCATTGAGGCCAGTTGCCAGGAAATAAAACATGTTTTCTGGAAAAGTAAAACCAGTGTTGAGTGTTAATTCTTCTTTTTCTTCGAGGGCCATATACAGCTCAGAGGCATCTAACAGTTAATATGTAAGCTCTGTTGGAATATAGTACTGCTCAAGAAAGTTTGTTTTCAAATACTTTGAGCTTTCAATTTTTACTCGTTTTTATTTGCTGCTTTTAAAATTAAATATATTTACATTGTGCCATCTTCTTTTTCACAAAGTATTCAAAATATCACAAGGTGTTCTTCTTTGGTTGGTTTAGAAGCATCAAGAATGAAAGTTTATTCTCAAATTGGTTTCACACCCCTTAAGAAAATTCTGAATGTCAAAACAACAACAAATAGACTGGGGGAAGATAAGTATAATCAAATCAAATTGTTTCCAAGTGAATTACTTTTAAACATTTTCCAGGAGGCAATATCGTTCTTTAAAATAATTATTATATAGATATGACTAATAGCAGAACTGTTATTCCAAGAATGATATGTTTCTTTAATACAGATTCATTAAACATTTGAGAAAGAGGGTTAAACTGCAAAATATTTCCATTGAAGAGCTACTAATTTGTAGAATTTTAAAAGATTGTGTGTCAAAATTACAGGGAAAAAGAAAAAAAAAAACAGCATTTGTTTTGGAAGCTAGGCCCACAACCTATCAGAGCCAATAAAATTGGACAGTGACCATGAACTCATTTTCAAAGCTGGGATTTTGAGTGCTTAGGTTGTGGCAGTTATTATTTCCTGAATAAGACTTTATGCTGAATCCAGAATTCACTCTCTGCTCTTCAGCCAAGAGAGGAAGTAGCAAGGGTAACCAAGTTTAACACTTGCTCTGGGGATTTCTCTAGTTGAAGCTAAAAAGAGACTATCACTGTGTAGCCAGGCCTGGACTTAGCACGTTCTGTATTTAGATGGCTTGTCTAAGCTCACCAGACCACAATATAACTCTGCCTTTTGTTCCTACAGACCCAAAAGAAAAGACTGGGTACAGGGTGGGGATACAGGAGCCAGCAGGAAGCAGGTGATGTGAGAAGGGAAGAAGGAGGGAAGAAAGGAAGGGAGGAAGAGAGGGGCTGAAGAAGAGAGGCCCTATGTCTGTCACCTCGGAAGGTCAACAGAACCGAGGTGAAACTCTAGCCCTCCTGTTTTCCTTTGAGTTAAATTACATATCTAATCACTTGGTGCTCTTTAGTTGCAGAATGTGTATGCAGTAGTAACTACTTCAGAGAGTACTTTTCAGTGCCTGCAGACAGGAAACAGTAAATGTTAGCTTTTATGTCTGCCATTATTACTAGATTTTATGTTACAGTCTATGTAAGAGTGAAAAGGAATAAAATAATGAGTTTTGTGGTGCCCTTAATGATGCCATTTCTTTCTACCATCTCTGAAGCACCCATCTGTACCTCAATTAACCTTCCCCAATTTGAATTCTTTAGATAAGAAGCAAAGGAACTGTTCAGAACAAAAAGGTTGAGCAACCTGCCCTAGAACTGATCTTCCCACAGGCACTCTCTTAGAAGTGTTTCCAATCAGATAGTTGCTTGGCATGCCCGAACCTTTTTTAATTTGTTTTTATTTATATTTTTAAGCAATTTAAGAAATTTACTTTTAGGAGGCAAAATTAAAATAACATATTTAACTAAGTCAAGTCTTGCTCTCCAGCTAGTTTTAATATATCTTTCTAAAATAATCTCAAAAGCCCTAGCCAGGTAATCAAAGCAAAGCATCTAGTTTATCTCAGGAAAAAAAAATCAAAAATAAATAAAGTAAATGGAAAGTAAGAAAACAAGTTTTTAACACCACAGCTTGAAAGTTGATTGTAATACCATTTAGGAAATAAAAATAATATGGACATACAATGTCCTTCAAAATAAAATTTGGTTTTTAGACATCAAGTCATATGCTTCTGAGAAATGGGAGAGTTTTATGATTTCCTGTGAAAGTGTCAAGACACAAAGATATTTTCTTTTTTGATGATATACTGTGATTCCAGGGAAATTTCTGAAAATATATTTTAAAGACTTTTTTAAAAAGAAGAAAAAGAAAAAGAAAAAAAACTGGCAAGTAAATAATTATAGTGTTCTTTCAAAACACCCAAGAAGAAAGGAAAATAATTTTACCTTAACAGAAAAAAAAAATTCACAATGAGTAGAGATGGAGCAAGGGTTTAAATCTTCATGTCATTTCAAGTTTGTCAGACAAAGTAATGGGGGAGAAATAACCTGAGCAGTGAACATCAAATTTCCTGATTTTCCTATAACTTTTTTTTTAATCTTTATTTTTTATTTTTATGTGGTGCTGAGGATCCAACCCAGTGCCTCACACATGTGAGGCAGGAACTCTACTACTGAGCTACAGCCCCAGCCCCGCATGTAACTTTTGGAAAAGATCTATTTTGTAACAGAATGTCTTCTTACTTCTATTCCAAACTGAAGATTTGTATCTAGAGAGTTTCCTTTGGGGATTTGGATAGCTCCCCAAGCCCAATGTTTCTTACAAGATTTTCAGGTGGTGACAAAAGGAGGTGTGATGCCTTCCCACCTCTTGTTTTACCTAGAACTTTCATTTTCATAGACTTTGCTACTCCTCAAGTACTACTTTGCTATTATGGTAGGAACAGTCACTGCTCTTCCATGAGTCTACTACTTCACTACTTCACTTGTGTATTCATTTCTCAACAAGTTACAGTATCTTCTATGACCCCAAAGCAGCACAGAGTAAGAACAAGGCGGTGGGTGGTGTAGCCATTGCAATAATAAGAAAACAGTGTACTGATGGTTATTTATTTTGATTGAGCTATCAGCAGTATATGCTGATAGATTTCAAATGGTGATTAAAAGCAAAGTGTGTTACTGTGCTAGTTCTCAATACTATTTCAAAATATCTGAGATAATCAACTTTAAAAAGTCAAGGTTTATTTTGACTCACAGTTTCAGAGATTTCAGTTCATGGTCACTTGACCCTTTGCTTTAGGCCTGTGGAGGCACAATATATCATGGTGGAGCATGTCACAATGAAGGTTTGTGTACCTCACAGTGGTCAGGAAGCAGCTAAGGATAGAAAGGGGCTGGGGGCCAGTATCCTCTTCAAGGATGTGCTCACAATGACCTAATTTCATCCAACTAGGCCCCATCTCCTGGGGTTTCCCATTAGTTCTATAGGTTCCTGCCCAAGCCTTTGACACATGGGCCTTCCAAACCATAGCAGTTATCAAGAAGGACTCCCAGGTTGCTCATTAGAGTAGATGATGGTCTCGTTAATTCAGTTGTAAAACCAGGAAGGAATAGATTCAAGAGTTTGAGGAAATCAAAAGTTTCATTTTTAGTATAAAATTTTGAACTATTAGAGCAGGTAGACCTTTATGTCCAAGAGTTAGATAAATAACAAAGGAGATTTAGAAAAAATTAATTTGTTGTTTGTTTTTAAGTGGTATTAAAATCCATGGGATCAAATGAGATCATCCAAACAGAAAGTATACAAAGGGAAGAGAAAAGTGTCTAGAACTAAGCTCTGGAATACCTCAACATTAAGAGAAAAAGAGTCAGAAAAGTTGATTATGAAATGGAAATTGTGAGATAAAAAGATAACCAAGAATGTGATGTCCCCCAAACCAGATGAACACAGTGTATCCAAAAGGGTAACTGTCAAACACTGATTGTGTGAGGTGGACTAGGAAAAGGGTAGAGATTTTACCACTATGTTTCATTCACTTTACAAGTGGTCACTGCTGAAGAAGTTGAGAGAAGTGTTTCAGTGGAGTAGTGTACATCAATTAATTAAATCATTTCCTTATGGTCATAATAGAAATTATACCATTAATGCATAGAATACAGAATATGAGTCTTGTTCCTGCATTCCTCTGCTTAGCCTTGTGTCTGACAAATAACAGATCCTTATTAAATAATTGTTGAATATTGAATATCAGCTTCAATCAATGCTTTATTTTGTGTTGTCCACCACAAATGGATACTTTCAAAATGCAGAAATGGCAACCATGTATTTGTCTTACATATTCCCAAAACATCTGTGTTTTCTTTTAGATCCTTCAGCAATGAAACTGAAAAAATATGGCGGTCATAGAGAAAGGATTAGCATTTCAATGAAGAATGCCAACAAAACATCAGTTATTTGCTTCTAACAATAAATTGAAGAGGAAGTTTCATCATCAGACTTCTCAGATGTGTCATAAAAGGTAATATGCCTTCTACCTGGCTCTTTCTGAAGACTCTCACCTTTGAGCATGACAGGGATGGCCACTCTGTAGCTGTCATGATAGACCACATGGAGAGCACCTAAATAGAGAAATATCCAAAAAAAAAAAAAAACCCAGCTTTTCCTAGTGCAGGTGCCAGATTATAAGAAAGGTAGCCTTAAATGAGAGTCCAGCCCCAACTTCCATATGACTACAGCCATTTGGGAGACTTAAGGGAGAACCACCTGACTGAGTTCATTCCAGTCCTAGAATTATCAGTCACTACACCATTACAATTTAATTTCATAAAGGTGAAATGGATTTTGTTATCCAGCAGTGAATAATTGAACAGACAACAGTGCATATATTCTGGCAGGATAGAAATAGGTTCAATCAGCATAAGTTATTTTGTGACTCTCCTAAAAACATATTTATGGAAGAGAGAAGATTAGAAGAGTTGCTAAAAAGGCCCATTTTTTTGAGAAAACAGATTTCTGGGCTCACTGAAAGGTCTTGTAATATTTTGACATAAGCCAGAATTCCATTGGCCAATTCCATGTCAGAAGGATGGCAGAGACAGGACTTTAGATCACAGCAACAGTTCTTTCATCTTGTTTTGGTACCACAATTAAAAAACAAGTAACACAGAGCATATTTGCAATCAAAACACAATGCTGCAGAAGTCGTACTTTCTCTTGCTTCTTTTTCTCCTCCTGATGGCACAGTTTAAGTTTACTGGTCCAATCAGACTTTAGAAAGTGATGAATAAACCAGGTCACAGGAGCACAAGACTGGGAACTTGCTCTTTTTCATTCCCCTTTAATCTGGGAAACAGTCAGTGAAGAAAATGTTAACATTTTGTGCCTCTGTTCATTGGCATCCTGGTAGTTTCACCTAAACTATGTTACCTGGATTTCAGATCTGTGATTTTTCGTTTTGCTACAATTACATAATTCAATTATATAAGACTTATACATCATCTTATGTAAAAAAAAAAAAAAAAAAAAGCTATTTCTATATTCCCCTCCTCATTGCACCATTGGGTTAGCAGGATCGAGAGGATTCAACAAAGCCATTCTGTACACAACCTGTCTCATCTTCTGTCTGGTAGTCAACAGGCTCATCCTAGATCAGGCTCCAGCACTTTTACCAACTGGAAAGTAATTCTACCCATTCTTACAGTGCTTTTACAAGTGTCCTTCCCAACCAGGAAGATTCCACTCCTCTCATATTCTCACATAAGCCTTTACCTGCCACATAGAATCCAAATGGTTATCTCCTCCAATGACTTCTTTCACCTCAGCATCTAACTTTTATGCTCCCATGTTTTCTAAATGCCTTGAATATTCTAAACAATGACCAAATGCACCTTTTTACTTTGCATATTTTCTGTAATTTGATATCTTTTAGATTGTAAATTTGTTGATGACTACGTCAAGGTCTATTGAATTTGTTTTAGAACTAGAGTAGTACATCATTGTATTAAATGATAATTTAATAAAAATTATTTTGAAGTAATAATGACTATATGTCCTTTCTAATTAAAAAACTCAATCCCTATATGGAGGCCTTCTCAGACTATTTATCTTCTTCGTCGTTGTCAATATTTACAATAATCAATTAATTTGAATGCCATAATTCTTAGTTTGTTTCTGAAAAAAATGTCTCTTGTACATGATAAGAATGTGGTGCTATTAAACTGATTCACCTTTGTCTCTTTCTACAAAAAATGAGTAAGTAAAATAGGAGAAAGTAAAATTCCATAGAGAATAAAGAAAGAAACTATTCAGCACTATTTAATGATTTAAAGAAAGAGACAAAATATCCCCATAAAACTTCCCTATGGGCACATTAAAATTCTATGTCATACATGCTTTGGGGAAATGTTACCTATTAGGTTAAAAAATAGTAGAAGGGAGAATCCATTCTATACTTTGCACTGTTACTCAGTCCATGCCTCTTTTCGCCCCTGGGATTCAGCCAGCAAGCCCACTGGTCTTTATTAGGGGAACATGGTGGCTCTGGATAGAACTCCTGGCACACTTGCTTGCATCCTAATGACTGGCCCATTCGACTGCTTGGTGAACTGTGGAGAGCAAACAGAATTGTTTTCCACCAGTTCTGTTTGCAGCAAAGAATTCTTTCTAATTCCTCTGTCCTGTGTGTTGCCAAAATTCTTAAAATACTATTCATGGAGATTTTTTTTTTTTTTTTTGTAACCCGCCTTGGAGCCCAGATGTAGGAACCCAGCCAGTGCAGCTGGTGTAACTTGGCTGAGTCTCAGAGATAATTCAGTGTTTGAACAGTCTTCCTTTTCTTATGTTGATATTATTTTGGAAATTTTTGGAATAAATGCCCATGGATGTGCAGGTTGACGGACTAAGCAGCAAAACAGACTAATGTTCTATCCATGTAAGGGCTTTATCAAACTAGATAGATACAAAAAAAAAAATCTTATTTCTCCTTTCCTCAAACCCTCTGCCCTGAATGGAAGAGACACACTTGTCAGGGGAGGGGAGAAATTAGGACGATACTCCTTTAGCTTTATCTTTTCTTCAAAAGACTATGTTGTGAGTATAAACATATTATACCCAGAAGCAAAATTTAACAAGCAAGAGAATTTTAGGAGTGAAAAATACTCATTCAGAAATTCCAACACAAAACCCAGTGCTGCTTAGGGCAATGAAAGTGATTTTACACTAGACTTTCCTTCTGCTAAATGCTGGCACCACATTCACCACTTATAAAGCAATTGCATTTTATAGCTGACACCATATTATACCGATATGGCATGAATATAATATTAATCTCTCTGACCTACATTCCAGTTTGTATTCTTCCATGGAATTTGATGATAATAATAGTAGTAACTATTGGTGGAGGACTTACTGAATTGTGTTATGTGTGTTACATGGATTAACTCATTTCATTCTCCCAACAAATGTACAAGGAAAGTGTAATTACTGTGCCTATTTTGCCAATAAGGAATCTGCAACCTAAAGAGTTTAAGTGATGGACCCAAGGACTCAAAGCTAGTAAATGGCAGAGCTGGGATTTGAGCCTAAGCCAACTAATCCCAGAGCCTGAATCAGAATGCTACATTGTGCCACCTTTTCAAGGAAGAGGAAGGATGCCTGCTAAAATACAAGGAGCTGTACACAGCCACCGCTGTGCACAGAGGATTGTGTTCTGCTTTATTATCCATCAAGTATGTCGCAATGCAAAGAGCTTAAGAACTGACTAGTCAGCTATGCTGAAATTTCTCTCCTCAAGGAAAATCACCTGTTTTGCTCTTTCTCTGCAGACTGACTAGTTAATCTGATAAATAAATAAAAGAAGGTGGTATTAATGATGGGTAATTATTTGATATGCATCCCTTCCCTGACTCATATATGTTTTATCAGAAATTATTAGTGCCTTAATAAAGACTGAGTCATGTGAGAAACTCCAGCATAGGATGAATGGCAGAGCAATTCTCCATCACTAGATGTTTCACCACTCTTCAAACATACAGCCTTTTATGTTACAATCTACTGCACCTGTGCTGATCTTTAGCCAACCGTAAAACAAAACACTGGAACTTCCTTACAATTGCTGATCTTAGAATTCTCAACTTTTTCCTTCTCCCTATATATTTAAATAACTCAACAACAGCATTAAATGTAAAATAGAAGACCCTACCTTGTTGTTTTTTTTTTTTTTTTTTTTTTTTTTTGGAGAGTGATTTAACACTTCCTCCTAATGCTGCCTGAATTCTAATGGTGTGTTATTTGTGCAAATGAAGTTCTTTTCAAACTTCAGATCCCAGGAGCTTTTAAGACATCAGCATTTGGGCAGCAATGCATGTTCATACTAGCTACAGATCTTGTGTTGTGCCAAACTTTCCAGACCATACAGAATTGTAAGGAGAGACATATGAAGATAATGTTTCCAATATGAAATAGCTTTCAGAATTGGGAAAAAAATTTAATAATAACTCTAACTTAAGGATATTAAAGGTATTTAAAACTATCATCAGTAAGACTCTCCCTTTGACCCTTATAACTCTAACATGGGCAAACAAACACAACATAAAAACAAAGAAAGGAGAAGGGGAACATCAGGAATTTTAGAAAGGAAAAAAAACGTAAAGCCATCTTCCAAATATGTAAATCCTTTCAGTGTGGACTATTTTGTACACCATGTTGTTATTGCAAAAGCCATTAATGTTATGGTTTGTCCTGGAATTTAAGTGTCAGATAATAAACACAGTGGGACTGGAAATAATGATATAACATCATGAAATTATCATCATATGACTCTAAAACATTAGAGAACACATCATGAAAATAATCATGATTTACAACTGGAGTAAAGCTTGGTGACTCTATTTTTCAGGGGGAACTTGGGAAAATGACTGGAATCAGCAAGAGAGAAAGGGTCACAGAATTCACTTTCATGCATGTAGAGTGTCTTTAGATCATAATTAGAATTTCACATTTTTATGGCTTTTAGTCAATAACTTTCTATTCATCTGACATAAAACATAAGAGAAAAAACTTCACCTGTGTTCATCAAAAGCTAATATCTTAAAGTACTTGAAGAACTCAAGCACTGTATGTTAGTGCAGACATGTTTCAAAAATAGCCACTGAACCAATCCCATTACTGGGAGGACTGCTGCACTGTATAATTACATTTGACAGGTTTTCAGAACTCTCCTCCTTCAAATTACCTGAATTTGAGTGAAAGCCAGAGGGCCATCTTGAAAATTAATGGAAAAAAATGAATGTACTTTTCTGAAGTATCAAACCTGATATGTCATAGCACAGAATTCTGGTAGCCTTAGAAGTTAATGTTGAAAAAAATAAAAAGACTTCTCAAGCACCTGACTTCAAGTGTATATGCTATCATATATGAATAATAATGTCTAATGGAAAAAGAGCTATTAATAAATCAGAGAATCTGGTCACAGTGGCACATACCTATAGTCCCAGCAATTCAGAAGGCTGAGACAGGAGACAGGAAGATTGAGAGTTCAAAGCCAGCCTCAGCAAAAATAGGGGTGCTAAGCAACTTAGGGAGACCCTGTCTCTAAATAAAATACAAAAAAGGGCTGGGGATGTGGCTCAGTGGCCAAGTGCCCTGAGTTCAATTCTCAGTAACAAAACAAAACAAAAAAAATTACAGAAAGCATTCTTGTTGGCATTGATGTTTTTAATATGAGATTATTTATGTAACTAATGTCTTGTAACTCCAGTGAATTTATTCAACACCCGTCTGAGAAATTGCCAGAACTATGCAAGAAAAGAACAAAAGATAGTCTCCTGCCCTTGACATGGAGAGACTCACATGCACAACTTAATAGAACACACTACCATTCCTAAATGTAAGCCCTGATGCTGTGAAGCTACTAAACAAAAACAGGAAAAATACTTCAAGACTTTGGGGTAGGCAATGATTATGGGAGTACAAGCCCCAAAATATATGAAGTAGTAGCAAAAATACACAAATAGAATTACATCAAACAAAAATGTTTCTGCAGAGCAAAGAAAACAATCAACACGTGAAGATGCTTTCTACAGAAAGAGGAAATATTTGCCAACCATTCTTCAGATAATTGCTCTCCTGAATATGTTAGGAACTCAAAAAAATTAACAAAAAACTCCAGCTAATCTGATTAAAAATGGTAAATGATTTGAATACACACTTTATCAAAAGAACACAAATTGCCAACAAATATAAGAAAAAAAAAAGATTTAAAGTCATTAGGCATCAGAGAACTATAAATCAAAATTACCAAGTAATATCTCACACCAATTAGACAGGCTATCATCACACGCATGAAAATATCTGTTTTTACCAAAACACACATGAAAAGTTGCTGGTGAGGATGAGCATAAAAAGGACTCATATATACTATTGGTAGGAATATATACTTGTACAACATTATGGAAAACAGTACAGCTGTTTATAAACTCGTAATTGTTCTACCACATGATCCCTCCAGCCCATTTCTGGATAGATGTTCATAGGAAATGAAATCAGTATACCAAAGAAGTACTTGCATATCCATATTTATCTTGGCAACTATTCACAATAGCTAAGACATAGAATCAACTTAGATGCCCATAAACATTGAATGGATAAAGAAAGTTTGCCAGATGTGTGGTCCACCCTTCTAATCCCAGTGATGTGGGAGGCTGAGACAGAAGATTCTCTAGTTCAAGGCCAGCCTCAGCAATATAGTCAGGCCCTATGCAACTTAGTGATACCCTGTCTCAAAATAAAAAGAGCTGAAGATGTGACTCAGCAACCCTGGGTTCAATTCCCAATACAAAAAAAATGAAATAAAATAAAATAAAGTTGATATACATGTGCAATGGAATAAAGAAGAATGAAATCCTGTCATTTGCCGTTAAATAGATCGCACTTGAGGACATTATATTACATGAAATAAGCCTGATGTAGAAAGACAAATACAGCACATTCTTTCAGATGTGGAAGTTAAAATAGAAAGTTGATTTGAATGTAGAATAGTGTTTACTACAGGTAAGGAATGGGGAGCAGAGTGGATTAAGGGAGATTGAGTTTGATCTGTGCACACTGCATGTGTGTATTGAAATATCACACTGAACCATTAATATGAAAAATTAATATGCATTAATAAAAAATAAAATAATAGAATGTGGCATAAAAATTGTTCATCAATATATTTTAAAAATTGATAAAAATGATAAATCATGGCTGGTTTTGTATATTTCTCACAATTAATATCCACACATACTCTTCTTGCATCCACTGAGTTCCTACTGAGTTAAATGTTAATAATCCAGAGTTTACAAAAGTCATTACCTATTAATCAACTGATGTTTGAAAAACATTTTCTGTTTTACCTATGTCCTTGGCTCTTAAAGACTTATCTCAGCTATAGAAAAAAAAAACATTTTAGAACACTTTAAAACTCCATTCCCATTATTATGTATTCCTTATTTGTAGGCAGAGACATTGAGGAATAGAGAGGCATTAACATGATCTATGGGAAATATATAGGAGTGAGAAGGGATATCCATGAATGTCACAAGAGAATAAACTTGCAGTTCATCTCCCCAGCTGTATGTTGAGAATCAAATAGAGATATTTATAACATCAAGCAATATCACATTTCTGAATGAAATTTATATTTTGCAAATGAATATATAGTACATTTCCCAGTCTACATTTCAAATCAGATTGTGATATTTCTGTCTAGATGCATTATTGGAGATTAAATGTACTGTCTTATTTTTGTGTGTCTACAGTTTATCATTCCAGCCATAACATTGCCAATGCTCCTTAATATTATATTGCACACACTTTGTATATATTTAGGGTAGGTTTATTCTTTTTTACAAGTTAATTTTTCTCAATTATTTCCCCCTTCATAATATTTTTTAAATTTAGTTTTGATTTTTAAAAAATCATCATGTTCACTTTAGAAAAAAACAGATGGAAGAACAAATAATTGTCATATATATTTTATATTTGGACCATATAAAGAAAAATAAATTATTGTCAGTTCTTAATGACTATAGATATTTATTGACCTTACTCCACAACCCCAACCCTTCTTCTAAAGTTTGATGCTTCCTTCCCCTGAAGGCAAATGAATGAATATAATTTTGTGTCTGTCTTCTTTCACTCTCTCTCTGGGAAGAAGTCACTTTTGAGATTGTAAACTTGAGCGGAATAACTGAAGATATCCAGTCCCATCCTCCTTCCTTGTGGTGTGAGCTTCAAAGAGAATAGGTGACCGCCATGATGAGTCTCTGTGACTACAGCAGTGTGGCCTCAGCCTATCCAGACAAAGCTGCCTCATTCGGCTGAGAAGGTTTATTTGTTTTCCACACATGCCTTCCAGCCTAGCCTCTATAATTAGCACAGATGCTCTTTTGACTTCTATCTATCTTGATTCCGTTTTTATGTATGTGATTTTCTCAGCCAAGAAAGGTAATGTGAGGTTATTGTAAAATAGTACCCCTCTTCTCCAGGTGATTTCAAAGATTAAGAATCCCATGGCAGACAATGAGTCAAGTATGTTCTACACATGATCCCCATGTATCTCTTAAAAAAATTAATCAACTAATTAATTAGAAAGAATTTCATTATCTAATAGGAAATAAGTAATTTCCCAAATTACTTATTTCCTATTAGAAAGAAAAAAATAAAGACTTCTTCTTCCTCCTTTCAACATCTTTTCATGGTCATTTGTTAATAATGTTGTGGTCATCTTATATAAGAATAGAGATATATAAGGAAAAAAAGTCCCTTTGATGGTAATGGAGTCTCAGTGTATTTAAAATCTCTCTCTAAAATGTTTAGGCTTTGTTTTTTCTTACGTGTGTGTGTGTGTGTGTGTGTGTGTGTGTGTTGATTTTGGCAAATTTGTTACACTGGGATCACACTAATGTTACCAACTTTGGAAAGAAAGAGGCACTGAGATGGAACAAATGAACAAGTATCCATAGTGTGTGTGATTTTCTTTAGGAAATGATGTATAGTTAAAGGTGATTAAAATACTCCCAAGGAATCTGGCAGTGCATTAGATAATACTGCATTAAAAATAACTACATAGTAATATGGGACTTTTGTTAAAAGCTGAAAATATCTCTTGGATTTTTTTTTCCATTCAGTATCCTTAGATTATAAACCATTTGGGAACATTGTGGTGTATTTGGGTATTTAAAATGTGTAAAATGTATTGTCAATCATTTTCAATATTATATCTAGATTAACGCTTCAGGCTTTATGCTGAAATTACAACAACGTTTTTAAAGTCTTTAACTGTAAAAATAACTAGAATAAGATAGTTTCCTCTCTTGAGAAAGCATCACTAACTATTTTTAAAATAACTTTTTATAAAATACCAACAAAAAAGGAAATAAAACATTAATTTTCTTATAATTCCAAGAATATCTACTATGTATTGATACAATTAACAAAATCTAATCTCCTTATTAAAGTGTGAAACCAATCAATATATTGGGTCCAGCAATTTTTCAATGTTAATTTTATATTTGAAACTAATCGTGCAACTGTTAATTTCATAAATGACTGTCTTAATTTGATTTCCCTGGGAAACATATATTGAGATTCTGAGACAGATATGCGGATGCATGAGTTTGTTGAGGAAGATTCAGGAATAATATCTTTAAGAAAGTGGGGAAGCGGATTAGGTTGAACTATGAAGATTTCCTACAGAGACTTCAGTGGATCTCATTGACAGTGCATCTCTGGAGTAAGGATGGCACCTCAGAGATGTTTCACTAGGAGATAAGACACCTGGAACCACTTGACCTGTTTCTGCACAGAATTGGATGCAGACTGTCCCTGGGAATGGACATCACCTTAGGTGAGCCAGTTCCTTTTGGCTAAGATCAGTTTCCAGGGAGGAACTCAGCTATAATCTGTCAATAGCTAAAAGAATGAGATCGTCCCCACTGACAGGCAACCAGGTGAAGCTTTGCACCATCCACACTGCACTGCCGTGAAGGGAAGGATGAGATAAAAGAGGCTGGATGAATTGCTTCCTTTTATAAAGAGCACATTGGTAAACAAATCATGATTATTATGAGGACAGTTGTACAATACTATAGTAGAAGTGGATTACATACTTAAAAGGAACATAATTAGGGTTTTTGTTATAGTTTTTGTCTAAAGCAATGCTCAATGTCTTCAGTAGGTGGAATTATTTATTACACAAGGACCGCTCTTTTATACCTAATGTATTGTTCCTTCACTTCAGGAATGTTGTATTTTGGAGGCCCCTATTACTTTAATTGAGCACTTTCCATAAACCAGGAATGGTGCTAGAAACTAGAAGATAGGGAGAAGGAGATGTCTGCTTCCTAGAGCTCACTGACTGGTAGAACAAAGCACAATTGAACAGGAAATAGCAAGCCAGGGACAAGTGTTTTCATAGTACTGTCCTAAGGTTTACCCAGACTAGATTAGTCCTGTGTTTTCACCAGGTAGCCTTGAGTGAGGCATGATAAGAAACTGCAAAAAGAGTTTTAGTTTGTTATACCCACAGTTCCCAGAAGAGAGCACAGCCCAAAGCCTGTTAGGGAAAGGACCAGAAATGGTCGTGAGGCAGTGGAAGAAAGAAGAACCACTGAGGAGCACCTTTTCTATGGTTTCTAAAGGAAGAAGAGGATGCAGGATGAACAGGCTCAGGAGGGGAAATCCTAAACATGTGCAGCAAGCTCTAGGCCACAGAGAGGAAACCACCCTTCCTTTGCTTTTTCATTTCATTCATAACCTCAACAGACTGGATAATGCCCACCCACAGAGGTGAGGGCAGATCTTCACTCAGTATACTTATTCAAACACTAGTCTCTTCTGGAAACATACTCAGGGACACACATGGAATTAGTGTTTGCCAACTACCCAGCTACCCCTTAATCCAATCAAGTTGATTCCCCAATTAACCACCACACCTGGGTTATATGGTACCTGATTCTGGGTCAAATAGGGTGGGTGAACTGTGGCCCAGAGTATGAGATCCCCAAAAGAGGGAATATCCGGAATGTAGACTTAGTCGGCTTCTCAGGAAGGGGAACTAGTTAGCCTCAAAACTAGATGAAGATAGAAATTTAAAAAAATTATATTACAGCCTGATTGGGAGTAGGAAACTTCAGAGATGATAATTTCTCAGAAAGTCTCATGAAATAGCTTTGAAGTAATGGGTGGTGTTTATTCTTTTTGTGTGGGCCAGATTTATAACACTCATCATCTAGTAAGAGACACAATGATGGTGGAAATTAGAGTTAGTATTTATCCTTTTAATTATAAAGAAGGATACAGATGTAAGAAATCAGTATTATTATTAGGATGAAATACTTACTTCTTTGGGTAAAAGACTCTTGAAACTTTTCCACCAGATTAATTGATATCATCAGCTATAATGTTACAAAATAGTGACTAATAGAAAGCAGCTAGAATTTATTGGTAAACATTCTGTTTCTGTGCTATTAATTTTCTTAGGAAAGAATATTACAACAATACTGATTTGAATCCAAACGAAAAAATGAAAAGTTGTTTGTTATTATATGAATAAAGACCACTGCTGACAAAAGTCAAGAGTGGTCAAGGTCACTCCTTTTTTTTTCCCCCACAAAATATAGCTACATCCTAATCCTTTTCTTCAATTTCCATGTTATTTTCTTTTAAGATGTTCTCTTTTCTCTTTCTTTTTCTTTCTGGCTCTACTCACACATTTGACTTCTATTGATATGTAATAATTGATTCAATATCCTTATGGCCTACCAAATTAAAATCCCTCTCTATATTGATTTTGGTCCTTGATTTCTCTAGACTGTGCTGTCTTATACTTCTTTAACCTTAATCTGTCTTCCCTAAAATCCATCCAATAAGTGGCAATGGAGAACAGACCACCAGCTGTGTTAACTCCTATAAAACGCTAATCATACAGGTGACTTTCAGTTTTCTATTGCAGAGTACATAGACTATTTATTGGGGTTCAGAAAGAAACCACCCAAATGCCTATTTATGTTTAAAATTAATAAAAATAATTAATGAAATATTAAACATTTCTAATGAGAGTATATGCGAACACTATCCACAATCAGAAACACAGCTGGTTTCTTAAGAGAACATGTGATGGAGTCCATCCATATGGCACCCTCTCTCCCTCATTTATTTTGGCATTACAGAGTGCAAGAATTTGTGTACCATGTAGTCATTCTTAGGAAAAAAAAATCAAATCCTTAAATATCCTTTGTAATGAAATTAAAGGTACTGTAAAAATTTATGTACAATATACAGTTTTGTTGGCTATTTGATGGCAGAGCATTTAAAAGGGATGTAACAATATTTAATGAAGAAATAATCAGTTTTCTTTGTCAAGTAGACCAGTTTCCAAATATGCTATTTCTTTCTGTAGTGAGGAGTGGTTTTCAGGATTATTTTGCCCAACATATGTTGAAAAAAGAAATATGCTAAATCTATACCCCTAAAGTAAAGATTATGAGTGAGCAAGGAGCTAAAAAGTAACTCTTGCTCAAAAGAACTCATGCTATTTAGAAGGCATTTTAACAAGAGATATTTAGAAAAGTAGCTGTCCAAATAAGATATTATTACTGTAAAAAAAAACCTTCTCTTATTTGTAAATATTTAAAAGTGGAAAAAGATTTCCTAATGTGTTAAAATACCTTCCAAGTGCAAAATTTTATTAGGTTTAGAAGCTACTTGCTATTAGGATAAAAATATAACACCTTTTCTTAAATTGGGAAGAATAAATGATTGACATTAATAAAGATGAAAATTTTCTTCTCAAATTTCATCAGAAACAAATTAATGGATAAGTTTTAAAAATGAATATCATGATTTAATAAGGACAGAGACTGGTACATTTATTCCACTTGTACCTACATTCCTTTTTAAGGTACCCGTCAGCAGTGAGTAAAACCAAATAGAAGTAGATAGGATAAGATTTGGGGTTGCTGTTATCCCATAAAGTTAAAATGAGACCACAAAAACAATGAAGCAAATTCACTCCTATTTTTCACACTCTAATATAGTTAATATTTAATGGTGTAATAAAATATTAACAATATTTTGGGGAGAGAAAAGTGAGTCATATATGACTAATAAATAAGATTAAATAATACATAAATATGTGAAAGATTTAATTTATCTTCATTTAATTACATATACATGTGCATGCTAAACTTTTTGTTTGTAGACAATGTGCAAAATTTAATAAGTTTGGGACTCATTTGCATTTCACAGTCTTGGAAGTATGAGATTTGGGGAACTCTGTTATAGAAAGCTAGCTTTCCCATGCCTGATATGACTTGTAGCAGCATCCCTGGTACCAGTAAAAAACCAGCCTCTACCTCAGAGCAAAGCCTGTCCAAGGAAGGGACATGGCCTTTGTCCTTGGAAAGACCCACAGAGCACTCCTAGGCACATTCCCACCCTTCTCAGTTGTTTATCTACAAATAACAGGAGAGATCTGCTGTGCCAGGTGTCCCTGACTCAGTCAGGCTAGGTGGGGATCCATAGCAACCCCCTAGCAGCCACCAATCAGCGTGAGACAGGGAAATACCGGGGATGCCAGATGACCCTCCCAGTAGTTTATGGTGGTTGATAACGTGTTGGGAAACCATGTACTTCAGCACGAATCTCTTAGCTTAAACCAATCAGTTCAAACGAATCCCCCTCTTGTAGTAACCAATCACCCCTACCCGACTTGTTCCCACCAGTGAATGTGCTAATCATGTTTTAGAGTTGTTATTTATTTTCCCGAAGTGTGTGATTATTTGCTAAGAGATGCTATGATGTATGTGGGGGTCCCTGCCTTCTCCAAAGAATGTATAAAACTGCTGCAAACCCTGGGCTTGGGGCCTCTCAGCATCACCAATTGCTGTGTGTGCACGTGGAGGACTGAGCTAGCTTGCAATAAACACCTCTTTGCTGCTTACATTGATCTTGGGTCTCTGGTGGTCTTTTGGGGGTCCCGAATTCAAGCATAACACCAGTAGATACTGGGTAGCACACAAGCACATCATAAAATTGCAAAATGTTTTCAGACATTGCCTTGTATCTTCTGGAGAACTAATTCATCTTCTATTGAAAAGCACTAGTCTATAACTTAAAACAAAAATGGTCAAACCCAAATTTGAGTCTTTTTTTTTTTTTTTTGGTACCTGGAATTTAACTCAAGGGCACTCAACCACTCAGCCATATCCCTAGCCCTGTGTTTGTATTTTATTTAGAGACAGGGTCTCACTGAATTGCTTAGTGCCTTGCTTTTGCTAAGGCTGGTTTTGAAATTGTTACCTTCTGGCCTCAGCTTCCAAAGCCACTGGGATAACAGATGTGCGCCACCACAGCCGGCCCAAAGTTTTAGTCTTATACTGTCTAAGCCTGAACTATGTTTCTAAGTGTATCCTCTAAAATCTATATTTCTTTTTTCTGTTTTTGGTATTGGGGACTGAACTCAGGAACACTTAACCACTGAGTCACATCCCAGCCCTTTTTATTTACTTATTTGTTTTAAGAAATGGTCTTACTAAGATTCTCAGAGCTTCCCTATACTCAAACTTGAAATCCTCCTGCCTCAGCCTCCCAAGTCACTGGGATTACGTATAAGGCACTGCGTCCAGTTTATATTTCCAACTTTTGCTTTACAAATTGATCATTGATCACTCTTCTTTCCCATCATTCTGTGATCACCCACTGTGGAGCAGTTACATTAAATCTGTCCTTCATTATTTGCTCCTAGGTTTTTGCTCATGACCAGAATGATTTTTACCCCATTTATTTACAAGCAACATTTTACTTATTGTTATGTCTTGGATCTGGAATGTTCCCCAAAGGCTCACATGCTGAAGATTTGGTTCCCAATTTGGCAATGTTCAGAAGTGGGGTTCCTGGGAAGTAATTGGATCATGAGGGTTTTGATTTTATTAATTCTGAATTAATTATTGGGAGGTGGTGGGAACTGCAATAGGTGGAGCCGGGCTGGAAGAAGTAGATCACTGGGACATGCACTGGAAGGGTATACCTTGTCCCCAGTCATTCGCCCCACCTCTCTGCTTCTTGATTGCCATGAGGAGAGCTGCTGTGCCTCATCACAGGCCCATAGCAATGCAATCAGCTAACCATGAACTGAAACCTCTGAAACTGTAGGACAAAATAAATTTTCTTCCTTTGTTTTTTGCAAGTATTTGCCACAGCAACAAAAAAATAATACACTCATTGTTCGAAATCTGTCTCAAATAACTCCATCATTTTTAAGGTTTCTTTCAAATTCAATTAATATCAAATTTTCCCACCAAGAATAAATCTGCCCACCAAGTACAAAACATATCAACATGCCTTAATTTTAGTTTTTATCACAAATTATCTTGTGTTTTTTCTCTGATGGTTTAATTTTGTTTTTCCCTTCTCGAATCTACACTAGATCCCTTATAATAATTTTGCACAAATTAAAATTATTACTGGTGCTAATGTTGGATGATTATGAATCAATGATCAATGATGAACTATGAAGCAGATATGAGTATGAGAGGAAAAAAGATGAACAATATAGGTTTACATGGAAAAATGTTCAAAATATATTGTTGAATATAAAGTGTCACTAATGAAATACTACATAATTATGATATCCTTGAGGGAAAAATATAAGTAGTATGTTATATATGGAGAGATATTACTTTAACCATTAAGAATGGTTAACTCAAAGAAGTGAAAAAGGACTAAGGAATTAGAGAAATTTTTTTTCTGACTCTATACCTCTGTGTGCCCTTTGGATTTCTTTCTCTCGTACAATTTTAAATTAAAAAGTTATAGTATTGAGTATACTTTTTGTGGTTTATCTGCATTTTTTATTAAAAATATGCTTCCTGGGAATGTAAATTGGTGCAGCCAATCTGGAAAGCAGTATGGAGATTCCTTAGAAAACTTGGAAGAGAACCACCATTTGACCCAGCTACCCCACTCCTTGATTTCTACCCAAAGGACTTAAAAACAGCACACTACAGTGACACATCAATGTTCATAGCAGCATAATTCACAATAGCCAAACTGTGAAACCAACCTAGATGCCCTTCAATAGATGAATGGATAAAGAAACTATGCTATATATACACAATGGACTATTACTCAGCAATAAAAGAGAATGAAATTATGACATTTGCAGGTAAATGGATGGAGTTGGAGAATATCATGGTAAATGAAGTTAGCCAATCCCCCCAAAACAAAGGCAGAATGTTTTCTCTGATAAGTGGATGCTGATACATAATGGGCAATGGTGGGAGATGGTACAGGGGTGCATGAGATGAGTGGAGGAACTTTGGATGGGGAAAAGTGGAGGGGAAGGGGGCATGGGGGTAGGAAAGAGAGTGGAATGAGACAGTCATCATTACCCTAGGTACATGTACGATTGCACGAATGGTGTGACCCTACTTTGGGTACAACCAGAGAAGTGAAAAATTCTGTTCCATTTGCATACAATGAATCAAAGAACATACTGCTGTCATGTATAACTGATTAGAATAAGTAAATAAAATAAAAATCTACTTCCATTTAGACTACAAGTTTCTATAGGAATGAAGTCCTAGTTCAGCCTGTGCATGGCAATGACAGCCATTTTTATGTCTATAACATCTGTAACACTGTTCTCCTAGGTCTATCATCTTAACTCAGTCTTGTTGGCTTGACAGAAGTTGTTTCTGGGACATCATCAGTGAGTAATCAATGGATAATTCTACTTTTATTTTCTCTGTAGATATTCAGAAAGGTAAACCAAAATTTCTAGAGGTAAGAATTTATCTTCAAAGAAAAGTTTAAGTTGGGATTAAGAGGATCAGTTTGAATTCTGGTTTTACTTTAAGAGGAAAAAAAAATGTTTGGTCAAGATGGTTTGGTTTTTCCAAGGTTTTTCTTGTTACCTAAATTAGGTGCCTGACCAGAGTTGATGCTTTTAAATTAAACTAAAAGAGAATTTAGGTTTTTATACTTTAATTTTACAAATAAGAGAAAGGAACTCATGAATATCCACTGTGATACCCAACTCTTTTTTTTCATTGAAGGCTAATTAAGTTGGTCATAGTTCATAGTTTTGGTCAAAAATTGTGGGTGCCCAGCTTTCCATCTCCTGTGCTGGGGATAGCAGAAGATTCCCATGCTTCCTTCTACCACAGTGACGGAAATGCTGACTCCTGGCTTAGAAGAGTCTCAAATGAAAATTACAAGG
Organism: Ictidomys tridecemlineatus; assembly: GCF_052094955.1. NCBI lineage: Eukaryota > Metazoa > Chordata > Mammalia > Rodentia > Sciuridae > Ictidomys > Ictidomys tridecemlineatus. The sequence continues at coordinate 27,989,884 of NC_135482.1, forward strand.
ATTGTGGGATTTAGGGGTACTTTCTTTGTAAGACACACAGTATAAAAAGCCACTCAAAGATACAATTTTAGGACCAAGAATATTTTTTGCTGATTTTTACTGCAAATTGCCACAGATAACATGGTAATTATGTATGTTGAAAATAGTCTAATTCTGAGTCACTTGGTAAGGATTAAAGGAAAAAAAATGATGGAGAAAAAAAATCTATTTGAAAATCTCAGATAAAATCCTTTCAAAATACAGTCCTGCTTTTCTAGGAGAGTCCTCCTTTGTTCAAGGGTCATTTGACAGAGAAGCTGATCTCTCTAAGCAGCTATTTTATTTCTTAGAGAAATCATGAATTTTTAACTCATGAGAAGATGACCAACCAATACAAATAAAGGAGGTTACGAGATAACATTATTAAAGGAAAACAGTCATTGAGAAAACATTGTACCACTTGTGCTTTATAAAATGAAATTGTGAACAGGAACATGCACAAGGAATAAGTGGGAGAATATGGAAGACAGTGGCCAGGAAACAGACAGTGTGAGCCACTGGGAAGCATGTAAGTACAGAATTATTTTCATCCCTGTTAGGGATGAATGTTCCAGAGTGAAAACATCTTTTTAGTAAGAACGAAGGCAAAAAGGCAATCTGAGATATGAGTGCTGGAGCTCAAGGTCCCAACAGGATTTATGACCATTGTTTGTCATTTCGTACTTATGGCACAATCAGTGCTTATTTCATTTCAGCTATGCAGGATGATACAAGCAATGACCTGCTGTTATCAGAAACAGCTTGGCATTCCAGGAATTTCCTGACCTAGCATGCAGAGGTTTTCCATCTTTTGTTGACCTCTTCTTCTTGAGGTTAAAGCAGGATGTTTCTTTTTCTGGAGGTAGAAAGGAGGAAAGAGGTTTCTCTTATCAGGTTTTGACTCCCTACCATAGGGAAGGAACCATAAATTTTAAAAATGAAGGCCCTTTCATTGTTCAGCTATGAAATCTAACAGAGTACAATGTTGTACTCAACAAGAAATCTTGGCTCCCTGACAGGTCCAGAGGTGCACACCTATAATCCCAGCAACTTGGGAGACTGAGGCAGGAGGATTGCACATCTGAAGCCAGTCTCAGAAACTTTGCAAGATCCTGTCTCAAAAGGAAACTTAAACCAGGCACAGTGGCACATGCCTGTAATCCCAATGACTCGGGAGGCTGAGGCAGGAGGATCATGAGTTCAAGCCAGCCTCACCAACAGTGAGGTGCTAAGCAACTCAGTGACATGCTGTCTCTAAATAAAACATAAAATACGGCTGGGAATGTGGCACAGTGGTTGAGTGACCCTGAGTTCAATCCCCAGTACCAAAAATAATAATAATAAAGCAAAAGTAAAAAGGACTAGAGAAGTAGCTTAGTGGCAAAGTGCCCCTGGGTTCAATCTCCAATGCCAAAAAAAAAGGAAAAAAAAGAAATTTTGGCTCCCTTTGGCTATCCTAGAAACAATTAGAAAGATACCCACCTATTTATTTCTATATTCCCTTCTCTGTAAACACAGAAAAGGCAGAGTCTTTTTCTGTTTGTTCACTGGTGCAGTTTTTTAGTTTAGGATATAAATAATAAATACCTATTTGTGGAATGAATGGATGAGTACTTAGATACTACAGTGGTGACCACAACTCCGGAATGCCAGCAGCTAAATGGAAGGTAAAATTGTTGTCTTTGGAGATAAAACACTGATTCGTGTTCAAAATAAGTACAGTCCTAATGCAGAGATTTTGATCATAGGAATAAGTTAAGATTTTAAGACCACATCAAAAAGCATAACCTTTTTGAAATAGTAAATTGTTACATACTCATTCAAAGTTACATAGGTTTATTCAATTTAGTTTCAGCATATGGTACCAAGTAGAACCAAAATCCATTAAGTTTTTTTTAATCAATTAACATTATTAAAGGACCTAGGGTATACAGGTAACCTGGGGTGCCACTCAAAGCTCAAACAGAGAAATGGATCCAGTAGGAGAAATATATTAAGGGATTTGTTGTAAGGAAATAGCTCCCATGACTGTGTGAGCTGGCAAAGCAAGTCTGAAATCTGAAGATAAGACAAGAATTGCTCAGCACATGCTGAAGGTGCTCTCCACAGGCAGAATGTCTTCTTTAGGAAATCCTCAAGTCTGTACTTAAGACCTTTTGATTGATTGAATCAGAACGACTCATGTTATCTAGGAAAATTTCCCTCACTTAAACTCAGTTGATTATGAGCTCTACTCACATCTACAAAATACCTTCCCAGAAACGTGTGTTTGACAACTTAGTGTTTGACAAACTGGACTATGGTTTGGCTGAGTTGACACATGAAACTGTCAATCACACTGCAGTAGTTTATTTAGGGGAAAGTAAAGGTGATAGGATAACCTTTTTATTTTATAATTATGTGGAGGAGTACTGGGGATTAAACTCCAGGGCACTCAACCACTGAGCCACATTCCCAGCCCTTTTTTGTATTTTATTTAGAGACAGGGTCTCACTGAATTGCTTAGAGCCTCTCCCTATAGCTGAAGCTGGCTTTGAGCTCGAGATCCTCCTGCCTCAGCCTCCAAAACCTCTGGGGTTACAGGCATGCACCACTATGCCAGGAAAACTTTTTATTTTTTCAAAAAGCTGATTTAAAAAATAAGAACTTATTCCACAAGGCAGAATGTAATGGCTTCTTGTAGGAAACTTTAACTGAAGTGCTTCAGGGGAAATTTAGGAAAGAAAGATAGCTTTCAACTCGAGATGAGAAATCTCAAGATTAATATGGCATTTGGGCAATAGGATCGATTAGAAGGGCACTGGACCTCAGTGCAGCCTTCACTAATGACTGTGTGACTTTGAAAAAGACTTTTAAGCACTGAACTTCAGTATGAATTTTAAATTGAGATCGTGTTGCATATGCAGCCTAACAGAACAATTTTCAAAAATAAAACGTGAAAATACTAAGCTATAAAGTAATTCATAATGGCATTTGATATTTTCTCCCCATTTAAATCTCTAAATTTTTATTTAATGATGGGTTGAATAATGCCTCCCAAATATGCCTGCATCTTAATCCCCAGAATCTGGGAATATGTTACTTTAAATAGGCAAAGGGACTTGGCAGATGTGACTAAAATTAAGAACTTTGACAAAAGGAGAATATTCTGTCTTACCCATGTGAGCCCACTATACACCCAAGGATGTTGGGAAAAAAAAAGGAGACAGGAGAGTCAGAGCCGGAGAGAGTGATATGGTGAAGGCAGCAGAGGAAAAAGAGGAGGTGTGCTGAGAGAACTAGAGGTCAGGTGACAGGATTGCTCCTGGAAGTGGGTTATGAGCTAAGGATCGTGGGTGGCTTCTTGATGCAAGTAAACCCAAGGAAGTAGATTCTCTCTCCAAAAACCCTCTGGAGAAAGCATAGCCCTACTTACATATTGATTTAGACCTAGCAAAACTCATGTTGGACTTCTGGCCTTCAGAACTATAGTAAGTTTATATTATTTTAAGCCATCAAGTTGTGGCAATATGTCGCAGCAGCAAATAGGAAAATAATATAAGTACATTGTCCTGAAAGATATTTGCTTTGTCACAGAAAGCTACTCATCCCAAATATCCATTCTCTCATTTGCCCATCTTCAGGTGAAAATAGTTGGAATAAAGACAAAATTTTCCAGCTTTTCTTTCCAACTAGGATGGAAAAAAATTAAGAATAAGAGGTAAAGGAACAAGGTGTTTGCAACCTCTGCCAAATATGCTCGAAGAAAGTAGGCCTTTATCTTGTTCTCTTCTTTCTGTTTGGCACTGTGTGCATTAAAGGCATGACAAGTAAAGCAAGAGCCACCAGTGTTGATCATGAGATGGAAGCTCATGTTCAGGAGAGCAGAGAGAAATGGAAAGAGCAAGGGTCCCCAGGGATTATGGAGTATGTATTGACCCCTGGCCAAGTACCCAGACTTTCATTTGAGAGAGAAATTAACTTTTGTCTTCTTGAAAGCATTTTGCTTTTGAGTTTTCAGCCCCTCACAGCTAAACTTAACTTCAGTAAAGATATTTCTATTCCTTAATGAAGTGGACATTTCTTTTGTGTGCTGTTGCTGTTATGGTTTAGAAATGATGTGTCCCTCCAAAATTCATGTGTTAATGCAAGAATAATCACAGGTGAGATGATTAGATTATGAGAGCTGTGACCTAATCAGTTCATCCTAGTTTGACATTAGGCAGGAGAGCTGTGGCTGGAGGAGGTGGGTCACTGAGGGGGTGTGTGCCTTGGAAGGGTTCATCTTCCCTGTGGCCCCTCCCCATCCGTGACATGAGCTGGCAGCTGTCCTCCACCATGCTCACGGTGATGGAATCAGCCAACCATGGACTGGACCTCTAAAACTGTTAGTCAAAATAAACCTTTCCTCCTCTAAGTTGTTCTCATCAGGTACTTTCATCATAGCAACAACAAGCTGACTCACATAGAAATTAGTTTCAAGAAATGGAGGTTGTTGCTGTTGACCCAACCTGACCATGAGATTCAGAAGGCCTGTGGAACTGGTTTTCAGGGTGAATTTGGAAAAGATGGAAGAAGCTTCATGCTTCCATGCTTCCATGATACAACAGTGGAACAGTCACAGGGTAGATATACCCCATTCTGAAAGGAAGAAATAAAAAATGGAAGAGTCCCCAGCAAAATTGCAAAGGAGCAGGAAAGACACCCTTAAAGCTCCCCTCAGAGGAGCAGCATGAGCCATGCCTGATGAACCTGGCTGGATGAGCAGTGTGTGCTTTATTAGAAAGCAGCTAGCTGAATACCCTCAGGAGCACCAGGAAGCAAACTTGGAGAGAGTGTTGGGCCCATTTCTGGAAAACACTCAGTCATCCAAGGCCTCTGGCTCTGCTGTAGGAGAGCTGGACTCCCAGGTGCTCTTGGCCCTCATTCCCACTGTCCTCATGCCCAGCACCTGAATTTGTTTTATCTGCACTAATCCATTTAGCAAGTGGTTTGCTGGGCTGCACCCTTGTGTGCTTTTCCTTCATTCTTTCCCTGGTTAGGCTCCATGCAAATTTTCCAAATCTTTTCTCTCTGCTTTTCTTTGAATCATAAATTTTATCTTCAAGCCATCCCTTTGCCTGGAATCTCAGCATAAATGGTTATAAGTAAACACACACAGGCCTGAAGGCTTTGTTGTTTATAAATTTTCTCCACCAGATAAACTAGTCTATCTCTCTTTAAGTCTCAAAAAGCCTAGGGCATGGATTCAATGCGGTCAAGTTCTTTGTTCCTTCATAACAAGGATTGGCTCTATCTAAATTCCAATAATATTCCTCTTTCCATATGAGACCAAATCTCCATGCCTGCCCTTTATAGACTGTATTTTTATCAGCATTCTGGTCAATACCAGTTAGCCAATCACTAAGGAGTTCTAGCTCTTACCTAGTTTCCTTCTTTTCAAAGACTTCACCAGAATCATCTATAATCCTTCATTTACATTATTCTAAGCTATTTTCTAACCTCTTCTTCCAAACTCTCCCAACTTCTGCCCATTACTTAGTTTCAAATCTGCTTCCGTGTTTTCAGGTATTTTTCTAGCAACAACTTCAGTTCACAGTATCAATGCCTTGTCTTAATCCCTATTGTATTCATATAACAAGATAGCCATGGCTGGAAAAAAAAAAGAGAAGATTTTCATTTTGATCACTGTTCTAGAATTCAAGAAGATCATTCTAGCATCTATTCAGGTGTATTGAGGGTCTCATGGCAATGCCATCACAGGTGGGAGTACGATTAATAGTAGTGAGCAGCACATGCCAAAGGGAGATTCAAGAATGGTACCAACCAGGCTTCCTTATCATAAAGGATTCTGGCAGGATCTAATCCATCCCCACAAGCCTGCATTAGTCCCTTTTTAACGTGGTACCCTAGGACATAATTACCTTCTACCTAATTGAGCTCTTAAAAGATTCCACCACTGCAATACCACCACACTGGTGGCCAAGGTTCCAGTGCAAGTCCCTCTAGGGACACATTCAAGCTGTATCCAATCCATAGAAGCTAAGTAGAGTTTCATAAGATGAAGATACTAGAGAAGAGAATGCCATGAAGAAAACTGTGAAATCCAAATTCATATACTTTCTTAGCAAAATGTAAGTAGGATGATATATTCTCAATAAAACAGAAATTTACTGATCTTAACTTTGCCATGTACACAAACACATCCTATTATTATGTTTCTAAATAATCACCATCTACTACCATAACTGAGTTTGATACTGCAAATCCACTTAGCCTACTTAATGTCTTAAGAGATACTCTGTCCTGAATTTTACTTTGAAAGTCAAGAGGTTTCCATTTATATATTCTCCATCATGCTACAGAGATATACTATGCATTTACAGGTAAGGGAAGCCAAAAAACAATACTAAATAAATAAAAGAACAAAACAAAAAAATGGACTTTTCATTCAGATACCAGAATATACAAAAATAATTAAATTCTACAGAAAGAGATAAATAAAATTTATGTAAAGCTATATGCCTTCACATATTGGTCTTGGCTTAATATTGCATGATATGATGGATAATTTTAGATATTAACTTGACCTGATTAAGGGATCATCAAATCACTAGTAAATTCTGAGTATGTCTGTGAAGGTGTTTCCTGAAGAGCCTGGCATTTGAATCAGTGGACTGAATAAGGAGCAGCTGTCCCCAGCGTGGGCAGGTCAACTCAGTTGGCTGAAGTCCATGACAGAACAAAAATGGAAAAAAAAATAGTGAATTTGCATTCTTTCCAAGACCTGGGATACTCTTCTCCTCCCATGGGTACCAGTATTTCAGGTTCTTTGGCTTTTGTACTCTGATGTGTACCCTAGCAGCCCCAAGGTTCTCAGGCCTTTGGATTCCAATTGAGAGGTATGCCATTGTCTTTTCTCATTCTGAGACCTTAGAACTTGGAATGAGCCACCCTACCAGCCTTCCTGGTTCCCTCACTTACAGATGGCCTACTGTGGGACTTCTCAGTCTCTATTATTAGGGGAGATCATCCCACATAGCCAACCCCTCATTTATCTATCTTTCCAGATATCTTATTGGTTCTGATTATCTGGAGAACTCAGATACACATGCCATTTGCCAACATCAGTACCCAGAAGCTTTTCCGCTATGTTCTTTTACTTCTAGGAATTTTGTAGTATCAGGCTTGCATTTCAATCTTTTATCCATTTTGACTTTTTTTTTTTTTGGTACTGGCATTTGAATTAGTGGCAAACACTCTACCAACTAAGCTATATCCCCAGTCCTTGACTTATTTTTATGTATATGTAAAATCACTATTACACTTCTTTCTTTCTTTCTTTCTTTCTTTTTTTTTGCATGTGGAAATCCAGTTTTCCTAGAATTACTTATTGAAGAGACTATCTTTTCCCTTTTGTGTCCTTTTAGTGTCCTTATCAAAGATTAGTTTACAGTACATGTTTGGTCTCTCTGCTTGGTGAACACAAGGCCAAACTTAATATCATCCTTTATTTCATGGCATACATTGGTAACACTACACCACATAATAGCCACAGACTTAGAGAGTGAGTGATACCCCTAGAACATGAAATCCACACTTCACTGAGTACTTTCTCTTAGAAGGCACCTCTGCTATGCCTCCAACAGTCATTTGATCATTCATTCTATCAGTCATTCTATCAATCTGGCCACTTCTGGAAGACGCACACAAGTGGCATAATTCAACACAGTAAGATATACAAGTAAATAAAGGGAAAATAATTATGCCCTGCCTTTAGGTACCTTGTATTCTATGGTGGAAGATAAAATCTTTTAACCAAAAAGCTATAAACAACCCAAAGTTGAATCTTTCCAACAGCATAGCATATGTCAAAATAAACCAAATCTAAACATTTACAGAACTACAAGAGGAATGGACAAATATACCACCATCATGAGAAATCTCCATTTATATCTGTGAGAGTAATGGTGGAACTAAAAGCAACTACAACAAAATGGGTAAAAATATAGAGCATTTTAACATAAAAATAGCCTGATAACAATTATTACGAAGAACATTGCTGCAAACAACAAGCCTGGACTATTTCTAAATATTTTCCACATACTCACCCATAAAGCTTATCTTCACAAGCATTGAAAGATTGAAATCAAACTGCAAGGCAGTTATGTTAGAAATTAACATTCAAGGAGTGACCAGAAGCATCCCATATGTTTGAAAGTTAGAAACTCCTAAATAACTATTGAGTCAAAAAAGAACTCAAAGAAAATGACAAAATAGATAGAACCAATTCATAATGAAAATACTATATGCCATATTTGTAGCTGGCAACTGAATTAGTTCTTAAAAGAAACTCAGCAGCTCCAAGGTGATGTTTTAAAAGAGAAGAATAATTCAAAATTAATGAGCTGAGCATCAAATTTAAGAATTTAGAGAAAGATATAAAATATACCCAAAGAGAATTCAAAGAAAGCAAATAATATATATAATAGCCAAAATAATGACATAGAAAGCAAAAATAAAAGAAGCAACAAAGCCAAAAAATGCTAATAAAAATAACAACATTCTGTATGAAAGTCATCAAGAGAGAAATCAAGAAGACTCAAATAAATAGAATGAATGAAAATGAGCATATTGGAAGAAATACTTAAATAGACAATTATTGATAAAACTAGATAATACTAATTATATACTAGGTCTAAGTCAAGAAAAATATTAACATTTGATTTATTTTACCTGTTGAACTAATCTTCCCTAAAATAAAATAATAGGTCTATTGGCAACTTCTTTTCAATATTCAACAAGTGAATATTTCTATTGTAAAGTAAAAAGAAAGAGAGACCGAGTGGAAAAGAACTACGTTCAATATAATTAATGAGGCTATTAAATCTTAATGTTAAAATATGACAAAGAAAATATTAGAAAAGGCTTAAATACAATATTACAGAATTGACTCCAGCAATACATTTTAAAAGGATAATACAAAATAACTGGTTTAACACAGAAATACAAAGATTTTTAACATTAGAAAATAAATTAAAATAATTCATCATATTAATGAATTTAACAACAATAATGATATCAATGGCTGATAAAATTCATCATCTCCATAATCCAAAGGAAACCAAAAAGAAGTCTTGGTAAATTGGAAATAAAATGGAACTGTTTATCCCAATTAATATCATTTTACTCCCCCATCCCCACTCCTGGAAAAAGCCAACTGAAGCATTCCTTTCACAAGTATTCCACGAAAAAGTCACTCCCTATTACCACATCTATTGAACATTGCACTAGAGGTTCTAATCAGCACAAAATGCAATGAAAGAAAATTAAAGTAAAATAATTGAAAATAAGGGAATAAAATGATTACTCATTAGAGTTGATATTATGGTCTACCAAAAAAAGTAAATGAATGTATAGTTAATTATAAGAATAGAGAATTTAGCATATGTTCTAAATACAAAATTAATTAACAAAATCAATACATTTTATACCCTCTCAGCAAGTATTTGTAAATTATAATTTTAAAAGATGGTTTCAACAGCATATTAAGTAACTAAGAAAATATCTTATCAAATATGCACAATTTTTATAAGGAAAAAATAGTTTTGAACAACACAAAACAGCCTTCATATATGTTGAAATAAATCATGTTTATGGTCTGAAAGACTTAATATCATAGAAATGTCTGAAGAATGATAGAATATTTAAATATCTGGTAGGAAAAGAGGCTATGTATGTCACATCATCTTTAAAAATCAACTCATGGTGAATGAAGTTTTCACTGTGTAATGCAAAAGTATAAAATTTAAGGACATAAGTTAAAAGAACCTATTTATGACATTAGGAAAAAGATGTCTTTAACAATATACCTCCCCAAAGGCAGAAAATCATAAGGAAAATTACAAATAATAATATATCAAAACACAATGTAAAGAAAGTCTTAAAAAGGAACAATTTGGAAAAGTTATTTTAAAAATAAAAGAAAAATACAACAGGATTGAAATGAATGAATTAAAAATACATGAATCAACATGAATATTTTAAAGAAAAATGTAGAAAAAGAAAATGACATAGAATTATTCAGTATGATTCTATTTATGTAGAGTTGAAGAACATAGAAAACTGTGAATTTAATTTCAGGAGTGGGTCTTTGAAAAGATCCCTTTTGTTGAAGATGAAACATTTGGCATACAGCTGATTGCAAGAACTTTGAGAAGGCATCAGAATAAAACAATGACCATCTGTGCATAACAGAGACTTGTAGTGACTGTGGTTACAGGTGTGGAGAGTTACTGAAAACCATGCAATTCACAAGAAAATGTTGTTATTCTCACAATACACATTTTGAGAAAATAACCAGAATTATGATTGATAATATTAAACAGGCCATGTGATGGACAGCAATAGCACTGACAAATTTCTAGCAGCTTTCTATAACTTTGAAACATTTATGCTAGTAACATGTATCCATGCAAATTGCAATCCTAAGGTTATGTATGTCAAGTTTGAATACTTGATTAAATAGGATTGCATGTAGCTATAAAACAATACTTAGTTATCTAACCAAGCAACAATAAAAGATATTAAGTATCGGAGATAACATAATTTTTAAAAAATTTAGAAGAAAACTTATCTCTTTTAACCTTGAAAAGACTCATTCTCTCAAAGATGTAATAAGGATAACACGGATTATTTATTTGTTAATGCTATTGTATGTCTTATGCCTATTTTAAAACTTATTGTGGTACATGATGAACCCAGTGTCTCATACATTCTAGGAAAGAGCTCTACCACTGAGCCACAACCACAGCTCCCAGATTATTTAAATAGTAGACATAATCTTTGTTTTCTAGGAAAATTAAAAGATAAAATCCCTCTTTACAATTTCTTGTTGACAATAGACGAATAATGCAAGAAAAGATCTATTTTAACAGAATAAGCAAACCTGTAGTTTTATACCAATACATTGTTTATATTCGGGTTCATTAAAAATTGTAAATGAATCAATTTATATCAGAGCCAAGTTGGCTACATGAGATAGTATTTCTTTTCCATAAACCTTTTCCAAAGTTTCTATATCCATTGAGGTTTAGTTCCATACCTCTCTTCTCTCTTCTCTTCTTCTTTCCCTCTCCTTTCTCCCCCATCCTCCTCTTAGGGGGAACACCTCTTTTTCCCTTAACACAGCACATCCTAAGTTTCTTGCATATCTGTTATATAAAATGTTTACATTCATCCTTATAGTTTTATTAGCTGTTTTACATATATTAAGTATAATTATTAACCTTAAGTAGCATTTATTTTGTGGAAAAAATACGAAGTAGACAATCATGAAATCATATACCATCATTCTGTGGCAGCTTATCAAATTTTATAGGTATATCACCTTAAAATTTCTAGAGGTATATTTTCTTCACAGTAAACATTTTTAATGCAGGAAAAGTATATGCTTATTAACTGATCCAAGAGTATTTAGTCTCCCTATAAGAATGAAAAGCTGGGGCCAGGGTTGTGGCTCAATGGTAAAGCACTTGCCTAGCATAAGTGAGGACCTGGGTTTGATACCTGGCACCACATAAAAATTAAAAAAATTAAAAAATAAAATAAAGGTATTATGTTCATCTACAACAATAAAAAAAGAAAGGAAGAAAAAGAATAAAAAGCCAACAGTGTATCAAGACAAACTTTCCATCACTTCAGTATATTATTTACTTAGAGATTATTTAGATAGTTAATGAATACCTATTATTTGCTAAGCATAACTTTAAGATTGTAAGTTACCCAAAAGATTCTGGAGGCTATTTGGGGGCAAAAATATTTATTTTCCCTTACCTTGTACTTCGTTATGCAACATGAGATGTACAACATTTTATCATAATGTTTAGGTATTATTAATCTGCATCATAGTTTTTAAATTAAGGGATATCAAGGAGAAGAATATGAATTCTTCATCAACAACTTCACCTTCTTTTCTGAACAAAGAGTTAGCTAAACTAGGTATGGTGGCCCATGTGCATATAATCCCAGTGATTTGGGAGCCTGAGGAAGGAGAATCATAAGTTGAGGCCAGTCTTAGCAACTTAGTGAGATCCTGTCTCAAAATGAAAAATAAAAAGGGCTGGGGGTATAGCTCAGTAATAGAGGGCCCCTGGGTTCAATTCCCCAATATATATATGTGTGTGTGTATATATATATACACACACATACACAATCCCCAATATATGTATGCATGTGTATATATATATATATATATATATATATCTCACTGATAGAAGACCCCTGGGTTAAATCCCATATATATATATATATATATATATATATATGTATGTGTGTGTGTGTGTGTGTGTATTTTGTTATTGTTGTTGTTGTTGTTGTTGTTGTAACCAGGACAATTGTGTCATGTTAGGACAAATACAACTTTATAACTATCTTCATTTGGAGCACAAGTTTGATTTAAGAAAATACATATGGGCACCACTTCAACAAAGAATGAACTTGTTATGATTAAGTTTATATATTAATTTGGACAACTGAGTGCTCAGCTATCTTGTCAAATATTTTACTGGATGTTTTTCTATGAATGTTTTTGGATGAGTTTAACATTTAAATCAATAATGAGTAAAGCAGATTGCCCTGAGTTGGCTTCAGCCAATCAGGTGAAACCCTGACTAGAACAAGAGGCTGGTTTGTTCACAGACAAGAGGGAATTGCTCCTCCCAGGCTGCCTTCCAGCTGGGACACTCCTTTATTTCTGTGCCCTACAACTGAAAAATGGACTCTTCCTGGGGATTGAGCCTTCTGATCTTCAAGCTATAGCTACACCATTGGCTCTGCTGGTTATCAGGACTTGGGACTTGGGCTGGAATCCACTATCAGCACTCCTGGTCTACAGCCTGCCTACTCACCCTGCAGATCTGGGCACTTACCAGCCTTTGTAACCACACAAGCCAGTTCCTCATAAAATCTCTCTGTCCAATATGTGTTTGTGTATATTTGTATGTGTAAGCAAATACACATCCTATTGATTTTGTTTCTCTAGACAACCATGACTAATAACAAACTTATTATGAAATGATTATTCTTGAAAGTTACATTCATAAAACTTATTTTACATAGATCGACTTAATGTATGTGCTCTTTACAATTAGACTTGGACTGTGAAAATCTCATAAGATATTAGGCAAGCTAAACAGTATCACAAGTTTTTTCCTTTTTAACTGCTTTTTAAAACATGTATACATTACACAAGTATCAAAAACATCACAAAAGCAGATAGTCAGAAAGTTAAATATATGGGTTTTTATCTGTTTGATTTACTACTGCAGACATCTGTGAGATAATGGACATAATGCAATTCATTTTTATTGTATCTTATATATGAGGGTGAACTTATAATTAGCTTAACTTATAACTTATATAGTCATAAACATCTAGTAGATATAAATTTTTTGACTTATAAATCAAGGCAAAATAAAAACATATGCTCATATCATACTTAATTCTGATAGCTCAGAAGACATAGATGCTTTTATTAGACTAACAGTATTAAATAAGTCTTATTTACCAAAGATGTATCCAAATCCTGTGGGCTTGAAAAACATTGGACACTTTTAGGGATAGTTAATTTACATAAGCATTTATTTCTCTCTAAGTCAACTAGAATAGAGATTCTTTATTCATTTGGTAACATTATCTAGATGTCATATTATAGATTCTTTATTCATTTGGTAACATTATCTAGATGTCATAATATATCACATACTTATAACATACACAGACAGACAGACAGACAGATTCAAATAGAGATCATTATGGGCTTTGTTCCCATACATCAAGTATAAATATAGTAATATAAAATTAACTAGTATATAGATAAACTAGCTCTTGTCTTTATTTCTCTGTATATTTTTATTCAAATGATGTTTCTGGACATGAAGGAAGTTGTTACCTCTCAATGTTTTTTTTTTTTATCCAATATGTGTGAAGGAAACATTTTATAGAGGCTCTGAACTAAAATTTGGGTGAATCTGTGCAGCAAATGACCATTTGGATGCCTCCAAAGCCTGTCTGAGTAAATTAAATATACAATCTATTTCAATGAGACTTTTTAGTTCCAGGCGGTTTATTTTGCTGTTTCTAAATCCTTTAAGAAAACCCTGGTGTGGTTTAGAGGTGGGTAAAGTTCCAGTGACTATCGAGAATTGAGTGGCTGTAAGGGAAAGAGAAAAAGAAGCCAGATTAGGAGATCTCACATGGAAGTTCTAAGTTATCTTTAGTAAAGTCATGCCCTCAGAAAGTAGGCAGACAGCGTGGGTACTGTAGTGACAAAGCACATCAGCTGTAGGGACACACAAAACAGACACAAGGAGAACCTCATCCACTTTGGTGTCCCACAAACTTAGCAGTCTATGAGGCCTTCTCAATAGGTTTATATACCTATTTTCTACCTGTGTTGCATCCTACAATTCCCTCCTTATAACAAACAACACAAAAGACAGGGATAATGGGAAAAGTCCTCAGAAACGAATTCCTACCAGTGTGTTCTCCTGATGATCTAAATTTTGGAAAGACAAGAAAAGGCTCTTACAATCTTGCTCAACTGGACCCCAGATGGAGATCCAACAGTTGGATTAGTAAGAAAATTTACCCTTGCTGTCTTATTCAGAGGTTCTGAGGTCTCAGCTGCAGTCCCCAGAATGAACAGGGAGTACCAACACTCCCATCCCCATCTTTGAAACTGTTGAGATCAATCTGCTATCCTCTACCCCTTAGATGGTTGAGGGCCTGAAAATTAATTAATATCAAGTGGATTAACAGGAAAGAAAGATAAAGTTTATTTATAAATGCACACAAAAATCTTTGGGGACTATTCATTCATTGAATACCCAAGAGTAAAGGTTTATATACCACCTTAAAACAAAGAGGTTGAAGGGTGGCTCAGAGCTCCAAGAGGAAAGCATCTTCTCTTATTTTATGCTAATGAGATAAGCAATTTGGTTTTTTTGTCTTTGAGTTTGAAGAAAACTCCCTTGGAGAAGGGCTAATGGCATCTGTATTTGTGGAGGCTGTTTCAGCCAGATAAAGGAAATCAGGTAAGATTTTAAATGTTTTCACTTCATAAGAATGAAATGGGAATAACTGGAAACTATCTTATTATGATAAGAAATATGATAGTTATAGTTGAACCTTTGCAAGCTCTGAAATATCTATAAACTTGGATAACAAGATACAATCTAAATCCAAAATGGGGTTTTATGGTTGTCTTGAATTATACTGACAGGGATATTATGCTTTTGACATAAGACGATCTCATTACTAAAGAAAAGGAAGAGAGAGTACTCATGAGCAATCTTTATTATTATTCTGGCTGGCTATTTACCTCAAGTCAGTAACTAGTCCTCTATATTTCACAACATTATCATAAGCACCAAGTATATCATTCCCTTACATTGTTCCTGCATTGGTAATTCAATTGGAAACCCTTTTTACAAATTTGCATAATAACTGCCAGTTTCAATATGCTAGTAAATTATTTTCGATTGCATGAAATGTGAGAGCTTAGTGATGTGGGAAGTTTTCTTCCTGCTTAATGTATTGAATGACCTCTCTCCTGTGCTTTCCATCTTTATATGGCCTTCAGGCCAGTGGTGGCTCTGAGATTCCTGCCAGTCTGAGCCACCCAAGGTACTCTCATGCTTTAAAAATAAGGAGGAGAGATAAAAGGATGGATGACTCAATAGAGAAGTAATCACTAATTGCATGAAAAGATAGATATTGATGATATGAGAATATTATTTGATAGAGACATTTTTGAATGATAAAATATATAATGTTCAAGACAATTTCATTGTTTTACTTATTCATTTAGTCAAACACTTATTAAAGACCAGTTAGTATGGTGAAATATGGGGATATATAATTGAGTTTATGTCCCCATTGAGGTTATAGCAGGAATGATAGACTTGTAAATTAGAATTTAGTGGATTAGATTCTGTCATGTAAATGTGTCATGGTGTACAGCTATCACAGAAGTTGGAAAATCAATTGTTCATGGAATGAAAAAAGAAAAGAGGTAAGAGTGGAGAGGAAGCAAGGGAGAGTTTTCAGAGTTGATATGTGAGTTGGTTGTGGGAGGAAGACAGGACTTGGCAGGGCCAGTTCTAGGAAGTCTCGATTTGTGGACACCAAAAGCAAGTAGTCAATACCTTTAAGGTTCTAAACACTGCTAGGCACCTATAATATAAAATAAACAAAAACAATTATTGACTTCAGAAACTTGTAATCAGAGTTGAGAAACTGATCCATGTATCTGAAATATCAAACTACAGTGCAATATTTTTTAAGCATGTGATTGAACAAAAGTACAACACAACAATTTTTTCTGCCCAAAAAAATTGGGAAGTGCTTTCCAAAGGTGTCGTATTGAATAGCAAAATTTATTCTAAAAGACATTCACACATATTATTTAATGCTTGTAATTTGGGGACAATACAGATGTACAGTGGTTACACATTCACTCCCTCAACATCACCAAAATACGATTACAATTCCATGTGTATTTTTGGAATTAAAAATATCTTCAATTTTCTGCTAGACCTGTCACTTTCTTCTCTTTTTCAAAATTTTTAAAATTAGCTTGTATGAAACTATGAGACCTCTTAAAATTTCTAGTTTAGCTATAATTTGTTGTCCTTTGTAAACAAATATTTACTTTCTTAACAAAGGTAAGCATGGAATCTTTGAAAACAATTTTATAAATGATCTTTATGATTAGAACTCCTCATTCGCCTATACATATATTGGCAAGAGGTATATGGATTGGCTCATTATACTAGCATTTTAATAAATACATATATAGATTATGAAATCTAAATTACAGATATTTTGTTTTAAATAATGATGACAAAGGTACTTGATTTAAGGATCTAGATATTAATATTTTTCCTATCGTAAGCATGGTTCCACAATTCACTTTTTTATATAGAAGCCTTTTATGAACATCCATAGAGATTGATCTATCTTTTGTAATTGCCATATAATATTTCTGGTATTTTCTATTACTGACCTGCTCTTTGGCAAACTGGCAGTCATTGAAACTTTTCAGTGGAAGAGGAAATGACTGTAATTTTTTTTAATCTGAGAAAAATTGGAAGATTATATTTCTCAAGGAGAAAGAGGAGATAAATAGGATCATTGCAATAGTTTAAGTAAACTAATAAGAGTTTGAATGGAACTCAACTAATAAGTAAACTAATGAGAGTTTGAATGGAAACTAACTATAAGAGATGTTTCAGGTGATGTGATAAAAACATTTTACAGTTATCTTACTCTACCATGTAGTAACAAGAATCATGATAAATAAGATAGGCCAAGTGTGGATGGAAGGGGAGATCACAAAGCTTTCTCTAGGTAAAGGGAACAGAGGGCAACAACACAGTTTATTTAAGGGCGCTCCTTTCTTTTACCCTTCTGTCTTATTAGTTGCCCCACCATCTTTTCACTTGCCTAGTTATATCAATCTGGTCACAATACTTTCCAATTTTACATGACTTGATCTATTTCTATCATTACCATCCTCATTAATACTCTCTAATCCCTATTCTTCCACCTGTAATTTATCCAACACTATCACATTCATCTTACTACCTACCAAAAATCAAGATAATTCACTTTGCTAGTGCTCATTATAGTGTTTAGAGTTCTTTAGAGAAACAGGATAGATAGAATACATGGATATAAAGATAGAAATGATGAAAATATAGTGATAGAGATACTGACAGAGAAGAAGATATGTAGAGAGAGATACAGCTATATTATAGGAATTGTTTTATATAGATAGTAATGGTGGCTGGGATGTCCCATAATCTGCAAGTTGGAAATCTAGGAAAACTGTTTGTATAGTTTAAAATCTGGAAGACTGAGAATGGAGGTTAAATGGTATAAGTGCCTGTCTGAGTCTGGTGACCTGAGAACCAGGAATATTGATGTCTAAGGGCAATAAAAGACGGATGTTCCTGCTCAACTAGAGAGAACAAATTCTCTCTTTCTTCTTTTTGTTATATTCAACCTCTCAATGGATTGGAAGATGTAAGCATCATGTGGATGAGGGTGATTTTTACTCAGTCTTCTGACTCAAATGCTAATCTCTTAATGAAACACTCATATACAACCAGAAATAATATTCTACAAGCTATCTGGGCATCCCTTGGCCCAGTCAAGTTGGCACATAAAATTAGCCATCATACTCAATGATATCAACTGTATATCTGCTCTATATTGGGCATCCCGTTTGTCTTGAACAGATGTTGTGTTAGGTCATCAAGTATTCACAGAAAACCACCTTTTGCTTTTGTGACTTTGGTGAAATTATTTAGTATTTCTCCAAGAGTCAGTTTCCTCATTGTCAAATGAGGATGACAGTATCTGCATCATTGATCTCTTTCATGGAAAGAATTAATAAATGTTAATCATTTAGTATGACCCTATTACATAGTGTAAATAGGAATGTTACTATGAGTTCTCAGCCACACCAAAAACTGTGTTTTCTGCCTAACTCCCCTGAATTCCATGCCTATTATGTATTTCTATATATATTCCAGGTTTTCCCATCTCACTTCCTTAAGTCAGTGCTGCTCTGACTAGAATGCTTTCCTGTCATCTTGATTTCTATACTTGTAAATTCTCCTCACTATTATAGGTTGCAATCACATGAAAATTTTGTGATTTTCCTATCCAGTAGTAATTTATTGCCTCTCTGAATTGCCAAAGTATTTTATATATAGTTACCTTTTAGCACTTTCCCTTAACTGGAATTCTATTTTTTGTACATGGTTCTTTACGTGCTTTATACATGTGACTTAAATACTTACAGATATATGTGTCTTTACTTCTAGGCTCTGAACTTCTGTAGAAGTTTGGAGAAGGATAATTCTTTATCCTTTGTGAAATCTAAAATGATATATTTTAATATAAGAGACACAAGAAAAACACTGTTGAAGTCTTTGCTAGATGTCTTTTATTTATCCCTCCGATCCATACTCCATCCTGTTGTCTAAGCTCGAAGGGTGATCTATGAACCTTACCAACAAGCAATGGAGAAGTATAGGTAAGAGAGCAGAAGGGTTGAAAGTGAAGCCGAATTCTATCCCACTTATCTCAAAGTCACCTTGGACTGACTTTATCCCTCAAAGGAAGGTTACTGCTTTGGTTAAACCTATAGTACCCTCTCTTTCCAAAACCCAGGAATCCACTTGTGAATTTGGGCACAGAAGTCCCTAAACCTACTAACTACAATCCCTACCTTTTTACAGACTCCCTTTAATATGCCAGGGGCAGTGGCACATGGCTGTAATCCCAGTGGCTTAGAAGGCTGAGGTAGGAGAATCTCAAATTCAAAGCCATCCTTGGTAACTTAGTGAGACCCTGCCTCAAAATAAAAATATATATAAAAAAAAACAGGCTGGGGATGTGACTCAGTGGTTGAATGACCCTGGGTTCAATTTCTGGTACCAGTAAATAAATAAACAAAACAAGAAGCCTTTTCATAACCTCCCCACCTTCTTGAATACTCTTAATTTAAATATGTGATTTTTTATATTGGAATTATCTCTTTATAGAGGATAATTATTAGATAAGGAGGACAGAATGTAGGCAAGTAACTCCTTATGAATTAAGTAAAAAGAAAGAGTCTTTCCTTCAATTGAAGAAGACAATTGTACGGTTGGAGGATGGAGGAAATTGAAAAAGAATTAGCACGATCGCTGAAGAAAATGCTTTAGGAAGTCAGTTAATGATGAATAAAAGGACGGCAGAACTGCAGGGAGGACCTAATTGCACAGAACTCGATTGGCAAGCTCCCTGAATTTCTCCAGCCCTGCTTAGCAGAACAGGTTCAAGAGGGTTGTTAAAAGCAAACAAAGCAAAACAAATGGAAACAGGGGCGATAGGGTTTAACTAAATTGGGAAAGATAGGAGATTAAGAAGTCCTGGCACGCAAAGGTGCTATGAAGGGTCACAAACAGGGCTGGAATAGAAGTCTGAAGGGAGACAAGAGAGGCTAAGAAGAGTTTGATGGATCATCTTTCCCTTTTAGCCCATTTAGAGGAAACATTCATCAGACTACTCCTACAACATGACCAATGATGACTTTCTTTTTGTTTTTGGAAAAATGTACAACTGGACCTGGCTTTGCTACTTGTACTACAGCTATATGGGCTAAGAGTTAGACTTTCCATAATTTAAACTACCTTTAAGGTAATAGGATTTAGATAATGTCCTCATTATTATTCAGAAAGTCCTCCGTGTGCTTCCCCTGAAGATTTAATTAAACAAACACACACTTTACTTTTTAGAATCTAAGTCTTTAAATTCATCTAAATTTTGCCTCAGTTCTTCTTACTTTGCTTCCAAGAATTTGCATTCCTGACAAATTAAGAACCACCACCAGATTTTTAGGGTTTGATGAGAAGAAGTAAGCACCAGGGAAAGGAAAAGAAAGAGAAGAAATGCAAAATAATTGCATTAATGAAACAATCAAGTTCTTGATTGCACTATAAGAACAGGAGAAACTGCTGTGCTAACTCACTTGCTCTGCACAAAGGTTACCAGGGGAACCATACTTGCACATTTCCTGTTCTCAAAAACATACCGATGTGATGTTTGCGTCTGTCTCTTCTCCTTTCCTTTTGGAAATCTCAACTGAAATTCTCCTCTATGCTTGTAATTTCCTTGTTATTCACCTCTTAAATTCATTTTTTAATGTTCACATCACAGCATCCATTAAGCTGGCAATATATGAAAAGACATTGATTTTTCTTTTCTCCAAAAGTTATGAGTGCAGTATGCAATGAAATTTCTGCTCTCCCTGGAGCCTTTAAAAAGAGAAAAGTGTAAATTGGTTTTGCCTTTCAGTATCTTTCATTTTTGTTTACTCTCTTTTTCTTTTTAGATTATAAGTTCCTTCAGGGCAGGCACTAGATCTAACAATTTTTCATATAATTCCCCACAGAAATTAGACAAATCTAAAACCACCAGGCAAGGTAAATAACTGCTTTCAGTTGTTATTATATTTAAGATTAAAAAGCCATTCTGAAAATTGTGAATTGATTTTCTATTTGTTTTGTTAAGATAAACTCAGGTCTTAGATTTTTCCACAGGTAAATATTCATATCTAAGAAACATGAGTACAAAGAGAAAAATGGGGTGTTCCTATCCTAGTTGGACATTTGGAGGCAGAATGAATAAAAAGGGCTTAACATTTTCTCTCCCAGTGTCTACTCTAGCATGGGCAGCCTTTCATTTATATAACAGAACATATCAAACTGATTAGGCTTGAAAAACTTTAAGACTATTATATTTAGGGGTTTGGTAAGATTCATACTACATCATTAGCTAAGACTTTTGGATTAAGACCTATACTGGTTATGTAAACAAAATGAATTCATAGTAATAAGATGAAATATAATGACAAATGTAAGTTAATTCACGTGTCAAACATGAATTCGTGGGTTTATGGCATATGCATTAAATATTTGTATAAATGTACCACGTTAAATGTAGCAGGTATACAAAGTTACAGAAGATAACGCTTTCCCTTCTAAGAAGTATAGCATCCACTAATATGTTTTCATAGGAGGATAATAATTTCTCTTTCTACATTTTCTTAGTCTCACCTGGTTTTTAAGTATAATTTCGATTTTAGATACCAGTCTTAAGGAAAAAATAATAATTCTGACATTTGTTAAAACTATAAGGAAGAACTGGGCATGGTAGTGCACACCTATAATACCAGTGACTCCAAGGCTGAGACAGAAGGGGTACAAGTTTAAGGTCAGTCTCAGCAATTTAATGAGACTCTGTCTTAATACAAAAAATGAAGAGGACTAGGGATGTAGCTCGGTTATAAAGTGCACCTGAGTTCAATCTCCAGTACCAAAAGAAAAAAAAAAGACTCTAAGGAAGACGGTATTTGGGACTATTGCAGTAAATATCAAGAAGATAGAAAAGGATGGGCAGATAGAAAGGTAGGGAAGGTACAGTGAAGGTCAACAAGAGGGCAAGCATTGGAACACCATTTCAACATGCTCTGACATGTTATAAAACACTTCCTGTTTCACATAGGGCAAAATTTCCATCTTGTGTAATCCATCCCATAACTGCACTGCGACAATTAAGATATCAAGAACCAGTCCAGAGGAGCTTATCAACTTCTCCTTTTGTGCTTTTAAAAGAAGGACTGCTTTAAGACTTAAACAGCACTCCTGTCTCTCCCAAGAATGCTGTGCCAGGAGTTGTCTCTCTTTCACCTTCCTTTTTTAGTAAAATTCCTGCTCACTTGCTTACCTACTAAGCATTCAAGGTGTTTATTCTTCCAACTGCATGGAACATAAACTAGATCCCAACTCCGGCTGGTAACATTGAGGATGTGGCAATAGGGAAGAGAGCTCTGACCACCTCTGAATACAGCAAAGACAGCTCGTGAGCAGAGTGAGTTGCATCAGTGAATGGAATGTTATTAAGGGAAATATCAAGGATGCAGTAGTCTTATTAAATCAGCTTAACAAGATTCTTGCTGAAGGCAGGCCAGGGAGATCAGATCTCAAAGGTAGGGAAGAATTTGATCAGCTATTGAGGGGCAGGGATCCCAACTAAACTGAGTTAGTATGCCTTTTGCTATAACTGACTAGGCAGACCAAAGAAAAGGTCCAGGGACATGGATTGAGGAGTTGGAGGAAGCAATATCTAAACTTAAGTTTTAGTCAGCTTTTTTGCTGCTGTGACCAAAAGACCTGACAAGATCAATTAGAGGAGAAAAACTTTATTTGGGGACTCACAGTTTCAGAGGTCTCAGTCCATTGATAGCTGGCTTCATTCCTCAGGGCTCAAGGTGAGGCAAAACAACATGGCATAAGAGTATGGTGGAGGGAAGCAGCTCACATGATGATCAGAAAACAGAGAGACTCCACTTGCCAGATACCAAATATATGTACCCCAAAGTCACGGCCCCAATGAGCCACCTCCAGCCACACTTTACCTGCCTTCAGTTTCCACTCATCATGGGATTAATTCACTGATTGGGTTAAGGGTCTCATAACCCAAACATTTCTCCTCTAAACCGTCTCACATTGTCTCACCCATGAGATTTTGGGGGAATTCCTCACAGCCAAATCAAAGCAACTTGGGTCAAGAAGTTTTTGTCACTCTATTATTGATGCTGTTTTGCTAAATTACTAAATAAAATTAGAGTCTCTTGAACTGAAACCACAGAGTTATGACAGCAGCAATCAGGAATCTCTCTAAGGTTGTTAGGAGATTCAGCCCTTCTATCCATCTTCTTCTGTGGTGTGGTGTGTCACTTTTCAGCCAGCGCCAAATTTCTCATTGCTGCTCTGAATCCCATCACCATGAACATGGCCTGTGTTCATAGACTCAGTGTAGCACGTAAGATGCTCCAATGAAAATATATCGATAATTCTTTCTATGAAAACAAAAGGCCAAAAATCCTTATGCCTTCCTTATTCACCTAGTGAAATTAAATCAACCACTAACCTGATGCCTCCTAGACCACAGACAGAGGCAGCCACTATCTCCTGTGACTTCCTCTGTCTCTTGTTGTTGAGAGCCACAGCCAGCCGAAGGGGCCCCAGCAAACTTCCAGCTGCCGGCTGATGATTGGCTCACAGCGGCCCCAGCAACATCTACCTGATTGGCTCCTCTACGGTGATGCTCATTGGGCTGTTTCCCTGCCCTTTCAAACTACGGAGCTGCTCATTGGGGGACTTCTTTGGCTCTGCCCACATGACCCAGCCAATCGGCCTCAAGAGCAGGAGGATTGTGGGAGGTGGAGAGGCGTGTGTTAGTGTGAGAAGCTTGTGAGAAGCTGGTGCTGGCAGTTGGGCTCTGAGGGTTTTCCTGAGGAGCTGTTTTGTTTGGCCTGTGTGGTTCTAAAAATAAAGTTCATTTCTTTTGACATGTGGCTCCTGAATTGTGCCCAGCCAGACTTCGGCATCTTATTAATCCCCAGGGTAGCCTTTGTGATTTAAAATGAATTTATCTAGGGATTCAGCTTTCCATTCCACTGCCCATTCCTTAAAGTGGGAAGATTATGCCATTCTTCTGGGTGTTCACCATGCCTGGATTTCAATAGGTATTGGCCAAAAAAATAAATAAATAAATAAATAAATAAATACTTATTCTTTTGTTCCAGGAATATCTACTAAGAATTATTTATCTCTATAGTTTTCCTGAAGAAGTATCTTCGAGCACCCAAAGAAATTCTCTGTCTTCCTGACGCTCCAAATGCTTTTTTATGGTAACAGACTAACTTGAACTTAAGTTCAAGAAGAGCATATGAAAGAAAAAGAGTCAAATTTGCCTTTGAAAGATTTCCCATGCTGCCTTTTATTTCTCTTTTGTAACATTCTTTTTCTAGGATACTGAAAGAAAAAAAATGCAAATGAAATAGGATTTTCCACATCTTTTAGCTGTTCATAAGCAATTTTTCTAAGATAAATGTTTCTATGATGAGTTCTATTGTATTGTTGGGTCCTAATTCCCACTTTCTAATGTCCTTCTTTCCCCAGAACAGAGACCTTGCAACTTTCCACTTAGGTTTAAATCTGCATTGGTTTCTACCAAACCAAGACTAGATAAAAAGACCCAATAGGTTAAAATTCACCAGAGGGTCAAGTTGTTGCCTGGCTAGTTTGTTCTGATCCTGATACTGAGTCTCAATTGCCACTAGGAAATTTTCAACATTTTTTTTTTCCAAGTTCACGTTCATTGTCTCTTGTCCCATAAAGATAATTGTATCTCTGCCCTTGTCCTGATGCATTGGTCCCTGACAGAGGAAGCTCCGTGACACCTTTTTCATCTAGCCTTTGGAAGTGGACTTAGAATTGTTAATTAACTTTTAACTCATATACATGGGAGGTTTTGTTTTCTTTCTCCAGTTCTTACCCTCTACCTACATTCTTGTTATATTTTCAAATTGTTTTTCTAATCAGTTAATCTTCATCTATTATTAACACATCAACTATTATTTACTACTTCAAAGAGGAGTCTGCCTCTACATCTAACAGCTACTTCTAGGTCCTGAGAGTCTTTCCTTGCTGCTCCGAATCCCATCACCATGTGATCATTCTCTAACTCAGCTGGGGAAATTCAGGTACATAACTGGCTAAAGAAAGCAGACTATTATTATTAACCATAGCTGATACACATTGAAGAGATTTAAATCATTTAACATAAAAATTGCTTAGGAAATAGCAACAGATTTCTTCACCTATAGACTATCTTGGGATTTTCTATATTATAAGAAAAAATAATATTCAAAACTTAGTGTCTAACTCATTAACTTTTTTAGTCATGAAGAAGTAATTATTTAGAAAACTGGCTCCAACACTGGATTGAATTCATATCTTTGATTATGTTCAGTGGGTGATAAAGGATGACTCTCCATCAGGAGAAAGTGAGAGGACATGAGATCCAGATTATGGTCATTATGAGATCTGCTGAAAAAAAAAAAGACATTTTTTTGAAAAGTCTCTTTCAAAGATGTGGAATCACTTAATAGAATGTCCTTCAGGTTTATCCATGCTTTCACATTGATCGGATTTTCATCTTTTTCAAAACCAAATAATATTATATTATGTATATAAACCATATTTTTGTAATCTCTTGATCCATTTTTATTTTAAATATATTAGCTATTGTGAATAATGTTGTGATGAAAATGAATTCAGATGTTTTCAAGATCCTGATTTCATTTCTTTGGGATATATATCCAGAAATACAATTGCTGGATCATATTGTAGGTTTGGGGTTTTTTTGCAGAACTTCTACATTATTTTTCATAGTGGCTTCACCAATTTACTTTACCACCAACAGTGCATAAGGATTCCAATTTCTCTACATTCTTGACAACAGTTATTATCTTTCTTCTTCTTCTTCTTCTTCTTCTTCTTCTCCTTCTCCTTCTTCTTCTTTTTTTAATAATAAGCATCTTAACAGATGTGAGGTGGTTATCTCATGTTAAATGAAACAAACCAGTCACAGAAAGACAATTATAGTACTGTATGCTTCTACTTAATAGGAGGCATCTAAATTAGTCACATTCATAAAAAAAATAGCATAGAATGGTGGTTGCCGGGACCTGGGCACAGAGTAAAAGGGATGGTTGCTATTCAGTTGTATGAAGTTTATTATGAAAGTTGAATGTGTTCTAGAAAACTGCTCTACTTCATTGTGCCTATAGTTGGTAATAATATGCTGTGCACTTAAAATTTGTTAAAAGGACAGATCTCTAGCTAAATGTTCTTATCATAATAAGAGATACAAAACAAAATAAAATAAAACAAAAACAGGACCAGGTGCTTTTCAGTTGGGAAATAGTGTATTTTTGGTTACAGAAGACTCCTATGTGTGAAAATAAGATTCATCAAACAGTTTTTTGTCGGTTTGTTTTCTTGGAGAATGTCCATCAGTGTGTGACTTCAAATTATATTTTATGTAATTATTTTTTACAAAATTATATTTTGTATGAACACACATATATGTTAGATAATTTAAAAATTTATATAATTTGTATACACACACATACACATACACAAACATACATGTATCATGTTCTACGTCTTGAATTAGACTTAGAATGTCAGAAGTGAGGCAAAAAATCAGAAGAACAAGGTGATGGTGAATATTAAACTTCATAGACAAATCAAGGAACTCTGAGAACTGACTTCTCTGGACCCCCTAACCCACCTTTAAATACCTTAGCTCAAATATGATAGGAAATGGGCCTTATTTCTCACACTAAGATGATTTGAATTAATTCCTTCCTACTGTTCTTTCTTCTGCAGGCAACTGAGACATGTTTGACCCACCTGCACAGACATAGGAGACTCATGGGCTCTTTGCAGAATGCTGACTGTATCAAGGAACAATAATAACATTCAAAGGGAATTTTAGAAGCATCTTGTAAAAAGCTAGCCACATGTTGAAAAGCACTTGGTTTTGTGATTCAAAACTCTCTAAAGGAAGAAAAAAGACATTTAAGACTCAGAAAATACGATTGGATTTCCTCCTTTGTCTCATTAATACAAGGAATCCTGAATGACCTTCTATGTGTAGTGCTTTGTAAGATACTTAGAGCAATGTAAACACTTTGAACCTTCACTCAGTCTCTCCTTAGCCATATTTCAAATCCAATTTTTTCATTAAAAATTGATAAAAGACAAAAAAAATTGATAAAAGACAGGATTCAACAACCATATTTAAATAATCTACCAAACACATTCAAAGCACATATGGTTAGAGGTAACAGGTAGACCTTTTTTTTTTCTCCCATTGCATTTTACAAAAACAGAATTATTTCTACTCCACAGACAATAAAAAGATGGAAAAGCATATTTGTTCTGGTCAATGGCTAAAATGGGGCTGGCTCAGAGGAAGGAAATAAATAAAAATTATTTACTGCCTGATTTTTCCTTGAAGCCCTTTCCAACTTCATACAAAGCATGACAATTGTTTATTAATCTGCTTTCCTGACTGTAATCACAGCTTTTAAGTCATACATTTAATTCTTTTTCTACTGTTCTTGTGCTTGGGAACAACTCTTTTGCAGGTTTACTGAAGGGATTTGGCATTTTGATGGAGATTAGGATAAGACAAATATTCCTGAGGAAAGAACAGTGTATGAACACAGCATTACAAGCCCCTATTAAGAAACAATTATAAGCAATCTGAAGAAAACTGGGCTTTCACAAGCTCAAAACAGGAAGACAATTGTATAAAAATAATTTAACAGCCAATCAGGTTCACCAAAGAAAATGCCTTCCATTGTTAGCATTATCAGCCTGCTAGAATTAACAAAAAGTATGTTTTTTCTGTGAATGCTGTTGACAAGGGGAAAAAAAAAAAAAGCTTTTTCAGTTTTCTAAGATTAGGTTTTTCCTCTTATTTTAATTGCTTGGGAATCAACTATCATTTTATTTCTGAGCTCATTCTGCTAATTTATAGCTTAGAAACACACATGGGAGTTTAACTGATGGAGAACTGAACTAGCCTCATCTGAACTCTCAACCTTATCATTCAAATTTCCCCTATGATGGGGTAACGACAAGGACAGTTGTTTTCTCTTCATTTCCATAATTTCATGCCTATAAGTCTTCTTCATGTTTCTTACATGATTTCATAAATTATATAGAGCATCTAAATTGGTTTAAGATTTACCTTGCTTTTGCAAATAAAGCCATTTGCCAGAGTTTCTGAAAATACATACATTGGATTAGTCGTCAAAGAAATTGAGGAGCTCAGGCCATGGCTGTGGCGGGTCTGGAGTTGTTTTAAACCACCTGTGTTTTGCCTGGAGTGATGGAAAAGCAAACCATAAAATGAAATACTACAAAAAGATAAACAAAGGGAGGATAAAACAAGCGAAAGATCTTAAGAATTACAGTGTTTTACAATGAATTTTTCTTATTATTTTCCACATGCACACCAAACATACAATAGATTCACTCAGATGACTCATTGCTTTCCCAGAGCACATGCGCCCAGCCCAGCTTTGTAACCTCTGCACTGTCCAGGCCCATCTTACCTCTGAGGTTCATCCTGGATTTGGAAATCATAATTGATCAATATTCCCCTTACAATGCTCAAGACACTTTCAAATCCATGCTGTTTCCTCTAGGGGCCTATCAGCAACTCCATGATGTGCAACAAAAGACACCAAATTGTTTCTTTCTCTATACTAACAATATTTCTAGATAACATCATTTCCTGCCCCCCTCTTTTGGGATCTTTCCCAGACCTACTGGATTTTCTGATGTTCTGCTTTAAAGAAGTAAAATTATTATCACACATATGAACAAAATATAAAATGACAGTTTTGTGGCATAAATTTAACCCAAATCTCTAAACTGAATGCATTATTAACAACAATTTATATTGCAAAATTCCAACAGTTCAGCTGACATATGGCTCCCATTGATTACAGCTTGTGTTATGCCAATAAATAATAAATTTCACTTAGCATAAAATCATTGACAATTCATATGCCAATAGTAAATGAATCTTGATTTTACATAGTTTGTTTAATCCTGGATAAATTAAGGAAAAGTAATTTGAATTTCTTTTTAGAACTTGTTTTAACCTTTTATGCACACGGAGATGGATTCAGTAGTTAAAATATTTTAAAATTGGTGTGTTTGTTCCAAGTTCCTTGTCTAGTCATTGTATTAGTCAGAGTTTCTCAGTGAAACAGAACCAATTGGGTATATATACACCCAATTGAATTAACAGAAAATATTTCTATCTCCTCTCTATTTGTATTTAATATATGAAATATTATATATTTCTAGGGCATATAAATATGTAAAATTTATATACATAAATACATTTCCTAATATATTTTATATAAACTAACATATATAAAGAGGTTTATTTTATGAAATTGCCTTTCGTAAACATCAAGGTTAAGGTCTGAGATGTGCAGTCTGCAAGCTAGAGACCTGAGGCAGAAAGACCAGCTCTAGTCTGAGACACTGAAGGTCTGAGAACCAGGAAAGTTAATGGTATCAGTCTGGATCTAATTTTGGAGACAAAAGGAAACCAATGTCCTAGCTCAAGGCAGGGAGAGAATGACTGTTCCCTTACTCTTATTATTCTATTCAGGCCTAACCATATTGAGGACAGCAATCTGTTTTACTCAGTCTACTGATTCAAATATTAATCTGATTCTGAAAGTCCCTCTCAGACATATCCAGAATGATGTGTGACAAATATCTGGACACCAGCGGCCCAGGCAAGTTGACACATTAAAATTACTGTCATACTCTTTAATCTTTACAAGGATACACAGCCTACCCAATTACATCGAAGGTATACAGAAAAATTCTTTGAAAACAAGCCTATTTACTAACCAAAATAAATACTAAATTGCCACCTTATTGAGAATAGTTTATAAGTTAAATTTTTTTTAAAAATTAAGTATTTTGATATGATATAGTCTGTACAATAAATACTTTGGATTATAAGAACTGGGTCTTTTAAATCCAACTTTTTATCCTAAACTTTTTGTATTTTTCATCTATCAAAGTCCTTTGAATCTCTAAACAGTCAGCATAAACATGTAGGAGTGTTTTTTCAGTTTTTATGAACACTTTGACTAACATTATGCAAATTTGAATTCAGGTGCTTTACAATCAATCACAGAATCATTAAGTAGAAGCAACATTTAGGATGACCTATCAGATATGAGCTTTGCCTCTGAGATGAAAGGGACAAATTGAGTGACACAGTGTGGACTGCATTTTAAGCCCTTCAGCTTGCTTTCTTGTAGTGAAAGGACAGGAAGGTAAATGTTTTCCTGATTAGCTAGAACTCCAAATGGGATTGAGCTTCTTACATTCAGATGCACGGGTAAGAAATTTAAATTGGATTAAGACCAAGTTAATCAGGACAAAAACTAAGTCATCCATCTTTCACACGTAGAGCATAGCATAGTTAGTTCACAGGAACATTGATAGCTAGCTGCAAGATCTACTAGGGGAATCCTCTAGAACTCAAAAATTGCAGTGGTGCTTTGGAGTTGATGGTCTTAGTAGAGGTGGTTTCTTAATTTCACAAGCAGCTCCTCATGATGGATTTCTAGCCCTTTTTGTGGCACATACATGGAGTTTATAGTTTCTCCTAGAGAGTCTCCTTCCCAGAGAACACAGGTTTAGAGTGTTTGCTTGAGATGCACCTAGATGGTCTGACTAGAATTGCAAAGTGACATATGAGCTACAGTCCAGCCACAAAGCCTGTTACAACAGATTTAAAAACTAAGCTCAGAGAGGTAAAGGAACTGCCCCCCTCAGTCACCCCATAAGGAGACCATGAGAATAGTTCAAATTCAGTATGACTCAGGCTGAGATTCAACCAAAAGACACTAGTATGCCAGTGATGGTTGTTAAAATATTAAAATATTTCTGTATGAGTTGGTAAATTACTGCTGTCATGAGTCCCCTGTACATCCTTGGCCCTTCCCTTAGGGGCCCACGGACTTTCTTTCCATTTAGAAACCAATAGGTCATAGTGGTTACAGCAGGGGTGTCAGTGTTCCATCCACTGTCCTTTCTGATCCTACAGTACATGCCATCTAATTGTTCAAAATCCTTATTCCTACCCTTGGGTATGATGCTGCAGACAAGTGCTTTCTATCACACCAAGTTATATCTTCACTTAGTAAACACTTTATTGAATCCCACAGAATTCTTGGATTTAAAACTGAAGTAACACAATTTTCATTTCTCTTTAGAACAATAACACCATTACTATCTATGGAGGAGGGAAGCCAATGCTAGAAACACTGCAAATTTCTGTTACGAGGGGGAGATCATCCAATGAGATCAATTTATACAATTTAATTTTTGACAGTTGGGTAGCAATGTTGTAACTCTAGTGCCATGCTTAACAAACTAAAAATTAATTCAAGATAAAAGACATATATCTTCACTCATAACAGATAAAAAGCATAGTCATAAATGCATAAGATTTTATAATTTTTTTAAAAGTTTTCACATCCATACTTTTTAACCAAAGTTATTCTTTGGTAAGAAGCCAAGTGAAAATAAACCCAAAGACCCTTAGTCTACATGACGCTATGCAACTGAGTTATTTTTTTACTTCAGGAAACACTGGGTGTTGTGACAATATTCTTCATATTCATATCTCTTGGTATCAGGGCTTGACAGCTACATTTATCAACAAAACATGCAGAATAACTATCTTCCCATTATTGCTTGTTACCATAAATTACTCCTAAATTCTCAAAATGCAAAATCCTCAGACTTTCTAGACCCTTGATCAATAACGAGTGAGTCATTATACACAGACTTCTGGGATGATCAGCCTCTATCCGAGAAATGGAAGATAGATTTTCTGATCTTTCCTGGCACCTAATTCTGCTGCAAAATAAATGTGTCATAATTTATTTAAAGTTCAGGGAAAGGAGAAAGCCCAAGAGTTCCTGAAGTCTAGTGTACTTATTTCATGGAAAAATTGTAAGTGGACAGATGATAGTGCTACTGGAATTTAAAAATAGTAGTAAACATAATAGTATAATAAATGAGAGTAAGTTGGAGAGGCTTCAGGAGTCTCAAAACAACATGTAAAACCGGTAGGCCTCATAATTTTACTAAGAGATTCTCAAAAGAATTTAAAGAAAAACATTTTTCAAGAATATTAAGTTATAAGCTAATGCTTGATATCCAGGTAAGCATGGTTAATAAAAATACACTTAACCCTAAAACCCACTAGTATAAGAGGATAGGCTGATATAAATAAAATATATTTTTAGGTGCTTACTGCTCACATAATTAAAAATACCATGAATGAAGAAAACAGCAGAGATGGTGATAAAATTTAGAAGATGGAAATAGTAATTTATGTACCAGACTAACAAAAGCTGAAACAGAGCACTTTCTTGCATATATCACTTGCCAATAATGAAAGAAGCACCTACTGTGTGCCAGACACTGTTTTAGAGAGGAACAATAGAGCAGCAAACAGAAGCAGCAAAATCTGTGTGGTAATGAAGCTTAAATAGAAGCCATTGAGAAGAATCACAAACTGGAAACAAATTAGAGGCACAAAGTAGCTCTAAGTGGGTGAGTGAGGAAAGGTGCTAAAATTAGGAGAGGGTAAAATTCTAAGGGAAAGTCAGACGGCAGCATCCCTTCTCCTACCCAGCACACGTGTGCCTGCTCACCTGAGAATGTAATTTACCCCTGCAGAAATTGAACAAAACAAGCAAAACAAAAGTGCGAGATGAGACACTGTACTGAAGCCAGAGGACTTGAATGATCCTGTATTAAACTGGAACACCCAGAGCTATAAGCTTATTTGTGTTTTCCTTGCAACCCAAATTCCTTTGTCAAGGCCCTAGGGCCCTCCCATTGTGATGGTATTTGGAGTTGGGGCCTTTGGGATGTTATTAGGTTTTGGGGGGGCTTTTTGAGGGGGTACTAGGATTGAACTCAGGACATTCAACCACTGAGCCATATCCCCAGCCCTATTGTGTATTTTATTTAAAGACAGGGTCTCACTGAGTTGCTTAGGGCCTTACCGTGGCTGAGGCAGGCTTTGAACTTGTGATCCTCCTGTCTCAGCCTCCTGAACCACTGGTGATCACCAGCCACTCCCAGCTGGTGATCAGGTTTTGATGAGGTCAGGGGAATGACACCTCCATCATACCATCAGTGCCATTTTGAGAAGAGTCAGCAGCAAGTTCACTCACTTTTTACACACACACACACATACACACACACACACACATACAAGAGAGATGTGAGCACACAATGAGATGACAGCCATCTACAAGCCAGGAGAAGGATTTGTACCAGAATCTGCCATGCTGATACCTTGATGGAAATCCTTCCATCTCCAGAACCGTGAAGAAAAAATGAGAGGGTTTGTAAACTACTCAGTGTATGATATTTTATAATGGCAGTGCTAGCCTAGCTGACTATGACACCACCCACCTCTGGCTGTCTTCCTGATTGACACACAGACCATAGTAGATTTATTCCTGTGAGTGCTATTGGTAAAGTAGGGGAGAGCTCCTTATGCAAGTGATGTAGGCACCAACATGCGTTACTGATATGATCAGATCCCAGCTGATGTTAAAGCCTTCTCCTCCAATGTGCATGCAGTCAATAACTACTGTGTTTTCAAGGAAAGGCTCTATCATACAGGCATAATCAAAACGGGGTGGGGGAGAGAGGGGGAGAGAGAGAGAGAGAGAGAGAGAGAGAGAGAGAGAGAGAGAGCACTTTCAGCAAACAGAAATTAAAATATCTACGTATAATCAAAGTCTTACCAAAAAGAGAAGATAAAGCCATCTTCTAAATAAAAACTAAAGCCTAAAACATATTCAAAGAATAAGGAAAAACACTCAGAAATTATAGATATAACTGCATAAATACTAAACTCAGAGGAAACAGTGAAGAGAAAGAAAAAGAAACCTCTTAGGAGACAGAGCAAAACAGTGAATAGAATTATAGAATCAATCCAGGAGTTGTAACTTCCCATTAGGAGGTGCAGAAAATACCAGAGAAAATCAATAAAATAAGTGAAGAAAACCTTGCAGAGTTGAAGAAAATGAGTTTGCAGAATACACACATCACTAGATACCTATTACAGCGAATGAGAAGGAAGCACATGTAATTACACCATTTTAAGGACATATGATAAAACGGTACATCCTAAAAACTTGCAGAAATGAAAAATGTCACATGCAAAGAATTAGAAGTCAGAACAGCATCCAGTAATCACTAGCCACATTTGAAAGTAGCAGTAGCGCAGTAATATCTTTAAATCTGTGGGGAAAAGTATCTCTAACCTAATATTTTATGCCTAACTAAGTATCTTTCAATATGAAGATAATGGCATGCATATAATTTTGGACCTGCAAAATCTCTTAAGAGTTTGCTCACTATGCACCATCTCTCTATGAATCACTTAAAGAGTACTCCACCAAAATGAGTATATCATTTAGGATATCATCAGAAAATCAGAAATGCTCTGTGTGATGTAGACTAGGAGATTCTTTATAAACATTAGAACACAGCATTTCAGGAACTGTTGAGGCATCTAGTGTCAAGTGTGAAGTCACTATAGGTTTACCAGATAAGAAGATGGAAAGGAAAGCAGGATATAGACAAGAGGAAGGGCAAATGGGAGCCAGGAAGGATACATGGGAAGTCATGAGGACAGCTGGATCCTGTGAGGACAAACCTGCAAAGAAACCCCATCTATAGCTCTATTGCTTGGCGCCTGCCACCTTGGAGCATCAGGAACCTGCAAAATATGGTATATATACAAAGCTCTGGGGCTACACAGGTCCTGAGCCAGAACTTGGAGGAGTTGAAGGAAAATCTTGGGCGGGAGGTGGGGGGAGGTGCTAGAAGACCTCTGGCACCAGGGGCTGGCCCAGGTCATATAAGTGAACCAGCATCTGCAACAGCATAAGAGGTTCCACAGCACACGGTGCCCTGAACCAACTCTCCAGAATAAGCAATAATGCGCCTGCTTTACTTCCATCCCACAAATCCTTGGCAAAAATGTTGCAGCCAGTGATAATCCAGAATCCTCTAAGCAGGAACATTCTGGGAAATGAAACTCCATTTCTCTAAGTGAACAAAGTATAAAACCATCTCAAAGAAAAAGACCTGGGATTCAGGAAATAGAGGATAAAGTAAAATTGGAGGCTATGGTACTCTGGGGCTGACAATGAAGGAAAGAGCAAGGAACAAAAACAACTGAGCAAATGTCTGAAAAGAAATCAATCCAAATTGAAGCAAGAGGACAGAGGTCTCCAAAAAACAAAACAAAAAATCATGGTTCAAAACATGTAAACTGGTAGTAACAGACTGAGGTGTTTGATTATAATTAGAGGGGTTTTTTTTTTCAGTTCTTGTTGAAAAGTAATTAAAGCTACAGGAAAGAAAAAGAAGAGCTAGGTAAGAAACAAAGTGTAATCATAATATAAATTGTTGCTTGGTTATTAATGATATTTACATCATCATAGTTATCTCTGCATTGAATGGTGATTCAAAAGAATGAAGAAGAGATATATGGTGAAAGAAGGAAAGAAGGCATAAGAAGTAAAATGAGCTTATTCATAATAGTAGGAAGTCAAATAGAATGTGTTTATTTTCACTAATAGAATTTTCTTTTTAAAACAGTTAAAATACACAAATAGGAAACAGAAAAGTGGCTGCCAGAGGCTTGGAATGAGAGGGATGAATATGTAAAACAGGGAAGTTTTAAAGCCACAAAACTATTCTGTACAGTAGCATAATGGTGAGTAAGGACGGAGTACCTTTCAGCCCCTTCTCTCACCTGTAGAACTATACAGCATAAAGTCCAAGCTTAATCTAAACTATGTCCTTTAGTTAATAAATATTTATCAATATTTAACCATTAATTGCAACAGTTATACTATACCAATGCAAGATATTAATAATGAGAAAAAACTGTGTATATGGTGAGGGTTCCTTGAGAACTGTGTAACATATATGCAATAGTTCTGCAAATCTAAAAGTGATAATTAAAGGAGATTTAGTGCCTATTTGGAGGGCATACAAATATAATACAGTTATTATACAAGACAGCTTTTATAGCAATAATGCTGCCTAACAAACAATCACAGGTGACTTACCATAACAAAATCTTTTTTTTTCTTATATCAATGTCCGGGAGAAATCAGTCTGAGAGGAGTCCCTTGTTTTTTCTGATCTTGGTTATTCGGTTTTTTGTTTGTCCATTTGCTCAGCTTTGTACCCGGTATTAAACTCAGAGGTGCTTCACCACTGAGCCACAACCCTAGCCCTTTGTTGTTTTTTACTTTGAGACAGTGTCTTGTTAAGTTGCTTAGGGCCTCACTAAGTTGCTGAGGCTGGCTTTGAACTTGCAGTCCTCCTGCCTCAGCCTCCAGAGTTGCACAGGCATGTGCCAATGCACCCTCCTTGAACTTGCTTATTTTATTGGATTCTGCTAGGTTAACGGGCAGGTCACACTGAGGTTTACTCCACATATCTTTCTCAGAATGTCTCAGAGTTAAGAATCAAACAGTAAAGTAGTCTTTTCAGATTCACTTCTTTGATTTAGCTATATGCATTTAAGGTTTCTCCATCTTTTCATGGCTTGATCATTCTTTTCCTCACTGAATAACATCTCATTTTCTGTATATACCCTAAGTTGTTCATCCGTTCACTTACTGACTGACATCCCAGTCACTTCTGGATTTTACTCATCATGAATAAAGATGCTATAAACATTCATGTCCAGGTTCTGATGTGGGCTTAAGTTTTAAACACATTTGGATAAAGATCCAAGAGAAAGTTTGCTTTATTGTATGGTAAGATGATGCATGAGATTTCCATGGAAACTACCATTCTGCATTTCTGCCAGCAATGACTGAGAACTCCTACTGCTCTGCAACCTTATGTGCATCCAATAATGTAGTATTTTGGATTTTAACCATTTCAATATCTGTGTACTGGTATCTAATTATTGTTTGAATTTGTAATACATATATATGTGAGTGCATGTGTGTGTGTGTGTGTGTGTGTATATACACTTAAGAATGTATAATTTCTATGTGTATATCTCTGATGGGGTCTCCCTTTGGATATTTTCTCTATTTTAAGAGTCATTTATATACTGGGGGATGAAATTGATAAAATTATGCTATATGTATATGAATATAACATACTGAAACCCACTAATTGTATAATTATAGTGTATCAATAAAAATCATTTGTATATTTTAGATGCAAGTCCTTTATCAGATGTTTGCATTTTGCAAACATTTTCTACATCTGTGGCTTGTATTTTAATTTTCTTAACAGTGTATTTGGAAAGCAGAAGCTTTTCATTTTAAAAAATAAAACTTGTCAATTTTTCACTAATGGAATTTTTTTCCAGTATAACTTATCAGAAAGCAGAATATATTTGTTATGGTTTAGATGTAAGGAGTCCCCCAAAAGCTCACGTGTGAGGCAATGAAGGAACTTCAGAGGTGAAATGATGGAGTTATGAGATTTTTAACATAATCAGTGCATTAATTCCCTGATAGGGTGGTGACTATATGCAGCTAGGGTGTGGCTGGAGGAGATGGGTCACTGGGGCTTCCCTTTGAGGTATAATAGTTTGTCCTTGTTGAATAGAATCTCTCTCTGTTTCCTGATCACATGTTCTAAGCTGCTTTTCTCCATCACACTCTTCTGCCACGATGCTCTGCTTAACCTCTGGCCCAGAGCAATTGAGCCAACCATCTGCAGACTAAGATCTCTGAAACTATAAGACCCAAATAAATTTTACCTCTGCCAAAAAAAAATTGTTCTTTTCAGAACTTTTATTCTCAGCAACAACAACAGCAACAAAAAGACAACTAAAACAGCATTATAAAGTCACAATAATCAGAATGATGTAACACTTGTACCAAAATAGACCAAAATAGAATATGAATAGAAATCAGTGGGTAAATGGCTAACTAGGTAAGAGTTTAGACTATGGGGAATATGGTCTTTCAAATCAATGAGAAAAAAAGAGAAAAACACTTGGCTAACAATAGTGAGAAATACCAGCTGAGTTGCTTACTTTATACCTTCAGCCAAACTGAAGATATAAAGGTAAAACATAGAAAAGTAAAAAATTCTAGAATGAAATAGAAATAAATATTACATAGTTGTAAGTCGAAAATACCTGAAGGTAAACCAAAAAAGAGTTAATAGAATTGGCCATTTAAACATTAAAAAAATCTGTCAAGGACACTCTAAACAAAGATAAAAATAAATAAGAAGTTGAGGAAAATACACCAATTATATATACTGTTTCAAGGAATAATTATCGCTAATGCATTACATCATCTAACAAATGAATCAGAATGATAATAACAGAAATTGAAAACTCAGAAAGGTCTATGAATATCCAATTAATTTAAAAAAAAGAAAAAGAAAGACCTATAAACATGAATAAAGAAATAAATATGTTCATACTGAAACAATGATTTATCTTTTATTATATAACAGATTATATAATAAATAAGAATATAATGTGAAAATTAGCACAAAGTTTTGAAAGAAAATCTGCTACCATATACCAAAAGACTTAAAAATATATAGACCCTATGACCCAACAATTCTATTGTTTAGAATTCACCTAAAGACAATATCAACCAAAAAGTTAAAGCTTCAACCCCTTTTGTTCTAGGAAAAATCTGTGTCCAAATGTCTAAATATGCAACATAAGCCAGTGTCTTTATTAATAATGACTACGGGCATACTCAAAGATGGAGAAATGTTTAAGAAAGCAATAGAGGTGGAAAAAGTGAGTTAAGAGTAAAAATTTTGTCGCTACATATACAGAAAAAGCACAGAACACTGTATATCAAAATATCAGTAGACATTGCAAGTAATGATATCATAGATGATCCACTTTCATTTGTA
Organism: Ictidomys tridecemlineatus; assembly: GCF_052094955.1. NCBI lineage: Eukaryota > Metazoa > Chordata > Mammalia > Rodentia > Sciuridae > Ictidomys > Ictidomys tridecemlineatus. The sequence continues at coordinate 28,028,880 of NC_135482.1, forward strand.
TTTTTCAATATTTCTACAATTGCTTGAGAATCATTCTTTAGGAGGATGCATTTGATGCAGTTTGAGAGAAAGGAAGGTGAAGATAAAATGAACTTCCAATTAATGGAGACAGGAAGAGTGAAAATGCAAGAAATGAACTTTGTCTAACTCGCAATTTGTTTAAGAGTGAATCCTGATCCTGGAGACGTCATGAGGTGATTGGGGACACCCAGAATATGCCTCAGTGACTCAAGAGCATTCTCCCCTGGCTTATTTCTCAGACAGTAATGCTGGCGAGAAAAGAGCTTTGATTATTAAATGGTGATCCCACAGAGGCTATTTGACAACAAACATTTAGCTTTCCATTTCTTTGTTGTTTAAGATTCTGAGGATGCCTGACATTTCTTGTCAAAAACTCACTCATCTATCATGCACCACTAAATCCGTGTGGTGTCCTACATTTGAACTCATCTTCTACAACACACAGAATCTGTTGACAAATGTCACTTTTTTTTTCTACGCCTTCATGATACGATGACTCATTCCCTGGTGGGTGGTAGGTAACTCTGCCCTTGGTCACTAAGTGAATGATTTGGAAAGCCTTTGTGGCCGAACATATTGGAGCTAAATGATTCAGTGGGAAAGATGGGGTCATACAAAGAGCACGGTGCTGCAGATTGTCAAATGGTGCATGGAAGGCATCCGAACTGTGGTGCAGATGGAGAGGCTGTGAATTCATTTCAGGTACCGCAGTAATTAGAACAAGCAGAAATCCACACAGGTTCCCTTTGGATACTGGAAGATGGTGTCAGTGTTCTCAAAAATACAGATGGTGTTTCAATACACATAATAGCCTTACCTCTCACCATCTGGACCCAGAAGACTCTTTTCTGCTTGGATTCCTTTATCGGTGACCATGTTTTACTGCATTAGTAGCAATTAGAAGCCACATTTTTGTTTTGCTTTTTTAAAAATTTTTCTTAGCTGATAAACTTAACATTCCTGTTTTCTTTCTCTGAATTGCTGTCTCCAATCCTGTCACTTACAACCCTCTCTGCTCTGAGTCGATTAGGACTCCTGATTCCAAAGATTCTCCTCTACCCTTCATTTATCATAGGTGAGCATAATTATAGAAAGAGACTTAGGATGATACCCACTCTCCAAGGAAAGGTGATGTGCTCATGAATAATGTGGTTCTGTCAACAGAGGAAGAGACATCTGACATGAGTTTTACATTGTCTGTGGTGCATGGTCTGAGAAGGAGGTGCCATTTCCTGAGCTGCGCTCAAGGCAGTGCTGAGCCATCACTCAAAACACCACCAGAGAGGCAGGACAATCTTGCAGATATTGACTTGTGTTTTGTGCTGCTTTCCATTTTAAGAAAGAAGCCAGACTCCTTATGCACATCCTTGCTCTAAGGTATCTTCTTATTACCAGGATGATAGCAGAAGTTGCCAACAGATATTCATTTTCTGTAACTGAATTTCTGGAAAAAAATTACTAGTGAGTAATTTAAAGAGCACAGGAAATACAAGTGTTGTAATGTATTTGGTCCCTCAAAAAAATATGTCGCAGTCCTAAACTCTGGTACCTATGAATGTAACCTAATTTGGAAATGGGGTCTTTTCAATAATTGAGATAAAGTCATACTGAAGTAGAATTAGGTGGGCCTTTATTCCATGATTTATGTCTGTGTGTAAACGCAAAATCTCAGAGTCACTCAGGAAGAATACCCTGTGGCAGTGGAGACAGAGGTCAGAGGGATGTAGCAGGAAGTGAAGGGAAGCTAATGATGGCCAGAAAACCAAGAGAAGCTCAGAGAGAGGAGAGGATCAGATTCGCCCTTAAAGACTTTAGAAGAAGGAACCAGATTATGAGAGAATTATATTTTTTGTTATTTTAAACCACCCAGGTTTTGGTAATTTATTATGGCAGCTCTAGAAAACTAACTCCAAAAAGGAAGTCCCTTTGGGTTAAAAGAGAGGTTCTTCTGAGGCTGGAATGAGGTCATGATTGAAACAGGAAAGAAAATCAAGAGCAGAAACTCTGGACAGTTTTGCCACTTTTAGCACTGTGATAAAGGACAACTTACATCATGTTTCTAAGGTTTATTTTCCTCCTCCACAAAAAAAAAAAAATTAAGAAGATAAAAATAAACAGTTTATTTGAACTAGAAGAGTGATACATATATGATAGATCTTATTCTTACCATCAGGATCACTATTAGTAGTAGTAGTAGTAATGCCCCTTTCTGGAGTGAAGAGGTGGGAAGCTGGCATCAGGACCCGGGCCTGGGCAGCTACGGTCCTGACCAAGCTGGCAAAGAGTGGACAGAGCCTTAACCCAGCAGAGCCACAGAACTACCTTAGAAAACACAATGATCCCAACGGTTTTAATGAGCTTTTTCACTGTGACTAAAAGACAAGAACAATTTTAGAGAAGGAAAAGTTTATTTGGCACCCACCGCTTTCAGAGGTCTCAGTCCATATATGGCCAACACCATTCCTCAGGGCCAGAGGAGAGGCAGACATCCTGATGGAAGGGTGTAGCAGAGGAAGGCAGCTGGGGACATGATTCCAGGAAGCAGAGAGAAAGAGAGTGAGAGAGAGAGAGCTCTGTTCAATAAGAACAAAAATCAAACTCAAAAGGCACGTCCCTAGGCCCCCACCTCCAGCTACACTCTACCTTCCTACAGTAACCACTCAGTTAATCCCTATGGGAGATTAATGCATTGATTAGGTTTAGGCTCTCATAACCCAATCATTTTACCTCTAAACCTCTTTGCATTGTCCCCTACATGAGCTTCTGGAAGGCATCTAAACCATAGCATCAAGTCAGCTAATGCCTGCATCTCCATTTGAGAAGAGTAGGGATGCTAGGCAGAGCGGGTGCCTACCAAATAACACTGTCAAAGTAAGGATTCAAGCGGACTTTGGGAATGGATACTGGGAAGTTTTCTTACAGTATATTCTTATGATTGGATCTATTTTGGCCCACTGTAAGCAGCAATAATGTATAAAAATAAGAAAAAGAAATGAAAAAGAACCTATTTCTAGAGTGTTTGGATTCTCAATTCACACAATTATCCTATTGTGAGTCTCTGAGGGGTCTCACTTATCTAGGGCATGGTTTTAAGTTTAATTCTGAGTGATTTCTTGAACAACAACAAAGAGAGAGAGAGAGAGAGAGAGAGAGTCCCAAAATTAAAGACGGTCAATTCATGACTGGTCAGCAACTTTCTAGACATGAATCACTCAAGGGTTCTGGGGCTATACCACCAGTTTTGTAAAACTATCCCATAAATCAGTATATATGTTTATAGCCTTTGTAACATATACTATTTTAATGCTTATCCCAAACTTTTTATTTGTTGTATGGGAGATTGAACCCAAGGATACATTGACATTAAGCTGTTACAGCCCTTTATATATAAAATTTTTTTAAAAAAAAATTTGAGGCAGTATCTCACTAAGTTACCATGGCTGGCCTCAAATTTGTGATCCAATTGCTTCTGCCTCCAGAGTAGCTGCTCCAGAGTAGCTGGGATCGCAGATGTTAGATTCCCTCTAAATGCAGTAACAGGCCTTTTCAAAAGCTCAGTGAAATTATATATTCAGCTTGCTACTGTATCTATGAATTCTTTCTACAATATCTACTTTCTTCTTATGTTGGCTCATTGAAAGACATATGTCAGAGTAGAGATTCTTGACTTTTCATACAATCTATAAAACCTTCTTTTGTGGCTCATAGCCAAAGGAATTTAGTGCATGGTATTGAAAATCAAAATCACCTGCAATATTTAAGTACTATTTTACCATTTTCTTGTGCCTGGTTTCTAAATATTAATTCAGGCTATGAAGAAATGCCTTAAATATCTATGACAGAATATGATACATTCCCGCATGGAGATCTCCTTCAGGACTCTTACTATGGAAAACAATGTTAAAAATACATTTAATAATTGTGATACAAAAAGTTAACCTTGAATTGTTCAAATCTTATTTTTAATTGCCTTTTGTAGAACACAATTAAAGAAGTAGAGATGGTGTAGTTCTTTGGCCTTGGCTCTTGGGACTAGAAACACAATCTTCCTACGAATTTACTTTGTTCTTGCAGAATGACCTGAAATTAGGTTTTCTCGGATGATATGTATACATATATTTTTTTCAGATTAACTCCATGGACCAAGACCAAGTGAAGTCATTCCAATAAGGGGAGGTGCAGGTATAAGAAGACTGAAAGAACCATGGCTATCTAATCCCCAGCTAGTAGGGTTAGCAGGACATGGCATAGAATGGTCATTCGCCAATCAACAAATGGGCCAAGGACTTGAACAGAAACTTCTCAGAAGAGGATTTACAATCAATCAACAAATACATGAAAAAAATGCTCACCATCTCTAGCAATCAGAGAAATGCAAATTAAAACTACTCTAAGATACCATCTCACTCCAATAAGAATGGCAGGCATTATGAAATCAAAAAACAATAAGTGCTGGCGAGGATGTGGGGAAAAAGGTACACTCATACATTGCTGGTGGGACTGCAAATTGGTGCAGTCAATTTGGAAAGCAGTATGGAGATTCCTTGGAAAGCTGGGAATGGAACCACCATTTGACCTAGCTATTCCACTTCTCGGACTATACCCAAAAGACCTAAAAAGAGCATACTACAGGGACATAGCCACATCAATGTTTATAGCAGCACAATTCACAATAGCTAGAATGTGGAATCAACCTAGATTCCCTTCAATAGATGAATGGATAAAAAAAAATGTGGCATTTATACACAATGGAATATTACTCAGCACTAAAAAATAACAAGATCATGGCATTTGCAGGCAAATGGATGGCATTAGAGCAGATTATGCTAAGTGAAGTTAGCCAATCCCTGAAAAACAAATGCTGAATGTCTTCTCTGATATAAGGGGGTGACTCAAAATGGGATAGGGAAGAAGAGCATGAGAAGAAGACTACCACTAAATAGGGAAGAGAAGTGGGAGGGAAAAAGAGGGAGAAGGGGAGTTGCACGGAAGACGGAAGGAGAACCTCATTATTATACAGAATACATATAAGATGTTGTGATGAGAAAAAAAAGATCTAAAGTGTTAGATTGGATAGAGAGAAAAAAAATGGGAGAGGAGAGGAGGAGTAGGGGGGATAGGAAGGGCAGCAGAATAGAATAGACATCATGATTGATGTATGTACATTCCATCTATGTATTATATGTCAAAATACATTCTGCTGTCATGTATGACTAAAAAAAATAAAAATAAATCGTATGGTAAAAAAAAAAAAGAATGGTCATACACATGTGGTCAGGGAAAATGGGAATTAGGAAAGGCATTAGGTGTCCCCAGTTACTGCACAAATGCAGAATATCGTGGGTGGCTATGATCAAGAGGGTCCTATAGAGAATACGTAGATTGTGAGGGAGCTATGCCCGTTATTACTTTCATATACTCTATTTGCTACCACTTCTACATCCTGCAGTTATGCCTAATATGTAAAGAATCTGTGATTTGGAGCACAGAAACTCATTAGGAACTAAACTAGCTTAATAAATAAGATTTTAGAAGATATGTCATTTGATTATATAAAAAGGGTTTTGAATATCACCTAAAGTTACCTTCTTGAACCTTTACAGGTGCAAATGATATTAGATTCTACAGTGAGCACTCATTATTGACATAGATGCCTTATTTTTAGTAAAATTGCTCCCAGAATACTTTACAGCTCCTACACAGAGAAAGAAATCTACATCTTAAAAAATACAGAAAAGCTGTCAATTTGAACATGTGATTGCATAACAAACTCTATTAAAAACTTATTTTGGGAAGCAGGGCTATATGCTAAGAACTTTCCCGTGGTATTTTTCTATTAAACCATTGTAACAATCAATTTCTTCAAGGATGTCTTTGTGAATATTTAGAATGTTAAATATTTCTGGTCATTTACTTAATAGAGTTGTCCAATCATCAGGATGAATTTGATGTCTAGAGCATTGTGTGTGTGTTTGTGTGTGTGTGTGTGTGTGTGTGTGTGTGTGTGTGTGTGAGTGTGGAAGGAGAAGACTGCAGCTCTTAGAAATATTTAGGATGCGATATATAATACTCTGATCACAGGAAATATAATCCAATCAGAAACAAAATGTAAACCAAGATGGTACATAACAGCACAAAGCAAAATCACCTGAGTTTGTGTAAAGTCATTTTGGCTTTTTATCTCTCAATAATATTTCTTAAATTATTGACCATTTCAAACTGAGTTCAAATAAATGAGAAATCACAGCCCAAGAGGCAATGACTTCATATATTTCTTGGCATTCTTGTTAGTAATCTACACCTTGCACCAAACTCATCTTCATAAACAGTGATGCTAACAAATTACTAGATCCTCTGAATTTTGGTTGAACAGCTTATACAAAAACCCCTTTCAGAAATGCATTTGGAACCGATCTCTTTTCCTACTGCTTTGGAATATTCTAAAAGACTAAATTTTAAAGCTATCTTTCCCATTATTCTCTGAAATGAAAATCAGTTCATAAAAGAGAGCCCAACTTACTGTGCATTTCCTATATTTTCATAAAACATATGTGGTGTTTTATCATAAATGCTTTTTATATCCCCTCTTGACTTTCAGACACTGGTTCTTACACATTCAGAAGGAGGTCATATTTGGTGCCTTAAGATTTCATTTCCATCTCTTTCAAGATTTCTAATTGAAATCAAGTTGAGAGAGTCACAGCCAGGAAAAATGATTTCCACTTAATTTTCATTCAATGTATTATTAGGATAAAGTCTAAGTTGCTGTAGTAAAAAAAAAATTCCAAATATAGTAGTTTTAAAAAATCATACTTGGTTGTCTGTGTTGCAACAATTTGAGGGGGTAGGCAGACTCTGTCCCATAGAATTGTTCAGGTACCGTGCTTGGTACACCAGTTCTGCTATCTCCAAGAAGTGGCTTCCAAGGTTGGGTTGCTCTATTTATGGGATTTCCAACCATGAAGATCAGTATGATCTTTGTCCAGTGCAAATTTGAAAGGAGAGGGTGTTCCAGGTTTGCTAAAATATTTTCAAGAACAGAGTAAAATTTGTGTACCACATTTACATTTTTTTCCTAATCAAAGTTTATTCATTTGATGGCACCTAACTGCTTAGAAGGCTGTTAAACAGTCTTCCAGGACGCTGTTAAGCAGTCTTCCAGGATAGCCATGTGCCCAGAAAGAGAGAGAGAACATGTCTTTGGAAATGACTAACGTTTACACACTCTGAGACAGCCAGAGAGCACCTCCATCACATCCTGACAGAGTGCATTAAAAAAAAGAAAGAAAGAAAAAAAAACAGCTCATAAGAAAGCAAATCATAAATCTTGGTACTGTTTTTGTTCCTTTTCCATTCTGCATATTCTAAGACAAACAGAAATATTTCTAGTAGCAGACAAGGCATCAAGTGTTATAAAGTCATTTGGCTGGAAAAAGTGACAGAAATTTCTTGTTCAACAACCATATTTTCATCTTGTAAAGCTCAGTGGGCTTGCTCTTATCTGTTGAGCACTGGGAGTCCTCCTAGCCCAATTGAAGGAATTCGAGGAGGTTCAGTTCCTCTCTGGAAAGCCTACAATTACAAGTTAGAAGTGAAAGACTTCATATACATCCAGCTTCTAAGTATGCAATTCAAGCAAAATGTTGCATGAGGTTCATACAAGATAAAATACTGAATATTTAGGAGAATAAGAAATTCTGTTCTGGAAAAAAAAAAGAGGGAACTATTTGGGTAGATGGCTAAATATTTGTTAAGACAGAGAATAACTATCAGAGTAAATTCAGTCCTGCCTATCTTGGCCAGTTCCACCAAGAACAGTGCAATTGCTTGACAGGAATATTCTCAGGTTATCCAGCTAAAGAACCTCACTTAATCAACCTTCAAGTTTTAATCTGTAACAATATTCTTTATTTTATATTTGCCCCTGTCAACTATGGCTCTGTACCTTTATAGGTAGGCAATATTAATATTCACAATAGTAGTGAGCACCTGAAATCCAACAATTGCAAATATTTCAGGCATTTAACAAAAACCAAACTTTCACTGAATTTCTGAACCTACTAATTCATAATTACCTCTGTCTAGGTACTACTCCACAGAGTATATTATCTGCCACAGCCCTCGTGCTCAGTTGGGTAACTATAGACTTTTATCTTTGGCCTACTGCCGTGTCTTTACAAGGTCCAAACCTGAATATATCTCATATGCCTGACTGTTTTCTGACTATCTTCTTTCTTCGGCACCTCCCTTCAGCAGAATCAGATCCTCATCATGCTTTAGCAGAGATGGGTGGAAGTAGACTTAGGTGGAGTCTGGAGATGTAAGAGCAATTAACAATCAACAAACAGAAATTGTGCACTTTCTATAGGCATAGTACTAGGACAGACATTATGAGCACAATGTAGAAGTGCCATTCCAAGATTCTTAACAGGTATGTTCTCTAATGGAGAGACAAAAGGACTATGCCAAACATCTACAGAGCAAAATAAATGTGTACCTGGTACTTATAAAAGCAATAGAAATATATTATCTCTATAATTTAAACTGACTCCTTCCCACAGTTGTGATTAAGTCAGAAGTTTATTTTGGAACCTGAATGATTCATACAATGTTCTAAATGTCTTATTTTTGATGCATGAATATCTATAGTCTTGTAATTACATTTTCTATGAGAGATAATTTTCCATGGTCATCCTATTATTGTAAGACAAAATAGTATTTGCTTTACCTCTTTATTGGCACTAAGGGCTATACACAAATATAGCTTGAAATAAAATGGTGAAAGTACACAGCAGGGTGCTAAAGGCATTGACTTCAGTCTTTTCTAGTTAGTTTGGGTAACTGGGGCAACACGTTGAAGTATTTGCTTGATTCCCATGGACTTCAGTATTCTAAGAATTGATTTCGTACATAATCAAGGAAATAAATACTATTGACTACAATGGGCAGTTGAAAAACAAAGAACATTACCTCCACTTGTGAGTCAGCATTTTCACTTAAAACACTAGGCTGAATATCATGTGGGAAGAATGGATTATCTCTGATTCTTGCTTATACTCCAGCACCCAGCATAGCACCTGGTATGTCATAAGTGCTCAGAAAGTACTTTTTAAGCTTATAGATTCAAGGAGCTATAAGAAATTAGTAGAACTTAGAAAACTACTTAAATAGGTAGAGAATGGAAAAGAAGGACATTTATAGTTAAGAAACAGGCATGAGCAGTAGACCCTTACTGCAGAGTCTATTAACTGAGGACTTTGTTCTTAACATACAACCAACAAGTTTACCCTTTTCTAAACAAAACTACATCCCTGCTCCAACCCACCTCTCAAATATCTTCCCAAATGTATGTTTGATCATTTAGGTGTAGTCTGCTCAGGATGCCATAACAAATTGCCACAGGCTAATTAATGCCTTACACAAAAGGAATTTATTTTTTACAGTTCTAGAGACTGGAAATCTGAGATCAGGGTCAAAAGAAATGTTTCCTTCTGGCAAGTAGGTGGCAATGGACCTATGTGACCTTTCCTCTATATGTATATGGAAAGAGAAAGAGAAAAACTTCTTCCTCCTCTTATGAGACCACCAATCCTATGAGACCAGGACCTCAGTCCTATGACCTCATTAAACCTTTAATAATTTCTAAAATTTCTAACTCAAAACATTGTCATCATCGGGGTTAAGGCTTCAAGATGAGACACTTCAGTGATACTCTGCAGTTCATAGCCCAGGGAAATTCTCATGTAAGTTCCCTTTCATTTTTTCCAACTGAATATAAACATTTCTTAAGCTACAAGGCTTCCTGTTGAAGCCTGCTTCTTCTTTGGCATGCATGCTTTGAAACACATAATGTCTGCTCGCTTAGAAAAATCAATCAACTTTGCTATATTCCTGGGCTCAGAGAAGTGGACTCCTTCAAACCTAAAAGTAAGTCTCAACAACAGACCTTTCAACCATAATTCACCTAAGGGAAGTGGTGACATCTTCCCAGACTTAACGGTTATCATAAAACTTGCCCCTCTCCGAATGACTAAGGATCTTCTCCTAGAATATGGGGTCAGCTTTTCATTGTGCAACAGATACCTGAGAAAACTAACTTAGAGGAAGAATGATTTATTTGGGCTCATGGTATTTTCAGAGGTTTTAGCCATTGGTCGGTTGACTCCGAGGCAGAAACATCAGGGTAGAAGGGTATAGCAGAGTAAAGCTTCCTGCTTACAGCAACCCTGAATCAGAGGGCAGAGGAAGGAATAAGAAATCTCTTCCAGGGCACATCCCCAGTGACCTCCTTCCAACAACCAGTCCCTACCTTCTACTAACTTCCATTAATGTCATCAAATGATGAATTCATCAATGGATTCCACTGATGAGGTGGGATCCTCTGATCCAATCATTTCCCCAAATCCCCACCTCTGGACATTGCTGCATTGGGAGACAAACCTTCAATTCATGAACCTTGGGGGAATATTCCAGATCCAAAACATGATAAATAGGAAAGATTCTGAAATGCAGAAATCTTGATCCTTTAACCTCTTCTAAGTTAACTATAACAAACTTTGCAAAACACCTTGATTATGAAATATGAATAATCTAATTTTCAAGGCACTAGGTCTTGTTGGTGACATATAGCCTCGTTTTCAGGTAATCTCCGAGTGAGCATATCAAAGTCCCATTACATATATAATGGTGTTTAAACATGAGTGGCGCTTAAATTCAGCCCCTAAATGAGCTAGAAATGGTAGGTATTCATGTTCGCTTTACTCTTTCCAAAGAGATAGGAAAATTGATACACACAAAGTGGCAAATAATTTCAGATGGGCTTGCCTGGAACAACACAATCAATTGATGAATTAAACAAATATCCCTTAAATATTTGACTCAATGGACATGGAATTATAAAAGTCAGGAACATAGAAAAACATTCATATTTACTAAAATAATATTCAAGCACATCCTGAGTTCTGAGTTTAGTAGGGAGATAGAATGGCTATTGTTATAGCAGACAGGGACAGCATCAGAGATGAGGCAAACTGTGACAAGTAGGGACATGGATGGGCAGGTATCTTTGTGACTACTAGAGAAGCAAATTTTTAAAAAGGTAATCATTTAGTATTTTATTTTAAGAGGAATTTCAGCACCTTCTTACTGTACCCTTTACCCATAGATGAAGAGAAATATTTAAGTACAAGTTTATGTATTTCTCTATCTAGGTCTTAACAACTTTCTAAACTTCTTAGTGAAATACTAAAATAGTCACTGGAATTTGTTTTCTAGTGAAGCATCTTCTCAGTTGTAATGGCCATGCTCATAGCCTACTCTTTGATTTCTTTCCTTCTCATCTTGCTTCCAAAAGAGAAGCCTGGGAATGGAGCCACTCTTGTCCATGCATCTACTCTGCCACTTGAGATATTCTAGGCTCCATAAGTAGAATAAAAAGCCCCTCTTGTTCCAATCCTAACCCATATATGCTATATGATAGCTCACCAGAGCTGAAAGACAATGGAGCAAAAGAAGGTGCATCCCACATTTGGCCACCATTCCTTGTTTATAAAGCTCCCTCCCTTTCTAATAGGGAACATCTAGAGGGAGAATGGTGGGTGTCTGAATTCAGAGACCAAAACCTCATTCCCAAAACTTTATCATCAAAAACAGCTTGAGCTGAGTCTTCAAGAATAAGTAGGATTTTCTAAGTGAAAGGAAGGAGGTGGGGGTGGGTGGTAGCTGGAACAGGCAACACAGCGGGAGCATTTGAGAGCAGAGCAAACTGCATCAGTGAGACTGTGATACAGCGTTAGCACACCACAAAGAGGTGAATAGGAGATGGTTAGACTGGATGGGGCCAGGGCAGGTGAAGAAATGTTAGCTGTCATGCTGAAATGATTGGCATTTATTTCTGGAAGATAGGAGAAGCAATTGAAGTAATTTTAGCAAAAGAACTACTTAATAAAGCAGTATCTTCAAAAGTAGTATGGATAATCAATAAGAAAAAGGATGAAAGCGGCTAGGAGATAATTATAATTATCCAGGTAAAAGAGAAGAGTGACAAAAGAAGAAAATTAATATTTGAGTGTCTGATGTGCAATCAATACCACTGTTGTAGAAGTTCCAGGCACTTCATACACATTTACTTTTATTTCCTCAAAATAACTTTGCGAGAATGGAACTCTTTTATTTTATTTTGCAATAGGAAACTGGGACTGAGAGACTGCATGTTACTTAGCCTGGAGTCTCAAAAGCCATAAAATGAGAGAGCCAAGATTGGAACCATGACTGTCTCATTTCAACCCTTATTCTCTTTTCACAATAAACTGTCTTTCGTGCCAAAGGGAATGAGGAAATCTATATAGGTACAAGAGAAGCTAGCAGGTCAAAATAATGAAAAAACTAATTAGATGTGGTAGAGGGTGGAAAAATGGAGGAACCACATGATTTGTGGTTGACACAATAAGCTGAAAGCAGGCTATCACAAAACAGGGGAGATGCCCAACGTGGTTGCATGTTCACACAGAGGACATTGGAATGGCCTGTCTAGAGAGTAGACTTCAGTGTGTCTGTAGTGCAGAAAAGCAGCCCAAGGGGGAAAAAAAAAAACAGATGGAATGAGAGGAGAAGAAGAAGAAAATAAGGATTCTGGTATGTCCATGGGAAACCACACCATTTTGTTGTTGTCGTTGTTGTTGTTGTTGTTGTTTTGTTTTATTTTTTGTTTTCTTGATTTTTTTTTGAACAGAGACAATATAAAGATTCTTCAATTAGTATGGAAAAAATTGAAAATGTCATAATGGAGCACTATATCAACAGCACAAAGCATTTTCTAATCCTGGGACTGGGAGAACAGAGGAAGTGGAGACAATAAAATTTAGAAGTTTAAAGAAGGGTCCTGAGGTACTACCATTCAGACCTCTGTGGAAGAGTGTGTCATGTGTCCCTAAGACAACTGTCATACTCAGTGATTTAATAGAAGGACTCCCAAGACCAAGAAGAGGTGCTATACTCTGTTCTATTTATGGTTATGAAACATTGAAATGAAGCAGTACAGATTAAAACCTGCCAATGGAAGAGATGCAGAGGGAAAGATCCAGCAAAAACAGCTATAGGTTGCCAGTGGTCCTATCTCAGTGGGAACTCATGGATTCCAGAAACAATGTGTCATAACAGGTAAAAGTTGTGGACAGCCAGAGACGTTTATCCCAGCATGGTGGATAGGGTTTTAATGTTTTTTTTTTTTTTTTTTTTTTTTGTAAATTTCTTTTTTCCCTAAAATGTTACATCCAAGTCCTAACCCTGGTTGACTGTGAATGTGTTAGAAAATAAGGTCTTTGCATATGTACTTAGGAGTCTCAAGATAAGATCATACTAGATTTGGGGTAGACTCTAATTCCAATGATCATAAAAAGAATCATTATAAAAAGAGAAGAAAATACAGAGACATAGGGAAGAAGTCCATGTGAAGATGGAGACAGAGACTAGAACTAGGCTGTCACAGGCCAAGGAATGAATGCCAGGAGCAACCAGAAGACTTAAGAGCATGGAAAGGGCTTTGCCCTTGAGCCTTTGAGGAAGCCAGACTCTGCCAAACACATAATTTCAAATTTATGATTTCAAGAACTTTAAGAGAAACCACCCAGTTTGTGAAAACTTGTTTCAACAGCCTTAGGAAACTAATACAGATGTTGGTAACAGGAAGTAGGAAGCTGCTGTACTAAGTACCTGGGAGGGCGAGGGTGGCTTTGAAGTGTGGTACAGGGTGGAAGCTAAGAGGGCTTGGGGTGTGTACTTAGAAAGCCATACATTGCCTTAAAAAGAAGCTTGACTGAAACGTGTACATTAAAGTTGATTCTGGGGAGGATTCAGGAAGAATTGAAGCATATAGAAAAGATTTTGATCTTGTTAAAGAACGTGTTATAGTCACGAACAGAAAGTTGCCAGAAATATGAATAGTCAAGGTGTTTCTGGTGAGATTTCAGAAGGACATGAGGGCCATGTTTGTGGAAACTTGAAGAAAGGTGATCCATTTCTCAAAGTGCAGAAAACTTGGCTGAATTGTGTTGTGCTGTTGGGTGGTTTTCCCTTTAGGAAACTCAGCAGAGGAAATTTCCAAGCAAAGTGTTAAAGAGACAGCATTGCTTTTCTTCACTGCTTGCCCCCAAATGTCAGAGCAGAAAGATAAACTGAGAAAGAAATTGCCAAGTGAAAAAAGGACGTGCATTTTATGCTTTGGGATATTCTCAGCCTGTCCAGATCACAAGAGATGCATTAAGTATGCTCTAGAGATAGGTCCAAGGATATACAGGGCTTACTGGTAAAGATAGTAAATGTGTTGCCATTAGGTGGATTGGATCCAAATAAGCAACTGAGCAGCACCCTGGGTTAGAGTTAGGATTATTCAAGAAAGATCTCTGAAGGAAACTCTTGTCTAAAGGTAAGGATCCTGTAGAGATGCAAGAGGGTTTTTAGAATACTGTGTCACCAAAAGGCTTCTAGATTGAAATAAAATAAAGGAAGGCTGTTGGATTTCTGGAACTCTCTAGACAGAAAACAAGCTGACAATCCTCTTCCACTCAAATGAGGGTTCTTCTAGAAAACACAAGGATGTCTGAGGTGACAAAGCTGCCATTTGGGGCTCGCTGGGGAGAGTTCATTGAGCCCTTTCTGGCACAAGGGTGCACTGTTTGGTTACCCCTGGTATTATAAAATCAGAGAGTTCGAGATGTCTGCAAAGAAGGACAATAACCAATCAGTGCCAGAATCCATAAGGAAAGTGTGTAGGCTAGTATATTCGTTTTCTATTTCTGTATAACAAATCATCACAAATTTCACAGCTTAAAACAACACTCATTTATTAGTTTAAAGCTCTATAGGTCAGAAGTGCCTGCCCAGAAGACTTAAACTGAGGTGTTGGCCAGAGCTACTGCTCGAGGTTGCTTTCAAGTTCACTCGTTGTTTACAGGATTGAGTTACTTGTAGCCATAGGACTGAGGTCCTTATCACTTTGCTGGTGGTCAGTTGAGGACCATTCTCAGCTTCTGTGGGCTTCCTTTATTCTTTGCCATGTGGCCTTTTCAACTCAAAACCATCAACAAGGATTTTTCCTTTTACTAAAAAAAAACAAAAAACAAAAAACTTAAATTTCTAATCTCCCTTGCCAGGATGGACATCTTTTGAAAAAACTCACCTGATTAGAATAGGCCCTCCAAGGATAATCCCCCATCATAAGGTCAACCAATATGAGACCTTTATTATATTTCCAAAATCTCTTCACAATGATAGCTACAGTTACTTAACTGGGAAAAGTGTGCATAAATCAGGATCCAGTAATTTAAATATCAAACAACAACAACAACAACAACAACAAAATGGCCAGTGCCTTCCCCTTCTTCCATTCTTCCACCCTTTCCCACTGCCAGATTCCTCTATATGGCTCCTCTGGCAGAGCAGAAATATGGTTTACTGAGTTCTACCCCTAACTTCACAGACAAGCTATAGCAGAGTTGGTCTGAAGCTTAGAGGCAGTAGTTTATAACTGCCCAGAGAACATAAGAATTAGGGGTTAGGTTAGAGAGAAAATGTGAGAGAGAATGGATAGGATGAAGGGTTTTTGGCAGAATCACTGTTCCCACAACACAATCAGGGAATGCTGCTCTCTTGGAGATATTATATTTTAATAATTTATCTGAGGATATGATGATCCAAAGTAATCCTAATTATCATATAAAAATGGAAATAATTTGGAATGCTTTTCTGAGATTTCCCACACTACTTCAAAGTCAACCCATAATGTGTTTATGTTCCTGTGTGGGAGACTCATATAACAGTTCTCTGAATGATTAGTGGAGAACTAAAGGAGAATATAAAAGGCTGATTCAAAGACTAAAGGCCACTAGAAGCAGACAGAAATTGTCATTCCCAAAGTCACTGGGAGGAATTGGAGCACACTTTTGGGAGGATGACAAATTGCCTTTAATTTTGTTATTCTATGTAACAGTTTAAAGCAGGAGTGTTTGAGGTTCAGACAAATTGTGATTTACAGAGGTTAATGTATTTCCAAAAAACAATCAAAACAGGCAGAGCAGGTGTGAGAAGGAAATTGATAGCCACAGGATAATATCCAGGGAAGAGCACCACCTTTTAACATTTCTACTTATTCAATTCTTTAATTATATGCTTAAGCAACCTATAATGAAAGCACAGAACTAAGAAAAATCTTTACAGAGCCTACTTTTAATTCCAGGCATTAAACCTTAAAAAAAAAAAAAAAGTGTATATCATGATGGTGTCACAATTACCTAGAGATTAATGAATTCCTATTCTCAATAACTTTTAGACACCACCAGTAGAAACTCATGAATTTCTATTCATTTAATCCTTTGCTAATGTAAAGAAAAATGATTTTTTAATGTATCAATGTGACCTCTGATTATTTAATTGGCCCTGACAGGGACAAGTGCTGTAGGGAGTCAAACCCACCATTAGATGTCCAGTTTGAAAGAAAACTCTCAGAAGCAAAGACAACAGCAAAATTAGCCACAGATTAGTCAATGATATCACTATTATCCTAGCTTCCAGGGTAAATCATGAGAAATTAAATAGTATTTTACTGTTTTTCTTATCTGCATCAATGTCTATTTCCCTTCTCATTAGGAATCAATCAACCCCAGGCACAGCAGCATCCATGCTCCTCCCAGATACACCCAGAAGTCTCCTGCCTTAGGACCTTTGCACCTGGTGTTAAGATACCTGGAACACACCTAGGTTCAGATCTCTTTTATACATAGCACTTACCTGTGAAGCTGGTATTTATATTCCTATTGCAGAGAGAAAGAAACACAGCCAGAGAGACAGTTGAATTGCCCAATGTCATGTCAGCTGGCATGAGACCAAGCCAAGGATCTCAGTTTACTTCTGGCTGACTGAAATCACTTGCTTTGGGCATTCTTACACCTGCATTGAATTCTACAATAAAAAAGCACAAAGGCAATCCTTTCCATGTTTCTCTGAAGCTAGGCCCGTCCTACAGATCTAAATAATATGTTCACTACAGGCTTCCCCTTTCCTCAAAGCTTCCATTTGTCCACGCGGCACTTTTGTGATGAGTGAGGAGCACCCTCAGGGTAGACCAGTTTTTAGAAAGCAATTGTGCATCCTACAAGAAGAAAATGCCTTAGTGCAAAGGAAAAGATGCCTTTTAAGTTGCCCTCAGTTCTTTACTCATGAGCCTAGAGAGCTGAAATAAGGTAAAGAGGGTTGAAATGAAGTTTTGTGGTCATAAACACAAATGTATCTGAGATAGCTATCTATGTATTGTAGAATAGTTTATGTTACTATTTAATATTAACATGGAAACACAAATTTTAAAATGTTCATCTATGACTTGTGAATCCCTTCCTTAACTTGTCAACAAGAATTTACCAGATCCCAGTTTGAAAAATACCATTTTTCAAGGTTTTCATGAAAAACAAATGGATGGGAGATAGTAAATGAATAATTTATGTGAGTCCCAAATAATATATGTTTGCCCCAACCCTAGAATCCCACATACAAATACACACACACACACACATACACACACACACACCACACACACACACACACACACAAGATATATATAATGTATATCATTATATACATTTGCACTCCAATTGATCACAGACCATATTTCAAGAAATATGGCTATTTTGCTTCAATGATTGCAAGTCTGTGATTAAAATAAATGAATAAAAGCAGAAATGTTGTCAGTGAGCTTGGCTATTTTTATTTCTTAGCATTTACCCTAAAGTTATCATCTCCATAATTCTTAGTCAACTAGCCAATTGCTTCCATCTTCAATTCATTGCTTCTAAGTTTGTCCAATGAGGACACAAAAATAGACCATTTGGCATAGGATAAAATCCATCCTGTGTTGCTCGCATAATGGTGGAAGGAATTTAAACTTAGTTCAAAATAATTTGTCTAGCAGAAGCTAGACAAATATCAGGCAAATAATTGGCTGTATAGCATATTATATCCAGTGTACTTAAAAAAACAAAACTGTACATTTTCACAATTTCAGGACTATAACAAATATGACCAGAATCTTTTATTTTATTTTATTTTCAGATAAAATTAAACCTTCCATGGCATAAAATTACAGGAAAAAATATTCAGAATAAAGAGCATTTAAGAAAATTTCTAGAAAAATAGTAAGGATTCTTCCAAGAGTTCAACCATGTTTTTCAGGTGGTGAACAACATTTAATTTTTTTACATTATTTCTGTAATTAAAATCTCTTTAATTGGCTGATTCTAAAATAAATCTCAATTACTCAAAAATCCATAATATTTTAATTATATGAACTAAAATGGGTTTGTGACCTCTGCTGTCTACAACATTGACTTTGTAATTTTCTGTAGTTTTATTGTAATTCTAATGCACTACAAATATGAATTGTAAAGAGGTGACTTGGGGGAAAAGAAGAGATAAATAGAAAGAAGTATGATTCACAGTAGAATATAATTATCAAATCTTCATTTACTCCCTAAAATAACATTTATTCTAGGAATAAAGCTTATTCCTAGCTTCAGTGATTACAACAATCTCTATGAGAATTTTCCTTTGCACTTAAAGTGGATTTGCATATTATAATATACTTCATTATCATAAAGTCAAACTTACATATTTTGTCTTGGTAGACCAGTGTTGAAATCTATTATAACAACTATTGTACAGGAGCTGTGACAAACAACTAGGGATAAAAAAAAAAAGAGAGAGAGAGAGTTTTGGTCCCTGTACTGCAGAAATAAGTCAAACTAGATATTTCTCTTTCTTAGCAAGAATAATACAAACTTTTCATTTCTGGGAGAAAAATGCAAAGATTTACATTTCATTCTGAACAGCCCAGCCAACAAGTAAAACTCTTATATTAGTTATTGAAAATTATATGTGCATTACATTGAATACTTATTAAATTCTATTGCATTCCCATTCTGCAGTGTAAAATAGAAAAGAAAACTTCCAAGAGAAGAGCACCTTATTCTTTAAGCAGATTAATTGGGAATTGTAGGTATTACTTATCTTAAAGTATTTTTATTTTTATAGTATAGTGGAAAAGGAACAATACTGATGTTAGTGATAATACAGTTGAGTCACGTATTAAAATAACCAAGCTATGAATACACTAAACTTTTCATTTTATCAGACACCCATTGGATTGTACAGTGTTAACTGTAAAAGAAAATAGAAAACTTAAATATATATGTTAAATGCTAGATGTGCTATATCAAAAATAGTAGCTGAGCATAGTCTCAAAAAAGGAGGAAAAACATGTTATCTAGAAATTGAAGAGATCCACTGGAAAAAAATCAGAAATAATTTGTAGGTAGAGATCAGCATTAAAATATTATAAAAAATTTAAAAGTCAGTTTCATAGAAACTAAATAGAAATCTAGCATACCCCCCAATTCTCTATATCAAGAAAAGTTGGCTTAAATTCAACAGTCTCTGCGCAAGTTTCCAGAAGAGTGAAAGAGTCTTGAGTCATCAAAATCATCTGCTCTACCTCCTGAAAAAGTTTTTTTTTTCAAAATTTCTTGTAAAATCACCATCAGTAATTTTTCTGACTAACCTTAAAACCAATTTCTTCTCTCTACAAAGAAAGCTAGGAAAGTAAAACTACAAGATAAAATGTTACTTTGAACTATCATTTCAATGTGTGTTTTCAACATTTAAATTAAATCTATCTCACTGTATTAGAGTAATATAAAAGTTATATAAACAACAAAAGTATTAAACAATCATGATAAAAAATAACTAGGTGTCCTAAAATACATTTTAGCTGTGTGAAGTAAACATGCCCTTCTTGCCCAAACTTTGTAGGTTTTATTTTCATAGACTTTTTTTTTCTTTGCATGAAGAAAAGTAAATGCAGTCATTCAGTATCCAAGAGGGTTTGTTTCTAACACAGATACCATTATCTACGGAGAGTCAATCTTATTATATAAAATGGTGAAATGCTTACATAAAAGGTACACACATTTACCTTCAAGTCATCTCTAGATTATTTATAATACCTAATAACATGCAAACATGACGCAAATAATTGTAAACCCTTTTGGGGAATAATGACAAGGAGAAAAGTCTACATGTTCAACAAAGAAGCAATATTTCAAATACTTTTGATCCATGGTTGATTCTATCGGTATATGTAGAACCTGTGTGTTTTTCAATGAATATCTGTTGTATGCTTGAGTGCCCTTGACCCTAAACCAGGACCTGGGGTTGGGGGTTGTAAGAGACATAGCACCAGCTTTCATGGAATTAATACCAAAGAGTGCCACAACACAGTCAAAAAACAATGACACCTACAAAGTTGAGTCCAGCTCCAGGCCAAAATCCTATGTGTCATCTTCAGGCTCAACCCTTGATAATTACAAAAACTTTACCTGATTGGCCTCAAGGAAAAGATCCGCCGTCTTCCCTCCACACTTGGTGCATGGACTGTGCCTGGCAGTCTTCTGTTGGGAGCTGCGGCATAGAACTCAGGCTTCCTCAGCAGGAAATGCTTTTATACCTATCCACAGGACTCCTGGCCATGGCCTTTCTCAGGTGCTTCTGCTAAGATCACCTTATCTGGGGGCCTTGAAGACTCACTTCTCCACTCCAACTCAGTATCCAATTACTTTTCCTTTCCAAGCCCTTCCCTCTCTCCTTCATCCACCTCCAGCTTTCAGGTCCCCCACGTGGCTGGAGCCTTTATTCAGAGATCCCTCTATCATGAGAAGATCCTCTGCCCACCCCATGTCTGTCTTGATACATCTGACTCTCCCTTGGCACTGTTCTGTGAGGAAAACTTGGAAAATAGGGACAACTAGCATTTGGGGTCTCTTGCTTACACTATCACATTGATGTTTAAAATTTTGACTGTTACTTTCATTTTAGCTTGTTGTCATAATCAGCTACCTCAATACCTAGCAGTTCAGGTCTTCCTAGCTCAGCTCTTCATACTGTAATGCTTTGATGAGGATACTCTTTGCATAACTGAATAGAGAAAAATTGGTAGTTGAGACATCAGTGAAAATACTCAGGAAAAGGAGAAAGGAGGATGCATTAATTAGGCAGAATAGATGTGATATTCATTGGTAAAAAAAAGCATGAGGAACTGAAGGAAGTACAAGTCCTATGGAATGGCTAAATTACTGGTCCATCTTGGTTGACTACTATTGGGGCAGGTAGGAAATTGATTAATACCCCTCCAAATTTTCCCTAGGCCTTGATAAGGAGTCTAGATAATAACAATTCCCATTAACCTTTACAAGTAGATAGGTAAAATTCCTTATTTAACAAACAAAACTTACTTTTTATAAAAGGTAGATTTTATATCCCAGATACCCAGAACTGTCCAGCAGGCCACACCTTGTAATCTGGACATTGTCGTATCTAGCCAAGAATATCTGAAGGCACCTAAGATATTGAGGAAGGATTCTGAACCTTGACTTTCCTCTCTGAGGATTGGAATCTACAAATGAAGATCCTCATTTTCTCTGACCCCTGTTTCAAAAATCAAGGTGAAACCACAGTGGTATCTGCTTGTAAGTTCACCATCTGGATGTTCTGCATCTCAGTCCATTTGGAGTGCTGTAATTAAATACCATCATCTGGGGACTTAGACACAATAGAAATTTATTTCTGACAACCTTGGAGGCTGGGAAGTCTAAGATCAAGGCACTGGCAGATTTGATGTTTGATGCTTTCTGGTTCCTAGATGGCACCTATTCCCTGTACCCTCCCATTCGTGAAACTTGCTAGCTAACTTCTAGGGCTTCTCAAGCAAGAGCACTAATCTCGAGCAAGATGATTCCAATGGCTTCACCTTCATGATCCACTCACCCTTCAAAGGCCTTCCCTCCAAATGCCATCATCTTGGGGATTTGGATTCAATGTAGGAATCCTGGAGGAACACAAACATTCAGACCCAAGTCCTCTGGTTGCTATCTACTCTCCAACCCCAAATCAACCTCTTAATATAGCATCCTCACCATTCCCTCTGGGTCTGTGAGCTACCTGTGAGTCCTAACATTTTAAATAGCAATGCCCCTCAGTCCACAGCATGAAGCTGATAGTTTTGGGGAATAATGTTCTAAAGAAGGTTAAGTCTCTTTCCTTTATCAAAGAACCCATTTCCTGGATGTTTTGTGAATAGTTTATGTTAACCTGCTTAAAAATAGTCAACTAAACCTAAGGAAAAAATATTAGACAAATCTAATTAAATGAATTAAAAATATACAATTTTTATAAACTATCTGACCAGTACCCTACAAAACTGTCAAGATCATCAAAACTAAGGGAAATCTCAGAGCCTACTCACAACCACCAGGAGGTGAAGGAAACATGACAACTAGATACGATGTGATATCCAACATGGGATCCTGAGACATAAACAGGACATTTGAGGGAAACTGAGGAAATGTGAAGTAAGTAAAGACTTTAGTTAAGAATAATTATCATGATTTGTTCGTTAATTTCATTAAGCATATAATGCAAACATAAAATGTCAGTAACAAGGAAACACAGTGTGGCTTATGGAAACTCTGTTCTAGCCGGGCAATAATTTTGCAAATCTAAAGCTGCTTTGAAATGAAGCTCTTGAAAATTAAAAGCAACGTAACATGACAACTATGATATATTTTGCTTTATTTCAGAAATTATGCTCCTTACCGTGAGTTTTCAAATCTCTTTTTTATGATAATTAAATTCGACTCACTCAATTCTTTTTAAGAGATTTACAGATTTTTTTCCCTTTGTTCTGAACAGATTGATGAGGTTATTTAAGGTCAGGTTATCTATAAATATTATAACTGGCTTCATTTGGGAGTGGAAAGGAGAACACTTAAAATCATTTTTAGTTAATAATTCATTCCTGAACTGATTCTTCCTTTTGTGTATTGATTTACGTGAGCACTAGCAAACATTTTGATGGCTTTATAAAGGATTCATTTTGCTTCTTTTTACTATCTTCGAAATGCATCTTCTCAATTGACCCACTTTTTATCATCTAAACACCTGAAGAAAGAAGATAATGTCCTCACTCTCAGCAGTGATGATAATGGAGACTGTGGCTGATTTAGGAAAATGAGAAGCTTCCCTATGTAGTAAGATTTTGACCTTGGATAAGCTCTGCAACTTTGTCCCTCCATCTCCA
This sequence comes from Ictidomys tridecemlineatus, assembly GCF_052094955.1. Lineage (NCBI taxonomy): Eukaryota > Metazoa > Chordata > Mammalia > Rodentia > Sciuridae > Ictidomys > Ictidomys tridecemlineatus. The sequence continues at coordinate 28,052,074 of NC_135482.1, forward strand.
CAGCAGAAATAATACTAGTAACTCCTATGTTGTAAGGATTAAGTGAAATACTGCATTTAATATGCTCAGCATAGCGCCTACCAAATAATAAAGTCTCAATAAATACTACTCTAGAGGAGAACAAGTAATCATTTTCTGACCAACTGCAAGGTTCCTGGCTGAGGCCCCTGTAACAAAAGACAGATTAATAAGAGAAAAGCACAATGAATGCATTTAATATAAGTTTTACATAATTTAAAACTTGTATTAAACACAGGAAGTTTTAGAAATGAAGACTTAAAGAAACAGGACAAAATATGTGTTTGTGGCCTGTTTGATGATAGGACAGTTAGGGAAGTATGATTGGACAGAGGGATGTAATACATTAGTAAGAAACTTGGGGCACATGGCAAGAACTGCCTGAATGCTCAGATTCTTCTTGGCATCTCTAGGTCTTTGAGCATAAGGATACCCCTTTCCTCTAGGTCCAGGGAAGTTTCATTTGAAATGAAAATTGTAAGATTTGTCTCAGAAGTGAAGGGACAGGGGAAGGTGAGGGTGACTTTTCTGCTTCTGCAATTTTCTAAAAATCCAAGGTGCCATAATTTGGAGTAGTATGTCCTGAATCCCACGAGGAGCTATATTTTGTGGGGGAGTGTGACCAGCTATGGACCCATGTGCAACAGAGAAGGCAAATCACCTGCAGTGAAGCAGGTAAAATATAAATCTCTGCCAAGATCCAGGTACTACCAATCCTGGAAGTTGGAACAAAGTGAAACTTGAGAAAAGGTCTTTAAGATAAGGCAGTGATGGTGAAGGCCGGGGAAAGCCAGGGTAACATACAGCTTCTCTTGTGGCCTCATGGGATCTATGCAATGCACAATAGCCACTGCCAGACTGTTGCCTCTTCATATATGTAAAGAGATCAATGGCTCTGAATTTAGGAGAATTTTATTGTTGAGATCCATTCCAACATCTGAGGGCAGGGAGGGGGGGAAAAGAAGAAAGAAACAAAATGTCATTACCCTGTGCTCTCTCTCTGGTGTTTATTATAAGAAATAAAGGCCGCATGATTTTCTTCAGTACTAGTTGAATACATTAATCCCAAACTTGTAACCAATAGCTCTATTTTATTGTATCTTGTATAACTTGTATTGTATCTTATATAACTCCAAATAGACTCTGGGATATTTACTGGTCAGATTCTAGGGATACAATTGTACACACAATATGACTCCTGCTGTCAAGCAGTTAATAGTCCAGTGGGAAATGCAGGTAAGGTAAAAGAAGTATGGATATTATGGGATTACTCCCCAGCAGAATCTCACCCAGAGACAAATAGCCACTTAGTGGCTCACACCACTGAGAAAGTATGTTTTCCACTTGGCTTGGATGTGAGGGGTCCTGCACAGCAAAGCAATCTCTTACTCTTGAGTAATGCCATAGGATAGGTAGTGGTTCATCATACCTTCCTAAGGACAGTGCATGTGGGCCCAAAGAGAACTTAATATAATATGGTCTTAGATATTCTGTGCTTATTTTTTTCTTCTGATAAAGAGGGATGTTAATTATCATGCTGCATCATAGGGAGGTAAGTTCAGGAGGCATTTGGATAGCACCTGCCACTCAAATGTACCTCTGACCCCTTTCTCTTGGCAGTTAGCAATATACCTGGCAACAGTTGACACTCAGTCAACATTCTGAATCAAGACAGAGGTCATGGCAACTTTGAATATATTTTAGCCAACCTTGCAAATATACTCAAGACTTAGGTTTTGATGAATATTCATATGTGACTAATGGTCTCTTAACTTCTTGGCACAGTAGATTCCTGCTGTTCATTAGAATGGAAGAGATCAAAAGAAGTAGAATCAAATATGAGAAACAGAACCGAGATGAGATCCATCTGAACTTTGTAGTTTCATTAGAATAGCAACTGACAGAACCCTCCAAATTATTAGCTAAAAGATTAATTCTCAAACCTCCTTATTCTAATACCTTCTCTGAGAAAAAACCAGAAAACAAGTAAATAAGCAGCAGTGTGATGACAACCTAGAATTTTCCAAGTAAACCAAGAAGTAATAATAATAATAATAATAATAATAATAGCAAAAATGAATAAATATTATTTTTAAAAGTATATTTCCTTTTCTATATGGAACCAAACTTTAATTTCACTTCTGAGTCTCATAAAATGAATCATAATGAATTCATTAACATGATTGCAGGGTACAGTACAGATGTTCAGATGGAATTTTGTTCTATTGTATTTTTATTTCCAGAGCACCATATCACTGAAGTGAAATATTAATGATATTTTTATTACAATTGTCAAAAATTGTAGATAGAATTCCAAAAATATAAAAGCTTGGAATGCTTTTAGAAACCTACATTTTTAAAACGTACTGTTCAAAAACATTCGATTTCTTAAGAAAATAATGTATAACGACTCTCATTTATCACAGGTGTTTATTATTCCAAAATTTCATAAATGCTTGGCTGAACCAAAGAGCAGCACTAAAAGAACTTACGTGAAAGATTAATTGGAATAAAATATTTCCCTTTAGAATAATTCTAAAGGAGCTCAATGTGTTGGTGTTCATTTTAATTAGAATGTTCGCTTTTGAAAAAGTGATACTTTCAAGACTATCTACCCTGAGAAAAAGAATACTTTCAAATCACAGTTCTTTGGGGGATATTAAAGTAATGTGTTTGGCTCTCAAAATGACTATGTGTAACCTAAACCACTAAAATATGTCTTGTTTTAAATTCCCATGGACAAAATTAGTAGGAATCCTGAACAACTATTTCCTGTGGAAAATACTAGTCCAGTACTGGGAATAAATTTTCCCCCAAAATCTTACTGGTACTATAGAAGTTTTGACTATAGCACTGCTAGTAAGAAAGGGCTTTTTAGTTTTGATTTTTTTATTTAATTGTATTGTTTTTTGACATTATGAAGCTGAATAAACTCTTATCACCTTAAATTTTATTCAGGAATTTATTTCAATAAGAAGAGCTTAGAGAAATTTGTAGCAAATGATTTCTCTTTTATTTTCATTTTTCTATTTCTTTTGTCTTTCTTACTCTCTAAAACCACAGCTAACAAACTGAAACAGAATGTAGATTTGGTAGGCAGATCTAAATAAGTGAAAATTTTTCTCTCTGGGAGAAAAAGCGTGATTAGAACCTGAAAAGAAAAGCATATATACTTGTCAAAAAAGTTTTTAAAAAATTTTCATTTAAATATCCAGAGTTCTTTTATATATTTATACACAAAAGACCAAGATATAGTTTGATTTTATAAGAAGAAGAAATAAAGTGTTTGAGGTATCACTTTTTTTTTTTCAAAATTTAATTTTACATTTTCAAAGGATACATCTGGGGACTTTGCTTTTGATTTTATTTTTTACTCTGTTTTTAAATGTGGCTCCAGTCAACTTGGTTATCACATTATCTAGGTTATAGGAATCTAAATAGTTATTATTTTCTTTTGTCCAGGGGAGTAGAAAATAGGAAAGAAACTATTAAAAAAAGAAATCCCAAGTAAGCAAACAATAAAAGAGCAAAAGAAATCTGGGCTAATGGATGACCAAAGTATTTCAAACTTCCTTCATTCGTGGAAACAAGAATCTTCCACTGAATAGTATAATGTATTATGAAAGTAATGTCCAAAAGAAAAAAAAAACCTCACTTATCTCTGATAAAGAATGCATAAAATGATATACTGATATAGCTCCTCTCTTGCTTGATCTTAATGAAATACTTCTTAAAATGTAATCTGAATTCATGGGAGACAGTTGTAAAACATATTTTGGAAGAAATTTGAAACTTTTAAGGATGGACTATAAGAAGTGAGCTGCCTGTTTTATGGTATTTAGCATGAAAATGACAATGAAATCTGCGATTTTTCTATCCTGAATGTTCAGAGGATAGGATACAGAGAAGAGTTTTTAAAAATCTTGGAAAATGAGGAAATTCTACAAAGCAGAGTTCTGAAGAGGTTGAATTTCACATTTTGTATGTAAATTTGTCCAATTATTGGAACAATGAATGATGAATGCATAGGACCAATTCAAAACATTCCAGGTAAAGATTTTTTAAAAGCAAAGTAAGATCTGAACTGCCACCTACCAAAAAAGAATTTGTAGTTTGAGACCCTAAAAATTAATCATCTGTGATCACAAGATCCTGAATACTCTATGGAGGAATATATGACAAAATCCTGAATCTTAGCTACTGAGAGAGCTCTGGAGTCCCAGTCCATGCCAGGCTTCATCAGCCTCAATATCTCCTGTACTATCACCAGCACCCTGGTCAGGCATCTGATTGAGGCTGTTGAATGTGGAATTCTGCCCCGAAGACTCATTGTGGCCCCTGTGTACTGATAAGGATGACCTCAGACACATTGGCATCAGGTGTGTTTGCTGTTCTGCAAAGAAGCAAAACACAAAATTGGAAAACCAGAAAATAGAACCTTGTATGATGACATAAATTCTAATAATTGAGATATAGATATGGTTGAAATCTTTCCTAAACCTTTGTTGGTGGAGGGCAAAAAAAGAAATAATAAAGGTAGGCATCTCTGAGAGTCTTCCAATTTTTTTTATCATTTATCAGGAGCTGAAGATCAAAGTGGAAAAAAATGATAAATGGAGAAGTAGCAACCTGCCATTAAAATGAAGAATTCTGTTATGAATAAAACAGTCGTAGTGAAGAATATACAAATGTTTACATCAGTAGGACTAAACTTGTAAGTGACATCAGAGGAAGGGCAAAATACTTGATGGCAGTGAAAATGACTACAGTAGGTTGATGAAAAAAAAAGAAAAACAAAAATAATGAAATATAAGTAACAGAAAAATTATATGATGATTCTGCTGCTGGCAACAATAATAATGATGAATTTATTTTAAAAAGTATGAGTGGATAAACTAGTAATCAGCAATTTCCCATTAAGGAGAATGAATCACATGATGGCTCACCCATGAGCCCTTTGATCTCACACCAAATGATAGAGACAAGTTTCCATCACACTATAGGGGACCAGAAAGCATAGTTCTGACTCATGGAAGGATCCCATTGGTACTTCATTGTGGCTGGACCTGCATGGCATTCTTCATATCTGATAGGATGAAAGGAGGACAGTTCCTACAACACCTGAAAATAAAGATGGTAGAGAAATATATCTTCATAGTCTTCATAGGAAAGTGCCATGTCACTAAGAAAAAGTATGAATCAAGTGATATCTCTCTCAGTTCCATCCTACAAGTGTACATTTACTATTTGGGGATATGGGAAGCCTCACTGTGGACGTTACAGGAGAATCAGGAAAGGTGTGCTTATTCCAGAAAAAGTGAGATGTTATATATGAAGTGGACCACATGCTGTACTCTTTCTATGGAAGTCTCTCGTTTTCACAACACAAGGGGAAACTCTCTGTCTTGAAGCACATTCTCAAGATAGCATTTCCTAATACCCTGAAGACTTTTACTTCAGTAATTTATGGTTCCATATTTTTATTGTTCACTTGCTGTTTCACTATGTGGCAAAGTTGAAGTCTGCCTACTAAATTCTTCCTCAGAGTTTATGCCAAAAGATATCAACATGATGGCCATGTCTGCCTCCAGTTATTTTATCTATAAATGTGATGGATATAGTAGTCCATGTCCTCCTGAAAATTCTTTTGAGTCAATCAGGAAAAAAAAATCTCCAGGAGATACGGGCCAGCCTATGCTTTTTCCCTGGCAGTGCAGCAATCTCCAGAAGTAAAACATGGATTGAGCACATGGTAGCATCTGCAGATACTTTTTAAGAATAACATTGTGGTTATGTCTCCATCCCAAGATCTGCAGGATCAGGAAAAATGGAAGGTGAGATATTTTGCACTGTGTATAGGTATAGTTAATTGTTATCTACATCTGGAAAAACCTATTATTGGGAATTTATTGCAAACCATTTAATTAGAGATTACATGTAAATATATTTTCTGGTGCAGGATAAGATGCTGTAAAACATCTAACAAAACTCATTATAAAACACAGAGACGTAACATATAATAAGCCTATACTTTACTTAAAATATTTCTAATGTAAGAAAATATGGACATAATGGAAGCAGCAATTTCATCTATACTGCACACATTGTGACCCAAGCCCTTCCTGAGACACTTTTGATCAAAACAGAAATGGATTCTACATAGTATTCTAATATGACTCTGAGAAATGAATTGTTTTATGCATGACCATTCTTACAAAACCTATACAATTATGGAGTAAGAACTGTGGTACTATTTATTGACACTAATGATTTGGATAAGTTCAGCGCATTCTTCATGGGTTATATATGTCTGGATTTTTATTCTGGTTTATCTCAATTCATACCCTAAGTACATTATATATTTAGTAATTCATCATGCAAAAGGGACAATTAAAAAAAAATCCTGAGTCTCCATAATATAACATATGAAATGTTTCTGATATAATCCAAAATTATTTGGCATATAAAGCTCTGGGAAAATGCAATTCATTCTCAATAGAAAATATTCTCAAGACCACCCTAATGTAATGCAAATTTTGAACATTATAAAGCAAAAAACAATTTAAGTTTTTATAAAAATAAGCTAAATTCAAGGAGATAAAGAAATACATTGTAATGATGAAACACCTGTAGAGAAATATAACATCTCTTAAAGTGGAAATTTTAGAATTTAAAAACGCTATATAGGATCTGGGGTTGTGGCTCAGTGGTAGAGTGCTTGCCTAGCATGTGTGAGGCACTGGGTTCAATTCTCAGCACCGCATATAAATAAATGAATAACATAAAGGCCCACCAACATCTAAAATTTTTTTAAAATAAAACTAAAAATAAAAACACAATATAGCTAAAAGAAATGTTAATCTAATGAGAACATACCAGAAAAAAATTACAAAGGAAAGAAAATTATATAAAGATAAACTATTGAACTTGAAGAACACAAGAGAGAAACATTTAAATTAAAAAATAGAAATTTGCTGCCTTCTGGAACAATAACATGAAGTCTAATAGTAACAGAATTAGTATTTCAGAAAAAGAAAAGAATGTGCATAAAAAATACTTTCAAAATCTCAGGCAAAACATAAACTTACAGATTAAGAAATTCAGCAAATAACATGTAGGAAAACATACAGAAAAAAGGTGCTAATTCATAGAATTATCAAGTTGCTAAAAAATAAAGAGAACATTTGAATGAAACTACAGGAAATTAACACTGTACCTGCAGAGAACCAACTATTTGAAAAACTGTTGATTTTTCATCAAAAATTATGGAGGCCCATAGAAAGTAGAACCCATAGTTTTCAAGTACTAAAATAAAATAAATGGCAACCTAAAACTCTACACCAAGTGAAAATATTATTGAGGAATGATAGTAGATAAAGATATTTTTGTATGAAAAAAAGCAAGAAAATTTGTCGCCAGAGAAAGTGTCGCTATAGAAAATGCTAAAGGAAGATCTTTTAGCTGAAAAGAAATAGAAATGGGAATTTGAATTATCAGAAAGTAATGCAGGACATCAGAAGTGTTGAATGTCTAAAAAATATTAAAGAATATTTCCTAAATTTCTTTAAAATGCAGGAGGCCATTTAAACAAAGTAATAACATTATTTTATGACTTTGTAATTTATGCAGAATAATTCTATCCTAAACAGTAGAAGAAAATGAACTTACAAGGCTGCAAGTTGTCTTCATTATACCTGAGGTGTTGTAATATTAACTCTAATAATATGAAAATTTACAACATAAATTGCAAACTTCAGAGCAGCCACTAAAACAAATTAAAAATGCAAATAGTTGTAGCTAAATAAGACATTAAATAGGAATCTGAAAAGAAAAAAAAATTCAAATACTCCCAAAGAGAACAGCAAGGAAAGTACAGATGGACTTAAAACAGAAGAGATATAGAAACATGAAACAAACCAGTAAACATAAATCAAACCATATAAATAACTGCATTCAATGATTATGAAACAAACACCCCCAATAAGAAGGTGGAACTTATTGGAATAGACTTAAAAAACAAACAAATGTTGCCAATAAGAAATGTACTTTAAATATAAAAGCAGATGGATTGAAAGTAAGTAATTGTCAAAGAATATACTATGAAAATAAGCTTAAAATGTCTGCTTTAACCAAAATAGAATCAGTTCATAGTTCAAGATAAATAACATTATCATAGATAAAGTGGACAATAGTGTACTGATAAAATGTTCAGTTCATCAAGAAGATAATAATAATTGATGTATAAGTACCTAACAGCAGAGCTTTAAACTTCACAAAGATAAAACTTAAAGAATGAAAGGAGAAATAAACAATTCAACAATCACAGTAGATTTTAAGAGACTTCTCATCAAACTGATAAAATAACAACAAAAAAATCAAATAAATAGATACAGGACCTGAAGGAAGCTGTGAACCACCTTGACCTTATTGCTATTTATAGAACTCTACACCCTGGAATCCCAGGATATACCTTGTTCTAAGCTGCACACAGTACATTCATTTACTAAAATAGAAACACATGCTCTACCATGAAGCAAATCTCAATGAAAATGAAAGGGTTGAATCTGTAGAAAATGTTTTTGGCCATGATGAAATTAAATAGTAAACTACCCATTGGTCAAAGACATGATCAAAAGGAAACTATAAAATATTTTGAACTTAAGCATAAAAACATAATTTATAAAAAATTGAGAGATTCGGTTAAAACAGTGATTAGAGGAAAATTCATAGCTAGAAGTTCTATTATTAATAAGAAAGATTGGTCCAAAACAATAACCTAAGTTTCTACTTTGCCCTAGAACAAGTAGCCAATCCAAAATTTGATCATTTGAAAAGATAAACAGATTTACATAATCTTTGCTATACTAAGCAAGGTGAAAAGATAGGAAATAGTTACAAATAGTAAAACTAAAATAAATACTAAGGATATCATTCAGTGGGAGAACACTTGTCTAGCATGCATGAGGCCCTGAATTCAACATCCAAGATCAAAATAATAAGAAGATAAAGGCAAAGAAACGAGGAAAAAAGGAAAGGAATATGTACTATCATTAAAGATCCTACAAAATTTTTGAAAGAAAACTAAAAGCAACATAAACATTTTTATACCAACAAACTTGACAAATGAAAATGGCAAATTTTCCAGAAAATACAACTTATCAAAATGTACAAAACCTGAAATAGAAAGATGTGAATGTCACTACCACCATAAAATAAATTAAATCATTTATAAGAAAATTCTACAAAGAAGGCTCCAGCCTTACTTTCTTTCAATGTTGAATCCTATCATTTAAGAAATAAATAAATATAACCAATTTTATGCAATCACTACCATAAAATACAAAAGAAAACCAAAACATTAAAACGTTTTAAACCAATATGCTTCATGAATAGATGCAAAATTACTTAGCAAAATAGTAGCGAATTGAATTGAGCAACATATAAAAGGATAAAACACTATAACCAAATAGAATTTATTCAAAAAATATAAATTTGATTTAGCACTCATCAATTTAATTTAGCATATTAACATACTAAAATAAGGGGGAAATATGATTATCTCAAAAATACAGAAGAGATATTTAACAAAATTTAACCTACATTCATGATAAAAACTCTCAGCAAACAAGGCATGAAAAGGGACTTCTTCAAACTGAGTTTTAAAAAAACATGTAATCTCAGATTTTCTAAGTTTGGTAGTAAAACATTGGACAAGAGATTCTAGCTATTGCAATAAAATTAATCAAAAGTAATAACATTAGATACTTATTAAATGCCACCAAGTAAAATTTTGCATATAGTATGCCTTCTTTCATTTAAATGTTTTTAAGATTGGTTGATACTGATCTGTGTATCAATAATTTGTGCCTTTATATTGCTAAGCTGTATTCCATTAAGTAAATACCTACGATTTTTAAAAATATATTTGTTTTGGTTGTAGATGGATGCCAAATTTTATTTTATTTATTTTTATGTGGTGCTGAGGGTCAAACTCAGCACCTCACACCTGCAAGGCAAAAGCTCTACCACTGACCTACAACCCTAGCCCAAATACCTACAATTTGGCATCTTATTCAGAGACATCTTTTTTGATTTAAATTTTTGCATGTGAATTTTACCTCAGAAGAAAACTACACTATCTTATAAGTAACGATGCATATGCTGAAGAACTTAAAGGAAGTATACTGATGTTTACAGTTTACTCTGACATGAACCAAATATAAGAAGGTGTAATAATTGGATGGACAGATGAATAGATTAATGAGTATATGTTGAAGCTCATACCATAAAATATTCATGATATAATCTACAGGAAGTACATAGGGGTGGCTAGTGAATTCTTATAGAATTCTTTCAACACTGCTGTAGAATTAGATTTTTAGTAACATTTTCTTAGAAAACAAAGAAGACATGAAATAGAATAAAAATTATTTAAATATTCACATAGAATAGAAAGAAAAAATTAATTTTGGCACTTAAAATATCCATTTTTATCTGCAAAAACTCGACAATGACCAGGCGTAGTGATGCAGGTCTATAATCCCAGTGGTTCTAAAGGCTGAGGCAGGAGGATTGTGAGTTCAAAGACAGCCTCAGCAAAAGTGAGACTCTAAGCAACTTTGTTTAGAGACTCTGTCTCTAAATAAAATACAAAATAGGACTAGGGATGTGGCTCAGTGGTTCCCCTGATTTCAATCCCCAGTACTGATCCTTGCCTCCACAAAAAAATCAATAATAATTTATTTTCCTTTACTAGAAGGTAAATAAGGTTGTTTTTATAAGACAGAATCTTTTTCAAGAAAATTTTTATTTTCTTTCCTTCCCCTCAATGAAACATCTTCTGAAATAAATTTTGTTCCAAAAGTGCTTTAGGAGTGGCATATGTACTATGATTTGCTATCCCACAATGTACATGTTAAAAACATTATTGTCCTGTTTTTATAATGCCTTAGAAACTGTAGTTATTTTCCTTTTCTTAATAACTGATATTTGTTATTTCTGCCTACTCTTTCATTTTTCTTTGTTTTGCTTGAGTTTTGACAATTTTTAAATATTTTTAATATCCAATATTTGCTTTTCATATTCTTTATTGTACATAGCTTTTTATTTCACCAATTAGTACTTAAACTTTTTTTTCTTCTGTTTCTGAGGGTAGGGGAGTTATTATTGTGTTCTTTCCCTGACTTTCTGACATGGACACTTGATTTTATTTATTTATTTATTTTTATATCTGCATTACAATCTACAACTTTTCCTCCAAAATATTTCCCTTGTGTTTTAATGTCACGTTTGCAGTTCACTCAGTTCAAAATATTTCACTATGATTGTTTTTTTCTTTGTCCAGTGGGTTATTTTAAAGGGTAGTGCTTGATTTCCAAATCTTCGACTGTGGTTAGAACACATATTTGGTTTTATTTTAGAATTTCAAAAGTTGTTGAGACTTACATTTTATTACCAGCATTTCTTTGTAACCATGAGTATTTAACTTAACAAAATCTAAACTTAAATACTGCTTAATTCCCCACAAAATGTTTTATCACTGATCAACTGCCTGTATATTTACATGATTTTTTTTCATTTTAGTTTTCTTTTTTACTCCACAAACTAGAGATTATTCATATTTATACAGCAATGATTTTAAAGTTCTGTGCCTATTGACCATTCGTATTTGTTCAGCCTTTATTCTTGCATTTCTGATTTCAATTCTGAATGTTGGGATTTTGTGTTCTTATTCCTAAAACTTTATTCTTTAAAACTCCTTTGATGCAAGTGACATATTTCATTTTGTTAAAATTACAGACTTTATCAAAAGTTTATCAAAAGACATCCCCAAACAACAGTGAGGTTGAGAAAACAAATTTGTAATACATGTAACCAAGAGTAAAATAATACCCAGAACATTTTTAAAAAAAATAGGAAAACTCTAAAAGTCTTTAAGTCAGGGATTTTACCAAAAGACACAATGACACTTCCCAAAGGAAAATATCCAAATGAGCAGTACCCAGAAAAAACTGCCTAAGCTCATTTGGCATTAGGGAAATAAAAGTGAAAATCATAAAGGCAAGCTGTTATACTCCACAAAATTAGGGAAATGTTTAAAGTAACAATTCCAATGTTTGAAAGGGATTTAGATAATATAGAATAGTCCCACAATCATGATTTCTGCTATTTTTGATATGTGGATTTTATTATAACTGGGTATTTTAAAAATGCATGATAAAATTTCAACATAACTATTAAAACATATACATATATATGTAACTAAACACACATGTGTATGTGCACATGTTACACAAGTATGAGATGTGTGTGTGTGTGTATGTGTGTGTGTGTGTGTGTGTCCTGACCTAGAGGGAGAAAAATGCAATGCATAAAGAGAATGAAAACACCTAATAGTACTTGGGTAGGAGGAAATAAATTTAGATCCATATTTCATTCCAAATACTAAGATAAGTTCCAAATGGATTAGAGATCCAACAATTTTCCAAAAGAGAAAATTTATAAGATCATGAAGAAAAAGATAGGCAATTTCTACTGTAATCTAAGATTAGAGAAAAATCTTCCTAGCTAGAACCCAACTCAAAAGAGGATTAATAAAAAATATCTACATTGCTTTTATTGCCATTGGGGAAAATATCACAAAAAAAGCAAAAACAAAATAGTTAATTGATTAAACTTCTGTCATAAACAAAAGATTAATGAGATATAGAAAAGGTTCCTAAAAATAAAGAAGAAATAATTAGCCCAATATAAATAAAATAAAACTATATGGGAAGGAAATTCAAAGAGGAAAAAATTAAAAGAATTCTCAAACATCTGAAAAGGTGGTCAATTTGTAACAGGAAAATATAATAAATTAAATTATTTCTAAGTTTTCTTTTCTCACCACCAGACTGGCAAAAATCCAGATTTCACAGCATGTCAATTGGTTGTGGGAAACAGTCACAGTCTTAAATTTCTGCTAAACAAGCCCTGTGCAGGAGAATTTGATAATATTTAGTTTACATAGTTGGTAATATTTGATTATGCAATTTGATCTAATAATTCCAGTTTCTAAATAATAACTCAAATTATTTCTTGTAAAAGAATAACTTTTTACACATAATCACAATTTATAGCATTAAATATGTAATAAGAAATATTGATAATAATCCAAATACTCACCAACAGAGAACAATACAATAGTATTCTATACTGCTATAAAATGTTGAGGACAACTTTTATTCCCTGATAGGACATTTTTATTTCGGTGTATTATTAAGTGAAAAAAATACAAAGAGTCAGATACATACATAACTCTATAAACGAGGGATTACATTTCAGAAAAAGATGGGATAGAAATGTGTGTGTATGTGTGTGTGCTATTTTGTGTGTGTGTGTGTGTGTGTGTGTGTGTGTGTGTGTGTGTACGTGCTCATATTTGCAAAGGTATATCCTACTAGGGAAAACCAAATCTAAGGCAGCTAGCTGTAAGATCTTGGGGAAGAGGAGACAAGATGAAAAAGATTTCTCTTAATAGACCTAAAGTATAATTTTATTCTAGACCACAAAAGTGTTAATACATTCCAAAAATTATATATAAGAAAAAGAGAAAGGTGAAAACTACAATAGAAACCGAGCAGAAAAAAATGAACTTTTAACTGTATATCAAGTTGATTTCAAAATTACACAGAAAATAATTATTTTGTGTGATTTGGGAACACAGCATTTTATTAAAAATGCTATAGAAAATAGAGCTATAAAGACACCTTAAACTTCATTAATACAGTTGATGCAGTTGTATATGTATTAGGATAAAGTTATAAGGAATTTTACTAATGTTAAGAATATTGTTAGAAAAAAAAGATATTTTCATTTAAGATTTTTTAGTATAATTTTCACATTCATGAAAATCAATAATCATATATAAAATACAGATGACTTATAGGCATATAATGGCAAGTGAATTAAAACCCAAGTCCCAAAAGACACATGCAAATAATTCCTTTTTTTATAACTTAAAACAATAAAAGCCAAGCAATATGAGGAAGGCAGTTGGAGATGAACTCCCATGATCTTCACCTCCTGTTATTCTGACCCTATAAGCCTTTGTGCTTAATGCAGGATAGACCTACTGACCTGCTTCTAGCGAATACAATGTTACAAACTAATGAGATTTCACTCCTGTGGTTAGGTTGTATTAAGAATGGCTTCTGTCATGGGTGCTATTATAGTTTGTGTTTGAAATGTCCCCCCAAAATGTTCATAGTCTTGGTCCCCAGCTGGGGTCCTGAGGTGCTATTGGCAGTTGGTAGAAATTTTAGGAGGTCGGGTCTATTTGGAGTAAGTAGGTCACTGAGGCTATTCTCTTAATGTATATACTGGAACCCTGGCCTCTTGCTCTCTGCTTACCAGCCACCATGAGGTATGCAGTTATACGCTCTGAATGGCAGAACAGGCTTCCTGCCATGATATTCTGTCTCACCAAAGGCCCAAAGCCATAGGGACAAATGACCATGCACAAAATCCTCTAAAACTGTGAGTCAAAATAAACCTTCCCTCCTGTAGGTTGATTTTCTTGGATATTTTTTCACAGCAATAAAAAGCTGACCTTGTTACACTTGCTTTCAGAGGTTGAATTTCAAATACTTTAAATATAATATCTAGGAAAAAAACATCAACAGTTATTGTTATGGACTGAATATTCGGGTTCCCCCCAAATTCATCTGTTGAAGACTTAACGCCCCCCCCCATGTGATTATATTTAGATATTGAACTTTGGAAAGTAACCAGGATTAGATGAGGTCACAAAGGTGTAATCCTATGATAGGATCAATGCTCTTATAAGAAGATACATCAGAAAGTTATCTTTCTCTCTCTACCATGTGAGAATATCACATAGTGAGATGAAGGTTACCAAAAGCCAAGAGAAGAGATCTTCCTCAGGATGAAATCTACCTCCCCAGTACCTTGATCTTGGGCTTGCAGGCTCCACAACTATGAGAAATAAATTTCTGTTGTTCAAGCCAGTCTTCTGGGGATTTTGCTGTGATGGCCCAAACTGATTAGGACAGCAATCCCTAACTCATACATTATAGATAGTTGAAGACACTGATTATCAGAGCTGAAATTTGGTCAAAACCATATCTTCCCTGTCATCTCTAGGATTCTATCTCAGCTTGCTTGTCATCAAAGATGAAAGTCTGCACGGGCCCCACACCAGAACAGTCAGATTCAATAGTCAAGAAGCATTACATTTCCACCTTACCCTTTACTGTAGATATTTCCTTGGGTATGGAATCCTGAGACATCACTTTATGAAATTGCAGAACAAACGTGTGAGGGAGGCTCCTGATTTGAAGTAGATATTAAAGGTATTTGACTTAGACTCTTCAACCAAGGCCATCTTTATGGGCATGCAACCAATGCAGTCCCATAGGCCCAAGGACTCAAAGGGGTCACTGTAATTGATATTTAATACTTTGTAGTTACCATTTTGAAATTCTAAATCATAATTTTCCTTTGAATTTGTGCTTTGTAATAAAGTCCGATAGGATAATGGAACATGCATGAGGGGTTTAGAACCCTGACTCACAATCCCTATATCGATAATGGGTATTCTTCTAGATCCACCCAATATTCTAGCAACACTGCCATTGTTTGCTCTTATGACAGGATTAAGATCAGATTTTTCATTCCCCAGACTGAAAATTATAGTTTAGGATGTATGTGACATGCAAGAATCTCTGTGCTCCAGGGAGTGTGACATTATATCAGATCAAAAACAATTATAATCAACCAAGAAAGAGACCATAAAAGAAGGAAAAAGCTCTTCTTTTTAAACAGAGGGCCTTGCATTTTTGTTTTACATGTAAGATTCTATGAGTCTGATAAAATGCTCTAGTACTAAAGGAGACTCGATACTGTCACAGAGAGGATACGAGATTCTAATACAACAGGCTGCATTCCAACTTCTGATTTGAGAACTTTTTGCCTGTACACATGAATTTCAGCTCTATCACTTGAACATCCAAATGGGCAACAGAAGGGCGGCTTGCCAAATCAAGAACATTCTATTTAATTAGTGCTAGTTGCCAAATGCTTCACATTCTCTGCCACTTCCAGGCCAGAATAGTGTACCTTCTGGCCTCCTGATACCTGGGTCAGAGCATTGGACTTCCAGCCAGTAAGTACAAAGTGGAAATAAAGTGCCACTTCAGGATAAGTATTTATTTGTCATTGCAAAAGCTCTCTTTTCTCTGTCATGGCAACCAGCATCAAAAAGACTGTAGTAAACTGTACTACTAAAAAAAAAAAACCAAAAAACAAAAAAAACAAAAAACCACACATTGTACTCTTTTACCGAGTCCCTCCTTAAATATTTGTTCTAATTAAAAGGATTATAAGTCATCTCTAATGTCATCAAGTTAACTGTATCATTGGCTTTTGCCAGGGAAACATGAGTAGACATGACATGTGTCTTTAAAAAGTGGCTTTAAGAATAATCTCTTTGTTTAGCCATTCTTTCCTCCCCTTCTGTGATATCAGGATGTCCCAGTCCTCTCACATACATTCAAAATGCTAAAACAAATTTCCCACGGAGGTTACGTTTTCCTTTTGTAGGGGCACACAATGTGGAAACTCATGGATCGAAATTCATGACTGCAATCCACAGGAAATTCTTTTCTGCTTTTCTCACATCTGCTCAATCTACAAATCAGCACTCTATTTAGTCAACCTCTCCTCTCCACCTACACCAAATGTCCAGTCTTGGCTTTGTCATACAGGCTTTCAACTAAGTGGTGTGGAGAAAAGATACGTGCATGCTGTATTATTTAACTATGATTATTTTGATGGCAAATGACTGAGTCAACTCACTCTGGATAAGATAGGGATGGATAGAAGGCACTTACTGAATCTTATACCTGGACAGTTCAAGATTTGACTGACTAGACTGAGTCACTAATAGATCAATAACTTCAAATAAGGAACCCCTTCTTTGATAGCTCCAATTTCCTCATAGCAGGCTCTCCATTTGAAGATAACTTGGCCCCTGATATCTGACTAAAAGTTTAGCAAAACTCTCAGAAGTAACTTTTTATGACAATTTCTACAACTACAACTACAGGTCTATGAGATGCCAAAATAATTGTTGTGACCAAAAGTATGTGATAGATACTCTTGTTGACCAGGCCTGCCATCCCTTGAGCACAGAATGGCTTCAGTCCTTCTTAAAGAAGAATGTACCAAAATTGGGGGTTGGTGGTTTGACAAAGGAAATCCTGCTGTTTTTACCAGAAATAGGGCACCAATGACACTAGATATTCTCCATAAGTCCTTCCCATGTTTGAAATACTGTCTTTATCTCTGATTTCCTTATTTTGCAGTCTTGTTGAGACTGGCATTCCTTTTCCAGATAGCAGTCAGTACAAAGTTGGTCTGCAGCCCATACTCTTAGAATTGAGGCATTAGAATGGAACTTATTTGAGTCCAATCTCTTCTATTACAGATAATAGGACAGAAACCCACAGAGGTTAAATGATTTGCCCAAAGTTATATAGGCAATTTCTCAGACCTGGGCATAATCTCCATCTTTTGACCTCTAGTCCTCAGTCGTCACCATCACATTCTGTGCAGTTAGCACAGAAGAATAAAACATGTAACCAAGGGCTACTCAGTTGCAAAGCCACTGGTCAATTCGAAGAAATGTACTGATGGACGTTTCATAGAATTAGTGAGTGGAGGAGAAGACTATACATGAAAGTGCATAAGACATACATAGTTTCTGGGAACATAGGCAGCAGGAAACACATATGCCATTGCACATAAAGAATAGTCTGGCCGATGCATGGCCACTGAGATAAGTATATGTCAAAAACTCTTTGTGGCTTTATATTAATCACTCTGCATACACAATTCTAGAAGAAATTTTTTACGTGCAAGTTGGGTCATTCTCACATGCTTAACTGTGTCAGGGAGTCAGAAAAATAATCTTAGCTTTTAGACTTCCAAAAAGTTTGAGTGGATTACATGTAGACCTAACCTTCTATAAAACCAGGATCAGTTCTCTGATGGTGACTGAGGTATATTGAGATGGGATGAAGATGCTGGGGGCCCTCAATTTAAAATGCAAATACCTGTTAAAAGAAAGCATTTGAAACAAATAATAAAGATAGCTTTCCTATTAATATGGGACAAGAAATCAACACTATCAAAATAAAATATGAAAGTGACTCCCCATGAAGTAAGAGCATACATAAGATAGCCTGCTTTGAATTCTTCCTCAAATTCCTTTCATTGGAATTATAGGTGTGGCGTTCAACAATTCAAGTCTAAACGAAGAGGAACAGGCAAAAGCAAAGCTTCAATCAAACCACCCTCAGCTTTGTTTTTTCTTAACAATATTAAAATGTTTTGCTTTGGCTACTAGAAAATTTTATTGAGCTCTACTTTCAATCACACAGATCCCCGCATACACACAAGAGAATTTACTGCACATACAGCATTGAGCAAAAATGTAATCAGACTGATACCACATCACTTCCATTTTAATAAAGTAAACAGTGAACTCAAGCACATTATAAATCATTTGTTTTTATTCTATTTTGCAGAGAGACGATAGCCTACATCAGATTTATGCTCACCTCATTACAGGGGAGTGAATCTCTTCCTGTCTTTGATAATTAGTATTTCAAGTTTTGCCAGGTATTTTTTTTCAATTCAGGGCGTGTGTGTGTGTGTGTGTGTGTGTGTGTGTGTGTGTAAAATGCTAAGTAAATGCTAAGCAATTAAGCTGCTAAATAAATAATAGAAAGAAAAAGAGGAATGCATTGTTATCTCCTAAGATGTATTACTGGTTGGCTTCTCTGAAGCTAAATCATTAATGTGCCACAAGTCACATGCTTATAAATTCCTGCTGCATCACAGAAAATGGCATTCTGATGAGGCTCCACACAATGCACACTGGCAGGTTCCAGAGGCAGTTGCCTACTTGCAATTTCTTATCCGCCTGATGTTACTGTCCTAAGCCAGTCTTTGAAGGTTTCTTTCTTGCCCATCAGTTGCCCATCTCAGGGAGCAGGCAGCATCGAGCAGCACCCTGGCAGCACAGGTGGATTTCTCGGTCCAGCAAGTGCCGTGTTTGCTGTTCTCTGCTGCAGTCTGCACACGCACATTGTTCTCTCTGAGAGCTTTGCTCTGGGTCTTGGATCACTTGAAGGCTACCAGAGTTCTGATCATTAGCAGACAAAATACTCAGGGAATGAACATGCCTTCTGGAAATGCAGATAGCTAGCAGAATTAGTATACCCCCAGAGAAATGCTTTTTGAAGTGATGAGATACAACAGCCAAAGTCTGAATATTTAGCCTAAAGGGAATATTATTTCAGGTCCTTTCCTTACGGGGACTCTCATTTTTATTCTGCAGTACTAAAATACAAATATTTTTTAAAAGCAAAATATTCCCTGTCTTCAAAATATTAGGGATTTATCATCTGGAAGATGTTACAAGAAGAAATTCCAAAAGGCCTATGAAGTTATCTGGAGAATACTTTGGGGAAGCAAGTCCAAGGGATATGTTTACCTTAAGAACAAAAGCTTCACTTCAATTTTTAAGCTTTTGGAGATTACCCGAATAAGTGTTTTGCTTACCTGAACAGAGAATCTATTGTACAGCATAGCTGAAGCAGAGTTATGCCCACCATTTTTGTTCTTGTCTTTTCAAAATCAACATATTCAAGACACACGAGTATTTCTTTGATGTTCTCCCAAAACTATTTGTGCTATTAACTTTTTATCTCAGTTATAAACTCACCATCTCTCATTATTCAAACTTTAAATCTATAAAGCGATCAAGAAAAAAAATTCATCCTCCATCTCCATATCAAAAAATTCACCAAAGTTTGTCAATTCGACTCCCTTTGAGTTCTTGCTTCTTTCTCCATTGGTCACTTTAGTACTTTTATTCAGGTCCCTTGCACATATTTCCTGGAGTGTGATAGTACGTTCCTGTTCCCAAAAGTATCACCTTCCCTCCAGTCTCTCCCATCCACACCAACTCGTCCTCCACATTGCTTTCAGAGTGACTTTTTCTGAAACACAGAAGCAACCTTTCATTCCCAGCTTGAAAGCCACACCATGGCACTCAGATCCCTTCACTATTCAGCCCCAGCTACCTGTCCTGTATCACATCCCACCTCTTCACCCACCAACTGCACCACTAGGCTGCACTCCCCCCCGCCTTTCCTGACACACTACATGTTCTGACGCCTCTCTATTTTTGCCTTATAACAGTGAAGAGTCTCTTGCAAAAAAAAAAAAAAAATTGTTTTGAATAATGAAAGTCTAATGTAAAGGATTATTAACTACATGGAAGATTTAAATGACTTAGGGACTTCCTAAAAGGAAGTAAAGAGAACTTAAAAAGAATATAGGAGTAGCAGCTCCAAGGTGAAGATACCACCTCTAGAGCTGAGAGGAAACATGCAAGGAAGACCCACTTGCTGCCAAGGCGTAGAACTGGGCTTTGTTGGAAAGGGCATGGCCATGGCTTGGTGATGGCTGAGAAGTCTCTGTTGCACCATACTGGAGAATCTGCCAGGAATTTACACTCTGGAACTTGTTCTTGGGAAGGCCTCTTGCCAGAGGCACTCTGCTGTGAACCAACGGGTTCCTGGGGCAGCTGCTGGCTTTTGGTGCTGGGCTGGTTGATGTGCACTGCAGGAGCCAAGAGGGGAGAAGCCATGAGAGCATGTGTGTACCAATTGCACCAGAAGTAAGAAGCAAAAAACCTTTCCCTCTTGTAATGCTGCTCCAGCACCCACTGCTGACAAAGCTTAATACCATTCTAACTGGCCAAGGGAAAGTATTAAAGGGTCTGATTCCAATGCTGCAGGCAACAAAGAGCATACAAACAATGAAGGGGGGAACATGGACCTGAAAGGCAATAATCAATCATTGTCACATGCCCATACATTTTCTTAGCACAGAATGCCCTTCTCTTGTGATTCACTTCAAATGTTGCCTCCTCTATAAAACTTTGCCAACATCTCACCCTAACTCCAAGAAAGACACGATTTTTTAGAATGTTGTCCGTATCATTATTGCTAGCAATTTTATCATGACTTATCTCTGTGACACTCTTACACTATTTATGTCTTTCTGTGATATATTCAAGGAGAGTTAATGTGTATCTCATGGTAGACTTATGTATCTAGGTGTCAGAGCTCTCCACAAGACTTGATATCAGGAAAAGCAAGCAATAAATAATTTCAGAATCCAAGAGAAAAACAGAGAAACTAGAAATTGCCAGAGAATTATACTGGGTTTTGTTGCTATCTGTTATTGTTGTTATTATGACTACTACTGTTATTATTATTGTCTTGGAGTTAAATGAATCCACTGATCTTATGTACTATTGTCCTTTAGCAGCCACGTCCTAGAGAGGTCAGGTCAGTTATAAAGAACCATATATTATAAAGTCAATGGCAAAGCAAAGGCTGCAACCTGATTGACAGGTATGACTTCAATTCCAGCCCTGTTTCCATGCTTTCATACTACTTCCTCTAAATGTAATTTGCACACTATTTTTTTTCTTAAAATTTCCTTTCTCCATAATTGGTAGTTTAAGTCATCAGATTTCTATGAAAATTTTCATCTTTTTAGCATTCAAAAGTGGGATTGTGAAATTGGAAAACATGAATATTACATCATTACATACCCTGTGCTCCCTTCTAGTTTGACTCATGATTTTTTCCTCTTTGTAATTTCCTTCCCCACCTTTTCATCTGTCTTCATTAAGCCTCCCTACATTTGAAATAATAGACACACATTAACTCTCACTTAATTAAAGAGATAACGTGGGTCTCCCAAGGTACTGAATATGAAATCTGGAAAATCATAAAGAACCACAGCAGTCTCTCTCTCCCTTTCCCTTTGCCTCTGTGTTATCTATTTTACTTCCTTTGTCTTTTCTTTCCATCTATATTACCTTCATATTCTTCATTATTGTCTTGAACACTACCCAGCCTTCCTTGCCCCTCTAGGCATATGACAAATGGTAATACAGTCATCCTAAACTTTAAGTTAACTTTTCCATGTCCCAGCAGGTCCACCCCCTGCCATTAACTACTTGGAAGTCTAATGTCACAACTATAAATCTTTGGGAGATAAAAGTTGATTAGGCCATCTTGGATCAAGATGTCAATTGCGATCTAATCAACTAAGGCTAGTGGGCTAAAAGAGAGCTGTTTTGTTTTATCTTGCCTCCTCCCCAAAATGTGTCTGGTCAGACAGAACAGAGAAGAAATCAGTTTCACAGAAGGAGATGGTACTCCAAGTTAGAAATGTTAATTTTTGCTGTGCTCTGCTATTGAAATCCCAGTTTGCTCCATAGACCCATTTTCCTAGATCTTGGAACCAAAAGTAATCACTCCTGAGATCCTTTTATTATTAGGTGTCTCACAACTCAACTCATTCTGCCAGTTGTACATATTTGCTTATATAGATAACCACATGATTCATCTTTGGGTCTCTCAAAGTACTTAGGACAATACCATTGCATAGTATGTGTTTCATATTATCCATGGCACACTGGAAGACCTAGTAATGAAATATCATCTTTCATCCTTTTTTAAAATTTCTTGAGTCTCTGAACACCTATGATGAACTCATTTACCACTTCAGCAAGGCACTGTGGCAGACATCCTATGTGTAGTATTGGACAAAAGAGGCGACCATATAAAGTTTTTTCCCTACTGTAGAATTCAAATAATCAATCAAGTAAATGTAAAGTTATGAATAATGGTCTCAAGAAAATGTTGGATATTGTGTCAGTAAAATAAGGAGATTTAATGGTCTGAGAAGTCCTCCCCAAGAAGTGGCAAATCATCTGTAGTGTAAGAAATGGACAGAAATCTGTGGGGTAGGCAGTAGAAGGAGACTGCAGGGAGATTTTAGGAACCTGTGAAGATGCCAAGTGGAAAGGAATCTGGTGTGTCCCAAGAATGACCAAAGATCAGTCTGCCTACAAAATAATGAGTGACCAGATGAGGGGAACAAAGTTTTGCTGGATAGGTATGACAAAAAAAAAATTTTAGCTTATACAGGACAACACTTGGTGATTTGATCCAGCAAGTTATAGATGTACCACTAGGTGCTTCAAACAGAGCAGAGTCAAGATTGGAATTTGAATGTTCAAGGTATACTCTGAATTCAGATTAGAAAATGGATTGGAAATTGAAGACAGTGTAACAATGGAAGCAAAATCTGGGAAATGATTTAAGGGAAGTGGCACACACATGCTAACTCTGCAGAGACTCCTGTCTCCTCAAAATGTGTTCCCTCTCTACCCTCTCCTTCAGGACTGCTGCTACTTTCAATGACTTCCTTTCTGCTTCCCCTTGTGGCTGAATCATGGATTCCTCTTTATCCCTTCTTCTCCTAAGCTAATTTCCTGTCTTCTTAAATGACAGCACCTGCATTTTTCTCTTGGGTTTTGAAATTTCAGACAAACCCAATTTGACCAAAAGCTTTATTATTGATTCATACAGTCTTAGAAACTGTGATGGAGCCCAAGGACCAGTAATAATTGGAATCATGTAGGAACCTTTACAAAATACAGATCTTTTTTTTTTTAGCTCTACTTCCAGAGATTCCCTATCAGAAGGTCTGTGGTAGGTTTTAGACATTTACATTTTTAAATAAATTCCTTAGATAAAACCGATGTTTGAGATCCTTTTGTATTAGATGATTAGCAAATGCATGTCACAACTATTCAGTTTTCTAACATCTCTTAGATTTCCAGAGGTCAATTGTGGGGAATGTTGCCAGAGCAGATTTAGAAATCACAATCCAATACTTTTTCAATGAGTTTTCCAAGGCTAGCAACACCTTTTCCAGTAGTCTCTATAACCCACTGTTTATATACCTGTCCTAAGTGAAAGAAAACTGCTTTTTAGATTTAAAATTACATGGTGGAAGTTTCTAGATCCTGCAGCCACATTTTATTACCATATCGTACATAATCCCACGAGTAGCAAAAAGCCTTTTGATCCTGTTTTACTGTGAAGGAAATAAATTTGCCTGGTTTTCCTATTATTTACACATTTCTAAGGTTGCTGAGTCTACAGAGAATCTTTACAACTGATCCTCTATTAAACTGGCAAAAAAAAAAAAAAGATATCTGGTCATGTAAGAGGAATGGAGAATATACGCTTATGTGATCTGCCTACAAGCAAAAAAAAAAATAAGAGCAAATTCAAAAACTCTGAGCTCCCAAATTTCCAGTCTTCTGTTTCTCGCCCAGAGCCATGCTACCTCCCACACTGCACATGTTGTAAACTTTATGTGGCCCATCTGTTAAGGAGTTGGTTTTCCAAATTTGCAGGGGCTTGGCACTTCTGGACCGAGTACCAGAACTAAATGTGACACAGATCTTTACCTTTTTAATAATTTTCAATGGTGAGGCCACGGGTGCTGGAAAGGGTCAGGGGAAGGGAAAAATACAGAAACAGTGCAGCAATTGTTCAGCCTCATGACTGGGGCAAACATGCACTTGACATTGCCATGATGACAGCAGTGGCAATGCTGGGGGTATATTGAGTTTTCAGGTTCAGTTGTGGGCTGAATGTGGGCACAGCTTGGCATTTAAAATGTGGCAGGTTCAGACCATGATGTTTTCTCACAGTTAATGCAGAGACCATAGATAATAATTATGTTGCTGAGCCTACAGAGGATCTTTACAACTGATCCTCTATTAAACTGGCAAAACAAGGGGATGCTGTCTCCAGCACTAACGAGCTGGCAGGGAAGGAGCTGGCAGCTCCTCCCACTAATGTTCCATCTGTGCGAACCTTCAGTGTGATCCAGGATATTGTTTCCCCACACAGGTTGTGCCTGCAGTATAATCAAGGAAGAGACACGAAGCACAGATATCTCTATTGTTTTTGCGGGTGAGCACTGCCTGGGATTGAGCGCTAATACCTTTAAGCCATTCTAAGGAGCTGAAGCCATGTGGTGATGTCAACAGGAGAATAACCATTTCTAAGCACCAACTTGTCGTCCAAATGACATCAAAGTCACAGAACAAGAAGAACCCTTTTTAACCAGGATTTGTTTAGAAAAGCCTTTTGTTTCATGGATGCTTAGAAAATTGTTTTTGTTTAAAAACATCTTTTATGTTGGTGGCTATTAGTGAATCGTACCTTTCCGGCCTTGATTCTGCTCCAGTGGCCTGTGTTGCTGCCTCATATTTTCTTTTCAAAGCACAAAGTGGAAGGAAAGAAAGCTTGTGAATTGCAAAAGGGTTGCATGAACCAGCTGAGGCAAATCCTGACTCTAATTCCTGAAGTGATGTCTGTTATTGCACACTTCCGATGCCACCCAGGAACATCCTCTTCATGTTCCAGGCAGCAGTTACAGCTGCCTCCTCTGAATTCCTAATCCTTCATGTGATATTTACAACGCAAGGCCTTGTGTTGGAATTACTGCAGTATATGGCTTATTTCTCTTAATATGCTTCATAGTACCTGGAATGGGGCTTTACCTGATTGTACCTTTGTATCATAATTAAATGAATGGATTCTAAACCAACCCATCGAAAGTCATAGACAGGGAAGAAACCTCAGGTTACTCACCAATGCACAGAGGCACATCACCCTTACTCACCTCACCAGGGTGGTGGACACTATGAATAACCAGTACCAATAGCTAATACTCTAATGCCTATATGTGCCAAGCTGACTCTAAGCACTTTGTGTATTTAACACATTTAAAGCTCAGAAGAGGAAGTAGTTATTGTCATCATTTCCATTTTATGGATGAGGGGACAAACACAAAAAGAGCTTAACGACTTTTTAAGGTCTAGTAAGGGGGTGTTGGCAAGTGATCTGTCTTCAAAGCCCAAGTTCTTAAGCCTCTGGATGGGAGTAATAAAAGTCTACAAGGGACATGAATCCGATTATACCATTTCTGCAGCCTCTCTAAGACCTTGTGCAAGACAGAAATATAGAGGAGGCAAAGGAGGCTTTAATTATCTAACTTTTTCATATGTTCTCCTTCATGAAATTGACTTTGAATACATTTAAGGAGTTTAAAGAAGCCCAGAAAGTTACTTTCTTCTATCTTCTCTTTATCAATTCATACCCACACTCCTACCCTACATTTGTTCACTGTTTCCTCCTCCAAACAAAGCAGAAGCAAAGAAAAATACTAATGGTACAGAAGACATTTGCAAAGATCTATGCAATTCCTCCCTCTCTGGAAATTTCCATCATTGCCTGATTCACTTAGCAACTCCTATTCATCCAAACACAGTCCCAGTGATGATTTTCCTCACCTATAGTCAGCTCAGTGACACCCCATAGTCTGTTCACCACGGGGCCATAGCGAATACCTTTTTTAGAAGACTGATGTTTAATTCTATTGAGATCTCTCCTCCCAAGCCATAAATTCCTGGGGAACAAAGATCGAATCTTTCATTTACTTAATATTCCTAGTTCTGTACATTATAGTGGGTATTTAAAATGTATATTCAAAACCTAATACAGAATCTAATTCAGAATCTAATACAAAGTAACCATTTTATAGAGGAAGAAATGGCAGTGGAGGTGGTAGTGACAACTCACTTCACACAATCACAGAACTACTGAACAGAAAAGCTGACCTCAAGTAGGCTACTCTTTCCAGCATGAGTGCTGTTACACTGCATAGCCTAAATCAAAGCCAACCTTCTCCGTCTCCGAAAATGATAGCCCAGCACTAAAAGCTGTCTTTTCTGAATTTTATGCTCATAATCCACAATGCTCATTTAGCTCTAGGTGCATATGTATATATTTTACTTCTCTCTGCTTTGATTATAATTATTTTAAAGTTAGAAATGCACTTTATTTTTTTTCTGTTCTGTTCACAATGCTTTGATTGCTTAAGTGTTTGAGCTTGGGAAAATCAAGAGTTGATTGTCTTATCCACTTTTACCACTTCCATCATCACTTCCAACTACAGTCCCAAGCATGACCTCAAGAGACAGGCTTTTTTAATTCCTAGTTGTTTTTGCAGTCTCATGTCTCTGTCACCTGGGGATCTTCAGGACATGCCTCTGGATGACTAGGAACTATCACAAAACTAAAATCAGACAATTCTGAGACTAGGCTGAGAGGACTTATTCTTTTACCTTAGAAGGTCTCTGTGGAAATGTAGGGATAAACATCCTAGATAACGGTATATGTTTTTTGTTGTTGCTGTTTTGGGAATTACAAAGATCCCTCATGATATTGTGTGTGTGTGTGTGGCTGGGGTAGGGGTGGGTCTGTATGTGTAGGCAGGCAGCAGAAACTTGCAACCGGACCAGGAAGGCAGTCACAGTACAGCAAGACAGTCACTCTCTCTTTGTCATCCTCTCTCTCAACACACGATCTTTCTCCTACATGGATGCTTTCTCATTCTGTCTTCAGATCTGTTGTCTTTAGTCTATGTTTTTACAGGATAGTCATTGCCTCATAGTTCCCAAGTATTCTCATTCATGTAACAGATATCTTCAAATCCTAATTCCAAGAATCTGAAAAAGCCAATATAATTGCATCATCTTGGGCTAGATGTCTTCCCATGGTCCAGTCATTGGTGGTCTAGGAGTTACTGTCACATAGAACAGAGATGAATTTGTACCATTTGATATGACTTCTCCTAGACACCATGGGAAAATGTAAAGAAAAGTGAAAGCATTGCCTTCAAAAACTTAATAACAGGTTGAAGAGACAGAACAAAACTGTATAGATGCTCCCTGACTCATGATGGTGTTACATCCCCATAAACCCACGGTAAGTTGAAAATATCATAGGTTGAGAATGTATTTAATACACCCAGCCTGGCAAACATCAGAGCTTAGCAACACAGAACACTGTAGAGCATCAGTTGTTTGCCCTCTGATCTCATAGTTAACCCAGCACAGCAAGAGAGTATTATTCACACATTACTAGTCCACAAAATTTCAAAATTCAAAATGTGAAGTGTAATTTCTACTGAATGCATATTGCTTTCACAACATTCCAAAAAATCATGAGTCAAATCATTGTCAGTTTGAGATCATTCATATTTTTTAACAATCTGTATTAACTTTCCTACAATCCAGGAAGACAGGAAGTATCATCATTATTTGTTCAAAATAATGAAAAAACTATAATAGTTCCTCGATATTTTATCATTACACACATCTCAAAAAAATTTATTGATGCTCTCTCTTTTTCTATCCAATGATAATCCCTTTACGTAGAAAGGAGAAAATAGGGGAAAAAATGTCAGACTTTTATAACCTCCTTATAAGGCTAGGATTCTATTCCCAGCTTCTAGGATCCAACATGGTTGCTGGACCCCCAAGCATTACACCAACATGGCAATCAACCAGTGAATTAAGGGAGTGAGAAAGAAATTCTCTCTCCTTCTAAAGGGTACTTGCTGGAGATTCCAATAAAAAGTAAGTCTTTATTTAATTGCTCAGAACTCCAACTCTTTTGGCCATATCAAGACACAAAAGAGTTGGAATATATACTCTCTTAGCTGGATGACATTGTGTTCAGTTAAGAATCAAAAATACACTTGCCCATAAAAAGAAGAGCAGAATAGACATTTTAGAGGTCATTACTACTCCTCTGCCATCGTCTTCAGTTCTTGTCCTTAGTGTATTTCACTTGACCATAGTTTTGATCCTACTGACAGTCTTTCCCGCCTCTTTTAAATCTTATTCTCCCTTGAATATTGTACTGAATTAGGCTAACTCTTCCTTTCTGATTACTGTCTTTACTTTCCTCCATTTCTCAGTTCCCTCCTGCCCTCTAAGGACACATGCCTGAAAGGCTTTGTCTTTTTTTCCTTGTATCTGTTTTCAGCCACTACCATCATTTAAGCTATCAGCATTATTTCCTAGCTCCCTCTCTCTCAATTCCAAGTTCCCAGGACTTATTCAAGACCATTTCATTTTTAATGAACCATTGCACCAATTAAAACCCCAACATCTCTCCCCAAAATTTCTGTTTGCGCTTAAGGGCAAGAATTCATCTTCAAAGCATAATGCAGAAAAATGTTTACAGGGAAACACTCTCCGATTCTCCATCTCAGGTCATTCCACTCACTCCATGCCAGGGTCATCCACTGCAGTTCTTCATAGGCCTTCAATGGTAAAAGATAACTGCATGAATAAGGATTTATTGAATACTAGGTCTCAAGAACAAGAAAAATATGTCTCTTGCTGTTCATGTGTCTTCACTGATTAACACAGAGCCCGGCAAGTAGCAGTCATGAAAGATGACAATGGGCAAATAATGATAAATATGTGTAAATAATGATATCGTGTGGTTGTCTTCCCAAAGTTCTCATGGGGTGAAAATGCTTTATTTCTCCATGTATTATCTGATTTTTTTCAGATTAAGAATGGAATTGTGCTCACTGGTGTTATTGACTCCTGTTTTTGTGAGATCATTGTTCCTACATCAAATAATTTTCAAAGAGATACAAGCACAATAACATATAGAAGAATCAATTGTGTCTATCTAATGGTGGGAGACACAGAGGAGAAGCCAGACTGTATTCAGAAAGTCCCTTGATGATCACAGAATCACAGCAAAGATGCATCACCTGATGAATCAATATTGAGTTTATGTAGATACCAGACTGGCTAACAGGATAAGAAGTATTTGGAATAATTGTGATCATGAGGTCACAAGATTTAGTATGATGATTGGTACTTCCTTTCCCTTACACAGTCCTTAAGAGTGTAACAGAGGTAGGTTTGAGTTTCAGCTTTGGGTGGGTGACCTTGAGCAAGTTTCTTTCCTTCTTTGCCTTCTGTTTCCTCATATGAGAAGTTAGAAAAGGAACATTAATAACTACCTTTGGGGACTGTTGTGAGGATGGATAAGATAATTATATAAGGTTTCCAAGGACGATTAACCTCTTTTTTAATTAACATGATTTTTTAGGTATGTCTAGTTATACCCCAGTCCTATTGGACAGGGAATCCATTTTTAATATCTCTATTCTGCTACAATTGTGTTGATTTAATAGTGTAACCCTCAGAGGGTCTTGTCATCTATAGCTCAGAAGTCTCCAGGTCTCATCAGTCTCTTGTACAAAAAAAGATAAAAGTCACAGTAATAATTTACATTTTCTGAATTCCTATTCCCATTCTCAAGGGGAAGAAGTCCAGCTACCATGAGAGCCCCCCGAACCACCTGCATATTACTGAGAGTGCACAGGGTCAGTCTCACAGGGGCTGGCTCAGGATTACAGCTGCAGTGAAGGTTCTTCCTCTCTCTCTACCCTGTTTCTGTTCTGCTTCCCCTTTATTGATGGACTTCTCTTGCCTTCTCTCTGCCAAAAAGATCAACTTAGTCCAAGAAGCAAGACTAAATGAAAAAAAAAAAAAAAAACTTGTCCCCCATTTCTCTTCTCCACGTGCATTTTCATCAGCTTCTCTTCTCTCTTCAGCCAAACCCCCCAAATCCCATATGCATATCAACACATGCCCATGGACCTCAGGTGGGCAGAGAGTAGGGTAATGGGCCCCACAATCCCAATCCCTGTTCAGATTCAGCCAGGACATCCTGCTGACTTACATGATTTTTAAGTAGTTGGATTATAGAGCATTGTAGTTCTTATTTACTTATAATTTCTTACCAAATTCCTCTTCTCTGTGTACTATATTTTGGGTAATAGTACCAGGATCAAAAATCTCATGTCACGTGTTCTTTGTGTCTTCTCTGTTTCTCACGATCAATTCCAGTTACTACACATTTTACCTCTGTAATCCCTCCTGTACCTTTCTCTTTTCTCAATTTTCTTAGCTGTCAACGAGGTGAGTCATTAACCACTTTCTCCTAGATTGCTGAAAAGTTCTCCTAATTTTTCTCTGTCTTATTCCCCTTCCATCCATCTATACAACAGTTTTCTAATTTATGCTATTTGGACGCTTGACTAGATCTTTGAACTCTTAAAGCCACCCAATTTATGAAGATCAAGTTGAACAGACCAGGTATTTTCCTACAAATTACCTCACTGTTTCTGTACATTTTGGGTGAATCTGATCAACTAGGTTATTAATTTTCTGGCTCAGGTCGAAAACCAGTTGTTAAAATCCAAACTGTACTCTTTTGAAAACCAAATGTAAATATCCTAGATTTCAAATGTAGAAGTTGCAGAGATGTACATCCATTAAAGGCAGTGACGTGGGGGCTTCTTTTATCTTAACTAAGTAATTTTAAGAAACTGTTGGAATTCCTCAGAGGCTATTTTGAGTAGCTGCTATAAGGTAAGAGCAAAAGTAACATTCATGGTGTCCTCCTTGACACTATGAGGCCCTATGACAACAGGATAGTGTCCACCTTGTGTCCTCAGCACTTCACACACTGGATCTGGTCCATAGTTGATATCAAATCATTATTTATCAAATGGATGAATGAATGGATTACTTTCTAAAATATAGTTCCAATGTTTTTTTTTTTTTTTTATGGGTTGGGGGGTACCAGGGATTGAACTCAAGGGCACTCGGCCTTTGAGTCGCATCCCCAGCCCAATTTTGTATTTTATTTAGAGACAGGGTCTCACTGAGTTGCTTAGCCCCTCGCTTTTGCTGAGGATGGCTTTGAATTCATAATCCTCCTACTTCAGCCTCCCAAGCTGCTGGGATTACAGGCATGCGCCACTGCACCCAGTTTCCAATACTCTTGATAAGTTATAATTGGAAGCTCCATGAAGTCAGGGACTTCATGCTTACCTTTGTATACCCCATAGGGCTCTGTACAATGAGTCATTCAAATTGATTTAAATGACTGAACTCTTAGAATTTACAGCACATTCATGTGTAACACCAGAGGAAGCAATACTCTCAGCAGGGTAATTCACATCAGATCTGGCCAGGGAAGAAGTTGCTTCTCCATAAATTCTTTCACAATCTGACCAGAAAATCTTACAATGTCTGAAGTTACTAAGGGGAGAAGCGATGATTCCTCTCCAAAGGAATTCCTATAATTCTCCAAAGCCTTCCTCCCAACATTGTGCATACCATCTTCAGACTCCATTACTATTCTTTGGAATAAAGTAGCTTTGCCTTCTCTCAAAAAGAATGGGAAAGGCTGGGGTTGTGGCTCAGTGATAGAGCACTTGCCTAACAAGCATGAAGCACTGGGTTGGATCTCAGCACCACATAAAAATAAATATATATATATATATAAAATTGGAAAATTATTAATAAAAGGATCTTAGCCTGACTTGCAGATAGATGACAAGTATTTACTAGCTGCATACTTTGGGAAGTTCCTATACATTTCAGAGCTCAAATACAATGTCTATTAAAGAGACTGAAAATAACATCCTTGTCTTCCAAATAGCATTGATCAAAAAAAAAAGAAGATCATACACATTAATGTACTTTTAAAAACATGAAATGAGATGTACATTAAGTATCTTATTTCATTATTATCATTTCATTGTTTTCATTATTGCTGCTGCTATTATTTTATATATTGGTGATCCTGGTTTGAATTATAAACACCTGAATGCATATTCCTAAGATGTGACTGTTTAATTTAATTACAAAGAAGGATGTCATAATAAGATTCCCTACATAAATTTTCAGTTTGGGTTTCACTATATTCACATGATTCCTGGTACAAGCTCAGAAACAAAGGAGTAAAAGATTATTAAAACTACTTTAATCAAGGGAAAAAAAGTTTTAAAGATCATTGGTATTGCATAGAAGGGAAAATATGGTAAAGGAATATGAGTTGCACATCTAGGATATTGCATATTTCCGATTATATTAAATAGAAAAGTCAGAAGGCATTCTGGTTTTATTATTTTTTAAAAATCCTATCCTCCAAGACTAATCTCTTAGTTCATCCACTTTCTTTCATCTGTCATTCATTCTTTATTTCTCCTGGTGTTTTCTCTCTGTCTTTTAATGTTCAGTGTGTTCACAATTCCACAAATAGTTCAAAGTTTTATCATTTTTCTATTTCTGGCTTAATAACAAAACAAAACCAAAATATCCACATTTTTTTTCATTCTGTCATCTTTTTGCTTCAATTTTTTCATTTTCTCCTATTACCGATCATTTTTAATTTCCACTGCTTTTGATCTTCTCCTTCGTTCTTCATCTCATCCACATGGCTGTTGGGATGTTTCTGCTGCATTCGGATGGATGCCTCTTCGGCTGTTCACCTCCCTCTTTCCCAGTCCTATCCGTCTGTCCTCCTTCTTTATTATTTTTCAAAGAACGAGTGGGTGGCCCTAAAATGTTTCAGGAACAATTTGTTACTAGGATATTTGAGAGAGGAGGTGAAGCCATAGC
The DNA here is from genome assembly GCF_052094955.1 of Ictidomys tridecemlineatus. Taxonomy (NCBI): domain Eukaryota; kingdom Metazoa; phylum Chordata; class Mammalia; order Rodentia; family Sciuridae; genus Ictidomys; species Ictidomys tridecemlineatus. Next base: position 28,085,405 of record NC_135482.1, read on the forward strand.
AAAAAAAAAAAAAAAAAAAAAATCCTTTATCAGGATGAGCGCGTCTGTGAGTGTGCCGCCGGGGGCGGACAGCTGACTCAGATCGCTAGGTGGCAGTGTTCCAGATCTGGTTCCAACAGATAGCTGTGCCCCTCCCCCTTCTTCCTTAATGCATCTGTCCTATATAGGGAATTTTCTTCAGAAATTCATTTGATTGTCTGCAGCGTCTACATTTGAAATCTAGGACATGTCATATCAGTTCTCGAAAATAACATAACTTAACACTTCAGAATTTATGACTGTAGTTTTTAGCCTGAACTAGGGAGAAAACAGTTCGGTGGGTTTGATTTTTATTTAATTTTTTTTTAATGAAAAAAAATATTTACATATAAAGGACTTTATATATAAATGTGCTGATGAATTAAATTGAAACATTTGTACAAACATCCTATTAAGTAGAATTTATTAATGAATATTTCCTAAAAACAAGCCTTTTGAGACTTCCAAATGTTAATTATAGATTGTGCATGTAGGCGATCCCTAGTGTGTCTTGTAGAATATGGAGTGCATACCTGCCCCTCTTTGCCTACCCTGAACCTTAGTTTTTTGGGAACTGTCTCTGTATTACCATTTACTAACATAGTATAATCATTATCAGTGTGACTTTTCCCCAACACATCAGGCAACATTGTTGTGCCTAAGTTTCCCCACTTGTAAAATTGGACTATTAATGGCACACACCTCATGAGATTACTGTAAAGTTTAAATGAGTTGATATGATAAAACAGTGAGAACAAAATCTGGTATATAGTAAGTTCTCGATGTTAGCTCTTATTTGCCCAAAATATCACAAGAGTACCCAATATTTCAAGCACTAGATTGGGGAAGGAAGATGAAAAGAGAACTTTCCCTGTGTAAATTATAAAGTAAGGATACAGAGAAGTAGCCAGGTAAGTACAAAGCAGCATGTTAAGTTTTAAGAGATGGAAAAGCACAGAATTCTGTAGGATGAAACAGGATCAACTAACAGTATTTGAGTGTGTGAAAAAGAGGAGAAACCTTCCAGATGGTTATCTCTCAGTGGAAACAAGAGGCTGAGAAAGTCTGAATGGATGAATCAAAGAGCAGAGGTTGGAAAAGTGTCTCTGGCAGAGAAATGAGCATAGACTCTTCCTGCAGGAATGACTAAGAAGGTGATATTGGCATTATTCAAGAGCTGTGCCATTTTTTCCTTAATGTTCACGGGTCTCTTTAAATAATTCATTTTGATTCCCTATAAAGCAGAAGCAAAGGAGTCATTTCAAGGGCCAAGAAGAAGCTATTATAGCCCAGCCTGCTGAAGTGTGACTGTGAAATAATGAAACAGATTTTTAAGCAAAATGTGGCATGAATCTTTTCTCAAATAGTATGCGGATCTCCTTACTATAAAATGCTACTAAATATTTTTGAATAAAGAATGCATTCATGAATTATATTTTCCGGGACTGGTGATGGGTTTACACTGAATCATCAATTGTTCTCTCCTTGGGGCCAGTTGTGTGGATGTACAAATCAGCTTTATGTATAATGGAAGAAGGGCACAGTCTGGAGCCAGTCACAAAATGAAGCCACCAACACAAGAACAATAAAAGCCTGGACTAAAGATTTTTGTTTTTTTTTTAAATCTATTTACAATCAACTGACCTTAGGTTTTACTCACTGGAATGAGATCATCAGGGATTGGGTTTGGAGGGAATGAGTTCTGCACAACCTCTAGTCTCATAAAGATGTAATCTCAATTTCCCAAATGGATAAAACAAACTTCCTAGAGTATACAAAAACTGAGCTGTCCTCAACCTTTTTAAAAGTGGACAGAAGAAATAAAGAACAATGAGGTTAGCAGTCCTGAAATGAAGCAGGAAAGCTATATACAAATCCTTACAGGAAACATATGTTTCTGGAAGGCTGAATTGTGGACACTGTGTGATGAAATATATAGCAGAAGCCCCACGGGTCTGTGTATGGATGCAAAGTGATTAAGTTCAGCACTTACTGTAATTGCTTTCTACCATTTAGTCAAGTAGTGATTAAAAATGGCAGCTATAGGGTTTGGTGGCAGAAGGGTCAAGTGTATTCCTAGCTATGGGTATGTCCTTTTTCAATGTTCTTCCTTATATGCATCTCCCTTTCAGTATTAATATTGTCCAACTCCAGAATTAACACTCTCAGGTACCAGAATTCCTCTCTCCCACTCCCTGACCCTTAGGACCCAGATTTATGGATTCAAGATCGTCAGTGACTCCTCACTGATTTATAGCAAAGAAGAACTTCAAATAATTTGGGGAGTTTGAGATGAACCTGACAGTAATGTTTCTCCAGATCCTGCCTGCCTGCAAGTTTGTGGTTGCACTTCACTTCCTGAAGGTTAGCTATTGGCAACCACTTAAGAATTTTCCCTACAAGTAGTTTTCCAACCAAGGGTCCCTCCCTGAAGAACAGCCGCATCTTTCAGTAATCTTAATTCAGTAATTACTCCCACACTTCCTCTTCTTCCTTCTATTTGGATTACGGAAAACCCTTTTATCCCTTCTGAGCAACTTGTGCCATCTGGTTTTTCAGGGATTTCCTGGAATGGAGAATGAGGAGCTAGTGTTGCTGGATTTTGTTGTTGTTTGTAACTTTCCAGTTAAACCATGTGGAGTCATAAGATGCTGGTAAGGCTAGGACAAATTTCTTCTCTCTTTTCATAAACCTGATCATAGTATTTCCACTTGAAATAGAAACCTATCTACACTAACCATTACTCCCTTATGAGAGTTTTTCTTTTTATGTCTGATAGGGTGCAATAATCACATGCCTTTACCATAATATCCCGTAAAGTTCACGTAATTTAAATCTTCAATGATGCTCTCCCACAGCACACTGATATGTATGACATATTCCCTCATTCATTTTTCTGCTCTGACCCATTCTATCATTACTATGTAGTTATATCCTTATTGTCTAAAATAAGCTTATTCAACTATTCTTGGTTTCCTCCCAACTTGGATTACTACCTTGAGACACACAGGTGCAGCCTCCCTTTCCTACAAGATGCTGTTCAGTATGGCTTTTTTATTATTTTTTCCAATTTCCCTGGTCTTGTTTTTACCTCCCCCACACACACACAAACACACACTCCTACCTTCCTTGATTAACTGATGGCTCCAACGGTTGCTTCTCTTTCTCTTCTGCCATCCTCAGGCCAATATCTGAGCATCTGAGAGCACTTCAGCAGTTTCCCATACCATTGCAGGGCCACACAAAGTCTTTTGAAAACTTGCCCAGTTTGGAAAGGACTCAAGGGAAATTCCAAACCCATAGAGTACATTTTAAAAATCTTACAACATATATTGAGAGAAGAGTGAGAACATAGGATGTCATCCAAGCAACTCTTAAAACATTTGCTTTTAGAGTTGGGGAATGGATGTCGGAGACAAATGACTCGGGCTAATGTGCATTCGTGGGGTATGTGCAAATACTATGCTACATATTGGATATGAAAGGATAACCCATTAACCCATCTGTACCTAATGTGTGGGGGACGTTTTTCAATAGCAGACAAATACACTATGTACAACTTACTCTTTTGGCTGGGAAAATCAATGTCCATTCTCAAGCAATCTGCTGCCCTGGTAATAGCAGTTCCAGTTCAAAGAAGGCTTGAACTTAGAGGCTCCATCTTTTTATCCCACTTTAGGCTTTTGGAAATGGCACAGTTTGTGATTATGATTTTTGCCTTGATCCTCCTTTTTGCACACCATTTAAGAACCTGAGGCTTTGGGCATGACTCATTGAATAGCAAATATAGCATCTTAGTGAGCTGCAGTTTTTCCTAATCAGAACATGAGCTTGCTGTAATCCCATCAGTCTAAGGACAAAAACAAAGAGAAATGGTCATGCAATCAACCTGGGCTCTCAAGGAAAGGTGTCAATTATTGAGAACTATACTATATTTCTTTAATAATCACAGAATAATCAGGAAGTTATAACACTTCAATTTTTATGCCAGATCCTAAGGATACCAGGATTTTTTTTAAAAATCCCATATCATCAGAGTTTATTACAAGTACAAATTTTGAGATAGATATTATCCTTCAGTGGTCTCCATATTTCCTTGTAGAAGAAAAGCACACAGGATGACCTGGTATCAAATATAAGAAGTCTTCCTGGAAGCCAGCCATGTCCCAGAGAAAACATAAACAGGGTGGGCTATTCTGGGATTCAATGCCAAGTCATGCCAGTCTTCTTCCCTTTTTCCCAGCTGCCTCCTCCTCCTCCTCCTCCTCCTCTCTCTCTCAATCTGCAGGAAAAATTCTAAAACCTAACTAAGCACTTCCAGTCAGAATTACCTCTGACTTTAGCTAAAGAGGAGAAGCTTTTCTGGGCCCTTGCCCTATGGCATTTGCCTGGTAGCAGGATTTCCAAGAATAGTTATTTTCTGTGGTTTTCTCAATCCCTACTCCCTAGGGAAACCAGGGAGTGTACATGGGTGTTTTGTTTTTTTTTTTCTTTCTTTCTTTTTGGTACTAAGGTTGTTTCAAGCATCAGCAAAATGTTTGCCTTGGTTTTAGCCAGCATCTTATTTCATCCAAATGAATTCCCAAACTCCATCGACACAAACTGAAATGCCCCCCCAGATAGATCAGGAAGTTTCTCTTCTGCTATGTGCATAGAAATTGAAAGAATAAATGGAGGTTAAGTGACCTCTAGAAAAAATATTTGGTTTTGAGTGGCAAGGAAAGCCATTGAGAACTGAAAGTGACTGGATTTAAGAACTACTTTGAATCACCCTTGACATTAGTTGCTACTTGCTAGGGAGGGGAGCTCTTTCAAGACAAGTTGACTAATATGCAGAGACATTTAAGAAGGAAAACAGAATTATCTCTGAAAATTCATTTGTCGAATGGAAAATGTTTAAAAGCAAAGTAAGGCGCCAAACAAAACATTCATAGCCTCATCCAGCCCCAAACGCAAACAACGTAAATGATCTTTCTGAAGAAATTGTTTGTGCCATTTGTTTCAAAATTAGAATTATAAATAGAATACTTGTGAATATCTTTACAAACTTGAGAGTATACAGAGGTCAGTTATATAAATTTGGTTTCTTATTCACCCATCTAAGCCCTCACCTGTCTCATTAACAGGAAGTTCACTAAAATGTCAGCAGAGTATAGCAGGAGGGTACACAGACAATAGGACCAAAGGGTTCCATGTCTTCCTCACTTACCAGTTAATTATGGGATCTGGAAAACGAAGTAACTTTCCCGAGGTCATTCTATGTCAGGGAAGATGGGATAGTCCAAGCATCCAGAGCACAGGGTCTGAATAATTCACTTCTGATCCCCTTTCCTTGCCAACTAATATGGCTATGCACATGTATCCCTATGAATTGGACAGATAATGCTCTTCACAAATAGTTCTCCTTTCAGTCTGACAGGTAAAGCAAGTCTCCACAGATACAAATACTCAAACAGCCCACCCTGAATACTCCAAGAAAACGACTCCCTTACCACCAAGTTTCCCCCTTTGATAGTATTAGTTTCCTGTGGCTGCTATAACAAATTTCTATAAACATGCTTTCTTAAAACAATAGGAATTTATTCTCATATAATTCCGGAGGCTGAAAGTTTGAAATCAGTTTCATTGGACTGAAATCAAGGTGTTGATACGTCAGTGCTTCCCCCAGGGGCTCTAGAGGAAAGTCCCATTTCTTGCTTTTTCCAGTTCCTGCTATATGGAAGCACTTGGGTTTGTGTTTGCTTTATGCCAGGATCTGTTTATGTTGTCACGTCAACTCATCCTCATCAGTGTGTATGTCAAATCTCATGACTCCTTCCTAGAAGGATACCTACAGTGGCATTTAAGGCCTACCTTGATGATACAGAATAATCCCTCATCTCAAGATCCTCAGTCACATATATAAAGACCCTTCACCCTCCATCATATAAATTAACATCCCCAGGTTCCAGAGAGATTCAGATGTAGACATCTCTTGGAGCAGTGGGGGAGTTTCTTTTCAGCTTTACCCTTGAAGATTAGGCACTTTCCACTTGAAGACCAAAAACATTGTCCCATCCCCTCTCCTAACAATCAACACATGATCAGAAGCAAACAAATAGCAGCATGTTTTAAAAATGTTTGTTATAATATGCTTTACCATATCATAAAATCATATCATTTTCTCTCTGGAAATAAAAAAGCTACCATGTAGCATGCTTAATACAGTTATTGCCTTTAGAAGGCCTCAGATAACCAAGAGCTTAAAATTCTTACTTTCCCAACAACAAACCTACCTTCCTGTTATACTAATTGCAGACACAGTATTTAAATCCCAGGGAAAATCTACATCCTCCTACACCTCTGTCTTGGGAAAATGGGAAGATATTCCAGTGCTTCAAAAATTAACTCATCTAAGGACATCCAAGGTGACACTCTAGCTTCTCTCTCACCAAAGCAAAGCAAGTCAAAGGAAATGCTAGGCAAACCCAAAAACAAATAAACAAATAAGTCCCAATCTGTGTTGTGAGGGGTTGTGAAAACCAGGTAAGGAGATTGCCCTTCCTTTCACTGAGATATTTCAAAGTAGTATTCCTCTGGTTTCCCACCACAATTTACAGAAGCTTATTCCTCTAACTTCATAGTCAATATTCTCCTCCTTCACAGCTTGTCCATTCAGTCTACACCATTTTTGGCATGTCTGGCTGTTAATGATGTGGCCGCAGGCCCCAGAAGGCTGGGGTTTAAAGCTATACACAGGCTTTTTCTGGTTGTTTATTCATAAGCGAGTAACTATATCTCCTGTACTTGTTTCTGGTTTGTAAAATAAATCTCTCTCTTTTTTGTCACTATCAAGATTAAATGAATCAATATAATACTTGGGCTAGTGCCTCACACAAACTGTATGTGCAATTGACAGTGGCCATTCATATCTTTTTTTAGCCTCCTTTGTTCTTTGCATATGGAGAACTATCATTGGTTCATTCTTTCTCACTTGCTGAAGGTATCGGAATGCAGTTGACAGGCTTCCCTTCCACTTCAAGGGCTGGAACATTGATAGATGATTTTGGCACACTCAGTGATGGTTCATTTCCAAGTTCTAGATCTCCAGAGTTAAATTTACTTTGAAACTAATAAAGCTTAAGTGTCCTAACACTGCCTGCCCCGACACACTGTCCAAGGCTTTAAGTGCTAGCTCTCATTTGCATTCAAAATTTGAATTCTGTTTTTGTTTTATTTTGGTACCAGGGATTGAACTCAGGGACACTCAACCACTGAGCCACATCCCCAGCAATATTTTGTGTTTTATTTAGAGACAGGGTCTCACAGAGTGGCTTAGCACCTCACTGTTGCTGAGGCTGGCTTTGAACTTGTGATCCTCCTGCCTCAGCCTCCCAAGAAGCTGGGATTACAGGTGTACGCCACTGTACTCAGCTGAATTCTGTTTTTTCCCCCAATGGTGTAAACTTCAGACCCCGAAAATATAAATCTATATCTGCTCCTTCCCATTGATTTTCTATACCTCAGCCACATTCTCCACGGGTTACTCTGGAAATTGGAAGCAGTCGAAAAAATTCAGCTCTGATACCACCTTCTACTTTGTCCAGTTTTCTCTAGAATTCCTAAAGGATTAGTACTTTGATCTTATCATCACTTTGATCCTCCTACCTCAGCTTCTCAAACCTCTGGGATTACAGGTGTGTACCACTGCATCCGGCATTAGTATATAATCTACTGATTATCAAAAAATTCAGTTATTCTCCTGTGAGTATTTTGATTATGAAAAAAAAAAGAGTGCAAGTACTCAACAGTTCAGCAAACTTTGCTTTGGAGTTACCAGCTAAATCAAACCACAAACCAAGAAGTTATTTTGAAATGCAGACCATCAATTTCCAGCTTCCCTGTTTTATGTCAGAATTTATCCTTCCCATTATGATGGTCAGTGAAGCTGTATCCGGTGAAATTATTTTAAGAGCCTATCTAATCACAAAGACACACCCAGTGTCTCCTGTCACTAAGAGATTTGCCTCAGAAAATTTGAAAACTCCCACCAGTGTTATTGCTTTTTTTTTTTCCCCCTAGGTTTCTGTCTTAGGCCAAAACCTAATATTTCAGTATCCTAACCCTGGAAATTCTAATTTCAAATGTTAATGAGTGAAACTAAAGGCAGTTTATTTTTAATTAGTTTCAAAGAATTGCCTTAGTTTTTTGGTTTTGTTTTGTTGTTCTAGGAAAAAAAAAATGTGATAATGAGGAGTAGGCTGAACTTTAATCCCAGATCTATGAATCGCCAGAGATGAGACCACAGTTCAATTAACCAGTCTCTCCTAGCTTCAGCTTCCTCATCTGTACAGTGGAGATTAAACAGTATCTACATATTGGGGTGGTTTTGAGGCTTAGTTAAAATTTGGAAAAGTAAAAATGTGGAAAAACTCACAAGCAATACTCAATCAATAATAGTATTTTTATTACTAAATATTTCTTCAAATAAACAGGCCAGTTGTGGGAGAATAGAAATAATTCTAATCATACTAAAAATTTGTGTGGGTTTTGGTGTGATTATATTTCATTTAAAATTTTACCTTTACCATAAACTTAGCTAAAATTTGGTCCTGATATAAAAAGTAATATGAAGGAATCTTATGATCCTGGTTTCCAAATAGTACTAATATTACTAAAGGAACAGAATTCCTGATAAATTGTTTTTAAAACATGCACTTGCAAGAAGACAGAAACTTCCAAGACTAAAGAGTAGTTTCAGGACTCTGTGCCTTGCTAAAGAAAAGTATTTTTAGGAGTAATTCATTCATCAAATATTTATTGAGGATACCACAGTGATATGATTACAATAAAAATATTAATGAAAATCTAAACCCCCATTAGCTTACACTCTGGTCAGAAACACAACTAAATGCGCCTTTGTAACACTGTGAAAAGTGTACCATAGATGAATATACAGAATTTAATTTTAAATAAACCACACTGTAAAGACCATATTAGCTATATTGAAGTTTTACCATTTGTTTTATTATCTTTATTTGAGACTTTTTTGTATCAATGAGTTTATCTTTTTACCATCACTACCTGAGGCTATGAAAATGTGTTTTGTTCTATTCCCTTGAGGACATTTTGGTGTTAAAAAAAAAATGTTAATTCTAATGTTTCATTTGTTCCTCAAGGAAATGTAATACGGAACCATTCACCATTATGCAACAAGCAAATAGCCCGTCTCTTAGAAAGGAAATAACTAAGCCACTTCTCCTGCTTACCAAATCAGGAAAAAAAAAAAAGAAAGCCCAGAAGAAGATTAGTGTAAATTCAGATTTAGAGCTAATCCAGTACCCAAGATAGGGCTTACGTTTCAAATCAAAACACGGGGTTTTGCATTTTGACATGAATTCAGAAAGTTTTAGAGAGCCACCCATTGAAGGCTGCAGATAAAATGGAAATATCCCATGTGAGTCATTTCTCTGTGTGGGGGCAAAGCAATTGAGGACTTTCCCCAAGGTGTGGAAGGATGTGCAAGTTATGCTCCCACCCACTAGGTGGGGTGCCATGGCTGAGGCATCACTGGGTGTGGCTGGGCTATGACACAGCACAAATAAAGTCCCAGCAACGCAGTGGCTTGGAGTGAACCAAATTCAACCTCACTGCAGGATCACAGAGTGCAGTGTGCTTCTGTTGACCTCACAGGGGCAGAAATTATAATGGTAGAGTGCTATAGTCCGACTGGGTGAAGTTGGGAGGGATTAACTTTCTGCCTCATATGACATAGGAGAGGTCTAGAGGGCAGATGCAAGAGTAATGAATTATACATCTCAGGCTCCTCCACTCTTATCTGAAATGAATGGCCTGCTCTGTCCCTCAGCTGCCTGAGGCTAATCCTCCACACTCCTACAATCTTCTCAGTCTACCGCCTGAATACCTTTGAAGCCGGGATTTAAAACCCTAAAAATGGAAGCAGGATTACTGGTTGCAGACTGCTGAAAAACTTTAAATGCTTCCTGGAAAGAGCAGGAAAGGCTGTATGCTGGCATGAGAAGGGAAGAATGAGGAGGAGGGAAAGTCAATTTTTGAGAGAAATAGCGAAGTCAAACTTGGCCCCATATTTAGATAAACCTGACTTCTCTCTTCCTGACATGCAAGGATTTTGGAAATGTTCACAATTAGAAATAACATCCAGTCAATTTGAGTCTCTATAAGATGTCCTGTTCTCTTCCACCAACTGAAATTCATTTTTGCTATAATCTCTGCATTGCTGCCAAAGCTGCTTAAAAATGTCCATCCACCAATTCTGCTCGCTCATTTCAAGCCTGGGTTTTCTGGTTGACAGCCCTGTTCTGTCCTCACTTCTGTGATTGCACCACAGATAAGGGTAATCATTGCCCTAGAGACAGGATCCAGCAAAGTGCCATTTCCTGGACAGGTTTTAGGCAGACCTGTTGGTTCAATAGCCAAGTCTCATGCAGATGCCCACTGACTTACAATGAGGGTACCTCCTGACAAACTTACTGCAAGTTGAGAGTATTATAAACTGAAAGATCACTTAATACACTTAAACTAAAATACATTCTAGCTCAGCAATACAGTGATTTTCCATTGAATCACAGAGCTACAGCTCCCTACCACTGCCTAGCATTGCAATAAAGTAAAGTACTGCATATTACTAGCTCAGAAAAAGCTCAAACTCAAAACTTTTAAGTATGGTTTCTACTGAAAGCAAATTTCTTTCATACCACAATAGATTTGAAAAATCATAAATTGAACTGTTTTATAAGTTTAAACTTTTATAAATCAAAGTCTTCTAGGTTAGTACAGAATAAAGGCTAATAATTGTAATAATTACTAGATTTAGAATCCATTATGAATAAGACCCTGTAAGTGCCTGGGGTCATAGGAATAAAAATGAATATTTATTTCCATACTCATCTCAGTTACATTAGGATGTCATTGCCTCATCCTGAGGAACCCAGGTGTATCCATGTAATTTTCTTTGACTAATGAATGGATATCGAAAGTGTTATTTCCAAGAAGAAGCTTTGAGAAACACTGAAAATTTCCAAGTGGTCTCTTGCTTTTCCTATAGTAAATGACAGTGTCTTCAATAGTGACTAAATCACCAAGTCAGGACAATGACGGCATGGGAACATGGGTGTAGTCAACTCTCAGTGGATAGCAATAAGTCTTTGTTGTTTGAAATGAGTGGTAAAATTGAGGGCTGCTTGTTACTGCAGCACAGCCTTATCTATGCCAACTAATACATATCATAAAATACTTCTTGAGTACACTTAAGTTGATGAATATCATGATCTTACACATCTAAATTCATCTGAGATTTACTTTCACTGGTTCTTCAAAGCAATTTTACATATCTTAAAAGCACTAATAGAAATAGTTAAGTTAAAGCTAATAAAATCCTGGAAGAATAAAAATAGAAAAAGTCCTGCTGTCTTCTTGCTTCTATTGTATAAAATCTCCATAGAAAAAAATGTTTTATAGACTAACTAAGCAAATTCATTACCTACCAACTATTAGAAAAGAATGTTTATTCTTAGGTCACCAATTCTATCCTAAAGAATACTGTAAAACAGACAAACACAAATGTATTTGAAAACTGAAAAGGTAAATAGAGAGTTTCAGCTCCGTCTTACTGAAACAAATAATTCAGCACTCCAAGGCATATAGTGAGAGCATTTTATTAACAGCCAACATCTCTTCTCATAATCCCAGTGGGATTAGTACTGTAATCATTTCCCCTGTCATTAATGGAAACATTTTCACCCTTTGCAATTTTTCTCTTGGCTCTATTTTATTTTAAAATCCATGGGATTACAGTCTCCTTCTCAAGGTTTTAATAGAGTAAAACAAAATTTTATCTGTTCATTTTTCACATATGAATTAGAATGTGGGAGTGGTAAATGTACTTGTTTCTCCAGAAACCAAAGATTAGCTCCAAAATCCTCCTGAAAAGTTGCATGACTTAACTTTACAACATGTGAACCTCATTCACTTTAGTAAGTTAAGAATAACTACACTTCTTCAAGGTCTCCTTAGCAATAGAGCATGTGTGATACATAGCACGTTCAGCATACCAAAGCTTTCTACTTATTGCTTAGGGTATAGATTCTTTCAAAAACTGACAAAGATAAAGACTGGAAAGCCATGAGTGACTCATACTCCAGCCAGCTATTTTGTAATAGTAAAGACAAAATTGGAGTCAACATGTCTTCCACACATCACTTATAATGGGGACTTTTCTCTTGGTGGGTCTGAAGGAAACTAGCAAGACTTTCACTCATGTTTTTCCAGCAGTGATTGCCATAAAAAAAATGATGTAATTACTGTTATTCACATTGTAAAATTTCCTTTTACATTTATAAATATTTCACATATGCTACCTAAATAGAAAGCACTATAGCAATCTTCATTGGAGAGGTCTTCAAGAATGCAGGTGAGCAGTATCTACATTAGTCCTGTTTGGGGAGAGCAAGCATTGCGGTGAAACAGGCAGATCATCAAACCAGCAACAACAGAGAGTATGGTAATGGAGATGTTCCTGGGTGACAAGAACGTGGAGCATATAAGCAGCTCCTCCTCCCGGGTCCAGGAATGAGAGCAGAGGAGGAGGTAAGACTTCTAACCTATCACCACTAGAAATGAAATCCACCATGCAAAATGTGTAAATATACGTCAGGCTGTCAAAACCTAGAGAAAGTACCTCTGAGCATAAAATTCTTACAAGAATCTTTAAAAAACTAAACGGGGCTTCTGTTGTGTACCACTGCAAAATCCTATCACAATTATTATCTATAGTTCTAAAAGTAGCAGAAATGAAGCCAAGGAATGAAAAGAAGCAAGCAAAAGACCATCAGGTCAGGAACAGAAAGGATACAAAAAATTTGTGGAGGCAACACAAAAGGATGCCAGCCAGAGTCAGGTGATTTGGCCAAGGTGCCAGTCCCTAGGACCAGTCCTCTAGCTAACTTTTCTCTTTTAACTGTCACTACAAAGCTGTATAGCAGACATCATATTACTTCATCCTAGTGAATAATGTAAAGGCTAAGGAAGGTTAAATAAGCTAGTTTTTACTGCCTTCCAATTCTGAGCTGCAAACCACTAACCTGTCACCTATTAGAATCGTCTACTAGAATCGTATAACAAGATTTTTTTAAATATCCAGTGCCAGCCGAACCAATTAAATCCTCTGGAGTAGGGCTTATATGTAACCATTTTAAAAAGCTTTCTAGGTAACTATAATTTGCAACATCAATAGTTACTCTGGCTCCTGTGACAAAATCACTAGATAACTTTAAATATATACAGAGAGAGAATTTTTCCACTCAGGTCCTTATCAATAAACCAAAGAACTGAAACTACACGATTTTCAAGGTCCCTTCCAGTTCAAAACTTCGACGATTCTATATAAAAAAAAAATTCTATTAAAATAGTTCTTCCAAAATATGTGACATTCAGTAACAGAATGTGTGGCCTCAATAAGTTATTAAATACATAGTGTTCATCTTGTCAATAGTTAGAATATTCCTGTATATTTATGAATCATCAAAACTCATGTCTTCCAATATCATTATAAGTCCACCATTGGAATCCAGTAACTGAGTGAGATAATCACTTCAGTGCTATCTAATGTGATGTATTAGAGAAGACAGGGAGAGCTGAAAGTCAATTCCAGTTAGGAATCTCAGATGATATATAAGCCACTGCAGTCAAAATTATGGAAAATTATGAAGCTTGTTATTTTTAGAATTACTATGTAACCCATATGCTTTTTCTTCCCAGAAGATCCTGATAACATAGAATTTCAGAAAACTGCTAAATTGATGCAGCTATGAAATGGAGTTGGATGTTTGAATTTCGAGATGGAAATAGATGCTGGGATCTTGTAATGAGAAGGAGTCTGCTAAGACCTACAGAACATTTTCCATATGTACTAGATCAGTCCAAATAAAAAGAGAATGGAAAAGGAACAGATAAATTAATGATTATAAGAGTCAGAAATCCATGTAGATCTAACAATTTGAAAAATAATCAAATAATATATTAATGCTGCTAACAAAATTGATTGAACCCATGGAAAACAGAAAGGGAAAAAAATCATTGCTAGTTCTAGAAACTGAAGAAGAGACAAGACGAGAGTAATTTTGCTTTTTCAATTTTTAAGCTTTCAAATTTACTGCCACCTGGAGAGCCATTTTCAATTGCAATATGATGGAGGAAGAACCATTCATAAAGAAATTCAGACTTTTGGTCCTGACAAAACAATAATTGGATTTTAGGCATAATCAGATGCAATCTTTCCAATTAAAAAGTGACAACAACTATCCGTGAGGATTATTCATACAGAATGGGTCAGAAGGTGACCTGGGATTTGGAATGTCCTCTCCCTTAGTTATGAGCATTAGTGCAGGATCCCCAGTAAACAACATTTAGTGCTTTGAATATTTCCTGTGAATATTGCATCTTAGACAGGAATTAAACATTGAAAGGCATGAAGGAGTGGACTCTTCCTCAGCACCTCAGCCCAAGTTTGTAGGTCATGACAGTCTTTCTTCCAAACAATATTATACATGTACAAAATGGGTGAGTTCTAGCATAATGCTTAGCTTGTCTCATTTTGTGTCAACTTTACAACTTCTCACAAGGAGATCTGTCTACAGACATTTCACCAGTCCTGCAAGATACTAAGCAAACAGAAGAGGCATTGGAAAGAAATGATAGAAGAATCATTAAAGGAAAAGGACAGAAAAGGGAATTGTAAGATAAGGAAAGGAGAACAGGAAAGAAAAAGAAAACTAGAAAGAACTGGAAGTAAAAAGAAGGATGGGACTGAAGTGATTCTGGTGAGACTAAACAGCCTTGAACTATAGTGAGTAAGAGTCTAATTTAATTCAACAAGTACTTGTTGAGTACCAACCAAATGTGAAGCTCTGTCAGAAGAACTGGGCACATAACAACATATAAGGCATGGTTTATTATTTCAGGAGATCATAGCCCCTTGGGATAAGTAGACACGTGTATTTAAATATTCAATTGACAAACCATTATTTCAGTAAAGGCTATTACCAGATATCATCCTTAATAAGGCTTAGCATACATAACACCCTCAGTGCCAGGCAAGCAAGAGCAATAAAATACCACCACGGAAGCACAAGGAAGAGAGTGAGAGGTCATGGGAGACTCCAGCAAGTATTAGTAGCAGAGGTCTGGGTACCAGTGCTGAATTTCACACTTATCAGCTGTGTGAGTTTCAAAATCACCATCACCCACTGCAATATTGTTAGAAAAGACAGGAATTATTTTTTTTTATCCCATGACAATACAAATTCACAGATTAAAGCCATTGAAGGAACAATCCTTCTTACTCTACTACCCACAAGGATCAGATTTTCCAAATTTAAGACAGACGCAATGAAGCAACTACTCTACGCTGATCACATTTCTAGACAAACTTGGCTTGAGAACAAAGAAACAAGTAAAAGAAATCAAATACCTCCTTTCTACCCATCAGGTAGAGTGCAGGTGAGCCAACAAATGTGATCAAATCAGACTCTGTACCTAGACAGCTGTGCCCATGGTCATCCTACTACCTCACTGTTTATGGTACATTGAAAGTGAGAGAATTCACAACTCGACATTTTGTACAGGCATAGAGAACTAAAACTGTTTAAATATTATCTGCTCTAACTCTTTCCTTCATACTGAGCAGAAAGGAAGTTGAATCATATTGCCATGTCAGAGAAGGGGTTAATAAAGTAGCTAATATAGATGGTTTCTCAACTCAGGAAATGAGTTGACAGGGTAAAAAAAAAATGATGATGCTGTATGCATCTGCCTCTGCTCCTGTGCCAGGAAGATGGTGAGTGGGAAGGGGAAGGGGTCTCTGAGAACAAAATTGGAAGGTGATGGAAGAACAAAGTACACACACACACGCACACACACACACACACACACACATACACACACAATCGGTTTTCAACATCCTTAGCCCACCTGCTCCTTGAATATTTAAAGGAAATATTGAATCCAAGAGAAATAACTCCCATACTTATGCCTTTGCATTTAACAGAGAGTCGACACTTCTGCCTTAACAAGAAAGCAACCCAATTTCTTCTTTATGCCTGAAATATTACCAGTTTATGACTAAAAAAACTAATAGCTGAAGACAAGTAAATCTCAAGAGGCCCTCAAGGTACAGCTTGGATGTTTGTGTTAATAAGTCTAGTCTCAAAGTAGAACTGGCATGCTCGAGAGGAAATTGTTCTGAGCAATTCGTATCTCCTCCTACTGCAGCAGACACCTCTCCATGAGTGTTTTGCTTATCGGAACCACCGCCATCACGTCAGCCAGCTTTCCATCACAGCAACAAATACCAGAGACAATCAACCTTGTAAAGAGGACATGTTCATTTTGGCTCACAGTTGTGTAGGTTCCAGCCCATGATCAACTGATCAACTGGTCCCCATTACCTTTGGGTCTATGGTTAAGCAGCACCTCATGGCAGGAGGACATGGCAGACCAAAGTCATTCACCTCATGTCCAGGAGTCAAAAGAGAGAAAGAGGCAATTGCTTGGGCCCCATTTTACCCCCAAGGACATACTCACAATAACCTAAAGACCTTTCCAAAGGCTCCATCTCATGAAGGCTTCATCACCCTCCAATATTTGTTCCCTGGGGACCAAGCCCCATAGGCCTTTGGAGGGCAGTTAAGATCCAAACTCTAGCAACCATATAATGTGATATGAGTCTATCAATATATACTTGTTAACAATATCAAAGAATTGCTAATTACAGTTTATGATGCTATCGTTTATCTGTAAGAGTTTACGCTAATTGTTCCTCTTTCCCACCAGCTCTCCAGCAAAACTAATACTGGAAATTCCATCAGTGCCCCTCCTTCCTGTTTTGCCACATATTAGCAACTTCTCACCAGAAAGAGAGAGGGACAGTTGGACTCCATGCCCCCCTTCCTTTTCTCTCTCTCTTGCATGCTCTGTGTAGTGGCAGAAGGGAAAATTAAGGGTAGTAGAGGAACCTGTAATTCCCATTGGGATTTAACATATTGCTTATGCAAAGGTCACAATAATTTACCTACTGGTTAACATGGTTGTTCATTTCTCCCATCAAGGGATATTCAAATATGAGGTGCCTGTATGTGAGTGTGTGGGCGGGGGGGGGGGGAGAGGGAGAGAGGGGAACTAAAGATGAAGGGAAGAAAATAGTCAATAAATAAGTGGTAATGATAAAACTTCGAAGCAGTACCTTGAAGGTTAGGTCTCATACTATTAAAATGATTTACAAAAAAGTGACAGAGTCTGTCCATGTGTCTTTATAAATGGGTTGAATGAAGTCTAGAAATTTCAGTGGATTTTCTGGTACAAAATGGACTGAGGATAGTGTTCATTGCCTCCAAGATGATCATGAAAGCCTTTATACCTAATACTTTACCAAATTCTATTTAACTGATGCCTTTAGACATGCTGTTGATTTATATTGACAAATATTCTATTATTTCAACATGACAATAATCTCCTTCAAGTCAGAGACTATCTGCCCTGTTTTGCTGTACTTCCATACATATTGCCACTTTGTCCCTTTTGCCCCTCCACATAACCTCTCATAGAACTATGGGCAAACACAGGAAATATGCAGGACCTTAACCCAAGTCATAGCACCTCTCTAAAGCAGCATGTATGTATGTATGTATGTATGTATATGTGTGTGTGTGTGTATATATATGTGTATATATATGATGTGTGTGTGTATATATATATGATGTGTGTGCATATATATATATATACTTCCTAAATTTTTGTGATCACAACTTGCTCTTGTTTTTATATTCATATTTTCTTAACTTTGTCTGATGTCTTCAAGCTTTAATGCAAATTATGCTTTCTCAACAAATAACTGTTCTGATTCACTCTTGTTTATCACAATATGAGATGAGAAAACACTTTACCTCTCATTCCTAATGAAATTCTGAAATATTCTACAGTTCTCAAATTTTTTCCTTCTCCCTTTTCCCTCAACCTTAGAAAATTTTTATTATTACAAATGCCATGGAAGAGCATTGGACCAGGAGTGAAAAGATGCCAGGTAAGTTTTGCTTCTATTTATCCTGGATACTGTAGCAATCTCAATAAGCATGTGCCATATCATGGTCTAGTAAGTGAATCAGTAATCAAATGAATCAGTGTCACAATTTACTATACTTTGAATACATCAGTTTATTTTGGAAACTTGTTTTGTCATTTGTATAACAATTTTTTTATGTTGCCTTCTGTCATCTTAAAATTAAGAGAAATATCAGGTACTTACACCATGCCAGGTATTTAAATATATAACATATCAACCTGTAAATTGAAGAGAATGATACGGATATAATTTGGTCATACAATAATCACCATTAACCCCTTATCACACTAGAGGAAAACTGAAATTCTCCAGTGTAAATGGCCCAAAGTCATATAGTAAGAAAGTGTCAGGATGGATTTTCAAGCCTATGTCTGTCTGTGCAAAATCAATACTCTGAACTCCCTCTCACACTGTTTCTCATCATCATTCTAGTTTTATCTCTGTATGAATTCAACAGTGTCAGTTTGTGCTTGGTTTAGGTAAAAGCATGTATTAAATCTTAGTAGTTTCAAATGTTTTTTAGTGTCTTTTTTAAAGAAAAGCATGCAGACTCAGAAGAGGTAGAGACTGTTTTCTATAATTAACAGACTAAAGCAATGTTCAGGTTATGAGGAACACAGTTAAGTATCTGAATTTAAATATATATAAATTTAAATATATATATACTTGAATTATATATACATATATACTTGAATTATATATATACATCCACACACACACACATACTCATTCTTCATTTTTATTCATGGTAGACACTTTGGGGTTACTTGCAGAACGGCATTTAAAACTCTGCATGAAATTATATACCATGTGTCAAGAACCTTTTCTTTTCTCTCCCTGATTCACTGAAAGATAATTTTCCTAATAGTCTGACATATATCTGTATTCTAAGAGTGCTCTTCATCCATTTTTTTCCTATCAAAATGAACTGAGAAACAGAGGAAGAAACTTATTTTGCTGTTTTGAAGATGTGATATCATAAATATACAAAAATATACAGATTCCTTATGATTTTCTGTTAAAATCCAGCTTAAATAAAACAGGGTTCATTATCAAATTCAAATCAGTGATGAGAAACTTTCCTTGCAGTATAGTCCTAGTTAACTAAACTGTCTCTTGCCCATGTCAGTGCATCCCCTTTGCCTTAATCTTGGTCCTTAGTAACTAACTTTGTCTTCCTTCTACATTTACACTATTATCTTTTGACTATTGGTATTGAAAATGATGATCTGAGGATGTCATAATACCAGAAATGTCAAGAAAAATCAACTAATATTTTAAAGCCATACATCCAATGTCAAAAAGAATCAACTGTTTTAAAAAATGTATCCAAAAACAAAAAATAAAACAAAAATAAGCATAGAATGCATTCTTAAATAAGCCAGAAATTCAGCTAAATAGAACAACCTACTTAGCAAAAAAATCTGGTTGATCATATATTCTAGTGTATTTTATACTTGAATTCACAAAGTCAGGAATGTTCTGCTGTCAGTGAAGTTAATTTGGGATTGATTCATGTATTACAGGTATTATAGGGGAAACCAGGCCAAGTGCTCATGCAGAAAGCTGGTAGATTTTTATGGTTGCTCTGCTCACATGGTGGGAGGCAGGAGAGAAAAGAGGATAAAAAGAGACATAAAGGCCTCTGGGGTCAAATGCCAAGTTCTATCGAGGTATGGTTCACACTGCTCCACTTATTCAACCTGACTACATCATGGCAGAGATCACGATGCCACAAGCCAGATGTAAATATTCCCTTTTGGAGCTGTCAGACATTTTTTGGTGGTTCACCAGTCTGACCTTCAGAATCATGTTCATGACATTTATCTCAAGCCTAAAAGTTTCTTGCCAGAGAATTTAAACTGTGTAAGCATAGAAATGGCAAGCTCTTACATCAAAGTTCAAGTCTCTATTTAAAAAAACATTTTTGTCCCATCACTTAATTTTAAAATCCTGCCATTTTTATAGTTGAGGGAATGGAGAAGAAAAAAAATCAAGAGAAAAGCTTGCTTTGTTGTTTTATGAAATTATAGCAACTGAAATTTTAAATTGAAGCTGGGACACTACATATCCTTCGTTACTATAAATAGATTTTCAAGAAAAGTCATATAAGTTTTAGTTTTTCAATGTTGACCATTCAAAGAGGCAGGTTTGGGGTTTTTTTGTTTGTTTGTTTTGTTTTATTTTCCTTCTCTGTATGTGCTTTTTCTTCATTATTATTTTTTTTACTCTTAAAAGCACCTAAAAAACTCAGTCATAAAAGTAAACTATATAGTGATTTTTTTTTCCTAAATACCTCAAGTGTTTTTAGAGCCAAAGCTGTCTGCTGTCTTTCCTTTGTAGAACCATGAACCATGAGTTCACCTCCTAAATAAGAAACTCTTTCTTGTCAGTGGTTGCATGCTGAAATTAAAATAGGCTACATTTTGTAAAACTATATAAGAAATTTGCAGAAAAAAAAAACATGGCAAATGTACCTATACCTTTAGTAGTCAAGAGTAAATTCTCCTGTGGATCTCTACAACTATTTTATCTTTCTTCAACTCTGGTTTGTCCTTCTCTAACATCGATTACACTTCCAAACAGGTAATAGACACATAGGTACTTTCTAATGTTCCTATTGACCAGTCTCCCTGTGCACGCTCATCTTGAGCAAGAAATGTTGTCCTTCCTTCTTTTTGAATCCTCCCCAACACTCATCTAGTAAGTACTTAAGAAGCACTTGCTGAAGTATTGCTTTTTGGAAACCACAAAACTACACACATGTGATAGAAAATTGCCCTACAAAGATCGACTTTCTTGTCATATGACAAAGATGATCCATCAAACAGAAAGAGGTTCAAAGGCTGAAAGCAAATCTAAGTTGTGCTGCTTCAGGCATCTGGAAACTAAAGTAGGGCTCTCATGGAGTGGGAGCAATGAAGTCCTCTCCGACACTTGCACTTCACACCTGGGGCCCACCCCGCTAAGTGGGCCAGCAGACTAAAGCAATTATCCAAGTGACTCATGGAAATAAGCCATTTTTAGCTGAAATATCTAAGCAGCTCAAGCTAAAGTAGGTTGTTACCTGGGTCATTCAGGCAAAAGCAGGTTCTGTTTCAGTTTTCGGGTAGGAGGAGGAAAGGAAGAAGCCAAGTGAACAAAAAGGTCAGCAAGAAGCTCTCTCAAAACCCTAAAATTGCTGTTCATGGCATGACCGATAAGTTCCAGGAGCAGCTGAAAGGGAAAGGAATTCCCATTTTAGTTGTTTCTTATTCTACTGCATGCACACACAGACATAGTCCTAATTTGAAACCAGGAGCTTTTGGTCTTAAGAAATTATCTTTTAGCATCAGAAATCAGCGTGGAGAAGAACCATTGATAGAAAGTGCACTGAAATGTGCCGCACAGACATCTGTTCATTTAACAAAAGATCCTGAAACAGAATCTTCCTGTGTTAGTTTTATTTGCATTGCTATGACCAAAATACCTGACAAGAACAACATAGAGGAGGAAAAGTTTATCTTGGCTCACTGTTTCAGAGGTTTAGTCCGTGGTGGGCTAACTTCATTGCTCTGAGCCAAAGATGGGGCAGAACATTGTGGTAGAAGAATGTGGCAGAGCAAAGCAGCCAGGAAGCAAGGAGAGAGAAGGGAAGGAGCCACAGGGAAGGTAAGTCCTTTCAGAACACACCTTCTGCGACCCACTCTTCCATCCAGGCCCCCTTTACTTGTAATTACCACCCAGTTAGTCCATTCAAATTAGGATATACTGATTAGGTGATAATTTTCATAATCTAACCATTTCACCTTCTGCATTAGCACAGGAGCCTTTGTGGGACACCCTGTATCCAAACCATATCACTTAGTGAAGTTTGTAGTCCTCATGAATATGAAAATTTAAGATCAGTGCTGTTCATGTTGAATATGTATTGTTCCCTGGCTGTTACTTCTATTGCATATGAGCCCCTTACACTCTTTACCTAAAGGATGACTAATAATGTTAAGAGAACTCAATGCTGGCACGTAGCTCCCCCATCTTATGGTCTTGTAAATCCATTGGAAACCTGCTTATCTATATGTCCCTGTTATTTCCTACATGGGCCAGGACCATATTGTTTTGTTGGCTCTTTGCAGCAGCATTGCTTGGACTTGTATCTCAGTAGGATGTTCCCTATTTTATTTGCATACACAGTTCACTGAAGCTCTAAAACCTAGACCCTGGATCACTGAAAGGGGACAGAAAGTGATGCTATAAGAAACAGAGGAGGGAATAAGATACTCCAAGTAGGAAGGAGTAAGGATACTCTACCTGCAGTGACATCTTCTTGACCACAAAGCAGTTCAATTGCTGTGTCCTTGATACTGATTGTCAGTATAGACTCTGAAGTCAGATTAGACAGACTAGGAATTCTGGTTCTTCCATTAATTAGTGCAATGACTTTAAAATTTTTTAAAAATCTCTAAGCCTCAATTTTCTTATTCTTAATATCAGAATAAATGAATCTTTCATACACAGTTGTTAAAAAGATTAAATGTGATAATGTCTAGAAAGCACTTTGCATATGGTTGGTGCATAATCAGCTTTCTAGAGCAGGAGCTATTAGATCACTCTCATCATCACTTTCTTCCTAGTGCCTTAAGGATTGTCCAGTTGATTGCTCCCTATGAGTGACATTTCTTCCCTGAAACATTGCAAAACAAAACAAAACAAAATAGCTTAATAGCTTTCTTCTTTCTTTTGGTCTTAAGAAATTATCTTTTAGCATAGTAACTCCAAATTATGTTCATAGCAGAATTGACATTTGGCCAATAATAATATGAAGAACACTAAGAATGAAATTCCTTCAACTTATGAGCTGGTCTTCATGTTTTTGATGTTTCTGGTCCTTTAAACATATAGTCACTTATGAATTTAAACAGCCAAGCTTAGAAGGACTGAAAATTCAGAAAGAATACTCTTCAAAGACAGGAAAGGCAAAGCAATCGATAAGGGACATTTAATTCATAGATTGAGGACCTAGGGCTCAAAGTATAGAGCAGGTGTTTATCTTATGTGAGGCCCTGATTTCAATGGCCAGCACTGCCCCCCCCCAAAAAAAAATACCCAAGGTCAGGGATTCAAGATTGGGTTTTTAGAATGAGTCAGAAAAAGAAAGAGGAAGGGAAGAAAGAGGACAGAGAGGAGGTGGAAAAGGATATCCTAGATGAGAAAAGCAGAGGAAGAGAATCTTGATATTGCTAGATATAATTAATGTCTATTCCTAAAACCGAGGGAGTCACATTGTTGTCCAAAAAACTAACACAATGTAAGAGAATATTTTATAACAAGACTGTCCTAGAAAATTTGGAATTTGGTGTTACTACCATCAAGGACAATAAATCCTGGAGAGCGCTTCATAAATATTAGAGTTGGGAAGTTTTGTGTTTTAATCTAGCATGAAGCCTCATCTTATGGGACCTCCCTATCCTGCAGCCCTAGGTCCTCACCAGTATTGGATGGAGCCAGGTGTTTCGATAACACTATTAGCCTTTGAAAATTTGACTTCTCCTTGAGAACTGTAAAGAATGTCTCTACATGTTTTTTTCTAATTTTTATATTTGCCACCAAGTTTTGAAATTCACTTTGGTTAGATATGGGACATTTAACTCATAGATAGAGGTCCTAGGGCTTGAGGTTTTTTTCTTTAATTAAAAATGTATCTGGGGTTGGGGATATGGCTCACGTGGTAGCGCGCTTGCCTGGCATGCATAAGGTACTGGGTTCAATCCTCAGCACCACATAAAAATAAAGCTACTGTGTCTACCTAAAAAAAAAAAAAAACTAAAAAATAAATATTAAAAATGTATCTGGATATATTTCTGGTATTTGGTATTTGATTGCTGATGTGATTGACCCATTCCAAGTCCCAATACAACAGATAATTCAATTCAGCAGATTTGCTATTTATAAGTGTTTATGTATCAAAATGACTTCAAAATGAAAAGAATGATATTCAAACTATCTTCTTTACCATGTGTGCAAGAAGTTAGAATAACAATTAAATTGAAGAAGTGTGTTTTCACTTTAAAAAATCTGAAGAAATGCTACTTTTGTAAGCAATAATAGAATGCATTATTTCACTTTCATTGAACTATTCTGTTTAACATGTTACTCAGTAACTCCCCTTTCTCTTCTGTCAAGTCCACTACACCCAGCATGGCTTAGCTGCCTCCATCTCTCCAGACTTATCTTCTGCTACTCTCCCCGTGTTTTCTTTTCTCCAGTCACATAAGCCTGCATTTGATTTTACTGAAGTACTAATTCCCTTCCTACCCAGGCCCTTTGAATACACAGACATCTTTGCTTTGATGTTCTTGCTTCTCATCCTGCCCCATCCCCCCAACTTTTCCTTTGTCCTAATGCACAGTCTCCTAGAACCCTGTTCTTATCCATTACAATACATGTTCTAACCATAACTGATTCATTATTTCAGTGCTCTCCCTTCCTGCTGGACTCAGATTTTAATTAGACTAGATACTTTACCTTTTTCATTCTTTGTCCATTTTCCTAATAGGAAAGTGCACAGTAGGTGCTCACTAAAAATTTATTGGCTGATAAAATAAGTACTGGGGATTTTAGTGAAATCTATAAAATTATCATCCTACTGATTTTTCTTTTAGTTTTAACTAAAAGTATTATAGTTCTTCCATAAAGCTGGAACTCATTTACAGGTACCCAGAGAGAGAAGTTAATGTCAATAGTCATTTTTCAAGACCCAAAGGAAATGATTACTGTAACAGTGTCTAGTGGGCAGAGCTGCCTTAACTCAGATCTGCCTAACATGAAAGTATCTCATCTTTTTATTAAAATTCCCCACCTCTCTGCCTGTCAATTTCAACTAGAATCCTACCCACCCCATCTAACTAAGACTATAGAAGATAAAATATTTTCTTTCCAAGGTTCAAAGTTGGATCTTTATATATCATTTAAAAGGAAAAAACTAACAACTGAAAAACTGGTTCCCTATCAAATTCTAATCCTTTTTTTCCCCTCTTTCATTCTTTTTAGGTAGTTACGATATCACAGATTCAACTCTAGCGTCCCACCAGATGCTCGAGACCTAGAGCTGAAACTACTCTGCAATTGTCCAAATTACAGTGAACATCAGATAAAAGGTTTGCTATCTCCTGTTCTCTATTTTCAGAAGCCATAAATAACTGAGCACAAGCAGAGCTCCCCACGGCAAGCAACACAATGTATCCTGGAAGTCTGAATAGGGAGAACAGTCTTGCAGCTTCAGTAATAGAAGAGGAAGTCACGTAAATTATGTTCTTAACGGTCCATGTTGACCAGAACATCACGACCAGCCAAGCCTTCTCTTGTGCACTGCATTTTCCCACCAAAACGTCTACTCTTCAATATGGCTATTATTTGTTATCCATGGGTGGTTAGCACTAAAATAGAAAAGTGAACGGGTCCTTTCTTGTGCAGTTCTTTTAAAATAACTTTTACATTAAGGTAACTCTCAAACTGGGCTGCCCAGAGTTTAAGACACCAGACCCTTTTGAAGAAATAGAATGGAAACACTATTCCTAACAGTGAAATAGAATGGAAACACTATTCCTAACAGTTTGAAGACCAGTGTGTGGACACTGGTTTCCTTCAAGATACCTGGTGATCAAGTGGAGTCAATAGGACAAGTGTCCTTCTGGCCTCAGACAGGGCTAGTTAGGGACCAGCATGGTTCACACAGGATCAGTTACCAAAGTGTGAGTATAGGCTTGACTTCCTCTCCCTTGAGAAAGGAAAGAATGTGGAACATGCTGACACATTGGATGTTGAGTCAAACTTGATTCAACAATTGAGGCTCTGTCTACCTAGGATGAAATAGAGTTGAAATACAGTGATTTGATGAATGTCCACCCTCTTATTCCTGGATCTCAATCCCCCCTTATACACGCACACACACACACACACACACACGCACTGTGACCTTATTAACTCATTAAAAACACAGCTCAGCCCTCTTCCTCTCATTGTAGTCTTTTCTGATCTCATTTCATACACCCCTTCTGGCCCCTTATCTGTGTTCCATGGAACCTATACTTATCTCTAGGACTTCTACTTTATTTTAAATCATCTATTTATTTGCTGTTGCCTTAAAAAGACCCCAAACTGCTTAAAGAGAGGAGTCATTTTATTTATCCTTAGATCACCCCAGTACCTAGTTTTGTTTTGTTTTTATGACCAATAACTACTTGATAAAAGAATGAATTATGGAATTTTACTAAAAGATTGGCCTTGGATTCTCAAAACAGCTGAGAAAGTAACTTTCTTCAAACTGTGGATAAATGCATCCTCTTACTGTTGTCCTGGAATCTGCAGCCTGAAAGCATCCACTGAGATTTCCAGGACTGCCCTGGAAGCATCACTTTTCCCAGAAGCTCACAGTTGTCTATCAGGACTGGTAACTCAAACATTAAAGGGGAAATCCTTTATCTAGATTGGTGCCCCGCTTCAACATAACTTTGCAGATTCTCCTCTCTGCCATCTTCCTACACGGGGTGCTGTTCCCCACTATTCACTCAGCTTCTCATAGCAAAGAGGCAGAACAGGCCTCCAACTTCCCCCTAGCTGATTCCTGACCCACCATATTGCTGCACCCTGGGAACCTTCCACCCACTGAGACTGTTGTCACCCTCTCCATTCACCATTGACCAATGTGACCCCTACATTCTTTGAGGACATTGACACTTGGTTTACAGTTGTTCTCTTCCTGTGTCCATCTTCAGACAGAACCACACTACCCACAAGGCATCCCCAAGTCTTTGACCTCCTCTGCTTCAGTATCTTTTATCCAAATACAAGAGTCCTGATTCTCTGCCTTACTTACCCGCTCCTTGCTGATTTCCCCTGGGTGGGGATGCAGATGGACAAAGGTAGGGGTTTGTCTGAGGCTAGGAACTGGAGGCAAAGGGAACGTGGCTGTGAGCCATGCGACATAGGAAAAGTGGTAACTCACCTTGGGCAAAGAAGACCAAGGAAGTAAAGATGGGTCCAAAGCATCGAGAAAGTTGAAGGAAGGTAAAATTAGTCTGACAGGTAAAAATAAATAAATAAATAAATAAATAAATAAAAATCTAAAAAATACTAAGATAGAAATAGTCACCATCTTTAGCATCCCCTGAGCTACCTAAAAGTCCTTGTAGTGAAAAGGCCACTCAACTTCCCCTCACATTCCTTTTTCCCCCTCATCCTTGTCTTTGAAGACAAGCCTGAATCCTTCAGATCCTCCCTTCTCTTTTGTGATACAGATAGAAAGAAAGTTCTAA
This sequence comes from Ictidomys tridecemlineatus, assembly GCF_052094955.1. Classification (NCBI taxonomy): domain Eukaryota; kingdom Metazoa; phylum Chordata; class Mammalia; order Rodentia; family Sciuridae; genus Ictidomys; species Ictidomys tridecemlineatus. The sequence goes on from NC_135482.1 coordinate 28,112,849, forward strand.
TGGGCCAGGAGAAAAAAAGGGAATTTATTGACTCAGGTCAGATTTGCAAGGGAAATTAATAGAAGAAATAATCATAAGATAGCTCACCTTGAAGACTAGAGTGACAGGCAAGAGTGATGAGGCTGAAACAGGAGACTCAAGTGGTATATAAAACAACTGCAAAGGAAAGAAAAAGAAATTAAAAAATTTCAGTCCTCTCGATGCCTTCCCAAAAAACCAAGTGATTTCTTCTACCCTCCCTCTCTCTGGGGGGAGGTGGGGGTGTGTGTGTGCATGTGTGCATCCATCCCTTACATTGGGCCTGGATCATGAAGGTTATAGGCTCAATTGAATTACTTTGGAATTCAACATGGAATTTTCATACCAGACATTGGACCAAACTATGTAAGAGCATTGAGGATGCAGCACATTCCACGAAGAGCTAGTGGTCAGCTCCTGAGCAAGCAGTGAGCTAAGGAGGCACAGAACCAAGTTGGGCAGCCCTGACCTCCCACTACTGCTAGTTTAGAGAGTCCAATTCGTAACCCGGATCAACCCAACCATCTGTTTCTGTGGGCTTGCTCCCAAGCTATCAAATGCAGTTGGAGAAAATTGGCTCTAAAACAAAGTTATGATTTTCAAGCTCAGCTGGACTGTCAGTGCTGCTCAGCAATTCTTTTACTTACCCACGATTGGTTCCCTTTCTCCTTCCCAATAGCAGCTGTGCCAATATTGTATCCTTAGTTTTCAGGACTCCAACCCATTCTCTCCATTTGTGCATGTATTCAACAACCATTTACTAAGCACTTAGTGTGTTCCAATCACTTTCATGGGGCTTGAGCAAAATGAAATTACCTCTTATCAAAAAAGGTGAAAGCTCTTCTCCTAGCCCCTGAATCTGGTCTGGCTCTCTGATTTCCTTTGACCAATAGAATGCAGGAAAAATAGTGTTGCACTACTTTGAAAAAAGATCTCAAAAACTCCATGGCTCCCTCTCATTCTATTGGAACCCTGTTCTGAAACCCCTGATATGATCTCCTTAAGGATCAACTTGGCCATCACAGCTGAGTTCAACCACCAGCCAACTCGCCATCTGAACACAGCCACCTGAGGAAGCCCAGGTGAAACCTTAAGCCAATCACAGAACAAACTATTGGTGCTTTATTATGTAGCACTTGGCACTTGCCTGTAAACTGCTCTCCTAATTCATTGAACAAGAATTCCTGAATTTATACACTAGTGGATGTAGCTTCTGCTATAGCAGAAAAACTAAAATTTTAGTAGCTTTACACAGCACTTTATTTTTTCTCTTTTGAATCTAATCTGCTGATGATTGCCTTCTTACAACTGTTGAAGTCCCATCATTGAGGAATGTAGATTTCTTGCATTTTGTGACTATCGTTTCTGAGTCTTCCAGTTCCTTTCAGTCAGCCAGCAAATGAGAGATGGGCTGGAGGAGGAAGAAGATGCCCTGAAAAGTTGTTAAGAATCAGATGTGGGATTCAATACTGTTACCCACATTCTGTTATCTTGAATTCAGTCAGTTGACCACATCTAAATGCAAGGGTGTGTGCAAAATTGTTTATATATCCAGGAAGAAAAGAAAATGGGTTTTGGTGAACACAGAGCAGTCACCAATTGTCACCAAGTGGATGTTTTACTTTAAAAAAAAAAATTAACTATTAACTCTCTTCCCAGAGAAGACAACCCAGCAAGTCACCCATTCTTCCCTGATGTTTCATATAATATTTAGGGTTGTTCATAGTGACAAACACACTCTTCAACAGGTTCCTGAAGCAACAAAGTCAAGGTCCTCCAAGTCAGGTTTCAATACTCACACTATACCATTATCTATCATGTCCATCAATCCCATTTGTGGTTCAAACCTGAGGCCCACACCCCAGTTTCAAGATGTACCATGTACTATCACACCATGTTTTCACTTTTCTCACCCCTGACGATTAAAAATCATGATATAACTTCAACATTCTAAATGTATCTTCTGTGAAATTGTCCATAATGTGATCCCTCCAGAAATATCAGTCAAAATGAGTTTCTTTTTCCTCTGTTGTCTTAAAGCAATTTGGTTTTAATTCTAGTACAATATAACTTTATGTTAAAAGTTACACATTGTATATTTCTCCTCATTCCTTAATTCACTTTTTCATGAATAGCTACCCAGAAACAAGCATTTGGTAGTACAGATCTTTGTGTCATTGTTATATGATTGGAATGTACTGGGAGTTCAGTTAATACTTGCTAAAATGATATAGAGATATGGATATAGATAAATGTAGATAAATGCATACAAGACTAAAAGTATTCACCAATATCTCACAAAATTTCCTGTCCAAATATGCAACAGTCTACCCCTGTTAGTTAATTCAGGCAAAATAACCGAGCCAGCATGGAACAATCTGATCATTTTGCACTGAGAGAACTATTATAATTTTTTTCCAGAGCATTAAAAGAGAGAAGTTCCTAAGAATTCACATATGGACTAAAAGAGTTAATGCACTCAATCTCCAGAGCAGGCACTTTATTTTCCTCTTGTCACCAAGACAAGACTCATTATCTAATTTTGTGTCTTAAAGTTATTTATAAATATAGACTGTTACTTTAAAAGGAATATTTTTGGTAACTGTTTAGAACTACTTCATTTAAATGCATTTAAACCTGAAAATGTAATGCATTTTCAATGCTCAAAAATCATTGAAGAATGCAAAGAGGCATAAAATGGATATCTTTAGAAGGCTAGTTCACATTGATTTGGTTTCTTCTCATAGCACAAAGCTCTTGAAGAACATATAATCTCATTTTATTAAGGTCACAGATATGTTTGTACCATATTTTGTGATGCATCTTTTATGTTCTACTCATATTTCTTTTGATGGTAACTTGAATTTTAATAATTCCACATGTGCTCTCGTTTGTGGTTTATAATATTTTTGTAGATGTATAGCATTTGAGAGCCAGAAGAAACCTAAAAGTTACAAACCCATCCCTTTAATTTTTATGAGATTCTGAAATATAAAGTGACTTATCCAAGATTAAGTAAGAAGAATCAAGTCTAGAACCAGGATTACAGAAACCACTAAAAATAGAAGTAAGCATGGTAAAATTAACATTTACTAAAGCAGTGTTAGGATCTGTGTTCTACCTCTCAGTTCAGTTCAATTAAACAATTTTTCCATTTGTAAGAAATTGGAGAGAAAATATAATATTTCTTTTCTAAACTGGCAGAGCATTGTATAAACTTTATGCCTTCCATAATTCTATAAAGTATCTATGATTTTAAAAAAAATCCATTTTTATTTAGACTAGCACTTTATTTCATTTCAGCAGTATTTGTGTGCATGCACAAACACACACACACACACACACACACACACACACACACACACATTCAGTACCCTACGTTAGCTAGAAGATGTTTCCATAAATAATGTTCAAGTCTAACTAATCAACAATAATAAAAATCTTACTACAGAGGGCTGGGGGGAGTATTCCGTGGTAAAGCGCTTGCCTAGCATGCATGAGGACCCCATCACCACATAAAAAATAAACATGAAAATATTTTAAAAATTCTTACTATGCCCGAAATCTTCAGATGCAGCAGTCACTTTTTTCTTGGTTATTTAATCATTTCCTTCCATTTAATTACTTTGAGGATTAATGGGGGCAAATGTATTCCAATAATAGACCAATCTACAAAGAACAGGAAGCTTTCCCCTTGGTCTCAAGGGAAATTTAGCACTTCCAACTGTAACTCTGCATTACAGCTCTCATGTTTCTTTTAGCTCTTAAGCCATGTGTGTCACCTTGCCTGTTTGGGTGTTTGAAAAAAAAAAAAATGTCATGGGTTACACTGTTTACATGCCAGCATTTGTACACAATTTCTGGCAGTAGTAAAGATGACTCTTCTTAATCCAGGCCATACAGGAAGCTATTTCTTTCCAAATCAAGTCATTAATGCTTAAACAAGCAAACACTGCAGCCAAGACAAAAATCAATTTGCAAAAAAGGGAGGCTTTTTTCCAAACACTCCAACAGTCACTGGGGAAAGATGTTTTTACAAAATCTAATGCTTGAGAGTATTACAGTATTAGGTTAGGTTGATCCTATTTTTCTAGTTGGATTTATTTTATTTGAGAGTCAAGGTGATTAATAATATTGAATACTATTAGCAATACTTTCATCATCAGAAGAAATACATTCTACCATATAACAAGCAGAGAAATCTGTCCAGTGACCTTCATTTGACCTCTTGGCCACATGTGCCTGCGCGTCTTCCAGTGACTGAATGTTCTATGACGGCAGTTTCCAAACTTTGCTGCACATTAGAACCACCTGGGGACCTTTGTAAAATCCCAATGTTCAGTTTGCACCCATCCCAATTAAATCAGAACATATGAGGAGTGGGAGCCAAGCATCAGTATTTTTTAGTAATCCCCAGATGATTGCAATGTGCGGCAAAGCCTGGAAACCACTATTCTGTGACATTTTTGATTCAAGTTGTTTCTGGGCAATAAACTCTTGGAATAGAGAATAAAAGTGAATTGATTTCTCTACTCAGATTCTCAGATTTGTAAAATCAAAAAATATTAAAAAAATAAATGTGATAAATAATAAATATTATTTATTTGGGAAATGCATTTATTAAAATAGATGGAAATATTTACATTAATGGTTTATACACTTTGATCTTTCTATTTTAATTTACAAATACGTTTTAAAGAGATAATCAAAAGTGTGAAGTGACATGTACAAAGATGTTCATAGTTAAGTTAATTAAATTTTAAAATAGCTAAACAAATTGCACTGTCCATATGTCATGATTTAGTGATTTATCAAATAATTATATGATGAAATATGTGTTTTATTGAGTGTTTCTTCATTTCAAGGAATATTTTCTCCATATAAAATTAAGTAAGAAACATATGTATGTATATACCATATTATGGGCACATGTAAAATATATATCCAAAGGATATAAAATATTTGAAAATTTATATATACACAGACAAATTATCTTAATACCTAAATGCAAAAAGACAGATCTGAAAGTCTACACTTAAAATTTGGAACAGTGTTTGATCTGGGCAGTGTTCCATGGCTGTGCAAAGTCAGGTAGACTTTCTGTTTTGCATGTTTTTTTTTTTTATTATTTGCATTTTACAGTGTCACTCTATAGGTCACTAATTTAAAATAAAATTAAAACAAACCACAAAAGTATTCACTCATACATAATAGAGGAAAAAGTCTCATTGAAATGTAAATGGATCTTTGGTCTATTGGACCATACATGTGTGTTTCTGTATATTCTTTATTGTTCTTTTCCTGTTTTTCCATTTTTTACATAGGATCTGTTGTTTTATAATCTGAGAAATAAAAAATGTCAACCCTAAAAATTGATCATTGGGTAAACAGATCCCTGGTTTTAAACAAATTAATTCACACTGCAAATGGGATCCTGCCCCAATAGCCAGTCCAGGAACAATATTTGGTTCTCAGTCATTTTTTTTTTCCACTAAGGAGTTTAAAAGCACTTTACAAAACACAATTCGGATCTTTCTGATTGCGTTATCATTTTATCTTTTGCCTATTTTCACGGTGTCTTTTCTAAAACTGTTAACCTATATAGTTGGCAGATTAAAAAAGGAGAAAAAGTTCAAGGTAAAAAGGCATTGGAACATTTTAGACAGTCTAAATATTCCCACAGTTGAAGCTTCAAGAATCTTTACATGAAGAAAATCATCACACAGATAAGCACCTGCCCCAAAAGAGAAGTGAGAATCTTAGTGCAACCATGGAACAAGGAAAAAAAAAATGGGAAGCAATCCTTATGAGCTAAGAGAGAGAAATGAGGAGGGTACAGCAATAAATTCAAATGGGGGAACTGGAGATGATGGGCCAAGACAAACTGGAGAGAAGCTTGTTGGCTTAACATATCAGAGATCCTCGATTTCGAGAATTTTCATCTGTTTGTGAATTTACTTAAAACCTGAAAATCAAGAGTTGATAAAATTAGACAAGAAGTCAAACCCACCAGTCAGTAGCAGAGGTTTGGAAAGCTTTGTAAGTTACTAGGGCTAAATATGAGGCTTGGTGAGAAAAACATAAGCAGACAAACAATGTTGTTGGAGAAAGGAATATTATATAAAAAGTTGAGTGGACTTTTCTGGAATCAAACAGGTCCATTCTGACATATGTCCTGCTGTGTTTACTCAAGAAAGTTGATCACCTTAATCTATTCTCCAAGGTAAGCTTAACCTTCTGGTTATTTGATTTCAAAAAAAAAAATGAATAAATCCAAGGGGAATATTCTATAGATAACAATGTTTTGTACACAGAATTTTTATAGGTGCTTTCAGGCCCCACTTTGTCATAGCAGGAATAATTTCTCAGATTTTTATAAAATTCCTCCCCTAGCCAGAGTTACAATACAACAAAGAAGGTGTTCAATTAATGTTGAACAGGACAAAATGTCTTGATTTCCACTCAGAACCTCATCTGAGAAACATAGCACGACTTCTGTTTTATCTCTTCTTTTGCCATAAACTCTGAATGAACTGCCAGAGTGTTTTCACTTGGAAAATAAACAAATGACTTCTAAGTAATTAGTTGACCTAGTTTTATGTTAGGTAAATATTAAGTTTAAATTAGATTCTTTCCATTGCCCATTTATATCTTATCCTCTTCCTCTCATCTTTATATTTTAATCAGCAAAACATTTGTTCCTTTTATGTATTGCTCCTCCTCCTCACCATTGTTTGCACGGAAGACTCAGCTATTTTCTGCCTCTTTCATGGCAGATTCACATGTCACCTAGGTTAGTTGCTATACTTAACTAATTTTTTGGATAGCCTATAATATGTGGCTAACAGACAAGCCATTGGCTTGGTTTCCATAATTCTGCAATGGTATAATGATTTACAGAATGGTTACCCTACTGATGTCCACTCACATCCCCTCTGTTTTAATAAACATAACATGTGCATTTCAGATTTTCCTCTATCATCGTAATCTATTCAGTCATTCCATACCTGTAAAAATAAGCCATGTCCTTCTTGCCTCCCTAAGTACAACCTGTAAATCAGTCATCCACTGCCTGTGGCAAACCCCAATGAACATGAAGGCTATCAGAGAATACTGCTGGGCATGAGAGTAGAAATGGATCCCGTCCGACCCATTACTGGTACTGGAAAAGCACATGCCCTCCTGATGGTGAGTCATACATTACAACCAGTCTATTTTTACATCTTTACTTTCATAGCCCAGATGAATCTGGTATAACTCTATTATAATAATTTGAATCCCATTGTCTTAAGTCCATTACCACACACTATTGTTGAGAATAGAAGTCCTTGAGTGGTATGGAAAATATCTAAAAATATTGTTTTTAAATGATGGCCAAATATATATATTTGATACATTCATAGATATAATATAAATACTATCAAATATGCATATTTTATAATATATATATGATAATTTTCTCTAAGACAGACAATTGCTCTCTGTTATGAGCACCTACTTCATATCAGTGAATAAGAAAATACAATACCTAGATGTTTCTTCAGTCTACATTTGGCTTATGTCTATTTGCCACAGCTGTAAGCATTTCTTAGTTGTGTCCAAGAGAGAGAAAAAGACAGAGAGACAGAATCTGTGATCTGTAAACATTATTGAGTGGTACGATCAAAGATGTGATATTGCTTTATTTATCTCAGAACTTACTTAACACAGCCTTGTTGCCTCCATTAATATGCCCCTATCTGAGGTCATGTTATGGTTGTCACTTCCTAATATGTTCTCCAAATTTTATTCTCATTAACACATGTGTAATAATCATCTATGGCATATAACACACTGTTGGGAAGAGCAGCAATGAGGTACCGAGAATCCTCAGAAAAATAAAGCAAAACCTCCATTTGGCAACCCAGATTTTAAGGTTAACTGCTACTGTGTAATGTAAATGCCAGCCCACCTTTCAAATAATTAGAGCTACAAAGAAACTTCTCCAGTCCATTTTTCCCTCCATATCACCAGCCACCAATCTTGATCTCCTAGATTGCATATTGCATTACTTGGGGCTGAAATTGAGCCACCTAAATTCTTGAGGACCTCTCAGCCTGAACAAAATTACTTCTTTTCTTTTTTCTGATACCAGGATTTAACTCAGGGGGAATTGACCACTGAGCCACATCCCCAGTCCTATTCTGGACTTCATTTAGAGACATGGTCTCATTGAGTTGCTTAGGGCCTCACTTTTGCTGAGGCTGGCTTTGAATTCGTGATCCTCCTGCCTCAGCCTCCTGAGCCCCTGAGATTATAGACAATGCACCCTGCCTGGCACAACTTTCTTTATTTTAGCTTTAAATCATATGTAACAATATCCATAAAATCTTATTCAAGCTGTTAGACGCATTCCTTCTTCTGTGATATTCCCACTTCAGAATATACCATGTGGAGTTGTTGTCTGGTTAAATCATTTTAGTGTAAAATACCATCATCTTTTCTGGCCTATTTATATAGACTGCAATGCTACTGCCGTAGAAGCCCCTATTCTTGTCAGCAGTAGAGGATTATCTGCTCATAATAATACTAATAAATAATTTTTAACTATAAATCAGTTCTATTCTTATATATTTTAGGGCATTGCTTTATAGATTAATTTGCTGCATAGAGCATTTCCGGAGACTGCTGTTTATTGCTGATAAATATAGCATGCTTATTTAAGCTCTTTACCTTGCTCTAACCCTGCTGAGAGATCTTCTGAAGCAAGAAGCTTTAGAATGACACAGGCGGGTAATGTGCTGAAAGCATTGGACAATCTCTTACCGGAGGCACCGGGATCTGATAATAAAGCAACCACTGTAACTCAAGGTCAAATGATCCTTAATCTAAAACAATCTCTAAATGACATAAGAAGGGCTTTAACCTTAACATCCTCTGCATTTGAGGCCCTATTTCATCTCTCTGCAGAATAAAGTCAATAATATGAGAATCATAAACCGAGCAGGATTGCAAATCCTCTTATGCTACCTGCTGGGTATCGAGTGAGTATAGAAAGCATTGTTCCAAAATTTCACCAATGTGAAGAGACGAGAAAATAGTTCATAAGGTGATTGTTCTGTGTAAGTAGTGGTCAAATAATGTTATTTGATGGGAACTGTGTTCTCTGCTTGCATTCTAAGAAACCATTCTAATGGAAGGGCCAAACATATGCAAAAAAAAATAATAATAATAAGACTAGGCTTATTTCACATTTGGCAACTGGTTAATTTGATCATTTATATTCAAAAAGAAGCTCCTTTTCTTGTGTATGTTTACACTTTTATACAATGTCTCTGGACTAATATCTAAAACCTAACTGCATGCTTCTGAGACTAGATGAGTAAGGCAGGTGGGAAAGGACAGTTTGGCTTCATATTTCATCATTTTGTTCCTTTTATAGTTCAAAAAATGTGAATGTATTATCTGTTGAAATAAATTTAATTAAATGATGAAGAAAAATAAATATCTTTCAACCCTACCTCCCCCCCCAATGAAGCTTCCTAACTCCACCCTATTCCTTCATATACTTGTCATGTAAAGCAGAAATTAAATTCAGCAACTCATTTCTGTGTTGAGTTTTATATCTCAGAATACTTTATATTTTTTATTCCTAAAACTGAAGGTAGAAATCAGTCATTTGGAAACTTTGAGAAAGAATATGGGATTTTTAACTTTATTGGAGGCCAAAAGATTTGTTCAATAATGTTTCTCAAACTTTAATATGCAAACCAATCACATGGGGATTTTGCTAAAAATGCAGATTTCTATTCAACAGATTTGAGGTTTCACCTGGCCTGAAACCTGGTATTTCTAATAAGCAAGCAGGCATGCCAATCCTGGTTTAAGAGTCACACTTTCAGAGGTAAGATGATAGAATTTTATCTTATACCTGCAGGGTTTCTATAGAGGTGATAAAAGTCAGGGAAGTATAAAAATAGATTTTCTGAATTTATGTCTTCATTCTCCATTTTTACTTGTATGTATGGATATGTGTAGAATTTTTCACAAAACAACCAGGAGGTATGTGCTCTAACTTTTTGAAAATGTAAAACATAATACAAATGCAAAATGATCACTATTATAATTCATACTAACCTTTGCATCAACATCTACGGCATCATTTATTAATTCATGTACCAATAATTTAATCTTACTCTGATCAGGCAACAAGTAGACTCCTCTGAGACTGTAGAGGAAATGCAAATTTAAATATAGCCAATCAAAATGTTCATTTCTGTTCTATCAAAGGGTTTCTAAGTAACAGAGTAAAAAAATCGTTTTAAATCAAAAAAGCACTCAAAGTAGTATTTTTCTTTATTCAGCTCAGAAATTAACATATTTACTTAAAATGCTGACTCAGATCTTGGACAAGCCATTTATTTCACTAAAGAGTTCAAACTATGCTATAGCTTTTAATAAAACTCTGGGAGAAATTCCACTGCCATACAATGAAATTCCATTGCGTATGACTTGCTTTTGGCTCCCCAGCTGATAATAAAACATATCAAATGGCATTCCCTTTATTTTTTTTCCTCATACTATTTATGTATTTTTTAAGAGAGGGATTTTGCTTAAATATTTTTAATTTCATTCTTCAACAAGAACTAAAATTATGTACATTCTATTATTATACTTATGTCATAGTATATTAAAAATGATATATTAGCAATTACCTTGCTCAACAATGTCCAAAAGTACTCTGCACTTATGGTATTAAAAATGCCAAGGAATAACCTTATGGCAGAAAAGATTCAAAGTCCTTGATTTAGTCAGCTTTTTCACTGCTGCACCCAAAAGAGCTGACAAGAACAATTAAAGGAGGAAAAGTTTATTTTAGAGCTCAGAGTTTCAGTCTGAATCCACTGATGGGTGATTCCATTCCTTAGGACCTGAGAGGTGGCGCAACATCATGGCAGAAGAGTGTGGCAGAGGAAAGTACCTGGGCACATGGCACAGGGAAGCAGAGGCACCCAGCTCAGCTCACAAAATATATATCCCAAAGGCATGTCCCCAGTGACCCACCTCCTCCAGCCACACCCTACCTGCTTACAGTTACCACTCAGTTAATCCCTATCAGGGGATTAACACATTCATTAGGTTAAAAATCTCATAGCTCAATCATTTTACCTTTACACTTTCTTGCAGTGCTTTACACATGAGCTTTTGGGGGACACCTCACATCAAAACCATAACAGTCCTGCACAATAATTAACATCCAGAATATACTCCTATGTAACCTGAATGGTTGATGGAAGACTGCTGTCATGGGTCAAGAAGGAGAGCAGCTTCGAAAGAAGAAATAACTTATTCAGCAGAAGATAATTCAGGTTCAATGTTTTTATTCATATCAAGGAACCATCTTAGAGTTGACCTTAATAAATGAGGAATGATCACACTATTGGTTATAAAATTAATTAATATTTATAGTAAGTTTTGTAGCTGAAAAATAATTTCTCTAACGGAACACTGTTTAATAGGTAAAAAAAGTCCTGGGCATTTCGAACGAATGCAGAACAAACCTTAGCTTTACTTTTCCCTTTACCCAGTTTGGACTTTGTAACCCTAATTTGCATAGACACAGATCCCAAGAGCCTTCTGTAATAACCCTGCACACTAACTTCCTCTAAAGGTCTACTTGCCAGAGACTCCAGGTGGCACAATAACCATTCTCATCTCATCTAACAGGTAAGGAAACAAAGACTCAAAAAGATAAAGATCAGACCCAAGGTTAGGTAACTTGCCCAAGTCTTGGGCTAAGTCCTAATCATTGCAAATCCTAGTTCCTCTCCTATGGAACTTTCATCTTGATGGCTTGTCAGATCCTTGAAATTGATTTTATCTGTCCTTCAGGAGATAAGGTCAAATAAAAGAGCTTGAGGTCTCCTAATCATTTTCACAATCCATAGTGGCATTGCTATCCCTCTGTCCTTTCTTACCTCCACCTCAGGAACTGAGAATAAAGACTGACTGTCCTGGAGCAAAACTCCTACATGCTTCGAGTCAATGTCCCCAGGACCCGTGACTTCAGGGAGAAGGAAGACACTCAGATAGGAAGAGGCTGGGGCAGAGCCAACACAGGCCTAAACCAAAGTAGGACCAAGATTCAGAGCAAAGGGTAGAAATAGGACAAGGGTAACAAAGTATTGATGCAGAAGTAGAAGTGAGGCAGATTAGAGGAAGAAGCAAATAAGGGACAGAAGCAAGAGAAGGCAGAACTAGAGGCCTTCCCTCCAGGGTTCCTTCACTTCCCTATCTATGAGCCTGAAGGTATTGCAGGTACTGCCTGTGCTGTGCTGTTCTTAGTACTCTGTGCCATTTTTCACATCTCAAGTTGTACTGTTTCAGCCCTAGCAGATAGGAGGGTATCCCAAAACGCCACATGCGCTGTAGATGGGCAGCTCTGCACATACTGTTTTGAATCAAGTAAAAACTACCACTCATGACTCAAACTGGTTCTCCATTATGAGGATCACTATTTTTAGAAAAGGAGATTTGCAAACCCAAATCTATGAGCCTACTAAGTTTAAGTATTATTTGATAGCATGCGTACAACATGAGAAAAATGAGAATTTTTTCTTTAGTATTTATTATCACGAGAATGAGCTTATTTTGCCAAAGAGAAGAATTTGTTCATTAGGGTATTTATCAGTTTGTTCCAGAAGATTGTAAGTTGAACAAATTGAAGGGAAAAATAGATGGGAGAATGCCCAGGTAAAACTGTAAGTCCAAAACCAGTGTAGAGCGTACCTAGTTGTCCATAGCAGTAAATAAATCAGGATGCAGTAGAATATAGCACTTGGGTTCTTAGTTACTTGAATACCAACATACCAAACATATAATTTGATGTCCACACAAATTTGATAGGTACACACACACATACACACACACACACACACACACACACACACACACACAAATCAACACCACTCATAGCTATTTATGCATCTTGGCAAAATAGGATTCACATTGAATGGTACCACACTGTACAAAGGTAACAGTACTCTCTGTCAAGAAGATGTATATCTTTGTGAAAACTCCAAAATCAAAAATGGCAGAATGATAAAGAGCTCTAGGCAGAGATAAAAGAAAAGAGCCTCAAAATAATATTGCTGTTGGCAGCAGGAAAAGGTGGGGACAATTGGTAAAACAGCCATTCCAGGCAAAAAGAAAGTAGACTATTACATCCTGACATCGATCACAAATCTGGCTCAGAGCAGAAGCAAGATACAAAAGTGATAAAGGGTTGTGCTTCTCTAGACATCTCCAGGAAGCTACAGTCAGCTAAGAGCATAGCATTGGAAGCATGTTTTCTATATTCTTTCAGAAGGAAGAAAAAATAATGAAGGGAGTTACTGCTTAAGATCTAATTTTGACCAGCAAAGCATATTTATTGACCAAGTGGAAATGACAGAATCCTTAGGGCAGAGAGGGGATGTGTTGTAGTGCCTTACAGTCAGTGATAACCAAAGCTCTGAACCCTAAATAAAGCTAGATGTAAAATGCCCCAGACAAAAGACAGCTTTTCAGAAACTCAAGGAGAAGATAGGCATGATCTATTGGCCAGACACTGGAGAAGCAAAGAACTTTAGGTTTTTCAAACACAGAATCCTGATAGTCTAATCATGGATGAAGGAGGGGCAGCTAAGAAACCAGCTTAGTGCTCAGCCAGTTCTTACATAAACAGAAACATTGTAAAGATGTCATTTCTAAAGAATTAAAGGGACAAAATGCAACCACAACAAATACAAATTAATACTAAGGAAATAAAATATAGTTTATGAAAACTGTCAAGAAAGATGAAAATAGGTTTTCTAAAGTATACAAGGAACAACAGAAAGATTTGGGGACAACGCTATAAATTCTGCAGAAGACAGGCAGGAAGCAAACTTCTCAGGTCTTCTTTTTTTCTGTTGTGGCAGATGAGTGTTTCATGGAACTTCCTGCTTCACCACCCTGCCCACTTCCCAGGAGGTAGTGTTGCACACATAGCGAGGCTGCCCTGGCCATGGCTAGAAGACACTCTCAGAGCCTAACCCATGCCCAACATGAGATTTGGTACATCAGTGCAGAGAGAGAAAAAACCTCCCTTCGTTTTGGATTTAAATCAAATCCAGTAGTTATTTTCCCTTCCATGTGGAAAGCCGCCTACAGAAGGAACCAGAGTTCAAATTTGTCATTAGGAAAAAAAAAAAAAAATATATATATATATATATATATATAACTGGGTTACCAACGACATCCTCTGAGTCCCTAAATTCAGCCTTGATTGAAACAAATCTTACCCCTGAACCAAAGCATTCCTTTTTCACCTCAAGACCTTAAATTAAATTCTGATTAGATTCTGAGCATTTTTGATTGACAAAGCTTGATTAATTCATTAGTTAAGAAGGTTAATTGTTGGATTAGAAAGGAGAAGGGAAATATCAGGAAGAATATATTAAAGTCCAAGCTAGGTAAGGAAGTTGAAAAAAATTTCAAAGAACTTTGAAGACCAAAGAAGGCTCTGTGCCATAAGACCAAAAGAAGGCTCAGATGACATCAGTGAACCATAAATAGTCATCTTTGTAGAACTATGGAGAACAGAAGTCTTGCTGGCAGGTGGGGAAAGGGCAAATAAATGTTTCCATTTTCAAAAAGGTGAAAGCAGTTCAATCCTTTAAACTGTATGCCAAAGAGACTGGATATATCCCTAACAAAACTTTAGAGTATAAAAGGCTAGTAAACATTGGGGAAGTAAAGAATTGATCGCTAGGTATCAAGACATATTCATAAAGTTCAAATCATGCCAGGATTATATCATTTCTTTTTCACCTACATTTAACAGAGGAGATAAAGGAAATATTCATCATACCAGGAAATGTTTGAAGCATTATTCTGAAACAGTAGAATATCATGTGTGATGGCAGTAGTCATAAATGATTTGATTAGTTAATTTTAATGAATTTGTGCATTTCCAATCTATTATGTTCAAGAATACATATACGAATACATACATAAATGTCCACGACCATATATCTACGAACATACAAACACACACCTATCATATACTAATATGCCCCCCAAAACATATATCTATACATATGTGCACACATACAAATACATACATAAATGTGATACACATGAGCATTGTGCACATGCCTACACATGTAATATAAACAGACATACACATAAAAAACCACACATACATGTAATGCCTAAACACATGTACACACATTTACATATTTACTTCTATGCACACAACATGTCAGAAAATAATATGAACAATAATCTATTCCCCATGATACAGGGGGAAAAAATGGGGCAAGACAATTTGAACAAAAACTAATAGCATGAAAGTTAACAGCAAAGTAAGGATTTTACCTAAGATTTTCTGATCCTTAAACTAATATTCCTGTCAACAAAGGGTATCTTTGTACAGCCTTCCACAAGATGCTAGCTAAAAGAAGGATGGCAAGCTGAAGAAGTATTTGATGTGCCTTTGGCCTCTTGAACTTTAAAAAAAACTGACAATAAAGAAGCATTACAATTAAGTCTGAAAATAAATTTTAAAATAGCTAATATGTTGTTGAAGAAACTGGAATTTAAGCTGCATATAATATAAAGAAAGTTAATAGGGATAAAATGAGCTCTCAGACACAGGCCACACAACAACACAGTTACATTAAGGAGAATTGCTTCTCAGCTGTGAGCTCAAGAAATTAACAATGAGAAGTTGCTGCTAAAAGAATGAACTCATCCCTGAGCTGCATGAACAGAAGCAGCACATGAAGCTTGGGAGAAGGAAGAGCGTGATCATGTTTAACCCTGTGTGGACTAAATCACTCAGGCACTTGCCCAGGGGGGCGCTGACCTCAGGGAGGAAAAAGTCAGATCTTGTCATAGCACAGATTAAAGAACGATGAACACTGTGTTTGAGAAGTGAAGACTTCCACAGCGAGTGGGTGATGAAAATTCACTATCATTCCTCCTATCGTCCAGGGAGCTTTAAAAGGCAAAATGGAAATTAGTGAAAAGAAGTTACTGTGAGTCAGAATTCAAAAGAATATAAATATAAGAGGTTCCTGTTAAGGCAGAGATTAAAGGTAGTGATTAATGCTTGAGTAAGATGATGCTTCCCTGCCATAAAGGAAGTCAGAGTCACCTTGATCCTGACAGGAATCAACTGAGTGGGCTCCCAAAAGTGAATGTCAGCAGAGTGGGCACCTGCTGCCCTAACTGTTCTCTCAACACAACCACTGAACCATATCTGTGGAAGGAAATAGATCGATTCTACTGGGATTTCACAAGAAGCCCAAGGTTCTCTGGGAAAGAAAGCTTGTGGATCCCAGGATTTTGAAATCAGGGAAGCCTGTAAGTGAGGATGAGGGTGACCTGAATCTCAAAAGGAGAACTCGTCAGAACAAGAGAGAGCTGTTCATTGCTGTATGCTGAGTACCTGGGAACAATTGTTTGTGGGAAAGGGCTCGTGGTGGCCCAATGTACAGTCTGAAATCCCCTCAGTCTGTAGAATAATCATTTCAGTTTATCGGACGGTTATGTTTGAACAATAATTAGTAAACAGATGTGCAACCACCTAGACATCCAAGTGTGACGCACCCCAATGACCTGTGCAAAACACAGGCCAACAGAGGCACAGCCAAGATGTGGGAAACCTCAGCTCACCTGTGCAGACCAGTCTTCAGCCAGCCAGCGAGGGGCGGGCAGTAGCAAATCAACAGGGAGCCAGCTGATCCCAGTCTCCATTTCTATGTCTTTGCTACCATCAGTGGACAATGGCCTCCCCTTCTCTGCACTGACCAGCCTCTGGGATTCCTGGACAACTGAAGTGGGATGGTGAGCAAAGGGGACATATGGTGCTTCTGTTAGTAAGGACAGTTGAACCCTTGTCTGCCCAGGATTAGGGGAAACATTCTTCTTTAATCACCGTGAACTTTGGTTTTTCTACTTACAAAGGAATGGAAATCACAGGGCTAAAGAAACAGAAATCAGTTACAGGTTTTCAGATGCACTTTATTTTCTTGCTACTTTGCTACCCAACCATACTTTTTTTTTTTTAAAGAGAAAGAGAGAGGAGAGAGAGAGAGAGAGAGAGAGAGAGAGAGAGAGAGAATTTTTTTAATTTTTTTTCTTTTTTTAGTTTTTGGTGGACACAACATCTTTTTATTTTATTTTTATGCAGTGCTGAGGATTGAACCCAGAGCCCTGCGCATGCCAGGCAAGCGCGCTACCGCTTGAGCCATATCCCCAGCCCGCCAACCATACTTTTTAAAAATATTTTTTAGTTGTTCATGGACCTTTATTTTATTTACTTATTTATATGCAGTGCTGAGACTCGAACCCAGTGCCTCACATGTGTGAGGTAGTCACTCTACCACTGAGATATAACTCCAGCCTCACTACCGAACCAACATGACCATACTTACTGCCTTGAGAACTGTGCCTGAAATAGGAAAACGTTAAAGTATTCCAGAACTTCTGAGTTCCACACCAGTGCAGGTGAAACAGGGAGGGTTTTTACAGCTCTATTACTTTCCTGTTGCTATTATAACAAATCACACAAACTTGGTGGCAAAAAAAAAGGAAGACAAATTTATTAGGTTTATGAGCCAGAAGTGAAAAATGAGTCTCACTGGGCTGAAATCAAAGTGATTGCTTCTGGGGCTCCAGGGAGATTCTTTCCCTTGCCTTTCCAGCTTGTCAAGGAGGCCTACATTCCTTGGCTCATGACTCCCTAAAGCTCTCTCATCAGTACAACCTCAGCTTCTGTTATCCCAACTGCTCCCACTTTTTTTTTTTTTTTTTTTTTTTTTTTTAGTACTGAGGACTGAACTCAGGGACACTTGACCACTGAGCCACATCCCCAGCTCTATTTTGTATTTTATTTAGAGACAGAGTCTCACTGAGTTGCTTAGCACCTTGCTGTTGCTGAGGCTGGCTTTGAACTCGCGATCCTCCTGCCTCAGCCTCCCGAGCTACTGGGATTACAGGCGTGTGCCAGGGCTCTGGCCCAACTTCTCCCACTTTCTTGTCTCCCTTTTTAACTTATAAGGACCTTTATGATGATATTGAGTTTACCAGAATAATCTGGGATAATCTACCTATTTCAAGATCTTTTGTATACCTTCGTCTGTAAAGCCCATTGGCCACGTAATTTATTCACAGGTTCCAGAGATTAGGGAGTAGACAACTACTAGGATTGGGGAGCATTATCCTGCCTACCACAGAAGCAGCAGCTAAACTAGCAGGAATTCTGAGTGTCACTATAGGGAGTAATTGGAGGAGAATCCTGGTCCCTTCTTTTTCTAAATCTCTAAAGGGAGATTTGAGATTTTGGTAAAATATCCACAAAAGTTCATCCATTAGACCTTGAAATGGACAAGACTCCAGGAATATCCTTGAACAAAGACACAGATCTGCCCAACCAGATGAAGCAGAGGAGTACAAAAAGCCAAGAAAACTACTACAAACTCTCCTGCCTCTGTATGGATGTACAAACATCCTACAGAACAAGAATGATCTCTGGTTTTGGAAACAGATTTGATTTTAATATTTCCTATCCCCAGAAGAAATTAAAATCATATTTGACAAGTCCCTCATGAGAAAATTTCCCCGGAATTTCCCATGTCAGAGCTCATGAAATTAATTTTAAACAGAGAGGACGTACCCTTATTTGAAGCTTAACTTGGTGAAAAGCATCACAAAAACTATATCAAGACAAATGTTTTATTTAGTAAAATTTCCAACAAGACCTGCCTCTTTGATGCAATTCTCATTTTTTATTCTGGCAACACCAGGAAATAGCCAATTCCAGATTTTACTCACTTCACATGATTTCAAAATAATCACACTTCAATGATTACAAAAGACAAACCAAGAGCACCTATTCCCATTCTGTGGTCCAATTTCTTTATTAAAATTGGAGATACTATATCCCACACTCAGACAACCAAAGTCCTAAAGTTGGTGGGTACTTTGATGGGCAGTCATTAAGAACCATAAAACAAGACATGTAAGGTTTTTTACTTTGTAGTTTCTTTACATGAGAGTAAAAAATTAAATATTCCCCAATCAGTAAAGGACAAACATGAACTCATTCTCTGGAGTCAGCCCAGGCAACTCAGTGTCACCAGCCACAAAGAATGAATGGCCAAAATAGATACCTGGGAATGCCCTGTCCACAAGTAAAATACAGTATTCTTCATATTACTATTTTATATACAATTAAAATAGCACTTTCACGATTGCTATCTTATTCTGATGAAACTAGTACATTTCTTCTTTTAGCACCAAAATGTCAAGGCTGTTAACTCTCAATTTTAGCAGCCATAAAATGGGGAAGTCAGCCCACATGTCCCCAAGAGAAAGGACATACCAAATTTCAGATAAAATCAGTTATGGAGAAATGACTTATAATAATTTTGTAATCTTTGTTTGTTACAAGTCTTGCTTATGAAGTTACATATAGAATTGTATGATGTCAATATAGATTTTTTTTTCATAGCCGACATAGCACTATTAATGCGAGGATATTTTTATGCAAGAATAATTTTTGGAAATTCAAGAACAGGGATGTGACATCAAAGTTAAATCAAATCTGTACAACCTCCACCCCAATTTTCCTAATCGATTCACCCTGTAGCACTGCTGTGACTGTACTTGCCTAGCATTCCTTTCTGGAATGCAGACAGGTGAGTAAAGATACGATCGTCACTTCAGTGGAAGTGACCAGAATGAGCACCACAGATAAACACTCCCCTCACCTTTGACTTTGAGTTCATGAATAACCTCTGAGCTGCAGGAGGGGTCACATGTCTCTGTTATTCATTCAGCATTCATCAACCAACTTCTCTGGTAAGGATATGAAAGCCTCAGAAATCTCAAGAATTTTACTGATTTTAACACTTTGAGGGTACAACTCTATTTTTATTGTCCCCATCTTCCCTATTTATAACCAAAAAGGATGTACCATTATTCATTCAGTTTTAAAATTGAGAAGGGACACACAATCACATGCGATGCTGTCTGCTATAACTGCTATACTCTATTATCTTTAGCAAATGACTTAGCTTTAAGCTTCGTTTTCCAGTGTACAAAATGGGGAAAATAATACTTCTTAGGGTACTTTTACAACTAAATAAGGTGATTCATGCTTTCCAATGAGTAGAGTAAGCGTTTGAATATAGGGAGTAAGGCTCAGGGCAGACTCCGGCCATCCTGTGTGAACTCAGTCATCTTCTTTGCCACCCACAAGCTCTCATCCTGGACATGTTATTTTTCTTAAATTTAATACCTTGGCTATGAAATAGAGAAATAACAATACTTATTTTCCATGGTTTTAATGAAAGTCGAGTGTATATATATATATATATATATATATATATATATATATATATATTTGTTACATATATATTTGTTTCAAAGTATTTAACTTGGAACATGGTAAGGTTATTAGCACCATTCAGCATTTGGTTGCTAGTGTCCAACTAAAAGTAGCTTAAGCACAAAAGGAAATTATAACTGGAAAAATTAAAAAGTAATTGTGCTTTTAGCCATAGCAGATCCCAGGCATGCAAACTGAGTAAAGTTTCTATCTTACCATCTTTTGGCTCTGTTGGTTTCTTCCTGGCTTCATTCTAAAACCAGCTTTTCCTGCCCTAGTGGAAAGAGAGTGCTTTCCTAAAATATCCTGGGGGAAAGCCCAAATTGGTTTTGACAGTGACTGGCTTTGTTCCGATTATGTGCCATTCCTGATCCAGTCACTGTGGGTAGAGAAAAGAATGGGGGCATGGATTCACTCACTGTACCCATTCCTTGACCCCTGAGTGGAAGTTGTTTGTTCCACTATATTCACAACAAACAGACTCCTCATGGGAAAAAGAGGCTCCAAACCAAAGCCCAATGGGTGATGAATAAATCAAAATATAAATATTGAGCAATGTTAGATATTGGTGGTGGTGGTGGCAGTGGTGATGATGGCATTACTATTTTTGATAAATGTATGCATCTGGCTTCTCCAAAGAAATAGAACCAATAAGATCTATATCTATATATCTATAGACTATTATAAGGAATTGGCTCATCTGATTATGAAGGATGACAAGTACCAAGATCTGCATGGTAAGTTGGGAGGCTAGAGACCTAGCCTCTTAGTTTGAATCCAAAAATGGAAAAGTCTATGACCCAGTTCAAAGAAAGCCAAGCAGGAGGAATCATCTTACTTGGGGGACTGTCAGAAGACTGTCAGACTTTTATCCTATTCAGACCTTCACCTTAAAAATCACACTAACAATCATTATATGATACCCGTGGAGAGGATAAAGTGCTTTTTTCAGTTTGCCAATTTATGTGTTAATTTCATCCAAAGACACCCTCTCAGAAACACCCAGAATAATAATATTGGACCAAATATCTGGAAAGTGATCAAGGAAGCAATCAAGTGACATTAGCTGATGGATATGACCATTATTTTCTCTCTCCCTCTCTCTCTCTCTCTCTCTCTCTCTCTCTCTCTCTCTCTCTCTCTCTCACACACACACACACACACACACACACACACACACGCAAAAAAAAACAACAATATGATCACCCATCACCATCAAAGATGCATATTGTCACTTTCAGAAATGTAACAAAAAAAAGAGAAGATTTGGATAAAAGTTTTAACCCATTATATCCCACTATCTTTTGTCTAAGACACCTAAAAATATCTATGAAATTCTATAGGACACCTACAGAGATGTTTATTTTGATAGGTGTCCTATATACACAAGATGGGACATGTTAAAATAATTTTTCTCAAGAGTAAGCAAATTGCCAGATCTCTGACATCACTTTAGACTCACGAAACTGAAGCAGTAACTGACTCCTTAATGTAAAAATAGCAAATCTATATATAAATGGTTTGGGGTTTGAGAGTCAACAGACTAGTTACAAACATAATTTCTCTAACACAGACTTGGTGTACAAACCACCTACTTAGTGTCTTCCAAAGAAGTTCAGGAATGGAAATCATATACTTAAGAGAGACTCTGGCTTAGTGTAAGCAGTGACAGATGTTTTTGAAACTAACATCCAAACAGAGGCATTTCCTCCCAAACTGGGTGGTGTGACCTAGTCCTGGGTTTCTTATAATTGCTGGTTATGACCTTTTGAAAAGCTCACAAAAGCCTTGCCTGAGAGGGTTTTTTGTTGTTGTTGTTTGGGGTTTTTTTTTTTTTTTTTTTTTTTGGTGTTTCTTATTTGTATGTTACCTTCTAATTCATTAGATATTTTGTCATTTTGATAGGAGACAGGGACTTTATTATCAGACTTCTTTGGAGGAAACCTCTAGGAGAAAAGAGTCAAACCATACTAAATGTTTCTTTAAATTTGACCTAACATCTTTAACTTTTTCCTTGACCATGGCACTGTTGACATTTTGGGCTGGGTAGTTCTTGGTCGTAAAAGTCTGTTTTTGTATTATGAGATGTTCAGAAGCATGCTGAACAGACATCATCAGATGCCTAAGCCTTTGCCCAGTGGTGATAGCTAAAATTGTCTCCAGACATAAAAAAAATTTGTCCTGGGGATCAAAATAACTCCAGGTTGAGTATCACTGACTTAGGCAAATTGCTGGTTGTGACAATTTTTAAAAGGCAAACCATTTGGCCTGCAAGCTTTTGGTGATCTTTATTTGTATGCTACTTTCTAATGTATGAGATATTTTGCCATCTTGATTAAATTGATAGATGACAAGGAGTTTTATTGTCAGACTGATTTGGAGAAAAGCATCTAATTGAATGAAATGCTTTTTAACTTTTACTTTTTGATTTATATAAAAACAACGATAAACTGCCACAAAAAATTTTGCCTTTTGACCAGAAAGAAAATAATCAAATCATAAACACCAGATCCAACATCAAAAAATTTTGAGAGTTCTTTAAATACCATGGTTAGATTTAATTCGAATTTAATGCTTTGTGTCACTTCAACAATGTAATACATTAATACATTTTTAAAAATTATTCTGGATAACTTACTATCTAAAAATTAGTTTAAAGGAAAACTAATTTTTAAGAATTTGCCATCTTTAAGTATTGAATATTCGATTCTGAAAGAATTACATTGAAAATTTGTCAAAGTGAGCTATATTGCAATGTCTCTAACTTCAGATAAAGTGTTATTCTGATGAGACTGCTTATCATCAATAATTTTATGTATATATATATATGTGTGTGTGTGTGTGTGTGTGTGTGTGTGTGTCACAGCAGAATGCATTACAATTCTTATTACACATATAGAGCACAATTTTTCATATCTCTGGTTGTACACAGAGTATATTCACATCAATTCATGTCTTCATACCTGTACTTTGGATAATAATGATCATCACATTCAACCATTATTAATAACTCCATGTCCCCTCCCTTCCCCTCCAACCCTTCTGCCCTATCTAGAGTTTGTCTTTTCCTCCCATTCTCCCTCTCCCTACCCCACTATGAATCAGCCTCCTCATATCAAAGAAAACATTCAGCATTTGGTTTTTTGAGATTGGCTAACTTCACTTAGCATTATCTTCTCTAACTCCATCCATTTACCTGCAAATGCCATGATTTTATTCTCTTTTTTTGCTGAGAAATATTCCATTGTGTATATATGCCACATTTTTTAATCCATTCATCTATTGAAGGACACCTAGGTTGGTTCCACAATTTAGCTATTGTGAATTGTGCTGCTATAAACATTGACGTGGCTGTGTTCCTGTAGTATTGCTGTTTTTAAGTCCTTTGAGTATAGACAGAGGAGAGGGATAGCTGGGTCAAATGGTGGTTCCATTCCCAATTTTCCAAGAAATCTCCATACTGCTCTCCTATACTAAATGTTTCTTTAAAATTGACCTAACATCTTTAACTTTTTCCTTGACCATATTGGCTGCACCAATTTGCAGTCCCACCAGAAGTGTATGGGTGTACACATCCTTACTAGTAGTTATTGTTTGTATGCATAATAGCTGCCATTCTGACTGGAGTGAGATGAAATCTTACAGTGGTTTTGATTTGCATTTCTCTACCTGCTAGTGATGATGAATACTTTTTCATGTGTTTGTTGATTGATTGTACATCATCTTCTGAGAAGTGTCTCTCCAGGTCCTTGGCTTATTTATTGATTGGGTTATTTGGGGGGTTTTTGGTGAGTTCTTTATATACCCTAGTGATTAGTGCTCTATCTGATGTGTGAGGGGTAAAGATTTGCTCTCAAGATACAGGCTCTCTATTCACCTCACAGATTTTTTCTTTTGCTGAGAGGAAACTTTTTAGTTTGAGTCCATCCTATTTATTGATTCTTGATTTTAATTCTTGTGCCACAGGAGTCTTATTAAGGAAGTTGGGGCCTGATCCCACATGATGGAGATTAAGGCCTACTTTTTCTTCTATTAGACTCAAGGTCTCTCTGATTGTATTCCTTAAGGAATCAGTTTATCTGCCTGATATACTAGGTTAGCAAGTAAACATAAATTTATTTACTATAGAGTAAAATCAAAGCTGACAATCTTCTATTGAAAAAATTAGTTATATTGGCCTGTATTTATTGACCTGAAATAATGTGCAAGAGAGAGCGTCCAGTCAAAACATAAGTTCCTGAGGTGTTTTGTGTGGGTTTATGTATTTATTTAGAAAAATAACATCTGAGAAAGAATAGGCACAAACATAGAGGGAAACAAACTGAAATAACATAAGAAAGGAACAAGAAATATGGAAGGAAACACAAGCATTTGGTGAAATTAGAATTTTTTTCAAAATGAATATTCAAATTTTTTTCATATTTATTTTCAACATATATATAATTCATTTAAAGCCAACTATTCCTTCTCTTCCATATTCATGGCAAGGGAATCTGCTACAATACAAATGGACAAGAGTATTAGGTTTGTTTAACATAGTTTGTTATAACAGCATATAAAATATGGTCCAATGTGTAAATTAATAACATATGCATTTAAAAGAAATATTAGAGAAATATTCTGGTAGATGTTCATAATGGATATCTCTGGCTGAAACACGAAGGCACTTTGTTATTTTGCTTGTCTGCATTTTATTCTTTAATGAATATGTATTGCTTTCATAATGAGGAGCTAAAAATAAAGGAAAAGAATTTGGAGAGTGGGGAGTGGAATAAAGGAGGAATTGACTCTCCAGAACACAGAAAAGTGTGTCAGAAAAAAAGCTGTGTGAATAAGCAGTCTTCAAATGTGTAAGATTGGCTTTGAAATATGTCTTGGAGATACTAGTCCAGAGCTGCTGGAGGAACTGAGTCATACTTTCACAGAAATCTCTTTGTAAAGGAGGGAGAATGAATTCCAGGAGAATTCATTTATCAAAATTTATCAAAACAGGTTGGTGGAAAATGGCTCCTGGGGATTTGTTCTCTTCTGGGTATGAGTTTTAGTTCAGTTCAAGATTTTTTTGATTATGTATAGATACGGGAATGCACTCTCCTGTGATTAGAAAACTAATTTACATGGGATTAAATCTAAGAATTCATTTTCCATTTGAATGCATTTCCTAAATCCTGGCCTCACCCCTCTCTTCACTGTGCAGAGTGTGGACTATAAATACACAGGAACAGAGTGGGGAAAGTGGATATTTGTAGGTATACATGACCAAGGCCTTATTTGGAAAGTAATCGGTATCTCTGGGATGTAACACAGCCCTTGAAATTATGTTCTCAGGAATGGAGTTGATGCTTTCCCTGTCTTGTTCAATAGTTGTACAGGGTACAGTGAGATAATTGTATGTTTTCAATATCTAAAGATCAAATCAAGATAATCAACATTTCTATTTCCTTATACATTTATCATTTATTTGTAATCTTCAAACCTCTTTCTTCCAGTTCCTCTTTAAAATGTACAATAAGCAGTTGTAAATGATAGTCCCCCTATCATGCTGTGGAACACTAGAACTTATTCCTCCTATCCAACTGTATTTTAGTACTAGTTGTCCAACTACCTCTACCTCCTACCTTCTACCCTTACAGGCTTCTAGCAACCACTGTTCTATTCTCTTTTCTTTAAGCTCAACTTTTTTTTTAACTTCCACAGATTAGTGAGGGCATGCTATATTTGTCTTTATGTGTCTGGCTTATTTCACTTCACGAAATGGCTTCCAGTTCCACCCATTTTGCTGCAAATTATAAGATTTCATTCTTCTTTATGGATGGATAGTACCCCATTGTATATATATGCCACATTTTCTTTATCCATTAATCTGCTATTGGACTCCTGGGTTCTATATTCACCTAAAGGTGAATAGTGCTACAATTAATATGGCATTGCAGATATATTTTTTGATAAGCTAATTCCATGTCCTTTGGACATATACACAGAAGCAGTATATTTGAGTCATATAATAATTCCACTCTGGGTTTTTTTAGGGCACCCCCAACCCTGTCCCATAATTTTTTTCAACATGGCCACATTAATTTACATTCCTACCAAGAGTATATGAGAGTTTCTTTTTTTTTCCTCATTTGTGCCACCATTTGTTTTGTTTTTTTATTTTTGGTTTTTGATAATAGCCATTCTGACTTGGGTGAGATAATATTTCACTGTGGTTTTGATTTTCCCTTCACTGGTAGCTAGTGATGTTAAACATTTTTTCATATACTAGTAAGGCCATTTGTATGTCTTCCTTTGAGAAATATTTCTTCATCTTATTTTCCCACTTTTCAATTAGATAGTTTGGGTTATTTAGTTGAGTTTTCTGAGTTCCTAGCATGTGCTACATAATAATTCCTTGTCAGATGAATAGTCTGAAGATATTTTCTCCTATTCTATAGGTTGTCTTTTCACTCTATTGATTATTTCCTTTGATATGTGGAAGCTTCTTAGTTTGATATAATCCCATTTTTGTTTTTGTTATTTGTGATTTGGGGGTCTTATTCAGAAAACCATTTCCTACACAGATATCCTGAAGTGTTTTCTTCTAGTCATTTCATAGTTCCTATCTTACATACAGGTCTTTGTATGTAAGATCCATTTTAAGTTGATTTTTGTACATGGTAAGAGAGTAAGAGATATCAATTTAGTTTGGTTCTTCTGCATACGGATATCTAGTTTTCTCTGCAGAATTTATTGAAGAGTCTACCTTTGTAAAAATATCAGTTGGTTGTAGATACATGGATTTGTTTCTGGGTTCTCTCTTCTGTTCCATTGGCTTATGTGTCCATTTTTATGCTTATATCATTCTATCTCTATTACAATAGCCTTATAATGTCTTGAGATCATGCATTGTAATGACTCTAGTTTTGTTCTTTTTGATAAAATTTGAGGAAAAAAATTTTCTAATATATAATACATAAACATAAAAGTTCTTTTAAAGTTTTAAAATTCAGTTAGTAAATATATAACATATACTTAACTTGCTTTATTTCCATTTTTAATTATCATTTATTCTGAACATCCTTAGTTACAACAAGATTTAAATGTGAAGCAGTTTATTCAATGAAGTATGCTGGTTCATAAGGATGTTAGCCAAATTGAACTTGATTCTGGGCTATGTTTAAAAGAAGCAAAAATGAATGTTCCTAGTCTAGGAACCCCATAAGAAAGATGCTAAATCCCAAAGTGAGCTGTTGGACCACTGAGCAGAAGTTCCTAATTAAGTGACCTAGAGGAGGTTCAAAGACTCAAAACTTCACATGAAAGATATAAAAAACTAGTAGCTAAGCAATTTAGCAAGATCCTGTCTCAAAATTAAAAAAAAAAGGATTAGGGCTCAGCAATTAAGCATGCCTTGGTTCAAAACAATAAAATATTAATCTTTACTGAAAAACATGAAAATAAAAAGCTATAGGAGTGGGAACCAAGTGTAGATTTATGAACCATATTTTGGAGAGGACTCGTTCAGTCTGTAAGTCTCCCATCCCCCTTTACAGCTACTTCCCCCTTAACCTCAAGCCTGGGGAGCCAGGCTTTATTGAGTCAGAAAGTCCCATTTGTTTCCCCTGGAGCTGGGAAGCAATGCTGTGCCAAATCCAGAGTTGCTTGAGGGTCTGTAGCTGACAGGTGTGAGGGTAGATGCAGGAAAGAGGTGTTAGTGTTCACAATATTTCTTGAGTTTTGTTGGAGAGTACCTGAATGTGTCCCAGAGATGAAATGTCAGGCCATAACAGAGAGAGAGAAAGAGAGACTCTGCCTGTGGACATTTTAAATGGTATTTTTCTCAGAAAACTTTATTCAGAGTAGAGCAGACCTCTATTAGAGTGTCTGTATGGAATGCACCATGGACATCCAGAGCCTGAGGTTGGGGTCTGAAGTAGCAGCTGAAGAAACAAGTTACGTCATTTGAACCATGACTGTCCTGATGGGCTCACAGAAAGATCTTGAAGGAATCCACCAAAGTGCCCAAGAGACCAAAAGAAAGTTTCATTGTCTTCCAGATCCAGAAAACACTAAGCCATCTTATAAGAGTAACATCAAGGGAATGCTATCCTACTATTTACCTCTATACGTCCTCAGCTTCTACCTGGCCCCATCAGAAGAGATCAGAAACACAAGACCATGGGTTGATGGAGAAGCAGATAGATGGAAATCCAAAGTCAACATACTACTGCCCAGAGGACAAGCTGCTTGCCTGAAGTCAGGCCCTAGTTCATGGGAAGAGGCCACTTGAGCCACTGAAGTCCTTCCAGAAGACATGGTCTTTGCCATGCAAAATGGCACTCCTTCTCAATAGGTCCAGATAGTGAAAAGCAACTTGGTGTAATTAAAAAATCAGCATGCATCCTCTGTGCATTATACTAGACAAGTCAGTTAATGTGCCTACCACAGGTGGTTCAATATCAGGTGATAGGTACAGATGAGCCTCACTCTATTTGTTTTTATGCTTACAGTATGTGTCCACAATTAAGAGCCTATATTTATATATTTATAAATGCTCTTATATTTTGTATGTTTGTATGTATATAAACACACACATATATAACAAATGCATGTACATACTCTTCAAGTAGAAAATAAAATTTTCCCAGACAATCTTTAAATCTTCTTGCTTTTTTAACCAGATTTTTTTATCTTTTATTCATTTATAATTCTTTGTAACATTCATACATTATTTAGATCACCAAAAATGCTTGTCTGTTAAGTCTAAACTTTGTTTTAAATAATTCTTTTCCTCTGTCAATCTGTTTGAAATTAATTTAGTTTTCTTTATTTACAACCTTTACCCTTGCCAGAAATAAGTCACACAAACCTGTTGAATATTTTTTTTTAATTAAACTAAATCAATAGCAGAAGCTAATAGTTCTGACTTCTGCTTCTTAGCTATTTAAGAAGACTGTAGAAGATATCCTAATAGGTATCACCTACATTAGTAAATAGCCTATATTTTAAGGGTTATAGAAAGTTAGCATTGACACCTTACAGTAAGTCAAATCAACCCTTCATTTTATACACCGTAGCTCATTAAGCACAGATACATTGTATAGGTTCCCCAAGGACACACAGCAGATAAAGAGAAAGCCAAAACAGAAAGCCAAGTATCCTGAAGATGCAATATTTTTCTAGTCCATAATGTTGCCTGTTCTACCAAGACAGCCCCTTCTTAAAGTTGCATTACAGAAAGAGCATATTATTGGAGAATTTTCGTGGTACGGGTAGGGCCTTAGAATGGATGTGACAAGACAATACTATTTGAGGCAAAATTCAAAGGTTTCAAGATACTTTTTGCTCCATTATACTTAAAACAAAAATGATTTTGTTGGGCTACATACTATAAAATGTAATTATAGTCCCTGGGAACAACTCAGCAGAACTGGAGCTATATTTTGCTGTCTTAGCTCACCAAAGCCCTGGAAGATACTCAAGAAGAGATTGTATAACAAGTGGCACACATCATTTCCTTTAGGTCCCACTCTCTGTCATCAGAGAGTAGGACTGATGACTCATTAATAATCAGTGTTGATCACCAAAGTTTAATCACATATCAATATGCACTGTCTAAAACTAGGCGATAGATATTGCTCTTTGTACACATCAGTAAATATTTATGATTCTCTTACTGTAGCCTATATATTTCTGTCCTAGGAAGATAAAACTACCACTCTGAATAACCAGCTTTTCCAATTTAATCTGAATCTGACTTTTTGTCATCTTTATTTTTAGTTTATAAACTGCTAGGGAAGGGCTTTTTTTCTTCCTGATTCCTGGCTAGAGTTGAAACTGAGATTACGGAAATACCTCAAGAGTGGTTATTTCTATCCACAGTGAAATGAGAAATTTGGGGATGTTTAGCTAAACATTCAAATTTTTCAGCTCTTATCCTTCACTATTAATAAAACCATCATCTGTCTTTCACACAGAAAAATCTTTCCTTAACTTTCCACTTGAGAAATTTTCTTTCTTTTTCATTTTATTTCCTTATAGAGTCTTCCTGGGGTGAGTCACAACATATTGAGGTCATATCAGTTGCACTCTGTTACACAGGATGATGCTTCATTTCCAAAATGTGCCACCAGATACAATGTCATGTTATTAATCTTGAGCTTGGGCCATTTGTGCTAAAGATCCAAACCCATAGATCACAGGGCTCAGAGTCTCCTTCAAACTGCTCTTCCCATGTAAGATAAAAAAACATACAAAAGGAGATGGAGAGGTCCTTTCTAATCTTAAGTTTGGGTTTCCATCTCTACTCTTTATAGGAATTCACTTAATTTGATAATGGTAATTGGCCGATAAAAAAAAATAAGAGTTCTAAATTTCTTTTGCTAATGTCACAGTCTCCAAAATCAGCTTTTTAAAGACCTTAACCTTTTAATCCCAAATGGCTTTTCATTCATTTTGACCAGTTTAAATTAGAATATGGCAGTTGAAAAATGAATTATAAATTATGTAGCTAAGATGGGGTTCTTAGCATTCTACTGAATTATTCA